>NC_139007.1:45052758-47614058 GCF_964374135.1 Grampus griseus
AGGACTTGGGTCTTTGTTAACATCATTGAATTGTTAATGGTATTGTGCATGGAGTCCTCTCTATCTTGTTAAATAACAAAAATTCAACTGAGTAAATTTAAAGATCAAATTGGCTTTATTCAGTGATTCGTGAATTGGGCAGCATCCCATTTAACAAATAGAAAGGAGTCGGCCATGCTGTAGAAAAGCAAGGGTTTTTAAAAGGAGAAAGGGGGTGGGAAAAGAACGTCATTAGCAAAGAATGCATTGTTTCTGACGAGGTCGCCCTCCTGCCCTTCTAAGTGGGATGGAAGGGGTCTATCATGCTGGCCAGGTAATTCCAGGTTGACTGGTTAAAGATGACATTTCTGGGAAATGCTGAAACTGCAATTAGTTTAAGTATTAAGTCTTGGTTTGCTGCTATGGGGCTTAGCACAAGTGACTCCATTTGGGGCCTGCTGTCTCCTTTTTAACAACTCCTGTCTTCCAGTTACAGAGTATACAGATTTACTTAGTGCTTAATCTACTTTGTGTTGGGGTTTCCGTAACCACTTAAAACTGCTCTTCTTCTCCTTTAAAGAAAGATGAAAGAAGATACTCAAATTATTCTCAATATACTCAAAATTTTCTTATGCATTTTTTCATTCATATTGCTTTACATTAGAAGATCTTTGAATATATATTTGATTTTGAAACCCCCTTTGAGAGCTCTCCCTAATCATCTAATGAGGCACAGAACTTGATACACCCATTGCTTAAGAAGAAATAACATTCTTACAAAGGTTGATGAAAACTTAAGATGAGTAAAAACCCTCTTGTCCTATCAGACAAAAAATACAGTTTCATAACCAACGTTATGAAACCTTATTATTCCTTATTCCTACTCTCTAGATCTGAAACAGAGTTTGGCCTGTTTTGTAGCCTATATAGCAAAGGTACATTTTTTAAATTATTCAGAAATCCCAGGCCTTAGCAATCCTACTGCTCTCCTCTCATTTTCCTAAACTATTTTGATACCTATTTCTCAGATCTGGCAGGCTATTAGATGTTTCTTGCATATTTCCAAGAGAATAACTCATCAACTTTGCAAGCTGATTCTTAGCATTGAGAGATTAAAACTCATGTAGATGAATCTCAGATGACACACACCGAGGCAGAGAAAAATTCCATCATTTCCTTCTACAAAATGAGAGAGATTTTAATTCTTTTTCTCAACAGCTGCTTCATTTTCTTATGCATAGGAAAAAAATATGTGCAATTACTCCAAGTACAATCAAGTCATTTAACATGTCTTTGCCATCATTGTAGTTATACAGGATATTTTAAAAGAGAAAAAAAATCTCAAAGCACAGGTCCTGCTGTGCAGCAAAGCAATCAGATTCCTTCATAATAACAGCCTGATGGGATTCAGCAATCCGAGGAATAATGAATAGCCACCTTAATCAGTAAACGGGAAAATGCTACAACAGTCACTGAGTAAAAATTCGCTATCATCTGTTGATCCTCTTGAACAGCATTTCAAACAATAAATAGAAATGTGTCTCTTTTAAGAAGAAAAATAACTTTGTTTAGTGCATTTGATTTTGCCAGGCAGTGGGGAGATGATATTTCATCTCAGACTGTCCTGCAGGATTGCCCAGTTGATAAAATACACATATAAACTTTTTTGTATTATATGGCCAAATGTACCTTATCACTTGAATATGTCAAGATAAATTCATTTTTACAGTTGGTTAATACGATTGTATTTCTGAACTGATTATTGAACTCTGTTGCTACTTCATTATTTGATGTTCTTCAGTGTTCATCATGCAAAGTTATTTGTATCTGAATACGAAGAGTCTGTTTCAAAATAATCCTCAAATTTCCAATGCAGTGTCTCAAATGTTGGCCGGTCCTTAGGCTCTGCATTCCAGCACTCCAACATGATGTTGTAGAATTGCAATGGACAGTTAGATGGTTGAGGGAGTCTATAGTTTTGACCCAACATATGAATTACCTGAGCACCTGTCATACCTAAAAAATATAAAATGGAACCAACAAAAAACAAGTTGGAAATCAGAGTCTTAAATTCGTAGATACTGACACTCTAGAGGACAAAGCAAACTGTCTTCCCCGGAGAAACTATGAAGTCTACCATCCCCTTCCCAGGCTGCAGAGACTAAACTAAATCCTACAGCAAGTAATGTCTGTAAGACTGCAATTCAAGAGCAAAGGAGAAGGAGGCAATAAACCAACTCATTAAGGCAAATCATCATCATCAAATTTTATCTGTTATGCTCCCACAGGCACATGGTGTGGTCAGCCTCATAACTCTGCCCTCTAAGTCTGGGCAAAGCAGTTAAAGTCACACCTAAGTAAGTGACCTGCAGCAGAAAGGCCCACTTCAGAATTAATTACTCACCACTATAAGGCATTTTGCCATAAGTAATGATTTCATAAAGAAGGATTCCAAATGACCACACATCAGACTTAATGCTGAATTTATTAGTACGAATGGCTTCAGGCGCAGTCCACTTCACCGGCAGCTTTATTTCGTGTTTAGATTCATAGATGTCTTCATTATCTACCTGATAATGCATTAAGGAATCAAGCTAGGTTAAAGTGGGGTTCTTTTTTGGTCACCCTCATTCGTCTGTAACTTGCTTTGCATTAAAATTTAGAGGGACAAGATTCAAAATGAGTTTAGTTCAAATGATAATTACAGTAGCAAATTCCAAATCTGACACACAAGACTGAATAATCTGCAGGACTTCATTAATGAAATATTATTTGAGAGCCTACTATGTGCTAAAAGTAGCACTGGAAGGAGCACTGTAATACATATGGGAAATGCATCTGTGATAACACTGGCTTTACACCTGGTCTTTAGCAAATATAGAAAGTGAAAGCAAAGCCTGTTTTCTGATTTACTGCTGGTATTGAAGAGCCACTGACATTGATAATTACCATGTAACCATTTTCTAATACTGAAAAGTAGGGTCCAAATGATTTAAATTAATGTATCAACTCACTGGGAATCTAATTAATTTACAAAGAGAAAAGATGATAAATTCATAAAGATCAAAAGAGAATCATTTACTTATGTGTCATGCCTCACACTCATATTTTTACGATACAATGTAGAAATAAAAAATTAAATTCAGAAAAAAACACCTAATATTATATCTCCTATATTAGTGTCTTTTGGCCTAATGTCATAAAATGGGAGCGGGGGTGGCAGGATTTTAAAAGCCAAGGTTTGCTGAAGAATTTTGGCAGCATGCCTGGCAGCATGCATATTGGTCTGGCATAAAGTGAGCAACAATGGATAGGGTAACTCTGTACAAAGTGTGCTGCCTTTTTTAAGAGAAATAGAGGCAGACAAACAGAGGCTACTGGTACTGAACAACTGATCATTTATTCAACTGCAAACTTAATTACATACTTTCCCATCTGGTTGATCATCATTTTTTCTGTTTCTTTCTCTTTGGTGAAGAAATAGAAATAGGAAGTAGTTTGTCTGTAGAGCCCTGGGATCCTGAAATGGTCTATGGACCAATAGAACTTGGAGAAATATATCGAAAAATAACAGTAAATCTATTAGTATACTGGTCTAGCCTTTTGACCCATTACCAACTAATTAAAACAAAGCCAAATCTACCTTAAAAACTCTTGCAAGTCCAAAATCTGCCACTTTGTAGATACTATGTTCACCAACAAGGACATTTCTGGCAGCCAGATCTCTATGGATGTAGTTCTGGGACTCCAGATAGGCCATTCCAGAAGCAACCTGGGCTGCCATGTCTACCTGCTGCATCAGATGGATATTTGATCCAGCATCATCTAGGTAAAAAGAGAAAATAAGAGATTCACTTTGGAGAACATTTGAACTATTGAAGCAAATTCTAAGAATTTTGATGAATGAGCTATCAGTGGGATTAAGTGCCATAGCACTGAGAGAAAATAAATATAACAGGTACAAACCGTTCCATTTCCTGCGAAGGGTTAATGAGGCAACAAGCTTCAGAGCTCAAACACATTTCAAAGCTGAGGCCCTCCCTTCCCTAAATGAGCATTATTGGGAGAAAGGAGCAACAGTACCACATGATGCAAACACAGCTATAAATATCCGGAAGAGTCCAGGTATTGCCATTTTTAATACCACACATCACTAACTCATCTCTTCATGGAAACTGTTACTTGGTTGCCTCTGGATTTCTTTGAAACATTTCTTAGTTGTTTTAGTCTTTAACCCTAAAAATAATACTAATTTGCATGGCTGAACCAATGAAAAGTTCTCATTCTTCCATCACATTGTTCTTAAAAACTAGCTCACAAAATAATGAAGGTTCTATATATGTTACATAGTTATAAGCTGAGTATATTACATTTGTACTCCATTAAGCTTGATGCATGCATTACATTTTCCTTTCTTAGCCTGTTATTCTTAGAATAGGTTGCTCATCTCTCTATGAAGAGAAGGTATAGGCATGATATACCTTTCGTAGACATAGTTTCTCCTCCTGCTGATTCTATATAACTAAGTAAAGGAAATTTATGTAGTTGAGTCAGTTTGATCATTACTAGAGAGATTAGTGTTATTTTGTGGTGACTTTGTGAAATGGGGTCAGCCATCCCTGGATAAGTGTTTAGATGCCACGCTGTTAGTAGAGGTCTTCAAATTTCTGGAGAACTGAAAAGGTCTCATATAAATCCAAATTATCATTATCTCTATCTGAATAAGCCAGATATTACCAAAAATGTATTGAATTTATGGTCAAGAGTCCCAGACACAATTCCTGACTTGAGCAACTACAGTACAAGAGTGAGGAAGATTGGTTTGAAGCTAGAGTGCCAGAATTTGAATCAGGGCTCTGCCTTACATTTCTTCCTGACTTTGGGCAAGCTGCTTAACACTCCTGTGTCTCAGTTTCTCCATATATACAGCAATAATGATCATCACCTTGTGGTATTATTTGTTAAAATGAGATAATACATGTAAAGCACTTAAAACAGTACCTGGCACCTAGGAAGAACTTAGTAAAGCCTACCTGTTCTTATTATCTATCATTGCTGCTGTCTGATCAGAATTAAACAGTTTAAGATTTGTTAAGCTAGAGATGCATACGGATTACCCAAGAGGAAATGTCTAAAAGAAGACAAGCATATGGTTCTGAAGCTCAGAGGAAAGCATGCAGCTAGAAAGATGGATTTAACCGTCATTGTCTAGGAGCAAGAGTTAAACATTAAAAGTGGGTGAGATTGCTAGAAAGTGATAGAATCATGAGAAATGCCAACACTTAGAGTGGGCATATAAAAATAAACCTGCAAGAAAACTGAGAGGAATCAGCCTAAAGAATGAGAGAAGAACCAGAAGAGAACATCCTAACAGTCAAAGGTTTGAGAAGAGAAAATCACTACCATTGTCAAATAAGTCCAGCAAGATAAGAACTAAAAAGCATTTCTACAATATAATAATTAAGAAGTCACTGGAAACATTGGTTGCAGGAAGAGAGTCTCGCTGGAGATGGAGTATAAAGGGTTAAGGGCTGAAGGGGAGCTGAGGATGTGGAGATAGCAAGAGGAGATGTCAATTTCCAAAAACCTAGTCAAGAAGGGAAGACAAGAAGAAGCTAGCAGAGAAAAATGTAAGTCAAGGAAGGGAAAGCAATTATCATGAAGTTCCTGATAGTGAGGGATTGTCATTGATAAGGTAGTAGAGGAGTTTCTGGGCTGCTGGCTATGTTCTCATTCTTGATTTGCATAGTGGCTGCACAGTTGTTTACTTGCTCGCTTTATAATTACATTATAAATATATATGTAGCAAGGACGTAAGTCACGCATGTCCTTTCTACATGTATGTCATCTTTTGCAATTAAAAAAATGAAATAAATGGAGTCGAGGGAAGTTTTCAAATGGGAAAGACCTAAGCACAGTTTGTGTGTGAGAGTGTGTGTTTTTTTAATCTAAGCAGCATATTTAAATAGGCTCTGAGTAATAAAGACCATTTATGACAAACTTGCAGGTAACATCATACTCAAAAGTGAAAAGCTGAAAGCTTTTCCTCTAAGATCCAGAATAAGGCAAGGATGCCCACTCTCACCACTTCTATTTAACATAGTATTGGAAGTCCTAGCCACAGCAACCAACAAGAGAAAGAAATAAAAGGCATTCAGATTGGAAGAGAAGAAGTCAAACTTTTACTATTGGCAGATGACATGATACCATATACAGAAAATCCCAATAATAAATAAGATTCATTTATTATTAGAATAAATGAATTCAGTAAACTTTTAGGATACATAATTAATATACAGAAATCTGTTGTATTTCTATACACTAATAATGAACTAACAGAAAGAGAAAACAATAAAACAATCCCATATACAAGCAAATAAAAAGAATAAAATACCTAGAAATAAATTTAACTGAGGAGGTAAAAGACCTGTACTCTGAAAACTATAAGACATTGATGAAAAAAACTGAAGATGATACAAATGAATACAAATGAATGGAAAGATGTTATGTGTTCATGGATTGGAAGAACTAATATTGTTAAAATGTCCATTTTAACTACCCAAAGCAATCTACACATTCAATGAAATCCCTATCAAAATACTCACAAAATACCGACAGAGCTAGAATAAATAATCCTAAAATGTGTATGGAACCACAAAGGACCCTGAATAGCCAAAGCAATCTTGAGACAGAAAAATAAAACTGGAGGTATCACATTCCCTGACTTCAGACAAAGCTATAATGATCAAAGCAGTATGATACTGGCATAAAAACAGACACATAGCTCAATGGAACAGAATAAAGAGCCCATAAATAAACTCACACTCACATGGTCAATTATCTACAACAAAGAATATATAACAGGGAAAAGAAAGTCTCTTCAATAAGTAGCATCAGGAAAACTGGACAACTACATGTAAAAGAATGAAACTAGACCATTTCTCATATACAAAAATAAATTCAAAATGGGTTAGAGACTTAAATGTAAGACCTGAAACCACAAAACTCCTAGAAGAAAACATAGGCAGTTATCTCTTTGACACTGGTCTTAGCAGTATTTTTTGGATCTGTCTCCTCAGGCAAGGGCAACAAAAGCAAAAATAAACAAATGGGACCAAATCAAACTAAAAGGCTTTCAAACAATGAAGGAAACCATCAATAAAATGGAAAGACCGTCTACTGAAAGGGAGAAGATATTTGCAAATGATATATCAAATCAGGGGTTAATATCCAAAATACATAAAGAACTCATACAACTCAACATCAAAGACAGATAAACAATCTGATCAAAAAATGGGCAGAGAACGTGAATAGGCATTTTTCCAAAGACGACATAACAGATGGCCAACAGGCACATGAAAAGATGCTCAAATCACTAATCATCAGAGAAATGCAAATCAAAACCATGAGATATTACCTCACACCTGTAAGAATGGCTATCGTCAAAAAGACAAGAAATAGGGGCTTCCCTGGTGGCGCAGTGGTTGGGAATCCGCCTGCCAATGCAGGGGACACGGGTTCGAGCCCTGGTCCAGGAAGATCCCACATGCCACGGAGCAACTAAGCCCATGCGCCACAACTACTGAGCCTTGCTCCAGAGCCCGTGAGCCACAGCCACTGAGACCGCGAGCCATAACTCCTGAAGCCTGGTGCCTGGAGCCCATGCTCCTCAACAAGAGAAGCCACCACAATGAGAAGCCCACGCATCACAACAAAGAATAGCCCCCACTCGCCGCAACTAGAGAAAGCCCACGCACAGCAACAAAGACCCAACGCAGCTAAAAACAAAAACAAAAAAGACAAGAGGGCTTCCCTGGTGGCGCAGTGGTTGAGAGTCCGCCTGCCGATGCAGGGGACACGGGCTCGTGCCCCGGTCTGGGAAGATCCCACATGCCGCGGAGCGGCTGGGCCCGTGAGCCATGGCCGCTGGGCCTGCGTGCCCGGAGCCTGTGCTCTGCAACTGGAGAGGCCACAGCAGTGAGAGGCCCGCGTACTGGGGAAAAAAAAAAAAAAAAAAAAAGACAAGAAATAACCAGTGTTAGCAAGGATGTGGATAAAAGGGAACCCTAGGGCTTCCCTGGTGGCGCAGTGGTTGAGAAGTCCGCCTGCCGATGCAGGGGACACGGGTTTGTGCCCCGGTCCGGGAAGATCCCACATGCCGCGGAGCGGCTGGGCCCGTGAGCCATGGACGCTGAGCCTGCGCGTCCGGAGCCTGTGCTCCACAACGGGAGAGGCCACAACAGTGAGAGGCCCATGTACCGCAAAAAAAACAAAAAACAAAACAAAAGGGAACCCTAGTGCTTTGTTGGTGGGAATTTAAATTAGTGCAGCCACTATGGAAGACAGTATAAAGATTCCTCAAAAAATTAAAAATAAAACTGCCACATGATCCATCAATTCTACTCCTGAGTATTTACCTGAAGAAAATAAAAACACTAATTCGAAAGATATATGCACCTCAAAGTTCATAGCAGCATTATTTACAATAACCATGATATGGAAGCAACCTAAGTGTCCGTCAACAAATGAATGGATAAAGATGATTGGAGCCCCGGCTGACACCGTGACTGCAGCCTTGTGAGAAACCCTGACCCAGAAGACCCGGCTCAGCTGCACCTGGATTCCTGACCACAGAAACTGTGAGATAATAAATGTTTGCTGCTGTAAGCCACTAAGTTTTGGGGTAATTTGTCGTGCAGCAATAAATAATAGGTGGATATTAGGAGAATAATATCAGTGATATGTATATGGTTAAAAGCATGGACTATGGAGCCAGATTTCCTGGGTTTGATTCTTGTTCAACCACCTTGCATAAGTTACTTAATCTCTCCATACCTCAGCTTCTTCAACTGTAAAATGGGGATGGTAATAATAATACTTAGTTCATGAGGTTGTTAGAAGAATGAACTAAAATAATACTTGTATAGGACTTAGAAAAATTCCTGGCACACAGTAAGTGCTATATAGTGATTTTTAGAGGAAAAAAAAATTAAAATATATATGCTCCTCTCCTACCACTATCCCATATGGTTGATTTTCTAGTACATCACCTCATTTAATACTCAGAACAACTATAGGAAGTATTTTGCCCTGTTTGATAGGTGTTCCTACCACTCAGAGGAACAGGTAATAACTTATAGAGTAGAGATTCCAATCCAGGATATGTTGGAGGCTGAAATCTCATGCGTCATAAATTTATTCTGTACTGCCTCCCTAAAATCCACCTTACACTCCTGAGCACCCAAAGTCAGGGGCTATGAAGAGACTTCCATTCATGCAGACAGCAAATAGTTACAGAGTTGTGTTCAGTTAAAGGGTATCTCAGTGAAAACATTCCTGTCTGCTTCAATCCACTTAACTGAACTGTCTGTGAGAATGATGAACAACATGCTAGGACTTGATCTGTAAAACAAAGAAAATATACAGACATATACTAGATGCTCTATAAGTATTTATTGGAAAGAAAACAAGCCCAGCTAAAGTAAAAAATGCAGATATTTATCCTCTTTAAACTTCAGTAAGAAATACCAGGCATCAATTACCCTTAGTGCTAAAGTTTTTTGACAAGCCTTTTCCATTTTGGCAAAATGTATTACAAAAAAATATTCAGCCAAGCTTAGGGACTACAAAGATGGTTCTATAGAAAAATGTGTGTTATTTCAGCTATCAAATACAACATCTAATCCTATTACGGTGGATATAAAAAGGTTTTCTCTGACAGGCACAATAGTGAAGGAAACTGAGTAGTGACATATTTTCTGCCGTGAAAAGTACAGTGGCCTAGGAACTGCATACAACCTCAGAGCACACTTCTAATACAGCAGCCAGATGTCAAAACTGATATAAACGTTCATAGAGCTGTGACAATTTACATCTGCAGCAAGGAAGTATTTTCAGTTATGTTCCACTATTCAAGAGCATTTCAGCTTAATAATATTTATCATTATGGGATGTTTAAGACTGGCAGATACATTTTAAGAGCATTTTGTTGAAATCAAATCCTCTTGATTGGGAAGGGATTGTCTGTAATGAGCATGCCTTCATTACTCCCCCTGGCTGCTAAGTATCCGGGCAAATGAAGGCCTCTGTAAACTTGACCCTGATAGTTCAACCCAGAAGATGACAGAGTTTGTGCTCAACCCTGAGTAAAACACATCAACAAACCACAGAAATCCTCAATGTCAAAGGAGTTTGCAATATACTAAGCGTATCTTTGCAAGCGGATACCAAGCACAAAACAAGTCCCAACTGTATTAGGTTCAGGATAGCCCTGACTTAATCTATCCATTAATTTATTCATTCACTTAGTCAACACACAATTAGTGCACACCTTCTGTGTGCCTGACACCGTTCTAGCACTAAAACAAAGAAAAATCTCTGTCCTCTCCAAGTTGTATTTTAGAAGACACTAAAAATAAGCTACATAAATATGTCATGCATTATATGACAACTAACAGCTAGGAAGAGAAAACAAAAAGCAGGAAAGAGGAATACGAAGAGTCAGCAAAGGGAGATTAAATCTCAGAATTTAGAAGGTGACCCAGGAAGGACTCGCTGTAATGGGAATACCTGAGTAAAGCCTTCAGGACGTGAGAAAATGAGCTGTGCAGATAAGTAACGGGAAAAATTTTCAGGTAGAGGAAACGGCAAGTGCGCAGGGCCTGCAGCAGAGCACATCTGGAAGATACAAAGAGTAGCAAAGAAGGGCAGTGTAGTTGACAGAGTGAACCAGGGCAAACCTGTGGGAGATGGGGTCGGAGAGGTAATGGCGAGCCGGGTCAGGCAGGACTTTATGGGTTACACAGAGAGAACCAAGGAGTCACTGAAGGTTTGGGGCTGAGGAGGGACGTGACCTGATTTACATTTTAACAGGATCTCTCCAGCTACTGTGTTGAGAGGAGACTGAAGGGGTCAAGAACCAAAAGAGGGAGACAAATTAGAAGGCTACTGCAGAATCCAGGAGAGAGTTGATGATGACTCGGACTGGAGTAGGAGTGTTGAGAAGTGGTAAAATCCTGGCTATATTTGGAAAGCAAGCCAGTGGGATTTGCTGGTTGGTCAGATATAGGATATGAGAAGTAGAGGTGACTCCAAGATGTTAGGCCTGTGTGTTGACATTGTCAGAGAAGGAAAGACCACAAGAGGTGCAGATTACTGAGGATAATATGAGAGATCAGTTTTTGGACAAATTATTTTGAGATGTCTAATAGACATATGTAGTAGAAATGAGGGCTGTTTGGAAACTTTTGTTTTTTCCTGCTTTTAAGCACTTTAGAGGGCTGTACTCCCCTACTCCCTTTGACTTGATTTAACCAAATGAAAAGGGCACAGAAATGACCTCTGTCACTCCTGGTCAGAAGCTTTAAGAGCCAGAATGAGAATAGTCATATCCCCTGCTGCTGCCAAGGTGATCAAAAGACCTGAGCCACCAGCCAGTCTATATCTCACATGTAGCAAGAGCAAGAATAAACACCTGTGTTAAGACTCTGAGATTTGGAGGGGTTTGTTACTGCATCATACCCATATTATCCAGACTGATACAGTGTTCACGTGGAGAAGCTAAGAAGGCAGTTGGATATATGATTCTGAAGTAATGGTGGGATATAATTTAGGCAATTGGTTAATACATAAATGTTATTAAACAATAAGACTGGTTGAGATTAGCAAGGAATCTGGTGATGTTGCAAAAGAGTCTTGGAAAATTCCAAGATATTGAGAAGTGTGGGAGATGAGAGAAATCACATAGATTGAGAAGAACTGGCAAGAAAGGAAGAGAAAAGGACATTGGATGAAGTGTCCCAGAAGCCAAATGAAGGTAGTGTTTCCAGAAGGTAGTGTTACTAGAAGGAGGCAGTGTCCATTGAATTGAATACTGCTGATAGATCTGAGGATTGAGCATTGACTGTGAGATATAACAGCGCGAATGTTTCTAATTTGACAAAGCATTTTCGTTAGAGATGACCTGAAAGGGCTCCTATACTTTTGTCCCTGGGAATAAAGCAAAAGGAGTCAATGGCTGAGGTTAGTCTCTCTCTGGTGGGTAACACAATCTAATACTGTTAAATTTGATATCTTTATGCAAGGGAGCTAGGTATATTTTTGTTTTTAACAGCACTTAGCAAGTCTTACGTTCTTTGTTCCTATCTAGTCTTGCAATTTAATATCACCAGCTTCACAAGGCACCCTGAAATGAGAGAATACTCCTATCTTTCCGATATCTTTGTTCCATTATTCTCACCTCCCTTTACCTCTATACATTCTATCAGTCCCACTCTGACATTCCAAGAAAGTATAGAAAATGCCTCTTTTTAAAGCATGAATTATTCTCTCAGTACTTGATCTCCACTTCTTTGAACATCTCATTTTAACGCTTATAATATTGTGGCTTATTAAATTATTAATTTGTAATAAACATCAAAATTCTACAGTGCCCTTAAGTCTTCTCAGACTACAGGAAGCAGATGTAAAAATAAAGTAATAGTATATTTCTTCTTTTTAGTCTGAATATTCTAATGTTGCCCAGCCGTTGGAAGTATTTTAAATTCCAACAAGCACAATGTTGTCCAAAACTGGCAAAGAGAAAAATGAGGGTACCTTTCCCTCCCTTCACCCGAAAGCATTCCATGTCCCTTAATTCTGGGCCATAGAAAATACTGGTCCATGACTGATAATGTTCAATTAGTTATTGTAGGAAACAAAGCATCGTGAAAAACATCAATTCTTCAATTTTCCACATGACACTTAAGTACTCTGATATGTCTATGGTGAACAATTTGTTCTTCCACTACATAAATATTTTTCCTCCCTTTGAGTACACAGTATATATCCTATTAAAGAGTAGTTGAGCAATTCAATGGTAAGACATTCATTGTCACAGATATACCATAGTAGATATCCTTTGGGTTATAGAAGCCTTGCTAAATTGACATTTATAGGACTAGCTAAACTAAATTCCTCTTTTTTCCTTTTATTAAGTCTTTAGCTTACTTTGGAGATATTCTTGCAGACTTCCATGTCTCATCAACTCTGTAATAATATAAATAGGATCTTCTAAAGTGCAAACAGCATAAAGCTGGATAAGCTTTGGATGTCTTAGGTTCTTCATTATCTGTGCCTCCCTCAGGAAGTCATTTGGATTCATTGAACCTGAAACAAGAAGAGGGGAAATCACTTTATGTTACT
Organism: Grampus griseus; assembly: GCF_964374135.1. NCBI lineage: Eukaryota > Metazoa > Chordata > Mammalia > Artiodactyla > Delphinidae > Grampus > Grampus griseus. The sequence goes on from NC_139007.1 coordinate 45,065,920, forward strand.
GAGGCATTCCTATCCTCACAGAAGCCTGGTGGGAATCACCAAGATTGCTTCCTGCCTCTCAGTAAAGTAAGAGCATGAGTGTCACAAATCTTCAGATTTATCAAGGAAGAGAATCAGTTCAACCAGGGCAACCTAATAACTGATGTGTTGGCGCATCAGGGCTGTGCAGCTTATGTATTATGACCTGTAGGTGAAGAGAGGTTGATTCAGGTCCATGTGAAAAATGAAGGAAAAGGAAACACTGACAGTCTAGTTGATAAAACAAGGCAGGCATCTTAGGAACACAAAGAGAAGACATTCTATTAACATGAACACTGGAAGACACTGAATGTTTAATTATTGCAGTGAGTTTTTCTGTCCAGGATGCAGAGAAGATTAATAGTTGCCCTGTCCTTGGTACCCACTGTGGGAAGAGCTGGATAACGTTTCTAAAAAGCAATGATATTCTGCCATATTTATGTCTTTAATTCTGCAAGGACATATATCCATAGTGTAGGCCCAGTGGAAAACATTCAAGGGCCACTCCCAAAACTTAGTGTTTTTTTCCTCCTCTTGAAGCTGATATTCAACATTTTCTCCTGTATTAATATCGCCACAGTTGGTTTTAATAGCTTGACCAAATGTTAAGGGAGATATTGGAGCCTATTCTGAAGACTCATCTACAATTAAATTGCACTTAAATGGCTCAACTCTGACTCACCATGCAAAGTGCCAAGAATCAACAGTTAATGTCAAATAAAACCTAAGAGAAAGAAGAATACCTGGAGTTACCTTTCATTAGTCATTTAAAGATCTTTTATTTCTTTTAGGATATGATGTTTCAGAGCCATTGTTGTAACTGAAGGAATACTGTCGTTTCACATCTCAGTATTCACTATGGATAGTGCAAATATCATTTTCACTGATGCTTAAAGAGTCTGTTTCGTTCCTCATTCTCTCAGATAGAAGACTTCACAGCTAATATTTGAACCCCAGGTATGGATAAGCTTTGGCATTCCAAGCTAACACTCTGACTGTTTATTAATATGCAGTTAGAAACAGTTACATGTGACCTGCAGATCATTTCACATAAAGCATTTAGGCAATCTATCCTTTGGTATGCCTTTTGAGAGTCTAGAAGTTCACTACCCAGGCTCGAACAAATCCTAGCTCACTGTGTGATCTTGAACAAGTTACCAAATGTCTCTGAACTTCAGTTTCTTCATCTCTAAAACATGGTTAATAATCCTACTGACATAAAATCATTGTCAGGATAATAGCATTGTCTGGTACATATGTGTTCAATGAGTGTTGACTATATTTGTATTATTATTAAAAATAGGCATATTCTTAGGAAAACCAGACAGATCAACTGTAAGCATTTCTTCACAGGCTGAGGGGAAGAGGCAAGGACTTACAGAGGGAGAATGGGGGGAAATGGCCTATTCTGTTCTCCATCAATTTTTGCTGAGCTCCCTCACTTCCATCTGCTCCACATAATCAAATAGGATTAAAGTCTTGAATCACTGTGGCAAAATGGAGCTAAGAATAAAAGAGGCATCCAAACCATAATAAAGGACCTCTTTTGGTTATTATAATTAGTTTGGCCTATGGTTAGTTACCGATATAGTAGGATCATTCCCCCACCCCCAAACAATCTGATTGATGTTTCCAGTGATAGCAGCAATTATGATCTCCATTCAGACGATTTATCTACAATATGTTTCTATGTTGATGCTTTGGGTGGCCGTCAGATTCATGGAATGCAGGACACTTAAATCATTGCCAGATCACACCATCCGCTAGAGCTGAAACCATGGTACGTCAGGAGCCTCTGCAGGGGAAGCCTGCTCAGAGCACTCCTTGGCTACGCTGGTTACAGCTGACCAGCTGCACAGCAAAAGAGACCCAATCTCAACTCAGCTAGTAATGCAACATTAAATATTAATTTTTGCCTGTCAGAGCTACTGTGGGAGTTGATTTCAGGCTCGTCTTTATTGCGCGGTAGTCTGCTAAGCAATAAATAGCTGAGAAGATTGATTAATGGCCCCAGTGAAGTGAAGACATTTAAGCAATCACCAAAGCTGTTTGCTGCTATTACACTGTAAATCAATAATAATTATTCCTCTTGGAAAGAAAACTATCATGGCGCTATTTTTTAATATAAGAAATCTGAGTTTTTGTTCTCTTTTGACCTCCAAAAGGCCTTCCTTAGAGAGCAGTGTTAGGATGGATAGCTAGCTGCTTCTTTTTTGGAAAAAAATGATCAGATTGGACAATAAAGTTTAGTCTCAGTTGTTAATAAGATTAGGATTCAAAATCATAATCATACCTGCAGTAATTCTGAAAATCTCAGGTGCTGGGATAGATCACTGTGGTCACTACAGAAAGTGATTATAACCCTCGCTTGGTGCCCACACTGGCTGTCCCATGACCTCTTGGACATTTACAGTGGCAAGTTGAGCTTATAAGTATCAACATACGCCATTTAACCTTTGCCATTCTTGTTCTCGTACCTGGTTTTAATGTTTTTACTGCTACCGGAGTGGTATTGTTCCATAGGCCCTCCCACACTTCGCCGAACTGACCAGATCCTAATCTCTTCAGAAGTTGTATGGAGCTGCGGTCGATCTCCCATTGGTCCACGGTTTTATATGACAAATCAAAGGGAGCTGGGACTTGTATCTGCTTCACAGAATAATTAGAATACTCGTAAGAAAAAAGTTATATTCAACAATTTTTTGGTTGAAAATAACAGTCTAGGTACTTTTAAAAAGAGACGTCATTTTTAAAAACAAAATATTGTAAATTTTATTCTAATTACTTTTAAATGGAAAGCAATTGTGGTAGAATCTGTATCTTTGCCTCTTCCAGCTGATCTCCCAAATCCTGCTAAGTTGGGCACCTTGCTGTCCATCTGTCCCACATGACATCCAAATACCACCCTCTCACCTATGTGGTGGGAGTTCTCTTTGCCTCCTTGCCTACATAAATCAAGTTTGAAGGCTAAACTGAAGTTCCATCTCATCCACAATTATCTCCCCAACTCTTTGGCCTATAGCATTTACCACATGTATCACAAAATTTCTCATAATTAATTTCATCTTTTTTCAAATTCATTTACTTATTTGTTCACTCATTTACTCATTTATTTAATAAATAAATAATTTTCAAGCACCAACTAGGTTCCATTCTGTAAACAAAATAGGCAAGGTCTCTGCTCTCCTAGAGTGCATAGTCTAGTTTGTCATCTGCCTTTAGAAATTTATCTTATCTCCTCCACTAAGTCATCAGTATCTTGAGTGCACAGAAGGTCACCTATGCTTTGTAAACCCTTTTCCCTACCAGAATTCAACAATGTTGGTTAAACTAAGAATTTTTAAGTCATATCTTTCTATCAGTTGAACTATTTCTTAGCATAAGCTTAGATACTCTTGTGAGGTCATTCCTGTACCATCTAAGATGTACATACTTATACCAAAATTGCCTATTCACGTCTCAGGATTTAGCTCATAAATTCCCTGCATACGGGACAGAATTCTTCAGCTTCTACTTGTCTGTAGAATTCTAATCAGGCATCACAAGGAAGCTTTCACTGGTCATCCAGGTATAAACCACAGGGTTGGCTATACCACTGACAGTACATGAGACCTGAACTCTGATGTGGAGCTGAAGGCTTGCCCCACTGAGGTGTATGACCACTACTTAACTTTAAACACATTTAGGTAAAACATGCAAACAACAGAATTTAATGATAGATATAGATTAATTCTATAAATGTTACCTCCTCCCACTAAACAGCCAGGCCAAACAATCAAACTATTAGAACGGTTAAATGATATCTATATGCAGACAACCAGATAATGAACCTGGTCATTTCATGTTAATAATCTTGAATACAGATCATCTAAGTAAGAATTGTATTCCAGAATTTTCTTTCCCTCCAGCCATATCATTAAATGCTGCAATAACAAGATACCAGATTAGTTTCTTAGTGCAAAGAATGAATATTTTCTGTGTTCAGTGGTTGCTTGAGGTCGGGACTTGGCAAACTTCTTCTGAAAAGAATGAGATGGTAAATATTTTAGGCTTTGTGAGCCATATAGTCTCTGTTTCAACTATTAAACTCTGCTATTATAGCAAAAAAGCAACGACAATCTGTAAATGAATGAGCATGTCTATGCTCCAATAAAGCTTATTTATAAAAATAAGTGTGGGGCCATATTGGCTCAGGGGTCACAGCTTGCCTATCCATAACTTGGGTATTCAATGACCTTTTTTTCTGAGCTGACATATCACATGACAAATAACTCCAACACCTGAGGGAAATAAAATTAACTTCAAAAATAAAGGAACACAGCTTGAAAGCATTTCACCTTTAAGCATGGTTTTTCCAGGTGGACACACAGGCCATCGCTTCTCTTGGTGTAGTGACTCACGAATTCATTCAGTGTCGAAAAGGTTCTTCTCCGGGTAAGGAAAAAGCCCCCTTCATCCAGTCTTCTGATTCTGTAGTGTTTCACAACCCCATTGTCTAAAACTGGAACCCAAAATAAGTCCTTTTAATAAACTTCTTGCCAAAGCAAAGGAGATTTGCTTATTTTGTGACGATAGTTTCAATGCATGGAATAAAATCTTAACAAATTCTATTTATTTCTCAACTTTGTTTCAGAAAAGACTTCAGGAAGCTTATAAAGGACATACAGCAGACTAAAAAGGAAAAAAGAATGTGGAATCATATTTTAAAGGAAATATAAAAATAAAAGAGTACAGTTAGCACCAAAAATAAACTTTGATTTGAGGCCTAGTATACTTGTTTAAAACAAGCTATAAAATGGACTCTGTCATTCTAGCAATGTAAAGAAGGAAACAGTTTCAGAAACCACAGTGTTCATAAGATAAAATCACAAAAGATGTTTAGAAACAGTTCTTTCTGGTACAGAGACAAAGGAGAATTTCCTCCCATGAAATTCTATAACATGGACACTAAAATAAAATAAACAGTGTTCTCAGAAAGCAAAATCTATGTGTAGATATAGATATAAATACAGGTAGAGATGGAGAGAGGGAGAGAGGGAGGAAGGGAGAGAGAAATATTATTGAGCCTTAAAAAAGGAAGGAAATCCTGTCATTTGCAACAACATGGATGAACCTTGAGGCTATTGTGCTAAGTGAGATAAGACAGAGGAAGACAAATACTGTGTAGTATCACTTATATGTGGAATTTTTTTCAAAAAAAAAATTAAACTCATAGAAACAGTAGAAAAATTGTTGCCTGGGAATGGGCTTGGGGAGAGCAGGATAAGAGAGAAGTTGGTAAAAGGGCATAAAACTCCAGCTATAAGATGAGTAAGTTCTAAGCATCTAGTATATAACATGGTGACTAAAGTTGATAACACTGTATGATATAGTTGAAATTTGCTAAGAGAGTAAAACTTACATGGTCTCACCAAAAACGGAGAGAAATATGTGAGGTGATAGATATGTTAATTAACTCTATATGGGAAGGGGGAATCCTTTCACAATGTATATATATTTCAAATCATCATGTTGTACATTTTAAATGCCTTTTTATTTTATTTGTCAATTATACCTCAATAAAACTGAAAAAAAGCATTTCATCTGCATACAGGAGAATATTTTTTTTCGGTTCTTTATAATAAAATGCAGAGAACAGGCAAACATTTAGCTCCTCCAAAAGTAATATAAGGTTCTTAAATTACAATTTTTTAAGTGTCTGGAACACATCGTTGTACTCTCTGATCTGTCAAATTACCATTCCCACTGACTACAACTCTTGGGGCAATGTTAATTGCCTTATATAATCATCACCAAAAAGAGGGGCTTTATTAGGATACAGAGCTAAGCTCATTACAGATTCCGTTTATGGATTAAAAGGCTAACAAAAAAAATCAAAGAGAGATGTAAACAATATTAGCCCCAATTCATTTCTCCACAAAGTCATAAAAATATTAGAAGTAGAAAGGTAGCTAAGTATAAATTATACCTGCAATTTATATAAATTGTTGGCCTGAAAATTCGTTTGCCATTTATCAAAAAGAAAAGTGCATAAAGTATGACTGAGGTGTCTAGCAAGCCAACAGATCTATAATTGGAAGTGATGGGAAGCAATAAAAAAATTCTCCTTTTTTAATCAAGATGGACCATATCTGGTTCCAAACTGAAGTGGAATACATGGAAATTAAACTTAGGAATTCCCTTTTAATGCATCACAAAAGACTTAATGATTTCTAAGCTAGAAACTAAAGTCAATAGACAACTGAAAGGTTAAAATACTCTTTGTGATTTTCTTAATAAGGGATGCAAATCCCAATGATTGATATGGCTTTGGCAATTGCCATTGATCATAAAGAAAGCCTAAATAAATGTTTGCCAACTATTTGTAGATAAAGGTCTAAACTCTCAACTGTAAAAACCAATACTTTCAATACATCTGGAGTTGTCAAGCACAATAAAGGTAATTTTGTTTAATAGAAAAAAGCTATAGACAGGAAGATGGGAGACCCAGGTTATAATTTAACTAGTATGTGACCAAAACATGGCAATGTCACTGGGCCTCCATTTCTTCATCATTAAAAGAGCAGGCTTTAAGAAAACTCCGAATTTCCATATGTTTCCACTCTAATGTTCCAACATTTCTAATGGCTGTTGCTTTCTCTCTCTGAATTCTCATTTCTTTCTGTAGTGCTTTCAGAAAACTACAAATTGTGAAAACACACATTACCAAAAAAAAAAGTAATTCTCACCTTGGAGCCTTGAACACCACTTGAATGCTTTTTCTATGAATTTTCTAGTAGCCAGCCCCTCTTCAGGTCTCAATTTATATCCTCAGAACCAGCCTTCCCCATCACCCTGTTGCATGTACTCCTCCCAGCTCCTTTCTATCACATTACCCAGTTTAATTGTGATGGTGGATTTATCTCAGTGGAGGCAGCTCTGTGAAGGGCAGGGACTCTGTGTCTTGAACTAATACCTACTCAGAGCCTCACACAGAGTAACAACTAACATAAACATCTGCTAGATGAATGAATGATGTCACTAACTCTTGGATTTGAAGAGAAATGTAAGCTTCTGAAATGTCTGCTGCAAAATTAAACAGGTAATTATACAAATACTTTTAAGTCAAGTCATTCATGTTTATATCTAATTTCTTGAGCTTTGCAACATAACACAGGAATAAGTACTCCATCTCTGACCAGCATCATAGATTACTTATATGCAGTTCATTTAAGTTTTCAGTCTAGCCAAGACTGAAATATATATATATATATAAAATTTTAAAATTAGATCACAGAAGCTACATCAGGGAAATTCAATACACCATAGTCAGGATGAAGGCACTTTTAATATTGTATTCCTGAGTAATCAAATCCAAAATAAGTGGGTTTTTTAAAGTGATTTAAATTTGATATTAGTGAGTCCACACATTTGCAAACTGTCATTCTTAATAAAGATTGAATTCAGAAGGTCTCAGAACTAAGGAGAAATGAATTTTCTATTCCTTTTCTGGTTTGCTTTGATCTTTATTATTGAACCAAACCTATTCCAAATTCTACAGGCTATAAGTGAATGATAATGCTTGTGCTATTCTTATTGTGAATTACTGTGAGTTCAGATTAGTTAAGCATTTTAGTAGTTTAACGGCAAAACATGTAAACGTTATATAAAATATAATGGAATCATCCCTCAACAAACTCAGTAGCATCACAGTTGAATGAATTGTGCTACTGAATGCCAGGCATCCTGAGTTTACATCTTGACTCTCATTGATGCTGTTTGACCTAGGGGAGAATGTTTCACCTGTCAACTGCTTAATCTACCAGAACATGTCCAAGAATTAGGATATATTGCAGAGATGCAGGTAAGTATGTATGAGGAGTACAATAAAGGTTTGTTGAACATTGAAAGAATTCAGCTATTTCTGCCCATGATCTTCTATAAGGACCATGGCACTGGTCACCTGATTATTTGACCACCTTCACATCCAGGGTAACTGATTCTGCAGGAATACATGTGATATAGATGGAGTCTTATGATTTCAGTGCTAAATGCCAGGCCCAAATGAATTTAGAAGGAGTTGGTGGCAGACGTAGAAGCCCAGCTTTCTCCTAATGGTGAGATCTTATCGCATAGTCTCTGATGATAGAAAAGAGTTTGTCTACCACTGCACAAAGGTGTGAGATTTCATCAAAAAACACTTTCAAAGAGCTTTTTCCCTCAATTTACCACACGACTAACATATTATTCAGAACATATTAAATAAGTATAATATTCCAAAATTAAGTTTTTAAAAGACAGACCCTCCAGAAATTAACTAAAGTTAATTTTAGTACAATATAAACATTAAGTTAGAGGCTATGTCTGCAAAACATGAGACAACCTATTAGGCTTAGTGAAAGATATCAGTATAACAAGTAGTTTGGCATTTTACAGATAAACAAATGATTGAGCAGATTTTCATTTTTCAGCTAGTCTTCTGGCATCATCTGGGCACAGCCTCATTCTTACTGACTGAAAATAATCTGTTCCCATTCTGGGTAAAACAATATGACTTAGATGATTAAGCAAAGGATTGAAAATCAAGAACTCACTGCCCTAATCTAATTCTCCCAGTGATTTGTTCTTTGACCTTTGGCAAGGAATTTCATTTCAGTTTCCTTATCTAGAAAATGAAAATAATGATATTATCTATATACTCTCACAGGGATAGTTTGAGTGTCATTATTCACAGAGGATGATAGACATTTCTAAATGTGCAATGTGTGAGTACTATACTAGAATATCAGTATTATCAAATAGCATTGTCAACAAGAGAGCCACGTCCAAAGTAAAAGTTTCCACTCTTTGCACAATAAAGACTACATAACATAGTGGCTACCAAACATATTAAGTGAAAAAACTGCCATTAATTCTGTGTGAGAGAACTCCTACATATGTAAACTCCTGTTTATTTGATTTCTCTTTGGAAGGGTGGTTTGTACTTTTCAAAACTATTATAATCATGATAACACCTCCTACACCATTGCTTTAGAAATCATGTTAAGATAGTTCTATACCAGTAAGTAAATAACATTAAATTGAGTTATTACACTGTATCCCCCATTAAAACAGAATCTAACACACACACCCATTTTACACTGTGTTTTGTTCTACAGCAAACAGAATAGAATTCCTGTATGAGTAGTTTTGAAAGAAGAAATTACACCTGTCTCAAAATATTAAAGTGGTATCATGTGGAAGACTTGTTCTTTTCTGATGAAAAAAAATCCACTAAACCAAAAGGAACAAACAGATTTGACTCTCTTCATGCATAAAACTCAACTACTGGGTCCCCAGCCAGGCATATTCAGTGTGCTGTGGACATCAGTCTGTAAGTTTGACTACTAAACTGCTAGGTTAAGTGAAGACTCATTAAGAGAATGTCTACATTAGGTGACTCAAAAAACTTAAAAAATGTATTTGAAGATACATCTGATAGCTCTCATGTCCTGAGGTCTTCAGCATTGTTACTGGTCCAGTAGACCAGCTGAGGTACTTTTATAGTCAAAGACAACATAATCAACTACCTTTACGTGCAAAAATCAACTATCTCTTCCATATTATATAGCATGGAAATCCATGAGCCTGAACCTCATATCTGTCCAAATACTTAGGATATGTTTGAGAAAACTGTTGGTCTTATCCTCAAGACCCCTATGGTCTAACTCCTTATTAAAACAGGCCAATCCCCAATCAAAGCTGGCTCTTAAATTTTCAGAACAAAATGTCAGTTTTGCTGTTTATACATATGATATCTTATGAAGATGAGTATCACTTTAATTAATACATAATTATAACATTCAATATTTTCTCATATAATCAAAAAGTATCTACCACAGTTTTACATGAAAATAGCATTTGCAGCATCTGATATTGCACAGAAAGTCTCTAGGAAACAACTTGACTCTTTATTCCTCTTGGGACTCTTAACTTCTCATTCAGTATTATATCTGCAATAAATCATCAGGAATTTATATCTGTGGATTATATTATCTCAGTTTCCTACAGAAGGTCTTTCACTGGATTAAGATTTAATGTGACATGAAAGCCAGTGCTTCTACTTTTCAAAACTTACCCTAAGGAAATAATCCAAGTATTTACATGCATTCACTTAGTTATATAGCTGCTTTGTTCCAGAAAGATCCAAAGGCTTGCATAAATTATCAAAATAAAATGAAATTTAAGATAAGTGGACAAAAAGGAAAGGAAAGGACGATGACTCCAGGAACAAGGCTGGTATGCTTTATGTAAGGTATTCTTTAGATGTCCGTCCATGTTTGCTAGATGTGGACCAAAGATTTGGCTCTCCACATTTTTGACAGCTCAAAACCATGAGAGAAACTCATTCAGTTACCTGATTCCCTGAATAAAATATTAATAAACTGTTATTCAAAAAAAAACCCAAAACACTATTGCTGGTACTGAAATGAGAGAGAAACTTCTCACATAGGTCTTCATAAAACACACACACACACACACACACACACACACACACACAGAGCAAATGTAATAAGCAATATCATCATCAAGATTCTTAATAGTAAATACACTAACACATTGCAAAGGGCTGGTTCTTATAATGTCCACTAACGTGGGCCCATTTCCAACATGAAATTCAATGAAAACATTTGTATAGGAAACTAACTACTGTTCATCAGCCAAAACAGGGAAAGCAATACGTATAAGAATGTTCACTGCAGCATTTTTACAGCATTAAATGACTGGAAAATTGTAGCAAATCTGAAAATTAAGAGTTAAAACGATAATCATAAAAATTATGTAGTAACAAGAAAAAAATAGATAATGTGTTAAGTGAAATAAAATGTGTTAAGTGAAATAATTGGGATACAGAATTAAGAGCATAGTATTATTTTAAACATGAGGATACATCTGGCTGCTCACACATCCTGGAGCCCTTTCCTGCTGAAGGAACCCAGCTGAGGTTCCTTGTGAAAACCATAACTGCATGAGGGCCAAGATGATCCAATTTGCCAACATGGTAACAGCTGAGTTAGATTGGCAGATTTGTGAGTATTTTACTCTGTTTTTCCAAACCCACTGTAATGAAGGTATAGTGAATTTAAAATAAAAATATATACATAATGCTTCCCACTTTGTTAGAGAGGCAACATAAGAATTAACTACCTAAGACAATGTCCACATATACATCTCAAGACACTGACTATAATGATACTTGATATTCTTTATATAAAGACCCCCATGAACTCATTTCTCTTTGAACTTAACGCTTAAAATATAGTGCATCTCTTCTTACATAACCCAGTGAGAAGCACAATATGGTTCCCATTCTGCATTAACTGCCAGAGAACTCCCAGCTAAACTGATTTCTAACCTGTGATACTTTTCTCCCATTTGAGGCTCAGCAAGATCTATTTCTCTGTTCTTTTTCATTGATTTGCCTTTTTTATGTTTATGTTTTTTATGTTTAGCTGTATTTTGCACTGTTTCAGCAACGTAAGCCAACTTAAATCCTTTCACAAATGAAGTGATAAATAATCAAATAAAATGGCACACCTACTAAACATAAGAAAGAATTTCTAATGAAATGAACTGTCCAACACCAGAATAGGCTGGTTCTCTGGGGTTTCTGTTCATGGGAGGTTTGATGCTCCCCTTAGAAGTTTCAAATTATAAGAGATCTCAGAAAGAGCAACATGAGACTAGACAGTTTTTGCAAGTCCTACTATTCTATCAACGGAAGGTGAATATGATATATGAATGACAAGAAATTTTAAAGATGATTTAGTCTAAATTCCTCTTTTACTGATGAGTCTAGAGTTTCAAAATAAACTACTATTTGTTCGCAGGGTTGGAATCCAAGTCTAGTCTTCTAGGGTGTCCTGTGAATGACAGTAGAAATAGTAGAAACCTTTAACTGTTTATTTCTTGTTTCCTGTTTTGTTTAGTTGTTTTCTTTTTTTTCAAGTAATAATTTACTAATTTCTCAGGAGAATGTTTTAGGACTTTTAGAATGCCATCTTTCCTGTCCCTATCAAACTCTTCCCAAACTCTTGGGAAGCCTTTTCTATTACGAAGGAGAACTCAGTCCCTGAATCGCTCTTCTTCTCTGCACCCCATTTCGGTAATGAGGAGACATGCTAAACAGAGTGAACATGAAAGTCCTGGAGATATGTAATGGATGATAATTGAAATACCTTGAAATCAATTTTTATCTTCTTGTGAAAATACAAAGGACCTTCTCGTGTATTAGCTAATTGATTTTCACAGCAGAATACTGTGTCCTTCCATTTTTTCATTGTTTTTACATATGCAAGACAGCTTTTGGTAATTTGCTCATTATTCCTTCATGTTTCCAAAAGCAGAGAGCTCTCATTCTTGGAAATTTCATCATATTAAATGAGGACCCTTGATATAAGATATATTCCTGTTATTTATTTCGGACAAGTATTAGGCAAAGTTTACATAAGTCTGTTTAGATTTGGTTTCATTTGTCATAACTTCCGGCCTACACAGTTCAGGTCATGTTCACGTAACACTTCATATAAAGACAAACCATCTCCTAGTCACAGGCTACACTTTGAAGGCTGGCCAGCCATCTTCCTAATGACTCTCACTAGTTCAGGGGTGAACCAGGTAAACAACCATGGGTACCCAGGATGACTCACCACTACCCCAGAAAAACAGTTCAAAGTACACGTTCCAATGCAAGGTGGGCCAACACCTCCATCTTTCTGTGAAAAAGGTAGTATTCTTGACGCATAAACATAAAAGCAACTGGATTTTTATTGAGCACCTGCCTTAAGCAAGCACTGTGCTAAGTGCTTTTTTGTGAAGTATTTTATTTCATTCTCATACCAACCCTAAGGGATATGGATATTATTTTCATCATTTTACAGAGGAGAAACTAAAGTCGAGGGAGATTAAGTACTTTTCCCCTGGATACAAAGCAGGTAAATATTCATTCTGTGAGTCAAAACCAGAGAACGAGACTCTGAATCCCACACCACATTCTTAATCCCTCCACCAACTGTCTCCTTCTATTGCCAAATAGCAAGTATTTTTAGGCAACTCTCACAAGACACTGCTCACAGCTCCGGGAGCAAGGATGCTTATTGGTACTATTTAATCTTGAGATGAGGATAATGCTGCAGAGAAGGTCTATTTCTGCAACTGACACCTTTAAAGGGAAACACAGGTTGAACATTCCTCCATCTAACACAGTGATTCTACTTTTCTTATTTTTACTGGTTCTCAGGCTTCTCTGCCTCCATCTTCTCCTTCTATATTGGTTCTCACCTGGGCCAGCATATCAGCTCTCACAACGATTCTTAGTAATATTGCAGACATTTGGATTCTGATGACTGTACTGAATGTGTAATGACCCCCCAGTCTCTCTCTGCTACGCTGCTCACTCAACTTCCCTGCCAGCACCTCAAATGTACCAAGTCAAAATTTTAATTCACATTATCTTATTCCCCAAGTTTCCTCCCCAGCTTGAATATTCTATCTCAGTGAATGGCACTGCCACCCTGAAACCCAGACAGTAAAGCTAGAGATTTGAGGGTCACGCCGAATCCTCTCTCTCCCTGACTTCTCATCTCTGACCGAGCATTATGTCCTGGCAGCCCGTACTCTCCACTGCCATCACCTTGTGGCGTGCTCCTTGAAGTCTCTCTTCTGGACCACTGCAGTAAGCTCACTGCAGTAAGCTCATACACTGCTTTCCCTGTGTCCTGCATCACTATCCAGCTTCCACAGTCACCAGAGTCCTCTTCTAAAACACAATCTGAATTTGTTATTCTCCTTTCTAAAGCTCTTCAAGGGCACTCCATCGCCTAAAGTTCACACGCCTTAACGGAATTCTCTCCTGCACCCTACCCTCAACGTTTAAACACTTATCTGTAGTTTCCTGAATGCACCATGGTGTTTTCTGTTTCTGTGCATTTGCACAGACTATTTACTCCAACTACGATGTCACTCTATTTACGTGCTATAGACAAGTTCATTTTTCAAGGCCCATTTCAGGCGTCTCCTCCTCCATTAAGCCCCTAGACTTAAGCAAGCAGAGCAGCTCACTTGGCCCTTCATATCCCACTGCACATCGACTTCTGCTATTGAATTCATTCACAGTATTGCTCCTGTAATTTATACTGTACCTCTCCTACTGGATTTTGAGCCCTTTGATTGCATTTACTTATATGAGACATGAGGTCAGTGAATCATTCTCTCTTGGCCTTCGCAATGGCTTGCAGTAGGTGGAGCATCATTCCCCATCACATGAACTTAGGATGCAGCTTTGTGACTTGCTTTGGAGTGTGGGCAAACACAATATATGGCACATCCTAGCAGAAGCTTTAAAGAGTCTGAACAGTACGTCCTCCCCTTCCCCCCTCGCCCTTCCAAGGAGAGCGCCATACCCAGGCTGCAGAGTTTATTACTGTTTAATGGGAGAATCCAACTGACACTCTGATGACCTCATCTTCCCAACTGAGTTAATCTTAGCATAATATTCTGCTTCCAGATTTCTCTCAAATTTCCAATGTAAGAAAGCAATCCTCATTTCTACTCCAACCTACCATTAGTCTGTATAGAAAATTAAAGTGTGGGACTTCTCTGGTGGTGCATTGGGTAAGAATCTGTCTGCCAATGAAGGGGACACAGGTTCGATCCCTGGTCCAGGAAGATCCCACATGTCACGGAGCAACTAAGCCTGTGCGCCACAACTACTGAGCCTGCGCTCTAGAGCCCATGAACCACAACTACTGAGCCCGAGCACCACAACTGCTGAAGCCTGTGCACCTAGACCCCGTGCTCCGCAACAAGAGAAGACACCACAATGAGAAAGAAGGCTGCGCATCTCAACGAAGAGTAGCCCCCACTCGTCGCAATTAGAGAAAGCCCATGCGTAGCAAAGAAGACCCAATGCAGCCAAAAAATAAATAAAAATTTTAAAAAAAGAAAGAAAATCAAAATGCTTTCCTTGATTTCCACTATTTGCTTAGTCTTGTAAAAACCAGAGTAACACAACAAATAAGTAGATATCTTTCCTATACGAGTGTGTCTTTTCTATTTAGTTGGCATCTCCCCTCCACTGCCAACTAGAATAGACACTTCATGAGGTCAGGGACTGTCTTGTTTACCACTATAGCCCAGCCTTCTGAATACCAACTGCACATAGTACGCATTAAATAAGTATTTGATGAATGAATGAATGAATCCCAAGTTCTTTAAGGCCTGGATCATCATTTTGTTCAGGATAATACACATAAGAGATATACAGAAAATGATGCTTACTAAAATTATATGAAAATAGGAAAATAATTTTTGCTTCTTTCCTTTTATGTTTTTGCTTCCTGCATATTTTATTTCTAGCAAAACCGTTTTTAAAGCATCTGCAGGTGAAAGGGAGATAGCTATGAGAGAGGATTTAAGGAAAGTCCCTGCCCTGCTGAAACAAATAAGGAAATAAATTTAGTCTCTGCCATGCATAGGCTTTTAAGACAACAGAATACTTTCTTAAATTGTAATCCCTGTGCCAAAAGACCTAATAGCTTAATGCAAAGCACATTTCTAAAATGCATTAGAAATGACTTCATGATAGATGCAATGCTGACAAATAGAAAGTAGCTAATATACATATATCATTTTAAATACACAGCTTAAAATTAAAGCTACTCTTTTATTAAATTGGACTGTATTTATTTCATTTACTTTTTACATTATGAACACATCTTATGTAACTTTCACTACAGAGAAACTAGATACCTGAATCATTAAGAAAAATGTAAACCCTGGTCAATTTTTTGACATTAATAAAGTAAGATTACTGCCAGTCAGATGTTTTTAATATTTATAGTACAAGTTGCTAGAGGTATTTTAAAATTATAAACTTCTTTTCAACTAAAATCAGATATTCTTCCCCTTCCTATAAATTAATGGGTCATGAAAACAGACAATCTAAACTACTGTATTGTTTCCATGATGGCATGCTATTTCTTGACACGCCACAAGAGGGGGCACATGTTTGACTGAAAGCCCTCAGTAGCTGCAGTTGTAGAGTGGGGAGCAGAAAGCAGAAGCCAGTATGGTGTTCTGGTTTTAAAATAAAGGTACACATATAGCATTCAGCATTGCAGACAATGTCCCTGTTTGTATAAACACCATGTGAAATATTCTGGTTAAGCTTAATTTTACAATTTTTTTTCAATAACACGTATTTGCCACTTAGAGTAACAAAAAGAAATTGCTTAGATACTTTAAGAATCAGGTAACCTTGAAATATAAACGTTTATTTAGTTATTATTTCCCTGAAGTATAAAATGGACTAAATTGCTCAAGCCTGGTGGTAAGGAGGAGGAATTGGAAGGCCTGCTGGTCTCTGACTTTCATTTTCAGAGCGGAGATGGCTTAGTTTTCTGTTCAACCCAAAATTCAGCACCATGCCTCAAATGTTCTTCCTTATCCGTGCCTCCTTTTGTATTCCACTGCTCAACTCTGCTTTTAATCCTTCCCCCTTTTCCCAGTTTGAGATCATTAAATTTATATATTATCAAAGCCCAAGACCCAGAGAGAACTGGTCGGGTACCTCAGGTCTGGCAATGTCTTGCTATCCAAAAATACAACCCACACTGAATTTATCATGATCGCATTTATAATACATACAATCTAGCACCTTGTTAGTTATTAAAGCATACTGGTGGCAAGGGATGAACAATTTACAGATCTCCATTTTATTTTTTAAAGGGTTCAAAAGTGCATCACAGAAAATGATTTATTTTTAATCTAAGGAGCATCACCTGATTTTTCAAAGGAAGAAAGGTTCTTAAGAATGAACATTATCTAAAGAGAAAAATAAGTTTTATGCATGCTATTTTCCACTTACTCTTACTCACTATTTGGTATAGTGTTGACTGTTGTCTCATTTCCCTGTAATGCCCTCCTTTTTTAATCCCTTTCAGAAAATAACAGTTCTCTTTTCTGGATTCTTAAAGCACTTTGCATATTAGTGCTTTATATGCATAATAATCAAGTGCACGTTATAGTGTGAACTGCTTAGTTGTTTACACAATTATGCCGTATAGCAAACACAAAGGAAAGTTCTATGATGAACGGGTGAATGAATGAATCAATGAATACATGAATGGTTAAAAAATAATTCAAAATATTCTTGCCAATATTTTTGAAAATTGACTTTTTATGTACAGAACCAAATGCAATGCATAATCCTTTATTGTATCAAAAAGCAAATAAATAAACAAAAGGCTAGCAAGGACATTTGGAGACATTTGAGTATGTACTCTATGGTAGATAATATTATTGCATTAGTGTGAAAATTTGGGGGGTTAATAATGGGGTTGTAATAATGTAAGAGAGGGTCCTTATTCCTGGGACATACATACTAATACTAAAGCTTTTCAAGGTGAAGTGACATAATACCTGCAACTTACATATATGTTACATATATGAGACATATATAGATATGTGAACGATGGAAAGTAAATGTCACCATGTGTTAACAACTGATGAATTTAGGTGAAAGGACATAGTTATCTTTTCAACTTTATCAATAAAGTTAGGGAGAAACAAAGACTCTATATGTTTATATTGAGTTTTGGTATTTAATGGTGTGGAATTGTTTTGTAATTTTTTTTTTCCTGGATGCTCAGAGAATTTTTCCTTTATGCCTGATATTAAAGTATTTTGAAAAGATACCCTAGGTATGTATCTTCTCATTTATGCTACTTAGAACAACTAGGAGTACTTTTAATCTACAAGCACAGATTGTTTTTTAACTCAGGAAAGTTTTCTTCTACTACATATTTAGCTGTTGCTTCCATTTAATTATTCTACTAAATGTCAAAGAAATGTCTCCTGTTTGTGCATGATCTACCCTTACGTATTTTCATTGATTTCTCTTCTCTCTCTAGAGAGCATCTCAAGTCTGCTCTTTACATCCCTAAAGTGACAATTTTTCTGCTTCCTATCTCCCATCTATTGTCTTTTCATGCCCCTTTTGATGCCTAATTTCATAGTTTGTGTTTTCTTGTATTTTATAGTTTCAAATCAAATGCTTTCAATTTTTTTCTTCTGTTCCTTTTAGTGACTATGTCTCAAAAAACGAGTTTTCTCTACATCTTCAGGTTATTGTTTATCATCTATTATACAAATATTTTTTCCCAAATCATGTTTGAGAGAAGAAGAAATGGTTCTATGATCAAGTAATTTGGAAAACTCTGGGTTGAAAAACTAACTTTCTTGGCTGTAGGACTTCTGAGACTTTAATGTGCTTTTGTTGAGTCAGGGCAGAGAAGATATAATATGAGGTGTTCTCCTAAACCCTCCTAAACCCTCTGTCTTATGGAATGCTTTTGACTTACCAAAGAATTCCTGTTCTAGAACATAAGTTGGAAAATTTTGTTATTGAGCATCCAGAATCTCATGACTTTTGTTTTTATTATACTCATCCTTGAATGCAAAGAAATTTGATGCTCAGGAGAAAAACATATGCAACTGGTCCTCCTTTCCATCCACTTAGATGAGTGTACATTTCCTTCTCTTAGCACACGCACAGCAGGGCTGCTAACACACCAAGCCTCTAACCATACTTCCGATGTCTAGCAAATGTTCAGCTCCTGTGGCTTTGCTGGAGGAATGGTGGATATTCTCCTACTCACTTGGCATGCCTGCCATAAGAAATAGAATCCAGTCCTTTGTAATTGCTATGGACTGAATGTTTTCCCTTCAAATTCATATGTTGAAGCCCTAATCTCCCATGTGATGGCATTAAGAGGTGGGTCTTTGGGAGGTAATTAAGATGAGGTCATGGGGGTGAAATCCTCATCATGGGATTAGTGCCCTTATAAGAAGAGAAAGAGACCAGAGCGCTCTTTCTCTCTCTCTCTCTGCCATGTGAGGATACAACAAGAAGGCAGATCAGGAAGAGAGCCCTCACCGATATCAAATCTGCTGGCACCTTGATCTAGGACTTGCAGACTCCAGAACTGTGAGAAATAAATATTTGTTGTTTAAGCCACCCAGTCTGTGGTATTTTGTTACAGCAGCCCAAACTAAGGCAGCAATGCTGAGTTGTTTGTTTAACCAGAAGAATGTATGAAAAACACAATCACGGGAGAACAGAGTTCTTATTTCCTTCTTTCTTTAAGGTTAACGTCACCTAATTTGCAACACACAGTCATCATTTGTCATCTTCTGCCCTTATAACATTTACTGTGCTGGAAGCTTCTGTTCCACTTGGATGTAGAAAAGGCAGGGTGGGGGGAGGCTATGCACAGATGCCCAGGGAAGACCAAAATCACTAAGTCGGTTCCAAAACAGTGGTTGCCTGGTTTCCTGGTATCTGCATGTCCTGCCTCTCTAAGATAGGGGCACACACTGAGCAAGGGTCAAAGTATCCTCGCACCTTCTTTATGACTAGCCCTGACCAATGCAAAAGTCAAAGTCTGCTCCTATATGTCAGTTCACCTGTATTCACACTGAAGTTGGCAGAATATTTACCTAGAGTCTAACAAATCATTGATTGATAGACTCAGTTTACAGGGCTACTCTGATTCTGTATCTCTTATGTATATTCTTGAATTTCTATTCAAGGGGATGCTAACTTAAATGACTGTTAGCTAGCTGCTATCTTCATTTGAAGTACAACATTGGACAAAATGTAAATAAAGGATCAATTTAATTTGGCAGCCAATAAAATGAAAAAAAATAAGAGAATGGAATATGTCATGAAGTATGAAAAGGTAGCAATTTCACCAACCTCCACGTGACTTATCAACTTCTCATTTATTTAATATCTGGAATTGATTACTATAAAGTTACATTCAAAGGGCAATAATATGCATCAGTTCTTTGTTGTGCTTGCCTCCAAATAGCTCAAACTACTCATACAGAAAAGATATTTTTAATAAACAAAATAAGGTAAGCAGAAGAGAAGAGAAAACTTAGATGAGTCAACATGCGGTGTTCACAGAGAAGCAAAAGAAAAAACAATGCAAGCACCCTAAAGAATACTGCAACTTCTAGAAATGCTAGCCATGGATTTTCAATAAAATAGAATATTTCTCCATGAGCAGTGCCCTAGAGAAAAAAGTTCTTTGCCTGTGCATCTGTGTGTGTATGTTTGTGTACACACACAAACACAGATATATGTACTACATAATAAAATGTTAATTTAACTTTATAGAGTATTTAAAACATCTGAATATAATTTATCAGTAGTAACATTAAGAAAAGGCAGAATATACGATAACTGACCCAAAAAGCCACTTGCTATTATAGGCAATGATATTTGTAATTAAGTTGAACACAACTAAATTATGACTTTAATTAAAAGGCATTTTCTAAGATGGCACTGACATGTTTAAAATTCAATACATTTTATATGAGGTACTGGAGTTATTAACAAAAATTTCTTTCTGCAGCTTGTGTATTTTTTAAAAAGCAAAACATCATCTCTAACCAATATCAAAATGCTCCCAGAATCCACAGACATTTCATTGCATAATAAATTCAAGGAGCAATTTTTTCCAACCACTTAATACTTGCCCCTCCTTGGGATATACAATTGTATTTACATCCATGGTTAATAGTAATAGAATTCCTGACACACTCTTATGGCCACTATGTCCACATTCATTTTAAATGAAGAATAAATGGAGGCTCAGAGAACTGACAATGAAACACACAGCCTTTTGCCATTGGTCAGCATCAGATTAGAATGAATCAGCAGGTCTTAAAAAAGTTTGGGAGCAATAATGGTATCTCAGTGGCTGGTGGAAAGTGAGTTTGGGTCTGAACCCTGTGCCAGGCGGAGAGAGACAGGGCCACAATGCAAGTGACATCCTTTTCCAATTTTGTCTCCTCTACAAAAGTCTTGTTACCTGGAAACAACTAACCTGTTAAGGTGAGAAATTGTCTTTCTAAAATAAGTCTGAAACAGCAAGGAAGAGGATTATTTGTGATCTTACATGGTCCAGACTTCAGAGGTTTAAGAATATGACAATGGCCTTGCTTATCTTTGCTCTTGTTAGATGACAGTGTAAAGAGGTGAGTGTTTGAGCATCTACTGTCTTTACAAACTGTACTAGGAACTATGGAGATAGAGAAGAAGCATGAAACAGAAGCAATAAAAGTATGTTGCTTCGGCTCAAGGACTGTATAACCTAGTTTGAGAAGCACGCTTTTACCTACAGTGAAAGAGTTACTCATAAATATAAAAGACTCTTTGAATATGTAAGTTCAACATGAAGGATACACACAAGGTCAACATGAACAGATACACATCTTCCCTAATGAAGCTGCTGTTATTCTCATTACTTTTTGAATTGCCTTCAGAACTAACTGATAAGGCATGCAGAAATATTTACAAAGTTACAAGTCCATGGTTTCGCTCAGGCTAATCATCCAGATTATTCAGAAAGTGGCTTCAGATAACTCTGGTCAATTCCACGTATCAAAGCTGCACTTAATGAACATATAATTGCCCAGCTAAGGCCTTTAACATAAAGTGATATCCTTTCTGGAAAGGGAGTTCTACCATTTTTGCAATACTTTGAACAACAGCAGTCTATTCCTTTGAAGGATAAAACATTTATTTCGTTCTAAAAATTCTAGTATATTTATTTTAAAATTAAATTATGTTGCTACAGAGACCTACCTATATTCTCAAGAAGAGACTTCATAGCAATCACAAAGTACTATTATAAAAGTCCTGCACGTTCCATGGGACCTACATGTTCACTGTAATGGAGATGTATCACAGTGAGTTCTCAGCTCAAAATCAGCAGACACAAGTCAAAAAAGAGATAATGGCCCCTTGTATGTCCTCCTGCAATTACTTCAAACACTTCTGAACTTAATTCCTTTGGTCCCCTCTTCTCTCTTCCTGAAAGTATATCCTCCCATGGACCTCATCTTGGCTCAATTGACCACTATCCCCCAATCACTCAAGTCAGAGATCTGCAAGTCATCCTAGATTCTGCATTCTCCCTTATTTTACCCCATTTCTGATCAACTACCAATTCCTGTTGGCTCTATCTTCTAAATATTTCTCACCTCCATGCCCTACCCTCTATTTGCCAAAACTGCCCTGGATCAAGCCATCACCTGTGGAGATAAACAAGACTCTCTAGCAAAGAGCCCCAGGAGCTCTTTCTAGATGGCATGGTAATGGTCCACTGGGCCGGTCCCACCATCGCCCCCTATGGCCAGCAAGAAGGACTGCAGCTGAATTCAACTTCCAACAGGCCCTATGGTTCCTTTTCTACAAAAGAGAAGCTGCAATTTCGCATGGTGCCAAAGTCCAGAGGTGCTGGGCTTTTCAAACCACCCTGCAAATAGTTGATGTCCAAACTCACTTCTTAGCACCAAAGCAAAGACTGCTATCGAGAGTCCTAAGGCCATTCCCACACTTGCCCCATAAAAAAAGGAGAGCAACAGAGGGGCCGTGAGGCTTCTGGGGACAGAGGAGCATTAGTGCAGCTGGCTGAGTGTAGGTTCCCTGGCCCTACTCCGCGGAACGCTGACTGACTTCTGTCTCACACCTGTGATTTCAGACAGCAGCAAGTGATGCCTCTGTGTTTGCCCCGTCACTTCTCCCCAGACTATTACCTATAAATCTTTCATCCGTTCTGTTCTCCACTCTGTCATCAAAGGTCAGACCGAGTCACTTTCTGCCTAAAACTTCCCTCTATATTTGGACCTGTAGAAAAAGCTCCAAATTCCCCAACATGGTATACAAGGCCCTGAACAGTCTAGTTCCAGCTTTCCTTTCCAGGCTCATTTTTGGCCATTCCTCCTCTCCTCCACCTCTGCTCCCCATCTACACACACGCGCACACACACACACACCTGCACTGTCCTCCCCACTCCCTACCCTCCACTCTGTCCCTTTGCCTTGCCGGGAATAATCCTTCCCACACAGCTACCTTGTGACACACACTGAACACAAGTGCTGCCTCCTCTGTAAAACCTTCCTAACTCCTCTCTGAGACTTGGCCCCTGCCCCCTCTTGTCTCACCAGACAGCTGTGTTATCACCCTCCTGGAGACTGGGGCCAGGGACTGTGCCTCACTCTCCTTGCTGCCGTAGACCCAGCAGACTAGGCACTCAAATATTTGTTCAAGAAATAGACAGTATATAAATAAATGATATCAGCTACTAGATGCATCACCCTGAACACTGCTGATGAACTTTTTTGCCTCATGTCCTCTGTCATTTTTCAACTATCTTCAATCTATTATCATGCGCTCTTAAAAAGCTTTCGCTGAGGATGAATCTGGAATTCCCTCTACTACTCTAGAGATTTTCCTATGCAGAGCTGCCTAAAGTAAAATTACAATGTGCAATGCAAAATCCTTTCTGAAAAAACTCGCCTGAAATTCAGTTTTATCTCTCAAGGTGTATGTTTCCGAAAGTGTACTTTAAGCAACAATATAAATGCTTATGGAATGCCAAACATCAAATTTACATTAATGGCAATAACAATAATAATTTCCTTTAAAGTAATTGACTGAAGTCAAGAAATAGCCAAACTAGTTGACATGCAGTCAGAATTTTATATTTTTCATCAGAAAAACAATTCTCTACCAATGACAAATAACAGTAAAGCCCCTAAAACTACCTGTCATGCATCTAATGAAGATGGATTCTCTGGCTACCACGTATGTAATTCACAGCTAATTAGTGTCTTGCCGCTATGAGAGGTGTCATAGCCCTAACTCTCTCCCCAACTCTCTACTCAGACCTCACAAGAGCTGACAGCCAGGCAAGATCACAACAAGCCAATTAGCACCCACCCCAACCTTGGGCTGCTGTGTCTCGGCAGCCCTGCCGCAGCATCAATAAATCATTCCCCCCTCAGGAAGCGCTTCTCTGACAGCTGCGAGCCACTGTCGCCTGAGGAATAAAGACAATACTTCTAAGGAAAACTCACGTGGGGAAGACAGAGATAGAAAAGGGATATTATTTGCCTTCCTTTAGCAGCATAACTGTCAGCAAAATTGAAGACCATCAATTCCGACTGATTAGGAGACAACTGCCCTGAGAAATAAATCCATGACTGGTATACCTGAAGATCCTTAGTGGTAATCGACAGTCAGCAATTGGGTTGTACACTTGTTTGTTCATTTTAATGTAGATTATATCGAAGACCCTTTTCTTTCCATTTTTCTCCTGTATAGTCCTCCTTCTGGCTAATAAGAAAATTGTCCTTTCAGTAGGACATAATGGTCTGCATTTACTTTGTCCCCTAGTGAATGCACAGCAATCAGATAATTTGTTTGAAAGACTCTAAATGGTTTGACTTCATTGAAAAGGAATCTATAATGTTATGCTAGTCTCCAAGTAGGGCCTACAAAGCTTGCTAAACCCATAAGCAAGCATTACAGTATTCTCGGCACATACCAGCCAATATCCTTGTAATTTTGTTCTAAGCCTGTAAAGCTGTTTTGCTCCATAATATTCTACTAAGAAAGTGTTCAGCATAGTCACTGTAGCCTGGGAATTATTCAGAGATATGACTCAGTTAATTCTACTTTTTCTTTGTTTTCCTCATGGAAATATTCTACTTCTATATTTTTAATGCTAGAATCTAAAACATTTAATCTAGCTTTTGGCTAACTAATGACTACCTAATATATAAGCACCTGTAACACTTAAAGATAATTCTCAGGTCTCCTGTGCTTTTTCTTTCCTAGGGTATTGTAAACATGTACTTGACTCTCAGCTGGAAAACTACATTTGACCAAATGTTACATGTCATTGGTTAATTAAGCACATTTGCATTCAGCATTTCAATTCATTTTCTATTTACCAGGCAAAGACAAATGAAATGCAAAAAGAAAAAAAAATGGGTATTATGGCAAGATCAATTTTGACAACAGTTTAGACTGCTTCTTGCTTATCATTTCCCTAAATGGATAGGCTCCTAGATAATGCAAAAGTGAGAAAACACAGGCAGATCCATATATTTTTCATCTCATACCTAGAGTGTGTGTATTTGAAACATTTATAGTCACATCTAGCCACAGACAGAAATTGTTTTGCTAATTTTTACATTACTCTTGAGTAGGTCAATAGATTTAATTTTGGTACTATTGTGAAGATAACAGATAAGGCAAATTTAAATTTAACATGTCCATGTTCACACAGAAGGTTCATGACTACAGACTCTCAAATCCACATTTAAATCACACAGAACAATGCCCATACCTGAAAGGGAGAAGTTGCCTTTCTGACTTTCACTTTCTCTGATTAGAAAAGCACCTGTCTGATTTTCTGAATATAATAGTTGTTTTTCAGCATCTGCCCTCTTGATTGCTCCGAAGAACCACCTAAAAAGAGAGAGAGATAAACTTTAATTAACCAGTCAACATTCTTTTTTTTTAAGGAGCAAGAAGTTTGGCAAGAAAGTTCCAATATCAGAAGGGCTTATACTCTTTAGTGAAACTATAACAGGTATAAACGGTAGTTTTTGATACTTGACATGATTTTTCTGCATGTCTGCAACACTCACCAGGAGTCTTTAATATATTACAAAATAGAAATTTAGCTGATGCCTCTGCTGCCACATGTCTTCTCACACCTGCATTCTGTCTGAGAAACCCTGTGTTCTCCTGTCAAATCCAAAGCTTCTAGGGTGGGCCCACCACACGGTAAGTTTGCCATGTTCCACGCTCTAAAACTATTCACATCACCATCAGACTGTCCGCTGCCGCTCCTAACACCTTCTAGGTGTTAGGAGGCAAACATTCCAATCCAGGGATTCATATATTTCACATCAAAGTGGGAGCAGTAAAAATGTAGTTCTCTGGGTTTTAATTCCCATGTTTCTCCCCTCCATCACTGCCCAACCCCCCCGACCCCCATAATATAAGATGGTTTTGCATGTTTAAAAGGAAATGTTCATCGGTGGAGAGATTATGTGAAAAAGATACTTCTGCCTGGGAAGTATCTTCTTAGTGTCCCCTCCACTTCTCATCTTTACACTCTTATCCCTAACATTCCAGAACTACAAGAGTCAGTAAATGTGAATGTGATCAACCCCAACAAAGAATTATGGATTTTAATATCAGAACCAGTTTAAAACATATATCAAGTCACCAGACACTAATGTGATAAGAGGAAACTGAGACAGCCAGCTTTGCGTTAATGACCTTTCACTGTAGGGTCATAATGTCGATCTTTATCATTAAAGACTTCAGGTAAAACATTTATCTTTCTAGGCATCATTTTTAAAAATGTAAACACTCGAAGAGAAGAAATGTAGGCTTGAGGGAAGAAATACAGGCCAGGTGAGAAATTGCAGGCTGGGAGAGGCCCTCAAAAATTGGTTCCAATTGGTTTGACAGGTCATGGGTATTGGGGAATATGAGTGCACTAAGGGTGACACAATTGGAAGGAAGAGGGGAAGAAATTGAAAAAAAAGAGACATTAAAATATAATTACCTTCTAACAAAAGTAAGATGTTTGTTTACCATTTTCCCAATCATCAAATTGCAAATTACACAATATTAACTATATTAGCCAGGAAATGCCAGATTATGTTGGAACAATGAACAACTCCAAAAATCTCAGTGGTTTAAGACAACAAAGATTTGTTTTTCACTCAACTGCACGTCCACTGAAGGTTATCTGTGCCACGTCCATCTCTATGTCCATCAAAGAATTTCCATCTCCATGCTTCCACGATTGACTAGGCAGGCTGGATTGGAAAATGTGGCAAATCACAGGCTGGTTCCTGGAGTTTCTATTTAAAGTTTCTGCTCAAGAATGAGCCCACTGAGAAATAAGTTGTATGTTCATACTAAATCCAAAGAGAGTAGAAAATGCAATCCTACTATTTCCCTGAAGGCAGAAAACTGGAAACGTTTGGTAGACTACACTAATGACTACCATATTGATTTAATATCAGGAACCAAATTAATGTCCACAGGCTATTGTTTGTCCAAATGAAATTTTAAAAGGCTTGGAAACATTCCAAGGTGGCCATGGAATGAATTCACAGAAAAATAGAAACGTATGTTTTCCACTATTGCAGAAATAAGTAAATATCAATAGAATAATGGAACATAATAAAAAACAGACCCAAACATACAAATTAGTGATGAAAGGATGGATTAGTCAATAAATGATGCTGGTACCAATCATAATCCATATAAAAAAATTAATTGCTGCTACCTATAGCATACACAACAATTTTACATAGATTAAAAACCTAATGTAAGGGCTTCCCTGGTGGCGCAGTGGTTGAGAGTCCGCCTGCCGATGCAGGGGACGCGGGTTCGTGTCCTGGTCCGGGAAGATCCCACGTGCCGCGGAGCGGCTGGGCCCGTGAGCCATGGCCGCTGAGCCTGCGCGTCTGGAGCCTGTGCTCCGCAACGGGAGAGGCCACAACAGTGAGAGGCTCGCGTACCGGAAAAAACAAAACCTAATGTAAAAGGCACATTCTAAAACTTTCTGAGACTATTAGACTAAGGAAGTTTTCTTCCACAAGACAAAAAGAAAAAGAAGACATACGAGCCTTAAGGGAAAAGATTAATAATATTTATTACACCATAATTAAAAACTTGCAACACCAAGATTACCATGAAATAAAATTAAACTATAAGCCACAGACCTGGAGGAGGTATTTGCAGAGCATATAAACAAGGATAAGATTAGTATTCAGGTTATATAGAGACCTATAATCACTAAAAAAAAAGACAACACAGTAGAAAAACTGACACAGTATATAACTGGATAGATCACAGAAAAGAAAAACCCAATAACTAATAAAAATAAGGAAAGAAGTACAGCCTCTGTCTATTGCCAGTAATTAGGAATATTAAGAATATTAAATTTAAAAAATGAAATGGACTTTCACACTTTTCAGGCTGGACAAAATTTAAAACTCACATTCAGGCACTGGAAAAAACACGAAACAAGAACCTTTATATAATACTAGTGGCAATGCAATTTGATACAACTAATTCAGAGAACATCTGGCAATATCTAGTAAAGCTGAATATTTGTATGCTACTTAATTTCACTTCTAGATTGTATACTCTGTGTGCTCAAGGAAATATACCACAAGCACATTCACTGAAGAATTCTAGCATGGAAAGTTGGAAACAACCTAAAGGCCCATTGTAGGGGAATAAATAAACTTCATTATGGATATAAAATGGAATCCTATCTGGCAGTTAAAACAAATAAATTGTTGAGGGACAAAAGGAAGTTGAAGAATGATACATACCTTTATAATACTATTTATATAAAGTTTAAACAAACACATGAAAAACATTAGATATTTTTATGGATAGCATGCTTAGTGAAAGCTAATAGTTAAAATACTCAGGCAATTTTTTTTTAGACTCCATTTCCAGCAATGGCAAAATTTCTTCACACAAATATTTCAAGCAAAGAAGCAACATGGATCAAATATACTTATCAACCCCATGCATTTTCCTGATTTCTAGTGCATTAATTATGCAGCATCATTAAAATGTTTGGTCCAAATATAAATATGTAAACCTTTACAAGAATTACAATTTATCTAACAGATTAAATTCTTAGAAGTACAATTATATCTCATATATCTCATAATTCTAAAGAATAAATACTCCATTAGATAAGCTTTACATATATACATTACATTTTTATTTTGGATAATCTAGTTTATAAAATGATGTCTTTTCTCTGCCTAATATATGTATAAGCAAGCAGGTTTTGTAAATCAAATGATTAAAGATATAATAATTTTACTACATTTGTAGAGAGGAACTGTGTGATGAATTTTTTTTCTTAAATTCTCTCTGTCTCACCAAATCTGGATTCTTTTTTTTTTTTAATTTAATTTAATTTATTTATTTTTACAGCAGGTTCTTATTAGTCGTCCATTTTATACACATCAGTGTATACACGTCAATCCTAATTGCCCAATGCATCACACCACCACCACCACCACCACCCCGAATTCTGGATTCTTGTACAATCACCTTACAAGGCAAAT
The DNA here is from genome assembly GCF_964374135.1 of Grampus griseus. Taxonomy (NCBI): domain Eukaryota; kingdom Metazoa; phylum Chordata; class Mammalia; order Artiodactyla; family Delphinidae; genus Grampus; species Grampus griseus. The sequence goes on from NC_139007.1 coordinate 45,094,948, forward strand.
CACACCAGTAATGAATTGATAATAAGAATGAAATACATGTAACTATTTGAATGGATGCATCAGCTCACTTAATACCTGGAATTTTACTTGGCTGAGATGCCATCAAGAAGTGAAGAAAATAAATCGTTGTTTTCTGGATGCAGTGGCATTATAATGCCATTTTTCATACTCAAAGATGATGCGTCTGCTATAGATTGTGATCGCTAGAGCATGTGCTGCTGTACAGACTGGTGGGCAACCGATAGTTCGGTCCACCCTCTGCACAGGTGAAACCCACTCCTTAATTTGTGGTTTGAGCCATGGGCAGAACTGTCATTCTCCTCAGTTCTGCCTTTAGAGCCCCTGCTGGTCCCACTCTGGAAGGGCACGTACACCCCAAGCCTCGTTGTCCACAGGCCACAGCCATTTTCAATGCTCTCTTTAAGCTGTAGTTCTTATGTGCAGTAAACAGTGAGTGCTGAGAAGACATCAGGATATCCTAGGAGGCAGAAAGCATCAGGGGAGAGTCTTATAGATCGTGATCCTCGAAATGCGGATCAGCAACAGCATCACACAGAAACTTGTTGGAAATTTGCAGGCTTCACGTCATACCAAGTGAATCAGAAACTCTGAAGGTGGGGCCCGGAAATCTGGGTTTTAATAATTAGTTCCCCAGTAAATCTTATGCACACCAAAGATTGAGAACTACTGAGGTACAGAAATAGTAAAGAAGTTGGAAATTTACACAAGACATCTGAAAATAAGTTAGATTTGGCACTTACATGTAAAAATTATTATCCAATAAAATGATACTACACACACTCACATACACATTTTATTGATATTTAATGAAAATAATCTTTATTACTATGCCATACCTGCCATGAAAGAGATCTTGATTAAGAATAACCAAAAACGAGAAGAGATCCATAATAATCTATAACCTTGGAGAAAAATGCTTCAGTTAGGTGAAAATGGAGCAAAAAGTACACTGCCTGTTTTAGATGAAAGGAATATATAATTGAAATCTAAGATTCATTCTGCAAACATTTGAGTGTCCATTGTGTGTAAATTCTGTAGCATGGACACAGAAAGATCTGCAAGACATACTGCTGAATGAAAAAGGGTAAATTGCAGAGTACTAGGAATATTATAGTTTTATTTATATTTTAAAAACCAACAAACCAAAAATTATATGTGCTTACTTCTCCAGACATTAGGGAGAGATGACAAAATAGATGACAAAAGACTTTCACTTTTTACTCTGCATTCTTCTCTATAATTGGATGTTTACGATAAGATGTAGTTATATCACTTCACAATTTATTTATACACAAAAAAATGAAAGAAGTCAACCAGGTATATGCTACAAAAGCCTACATGTCATAAAGATCTGGACTAGAGATTTTGGCAGTCAGAATTGATAGTTACAAGAAAAATCTCAAAGGAATATGGGATGGGTGATTATAGATGAGCAGTGAAACAGATGGAAGATCAAACATGACACCAGGGTTTCAAATCTGCATGACTGGAGGACAATGTACTCAGCAGCACATCAGAAGGCAGAGTGTAACAACAAGTAAGAGCTACAGCATCTCACTGGGAAAGTTATGCCTGGATTTCCTCATTTGTAAGTGGGAGTAATAATCATTACCCTGTAGGCTTCTTTTGAGATGAAGAAAAATAATGTGTGTAAAGTGCTTCATGCCTGGCCACATTCACGCTTAATAGCACCTATTTTAAGAGAACTGATTTAAGGGAGAAATTATATATTTGGTTTTAGACACGATGGATTTGAGGTAAAGACAGAACATGAGTGAATATGTGAACATGATCTCACTTCTCTAACTGTATTTGTACTAACTTTGCTGTTCTGCCTGCCCAGTCTTCACTAGGTCATGCTGCCACCAGGTGGCAGTAGACCATTTTACTAAAGCAAAAAGGTTAACGAAAGCTGTAAGGTGATTAACTGGACGTTATTTTACAAAAAAAGTCACAATGTGTCTTTTAAAAACAAAAATGAGAATTTATGCAGTGTTACTGAATATCAACATTTAAATAATATAGATCCACCAGAGGGCAAACAGCAGAAGCAAGAAGAACTACAATCCTGCAGCCTGTGGAACAAAAACCACATTCACAGAAAGACAGACAAGATGAAAAGGCAGAGGGCTATGTACCAGATGAAGGAACAAGATAAAAACCCCCAAAACAAGTAAATGTGGTAGACATAGGCAAACTTCCAGAAAAATAATTCAGAATAATGATAGTGAAGATGATCCAGGACCTCGGAAAAAGAAAGGAGGCAAAGATCGAGAAGATGCAAGAATGTTTAACAAAGATCTAGAAGAATTAAAGAACAAACAGAGATGAACAATATAATAACTGAAATGAAAACTACACTAGAAGGAATCAATAGCAGAATAACTGAGGCAGAAGAATGGATAAGTGACCTGGAAGACAGAATGGTGGAATTCACTGCTGCAGAACAGAATAAAGAAAAAAGTATTCAAAGAAATAAAGACAGCCTAAGAGACCTCTGGGACAACATTAAACACAATAACATTCGCATTATAGGGGTTCCAGAAGGAGAAGAGAGAGAGAAAGGACCCGAGAAAATAGTTGAAGAGATTATAGTCAAAAACTTCCCTAACATGGGAAAGGAAATAGCCACCCAAGTCCAGGAAGCGCAGAGTCCCATACAGGATAAACCCAAGGAGAAACATGCCGAGACACATAGTAATCAAATTGGTAAAAGTTAAAGACAAAGAAAAATTATTGAAAGCAGCAAGGGAAAAATGATAAATCACATACAAGGGAACTCCCATAAGGTTAACAGCTGATTTCTCAGCAGAAACTCTACAAGCCAGAAGGGAGCGGCATGATACTTAAAGTGATGAAAGGGAAGAACCTACAACAAAGATTACTCTACCTGGCAAGGATCTCATTCAGATTCGAAGGAGAAATCAAAAGCTTTACAGAAAAGCAAAAGCTAAGAGAATTGAGCACCAGCAAACCAGCTCTGCAACAAATGCTAAAAAAACTTCTCTAAATGAGAAACACAAGAGAAGAGAAGGACCTAAAAAAACAAACCCAAAACAATTAAGAAAATGGTCATAGGAACATACATATCAATAATTACCTTAAATGTGAATGGATTAAGTGCTCCAACCAAAAGACACAGGCTTGCTGAATGGATAAAAAAACAAGACTCATATATATGCTGTCTACAAGAGACCCACTTCAGACCTAGGGACACACACAGACTGAAAGCAAGGGGACGGAAAAAGATATTCCATGCAAATGGAAATCAAAAGAAAGCTGGAGTAGCAATACTCATATCAGATAAAATAGACTTTAAAATAAAGAATGTTACAAGAGACAAGGAAGGACACTACATAATGATCAAGGGATCAATCCAAGAAGAAGACATAACAATTATATATATATATATGCACCCAACATAGGAGCACCTCAATACATAAGGCAACAGCTAACAGCTATAAAAGAGGAAATGGGGCTTCCCTGGTGGCACAGTGGTTGAGAGTCCGCCTGCCAATGCAGGGGACACAGGTTCGTGCCCTGGTCTGGGAAGATCCCACATGCCACGGAGCGGCTGGGCCCGTGAGCCATGGCCACTGAGCCTGCGCGTCCGGAGCCTGTGCTCCACAACGGGAGAGGCCACAACAGTGAGAGGCCCGCGTACTGCAAAAAAAAAAAAAAAAGAGGAAATGGACAGTAACACAATAATAGTGGGGGACTTTAACACCTCACTTACACCAATGGACAGATCATCCAAACAGAAAATTAATAAGGAAACACAAGCTTAAATGACACAATAGACCAGATAGATTTAGGTGATATTTATACGACATTCCATCCAAAAGAGCAGATTACACTTTCTTCTCAAGTGTGCACAGAACACTCTCCAGGATAGATCACATCTTGGGTCACAAATCAAGCCTCAGTAAATTTAAGAAAACTGAAATCTTACCAAGCATCTTTTCTGACCACAACGCTATGAGATTAGAAATGGACTATGGGGAAAAAAATGTAAAAAACACAAACACATGGAGCCCAAACAATAACCAAGAGATCACTGAAGAAACCAGAGAGGAAATCAAGAAATATCTAGAGACAAATGACAATGAAAACACAATGATCCAAAATCTATGGGATGCAGCAAAAGCAGTTCTAAGAAGGAAGTTTATAGCTATACAAGCCTATCTCAAGAAACAAGAAAAATGTGAAATAAACAATCTAACCTTACACCTAAAGGAACTAGAAAAAGAAGAACAAACAAAACCCAAAGTTAGCAGAAGGAAAGAAATCATAAAGATCAGAGCAGAAACAAATGAAATTGAAACAAAGAAAACAATAGCAAAGATCAATAAAACTAAATACTGGTTCTTTGAGAAGATAAACAAAATTGCCAAACCATTAGCCAGACTCATCAAGAAAAAGAGGGAGAGGACTCAAATCAATAAAATTAGAAATGAAAAAGGAGAAGTTACAACAGACACTGCAGAAATACAAAACATCCTAAGCACTCTATGCCAATAAAATGAACAACCTGGAAGAAATGGACAAATTCTTAGAGAGGTATAACCTTCCAAGGCTGAACCAGGAAGAAATAGAAAGTATGAACAGACCAATCACAAGTAATGAAATTGAAACTGTGATTAAAAATCTTCCAACAAACAAAAGTCCAGGACCAGATGGCTTCACAGGTGTATTCTATCAAACATTTAGAGAAGAGCTAACACCCATCCTTCTCAGACTCTTCCAAAAATATGCAGAGGAGGGAACACTCCCAAACTCATTCTATGATGCCACCATCACCCTGATACCAAAACCAGAAAAGGTACTACTAAAAAAGAAAATTATAGACCAATATCACTAATGAATATAGATGCAAAAATCCTTAACAAAATACTAGCAAACAGGGTTTCCCTGGTGGCGCAGTGATTAAGAATTTGCCTGCCAGTGCAGGGGACACGGGTTCGAGCCCTGGTCCGGGAAGATCCGACATGCCGCAGAGCAACTAAGCCCATGGGCCACAACTACTGAGCCCGCGTGCTGCAACTACTGAAGCCCGTGTGCCTAGAGCCCGTGCTCCGCAACAAGAGAAGCCACCGCAATGAGAAGCCCGTGCACCGCAACGAAGAGTAGCCCCCGCTCGCCGCAACTAGAGAAAAGCCCGCGCACAGCAACAAAGACCCAAGGCAGCCAAAAAACAAAAAAAAGAGTACTAGCAAACAGAATCCAACAACACATTAAAAGGATCATACACCATGATCAAGTGGGATTTATCCCAGGGATGCAAGGATTCTTCAATATACGCAAATCAATCAATGTGATACACCATATTAACAAACTGAAGAATCAAAACCATATGATCATCTCAATTGATGCAAAAAAAGTTTCTGACAAAATTCAACACCCATTTATGATAAAAATTCTCCAGAAAGTGGGCATAGAGGGAATCTACCTCAACATAATAAAGGCCATATGTGACAAACCCACAGCAAACATCATTCTCAATGGTAAAAAACTGAAAGCATTTCCTCTAAGATCAGGAAAAAGACAAGGATATCCACCCTCACCACTATTATTCAACATAGATTTGGAAGTCCTAGCCATGGCAATCAGAGAAGAAAAAGAAATAAAATGAATACAAATTGGAGAAGAAGAAGTAAAACTGTCACTGTTTGCAGATGACGTAATACTATACATAGAGAATCCTAAAGATGCCACCAGAAAACTACTAGAGCTAATCAATGAATTTGGTAACGCTGCAGGATACAAAATTAATGCTCAGAAATCTCTTCCATTCCTATACATTAACAATGAAAAATCTGAAAGAGAAATTAAGGAAGCACTCCCATTTACCATTGCAACAAAAAGAATAAAATACCTAGGAATAAACCTACCCAAGGAGACAAAAGACCTGTATGCAGAAAACTATAAGATACTGATAAAAAAATTAAAGATGATACCAACAGATGGAGAGATATACCATGCTCTTGGATTGGAAGAAACAATATTGTGAAAATGACTATACTATGCAAAGCAATCTACAGATTCAATGCAATCCCTATCAAATTACCAATGGCAGTTTTTACAGAAATAGAACAAAAAATCTTAAAATTTGTATGGAGACACAAAAGACCCCGAATAGCCAAAGCAGTCTTGAGGGAAAAAAAAGGAGCTGGAAGAATCAGACTCCCTGACTTCAGACTATACTACAAAGCTATAATAATCAAGACAATATGGTACTGGCACAAAAGCAGAAATATAGATCAATGGAACAAGATAGAAAGTCCAGAGATAAACCCACGCATCTATGGTCAACTAATCTATGACAAAGGAGGCAAGGATATACAATGGAGAAAAGACAGTCTCTTCAATAAGTGGTGCTGGGAAAACTGGACAGCTACATGTAAAAGAATAAAATTAGAACACTCCCTAACACCATGCACAAAAATAAACTCAAAATGGATTAGAGACCTAAATGTAAGACCGGACACTATAAAACTCTTAGAGGAAAACCTAGGAAGAACACTCTTTTACATAAATCACAGCAAGATCTTTTTTGATCCACCTCCTAGAGTAATGGAAATAAAACCAAAAATAAACAAATGGGACCTAATGAAACTTAAAAGCTTTTGCACAGCAAAGGAAACCATAAGCAAGACGAAAAGATAACCCTCAGAATGGGACAAAATATTTGCAAACGAATCAACGGACAATGGATTAATCTCCAAAATATATAAACAGCTCATGCAGCTCAATATTAAAGAAACAAACAACCCAATCCAAAAATGGGCAGAAGACCTAAATAGACATTTCTCCAAAGAAGACATACAGATGGCCAAGAAGTACATGAAAAGCTGCTCAACATCACTAATTATTAGAGAAATGCAAATCAAAATTACAATGAGGTATCACCTCACACCAGTTAGAATGGGCATCATCAGAAAATCTACAAACAACAAATGCTGGAGAGGGTGTGGAGAAAAGGGAACCCTCTTGCACTGTTGGTGGGAATGTAAATTGATACAGCCACTATGGAGAACAGTATGGAGGTTCCTTAAAAAACTAAAAATAGAATTACCCTGTAACCCAGCAATCCCACTACTGGGCATATACCCAGAGAACACCATAATTCAAAAAGACACATGCACCCCAACGTTCATTGCAGCACTATTTACAATAGCCAGGACATGGAAGCAACCTAAATGCCCATTGACAGACGAATGGATAAAGAAGATGTCGTACATATATACAATGGAGTTGTACTCAGCCATAAAAAGGAACGAAATTGGGTCATTTGTAGAGACATGGATGGATCTAGAGAGTGTCATACAGAGTGAAGTAAGTCAGAAAGAGAAAAACAAATATCGCATATTAACACATATATGTGGAACCTAGAAAAATGGTACAGATGAACCGGTTTGCAGGGCAGAAATTGAGACACAGATGTAGAGAACAGACGTATGGACACCAAGCAGGGAAAGCAGCGGGGGGTGGGGCTGGTGCGATGAATTGGGAGATTGGGATTGACATGTATACACTGACGTGTATAAAATGGATGACTAATAAGAACCTGCTGTATAAAACAATAAATAAATTAAGTAAAGAAAAGAAAAGCAGGATGTGTTTATACACACTCTTGAGTATTTATAAAACATTTGTGGAAGGTTACCCAACACTGTTTTGTACAGTTTATTTTTTGATTGTGTGTATGTATTACATTTTTCCTAAAGAAAAAAAAGTTTAAATAATATAGATGTCAATCAAAATTGAGGGAAATCAACCTGTTAATAGATGTGGTGTCTCCACGAATGTTTCCTCATTTCATTTACTGGAGTCTTATTCTATCCACTCTGCTGCCTCACTGACTGGCATGCAGTAGGACACTCATAATTCCAATCAGATGGAGGTAATTTCCTCCTACATTTTTTAAAAGGGAAAACCCATCCTTAGTAACTGCTGGCTAAGGTTTACAAAATTTAACAAACAATTTCTTTCCCCAATGTCTCCCTAAAATCCAGGACAGCTGGCCTTAAACCACAGTAGACAGACCCTAAAAAAACAAACTCCTAAAACCAGTCCCAGAAAAACACATGGATCTTCCATGTGGGAAAGTGGGTAGATCAACTTGACCCATAGCTACCATGGGGAAAGTGCCCTGGGCGCCTCCCCTGGTGGAATGCAGGCTAGGGGTATTTTTATTGTTGTCATCACAGTTACACACATTATCAGGGATAAACCCACCTATTGTCCTCACCAGTGTGGTTTGGGAGGATCAGTGACACTAACATTTTTGCAAAATAACTACAGTTTGCAGGGTACGCTCATAATCACATTTAGCCATTTATGGTGCCTAAATGTAAGGCTTGGAATCATAACCCCTCGAGCTATGGAAGTTCTATATGGCTCGCCTGCATTGATCTGTGTTTCAGCAACATTGCCAGGAAAGCCAATATCCAGTTCCTTATGGTCCAGGCAATCATGTCCCTTCCCCTCTATAAAAATCTCCTTAGGCTCAGCATCCCCCTTGGCTTGCAGTAAATGAACGCTGTCACTTTTCCCCATTCCTCTACCATGATAAGGACAAAATAATAATAATAATACTGCTCCGTGTATTTTCTTATTCTTTCCTTCCTTTCCATTTTCCCCACCACAAACTTTGTCCAATGCATCATCACTATTTGGACCCTGGTAATATTTTGCTATCTCTTATCTTTAATCTTAATAGCTTCCACTTCCAGATCACACACAAGGAGCCAGGCACTGTTGCTACAAGTTGTATGTACATCACCTCAGTCTCTCTCCCCCTTGCTTACACCACCACCACTAGATTAATCATCTGAAAATATGACCTGCGACATCTCACTGGTACATACACATTAAAAAAGTTTTAAGGTGGGCTTCCCTTTAAGGTGGCGCAGTGGTTGAGAGTCTGCCTGCCGATGCAAGGGACACGGGTTCGTGCCCCGATCCGGGAAGATCCCACATGCCGCAGAGTGGCTGGGCCCGTTAGCCATGGCCGCTGAGCCTGCGCGACCGGAGCCTGTGCTCCGCAACGGGAGAGGCCACAACAGTGAGAGGCCTGCGTACGGCAAAAAAAAAAAAAAAAAAAGTTTTAAGGGTTCCCTTTGCTTATGGACGAAAATCCTTATTAACCTGGAATTCCAAGCCCACCTCCATCTAGATGCCATCCATTTCTTCAATCTTATCTTCCCTACATCAACTGTGCTCCAGCTAAACACATCCTCTCACCGTTGTCGGTGGTAGCATTACTTAAACCTGCCTACCCACGATTCCCACAGTTCTCAGCCTCTACTCCTCTGGTTTGGAATGGAGCACACAAAAGCTAGTGCTGCACAGTGTTACTTTTTATTTTTAGATTATTCCCTGTGTTCACCTGAGGCTGCAGGCTTTCCTGGCACAGAGACTGAGTCTGATAACACCACATATGCCTTTTGGAGCAGTTAAATAAATACTTGTTGATGAACAGTTAACACATTGTACCTCAATGTGGGCATCTTATATAGTCTTTTGGTTTATACTGAATGTTGGACTTTAGATAACACCTGTGTTTTCACGTAACCTTTTATCTGTGCTTGCCACAGTGCATGGAGGGTAAAGCACTTAAGAGAGAAGCCTTATCTGCTCTGGGCCAGTTGCAGCACAGATTCGAATGTTAATTGGCCTCAGACCACAGATTCCAATCTGACCGCTCTCTTCTCCCAAAGAGGAAAAACACTTCCACATGAATGTAGAGACCAAAACTGAGGCTGACTCTTCTGTTCTCCAAAACACAAGCATGTCAGGTCTGCACACATGAAAACCGTGTGTGATAAACTGACAATGTCACATCCAGTATCTGAAGTATGACTTGCAGTCACAGAGGAAACAGGAAATTCCTTGCGTGGGTCATTTGATAAAGCTTTTTTGTTGCTATTATTCACCTTTATAGTCATCACAAAAGGGGCTTTTGAAGGAATTTTCTTAGGGAGGAAGTAAGGTGAATTGGTACTTTCCCCACTGAGGAAGGTATGTACCGTGTGTTTATGAAAGAATCTGATTGTAACCTGAATCCACTTCCCTGAGTCTAGTCATCAAAAGTATGCAATTCCTCACAAAAGGTTTACAAAGAATACAGCAAAGTTCAGATGGGCATTTAATCTCAAGGCAGTGTTTTTGCTTCACAACAATTCCCGACTGTGTAAAAGGAAGTAAAAGCTAATATTGATGTCTCTTTTAAAATAAAAAACAAGATGTGCACATATATTATGGTATTTCCAATCATCAAGCCTGAGATAAAAGTGTAAATTTTAATCTGTCTGCTTTGTTTTTGTACAACATTTGTGATAATGTTTGTCCTAGAAACTAGAGGAATATGGGTTAGAGTTGAAAGCATTAACCATTAAATAGTTTCTACCTTTGTCCCATCCAAAGAAAGTATATGCAGTTGATTTTATAATTCCTAGGGAAATGCTTTACTTCACAAAACACCACAAATGTTCATTCGGATTCCTTATATCAATAAGCTTTGGGGTAGTAGCGTTTATTTTTAAAAGTTATATGGGTCACTAATTTCAGAGTGACAGCCCCACTTAGTTTCCTATCAAAAAAATAGTTACCTACTTTCATGAATCATTTCCTTTCTCATTCCAAGACAAAAATAAAAGGAACTTTTAAATTCACTTAACTTTAAAGAATTTTAATTTCTGGTGTCATGAATGATATTATCTCATCCCACTTTATTTAAGCCACTGAGTATCCTTTAAAAAGCTACAAAATAACTTGTTCTTTGGGACCACTTTCATGGAATAAACAAGACCAAACATTTGACTCTAATCAGCTGGTAGTCCCTGTGTGCACCTGCTCTGGATGGGTTAATAATGCTATGCTTTGGACTTGCAGCCCAGTCTGCATTTACTGGATACAGGTTTCTCATACAAAAAGAAAAAATGAGGAGTATCTGTCTTCTTTTTTGCCAATATCGGAGGTGATATTCAAAGTATTTTATGACTGATACAGTACAGGTGCCCACTATTAGAACAGACACTAGCAAAACCAGAGGTTCACGTCCACGTTTCAGCCGTGGTACTTATCATTTTAACACTAAAGGATGTACTGTGTCATCCCTTACTTTCATTAAATCCTTTATCCAAATAAAAGATAGTAAACATCTTTAAAATATCTTAACCTTCTTATTACCCTACAGGGTAATATTGATATAATTTTCTATGTGCTTTATAAGCTGAAATATATCAGTAATATTTACTTCATAATACCTATATGGAGAACAGGTGAAAAAAGCAAAAGAGGAAAAGAAGGGTGTATTTCCTTTCCTTTGAGAATCTTAGAGTATCGAGGGTGGGATAAAAGACCTTTTTAACTGAGTAATAACTCAAAAAGAAAGTGATAAAACAAAAAGAACATTTAATCACCAAGGGTGTACCGCCAGAGATATGAACAACTAACAGTGAGTCAGCGATGGAAGCCTTCTTAAAGAAAATACACTTTAAGTGTATTTTCTTAAGTGAATACGGATTTGGAAAAGATGAGAAATCCAAAGAAATGAAGGGCAAGGGCATGTGCACAAGTAAAGAACCAACAAGGTGTCTGTGAGCAGATTGGTTTGGTGGGCAACAGCGGGGGAGAAGGGTCCATTAAAGGAAGAAACAAGAAAACCATTTCTTTGATGTTTATAGGTAATTCCATGTGGAAACTACTAACTCCATGGAAGAAGTAGATCTTCAGCAAAATTCAAAAAGTTCATTAGGAGGATAAGATATTGCATTTAAGATTTAGCATGGTAGAGAATATTAAGTTTGGGGCACACCAGCAAAAATGATAGAAAATTTTGACTTGTTCTTTAAAAATTATTTAAACAATAAATTTAAGAGATGACAGTATGAAGGGTGGGAACAAGGAAGAATTCTTCTGTGGGAGGAACACAGGAGAGTTGATCAGTTTAGAGCTGGAAAGAAATTTTTATCTGGGCCCATGGGTAAATCTTTGAAACTCACTGTAAATGTGTTTGAAAGAGTACATGCACTTTTCTGGGAAAAGAATCCATCATTTCATTAAATTCTCAGTGATGCCTGTGACAGAAAATACTCATCTTCCTCAGTAAGGCTAAGTGTTTTTTCCAGGTTCACACAAGAGCTGGTGACAAAGCTATAACCAGAGTCTACCACCGTAAAATTCATTCACTCATTCATTTTTCATTCAACAATTGCAACCATTCATTCAAGCACCTACACTGTGCCAGGCACAGTTCTAGTTGGTAGAATTACAGCAGTCAATGAAAGAAACAATAAGCGCCGCCTCTGTGGAGCTCACGTACTAATCGGGAAAGACAGCAATAAACAAAATAAATGAGTTACTATATAGTGTGTTCGAAGGTGATAAGTGCAAAGGAGAAAGAAAAAAGAAGCAAAAGAAGGAAGAGGGAGAGTGCATTTTTAAAATCACTCTTAGTAGGCGGCAGTAATTCCAGAGGGTTTTCCTGTGTGTTCCTAAAGTCAAAGTAATCAGAATAAATAGAGCTGTGGAGAAAAACTGAACTGAATCTTTGAGAGAAGTAAATGAGTGAGGATCATAATCCACTCTAGGATTGAAGCCAATATCCAGGTTTTTCAACTGCAGTTTGGCCAAGATCTATCAGCAGTTTTTTTTTCTAATTAAGGAATAAACAGTGTCCATCAATTCCACTCATTTCTATCACTGATGTTTATGGAAATGCAAAACACCAGGAGCTATGAGTATCCTCCAAGGGTCTTCTTGGAAGCAATGGCTCGTTAGCCAAAGAAAAGTGAGCAATCTGTTTAAAGGCAAGAGCACCATTTTATGAAAAATAACTATACACAGAACAGAAATAATATTTTTGATTCTAATAGAATAAATAATGTAGGATTTGTTCATAGATATCTCTTAAATCCATATAAAAATCAAAATGTTTAAATGAAATTGTCTTTCACATTTGGCAAACATACAATGAAAAACAAAATCTCTACTAATCTTTATCCATATGTGGCAGAGACACACACATATATGTGGATGTGGATGTGTAAGTGTGTGTGTGTGTGTGTGTGTGTGTGTGTGTGTGTATGCCTGCAGCTACCATCACAGATGTGCACTAATTTCACTGCCTTTTTAGGGGTTTAAATGAAGCAGGTGTTCCCAGGCAGACAAAGAGTGAGACAAAGAGTTCACTAAAGGTCAGAAAAAACAGTTTTTTTCTTTTTTAATAATTTGACCCTGTGCACCCAGCTACCCACTAAAGATGATATCATTAATAATAACCAATAATAATGCTAGCATAAATAACCAAAGTTTATAACCTATGTAAATGCCAACCACTGGACTTTGAAATGGTAGAAGCTGAACACGTCCACAAATCCTTGTCAAAAGGAAAGCCAGAAGCAGTGGCAGAAAATACACCTTTTGTTTTCAGTGTCAACAAGCTATTTGTCAGGAAACAAAAGGAAGGCTCTGCCAGCCCTGGAGGATTTTTCTGAACCTGAAAATTGGTTTTCTGCTTGTTTTTGCTCAGAGTTAGAGGAAAAGACAGTTGCACAAGTATATTAAAGCTTCACTCCTGGGAACTGTTATGAGGAAAGGTTGCTGAGAAAAGCAAAACTGTCCCTCACCTGCCGCACACACACCAGGGCCACTTAACTTCCTCCAGGGCCTGTTTCCAACCCCAGTTTGCCTAAGAATGCCAGGAAGAATGTGTACAAGGCAAATGCCCCCAGGCCTGAGGTGGAGCTCAGGATGCTGCAGGTTCCAAAGCCCAGCCCACAATTCAGAGGCTTGGAACCAGGTACCATGGTCTGAGAAGTACAGCCCTGTTTTCTGAGTGGAAAGCCTTTCTCTTATGTCTGTATCATCGACCCCAAACCTTTGTTCTCTCGGGTCTACTCTGCCCCACACTGGACTTCACTTTCTCATTTTCAACCCATCCAACAAGTTATAAATTCAGTCCAAACTTTATGCAAAAGTTGTGAAGAGCAAAGATTTAAGTACAATCTAGAATGGAAAACAAGTTCAAACATGTGTCAGAAATCTCTGTTCTTGGAAATTTATATCCTCTCCCCTGAGGAGAAAATTTCCCATCACCTCTTTTCCCTCAGGTCCAGGGCCACCTGCTTTTACAACAAAATACCCTCTGCTTTTGTATGCAAAGCAATTTGGTTCTGGGCCTCCTTCTGGATACTCCAATAGACATTAAATTATTCTGTCCTATAAAGGCCCATCCACTCCAGGTCTTGATTCTCATCAGCACCAACAGTCAGAGTTTTGCAAATAGAATTTTTTTCAGCACATCAAATCCTTGGGCAGAGCATCTCTCACACCATAGCCCATATCAGAGGGTGGAGATGTAGTTATGCATTCTCTTGCTAACAAAGACACACCCAAGCATAAGGGTGAAGGGGCAAAGTTTCGTCCAGTTACAATTTATGCTTTAAATAATGCAACTTTATTAAAATAATGAATTTCTTGAATTAGGTTAAAATATTTGCTGTCTCAAAGTATCTTCATAGGGGATAAACTCCAATGATACACAATGTAAATATTACTTATAAATAGCACATAAGCTATTTGTACACAAGTATGTGTTCTAAGAAGCTGAAATATGCCCTGTGTGGATGGCCACCTTACTAATTAGCCAATTGCAATTCAATAAGGTATCATTTCATAATTTGGGTGATACAAAGACTTTTCCAGCTACTAAAACACTATGCTAACTTCTTGGCCTGGGATTAATTGAAGAACTCAGTGAAATACAGAGTACACTAAACTCTGACCTGTCAGTTGTGTCCCAGAAAAGAGATTTTTAAATCTTACACATTTGAAAAGACTTGCTGTTGGAATGAGAGCACAGGACAGGAATACCCTAGAGCTTCAGGATTGGGGCCCTCAATAAGAATGAGGGGCAGGTTTTGGTGAGAATGAGTGATGGTAGATTTATTATATGAGACACCTCCTTCTCCTTTAATTCCTACTCCTCCTTTGGATTGCAGCTCAAGCCTCTTGGGCTAGGAAATCCTTGTCTCCTTACAATACTTGTAAGTGCCAAGAGAGCAAAACCCTATCTTTCTGCTCATCACTGCAATGCTCAGAGCCTAGCACAACACCTGGTATTAAATATACTCTCAATAAGTCCGCCTGCCAATGCAGGCGACACAGGTTCGTGCCCCGGTCCGGGAAGATCCCACATGCGTGGAGCGGCTGGGCCCGTGAGCCATGGCCGCTGAGCCTGAGCGTCCGGAGCCTGTGCTCCGCAACGGGAGAAGCCACAACAGTGAGAGGCCCGCGTACTGCAATAAAATATATATATATATATATAATATATATATATATATATATATAGGGCTTCCCTGGTGGCACAGTGGTTGAGAGTCCGCCTGCCGATGCGGGGGACACAGGTTCGTGCCCCAGTCTAGGAAGATCCCACATGCTGTGGAGCGGTTGGGCCCGTGAGCCATGGCCGCTAAGCCTGCGCGTCCGGAGCCTGTGCTCCACAACGGGAGAGGCCACAACAGTGAGAGGCCCGCGTACTGCAAAAAAAAAAAAAAAAAAAAAAAAAAAATATATATATATATATATATATATATATACACTCTCAATAAATACCATGAATGAATGAACAAATTATTATTTGGGGATATGAGTCTTACCAAATTAAAGTGAGTCTTACAAAGTTAAAGCTGACCAAATAACTTCAAAAAATAGATCATTATTATAGAGAGAATTGTCTGAAGGTTTGGAACAGAGAGCAAAAGAATAAGTCAGATTTTATCAGTCATGAATATCCTCATAGCCAATCAGATGATCACAGTCCTATAAAAAAGGTGACAATAACAACAATCACCATAAGGATAACATTTGGATTTCACTTCACAATTCACAGTGTCATCACCTACGTCATGGCACTCATTCTCACGGCAAATCTTGGGGTCGTCAGAGCAGGTGCTTCAATATCCCCATTTTGTGGAGGAGGAAACTGGAGCCGGGAGAAATTGCATAACCTGATCGGGTCATGCAGAGAGCAACCAGTGCCAGTGTGTTGGTAGATGTCCAAAGCAGTTAGGTATGACCTCTCTAAAACTGTGCAGAATGTGGAGTAGGAAATGTGGACTTGTTCTCAAATCAAAATTTTACTCTACAGAGTGGGTCAGAAATATAAAGAAACGATTGCATAAAGAGGAGTATCAGGTTGAAACTATTATAAAAAGACATTTTAAAAATTTTACCTAAATTCTTAGAAAACTGCCCCACAAGGTGGTCTTAGTAGAAAACAGGATGTTTGGGGACACACTCCTTTCATTGTGAATAGATAAGTTCTCTTGTAGCTATCTCCCAGAGAGAATGCTAAACAGAGTGAACCATTGCTTTGGACTACTGTAACAAATCATATACTTTCATTTTTTAAATTTCCCTTCAACTTCACTGATTTCCCACCAAAAAAAAAAAAAAGAAAGAAAATCACGTGAGGATATTTACCCTTCTTTCTTTGACATTCTGCCTAAAAAATATTATATACCATACAAAGTACTGTTCACTTTCAATAGTTTTGACTTACTAAGAGCCAACTTATTAAAAATGTTCCCACAGGGACTCCCCTAGTGGTCTAGTGGTTGAGACTTTGCCTTCCAATGCAGGGTGTGCAGGTTTGATCCCTGGTCAGGGAACTAAGATCCCACATGCCTTGCGGCCAAAAAACCAAAACAGAAAAAATATTGTAACAAATTCAATGAAAGACTTTAAAAATGGTCCACATCAAAAAAATCTTTTAAAAAAATGTTCCCACAGAATAACAGAGTATACTTTTTTAAAGTTAAACACGAATTCCTGTTTGTTGTTCAGAGGTAGGCTCGGTTACATAAGGATCAAAACTAGAAAATGGAAAGGAAAATAAGATTCAAATACATATTTAAATAAGTAAAACAATCCTAAAATTATAGACGAGATTGCAAATAATGAATTATGAAGCTTAAAGCAGCTTTTCTACACTATCAACCAAAAAACTGATTAAACATCTCAAAAATAAAACCAAATTATCACTTATTCTTTCTATAGAAAATGATATTACAAAATCATTTTCACATGAAGAGCCAATCAAAGAAAATGAAGTTAAAAAAAAGCAGGGGAAAACTTTATAGAGAATGTAGTTCATTAATATCTTACTATAGTTATAATGTTTATTATTTGTCAGCTTCTTTAAATAATTTGTAGTGATTTCACCTTCTGTTCTTGATAAATATTCCCCTTCTTACCAAAGTTTGTCTACATAATTTTGAATTCTATTTTTAAAGAGAACCTCCCCCTCCAGACTATATAAGCTATAGGCCCATGAAACCTAGATCCACCCATGTTCAGAAATATTTTCTTAGACAGAAAATCTCAATGACAAGACACAAGTTTCCCACCTCCTTTAGTTTCCATGTACATACTCACAACATTTTTAAACTTTGCATTATAGTAATTTTCAAACACAGTCCAAAGTGCAGAGAATAGTTTAATGACCCACTTTTACCCAACAGCCAACTTTAATAATTATCAACATTTTTTAAATCTTATTTCTTGTAGCACAGGCATACCTTGGAGATACTGAGGGTTTGGTTCCAGACCACTGAAATAAAGTGAATATCACAATAATAAAGCGAGTCACATGAATTTTTTGGTTTCCCAGTACATATAAAAGTTATGTTTACACATTGTAGCCTATTAAGTATGTGATAGCATTATGTGTACAAAAACAATGTAATACCTTAATTAAAAAATACTTTATTGATTTAAAATTCTAACCATCATCTGAGCCTTCAGTGAGTTGTAATCTTTTTGCTGGGGGAGAGTCTTGCCCCCATGTTAATTGCTGCTGACTGATCAGGGTGGTGGTTACTGAAGGCTGGGGCAGTTGTAGCAATTTCTTAAAATAAGACAACAGTGAAGTTTGCCGTATCGATGGACTCTTCCTTCCATGAACGATTTCTCTGTAGCATGCAATGCTGTTTGATAGCATTTTACCCACAGAATTGCTTTCAAATTTGGAGTCGACCTTCTCAAACTCTGCTGCTGCTTTATCAACTAGGTTTATGTAATACTCTAAATCTTTTGTTGTCATTTCAACAATCTTCATAGCATCTTCACCAGAAGTAGATTCCACTTTCTTTGCTCATCCTTGGGAAGCAACTCCTCATCCATTAATGTTTTATCATGAGATTGTAGCAATTAAATCACATCTTCAGGCCCCACTTCTAATTCTGGTTCTCTTGTTATTTCTACCACATCTGCAGTTCCTTCCTCCACTGAAGCCTTGAACCCCTCAAAGTCATCTATGAGGGTTGGAATCAACTTCTTTCCACCTCCTTTAATGTTGATATCTTGATCTCTTCCCATGAATCACAAATGTTCTTGATGGCATCTAAAATGGTGAATACTTTCCAGAAGGTTTTCAGTTTACTGTGCCCAGATCCATCAGAGGAACCACTATCTACGGCAGCTATTGCCTTATGAAATATAGTTCTTAAATAGTAAGACTTGAAAGTAGAAATTACTCCTTGATCCATGGGCTGCATTGATGTTGTATTAGCAGACATGAAAACAAAATGAATCTCATTGTACATCTCCATCAGAGCTCTTGGGTGACCAGGTGCATTGTCAATGAGCAGTAATATTTTGAAAACCATCTTTTTTTCTGAGCAGCAGGTCTCTAAAGTGAGCTTTAAATATTCTGTAAACCATGTTGTAAACAGATGTGCTGTCATCCAGGCTTTGTTGTTCCACTTATAAAGCACAGGCAGAGTAGATTTAGCATAACTCTTAAGGGCCCTAGGATATTTGGAATGGAAAATTGTGCGCTGGCTTCAACTTAAAGTCACGAGCTACATTAGCCCCTACCTAACAAGAGAGTCAACCCATCCTTTCAAACCATTTCTCCTATCTAGCTATGAAAATCCTAGATGGCATCTTCTTCCCACCGAAGGCTACTTCATCTTCACTGAAAATTTCTTGTTTAGTGCAACCACCTTCATTAATTATCTCAGCTACATCTTCTGGACAACTTGCTACAGCTTCTACATCAGCACTTGCTGCTTCCCCTTGCATTTTTAGGTTATGGAGATGGCTTCTTTCTTTAAGCCTCATGAATCAACCTGTACTAGCTTCAAAGTTTTCTTCTGCAGCTTCCTCACCTCTCTCAGTCTTCGTAGAACTGAAGAGAGTTAGAACTTTGCTCTGGATTAGGCTTTGGTTTAAGGAAATGTTGTGGCTGGTTTGATCTCTGTCTAGACCACTAAAACTTTCTCCATATGAACAGTAAGGTGGTTTTGCTTTCTTATCATTTGTGTGTTCACTGAAGCAGTACTTTTAATTCCCTTCAAGAACTTTTTCTCTCTGTTCACAATTTGGCTAACTGTTTGGCACAAGAGGCCCAGCTTTCAGACTATCTTGGCTTTCAACGTGCCTTCCTCACTGAGCTTAATCATTTCTAGCTTTTTATTTAAAGCAAGAGACATGCAACTCTTCCTTTCACTTGAACACGTAGAGGTTATTATGGGGTTATTAACTGGCCTAACTTCAATATAGTTGTGTCTCAAGGAATAGGGATGCCTGCTGGAGGAGAGGGAGAGAAATGAGGGAACAGCCGGTTGGTGGGGTAGTCAGAACACACACAATGTTTATCAAGTTCTCTGTTTTATATGTGGTACGTGGAGCCCCCAACAATTACAATAGTAACATCAAAGATCACTGATCACAGACCACTGTAATAAATGTATTAATAACAATAAAGTTTGAAATGCAGCATGAATTACAAAAATGTGACACAGAGACATGAAGTGAGCAAATGCTGTTGGAAAAATGGCACCAATAGACTTACTCAACACAGCGTTTCCAATATTTGGTGGGAAAATTGGAGTAAAAAAAAAAGAACTACAAAAATTTCAATGGTTTTATGTTGTTTTTAAAAATGATATTTTATATCAACTAACTTTTAAAATCAGATTCTTTATATTCTTTAGAAACTAAACAAATAAATTTTAAAATGTTTTAAATGCTGAGAAATATCTAAAGGAAAAACGTTAAAATAAATAAACATTTACTGAGGCCTACTCTAAGACTATGCTTGCTTTTACAAATTTACATTATAATTGGAAAAACATACATGTAGATCAGTATAAAAAGAAAAAAACGTCAAAACATTTACACTACCTAACCATATCATACATCATTTTGATGTCAGATAATTGGAGAAATACATTTTAAGAGCAATGTATTGTGAAGTGTTTCATAATTGACATGTATGATCAATATGTCAATGGTGCAGAAAAAATTTCACATATAGTGGCTGATAAGGCAGAGACCATGAAAAAAAAAAAAAAAAGACTAGTGCTGTATATTGCCTGAAATATATAACTATACTTCTACTTTCAAATTAAAGTGCTATTTTTAGGAGTTTGATTTGACAAATGAAAAACAAGGATTTTTCTGCCTTATAATTTCTCCATGCTGCCTACAATCTTCATGTCCATTGTATGTAATTAACTGAAAATTAAATTACAGCAGTAATCATGTCACTTGAAAAGAAATCCCTGATAACAAAAATAAGATTGCAAAACTGTTTAACATAAATTTTCTAAGCAAACGTATACATATCTTCCTAGTGCTTTTTCAAAACTGTACCAGAGAGCCCCTTTAAAAATAATAGAAAAAAGAAGAACAAATTGAACCTAAGAGACAGACGGAAAGAAATAATAAAAACAACAGTGGAAAAAACAAAAAATAGAAAAAAATCCATTAGACAAAAATTGATTTTTTTCAAAGATTAATAAAAGGTATAAACCTCTAGCAATATTGTTCAAGGAAAAAACAAATTATCAATATCTGCAGTTAAAGGGACCATCACAGATTCCCAAAGACATTAAAATAACAATAAAGGACTATTGTTAACAACTATATGCCAATAAATCTGACAACTTGGATGAAACAGACATGTCCCTTGATAAATACATCTTACCCAACTAACACAAGGAGAAATATAAACTTTTAATAGCCTTACATTCGTTAAAGAAATTGTATTCATAATTTAAAACCTTCCCACAAAGGAAACTCCATGTCCCCAAGGCTTTACAGGTGAATTCTACCAAAATTTAAGGAAGAAATAATATCAATCTTACATACAAACTGTTTCAGAAAATACAAGAAGAAAGGATATTTTCCAATTTATTTTATAAAGCCAGAATTACTGTGATATCAAAGTCAGATATTTCAAGAAAAGAAAACTACAGATAAATATCTCTCATTAGTCCAGATGCAAAACCTTTAAAATATATTAGTAAATTAGATCCAAATATATATATATCTCACAAATCAAGTGGGGCTTATTCCCACTTGGGGATAAAGAAAGTTGATTTATATTTAAAATTCAATGTAACTGACCATGTTAATGGACTAAAAATAAAAACTACATAACCTAACATCACAGTCAATGGTGAAATAAGAATAGGATAGAGATACAAGTAGTTATATACCTTGTAAGAGGCAAAGTGTGCAGCTAAAGCCCAGTAAGTTTAACTGTCTACTAAGATAGAATGCCACTAATTCTCAGAAGAATGTGACAGAATCTAGAGTAGCTGCAAGAATGTCCTGTATTCAACCAAAAATTAGCAGTATTGCAAAGAAACAGGAAAGTGTGATCCACACTCAAGAAAAAAATGCAGTCAATAGAAATTAACTCCAAGTAGGCCCAGATATTGGGTTTAAAAATGGGCAAAAGACTTGGACAGACACTTCACAAAAGGAGGTATAAGACTGGTCAACACCCACAGGAAACGGTGCTCAACTTCATTAGTCATTAAGGAAGTGCAAATTTAAACCACAGTGAGATATTTATACCCAGTAGAAGGGCTAACATTAAAAAGACCAAGAATATCAAACACTGGCAAGATACAAAGCATCCCTCATATGTTGTTGTAAGAGTGTAAAATAGTACAACACTTTGAAGAACTATTTGGCAATATCTTATAAAGTTACCCATACATTGACCCTATGACACAGCCATTCCACTCTTGGGTATTTACTTAAGAAAAATGAAATCATGTCCACAGATAGACTTGCACAAAAATACTGATAGCAGGGCTTCCCTGGTGGCGCAGTGGTTGAGAGTCCGCCTGCCGATGCAGGGGACACGGGTTCGGCCCCGGTCCGGGAGGATCCCACATGCCGCGGAGCTAGGCCCGTGAGCCATGGCCGCTGGGCCTGCGCGTCCGGAGCCTGTGCTCCGCAACGGGAGAGGCCACAACAGTGAGAGGCCCGCGTACCGCAAAAAAAAAAAAAATACTGATAGCAGCTTTACTCATGATGGGCAAAAATGGGAAACAGCCCAAATATCCATCAAAGCGAAAATGAAAAGGCAAATTGTGGTACAGCATACAGTGAACTAGGACTTAACACTAAAAATCAAACTAATGGTAATACAACAACATGGTTGAGTCCCAAAACCATTATATTGAGCAAAACAAGCAACACACAAAAAAATAAATGTAGGACTGCACTTATGTGAAGTGCCAGAATGGGCAAAACTAAGAAATCACAACAGTGTTTGTCCAGGGGCAAGGGAAGAGGGAGTGTCTGGAAAAGGACAGTGACGGAACTTTCTGAGGTAATGGGAATGTTCTACTTAATTGTTGTGTTGTTTATATGGGCGTATGCATACAGTTATCAAACTTCTTCGAAATGTAAGTTTAGGATCCATGCATTTTGCTGTATGTAATCTGTACTTCATAAAACTTACTTTTTAAAAAAACCATACTATGTAGCTTTTATAATGCCAATATTTCCTTAGTTATACTTGAAAATAAGTAGGTTGGCATTTGCAAAAAAGATTCACTTGGAAAGTTTGACCTCCTCAGAAATCTCCCTTTAATAAAATGTATCTGTGCTGCCTTGGGCACCTACAAATGTCCACCCTCCCTTTTTAGATACCCCATATGAATATAACTGTCCTGGCTTCTGCTTCTTTAGGATTCTATTCTCAGGTAAGGGATGGGTATGGAAATGTGAGTCTCTTGAGGATATTAATATCTACTTCCCTGGTAAGATATTTACCTTTTTAAAAAAGATCTTCTGCATAGAAGGCTTTAACTCAAAGGGCAGCAAAAAATTCCAGGCTCCATGAAAAGGAGAAGCTGGGATTAGTGCAGCCTCATAACATCTGTCAAATGATACCACATAGGCTGCCACTGCTTCTTTGATTATTACAGTATAGACATACTCGCATTTTCAGGGGACTAACTGGTGCTCAAAGCCTGAAGTCAAGAAAGTAAATATCTAATCTTCAATATGTCATACAAAGCTATGCTTCTGGTTAGCTAGTTTTTTTAGGAAGGAAATATTAAGACCAAGAAGTAAACAAAAATACATTGTTTGCTTTCACTTTTATTTGAAAAATGACTATAAACTTCATCTTAAAGTTTATATATGAACTCTATGCTTATTTAACTGTAAAAAATTATTTTAATTTTCAGTTCTAAAAGGAAACTACCACTACTGATGAAGGCATTGTGAACTTCTGCCTGAACCTTGAACATATTTTCAAAGTAATCAAGCCCTTTTCAGAAATAATAAAGCTTGAAGCCACACCCTTATAATTTTGACCTTTTTAAAAGACCAGGCTTATTAGAAGGCCCAAACACCCAAGGTATGTGATTATATCTTTCTCTGATAGTCTATTTTTCAGCAATGTTCTCACCTATTACTAACCTTTCATAGGTTATAATCCTTTGTTGTTATCAGTCATGTTACATTGATTCTGTAATACAGGACAGTAAACACACTTAGGAGAACAAGTTAAAAGTTCTTGGTTTATGCTTGAGTCCAAAGTCTGCCATTTACTCTCTGGAAATGAATATGCTTTACATGCTGCATGACCTCTGACCTTAGCTTCCTTCTCTACATTTCTATTGGATGCCTCTTATTCTGGTAATCTACCAATAACTCTATAAGGCACAGAGAGCAGGAGTCCTATCATTCCATACTCTTCTTCCTTCATGACAGTACCTACAGTAGAGGCACTTTGTGTTTCTTCACAATGCTAAAACCATCAAAAATATTTTTTAAAGACTCCAGCGATATAGACTATGGCTAATTCATACATTTATTCATTTACATAGTTTTTGACTTTGGAATCAAGACTACTGATTTCACTTCAGAAGAGTGCAGCAAGTAAGTCTCCAATTAAAATGCACTAATGTAAAAAAAAAAAAAATCTTCAGAATCTAGGGCTATGCAAAGAGATCTTAAACTTTTCACCAAAAGTATGATACATAATAGGGAAACATGATAAAATGAACCTCAGCAAAATTAAAAACTTTTGCTCTGTGAAAGATCCCATTAAGGAGATAAAAAGACAACCTACAGTCTGAAAGAAAATATGTATATTATACGCAAACCACATATATGACAAAGGGTTAGTGTCTAGAATATATAAAGAATTCTTAAAACTCAACAGTAGAAAAAAACATCCTTTAAGAAAATGAGCAAAAGACATAAAGAGACACTTCATGGAAGAGGATATACAAAGGGCAAATAAACACATAAAAAGATCTTCAACATCATTAGTCACTAGGGAAATGCAAATTAAAATCAAAAGATATCATTACCCCTTATCAGAATGGCTAAAATAAAAAATGACAATACTAAATGTTGGTAAGGATGCAGAGCAGCTGGATCACTCATACATTGCTGGCAGGAATATAAAATGCTGCGGCCACTCTGGATAACGGTTTGGCTAATTTTTATAAAACTGAAATGCAACTACCATATGCTTAGCAATTGTACTCTTGGGCATTCATCCTAGAGGAATGAAAACTTATGTTCACACAAAAACCTGAATAAGAATGTTTATAGAAGCTTTACTTATAATACCCAAAACATGTAAATAACTCAAATGCCCTTCAGTGGGTGAATGGTTAAACAAACTGTGTGCGTCCACATCATGGAATACTATTCAGCAATGAAAAGGAACAAACTACTGATACCCACAACAACCTACATGAATTGTCGGGGCACTACACTGGGTGGGAAAAAAATCCAATCTCAAAATGTATAATTGCATTTATGTAACATTCTTGAAATAAAACTAAAGAAATGGAGATTAGTAGTTTTCAGGGGACGGGGCCAGGAGCTGGAGGGAACAGGAGTGGGGTGGTGAGAAGCAGGGCAGTGGCTGACTACAAAAGAGTAAGAAGAGGGACTCTTGTGATGATGGAACTGCCTGAATCTTGACTACATCGATATCAATATTTTGGTTCTGATATTGCAGTATAGTTTTGAAGGATGTTACCATTAGGGAAAAGAGGGGAAACGATATACTGAATCTCTCTGTATTATTTCTATCAACTCCATGTGAACCTACCATTATCTCAAAATAAAATGTTTAACTTAAAAACTGATGTTTACAACTATTACATTTAGAATGGATAAACAACAAGGTCCTACTATACAGCACAGGGAACTACATACAATCTTCTGGGAGAAACCATAATGGAAAAGAATATTTTAAAAAAATGTCTCTAGGTGTATAACTGAGTCACTTTGCTGTACAGCAGAGATTGGCACAGCATCAACTCTACTTCAATTAAAATAAAACTGATTATACACTACCAAACGTAAAACAGATAGCTAGTGGGAAGCAGCCGCATAGCACAGGGAGATCAGCTCGGTGCTTTATGACCGCCTGGAGGGGTGGGATAGGGAGGGTGGGAGGGAGGGAGACGCAAGAGGGAAGAGATATGGGAACTTATGTATATGTATAACTGATTCACTTTGTTATAAAGCAGAAACTAACACACCATTGTAAAGCAATTATACTCCAATAAAGATGTTAAAAAAATTAAATTAAATTAAATTAAACTGATGTTTATAAATTGCCCAGTCTCTTAAAGCTCAGAGTGGAATCAGTTATCCCACTTGTATATAATTTAATATGCTTTCTTGTTTAATAAATAAAAGACCTAGAAAGAAGAAACTGAGGTTTATTTTATCTATGCTGCAGGCATTAATGGTTGTAGCAATTATAAATTACTGTGGCACAAGATGTCAAAATATCAACTGTGTGGTATATTTAAAGGTATCCAAATTATTAGTTGAAATTGAGCTGCTACTCTTTTCAAGGAACCAAATTTGAACAGCAAGCAAAAATAACATATACTGATAAAGTAAAAAAAAAAAAAAAGGTAAAGAAAAAGAACAAGGAGGAGATAAACATCCACTTCTGGAAAGATGACAGAGAAAAACCCACAGGGCACCAGTTCCTGTGCCTCAGTTTTCCAGTAAAATGTTTGAAGTCAGTGAGATGACAAGCAAGACATACTGATTAGTAAGGAAATTCTAAGTGACTGAAGAAGAGATGCACCTAGAGTAATTCTTGAGTAACAGTGTCCAGAAATTTGATGTTGTTGCTGTTGTCGTTTAAGTAGTTCCCACATTCATGGTCAAAGCATAATAGGGACAATAAAGGGGCCAGAGTAGATCAAACATCAGTTACCATAAGAAAATAACAGATGATAGATAAAGATTTGTTTTCACTGATGAAAAAGGGTCAGGTATGTGAATAATGGGTCCTTCAAGGAGCCAAGTTCTTAGGGATTCAAGTTAGAGAAAACTGGCTACTCTTCCCACAAGAATAATCAGAAAAGGAAAGATCTTGAGAAGACAAAAGGTGAGCTATTAAAGAGATAATCCTCACAAATGATTTACCAGAAGAAGGGAAATGCAGCCTGTAAGTAAAGGATGCCATGACTTGGGACCTGGAGAAACAGAGGAAAGGTATCAATATGGCGCAAGAAATAAGGGTATGGAGTAGGGAAGAGATGATAGGGAGTTCATAATAAATCTCAAAAAGTATTGGACATGGCCATCATGTTTGCTTTATGCAGAGTGATGTGCTCCCACAGGGTTAGGATCAGGCCTTAAAGAGTTGGCCATGGACCACCCTAAACTGACTGATGTGTCGTAGATAATAATTACTAATTACATGATGAAAGGACTAATGAGAAAACATATTTAAATCATCTAGTAGTGTTTAAACACTTCTACCCTTTAAGATGAAATAACTTCCATCTGTCATATTAGTAGAGCAAAATAAAAACAGTCCCAAAGAAAGACCCTCGATAGAAAAGAGACAAGGAGCTATAATTTTTAAAGTGTCAAATAGGATGATAAATGACAATACTTATAACAATAAATATTATGTAAGCAAATGAATATTATATAATGAATAATGGATACAAGCAGCCTAAATGGTCCATCAAGTCATAGAATTTAAGACTGGTTTAAAAGACCAAATATAACTGCATGTTTTACTATTTGGGGCACCAAAGGTAAAAAGATACAGAAATAATAACAGTAGATTGTTAGATAGACGCTTATCCACTTAATTTTTTTTTTTTTTTTTTTTTTTTGCGGTACGCGGGTTTCTCACTGTTGCGGAGCACAGGCTCCGGACGCGCAGGCTCAGTGGCCATGGCTCACGGGCCCAGCCGCTCCGCGGCATGTGGGATCTTCCCAGACCGGGGCACAAACCCGTGTCCCCTGCATCAGCAGGCGGACTCTCAACCACTGCACCACCAGGGAAGCCCCACTTAATTTTTTTAATCTTGAATAAACAATATTAATTTAGAAGAAGTAGACTTTGGAAGTTTTTGAAAGCATCAGAATAAAAAGGTCATTGTAATTGATAATCATAATTAAAAATTAAAATATGTTAATATGTATAAAATAGTATAAATCAAAATAACATAAAGCAAGAAGTACTTGAAATTAAAAGGGAAAACAGAAGATTTTTAATCCAGTATTATAGGTCTGCAACTGATTCAGTAAACAAAAAAATGTTAATGGCTTAAAGAAGAAAAAATATGATTAAAAAGATTAAGATTTTTAAAAATTAGAAGAAAACTTCAAAGTGAAACAAGAACTTTTGAGGGTTTTTTTTTTTCGTTTAATGCTAATGTACAGGAGTGAGTCAGGGTAGTTAGAGACACTGGTCAAAAAGAACTATTCAGAGGTAGGATCAGGGGTCGAGGGAGAAGCCTGCCAGTATCTACAAAAAAGGAAAACTGAAAATCATTATAATATTCATAAAAAGTGTCCAAGGCAGGGACTGTGCAACATAATGTCATGAGAGGATGGGCGGCTAAGGCACAAAGCCATTCTAGCCACAAGCTGCTTGAATGAAAACTACCGGCATAGACATTATAAGTGAACAGAATCCACAAATAGCACCACCTGGGGAATGCTTTTTTGCTAAGTTCTTGGATTCACTGGAAGTAAGTTAGCAATATCATAGAGTGCCAGGCGTACCACACCAAAAGAAATAGCATTTTGTGGGACTCCTGAGGTATTATTCTCCCTCCTTTCTGCTTCCCCCCTCAACTCCCCCGTGCACTTTGGGACTTAGGAAAAATAAAATACTAGCATAACCAAAATCAAAAACAAGGCAGCTTTGCTTCTCCCAGAACCACACCTCCAATCAGCCTCTCACCCTGCATACTCAGACCATGGAGCCTGTCCTCAACACCACAACAGCCTCAGGAAGGAGTAATATCTACAGAACAAATATAGCAGAAACTCAAGATTCATATAGTAGGCATAATAAACCTGTTTAATAATGCAGCATTCAAAAACAAATCTTTAATAAGCATGAAGTGTATTGATGAATGTGCCTAATCTACTCAGCATTGTTATTACACTTCATGCTTAAGGCACTTTACATTGTTAATTAATGTTGGTTAATGTTCGAAGTCCTTTTAATTACAGTTAAAATGTCAAGTAGCATTACAGCAAGAACATATTTGTTTATATATTCATGTTTGTGTTTAATTTCTTACGGGAAGGAGAAACATTTGAGATGCAGAAGGTAATTTTACATGATGACAACAGAATTACTCATTATTTTTGTGTGTTTAGAGCTATTTTTAGATGTGCATACATTGCATTGAATTCATTAAGAGAAATTCTCCTATAAAGACATAAATAAGAGAAAAGCAAATGCAATGTCAAGGATCTTAAAATGCCTGGGACTGAAATCTAAATACCTGTTTAGTAATAACACAGCCTTTTGCTGATGTTAGTACAAGAGACCAATTTGTTCAACTCCCAGATTTTCCCCTTTTGCCCTCAGCATCAATGAGCAAGAAAGACTGTATTCTCAAAACTATACAGTGGCATATAGGCTGTCCCTTATTAAAGAGAATCAGTTTGAAATGCCAAACACAGATGAAACATCAGCACAAGCTAATTAAAAGGCCACTCTTCAATTCCAAAATCTAAGTGAAAATAATAGTCTTTCATACCCGATCAACAGACCTGAAACTGGTTATGTTCTCCAATATTCTTAGGATGAATATACATATTCATGGACCAAGAAAGACGACTTCTCCCTTAATATCAAAATTAATGATTTAGGAGTAATTTGGCCACACCTTGTATATCAATGGTTCAGGGTAGAGCAAGTTATTGCATCTATGAGAACACCTACAAAGTTCTTTATTTCTCCCTATGTCTTACAAGTTTAATGAGCAATAATAATTCAAATTCCAGACTCCAAACAAAATTTTACAAAATCATTTTCAGCTAGATCCACACTCCCCCTCCCCACAAAAAAAGTCATGTGGCAGAGGTAGAAGGGAAAGAAATGAGGAGTGAAGCCAGAGAGGTAATGGTAGAAATGGGGGGGGGGGTCACTGCAAGGAGACTTGGGAGTTAGCTCTGAGTGAGACAGGAAGCTGCTGGAGAGTTTCAAGCAGAGAAGTAATTTTAATTTTTTGGCATTTTAACAGAGTCACTCTGCCTGCTGGGTTGGGTATAGATTATATTTTAAGGCAACAGTCAAATCAGAGAGGCCAGTTAGGATGCTATCATACTAAGCCAGATTGAAAGATCAAGATGAGTTGGACCAGACAATGGCAGGGGCTGGTAAGGTACTGATTTGTGGATATTTATTGAGGATAGAGGCAAAATGATGTTCTGACAGATGAGAAGTGAGGTCTGAAAGGAAAATGGCTGTTGGTGATTCCAAGATATTTGGCCTGAGCAAATGGAGGCATAGTTGTTATTGACAGAGCTGGGGAAGACAGTGGGACAGGTTCATAGGAGGAATGTAGGAGCTCAGTTTTGGAAGTGTTGGAAATGCCTGGAATTTGGAAACTTCCATTAGGATATAGTGATGTCAAGTATACATGTCTCAAGTTGAACGAGATGACCAAGAAAATGAGGCCAGATAGAGAAGAGGATCAAGGTCAGAGGACTGGGCACTCCGATATTTAATGGTCTGGGAGAAGAGAGGGTGCCAGCCCAAATGTCTCAGTTATGCGGGAGTAAACCAGGTGACTGGGTATCCTGGAGATCAATTAAAAGAAGTGTATTAAGGATGGTGGAGTTATCAAGTGTGTTAAATATTATAGTATTGGTAAGATAACTAAGATGAAGACTAAGAACTGACCAATGGATTTTGCAATGTGGAGTTTCTTGGTGACCTTTAATAAGAGCAGCTTCCTGGAGTGATAAAGTCTAATTGCAGTCAATTCAAGAGAGAACCAGTCCGCAAAATCCAGCTTCGAAAGCAAAGGAAATACATTTCAAGGAATGTACCAAGGATGAACATAGAAAAGGAATCCAAGTTAAGGGAGATTAATAGGTACAAATAAACCAATTGTAATGTATGGGCTTTACTTGCATCCACAAACAAATCACAAAATAAATCCACAAAAATTTAGATTCAAACCAAATATTAAGAAAAGGTTTATAAAACTATGGGAAGTTTCACACTGACCAGATATTTGATGATATTAGTGTTATTTTATATTTTTAGGAGTGATCATTATACTCAATTATGTTTGTTTGTTTGTTTAAGAGTATTTCATGCATTTTAGAGATACTTACAAATGAATTTACAGATAGAATTATATGATGTCTAGGATTTGCTTCAAAATAACCCATGGTGGGGTGGGAGTAGAGGTGGGAAAAAGGAGTATAAGGATATTTGTGGAAGTTGAGTGATGAGACAACGGAGTACTGTTTTCTACAGTTTTGTATATGTTGGAAAATTCATATAGTAAAAACATTTAAAGAAGGAGTGTGGTTGAGAGAGAGATAGAGGGGGAAAAAAAATGAAAAAGACCCCAAGTAAAGGCAACTTTTTCAAAGGTTTGCTGTAGAGAAGAGATTATGTGCAATAGCCCGAGGGGGAGAGGAGTTAAGGGTTGTTTTTAAGAGTTAAGAATGTTGATTTTATTTGCTTGCTGCTGCATAGCTTTCCAAGAGGAAATTAGTTCTGAAAAATAATTTAATTCTTTACTAACTGGAATTTAAATTATAGTGGTGACCTTAAGAGAGGTCAAGAATTTTTATAAGAAGTGAATATCCATAGATTCAATTTCAGTTGAACCTACAGAATGCTTAAGATTCAGGCACATTCTAAACTTGCTAATTCTTTTTCAATATGCCCCCTCAGCCGTTATGCACCTATGCACCCACCAAATACATACTACCAGAAACTTTTCACCTAATAACATTGATTGAAAAATTCTGTTTCAAAGTTATAATCTGCTAACATATTTGATTAGCAAAGTATTGTGCATGATAGTCAATACATTTGAACTAAATGTAACAAAATGACTGAATCAAAAAAGGTAGAAGCAAGAGAAATTGTCATGTAAATTGTGTAGCCACTCATTAAAATCAAGCTTTCCAACTCATTGACCTCTTAATCGAGCTATTATTAAAGGTTTTCCTTAATACTCCACTGTACTGATTTTCTTTTTTTCAATATTAGTGGCTAAGCTAACAGGTAATGAATTTTTGTGTTGCAACAAATTCTCACAAATAAATAGTGAGCAGGGTGAATATCTGTTTCTGTGGTTTCTATTTACAGTAGAGAAGAACATGCTCAGTGATTGTTTGACACTTGTTACTTTCCTTTGTAATAGAAATTGCCTTCTCCTCCTTATGCTCTCCTTCGTCTCCTCTGTCTTGTCTTCATTCCATCTATTTTCTTTCTCTTCATCTGGCTCTCTTTCTCAATGGCCATTACCTCTAAGTTCCATTAAACATGATTTCATTTCGATTTTCCATTCTAGGAAAAGTGTCTAGACAGAAAAAGGACATGCAGTAGGAGATCTGTCTGCTCTTTTTCAATAAGTTTGTCTGACCAAATACTTGGTTTCTAAAAATAGAAAAGCAGTTTAAGAAGAAATGACAAAGTTACCTTCTTAGCTTGGACAAAGCCTCTCTCCATGACAAAACCTCCAGTGATAAGGATAGTTTGCTCCCCTCTTTCAGCTGGGACTGAGATCCGTCAGATAGGTTAAGCTCCAGGAATGCAGTAACCTTGCCAATTACTTGGGTTACCCTTAGCAAATATACTTACTTTCTGCTGGATCAAACTAAACTGTATATTATTTATACTCCTATTTCTTTACAATGGTACAAAATTATAATAACCAAAAGTTACTAAAATATGTCGAATGGATAAGAACATAGGTTTGAAAAACAAGTTGGGATCATTTTTCTCATAACAACCCCTATACAAAACTAAACCACTAAGCATGTTCAGTGATCTCTGTCAGCTGCAACAATGCACTTAGAATGTTAAAACGAAATGCTTTTTGAAATATTTTATCTTCCTAGAACTGTTAAGCAAAGATTCCTGGGAGATGTTCTTTCTTTGCATTTGAAGAAGATTAGCTTCTATTAAGTTAATTTCAAAGTCAAACTGAAAATGTTCCTTTGAAAAGGAAAAAAATAGTATTTTGTGCATTAAATAAATGAAATAGCTTTACAAGAAAAATATTAGTCTTAACTGCAAATGTAAATGTATAGATAAGGTAAGCAAAGTAAGTGACCTCTGTCCTAGGAAAAGTCATCATTGGAACTGTGCAGAAGCTTATGTAAACCTTCCCTGATAAATGTTCAGCTATCTATTCTTTTATTTTCTCAAAAAGAGATTTCATAGTCTACATGTGAACATGTCAGCAGAACAACAGTTGGTTTTACTATTATGAACATAGTATTTCTTTGACAATTAAATCAGCAAATAATAAATCCTTCTTGTTTGCCCTAATGGAGTACTTTCTTTGTGAGACCTTCTCAACCAGTGGGAGCAAGCAAGGCTGTTAACTTCCTCTAATTCCCTACAGAAGTCTTCTGTTTTACCACTTTGCCTATACAGCCAATTTTCCATTAGTGAATGTAAAAGACTTCTTATATCACTATCAATTTGCTTTCATCCAAATTGCCCACAGTCCAGGCAGGAGGCCAATTCATTGTTAGGTCCATGAAGTCACTTGGTTTCATTCTCTGTATGATGAATATGCATATTTTTGTGGGTTCTTTTCTTTTTACATTGTGAAAGATGATGAACCCTAAAATATAACATATCTTTTGGGTGGTAGAAAGAGGGTACAGAATGAGGGAAGAAAAGGGTTTAACTCACTTTCAGTGACAATGATTAGCATTTTATTTTCTTCACTATGGATGGACCCAACAGAAAGTCTGCCTTTGAAAAGTTACGTTGGCTATAGTCTCCTTAGTATAAATGCTTATGTAACACAAAAGCAAAAGCTCCAGGGATATTTATTTTAATACAGTTAAATACTATAAGCCTAGAATCATGAACTTCCCTACAGAACACATTTGTCTGACATACTTCCATTCTTAGCATGGAAATGCTAAGTATCCTTACCTAGTCTTCCCTCAACTACAAACCAAGCCATATTGTCTGTCTGCTCCTCAATCCTCTTTCCTATTCTCTTTAATTTCTCACATACTCTCACTTTGTATTCTTTAAACATTAGCTTTACTTTATTTTATTTTACTTTATTTTATTTTATTTTAGCTTATGGGATCTTCGGTTTGTTCCTTACATCTCCTTTTCTGATGTTTATTAAAAATTCATCTGCCTTCTTTACCGACATTTTAAACTACTATGTCCCTTCCTTCCCTTTGTCTCTATTTTTTTTTCTTGGCTCCTTGTGTGTTTCTCCTCTAATGCATGTGGGTCTTACACAGGGCTGAAGCCTCTAGTGAGGGCACTTTTCTGCCTCACTCTGCAGATCAAGAGATAACCAGAATGAATCCTACACATGTGCACAAACACAAGCTGACTGCAATCAATGGCGGGGAGGTTGTATCAAATTCTCCAGCAGACAAAGATGTGTGCCCTTGGTTGAAATCGAAAAGAAATGAAACAAACAAATAAGAGGCAGGGGAAACAGCACCAACCAGTGTTAGAGCCAGAAAAGCGAAGTGGGAGGGAAGTAAGGGAGTAGCAAGGTAGGTTTTTGGCCAACAGTCTTTAATTGTATTCTATCAAACAACCTGTCAGTTTGGCTTAGAACTAGTCGCTCAACAAAGCTCAGAAACAGAATTTTTTTAAGTACCCTTTAATTAGTATATAAAGATATAAAATTATTTTTATTTATAATTTAAGATCATAAAACATGTCTAGACTGATCATCACTATTTACGTATTAAAGTAGGTTATAACAACAGACCCCTACAAAACTCAATATTAAGTTCTAGAAAGTAGAAATAAAAAAGAATTCAAAAAAATAAAGAGAAAGAGAAGGAAGAAAATAAGCCAGAATTAAGGTCAAATACAGTTATTGTGAACAAGCATTTAACTGGACTCTGAGCTTCCTCGTAGCTAAGAATAAAAATGTGGTGTATAATAAATTAATAATTTATTATCTGCTATAAGGAAGTAAATCAATTTTTCAAGAGAAACAAACAAACTTTGCCTGTGCTAATTTTACAACAGGTTCTTACACTTTTTAAACACCATTCCTTTCAGAATATCGTAAAACCTATAACCCCTTACCCTAGAAAATGCACAAATATACATCACACAAATTTTATATGCAATTTCAGAGGGTTCATAGACTGTCTCAAGCCCCTCTCTGTAACCTTTAGGAGTCCCTGGTCTAAGGTTAAGAATTCTTGTCACTGGAATTTGGGGAAGGAGTATCTTAAAAGTCACAGTGGATAGGGCTTCCCTGGTGGTGCAGTGGTTGAGAGTCCGCCTGCCGATGCAGGGGACACGGGTTCGTGCCCCGGTCCCGGAAGATCCCACATGCCGTGGAGCGGCTGGGCCCGTGAGCCATGGCCACTGAGCCTGCGCGTCCGGAGCCTGTGCTCCACAACGGGAGAGGCCACAACAGTGAGAGGCCCACGTACCACAAAAAAAAAAAAAAAAAGTCAGAGTGGATAATGACAACAGTAATTGCAAAAGCTATGTGTTTTTTTTAAAATAAATTTATTTATTTATTTATTTTTGGCTGCATTGGGTCTTCATTGCTGTGAGCGGGCTTTTTCTAGTCGTCGCGAGCGGGGGCTGCTCTTCTTTGAGGTGTGCGGGCTTCTCATTGCAGGGGCTTCTCTTGTTGTAAAGCACGGGCTCTAGAGCGCAGGCTCAGTAGTTGCTCACGGGCTTAGTTGCTTCGCAGCATGTGGGATCTTCCCGGACCAGGGCTCGAACCCGCGTCCCCTGCATTGGCGGGTAGATTCTTAACCACTGAGCCATCAGGGAAGTCCCCAAAGCTATAATTTTTTATGTCTTTCTTATATTAGGAGGATAATATTAAAGGATAATTCAGTGAAAATAGTATTGTGAGGAGGGCAGAGTCATAAACAATATCTGATCAATCACAATATCTACATTTGAACTTTTGGCCAGAATATTTGTTACCTTTACTTTTCATGATTGAATCATGAAAATCATTCTTTTAATCATTTCTTTAAATGTTCAACAGAAGCATAGAATCTACAATACTCAGATAAATAAATCAAATAGCTGTTTATCATTCCCCTACTTTATTTTATAGTTTACTAATATACATGCCTAAACAATATATTATTTGGTTTTATTTGCAGACTTTATAAACTAGAATCATATTATATGCCATCTCTTGAAATTTACTTTCCACTCAACATATTTCAAAAACATACCCATGCTGTTGCATGCCACTCACTTCATCGTTTTCACTATTGTATAATATTTCATTGAATAAATAAACCACAATTTATCCCTCTCCTATTAATGGACATTTGGATTGATTCCAGCCTTTCACTATTAGAAATTGAATTGCTATCAACATTGCCTAGGAAAGGGTTTTACTATAGAGATGGGGGAGGGGAAGAACTCATAGGCTCATTGTTAGTTATAGTCTAGGTCATAGGCTAGCTGGTTAAATGGATGTTCATTAATCATCATGCTTTAAATCTTACCTTAAAGTTGCACATATTGTTTTGTATTTATCAAACATGTTTTTTTTTTAAATAAAGTTGTTGTTTTTTTAAAAACCATCGGTAAACTAGAATATTTTCTAACATTAAAATTTTCAGAAAATGGACAATTTTGCCTTAAAAGATATCAGGGGTTTCAGTAAGCACCAAAATTATCATAAGAGAAAAATCGTCTACTGGGATCCTTTGATCTCCATTAATTATCATGTAACTATTTTGTTTTCTACCATTTTACCAGGACCTGCTAAATCAATAGCATGACTCTCCATTTTCCTAAACTACTGCTTTTTAAAGTGAGGCTTTTAATAAGAGGTAGTACAGAGTTCAGAGTGATTCAGCATCAACACCAATATGTGCCTGATTCCTATAAACTACTGCCTAACGCAGATACAAGATATTGAGTCACTTTTCTATTATTTTTATCTGAAACATCATTGTATTCTCTGCATGATAATAGCCTGAAGTTAAACCAAGGAATATCTTATAACTATAGTATATCATAGAAGACAACAGGGCTTACCTTCACAGACAATCTTCTTTAAAAGTTACGTATATTTGCTGCCTGTACTTTAAGACCTTGAACTAAGCTCAGTCTTTCCACATGACCCCAAAACTGGGGAGGATAGCACTCAAGAGAAAAATTCTTTAATTTTGCCAACAATTTTGGGAAGGCCCAACTGCACTAAAGATAAACCCTTGACTTATCCTCGCTCTGCCCCAACTTCTAAATCGAAATATCTAAACTTATCAGAGGATGTTTAAAAGCTACCAACTTTGATGCCCTAGAGAAGGTGAAATTTTTGGTAAATCCCAACCAAACAGACATAGTCCTTAGGACCCTGCATACTCTGCTCAGAGACGGAGGCAGCTAAGCTCCACTGCCTCTTTTAATTTTGCTTTTTCCTCGTCTCAGGTTCTCAGGATGGACCCAAGTCCCACGTGTAGAGCCCTAACATACAATACTTTTTCTATGGCTCAACCCAGCCTAAACCTCCCAGTTCAGAGTCCCAGACACAGCATGAAGTTCCTTGTTATAACTCACTCACTCTCTTTACTGAATGACATCATCTGTATTTACATTATAAAACTGCTTTTTAGTGTCACCAGTAATCTTCCAGCAAATCTAATGGTCTTTACCTCTTCCTCATTACTCTGACCTTTGTTTAGCATTTGACCTAAAACATCCTTCTTGACATTTTGTCTTCTTATTTTGAGTAAGATGCTCATTGTTTCCTTCAGGGGCTCTTCTTCCCTGTATGAGTTAGGTTTTGCTTCATAACAACTACAGTCTTCCCTCCTTATCTGAGGGGGATTGGTTCCAGGATACTGATATCTGTGGAGGCTCAAGGCCCCTATATAAAATGGTGTACTATTTGCATATAACCTACGCACATCCCTTAAAGATACTTTAACTCATGTCTGGATTACTTATAATACCTAATACAACATAAATGCTATGTAAACCGTTGCCAACATGTGGTGAATTCAAGTTTCACTTTTTGGATTTTTTTTTTCCAACTAGTTTTTATCACATTTAGCTGAATACACAGAAACAAAACCTATAGATATGAAGAACTGACTGTGTTTGGTTAACTCAGGAATCTAAAGGTGCGCACTTTGGGATGGGCTCCACTGACCTTAGCTGGGATCATGAGTCTCCACTCAGCTGGTAAGTCAGCTGGGACAAAATAGGGCTTCTCTTCACATGGTCTTCCCTCCTCCAGGAGGTTTGCTTGAGTTTTTTCATAGTAGTTACAGAACTCCAAGAGCAATAAGAAAGCAAGCCCCAACATGCAAGCCCTTTTCAATCTCTATTTTTGTCACGTTTACTATCGTCCCATTGGCCAAAGCAAGTTCCGTGGTCAACGAAGATTTTGTGTGGGAGGAGACTACCCGAGGGTGTGTAGTAAGGAGGTATAAAAAACCGGGCCGTTACTACAATCTACCCACCGCATCTACTCACATAAATGACGGGAATTTCTAAAGAGTTAATCTTTGGCCCCTTCTGTTTCTTAGAGTCTCACACTATGGTTCTCATAATCCTTGCAAAGCCCTGCAGTTCTTATATTCCTGTAATATCTACAACACCTCGGTGCGAATGCCTTCAAAAATCTATCTTCACAGAATAGACTTTTCTTTTTGCCCAAAGTTTTGTATTTCTACATTTCTCCTGGACATCGTCAATGAGATGACTTATTAGTACTTCACATTCAACATGCCTAAAAGCGAATGTGTTGTCAGCTTTTCTGTTTCAACCACACCCCCTAATAAGAAGTACTTTATGAAATGTATATTTCTCTTACTATTTCACGTGGTCCCAAATAACATTTTTAATTCTCTCTCTTTCTCTTCTACATCTAATTTGTAGTTTTGCCTCTACTATTTACCAGATAAGAATGCTCTTGGATTTATTTAAATTTGAGTTTCAATTTTCTCATCCTAAAAACAGTGATAAGAAAACCTGCCTTGCAGGGCTATTATAAAGATTAAATTAGCTCATATATATGGTTTTGTGTGCTCAGCACATCAAAGGTACTTAAAAGTGCTAATTATTTCCCTTCCCCTAAGTCCTCTTGATTTTTCATTCATGAGATTGTTCATATTCCTACTCTTCTTTTTTTTTTTTAACAGTACCACAATTAGAAATTAAACCCTGACAACCTCATGCTGAAGACATTTGGTACAACTTCCCTACTCCTCCCTAGCCTCTCTTCTCCATTCCATTCTCACATCATCACTGCCTTTTCAAAGTTCTTACTTCCATCTATTTCCTATCAGACAAAACCCAAACTCTTTAACGTGGCACACATGGTCTTTTCCAAAACCTAGTCCCAACCTCTTTTTTCAGATTTCTATTTGTTCTCTCCGTAAATGCTTCAGCTAAACTGTACAACTTCCCATTCCCTGAATATACTTTTACTTCCCTTCTGCCATGTTCAACAATTTGTGCTGAATTGTCCCGTCAATACGCATTGAGTAAAACTGAATGGGAGAGTGCTTCTACTACACAGAATCTACAACTTCAAGAGGAAATAGAGAGTCTCACCTCCTGAGATTATAAATTCGCTGGAGCACAAGCACTGCTTTAAATAGTTTTCCAGGCATGATACAGGAAACACAAGTATCCTGCCCTCAAAGACTTCACAGTCTTATATGAAAGAGAGAAGTTGTACAACTAGCCATTATACGATAAAAGTACAAGCTCCAGAGGCAGGCTGGAAGGGGGTCATGAGAGCTGAACCCTGAAAGAAAGGTGTGATTATCCCCAAAGCAGGACTTGTCTCTTCTACGTCTGCATACATTCAGCCACGTATTTGTTTCCTCATTCATCCATTAAGATATATATATATATATATATATATATATATTTTTTTTTTTTTTTGGTGGTACGCGGGCCTCTCACTGTTGTGGCCTCTCCCGTTGCGGAGCATAGGCTCCGGACGCGCAGGCTCAGCGGCCATGGCTCACGGGCCCAGCCGCTCTGCAGCATGTGGGATCTTCCCGCACCGGGGCACGAACCCGTGTCCCCTGCATTGGCAGGCGGACTTTCAACCACGGCGCCACCAGGGAAGCCCAAGATATTATTTTTAAGTGCATGCTACATGACAGACAGTTGTGTGACTCTACAGCATTTAGCAGCATCTGTACTATGCTGGCTGAAAAAGAGAAAAGCAGACCCTAGCGTCCAGGAGTTTGCCTGGCACTTATGACTAGGCCTGGGTGTTCTCCTCTTGAACACAAACAACGTCACAGAATACCAACATCAGAAAAGGCCACTCTGTGACCACGATGGATCAGGACAAAAACAAGATCCGATTCTCTTTTTTTTTTTTTTTAACATCTTTACTGGAGTATAATTCCTACAATGTTATGTTAGTTTCTGCTGTATAACAAAGTGAATCAGCTGTACGTATACTTGTATCCCAATATCCCCTCCCTCTTGCGTCT
Organism: Grampus griseus; assembly: GCF_964374135.1. Taxonomy (NCBI): domain Eukaryota; kingdom Metazoa; phylum Chordata; class Mammalia; order Artiodactyla; family Delphinidae; genus Grampus; species Grampus griseus. The sequence continues at coordinate 45,135,205 of NC_139007.1, forward strand.
CCCTCCCACCCTCCCCATCCCACCCCTTTAGGTGGTCACAAAGCACAGAGCTGATCTCCCTGTGCCATGCGGCGGCTTCCCACTAGCTATCTATTTTACATTTGGGAGTGTATATGTGTCCATGCCACTCTCTCACTTTGTCTCAGCTTACCCTTCCCATTCCCCGTGTCCTCAAGTCTACTCTCTACATCTGCCTCTTTATTCCTGTCCTGCCCCTAGGTTCTTCAGAACCTTTTTTTTTTTTTTAGATTCCATATATATGTGTTAGGATATGTTATTTGTTTTACTCTTTCTGACTTATTTCACTCTGTATGACAGACTCTAGGTCCATCCACCTCACTACAAATAACTCAATTTCATTTCTTTTTATGGCAGAGTAATATTCCATTGTATATATGTGCCACACCTTCTTTATCCATTCATCTGTCGATGGACATTTAGGTTGCTTCCATGTCCTGGCTATTGTAAATAGAGCTGCAATGAACATTGTGGTACATGACTCTTTTTGAATTATGGTTTTCTCAGGGTATATGCCCAGTAGTGGGATTGCTGGGTACTATGCTAGTTCTATTTTTAGTTTCTTAAGGAAACTCCATACTGTTCTCCATAGTGGCTGTATCAATTTGCATTCCCACCAACAGTGCAAGAGGGTTCCCTTTCCTCCACACTCTCTCGAGCATTTATTGTTTGTAGATATTTTGATGATGCCCATTCTGACTGGTGTGAGGTGATGTCTCACTGTACTTTTGATTTGCATTTCTCTAATGGTTAGTGATGTTGAGCATCCTTTCATGTGTTTGTTGCAAATCTGTATATCTTCTTTGGAGAAATGTCTATTTAGGTCTTCTGCCCATTTTTGGATTGGGTTGTTTGTTATTTTGATATTGAGCTGCATGAGCTGCTTGTAAATTTTGGAGGTTAATCCTTTGTCAGTTGCTTCATTTGCAAATATTTCTCCCATTCTGAGGGTTGTCTTTTTGTCTTCTTTATGTTTTCCTTTGCTGTGCAAAAGCTTTGAAGTTTCATTAGGTCCCATTTGTTTATTTTTGTGTTTATTTCCATTACTCTAGGAGGTGGGTCAGAAAGGATCTTGCTGTGATTTATGTCATAGAGTTTTCTGCCTATGTTTTCCTCTAAGAGTTTTATAGTGTCTTGCCTTACATTTAGGTCTTTAATCTATTTTGAGTTTATTTCTATGTATGGTGTAGGGAGTGTTCTAATTTCATTCTTTTACATGTAGCTGTCCAGTTTTCCCAGCACCACTTATTGAAGAGTCTGTCTTTTCTCCGTTGTATATCCTTGCCTCCTTTACCAAAGATAAGATGACCATATGTGTGTGGGTTTATCTCTGGGCTGTCTCTCCTGTTCCATTAATCTATATTTCTGTTTTTGTGTCGGTACCATACTGTCTTGATTACTGTAGCTTTATAGTATAGTCTGAAGTCAGGGAGCCTGATTCCTCCAGCTCCATTTTTCTTTCTCAAGATTGCTTTGGCTATTCGGGGTCTTTTGTGTTTCCATACAAATTGTGAAATTTTTTGTTCTAGTTCTGTGAAAAATGTCATTGGTAGTTTGATAGGGATTGCATTGAATCTGTAGATTGCTTTGGGTAGTAGAGTCATTTTCACAATGTTGATTCTTCCAATCCAAGAACACAGTATATCTCTCCATCTGTTGGTACCATCTTTCATCAGTGTCTTATAGTTTTCTGCATACAGGTCTTTTGTCTCCTTGGGTAGGTTTATTCCTAGGTATTTTATTCTTTTTGTTGCAATGGTAAATGGGAGTGTTTCCTTAATTTCTCTTCCAGATTTTTCATTGTTAGTGTATAGGAATGGAAGAGATTTCTATCTAGGTGTAAAATAAGACACTTCCTAACATTTACAGGCCCTTGGTGTTGGAAAGAATCTCAAAAGCCCCCCAACCCCCTTTTGTATTTGAATTTGAGTTTGGAAATCAGCAACAATGCACCATGGCTCTTCCTACAATTTTATTACCTGGGCCAGTAAGGGATGCTGCAGCTCACATCAAAAGAAAAAACACATGAGAAAATGAGTGAATCCCCAGAGGTTCCTCTACTAAGGACCCACTCTATAAAATGAGTCCTGAGAGACATTCCCAGTCTTAGGTTTCACTGGAACCAGGCAGCAAGAAGTTTAGTGTAAGTAGCAGTCTGAGCCTGCTTCTCTACACACCAGACCCCAAGTATGACAATGGTGTCAAGATCTTGCTTTGTCTACTTTATATTCAACTACCACTAGCATAACCTTGCCCCTTCTCCCCCCATGCCACTACTCCACCTGACACTTGCATGGATGGATGGATGGACGGATGGATACGTGCATAAGTACATAAAGTTTTCTTCCTTGGTTCCACTATAACTCATAGGATTTATTCAAATATCAGGGTAAAGTCTTAATCTCCTTCTCTGGAGAAATAATGTCATTATTTTTCTTGTTAAAACTTCCTAAACATCTGTAGCTGACTAGTTTCTAATCATAATAAAACCCAAAAGATATCATAATTTGGGTAGCATAACTCCATATCTGGGACTCAAAGAAAAATATCCCGTCATGATTTCACTGGGAAAATGTAGCATCTTCTAAATGTGACCTTCTACATTAGTTACCCCTGTGTGTGCCTATCAGAACTGGAGTTGATGCTTCTAAAAGTTTAAAAAAAGAGAGAGCTGGACTTTAGATTTGCAAGTGTAGTTTAAGGAAGATCTATGATATACCTGCAAATGAGATGCAGTTCTATGTTAAAGTGAGGCATGACTTATTTTACAGCCAAAGAAAAGATAGAGCATTAAATGCACCATTCGTTTATGTTGATGAAAATGCACCCAGGGCCTGTGGGTATACAAACTGTTAATAGAAGTCATTTCAACAGCTACCTTCCAGTTTCACTCTCACCTAGCAGGGGAGGTGTGTTTCAATTAGAAGATTCTTGCCAGTACTTACTTATACTTTCTAGGCAGCTCTTTGAAAATTAGTGGGTTTGCAGATAGGTAAGAAGGAAACCTCATTACCCGCCCTCAGAGAGCTGAGAAATAAAATGTGTGTACTACTCACGGCTCTGCCTGGAGGCTCCTGTCCTCAGCCACATAGTTAGAAGGAATATAGCCCTGCAGCTGCTGGTCGGAGCCGTCTGCCCTTTTCTCCAAGTGCCTGGCGAGCCACCAACCCTCGTGGGACGTGTCCAAGACTTGGAGCTTGTCGCCCGCGCGGAAGCTCAGGTCCTCTGGGGTCCGAGCCTGGTAATCAAACAGAGCCACAAAGTACTGGCCCTGGCTTCTCTCGGGCTCCAGACGCGGCGGCCGGGGAGGATCGGGGGGGCAGACAGTCCACGGGTTCTGAATCACCACCGACTTGTCTGCCTCCTGAGACAAGCAGGGGAGACAGGGCTCCAGGTACCTCCGGAGCCTCAGGCAGAGGTTACCCATGGCGCCCCCGTGGGCAGGGGGGGAGAGGGGCTTCTCCCTCTCCCCTTACTCTCTGCAGATCCACTTTCTCTTCCTCCACCTGGAAACTTTGAAATCAGCACCAGTCCTCCAGGTTTGGGGAGCGTGTACCAAGCCCTGGTTCCCAGCAGTCCGGCGGACCTGCTTGGAGAGGCTCACCGGCTTGCTTTCTGTGCCCGTAGCTGCTGCCCCAGAGCAAAACCTGGTGGGAGCTGGGCAGCTGCTCGGTGAGAGAGTGACTTTTCTTCTTGTCTGCTTAGGAATCCCACCACAAAAATAAATTTGAGAGGGCTTTATTTAGACAAACGTCTGAGAACAGAAAAGAGTCCTCCTGCCTCTTGTCCCAAGAAAAAGTTACCAAGCGAAAGAGGTGAACTCCAGGTAAGATCTCCACGTCTTACCTTTGCCAGCAGCTCTCTCCCGCGTCAGGTCTGTCGCTGTGGTTTGACCAGTCCTGACCCCCACTGCTCTTTCTTTTTTGCCAATGAATAACCAACCGGCCCAGGCTTCTGCCTTTAACATCCTGAGCTAGGAACAGACTGTAATAATTTCTTCTTACTTCCTGGTTCTTTTGTGTCTGTGATCTAAATGGGATTCCCGTCCTCTCTACCTCTCCTTTCTCCCACACCCGAGAGACTAGCGCCCTCACCAGGGAGCCAAACTCTTAAAAGCAGCTGTCAAATTCCATGCTCCTGAGCTTCCCTGGTGGCGCAGTGGTTGAGAGTCCACCTGCCCGATGCAGGGGACACGGCTTCGTGCCCCGGTCCGGGGGGAAGCCGCATGCCGCGGAGCCGCTGGGCCTGCGCGCCTGGAGCCTATGCTCCGCAACGGGAGAGGCCACAACAGTGAGAGGCCCGCGTATTGCAAAAAAAAAAAAAAAAAAAAAAATCATGCTCCTGGACAGATAGGCCAGCACAGGGAGCATTTTGTCCTGCTATGCTACCAGCACAGAAATTAAAGGCAGAGATATTTTTCTTCCATAAGGACGAGTAGGATAGTTTTGCCACCACTAAGGGGAATAAAATGGAAAATTAAAGTGTTTGGGTATTTGTTACTGGACAAAAGGGCAATTGGGAAAGAGCCACTGAGTTCCTACCTTTTTTTTTAATCACTGTGAATAGATTTTAATAGCCTCAAAATACATTTACAGTCTGGAAAAATACAAGAGCAGCTGACTAAAACGGTGAGAAACCGAAACACTGCATTTTCCCACAAAGACATGTAATTTCCCATCCTTCATGTACTATTTCAGAAACACACACACACACACACACACACACACACACGCACAGACTAGGTGACCAGCGGAGAGAAAGAGTAGGAGGGCTGCCTGTGAGCTGCTGTGGAAGCTCCTTCTATTCAACTTTGACTCCAGGTCTGCACTAGTTCTTGCTAACTTCGCTGGCAGGAGCTCAGGAACTAATGAAGTTGACATCAGCGCAGCCATCGCGATAGGAAGTGTGTTTTGCTCTACTTCCCCTAGTTCAGGGCAGCTGTCTCACAAATGGGTGCCCTGGATCCCAAAGAACACCTAGGCAGTGAGTTTAGATGGGTCAACACAAGGCCATTTTCACTAGTAGAGAACACTGCAGACTTGTTTATGGTGTGTCACTTCTTTTCGTATAAGGCCTTTATTACCAAGTTGCTCTCTTAAAAACAATTTCTCTAAATGTTGCTGGAGCCTTGAACCTGGCTAACCTAACCCAGTACAAACTCAAAATTCCTGTTCTTTGTCAAATAGCAAGGCATTTTTAGTAATCAGAATAACTGAACTCAAGAAAAAGAAAAAAAGAAGAAAAGAAAGACAACCAGAGGACCGTGGCCTTAGCCCCTCCTGCTATTTCCTTGTACTAAAATCAGGCATTCATGGCAGACAGATCATTTGGTTAAAACAAGATCTCATGTTCTAGGTTTCTCCAACTGTCTTCAGAGTCAGAGTAGAAAGTACTAATTTGGCAGGAAGAGAAAAGCCAAAAGCCAAACCAGGTTTGTTTGTTTGTTTGTGATATGGGACCGAAAATATAATTCCAATATAAAACAGAAGAGAAAATAATGATTATATAATATTGAGAAGCCATAGAATATTTTGTTCCAAACACAATATTAATTGTAAAAAGTGTAGGATCCTATTAATGCCCCTAAACAGAGGCAAAGATGCTAAAGTCCTTCCAGAGATATCTACATGATCTAGAATATGAAATAAGATTTGGAAGCAACTAGAGAGATGTATTCAAAACAAATTTGTAAGTGGAGTTTAAGACATAAGAAATTTGAAGTTTCTAAATTCAAATATGCCTCCTTTATGGTTATGACAAGGCATTCCAGAAAAAGACAGAGTGGCAGACCTGTACAGCACAGTCACTGAGCTAGTGAATGAAATTGAAAAAAGAAACCAGCCATACAAAGACATCAGGTAAGCAATGGCCTGAGAAACCTGAGGCAAGGGGTGGGGAGAGAAAGGGTTTCCTTGTGTCGACAGCACCAGAATTCTACAGCCACCCAAGCTTGAAGCCTTGCAGTCATCTTTTACTCTTTCCCTGGTTTCTTTGAGCTAATCAATCACTAAATCCCACTTGTCTGTCTTTCCATTTAGTCTACATTTTTTTTTATTCCTTCTGAATGACAGCTGGGTGTTGAACAAAACAAATATTCTTCCCTAGATTATTCCAGAGGGCTCGTAACTAATCCCCTTTCCTCCAGTTTATCTCGTATTTCTGACTCATCTTGCACACCACTCCTAGAGCAGTTTTTATAATGGTAACAATGCCAGAGGTGATATAAGTACTAGTAAAAGTAGCTATCAGTTTTGAGGGCTTTCTATGTGCCAGGCACTGTGCTAAGAATGTTACAAATGATACATCATTTAACTCTCAGAAAATAAAAAACAACAATACCTGTGAGGCAGGTAGTATTTTTTTTAATTTCAGTGAAGAAGAAACTGAAGCAGAGAGGTTAAGTAACTTGCCCAAGGTCACACAGCCCCCATGTGGCTGAACCATGAGTAACACTCTGGTCTCAATCTGACTCCAGAGTCTGAGGTTTTAACTCCTATGTTTCAATGACTCTAAAAAAAGGCTAATATTCTTCTGTGTAAAATCCTTCAGGGAACTCCAACATGTTTGGAATAGAACCTGCTGTCTTTATCAGGACACACAAGGCTCTGGTAACTTCTCGAACCTCTCGGCCCTTTACTCCTACATATACACACTGTGATGCAGGCTCACCAAGCCACCAGCCGCCCCTGAAGCCCAAGGCCCTCTTTCCTGCTGCACCTTTGCTCCTTTCTCTACCTGCTCCCCTGGTGACTTCCTTGTGATTTTTCCAGGCAGGTTCAAGTAGCACCTTCTCTGCCATAATAGATTAGGGGTCTCTACTCTGTGTGCCCCTAAAACCTGGCACACACACTTCTACTTGGTCTCCTATTGAATTCCACTTGATACCCTTACTTGTTTGTTTTCCCCAGGAGAATAAAATTTCCTTCTTGGAATCTTCAGTGCCTTGTACAATGTCCAGTATGTAAGCAGTAAATACTCAATAAGTATTTGTTGAAGGAGGGAAGGATGGAAGGAAGGAAGGAAAGAAGGAAGGAAGGGGAAGGAAGGGAAGGGAAGGGAAGGAGCCACTGGGGTAAGATAAACACGTGTACAAGTGTTCACGAATGAGAGCAAAGAGCGTGAAAAGAGCTGGGACCACAAAGGATAGTGACTTTCTGTCTGTTGTCTCTTAGTCCCCTTTTTTCCACGCATTGTTTCCCAAATGTTAGATTCCTTTGCCAGCCTCCTAAACCGGTTTTCCTGCCTACAGCCACTCTCCTTCCCATCCTTACCGCACACTGGCACCCCATGAATCTTAAATCACTCTCCTGCACAATAACCTTCAACAGATCCTCATTGCCTGGAAGATACGGCTTGGAATTCAAGATGAAAAATTTGCACTTTATCCGATCTTTATCAGATGTACCCTTTCAACATCCTCCTCCCATTACTGCCTTATGTTAACCCTCTCACTCAGCCAAATAGGTTTACTGTGTCTCCAATAGGTCTTGTTCATTCCCACCTCTGATCCCGTCTCCTTTGCCATGCTTTTTCTTGGTATTCCTTCTCCTCCCAACAGACTTCTGCCTGCATTTTGAGGCCTGAATAAAAATCCCATACCTCCTTTAGAACCTCCTTGTCCATTTCTGCCAAAATAATTTTTCTTTTCCTTGAGTTTTACTAGCTCCTGCAACCCCACATCCAACATACACACAGCATTAAATGAATTTAGCCATGCTCCTGTATCTGATTTGCTGAGCACTGCAACAGAAAAAATCCCACAGCTACTCAGTTTTATACCAGGACAAATTAATGATCTCCAACTCCTGTTAAGCCCTTAGCTCTGCTCAACATTCTTTTACATGCCGGCCCACTTAGATGCAGTTCTCCTCATTTTCTAGTAGCACTCTTCCAAATCGTCCACCATTCTTCTTAGACTCTGCAGATATCCTTTTTCTCTAATGATGAACTTGTCACAGAAATTCCAAATCTGTTCAATATTAACCGATTCAATGTCCTTTTCTTACATCAAAAAATATATCCACATCTGCAAATCCTTGCACTTTCTTTCTCCCTGAGACAAAAACATCTACTTGCCTATCCAATGTCCAGTTTGTTCTTCCTACTAACAGAACCTTACTTTTATAGAAGTGAAAGGCTGCAGACTTCTTACAACCAGAAGTGGCCAAGAAGAAAGTAAGCAGAAAGTCATTGGGTGGGGTTTCAGGAAAGTCCCTTAAAAAAGGCAGACTCAGCTGGAGGATCTACTCTCTTTCCCTTCCCTCTCTTCTGAAACTCAGTTGAGATGGCTGGACCTCCAGCAGACATATTAATTATTAGAAGCCAACATGGACTCAAAAATGAAAAAAGAAAAAAAGATGCCAAATTAACCTCAATTTTCTTTTGTCATAGGAATTGCTATTATAAAGGGGAAATTTTTCACTTACAGCAGCACTTAGGGAATATTAAAGTCAAATGCTGTTCAGCATTAGTTGAAACAAGCTAAAACTGTTGAAGGATATGAACTTTGAGGAGCCGTTGCACGTTAGATCCTTACTGTTCGTAACTGAAGTATTTCTCCTGACCAATGACAATGGACTACTTTAAACATCAGCCAACACGGGACTCATTCTGTCCTATCCAAAGGGTATGTTTTCAATACTTAAAGAGTATAACCAGGAAACTCCATTTCTAACACTACAGAAACCATGACATTTCCCCTCAGTGAACTATGAACTATGCAGTGAATTTCTTTACTGATATGAGTTTTCTTGCTTGCAAGTAAATCAGTTCAGCTTGGAAGAAAAAATTTAAAAAATTTTAATTCAAAAATGGTTAAAGCTCTTTGCTTCTTTCTTTGGCACTATCAAAGACATGAAATAGGCATAGTATGTCTAGATTTCAGCATGATACTGAAAAAATATTCTAGAGATATCTGTAAAGGGATAAAGAACTTGCTGTCTTTTTATTATTTTTTATTTTTTATTTTGGGCGACACCGCACGTCATGCAGAGTCTTAGTTCCCCGACCAGGGATCAAACCTGTGCCCACTGCAGTGGAAGCGCAGTCTTAACCACTGGACCACCAGGGAAGTCCCACTTGCTTTCAAAAAGGACTGAATATTCTCATGTATACAATCTCCTAGAAGCAGCTGATAAGCCTTTTCTAAAATGGAAATAAGTAAACACATTTCACCCAGGTGGTTTGTCCTTGCCTGTTAAACAAATACTTCATTAATCAAGGTTCTCATCTATCTAGCAGCAAAATTATTTTAGTAATCTTGAGGACTCTCTCCAGTCTGTTAAAGACCATCACAATTCCCCCAAATGATAGAAAACGGAAACACCTATAAGTCTGTTTGTTTGTTTGTCTGTTTTCCTTAAGCCCTTCTGATATTTTGACAAACCTGCGATAGAAAATTTGTGGCTGGGTAGACAGAGCATGAGCATATATAGTGTTAAAGTATGATTCCTAGGGTTAATCTTTTAAGTTTCTTGGCTAATTCCAAACTCCATGTGCAAAATAAGATTAGTAGAGCCATGACTCTGCTGGGGTCTAACTCTTCTCAAAAGGTTAACCCTTACTCAATATTGCTATGGAAAAGACTTTTCTAATGTACATGAGATAACAGGAAAGTTAGATAGAATCACAACTGCCTGAAGAAATGAACCCAAATAGCATAGCTTGTTTAATCGATGCCATTTGAGTGCAGGTCTCTGGTGCACTATCACAAGGAGGCAGCATGGCTTGGGGGTGAGAATTCCTGTTCCCTTGGCACTCTTTGGCTCTGTGGTCTTGGATAAATTATTGACCACCTAGCCTCAGTTTCTTCATCTGTAAAATGCTGACAATTCCTAGACACTAACATTTACCTCATAGAGTTATAAGAATTAAATGAGAAAATGCGTTAAAATATTTAGCCCACGGTCCAGGACGTGGTAGCTGCCCAATAAATATTAGCCATTATTATGAAAATATGTAACTGGGCCACCCCTGGGGTACCTGTGCCCTCTCCTTGTACTACTAAAAACAGTTGTAGGAAATTATCACATTCCCAGCTCACTCCCACTTCAAACAAAAGCAAAATGCAGGCAACATATCCAATTCCAAAAGCACTGCTACATACATAGCTAAAACTATGGATCTGTGAGGATGTGAAGGAGACAGTTACACTGCATGGGAAAACATCCTTTTAAAACCTCTTTTAAAATCTCTGGTTTTCCCCAGAAATTCTCTCCATATGACTGCTATCCCACCCATCATTTCTTAGTTCTCACCCTCTGCAGCTGTATCCCTCTCCCCATCTCTCATCATCCGTTCATTCGCATATTTCTTTCAGGAAAATATCAACTTATAAGTTTGTATGAACTAAAATTAAAATTACAGGACTTCCCTGGTGGCACAGTGGTTGAGAATCCACCTGCCAATGCAGGGACATGGGTTTGATCCCTGGTCTGGGAAGATCCCACGGGCCACGGAGCAGCTAAGCCCGTTCACCACAACTACTGAGCCTGAGTTCTAGAGCCCGCGAGCCACAACAACTGAGCCCACACGCCACAACTACTGAAGCCTGCACACTCTAGGGCCCACGTGGCACAACTACTGAGCCCGCGTGCTGCAACTACTGAAGCCTGCACGCCTAGAGCCTGTGCTCCACAACAAGAGAAGCCACTGCAACGAGAGGCCTGCGCACTGCAATGAAGAGTGGCCCCTGCTGACCACAACTAGAGAAAGCCCACGTGCAGCAGTGAAGACCCAACACAGCCAAAAATAATAATAGTTATAAGTGAAATAAAATAAAATAAAATTACACCTGCATCAGCCCCAGTAGATCAACTAAAGTATGTTTTAATCTTATATTTTATGTTAAGATTTGGCATTAAAAGATTCCAAAATACCAACATTTATTATACAATTTTAAATGATAAAATAATGTTATAGAACACTAGGATGCTTTGGTTCCATCTGTTATGTCCTAGCCCCATGGATGGGGTGGAGGAGTCTCTTTCTTGCTCTTGCTTTCAGCATGGAAGGACCTCTGAAAAGTCTGAGAGTAGGTCTGTATGAGCCATGTAAGTTAACAGCATCACTAGTAAATAGATTGTGTGTGTGTGTGTGTGTGTGTGTGTGCACGCATGCATGCATGCACCCCAATTTCTCTGTTAATGAGATAGGTTGGAACGTACAGAAGAGAAATCTATCCCAGATGGGCATGTGGGAAAAGAGGGCAGTTAGAAATAAGAAATGACATCTAAACTGAGACTTGAAGAAACAATATGAGTTACTCAAGTGAAAAGGGGAGTGAAAGAAAGTGCCCCAGGTAGAGGGAAAGCAAGTGTAAAGATCCAGAGGAAACACAAGAGCTGGTGTCTTTTGAGAACTAAAGGCCACCCTCACCTGACATTTCCAGGAGGTCTTATCCAGGTACAGAGCAGACTCAACTCTGCTTAATTTGTCACACCAAACAAGAAAGGATTCAGGCTGGGAGACCTGCAGATGGTTAAGGGAAACTGGCTGGGGCTTTGGGCTACCTTCTCTCTCTCTCACCTTTGACACAAAGCAGAGCTGAGCAGGCATCAACATTCACAAACCTGACCGAGCTGCTCCTCAAACTTGAATGTGCTTGTGAACCATCTGAGGATCATGCAAAAACGTAAATTCTGATTCCGTAGATCTGGGGTGAGGCCTGGGAGTCTGCATTTCCAGCGAAGTCCCAGAGGATGCCCATGCTGCTGATTTCTAGACCACAGTTTGTGTATTTAGTGACAGCTTGCTTCTCTGAGTGGGACATCAGCAAATGCTCAGCTGACAATCATTTACCTTTGAAAGTAATGCCACTGTTTAGTCTCTTTCTATCCTGAAAGAGATTTTAAAGACCATTTAGTCCAATTACCTCGTTTTAGAATGAAGGAAATAGCTCAGAAATGAGGAAGTGACTTGCTTCAGGTCACTGAGCTACTATATTGATGATAAAGGAATACCCAGCACTCCTGCCCGGGAGGATCCTTCCTCTCCACCACACGGCAGTCCTCTTCAAGAAGTCCAGTCAAAAGAGGATTCCATACAATCTGTGGTTGTCATAGTTGGGGGAAAGAGGACTTAAGGAGTAGAAGGTGAAAGGACCAAGGATCATTTTGATGTGACCCTATCCAGGATCCCAGAAGAGGATTACGTGAGCTTTGGGGTAGGACTCCAATCTCCTGATTTTCAGTCTGGACAGCTTATTTTGTATCCTTCTAATTATGATGTCCATGAATCGTGTAGCCTGAACCCAGGCTTCCCTTTCTTATAATGCTGCATTTATGATACAATAAATCCCAGTAGCATTTTTTAGCATTCTTAGTATTTTTTAGTATTTGAAAGATTCCAAGAGTATTTTCAAAATCCTAACCCAGGGGGTGAAAAGAATATTGCCATACGTCTAATAGGCATTCTCCAATTGAAAGAGATTGTAATAGATTTATTTCTGTTAGTCATTAGCAACAATAACAAATGTACTGGTTCTTACTTATATATACATGATTTTATATAAAAACAAAGTATTTTATATAAAAACAAATTATTATTTATATTAAAAAATTATTATACAAAACTTCCCAGATTTAGAATTTTCCAATGTCCATGCCAAGCAATTGGGCAGAGCTTCAAGAATTTCCTGTTCAGCTAGGCCTTTTTTTGTGTCTCAATAAATAAGTAGTATATTTGGCATTCTTTATTTTGATATTGAACTATTCCTAAGTAACCACATTCAGGTTTCCACTGCTCATATAAATGGTTATTGTCTAATTGTCTCATGTTTTTAAGCATTTCTTTTCGTTTGTTCCTTGATTTAAAAGAAAAATCAATCCTATTATCTTCATAAATTCCTACTATTTAAAGTCAAGGTTAAAAATATATTTTGGTTGACTTCAGATAAATACCTCTAATAAATTTTCAAAAATAATAAAAGACTTTAGATGGTTAGATTTTTTTCAAGCTCTTGGAATTTTAATAACTAAGCTCATAATAATGATGATTTAGCAATTTATATTGAAAATCTCTTGTTAAACCAGGTAATATGTAGAGGTTTTTATGGCACAACAATTTACAGACTTGTACTCGGTGTAATTGCTGTCCTGGACCTTGAAAAATGGTTGATCATCTTGGAAATGTAACCAGGTCTTAGAGGATTAATGTTCCTTGGAGAATCATCAAGGTAAATATGTTCAACATATTATAAAAGCCTATTAGAAGGTAGTTTGCATTTCCTCAATTGAATTTAAACCATAAGTAACATCTTGACCCCCATGTGCAGAGTGATCTATGCATTTGTTTCACGTTAGCATGAAAAGCCTGTAATCTGTGTGCTATGCTCATCTTCAGAAAGGAGTATTCATTACAGTACGGTTGACTGTACACATTTTTACACTCCTCAGTTAAGAGAAATTACAGAATATCAAAACTTAAAAGAGTACATATGAATTGAGTTACAAAGCCATGTTACAAACCTAGCCCCAAATGTATAGAATGTGACAAACCTCCCTCTTATCACCCTTCCCTCTGGCCTCCAGCAGAGGGTCTGTCTCCAGCCACTGGAGGTCATCTGCTAAAGTTCCATTGCCCAGTTAGTGTTCGATGCAATCAGAATTCACTCATCTGCTAAATTATCAGAAGCAATTGTGTGTAACACTCACACTTTAGAAGATTAAACCATATGTTACTAATGGACTGGTTGAAGGAAGTACACTCTAGTGACTGCTATAAAACTGTGGCTTGCCTATTGGCAATTACTTATTTCAGTCATCCTCAGGGCTTATCTCCTTTGCTTCACTGAGTCAACAAATATTTACTGAGCTCCTATCATGTGTCAGGCACTGGGCTAGTGCTTGGGGTTATAACATTAAGTTAAAAAAAAAAGCATAGTCTGTCCTGTGTAAGGACATTATTGCAAATCAAAAATGTGACCAGATCAATACTGTCAGTACAAAGGGAGATAAAGATCTAAATAAGGAATAAGTTTGTTTGGAAGTAATGTCTCCCTCTTTGACTTCCACAAGAATTTTCCTCTTTTATAATATATTCGGTACATAATCATTGAAACATCACCTACTGGGTATCAGGCATGGTGGTGCTTGCTCTTGAGAATATAGACAGGAAAAGAGATACAGCCCATATCCTATATAGAATTTATAATCTAGTGGATGAGACAGCATTACACAAATAGTTATAGAAATAATTAATCACCACTTGCTAAGGACTATGAAGCAGAAGTACCAAGTGCTATTAAGAAGACTGCTGTACTCTATTATATACCAGTCTTTAGATCTATACTTGTTTCATCTTTGTATCTTCCACAGAGCTTGGCAAAGTAGACTGAAAAAGTTGACACTTAAGTATTTGTTGAGTGACTGAGCCCTTAATTTGAGAACCAGGTCAGAAAACAGCACTCCTTAAAAATGGAAATATTAATCAAAATAACTAGATGTGGTATTTATTATTACTGTTCAAGGACATTTCTAGTCCTCCTCCGCCAAGCACATGGTAAAATTGTACTTTCCTATCCTCTTGAAGATAAGCATGACCATATGACTTGCTTTGACCAACAAAACGCTTATTAGAACTAGTATGTATCACTTCCAAGTAGGAAGAATGTAGTTAATTGCACACTTAACAGGAAGTGTGCAATTAACTACATTTCCTTTCCCTACCATGACAACAATGTTCCAGATGAAAGGTGACCTATTAGCCTGCATCCCTGGCTGAGCAAAACATGGCACAGAGCCTCACTACCACATATAAACTAATGAAGAAATAACCTTGGTTGTTTTAGGCCTTAGAGTTTTTAAGTATTGTTTCTCATAGAGCTTAACCTAACGCTAACTGACTGATAAAAGTTACACTTCTGCAGAAAGTGTACCAGGGATTGGGGGTTGGGCAGTGGGAAGACATCTAGAAGTATATTAAATAAACTGCTGATAAGATTAGAGCGATTCTCAAATCTCAGCAAAAGGCTTAGGGTACTCCCTGAAAAAGGAAGTATCCCTTTGAAATAGATCCTAGTAAACGTAATATGTTTGTCATGAGGAAATTCGTTATGTAATTATGAAGGATTTTCTGTGTATGTTACCAATAAGAAATATTGAAAGAGAAGAGTAGACAAAAAGAACATTTCAATATGTCTCTACTGTAGGTACTCTGCTTTTAGTTACCGGTTATAATTATAGAATTTTGGTAAGAATGAGAAAGGCTCCCATTCTAAGACATATTAGAGTGAAGTTCTCATCTGCTTGGTAACAATTTCCAACATTTGGTGATTGGAGACAACATTGTCAGTGTCTTAACTAAATAGCAGCTGTGGCTGGAAAGAGTTAAGTAGGTTGAAATTATGAGAAATGAGAGAAACATTTACAATAATAACTTTGGTCTTAAACATGATACAGAAGTTAAATTGTTAAATGCTAAATTGTTAAAATGACTGCTACTTCCCTGCTGTCACAACACATGAGGCAGAATTTTTTTAAATAATCTTTCTGAACTGGACTATCTTTTCACAGTTACTGTATTTATTTTTTACCATTTGTAAAATACTATCAAAACAAATATTTTGAGAATTGTTACTAATACGTGTTTTATGAGAAAGGTATTATTTCTCTATTTTACATAATTCATGAGCTTAACCAAATCCTTAAGTATAATTTTCTTATGCTGAAAATCCCATTTTCTTCCAGTTAAATATACTTTTAATTTTATTCAGAAGAATGTAAGGATGGGGCAAGAATTCATGTAACAGAAATGTGATGCAATGATCTTGGCTAGAGAAATATCTATTCTTTTAAGCAGTGGGTTTCAATAGTTATTCTTAAGTAATGACAAATGTCCCTTGTATACTGGACAAATTTCAGTGGAGGAAAATCATAGTCAATGATTTAGAAAATCTTAACTGGAAATAAAGAGATGTACTGAATTTAACAGGAAATAAAATGTATCAATACAATAATAATAAAAATAAATTTAGCAGAAATCACTGTTGAGAACATTAAATAACAAAACACTAAGCTTATTAAAGATGAAAGGGGAAGTGGCAGATAACTGATCATTATTTTAAAACTGTTCCGAGAAGACACTACAGTCCATGGCTTATTTTCCTTTGTGCATAATATTATATAGGAAACAATTTTTCAATTCATTCAATAATATTTCTACTGCACTTTTCCTTTTAAATGTGTTCATAAATATTAATCAGTTCCCACAACAACACTGTGAGATAGCTAAGAATTATCCAGAGTTGACGGACTGAGAGCTTAAAATGTTTGGCTATGATGCCAAGGACTGCTGAGGGAATTAATAAAAGAGCTGACAACATGCCAAGGACTGCTGAGGGAATTAATAAAACAGCTGACAGCAAAGTCCAGAATCCTGGCTCCTGGCTGTTGCTAGGGCAAAGAAGACTGTCAGAGAATTTCTTGTCCTGTCCTGACTCCTATCTTCCAGTGACAGAGAAGTCAAAAGCATCTGCTCCCACATTACACCTGCCTGGTCAGCAAAGCTACCACAGATGCTTCTTCTAGCCTAGTCCTTGGTGTTTCATAGAGTTAGGTATCTCACATCTCCCCAGAAAACATTTTAAAAAATTTTACATCCACAATTCAGAGAGCTGCTGACGACTCAAGAAATCCTCAATGAGTCCGAATGAGGAAAGTCTACTTAGAGCTTAAGAAGGAATATTGTGCAGAGCTACAACCAGTCATACTGGGACTGACTCATCTAAATTCCTTTAATGTTAGGGAGATGTGGTTTGTATGCAGCTGCTGCTGACCAACGGTCCTGGCTTACCAAGGACTGAGGATCTCCTGGCACAAAATACTATCTGTGTTAAAACTGGGGAGGTCTCAGGCAAATCCATATAGTTAATGAGCTTACCTCTCGGTAATGAAATATGCTGGTTCTTCTTTGCTTATCCAGTTGCTTTATTTCTGCAAGTAATCAGATATATAAGGGGCAAAATTAAATTTGAGGAAAAATTTTAAAGTATTTTTTAAAATACTTTTTTATTGCATTATGGTCAAATTTTCATAGATAGCAAAACTTCATATACAGTATTCAAATTGCCATGGGGACCACCAGTAGGCATAAAAAGCCATATTGAAAACTTGTCTTAAGATTCTTTCCTTGTATAAGAGTCAGACTGGAGAGATCTAAGTCCCCTTGTCCCATCCCAAGGCCTCTTCTCATCTGTAGCTCTCCGCAGTCTTACCTCAGAGCTCCATTCAGGGACAAAGGAAAGTTCCTACTCTTCTCCAGGATACAAGAGAAGCTGAGCTGCTGCCCTGTTTTATCTGCAACGGCTCCTCCCTGCTGTGACTCGCTAGGTGAGGTCTTCTCTGGTTACACTCTGGGAAGCAAGGAACACTCACTGCACTGGGGTGCCCCCATCATCCTCTCCCTCATGAGTGCTCAGCCAGAAGGGGAGGCGCAGAGATTAGGCTCATTGCAACCACCCGCGGGGGTCTCTGCTCTCACCAAGGCCCCTCTGCTTCTCTTCTTCCACCTGCTTGCTGAACTCTTCTCTCCTTTTGGGAGAAGAACTGGCTCTTACATCATCATCCATTCATTTCTCTGCTATGGATGGAATAGACTGCTAGGTCACGATGTTTTTGTCGCTTCTATGGCTACTTACTATCTACGTGACTGTGAGCAAGTTTGAGGTTTTCTTTTTTTAATCTTGTGATGCCCAGTTCCTCATCTGTAAAAATGAGGATAATTATAGTATCTACACCACATGGATCACTGTGAAGATTAAATGAGATAATAGATGTAAAATGCTTATAAAATTTTTGACACAAAGTAAGCCCTCAATAAAAGATAGTTAATAATATCATTTATCTTCTTGTGATTATTTAAATCCAAGCTTTAGAATTACGAAACTAATAACAACGCTTTTCTTCTCACCTCTTACCTCATTCAGATTTGTAATTTGATCCTTGTAGTAGGTTCACAGTGCTATTTCAATATGATCTTTCTGTAAGTTATGGTCTCCTCTCCTCTGATTTAAACTGTAATTATCCATTAACTTCTTTCCTGATTATTGTATTTATTTATACATTCCCTTACTCGTTAAACAAACATTTTTTGACTACTTCCTATATTCCAGGGACTCTGCTGGCACTGGAGAAAGCCTGTGCTTCTTTCTTTCAAAGAAGATGGAGAATCACCTTCACTTGGTCATAGATCTTGATGCAAATCCTGCCTATGACCAGATTCCTTCGTTTGTTCTGACCCTGCCAGATCAACTCATACTCTTACAGCAGTTACACAAAGCTGGACACTGACATGTCTTACAAGAGAATGTACATTGGAGAATGAAAACTGGAGGAGATGGTTTTTTGATCCAGGAGTAGAGTATCACATCTTCTGGACACCCTCAATATCTTCCAACAGTTATGAGCATGGCATCCAAGGATTTGTTAGACAGAGGTATTTAACTTGTTGGCTACCATTATTGTTTATTCCCAAGATCAAAGACAAAAGAACACTCCCATAGGGACAATCTTGTTCTGCTTCTAATGACTCTTGACCAATCTGGAAAAATGAGTCTAACCAGGCCGGAATCCAGTTATTAGATATAGGAGGACTCGTAAAGAGTTTGGGATGGACACACAGACTCCTAAAAACAAATGTTGGTGAGGAATTTTTATGGTTCCAGGCTTTGTATTAGTTTTTTTTTTTTTTTTTTTTTTAATGTATTTTGTCTCTTGAGTTAGTTTGGGTTGGGTCCTTAGTTTATTTTGTCTGATATGCGGTAGTCTCCCCTGCTTTCTCTTTTTTTTCTTTTAGCCATGCGCGTTGCTTGCGGGTTCAAACCCATGCCCACTGCAGTGGAAGCCCTAACCACTGGACTACCAGGGAATGCCCTGTGTTATGTATTTTAATACACACAACACCCCATGTGAAATAAATGCCTTATTTAGTTAAACTTTCAAAACTGTGATGTACAGCAAACATACAGAAAAGTGCATAAAACTTAAACTTGCAGTTTAATGAATTGTTGGAAAATAACACTTATGTGACCCCTACTGAGACGGCCTGCAGAGTCATATTGCAAGGGGCATAGATACAAGGAAGAGAAGAATTATGGCTGTTTTTGAAATCTACCACAACCAGTGTTGTGATTTTTTTTTTAAGAGGTGAAAAAACAATATAGGAATTAAGGATGTATCAACTAAGTGGTGATGATTCTCCATGAATATTCAGCTTGGCAAAAAGAAGCGAGAACATAATGGCAGTGAAGGACAGAGAAGAGGAGATGGGAATCATTGGATTGTACATATCAGTGGACTCAAGTATTGTTGGAGCTGGAAACCTGAAGACATGAGCTGGAAAACAGAAGTGGGTAGCAAGAGAGTGGGATGCTTGTTTTTGAGATGATAAAGAAGGTGGGAGTGGGCCACTGAAATGGTGTGAGTGACAAGATCATTGTAGAAGAGAAGTTAAAGGAATTGAGAGGCTAGGGTATTGGAAACATTCAAAATTAAGAGAGAAGTGGAGATGGAAAAAATTACAATGAGCTAAGAACTAAAATCTTCAGGAATGGGAAATATGAAGGCGGGGACTGAGGTAGGTTGATAAATATATATATATATTTAAATATTAAAAATATATAATATTTACATTTTTGTATGTTGGAATAGGTCTGTACAGCAGTTATTTCTAGGAAGATAAATTATAACTTGTTGAGTAATGGTGAAAGACAATTTTCACTTTCATTCTATTGGCTTCATTTTTGTTTACCACACACATGTATTATGCATAAATAACTATAGTGAAATAGAGCTTTAAAAAAAGAAGGGGCTGACTTCTTGTCACACAGATCTGGATTTGAATTTCATCTGTAAAATGAGTATGCTCTTACCTACCTCTATGTTGTGATGATCAAGTGAGGTCATTACTTAATGTTCTTATTAACACAATGACTGGAGCATGGAAGAAGCTCAATATTGTTTGCTATTCCTCCACTCATTGACAAGCCCCCCTACCCACGTGCAAGTGCGCTGTGTGAGTGTGTGCACACCCATACACCACAGAGAGAGAGAGAGAGAGGACAGAGGTCACGTGTGCACCCAGAGACTCTGTAGCACTTGTGTACTCTCCTTGGAGTACTGTCATATTTGGGGGCAAAAAAAAAAAAAAAAGGAAAAAATGGGCATATTGTTTATATTGCTTACCTGGCTAATTTCCAGAAGAAACTAATAATAATAAATTATGCATATATTGACACTTCCACTGCAAGCCAAAAGCAGAATTTATTCAACCGTTCTCATTAAGAACTGTTTGCATGTCCAAATGACATTTTTAAAATACAGCTTTAAGAACAAGAATAAATTACAGTGTATTAAAAAATGCTATTTTCCAAGGGTCAACAGTTCTAATGAAGAGTTTAATAGGCAGTATTATCTTAATATAGGCAGCATCTATTAATAGAAACTAGAAAAATTCTGTGAACCTCACAATAAAATATATAAACCAAAGCTTTTAAAATGAGTATTTTTCTACATGATGCACCGTTAAAAAGTAAGTGTGACTGGGGAAGTTAATTCTTAGGTTCCCAAAATGTTAGCATAGGCTATTTTTACCCTATGATAATTTATACAGCCTGCATGAGAGCTCTTATGTAGACAGTGAAGAGTCTACCAAAGGTCAAATGAAAAATTAGTGCCTGATACACTTATACTAGTATTTGACAGGACTAAAAATTAATGGTTGTCAGAACACTGCCTGAAACTGTGGCTCCGAGAGATTAAAATCTTTATTATAAATCTGTAAAATCCTGATTTATTGATTACTGAGAACATGGATTTAGAGTGTCAGTGAAATATAGTGTCTCCTGCCTCCAAGTAAAAGCTTCTTTGAACCCATTCAAAAATTCACAATGGATGAAGATGGAAATTAGGAAATGGAAATTCATACATTCATCCAATGGGCATTATGTGCCAGGCTGTGTGCTACGGACTGAGATACAAAGATGCACAAGACACAGGTCCCAGTCTGAAATAACTTACAGCTGGTAGAGAAGCCTGACACAAAAACAGGTAATAATAAAACAACCCTAAAGAAAAAATACTTAATGTACTTAACAGTCATGGGGAACATGTACCTTACAGAAGTGGGAGGATTTCCTATTACTCAACTCCATTTCTAACTAGTGCTCCTATTATGAGGCAGAACTAGCTAATATGGTCAAAATGAGTAGAGCTTTTCTTCATGCTAACAAAAATGGTGAAAGGATTAAGAAGCAGCAACCACAGAATGACCACAGAATTGCTCATTGTACTTCCCATCCCTGATCCTGAAAAGCCCAGCCACGTTTTTAAAGGACTGTAAGCCACTTGTGAGTGGGAACTGTGGTGATGGAGAAGGGGACAGGTGTGGCCTGGAAACCCACCTTAGCCAACCAGATATGTTTGTGATTGTGTTTCCACAAATCCCAATACCAGTTTCTGTGGGTAGGTAGGTATGAAGTATAGAGAATAGAGGTTAAAAGCAACTCAAAAACAAAGATAGGGGAGATAATACATGATTTGCTTTTTGCTTCCTGCCTAACAAATCTTTTGACTACTAAACTGATTTTGCTTTAAGATCCAGAAATTTAGAAATCTAAGCAACGGTCTTTCTTTGTTTATATCTTTTATTTTTGTTTATAACAAGTCAATTTATATAGAAATATGTTAGAGAAAACTAATAAAGCGGATTACTAAAGTCTTTCATGATGGCAGATACCTCATGGTGCATCTCCAATATTTTCAAATGGTATTTATAGCTTCACGTGTAAAGTTGGTTTCTTTAGATGCTGTACTCAGATCTTGCTTTTTGAACAAACCTGATAACCTCTGACTTTTAATTGCAGTCTTTAGATAATTTACATTTAATATAATTATCATTATGCCTGTGTTTAAATCTACCATATTTTTACTTGCTTTCTATTGCTCCCAACTGTTCAGCATTCCTTTTATTTTCTTCTCTTTGTCTGCCTTCTTTTGTATTAATTGAATGCTTTTTAAGAATCCATTTTAGAGGAATAGTGGTTGGAATGTTTAGCTGAAACACAGGAGTGGGTCAAATTATGGAAAAGTATATCAGTACCATTACCCAGTTACCCTATTACCTGATGTTTCTCTGGGATAGAGATCTTAGGATGGATGTCTAGAATTGGATTAAAGATGTCAACACATATAAACCATTTCTAAGACTCTTGATACTCATTTGTATATTGCTTTTCAAAAGGGCTGGTGTGGAATATTTTTGTTACCAGGTGTTTACGAAAAAACATTGGTAAAGAAGGGTGGATGAGCAATAAAATAATCAATTTTGAAAGTCGTTTTTTAAAATAATAAATAGATAATATATTTAAAAAAACTTTCAAATATCTGATTCTACAGATGAGGAAACTGTGGCAAAGTAAAGAATCAAACTATATTAAGTTATGAAAGGTGTTACTCATTTAAGGAAACTTTTTGTACATCATAAAAAAATGCATGATTGGAAGGAGATAAAAGGTCAAAATGAAAATATACAGATAAGATGCATTCAGTATTTGTCATGAAAGTGAACATCCTGCTTAAGAGGTTCGGAGATAAAGAAATTATGGATTCATGCCTGAGCCATGGGGAACTCCACATTGACTGGACCACACTTCATAAGGGGTTTCTGAGATATGTTCATATTTGGATGCCTTTGAAGAATCGAAACTCTTACTCACCTAAGTACTTGAAAGGCATTCTGTACCTTATCTGACAATGTGAGTCCCAGGGAAACAGGATGGAGAGCATGAGAGAGAGCCATTTGTATGGGTCTCTGAGAAAGGAACCCTACATTCTGTCCCACTGCAAGGTTAAATCCCTTGTATGGAAGGCAACAGAACCTTCCACATGAGCTTGAGAGTCCCAAAGAGAGAATCGAGTCTTAATTCTCATTTGAAATTCTAAGAGAAAAAAAGCTTTGCAGAATGTCCTATGACAGCACAGGACAATCACTAGAATAGGAATGGTGGGTCACAACTAGGTAGAAAAAGGGTCTGAGGTAGCCAGACTCCACCATAACGAAACCAAAAGTCTCCTGTGAAAGTTTCCTGGAACTGCTCGAGAGAGGAACAGAGGTTGGCTGAGTGTGGAATGGTTTCATGGTTTGAGTGAAACTAAACATTTTCCTGATGACACTGTAACTAGAGGTGTTTCAGAGTTTATGCAGCAGGGATGGCTGCTGATGGTGTGGCCAATGTGACCAGAGGCAACCAAAGACTGACAGGGATGGTCTAGCTGAGGAAAAGCAGTTGTATGGATGCTATTAACCAAGGACCTAAAGTCTCTTCCCAGACTCCTTGACAACATGTTAGCCCTTCTGCAATGTAGAAACCTTCACACCCCAGAAGGACAGCCAAGGCAAAGGGAAGTATTGTGAAGTGACAGCCAATTAAAGAGAAACTGAGTTCAAATCATAACTAGCAGAGTTCATCTTGAGTTTATCCATATTTTTTTCTGACTTAACTTCTGATAAATCAAGATGCTCCATAATATACTGATAAAGTTAATTACTTGATCCTAACCCAAAACTCAACATTTGTCCCAATTAAATTTCAATCCATTGCTACATTGTTTGAGATCTTTTTGAATCACAATTTTGCCATTTGGTATTTTAGCTCTCTCTCCAAGAGGAGCTTATTTCACATTTTAAACATTTTGGTTTTTTATTCACACACACCTTAATAAGAAGTTTTCTACCAAAGGACCTCATCCCATCACATTTTCCCTCTCCACCATCAAAAATAACTAGACTCACAAAAAAAACGCACACTAAAATTTCTTAGTAGGCTTCTCTTCTTGTGGCAAGAGCAGAAATGGAGAGTAGAAAATGATGTATTTTTTTATTAAAAAATTGTAAGGTTACTAAAGAAATTAAATGAAATATATTCCTAGTGCAGAACTACTGCCATCTTAAGGCCACAGCCCAGTATTATAAATCAGCTTTCGGTTCTATTTAGCTAAATGGCTTAGAGAGATTAATTTTTAGTCATTTGTACATTTTATCATTTTTTTAAAGTACTAAATAGTCTTCATTATTTCCCTTTAAACAAATTATATGACCCAGAGAAGACGTGTAGATTGGCTTATACTATATAAAAGGTTGAATATTATGTTTACTTTGGGGTATTTAGAAAAGCACATTTTAAACTAATGAAAGATTAAACAATCAGGGCATTCCCCCCACCCCCAAATGCTTGGTAAATAACATTTACAACGTAGATGTTAAAATACAGTATTATAAATCCACAAAATATCACTTAGTGAGTTATTTTAGTGTCTAAAACTTAAGCTAGCTGATCACAAAGTTATTATTTAGGTAAATAACAAATTAAGTAAAAGCCAAATCTAAGGTTAAAGTTCCTAAATTATAGTATTAGCTTTATTAAAATGTAGGTCAGTTATAATGATGAAATTAAATTCTAGAAAATCAGCAATAAAAATCATAACTTCTGGGCTTCCCTGGTGGTGCAGTGGTTGAGAGTCCGCCTGCCGATGCAGGGGACATGGGTTCGTGCCCCGGTCCAGGAGGATCCCACATGCCGCAGAGTGGCTGGGCCCGTGAGCCATGGCCGCTGAGCCTGCGCATCCGGAGCCTGTGCTCCGCAGCGGGAGAGGCCACAACAGTGAGAGGCCCGCATACCGCAAAAAAAAAAAAAAAAAAAAATCATAACTTCTTATTTCTGAGCTTTTCAAAATTATTTTATAACTTCCTAATTATAAGAAAAAATGTATACGTACAAGGAGTACTAAAGAAACCCTAAAACTTCACAGCATGATATTGATATTACACACAAATAAAAGTACCAAGATTTTATAAACTAACAAATAAGCAAAAAACTTAAGCAAAGATCTTTCAAACAACACATATTATTTGCTACACTGGACACAACATCTATATGTTAGTCTGCTGAGGCTGCCTTAACAGAGTACCACAGACTAAGAGGCTTAAATAACAGAAAATTATTTTCTCACAGTTCTGAAAGCTGAAAGACCAAGATCAAGGTGCAGCGGTCAGAATGGCCATCATCAAAAAATCTACAAACAGTAAACGCTGGAGAGGGTGTGGAGAAAAGGGAACCCTCCTGCACTGCTGGTGGGAATGTAAATTGATACAGCCCCTATGGAGAACAGTATGGAGGTTCCTTAAAAAACTAAAAATAGTACTACCATACGACCCAGCAATCCCACTACTGGGCCTATACCCTGAGAAAACCATAATTCAAAAAGAGTCATGTACCACGATGTTCATTGCAGCTCTATTTACAATAGCCAGGACATGGAAGCAACCTAAGTGTCCATCGACAGATGAATGGATAAAGAAGATGTGGCACATATATACAATGGAATATTACTCAGCCATAAAAAGAAACGAAATTGAGTTATTTGTAGTGAGGTGGATGGACCTAGAGTCTTTCATACAGAGTGAAGTAAGTCAGAAAGAGTAAAACAAATGACATATCCTAACACATATATATGGAATCTAAAAAAAAAAAAAGGTTCTGAAGAACCTAGGGGCAGGACAGGAATAAAGAGGCAGATGTAGAGAGTGGACTTGAGGACATGGGGAGGGGGAAGGGTAAGCTGGGACGAAGTGAGAGAGTGGCATTGACATATATACACTACCAAATGTAAAGTAGCTAGTGGGAAGCAGCTGCACAGCACAGGGAAATCAGCTTGGTGCTCTGTGACCACCTAGAGGGGTGGGATAGGGAGGGTGGTGGGGAGATGCAAGAGGGAGGGGATATGGGGTTATACGTATACATATAGCTGATTCACTTTGTTATACAGCAGAAACTAACACAACATTGTAAAGCAATTATACACCAATAAAGATGTTTAAAAAAATGCAAATCAACTTAGGTATAAAATAAGCTCCAAGGTTGTATTGTACAACATGGGGAATATAAACAATATTTTATAATAACTATAAATGGAGTATAACCTTTAAAAATTGTGAATCACTATTGTTCACCTGTAACTTATATAAGATTGTACATCTGCTACCCTTCCATTAAAAAAAGAATAAAAAAAGAATTCGAAAGCTGTTGCAACAAAAAATCAGCCTAATTAAATTCTGGGAAAATAAATAAAAGAAAAAAAAAACCCCAAAACAAATACCATATGCTAACACATATATATGGAATTTTAAAAAGGGGGTACTGATGAACCTAGTTGCAGGGCAGGAATAAAGACGCAGACGTACAGGAAGGACTTGAGGGGGGTGGGGTAGGGGAGGGGGTAGGGGAGAGAAGCTGGGAGGAAGTGAGAGGGTAGCATTGACGAATGTGCAGTACTGGGTGTAGGGTGGGAGGCTGCTGCGTGATGCCAGGGGGCTCAGCTCGGTGCTTTGTGAGGACCCGGAGGGATGGGGTGGGTAGGGTGGGGGTGTCGGAGGGGAGGGGACGTGGGGATGTATGTATGCGTGTGGCTGATTCACTTTGTCGTGCAGTAGAAACTGACGCCGTGTTGTGGAGCATTTATATTCCAATAGAGATGTGGGAAAAAAAAAAAAGATCAAGGTGTAGGTAGGGCTGGTTTGCTGTGAAACCTCTCTTGCTTGCAGGCTGAACCTTCTTCATGTCCTCATGTGGCCTTTCTTTTGTGTATGTGCATCCCTTGTGTCTTTTCCTCTTCTTATAATCACACCAGCCATACTGATAGGTCCCCACTATCATGAACTTATTTAACCATACTTACCTCCTTAAGTCCATATACCCAAATGTAGTCACATTGGGGCTTAGGGCTTCAACATATGAACTTTGGGGGACACAATTCAGTCCCTAACACTGGCATATTTTATATATCACTCAAAGAAACAGAAATTAATTGGAATCTGAGTAGAACATTGAACTTTTGGTTGACAATAGAAGAGGTGATATACCACTACATTTGATAAAAGTTTAATGTACAGAAAAAAAGAAAATATCTTCATTTGAAAATAAGCCTGTGAAACAAAGCTAATGTCTGTATTTAAGTTCAGGGTTATGTAAGGAGTGAAGGGAAAGAGGGAAACCATCCCATGTGTTCTTAGAGGAATTAGACTGAGCTTTGAGGTTAGTGGCCAAGAAATGTGAGTGGAGCTCCAGGAGGAGTGGCAGATCTTTCAGGATGATGGGATCCGATAATTTTCTAAACCCTCCTACAAAGTGTAAATGTTGTAGGCTGTCTAGCGCAAGACCGTGAGGAATATAAGATGTATAACAGTTGTTTCTCAGCAGAGATACAACTGTTGTTAAGCATGTTCAGGTCTAAGGGCCAACTCTCCAGTCCAAGGGACACTTATGCCATGAAAAAAACCATCCTTTCATACTCTTCCTTCTAACAATGAGTGCACTTGTACATTTACATTACTAAGGGAAGTCCCTAACGTGCCTAATCCCACAATAAAACAAGATATCCTCCAAGGAGACTTATGGCCTTCAATGTGTAGTCTACCTGAAAGTTTGACCTTGGCAGGCACTCTACTGCAGGGGCCAAAGAGGAATGCTAAGGTCAGTTCTATGGCCAATAGACTCACAAAAGGGAAATAGGTACAAGCTATGATACAATCCAGCTTTTGTCTTTTTTGATTCACAGACATTAAAGACATGGTGTTGGGCTCCAATCAGTGAACAGCTCAATCTTATTTTTTTCAATAAATTTTTTTTTTTTTGGTTCCGTTGGGTCTTCGTTGCTGTGCATGGGCTTTCTCTAGTTGTGGTGAGCAGGGGCTACTTTTTGTTGCAGTGAGGGGGCTTCTTTTGTTGTGGAGCATGGGCTCTAGGGCACCGGGGCTTCAGAAGTTGTGGCACCCGGACTTCAGTAGCTGTGATGCGCGGGCTTAGCTGCTCCGCGGCACGTGGGATCTTCCCGGACTAGGGATCGAACCCGTGTCGCCTGTGTTGGCAGGTGGATTCTTAATCACTGGGCCACCAGGGAAGTCCCCACTCAATCTTCTTGAGGATTCTTTCCTGTCCTCTTCCAGAGAGATGTTTGGGGCTTTTACAAGTCATAACGGAACAAGTTACCAATTTATTCAAATGGGTCCACTACGTATAATAAGTGTCTTACTAGATTGAACTATTCATTGTACTAAATCAATTCCTTGGTTGGTCTATTAGCCCCACAAGTGTTAGTATTTGTAAGGGTTAAATGGAATTCTCAACCAATTATATTTTCATTATGTCATGACTATTGATTTTTTTCTATTGGGTAAAGTGTTCCTTTAAATTTAAAACAGAAGCAGTACAAAGATAATACATTTATATCTTCTCTTTTTAATGTCAATGTTTGTATTTTCTCTTGTAAATGACTTGTATTTTCTGTTTTAAATAATTTGTATTTTCTCTTTTAAATTATTTTAAAGATCTCAAAGTCCTAGCCCTTCATCCATCTAAAATGATACTAGCTATAAACAGTCCTTGAGAGAATTGAAAACACTGTCATTCAAATTATTGTGTTCTATAAACTTTAAACCTTTCTGTTTGCATAAAGTTCTCTCTTCTGTAGTATGTTCTATGAAGTTTCTAATATCCTTTCATAGAAAAAAATGCATTACAATAAAAAATAGGATAATCAAATAACAACCAATATTGGTTTCCTTAATCATTGTCATTTTGCAAAACGGTCCTTCACGATTTCTAATAAATTTATTTTCCAACGCGCTCCAGGGGGTGAAATGTTTCTGCTTACAAATACACTTAGGAATTTACTAAAGAATATAAAGTTTTTGATTGAATCCAGTCAGAGGTCTCATGGGCAAAAAAAATCTTCCAAATTATAGGCTAATTGGGTCAGGGGAATATTAGTGGATAAAATTTTCTCCATAATCTTATATCATTTCGCACACAAGAGTAAAGGGTCAGGTGTACCTTGACATTCTCTTGGTTTCCCTGGCGCCTTGAAAACCAGGGGGAGGCCCGGTTAATTCTGCGGCGAAGGCTTTGCGCCAACAGGGGCTTAGTGCCGCCTCCAATTCCTGCAGCAGCGGCTCCGCTCCTGGTCACATCCCGCCTTCGGGACTTCGGGGCGGGGGTCAGGGTGGTGACAGTGGGGCAGGAGCCGGCCTGGGAGTGTCAGCGGAAAGCTGGGGAGCGAACCGGCCAGTCGGGGTGCGGGGAAGTCCGGCCGCGAGGGGCGGGCAGAAGCGCGGCCGGGGGCGGGGCTGGCGGGCGCGGGAAGCGCGAGGGGCAGCGGTGCGGCGTTCAGGGGGCGGCCGCAGCCCCGCCCCGCCCCGCCGCGTCCTGCCCGGTAGTACCGCAACGTCCTGCCCGCGCGCTCTTCGTCGCCTCTCGGCGTCTAGGAGCTCTCTGGTGGTCCGCGGGCAGCTATGGCTCAGCACTTCTCCCTGGCCGCCTGCGACGTGGTCGGCTTCGACCTGGACCACACTCTGTGTCGCTACAACCTGCCTGAGAGCGCCCGGGTGAGTGGCGCGGGCTGCCGGGGCGCACGGCGTGCAGTCTTCATGGCGGCTGGGGCTCGAGTTTCTTCCCGGCTTAGGCGGCGGTGAGCGTCGCCGGGGCCCTGCAGCCGCCGCGCCTTTGCGCAGAACTCGGCCTCCCACGGCGAGGCGGGGCGGAAGGAAGTGTGCATTCCCCCATCCCCGCCCGTGCTGTGGGTACCGGCTTATTTAGCCCAGCCCTTAGCCAAGTTTGAGGGATGGGTAGGGAAGAAAAGGGGCGAAGGAGGGACAAGTCGTGCAAGACTGGGCTAGGGAAACGGTTCCTGGGTCAGAGGAAGGGTGGGGCTAGGGGAACTCGGGGTGTCCATTGCATATCCCCAGCCTTGGAACTTCTCAGCAAATCGTTCTGGCCACCAGCAGAGCGCCGATACAGCCACCTGGTTAACGACTTGTATTTTCTTTGGCTGCGTTTTTCTTTTGCACGTCCGTGAGACCGCCTGTTCGTTTTTAAACACTGCAGTCCGGGAGAAATTGTGTGGTGTATTGGAAGACTAACCGAAAAGTCATTAATATGTTAGCCCTAATTTTGCCTTTTGCCAAGAGAAGGAAATAAATTTTGCTCACCTGTTGCGTGCTCCATGCACCTCGAGTAAGGTCTAATCCTGACAACAGCCTGGGTCCTCACTGCACTTAGGGAGGGAGGGGGAAGTGGGGTGTGTATGATTCCACACCTGTACCCTGAAGTGAATTGTTCTCCCTCCCCCATTCCTTTGGTTTCACAAGGAAACTAATTTTGAAAAATTAACTTTTTTTTTTTAGTCAAATATGTAAATATCCAAGCGAAATAAGCTGGTTATGGTAGTCAAAGCGAGGACTCTGCAGCCGGACTGCAGACAGAGGGCACCAGCTCCTCTGTTCCTAGCTCTATGACCTCGGGCAAGTTACTTAACCCGTGTCTATTCTCAGTTTCCCTATCTGTAAAATGGGGCTAATAATTGGATTTGCCTGGAAAGGTTGTTGAAAGGATTAAAAGGGTAAAGGATGGATAATGCTTAGAGCTGTGTTGGACACATACAAGTGTTTGCTTTTATAGTCACCACCCATATCATTCCCCAGCCTGACCACTTATGAATAGAGCTCCTGGCCGCTGGTGCAGGCATCAGCAAGGGCTGCTCCTCAGTATGGTGAGGTCAGTGCTCCAATCAGCAGTTCAGGTACCCCTCAAAGGTCAAAACAGTGAATTACTCATGTTCTCTATGTACAGATGGTGGAAAAAAAGAAGTGTACTGTTCCTTCTATTATACTTTCCTGCTTTCCTGCTGTACAGGTGTTTCCTTAGTCATGTTGAGAGTTGAGGAGACTTTACTTGTTGATCCTTGGCCACTGGTTCCTCTAGGTCTTTGACTCATATTTTCCTTCCCTTTGCCTTTCAAATCTTCTCCTGATTAACATTTTCTTGCATTTCCTCCCTAGTCACCTTCATTTTGAAGGAAATATTGTTAAAACCATTGTCATTAGAGCCACTTTTGTGCATGAGTGAGCATAAAATTTCAGAATACAGGCTCGTTAAAAGACAAGAGTTCTTTGCTATAAACTTCGAATGTAAGTGATATTTAAAGGTTGAAAACATTAACCTAGTGCGTTTTATATCCTGTTTGGTTCAGAAATCTTTTATTAAGTACCAACAATGTGCTGAGCACCATAATAGAGTTAGGGATACAGAGATAACACAGATCTTCAGGTGGCCTTGTAATGGGTAAAGGTATTGAAAGGTTAGTTCTGGTCCCCTGTGCTGAGGGCAGCATTGCCTGGTCCTTGCTGCTGACTGTTACCTGTGCCTGGGGCCCTCCTCCCTTCATCACACAAACTTCTCAGCTGGCAGGTCTCATCTTAAGTAGCCTGGCCCCCTAAAGTTTACCTTTCTGTCCCTATCCCATCTGCAGTTTTCCATAAAAACCTTAATTTCTCACAGTACTTACACACTGCCTTAAATTTTCCTGTTTACTTGCTGGAATCTTTCCCTAGATCCTAGAGCCATGACCCCTTGACATCAGTATATGTGACAGTTTATTGTGTGTTCTGTGTGCCAAGCTGACTGCGTGCACGTACGGGATTCAATAAATAATTGTGGAACAATTGCATAAATAATAGGTATTTTAGTAACTGAAAATAGCACTAACAGCCAGTATTCTAATAAGGATTCTGCTATATAAACTGGCTTGACCCTTACAACCATGTGAGTTAGATGTTATTATCATCATTTAGAGATGAGGACACTGAGTCACAGAAAGGATAAGTAGCTTATCCAGGGTCACCCAGCAAGGTGGTCCAGCTGGCAGGTCTCTGCTACCTCCCACCAGGCTTTATGTGTGCTGCAAATCCCAGAGGAGAGTCCTTGGAGTGAGTGATGCTTGGGTCCCAGCACAGGAGTTACAAGTGGCAGGTGAGGAGGCAGAGAGGAGCATTTCTGGCAGAGGAAGTATGGCCAGTGCAAGGACCTAAAGGTGAGAAACAGCGCCTGGATCTGCTGGGTGTCAAGCAGAAGGTGGGGCGTTGCAGGAGAAGATGCCGGAGATGGCAGTGGCGCTGCATCATGGATCACTGTGCGTGCCTCTCATATCAGTCTCATAGGCATTTAGTTAAGTGCAGAGTGTCGTGCAAACGTGAAACTGGGTGCGTCGCCTCACCGGGGGGGGGCTCAGGAAAAGCATCGTAGAAATGATGACACCTGTGCTGTCCTGGAGTTGCTGACTCAGGAGTGTCTGGACCCAGGCAGTTAACTTAAACGTGCGGCTAGGAGAGTGCGCGCACGCCCCTCCTCAAGCGCAGCTGTGCTCAACTCCTGCCAGCATTTGCCATGGGCGTAGGTAGAGGCTCAGTCTTGTCAGATCTAATTCTCTCAAGACAAATTAGAAATCTAAGCTTGTATGAGAAGTCTTTCAATTTTTAAACACCAGCTCATTTTCGAACACAGCAGGATTATAGGGTTGCCAGATGTAGCAAAGAAAAATACAGGACACCGGTTCAATTTGAATTTCAAATAAAAAAAACATTTTTAGTATATGGGTGTTCCAGATATTTCCTGGGATAAGCTCATACTATAAAATTATCTGTCATTTAGCCGAAAATCAAATTGAGCTGGGTGTTTCATATTTTATCTGGCAGCCTTCAGTGGGAACCAAATATAATTTGTGGTCTGCGTAGGACCCACGGGGCACCAGTTTGCACCCGCTGTGGATTGTGTGTGATTATTTGTCAGGTGAGACTGTTGAGAAAGTAAGTGGCAGTTAAGGCTGGGAGAGCAAGGGGGTGGGTGGTGGAGGCCCTGTGCCAGGAAGGCTTCTGTGGTGACTCAACATAATTTGAGGAAGAGCTTCAAGGACCAAGGCCTTGGGACTTTTTTTTTTTTTCCAGTATGCGGGCCTCTCACTGTTGTGGCCTCTCCCTTTGCGGAGCACAGGCTCCGGACGCGCAGGCTCAGCGGCCACGGCTCACGGGCCCAGCCGCTCCGCGGCATGTGGGATCTTCCCGGACCGGGGCACGAACCCGTGTCCCCTGCATTGGCAGGCGGACTCTCAGCCACTGTGCCACCAGGGAAGCCCCAAGAAGAGGGCTTTCAAAGGCACAGATTCCCTGCTTTTCTCAGCACCTCTGTTCTCTGCTCCTCTTTACACATTGACCCCATTCTCTCCTATTACAGAACCATCTCCTTGGAGAGGTAAGGAACGCAGCTCTGGACACCCCTGGTGGCATCCCTGCTAGAAAGGGCCCTTTCTCTTGGGAAGGAATCTGACCTCATTGGAATCGCATGCCCGTATGTTAATCAGTATTGCCAAGGGATGAGACACTCCAGTTGTCCAAGTTTGAATAAATACTTTGACCAGAGGCAAGTCTGATGGTGTGCAGTAACCATTGGTAGCTTGAAACTGGCCATGGTGGGGATAACTATACCATGGAAATGAGCAAATGCTACAAGTCAGGACCTTTTTTTTTTTTTTAACCAGCGCCCGACTGATAATAATAGCAATACTTAAATTGAATTTACTTGTATGCCATGCACTGCTCTAAGCATCTGAGGATTTTCATTAACATGGGATTTACATCTCTTAATCCCAGGGCACTGGTACCTTGCAGGCAGGATCATGATGTGTATTTTTTGTTGTCCGTAGTACTTTGTACCTGAGTGACTAACCCCAATCCCCAGCTTCAGCTGTGTGCCCCCCTGGACTTGGATTGCCCTCTCCCCGCTGGATTCACCCAGCTAACTGCTCCATCTTGCAGGTGTCAGTGTGTACATCACCTCCTCAGGGAGGCCTTCTCCTACAACTCTTTTTTTTTTTTTTTTTTGCGGTACGTGGGCCTCTCACCGTTGTGGCCTCTCCCGTTGCGGAGCACAGGCTCCAGACGCGCAGGCTCAGCGGCCATGGCTCGCGGGCCCAGCCGCTCCGCGGCACGTGGGATCTTCCCGGACCGGGGCACGAACCCATGTCCCCCGCATCGGCAGGCGGACTCTCAACCACTGCGCCACCAGGGAAGCCCTCCTACAACTCTTGCTGTATCTATTCTCGCTTCCCCCTTGTGCCTTTCCAATGCTATCAAAACCTGTCATGGGTTAACATCTGGAGAAGGAAGGTCAGGTTGCTCAGTGTGTCTCCTTGGACACTCTTCAGTCTCAGAAAACCTGTCATTTTGTTGTTGTTGAGAATGAAAAGATCTGTCAGCCATCAGCAGAGCATTTGTCTTTGTGCTTGCTTCCAGAGGCTTCCTTTTTCCTGTTTCCTTAGCTTTTCTTATGGTGGGAAAAAACGATACTCACTTTGTCTGATGGAGGTACCATGATTCCTTCTTTAGAGTACCTGCCTGGTCCCTATGTGTATTTCTCTTTGAGACTCCCCTGTGTCAGATGACAAAAGTAAAATAAGGTAGTAAGTAATGAGTTTGATGTCTTTCCTTTGGAGAAGATAATCCACAGATTGGGAGAGTGCAGTGCCCCACAAGCAGTGGAGTACTCTCCCCCAGAGATTTTGGGCAAGACCGTGTTTTATAGAGTGTTAGAAGAGGCACCACAGAAATAGGGCATGATTGGCTAGGAGGTCAGGGATTCCCTGATAGGCACTGCAGGTCCTGTTTTCTAGGGTGAGGTAAGCGAGCTAAAGCTGACGTGGAGGATTGTGATTGGTGTATGTTAGGTCTCCTTGACAGGGGTTTTGTGTAAGCGCACACTGTCTTAGGTTTAGATTTGTGACCAGAGCTGGGCCAGTGGGGTGGCCTCCATTTTGTGGGGCCCAGTATATGAATTAGCATTATCAGCCGCCATGGGGCCTTTCTAGCAAGGGTGGATGGAGGATGGATGTGATGATAGAGTGGTCATTATGTTTATCCTCTGGAGATCTGTTAAATCACTTTACAAAGCTTTGTCAAGTCTTAATGATCTCCAACCCATTAGGCTTTGGGAGTAAGATTAATAATTGTCCTTGGTGGTATAATTGTATGCTGATGGAATAAAAAAGACACAGCAGCTCCCTGGGGCTCTCACGAGTGGGTAAATTGCTGGGGACGGAGTGTTAACCTGCAGAGCTTCACAATTACAGATACTACAGCTTCCCTCCCACCTGTCTCATGACTGATTCCATTAGGTTTTCAGGTCTCTGAAGCTAAGAATGAATAGTGAATTTTACATTTAATCTGTCTTTTTTCCTTCTTTTTATTAACAGCTCATTTATAATAGCTTTGCTCAGTTCCTGGTCAAGGAGAAAGGGTATGACAAGGAATTGCTCACTGTGACTCCAGAGGACTGGGATTTCTGGTAAGCAGCTTTTTTAAGGTCAGCACATTCCTTCTGATTTTTAATTATTGTGGATAAAATTTTAATGCTTCCTCTGCTATGGAAACAAAGTGAAATGTGAAGTTGAGTCAAAGGACAAAATGCCTTCTGTATTAAAAAGTTTTACGTTTGATGAATTAAAGTCCTTTCTACTTTAAGACTTGTTTAAGTATGAAAATAAGCTAAGAGCATATGTGACTAATTTGAGTATTTTTACATGGTTTAAGTCTGTCGTTATTAAGAGTTTGAGAGGTTATTAACAGCTGTCTAAAATTTACATCTTTTATTAAAAAATTTTCTTTTATTGCCCTTCAAATACAGAACTGTAAGAAAAGAGGAAATCATCATGTTTTGAATAAGTGTCTGAATTGGGACATTTGTTTTTCTGTAATTGGGTAGATACCCCTATGTCTGAGACTCTGACTGCTTACTCCCTTCCTGGCTTAGGAGTCTCCACTTTCCAAGACTTCCTTTGTCCTTCTTCCTCATTTAAACAATAAAACAAACAAAAGTCCTATTAAACCACTTTAAATTGTTCGGTTGAAAAATAACAGTAGTCCTGAAACGCATGAAAAATACATACAGAAATAATTCTGGAACAACAGAGTTCATCTGTTATACATTCTTCCAGTGTTTGGTTAGTCCTTTTTGATCTATCCCTTTTAGCAAACGAAGAAACAGAAATATTTTACTGTATGAAACCACCGACTCTGGAAATTTTACTGTGGACCAAAGTAAATAATGTTTCTAAAGCACCCAGTCGTTTTCTTTTTAATTCCCTTGGTGTTTGGTGGCCGTTTTACCTTCTTGCTTTTATTACTCATGATAATGAATCTGTACCCATTTTTCTTCCCAAATCCCATAAGTCTTTTACAGTGAACAACCCAAAACTTAGTATTTGACTTTGTTTTAGTGGTTTTCAATAGTATGCGTAGTCCAGAGGGCTAGTTCTTATAACCCGACCTAAACTGAGGCAGATTCTAAAGAGTACAGAAAAGATTCTGGCCAAGATCTTAACTTGTAGAATACAAATGTGTGTTTGTGTGTGTGTTTTATTTAATGGAAAGCATTTGTACATTTTAACAGAGGCATACAATGGTGTTTATTCTTTGTTCTCTGTGAGTTTTTTTATTCCTTTTTTTAAAAGCTCAAAGATTTTAGACACTGAATATGCTGTCCTTGGTTTGCCCACATAACAGTTTTCTTTATGTACTTGCTCTGAGGATGATATTTAATTTTAGAATTGATATTCTTACTTGTTTGATTAACATAGCATTCACTTGGGTGGGAGAGTCCTTTTTTAGCATTGTGAGTTTTTTGAAAATATAAATTTTTATTTCTTGGGTTAGGTAACTATGTGAATTGACTGGTAATCAGAATTTTCTATCTCAGTTGCAAGGGCTTGGCATTGGATCTGGAAGACGGGAACTTCATTAAACTTGCAGATAATGGCACCGTGCTCAGGTAATAAAATTTAGTTGTGAAGTCAAAGCTTCACTCTTTCCAGGACATTTTATTATCATATAGCATTTGATAGTTAAGGTATGGGTTAAAGAAGATTATTACTTTAGTCAATCAGATGGCAGATTATCTATGTGCCTGCGTGTCTTTGTGTGAATCATTTGAGCCGTTTAAATATAAATCTGGAAGCATTAGATTGAAAGGTCTAATTCTTTAAATTTAGCTCATCAGAAATATTTTCAGGAAATACAGTAGAATGTTAATAAATTCCTTTATGTCTTTGACCACAGAGCCTGGGAATTATATTGTGCTAACCTGGAGTAAAATTGAAGCTGTCTTTATTAAGGAAGAAGGAGAGAATGGATGTTGGGTGGGGATTGGTGGTCTAGGCACACCTCTCTTTCTTCCCCCATTTATCCAAATTCGCCCCCATCATGCAGGACCCATGTTGTGTCTCAGCTCCTTCTGGAAGTGTTTCTAGATGGTTCCAACCTTCATAAGTATCTCCCCCCCTCCCAAACTTAGTGCTGACTCCCTTTCCTTCCCTCCTCCTAGGGTGAGTCCAACACTTTGAGTATTAGTAGGAGTAGGGCAGGCAGTTGAGAAGCAGCTGCCATCGCTGCCCTTAGTCTTACAGAGGGTACCATGGAGTGAGCATCTATTTTCCCCCCACTGCTGACAGTACAGGCAGTTAACGTGGCTGTGC
Source organism: Grampus griseus (assembly GCF_964374135.1). Taxonomy (NCBI): domain Eukaryota; kingdom Metazoa; phylum Chordata; class Mammalia; order Artiodactyla; family Delphinidae; genus Grampus; species Grampus griseus. The sequence goes on from NC_139007.1 coordinate 45,172,626, forward strand.
AGTTGTACGATTTATGATTTATGCTGACATGGTCAGAGTTCACGAAGAGGATGCTCAGCACAGGTTACCCCTTGTACACACTCTCCCTTTGGGTACATCATTCTTTTTGCACAGTACAGACTCACACTCTACCCCAGACCGGCCCCTAAGGTGTAGCTAGCTAGGCCAGGTGTGGTTCCACTTCTGATTATTTTATAATTCATTTGCATGTTTTTTCTCAGGCAACTAGAGATAGAGTGTGTGTATTGATTTGTGTGTGTACACCACACACACAGAATGCAGCTTTGACCATGACGTTAAATGCCACTTTCAGATTCTTACAGTGTATTTGGCTGTCTTCAATCACGGTTAAAAGAATGGAAAACATTCCACAGTTTTGCTTCTTTCTTTTATTGTCACGTCTGTCTGTTGGTCCCCATTCCCAACACCCTTTTCCCAAGGTCTGACCGTCTCCATTCAAGTTCTGGCCAACCTGCAGCTTCTCTTGAATTTACAAGGTTATGTCCTTGATGCCTGCTTTCAAACAATACAGTAGATTCCTTTTCTGATCGTATTTCTTGCTCAAGGTTCCTCCACCCTTACATATAGTAGCTTTTATGTAAATATTAACTTGTTTATCAATAGGATCCCGATTATGATTTTCCTGCATTTGCCCTTCTTATTTCATTTCCTTTTCCTTCATTTTGCTTTGCTACCACAATATAACACCAAGAGAAGACTAATAATACTCCCTAGCATTATAATTTCTCAAAGTAAACAACGTAAAGTATCAACTGTTTCTCTACAGGGTAAGATTCTCTTAACCAGGCCCAACGGATGCAAAAGCAGTATTTCGAGTACAAAAAATAGCTACCTTCTTGTCTTCCTGTTCCAAGTTTTGCCCCATTCGTCTTGCTGTTTCCCATTGTGTTTTTAGCTCTGTGGTGTCCTTGAGTGGCATGTTACTACCCCACCTTCATCTTCATAAGTCCCCTGTGCTCACAGCCGCTGGCCCTGGGTGCCAGGCACCTCCCTGCTCCTGCGGGCCTGACGCAGCTCGTGCTCTGACTGCTGCTCTTTCTTTCCTGCTGCCAGCCCAGCTTCCCGCCCAGTCCCTGCAGTGTTTCCTCATTGTTCCAGCTAGGCTAATCTTATCTGCGTGGTTAATTGACAGCTTCTTAGGCAAGAAGTCGTCATATTTCTTCCAGAGAAATTGTGGTTTATAGTATTGGTCCAGGGCAACTGCCACAGCGTTGACCTCAGAGTGAGCTGCCCCTGATCACTTTGCTGGTTGATGGGTGACATGGAGAAGTATAAGAGCTGTCAAGAGAAATGCCATATAGGACCCTAAATGGGGAAGTCATCCAGTTGAAAACCTTTTTTGTAAAAATCCTTTCACAGTATCAGGGTGAATTAACAATAACAAGGCTGGAGGAGGGGTGTTCAGGAGAACCACTGATGAGTCACGTGCCTCATCTCCCCAAACCAGGGCAAGCCACGGCACAAAAATGCTGGCTCCAGAGGTGCTGGCGGAGGAGTACGGCAGGAAGGAGTGGAAGCACTTCACGCCAGACTCGGGAATGGCCTGCCGGTCAGGTATGGGTCATGTGTGGGGCAGCACTGCCATTCCCTCCCCTGTTGTTTTGGACCCTGAGCCTGGGACGTCAGGACACAAAGAAGACCCTCCTTGCACCCTGCTGGGCAGGACCCACAAAGGACCTGCCATGGTTTCATAGGAATAGGATGTATTTTTTCCCACGTGTCTGATTTTCTCTTTGGCAGTTGGTTCTGTTTTATTTAATGTTCTGTTGATTCACCTTTCTAGTTGCATTTGTTCTGGAGTAAAGAACAAGGAATAATACATTCCTTATTCTGTATTTTTATCAATTTGTTACATGCACAATCCTTACTTTTGTTTCTCTGTCCCCCACTTCTCCCCACATTACTCATCTCTCCTGTTTTCTAGAGTTCTTTTCTTTACTGCCATTTCTAGTACCTTCTGCCTTTGGTTTTTTTTCCCCTTTATTCCAAGTGATTTTACACATTTTTCCAACTCTCTTTAAAGAGCTTCACCGTGAGTAAACACGAAAAGATTTTTCAAAAATTATTTATAAACACAGATGTGCATAAATTAGTAAAGAATCATTAAAACATTATTATAAACACATGGATCTTATTAAAAGTCCTGATTGTTAGTTTTTCATTTGTTCTAATTTTTTTTTGCCATTTTCTCCTACACTACAGTTTTGAAATGCACCTATTTTCATTTAGAAAATGTAGTAACCGGAAAACAGTTGGAGTTATTCCTTATTACTGTTGTGTTTTTGTTTATTACATTTGCTATCTTTTGGGTTTTTTTTTTTTATTATTATTGTAGTGAGATGAAAATGTTAGGAAATGTGTGTTATCTTGATAAAATAAGTTGATAGGAAAAACTGAGGTTTCACCTTGGGGTTGGGTATAGAATGCTTTCACACATCTCAACTCAGAATAGCTAGAAGTTAAATGGATGGATTTCCTTTTTACTCAAGTGATAGGGAACGCCTGTTGTCTGTCCAGATGTAGGCAGTTGTAAATACACGTGAACAACACGGGTTTGAATTGCTCAGATACACTTATACGTGGATTTTTTTTCCATAGTAAATACTGCAGTGCTACACGATCCACAGTTCATGGAACCCGTGGGTGTGGAATTGCGGGTAAGGAGAGCTAACTATAAATTATACTCAGATTTTGGGCTGCATGGAGGTCAGAGCCACGAACCTCCCCTCCCCACATTGTTCATGGGTTAACTATAAACTCTTCCCTTCTCCCAGAAAAGGTAGGCACCCAGCTAAGTGTTTTATTCTGACATCCATTCAGAAATCGGGAGTATTTTAAAGAAGTAAAGTATTTCCCAGCTACAAAAGAAAGCATTCACCCAACACGACACGCCTGTTTACCCACTGCTCTGCCCACTAGAGAGCAGTGCCTCCTAGAATCCAAAGCTTCCTTGTGGTGCGTAATTTACGCAGGATCAAAACTTCCTTGTGGTGCGTAATTTATGCAGGAGCGCTGCTCTGAGTATGGTCTTGGAGTTTATTTACTCCTAACTGGGCTGGTTAGGGAAGTGTTTCCACTCCAGGTGCCCAGTGATGGGGCTGTGACACATAATAGAAGCCTACTGTTTCTGCAAAATAGTAAGAGAAAGCTAATGCCTTTGAAACATAACACATTTTTTCTTAATGTAGAGACATAAAAGAAGGAAAAAATGGCCTGTGATTCCAGTTAAACTTTGTTTATACTAAAAAAAATAATGGGAGCATATGATCAGGAAATGTAAATATTATAGAAAGAAGTAAAATGAAGAGTAATTATTTCCAACCCCTGTCCCCCACAATCCCCTTTCTCCGAAGCTTATTTTTTTAAGTATACAAAAAGGATCATACTTTTTCTGTACTTCGCTTTTTTTCATCTACATCTTGGAGATTCCGTCACAATAGCACAAAGACAGATGTACTTCATTCTTTCCGATGCAGGCATGCTCTGCCATCCAGGGCCTACATCGTGATGTATTTCATCAGTGTCCTCACATTGGACATTTATGTTGTGAGCGGTGTTTAACCATTACAAACAAGCCTGCAGTGACGTTTTCATACATGTATCATTTGCACTTTTGTAAATATATCCAGGGTAAGTTTTTAGAAATATAGTTTCTCTACAGATATGTGGGTTTAAAATATTGCCAAATAAGGCCTTTATTTTCAGGAACTCCAATTGATTCTTTATGGGCTACTTCTTTCTACAATGAGTATATTCGTGTTCAGAGTTAAGCAGAGAGTTGTAAAGTACAAATCCCTACCAGTACACTTAGGGAATTTGAAGCACTGATGGACACAGACATTTTATTGACAGGTTATTTGATAAGCACTTCTCACGTGGTTGCCTTGGCATGAGTATGGTTTTTCTTACCAGCCAATTTCCAGAGAGCAAGTCCTTTTGATCTTTTTCTTCCCATACTGGTAGATTATGCAGAAACAGCTTGGTCTAGTGGAAATCACAAGGCGCTTGGAGCCAGACGGTCCTGGTTGATAGTAACTCTGTTACTTGCTGGTTAAAGTGATGTGGTCAATTACTAAGCCACTCTTAGCATCCCTTTCCTTATCTTTAAATGGAGATGATATCACTTGTCTGCAGGAGACGTGGGAACTTACACTATCATGAATTGTTCTCTTCCCCTCAGTCATTCATATGCCTTTGTTCCTCCATCACTAAGAGAACACAGGTTTGCAAGGCTGAGGTGTTGGCAGTGGGTTTTGGTGCAACAGTTTTTCTGTGTGTAAAGCTTAATGATTATAGGACTCGATCTTGATTCAGAGGCTTGTTCTCTTGAACTAAATTCAGTAATCACCTCATTCCCAGTGAGCTGTCTGCCCTCTAAGGAGGTGGAGGGCCAAAGCTTTCATGGGCACAGTCTGTGAGTTTGATGTTGGGAGAGACATCGAGAGCAGCCTGGCACTGTTAACATGTCACAGCTGCACAAACCCTGTTATGTCCACGCGGTGGTCATCTAGCCCATTTTTTTTTTTTTTTTTTTTTTTTTGACGGTACGCAGGCCTCTCACTGTGGTGTCCTCTCCCGTTGCGGAGCACAGGCTCCGGACGCGCAGGCTCAGCAGCCATGGCTCACGGGCCCAGCCGCTCTGCGGCATGTGGGATCTTCCCGGACCGGGGCACGAACCTGTGTCCCCTGCATCGGCAGGCGGACTCTCAACCACTGCGCCACCAAGAAAGCCCCTAGCCCATTTTTGATAGTCGAGTGACATCAGCCCCTTGCCTTGAGGGTGGAAGTCAATGCGTCCTTCTCATCCAACCCCTGAGCTCTTTGATTAGATCCTCAACCAAGGCTCATAATCCGTATTTCAACTCATAAACTGAATTTCATCTATTAATGCCCACAAAAGGAGAAAAAGGGGAGGGGAAAAGCAAGGGTACAACGATGACACACCTCCTGCTCCCACAGTGCCCAAGACAGCTGGCTGTCTGGTTCAGGCAGGTCACTCTGGTGTCACAGGCCAAGAGGTTAGATACAGTGCAGGTTAGTGAGCCTTGGGAACCTGTGCCCACTGTCCTGGTCCCTGCAGCACTGGAGTGTTTGGTCTCATAGCATAGCAGTGTGGGCAGAAGCGTACATGGAATAGCTTCTCCCTTTCCTCCAAATTCCCGCTTTTCCTCACGCTGACAAAGACATCTTAACCTTTCTTGGGAATGAAAATGAGTCTGAGATGTTCCCACAACAATTTCAGCTGTGAGAGAGTAAAAAACAGGAAGACTATGCTAACCAAAATATTCTTAACTGAGGGAAAGGACATACAAACCTATGCAACATTTTGTGAATTAACAGAACTTTGACTTTATTCCTTATATATCCTTAATAATTTGACATGAAGACGTGAGGGGCATTAAGTAGCATTTAAAGGGATAGACATCTGGCCCTTGCAGAGAGTTTTCTCCTAATTCACCCGTGACACTTCTTCATTCCAAAATATAGTTGACTCTTGAACAACTCAGGGGTTAGGGACACTTACCCTCGTGAAGTCAAAAATCTGAGTATAACTTTATGGTCGCCCTCCCTACCTGGGGTTCCTCCCCATCTGAGGTTCTACATCTGTGGATTCAGCCAACTGCAGATCACAGATCATACACTGCTATAGTATTTACTATTGAAAAAAATACATGTATAAGTGGACTCATGCAGTTCAAACCCATGTTGCTCAAGGGTTGACAGTAATCCGCTCTATTTTTAGATCATTCATTCATTCAACAAACATTTATTGAGTGCCTGCAATATGCTGGACATTGTGCTTAGTGGACACTAAGGAACAAGGCAGCTGTGTTGCATAACCTCATACACAGCTTACAAATGGGAGGAGTGGGGACTCAGAATCAGGCAGTTACCAATACTCTGCACAAGAGTAATTATGACCATTTGAAAAGTACTTTCTTAACATTAAACTGAAATCTGACTCCATGTATTGGTTCTGTTGGATTCCTCCTTGTACCGAGGTTCTCTAGAGGACTCTGAGGTTACGTTCCCCCTCAGAGCAGAGCGGTTGCTCCTGATTGCAGTATGCAGGAGTGAGATAGCTGTGAGGGTGTGACGTGGAAGGAAAGAACAGCAGGAACTGGATTCCACCGGGACACCTGAGGAGAAGTGCAGAGAACACCTCTCAGAGCTGTCAGTCCAGGGGACAGGAGGCTGGGGCATTCGTTCACTGGCTCCTGACCCTGTTGATTGAGGCTTGCCATGTGGGCTCCAGAGGCTCTCAGAGAAAGAGAATGGCACAGGTGAGCTTGAGGTAGGATGCTGCTGTATAGCACAGCTGTGGCTGGGATCAGCCGCGGACCAAGGGGGTGTGATATGGGTCCTCAAAAGCGTCTGCCCGGGCACAGCAGAGTCAAAAATGACATCGGTGCCAAGGAAGGGCTGAAGTTTAATTCTACCCTAGGGCCAAACAGGATTAATCAAATCCCTCTCCTCCCAGAGACCCTAGAGTGTGCCAGGCCTGTGCTTCCGAGTTTCTCTAAGATAAGTACACTGTGTCCTCACGTGATCTGATTTTTTTATTCTTCTCTTCACCCTGGCTGTTCTTAACATTGTACTGAAGTTTGTCTGAAATTGTATGAAGATTGAATGCGGGGCTCTAGGGGACCAGAGCACAGATTTGCAAAGGCACCGTTGTGTGGAGCACTTCATGGTATTCCAGTGTCAGGTTGATGGTTTTGAAATTCAGTGACATTGATAATTTAAATTGTGACTTTTTCATAATCTGTTTCATATTTGGGATATGGTCTAATTTTCACATTTAAAAAAATAAATATTTTTTAATAAAGTGCTTAACTATGGATATCCTTTTTTAACTTTCTTGTAGGAGCCTTGTAGCTGAAGCCTTCTTTAACAGGTGATGATAGGCTGTAGTGGAGTGATTCTGAATTGAAATAAAAGCCCCTTTAAGTAGCGAAACCAAAATCTAGTCTCTCTTCAGCCAAGTTTCTGTGTATGTCACATAAACGAGGCATCAGTTTGTTCCCAGTTTAAATTTTTGTTCTTTTTAGGAAAATATTATTTTTATGATAACTACTTTGACCTGCCTGGAGCTCTTCTGTGTGCCAGAGTGGTGGACTCTTTAACAAAGGTGAGTGGGGACTCATTTTTTAGAAACTGTGCAGTGTATTTAGCTATAAATCAGAGGACTTAATTATATATGTCTTTTGAGTTGAGATTTTACTTAGTTTCCTCTTTGTGGTTTCAGAGGTGACTGAGGAGGAAAAACATAGAGAATTTGGTCAAAATATTTTTGGAAAATTAAATAGCGACCATCCCTTCTCCCTCCCCGACCCCACCAATAATACACCTGTTCTGCAGCAGGGGGTGTGATAGTCTAGAAAAAGAAAATACCAAACCTGCATATGGAAAGAATATTTCTTGGTTTCATTAGCAGAATTTTTAAAAATAAATAAAAGAAATTTAAGGAAATTCCATGTGTCCTTTTAAGCATTGTAAATAGTATAAAACCAGAAAAATGAGGTGAAATTTTTAAATTCATTCTGGGCATAGTTTAATGCATATAGACTTTTTCCTTATCCTATGTATCAGGATTAAATAGATCTCTGGTTATATCAGTTTATACCTAGAGTTTAGGACGTATGAACAGAAACTGGTTTTATGGCAGAATCACTTTCCTTTTTGCATATATTGTCTTTAAAAATCACAATGTTAATGTTTCTGATAGGACTAGATAATGGTTTATTTTTGAATCAGAATTAATTTGTATGTTTGTGAAAGTTTCTGTTGAGCAATAGTTCTGGCTTATAGAAGTTATTATGAGATGGAGTCAGTCTCTCATTTTATAGTGATTATATACAAATGCACCAGTCTTTAAATTGGACTTTATATAATTTAATAATATCTAGTAGTTGGTCTTTGTTTAGATAGAAGGACACTGGTTAATGTTTCCAAGGAAGCACAGGGTGATAACGTTGTATAATTGTTTACTTGCTTTCTGGTTTAAAAAAATCTTAGTAAAAATGATTTGAATTTTGGATTAGGTACCTCCTTAATAATAGAGATTTGCTCCTCTTTTATACTGAAACTCAAGTAAATGTGCACAGAATTCTACAGTAACCAGCTTTTGAGGTTTTAAGGCTTCAGGTCTCTTAGCTCCACTGATGCCATGGTACATGAAGTGACACATTCTGGTACTTCACAGGCTATAACATTGTAGATTTGCTCATGTGTTAAAAATATTCTATAATGTTTAGATTTTATAATGAGTGGAAATTTTTATTTTATTTGGGTTATGTGAGTTATATCAATATTTAGTCATATGTATATATCTCTCTGTATCAGTGATTTTCATGGAAGATTTCTTTCTAAAATCACATTTAGAAAAATGAGAAGTTTTTATCTGTTATGTTTTCTAAAACATGAATCCCTATTTTAGAATACAGTGATATTATAGTTGTTTGTCAGGTGTTTTCTGTTATGCTTAAAAACAAAACTATTACATGTATCACATTTGGATTTTCTTTTTTCTTTAGCAGAACAATGGTCAAAAACCATTTGATTTTTGGAAGGACATAGTTGCTGGTATACAACATAATTATAAAATGTCAGCTTTTAAAGGTGAGTAATGTAAAGAGAGACTTTAGATGTTTGTTCAATACTGTGTATCTAATGAATTACTTAGAAGTTACCTATTTTTCTGTGTTCCGTAATTAAGATTTAATTTGGTTTTAAATATTGCCATAAAGTTGATACTGGTTGTATTTTAAGAGGTTCTTTTATTCATGTCTGTTTCGTGGCCATAATGGCCAGTATCCTAAGGTATGCCGTCTTTTACATGCTTACCAATAGGGTCATTTTGTGGGTTCCCCAGAATTTGCTGTTTCCTGGCTTGGGAATGAAGGTTGGTGACACTTGTAATCGTTAGTATTGTAATTACAGACAGATAGGGAAAGTGAAAATTCTATTCTTATTGCTTAAAAACAGGACCGGCTCACCTAGAATGGGAGCAGAGATATGACCAACCCAAGCCTAGGGTTTTACGGTTCCATCCACAGATTTGCTTGGGTTACACAGAGAGATTGCTTCTAAGGAATTAAGACATGCCTTTATAGTATGTTACCCTGATGACTTGAACCAGACTGCCCTAATTCAGCCAGTGGGCCGACGGGTGCTCAAGAGCAGTGTTTTTCAGCTGAGAAAAATGTTGCCTTTTGATTGACATAAAAATTGCTTGCCTTCCTTTTAATGTAGTGTAAGCCATCAAAATAATCCTAAATGTTATGACTAAAAACATGTCAAGGTAATAAATAGTAACTACAGAATATTTGTTCAGACTGCATATTTCTCTGCTGCCTGCTTCTTTCCTTCCCAGAAAAACATCACTGCGTTTGGGTGATTGTCTTACTTTTCTAATCCCAGCCACCAGCCCTTCACCCTGGCTTGTAGATCACATGTGGTTGTTTGATAGCTATTCACAGTCCACACTGAGTGCTTGGGTGTGTGGGAATGCCCATCTCCGGTAGGAGGGCATAACCATGACACCTATAAAAGCTACCCACCACCTTATCATTTTACTTTTTATTAACTTTGTAAAATGAAAAGCTTACAAAAACGGTTGAGAATAGCAAATTGCTGGTGTCAGATAAATTCAGCATAATAATCTATTCATGTTATTTTATTGCATTGTAAATAAGGAGTAGATAAAACATTCCATGAGGCACAGCTTAAAAGTTTTAAACAGCAACATAAAAATACAGTACAGAGCATAAATAAATAACATCGTTTCATTTCTAGTCACATTTTGAAATCCTTCACATCAATTATAATTTCACTGGAATGGAAGGCCCAAGGTACATATGCTAATGCTCTGTAAACCCACAAAATCATATTACATAAGACTGAATAAGGAATTAAAGCAAATTAATCACACTTCTGTCAAATAAATAGAATAGGTCAGACATCATTTGTTTGACCTATCCTATTCATACAGACGTCATCTGTATACCCTTCACTACCCAAGTTGTGAAGGGTATACAGAAAGCTTTCCTGCAACCACAGAAAAGTTTGAAAAGGTTCACGACTAAAGCACCTTGCATTTCAGATTATTTTTAACATAATATTTTGGGTTTTTTATGAGAACTGTAGAAAGTCTATATGCACCTGTATACTTGAATAGATATTGATGAAGGGGACCACGTAAACCTTTGAGTAATGCGCTATCAGAAAGATCTTAGGGTATACAATGTCTTTTAAATTTGGATATTCAAGTATTTAAGTCCCATAAATATACATGACACCTCCTGAATGTTTCCTAGAAATTCTCCTGTTAATCGTTAGAAACAGGCTTATTTTAAAAGGAAATGCTGAATTTCTAAAATCAAATTTAACATGATTTAGCATCACATTTCAGGGTTTTTTAAGATCATTTTATTTTTTTAGCTTAGCAGTACTTTTATGGTAGAATTTTTAAATACTGAAGGAGTTCACAGAAAACTTTAAAGAGACCTAGGATTGCTGACTAGAAACTCGAGAGGGTTTTCACATATTGTACACTATGTCTGAAAGCTCAGATCTGTATTTTGGAAAACTAAAATTGGTCACTTTTTTGCAGCCTACCTCCATATGCATTTTGTGGGGTGGGGTGGAGTTGGGGAACGCCTTTTCAGGCAGATTCATATTAGCTCGGTGGGAATATGCTCACATTGGAGCCACTAGGAATCCTGAGAAGGAGGAGTGGACGTACCCAGAGGAGTACAGCCCATTCGACTCTGCACTGGGCAGCTGGAGCCACACCTGGTCGTTTTCTGTCAGATCGATTATGGCGCTCCCTGAAGCCTGATCTAGGTAGCCTTTGATGTACTCATCATAGGTGTACATTACAGGGGTGCCGTTCTTATACAGGCCCACCCAAGCATGGGTCCCTTTCACATGCACGTGGTAGGAGAAGTAATATATTCCTGGAATCCTACAGGTAAAGATTCCAGTTCTTGGATCATAATGCTGTTGCCTGTTATATAAAATTTTATCAAATGGGATAGGAGTACCTATAGTTGGGTAAGCTTTGGAGAGAATAACAGTGAAAGCAGACACAGGCATTCCTGTTACTCCCTGGTTGGCACCAACAAAAGGCCTCTGGCCTGCCTTCACAAAGCCCTCTGGCAGGACTGCTTGACCTGGGGGGCCTGGGGGGCCTGGGGGCCCTGGGAGGCCAGGCTCTCCAGCGTGCCCTCTTGGACCTGGTGGCCCAGTGGGTCCACTGAGACCTTTAGTTGCTATGCCAGCTGGACCAGGAGGACCCGGAGTTCCTGGATCCCCTTTGGATCCAGGGAATCCTGGAATGCCTGGTGGCCCAATGGGACCTCTAGTACCTGGCGTTCCAGGGGCACCTCTTGGCCCAGCCTCACCATTGTGCCCAGGCACTCCCTTAGCTCCTGTTGGGCCCTCAGGGCCTGGGAGGCCAGGACGTCCTCTAATTCCAGGGTCACCTTTTGGGCCCGGCAACCCTGGGTTACCCTCAGGACCACTGAGACCCGGTTCTCCTGGGTACCCAGGTTTTCCATCTAACCCAGAGGAGCCCCTTTCTCCCTTAGCCCCAGGGTATCCTGCAGGCCCGACTGACCCCATCTCACCTTTAGGGCCTGGGATCCCGTGGTTGCCTGGAATGCCTTTTGGTCCTTGGGGTCCCATATTCCCAGGGGGTCCAGTCAGACCTGGTTCCCCGGGATGACCTGCTGGGCCTTGTTCCCCTTTGGCACCCGGACCCCCCGGAAGGCCTACAGGTCCCCTTTGTCCTTCCAGGCCTGGCAAGCCTGGTTTCCCAAAGCCAGGAGCCCCTGGGGGCCCAGCTATTCCTGGAGCCCCAGGGTGACCTTTTGTCCCTGGAACCCCTGGCTGGCCTGGGGCTCCAGGGGCTCCTGGCTTTCCAGTACCTTCTGGTCCTTGTTCCCCAGGAGGACCTTGGGGGCCTGGTGGGCCAGTTGGCCCCCTTTTACCTGGAAAGCCTCGATCACCTTTGATACCTGGCTGTCCTGGAAACCCATTTTTACCGCTTTTCCCCACTCCAGGGGGGCCCAGTGGTCCCATGGGACCCTGAGGACCTGGGAGGCCCCTGTCACCAGGGCGGCCAGGAGCACCATATCCAGTTTCCCCTTTCTGTCCATTCATACCAGGGACTCCTGGTGCACCCTTTTCTCCAGGAAAGCCCCTGGGTCCCAGGGCTCCTGGACGTCCCTGTGGCCCAGGTTTTCCTGAAACAGAAATTCCAGCTGGGCCGGGAATTCCAGGTGGCCCTGGCGGGCCCCCTGGTCCTGGTAAACCAGCTGGTCCAATATCTCCCTTTGGTCCGTATGGTCCTCTCTTCCCTGGTTTTCCTGGGAGTCCTGGCAGACCTGGCTTCCCAGTGGCTGATGGTCCCGGCGGTCCTGGCAGCCCTGGCTCTCCTTGGGGTCCAGGACTTCCATAGCCTGGTTTTCCTGGTGGTCCAGATGGACCTGGGTGCCCTCGAGGTCCAGCAGGGCCTGGTGGACCAGGAATACCTTCCTCTCCTCTTACTGATATACCTACAAGACATGCCCAGTACACATACCGGGTCCGGGTGGGGGGTGGTTAGTAATGCTAAGGAATCATTGCTTCTCAAAATATAAATGAGGACAGGACATTGCAGTATCAGTCAGACCATTTTGGCAGACTGGTCTTAAATGGTTTGACAATACATTTTATATTGTTTTAAAAAACACTGCTAGAGAAGATGATTTCACAAGATCATGGCTACCGTGGTACTTCCATTGCATCCTAACGATCCGTGAAAATAAGCTGGGATTGAAGAATTCATTTAGAATAACAGCGCATTGGAGGTAAATTTATCACATTTATTTTAGGAAAATCATCTACCTAGAAAGGAAGGGGGAAAAAAGGCATTTGACAGATAAAGAAGAAAAAGGCAAGTACAGAATAAATGGGAACAAGTTTAAGAACAAGAATAACAACTTTCCCTCAAAAAAGCTATCCTATAGGATAAGGGAGAGATGCAGTCTGTTTTAATTTACGTCTGCCATGACCCTGCTGAACAGTTTAGATTTAGGATGACTTTTTTTTTTTTTTTACCTCAGTACATACCGTGAGCTCATACATTCTCCGTTATTGACTTAACATTGAAACAAGGAATTAGAGAATTAATGGGCAAGGTACATACAGTAGTGTTAAAGTGCTTATATAAAGTTTTCTTGGATTAATGCAAATATTGTTGATTTCATAGATCTGTGGGTTCATTTGAGCTAAGTACTTATATAATAAATTTAAACTAAAAAATTACTTATTCAGTGCCTGTGATGCGAAGCATGCTATTGAGCGACAAGTATAGGAAAATCTCAAAACACTTCCTATAAGAGCTTTAATCACAAAGAGAATAAAACAAGTGTCTATCTGATAAGTGCTTTAAGAGGTGTCCAGGGTTTTAGTTTTAGTCAGTCTAAGGTGGGATGTAACAGACATTGCTGGCATTAGGATATACCATTACGGAAGCATTACTATGTCAAAGAATCTTTAGGCAGCATTATCGTAAGCCTCTAGATAAAATAGTCTTTTTTTTCCTCAGAGAAATTCTTTGATAGCTAGCAAAGATGGTAATGAAATTGCTTATGTTTCTAAATATCTACTTGCAGGATTTATATTAAAATTAATTTAATGTTTAATAAATTTTCAGAAATATAGTTAGAATGCCTGTGTATACTATTTAGATTCTTATGCTGTCAGAAAACAGTTCATAGTAATGATAGTTTTAGTAGATGTCGCAGTAGTCAAATAGTTTGGTCAAAACCCTGAAAATGACTTATAACTGTGACTTTTGAGCTACATCTTTTTTTGTACAGAAAGTATTAATATGCTTAAACTCCATTTAACTAAATCTTTAATGGCTTTAAATATCAAAATGAAGACTAAAATGGAATTAATATTAAATGAATTGAATTGTAAATTGCCTTTGAAAATGTATTTTCATGGGTATAGTTTCTTTTAACTATTAGTTGTTGGCACATTTAAAATCTTTCATATTAATTAACTGGCATGTAAGAAGTAGTCAGCCAACAGTAGTTGAGAATATTATACTCTTGGGTAGAGGTGTTCATGATATTTGAAAAACATTTGATAACAAATGAAACAAAATACAGAGCAGAATCATTAAAACAGATATACTGAAATAGGAAATTCATTTGGGTATCTTTATATTTTGTACTAACTAGAAGTTATATTTCATTTGCAAACAAATGTGTGGAGTTTTATTTACTCATAGATTTTAAGAAAATGACATCAGGAAAAAGACTATGAAAAAATTAATTTATGGAAGAGATTTCCATGTGTTTACACATGTATTGTTGGTTGACTTTAGTGTACATATATGATATGTCTGTATGTATAAATGAGCATTGATACATTGCAAATAGGATAAATGAATAAGTAAAGGATTTCTTTTAATGATTTGGAATAAAATAGGACATTTTAAAAAATGCAAACCGTATTAAATTGGGGTTTGCTTCAGAATCTTATAAAGATTATGTCTGTACTAAAAATAATTGTCTTGGTCTGGTTGGAAATCTGTTCAACTGTTAAAGTAGAGAGGAAAAGCAAGCAGGTCTTACTGAGAATGACTGCATTGAGCACCATCTGAGACTGGAACTCCAAAGACAGTGATCTCTGTCACTTAGAATGTTACCCTAATAAGTTCTCCACCTCTCCAGTACATGAAAGAATGTGATTTCTGTTGTATTCTTGAGGGACACAAGCCCTTGTTTGTAGCTTGATAGGGTGGCACCGTCCTCAAAGAATAACGATTACCCAGTAGAGAAGTTTCTTAAATGCCCACGAAGTGGTTGATTGTGTCAGAATGTGGCACTTGTGTGCCCACCAGTTGTGGAACCCTCTGCAGCCTAATTTAGTGTGTTTTGGACTGAGTTCTCTTTTAACCTGTTTGAACAGATGTGTCTAGGAATTGCACAGGAGTTCTTTGTACATCTGTTATCAACTCAGTGTTTTGCTTGTGTAAATTGTGGGCTTTTATCTTCGTTTGACTGCCAGTGGATAATAATGTTTTTGAGTTTCTACCTTGTATTGTCAAGTAGACTAAGGTGGATTTCATAGTTAAAATACAGTTTCTAAACTTTTCATTTGTTAACAAGATATGCATTTTCATTTTTTTCTACAAAAAAAATGGTGCCGTACATTATGGTGAAAAGATAGAAAATATTTTAACCTTCTAAAAGTGGTGGTGCATTTTATTTTAATTCACAACTGTTCCTTATGGTCTTGTAAGCTACAAAGAGTCTGAATTTGTGATCATAGAGTATATGTTTGTCATAGCATTTCAAATTTCATTTGTTGCTTCGAGTAAAGTATCATGTTTTCTTATTTTTTATTCTTTTTTCCTAACTTTTTTCTTTCTTATGTTTTATTTGTATTTTGAGAAATTCAAGAGAATCTGTTGAGTACTTGTGCATTTAGTTTTGATCATTAAGCTACCTTTCAGGAAACATTTAAAATTTCATCTTTCTTCTTTCTTTTTTTTTCTTGTTTTTTCTTTTTTTTTTTTTTTGCGGTACGCAGTCCTCTCACTGTTGTGGCCTCTCCCGTTGCGGAGCACAGGCTCCGGACGTGCAGGCCCAGCGGCCATGGCTCACGGGCCCAGCCGCTCCGCGGCATGTGGGATCTTCCCGGACCAGGGCACGAACCCATGACCCCTGCATCGGCAGGCGGACTCTCAGCCACTGCGCCACCAGGGAAGCCCTTCATCTTTCTTTTTTAAAAAGAAAATCCTATACATTGAATTTGCTAAAAATGGTTGTCTCCAAAAGCATAAAAATTTTTATGGCAAATAGCTTTATTTACAGTATAAAATATGTAAGCATAATGAAAAAATACTATGGAAAAGAAATTTGAATCCTACCATCAGTTCATAATACTCGGTGTAATTCTGTAGTGTAACGGGCAGTTTGTGCCAGATAGCTATTAAGTGGAATTAGTGAATATGAAACCTAATAGTTGCCCTTCTTTGAGGATCTGTTAGTACTTTACATACATTATACCAGTACTCTTCATAGTAGCCAAGAAAGCTGAGCAGGAGAAGGATAGATTCAAGAACAAAGTTAAAACTTGTCTAAGGCTACACCACCAGTACACCACCAGTACTATAGTAGTAGTAAGAGGAGGAGGAGGAGAGAAGTAGAAATAGAAGTAGAAGTAATGGAAGTAGTATGAGAAGTAGAAGTAGTAGTAATAGTAGTAGTAGAAGTAATAGCTAACACTTAGCACTTTACATATTAACTCATTTAAGTTTCAGAACAGCCCTTGAAAGAGGTGGTCCTTGTTTTACAAATGAGGGAACTAAAGCACAGAGAGGATAAATAACTTACTCAAGGTTGCATAGCTAGTTTGAAGCAGTTAGGTCTGTGCACTTAACTACTAAACTTAACAAAAATGCATTTAAAAATTATGAGAATTGCTACTTCGTTTGCCTATTAACTTTCTTTGGAGAGCATCTCATTTGATAATAAGACTCAATTTTGTATGTATTTCTAAGCTAGCAAAATAAATTTTAAAAGTAAATATGTGTAAGCATTTAGATATATAAACCTGCTACTCTTTTTGTATACAGTTGGCAATTATTTTTAGTTAAAACATCTTAAACATTAATTTGATTGGATTAATATGTCTAGATTATGGGTAGTTATTTGTGCAAAAGCATCATTGAGGGAAAAAATTTCTATACCTAAAATTTCCTAATATTCTTCAGGTATATCTTTCTGCTATACTTGTGTGAAGGATATGAATGTTCTTGAATAGACCTACTTTTTCCATAAATCCTTTTGGGCTAATTGAGAAGTTTGAAGATAAATTTAATGCCAAATAAAATTTAAAACATTTTGTTAAAGAGATCATTAAGATTGTAGAAAACAAAAACCTACTAGTTAATAGAGCAAAACATATAGGTCAGTTTACCTTTACTCTTTATGGTATAAGGGATGAAGATCTGTGTCTTGGTGTTGGATGGTGGGCCTTTTATGCCTGTAGGTGTTTGGTATCGGTCAGTATAAAATACTCCATGGGCCAAGTTCAAGGATATTAGCAGCAGAAGGGCTATTTGTGGCAGCATGTTCTCAGATGGATTCTGAAAAACAGTAATTTCATATAGCTTCATTACTGACCTGTTTTGTTTTTCTGATGTTTCACAGATGAATTCTTTAAATAGTTATCTACTTTTTTTAACCTTATCCTATATATTCTGAATATATTCAATAAATTAATGAGAGTTATAATTTTGTTAATTATACAAGTATATGTCTTAGTTGTTTTTGAAAACCACATTCAGGTAATCAAGTGAAAATAAAGTTATTTGAATAAAAGAAACACAGAAACTGTAATTGGATGTCTGTATTAAATAATTCAAGATCTTTGATATAGACTGAAGTTACCAATAGTCTCAAATACACTGAAATTCAGATTAGGACATGTTTTTACAAATATAGTTTAATTAGGACTTTTTAATAGACTGATTCAAATTAAACTTTCTGAGTGCACTTTAGTGGAAAGCCATTTTTTTAAATCACAAAAAACAAATAATTAATTGAAGCTTGTTTCCAAATAAGCTAACATGGAAGTCCACCAGTCATAGACTTACCTGGATGCTGGAAGTTCCTGGAGTTGGTTTCTTACCAGCTCTCTGTGCCTTCCTCTGTGCCCGGGGGGAGCTGCCATGCAGTATTTATGCTGCTTTTCCCTTACTACATGAGGTTACCCATAGTTTAAGCTCCTCCCCCTGCCCCAGAGGTGAAAAGCACAAATTATGATGGAAAGTTCTATTGGGCAGGCATACAAGATCAGGTTGGGCTCTCTTTTTCCTTGTTTTCTTATTGAAAAATAAACTCTTTGTCTTAAATATATATTAATAGTTTTAACCATGCACCATCTTTTTCTGTGATTTTATTTTAGAAGTTATTACTCAGATGTTTAGGTTAGTTCATAATGGGATGATCCTATCCCCTTTATATTTTTAGAAAGGACATTCTTGTGTTAGTTGGTTGAAAATACTTGGTAGTATATAAAAGTAGGGGAAGAAGTCTTTTGGAGGGGAGTGTGGATTTAAACCATCATCTAAATTTACTTCGGTTATTACATGAAGCCATTAATGTGTCCGTGAATGTTTCTAAATTTTTATGAAAATAGCTTACTCCAATTCTTATTTTTAGGCTTGAGAGAAACACACGAGTGAAAATGTAGATATGCAGTCTTGTATTTCAGAATTTTAATATAAGTCCTCAGCCATTAATAAGAGAAATATTAACTGTTAGCATATAAATGTTTCAGTGTTTGCATACTATTTAAAATTTTTTAGACAGAGGCAAAATATCCATGAATTTGATAGTAGAGTTAGCAATAATTACCCTGAAGAATTTATTTATTATTCTGAGTGTGTGACTTTTTTTTTATTGGAGTATAATTGCTTTAGAGTGTTGTGTTAGTTTCTGCTGTAGAACAAAGTGAATCAGCTATATGTATACATATATCCCCTCCCTCTTGAGCCTCCCTTCCCCCGCCCCGACCCCCATCCCACCCCTCTAGGTCATCACAGAGCACCAAGCTGAGTGGACTTGTAGACACGGGGTGGGGGGGGGAAGGGGAGGGTGGGATGAATTGAGAGAGTAGCATTGACATATATACACTACCACGTGTAAAATAGATAGCTAGTGGGAAGCTGCTGTATTGCACCCTGAAGGATTTAAATTCATTGTTTACAACACTATACTGTGTTCAGTAAATGGCTTCAGATTTTATTGCTTAATTTTGGGTTTTACTTTAGAGTTGCAGTGGAGATTACAAAAACCCTTAACTTGATAAGGTCCTATCATGTCCATTTAAATAAGGTTGCTGTATTCATTTCATAAGAAAAATAATCTTCAGACTTTGCTTTTGGCTTTTTAAAAGTATTATTGGTTTACCTTGCAGTTTCGTTCAGGGATCTTGAATCAGCCCAATTAGAAACGTTTTTTTCCCCCAAAGATGAAAGTAAATGTTATCATTGTAATTTTCAGTGGTTAGTATTCTCTTTAACAATGTTAGGAGACTCTTTAAATCAGTTTTCAGGATCCTAAAGAGTCTAATAACAGGAAGTTGAGAGGCCAAATTCTGATTCTTACTAAATTTCATAATTTTGGAGCTAAATCACATCAACTGTACACGTAAAGTAGGTGAGAAGGAAAATTCCATAATAGGTATAGATACGTCTTTTTAAAAAATCTCTGCAGAATTAAAGTGGTATGGATTCAGCATTGATCAGTAATTGAATGTTTGACCAGTAGGTGAAATAAGGGTTTGTTCTTTTTCTTCCCTTCCTCCTCCCCTGCATATAATTTTCTATATATATTTTGAACTAAGCCTTGTATAGCACCTTGTAGAAATGTAAGTGGATAACTCATCTCACTGCCTTCCTTTCTTCTCTCACTTTTAAACCTTGTATTGGTTGCCATATTTAAAAACTTACAATGTTATTGGTTGCCATATTTAAAAATTTACAATGTCCTATATGTCTCTATATTATATTCACAGATATATATGAAATATGGCTTTTATATCAGTTCAGATTTACAGAAGAATTGGAAAGATTATATTTTCTAATCATTCTTTTTTTATTGAAGTATAGTTGATTTCCAGTGTTGTGTTAATTTCTGCTGTACAGCAAAGTGATTCAGTTATACACATATATACATTCTTTTTCAATATTCTTTTCCATTATGGTTTATCACAAGATAATGAATATGGTTCCCTGTGCTATACAGTAGGAACTTGTTGTTTATCCATTCTATATATTCTGATCATTCTTTCATCATTGAAAATGATCTATGCAATAGTTTTTGTAATTATACTATTACTCTACTACATCTGTAAGAGACCACAAAGATAAGTGAGAGAAGTGGCTGCCTTCTATCTACTATGGTTCATTTGGAAAAGATTTTGAAAAAGTAGGTGAGGTAACATTATGGATGCCCTTGAATATTAGGCTGTAGAATTTGTTTTAAAAGTATTTATTAGAAGTGCATATTCTAGTATTTTTGTGTGTATATATGGTGACACACGCATACACTTATTTGTTTGTAATTGAGACTGATACCCTGTTAGACATCACTCATGTGAAAGTTCAAAGATTAATTCTTGGCCCTTCATTCTGTGCACCTGTGTAGACCAAGTGTTCCTCTGTGGTTACTCTATTTCCAGAACTTTTCACCTTAACCTCTCTAGGTGTCTGTTTTTTCTCAACACAATGAAAAGGTTGTATTAGGTTTCTAAACTCCTCCCAGCTTTAAAATTAGATTATTCTTGTGCTTGAGGTATTTTGCTGTTTCCTGTGGTGAGACTCCTGTGGCTTGGCTCCATTTAGTAATTACAAGACAAAATCCATACCAAGTGGTCATATGCCTTCTTTGGGGGGTATGTAAATACATGTGGGTATTTGTCATTCTATATTCCCATTTAACGTTGGAAAATGTGGTGTCTTTATTGAATAAGCCTTGGATGCTCAACCCTTTTTGCAAATAGTGTACTTATTTCAGCGCAAGGAATCTGACTACTGTTTGCTTTGTTAGTCACATAAGAAACACTGTCTCGTCCAAAACAGATTGTAGAATCAGAATATTTGCTAGCCTCACCCCACCCAATTGTGTATTTAGAACTATTTTTATCCTAAGAGTTTACTTGTAGCTGTTGGAAGTGACTAGTCTGTGGCTTTATGACGAAAACCCATTCTACTTAAAGAACAGAAAGTCATGCTCTTTAAGCTCAGTAACCTAAGTGGCTTTTTAATATCAAATATCAGTGTTTTTTGCACATCTAGCATTTAGCTGCTATTAAGCTCGCATGTTCATTTTCACTTCCCAGGGTATCATTAATTCACCAAATATTTCTTGAGTACCTTCTGCATGTCAGGCATGGAGATAAAAAACTGGACGAATGATGTACAGCCGCCCCCCCTTACAGTGTTTAAACAGTGGTTCTCAACCTTCTTTCCACAGTCCTGGGGTACATGACACAGTTCCTTCTGTCTTTGGGGTTCATTAAGATCATGGTGGTTCAGAGACGATATTTAGAAAAAGCTTCTCAGGTGATCATGAGGGACTTCTAAGTTGGAATGTCTTAGTCTGCTCTCAGTGTTCTGTTACCAGCTTGTTAATATTAGATACATAATTTTTGTTGTTTTTGTTCATATGGTTTTTAACTTTACTATAGAAAAATTTAGTCTTATCCATAGAAGTAGAGAGAGTGGTTACAGTGAATGCCTTTGTGCCCACTACCCAACTTAAACTAATCTCAAGTCACTGTCACTCAGTCCTTCTTCCATTCATCACCCCCCATATTTTTAAATCCCATATATTGTACCAATTCACCTGTGAAATTTCAGTATATTTCTCCAGAAGATAAGTTCTTTTTCTTTAAAATAGTATCTTCATCAAACATAAAAAATTAGTTATTTCTTAATTTTATCAGATGCTTTAGTTCACTTCAGATTTCCCCAATTGTGTGTGTACACACACACACGTAAGTGTATATACACACACGTATATACACATATATATACACATATATATACTCACAAACATATGTAGAGATACACAAGCACATGTGTAGCATACATACATATTCATACTTTTTTACTGATTGTTTATTGTTTGTTCAACTGAAATTCATGAATTTCCCCTAATTGATATGTGCCTGTTAATGTAGGTTGCTTATCCATGTCTCTTTTCTCCCTTTACAGCTTATTTGTTGAGAAACTGGGTCATCTTTCCTGTACAGTTTCCTACAATGTGGATTTTGTTGTCACTTAACATGCTTCTCTGTATCCTGTTTTTCCTGTAAATTGGTAGTTAGATCTAGAGGTTTAATCTGATTCAGGCTTGAGACACACACACACAAATACTTTTTGGCCAAGAATACTTTATAGACAGTGGTATGGTGTATTTCAATCAGGAGACCTTTTATTGCTGGTTGTTTCTCTTTGTGGTATTACTAGGAATGATCATTACCTAGGTAACTTAATTCTACCATTGCTCCTTTGCTTATTAGCTAGAATACTTCTGTAAAGAAAAATACTCCAACTATTTGGTTACCCTGAAGTACAGTTTGTATAGAAAAAGCAGGATAGATACCTTTACCAGTGTATAAAACAATAAGCATATTTCCTAGCATTCTTCAGAGGTGGCACAGTGAGGTGTTTGAGTATCACTATAAACTCATGGATTTAAATGCATTTTATGTTTTTCAGTCCATGGCAGTTGTTATTCTTATTATTGCTCAGATTTTTCCTCCATCTTTGGTCAGCAGGAACCTTTTCATGTTGGCCTCTGAATCCTTTTGGTATGATCGAGGAGTCTTTTATAGCTTCTTCCGTCCAATATTTTGTACTTGCCCTGACCCAGAACTGTAATTGGGGGGTCTTGGTTCGTTTTGTGGGAAATAGAAGTTGGAGACCACAATCTGGGTGCCTGGGTACTAAGGGTGTGCATTGTTCCTGGTTCGATGATTGTTTCTGGGCTTTTTTAGTGGAGAGAGCTAGGGGATTCATTCATGTAATGTTAATTAAATATTAGACATCATAACTTCATACTAATACATCTAATTCAGACTGAGGACCACAGGGTGTTTTCTTAGTGACCTGCAACCTGTATTTCTAGCTCCTTAGTACTACACTAAAAACCTCATTCTCATGACAGTAATGTAGTTATTTGTTTGCTTTTTATTCCTTAACACTTTGACTTCTTAGAATGACAATACCAACATTCACACCACAGTATTGAAAAAGGTTTAGGATTATTTTTAAATTCTTTTGGTATTTCCACTATAGCTGTATAGTCAAATCAGTGTGCCTTATGGTCCCTTGAAATGGCTCATTTCAATGTAGTAATGCTACCCAGTCAATTCACTGTTAGGTTTGTTTTGTTTTGCTTTCAATTTTTAGGAATGCTCTTTTAAAATTTAATTTTGTTTGGTAATTTCCTAAAGTTCCTGTAGTGTGCTGATAAATGTTTCTTGGGGGTTAGGGAGGTCTGTGTGCTGTAATCAGTGGTGTAGATACTCCCACCATGGCCAATTGCAAACCAGCTCACAAAACACCTGAACCTTTACCAAGAGCCAGTACAAGCCAGCTCCGACATGCATTACATATTTCCCAAGTCAAATTTACAAAACAAGGAATATTCAGAGAAATCTGGTCTCCATTCCTGACCTATTACCCACCCTGTGTTTCACCTTCCTTCTGTAAGTAAGCTTTTTTAAAGAAAAAAAGTTTTTGGTTTATCTTTCAATTGTTTTTAAAAATAAGTACTCGGGCTTCCCTGGTGGCGCAGTGGTTGAGAGTCCGCCTGCCGGACTCTTGAGCATCTTTTCATATAGTTAAGACTTTATTTCTAGCCCACTTCTCCTAGAAGTGTTCTGTATCCTATAAACAAACCTCTTTTTTATGATATAGGTTGCATATGTTTTTCCCAGTTTGTCATTTGTCTTTTTAGTTTACCCATGAGGGTTTTTTTAACGTTTAAAATTTTCTCTTAAGGTACATAAACTGTTGATTCCGAATGTTATTGTTCTTTCAGACTCGGAGCTCTAAGGAACATTAAAGGTTATCTGGATCAATCATTTCATTCTTCAGAGGAGGAAACTAGTTCCTCTGTTATGAATGTCTCATTCCCTAATGTTTAATTGCGTTAAATTTATGAAGTGAAGACCTGTTGGTGAGGGAGCCCATTGAGGGAAAACTCCATAGACTAAGCTGATGTGTTCATCTCCTTACCCTAGCAGGATACTGACTTTCCTGTTCCAATCGTCCTTCAGTCTTTAACAGCGGAAATGAGGAAGGCGCCCAGAAATTTAGTTAGGGCACTTGGAGGCCCACAGCTTCCACCACCACCTAGCTGCACCTCATTCCTCTTGAAAAGGTTTTAAAAGAACATTCATAGGTGCTATTACAGAACCCAAGAGCTAAAAATGATCCATTTGTGTAAATAACCTAATGTGGTCTAGTGGTTAGATACCTGCTGAGAGCTTGAAAGGAGAAATTCATGCAAAAAACAGGTGTTGATGAAAACCCCTGAAACTTCAGGCCAGGTCAAGAAAACCAGTCATTTAGAAAGTTGGAACAAGGGCTTTATATTCTATTTTCTGTTGCACAATAAATTGCCACATTACTTAAAGAATTCATAGTTTTGTGCTTCAGATGGTTAATGACATCATCGTCTTTCCATAGTAACCTGCCAAGTTAAAAATATAGAGCTTTTTGGGCTTCCCTGGTGGCGCAGTGGTTGAGAGTCCACCTGCCGATGCAGGGGACACGGGTTCGTGCCCTGGTCCAGCAAGATCCCACATGCCGCGGAGCGGCTGGGCCCATGAGCCATGGCCGCTGAGCCTGCGCGTCCGGAGCCCGTGCTCCACAGCGGGAGAGGCCACAGCAGTGAGAGGCCCACGTACCGCAAAAAATAAAAATAAAAAAAGAATAAAAAAATATAGAGAGAGCTTCTTGGCTCTTTGACCTAAGATCTTCAAGGATCTTGGCCATCCAGCAGAGTCTCGGCCGTTCAAACACATTCCTACTTTATTAACAAGTTCCGTTTTCATGTGCAGTCTGCTAAGTTGGAAGGAGAAATTAGAGAATTAAAGTATTAATTGGAGTAGTCACAGGGTAATGCTTTTTATTTAAACCTCTTTGCCCCCCTGCTTATTATAATACATAGAACGATCACTACCTATCTAGAGGGTATGAAGCACAGTTTCTATGGGTGGCAACCAGACCACCAAGAAACCTTCCTTCAAGACTGATGCCCTATAGCTGTGTAACTTACTCATATTAACAATTAAAATACATCCTGGTGTTTTTAGTTTAAGTAATGCTGGGCCCCAGTCTGCTTACCTTTAATCAATCAACTGTTACCTGGCCGGCAGACCTCTGCCCCTGACTGTGGACCAGTGCTAAAGGGTTACCTTCCTGCCATCTCTGGCTCCTGCCTTCTTACACCTGGTTTCCTCATTAGTAAAATCCCTAAAGTCTGCTTACTTGCTTTCAGATTTTTAAAGTAGTTACTACTTAGAGAAAATGTAGGAAATAGAAAATAAAATTTATACACCACAGAGGTATAATAACTATTAACAGTGGTATTTTCCCCACAAATGATCTGTTTAGTGCTAAGCTTCTATCAATTATCTTTAATCACCTATGGTAAAATAAATCTTGCCACTTCTGATACCAGTAAGACTGAAATGTAGACATGCTATGGTCCTGTCCTGTTTTCTCTTATTTTTATTTGTTAGGAACCTTGGAAGATGAAATAAGATATATGTGAAGTGGTAGAACAGTGTCGGGGAATGCTCAGTAAATGTGAGTGATGGTGATGACCACCATGATGTTGAAGGAGTGTACACCTCTGACATTATACTTGAATCTCTGTATAGTGTCAGTCTTCCCAAATGTTTGCCAAACTTTGAGTCTCTACTGTGTGCCATTTGCTGGGTTAGATGCTGCTAACCTGCTACGGGTGATCTTAGTGAAATGGAGGAGACAGATACCAAACACTCTGGCTTCTTCAGAGTGCAGAAGTCGTGGATTCTGGTGTGAAACCGTCTTTCAAATCATCAATGGTGTCCTCTTATCACACTTTTTAATTGTTCCTGAATATAATTCAAGGACTGTTGGTTATTTACCACTGAAACTCCTCTCTGTACAGGTAGTGCCTAGTACAAAGCATGGACCTTGTAAATATTTGCTGAATGAATGAATTAAGAGCTTTAGGAGACCAGGTTTCAATATTTATTGAGTGTGGGCATTTTGCCTCACACTTGTGGGCACTCAGGGGTGGGTCCTTTTGCGCAGTGTTGGTTTGAATTGGGGTATTTTCAGTCTGTGTCTTACCTTAAAATAACTCGGAATTCTTGGAGAAGTCACAGCATCAACAACTGCTTCCAAAGCCATTTCACAAAAGAGACTGTGGCTCCTGTTCTAGTGACTGTGTACCTTCCAGTGTCCTATTGGTAATCGAGTTAGAATTTCAGAGTAAGATTTTCCAAAGACAGTGTTTCTCAAGGTAGCCATGGTTGGAGGTGTAGAGTTAAGTGGATAGGTCAGGAGAGGGGCTGAATGGAGAGAGAAAGAAAAAGAAGAGGAGCCCATACTCTCGAGAATTTAAAGGGATTTCTTTAAATGTCTCAGAAACTCGAACTGTACGGTTTTAGAGCAACGAATAACTTTTTAGACAAGGCTGTGCTTCATTTTCCAAATTTCTTCACCCATCCATACCTCATTTACTTGTTGATATATCCATTCATTCAAATCCTCACTGTATTAAACACATATGCC
Source organism: Grampus griseus (assembly GCF_964374135.1). Classification (NCBI taxonomy): domain Eukaryota; kingdom Metazoa; phylum Chordata; class Mammalia; order Artiodactyla; family Delphinidae; genus Grampus; species Grampus griseus. The sequence continues at coordinate 45,199,027 of NC_139007.1, forward strand.
AGGAAATACAAATGGGCTCATAGACTACTGACAGCATTTATTAATTCTTTCCCTGCCCAAACTACCTGTTAGCATCTTCCCTCCTGAATGGAAATATGTGACCTTTAAAGGGAAAATAAGTTATTATTTGGAAGGTGGGCAGTGGATAGATATTTTAGAACATTAGAGTTTATAAGATGAAAAATTGGAGAATCACATTCAGTATCACAAAAAAATGAATATTTGAGCTACAAGAAATGCTAATCTTAGTAAGTACCAGAAACTGATATTTAAGTTTTGTCTGAAGCAGACATAAACCCATTTTTTATGACTCGAATTAAGTCCTCTGGGTAACAGTAACATACACACGTACATGCACACACACACCTGTATTTAGCAAAGGTATGTTTGAGCAGAATTCACTTTTTTCCATTAAAACCATAGGTAATGTATCACTCCATTATTTAATGAACAATGTAATATAATTTTGGTAATATAACATATTACCGAACATATTTTCCACAAGTTATACTTAATATTTACTCTAGCTTCATTATACTTTAATTCAGTTGAAAGATATTTTTTAGCTGTACTTCAGGCACTGCTTTAGCTCTATGCTCATCCCTGGTCATGTTTTTACCAATAGTCTTATTTACTGCTCCTGAAATTTGTATGGAGGATCAAGTGTCTTTTAGAATTTTGAAATCTGTCAGAAAGTGTCCACCTGAATAGCTAACATATATTAAGCGTTTATCATGTGCTAGATACAGTTCTAAGAACTTTGCATTATTTATCTCATTTACTCCTTGTAGCAGCCCCATGAAGTAGGTACTATTATTATCCCCATCTTTAGACATGAAGAATTGAGGCCCAGAGAGGTTAAGCATCCTAGCCAAGATCACACAGTAGGTGATGGTAAAGTTATTATTGTCTATGGATATATTTCTTAAGGATTTACAAGGGACCCAGTATAATTTTAAGTATAGCACTGTTTAATTCAGAACTACTGTGCTGGCTGTTCTTTGTCAGGAATTTGTATGCTTGCTTTCCAGATCAGCTTCTCAAATTTAAGGAAACTGTTTTCATTCTTTGCCATTGAAAGAGCATGTTGTTTCAGTTCTAGAATTGGTTAATTTAGAATTTGCTAATTAAAAAAGAAGCTAATTAAAAAGCAAATAGTGCTAATGTTAATATGTTTGCTTTTATCCTGAAGAAGTGTCTAATATGGTTATTTTTAGCCCATCATGGTCTTTTATAATGGTTGAAAGGCAGGGTGGCATTACTAATAAATTCTCAGTGTTTTGGGAGATGTTTGAATTATTACTAATATTTTAATCCTAACAATGGATAAGCTGTAGTAAAAGTTGTGAGGGCTTTTTGTTCTGAAAAAGAGATCCCTAAATGGGGAAACCTTAGTGTGGGATTCTCAACTTCAGAGAGTTTGATGGTTTTTAAAAGAAAAGGCAGAGAGGGCTTCCCTTGTGGCGCAGTGGTTGAGAGTCCGCCTGCCGATGCAGGGGACGCGGGTTCGTGCCCCGGTCCGGGAAGATCCCACATGCTGCGGAGCGGCTGGGCTCGTGAGCCATGGCCACTGAGCCTGCACATCCGGAGCCTGTGCTCCGCAACGGGAGAGGCCACAACAGTGAGAGGCCCACGTACCGCAAAAAAAAAAAAAAAAAGAAAGAAAGAAAGAAAGAAAAAGCAGAGAGCTTTTTATGAATTGACTTACTATTTGAATTCTCTTGTTGATATATCCTAGGTGACCGCTGACCTACTTCTTCAAATGCTGTTATTTCTTTAGATTTAATATGCTCAGAATAACTCAACTCTGAGCTAAAGCTTAACCGAAGTCCTGTCTTTAGTTCACTCCTGCCCTTCAAATGGAAAAATTATTTTTGAGTTGTCAAATACAACATAAAGAACACAAGTGTCATGTGATTGTATTGGCGCCAGGAACCTTAAAATACATTTTAAATTTAGTATTACCCTATTTGAACTGGGACTAACATTCTCATCAAATAATCTTTTTTTCTTCAAATTTAGGTAAGTCCATTATTGTGTATATAGAAAGTTGTATTCCAGTATACAGTTTCATTGATATAACACCTCTTCTTAATTTTGAGTTCATAGCAGTTTCACTATTTGTGTTTAATATTTAGATATAATTTTTGAGTGGGGCTGGTGGAGTAGCATTAGAATCTATGCTTGGTTTTGTAAAGAGTACACTAATTTACATACTCTAATGGGATACGTTTAGAATTTCATTTTTTGATCTTCATATTTGTATAAAATATTTTATTTAGGCTGAGGTAAAAATGATGGGGAATTGCACCTGGCTACAAATATGATGTTAAGAGAGTAAGAGTAGATATTGGGATATTTTCTGTTTTGTCTCCAGTTCTACTTTTCGCTTGATTTCCCCATAAACCTTTCTTTCTCACATTGGTAAATTTAGTTTATAATTGCTTTTTAGCTTTGCCACCAGTAGGATTTGTGTATTGTAACCAAGAAAAGCTTTTAAAGATTAATTTAGTAAAAGGCATATTGATCATAGATGACAGATAAAATAGTACAGTTACAAAAAATAGATGTATGCTTATGTAGCACTACTATAAAAAAATACAGGTATAATGAGAAAAGAATTATTTGGCAAAAATTCTGGTAGGAGAATTTAAGGGGGAAATGTTAAGAGTTTTGTGGCCTGTGGGAAACAACCAACCTTACGAAATGCTGTATGTTTTTTGGTGAGGGAAAAAGTGCTCAGTCTACTAGAAACAATTTGTGAGTGATTAACTTAAAGACTTAAAATTTTGTTGTCTGGTACAAATGTTGATTAAACTCATGTAGATTTTGGGTAATACAATTATTATGTTTTGGATAATACCATTTAAAAGCTGACTTCACAGTAATGTTGAGAAATAATTGTATTTGAGAGCCATCTATACTTAGACTTTATTTTACCCTCAGTACTGATACATCAAAATTCTTGTACATTTTAATGTGTACTGTGTGCTACAGTATAACAGTGTTGAACTGCTTTTAAAATGTACTTGACTTGCAGTGTTGATAAATTTATCATAATTTTTTAAAACATTGCATATGACAGTGAAGAGCCCATATGTCTTTTTAAATTTAACTTCATAGCGCTTTAGTCTAGGATCTGATTTTTCAACTGGAAAGTGCATATGTGGGTCACTTTAATGAGCTGTGGTTCTTTAGATATTTCTTGTCATGGGAGGAAAGCGAGAAATAAGAATTTAACTTTGTTTCTCTTAAGAGGCATTATAAATATTAAGTCATCTTCTTCAAGGTAAGGGCCATTTGTATAAATGTTGTCTGTCTGTGAGACTCTAGTAAAGCCCTAGAGTTTGTCAGTCCCTTTTTAAATAGCATTCCCTGATCAACACTCTAATTAGATCTGATTCAACTTTGTCGTCAGATTGGCCTTGAATTTGTTTTGTATCTTATGTGTGTCATGTACTTCGCTTTTCTCATTTGACCCACGGAACTTCATGTGACAGATATTATCACTCTTTCTTCCAACATAAGGAAACTGAAGCCCAGCAGGTAAAGGACTTGCACAGGTTCAATAAGCCAGTAGGTGGCAGAGCAGAGAGTTTGGATGCCAGGTTCAGATGCTACGTTGGCATTTTCCACAAGAGCATGCAATCATGTATTTTTAAATACTCCTCTTTTGTTTAATTTCCTCTGATGGTTACTTAAATCAATCAACTTATGCTAAAGTTCCATCCCTTATAAGCTAGCTGAAATGCTAATGTAGCAGTTTTACATCATTTGGCTGCTGTACTTACTCAGGGTAGAAGCAATTCTTTTGCTCTTCTGGCCACATTATGCCTGTCTCCCCTTCCTGCCTTACATCATTGCTTTCCACAGTTTTCAAGAACAAGGACCCCTTGTTTTAATGTATATAATGTATATACAGTATATATATATATATGTATATATTTGATGTATATATAGTATATATAATTCTTTTATACAAAAAGCAAAGAATATTAACAAAGTGGACATATATGTATCTGCCACCCACCTAAAGAAAACCTACATTATCGCTACTCTTGAAGCACCTGTGCCTACCTCCCTGACTTATTCTCTGTGTTCCCCCTGTAGGTAACTCTGCTGAATTATGTGTCTATTATTCCTCTGTCGTCATAGAAAGGATAGCCTCCCACATCCCACCCCCCAAAACACACACATACATAGCCCACAATAACTTTTTTTATTGCATGTTTTTAAATTCTCTTTAAAAGGAACTATACTGTGTGTGAGCCTCTGCAATTTGATTTTCTGATGCAACATTATGATTTTTGAGATTTGTCTATATTATGTGTGTGGCTGTCGTTTGTTCATGTTCTACTACTATATAGTTTCCCGTGGCATATCAGAATTTATTTGTTCATCTGCTGATGGATTTTTAGCTTATTTTTATTTGCTTGCTGTTAAAAATCATGCTGCTTTAAACATTCTTTTACATATTTCCTAGCTGCCCACAAAAGAATTTTTCTAGGGAGTACACTAGGAGCATAATACTGAATATACATATTTTCTCTTTTACTAGATAATGCTAGATTATTTGCTAAAGTCATTTTATGTTTTACAGCAGAGCATAAGAATTACAACCACATGGTGTCATCTAAATTTTAAGGTTTATCAATCAGTAGTTGTAAAATGCTGTCTCATTAGATTTTTATTTGTATGTTCCTGATTTCTAATGAGGGTGAGCATATTTTCATATGTTTATTGGCCGGTTGTGTTTACTCATCTCTCAAATGCCTGTTTGTATCTTTGCCCATATTTTATTGAGTTGTCTGTTGTTGTCATTGGTTTTTTTTGACATTCCTTCCATATTTTGAATATTGATTTTCATTAGTTATGTGTTTTGCAGATACATGGCATCTTATATACTGTCTACAGCTATCTAGCCAAGAAAAACTCTATTTTAAAAAATAGCTCATTGAGATACAGTAAATTAATGGTTGTTATTCTTTTCCCAACTTTCCAGTGGGACTCTATGCCGTTGTATATTCAAGAGAAGACCTGGCGCCTCTTTGAATGATGGTAGAGAAGGTTTCACTAAATTTTTCTTTTGATGACTTTCTTTTCTGTAATAGAGATAGGTGATCATTCTCTTTACAGAATTTGAAATTCTAGGCTTACTTGAAAAAGTTCTACATAAATCATTAACAAAAGTTTATATTCGACATTTGAATTCAAGGAGAAGTTATTTTCATGCAATAATAACTAGTACCACATTTGTGTTATCAGGATTTCCAACAGGAAAATGTTTCCAATTGAGGATTATGATCAGCATTTAATTACCGAAAATCCTCATACAGGTCCTAATTGTGTTAGTAAGTGGTTTTCTGAGAAAAATACTGTAAATGTGGTATATCTGTAGTCTAGAAAAATAAAGAGGAATTCCTTTTACAGGAAAATTTTGAAGTTAGTTGGATTAAAAATAAAAAAAAAATTGTTACCTTATTTTCACTTCATAGCTGATTTGTAATGCATGATACAAATAGAATTATAAAACATTTTAAGGGGGCTAAATGGATACCCGTTCAAAATATGAAACTAATGTTAGTACAGTTCACAGGTGTTCCATTTTATTTTTTAGAATTTTGGGCACCGATTTTAGCAATTTAATTTTAAAAGACAAGAATACCACAAACTCTGTTTTATTAAACATCATTTTTGCTTTTTTTTTAACCTGGAAAAATCTTAGGAAAAAGTAGTAGAGGTTGCATTGAGTTGAAAAAAAAAAATTTACTAACATAAAAATCAAAACCACAACCTAATTTGTCTACTGAAAAAGTATCTCCTGCTTAGTTTCAGGTTTCATATTTTATATTTAAGGATTTTATATATCATCAATGCCAATTCCACTCTCAAACTCATTTTTTACTCTTAAAACATGTTCAATGAGCTTGTAACTTGTTTCCAGTAATTTTGTTGAAATCTGTTGGAATCGAAAACAAACGTACAGGAAAATGAGATTATAGTGTGTGGTGAAAACTAAGTTTTGTGCTTATAATAAGAAATGTCTTTAGCGATCTGGGCATCTTGATAGAATGATAACTCAAAGAGGCTCATGGCAGTGGAATCAGTGAAATAAATGTATAGTGTTCTTCAAACCTTGAAAAATAATTTGGCACTGCTTTTCTTGTTTCTTTTCATTTCTTGTCACCTGTCTTCTTCAGAGGCTGAAGATGCAAGGTTCTGTATTTACTAGCTCTAGGAGATGTTTTCTTATTCAAAGGCCTTTATTCCAGATGCTTCAGCTCTTCACACATGTGTCAGTCTGAATACATGGAAATCAAGCAAATGCCTCAAAAAACCTAGGTTAACTATTCTCTATTTATGTTTTATGGTGGGAAAATTGGTAGATAAAAACATAGATATTATGGTTTTATCTTATTTGGAAGAAGGCTGTGGTTCTGTCATACACATTTTGCTATTACTGTGAAATTCCAGAGACATGATTTTGTTATTTTGTATAATATTTAGGAGTAATATCAAAATGCCTGATACTTCACTCATACTAAATTTGCCTCTGGCATAGATAATAATTAAAGGAATTTCCACCAACATAAATAACATTAGAAGGAATAGTGCTACATTTTTCTGCTACATTTTTTCTGATTTTTTTGTTTCGAATGAATTAATTCTACTACTTATAGTTTTTTTCTCCCTATGAAAACTGCCAACAAGTTACACTATCCTTGTTAGCCGTAGATAAGGAATGGGAGTGTGCCCTTTTTCCTAAGACAAGTGATCATTTTATGGATAAGCCTATAAGGAAGTAAGTCATTTACTTAAAAAATTAACTATAATGATTTGTTTTGTTGTAATCAAATCAAGAAGGATTATTACTTTGTCATTAATTGCAGCATGGCTGAATTTATATCAGTGTTTGGTTGTGATGTATTTTCTCTACTAGATTTTAATCTATAACAGTAAGAAATTTTTAACCCTTTATAAAAATGCAGGTGTGAATGGGATGTCTTAAGCCTTTTTTACAACTTGGGGAAAATTTTAGAGAGATAGGAGCTTTTTCATTATGGTTTTTCACAGTCATTGCCAAATAAGTATGGTCGTTGATTTTTTTAATGATGAGGGTATCCAGAGCTAATTTATTCCTGGTATTGGCCATTCTACATTTGAACATTATTGAACTTCTAGGGTTTTTTATATAATTGGAATCCATTTTTATAACAGAAAATATGAAAATGAACATTTATTCTTGTTACAATGTTAAAATGTAAACTTACAGAACACCAACTTCCATTCATATACACTGAGCTGCTAAATATGTTTGTTGAACTTGTCTTTTCTAGTTTTCTATATTACTTTAAATGTAGGATTCTAAGTTTAGAACACAAATATTTGGGTGTATTTGAATTAACATTGATTTCCAATAAGCTAGTAAATGGACTCTTAGAGCTAATTTTAATCCACACCAGACTTTGGGACACACCAGACTATTTCCTAGACTTCACAGCAGTAATACAGTCTTGAGAGGGACTGGGTGTGATTGCAGTTGTCTCTGACAACTTTGAGCTAGTTCACCCATATCCCAGCCACAAATATGCATGATAGGAGAATAAGACCTCTCTTCGGCATATGGTTCAAAATGAGACTTTTTTTAACCCAGGGATCTTAGACTGACAGCATTGACTTGTCTGCACGACTGTTGAAAGTTCCTGGATTTATTTTAAAATGTGCTATTTGCCAGCAGTGGGGACGTGATCTAAGGGAAAAGGATTCAGCTGGAGTATGATGTTGAAATATTCTCAGAGTGAATGAACTCTTAGGTTTGATTCTTGTATCAGATTGACACATGAGAAATAGAGTGCCTTTTAAGTCTAGTATGTGAGCAAAGTAATAGGACGTAAAAGCTTCCTATGGGTTTGAAGCTTTGTAATAGACTGGAAGGTTCTTTAGGATCTTCCCCTCCCTCTGCAAAGTGTGTTATAATACAAAGGATACTGATAACTGCTTACCATTAAATGTCTCCAAATGAATTTGTTTTGAAAGATGATATATGATGATATGAGTCGGCAACAAAATATTTGGATTTTTTACATCATAAGATCTGAGTTCAATAACTCTCCATTGTGAGTTTCTAAAAAAAATTAAATAGTATTAAATTGATGGCTAAAAAGGAATGCTGATTTTCAAAATGCAGTTTTCTCTGTTCTTTATTATTTCTTAGTAAGGAGACTGGTTACATCATTGCTTGAGAATAAATCCACAAGCTTCACATTCATTTAAGACATTAAAATGGGTTCTTTGTTACTTTATTATAAGTCCTGTCATTGTCATCTTACTATTTTCTCTTCATCTCTTACCCAGTATTTATTTATTTACCATTTTATACATTCTTCTACTCTTAATGTTTCAGAGCTTTGTCTTAGGTATTGCCAGAGATCTATCTAAAAATCAAATTTGTGTCTTCCATCCAATAAAATATGAAAATGGTTTGTTTCTTTTTTTTCCCCCTTTACATTTTATTTTCTAAATAACATTCTGTTATTTAGAATACGATTTCATTTTTACCAGTAGCTGTTATGTGGCTGAGTTGAAAATTCTATTTGTAAACCAACTAAATAGAGTTTTGGGTACCTTCTCACCTTCTTTTAACATTTATTCAACAGTATTTAAGAGCAGCGAACACTTGCACAGAATTTTGTGTTTGGTAATTATCCTAATTTAGTATGCAATCTAGGCTTTTCACAGAGCACTGTACCAGGCAGAAGTCTTCTCTTATTTCTGGAGAGCAGCACAAAAGTGGAGAGAAGCCCTCCTTCTCCTAACTCTACCCAGGTACCAGCCACATGTTGCACAGCCCAGCTTGTTGGTTATGGTTATAGTTAGCGCTGATTAGGAAGAACTTCATACTTTGTAGTGGACAGAAGTTGAGGTGGGTGTGGGTGGATAGAATTTGGGGCAGAGAGAGTCCCTAAGGTGTGATAAAGCAGTGTGGATATTCTGAGATTCCAGTCCAGTATATAATTAAAAAGAAATAAAGCAAATAAAAAGTTATCCAGGCTGTAGAAAAAATGTTTTATTTTGTGGCATCATCCTGTGATTCTAGGTAGCTTCCTAAATGGACTTGATCATACTTTGACCTTTCAAGTTCAGAAAAGGGGGGGAAAGGGAATATCTCTGCAGCTATATGGCATAAGTAAATAATTGGAGTTGCTTCACTCAAGATGGGGAAAAGAAATCCCTTTGGGTTAAAGCTAGGAATATTCTCAGATGGCCACTTGGAAATTTTATCCTTAAAGAAAGAAAGAATTGCCGGGGGGAGAAGAAAGATAAATGAATTAACAAGTAAGAATTAGGGTTAAGAAGAATATTTATACTATCTGTATCTTATCCTGTATCCTGTAATTATGACACAACATAGCATATTTCTTAAGCTTTAGTGTACTATAAATTCTTCCTGATCAATATTTTTTTACGAATCATAGTATTATTAAAACTGAATAGATAGTCCAGAAATAGACCCAAAAGAATTAGGAAATTTAGTATACGATCAAAGCAGTTCAAATCAGTGGAAAATGGTTTACTCTGTAAATGCTGTTTAACCCATGGGTAGCTTTCTGGAAGTAAAGTTGTGCCCTACCTCCAAATATATCTAACACCAAAATATATTCCAGAGATCAAAGGTCTGACCATTAAATTGCCATTAATAAATGTAAGACCAATATGTATTTTTTTAAATCCTGGAGTCAGAAAACCTTTCTAAGTGTAGCCATAAAAGAAAAGATGTATGAATCTGATAACATTTAAAAAACATTCTGCATGTGAAGAAAAATAGAAGCAAAATTAAAGACAAATGAAAAACCAGGAGAAAAATTTCCAACTCATGTAATGGACAAGGTGCTAATAGTCTTAAAATATAAAAGTTTCTTTAAAAACATACTAAAAAAAAGTTCAATAATGGACAAAATATATAAACAGTTAACAGAAAAGGAAATATAAATGGCTTTAAACTTGTGCAAAGATGTTCAGTTTCATTCATAACAAGAAGTTGCAAATAGAAACTGCTGCACAAAGTGTAAATTAATACATACTTTAAAATTTTTAAATGCACATGACCTTCACTCAAGAATTCCATCTCTAAGAATTTATCCTACAGATAATTATAATTGCATATGTGCAGAGGACATGTATATATAAGGTTACTTGTTACACCATTTGCAATAGCAAAAGAAGGAAGCTACTCAAATATACATTAATAAAGACTAGCTACAACTTCATACATCTGTGCAATGGAACATTAAGTAGTCATTGAAAAGATGGAGCCACCTTGTTAGGGACTGATATGGAAGGACCTCCAGAATATATTTAGTAGAAAAAAATGTGTATAGAATAGAGTATATTGTAAACAGCCCTTGTGTAAAATACATATAATTGTTGTATATGTATCACGGACCATCACGGTTTATGTAAGATGGACAAGAAACTAGTAAGAGTGGTTGCCTTTTGGGAGGGGAATTGGATGGGATAGGAGAGAGGCTGACTTTCCATTGTATGCCCATTTTTACCTTTTGAATGTTGTAACATGTAAAAGTATAATATATTCCAAAATACATCTTTTAAAAAGACAAAAAGCAAAAGAGAAAAGAATGAAGCATTTGTTTTCATTGAATTTACTGTACATGCCATCCAAAGAGTTCCTTTCCTGCATTTCTGAGCATTTGAATACAGTAGTAGATAACAATAATCCTAAAGTTATAGTTAATTTTTTTTTTTACTAATACTACTGAATCTTACATTGCCTTAGGACCATCCTTGTGAATATCAGTTTTCATTGTACTCTCAAAATATGGACATGTTAATTAATAGAAGTATTAATGATGATAACAGAATTTTATATGTATTTTTTCAGTACATTAGTTTTTTTGTTAAGGAAGAAATGGTTAGAAGTTAGATGGTTCGTATAACAAAGTCATTATTATCTAAATTTTGAGATTTTTTTTGTTTGTTTTTCTCTGTGGGAAAACTGAGCAAAATAATTAGGAAAATAATGTTTACTATTAAGATATACTTAAATGTACTGACTTTTTAAACTCATATTTTGAGTGGGTACCTTTATAGGCAGTCATTTCTATAAGTAAATCAAACCGAAAGCATAACAGGGAAAATAAGAATCTAGCCAAAGAAATATTTTCAGTAAATATATATTATATGACATGGATTTATAAGTTACAGCTTATTTGAAGGAGCCAATCCTTTTTATCACTAGAACATACTGAAAATTTAAGTGATGAAAATTGACCATTCTTCTCAGACTTTCCTAGACATTTGGATTTTCATTCTATTTCACAAGTTTCTTAAATTTTTCTTTCTTTCTTATAAGACAGATACATAGCCCATGGACAAACACAGGTGGGCAGCGAACCAACAGAGTTCTCAAAATATTTTTTTCCTGGCAGGACATTTTAGGGTAATTACACATTTGGGTCAGAATTTGAAGGTGTAAGTGATATTATTAGCATATTCAACACAATTTAAATTACTCAGTGACTTCTAAAACATTAAGAACTTTTTCATAATTAAAAGCGTAAATAGCTGTGTTCGTCACTGCAAAATTTCAGAGCTTTATAAACCACTTCTATATACTAACTTATGTTTCTTCCCACTATGTGTGACAGGAAATCGAATAGACTGTGTGTTTCTATACTAGACTGACTTTGCATTTTAGGATTATAGTCTTCTAAATGATTTCCTTGCCAATATTAACAGAACACTGACCTATTCAAAGCCTGCTCTAGTAGGGTAAGTAAGTTGAGTCTGAGATGGAGCTCTCCAAACAGTGAATAGTGAAAAATATAGCACAGTTGCTTTTAACAAAAGTGAACCAAAGGACAGCTGTCAAAAAGGGTGGCTAGACTTGTAAGTGGAGAGAGAGCTGTTTTCCACAAGAGTCCCATTGCTTAGTACAGTCACTGAATTAAAAAGGAAATAGTTGAAATAGTTGAACTTAATCTCAGTGCATCAAATCAGTATAGAAATTGGGGTAGAACCTTTGAGTCTGCAATCTCTCTGTAAAATAAATGCTCTCTGTAAAATAAGTGGTGAAAGAGTTATGGAATTGGAGAGCTTGAAGATTCTTAGAGATCTTTTTGACCAGTCTCCTTTCTTTAGAGATGAGGAAATTGAGAAGGAATCTGATTTATACAGAGAATCAGGATTAGGGCCCGTGGCTTTTTATCTAAAGTCTGGTATCCCCCTCACAGGGATGATATTTCCTAGGATAGCTCCCTTTGAGGATTGCCCCCAAACTACTGTTAAGGACCTGTAAGAAGGCTTGTGGGCCATGAATGATGAGACTAGAAGCAAAGAAGCTAGATCATGTAGTTGTGAAGACCCAAAGAGCTTGGTCTTTGACAAAGACCGTGAGAGGCCACGGCTTGAAGGATTTTTTTGCAGAAAAGTGACCTATTAAATATGTGCTTCTAAAAGATTACTCTGGCTACAATATGCAGAATTTTGGGGAGTCAGTGGTCGCTGGGAGGTCATTAAGAAAATGGTGTCTTGGACTAGAATGGTGTGGTGTGGCTGGAGTGAAGTAGCTGGGTAAAAGTGATATTTAAATGCTAATTTTGAGAGATTGGAGTGTCATCTTGCAGTATTTGATAAGCTTATTTTTATTCATGTTGCTTGCTATTGTAGTTCTCTGTCATATATTCTTGTCATTTAATATAATATCAGTAGGGAAACTGGAGAGTCTTGGAATATTATATTTAGTAAACATCAAATGTGGTGAGTTTGGGAATACCACTTAAAATTATATGTAATATATACAGAGTTCTCATTTAAATATTACATAAATTGATTTAGGTACTATGATTGGCACTTAAATTTTATGAATAGAAACAGTTTCAGGTTATATGTGATTTTAGGAGTTTTGATAACATGACATTTGACAACTTTTTACGGCACTTAAAAATGTTATCTTTCGTCTGCAGAAGTCTTGGCATCTCTGGATTTACCTGTGTTTCTGAATTTGATCAGGGAGTAGGGTTTGCGTCTCCTAATTGTAATTTGTATCACTTGCTCATCCCTTTTTTTGCTTCTGTACAGTATCCTGCCCATCTTCCCACTGCCCTGAGTGCCTGCACCATCCCTCTTCTCTCTCCCCTCCCCCTACACAATGAAGGATTGTCGTGTCAGAATGTGTGCACCTTTCAGTGAGTGTATCAGCCATCATAAACCCCATTCGTATGTGCAAATACACTTTTACTATGCATATTTTTCCTGGCTAATTTTTTCTCAAAATAAATTACTCAAGAAGGAAAATCCTAAATGTTTTCAACTTACACTGTTTTGGGCTTATGCCCTCCAGAATTATCATATGATTAAAAGCCTTGTAGAACAGGCTTTTATTCTGTTAATTTGCTTATTCACTTGAAATATATTGAGCATTTGCATGTTGTTCCTTTTTGTCATTATATAGTGTCCTCCTTTATCTTTCTTCATAGCCTTTGTTTTAAAGTCTATTTTGTCTCTTATGAGTATAATGACCCCCGCTTTTTAGTCATTTCCATTTGCATGAGAGATCTTTTTCTGTCACTTTACTTTCTTGCATGCTGTTCGTTATTTAAGTTTGTTAATATAAGGCTATGAAATGTAAATAATTTATATGTGGTCTCTTGGTATGCTTTTAGAATTCACAGTGTTAATCAAGAAAACAATACATGTAAATATTGAAAAATGTGACATTAGGCTGTTAAATTTAGGGTTAGGTATATAGATAGTACAAACGTTAGAAAACATTACTTTTTATTTCTACTTCCCATTTATAATGGGAATAAAGTCTGGCCATTTTAGCTTTTCTGTGATAAATACCAGTTTAGTCTAGCACAGCAAATAAAACTTTAAATAATAAAAAGGCAGCAATAAAATACTTCACTGTAGCCTGTGAATAATAACAGCTCTTTTCTTGATGACTGAAACATTCATAATCTGATCATTTTGTCTCATCAAATATTCCTTTGTTTCTGGAGCACTGAGGAGTTTATTTTGGCTTCTGAAGCTTTATAAGGACGTGTTATTTGGGGAGTAATTGATGCCAACTTAATCGAAAACACCTATTTTATTTTACTAAGCTACTTCTTTGACTAAGATGCAGGATTACAGTGACCTGGTTTATTCTGGTACACTATTCCTTACAAAGGAGAAGGAGAAAAGGAAATTTTGGAGGAGATAGAGTTTGTGAGTTTTGTGTTTCATAGTCTTCTTTAAAAGGAAACACTGTCTTCATTATACTTTCAGTTCAGTTAATTTTGAAATGCAAATGTTAAACTAGTTTGATGATTAGGAACTTGAAATGGGCATATATGATTGGCAAATATAGGAACTGTTTGATTCTTCTCTGTCTGTTAATGATTTGGGTTTTATCACCTTAAAGTTACACACAGGAGTTCACTCTTCAGCTTCTTTTACTACTTACCTTCCATCCCGTTTATCCTGGCCCCTGCGTCTACACCATGAGATAGATCCCTTTGCCTCTTGTCTCAAAAATAAGAGAAAACATGGGCTTCCCTGGTGGTGCACTGGTTGAGAGTCCGCCTGCCGATGCAGGGGACACGGGTTCGTGCCCCGTTCTGGGAAGATCCCACGTGCCGCGGAGCGGCTAGACCCATGAGCCATGGCCCCTGAGCCTGCGCGTCCCGAGCCTGTGCTCCGCAACGGGAGAGGCCACAACAGTGAGAGGCCCACGTACCGCAAAAAATAAATAAATAAATAAAAGAAAACATTAGATAACAACTTTTTCAACTCTTCTACCTTTAATTTCTTCTATTATGTTAATAACCCATACTACCATGTCAGAGAATGAGGTGCCTTGCTTTTTCTCCAGGGCAGTCCAACTCCTATATACACTGGATTCATCTCCCTCTATCTCAATGGGACTTTTATTTTGCCATTTATTCTTTGTAGTCTTATGAAAGCCCCGTAACATATTCAAGACTTTGAATGCTATGAAATAAAAAGAGAAACCTTCCTACAGCCTACGATTCCTTCTCTTCTCTTCCCTTCTCTCCGTTCACAGCCATACTTCTTGGATAATTGTCCTATACTTTTCTGTTTCCTTTTACAACACATACAATTCTTGGCCCCATTCCACTGTTCTTAATAAGATCAGTAAGATCATTCCACTGTTCTTAATAAGATCAAGAAACTCCTACTTGCTAAGTCCAGTGATCTATCTGCAGTAGTCATATTACCTTCTAAACATCTGACTTTTTATAAATCACTCTTCCTCAAAACCCTATCCTCTTGACTTTCTTACTACCTCTCTCCCTGGTTCCCCCATCAATTCTGACTTTCTTCTTTGCTTTATTAATTTTTTTCTTCTGCTTTGCTCAACCCATGAATGTTGGGATTCCTAAAGATTCTATGTTTAGTCCTTTCTTTATACTTCAGGGGCTACCTGGATGGCCACACTCATTGTCATAACTTCACCATTTATTTGGATGCTTATTTCTCCCTTTTCTGGTCTCTGCTTAAGATCTCTCTTCTCCTGTGACTTACACATATATCCCATTCCCACTAGACTGTATCTTCTATAGCCTTAAGACATGTGTCAGCAAGTTTCGGGCCAAATCTACTTGTCAAAGTAATAGAATTTTTGGTAGAATATTTTATAAAGATGTGGCTCATTACAGTACAATAAAAAATAAAAGTTGATGCTTTGCCATGTTAATGTTTAAACGTCATTTTAAGGTCTACAAAGAAAATGCTTCTGACTTCTTGATTAGGCTATGTGGCCTCACCAGAGGAAAGAAACAGCAAATCTAAATAACCTATAATCCCCCTCCATACTGCTAGTCTTATTTTCATAGCATAATAAAATACAGAGAAATGATTGCTTTATACTTTACCACTAGATGGCTGAATTACATTACTTTTGGAAAAGGAGTAAAATCTTAATCCCTTGAAGTAGCCTAATATGTAATATTTAACAAAATGTGTGTGGTACATAAATATGTATATGTGCTTACACATATGCACACATACATACATATATATACACACATAAATAATTTAATCTTGAATAGTTGACCTAATTGGAATTAAGGATTGTTTCTTAAAAACTTGTAAAAATGATGACCTTGTATGATTTTAGCTTTAATTTATAAAATGTTATATTTTGGTAAGATATTTAAAAGGCCAGTATATTTTAAAATCATATTCTTGCACAGAATATCCACAAACATCCGCTCTAAAAGTTTCACAAATACCTTGAAAGTGAATTTAACTCTGTTAGAGAAATATTCAATAATATCTGTTGTCAGATGAGTATATTCAGTTTATGTTTAAGCATAGTGTTTTGTAGAGTCTGTGTTCAACTAGAGTTCAAAATGAAACAAAAAAAATAATATTCCATGTCTTCATTTAAATTTTAAGTTGTAAAACACTTTGTTCCAATTTTTAAGTCTCCTTAAATCAAGTCTTGGTCTCTCTTTTTGGTCAGGGTTTAGGAATATATTAAGTTGAACCACATGAGGTTGCCATTTTTGTATATCAAAACCAGTCAAATATCAGCAGTTTCATGTAGTTCAATCTATTTTTTTTTTCTTTTTTTTTTGGCCACGCCACATGGCTTGCAGGATCTTAGTTCCCCAACCAGGGGTCGAACCCGGGCCCCCTGCAGGGGAAGCGTGGAGCCCTAACCACTGGACCACCAGGGAATTCCCAGTAATTTTTATTTCTTACATGTCATGCATTACTGAATAGTTCCTGTCATTTGGGGGCTGTTAAGCCTTGGTAAGTGAAAGGTATGACCTTGACAGGATTATTTCTTCACCTTCTCTGTGGCATTCTGCGGAAGTTACATGCACAGAAATGCAGTTTGGCACAGACCTTCAGGATGACAGTAGATCTTATTAAATGCCAAAGAGAGCTTCCAAGGACCATTTTAGTGTAAAGTTATATTTATTGCACTCAGAAAGTACAGGGTGCATCTTTGAAATTAGGATGTGCAATACATGTCTAAAGGGACTATTTCTAGGTTTGTTTTGGTTATGTGCTAGTTGAAGTGATTAACCAAAAAGATATTAAAGTGTGGGTCTCGGATCAACATTGATTTGCAATGTATTTTCTCCCTATTCCCTTGGAATAGAATTAATATAATACTCTAATGATTTTATTTTTGGTTACCTAGTGGTAGTGTTAACATTTAAAATATATGATTTTTTTTTTTTTTTTTTTTTTTGCGGTACGTGGGCCTCTCACTGTTGTGACCTCTCCCATTGCGGAGCACAGGCTCCGGACACGCAGGCTCAGCGGCCATGGCTCACGGGCCTAGCCGCTCCACGGCATATGGGATCTTCCCGGACCGGGGCACGAACCCGTGTCCCCTGCATCGGCAGGCGGATTCTCAACCACTGCGTCACCAGGCAAGCCCCTATATGAAATTTTTAAGTAGTTGGTAAATGCATTTAATACTTTAAAAAAAGAGCAAAACATCTGAAGTGCTGTTTTGGGCTAAATTAAGTTGCTGTCACTGAGGCCTTGAATCTCTTCCTATTCCTATATCCTAACACTGTCCATGGTAACCCAATTTCCTCTCAGGGCAGGCATGCTTGTGACTTGTTTTCTTTCCTGAACTCTGACACCAGATTCGCCCAAACATGTACTCCTTGCTACAGGTGATCTGACTGGTGTTTTGGAATTTTTATGTCAACCTTATTTTAAGTCTTCCAGCAAAATGTTGATTTAAAAAATACACAAAACTTTGTATTTGCTTTTTTAAAAAATGCTAGGACAGTGAGGCAGTGTTATAACCATTTGAAAGTACTCTGTTCATGGTGTTTATTTGGTAAACTTACAGGTTAATTTAATTATGAAAGGGAGAGATCCTCCCTGAGAAGTATTTGGATGTTTTTGGTGATGGAATTAAATAATTCTGTATTTGTTCTGTTTTATTTTAGCCATCAAACTCAAAATAAAGCAATGTTTGATATGCTTTATTAAATCAGGATTAATAATTAAGCGGTACTTCTTAGCAGGGGCATCTTATTACATTTCTTGATTTGGCTATAATGTCCTGTAAATGAGGAAAAATAACGAATTGTTTTGAGAATAAAATATAATATTTCTTTATGAGATAAAAATAGAAAACATCATTCAGGATTAAAAAAAGAAACTTAAAGTCACATCATTCTTTATCTGTTTTGTTTTTACTCCCTGTGCAGGTTTGAAGTGAGACTGTTATGATAGAATAGAACTTCATTTAGATAGGGATTATATAGACTTTATATGTGGCCAACTTAATATGGCACTGAAATATTTCTCCATCTGGATTAGTTAAGGGTACAAATATTTAACTTATAAGCTTCAGAGCTATAGGAAACATACAGTCATGATGGCTGTGTATTATGGAGTTTCCTAACCTCTCCAAACTTCTCCATGCAGTCTGGGACAATCTGAGAAAGATAACAGTCTTTGATTTAGTGCTTTATCGTGGTAGTTTTCATTTTATAGTGTTTGTCACTTACCAGCACATTTATAGTTCTTGTCACTTACCAGCACAGACACCTCTTCTGGAAATCAGTGGCACTTGCTTAGTCACCTAAAAGACTATTGTAAGTCAACCTTTGCCCAAGACCATATTTGGGGATTAAATAATATACATTAAGTCCAGTTTAAGAAGTTTGAATATGTCCTTTAAAGGCTAAAGTGAACAGTTTAAAATGATTTTGAATCAATCAAAAATTACCAATGTATTTACTTATCAGTATTCTACACATCAATGAAAGGACATACAAATGAGGTTTTCCATTACAACATTGGTCATAAAAGCAGAAGATTGGAAGCAAGGCATGTATCCATAAAAGGGACTGGTTAAATAAGCTACAGTGTATCCACACAGAGAAATAATGTGCTTCTCCTTAAAAAAAAAAAAAAGACAGAGAGAGAGAGAGGGAAAGAAGGAAGATGCTCTGCATGTACTCAAATGGAAGGATTTCCAGGATACATAAGGTTTTTTAAAAGCCAGGTACAGAGTTGTATATATTTTATGCTATCTTTTGTATAAACATAAGTAGAGGGTGGACAACTGAGTATATATATTTTTTAAAGACTGGAAGAATATGCAAGAAACTAAAATTAGCAATTACCTAAAGGCACCAGGGTTGGGAATAGGCTAGAAAAAATTACATTGACTTAAATCAAGTTGAGTAATGAACTATCTCCTGTAATGAAATTTCATGATAGTGGCCAGTATACTTTTCTGATTATGCCATTGCATAAAAATCTTGAAGTTATGTTAAGGTCAATAATATTTGTTTACTTTGAAAAAACAATATTATCGGCCTGTTGTTCCCCATTGTCCTTTATTTTGGGGAGGAATAAGTAAAATAAAGAGTATTTTCCATTTGCCTCTTGCTTTCCTGTTTCACACTTACTTTCTATAGTGTTTTCCTTAGTCCCTGTCCCTCTAAGTTTCTGACAAAATTAATGAGCTTTGATTTGGGGGTTTGAAAAGAAGTATTATGTGATCTCTGCTTTTTAATCCCGAAGTATTAAATCAGCTTATTATAGTCTGTCTGTTAAAGGAGTATCATGCTATGTATATAATACAAAGCAGAAAGGAACCTGTCATAAAAAAGATGTGGGTAAAGTAAGAGAGAGGGAGATTACTCTTTCCTAATTGGGGATGGATGAGGGTGGCATAAGGAAGCCTTCCTGGAAGCAGTGGTAATTTAAAGTTGCCTTGAAAGATGAATTTGATCAACTAGAGAGGCGTGGGGTAAGTCTGGTAGGACGACACTAAAGATATTCTTATGGCCCTTTGATAATATTTGCTTTTAACAGTATATCTTGAGTAAAAACTACATTTGAAGTTGTTATCAAAGATGACTATGGATATGAAGATAATACAGGTTAGATGACAGTGACTTTGTGCTTCCAGTCCTCTCCCCACCCTACCCCACTCCAGTCTCCTGTCACAACACAATTCCTTGTGTTCTCAGGACCCCAATCTATGCATCTAGCCCCTGGTCCACGGAGGAGCCATTTACTCCCTGAGAAGACAGTTGCTGCCTCTCTCCTCATTACACCTTGTTCATTCTGCTTTGTTTTGTTTTTTTCTCTTTGCCTAAGTATACTCACTCCATAACACCACTTCCCCTGTAACCAAATAAGAGAGGGAAAGGAGGAGATTAACCTTGGGCTGCAATTACCTGGATTATTTGGGGTGGGGTAGGGAAAAACAAAATGAAACTTTACTTATTTGTATCACAGATATTTTGCCCCTTTTCCCTTTGTCTCATGGTTTCTTGATTAATTTGGTCTGAGAATGAGGATCGCCCCACTCTATCTCTTGAATTAATTGCAGTGCTCTAAGGTTCTGTAAAAGTGTCAAATTGTGTGGGACCAGTCAGTTATTAGTGTAACTTGTGTAGGGGAACCCTAGACAAATAACTTCTATGGGCATCCACACTCAGTTAAATCCTTTAGTCACTGCTATCTTGGAAGCCCAGACAGTGGAAGTGAACTCTGGGGACAGGTTCAAAGAGTTGAAACCATGTTGAAAAGCTGTCTGCCAAAAAACAGTGTTGAAGTCTTAAAACTAAATAGTTTTTCACATCTGAAAAGTACTGACGTGAATTGTTGGAGAGATTTGACTCCAAAGGGAGATCAAGTGTATGTGAAACTGCAGGGTTTTTTTTAAGTTACTCTTTTTCAGTAGACCACAACAAAAAAGCATATGGAACCACAAGAGAGGGTATCTCCCTGTCCTCCCCTTATTAGGGCCCATTTTTTAACAAAACAAGACGAAAAAGTCAAACTGCATTAGGATGCTGACGTGAACATGGGTGGAGAGATGAAAGGCACATTTTACTTCAGAGGCTTTAAGAGGGAAATCATAAAGGCCCCAGGTATCAGGTTCACCTCTCTGGTCTTTATCATCTTGCCCCCTTAAATCTTCATTGATTTTTTTTGACTTTCCAATGCCTTTCAGCATATATTTTTTAAACTTTGTCCTATTTTTCTAGTTATCCTCTTGTTTCAAATGGCATAGTCTTCCACCATGAGCAGCAGGAGACCAATTTTTCTGAACATTTAAAAAAAATAAAACATGTTATAATTTCCTGTTTAAGATTATTGATATATAGCCATTGCTTATTAAATTTCCACTTCTGTAAGTACAATAAGCAAAGTGATTATCCAGAGTATCATGATAGGCACCCTAAGTCCTATATGAAAGTGTACATGATAGGAACATATATATCTAAACACAGTTGTGGGGATCCTGGCTATTCATATTGCATACTGATGGAATACATGCAGCACTGCATAACCTCTTTAGCCATGGGCAAGGGTATAGTATCCTTGTATGCTAAGCTTTATTTTTTTCCACTGGGAAATTTTTTTAAATGGACAAAACATGAGGAGTGAAGAGTTCTTTTAAGTTCTGTTGATGTTCAGATACCCATTTGATGTCCTAGAAATGAGGCTGAGTGGACAACTGGACAAATAGTTGGAGCTCAGGGTTAAAGATAAAAATGTATTGATTAGGGCTTCCCTGGTGGTGCAGTGGTTAAGAATCTGCCTGCCAGTGCAGGAGACATGGGTTGGAGCCCTGGTCCCGGAAGATCCCACATGCTGTGGAGCAACTAAGCCCGTGTGCCACAACTACTGAGCCCGCGTGCCACAGCTACTGAAGCCCATGCGCCGCAACAAGAGAAGCCACCACAATGAGGAGCCCGCACACAGCAACGAAGACCCAACGCAGCCAAAAATAAATAAATGAAATAAAAAAAATGTACTGATTATCAGCATATAGATGGTATTTAACTTCATAAAAGGAGGGAAAAAATGCAGGGCTGAGCAAGGGACAGTCCAACATTTAGAGTTCCTGAGGGCAGAAGAGCTGCTGAGAAGAGGGCAGATAAGGTAAGGAGAAAAGGAAAACAACAAAAATAGTGGAGAATGGTGTCCAGGAGCTAAGAGAAGAAAAGTAATCACCTGCTGAGCTGTGGGGTAATATGAGGACAGTCAGTTGGCCATTGAATTAGCAATATGGAGGCTGTAGCTGGCATTGTCCAGAACAGGTTCCTACTTTCTTCAGCAAGAAGACTACTTTGAAAGGAGAACAGGAAGTGAGAAAATGGATATGACCAGTGTAGACAGCTTTTTATTGGTTTTGCTGTGAAGCGGTAAAAGGGAGTGGTAGCTAAAGGAAGATGTGAAATCGAAGGAGAGTATCTCACTCCCCTGCCCCATGATTGGGAGTTCAGTCTGAATGTGAAGAAGAAAATAATGGTGTAGATACATGTGCTTTTTAAAAATTGTTATTCAGAGAGAGTGTCCTAAGAGCACAAAGAGCACAGGCTTAAGTTAAACTGAGATTGAAGTCCATCCTGCCACTTAATTGGGTGCTTGGGGGCGAATTACCTAGCTGTCTTTTTTTTTTTTTAATGACAGAAATAATTCCTATTCCTATGGTTGTTGAAATTATAAAATTAAATAAGAAATGTATGTCAAGTACCTGACCCATAGTAAGTAATACATACACTATGGCTACTAGTTTTATTGTTGTTACCTTTAAATGCTGAAAAATATCTGTGTTCAGAAACAATTAAATCATTCCTGTTCCTAGGGTTGTTGAGAATATAATATTAGATGAGAAATGTATGTAAAATGCCTTACTCATAGTAAGGGATCAGTACGCTTTAGCTCTTGAGTTTTGTTGTTGTTGGTTTTTTATTTACCTTTAAATTCTGGAAAGGATCTGTGTCCAGACACAATTAAGAACAATTTATGGATAGAGTTATATTTCTTCACAAGAGCTAAGCCTTGGATGTTGCTGGACCTCATTCCCTCAAATTCCAGCCTTTCCAAGTGCTTGCTTGCTGTTTTCCAGTGTGTTTCATAGAACTGTACGCTGTACTTCAGTGCATCAGCTCGGAAGGTCAGCATCCCACCCCCACCCTCCAGGTATCCCATCTTCATTATCTACCAGGGCCAACTGATCTTTCAGACTTCAGCTCCAGGGTCACCCCCTCCCTGAGGCTTTTCCCGACACTTATCCTGTCCCACGTAATTCTGTGATTGACCCCTACCCTTTCTCCTCGACGGCCTCCTTCTACCCACTGATTACCCTACCACTCTTCTTTGAACTCTTTGGTTCCCACAGCCGTCTCTCTTTACTGCCCTGTAATATCCTTAAAAGTAGTGAACATTCATCTTCTTTTATCCCTAGCACAATCCTTGAGCCACAGTTAAGTGCTCAATGAATGATTATTGAATAAATTAATAGATGTGTGAGTGAACCATTAAAATAAAGTTGTCACCACTTGTATGGTTTTGCATATTTTAGTGTTTTCATCACTTGATTTATTTGTTAATTACTTGCCGAGATTATTATTTTACAAAGAATACAAGTCATAAAATCAAATAAAGATGTGGGCTTCCCTGGTGGCGCAGTGGTTGAGAGTCCGCCTACTGATCCAGGGGACACGGGCTCGTGCTCCGGTCCAGGAAGATCCCACATGCCGCAGAGCGGCTGGTCCCGTGAGCCATGGCCGCTGAGCCTGCGCGTCCGGAGCCTGTGCTCCGCAACGGGAGAGGCCACAACAGTGAGAGGCCCGCATACCGAAAAAAAAATAAAAATAAATAATAAATAAAAAAATAAAGATGTGGTTTTTTTGCTCTGGCTTAGAAGAGCATTTTGTGAAAGGGAATTACAAATAGACCCTGTTCCAAAAGGCCATTTATGCTCTAGCTATCAGAAATTTGGAATATGCTTTCAAAAACAAGTCATTCTGTGCAAGTGTTAGTGGTGGTGAAGATGATGATTATCATAATAATCAGATTTTAGACCTGTACTTACAAAATACTTGTTTAAATCAAAAATGTCATGTAACTTGAGAACTAGCTTTTGGGAGGGACCTGGAATGGGACAGGCAGTGAGGTGGAAGGAGGGCAAAGCAAGAAGAAAGCTTATTCCACATTTGATTTGGCTGGATTTTCTGTTAGAGAACCTCTGTACCCCTCTGCTTTTCTCTGCTATTTTCTATTCTGCTTTTGATTTTACAGATCATTTTAGAACTCAGAGTTTTTAGCTTTCCTCCCATGGTGGGAATAGTGGGGCTGTGTTGGGCAGTTGGGGTTCAGTGAGAAGCCTTGGAATAACCATTGGTATGAGTGTGTATTTTCTAAGCATTGTGTTTTGATGTTGGCAATGTGCTTAAAGAGTTTTTAAATCCAGTTCCGACACACAGAGAAGTCCAAGGATGGGAGAGTTTTCTGACCCACTTTGCTTAGCGGTGAGGATCTTTTTGATGGGTGGCAGCCAGATGAAGGCTGCAGTTTCTTAAAGGAGAAGTTATTTGTGGAAAGATTGTGAGGAACAGAGAGAAGTCAGTTCTTCCCTGAACACTATCACTTTCTTCCAAACTCTATAGGAATTTAAACAAATGTTGGATGTTAATTTTTTCCATCTGTAAATCAAGATAATTGAACTTGTTGAACATTTCGTAGCCTTTTGTGTATTTGTGAACCCTTTCCTAAGTAATATGATTCCTTGATTCCCTCATAGAAATTTTGAAAATTATTTTTTCATTTTTACATGGTGTAGGATATGATTTAAAGTTAAAAATTATTAGATTAGCATACTATTAAATATTATACTGTAAAGTTTATTTTAAGATAATTCTTGGTAATATTTATACTATAATGTAAGAAAAATTATTTGTTGAGAATTTTTAAAGTGTTTATTATATTTTTTATGTGTTAAGACATCAAAAATAGTCAAAAACTGTTTTCATATCTGGATATTTGGAATTCTTGAATTTTGACCTTTAGGAAAATCTCTTAGTTCCTATTTGGTTTCTAAATGATGAGATAAGAAAGAATGTTTCAGGATTCTATTTGCAAGCACTTTTCTACAATTTCTCATGCAGGTGTGGATGACCAATTAGGATAAAATCATCTTTATATTGTTCCTTTTAATATTTTTTACTGAAATACCAGAGATATTTTGATTTGTTACATAAGACATTTGACCAGATAACTGTAGTTCATAGATACTATTTTGGGGTGAGCCTGTAGAATTAGTCATTTTTACAGTCTTCCATAATTCGTTAAAGTTCAAAATTTGTGGTCTTTATGCTTCTGATCTTTTTCCAGTGGCCCATTATGTGAATAAATTAAACACAGTGTATTAAAAATAACTAAAGACACTATGTAAGTGTCACACCATAGCCCTTAGCAGTGTCCATCTGAGTGATCAACTGACTATGTAACTGTGTTCAAGGCTGCTCATTACCACTCACTTGAAATACACATTGAAGCTCTCAAAATTTTGTTTTAAAGGGCAGCAACATTGAAACTTTAAAAATTATGATTAAAAAATAGGAAGAAATTGGTGCATTTGCCTTTAACAGCCTGAAACCAAAATACCTGTACCTATCTGGGATGGTGGTGGAATGATGTGGAGCATTAGTGAAAACACTGAAGGTGTCTTCTACTTCTGTGCTTTTAGATAATAGAAAAGAATATTCTAGTGCTGTGGTATGAGGGGATAGGCAGTCTGTCAGTCCACTTTAGAGAAGTGAGCTTCATTCACGTGGAGTGTTCCATTCCAGCAAGAGTGACAGGAAAGGTGTATGAGGGCAAGTGTGCTCCTGGAAGCAAGGCACAGGTCAGAGAAATCCCCTGGTCTTCTCTTTTCCTAGACATACTACATTTTGTGGGTTAAAAAAATATATTTTTTTGTTTTATAAACTTTTAAAAATAATCCCTAGGGCTTCCCTGGTGGCGCAGTGGTTGAGAGTCCGCCTGCCGATGCAGGGGACACGGGTTCGTGCCCCGGTCCAGGA
The DNA here is from genome assembly GCF_964374135.1 of Grampus griseus. Classification (NCBI taxonomy): domain Eukaryota; kingdom Metazoa; phylum Chordata; class Mammalia; order Artiodactyla; family Delphinidae; genus Grampus; species Grampus griseus. The sequence continues at coordinate 45,224,877 of NC_139007.1, forward strand.
AAATCCCACATGCCGCGGAGTGGCTGGGCCCGTGAGCCATGGCCGCTGAGCCTGTGCGTCCAGAGCCTGTGCTCCGCAATGGGAGAGGCCACAGCAGTGAGAGGCCCGCGTACAGCAAAAAAAAATAATAACAATAATAATCCCTAGATTTACAGAAAAGTGTCAAAGATAATATGAAGAGATGCCGTCTAGCCCTCATCCATTTTCCTCTAATATTAGCTTCTTACATTGCCACGATGCATTTGTCAAAACTGGGAAAACAACATTGATACATTACTACAAACTAAACTCCAGACTTCATTTGGGTTCCACCAGTTTTTCCACTGATCCTTTTTCTGTTCCAGGATCCCATCCAGGATACCACATTACATTTAGTCATCATGTCTAATTTTTAGTCTTTTCTGGCTGTGACACTTTCTCAGTCTTTCCTTATTTCCCATGACCGTGACAGTCTTGAGGAGTACTAGCCAAGTATTTTGTAAAGTGTTCTTCCATTTGGGTTTGTTTGATTTTTTTTTCCCCATGACTAGACTGGGGTTTCAGGTTTAGAAGAAACTCCCATAGAGGTGAAAAAGTATTCTCATCACATCATATCCGGGATATATACTATAAATGTAATATTACTGATGATATTAACCTTGATAGCCAACATAGCATTTTCAAGGTTTGTCTACTGTAAAATTGCTATTTTCCCCCATTTTGTACTCTGTTCTTTGGAAACAAGTCACTAAGTCCAGCCCACATGCAAGGTTGGGAGACAGGAATTAAACTCCCCTGCTTGGAACAGGGGAAAATATACTTATTTGGAATTCTTCTGTAAGAACATTATAAACAGACTCTTTTGACCCTACTAATAGGACTCTTCTCCAATGTTAATTTTTTCCCTCTCTCCTGATGCAAAACATGTTACGCATGTTCAGTGAAACATTTAACTCAAATTATGCCCATGACCAGATACAAATGTTTAGTGAGCGAAGTATTCCTTATTCTTGCTTGCTTTCATGATAGAAGTGATGGAACTTGTATGACGAATAGACACACTAGAGAATTCTGGCTTCTTCCCTTTATAACTTTCAGTAAGCTTTTTTTTGTCTTTGTTTTTAATGAAAACCATCTTGAGTTTTTATCCAGATAAATTTGGACTGCTTCTAGCTCCCGTAACTTTTTTGCTTTGTATTTTGCTTTTGTTGTACCAAAGCTCTGTCAGGTCTCCTGCCCCACCCCCAATCTTGTCATGAGTACCTGGTGGGGGCCTGTGGAAAGCCTTGTGAGTGAATCCAGAGACCCCTGCTGTCAGGTGCTCTGAGCTATTTCAGGCTGACATGCTGTCCCACACTTAGCTAGGGTAGCTTTTTAAAATTGTAGCCAGTGTCTTCTTACCACCTTTCATTGTGGCTGACCCCTTTCCCCCAATGCGGTGCCACAAGGAGCTAGTTCATGTGTCCTATGCCCAACCTCTGCTGATTCTTAAAATCCCTGTGTGTCGGACAGTGACTTAGCAGAGAGGATTATCTTTGCATTTGGAGCCCCTACAGATTTAAATCCTAACAGTAAGTCCACAGATACATCCATATTCTGTCTGGTTTCCTCTTGCCTGACAAACTGTCCTTCTGTGGTGGGCTCACCTCTCCAAGCTTAGCGATGGGTCCAAGATATGAAAGTGGCCTCTTCCCGTTTAATTCTTTAACGTTTCTTTTTACATTCTGTGTGTTCGCAGCTCTTCTATGGAAAGTGTGTTGAGGTTTCTCTGGGGATTTGTTGTTCTTTCAGCAGGAGCAAAGGTCTTCCATATCCTTCTTCATCCAGACCAGAAGCAGAGCTTGTATGATTTTTCAGCTACTCCATATTTTACCTAAAGTTTTCTGTTAAATAAAAATACTCATTTGCAAATTATGTGGATTCTTAGAAACTGCCTACTCAGTGTTTATGATGCAACATAAAATTAGTTTTCTTATTAAAATTGGATAGGAGCTCTCTAATGAATAAGTATTACAAGATTTATAGTGTTTTGAGGAAGAGCAAGAATTTTGCAGATTTAAGCACAGTAGGCTTAGTGAAAGAAGAGGATTTACTCCCTCTCATCTGTGCTGTTTTTTGAAACTTCCCTGTAGTTTCTGCCTCCATATTTTACTGATCATCAGTATCTCTCAGGTATGTCATGAGGAAAATTAATTTATTATACTGTACTTATTCTAAAATATTCTATTATTTTTAGTTTTTGCTTACTTTTTATCAACTAAAGTAGTATGTAAGAGGGAGTGGCTTTTTTTTAAGGTAGATCCTTTTTTTTCTGGTCATTTCATTCTTAATCTTTGGATATTAACAGAATCATTGTTTTATTTGAATTCTTCCTTGGATATTTTCTTAAGAACTTCCTACTATAGGAAGATTACATATATTAGCATCTCCTTAGATCTATACTAAACCTTATAGCACAGCTTTAAGATAGAACTTCCACCATGAAGTTCTCTCACCGTGCAATATAAGACAAAGCTAATATCTTTTGCTAACAGGTTTACCATGGTATTAATGACTTTCTCAAGTTTAATAATATTTTTTATACATCTTAGTATCATTCATGGGATTTCTTTTGGGAAATATTTATGTAATTACAAGTGTAGAAAAGTGATATCTCTTTTGGAGGAAGAATTTGTTATAACAAAGAAATCATAACCATAATTTAATTCACATAACCAAGTTAAGACATGTGGTATACTTTGAACAGAAAACATTCTAAACTAGTTATTTTGGCTCCCAATTTGAATTTTTGAAATAAATATGTAATCAGAACAGAACTGTTTCTCATTTTGTTCTGTTTTTATTTGTTTAAAATTAATTAAATAGCTCTATCATTTTAAAGTATGGAGTCTAAGTTTGTAATTGCAATGGATAAAACATTAACATTGATTCAGACAGTAGAACTTTACTGTATTTAAAACAGACCTTATAAATCCTAGAAGTTGTAGCCTTGCATATTCTCAACTTACAGCAACGTCTTCACCTGTCGATTTACTCATCATTACAATGACTCTTCCAAAGATTCATTGAATCTGGTTGAAATAGGATGTTTAGGAATATCTCTTCTACTTAATTTTTTAAAATTTTTTATTGGAATATAGTTGCTTTACAATATTGTGTTAGTTTATATTGTACAGCAGAGTGAATCAGCTATATGTATACATATATCCCCTTCTACTTAAATTTTGCTCTCATTTTTAGTTTCACTCTTGAGAAATTTCTTTCAGATGTAAATTGTGGTAAAAGATTCACCTCGATTAACTAGAAGTTTTCTCTCTCATAGACAATTAGAATTGTGTGTATGTAATTTTCCCCATTTTGAGTGCCAGTAAGTTCAGACTCCAGTTGGTGACTTATATGTAGTCCAGTATTGTATGTGTGCGTTTTATTTTTTTGTCTTTCTGGTATTGACATTTTACTCTGATTTCCTCTGGTTATGATGTTTATTCTGTCTTCTGTATCTTGATCTTATTCCTAAACATTTTGTGTAAGTAATTGAGATCCTTTTTACGTTAAGGACACATGAATGTACGTACAAACAGATGAACTCATGTTGGATGACATTGAGTTGTGCTCATGAGACTGCTGGTTCTCTATAATTCTTGTGAATGAAATCGAGTTCAAAAGTTTAAACCAGCTGTGCAGACTATTTTTCTCTCCTTTGGAAAGCCTCTTGCTTGTCAAGTGAGAGTAAATATTTATAGTTGGCTGTGGTGAAATGTTTTGAGGGTGAATAAAATTATTTTAATAAAACTGTATCCTTAAAGAGATGGATACAAAAATCCATTCATATGCAGAAGGTAGGGGAAATGAAGTAATGGTAGACAGAGCAGATAATTAAGTGCTTATTAGCATCCCTTCAAAGGAAGTACATAATTATTTTATTGTATACTTTGCTGTATCTATGCATTTGCCTTCAAGATTTTTAAACTGATTTCACAAGAGAAATGAAATATATGCTTTTCTTTTAATAGTTTTCAGAGAGTGTCAGAGTAATATGTGCCTCATGGTATAATGGAAACTGCATGGCCTCTGTTTAAATATGGGCAAATTATTTCATCCCACTGACTCAACCTCAGGACTTTTTTCAGCTGTGACAAGAGTGTAACAATATCTATCACAGAGGTGGTAGTGGATGTTAAATGAGATGAGGTATATAAAGTGCCTGGCACGTAGTAGATAGTATATGTTTTTTTCTTTTTCTATCACTGCATTTTCAGTGAGGGAAAGCCAGCACTCCCTGAGCCAAAACAGTATTTTTAAAAATTATCTTCCTGTTTTTTCTTTCATTATTAGGTGAAATACTGGGGATTTTTCCTTGAAAAATGAGGTTGTCGCTACAAGATAAAAGGAAGTAATTTCTGATGGTTCTTATATTGGTGGATATAGCAAGGGGGAGCTATGGATAGTTACTTGGAGGACGGGTGAGCGTTAAGGGAGACAGTAGGCAGGATAAAGGAGCTAGTAGCATTGCATCTTGAGAAAACAAAACAAACAAACCCCCCATCACATTAGTTGCTGTTTTTACATGCTAAATTTAAGAGCAATAAAAGTGACAGTGGTAATAGAGGTACACCCCCAGCGCAGAAAGCATCGACTTTGCACAATTCTTGGCTTTACTGGGTCTTGAATAAAATCAAATAGGACAGATTTTAGGCCTGCAAAGCTGCCAAAAATGTGGTGCTCTCTGAACTGCCAGACGCATGTGGTATGGAAAGAATCGTTCTTCTGGGGAGCAAGTGACAGGTCTGCTGGATTCCAGTAATCCGAGAAAGTGCCAGAGACGTGTTCTCGGTTTCATTGGGTTGGGTTCTGTGTGGGGCTTCTACATGGGTCCTTATTAGTAGTTTACCCCTATTTATAAAGACCATTACAAGGAAATGCTAGGATTACAGAGCCGGAATGGAGTTGAGAAATTATCCAACTCCAGTTCCTTGTTTTAAACAAGGAAACTGAGGTTGAGAGGCCTTAAGGTGACCTCCCCAAAGCTGCATAGTGAGTAAGTGTTAGAACTAGGGCCACGACCTGTCTCTGAACTCCTGGGCTAAATGCTAATAATAGGAGAAACCATTCTTTAGAAATGTAATGTGTGCTTCTACCCATTTAATGTTACTCAGTCCTGCAAGTCAATATGGTAAAGAAAAAAAAGAAAGAAAGAAAATAAACAACTCCGGCTCTTCCTTCTGTAGTTTAGCAAGAATTTATACCTATGACCTGAAACAAGACCAGTTGCTTCAAGATACAAAACAAGGAAGAGCATCTGAGGTTTTCAAAAAATGTTAACCATAAGTAAACAAAAAACCCTGCTGTACTTACTGTCACAGCTCCTGTTTCTCTGCAGAAGGAAAGAAAAAGGTCTTATGGTGCAAGTGATTTCCACTTCATAGGTGCTTCATAAATACTTACTGAAAGATTACAGTTTATTGATAAGATGAAATAGCCTTCAGCAATCACTGTCTAACTCAAAAAGATTTTTATGTATTTGATTAATTATACATAAGAATAACCATGTCTTGATTATTCAGTTTGCATGGTACATGGAATGAAGGGCAGTAGGAAAACAGTCTGTCTACGAGGGGTTTCCAAGCCCTGCGCGGTGGATCGTTACTGCGTCGCGGGCTGTGGCCTGTTAGGAACCAGGCCGCACAGCAGGAGGTGAGCAGCGGGCGAGCCAGCGAAGCTTCATCTGCCGCTCCCCCGTCGCTGGCATCACCGCCTGAACTATCCCCCCTCCTCCACCCCGGTCAGTGGAAAAATTGTCCTCTATGAAACCAGTCCCTGGTGCCAAAAAGGTTGGGGACTGCTGGTCTATACTATCTGTAAAGAAAATCTTCCTGTTGCTGAAAATATTCTACAAAACTGTCTAACTATTATGTAGTAATGTAGGTTAGATAAGTTTCTGCAATCAACATCAAAATTTGACATGTTTCTCCTAAGACCTGTCTCTTAAAAGTGTGTATATCATCAATATGCAGTATTTGTACTCCCTAGACCTTAAGGCTGCCAGATTCTCATTGTTTATTAATGTCCTCACCAGCAAGGGAGAGTGAAGCATTATCAGAGATGAATTCAAATTAGTTTTGCTACTCTTGAGCTACATTGATTTTCCTTTTTTTTTGGACAGAATAAACATAATAGAAATTATCAACAAACATGAGAATGAGAATTTGGGCTTATGAAATACATCTGATTAATCTCCCTTTTGCCCATTACTCAGATGAAAATTGATAATCATTAATATCATGGTAAGAATTTATCACATGGACTTCCAATCCACTGAATTAGGTAGTTAGTGGTAGTGTATGTGATGTTTAAGAGATGGATGTGAGCTTGGACTTAAGTCTTTGACTTTGACAAGTTAACCCCTATAAATCTTCATTTGCAAATACTTAAAATTGGGATAAATTGTATTATTATTAGTGAGATGATGCATATGATGTCTTAAGCACAGTGCCTAACATGTAGTGAGCTCTCAATAAATATCAGCTAATACTATTATTGATGAAAGGGATGATTCCCTTTTTTGTATGTAATCAAATATTCTTATGAAATATACTTTTGCTTTGGAGATTTCTACTCATTTCCCCCTATCATTTGAATTTTTTCTTCCAGCTTTATTGAGATACAATTGACATATAGCACTGTGTAAGTTTAAGGTGTACAGCATAATGATTTGACTTACAAACATCATGAAGTGACTATCACAGTGAGTTTAGTGAACATCCTTCATCTCCTATAGATACAAAATAAAAGAAAAAAATATTTTTCCTTGTGATGAGAACTCCTAGGATTTACTCTCTTAACAACTTTCATAGATAACATACAGCAGTGTTCATTATATTTATCACGTTGTGCATTATATTCTTAGTATATCCTTAGTACTTACTTATAACTGGAAGTTTGTTCCTTTTGACCTCCTTCCTCCAATTCCCCCTCCCCCCAACCCCCACCTCTGGTAACCACAAATCTGACCTCTTTTTCTATGAGTTTGTTTTTGAAGTATAATTGACCTGCAACACTGTGTAAGTTCCTGGTGCACAATGTAGTGATTTGGTATTTTTATACATTTCAAACTGATCACCACAAAAAAAAAAAGTCTAGTTATAGCATGTCACCGTACAAAGATATTACATAGTTAATGACTATATTCCCTACACTGTACATTTCATACCTGTAACTCATTTATACTGGAGACTTGTCCTTCACCTGCTTCTCTCATCCCCCCAAACCCCTGTATATTTCATATATAGATATATATATATGTGTGTGTGTATATACATATATATACATATATATGTATATATATATCACATCTTCTTTATTCATCTATTGATGGGCACTTAGGTTGCTTCCATATCTTGGCTATTGTAAATAATGCTGTAATGAACATAGGAGCGCATATATCTTTTCAAATTAGTGTTTTCATTTTCTTTGGATAAATACCCAGTAGTGGAATTGCTGGATAATATGGTAGTTCTACTTTTAATTTTTTGAGGAATCTCCATACCTTTTCCATAGTGGCTGCACCAGTTTACATTCCCACCAACAGTGCACAAGGGTTCCCTGTTTTCCACGTCCTTGCCAATGCATGTTATTTGTCATCTTTTTGATAATAGCCCTTCTGACAGGTGTGAGGTAGTATCTCATTGTGGGTTTGATTTGTATTTTCCTGATGATTAGTGATGTTGAGCATCTTTTCCTGTGCCTGTTGGCTATCTGTATGTCTTCTTTGGAAAAATGTCTGTTTAGGTCCTCTGTCCATTTTTTAATCTGGTTGTTTGTTGGTTTTTGTTTTTTTTGATGTCGAGTTGTATGAGTTCTCTGTGTATTTTGGGTATTAACCCCTTATAAGATATATCATTTGCAAATATCTTCTCCCATTCAGTAGGCAGCCTTTTCATTTTGTTGGTACTTTCCTTCACTGTGCAAAAGCTTTTTAGTTTGACATAGTCCTGTTTGTTTGTTTGTGCTCTTGTTTCCCTTGCCTGAGGAGACATATCCAAAAAACTATTGCTAAGACTAACAGAGAGCATACTGCTTATGCTTTCTTCTAGAAGTTTTATTAAGTCTTTAATCCATTTTGAGTTTATATGGATTTATTCTAAGGATGCAAGTATGGTTCAGTGTCCGCAAATCAGTGAACATGGTCCACATTAACAAAGCAAAGAATAAAAATCATATGATAATCTCAATAGATGCAGAAAAAGCTTTTGACAAAATTTAACATTTATTTATGAAAAAACTCTCAACAAATTGGGTATAGAAGGAACTTAACCTCAACATAATAAAGGGCATATGACAAGCCCACAGCTAACATCATACTCAATGGTGAAGAGCTGAAAGCATTTCCTCTAAGATTAGGAACAAGATAAGGATGCCCACTCTCACTACTTTTATTCAACATAGTACTGGAATTCCTAGCCATAGTAGTCAGACAAGAAAAAAAAAAAGGAATCCAAATTGGAAAGGAAGAAGTAAAACCATCACTGTTTGCACATGACATGATACTATATATAGAAAATGCTAAATATGCCACCAAAAAACTACTAGAATGCATCAATTGATTTGGTAAAATTGCAGGATACATTATTGATATACAGAAATCTGTTGCATTTCTATATACTAACAATGAGCTATCAGAAAGAAACTAAGAAGACTATCCCATTTATAATTGAATCAAAAAGAATAAAATATCCAGGAATAAATCTAATGAAGGAGGTGAAAGACCTGTACTCAGAAAACTATAAGACACTGATGAAAGAAATTGAAGATGACACAAACAAGTGGAAAGTTAGTTCATGCTTATGAATTAAAAGAGTTAATATTGTTAAAATGACCATAGTAACCAAGACATTCTGCAGGTTCAGTACAATCCCTATTAAAATACCAATGGCATTTTTCACAGAATTAGGACAAATAATTCTAAAATTTGTATGGAAACACAAAAGACCCCAAACAACCAGAACAATCTTAAGGAAGAAGAACAAAACTGGAGGTATCATGCTCCCTGATTTCAAACTATACTACAGAGCTACAGTAATCAAAACCATGTGGTACTGACACAGAAACAGAAATGTAGATCAATGGAGCAGAATAGAGAGTCCAGAAATGAACTCACACTTACATGGTCAGTTAATCTACAACAAGGAAGACAAGAAGATATAATGGGGAAAAGACTGTCACTTCATAAACTGTGTTGGGAAAACCGGACAGCTACATACAAAAGAAAAACTGGACTACTTTCCCTCATCAGTTTGAAAAAAGAAAGTTGACATATTAGAGTTTAAGCATATACAGATGAAAGCCTGGACATTTCTTCTTGTTCAAATTGCATTCTGTGTTTCTGTTAATCTTTAAGTAGGTTCTTGTTTTAAGAAACTTTTTTCCTGAACTATTTTCTTTTGATGTAAAGTCAAAAATAAGATCTTAAATAACATTAAAGAATATTTATTTTGTTTATTATAAAAGGTAAACATGAAATTCAAAATTCTGGAATTGAATTTTCAGCTTTTGCCTTATACCTGTGTAGAGAGTCTAAAGCTTCAACTAACAGAAATCCACCTGGTCCAAATACTAATATTTTGTCTGTTTCTGAGGGCACGTTTCCTCTGTTGGAATCTTCCTGTTGTTAAGCTGAAACCTGCTTCTTTGTGCTCATATGACTGTAACATGAGCCTACTTCTCTATGCTCAGCTTCCCCTGGTTCCTCACATGGCATCTTCTCCATACCCCAATTCTCCTCCTTGGTTGCCCTTGATCTTTCTGAATCAGTACCCAGAGTTGTTCCTAAGAAGCTATTTGTGTGAGATATACTTGGCTTGTTAGAGTATGATTGGGATCAATGTCCATTTTTATAACAATGCTATATTGCTGGAGTAGTAACTCCAGTGCCTTATAGATGCTCATTTATTACTTGAGAAAGCTAGTGCTTATGAATCTTTGGCCTTCCTTGACTATTCAGTTTATTATTGTAGCATCTCTTTATGTAATGTCCTTTTGGTTTATTTGTGTTTTTCTCTTAGTTCTGCCAGCTTTTCCATTGTTTATTTACAAAATTCCTGCCCCAAAAATCTAGTAATAAGTAAGGAGTAATAAGGAAAGTATTGTGTTGCTTTCCATAGGAGTGCTCTAACTGATAACAGAACTTCTATACCAAAAATCATGATGTTTTATTTCTAAACAAAAGGTAGAAAGAGCCCAGGTAGTAGGCAGCTGTGGTAGAAGCAAAAAACATTGAACTTTGAAAAGAAAAAAAAGAAAACTTGTTTTCAAATTTGGAACTTGCAGCTTACTTGCTGTCCAGTCTTAGCTAAATCTCTCTGTCTCTCTGATGTAAAGTTGCTGTGTTTGTGAAATAGAGAAGATATTGCCTCCTTCATGGGTTGAGAGCATAAAATAATATGTGCAAGCAGTGTTTTATAAACTGACAGTACCATATAAATGGAGCTTATTAATATACATAGAATATATCTCATCTTCATGTTAAAGGACGCATAAGCAAAAGGTTATCTTTAAGTATTTAAAAACAAAATAGTGTTTTCAAAAGTTTATTTTCATTTTAAGTCTGCTGTAATAAACTTTGAAATTTTCATCTTTATGTGTTGGACCCAAACATAATTTTGCTGTAAAAATTTGATGATTTGATGAACAATAGAAAAGTAAAGGCAATTAGAAACTCCAGATAAAAAGTGTACAATAAGGTTATTGTCCAATCACAATTCCACAAAAATGTGGCTTGATTTTGAGCACTTATTAAAACTAAGAAAAAGAAACTATTTGACCTTTATTCTAGTAACATGTTCTTTTGAATGACAGTTCATAAACATGGATCTCTGGAAATAGAAATGTAATTCTAAAACATTACTTGTTTCTGCTATGAATAATATTTATAGATCACAATACAGTAAACACAGATTATTTACCTTTAATTTTTAGAAACAATTCATAAACAAAGCATAGAAAGATTTCGTGTTAATTTGAAAAAAATTAGATGATGGTCAGAAGTTAGGATGTAGAAGGAGGTTGGAGAGTTGGTGGGAAGCAGAGTCACTAATAGCTTGTTTTACGTTGTGGGGAGTTAAAATTTGATGGAACAACAAATAAGAGCTTGAAGTGCAGTATTTAAAAAGTGACCAGTAAAAGAATAAAACTAAATATAACTATAAATATTGTAAAGAGGAAGGAGAAGGATAATGAAGGATAATGTGAGTTCAGTAAATCCTCATTTCTTAGTAAGAAGTCAGTGGATATTGTCTAAAGCTTATGAACTAAGAACTTAAGTATATTACTTAGAGTTGTGAATGTAAATTTTCAGAAGAGTTAAGAACAAATGGCTAAAGATGGTGACCTTTGAGCACAGGACTGAAGAGGGGCATGTATAGGGCTAGAACGTTTTGTTTTTTTCTTTCTTCCAGTTTTATTGAGATATAATTGACATACAGCACTGTATAAGTTTTAAGGTGTTGTACAGCATAATGATTTGACTTATATCCATCATGAAACGATTATCACAGTTTGGTGAATATAAATCATCTCATAGATATGAAATTAAATGGAAAAAGCTTTTTTCCTTGTGATGAGAACTCCTAGGGTTTACTCTCTTAACATCTTTCATATATAACAGAGCAGTGTTCATTAGATTTATCATACTGTATATTACATCCCTAGTACTTATTTATCTTATAACTGGATGTTTGTACCTTTTGACTGCCTTCATCCGATTCCCCATCCTCTATTCCCCACCTCTGTTAACTACTAATCTGATCGCTTTTCTGTGAGTTTGTTTGTTTGTCAGTTGGTTTTGAAGTATAATTGACCTATAACACTATGTTAGTTCCTGGTGCACAACATAGTGATTTGTTATTTTTATACATTTCAAAATGATCACTGTAGTAAGTCTAGTTATGATGTATCACCATACAAAGGTATTACATAGTTGTTGACTATATTCCCCACACTGTACATTTCATACCTGTGAACATTTATTTTCCAACTGGAAGTTTGTACCTCTTAGTCTCCCTCACCTATTTCTTTCCTCTCCCCACCCCCCTTCCCTCTGGCAACCCATCTGTTTGTTCTCTGTATCTGTAACCCTATTTCTGTTTTGTTATGTTTGTTCATTTGTTTTTTAGATTCCACATATAAGTGAAATTATACAGTATTTGTCTTTTGCTAGCTGACTTATTTCACTTAGCATAATACCTTTTAGGTCTAGGATTTCATTCTTTTTTATGGCTAATATTCCACTAGATAAATCGATAGACCGATCAATCGATAGATATACCATACCTTTATCCACTTATCTGTTTTGGGGCACATAGGTTGCTTCCATATCTTGGCTACAATGAATAAATAATGCTACAGTGAACATAGGGGTGCATATATCTCTTCTAATTAGTGTTTTTGACCATGTCCATGTTTGATTAAAGCATTGTTTAAAATATAGTGACAGCAAAAAGCCGTGCATGGCTGCTGTGGCATATCTCATTTTCACCCTCAAATCTAGAAGGTATACTGTAATTCTTCAAGCCTGAAGTCATCTTTCTTCCCTGTTATTCCTGCTCACCACTCCTTCTAAACTTTCTGTGTCCTGCTCTTATACCTGGGTAGCATGGAGTGTTTTTGCTTTGCAACCTAGAGTTAGCCTATGTCATACTATATGTTATATCATCAGTGGAAATTCTTAGCTATCTTGTTCACTGAAGTGCCAGGATAGTAAGTTTCTATAAAACAAAGCAGATTCAATGCACAGTGCAAGTATACGTTAGTAAATGAAACAGTATATCTGCTGCTTAGAAAATGGCTTGCCAGGACTTTATACCAAGATTTCACTATAAAAATCTTGCAGAAGAGGAGTATGTTGATTGTCCAAAATATTAGCAGTTTTATGGAAGCACTTTTTAAAATTTTCTAATATATTTCTATTGTTTATCTTAAATTTTTATTAAATTCACATTTTTTTCTATTAAAGAAGTAGTGGTAGTGTACTAGATTGGCTTGAACATGGCCAGATTATGACCAAATCATTCCAGAAATATTAATTTTTAAGAATAGTTCACTATAGTGATGCCAAATATAATCCAAATATTCTGCCTTTAGATATGAGCACATTTGAAATTATTGCTTAGGTTTTCCCCTGCCACTTCCTCCAAATAATCAGGGGTTAGAGAGATGGGTGTCAGAACGATCTTCCAGATTTCTGCTTGAAGAAGGCACATCTTTAGCAAACAGTAGACTCTGTTGTTGATCAGCCAGATGTATTCATTGACTAAGATTGAAAGTGTAGGTAGATTCAGAGCAACAGTAGCAAGGAATAGTGACTAAACAAATGTGATATGCACAGAGCAGACTCTGACATCATGGATGAAGACCAAAGAGAGTTCTTTTCTAGCACTAGCTTTCAGAGACTGCAAAGGTCATTTTGAACCATAATTTGAGAAGGGGGAAGTTGAGATGGGGAGAGAGTCTCTACTCTATAACCATGTTTAATAACAAGCATTTTGGTCACTTATTCATTCATCCTTCCATCCGTCCATCCAGTGTTTGTTTCAGCACCTACTGTAAGACTGTGGTTGGTAGTGTGGGGATGTTAAGGAGCTAAACCTGACATTTGTTTATCCCTGTTATCTCCTGACCTCATGTCATCTCCCGGCGTCAGATTGTCTCACGAAAGGACAATTTCAACCTTTCCTTACCCATCATGTATTCCATAAGCATCTGACTTCCTTGATGGCTTAGGTAATAATAGTGATCATGGTACTTATCTCATAGGCTAGTTGTGAGTATTCAGTGAGATAATGTGTAAAGTACTTTGCACAGGGCCTGACACTTAGAAAACATTTAGTAAACATTTGGTCTGTTATTGTTGCTACCACTGACAGTTACTATGTACCAGACATTATGGTGCATTGAGTATTTTTACATATACGTGTCTGCATTATCAGGATCTCCCCAAATAGGATCACCCCAAATTATACTGCCCCTGTAAGCTTTCTATATTTTTTCAAAAAGGGCAGTGGCAGTTGGTGGTCCCAGGGCACACCTAGCTTTGCTCAGAAAATGTCCATCGTTGACTTGTTAGTACCAAAAGTGAACAAACTTTTCTAAAGCTTGCAGGAGAGGTCCTGGTAAACAAAAAGTGTTCTTTCTTCTGTCAGACTGCTGGGTGGTCACTGGGACTCAGTCACCTACTTCCTCTCCAAATTGAGGTCACTGAGCAGTGAGCAGCAGTTTCTGGGTAACCGCCATCTACTTAGTAAGCCTGACCAATTCACTGGCAGATTTTCCAAGCCACCTTATTGTTCTGCACAACTCATTCCTGAACTAGAAGACGGCAGATGCGTGGCCGGTAAATGATGGCATATATGGAGATAGGCCTTCCCTTTTCTGGCTGATGACATATAACTGTGCTCACCCTTGCGGAAATGATCGCTCTGTTCATGCCCTGCTTGATTCAGGCAGCTTACTTTAAAGAGCGCCCCTACTTGCTCTCTGGCCCACACATAAGAACCAGGTGAGTCTCTTTTATGTGATTGTGAGCCACACTCCTTAATCAAAATGGGGGGCTTTTTCTTCTAATAGACCAGCTCATGAGGTCACAGAATCCCCCAGAATCTTCCATGATTATCCATCATAGCCACCAAAGGGAAAAAAATTCAGCAAGAGTAGAAACAGCGTAAAATTGGATGAAGTTCTTCAGTGGTCTCTGGCTATAGGGTCTCTCTGTGTGAGCACTGCTGTCGTTTTGAAGTGGATAATTCTTTGTTGTGGGCGCTCTTCTATGCATTATAGGATGTTTGGCAACATCTCTTCACCAGATGCCAGTTACAGCACGCCCCCTACCCAACGAAATGTGTCCAGACATTGCCAAATGTCTCGGGGCGGGGGGCGGGGGGAGGGGAAAAATCACCCCCAGTTGAGAACCACTGCTGTAATACAGTTAGAGACCTCTTTCCATAGAAGACAGAATCTCCAGTTGTTTCTTCTGGATAGATAGAGTCTGTCACATACCTCTGTTATATTTTCCCTCCTGGAAAGACTGTTCTAGAAATGCCTGTTTGCTTTTTCCTACAAGTTGTGAATCTGGTCTTTGAGGCTAGGTCCTCATCCAAAAACCACCCATAATGGAAAAGACACTGAACTGTCATCAGAAGACTGAATTTTATCCCACCACTGCCATTATTAGTCTTGATCTTGAGCAAATCCTTCAGCTACTCTGAACCTTAGTTTACCCATCTGTCAGAGAGGCTGTGGATGTGAGAGAAGTGTGTGTATGAAAACACCTTTAAAAACTTTTAAAAAGGTGCCCAGATCATTCTCCAATAATCTGAACCAGAGCTCTTTGGAGAAATGTCTGACTCTAGGACTGGTGTAGGCAATATACAAGATGAGCCTGGAGCATCTCGTAGTGCCAGAAAGTAGGGAAGTGGTCCAAAAAAAAAAAAAAAAAAACCATAATGACAGGGTATGTCAAAAGGACACAGGAATCAAATAATAGAGCTCCCAATGGCCAAAGCTGGAACTGTTTAAGAACAAAATAGTGTTGGATTATAACCCAAAGACCCTAAGTATAAAATAAATATCAGTGAATCTATTGATATAAATAAATGATTGAACAAATAAATAAATGGGGAGAAGAGCCTACCTTCCTGTGCAGATGAACTCCAGATAATTTTGGCAGACGCTTCATCCTCAAGGAGATGGAGCATAACTCCCCACTCCTTAATCGAGGGCTGCACATAGTAACTTCCTTCCAAAGAGTACAGTATGGAAAGGGGCAAAAGAGAGTAACTTTACAGTGACAAGCACTGCCTCAGCCATGTGATCAGGGTCAACATCAACAGTGACAAGTCATGTTGATAGTATGTACCCTTGATATGATATGAGAATGGCACCTGTACTCTGGGCTCTTTCTCCTAAAAATACATAACTCCAGTCTCACCAGAAGAATCTCAGTTGAGGTACATTCTACAAAATAGCTGACCGGTATTCCTCAAAACTGTCACGGTCATCAGAAACAAGGACAGTCTGAGAAACTGTCACGGCCAAGAGGAGACTAAGGAAACATGACCACTAAATGTAATATGGGATCCTGGATGGGGTCCTGGAACAGAAAAAAGACATTAAATAAAAACTAAGGAAATATAAAGTGTGGACTTTAGTTAGTAATGTATCAATATTGGTTCATTAATTGTGACAAATGTATCATAATGTTGTAAAGTGTTAATAATAGGGGAAACTGGGGCTTCCCTGGTGGCGCAGTGGTTGAGAGTCCGCCTGCCGATGCAGGGGACACGGGTTCGTGCCCCGGTCCGGGAAGATCCCACATGCCGCGGAGCGGCTGCGCCCGTGAGCCATGGCCGCTGAGCCTGCGCATCCGGAGCCTGTGCTCCGCAACGGGAGAGGCCACAGCAGTGAGAGGCCTGCGTACCACAAAAAAATAAATAAATAAATAAAATAATAGGGGAAACTGAGTGTAAAGCATGGGAATTCTCTGTACTGTCTTTGCAATTTTTCTGTAGATTTTAAATTATTCGGAAGTTTAAAGTTTATTATTTATTTATTTTTTTTGCGGTACGCGGGCCTCTCACTGTTGTGGCCTCTCCCGTTGCGGAGCACAGGCTCCGCGGCCATGGCTCACGGGCCCAGCCGCTCCACGGCATGTGGGATCTTCCCGGACCGGGGCACGAACCCGTGTCTCCTGCATCGGCAGGCGGACTCTCAACCACTGCGCCACCAGGGAAGCCCCTAAAGTTTATTTTTAAAAGTATAGCTAAATAGAGTTAAGGCACTATTATAAACAATGGTTGTTTTATCCAGAAGGATATTATCAGGCTCTAGTATATGATTTTCTTAGTTTTAAAACTCTGTTCATGAAGTCTCTCACTGACATCATTCTCAGAGTGATATTTAATGTCCTCGTCAGTCATACTTATGTATCACATAACAATCTTTAGTGTGTTGGCATAAATTCTGTGGCAGACCAGGTTCACTTTCTGTTGTGA
Organism: Grampus griseus; assembly: GCF_964374135.1. Classification (NCBI taxonomy): domain Eukaryota; kingdom Metazoa; phylum Chordata; class Mammalia; order Artiodactyla; family Delphinidae; genus Grampus; species Grampus griseus. The sequence goes on from NC_139007.1 coordinate 45,241,898, forward strand.
GGAAATCCACATGTGCTGCCTTCTTCCCTCACCTTGTCAGAGATACAGCTGCCTTTACAGCTTATAGGTTCTTTCTTCTAACCAAGGTCTGGAAGTTTCCCTGTTTGGTTTCTATTTTCTCAAAGGGGAATAGAAAGTAGGTCCATGGCAGCACCCCTTTACAGCTATGGGATGAAGCACAGATCTGCTCAACAGGTAATGTACCTGGATGTATGCAGAATAAGAATGGAAGATGGGGAGATCCTTCAGAATAGTAAAACCTTGGAGAGACATTATATTACAAGATAAAAGAGTTTAATGTAGGTGCCTAGTTTCTCTGTGATACCTTTCCAGCTTTAGCCACGATACTTAACTGTGTAATTGGAAGTTACTCCACCGTCTTTATTTCAGTGAACAGTATTGTTTATTCATTCTGGGCGTGTGGCACTGTGTAGAGGTATATATATGAACGTGGTTCATTATAAATACTGAATTCAGAATCATTCCATTATATAGAGAGCAGTGTTCTGTAATCTCTTAGTATTAAATAATTGATCCATCAAGTTTCCCTAATATGACCACTGACTTATGAAATCCCCCCAGTAATCCTTTTTGGTTTCAAGTACCTCAGTGAGCTAAACATTTGCCGTAGTCAGGTTTACTGCTGATAAAAAAAATAGTGTTGTTTAACATAAAAATAACAATAAAACAACAAGTGTTTACCACTCTCCAGAGCACCCCCATCATTTAGGTTTGTTTGTCACCCATCCCACCCAGGAAGTAGGGAAGGCAACATATGGCTGCCATCTGACAGGTGAGGACAAGGACACGCAGCTGAAATGCAGGTATAAAGCCTGAGCCACCTGATTCTGGGCAGACTGTTACCCCTGCAAGCCCACACTGCAGCCTTGGCATGGTTTCATGGTTATAATTATTATTTCTGCTTTTTAAAATGCTCTATCTCTGGACCAGATCACATTTGCTTGCTGTTTTGACCCAAATGCCACACCGTAGCTTTATGCAGCCACAGCTGATAAATTTTAGGAATCATGGGCTGAAGTTAACCTAGAGGAATGCTGACCAATAGAACTTTCCCATGATAAAATATTCTATATCTATGCTGTCGAGTGTGGCAGCCGCTAGCCACATGCTGCTGTCAAGCACTTGAAATGTGGTGAGGGTGTTGCAGGAATTGACTTTTAAATTTTATTTAACTTTAAATAGTCACATGTGGCTAATGAGCATATTAGACAACACAGGTCTAGACAGTATAGGAATCCTCCATTCTGATGCAGGCTCTTCTCATATGTTAGCTCTCAGAGTTGCTTGTGCACATTTGGCCCTTCTTTTAGAGAAAAATTATTTTTTGAGAAACTTTTTTTTCTTGTGCTTAGGATGTTTGGAATATATAACCATTGGCAGAACAAAGTTCCTACTAAATTTTGACCCATTTAGATTGAAAGTTATGAGATCTTAAATCAACCCTAAAAAAGTAAAAGTCACTGAGTTTTAGTTTACATATTCTTTTGGGGGAAATGAGAGAGTGAGCCCATATGTCCTTGATTCTACCTTTAAGAGTCTGAACCTTTAGAAAATTATTATTGGCAAGAGGTTTATTTCTTTAATTCTAAAAACAAAGAACTATTTTCTTTTACAGATACAAATCTGTTATTTGAAGCCTGCAAAGTTCAGTGACGCATTAAATCAGGATTGAGTGATATTTACAGAGCCAGACAAAAATCCAGTGACATGATGTTTCCATTAAGCTAAGAATGGAATTCTGAGATTATAGTCTGGGAAAGGGGGAACTGTTGTCTATAAATTCAAAATGCACTGCAGAGAAACATTAAAATATTAAAACAGTGACAGCTGTTTTCATTACTACTGTTGTTGAATTGAACAAGTAAATTCAGAAGCTCCGTAGAGAAAATTAGAAAGATTGACAGTTCTTGATTACCTGACAGTTCCTTGGCTGGAAGTTCTCAAAGAGTGAGGAAAGTACAGAGGTAACAGATATTATTAGGAGTAATATAAAATGCCCAAAAATGTGGGGTCCTGTCTTATTAGAAGTTCTTTTCCTTGTAACATGGCTTTTGACTTCTTAATACAACGCTTTTTTTTTTTTTTTTTTTTTTTTTTTGCGGTACGCGGGCCTCTCACTGTTGTGGCCTCTCCCGTTGCGGAGCACAGGCTCCAGACGCGCAGGCTCAGCGGCCATGGCTCACGGGCCCAGCCGCTCCACGGCGTGTGGGATCTTCCCGGACCGGGGCACGAACCCGTGTCCCCTGCATCGGCAGGCGGACTCTCAACCACTGCGCCATCAGGGAAGCCCTACAAGGCTTTTTAATTAAGTTTAATAGACAATTGTCTCCCACAGATTATGATATTAGAAAAACACTTCTTGTGCTGGGAGACAGGAAATAGTAAAGTTAATCTAAAATGTTATTTAATGAAAATTTAAACAAACTAATTTACCAAATGCTTGCTTTTCTATACTGAACTCTCTTACAATGTTGGGTTACATAGATTCTCATTTGATGTGACTCTTGAATTTCTGCTTTAGCACTTATCTCTACTTAATTTTTATGGCCATGAAAATATTGTGTCAGTTCTTTGTAATTACTGTTGTTAAATACTGTTAAACATGAACATATTTTCAGCTAATAGAACCATTTCCAGTCCCCTAGAAGCCCTCATTCTCCCTTCCAGCCAGTATCCCTTGCCTGGAGGGATATCTAACACCATAGATTAATTTTGCCTAATTTTTACTTTTATATAAGTAGAATTAGGCTGTATGTATGTTCTTATATCTGGCTATTTTTTCCTTCAACATTATGTTTCTATAATTCATCCCTGTTGTTGACTGTAACAGTAATTTGTTCCTTTTCATTACTGTACAGTATACCATTATATGGCTTTATCACAATTTATTTATCTATTCTACATAATTGATAGACACTTGGGTAAATTTAAATTGGGGACTATCACAAACATGAACATCATGTACATGTGTTTTGTGTACCTGTTTACATGCTTCTGTTAGATCTATCCCTAGAAGTGGAATTGCTGCATTATTGGCTAAGTGTGTGTGTGTGTTCAGTTTTGGTAGATCTACTAAACAATTTTCCAAAATACTTGTACAGTGTAGGAGAGTTCCAGATACTTTATATTCTCAGTATCCTCACCAATACATGATACTGTCAGGATTTGGTCGGACCACTTAATATCTATAATGATAATCGTAATTTAACTTTTGGAAAAAGCCAGTAGGGAGCAGCTGGCTCAATAGTTTTATGCCACAGATACACCTAGATTCACAAACACACACACACACACACACACACACACACACACACACACACACACACACACACACACACACACACACACACACACACACACACACAGTGATCATCAAACGTACCCACTTGCAACTTTCTGTAGGCCCATCCAGAAAACACCTTGAAGACAGTGGCCTTTGGTCCTGCAGAGAAACAGTTGGATGAGAGAGAATGATGCACTGATGTGAGCCTACAGGCTTTTGGTGGAGTAAGATATACTTGAGTTAATAATACTCGAATTTGCCAAGTGCTCTCCAGGTGGGTTTGCTGAATTTTTATAATAAAGTATTTGACGTAAATAGCCCTCAGTTCACCCAGTTGGAGTCAACAGACTTTTTTCTCCTTCAGTGAGTGCTTCATTCCCAACCTTGTATATTATAGAACTGCAAAAGGAATGAAAGATGGTGACTAATAAAGATCCTGTACTTTATTAGTGGACAGGGGCATGCAGGGTGTAATAACGTCATTGTGTGATGATAGGTAACTCAACCTGTCTAGGCCTCACTTTCATGTCTGCACAGTGAGGAGATGGGGTTTTGTGGTCCCCAGTGTTCTCTGCCCAGTGCTGTGAGAAACGTTAAATAATGGAGCAGTAGGCAATCCAGCCCTGCGTTTTTCCATGGAAGTGGCAAGAAGAGACACTTCCCCGCATCCCCCTCAGTAGAACTTTTGAAGTTTTTTCCAAATATGTTTTGAAGTTAAGTGCCATTTTGATAAGTGAAGCCTTGCATTTTGAACTCTTGCAGGGCAATTTCCTGATGCAATGTAGCCCATAGGGTGATTTCACAGTTGATTAACTGTGTATGTTTAAGCCAGGGTGACTCACAGAGAGTGTTTACTATGTGCCAAGCACTGTGCAAGTGCTTCACATATATTATTGTGTCTAATCCACACAATAATCTTATCGGGTGGGTTCTATTATCATCATTTCACAGATAAGCCAACAAAGTGTCTGAATGACTGAGACACTTGCCCAAGCAAATGGTACAACTGAGACTTGAATCAGGACTGTTTGATCCAGATTCAGGCCACCCAGGATCACCCAGGACTGCATCCTGTAATGTGCTTATGTATGTATATGTACTTCACACAGAACTGCTTTATTTATTTATTTATTTAAGCCACACCGTGGCATGTGGGATTTTAGGTCCCCGGCCAGGGATTGAACCCGTGCCCCCTGAATTGGAAGAGCGGAGTCTTAACCACTGGACCGCTGGACTGCCAGGGAAGTCCCCTTCTCTGTCCTTTGAAGGTTTTTCAGCATGAATGGAGTAGCCACTCTCTTCACATCAGTAGCAACGGCCATTACTTAATGAAGTCGTCTACAAATCACGAATTCCTTTCTCCCTTCCCTCCTCTGCTCTATAATGATTTAATTTGCTGGCATGAGACATTTAGATTAACTAACTCCTTTTGAAGTTTTAAATGGAGTTCTTATCTGGAGGGAAAAACATTTTCTTTGTCTTGGTTTTCAGATAAATGGAACTGTTATTGGGCATCTATAAGGTCTAGTGCAGTTTCCTTTTCATTCACATTTTTCTTCATTGAGTACACATAGCTCATTTTGGTGTTTATTGCTAACATTTGCTAAACACTGTGAGTAAAATGCAGATATCTGCCTCACTTAAATTGAATATTGAATGTTTCATTCTTGGTTATTGAGTAATTCCAAGCTTGCAGCTTCTCTGGATTTATGTTGCCAGCTCCTTTCCTTTAGAAAGAAATAGTCTGATCATTTGTGTCATGTGCTTAACAAATTTCTTCTTAGGGCAAAAGAAAGTCAGAATATAATTTTTCGTAATGAATAGTTTGATTATGACAGTGTTGTTTTATTCAGGTCTTTTGGGAACTTGTAGGATCCCTGCCTTAATAACTAGAACTGTTGTATGCATGTAGCGGGTTTGTTGTGCTTTATTCTGAAAAACTGAAGATATTCACTAAATATACACCAACAATGAGATATGCACTGCTGCTCCTAAGAACTTTAGCCTTGAGGTTCCATTTAATTAAAATTTATAAGTAGGCCTCATTTAGATTGAGCAGAAATCAAAGTTCACCTTTTTTTTTTATTTTTTTTATTTTTTTTTATTTTTTCAAAGTTCACCTTTGACTACAGAAGAGATGGTTTATTTCATTAAACCATGTAGTACCTTATAGTCACCGAGGTTTCAAGCAAGTATGTTTAACATCCTTAAGAGAAAGTTTAATTACACTACCTTTTTTGAATGTGTTCTGTGCCCAGAATCTAATCGTTGTAATGCTAATCACTATAATGGTACAAAGAAATTTGATTTATAGAGCTTAAATAGAAGATAAAAATCTCTTATGCAATTAATAAACTATATAGAAAAATATATGAACAAGAGTTTGAGTATGTGAACTAGCATATAGTAGTTGGCATATTCAAAAGGAGAGAGAAAACTAGAAAAAATGGAAATTATGCTGACCCCTAAAAGCAGGGTGGAATTTAGAAAAGCAGAGAAGGAATCGGTTTTGAGGTAATGGCTTAAGATTGACAGTGGGATGGAGAAAGCAGAAAAATACCTTCCTTTCAAAATCTTTAATTTTATATGTATATTACTGAATTTTTAACATTATTTTTAAGATTTTTCATGTTAACCCGGCAGAGTTGTTTTTTGATTTTTGGTTTTAGAAGTCTTTCATATTTAAGTATTTTACAAATGCATGCGATTGTCATCTTAATATGACTGTATGTTTATCAGTTCAGAAAAATACCCAAGATATGTAAACTTATTGTATTAGCAAATTGGAAGGAGGCAGAGTGAAAGAGGTGAAAGGAATCAGGCCAAAGAAGAAAAAAGCGAAACTGAGAAGATTAAAAGCCCTGCTTAGCATAGAATATTCTCTGGAAGCCAGCCGAATGTAGCATCATTCAGCTGGGAACCCTTCCCGCCCATTGCCCATTCCCACCGTTTTCTACCTGAGACCCGGCCCACTCCGTGCAGAGGTTGCAAGCTGTGTTAGGTACTGAGGCTGGGACAGCTGTACCACCCCCTCCCCCTGCCCCGGCTTTCTCCACTTTCTGCCTCATAATGGATTATTGTTGAATGAGGACTGGGTTCTCATAATGGATCTTTTTAGTTATTTATGTTTTCCGGGGAGCTGAATTGAGCATAGTGTGTACCTGCCAAAATGCTGTCTTGGCATTCTGTTAAGCTATGGACTCCGGAAGAAAAACCAGGTTGGTAGAAACTCGGTGAAAGTTCTACTCCAGGTTTTTTGTTTTTTAAAGAATTGTTAAATAACTGAGCATTTGAGTCTTCAGTAGGAGGCAGATTTCCTTAAGACATTTATAGTAAATGAACCCTAATGTCTGGTGTTTGACTGCTTTGTTCCTATTGTTGTTTCTGATCTCTGTGCCTCGGAGCTAGAGACGTCAACTGTAACTTTCTTTTAAAGGAGTGAGCAATGGCACCTCTCTGAGCCTGCTTTGCCCCAAACTATCCCGTTTTAGTTCTAATTTTTTCCAGCTTCTTTCTTCTGGAGGAGGTGGGAGGTTTCAAGTCAAGATAGTATGTGGGCCCACCTCCTCTGGTGAAAACAAAACCTTGCAAGGTGGTTTTGTGCCTGGCAAATACATTTAAAAACTATTTTGAGACGAAATTTACAGTGCATCTCTTTGAAGCTAACCCCTAAAATTTGTCCAAGGTTTTACCTGGAGGCATCTTTGATTTGCTATACCAAGGAAAACATTCCTGTTTCTTGTGCAGCTAATATGTAAGAGTGTGTTTAGGCAATAGTGCCTTTATTCATCTCAAGCTACAAGCTCTTTAGGTCCTTCTGATGGTGTCATCATGTGCATTTTTTGGATCTTTCTACTTCCTCTGACCTTAAGAGAAAATATTACCAGCTGTTAGCTTTCAGCCTGGACTTGGCAGTGTCTTGCTGTGATGTGGCCCCTGCTATTATTGCTGTATCAGCAAGCAAAGCAAATGAGCCTGGAAACATTTTATTCAGAGACTAAAAATAAAGTGTATCAGAGTCATAAAGGCAATGGCAAAAGCAGATTTAGATTTGTTTTAACAAGGTGGCAAAGTGACAAGAACCCTCTTCTGGCTCCGTAGAATAGACTGTTAGAAGACCCGGGCCGGAGAATAACTGAGGGGCAAGTATATCATGGCTGGGGACCCACTGTGACGAAAAAAATACATGAAAGTATTTATATTGTCTTTCAAAAAGCAGTTTTATCACAAATGATCTTCTAATATTCACTCTGCTGAGAGACTGCGTAACCTTTAAACAGAATCTCGCAAATGAACAATTTCGTTAATCTTGTTGGCACTTTCTAAAACTGAGTTATAACTGTTGCTTATTGTTACTGTCCTATAATTATGAAATACTATGTTTATATCAGGAATCAGCAAACTTTTCTCAAAGGACCAGAGATCATAAGGATTATAGGCTTTATGTAGATACTTATATAACCATTTTAAGATGTAAAAACCTTTCTTAGCTTGCGGGCTGTCGTTTGCCAACCTCTGGTTTTTATGATCACCTGGTAAAATCTTGTTTGGTAGCTCTCCCCTCACACTTACTTCTGCAATTATTAATCCTCTACTGTTTGCCTGACATCAAGAATGTAAATACAAACGTAAAGACAGTTCTTTTCCTAAAAGATCTCCGTCTCAGGAGAGAGAAAAATACGTAAACACAGTTATTACAAGTGTTTATTATCGTGTAGTGTGATGAATGATGTCCAGAGGTGGTGTGACTGGGCAAGGCAGTTGGAGAGGGCTCACAGACAAGCCGCAAACATTTCTAAGCAGCAAAGAGAGGACAGTGCATTCCAGGAAGGAAGATAATATTTACACCTTAATGTGAGACACTTATTCTGGGTTTTTTGCCTGTCTCAATATAAAAGCTCAGTTCTCAGATAGTAGCATATATAACATGAGCTCAGTCACTACAAAAAACTTCTGTAGACATTCTGAGGAAAAGCACATTATTCAATAATTACAGAGCAAAATAGGGATAGCATTTAAGCATTTGACTTCTGCTTCTTCTGAATGCATTATTTTTCTTTAACAGACACTGATCACCAGATAAGTTCGATTTAAAACACAAAGATTTAGACATGTAAACAATGAGGTTACATATCTCGTGTAACTGCTAAGATCACATATGAGGTTATGTAAGGTTTAGTGGGGTAGGATTCTCGAGCACTCTATTCCATTCCCAAGTTTATTATTAACTTTATAGTTGTGTGCAAAATCTGTGGTCTCTACAAATTCATCTTTAATAGGACAGCATTGAAGTGGATGATTTCTAAAGCCCCTTCCAGTTCTAGATGCTGTGACTAGAAAAGTAGACAGAGTGCATATCGATAGATACTTTTTTCCTCTGCAGAAATCTAATTTGATTTGTCCAAATTTCAAACTCTCACTTATTCTAATTCCAATCAATCCCGAAGTCCCTGAACTATGATACTATTTAGTAATGCACCGTATGCCAAAAAAAGTAAGGATTTATGGTATCCTTGAAGTTGTTCTACAGTACTCAAATGCTATATCAGTAGAGAGGTGGTATTGCACAGGCTCTGAAAGCAGACGGGCTGCGTTCAAATCCTGTCTGTACTACATTCTCTCTCTGCGACTTTGGGCAAGTTCCTCAGCCTCTTTGTATCTCAGTTTCCTCAGCTGCAAAATGGGAATAATGCAGGACCCGCCTCGCAGGGTTGTTAGAAGGATTAAATACATTAATAGTTGTAAAGGTCTTATAGTTGCATTGGCAATTCTGTTATTGGCAAAAATAAGCACTCAAAGTATGTCAGTTATTACTATAAGTAAAGATAATTATTATAAATAATCCTTTCAAAATACTAAGGCAAATTTATCAAAATGTTTTTAAATTACTGTTAATGCTTAGGAAATTGCTCAAATATGACACTGAACAAAATGCACAGGTAAAAATCTGTATGTGGTATACTTAAAATTCCCATATAGTTATATATGAATAGAAAACATACTGGCAAGAATCACACCAAAATATTAGTGTGTTGGGTAGCTAGTCTGAAAAGATAATAGTTCTTAATGAAGTGTGCCTCCCAGAATTTATACTCCTCTTTTCTTTTCCTTGAAAATGAAATGGCCCCATATAATCAGTAAAAGGCAGCAGAAGTGACTCTACAGACTTCTCAGACAAGGTCGTAAGAATCCTTGCAACTTTTGCCTTAGTGTCTTAGAACACTTGCTTTGGAGGGAAACCCACTGCCATTTAAGAAATCAAGCTACCTTGAAACCATCATGTCATGGGGAAGCCCAGGCTAGCAAAGTGGAGAGATGTTTTATCAGCCCTCACTGTTCCAGCCATCCCAGCCCCAGGTGCCAGACTGTGACATCTGACTGGCACACCCCAAGGGAGAACCGCCCAGCTAAACTCAGTCAAACCTCAGAATTACGAGATACGATAATATACTGTTTTAACCCTCTCTGTGTGAGGTGGTTTGTTATCCAAAAATAGTAAACCCAATTCAGTGAATTTTCTATAGCAGGAATGTATCGTATTTGTTAAGAAAAGCAATAATTTAATCTCTTCAAATAATGTTATTTCAAAATACTTTCAGTGTTGAGTATTTATGTTTTATATATGTTTTTAGGTTTTGTATTTGGTAATTTTCAATTAACCTATAAATTAAATTGACAGGAGCAACCATTAATTAGCCATCCTAAATAAATGTTCATTTATCAGACTTAGGATGAGTATAAGTGTACAAAATCACAGAATAGTCTAGGAATTATATTTATTTGTGTAAAAATTCTATGTCACCTGTTCTAGAGAATGTTCTAAAACATATCTATAAGATTATTTTTTGACAGTGACAAAGGGAGTGTATTGGAATGTGTTTTGGTTTTGTCTGTTTTGGTTTGGGGGTTTTCTTTTTTTTTTGACCATGCCACGTGGCTTGTGGGATTTTAGTTCCTAACCAGGGATGGAACCCAGGCCCCCAGCAGTGGAAGCTTGGAGTCCTAACCACTGGACCTTCAGGGTGGAATGTGTTTTTTTTTTTTGCGCGCGCGGTACGCAGGCCTCTAACTGTTGTGGCCTCTCCCGCTGCGGAGCACAGGACCCGGACGCGCAGGCTCAGCGGCCATGACTCACGGGCCCAGCCGCTCCTAGACATATGGGATCTTCCAGGACCAGGGCACGAACCCGTGTCCCATGCATCAGCAGGCAGACTCTCAACCACTGCGCCACCAGGGAAGCCCTGGAATGTGTTTTTAATTGGCCTATCCTAACCTGGAAAATAAAAATGTGTGGTTCTTAACTTGGGTGTCATGTGACCGCAGACCCGGGAATCTGATGGAAACTAGAGGGTATGCACCTGCTCTCTTCCCCAAGAAATGCACAAATACATTGATGAGCAAAATGTTGTAAACAGTGTTGGGTTTCCATTCACCCACTGAGACCCATGTATGTACTTTAGGTTAAGAATTCTGGTTTAGGGCATTACCATTCCTCAAACAATGTTACAGGGCGTTACACACATTGATGCTATAATTTCTATGTCTGTTACATCAAAGAGAAATTAACACTTTTCTATTTTATCGAGTCCATAATTTCAAATTTTGTATTACAAAATTAAGACCTCTGCCAAAACAATTAACTGAGTTAAAATATCACTAATTTAAAAGTTTAGTATTTTTTTTTTTATTGTCAACATGGGGTAACTGACCAGGTGGTGTTTTACCCCCCCAAAAAAAAAAGAAACCAAAACATATAGAGGGTCAATTGTATACTGATACGATACAGATTTGGGTGGAAAAGTCTGGTGAAAAACAGAGTAATGCCTCATTAAAATAACTGCTTCACTAAATGCTGTGTGTCCTAGCTGTAGATGTGACACAGACCTAATAGCTAAATAGGGCTTTCCTGTTTATATTTTACACTGTGAGACCAGATATTGAATAAATAATCCTTTGTGGCAATAATCTTTGTGTGTGTTCCAAAGTTGATTTCTTCCAAGTTAGTCCTAGTTCTGCATACTTTGGCTTTATTAGTAAGAAAAGATATTTCTGGAGACACCGAGGACATTTTAACTAAGGTAATTAAGGAAAAAGTACACTCTTGTGATGAAATGTTATATTTAAAATGCATGTTTCTTTGAAGACCAATTTAGTTTTTGAAGAAATCTCAAGTTTTGAGTTGAGCTTAATGGGAGGTGAACATCTCAAAAGATTCCTTTCTTCTGCTGTAATCACTGTGTGTTTCAGCAGTTGGTTATTATTATCTCCGTTTCTGAGTAACTCACATTTGAAGTACGTGAGAGGTTGGAAGTACTGTGTAGAATTTACCTTCAATAACTTGTTAATTTGGGTTTTCTTTAAACTGTAACTGTTCAAAAGATCTATGTTGTCATAAGCTATACATAAATTTATGTTCTGTAAATGTATATGCAGTAGAAACCTTGGAGTTATTCTTCAGAGGTGAACAACAACAATTTAAAGCCTACTTACTTTATTTCAGGTGTTTCTGGAAGCATTTACAAATGTTTTCTTAATTTATTTTGAATTGCCTAGAGATAATAATTGGAATTGTGACTCCATTCCAAAGCATCTTGTTTCAGTTATCTATTGCTCCATAAGAAACCACCGCAAAACTTGGTAGCTTAAAGCCAAAATTTATTGTCACTTATATTCTGGACTCTCTGAGTGCTTCTCACTTGGTGTCTCCCGTGTGGTTGGAGTCAGGTGTCATTGGGGGCGCAGTCTCCTGAAGCCTTGACTGGGCTTGATATCTACAGGGGCTCACTCACGGGTCTTGCAGTTGAAGCTGTCAGCTCAGCGCTCAGCTGGAGCTGGCAGTTGGAGCACCTGCACCTAATGAGTTCATCTGAATTGCTCCTCACAGCATGGTGGTCTCAGATTGGTTGCACTTTTTCGTGGGATCAGCTTCCTAGAGACAGGAAATTGAAGTTTCCAGGCCAGTTAAGGGTAACACATGGAAGTAACACAAGGTCACTTGCACCCCATTCTATTGGTCAAAGCAATAAAAGGGCCTGCCCAGATTCAAAGGAGTGAGGCAGTAGACTCTGACTCCAGACACATGTGCGATGGGAGATAGTGATGTGACCATCTTGGGAGGTCCCCATACATTTTTCCTATACTGTAATATGTATAATAAATTGAACATGTGTTCTATATACAAATCACATGCAGAAGATGGCGAAAATGTCCCTCCAGTTACAACGAGCATTACTAAAAATTAACTCTGTTTCTAGACTTCCTCAAGAATCACATAACCAATATAGTTAGTGGCAAACCTAGATTTCAAACTTAGTCCAGTTTAACTCCAAAACCTGGGCTTTTTCTGCTTTACCTACAAAATTACTGCTCTCAGGACTGATAAATTAAAATGAATGTAAAATAATACTATGAAAAACATTCCATTACATCTTCACCGTCACATATATTCTTCGCTTATAAAGTGAGAATAATTTTTTAAAACTTAAAACCTTGATGGTTTAGATCCATTTTAACATAAGACATAGGTTTGAGAATTTTCATCAGATAACATTAAACATGCTTAATCTGGTTTTGCATTTCTAGCCAGAATAGTGAGGACCAAGCTTTTCTGGGGGGGGGGGGCGAAATGGTTTTCAGAAAGCTATCTGGTTTTATAAGGGTGTTATATAGCAGTGTTTCTCAAAGTGTGGTCCTTGGACTAATCACCTAAACTGGGAAACTGTTAGAAATGCACATATTCAGGCCCCACCCCTAATCTACTTGAATCCGAAACTCTCAGAGTATTTTAACAACGACTACTCTACAGAAATTCTGTTTTGGGGAGGTTGCATACATGCGTACCTCAGAGATATTGTGGGTTCAGATCCAGACCACAACAATAAAGCAAATATCACAGTAAACCAAGTCACACGAATTTCTTGCTCTCCCAGTGCATATAAAAGTTATGTTTTTACTTTACTGTGGTCTGTTAAGGAGGAGAAACACTGTGGAAATGGGTGTTCATTGTGACTAAAGAGTTATCTGCCTGTGACATCACCATGAGGTGTAGACTCAGGCAATCCTAAGATTATAAAATGGTCCATCTAAGCCATCTGTTTCACAGGTTTGCAAGTGTCTTGTTGGCCAGGTGTGAGTCTCTGGAGCCCAGAGACCCACCAGGGATCTCTAGGGTGGGGCACAGTAATTGATATTCGTTACAAGTGCTACACCAGATTCATATTGCTCTCAGTTTGGGAATCATGGATTCAGGCATTATAACTTACTTCCTCCCCCTAGTTCCTCTATCAGGTCTTGTGGACCAAGTCAGTGTCCCTTAGCTGTCAGTGCTCTTGCATTTGAATGTTTAAATTTCATATGCTTTCCCTTCTCTCCAGTCTCATCTCCAACACAAGTCTTGTCTTTATCAGGCAAGGTTCTTCATTCAGTGTTCATGCCCATGTGTGACATCGCACATCACCAGTAATTAATATGTATTGGTTGCCTCTTATGTATAAAGCTGTATGTTAGGCAATCAGATACTGTAAAGTTAAGAAATCCCTGCTCTCTGAGAGCCAGTGATATACAATGACGCATGCAAGATATACAGATAATAATAGCAAAAGTTCTAGTTCTTATAGCTTAGAGCCATAATTCTTAATCCTGACTGTACATTGAAATTACTTGGGGAGCTTTAAAAATATATCAGTGGCATCACCCCAGCCCAGACCAATTAAATCAGAATCTTTGGGGTAGGTAACAGATACAGAGATGAAAGTCAAATACTATTAATGTAAAATTTTATAAATTATGTTTTTCAGTACATTTTAAACTTCATTTCTCAATTCTTATTTGTTGTCCTTTTCCAAGCATTATATTTAGCACATAGATACTCACTTTACCCAATCTAGACATTCAAGATTTCTTAATTTACAAATATATTAGATAGAAACAAATCATACAGGAACCATAAACAAGAAATCTGTTTTAATATTAAATTTCAGTTTCATCTTTTGCCTTCTATAAATAAACAAATGAAATCTAGAACATATTTAATCTATTGTTTATTTCCTTCATCCTTCAAAAACTATTTCAGTATCTCTTGGCCAAAAAAATCATAAAGCATATGTATATTTCAGAAAATTATATCATCTCTTACAGCAAGTACATTTAAACAGTTCATGGCTAAACATTTTAGCTATTCACTAGCATGCTCTTCTATAACCTATAAAGGTTGTAAATATTTCAGTCTCTCCTAAATTATGTTCTGCAGTGGAAATAACAACAGACCTTATTTGGAGGCTGATGGTGGAGGTGTTATTAGCATCCTGGCATCTCTAATCCCCCTGCACAACAGCTTTGAGAACTGTAGCCACAAATCACACAAACAGTAGTGCTACAGTAAGTGAGGAAAATGCTTACTAACGCCATGATGATAGAAATCGTGATGTGGCACGATTACCTATTAGACTAAAGAAGGTATTTTTATTATTCAAGTTGTACTTTTTTTTTTTTTTACCACTAGAGGTCCCTCAATCCTTAATCATGTTTGAGACATGCAGGCCATTTTCAGTGCCCGTCAGACTGTCGCAACACTTGGCTGTTATTTCCATGACTCTATATTAACCCAATTTTTAATATAAAAGGACAAAACTTTTATTTTTAGAACTAGCTTTTTAAAAATTATACTTTTAATCCCATCTGGATACAGAAAATACCAGTATCTAAGGAGAGAAGAGGGATGGAAAGGCCAGGAAAATGAGTTAATAAAATGGCAGTGAAATAGAATTCCTTTGAGGTTAAGTGAAAACACAGTCTGCTTTGTGAGTTGGGAACAAACAAGACCATTCCTTTCTTTCCACCTTAGGTCTCAATTCCTTGTCTTGTCTATTCAGTGTTACTCTATCAGTATAAAAATATATTTAACACGATTATTTTTATCAATAGGGGTAAAAAAAGAAGGTACTTTAGATAGCATGACTTCGATAGGACATGAATGATACAGTTTTTTGTCACAGTTAGGTAATATGTTACAAATCATATTATTACTTTGATTTTAAATAAACATAAATGTTCCTTTGTCTGTCCCTGAACTAATTTAAATATTCATTCATTGAATGATTGCTCCCTGCTGAACAAAAAGGCAGACTCCCTACCTTTAGGCAAATAATTTAATAGGCAGTTATTATTCCAGTGTAGTATGTTTAACATAAATTCCTTTGGTTTAATAGCTTGATTTATTTCAACAAAATATGAGCGTGTATTAGAGACAGCAATACTAAATTATAAACTTCAAAATTGCTAAGAGAACAGATCTTTATGTCCCCACCACAAAAAAAGAAATGATAATTTTGTGACATAATAGAGGTGTTAGCTCATGCTATGGTAGTAATCATATTGCAATATGTATGTGTCAGATCAACACGTTGTACACCGTAGACTTACATAGTATGTAAGTTTATATGTCAGTTATATCAATAAAAATAGAATTTAAAAAGATGAGTATAGTCATATTAATATACCTATTTCTTTAATGATTTAAGGTTACATGGGAATGAAAATATTTTACCCAACAACAGTTAGTGATCTTTTATAGCAAGAGCGACCCATAACTTGCCATGGGGTATCTGTTTGTACAGGACTTGTCTTTTTTAGTTTGTTCATTTCACTCTGGCTTGTGAACAAAAGGAGGACAACCCCATTATTTCCTCAGAGAGTAATTTTCTCCAACTAGGCTATTACGTTTGCACTCTTTTAGATTAGGCTTATTAAGGGAAACTAATACTAATCTAGGCAAGAATTTTTAAATATAGTATTTAAATGTATATGTTTTATTTTATTCATTTGGAAATGAAATAGTAGCTTTTTAACAGTAACTTATATTTTGATCACTAGATGGCAGTAAGCACATATAGCTAAGGAAAAAATAGCCTTTTCTCAGCAATTGTTTTTGAATACAGATGCTTAAGTATATAAATGTTCTCAGCATTACATACTACAAATCTTTTGTTATCCAGCCCATAATATTACTGTTGCTACAAAAGCTTTGTTTTTCTGGGTGAAATAATCTTACATATGATTCCTTTAGATAAATTCTGGGAAAGACACAGCTTCTGCCATTGCTTTGATAGCCACTCACTCATCAAACTATTTCTATTTTTAGTTATTTAATTTTATTCTTTTGTCTTCCTTAAATTAGTCCTCTACTACTAGTACCTCCTCTTTCGTGAAAAGCAAAGTATATTTTAATTTTTTTAAGGGCCATTACGTAGCTTCTGGGATATTAAGAGATCCTAGAGATTTACACATGTGTTCTCTGTAGGGCAAAATACAAGAGCACGAACTTTGTTTTTGTTCTTGGTGTTCTGATGTCTGAATATTATTCTCATTTTGTAACATTCTTTATTTTGTTAAGTAATTTTTTAATAGGGTTATGATTAATTCTTACAATGTATTATTTTCTGAACAGAGATGCTGTAGGCTGCAAATAATAGATATCCTTAATATTTAAGCTCATTAAATTGGGTTGTTTTACATGACCAGGACATTGGAAGGAATTATCCTGTTAGGTTAGACTGGTAGACACCCACCCTCCCTGAGCACCTAGCCCCTCAGAGGAGGATGAAACCTCAAACAAAATCAGAATACTCTTTAGCAAAGAAGGAGGGGAGTGGATTTGGGCAATCAGACAACAGTATTTGCTACCATTTCTGCTTTTGTTTCTTCTTTTTTTTTTTTCTTCAGAGACTCTTCTGTCCTGACATTCTTGATATATAACTTTCATTTCATTTATTTTAAGTGCATGACATTGTACAGAATTACAGTTATAGCCTATATCTATTGCACAGTTTATAATTCACTACAAGCTCGTTCACTTCTTGTTTTGTTTATGCCTGTGTCTTTTTCCTAGCAGTTAAGGAAAGTAGGAACTCAGGTTCTCTTTATTTGCTTACTACTGCTATCATGCCCAAAGAACAGTATCTCTAAAGTGCTTTATGAATCTAGTAGCATTTCAACCAAATCTGCAATTATGTGCCTAAGTACTCATAACTTTTAAGGCATCATATCAAACATAGTGGGTGCATCTGACCAGGATTTCTGGAAAGGTTGGTACCAGCTGCTTCGGAGCTCAGGCTGACCCCCTGGGCTCTAAAGACCCAAAGGGACAGAGCTGGCAAGCCCAGCTCAGTGACTCAGGTTCTTCGGCTTTCACTGTCAACTGCACTGCCTTCCTGCCTTTTCTTTTTCTTTTTTTTTTTTTTTAATGATTTTTTAAATAATTTTTATTCATTTTTTTGCTGCGCTGGGTCTTCATTGCTTTGTGCGGGCTTTCTCTAGTTGCAGCGAGCGGGGGCTACTCTTCATTGCGGTGCTCAGGCTCCTCATTGCAGTGGCTTCTCTTGTTGTGGAGCACAGGCTCTAGGGGCGCGGGCTTCAGTAGTTGCAGCATGCAGGCTCGGTAGTTGCGTCTTGGGGGCTCTAGAGCACAGGCTCAGTAGTTGTGGCGCACGGGCTTAGTTGCTCCACGGTATGTGGGATCTTCCTGGACCAGGGCTCCAACCCATGTCCCCTGCTTTGGCAGGTGGATTCTTAACCGCTGCACCACCAGGGAAGTCCCCTTCCTGCCTTTTATGACTTGTTTTTCCATTTAACATCACATCACCTCCCAGGGGCTGTAATAGACCAGGGCCTCTCGTCTCAGTTTCATCTGAAACAACACTGACTCAGGAACCCAGCTCCCTTCTCCACTGCATCATGCCAAAGACGTGTTCCTGGTGCGTTATCTAAATATGTATTTGTTTGTTATCCGTATTCAGCAAATATTTGTTGAATGATTGAAAGAATATTTATTAATTGACATTGCAAATGCAGTAAGATTTTCTTTGATTTGTTATCCGTATTCAGCAAATATTTGTTGAATGATTGAAAGAATATTTATTAATTGACATTGCAAATGCAGTAAGATTTCTTTGATTTGAAAATTTGATCAAATTTTCTTTGATTTGTATTGTGTTTATCGTGTTATCTGTTTTAACACTTTATCAGTCCTTGTCAAATAACCAAAAAATATTTTCAACTGACATTCTCAATCATCATGTTTTTAAGAACAAGAAAAGTATTCTTAAAAAGCAATTAGTAACGGCATCGTTGCTGGATTATTCGAACCTAGTTTTTATGCTTTTAGCTTTATCTATAGCTTTGAGAGAGAGGAACTTGTTCGAGAATACACTGAGTCAAAAATTTTAAAAAGAAAAACCTCCTTGATATTTTTATTTTTCAGAAAACTGTGGAATATATTTTCCAGAAATAAAAAGAGATCCAGGCAGGTATTTACACACTTGTCCGGAATCTGTTAAAAAGTGGCTTCGACAGCTAAAAAATGCTGGGAAAATTCTTATGTTAATTACCAGTTCTCACAGTGATTACTGTAGACTCCTCTGTGAATATATCCTTGGGTAAGTGACGAGTCATTTCGTTTTCATGATCTTATAAAATGCTGATAACAAATTACACCAGTGCTTTTTCAGAAGTGTTAGCCATGACCATATCATTATATTAAACAATGCTGAGTGACAAGTGGTTGTTTCTCATAACAGCCCTTAACATCTCCTGACAGAAACACACCCCAAGTACATTGTAGCAGAGCGGTATTACCGGGTCAGTATGCTCAGAGCCCGTTCATAGTCTGGGCTTTAGCTTTTCTGAAAGGTGGATGGACCGCATGTGCTTTGGGCAGTCCTCCGTGAATTTGGTTTCTCAGCTTTGGATGATTATTGAGGGACACTGAGTTGTAGATTATAGCCCCTGTTACTTACCTGGAATACAATCCCTCTGTAGCCATTTCCGTGTGGAGCCAGGCACTTCCCCATTTACACGGTCAGGGGTGGGATTGACATCCATGAACATCGAGGCAGCGTAAATGCATAGACTTAAAATAAGACAGTCGTGGGCTCAAGCCCTGCCTTGCAACTCACCCCGTGACCTAGGGTGGGTTCTATGACCTCTCTAAGCCTCAATTTCACCATCTTAAAGATGGGACAGTAGTATCTCATAGGCGTGACAGGAAGTTTAAATAGCACAATACAGGTAAAAGTATGAGAGTAGTTGGTAAGGCTCAGCAAGTGTTAATACTTATCTGTGGCATTCTTACGGGCAATGCCAGGGAATATCCATGGTCAGAGCCAGATTCTAAAATGAGCTGTTAGATCTCCCCTACTGTTTCCTCAAATTTTAGCAGATACTGTACTGAATTGCCGTGAGTATGAAGCAAATTTTAGCCTCAAAACTGACCTCTTGCCAACCTGTTTAGCTTCCTGATTTCCATGTTCCTCAGCACATGTGGATTCAGATTGGCCTATGGTGTACTTACGGTCTGTCGGTGGTTTTCTGCTTTCTGATTAATGTATAGGTTTGGGATCCTTGAAGTGAATTAAGGCTGCAGCCCTGTATACCTTGGAAAGTGCCTTTTGTAGAGACATTTGCTGTCCTGGTAGTGGGACCATGCTTCAGAATAAACACTTGGAAGTCTTAATTTCTTTTTCATTAGCATAGATTACGAAACTTTTTCTTCATATCTTAATTCCTCTGCAGTGTCGTTTTGCTGTGTAAAAGTATTCTGGAATGTTGGGTAAATATCTCCCCAATGTAATAGTGAGTCTGTCAGGAGCAAGGACTATCTTTCCTTTGCTGTCCCAAATAATCCTTAATACAGTGTTAAATACAGACTAAAAAACAATTATTATTGTTGCCTAAAAATTACCATATTGTAATACTACCCTGAGTTTCAAAATAAGGTATCTTCACATTTTGAACACCCTCTGAAAGATGTCATCTGACCTGTTACAATGCTAGCTTTCTGTAGGACCCATGTAACACACAAAATTATTAATAACTCTTGATGCTAATAAATCCAGACAAATTTCAGGCCCCAAATTTGAAAACTTAGCTCGTGAGTATTTTAGGTGTTAGAAACTATTGAATTTACACACTATAATTATTGCCATAGTGAGAAAACCAGCTTAGCACCTAGAGTTAATGAGTTAATATGCTTTTCTTCCCCCTTATGTTTGTATTGATACTTCAGGGTGGTGTCAGGATGATTAGTGCTTGCCTACCTTCTATTTCCAGTGTAAGGTTCACCTTAGGATGTATTGAAAGCATAGAGAAGTTAATCAAAAGATCAGAAATGATGCTGTGGTCAAATAGGCAAAGATTAAGTTCTGTTTTATATGGACCTTTTCTAATTCCTTAAAATAAATGTATGAAAAATATCATTGCTTTTTAGGAATGATTTTGAATATCTTTTTGACATTGTGATTACAAATGCATTGAAGCCTGGTTTCTTCTCTCATTTACCAAGTCAGAGGCCTTTCCGGACACTTGGTAAGTTAACATTTTGTATCTTTACTCTCCTATTTAAGATTTGTTCATTCACTTACTCAATAAATACCTGTTGGCTGACAGCCATGTACAAAGCTCTGTGTTAGATGCAACAAGGGGAATAAAAGAGATACCAGGTGTTCTTCCCCCTCATTGGGATGCATAAACAAGCACATAAGCAAGTTGGTAAATGCCTGGGATATGATTACAGGTCATGTTACCTGTTGAGATGGAAATGACTGCCTGGTGAGGTAGTAAACCGGGAGGCCACCTTAGAGTGCCTGGCCAGGGGACGCCTGTCTGAAAAGGTCAGGTGAGGTGACTTGCTAGGCGGGACCTGCGGGATGAGTAATGAGAAGAGCAGAGGAAGTGTATCCCTGGCAATGGGACAAACAAATGCAAAGCCTCCGTGTGAGGGTAGTTTGGGCTCGTTCCTGTGACAGAGAAGGGACCTGTGATTCTGGCACACAGTCATGGCCAGAGAAGGGGTGAAATTAGGGAGGCAGGCAGCCTCATACACTGTGGAAATGGTTTTAATTTTTATGCCAAAAGCAACCTGAAGCTATTCAGTTGAGATGTACGAGTGACATAGAGACCTTTTTGGCTGCTGGGTGGGGAATGGATTGGATGTGGGGAAGGATAGAGAGAAAGAGGGAGACCAGGCAATTGAATGTCGCAAGTGAGACATTGCGGTGCTTTGGTCTGAGGCGGCAGTACTGGAAATGGAGAGAGGTAGACATATTTAAGATACACTGTGCAGATGGAAAACTCAAGACTTGGTGATGCTTTAGAAGCAGCAGATGAAAAGGGAGTTAATCAAAAATGACTTCAGGTTGCTGATTTTTCTTTTTTCTGAATTGAGCAAATGGATGAATGGTGGGACCATTTACAGCCATGAGGAAAAATACAGAGAAAAAGTTTGTGCAGGGTGGTTCTTAATATAACTATTAAGCACTCATTTTTCAACGTATTAATTTTGAAATGACTGTAAGTTATCTAACTGGAGCTCTCAATTAGGAAATTTATATAAATGAGCCTGGAATCCAAGAGAACAGGTGTAGGTTCAGGATATAAATTTGGGATTCATCAGCTCATAGAGGGGTATTTCAAGCCTTGGGCTTACATGAGATCACATAGAGGGAGAATACAGATAGGCAGAAGGCCCAGACCAAGCTCTGACACACTCTAACATTAAGGATAGAAAAGAAAGAGTGTGATGTAGGAGCAGACAGATTATAGTGGGGGAAATAGAGTACAACATTCATAAACCGGTGAGGAGAGGAGAGAGTGGTCACCTAGGGCAAATGCTACTGAAAGTCAATTGGAAAAGGAAAGAGAAATGTCCATTGTAGTGGACAAGACAGAGATCACTGGTGTCTTGAGCACTGATAGATATAGAACCAGACTGCAGTATCTTTTTTTTTTTTTTTTTTTTTTTGCGGTACGCGGGCCTCTCACTGTTGTGACCTCTCCCGTTGCGGAGCAGCAGGCTCCGGACGCGCAGGGTCAGTGGCCATGGCTCACGGGCGCGGCCGCTCCGCGGCATGTGGGGTCTTCCCAGACCGGGGCACGAACCCGTGTCCCCTGCATCGGCAGGTGGACTCTCAACCACTGCGCCACCAGGGAAGCCCAGACTGCAGTATCTTGAAGAGTTCATTGGAGGTAGTGGAACCCATGAGTGTAAACAACTTTTTCTAGAATTTTAGCTATGAAAATAGTCAAACAATTGAGGTTTTAGGTGGAAGACAGTGTAGGATCAAGGGCATACAGATGGTCCCCGATTTACAGTGCTTCAACTTAGATTTTTTGAGTTCATGATGGTTCAAAAGCAATACACATTCAGTAGAAACTGTACTTCAAATTTAGAATTTTTTTTTTTTTTTTTTTGCGGTACGCGGGCCTCTCACTGTTGTGGCCTCTCCCGTTGCGGAGCACAGGCTCCGGACGCGCAGGCTCAGCGGCCATGGCTTATGGGCCCAGCCGCTCGGCGGCATGCGGGATCTTCCCGGACTGGGGCACGAACCCGTGTCCCCTGCATCGGCAGGCGTACTCTCGACCACTGCACCACCAGGGAAGCCCTAAATTTAGAATTTTAATCTTTTCCCAGGCTAGCAATATGCCTTTTAATACTCTCTCTTGATGCTGGGAATGGGCAACAAGCCACAGCTCCAGTCAGCCAATACCTCAGATCATGAGGTTAAACAGCCAGTACACTTACAACCATGCTGTACCCATACAACCATTCTGTTTTAATTGAATACTGATTCAGTAAATTCCATGAAGTATGCAATACTTCGTTGTAAAACAGGCTTTGTGTTAGATGACTTTGCCCAGTTGTAGGCTAATTTAAGTGTTCTGAGCATGTTTAAGGTAGGCTAGGCTAATGTTCGGTAGGTTAGGTGTATTAAAGGCATTTTTGACTTAAGGTATTTTCAACTTATGCTGCTTTTGTCGGGTTGTAACTCCATTGTAAATCAAGGAAAACCTGTAGTTTATTGTTTTTAACTGAAGATACTCGAATATGCATTATGCTGATGAGAATGGTCTAGTACAGTTGATTTCAACTGTGGCAGTTTTGCTCCTCAGGGCAACTTTGGCAACGTCTGGAGACATTTGGTTGTCACAACTTTGGAGGAGGGGGTACTACTGGCATCTAGTGGGTAGAGGCCAGAGATGCTGCTAACCAACCTACAGCACACAGGACAGCACCCCTACCGCCACCAACAAAGAATTATCTGGCCCCAAATCTCAGTAGTGCCAAGGTTAAGAAACCCTGGCCTAGTAGAAAGGCAGGGATCGATGGTGTTTTTTATATATTGGTTTAATGTCTTATATAAATCTTTGATGTTAAAAAAATAATCAGGGATTCAGTCACTTTGTTGTGTACCTGAAACTAATACAACGTTGTAAATCAACTATATTCCAATGTAAAATAAAAATTAAATTTAAAAAAAAGAAATAATCAAGGTGTCAAATAGGACTCTTTGTATTAAACCAGGAAAAAAATTTCAATGTTTTTCCCGTCTTCACAAACTTATATTTAAATACATTAACTAAGTACTCAATAGATGTTTATTTTTACTTTTATCTTCAAGGTTTTCATATTTTGTTCCAAGAAAATCCTTGTCTGTTCTGTACCTACAGTAGTACTTATGCCGTTTCACCAAGGTTTTTATTAAAATTTTACTCAGACACACAAACACCAGTAACAGAAAACAATGCACATTAAAAATATACCAAATTTTTTAACATATTGGAGACCACAAACGCATCAACTTATGCTGACAAATTACTGTACTTTGTGCAGTATTTCTATTTAATTGAAGAGTATTCAGAGATATAAGGGTAAGCTTTTAAAAACTATAACCATGTAGAGGTACCTATCTTATAACCTCTGTGCAGTATTTTCTTTTGGTTTTATACTATCAATTTGGATTTGAGGACTGACATAATAATAGTTATCCAAACTATATTTTCAGATATTATATTCATTAAAAGACTTGATAGTCATCTTGGCTGAATTTAAAGTATGAAAATGTTATAAGTCTTAACTTTAAGAGTTGAAAAGTCTGGATGGATGATATAGGACCCAAAGTCCTATCACCATTGTCTATAATGATTAGAATAAAATGCCTATGGACCTCAGAATGTATGGGATTTCATGCCTGTATATAGATATAGAGCTTGTCTCCGTTTTTTCACATCCAGAAGGGATTAGACTAGAAGCTCTCTAAGGTACTTTCCAGCTTTAGTTTTCTGGTCCTCTGATTTAACATATTTTGGTGTAAGACACAGTGAATCCTGCAGTTTCTGGAGCTGATACAAAATAGTTTATTCACATTTAGAGGGCAAAAGGATTGCCAGAACTATTATTAATAAGAGGTTCATACTGCTCATATTAAAGAATCTCTAATACATTGTGTTCTGTTACAGTGTTTACTTTGCTGCTGATTCTGATTCTTCTACCTCTAACTGCTCTATCTCTGTTTCCACTGCTGGTTTCCCTTCACCTTTCTTGTTAAATGTCGCTACTCTCTAGCGTTCTGCATTGACCCTCCTTTCTTCTCCTGCTGTTGTCAGCTTTCTACCACCCTCTGGTTTTAACTGTCACCTGTTCGCTAATGACTCCTAATTCCTTAATTCTTGGTTTCACTTTTCCCTGACTTACAGAGGCCTGTTTCTATCTGTCTTCTAAGCTTTCCATGCCCCAGAGCCCTGGCATCACATGAAAATTGACTTACCTATAACAACTCATTCATTTCCCATATTCCATAACTCTGTTATAACTTTTCGAACCACAGATCTTGCCTAAGTTAGGGAAATCTGTCATCTTCAGCTCCTCTCTCCCCTTAACAACTAACCTATCCTCCAGTTTTCTCAAGTTTGTCACCTGCCACTCCCTTATCATCCCTTGTATGAATTGGCACAGTATTACATCAGGTCCTGGTTATTACAGTACTTAACTGATCTCTCAGCCTTGTAACCCACCAAACATCCCACATACGGCAGTTAATGTTACTGTACAAGTCATGTCAGTTGGCCCTTACGTGACAGTCCAGTGTCTTCGTAAATCAGATCATTGCTCCGAATGATTAAAGTTAGAAGTAAAATTAAGGCAAAGAAGCTTGTTGGGAATGGAAGGCACGGTGAGCCAATCCCAGAGACCCCAGCGCTGCAGCATCCTCTGCGCAGTTGTACAGGACTGATGGCAGCCGTTGTCATGGAGGCGCCGAAAGGGAGGGTGGGGACTCAGCAGGTGGGGGGCTGAGCTCCATTCAGCTTGATCCCTACAGGGGCTTAAGGACTGTTTGGGGGCAGGGAACCTCTTCTAGGCAAAATCTGTTATCTCACGACTCAGCTCCTCAGCAGAGCTAAGGCTTGGTGCGGGGAGGGAGTCCGTCCACCTTGCAAGATTGTAAATTCAGTGGGGAGAGGGACCACGCCAGTCTCCTGCTACCAACTACCCCTCCCCTGCGCCGCCCAATTTGGGAATCATGACCCAACTTGCTGTCTTTGGTGTCTTGGCCTCAGCTTTCACCTATCCACTGACTCCCAGATGTTGCCCCAGCTGTCTTTGCCAGAACCTCACACCATATTTTGTCTTGTATACCAGACACCTCCACCCAGTATTCTGAAATCAAACTTGATTCTCCTTCCACCTTGAAAGCAATCAACAACCAAATATGCTGGTCACCTTGTATTCCTTACCTTCATTACTTGACCAGCCGCTGAATAAACCCAGCTGGAAACCTTCATCATCTTCACCCTTTCACATCCAGGAGGCTGTGCATCAAGTCCTGGGGGGGTTTGTTTGTTTCTTGTTTTGTCTTGTATTTTTCATAAAGTCCTGTTTAATCTACCTCAGAAATATCTCATCTCTGCCGTCCCCTCCCTTCCCGTTAAGCTTTGATCATTCTTCCCCATTCTGCCTCGTCCCTCTGCCTCCCTTTATACCTCTATTTCTATCTCTTGCCCACTGCCCTCAAATACTTTTCATTGGCATAGATTTCTATTTGTCACTTGCTTTTAATTTCAATATATTTTGTATTGCTCACTTATTACTGTTAGACTTACAATATATTTAATATATTTATCACACACACAATCTCATTGGCTCCCCACTCCATATAGCACCCTAAGGCTAAATCTGGTTGCTAGGTTACCTTTTCATCTTCATTCTCACTGCTCCCCACAGGTGCCCATTACTGTCTCCTTGGTGAAATGAATGCCTTTTATTGTTCTATCAGGTTTTTGTTTTGTTTTATTTTCCTGCTGTTCTTTCTACATCAGTGTTTCTCAGACTTCACACTCAAATCACCTAGGGATCTTGTTAAAATGGAGATTCTGATCCAGTAGGGCTGGGCAAAAGGCTTCAATTTGCATTTCTAAACAGATTTTCTGTTGAAACAGATGCTACTGGTCAGATCACCAAGACGTACTTTAGTAAGACCAAGAGGATGTCTTAGTGAGTACATTTAATTGAAGGTTGTTATTCTGAAAAGAAATAAACTTCCTATCATTTTAGGTGTGGAAATGAGCTAGTTAGTTAAGCATATTTAACTAAACGACCAAAGCCAAAGTAGATAAAGGGTAAGAGTAGGAGTTTCACTTTCTGTTTATGAAATTTGCTCCAGCTCACTGGTAAAGTATTTATTTCCTTTAATAGTATAATTTCCATTTTATAGTCCCCAACACAGGCAGGCATTTTAGGAGGTATTTTACTTGAAAAGTATCTTACTGCCCATTCCAAAAACAGTGGAGAAAGTGTGTATGAAAATCCATAATTGGTGAGAAATTTTTCTAGCTCAAAATTGAAGAAGAGATGTATAAAGCAAATATGAACTGTTTAGTGAAGTTCATATTAGAAGGAGTCCTAGAAACCAAAACAATTATAAATATATTTTAATCATAAATCACTGTTAAGTAAACCCCTAGCAAGTCAGAGGTCGCTCCTAGAAAATAAACATTCTGAGCTCAAGAACTCAGACCATCTAGTTCACTGCCATATCCCTCTATGTAAATTGGTTTGTGAAAGATTGTTGAAATAAAGAGTGAAAGAAGAAAAGAAAGAAATCCTGGTGGGATTTTGTTTGATCCCACCAGGCGAATTCTGTCATGTTTGTAACTTTTTCCTTGTAACAACATTTCACATGTCTATCAAAAAAAGACTATTAAATAAATCATGGAATTTAAAAAAACAGGCAGATCACAACATATTATCAATAAAATAAGGTTTTAAAATATCAAGTTACAGAACAGTGTGCCGAATATGCTGATATTTGCATTTAAAAGGGAGGAGGGGTCACGGGTGTTGTATTAGTTTGCTAGGGCTACTGTAACAAAATACCGCAGACTGAGTGGCTGAAACAAAGGAAATTTCTTTTTTCACAGTCCTGGAGGCTAGAAGTCTGAGGTCAAGGTGTCAAAAAGATTGGTTTCTTCCGAGGCCTTTCTTCTTGGCGTATAGATGGCCATCTTCTCCCTGTAGCATCACATGGTCTTTCTTCTGTGTCCTAATTGCCTAATTATGTGTCCTAATTTCCTCTTTTTATGAGGACGCCAATAGTATTGGATTAGGGCCCACCCCATAGCCTCATTTTAGCTCAGTCACCTCTTTAAAGGCCCTGTCTCCAAGTACAGTCACATTCTGGGGAACAGGGTTAGTGCTTCAGCATATGAATTTGAGGGGACCACAGTTCAGCTCATAATAGATATATACATGTGCCCAAACTAATCAAATTGTATACTTTATGCGCAGTTTATTGTATGTCAATTATACCTCAATAAATGTATTTCAAAAGTAGAGAAAAAGAATATATATTTATATATGCTTTTGTATGCATAAAAGAATGATTACCTTTTTTAGAAGAGGTGAGCACATAGCAGGTAGAGTTCAAAATTGAGTCTTTTAAAAATACTTAAATGTATTACTGATTCAAAAACATCACACAAATACATACTTTTAAAACATTGGTAAGGTAGTAACACCAAAGGCTCTGGGAGTTGGGAGAAGCTGCTGGGAGCCACCGCAGGAGCCAGTTCTGACGTCACACCAGTCAGGCCCAGGCACATGAGTTCTCTGGCTCTCTGTCTTATCTGAGTCGTGGAGCTTGCTTTCTTCAAGGCTGTCAGCCACAGCCTTGACTGTCATTTCCCCATATTAATTTTGTAACTATTATGCTGACTAAAAACGTACTGTTTTGTTTTTTTGTTTTTACTTGTCTATATGGTCTTACAGTTAAAAAATGAGATTTACTTTGTTATTGTAAAACACAGCTGTATCCAGAAGCAAATTATAGTTTTCAAAAGAGTTTTAGTTTGATTTACTATTTGCTTTCATTGATTGTTGTCTTACTCCTTGTCTTCTACCCCTAATTTGAAGTCCTTTGAGGGGTGATTGTAGCAGTTTGGTAACTTTGGGCAAATTCCTTAGCTTCTCCAGATATCAGTTTCTGCGCCTGTGAATTGAAGGGATAGCAGCTAAGACTTCTTCAACCCTACGTGGCCCACACTCTTCCGTGTGCTCCATCTGTATTAATTCACTTATACACTCTATGAGGGAAGTACTGTTATTATCCCCATTTTAAAACTGAGGAAACAAATCACAGTCACTCTCTTATCCCCTTTGTCCTCCTCTGTTTTTTATCTATTGTATTTATTATCTTCTAATATACTTTTAAAGTAAACTTTTTCAAATCAGTGTCATCATTGTACTGCTTGCGGGGCACATTTATTTATATTATGTGAAAATGAAAGTTCATATAACTGTTTCCCAGAGATGAAAAGAAGTGTGAAAATGTTTGGGTTTATAAAGATTGTGCTTGAAGCTTCCTTGAGTTTGTTCCCTTGGACTGTGTCGCTTCCACTTCGGCTCTGATGCTTTCACAGCCCACACTGGCTCCCTGCTGCTGGAATTAATAGTTTTCTGAGTCCCACAGCTTCCCAGTTATGGAGGTTCTCCCGGAGCCCTGGAAGCTGCCCTGCATGAATCAGTACCCTGCACAGCAGCTTCCAGTGTGGGAGCTGGAAACGGGGAGGGGGAGGGAGGGGTTTGTGTAAAGTGAGTATTTTGTTTTGGTCTTTGTATAAAGAAGGGTTTCTTCCTTTTTGTTAATTACTGAGTCCCAATATGTAAGAAATTATGATTCTGTGGATTTGTTTTTAATAAGCAATGGAAAGATGCCCTTCCCACTGTTCCTGTACAGTGGGCCTCTACATATCAAATGTACATTTGCTTTCAAACATATTTGCATAAATTACTCATTTCCCAGTTGCCATCAAACCCACATTATTTACATGGTAAGACATTCTGTGCTAAGTACAGACAGACAGACAGACAGACGTGAGAAATAATTGGTTTTCACTGTGTTTCTCCAGGAATATGCTGAGTCTGATATGCATTAGACTCTTAATGTTAAGCTAATACGTGGTTGGTTTTTTAACTACTCTTTAGAGGATAGTAGGGCTTTCATTTGATTGTGTAGAAGAATTAAAACATGGCTGCTGAAATGTCAACCAAATAGGCATAAATACCTCTTGACCTTAAGCTGGCAGTTGCTGTGATATGGCTTTAATTATCTGTAAATGTGGTTTTAGAATTCCTTGTTCTGGAGGAGTTCACTCATATCATTGTGATATGTTGGACTCATTTTTTATCACCAACAATGGGGGAGACTCTGCCTTTGTGAGGGAAGAGGGTGTGTAGGATATCTCTGTACCTTCCTCTCAACTTTGCTGTGAATGTAAAACCGCTCTTAAAAAAAAAATCTTTGAAAAGTATATATATTTACGTCCATGAAGTGCTCATGATATATATAGGTGATCACTGAATGCTAGCTCCCATCCCCACATGGTTCCTTCTTGTACGTGTCCTACAGCCATGCCAGAGTGTGGTCTGTCCAGCTGGGTGCTATCACTTGATTAAAAAGTATGTGATTGTCCAACTGTGCTTTCAGAGAATGACGAGGAACAAGAGGCCCTGCCATCTCTGGATAAACCTGGCTGGTACTCCCAAGGGAATGCGGTCCATCTTTATGAACTTCTGAAGAAAATGACTGGCAAACCTGAACCCAAGGTATTTTCTGACTGAGCCCAGTTTACAAGGGCTTGGAGATATAAGCCCTTGTAAACTGAAACCATAACTCTAAATGCCTTCAGCATAGTTATCTGTGAGGCAATCATCTGCCTCTGCCTGTCTGCCAACCTCCTTGCCTACCTCTTCTGCTTAAATAAGCCTTTCCTTTGTTGATGTACATTGAGTCTTTCTCTGTAGCAGAGAAAAACAGATATTCCAAGTAGGAGGCCACAGACCTGAGAGATACAATGGAATAGTGTGTGGGTTACTGAGGAATGTTATCCTGATAACTGTCCATCAGGAACATTTTTATGTGTAAAACAAGCAGTAACTGATTATACTATAGACTGAAGACACGTTAGCTTTTAACATCCTGGCCACATTGTTGATGTTGGACGTTGGTATATTTTTAACAGCAGGATGCTTCTAAAAAACGTTTGCCAGGAGCCCCATGAGAAGGAGGGTCAGTGGGTCACTGAGCCCTACTCCACTGGCTCGTACACTGTCACAGCCCCCTGGGGACTCCTGCCTTGGAGGTTCTAGTTCATGTTCCCTTAACCTTGTTTCCTCATCTGTAAATTAAGAGACATGGACTAGATCAATGAAGCTTTGCCTCAGAATGCCTGGGAAGGGTCCCAGAGTCCACTTGCCCAAGCCCACCCACTCTCAGAGATTCTGTTTCAGCAGGTCTGGGTGGCGCCCAGAAACTGGTAAATCGGTTGTGTTGTCCATTCTTGCTAATCTAACCCTCTGTAACAGGTTGTCTCCAATATCTCACCAGCTCTTCAATTCCAGGGGCAGGTTTAACTGTAACCATATGGGCTCTTTCATTTTTATTTCAGAAAATTGAATTCACTTATCTTCTGCCTTTCTTCTACCTGCAGATGAATTGTGTAACTTCTTAAACCTGACCCCTTGTGAATCAAATAGGACAGGTCACCTGTGAAGTTATTCAAGGAAATTTAAGACGTCTCTGCTACTTTTACATCACTTAACTCTGATACCTGTTGAGGGATTTTCTTCTGCCTTCTATAAAATGAACACTACTCTTTCACAGTTCTCATGTCTCAAACAGAATTTGCTCTCTTACAGGTTGTTTACTTTGGTGACAGCATGCATTCAGATATTTTCCCAGCCTGTCATTATAGTAATTGGGAGACAGTCCTCATCCTGGAAGAGCTCAGAGGGGACAGAGACGGGAAGCCTGAGGACTCAGAGCCTCTAGAGAAGAAAGGAAAATATGAGGTAAGGGTCTCCTTTGGTTCTTTCCTTGAAAGAAAAGCCTTGTGTTTCACGTGTCTTAGAAAGTGCTTGTTTGTGCCAAGAGAGATGAAATCTGTTGGCACTTACTGTGATCTTCATGCCATCTCAGCTCTACAGTTGATCTTGTGGATAGTTCTTAAATGATGCCAAGATAAATGCTGTTGACCATTAACGTAATGGTCTGTAATGTCTGTCTTCCGAGTTCTCTACTTTCATCCAGTGCTGTGGCACCATGGCCGTGTTTTGGCTGATGATGAGGCGGCCAGATCCTGACTCACTGCGGTTATACTCGACCTCTTTTGCTTGGCCATGAAAGCCCTCGTGCTCTCACTTCATGGTCTAACTTAACAAAATTGGTAGCTCCCTTAAGCTTACTCCTGAGCCACCCAAAATGAACTTAGGTAAAGACTTGAGGGAAAGAAAAGTAAAATATGTCATAAATCTAGAAAGGGAAAATAGTGTATAAAAGTAAAAATAAGCAGAAAAGAAGAAAGGTCAGAAAATAAAATGCATTTTCCTAAAGTCATTCCAGTGGAACAATCTAAAAAGAATGGAAAACACAAGTCAAAAAACAAATATCCAATCAAAAAATAACAATCAAAAGAAACTATCAAGCTATGGAAAAACATGGAGTAACCTTAAGTGCATATTACTAAGTGAAAGAAGCCAGTTCCGAAAAGGCTGCATACTGCATACAACTATATGACATTCTGGAAAAGACCAGTGGGTGCTCAGGGGGGAAGGAGGTGCTCTATTTATCTGGAAACCTAAAACTTCTAAGAAATAAAGTCTATTTATTTTTTTTTTTAAAAAAAGAGGGCTTCCCTGGTGGCACAGTGGTTGAGAGTCCACCTGCCGATGCAGGGGACACGGGTTCGTGCCCCGGTCCGGGAAGATCCCACATGCCACAGAGCAGCTGGGCCCGTGAGCCATGGCCGCTGAGCCTGCGCGTCCGGAGCCCGTGGTCCGCAACGGGAGAGGCCACAACAGTGAGAGGCCTGCGTACCACAAGAAAAAAAAAAGATAGCTATAAGTAGATGCAACTGAATGTTAGAATAAAGGGGTCAGGTTTCTACAAGGTTTCCACTGAGTAGCATTTGGTCTTCAGTGTGACATTGGAAGTTCTGTGGACTGAGTTAAAAAGAGCTTTAAAATAACCTTCCAGGAGGCTGGCCTTCTAATCCGAGGGATTTGGGAGGAGGTTTCCCCTAAAGAGAAATAAGGAGATTTGGTTTCTTCAAAATGATTTGAGAATGCACAGACAGTAATAAGGAAATGAAGCATCAGTGGGAATGTTTCCTTTAGCATTCCATAGACGGTAGCTCCATCCTTCTCCCACAGACCCCTTTTCTTGTTAATTAGTTATAAACACATCATGAACAAAGAGTTAATAATTGGCTCTTCCACAGGAAACAGTGAGTCAACAGCGTGAAGATTTTATTTCCCAAGATAGAATTGAAATAATGTTCCTTTATCATCACACTCCACCTCCCCACCCCAGCCCTGCTCCATTGAACATATATGTCCTTAATAAATCAACCCACTGTGACTGAAGAGACAGGATTTGGTAGCTCTCTGTTGGGTGTACACACACATACACATATTTCAGAACAGTACTCAAAACTTTCATCACAACTATCAGACATAAGTAAGAGCTTATTGGATTAGCAGAGATATCTTAATAAGGCCACTCATTAAATGACCAGTCTGACACCATTGTCTTGTTCAACATATACTAAGTTTTTAATTTGTGCAAGCCTCCCTACTATGAATATCAGGGACTTATAGAATCATACACAGATCCTTTTAACAGAACATATTAGTCTGTGGATAAAAGGGGTCAGGGAGCTTGAGTATACAAATAAAGCATAACTGCCTCCAGAGGGTACAAATTATAAAAGAATTACAAACAAGACAGGATGGATACTTCATTGAGGAGAATTAGGGAAAAATTTATAAAAAATGTAGAATGTGAGGTAAACATTGAAGGACAGGTACATTTTCAACTGATGGAAATAACATTCTTGGTTCAGGAAGTAACATGAATAAGTGTACAGAGATTGTAATGTACAGGCTTCAGTACAGTCTTGACCGTAAAATAGCAGATGTGTAGGTTTGTCAGCCAAAGGCATCACTAGCAGTGTTTGGATGTGCAGGCAACAGGGGCGAAGCTTTCGTTTAGCAGCATGTGAAGGATGGGCTCAGCACATGGGAAGGGATGCTGTGGCGGGCTGTCCCAGCAGCCCAGCTAGAGGTGATACAAACATGAACAGTGGGCACTAGTGAGAAGGAGATGGAAAGAGTACATGGCAGATGTTCTGGAGGCACAACTAGCTGGGTGCTGGTGGTAGGAGCTGAGACGGACAATATCGATGGTTTTTAAGCGCAGCCAACTGGAATTGATGGGTTTTATTCATATAAATATGGAAGTCATGAGAAAGACCTGGTTTTTTGAGGAGAGACGTTTTTGTGAGGAGAGAGATGTGATTGGTTTAATGTTGAATCCCATTTCTTTGAAACAGCTGGAGGATGAGATCAAACTGGTTTGGGAGATAGGTTAGGATAAGCAAGGAAAATTGAGAGATGTCTAAGGGAGAGAGACAAGAGAGAAAGAGAAGAAGAGAAGATAGAAACTTGGTGAGAACACTTACCATTAAGGGATGAAATCTATAAGATAAAGGCTCAATGAAAATAGGAGTGCTCCTTGTTGATATATTCAAGAAATGGCATGATTCTTTCGATTAGTGATATATATATTTTATATTTGAGAAAATGAGTCATTAAAACTTTAGCATCAGAATAAACAAAGATTAGCATCTGTCCATTTTGGCTGCTGTAACAAAATACCATAGACTGGCTGGCTTATAAACAACAAACATGTATTTCTCAGAGTTCTAGAGACTGGGAAGTCCAAGATCATGGTGCCAGCTGATTCATTGTCTGGTGAAGACCCACTTCCTCATAGACCACCATCTTCTCCCTGTACCCTCACATGGCAGAAGGGAGAAGGTAGCTTTCTGGGATCTCTTTTATAAGGACACTAATCATCAGGGCTTCATGAGGGCTCCACCCTCATGACCTAAGCACCTTTTCAAGGCCTCACCTCATAATTCCATCATCTTGGGGGTTAGGATTTCAACATAATGAATTTTGGAAGGACACAGACATTTAGACAATAACAGCATCCATAATACATTGAACCAGAAAGGGTAAACAGGTCTGTTTTCCTCTTTTCAAAGGAATAATGTGCAGCCCAGATTACCACTCAGTGTTGGCAGAACCATTATCTACATATAGCCTGTGTGATGTGAGTCATTTCTTCTCACTCATTATTTTAGAAAAGACAATGAAGTAAATAAAGAAAAACGACACTAAACTTCTCTTTACACCTTGAGAAATTATATCTAAATACACCTTAAATGTACACACAGAAGCATAGATATTTATATTCCATACTGCTCTTAAATATCTTTGGTGAAATCCAGATAGATTCTTGCTAAGTGATCTCTAAACACCATCACCTGAAAAACACATACTTTCATCTTGCTTCACAAAGTGAGTTCCAGCGCAAAGAATCATGAATCTAAAGGCATATTTGGGACTCTTTGCTGCTCCAAAATGAAGTTTTCATCAGAAAAGGATGACAGATTTTATAATCCAAATTCTATGGACGTGATAGGGTTTTTTTTTCAATTCTTAGTTTTATACTATACCCATAAAACACTGAGAAGTATTTTTTGAATGAGTCTTATTTAGTCTACAACATTTCTGTGCCTGCTATGTCCTAGGCACTAAGCCTTTAAGGATACACTAATACATGAGATAGTTCCTAACCTTCTGTAGTTTATAATCTGTCCAGGGTGAAAAGTAAATAGTATGATAATTGCAAGATAGTATGAGAAGTACCATATTAGGGATAAACTCAAGAGTGTGAGAAAATGGAGGAGACCTAATCCAACGCAACTGTGGGAAATCAAGGAAAATATCCTGGTGGCATCCAAGCCAGATCCCAAAGGATGAGAAAGGGGTTCCCAAACAAAGCCAGAGGAGAATACATTAAAGGACTACAAAGTTTTGTTTTACTTTTTATATAGTATATAGTCTGGTTAAAGTTAAACAACTGAAATTGTTGTTCCACACAGTTGTTCTATTTTGATTTACTTACTGGTGGAAAAAACTTATAATGAGGTTGAACACTAATTAATCACAGTTTCGTTATTCTATTTCTTGTTTCAGGGACTGAAGGCAAAGCCTCTAAATAGATTATCTAAAAAATGGGGCTCTTTTTTTATTGATTCAGTTTCCGGACTGGAAAATACAGAAGATTCCTTGATTTATACATGGTCTTGTAAGAGAATCAGCACTTACAGCACTATTGCAATTCCAAGTATTGAAGCAATAGCAGGTAAGGCGGATAATACTTATAAAGCTTTACCTGCTGCTGGACAGTAATGACCTGAAGTACTAGAATTCTTTTCTTTCTTTTTTTAATTTTATTTATTTATTTATGAATTTATTTTACTTTATTTTTTTTGGCTGTGTTGGGTCTTTGTTGCCGCGCACGTTCTTTTCTCTAGTTGTGGCGACTGGGGGCTACTCTTCGTTGTGATGCACGGGCTTCTCATTGCAGTGGCTTCTCCTGTTGTGGAGCACCGGCTCTAGGCGCGCGAGCTTCAGTAGTTGCGGCACACGGGCTCAGTAGTTGTGGCTTGCAGGCTCTAGAGCGCAGGCTCAGTAGTTATGGCACATGGGCTTAGTTGCTCCACGGCATGTGGGATCTTCCCAGACCAGGGCTCGAAACCATGTCTCCTGCATTGGCAGGTGGATTCTTAACCACTGCGCCACCAGGGAAGCCCTAGAATTCTTTTCTTTAAAAGAAGAAAATTTTCCCATGGCATTTATAGATTTTTCTTGGGTAACACCTAGATATGGCAGTTTAGGTAATTAAGACCTGCCTGTCCACTGGAGCCAACTACAAATGCTGTACTTTTTTTTTTTTTTAAGTCTGTCTGGAGTCATAGGAGAAAGCTAGGGAAGAGTTACCAGGACAGGATGCTAAGGAAGCCAAGTAAGGTGAACCTGACTTTGGGGGCTACTTTTCCCCTTGTTTGCTAACTCAGGAGAAGGCACTCAAAGAAGTGAGTGGCCTTTTTGTAGTTTCATGAACCTACAGGGGTAGAAAGTAGAAGGTAGGGCCTGCCAAAGAAGGGGTGGGCCTGGTGGACTCTCTCAATCTCTGTTGAGACTCTGAAGGATGAATTAGAAATAGGCATTCACAGGAATTGAAGCTCAGCTTTAAATCAGCTGAATCCCTAAAACTGGATTGAGGAGATTCTAGATTGGTAGTGCCCCAAGACACCTGGTAAGAATTAATGACTGTCGTCTTTTGAGAAAGATATCATTCTAGGACTCAAATTATTTCAAAAAACAATACAAGGTTCAGCACATAATGAAAAATAACCAGGCACACAAGGGTACGAGACTACACTAACAGAAATAACCAAGTTCAAGTACAGAAAAGAAAGGAATGAGAAATTTGGTAGCTATATAAAAACTAGTAAAAAGTAGAAATTCTAAAATTGAAATATTAAAAAGTAAAAATTAAGAACTTAATGGATGGGTTTAACAGAAGATTAGACACAGGAAAAGTGAATTAGTACGCTGGAAAATAAGCCAAAAGAAAATAGCCACAATGAAGCCTGAAGAGAAAAAAGCATGGAAGATACGGAAAGGGACTAAGAGACACAGGAGATATAATGAGAAGGAATAAGATTCCTATAATTAGAAACTTAGGAGATGAGAGAATAGGCCAAAAGCAATAGCTACAACAAGCTTTCCAAAAATGATGAAAGAAAATAAGCCAAATGTTTAAGTAGCCCAAAGAACTGAAACACAATACATAAAGGGAAATCCCAACGTTAACTGCTAAAGACCAGATAACTAAGAAATATTAAAAGCAGTCAGAGAATGAAGACAGATTGATTTCAAAGGAGTACTTCATAAGAGTGTTAGACATCTGACATCTGACTCTTCCCAGAAACAAAAGAAGCCAAAAGACAGTAGAATGATATCTTTAAATTGCTGAAAGAAAATGCTTGTCAGTATTGATGAAATTCTATACCAAGTAAAGATATCATTAAAGAATAAAAGAAAAATATTTTTAGACAGACAAAAATGGAGAAAATGTATCTCTAGAAGACCTGCACTATATAGAAAATACTAAAGGGTCTTGTTCTTCATGCAAAAGTGAGAATGATCCCTCTTGGAAGACTGGAGATGAAAGAAGTGAATATACAGCAACAAAAGGATGTATGAATAAATTAAAATGAATATTTACAGTTAGAAACAATTTTTTAAAATCCTATGGGGTTTAAATAAAGAATTTTAGGACATATAGCACCAATGGCGTATAAATCACAAAATGGGACAGCTGGAGTTAAATGTGTTCTAACATCCTTTATTATATGGCAAAGGATGAGAGTATGTTAGATATTAAGTCAAAAATGCATCTCGTAATCTCTAAGATAACTACCAAAAGCACTGTAATGATACATGTACCGAACTAATTATGTAACATAATTTTAAAAAACCCCCCCAAAAAAATGGAGAGAAAAATGGGGAGAAATGGATGCAGAAAGTTTGAATATCAAGATAGAAAGAGACAATACCATGTTAATGGTAACCAAAAGAAAGTTAGAGTTAGCTCTATTAATGTGAAGGAAAAAAAATCCCTTAACTGAAAGAGAATCACTTCATAATAAAAAAATTCTGGTTTCAGAAATAGTATCACTGAAAGTCCGAGGTATTCGCCCTCTCTTCTCTCAGGTCAGAATTTAATCCCTCCCTGTTTTCTCAATACCAAGAGACTGCTGAAAAATCTACTGTGCTTTAGAGGGGTATGTTTCTGCTTGCTTCTTAGTTTCCTGAAGTTCCCTTGAAGGGCTTGAGTCTAGAATCCGGTTCTCCACCCCTTTGTTTATAGCAGGTTCCAGCCCCTCACTTTTTGTGTCTGTAGCCCTTCAAGACTGCCAAAATCTCTTCTGGTTTTTCTGCTGCTAGTAACTGCCTCTGCCCCGCCCCCAGCCAGAATTCTGGTGCCTAAAGGGAAAAGCTGTGGCAGAATGTTGGCTCACTTCACTGCTGCTTGTTACTTCCCAGGAAGTGTTTGTCCTCGGGTCTTAGTTGCCTCTTCAACTCTCCAATAACTTCACTCTGATGTTTTTATTTTATCCAGCTTTTCTAGTTGTCTCAGCTCCAATTCAGAAGTGGAAGTCTACTTTTTTTTGAACCTCAGATTCTTCTTCCTTAAACTGGGTATACCACCCTCACAGGGTGGATATGAGAGAAAGTAAAGTAAGATATTTATCTGATATTTATTGGTAGGATGATGATGACCCTAAGATATGTGTGACCTTCCAAAAGGTCCATCCTCTATGCCATTATACAAATCCAGTATGTCAATATATCTTACTCACTGAAATAATATCTCATTCTCACCAGTTTCAAAAGATTGATTTTTTTTTCATTTTGTTCCATGCTTACACACATAAAATTAAAGAATATATTTCTTCCTTTCACATACAATTTTCCTATTAAAGAAATGGACCCTGTAACTTGAAGGGAGGGACTGGCCCAGGACTAAACTATTATTTTCAATTTTTTATATTTCACTCTTTCTTTCCTTCAAAGTGACTCAAATTTATAGTGAGAGAGTAGGGTTGTGTGATTATAGAAGTCACTGAATTATTCTAAAGTACCTGGATAGAAACTGTTCAGTGGGATATAGTTGTGAAATAGTAAAAAAGCCAAGGAAAAGTGACTCTCCATTATTCCAGGATTTAAATATTTCTCAAAAAATGGGAAAATAATCCCCTGTCTTCTGGGGTAATCACTTCTCCTTAAGGAAGCAGTAATAACATCTGTGGCTCCCATTTTCACTTTCCAAAAGCTTTCTTCCTCAGCACCCTGGAAAAGAATTTGGCAGAGCCTTTGTCTTCTAACTTCTCTTAGGACAAAATACTTGGACTCACCAGTAGTCAAACAAAGCTAAAGGAGTCGATTTGGGGTGGGGGGGAGAGTTAGAGGGTTGGTAAGTTATATTTGATTTGTCGATTTTGATGTCCAAGACATTGCCTCAAAAAGCAAAGTGTTAGTCTCTCTTTAACTTAGCACTCATTGCTTACGATCACATTCTCATAAGGAAATTATATCTCACACAGAATTT
Organism: Grampus griseus; assembly: GCF_964374135.1. NCBI lineage: Eukaryota > Metazoa > Chordata > Mammalia > Artiodactyla > Delphinidae > Grampus > Grampus griseus. Next base: position 45,281,618 of record NC_139007.1, read on the forward strand.
GAAATTTATTATTTCAGTAACATATTCAGTAAATTTGGATAGTACTGTGTAATTGACCCCCAAGTAAGAAAAACGGCTGAAAGAAAAATGGTGTGATGGTCATGGCTTTAGACATGTTGAAGATAGGATCTTTATATAAATGTTATCCTGCCAGTATCTTTAAAAAAAGTCCCGAGAGTTGTTCTGTTTCTCTATGTGTTGTTTTACATTGAACTTACTGTTTAAGAATATTTGTTCATTTTGGTTCTCTTCATTTAATTATTAGATAATGTGGTTGATATTATGGTGTATTTAGTACACAGAGTTTAACAGAACATCACTGTGGTAAACAAGAATTTGGTTCTTTGTCTACCATTCTCTTTTCTTCCAAAATGCACCCAACAGTGACTTTTCTAAGACATGCAAATGTCTCCCTCTTGTTGAATCCCCAATCTGGATGTACTTGTTTAAACACAATAGTAATCTGATCTCAGTTGGGCTATTCCATACCCAGATTTCTTAACCTTAGTAGACTTTTTCTGCTACCTGGGAGAGAGAATAAAATTTTTGTTTTAAATGAGATAGGAAATGAAAAACAAACCTGATATTCCCCCTTTTTTGTATTCATGTAATGTTTCTTTATTCGTCAATATTCTGTTAGATGTGGTTCTCTCATTGACATTTAAATGCTTAGGAGGTATTTTTATAGATGTTATAAAAGTTTGCAATATACATTACCATGATGGTTGGTTTATAAGCATTTTGATAATGTAATCATTTTAACCTTATAACAGCTTTTAAAACATTTACTTTAGGAAGTGTGTAGGAAATACAGAGAAAGAGGTGGCTGGGTCAGCTCACAGCCTGTATCATTTTTGTGGCTTATAAGAAATCCAGGACCTCAGATGCACTATTTTAGAAACTCAGTTTTTATCAATGTACTTTCCAATGCCTTTTAATGAGCCTTTTTAGTGGCTCAAAATATGCTCCAGCTAATTTGAAGCAGTGAAGACCAGTGAAATTCACTAATACGAATGTTTTTCTGTTTATAGTAATCTTAGCTTTCTCTGGCCTCAGAAAGGCAGTGTTCCTTCTGCCCAATCTTTAGCACTAGTTTTCTCCTCATAAGGATTAACTATTTGGGTCTTAATAACTCTTACTGGCATTTAATATAAAGTATAATTTTTATGTTAGTATCATTTTCAAAATACTGAGTACTACTGTTTTACTTGTGAAATTTGTGAAATAAGGATGACTACCCAGTATCTGCATGTGTAATGACTATCATTACATGACATAACGTTTCACTTGTAATATTTCTGGTAATGGTTCTTTGAAGAGGCTTGGGAAGAAAATATCTGAAGGCTAGCTTTTGAGATACTTATATTGAAGATGTCACAGCGTCCCACCATCAATAAAGTATGAATTTTATGTTCTCTCCCCCCTCTTGTGGCTGTGTGTTTGTGTGTGTGCGTGTGTGTGTGTGTGTGATGCTTATCATATGGAAAAAGTTGCCATATTGTGCATATTAGAATTCTTATTTAGCTAAGCATTCAAAGATTATTCTTAGTAACTATTACTAAGGGCTATGAAGATTATTAGTTCTCATTTACCAGTTACATCATGCAACCTATCCAGGTGACAAAAGAAATATTAAAATTATGAAACTAAAAATGTTTTATTATCAATGACTATCAAATTTCGATTTGTTTATATTTATGAAAGTTCTTTTGAAATCTGCAGAATCTTTTTTTTTTTCCCCAGAATTACCCCTGGACTACAAATTTACAAGTTTCTCTTCAAACAATTCAAAAACAGCAGGCTATTATCCAAACCCTCCATTGGTCTTATCAAATGATGGGAAACTGACAACCAAATAAACTATGTTTACTGAAAAATGAAGTGAAGAACTATATGTACAGCAAATGTACTGTAAAAATGTTAATTTTCAAAAACTACTGTAAAATGCTTTATAGAAACAAATTCTTAATGAAGTGACCAAGAAATTGGTATGTTTTTCCATAGGTCTCCTTTCTATAGAGATCATCTTGATACCCAACAACTCTCATTATGTTAAAATCTCAATATCTTAGAACTGAAAAGAATCTTACTAATATTTTCTATACTAGCAGTTCTGAGATTAGAATCACCTGGGGATATACATACATACACATGCATATTTACACATTTGCCTAGACCAGTGGTTCTCAAAGTGTGTTCCCCAAACCACTAGTGTAGCAGCACCTGCAAACTTGATAGAAATGCAAATTTACAGGCCCCATCCCAGACATACAGAATCAGAAACTCTGGGAATGGGACCCAGCAATCTGTGCTTAATTACAGTGTGGTTCACACTAAAGTTCAAGAACCATTGACTAGACCATAACCTCCAGACATTGGTTTAATTGGTCTGGGGATACAGATGAGCATTGATGTCTTTAATATGCCCCAGGAAAATGCAGCCAGAATTGAGAACAACTGATCTACACCTGTTGTTTCAACTTAAAGTTCAGAACACCAAGTCTAGTAAGATTAAATTATTTTAACTATGCTATTTTTGTGGTTACCAAAGCAAGGAAGTAGACATGATGTCTTCTGAGACTACACAGCCATAATGGGACAGGGATGATAGAGAAGCCAACTATTTCAGCCTCCAATGTTACCCATTAGGGTTTTTTTCCTCCCTAATAATGTTAAAGGCTGTTTACTTCACTCTAAGGCTTGTATTCTCAGTGGGGCAAAAATCGGTTCTTGGGGTGAAAAAAATCTTAGTATAACGCAATGGATAATGGTCCTCCATATCTCAACCCTACTCAATAAAATCTTATTCCTTAGTATTAATTTCTCTCATTAGGGAGAAATGTAATTTAAAGTTAAATTTATTAAATATTTTTCTCCTAGGGCGGGGGGGGTGATAATGAAAAGAGAGGTTGAGAAAAATTGCTTTAAGAGGTTTTATAGTTATACTACAATCCAGGATTATTGTGTTCGATGTGCTAATGTATAGTCATATTAGTAGCTGTTTGCTGCAAGATGTTTGGACCCAGATAATGTTTACAATATAAAGTCTTGGCTACTCTTTATGCTGTAATTTTACCCTGTCCATCATGGACATATCAGAAAACACTGGTCACCATCATTTTACTTGGATTGTAGCAGAGAATTTAACGTATTGATGGATGCAATGAAGTTAAGTATTTTGTTAAATTTTTAAGTGCTCAGATAATCCCAAATATATTGTGGGGATGAGTATCTCAGGGTAGGTAAACGGTTACTGATTTTTTTTCCTCAAAGTCAGTAGCTTTCTTCAATATCTACTAATAAATGTGATTGTCTTTGAAATTGAATTCCAAAATCTTATTGGAATATAATAAAGAGCATACATAATCAAGCTTAGGGCTTAAGTGAAAGATGCTGTTTCATGTAAACTTTCAGTAGACATTTGATTTCTTTTAAAAATAAAGCTCTTTTTCCTTATGCATGTTTATTTTGTCAATGGCAAAGAATAATACATCTTTAAATGCTTATAAACTGCTCTTGTTAATATGAAAACTGCGAACTCCAAGGTAAGAAGTTAATTGCATTTTTTTGGCCACTGAAGAGTCAAAAAAATTCACTCAAGTCAGAAGTTCTAGTCCTACTTTTACCAGCAGCTACCAAAGAAATCTGAACAAGTTACCACCTAACCTGACCTTAGTCTTTTCCATCTTGTGAAAAAGATGGTTAAGAGTTTATATCCAAGTTTCCCCCCACTTTTCTAGCAGAGTCAGTCAGTGCTTCTGTTGGACTGTAATTAGACTTTAAAAATTTTTTATTTGTTTCTAAAAAGTGTTTCTAATTGTATATGAAGAGTAAAAATAATCATCAAAAATGGTATATTTAAAATTTAAAAGAGAATATTAGAGAAGAAAAGCTGTATATTCTTTAATAAAGTTACATGAAATAAGAAAGCAGGAAAATTGTGTTAACGGACAGAGGACTTAAATTTAATATTAGCATACAGGCCTATGAAGCCACCATCGTCCTGATACCAAAATAAGACAAAGACACTACCAAAAAAGAAAATTACAGGCCAATATCTTTGAAGAATATAGATGCAAAAATTCTCAACAAAATATTAGCATACCAAATCAAACAACACAGAAAAAGGATCCTACACCACGACCAAGTTGGATTCATCCCAGGGTCACAAGGATGGTTCAACATACGCAAATCAATCAATGTGATACACCAGATCAACAAAAGAAAAGACAAAAACTACATGATCATCTCAATAGATGCAGAAAAAGCTTTTGATAAAATTCAACATCCACTCATGATAAAAACTCTTACCAAAGTGGGTATAGAGGGAAAATATCTCAACATAATAAAAGCTATTTATGACAAACCCACAGCCAATATAATACTCAATGGTGAAAAGCTGAAAGCCTTCCCACTAAAAGCTGGAACAAGACAAGGATGCCCACTCTCATCACTTCTATTCAACATATTATTGGAAGTCCTAGCACCAGTAGTCAGACAAGAAAAAGAAATAAAAGGTATTCAGATTGGTAGGGAAAAGGTAAAACTGTCATTACATGCAGATGACATAATACTATATATAGGAAACCCTAAAGACTCCACACAAAACTACAGGAGCTGGGGCTTCCCTGGTGGCGCAGTGGTTGAGAGTCCGCCTGCCGATGCAGGGGACACGGGTTCGTGCCCCGGTCCGGGAAGATCCCATATGCCGCGGAGCGGCTGGGCCCGTGAGCCATGGCCGCAGAGCCTGCGCATCTAGAGCCTGTGCTCCGCAACGGGAGAGGCCACAACAGTGAGAGGCCCGCGTACCGCAAAAAAAAAAAAAAAAAAGGGGGCAGCAGAACTAAATAGACATGTCTCCAAAGAAGACATGCAGATGGCCAACAGGCACGTGAAAAAACTCTCAATGGCGGTAATTATTAGAGAAATGCAGAGCAAAACTACAATGAGGTATCATCTCACACCGGTCAGAATGGCCATCATTAAAAAGTTTACAAACAAATGCTGGAGTGTGGAGAAAAGGGAACCTTCCTACACTGTTGGTGGGCATGTAAGTTTGTGCAGCCACTATGGAAAACAGTATGGAGGTTCCTCAAAAAAACTAAAAATAGAATTACCATATGATCCAGCAATCCCACTCCTGGATACATATCTGGACAAAACTATAATTCAAAAAGATACATACACCCCTATGTTCACAGCAACACTATTTACAATAGCCAAGACATGGAAATAACCTAAATGTCCATTGACAGATGAATGGATAAAGGAGATTAGGTGTATACATATACAATGGAATACTACTCAGCCATAAGAAACAATGAAATAATGCCATTTGCAGCAACATGCGTGCAACTAGAAATTATCATACTAAGTGAAGTAAATCAAGAGAAAGACAACTACCATATGATTATCACTTATATGTGGAATCTAAAATATGACACAAATGAACTTATCTACAAAACAGAAACAGACTCACAGACATAGAGAACAGACCTGCGGTTGACAAGGGGTGGAGCTGTGTTGGAGGGGTAGAGTGGGAGTTGGGGTTAGCAGATGTAAACTATTATATATATAGGATGGATTAACAATAAGGTCCTACTGTATAGCACAGGAAACTATATTCAATATCCTGTGATAAACTATAATGGAAAAGAATTTTTAGAAAGAATGTACATGCATAACTGAATCACTTTGCTGTACAGCAGAAATTAAGTACAATAAAATAAAATATACAATTAAAAAAAATTTTAATAAATAAAAGTCCTTTTTGTACATTTACTCCCTTCAGTGAAGGGAACGAACTGCTAATTTTATCTGGCAGCAAACATCATGATTACATATGTAACTTCAGGAGTATTTTAATCTGTAACTATGGAATTCTGTATTAATTTAAATAAGTGATTTTTAAAAAAACCCTTCAAAGACCATCATGAATGGGTTAAGAATAACCTTCAATTGAATACCCATATAAATAGGGTTATGCCAAATTTAGTACAGATGGCTGTGATACAGTGGAAGGTACCCTAGCTTGAAAGCACAATTTGTGATTTGCATCTTAGGCAATTTAGTTCAACTTTCTGAGCCTATTTTCTCAACTGTTTAAAAGGGGACAGTAAAACTGTCAGGATTATGAAGGTAACATAAGAACAAACATGGAAGTACCTACTGTCACCTCAGATCTCTTCAGATTGTCAAGCCAGGGAATGCATATCTGACACAAAATTGGGTATCGAAGGCTTAAATTGTGACTCTATGAGACTGGGAACTCAATGATTAGGAATATCGGTCATTTATGGGGGGTTTGTTTTTAATGATGAAAACTGATGTAAGGAAACGTGAGTCAACTGGAGGTAAAGCAGAAGCAAAAGCAGCAGGAGGAGTGATGTGGAGGAGTAGGGGGCCTGGTAAGGAAGGGCAGAGAAGATTTTGTGGGTGTCTGGCCTGAGCTGAATACCCAGAAAAATAGAAGAGGATGCCAGGGAAATTATGAAGTATGCCACTATTAATCATAGGGCAATAATGGCCCAAGCAGACCAAAATGGTAATACTTCTTTGGTGAAAAGGATGAGAGAAACTCTTTAACTGGTTTGGAGGTCTGATTTAAGAATAATTTGGGTCTAGAATTGAGGAAGAAAAACAAAAAGGCAATGCAAAGAAATGGAGCAGGGCTTTATGAGTTAACCGATCGGGTGGTACGTGAATCCTAGACAATGTTAACTGAGTCTAATTTTATTAGACTAAACAGAACAGAAACCATGTTAATCTGTAACAAACGAGTAGCATCAGCCTACTAGAAAAATGAGTACTACTGGTTAGACTAAAGCTGATAGTAAACCAACAAAAATGATTTTCTGATTATATCCAGAACAGGACAAAGAGATATGCTTGAAACAGATGGTGGACAAGGCAGAAATTAATCACTGAATTGAAAAGGTAAAATGAACATTGTATAGGGAATTTAGGACTAAGATAGGTATAAAACATGCAAAAGAAAACTTAGCGCTCTAATACTTAAAGTTCTCCAGGTCTAGAAAAATTATACTTCAGCAAATAGAGCTTGCAAATAAATATTGCACCAAGAGTCAGCAAGTCTGTTTTAACTGTATGTTTAATTAACAATCTCTAATTCAAATCAGTAATTTGGGGGCATTTATGTCAAATCTTTGTTTAGATGGCTAAAAATATTCAGTGATTCATTTATGGAGACCTTGCAGCATTCATTGTTCTCTCTGCTAGAGAGAATGCGGAAGTATGTATCTCCCAAACCTTCATGTAATAGCTGCTGAAAAGCAAAACATTACTGGTAATTGACATTGTGATGTCTGATATCATGTTTCTAGACTTTATATCTGTCATAACTTTTTTGTTTTTCTTTCTTTATAGAGCACCACACTGTTGTAGGAAAACAATTTAAGTAGTACTTAAAGAATATCCAATGATTAATTCTTCCAAAAGTCTATCTTAAGCTCATTAAATAAAAGAATCAGCCCAAGGTGGGACATAGTTAACATAAATATATAAGTAAACTATTATGGGGCATAGAGAACAGTTTTCCACTGAAAACAGTATTTTAAGTGAGGGACAAAAATCAATATATGGTGTTTCAATTACCAAAACCTACACTGACTGTATAGGAAATATGTTTATGAGTATGCACTTGGGCTTATTTACCATTTTTCACACAAAAAATCTTGGAAGGTGCACTATTGCCTTTTTTTTTAAGGTTCAGGATGATACTTACTGTGACGACTTGATAACTTTAATGATTTGCCAACCACTTATTAGCCTAGACAAAACAGACAAGCCTTATTTATTTTTATTTTTTGGTGAAAACAAGAAATACAGCAGAGTAACAGATTTATTTTTCCTTAGAGCACATAGGAGAAGACTAAAGTACTATCTTTGTTTAGTTTGACAGAGCAATTCTACAAGTACTTACACTGGTTAGGAACATACGAGGTCAAGTACAATATTTACTGCTAGGCCAAGAAATATCAAGACGACAGTTAGGTTTTCTGTTTGAGAATACTTCCACAAGACAGCACAATTTCAAAGGTCACATTCAATTATATTTCTAAGAATAGAGCTATATAAGAAGAGAGAACAGAACAAGCTGATATATTAGTGAATATTCACAGAAGTCTTCATACTGCACAGGAAACAAGCCTGATATTTTTGCACACATTCTCAATTACAAGCAAAAAGCATGCCTGTAAATGTCAATTTTGCCAGAAAGCATAAATGGAGAAAGGAATTAACAGGACTTTACTCAAACACAATGAAATAAGGAGCATACACCATTAATCGTTCACATATTCTAAAATAATACAAAACATTTAGACTTGCATTTTTGTGTACAAAAAACTACTGGTGAATTCGAGGAGTTAGGAAAAACTGAAGGAAAACGAACTCCTCCCACCATCCTCTTTAAACATCAACCACTTTCATTCTCCCACCTCTCCTGGGAAAAACCTCAGGGGCCTCCCCTCCTACCCCTGACCCTACAGGGTTCCAGTCTTTCCTGTTTACCGTCTCAAGCCCAATCCACAGCAAGCTCATTTGTTTTCTGAGCTTTCGGTTTCTACAGCCTAGGACACCTTTCCCACTGCTCTGTGTCCAGACATCCCAAGCCCCGCGGAGCAGACTTTCACACACCCCCTTACCCCCTAGGAGGGAGGCTTGGCAGCTCCCACAATGCAGTCTGCAGCCCGCTCCCTCATTTGTTAGGTCAGAAGCAGGGAAGGAAATGCAGAAGCTGAGGACTGAGAGCCAAGAAGGCCAGGCAGTAGGATGGAGGCTGTGGGACATCAGGGCAGTCAAAGAACAGTACAGAGGACACGAGTGACCCTCAAAATGCTGCCTTGGGGTTATTTCTAAGTGGTCCAAGGCCCAAAAAAGAATTTCCATGCTTAGAAAGGTGGAGTGAAACTATGTTTTGATTGCCTTGGATCACACAGCCTGCTCTGGGTCTGTCTTGAAGCCATTACTGTGAGGCCCTTCTGTCTTCTCTTCAGCTTCTCACACTAAAGCTCAAGAAAACACACAGAAGGTTTTAGTAAATGGATGAGGAAGAGGATGGGGTTGTCAGAGTTGGCCCCAAAAAACAATGCCCATAAGTAGGCAATTAACCTACAGGTTTTCCTTTGAAATGTTTAGACTTTGCTAAAGGAAGTGAGGTGGAGACATGAGGGCAGAAGACAGCAATAAGAGATCTGGAGTCTGATGCACAGTACCTTTCTCCTTCTGGACACAATCAAAGGGAGAGCAAATTAAACAAAAAGCCTGCTTTGCCAGTTTTCTTTTCCGTTTCTGAGCTGTAACTTCTGAGAGGAAGAAGCGGTGGGGGGGGGGGCGGGGAGGGAGACGAAGACAGAGACAGATGTATAACAGGCGCCACAGACTAGAAAGACCTCTTCGTCGGTGCCCCCGCCCTGGCAACTTTGTCATGTTCATAATGGGTGCGGGAGGGGTTGAGAAGGGGATGCCTAATAAAGTTGCCTAGATTAAGGGTGGTTTGTCAGCTAGGGCTCAAAAAGGCTAACTGCTTGAAGGGACCCCCCCCCCCACCAGCTTTGCTTTGGACGCTGTGATATTAGGACTGCCCAACCTGCCTGACAGGGTTTATGGGTAGCCATTTGGGGGGCAGGGAAGGGGATAGTTCCTGTGTGCTACTCAGGAGCTTAAGTCTACAGATAGTTCCTGAAGAGGAAGGCGATGGTGCCTGTGCAAAGCTCATTCAGAAGGCTGAGTGCAGGTTCGGGTGGGCCATATCATAGGCCTTCATACTCACCAGTATGTGATCACAATGCAGGGTGCCCAAAGGCATAAGAAGACCAACATGATAACACAGAACACCTGTCATCTGTTACCTCATTCATGCCTAGTAGCCACCCACCAGCCAGCTGCTGATTCTGCGATAACCAGCAGCGTGGATAGCATGGACCCAGGAAGACAGTTGGAAACCAGTTACTGGTAGCCTGGAATGTTCAGTTTGGGTTGATGACTGGCATCATCTACATAAGCTTCATCTTGCAGCAGTGAAACTCAAAGATCTTGCCACAGAGTACATGGGTATCAGGAGGACAGCCTGCATAAAGTATGAAGCCCAGCTAAGTATTTGCAAAGGTATATCAAGCTTCTTTGTGGTAGACAACCACTTTAAAAACTGGGAGAAGGCTATCGTCAGACAGAGCCAAGGGCATGCAAAAGAAGGGAGTGCATATCTACAGTATCATGTGCTTGGCATAGAAATAGTGGAAGGCCGTGCACTTGGAACATGTAACGATGCAGAACAGTAGGAAGGCTCAGAGGACGAAGAGCATAGGCATATAAGCGATTATCTTGCCACTGATTTTTGAGGATTTAGAAGGACAAAAGGACAAAATAATCCAGTGTGAAGAGAAAGTAAATGGAAGACTGCATGCTGTTGGCTAAGCACAGGTCCAAGAGGAGGTGGTAAGGAAACTTGTGCAGGAGCTTCTCACGGGGCAGGAGTTAGCCGGACTGGAACCTGAAGGTCCTGGAGCTCTCCACTGGCTGCCTTGCTGGGTCTCGAAATCCTCTGCGGGGCCCATCACCCATCAGGTAGTACTGGAGGGGATTGGGCCACAGTTCTGCTTTGATAATCTCTGCAATCCTGTCGAATTCTAGGAGGCTATGGTCTGAGAACCAGTTGAAGAAACTGGGAATAGTGTTGCCTTCCCGGTTCCTGTGGATATGGGACTGGGGGTCTTGGCCCCGGTGCCAGCGGATTGGCGTGGAAAGAGACACCACCCGGCCAGAGGATCTGCGTTCATATTCCTTGACAAGCCCCTCATTTCGGAAGTAGGGGTTGCTCTGAAAGATGAACTTGAATTTGCAGCCTGCTCTGGGGTGTTTAAGCTCCTCCACTTCCAAATTGATCATGTACCTCATCATGTCTTCATCTTGGCCACTGATCATAGGTGACAGCTGGGGATGGTTGCGGAAGGCAGTGACCCAGAAACCTGGGATATTTTGGATGATAAAACTTCTGCGCTGCATATGGAGCCTTCGCATGCGGCCAAACTTGCGCTCCAGCTGAAGGAAGGCCCTGTCAGCCTGAGCATTTACATTTGACAGCTCCTGATCGATGGCTTCCAGCGAATCCATGCAGTTATTGATCTTCGGGGCCCTGGCCCGGGCCTCCTCCTTCGCTCCTCCTACCACCTTTTTCTCCTTCTGCATCACCTTCTTTTCCTCCACCACCGCCTCCACTACTCCCTCCTTTTCCGCTGCTGCTGAAACAGCGCACTTTTTTATCGTCATTTCCTTGGCTTTCGCCCCAGGCATTATCTGAGACCCCAACCTCCCTGCGCCACAGGCTTCTAGAGCCTTCTCGACAGCAGGGCTGCGCAGCTCTCTACGCTGACAGCCATTTTTCTGGCTATTGTCGGCTGCCACCGAGGTGGAGGCAGAGGCTGCTTCCATGCCCTCGGTGGAAGCAGGAGCCTCTTTCTGGCCCGCTTTGGTCGCAACGCGGCCGCGACTCCCAGCAACACGAATGCGGAGCGCAAGGCCACAGCCCGCGGGGTCCCGGGGCGCGCCTCCCTCTGCGGCGGTCTCCAAGCCGCCCTCACCTGTGTCCGCCATCACCAGGGTGGCCCCGGTTTCCTCGCCCTGACACTGCTTTAGGTCCGGATGTCCCGGGGCATGGTCGGGAGTAGCGAGACCGCAGGTTTTAGAGACAGGGAGGTTGTCGCCCTCATCCAGGCCGCTCATTTTGGTAGAAGTCAGACCTGCAGGAGGAGAAAGTCCGTTGTCCTCCGCCGAAGCCGCGCTCCGCCCCTCGCACCACCCCTCTTTTCCGCTCTGAGGGATGCTGCTATGGCAACCGATGACGTTAGGCGGTAGCGTCTCAACCTCGCGCGAGAGTTCGTTGCGTCTTATGATTATGCTAGGCTGTCGAAGGTGTTTCTTTGTCTTTGTTACAAAATGTTATGAATTTCGTGAGTCTGGAAAAGATTTGGCTTGCATAAATGGATACAGACCAAACTCGAGCAAGTGAGAACCGTGTGAATGTGGATTTCTAAGGCCCTGAATGAATTTCTAAGGCACCTACTGTCTTATAAAATACTTAACTGCTAAGAAAGGTTATTGTCTATTCAGTTCAGCTCATGGGGCTTCTCTTGTATAGTAAAGTGGATTCAGCAATTCGCAGCCCTTCTTTAACGTACGGATTCATTGCTGTTACCAAAGAATTGAGATGAGCAGGTTTTGATTTCTAAGAAAAGTGTTGCTGTGTTAAATGTGATGATTTTAAAAAATTAGGAGCAGCTAAAAGGGAAGTTTCTCTCATTCTAAGAAGACATAATAAAGGATTATTTCAGTTTGCCTTACAGATTTTAAAGTATATGTACTTTGGCAAACACCTTTGAAGCAACTGGACAGTATTTTCATTTTCAACTGATGTTAGTAACAAAATGTATTTTCCTCACTTAGAGGTGACGCACACACGTGCAAGGGTGCAAATTCAGCCATTAAGCATTACTGGAAGAAACGTAATCAAAGGGGATTTTAATTTCTGAAAGTATACATATTATATAGTGCTAACCCTCGGGTTGTAATCGTAATCTGAAGAGTTCCTGCTTCAGAATGGCTGTGGGCATGAAGCCAGCAATTCTGCCGAATTTTTCTTCTGTGATAATTCACTGCAGGGCAGAAGCCATGATCAACTGTTTGCAGGCACCGGAGCTACTAATTGTCTTAATTAAAATATTTTAAGTAACATTTAAAAAGTTAATGTTAAAATATTTGAGTAAGAAAACTTGTTTATTCGGGTCAGTTCGTTCTAACATTTCATTTGATAGTGTTATCACTACTATCTGTTCTGTTTGTTGAAGTGTGAAAATACTGCTGTTAATCCTTAGGAAAATGCAAGAAAAAAGGAAAATTTAAATTTGCATATTTTTGTTTAAAGTCTTAAATTCATATTAGAAAAATGATTATAACTCTTTGTAATAGAAATTCCACTACAAAGCACCCCAGATTATGATCACTTTCAAATAAGGACTCAGAAGAGATTCCAGTTAGAAGTAAAGATTTAGGGGCAAAGGATTTCGAGAAAATCAGCAGTTATATTGAGACTTCTGGTGAAGGAAGTAGTGCAGACCTGTACAGCTAATAATGAGGTGCTGATGGAAAGATACAGGCAGACATTACAGAGAAACAGCCTGTCATCCAGCTTCATAGTTTAGCTCACAAAGGTTTTCCAGAGAGTCCATAAACACTTAAGATATTCAAGGACAGACTGTCCATATTGACTGCTGCCAGCTAATCAGTTATGCCATTAAAAAAAAAATGTGTAAACAAGATTCACTCTTCCCAGACTATAATTATTTTTCTCTCTCCTCTTTCCTCTTTTAATAAATCCTGTTTTTGCCTTTGTGGGGTGAAATCAATCTATTTATTTATCCTGCTTATAAACAAGGAAACGGCATGCTACAATTAAGTGACTTTTTGACTTTGAGTTTTTCTTTGACACTACTCTGCCTTGTTTCTTTTCTTAAAGAATCTTTTCACTGTTGAAGGATTAATTCTCTTGGATTATAACATGAGCCAATAGACAGAGAAGCAAATGCTGAGTGAAAGTTACTTGCCATGCAGGAAGGAAAGAGTTTGCTATTTGTAACAGAAAATTAGAAAATTACATAAGGCTACTACATGTGAACTTTTTGCTCTTGTTGTGTGTACCAAATTTTTTTGACTATTTTTTATACAATTTTTAAAGGTTACACTGCATTTACAGTTATTACAAAATATTGGCTATATTCCCTGTGTTGTACAATACATCCTGTAGCCTATCTTACACCCAATAGTCTGTACTTCCCACTCCCTCATCTTTATATTTCCCCTCCCCCCACCCCCACTGGTAACCACTAGTCTGTTCTCTATATCTGTGAATCTGCTTCTTTCTTGTTATATTCAGTAGTTTGTTACATTTTTAAGATTCCGCATATAAGTGATATCATACAGTATTTGTCTTTCTGTCTGACTTCTTTTACTTAGCATAATGCCCTCCAAGTCCATCCATGTTGCTGCAAATGGCAAAATTTTGTTCTTTTTTATGGCTGAGTAGTATTCCATTGTGTGTGTGTGTGTGTGTGTGTGTGTGTGTATATACCACATCTTCTTTATCCATTCATCTGTTGATGGACACTTAGGTTGCTTCCATATCTTGGCAATTGTAAATGCTGCTGCTATGAACATTGGGGTGTATGGTACATATCAAATTTTTTAAAAGATTTGTATCTCCACTACTTGAAACATCCCTGTCTCTGATTATTCCTGTCAATAGAATCATTTTCCACTAATAACAGCCTGCCCATTCTTTAAAACTCCATTCAACCTACCTCATGTAGATTGCACTAGGCATTTTAAATGAATTAATTTCATAAATAAGGACCCAGGAATCACTGAGAAGTTAACTCATCCATGCTCGGACACGTATTAATTGGCCGATTGTCTCCTCTCATCTCCTATACCTTCCTTAACCACCTTACCATTCTATAGCTCTTGTTGCTTTTGCCATCCAGTTGTACTTATTTATCTTCTGTCTTTAACTGTCTTGGTTGTTTCATGCAGATCAGTCTCCTCATCCCAGCTAGACAGGATGGCTGCATAGTGGCTTCTTCTTTAGCATCTACTCTATATATACGGTAGCCCAGTGACAATCTCATAGATTTTAGTGAAACTTAATGATATGATCTAAATGAAGATTTTAAACATGTTTTACCAAAATGTATAATATGGCTATGATGGTATTACAAATTGAAGGTCTGTGGCAACCCCATGTCAAGCAAGTATATAGGCGCCATTTTTCCAACAAATATTTGCTCACTTGGTGTCTCTGTCACATTTTGGTAATTCTTGGAATATTTCATACTTTTTCTTTATTATTAAGTTTGTTATAAATATAAACTTTAATGGATGAGGAGTTGCTTCTCATGGATGAGCAAAGAAAGTGCTTTCTTGAGCCAAATCTACTCCTGGTGAAGGTGCTGTGAAGATTGTTGAAATGACAACAAAAGACTTTAAACTTAGTTGATAAAGCAGCAGCAGAGTTTCAGAGGATTGGCTCCAATTCTGAAAGAAGTTCTACTGTGAATAAAATACTATCAGATAGCATCACATGCTACAGAGAAATTGTTCATGAAAGGAAGAGTCAATCTGTGTGGCCGGCTTCACTGGTGTATCTCTTTAAGAAACTGCCCACAGCCATCCCAGCCTTCAGCAGCCACCACGTTGATCAGTCAGCAGCCGTCAGCATCGAGACAAGACTCTCCACTGGCAAAAAAAATTACAACTCGTTGAAGGCTCAGATGATGGTTAGCATTTTTAAACAAGAAAATATTTTTAAATTAAGGTATGTACATTGTTTTTTTAGATGTAATGCTATTGCACACTTAGAGACTACAGTATAGTGTAAACATAATTTTGTATGCACTGAGAAGCAAAAAAATTCGTATGACTCACTTTATTGAGATACTCACTTTATTTTGGTGGTCTGGAACTGAACCCACGATATCTCCAAGGTATGCC
Source organism: Grampus griseus (assembly GCF_964374135.1). NCBI lineage: Eukaryota > Metazoa > Chordata > Mammalia > Artiodactyla > Delphinidae > Grampus > Grampus griseus. Next base: position 45,297,179 of record NC_139007.1, read on the forward strand.
TGTATATATTCATCATAGCTTACATTTATTTTGCGTCTGCTATACACCAGACACTTACACACTTAAATGTGTTATCTCATTTAATCCTCTCAACACCCCTGAGAGATGATATTATCACCTCCATTTAATGACTCTACCTCAGAAGGAATTGAATGAAGCACAGAGAAATTGAGTTGTTTATCCAAGGTCACACAGCAGTGATAGAGCCAAAATCTGAACCCAGGTAATCTGACTCAGGAACCTGTGCACTCATTCATTATATTATTCTTCAACCCTACACAACATATAAAATGAGAAGGCACTTTCTTAGAAATAAGATCATATCCAAATTTAATGTTAAATCATCCACATCCACAAAGTAGTGACTCTTGTTGTGGAAGTGCCCCAACAATACTACTAAGGGGAGACTAAGTTACTAAGGAGAGAAACAAGAATTCATGATCCTCACTTCATGCCTTAAATCAACAGTTCAACCCATTAGATATAACATTCCTCTTTTGTTATTGGTGTTCTACAGACCCCATCTTACTAGAGGAGGACAGAAGGCATGGGCTGGAGTTCCAGCTCTGCCTTTCATGCGCTGTGGAAATCTGGGAAAGTAAAAGAAAGTAATTCTTAAAATATCTATTTTAATTTGTAAATACTTGGGTATGCCTATATTAAATTAAATGATGAAGTAGTTAGATGGCTATACCTATAGAATCAATAGTTCCGTGTATTTTTTGGAAATTAACCTCTTTTAAGATACATGGTTTGCAAATATTTTCTCCCATTCTATAGGTTGCCTTTCCACGCTGTTGACTGTTGATAAAATAAGTCTTAAAAAAGCTTCGTGTCAGAGTTTAATTGGCAGTTCTTTTCACTCTTACTGTTAGGCAATGATGTATCTTACAATCAATGTTGTAAATGAAATAAGTTGCTTTTAAAAATGGAATGTATAAACAGTGGAAAAAATTTTTGTTTTCATATGTAGGATAGTGGTAGGTTCTAGGCTTAAATAATAAATTTTTCAACTACATGAATATTCAGCAATGGATAATTAGTTTATATGGGGCACCGTCTATCACACTGCAGGATGCTAGCGTCCTTAATGCCCCTGATGAATGCCAGTAGCACCCACATTCATTGTATTGATAACCAAAATAACTCTGGCAAATTTCCCAAGCATCCTCTAGGGGGAGGTACACAAACACATTGAGAATCAGTTTTTTTAATGCTTGTGAATGTGGTATTCCCATTCCTGGTCACTAGAGGGAGGAAGTAGTCTATAAAATAATCTATTATATTTAAAATATTTTATAGGACAATTTTAAATATAATAGCTGGCTTCATTATTTTAAAAAAACAACAAATAATGAACCAAAAAATTAATAATAATCTGACTAGTTTGTCGTTGGTTTTAAAGTTTAAACTGTTCCAAAGAGAATATTTATGCCAATTTTATAAACCATACATTCATTAAAAGAACTAAGGTATGAGTTTTCAACAAATGTTTCATGCTCTATATGTTTTTCAAATTGAATCATAATCGTTTTTATACTTAGGCTATCACTGTTACAAAATTAAAATTTTCTCAGACAAGCTTGTTCGGTTATGATGGCTTCCTGTGACAGCATTTAGCCACTCACCCCACCAGGAAAAAAAAGCCTTGCTTTTACCAATCATAAAGGAAATCAGAGACAAGGTCCCTGACCTGAGTGACCTCATGCCTTTGTATGCTGGGTGTGATGGTTGATTTTGTGTGTCAATTTGACAGGATTAATTTGGCAGATTAAATATTTCTGGAGGTGTCTGTGAGGATGTTTTCTGGAATTAGCATTTGAATTGGTGCACTCAGGAAAGTGTCAGTAGATTGCCCTCCCCAGTTGGGGTGGGCATCATCCAATCTGGGAACGCCTGAATATAACAAAAAGGTAGAGGAAGAATTTGCCCCTTTTATTTCCTGCCTGAGTACTTGAGCTGGGACATCAATCTTCTCCTGCCCTTGGACTGGTAATCATACCATCAGCTCCCCTGGTTCTCAGGCCTTGGAATTCAGATGGGTATTATACCATTACCAGCTCTCCTGGGTCTACAGCTTGCAGATGGCAGATCGTGAGACTTCTCAGCCTCCATAACCACACAAGCCAATTCCTTATAATAAGTCTCTTCCTGTTGTTTCTATTTCTCTGGCAAACCCTACTAATACGCTGAATAAAGACACATATGTTGGAATCAGACAGATCTGGCTTTAAATCTCAATTGTGCCACTTACTAGCTGTTCAGTTTGAACAGATCACTTGACTTCTCTAAGCCACAATTTCCTTATGTATAAGATGAATATAATAAAACTTAATTTACAGGACTGTTGTGAAGATGAAACATGTGTAAAGTATTTATCCCAGTGGGCTTTCAATAAATAAAAGCTGACTTGGTAATTTTTATTATTTTTATGTTGTTTTACGTATATTGAATACACTGCAGACAGTACAAAATCAACATCAAATTCTGTTATGAAACAATAAGTATATCGAAGTTCAAAGATGAAAGAAATCCATAAAGGGTGAAGCAGTAAGTGAAAGAAAGGACAGTTGAATTGGACAAAGTAAATATAATTGGAATAATCTGAGAAAAACATAAAACATTAGGATGTAGTAATAATACTTGTCTGCAATGTTCCAGTTATTTCTAAATGATTCTAGACATATAGTATATTTCCAGTTCATAAAAAAAGTTTATTGCTGGAACTAAATGCATTACCTCATTCTTCCACATAATATTACTTTATACAATACTTTAAGGGAAAAAAATTTTGTGAAATATATACCTTTAATAGCTAATTGGAGAGGATTCAGCAAAACTGACCCAAGAGTAAACTTGAGAAATTCGGCCATTACTTAACAATAGTTGACTACAACAGTACCTAGACTACCAGATACCCACCAGTTCTTAGGCCCATCTCAACACAACTCGTAATTGCACCGTGCTAAGAGAAGGCAGAGCTTGGTGAAAAGGATAAGTATTAAGTATCTGTTATAAGTAATCACTCTGTTGACTCAATTAAACCTCAATAAATATACATCCTCTACATTTCTTAGTGATATCAACAGTTCTTTACATCTCAGCTGCCAAATTCCAGAATGATATTAAAACATTTGACATTTGGCCCACTCTGTTCTTCTGAGGAAAAGTAAAACTAAGCATTTAACTCAGACAGTAAATATCAAAAATTATATTTTAAAATACAGGAAATAGATATCTGATGGGGTCTGGATACCTTCTATTGTTTAACATGAAGATAAACAGATATATAAAGATAAATAAATATATCCTTTTTAAAACCATTTATGAATGAATTAGGATTAACTTTCAATTAAGGCCAAGATACTTGTACTTAACTAGGATTTTATGTATGTTTTTATGCCAAACTTGCAAGCTGCTGCAATGTGGTAAAATGTGCCCTAGCTTGAAATAAGAAACCCTAATTGAATGCAGCCTGTGCTGCTTACATCTAGATGAATACATTTCAATTTGCTGAGCCTCTATTTCCCTATTTATTAGTAAATGGGAATAGTGGTATGGAAACCTAAAACAAGAGCATACATGGAAATTCATGATATTTCTAACAATCTGTGGAGAAGGTTATGGAGACAGAGATGTATACTTGAAGGAGAACTGGATATCCCCAAGGCTCAAATTGTGACTCATGGGACAAGGAATTCAACTGTGATTAAAAGAAGGTCAGAGAAGCATCTTGTAGGCATCTGAATGTATAGAGATGGAATGGGAAGCTCAGGGGGATTCTTGAGGGTGCCCCCAGGGAGACTGTTACTGAGTATATCAGTATCACCTACAGAACAATATGCCCTGAGCAGACTGGACTTCTTCAGTGACCAGAGGATAACAGAACCTCTTAGTTTGTAAGTTAAGGGTATCTCCAAAGAGATCAATTTTGGCCTGGAATTAAGGGAGAAAAAGTTAAAAAAAAAAAAAGTAATTCAAAAATTGGAATTATACTACAGCATGAGAACAACTTGCAAATACAGTCTTGCAAGTAGAGTCAGCAACTTTTAAGCACAGAAGGAGAGAAGCCAAAACACTGGAGATGGGCAAATGGAGTTCCAGTTTTTGAATTCTCAACAATTTTAAAATCTGCTACTTATTGAGGTTATAACTTACATAAAGTGCATGAAATTTAAGTGTACAGTTGGGCAAGTTTTGACAAGTGGATACATCTGTGTTACCATCACCCAAATTAAGACGGGGAGCATTACTATCACCTCTGAAAGTTTGCTCATGCTTCTTTCTAGTTACTCTCCCCAATCTACTTTTTGGATTTCTGTCACCATACGTAAGTTTCCTGGGCTAGTGACCTTCACATATATGGAATTGTACAGTATGTACTCTTTTATCTGGCATCTTTCACTTAACATAATGATTTAGAGATTCAACTATGTTGCTGCATAATCAAGTTTGTTCCTTCTTGTTACTGAGTATACACTACATGTAGTGTTCCATTGTATGAATACATCATAATTTATTCATTCACTTGGTGGTGGACATTTGGTTTGCTCTAATTTTGAGCTATTGTGAATAAAACTGCTGTGAACATTCTTGTGCTGTGTGTAAATCATACCTTAAGAAAGAAAACAAAGACAAATACCAAAAACAAACAAACAAAATCTATTATTAGGTAACATCTTTGGTCACTTAAAATAGCAAAGAGAATGGCTGAGGCAAAAACAACAGTGAGGTGGTAGGGGTTAAATATTTGAAACTCAGTGTTAACCACTATTAGTGTGATCACGGAAATGCAAATTGATTCAAATGGGATATGTATACTGACTAGAAATCAAGCGGAGAACACACTATTTTCCTATACTAAGCTTTCCTGAACTCTGGAATCAGAGTCTGAAGCTTAAAAAAAATGAAGACTTGGAAATGAAGACATTCACAGGCTTCTGTGTACAAATCATGCTTTTAGTACCTGTGGCTGATTCTGCAATGCCAATCTCTGATCCATCAGTGGGTCTCAACCTCAAGAAATGTGTGCTGAAGCCCTCATTAAGACCCGTATTTCTAGAACTTCGTAAAGGAGTACATGAATCCCAAAATAAGTTTCTAGATATATGGTCAATTTGGGGCAATGTTGGGTCTTATCTAGAGCTGTATGAAATAACCCACCTTCACCAATAACTCTTCACAATAATATATGCTTCCTACTTACTTCTTATAGTCTCTAATTATAGAACAATCTTTTAAATATGAGTATTTATTTTTATTACTTTGATGGAAATTGAGCAGGTCTATAAACTAGGCTTTTAATTGTGCACTTCTGTAGTTATTTGTTTTCTAATTTTGATGACTGATTAAAAATAAGCTCTATAACATCATTTTTAATATTTCTCCAACTTTATTTTGAAAAATTTCAAACCCACAGAAGTTGAAGTAGTAATATTAAAATATTAATACTGCCTTCAAGAAAAAAAAGCAGAGTGATCAATAGAGGTAAAAAAAAGATCACTAAGAAGTCATTTTCTTTTTTGACAAGGAAATTTGAAAGACAAAGCACATCTGCTATAATGGACTGCATCTGGGAGGAAATGGCACACTTTTCTAACCCCTCTGCCTGGAGGGGGCACCTTTCCCTAATTCCTTAAGAGGTGCCAAGTATGCTTGCTGATGCCCTAGAACAAAGTTAAAACCACACACACACACACACACACACACATACACACACATACAGGATAACAGGTGGATCTACAGTTGATGGAAAGATCCTGTCTTAAAGATGCTATGTCACTCTGAAAGGAAGATCCCGGGAGGGAGAAGTTCAACAATGACGTGGCTACAGACTAGATTTGCAAACGACATGAAATTAAGGAGAATTACTCATTAGAAAGAATCCTCCAAATGTGAATAAGTTAGGAGAATTAGCCTAACAGAATAAAATTTAGTATAGATACGTGTAAAGTGTTGGACACAAAGTTCAATAAAATGCAGTAAGATGGTGAAGCCAAACTCAGCAGCATGTGAATACTTTAAAACTTAAGGGTTTAGTAAAAGGGTAATATTGCTGCCCCAAAAGCTAATGCTCTCCCAGGATCCATTTAAAGAAATATACTATTCATAATAAAGGCAGAAAAAAAAATCTCATTCTGTTTTGTTATTTGGATGTTATTTTGTTCAGTTCTGGGCACCGAGTTTAATAAGAGCACTGGCATAATAAATCTTGTTTAATTAGCATACAAAACAGAGGAGGAACATCGAAGGAACTGATATATAGTCAGGTTGGTGAGGGGACATTGACAAGGATGTAATGAAGATCTTCAAGTACTTAGAACTCTTTGGTGGAATCAGGCTAATTCCATTCTGCAAGACTATAGGGGTCAAAATAATGAAGCAAATGTGCTGTAAGGGAACTATATGCCAGGCCCTTTACAATAGCTAGATGTTGTAAGGCAGTGGATTTCTGAGTAAATTTAACAAAACTGAAAACGAGTGAGCATTCCCTCACTTCAGGAGTCCAAGGAAAGGTTATCCATGATTCTAAAACCTGTCTGCACCTTGAGATCTAATTTAATTGGTTTCAGGGAGAGTCTAAGCATCAGGATTTTTTCAAAGCTCCCCAGCTATTTATAATGGGCAGCCAGGTTTGATAAATATTAAGCTAGATGACTGCTTGTCTGGATATGAACTAAATAAGAAATTAAAATGAGAGGCAGGTAAATGAAAATTAGTATTTTTTAGTTGTATTATATGCCAGGCATTGTGCTTGGCATTTTCACACTCTAACCTTTATTAACTATGTTAATACTTGGAATCTTTTAGCACAGTGCTTGGAACATAGTAAGCTCCCAATTGGTTGCTGTTACTATCCTCTCTATAACCATATAATCTATTCTCCAAATATATCCTGGGAGAATATTAGCTTATAATAAAGATATTATCATCCCTGCATTACGGACAAGGAAACCGAGGCTCAGGGAAGGTATTTACTTTGGCTAATGCACTATGTGGTAGACTGTAAAACTGAGTTAATCCCAATTTAAAACCAGCCTGTCTTCCCTGTCTCTTCAAGTTGCTAATAGGACATTTGGTTATTTATAAAAATTAGCAATTTACCTAACTGACCTTTTACATTTTTAATAGAACCATTTCTTCCTGGCCTGTTCTCAGGGAAATTATATTAAATGCAAATCCTGAAAAAGTGAAGCCAAGAAGTAGACATTGTTTTCCTAAGGTAGCCCCATGGAAATTCTTCTGTAGGTTTCGAGAACCTCTGAAGTCAGAGGAAATAGATCAAGGTGACCCTACAGAGCTCAAACAATTCACTTCAAGCAAACATGGAGATGGAGCTGGTACTGCTCACAAGTGAAACACCTCCCATTCTGATGAATGGATAAAGATTGTTATCTGTCACTTCTATACAATCTAGGACTTCAATTATATACTAACATTGAGGGAGAGGAAGATGGCCCTGAGGGTATGGTCCTGATCATCTCTGACACCTCCTCCTGGCCACATTAAGCCCCCGAGTTTTCTTATGTACATAACTAGTTTGAGGATGTGAATTTGCTGAAGAGGAAACATCCAAAGAATGGCACCCCCTTAATGAGATAGTTCCTCAAGGGCAAGGACAACCTTTACTTTACTATCCCATATAATCCTTAATATAGTATCCAATACAAAATAGTAATTGCTTCAAATTGTAATTTTCACTACACTTTAGACGACACTAATTTTCAAAAATAAAATACACTTTTCAGGAAGGTACAGAGAACATAAAAATATAAAATATTAAAAAATAAATAAAATAAAATATACTTCTTCAAGTGGTGAGCATTGAATTGACTTGGTCCAAAGCTAGCTTGGGATATTTTCTTTCTGTTGCTGGCCAATTGTTAAAATTTGGAGCCCACATAACATACACAAAATGGTGTGTTTACTGACTGAAATTATTTTCTGAGCTTCATGTACATCTGTAAACCAAAAAATACAGACCATTTTATTCTAGAAAAATACGAAGCTGTAGGTCATAAACGTTGTTAGAGACTATTTATTTATTTTTTATTTATTTATTTTTGGCTGAGTTGCGTCTTCCTTGCTGCGCCCGGGCTTTCTCTAGTTGTGGCGAGCGGGGGCTACTCTTCGTTGTGGTGCGCCGGCTTCTCATTGCGGTGGCTTCTCTTGTTGCGGAGCATGGGCTCTAAGCGCACGGGCTTCAGTAGTTGTGGCTCACGGGCTCTAGAGCACAGGCTCAGTAGTTGCGGCACACGGGCTTAGTTGCTCCGTGGCATGTGGGATCTTCCCGGACCAGGGTTCAAACCCGTGTCCCCTGCATTGACAGGCGGATTCTTATCCACTGCGCCACCAGGGAAGCCCGAGACTACCTTAAATAACCAATGTAACTATCAGTTACAAGTGCAAATTTGGCACCCATATCTACCCTACTTATACCCCAAATTAATTTACGCAATACGTTTTATGAAGTACTGAGTATATCTTAGGTACTCAAAAACAAATTGATTAAAGACATATCATTTTACCTTTTACCCATTGGCTTCTAGCTATACTTTACACATCTTGAATTTTAGCTAGATAAACCTTGCCCTAAAGTCACAAAAAATTTCATGGGGAGAAAAGATTAACATGTTAAACTTCTACAGATATTTTATATGCTTTGACATATTCATCAAGAAGTCTAGAACCACACTGTCCTATATAAAATTTACCAGCAGCCACTTTTTAAAAATGGGTAAGTAGGGGAAATTAATTTTATTAATATTTATTTAACCCAATATATCAAAAATATTTTAATATGCAATCGATATAAAAATTCAGACATTTTACATTCTGTTTTTCCACACTAAGTCTTTGAAATCAAGTATGTATTTTATACTTTAGCAGATCTCAATCTGGACTAACCACATTTCAAGTGCTCAATAGCCATTGGTGACAAGTGGCTACTGTATTAGACAGAACATGTCTATAGAGTCTAACCCCCTTTCTATCTCCAGTGTGATCGTCACCTTAAAATGTACAAAAACAAAGCACATAAAAGTTGATCCAAAATTAATGCCCTGTTAAAATAGCAAGTGAAAAGTTAGTTATAGTGTTTAAACCTTTTCTAATTATTAAACAAGAAATTTATTTAAGACAGGCTTTGCAAATTTGTTGACAATCACTTTTACAAATGCCTTGAAAACTGTTTTCTTCTTTCCATTACCTCATCAAAAGTCTTTTCTGGGTACTAAGTTATTTTGTTCTTTTTTTCCATTTGAGTTATTCATTTTGTCATTCAATAAATATTTATCTGGTGACAAGTACGGGCAAAACATTATGCTAGATGTAGCAATGAGGGTAAAAGACACCCTACCTCTGCTTTCACAAAGCTTTCAAATTAGAAAGAAAGGGAAAGAGTGAAAAACATGTGAAAGTATATCTCTTTATTTTACTGTATCACTGTGTCAATTATTTGGACATCAGTCTTTCCCCAATTCTTTTTTTTTTTTTTTGCGGTACGCGGGCCTCTCACCCTTGTGGTCTCTCACGTTGCGGAGCACAGGCTCCTGACGCGCAGGCTCAGCGGCCATGGCTCACCGGCCCAGCCGCTCCGCGGCACGTGGGATCCTCCCAGACCGGGACACGAACCCGTGTCCCCTGAGTCGGCAGGCGGACTCTCAACCACTGCGCCACCAGGGAAGCCCTCCCCAATTCTTTAACAACAAAGGGAATGGTCTTGTTATCTTCCCAGGGCCTGACAAAATGCCTTAATATTTGTGGAATTCACTATAATGAATTATTACATGTTATTTTCTAGAACAGAGGTCCCTACAAAGTACACTAAGTACAAAAAGAAATATTTCATCTTCCCTAAGAAAAATAGAAAAACTGTAAGGCAAAAGAGTTATCTATGACAGGCCTTAAAGGATTTGACACAGAAGGTGGTGAGGTTTGAAGTAAACAAGTTTCTACAGTTGAGAAAGTATAAGGATAGAAGAGTGTATCACTCATGATAAGAACTCTATGAATGTTTGCTTACTAAATGCACAAATGAATAAAGAGAGCCTGAATGACCTGAGAATATCATTTATAGAGACAGAAATGGAAGCTTTAAGGAAGTGAAGGGGGGATAGTGTTACACAAGCTGTATGGAAAAGAATGCAATCATGAGTAAGAAGTTGAAATTGTTACCATTTTAAAGTAAAACAACAGAAACAACAAACCTCCCTACTGAAAGTACAGTAGCGTTCCTCATTTTCTTACTTTTGGGATAACGCCTATTGTATCCATTTAAGAACTTTAATAATTCCATAACCTGCCATCACCTAGAACAATTTCTTCATGTGTGTTTATGTGCAGGGTGAGAAATAAGAAATCTAGCAGAGTAACATGCTTTTATTTTACCATCATGCATATAAGGAAAGACAAATATATCAATGGTATACTTTCAATGAGACAGAGCAACCTCACAAGTATTTATGCTACTTAGGAAAAGAGACACATCAATTACTAAGTTGTTAACTGGGAAATTATCAAGACAATCAAGCCACACATTTTTAGTATGTTATTTTTCCACGAAGACAACAATTTCCAAAGTCTTAATAATATGACAAGAACTAGTTATTCAAATTATATTTCTAAGGATACGGTTTTAACAGAAACAAGTTGAAATCCGCTATAGATATTCACTTAAGTCTCTATATCATACAGGAAAATAAGACTGTTTCAAATGTTCCCAACTGAAAGCAAAATAAAGCCTGTACAGCTCAATTTTCCCAGTAAGCAGAAATAACATAACAAGATTTACTAAATACTAATGAAATAAAAGACACAGTGTTAATCCTCCTCATAAAGTCAGTCAAATGAAAACGAGAGAAAGCACTCAAAGTTGAGTTGCATTTCTTTAAAGATCTCTTCTCTAGACAACATATTTAACATTCCAACCCCCTTCAATTCTCCCATGTTTATCCTGAGAAAAATAACTTCTCTCATCACCAATGACAGAGAAAGAACCTTCCTTGAAGGCTCTCAGTCTTAATTTTAGGCCCAATTTTTACCTGGTTCATTTTTGCCTGTGGTCTTCTGTTTAGTTTCCCATGCTTTGGGCACCCATCACAGTATCTTTAGTTCTTCCATCCATCAGGGCCTAGATATCGCTTTTCATTTAATCTAATAAATCTGTCTCCCTTTAAACCCTCTAGATGTTGCTAAAGTGGGTGGAGGATAGGGAAGAAAGCAGAGGGAAGTAAGAGCTCTGGTAGTCTATTACACAAGACAACCTGTCTCTGGAAATAATGGAGAGCCAAATTAAAACTAAAAGACCTGATTCTGCAAATGTTTATGAGCTATCACTTCTTTTAAGAGCCAGGAGAGAGACAATGGAGAAAGTGTACTGCCACCCTGGCACTTAATCACGCTCCCGATGAGAAAAGGAGGCACAAAGAGGTACCTAGGTTTTGGCTGAATTCACTAGTTGAGGCTGAGAAAGCCTGGTACTTTGAAAGGACACCAGCCTTAGACCATCCTGCCACAAGGACAAGTCTAACTTGTCACCTCAACCGCTTGCCTGACAGTTAATAGGGTTCTGGATGAAGGGAGTGGAGGGAAGCGGGGTGGGGTGAGGAATAGAGAAGAGGTCTTTTGGGGAGAAGAATGGAAGGTCTTTTGTGTGCCGGCAAGAAACCTGGAGACTGTTTACCAGAAACCAGAGTGGGGCTGACAATGGTCTAGAAGATGTTCATCCAGTAGGTAGCAGCCAAGGGCACAGCCAGTAGCAGACAGCGACAGGCGGTGACCAGAGGCACAAGAAGAGCAATGGAGTCACATAAATCATACAGGCCAAGTGGTCCACTGCTGTTCTCCCTTGATATCATTAAAGGCCCGCAACTGTCCACAGGCCATATGCCTGTACTGCAGAGCAAAGTGGGTAGAATGGGCTCCTAGACAAATCTAGAATTCCAGGTATAAGAGGCAGACCGGAGGCCCTGGGAACAAACGGGGTCCAAGTAGTGCAGATAAAGGCAGTGCAATTTACATCATCACAAACTTGGCTTAGGAGTGGGGTGAATCATGGCCATGCAGCATGTGATATTAATGCACATGTGGAAGTGGTGGAGCGTGGTCATGATGGTCTCAATCTTGAGGCTGAGAGAACTGAATGTCCAAGGGAAAAAGGCTGCAGAAATGTCAGAAAAAGAAAGGGGGAAAAAAAAAAGTAGAAGGCATACTCATTTCTGTAGCCCAAGCACAGGTCCAGCAAGGGGCGGAAAGGGACTTTATGCAGGAACATTACCAAGGGCAAAGTTTAACCAGACTGGAACCCAAAGGGCCTGGGGATCTCCACTGGCTCTCTTATTGGGCGACGTCTGGCTCTATGGACTCCTTCACGCAGCAGGTAGTATTGCAGTGGATTTGGCCACAGGTCCTCTTTGATAATCTCAGCAATCCTGTCAGACTCTGGAAGGCTGTGGTCTGAAAACCAGGTGAAGAAATTGCAAACGACCTCTTGGTTCCTGCGAATGAAGGACTGGGGTTCACGGCCCCGGCGCCATATGATTGGAGTGGAAAGAGACACCACTCGGCCAGAGGCTCTGACCTCATATTCCTTGACAATCAGCTTGTTTCGGAAATAGGGGTTTCTTCGAAAGAAGAACTTGAACTTGCAGCCTGTTCGAGGGTGCCTGAGCTCCTTCACCTCCAAATTGGTTATGTATCTTAACATCTCTGCATCTTGGCCCCTAATCATGGGGGACAACTGGGGGTGGTTCCGAAAGGCAGTGACCCAGAAGCCCGGGATATTCTGAATGATGTAGTTCCTCCGCTCCAGGTAGTGTCGACGCATCCGTCCGAACTTATGTTCTAGTTGCTGAAAGGCCCGGTCAGCCTGAGCATTCACAGTGTCCAGCTCCAGCTGGATGGCCTCCAGAGGGTTCATGCGGAGATCCATCCGCAAGGGCCGGTGCCCTGCCTCCTCCACCACTCTATTCTCCACCATTTCTATTTCTTCACCTACTGGTTTCTCCTCCATCTCCATCTCCTGCTCCACTCCCTCCCCCTCCTTCACTCCTTCCTTCTCCGCCACCTCCTCATCCACTGCGACTGAGAAGAGGGGGCCCTCTTCAGTCTTCACTTCCTCAGCCTTCGCCTCCGCCATCAGCTCAGATCCGAACCTCTCCGCGCCACAGGTTTCTAGGGCCTTCTCCCCACCCGGGCCCCGCGGCTCTCCCCGCCGGCAGCCATTTCCCCGGCTGCCGTCCGTCGCCAGGGATACAAACGCCGTTTCCAGTCGCTCACTGGGAGGCGGGGCCTGCTCTTGCCCCGCTTCGGGCGCTACGTAACCGCCATCCCCACCGCCTCCGATCTGGGGCTTACCGTCACAGACCGGATCTGCGGGAGCAGCGCGGGGGGCGCCCCGCTCCTCTGGAAGCTGGGACGGTGCGGGCGCCACGGCTTCGAAGCTCCCCTCACCCGTCTCCGCCATCACCTGTGACGCCTCGGTTTCCTCACGGAGCTTCAGGCACCTGGGAGAATCCAGGTCTCCGGGGGCACGGTCGGGGACGGTGAGACTGGGGGTTTCAGGGAGAGGCGTCCTCTCGACCCCATCCGGGCCGCTCATGTCGGCAGCAGCCAAACAAACGTCAGGCTACCGTCTGCTTTTCCCCGCAGAAGCCGCGCTCGGCGAAAACCCGCCGCTCTCAACGAAAACTCACCGCTCTCTCCACCCACTCGCTAGTCTCGCGAGCCTCTCCGTGAGGGTGACGTCACGGCTGTAGCTCTCACCCTGACGCGAGAATTGGCAAGTCCTGGCGCGGCTTACCTGGTACCCTGCGATCCGAGCGTGTTTTCTTAGTTTTATTCCTATGAATTTAATCGGGTGGACTGGTAGTTTGACTTACGTAAATAAATGTGGCTCGCACTCAGAGGCTGAAGCAGTGAGGACCTTCCCTGCGATGCATCTGGAGAGTACCTCCAGCTTGTAGGGATCCCAGTACTACACTGCCTGCTGTCGTCTGAAAACAAGTTTTTCTGGTGTTTGGTATTTTCTAGGCAGGAAGGTAAATCTACTCCCTGTTATTCCATAATGGCCAGGAGCAAAAATCTTCTCTTTATTTTTAAACTAAGTTGAATAGCAAATTGTTTCCCTTTTCTCAAGTAGAAGTGAAATGAAAATATTCTGGCCTCTGACATCACTGGGAGAAAAAGCTACTGAGCGACTTTTCACCACGAAACTGATGCATATTGTTCCTTGCTAGTCTTACCTTTATAATCTGCGTCAAAGAAGAGCTTGTCCTGCGTAATGTCTGCAGGAATTAAGTCAGGATCGATTTGCTAAATCTTGCTCCATGGCCCCTCACTGCAGGAAATAGAAAAGCTATTTCCAGCCCCGTAAACTATTAATCTATTAACGAGTTTAGTTCTGCAAGGAGGTAGGAAAGGTTGGCTTTGGTGAAGTATCTATTCATGTTAATTAGCTCATAGAGCCGACTTTAAGAGGGATGTCAGTGTCTCAGGTTTAGTTGTTGTGAGGAAAACTGGTGTTAGAGAGTTAGGAGGCCTCAGAGAAATACCGGTGGAGGGGCCACCCACTGCCATTTTTATGAAGAAAAGCCAGTTAAAACGGTAACCAAAATGGTCGTAAGTAGAAAAGAAACTGCATAATGCCAGCTTTCGGTTAGTTGCCTCAAGGTGTAAAAGAGGCAAACATTTTTTTTTCTATTTGCTTTGCCTTGTATAGTAGACTGAATAATGGCCCCCCCAAGATGTCCATGTCCTAACCTTCAGAACCTGTATGTTATCTTAGGTGGCAAGAGGAACTTTGCAGATTTGATTTGGTTAAGGAGCCGGAGATTGAAAGATTGTCCTGGATTATTCGGGTGGATGGATCCTGTGTAATTATGATGATAAGAAGGAGGCAGGAGTGTCAAGTGTGAGATGTGATGACCAGAGCAGAGGTGAGAAAGAGAAAGAAGAAAAAAACAGATTTGAAGATGGAGGAAGGAACGAAGATCCAAGGTATAAAGGTACCCTCTAGAAGCTGGAAAGGAAGGAAATAGATTTTCCCATAGAGCCTCCAAAGGAATGCAGCTGCGCCAGCACCTTGATTTCATCTAACCTCCAAAACTGTAAGATAATTACTTTGTGTAGTTTTAAGCTGTTAAGTTTGTCGTAATTTGTTACAACAGTATGAAATGAACACTCCTTGGATTGCGGTTTGGTTGTGTCTATGTGTGGCTCAAGTTTTTCCTGGCAGCATCCCCTTCAACCTCACCATTGCTTCCCCTGAGGTCCTTCCCAACAGCTACGATGTATCATATCTTGAGTCTCTTTTTGGCTATCAAGTCCAGAAATATACTTAGGCAATATGTACACAGAAAGGCAAAGTTAAACCCAAAACCTACCATAAAATATGTTTGAGAAGACTGTGAACTCCAGGACAGGGTTATGGTTTTGTTTAGTACTGTTTACCTAGTGCCTGGTACACTGCCTTCCACAGTGTTGCATAGATTATTAGAATGTTAAACAAAGGAACAGATGCACAGAATACGGTTTCTTCTGCCTGCAGCTTGGTGCTTGCAGAAGTAAGGGGCACATGGGTTGTCACCCTGCTCTCCTTCCTGTCAGCCACCAGCAAACCGGAGGACTGCTCTACTGTCTTCAGTAACGAAATCCTAGTCAGAATGAATTTGGACATATGCATCAAAGCCTCAGAAAGCATAGAAAAACCACAGGGAAAACAGTTTTGTTTTACAAATAATGTATATTTGTGTGGTCACACTGTATGACAAACAAACACTGAAAGGACTGACATATTTGGGTGAGCTACATAGCAAAGCCTCAAACCACCAGCACTGTATTTCCAATTCTTCTCTCATTTCTGAACAAGCCAAGGTAATGATTCCAAGCCTTACTTCATTTCTGTCTGCAAGAAATGGATATGAGCCTGTAATGCATGGCTGAAATTACTTTTGTATAGATAAGAATGAATAATGAAATTTTCCACAAGGCCCACTTCTTCCTCATTACTATGAAATCATCCTCTGTCTTGGAACTAGAATAATTTAATTTGGCCTAAAGTGGAAGCTTTTATTACTAACATGCCTTCTGTTTTTGAGCAGAAGACAGTATCAGGCTTTGACCAGTACTAGAAGATGTGGCTTTATTTGTCCAAGTCACCATTATGATGTCCAAAAGTATAATTAATTAGTACTCTAACTGATAATGTTAGGAAAGACTCCAGTGATAGGTGGTGCATGTAAATGTAATCAGGACTGTGGTGAGTGTAATTTCCCCCAAAAGTATTGAGACACTTTGGGGGAACCCTTCCTTCTCTTATTGTCAGTACATTTGAAAAAGGCCATGATATGGGCTATTTGGTTGAATGAATCAGGAATGAGGACAAACTTAAATTTCTTCTAATTTTAATTATCTGAAAATCACAGTAGAGAAGTGATTGTGATTATAACTCTTTATTATAGAAGATGGAGGGCCGAGGTTATGATCACTTTGGAGTAAGTGCTCACTTTTGAATAAGAGAAGGGGCAGCTAGAAGCAAGGATTTAGAAGGAAAAGCAGATATGTGTGTTCTATGCCATTTCTTTTTTTAAAGAAAGCGTCTGCTTGTCAGAAGGAACTGTCTAGGATTTCAACCTGCACCAAGTCTCACATGCTAAAGGAGTTATTTTGCCATGCAGGGAAAAGAAATGTGGTTGCTATTTGCCACAGAAGATTGTACTTATTATAGTAGGGCTATTCCTTGTGAGTTCTTCCTTTTTTAACCTAAAACCTTAAAAGGGATATGTGTCTCTTTTATATGAGGCAGGTTATCCTGCTCTCTGAAACACACTCTATTTGGGCAGATACTACCCATTCTGTAAGACCTCACCACAAACCTTTCTTGCTTTAGATTGTGCTAGGCATTTTACATGCATTAAATTGTCAAACATTATAGAAGAGGAAACAATAATGCTGAGAGGTTAACTGCCTTAACCAAGGTCATACGCTACATTTTGCCTCCCTGTCCCTAACTCTACCCCTAAGGTAGAGTTCCTTTACCACTCTACCACTCCTCTTCTGAACTTCTGCAACTCTTATGAGCTGTGCCATGCAATTTAGATGTAATTATACTCTTCCTCTTAGTGACCCTGGTTGTTTCATACATGTCAGTCTCATCATCTCAGCATCCCAGCATCATCCCATGAGATAGGAGCCCAGTTGCTTCTTCCTTTGTATTTACTCAACATAGCATGGAGCTGAGATTTTGGTAGATTCTTAAGGATATTTGTTGATTTGAATAAATTAAAACCTTGATGATCTTACAAAAACTAACAGTGTGTCTGTACTGCTTTACATTTTACTTGATGAGGGAATATATTTTGGTTATGTTTCATATATTACCTTCTTGCACTTTGGAATCTAAGATGTATTTGTACACTACAGAGCAGTTGTGGGGCAGTTGGCAATAAACCCCACTACCCCAAGGAATCTAATATATTCTAATATGGTTCTGTGAGGAAACGTTCACACAACTATGAAATTATTCTCCATATTTCAAGGAATCATTGATTCTTCAGGAAAGATTTCTCGGATGGTAATGATTTTAGCAGAAGTTCAGACATCTTTGTTTTGCAGAATGATATATTTTATGCTTGTAATTAATGAAGCTTTCACATATTTACTGCTTCTGAGGTACCAGTCACTGTTGTAAACACCATCCCATTGTATCATTTAGTTCTCATAAGAACCCTGTTGAGGTAATGCTGTTATGAACTTCATTTTACCCACTAGGGAAATGAGGCAGAGACTGAGTCACTCAAAATTACCTGCAAAATGATAGACCCATGATTTAAATCCGGATAGTTTGACTCAAGAGATCATGCTCTCTGAACAAAATGAGAAGTCACTTCTTAAAATAAGAGCATAAACTGTCCTCTCTTAGTGTTAAATTAATATGCAATTTTATGCCTCCTCCCCCATTTCCTTATCCACAAGCATATTAATATTTGTTAGGTAAGTGCCCAAGAATTTGATTTCTGTTTAGAGGAAAACCAGTTATTCGTGATACCTAAATTCAGTATTTTCTAAACCCTATCAGACCCAATGTCACCCTTTTATAACAGATATTTTCTAATAGTCATTACTTTCTTGAAATTCATGGATAATGTAATCCACCTACACATATAAATACAAAAACATCAATATAATGACGACCTGATATAAAAGAGAAATAAAAGTAATTTATAATAGTATCTGTTTCAACGTGTAAAGGCATTAACATGCCTAAGCTATAAGAAATGACAAAGTAGTTAGAAAGTTACACCTGTTGCTCTAATCACCATGGATGGAGACTGATACAGGTAGGTTTTCCTGGTGGCTCAGATATCATCAGTAGCATTATTTTTGGTGATGAGATTTTCTGAAATGGTGACTAAATCTTGGTTAAGTTCTGGAAAAGTTCCCCTCGCTTGCCCAGCTCTGTAGTTCTTCCATTGTAAGAAATACGTTTTCACGTCTCTGAAAGCAGGGTGTGTTTTATAAGCACTGTCAGCCAGGTGTCAGTAATGATCATTGTTACTGTCATTGCCTGAACATATGCAAACCGGGTTACTGTTACCGATTTCATTTCCAGACAAACTCTTTGAAGACCATGTGAAGAATGGTTATAACCGCTAGTTGTTACTATGTCCTAATGCCCCATCTCCTTCTCAAGCCCCTCAGCTCTTACCCATAGCAGGATACAAGTCAAGTGTCATTTCTTCCATGAAGCTTTCACTGACTACTTTAATCCACATGGATGTCTTTCTCCTCTGAAAACTTTCCATCAATATCTTTGGAAGGCTCAAAAAGTGCCAAAATCAAAACATACGAAATTGGTGTCAGTGGCTTTGAAGAAAACCTGGACACGAGTTGAGCACTGTTTTAAGAAATACAGCATCATCAAAATACTCGATAGCAAGAGAATAATTTTGTTTTGAAAAACATGGATGTTGACAACTCTGAGTCAAAAATTTTCTGAATATAAAGAAGTTTTAGAAATACCTTCATTTATTTTGCTTTTTTTTTCTTTTATATGTGTCCAGGTGTGTTTGACTTGTGTCTAAATATGTCTAAAGGAGCCCTTTAAATAGAGATAAAATTATGTATAAGAATGCATTGTGTCATAGTTTATTGGCAATGTTTTTTTCCCTTTTCTCTATCTTCCTCTCATTCTTGGTGATATTTAAGTAATATTATGTTTTACAACTGACAGTGTTTTGTCAGATGAAATGCCATAGTTTCCTTCCTGGAAAATTCATTGTATAGTAAAACAGTGCAAACATATTTTGTTTTTATATGTAAAATTATGTTAAATTCCAGGCTCAGATAGATAAATATAAATGGGTTTCCCTCCCAGAAATAGACCAGTGTCTTGTTGATGAGGACTTCCTGCGTGATATCTAGCATCCCTGGCCCACCTAATGAAAGCCAATAACAACCTCCATTCTTTGTAATATCTAAAACTCACCTCCACAAATTTCCAAGAGACCCCTTAGGAAGGTATCGCTTCTACAGAGATTTTCTCCTTTGAATACTTGGGGGTACGGTATTCCCATCGCTTTTCACTAGAGGGAGCAACTCGTCTCTAAGAAAGTGGTATATCTAGTCTATGATGGAAGAACTTTGGAATGGTCTCTCACTATAAATGAAATACTCTTGTAATTGAGATTGAATCATAATCTTTTATTCCCTCTAAGCTGTAATCGTTACAAGTTAGTTTTCTCACACAGGCTTAGGTTTGTTATAATGGCTTCCCATAATCAAATCAGGCCAAAGTATCTCATATGACCCTGCCTACTCTGACAAGGCCCCTACCCTGTATTACAGAAGTCATGGACCCAGTTTCAAGTTCCAGCTCTGCCACTAACTGGCTGTTTGACCTGGACAAGTAACTTCATCTTTCTGAGTCACAGCCTCCTCATAGATAAAATAGAGATTATAATACATGCTTTAGAGGCCTATTAAAAAGATGAAATAAGATACTGTAAAATATTTAACATTATAAGCTTTCAATGAATAGAAGCTGGTACTATTATTTGCATTGTTTTTATGCTAAAACTTACGTACATTAAACTATTGTCCATGGTATAATAACTGGGTACTAAATTCCATTATAAAACAGATAAGTGTTTAGGAGTTCAGAGGAGAAAGACATCCATGTGGATTAAAGTAGTCAGTGAAAGCTTCATGGAAGAAACCACACTTGACTTGTATCCTGCTATGGGTAAGAGCTGAGGGGCTTGAGAAGGAGATGGGGCATTAGGACATAGTAAGCATACTTGTCCACTACTCCAGTTATTTCAACATACATTCTAGACCTGCACTGTCCAATATAATGGTCAGTAGCCACATGTAGCTATTTAAATTTAAATTAATTAAAATAAAAAATTCATTTAATCAGTCACACCACATTTCAGGTTCTCAGTAGCAACATCTGGCTAGTGGCTACTGTACTGGACAGTGTGTAACATTTCATTGTGGCAGAAAGTTATATTGGACAATGCTGTACTAGACATACAGCACCGTCAGGTGGTAGAAAAAAGGCTTGCTAGAATTAAAATGCCATACCACAGAGAGAGGCTTATGCTTCATAAAGTTCTTAGAAAAAAATATTTAGGGCTTCCCTGGTGGCGCAGTGGTTGAGAGTCCGCCTGCCGATGCAGGGGACGCGGGTTCGTGCCCTGGTCCGGGAAGACCCCACATGCCGCGGAGCGGCTGGGCCCGTGAGCCATGGCCGCTGAGCCTGTGCGTCCAGAGCCTGTGCTCCGCAACGGGAGAGGCCACAACAGTGAGAGGCCCGCGTACCGCAAAAAAAAAAATTTATTAAAATTCATGCTTTCAGTTAACTTTTTTAGCAAAAATTGTGTGTGTTTATATTGGGAGTAAGTATTCTCACTGGAAGTACTTATCTACTGGCTCACTTAATATCAAAAAGATCATCCAAATATTATGCAACCCACGTCCTTCACTATAAACCTTACAGATTTAAAATAATTTACCAAAGTGAGCCATTACCCTTCAGAGAAAGGACTGAAGCTAAATGAATCAAATTCAGAAAGAGTTAGTTGAAAAATTTGTGTAATTACATTAGTCATTTAAATAACCCATAAAATGTGTTCTTGGTGAATGAACTCCTACTGTATTTTTAGTAAGAAGAAAAAAATTTTAATAAAATGAAAAAAATAATTAATGGAAATAGTTATGTAGATTTAAAAATTTTTACTATGAATCTTAGGGATTTGTTTGGTACAATACCGAAAATTGACAGTAAAGCCCATTGAATAAACATGATTTTTATATTTGAAAGCATCTCAAACTCCTAAGGTTAAGAAATTTCATACAAGGGAACATATTTCTTTGCCTTTTCTAGATAAACTCTTTAAACATTGTTCCCATGAATTTGTGCTGTGGCTGTTAATTAAAACTCCAGAGCTCATATATAAGTTACAAAAATATCAGTAATTTTTTAAAGTACAGTCCCACGGTCAAAGAACCTTATTGGAACAACCAGACTGTCATGATGAAAAACAGCCCTCTTGTTTTAAAGCAAGTTTCATCAAGGTCATTTATACTTTGCACATAAAAATTAATTCAATATGAAAAGTTTGTATTATAGTGTCTAACTTGATACTTTGGTTTTCTTTCATAACACTTCATCTGTTACCTGAGAACTCTGCCTTGTGAATTCTTTGGCTCTAAGACTATATTACAACTTCCTTGAGTTTGTAAGCAATCCATTCTGTGCACATCTGTCTTAAAAATGTGAATGGTTGATTTGGAAGGAGACCATCATTCCTTCATTTGATCATTAATAGAGATTATCTCATCTTCCTGTATGACATAGGTAGAATTCACCTTATTGGAAAGATCAGGAAATCTCAGAGACATCAAGTGACTTGCCTAAAGTTATATAGCTAGTAAGTAATGTAGTGTGGATATAAACCCAGTTTGGCTGACTTCCAAGCTCTTTCCGCTATGCCATGTTGCTTTTCTGATTTTTTTAAATCTTTGACGGTAACCAGGGAACTCAAGGACTATTGGCTCTTTCCTGATAACTGCTTTTTCCAGGGTTTATATTTTCAGTGCCCACCACCCAGAGTATCATCCTACAGTGTTGACTGCATTGATTGAATGATTACGGACTGAAATCCAGCTTTAACAACCATGGCAACCGTAATGTATTAATCTAAACAGAACATACGGCTTTTAGGAGACAAGTGCCCTCAGTGGAAGCATTTATTAAATGTGGGACAGATTTAAGAAACAGTACCGCCTGCTACTGCTGATATTTGTAACTTAACAGCATTTCCAGATTCTTAGACGTGGGGTTCAAAGAATTCATTTGCAATAAATGAACTCAAGGGTAAAAAGAGCTCTGCCTGTAAATATTTCATTAGTTTTCACTGTACTATACTCAGGGGGAAATTTTGAAAGTAAAGGTTTGTTATCAGGAAATGCATGAAGTCCAGTTTGAAAATAATTCTAACTTACCCTGAGAAAAGAGTGGTAATCTGCATCCTTCCCACTTAGCATTTCATCTGCCCATATATAGTCTCTCATTATTGGAAACATTTCCCTGATTGTAAAAACCGAACAGGATCATCTTAACTGCTTTCTTCTCTCCCAAAGAGAGAAAGTGTTCTGGGTTTATCCCCAGTGGAATTGCTGATGAAGTGCTGATCCTAGAACTGTGTTACTAATACAAAAAAGTAAACAGAGCACCCAATCTAAATTTGCTAAATTTTCTAGTCACGATTCTGGTCTGCATTGTCTTTTGGAGCACAGTAGATTGGATGCATAGATTGGAGACCTGACCACTCTATTTGGTCTTTCTAAACTGTAAACTCAAAACATATTTGTTGGTGTTTACTATATGCAGGACACCGAACTGTGTGATAGGATTCAAAGATCTTAAGGACGTGAACTTTGTTCATTAGGAATTTATGCCATTGTGGAGAAGATAGAGAAGTAGATAATTATAATGCCAGATGATAAATGCAGCAAGAGTGGTGTGAGCCAAGGGCTGTGGATTCACAGAACAGGAAGTTTATGTTCCTGTAATTGACAAGAGAGCTGTGTAAGAATTCACAGAGGAGACAGTTTTGAGATGAGTCCTAATAGAAAAATAGGATTATAAGAAGAGGGAGAGAGAGAATTTTAGGCTGAAGAAATACCCTGAGCAAAGACCTGGGACTCAAGTAGGAGCTCAGACAGCTTGGGGAATGGCTGAAAGAGAGGGCAATTAGTTGGGGGTGGGGGTGATGATTCAATGAAATGGAGTCTAATGACTAACAGTCTCTTATATACTTGTGTGTATAATATACATTATTATATGCATATAGTGTATATATGCATTTTAAAACCCTGTGAATATTAGAGGATATTGGAGGTCTTTAAACAGGGGACTAACATACATTATATCAGATAATAACTTAATTGCCAAGAAAACAGCTTGAAGCTTGTATGGTTAAAGGCTGGGAGATCAGTTGTGAAATGTTGAAATGATTCAGACAAGGATTAATGAATATATCTTTAGAAATGTGGTAGTAACAGAACAGATGACTTCAGAGAAATAATAAAAGAACTGATTAAAAAACTAGATATGAAGGTGGGCAAGGAGTTGAGGAAGATTGATTTGTTTTAGTTTGGACCACAGGGCTGGGTGGAAATGTAAGTTATGAAATATATGCAGAGGGTCAGGTTTTGACGAGAGGGGAGAAATCATGAGTTCAGCTATAGACAAGGAGAATTTTGTTGTCAATCTGAGGTGGCCCTTTGGAGATACGGGAAGATAAATTCGGGCATTTGTAGGTCAGGAGAAGAGTGTGTTCTACAGGTAGATTGGGACCTCAGTGTATGGGTGATAGTTGAAACTATCAGAGAGGATGAGAACACCAGAAAGACATGTAGAAGGAGAGGAAAGGAGAGCCAAGAATAGAACTCTGGAACACCAACATGAGAGAGACAGGTGAGGTGGAACAAGCAGAGAAAAATTGAGAAATAGCTATTAGAGGTAGGAGAAGAACCAGAAGAGAGTGTTGTCCTAGAAGGCAAGGAGAAATGGACTTCAGGAAACCAGGGTTAAGAGGATGCAGCCATGTTGAGTGAGATGAAGACTGGGAAGAAAAGTTCCTGAACTGGGCAACCGTGTGGGCATGGGTGTCTTTAGGGAGGACAGTTTGAGAAGAGTGGAGGGGCAGGATGGTTACAGAGTTGAGGAGTGAATGAGAAATGAAGAAATATAGCTAGCATGCAAGGCCAGTTCTTTCATAATTGGCAGTTCAGAAAAGGAGAAAGACTATGTGATTGATTCAGGGAGATGTTGGGTTGAAGGAAGAAAGTTTCTAAGAAGTGGAATTAAAGGAAGTCCTAATCATATATCCTTACTAAAGTAGGGATAGACCAGATGTCTTAATCATTTAGGCTGCTATAACGAAGTACTATAGGCTAGGTGGCGTGTAAACAACAGAAATTTATTTCTTATAGTGCTAGGGGCTGAAAGTCTGAGATCAGGGCGCTAGCATGGTTGAGCTTGGTGAGAGCCCTCTTCCCATTTGCAGACTGCCGACTTCTCACTGTATCCTCATATGATGGAAAGAAGGCAAGAGCTCTCTGGAGTCCCTTTTATAAGGGCACTAAGACCATTCATGAGAGCTCCACCTTCATGTCCTAATTACCTTCCAGAAGCCCCACCTCCTAACACCATCACTTTAGGGGTTAGGATTTAAACATATGAATTTTGGGGGACACAAACATTCAATCCATTGCATCAGCCCCCCTCCACACAAAAATGGAAACAAACTAAAAGGCAGTAGAAGAAAAGTTGGATAAGTTATGGCATGTTCAAATAATTGAATATTACATAACCTTTAAAGGAATAAAACGGATCCAAAGCAGTGACTTCGAAAAGTATCCATGTTAAATTAGAAAGATACAAAAAACATTGTAGATAAATATATCATAATTGTATTTTAATAAATAATATAAGTTGATACCCATATATCTATATAAACATGGAAAGGATGTGTACCCAGCTGCCAACAGTAGTGGTCTCCAGGGAAATGGGGATGAGAAAAGGAAAAGTGTTCTTTAACTCCTTGCTTCCTGCAATTTTAAAGAGGGGTGGTGACATTAGAATAACATTTGCACTTTTAATTTAAAATATTTTTCAAACAACATTAAAGAAAACCCTCTCATAAAATGATGAAATAATTTAACTTTATATGATCAAATACAGAGTTTAGTATTCACTCAAAAGAAGAAAACACCATAAACTAACATATTTGCTATGATAATTTTTTGGATTGGTATTTAAAGGCTGAAGCAAAAACACTTGCTCAAAATGTGATACTGATTTCAAGGTAAATGGAGGATTTTTTTTTTTTTTTTGCTTAAATTTGGAAGATGAGGCCAATAATAGGTTAGAGAGTAATTTAAAACAACTGGAACTCAATCAGAAACTTAATTTGCTGAGATGAACCTCTGTATTATGGAGTATTGGTTGCTTTAACCAATGAGCTAGAAGTGACCTTGGTGATTTATTTGGTAGTAATTTTTGTTTGAAGTACTGTATATCTTTTAAAATATATCTATGTTAGTCAGTGTTCTCCAGAGAAACAGAAACATCAGGAGGTAGCTATAGACATGTTTATTTGGGGGAATTGGCTTACGTGATTATGGAAGCTGAGAAGTCCCACAATCTGCCATCTGCAAGCTGGAGACCCAGGAAAGCCAGTTACTTAATTCAGTCTGAGTCCAAAGGCCTGAGAACCAGGGGAGTGGATGGTGTAAATCCCAGTCCAAGGGCTGAAGAATATGAGATGTCCCAGCTC
The DNA here is from genome assembly GCF_964374135.1 of Grampus griseus. Lineage (NCBI taxonomy): Eukaryota > Metazoa > Chordata > Mammalia > Artiodactyla > Delphinidae > Grampus > Grampus griseus. The sequence continues at coordinate 45,323,029 of NC_139007.1, forward strand.
AAGCATGAGGCCCGGGAAAAAGAGTGAAGTCCTCTTCCTCTCCTTTTTGTTCTATTCAGGCTCTCCATGGATTGGATGAGGCCCACTCACATTAGGGAGGACAATCTATTTCACTGAGTTCATCGATTCAGATATTAATCTCATTCAGAAATACCCTTCACAGAAACACCCAGAAATAATGTTTAGTCAAGCAGTGCAGTCAAAAGACACATAAAATTAACTGTCACAATATGCAAGTTAGTAATTAGTGAATAGTTAATAAGTATGTCTATTTTTTATAAAAAGTTATTTTATATGGAAGGCTTAGAAGCGAGATGCTGCAGTTAGCAAAAACACAGCTAGCTTCCAAGTTAAAAATTATTTATTAGAATTTCATTGCAGGTAACCGATTCCTTTTAAAATGTAAAGGCTCCTGGGCTTCCCTGGTGGCGCAGTGGTTGAGAGTCCGACTGCCGATGCAGGGGACATGGGTTCGTGCCCCGGTCCGGGAAGATCCCACATGCCGCGGAGTGGCTAGGCCCGTGAGCCATGGCCACTGAGCCTGCGCGTCCGGAGCCTGTGTTCCGCAACGGGAGAGGCCACAACAGTGAGAGGCCTGCGTACCGCAAAAAAAAAAATAATAAATAAAATAAAATAAAATATAAAGGCTCCTGTATTTATACACTAGTTAAAGTAACGTAAATAACTAAACCAACCTTCTTAGATTGAACTTTGGGGTCTAAATGTATTAACAGAAGTGTTAAGGAATAGGAAAGCCCTAAATAGGGGACTTGAAAAGCTTTAGGGTACAAGAGTCCTTGAGGACTGAGAGTAGATGGAAGAAGTATTTGTAAATGGAGGTAAGATGTCAGTGAAAAGACCTGAGAGCTAATACCTTACTCATGGTGTTAGAGGTAGTTGAGCAAGTCAGAACCTCAGCCCAGAGTCTATTCAGTGGTCGCTGGCCCCATCTTGAGGCCAGAGGGAGAATATAAGGAAAAGAGGAGACTGGAGTATAACAAGTCCCTCCCCTAATCTTCTCCCACCCCATCTTTATTAACAGCTACCAATGCAGAATAAAATAATATATGCAGAACGTACCCTCTCAGAACCTGGAAGTATGCTGAAATGAATTGAATACCAACTACTTATTGAGCACTTCCCAGTAAGTAAGTGTAGGTGTGGAGGCTTCCAGGATAAAGACACTGTTCCTGCTCGAGAGATTATCCAATGGGATGGAGGACATTACACTGCAGTTTGAAAAGGTGAATGTTAGGCATGTTTTACCAAGTACAGTCTGAGTGCTGAGCACAGGGGAAAGACCTAGTGATTGCCTGGGGGGTTTGGAAAGAGTTTTATAGAAGAGGGGACACGAGCTGGGACTTGAAGGAAGAAGAAAGGTGTTAGAGGAGAGGATGGGAAATGGGCAAGTATAGACAAAGTTGAGTGGCATGGGCAGGGGGAAGAAGGGGGAGGGAAGAAGGCTGGAATGTGAGTTGTGCTGTATTTGGGGGGCTTTGAGGCTCACTGTGAAGTACTGTGTTCTGCCATCGGCGTCCTATTGAACTCTGACAGCATGCATTTATTTTTTCCTGTTTAAAATTTGCTGACTTTATCCCAAACATTTTTTAATTTCAGGGTCTTTATATAAGATGAGATGTGATTCAATGGCTAAATTAGCCAATGTGTAGAAAGGGAAGGCAGGAAACTCCACATGGAAAATAAAATATAACTGCCTTAATTTAAATATTTAAACAAGAAAAGCTTTTAGGTTTTCAGAAAACAATAATTTATCTCCTGTAAATTGGTATGTTTTTTGATACCATTAGTTTCAGTTATTTTTCAATGCATGACTAAACCCTGGAACAGAACAATTTTAACTCAAAGCTACAAATGGATTTACTTAAGGGGAATAAGAAAATTGGAAGTTACATTTTATTTTCATTCTAAAAATAGCTAGAACATTATCATTAGAAACCTCTTTAGAAGTGGAATTCCATAAACTAGGACTCCACTGATGAAAAATTTTCCATAATCTCATCAGTTTTGCTTTTTCTTAGCAAACCATCTCTTCATGATTATTGTAAACCAATGATAAACAAGGTATATTAGAGTTATACTTACAATGTGTAAGACAGATAAGCCCTTTCATTCAATCTCATCAATCTTGGAAACATTTTTTCAGTAAAGAAATATTTCTGAAATCTCTAGTATGTTCTAGGTACTGGGGATATAGCTTTGAATAAGGCAGGCCAAATCCCTGACTATTAGGAGTTTACTTTCTGGTGTGCAGAGAGAGACAATAAATATAAAAACATATAAAAAGGTAATCGGGGTGACTGTTAAATGCTCTAAAGAAAGTCAGTTTCAAAAGTGATTAAGGCTGGGACTTCCCTGGTGGCGCAGTGGTTAAGAATCCGCCTGCCAATGCAAGGGATACAGGTTCGATCCCTGGTCCGGGAAGATCCCACATGCCGCGGAGCAACTAAGCCCATGTGCCACGACTTCTGAAGCCTGCGCACCTGGAGCCCATGCTCCGCAACAAGAGAAGCCCGCACACCACAAAGAAGAGTAACCCCTGCTCGCCGCAACTAGAGAAAGCCCACGCGCAGCAAAGAAGACCCAATGCAGCCAAAATTTAAAAAAAAGTGATTAGGGCTAAAGTAGTAAGAAGAGGCCTTTGTGTGGAGGTGATTTTTGAGTTAGAACTGAATGGTGAGAAGGTGGGAAAAGCATCACTAACAGAAGGAACAAAAGAGCTAAGATTGAGACAAGTCTAATCAACAAAGAGTAGGTGTCTCGAGTAGTAAACTAACTTTACTGAGGAGGTGAAGTCAGAGAGGTGGGGTAGGCAGACCATGCAAGGCTTTGACGGCTGTAAGGAAGCTGGATTCTATTCTGTGATGAGAACCTCTGAGTTTTTGGTAGGATAAGGATGACATAATTGGATTCATGCTTTGGAAAAATCATTTGGGGATGTTACCATTTTTACCTGGGGTTTTTCTTTGGTGTTATTAAGTCTTTTAGCTAATGCAGCAGCTACAGCAGCATGTATTTAAGTTACTTTAGAATGTGAGTGAGTTGCTTCCTTTTTCCTAAATGAGTCAGAAGACATAAGCAGAGAAGACATAATTCATAAATATATAGACCTAGATAGATCTAGATTAGGTATAGGGATAGGGGTAGAGATAAAGACAGAGATGAGACAGAGACAGAGAGATGAGGGAGGTTCCTCTCATTCAACTTGTACCGAATAAAATCTCCAAAATTTGAACAAAACCATTCACAACTCTTTTTTTTCTCACCTAAGAGGTCCAAGGTAATCCTTCAGTGGATATCTTTAATAGTTATTAATGTCGAAATAAGTTCCATAGTATACTGTGAATATTGAAGTTGAGAAAGTAAAATTAACATGGTCTAAAAGAAAGTTAGCACATTTTGCTGTTTTCTGAGATTGCTAGTGTTTTGGCAGTGGTTGGCTCTGGGCAGGCATAATGTGGAACATCACATGGAAATCGAGTTGTGGAATTTTAATAAACTGCTGGTCTGCTAATAATTTGCTTTTGTTCAAACCATTTATTTTTAATTTGGCAGTTATTCCTAAATCTTAGCCCAGAAAAAAAAGTGTAAATTTTTCTTAGGAAGATGTGTACAGTATTAAGAAAGTGTAGACACGCCTTCACATCTTTCAGAAAGACATTTTATTCAGACTAAACTACTGCAGAGGTTGCTGTAGTCCTTTGGGACCTCAAGTCACAATTAGAGAACAAGTGAAAGTAATAGAGTCAGGTTTGAATAGCAAGTTTCAAGTAGTATATTTTAAGTGGCTGTTACTATTTTGGGAATACTGAATATTCCTTAATAGTACAGTACTCATTTCATGCCATATCTGAATATTATTTTCATACAAATGCAAAAATGAAAGCAAAAAGTCCAACTTCAAATGTGCAAGTTCCTTTAACTTCTGAATATATAATTTTTTCACTTTTTGATCAAATTCCACATGAGTGAAGAGCTGGGAATTTTTAGAATTCAGAGGGTCCAGGTACAACATTTGCAATTGCTTAATATGCTTCATTACATATATTTATCTTATCTTTCCCTTCCTGCTGAAGATCTACTTTGCAAGAATGTTTTCCTGACTATTCTGCCTCAGGCTATCAAGTCTAAAAAAATGAGGTTTTTGGCCTTCTACTAACTTGCTAGTGTCAAAGAACTATTGTCCTTCCCCCATTCCTCCCACCCTTTGAATTTAAGTCCAAAATAAATGAATGGTAACAAGTTTTCTTCACTGCTTTTTAGTGTAGAGTTCCAGTTCAGAAAAAGTTCTGTTCAAGAATGAATTCCAGCAGTGTTCCTATTGCCAACAGGCAGCATTAAAGTCTTGGAATATGGAAGTAAGCCAGAGTAAATCCTGCTCTATTTGAGTGAAGTAGTTTATATATGATAACATATGATTATGATTCTTAATGCAAACTTCATGGCCATCTTTTCTTGGGTTAAATGATGAGTGATTATGGGCTGCAAACTTAAAGGTGAAATCATCCCAAGTATGATTTTTATTCAGATACTGTGCAAATACAAAATATGGAGCAAGGTCCTAAGAGATAGAGCATTCTTTGGTTGTAGAATGGTAGTTGGATTACTCAAGTGGTCAGGCTGAAGGTTTTGGAGTGGCCGTAAGTGCCAGCATAAAGAGGGAGACAGCAGACAAACTGTTCTGGGGCAGGCTTCTCCCTTGGAGGTCAAAGGCCGTCCTGAGGACCCACCTGGAGAGGGAGTCTTGTTCCGCTTCTTCCCTGGAGATGGCAGGCCTTCCTGAAATCCCTGGCCTTAGCCATGTGGAGCTAGACTGTGTAACTCACCGTTTCAGGAGCAGGGAGGTCAAGTCCTGCTCAGGGTCATGCTCATTCAATATGTTTCTGTGTTACCTCTTCTATTAAATGTCTATGTGTCCCAAGAGGGAAGAACTGTATTATTCTGTTCTTCATACATTCAACCTTGATTTTCCAATCTCTTCTCCACTTCACAACCAGAGAGACCTGATAAGTAGTAGCTGATTAGTTCACATCCTTAGTTAACCAACCCCCCTCCTCCACACCTGCCCAGTGGCTGATTATCTCTTAGGATAAAGACCTCACTGCTGGCCCTCTCTCTCTCCCTTCTAGCTACAGTGAAGGCTTTCACTTGCACGTTTAGGCAAAGTTCCTTCCTGCCTTGGGTCCTTTTTATGCAGTTTGCTTTGCCTGGAATTCCCTCTACCCCATCCTCTCTGCCTTCCTCACCCTTTTCACCCAGCTACCTCCTACTCACCCTCTCATCTCAACTCACAAGTCTTCCTCTTGTGAGGAAGGGAAGACTTCCTTGAGCCTCTACACCAAGTCGGGCCCTCCCCCTCCTTATACACCCTCACTGCACTCTGCATCCCCATTTGTAGCACTTAACAATTGTAGTTAATTATTTATTTAATATGTTTCCCTTGGAAGATTGTAAATGCAATGATGACATCAAATATGTCTGTTAATTGCCAAACTTTAAGAACCTAGCACAGCATCTGGCACACTGTAGACATTCAATATATATTTCTTGAATGAATGAATAAACGGTGAGCCAACAAATGACCAGCTGGATGGTCTGATTCTTTTTTGCACACTCCCTCCCAGCCCCCCCATGTGAGGGACAGGACAGTAGGAGACAGGTGTACATGATGGGTCCTATAAGGCTTAGAACAGTGAGGGTGGAGGAGGGCTGATGCAGAGAGGGGCTGATAAGCCTCCTTTTATTAAAAAAATAAATTTATTTATTTATCTTTGGCTGCATTGGGTCTTCGTTGCTGTGCGCGGGCTTTCTTTAGCTGTGTCGAGCGGGGGCTACTCTTCGTTGCAGTGTACGGGCTTCTCATTGCGGTGGCTTCTCTTGTTGCAGAGCACGGGCTCTAGGCACACGGGCTTCAGTAGTTGTGGCACAGTAGTTGTGTCTTGCGGGCTGTAGAGCGCAGGCTCAGTAGTTGTGGTGCACGAGCTTAGTTGCTCCACGGCATGTGGGATCTTCCCGGACCAGGGATTGAACTCATGTCCCCTGCATTGGCAGGCGGATTCTTAACCACTGCACCACCAGGGAAGTCTAAGCCCCTTTTTTTAGAGGCCCTTACAATTCAGGAGGGCCAGAGATCAAATAGCCAAAACCATATCCTGAAGAAGAGTGAGGGCTTTGGATTAAATGGTGAGCCAGGCCTGTAATGGTTGCTAAGGGATAAAATCAAGCAAAGAGCCAAAGATGCTGAAGTGAGGAGAAGTGAGTCAAAACAGGGGAAACCAAGGTCCTCTCGGTAGTTCCAGATGTAATTGTGCCAAAGCCTGGGGAGTCTTCTGTGAGCTTCACTCACACATTCATGGGTGGAATGTTCATTTAAAGGTGTCAGTCTAGGTTGCAAAGTATTTACCCCTACTTTTTAAATACACTTCCACATTTCCTCATCTGAAACCTTTACAGTCCCATGAGTTTGATATTCAGAGTTTTTTGGTTTTTAGAAAGGAGGTATATAGGGCGGATATACCATGACTTGAGTACTACACAGTGAGTTCTGAGGCAGCACTTCTTAATTATCAAATACATTAATAGGCATGTGGGGAAATGTATGAATATTCACAGTGACTGGGATAAATAAACACTATCAAGAGCCTCAGGATCACTTCAGGTCAAGTTTTGCTGCCAAATGAGATACAAAAACATCTTCAGAGTTTTTTCAATTTGGAAATTCTGGATGGGGAATCGTGAACCTGGTACAAAGCTTCGTTCCTCTGGCACCCTGTTAATTCCTGTTTGATTCTCAGCAGCAGGGGAGGAGCCGACCTGATCTGCTCAGGGCTTCCTCATTTCTGCAGGGAAATCCCCAGAGTCCTCCCAGCCCTCATCTGCCTGGAAGAAAACTTGGCCACCCCTTCCCTTTCCCTTAAGCTACTATGAGATGGTTGTCAGTCTACAATCCGTACTAAGTATCTGCTGTGTACAGGGCTCAGTTGGGAGATGGAAAGCTAAGCAGAAGATAGACTATTTAGGTTTATTCTTCTTTAGGTAATCCTTCTCCATCCTAGACATCTCACCTGAGCTCTGTGTCTTATTTCCAACTGCATAATACATAGATCTACTTAGCACTCAAAAGCAAAACTGGTTATCCTCCTTCAACCTAGAATCAAACAAAGGACAAAATCTATTACTTATAATCCTTGTCACCATCCATTGAATGGCCCAAGCTAAAATCAAACTTTCATTTCTATACTTTTCACACATAATGGGCTCTAAATGCTGTTGAATTTCCCATGTGGGCCCCCTTCTCTCCCATCTCACTAAGCCTTCATCAACTCAAGCTGTTTCCAGGTCTCCTCTCTGCCCCTTATTTTATGCTGTCTCTTACCCATCCACCTCCTTCTCATTGACCTTAGTGATTTTTCAATAATAAAGTATTTTTAACATATTGTTTAAAAATGTCAATGTCGTGAAAAACAAAGGCTGAAGAACTTTGCAGATTAAAGGACATGAAAGAGACAAGAAAATGAAACACAATTCATGGTCCTGGATTTGGTTCTACAAGATAAAAATTGTCATATTATAAAGGTCATTATTAGGACAATTGACAAAATTGGAATTACATGGATTAAAATTTCCTGAATTTGAAGATTGTAATTCGGTAATAAAAGAGAATGCCTTTATTCTTGGAAAATACACACTGAACTATTAAGGGGTAAAAGGATTAACTACTCTCAATTAGTTCAGAAAAAAAATGTGTGTATATACATGTGAGTGTATATAAATGTGTGTGTGTGTATACACACACATGCATATCTATGTGTCTATTTCTGTATGTCTATATAAATAACACATATGTTATACAGAGAAAGAAAAGAGAAAAATAAAGCAAGTGTGGCAAATAGTAATAATTGGTAAATCAGGGTAAAGGGTAGACAGGAGTTCTTTGTACTATTCTTGCTTTCTCTAAGTTTGATATTATTCCATCCTAAAAACTTATAAAAATTCAATTTTTAAATAGTAAACGTGTATTACTTTTATCCTAACACCAAACTTTATTGATAACACACACGCACACAATTTCATCAGCTTCCCGCTGCCCATGTAGAGAAATTTTAAGCTCCTCAGCATCATGCTCAGGACTTCCTATAATCTGGTCTCAAATTACTTTTCTACCTCACTGTTTCCTTTCCCTGTGGGTACTCATTCTGTCCATGACGAAATGATCACCACTGTCGAGGTCCTCTTCTTATATCCAGCCATTCCCCAAAAACTTCATCTGTATGCCTAATAGGTTTCTAACTCTAAACTATATTCTTTTTGGTATTCCCACCCGTGTCCTACAGCTGTGCTCCTACCCCAGTTTTCCTGATCTCAGTCCATTCACCCAGTTGTTCACAACAAAGAACCTGGGAATCATCCTTTATTTCCCTCTTTTTTTTTGTTACTGGCATTCAGTCCACCAACAGCTTTTTTTTGTCCTAAATGTGTACACTTCTCACAATATTTATCAAACCCACTCTATTTATAGATGTAGATAAGATAGATAGATAGATGACAGATAGATAGATAGATAGATAAAGATACACCACCATCAACTCTTGCCTGGACTTCAGCAAGACGCGTATCCTGGTTCTACTCATCCCCTTCATAGTGTCCTTTCCACACACAGCCAGAGTGAGCTTTCCAAAACATGAATCAGAACGTGTAATTCTTTTTTACAATGGCTCTCTCCATGGCTTCCTTAGAACAAGTCCAAGTGTCCCCTATGGCCACAGGGCCTTTGTGCCCCACGCTGCCTGTGCCTCCAGCCTCAGCTCCAGTTTCCTTCCATCTGGCTGGGTGTGCTCCCAACCACTGTGTCTTCTGGCTGTTCCCCCCGTGTGCCAAGCCCTTTCCTGCCTCAGGTCTTTACATGTGCTGCTCCTTCTGTCTGGAATGCTCTTCCTTAGGCTTTTGAATGTCTGGCCCTTCACATTATTCGTGTCTTACTCAAATACCACCTTCTCAAAGCCTGTCCTGGCCAATATATCTGGAAGAGAACCCACAACCTTGCCATTTACTGTTCCCTTGTCCTGCTTTATTTTCTTTACATCATTTGTCACAATCCAAAACCATATCTTTTTTACAGGTATGTTCATTTTCATAATGTCTCTCTCTCCCATCAGGATATAAGTATCCTGAGGCAGGGACCTGGACATCTAGCTCACTGCTATATTCCTAGTACCTAATACAGTCAGTGAAATACAGTCAAAATAAAGAGAGAGACAAGAAAAGAGAGAAAGACAGAGCTTTGTTTCCAGCTCAGAGTCTGTTCCATTCCAGCAGGCTGTGCTGACAATTTCATGTTTGTAATTTTTTGCTTGTAACAACAAAAGATTGGCAACAACCCAAATGCCTATCAATAGAGGACTATTAAAAACATCATGGAACATGCATACAATAGAAAAAAAAGCCACCTGTATAAAAGAATGAAAAAGATCACAATGACCTATCTCTAAAATAAAATGAAAAGAGTAAGTAGCAGACCTGTGCTCTGACCATCTGCCTTCCTGTCTCTGAGCCTTTACTCATGCTGCTGCTTCTCTCTGAAATGCACTTCTCCAGACCTTTTCACTCTCTGTCAAATAGCACTTCCCAGAGAATGTACCCCAACAAACTGTTTAAAATATCTTTTACACCCCCTCATTCATTAATCTCTTGCCTTACTTTACTTTTCTGCGTGGTAATTATCATCTAAAATCATATTGTTTATTCATATATTTATGTATTTTTTTAAATCGTTTGTCTCTCCTACAGGAATGTAATCACCATGAGGGCAGGGACCTTGACAGTTTTATTTGCTGCTGCATTGTCAGGGCCTAGAACAGTGGCTGGCGGAAGTTAGAAACAAGAAATGAGATAGAAAGAGGTAGAACTGAGTTTTCTAAGTCAGTTTCTGTTTGATTCTAGAGTATATCAACCACCACAATGAGCTATCCCTCATTTTTAAAATCTTCTGTGTTAGAACCTTAGTGCTTTCAGTCTGAAAAGGACCTTAGAGATCATCTAGTCCAAGTTTTGATTTTGCAGAAGAGACGACTGAGCTGAGAGCTAGGTGATGTGTGGAGGTCCAGGGAATGTGGGGTTCAGGGACGAGAGGACTTTTTTTGTTTTACTTTTTCAGCTTTGGAGTATGTAATGTATTACATTTTTGTTTTAACTACATAAATACATTTTGAAAAATATCAGTAAGATGGTAACCAGTTCAATAATTCGGGCATAAACACTGTAAGGGTTTGGAGGAACGTAAGTCACTATGGGCACAGTCACTGGTCAGAGCAGCCTTCCTGAAGGATGACATAGCTGGTCCTTAAAGGACAGAAAGGATCTGATGGTGAAGAGGAAGGAGCATTTCAGGAAAGCACTGAAGGAGTAAGGAGTGGTTGGTGGGGGGCCAGGGGTAATCCAGGTATAGGAGGGAGACTCTAAGAGGAGAAACCTATTGCCATCTGTAATATGGTTTACTCTGGAAATAGAAACTGGAACATCAATCTATAAATCTTTAAAGCCAGTAATGGAGAAACTTACTCTCTTATGTTTTTCTGGTTTATATACATTAACCTTTTTTTTTCTTTTCTGTAGACAGAATATGTATGCCAAACAGCAGTTACAGATTATTATGGATTGAATTGTGTTAAAAAAAATATGTTGATGTCCTAACCCCTAGTACCTCCAAATGTGACTTTATTAGGAGGTGGAATGTTGCAGATGTAATTAGTTAAGATGAGGTCATACTGAGGTAGGGTAGTCCCCTAAGCCAGTATGACTCATGTCCTTATAAAGAGACAGCCCTGTGAAGACAGAGGCAGAGATTGGAGTTATCTGCCAAGGAACATCTGGGGCTACCAGAAGCTGGAAGAGGCAAAGAATGGATCCTCCCTGGAGGCTTGGAGGGAACATAGTCCTGCCAACACTTTGATTTTGAACTTCTAGCCTCCAGAATTGTGAGACAATACATTTTTATTGTATTAAGCCACCCAGTTTATGGTACTTTGTATGGCAGCCCTGGAAAAATAATATATAGTTTGTACTTTTACAACCCAATTTTTAAGTAAAGCCAAACCATAGTAAATCATCACACTGCTTTCTAAATGGGTTTATGCAGCACTTGGTGAATTTGATTAGAGCTCTCCCTATATCTTTCTGTTGGTTAGTAATAATGATTGCTTACATAACACCCATAAATGTGTGAGCGTCTTTAACTGCTCTTTGCACATAAATCCTTTATAAATTAATTGCAAGCAGAGTTGGAGTAATTCAAGCCACAAAGAGTGAATAACCACCAGATTCAGACATAGACCTTCTGTTTTCGTTTTCTAGTTGAAAAGCTCAAGCTTCAATAGGCTTTCTTTTCCTTTTCTCTTAGTTGAAGCATTAATTTCTGTGTATAGTTGATCAAATGATTTAGTTATTGCTTTCTTAAAAAGCACAGACTCTAACTTTTTGGCTTTAAGTTCATGAACATGCCTGTCATCTGGTCATTTATTGTACCTACTCTCTTGACTATAATAATAGGTTTAGGACTTACTATCCCAATAACTTTGCTAACTCATATCCTGAATTAGAGATAAAATTCGTAGAGAAATTAATGATACATATATGTAAACCCTCCTAGGTACAGAGCAATTTTCTCATGGTTTATATCAAGTTTCGCTTTACTTATCTTTGTTTTCAAGGCTCTCAGCTACTGCCTTGATGATTTCCTTTTCCCCATTTTTTTTCTGTCAACGTAATCTCTTATACTAAAACAAGATTTACTATTTTGTCTTTTTCTTTTCCAGTTCATGTGCTTTCATAATAAGGATAAAAGAAAATTTTGCTGTGTTATCATAAGAAAGAACAAATTAGGTTTTTCAAATAGATTCTAGTATGAATTGCAACATGTTTAAATTGATTGCCCCTCCTTACTTTACTCAACTTCAAATTTAATTCTTAATTAATTAATTAATTAATTTTTTTTTTTTTTTTTTTTGTGATACATGGGCCTCTCACTGTTGTGGCCTCTCCCGTTGCGGAGCACAGGCTCCGGATGCGCAGGCTCAGCAGCCATGGCTCACGGGCCCAGCTGCTCCGCGGCATGTGGGATCTTCCTGGACCGGGGCACGAACCCGCGTCCCCTGCATCGGCAGGCGGACTCTCAACCACTGCGCCACCAGGGAAGCCCCTTAATTAATTTTGAATTTCTTTTTTAAGACTTGAGGGTCATGGGAACAAGTTTGAGCTTAGTCACATCATATGGATTTTAATCTTTATAGTTACCTTGTAATGCAAACAAATATTAGTTATTCTAATAAAGGGTTAGAAGAAATGTTTGGACGTCTCATAAGAGTTTGACTCAGATAAGTTATTCCAATAATACATTTTCTCCTCTTCAATTATTGCTTTCCTTCTGGTCTCCTGTAAGCTTCTTAAGTCCCATCTGACTCTTAAATGCTTTAAAGTAATGCTCTGGCTTAAATATATTAGGGGAAATCATCAGATTTGCTTTATTCACAAGATATTACCATTTTATTTGAGGCAGATTTTAATAATTATTGTTTTATATTAAATGGTATCAAAAATACATTTTGTAGTTTCCTTTTACATTTTTCCTTAGTCATTCTTTACTGATTCATAATATAAATGGAGAACAGTAGATAGCCCCTCAGTGACTGTTATAAGGAGTCTTAAAGAATTGGTTGGTGCTACAAACAAGATGAGTTCTTTTAGCGCTTTATCTTCCATGTCCTCAGGGATGCCAAATAAAAGTTGCATTTAGCAATATTTGCTTCTGATATATGGCACCAGCAAGAGCTCCGTTCAGGTACAGGAATCTGTGTCAAGAGGCAGGTTCTGGCCCCATTGTTTTAGCATCTGTCTTGCAGCCCCAGACTGAAATTCTTCTAGGAGTGAGCTGAGGGAGGTGACGTGAGGGTAGCCTGGATTTGCCTCCTGTCTTCTCCTCTCTTAGTTACTTGGGCAGATTCCTCCCCCTCTCTGGATATCAGTTTCCTCATTGGTAAAATAAGGAAATGGCAGATAGCATTTGTTGAACATTTTGTGCCTGGCACATTTCCAAGCACCTTACATATAAGATCTGTTTAATCTTCACATACTCTCTCAATCCCCCTCCCCCACCAAAGTGTCCTTGCTCTAGAATGTAAACGTCACAGGGCAGAGATTCCATCTGTTGTTCACTGGTACCTCTGGAACAGAGCCTGGCACTCAACAAATATACACTGGATATTGAATAAATGAGGTACAGAGACATTAAGTAATTTACTGATGCTCATGAAGCTAGTAAAAGGGACTGAGGAATTGATCCCAGGCTGTTTATTGCCAGAACCCATACTCTAAGGCACTATGTTATACTGCATAAAATTAGGTAACTGATAGCTTCCAAAGCCATGTCTCATAATGCTGGTTTCACATCAGAATTATATCTGGTGCTTTAAAAAATACTGATGCCACTATCCCCCATTAAAAACTCTGATTCTCCTTTAGTGGGTTTGGAGTCACTACATTCTGTCTGAAAATTTCAAGTGCACTGAATTACATCTAAAGTTGAGACTCAATGCTTAAAGTTTATATCAATAAATCTCTTAATTTTATAAATCTTAGAAATTTATTCTGAAAGTAGTTCAGACTGAGTCTGGAAAATAGAAGGTCAAATGGGAGACAGTAGGACCAAAGCCTGCTCCTGAGTTAGGTTCATTATCTGGCTCATGGTTGGGTTCATGGTTGAGATCATGGATCTTTCTACAAAGACTTTCCAACTGGTCCTAAATGTTACATCAGATTGGCCTGTGACTCATAACTAGAGACTTTCTATAGGCTGATCATTAACTTATAATGATCTACGTGATTTAAAATCAGTGGTGTAACCATTAGTGATTTAACCATCTGCCTAAATACCCTATTATATAGAATATACTATGTCTTGTCTACAAGGAATTCAATAATCTTGCACCAGCAAAGGAATGAAATTACTACTCTAATATCCCAGTAAGAAGGTAACAGTGATAAGGAAAGTTCTGATAGAAAATGTTATCATTGTTTTTATCAAAATAGTAATTCATAATTTTCAAGTTTATACTTCCATTTCAGATATCTGTGTCTAACAATAAATGGACAGCAACCCTCCCCTGGGGCTGGACTTAAGAAATTGTTTTTTACACAGTTTTCAATTAATGATCCACGCTCTACTAGATAAACAGAATTTTTGAAAAGTACTTTTTGGTGAAGCATTATCCCTTCAATTTATCAGATAATCTTTACCACAACAGTGCAATCGAATATAGAGCTGAATGACCTGAAATAACATCCAGCCCAGGAAGCCTGGTATTTGATTGTGCTGTAGGTGACTTCCTGAAACTAATTACAGTAACCAATGTGTTTAAAAGTGCCTGTGAAATTGATTGAGCTTCTTAAGAAAAAAAGTACTGTGCAGATATCTTAACTCATTTACTTCTAAAAATTCTCTTAGTTTACGTTAGTATAAATTATACAAAAAGTGGATGCCAATTCAGGATTAAATGTGCAAGAAATTATTAGGGTAAAAGCCCGTGACAGAAAACGGAAAGGGAAAATGGGGAATGTGAAATGAAAATATGATCATATCTTGGTCTTACTTAAAATCCTACAATGCCTTCTTGTGGCCCATAGAGCATATGCAGTACCTTGAACATGGCCTGTAAGGCTCTGCCTGATTCACTTACCTTCTCAACCTCTTTTGATTCTTTCCCCTTCACCTTCTTCACTCCAGACATGTTGGTAAACTCCTAGCTTCTTGAAAATGTCCTTCTCTCCCGTTCACTGGCCTTTGCACTTGGTAGTCAGTCCCTACCTTTTCATAGAGTAGCTAAATCTTACTCCACCTTCACATCTCAGTTTAATCATGACTTCTTCTGGGTACTGTCTCCGACGCTCCATCAAATTCCTTGCCCCTTTCATCATTTTTGATAAAACCTAATGCACTGTGTTGCAACTGGGGGAGATAGGTGGGCTCCTGAAAGTTAAGATGTTTAGGGCTTCCCTGATGGAGCAGTGGTTGAGAGTCCGCCTGCCGATGCAGGGGGCACAGGTTCATGCCCCGGTCTGGGAAGATCCCACATGCCGCGGAGCGGCTGGGCCCGTGAGCCATGGCCGCTGAGCCTGCGCGTCTGGAGCCTGTGCTCCGCAGTGGGAGAGGCCACAACAGTGAGAGGCCCGCGTACCGCAAAAAAAAAAGTTAAGATGTTTATACGACTTCTGTTTTGTCACAGTGTGATGCTCTGATACGTGTTATGTAATTTTCCTCTGCCTTGCAGTAAAGACCACTACTCTCTGTTTTTATAGTTCTGCCTTGTCAAATGCCAACCCATTTATAATTTGTTGTCTGACTTACAGCATGCATTCAGATATTTTCCTGGCCCATCACTATAGTAACTGGGAGAGAGTCCTCATCCTGAAGGAGCTCAGAGGACACAAAAGCAGAAGCCTGAGAAGCAAGAGCCTACACAGAAGAAAGGAAAATCTGAGGTAAGGGTTCTCTTCAACTCTTTCTGTGAAAGAAAAACCTTTGATGTTTGAAATATCTTAGGAGCTGTTTGTGCCGATGTGATGAAATCTTTTGGAAGTTATTGTGATCTTCTTACTTCTTTAGGTCTTGTTGATAATATTTAAATGGTGACAGCATAACCCTGTTTGACCATCTGTCCCACTCTCTGCCGTGTACTTTCATCTAGTGCTGTGGCAGTCTAGATGTCTTTTGGCTGCTGCTGAGGTGCCCAAATCCTGACTCACAACAGTCATACTCTGTCTCTCTTGCTTGGCCAAGGAAACTGTTACATTCTCCCTTCATTTGTCAAATGTAGATATTGAGTTCTCCCTAAAATTTACTGCTGAGCATGGGGCATGAATTAGGATGGAGACTTCATGGAAAGAAAAGTAAAATATATCTAAATCTAAATGGGGGAAATAGGGTGTAAGAGCAAAATGAAGCAGAAAATTACTAGACAGGTGAGAAAATAAATATATTTTCCTAAATCCACTCCAGTGGAAAAAGGGAAAGGCCAAATAGAAATATAACCCTAAGTAGACTCTTCAAAACGATGACAGTCAGGGAGTTAGATTTTCATGACGGTTCACATTTACTAAACTGTAGCCTTGAGACTCATGTTGGAGGTCATTTATATGATCTTCAAATATGCAGGCCTTCTACGTAGGCCTTATCACTCCAGGGAAAATGGATTGGTGGATTCTAAAGGGGTTTACAGTGCAGATAGTAAGAAGAGGAAAGAACAGGGAAAAGTTAGGGAAAGGTATCTTCAGCTGGTATAGTACCATCTTCTCCAGAACAGACGCTGTTTTCCTCAGTTACCTAGTTACCCAGCACAACGCAAAGAGTAATCTATTAGCTCTTAGGTACTAAAAGAGGTGAGTTAAAGACTTCAGGAGATTATCTCCTAGTAGAAAATTAAAATAGGTGTTTCATGGATTTCTCCCTTTCTTCCATCACAAGGTGAAACAGGTAAGAAAGAGGAGGGTTAGGTTAAGGGACAGGGTTAGAATAAACTTTTAAACTTCCATATGTGACCTGGAGAGCTTATAACTGACCCTGAATGATCTTGTATGGTGTTGGGGTTCCAGAAAAGGTAGAATTCGAGGAAGATGGATTTTATCATCAGGATCTTGGACAAATGATTTGCTGGAAAAACCATAACTGGTGTCCAAGGGATAGAAATCATTGGGATTACAGGGTATTTAGAGTTTAGAACTTTAAAGCATTCTCATAATACTTGACTACAGAATGCTCCCAGTAAGTATTTCTATTTGTTATCAATGGGCCCATTATTGGTGTATGCTTCATACCTCATTGGCCATTTTACATAGTTTTTAGAAAATGCCTTATTGTATATTTTATCTGCCTAATTTTGAGGATGATTGAAACCATTATGTGTGTTATTAAGAAATTATGTTCTTACACAAGAAACTTAGAGACATGGCTGCTAAAGTCAGACTCTTGATTGGCATTTTCACTTCTTTTAGTACAAGTTCAAGTCTGTTCCTCCTCCACGGAGGCCAGAGCAGTATATCAAAGCCAGAAGTACAGCTAGTCATCAGAGTTCAGGTTCTTTCCTGCTTCCCTGTGGGAGGGGTCAAGAATACAAACATCCTCAATTGCTACAGCAGGAGGGAACATTAGTCCATTAACAGAACCAAACAGGAAGCACCAAATAGACATTTCTTCTATTTATTTTGTGACTATGAAGAAACATGTAGTTTAGTTCTTTGAATAAAATTTGTCAGTAAAGCATAGAACACATAAAAGGTGTAGTCATTTTGGTTAAAGTCTGACTGCAAAATGATTTAATGCTGGTTTTCATTTTGCTTCCTACAATTTATGCAATACTACATTCTTAGGATGTTGGAATTTTACCATATCTTAAGTTATTTTTTCTTTTTTAAACTGTGAACCAGCAACTTAACATTTGCTGCAGCCTATTGAGATTCACAGTATGATTCTCAAGTTTTTAATTACATTTCCCAGATATTTCCCCTCTAGATCCAAGAGGATGTGCATATATTGAGCAGAATAATTTTGCCTGCCTTCAGTTTTTAATAGGGTTCTGAAAATGACTGATAAGGCCAGGAAATACCTCAAATACTTCAGAGGTTTGTTTGCCTTACCAAAATTTTTAATCTCAGTATATTAGTTGGTTATCCACCCCATTACGTCAGATTAATTCTATTACTTCACTGTCAGTGACAGCAGATAAGAAATTGAGGCAGTGTAATGATTGAAACAAGCCTAATGAAGGAGCAAAAGGAAATATAATTTGTATATTTATGAGCATTTCCAGAAATAGGACAACAAGCCACTTTATTACTCTTATAATTACATGGAATCTCTTAATTCTGAAACATACTGGGCCTGCTGATTAAAAGGAAAAAAATGTTCCTTGTCAGTTTCCCTCATTATTTTTCTCATCCATCCTGTGGTGTACCAAAGATGGGATGGTGCAAGTGGTCCACCCCTAGTATAGGCAATAAGGGAGTGCTCTGTGTGTAGAAAATTTTAAAGGGTTAAAATAAAATAATGATAATAAAAAGCCTGCTTTTTTTTTTTTTTTTTTTTTTGCGGTACGCGGGCCTCTCACTGTTGTGGCCTCTTCGTTGCAGAGCAACAGCCTCCGGGCGTGCAGGCTCAGCGGCCATGGCTCACAGGCCCAGCCGCTCTGCGGCATGTGGGCTCTTCCCGGACCGGGGCACGAACCCGCGTCCCCTGCATCGGCAGGCGGACTCTCGACCACTGCGCCACCAGGGAAGCCCCAGCCTACTTTTTATTATCACTATGCACTGACAATTCTAAGCAATGCCAATCATACTACTTCTCTCTGAAAAAAAATTTTTTGTTGGTCTAAATTCTAAACAACTGCTGCCATTACTGAAATTTAATAATATATATGTAAGCTGAGAATTACCATTTTTTTGGTTACCTGTTCTTTAACAAACACTGTAGTCTACATGGAAATAAATCTAACTCCTCTGGATGTGGACCCAGCTACACATGTTTATTTCAAGAATAAGCAGCCAAGTTCTGTTTTTTTCATTTTCATAATCACTGTGCTATAATTTAGTTTGAATCTATGTTTAAACACAGGATTATATAGTAGTACCACAGCAGTTAGAGATATGAACTGGGCCTGAGCAAGTTCAAATAATTCGTAACCATTACACACTTTGGAGACTTTTACTGAATATAACAGAAATTTATGATGAATTTTCTGGTGAAGGTATTTTAGTGGAAATTTTTCAACTGCAGAAACATTTGAAAGCTGCTAGAGCTGATCCCAAAGAACAAAGACCTGGACAGTATTGCAATTTCTGGAAGTTACTATGAAGTGGGATTTTTATGAAACTCTGATAAACTTATCTTTATTTTAAAGCTTTTCTAATTACTTGTGTATCTATTTCTTCATGTGAAAGAAACATTTGAAATTAAAATAGTGTCCTTCAATCAACCATGAGTGAGGCCACACCAGTTCTATTGACCATGACTATGTGAAGATCAATTTGACAAAGCCACTGACATATTTGCAGAAGTGAAGGCTTAAAGCAGAAAGCACAGTGGAGTTATTCATCACCATCACCATGGGGACCAAAATGTAAGTATGAATATTTTTCTCCTTTTTCCAAAAAACACATCAATGTACTTAAATGTATTAAAACTTTATTTTTTTGCATTTATTAATTTTTTATTAGCATTATTATTTATGTAAAATTTAATAAATGAAAATGGGCACTGTCTGCATTTCTTTTCTGGACATAATAATTTTTGTTCATTTTATTTCATGATTATTACTGAAAATATTTTAGGGGGAGAGGTGTTAAAAATGGTCCCTTTCAGGTGTCAAATACACTAGGTATGCCACTGCAACCATCTTTTCATTTTAACTCAAAAGAAATAAAACACATTCTTGATCTTTTTAGTAACACAACTTTGTTTTTGAAAATTATGCCAGAAAGCAGTTCATTTTAATAAGGCAAACTTTTAATAAGAAATAGAAGTACCCTTAAATACAGCTCTCATGCACCATAGATTTTGGTAATAATTACATTTCTAATAAATGTATGCTTCACGTCTTAACTATTTCGTATAAGCTTAGTAGGATGAAAAAAATACAGCCTGTTGAAATTTAGACATGAAGAAATAGAAATTATGAATATCTCATAACAACTGAAAAAAGTTGAATCTCTAATTTAAAACCTTCCAATATACGTCCAAATAGTTTCACTATTTAACTCTAGCAAATGTTTAACGAATAGACATCTTTTATGCTTTTTCAGAAAACAGAAAAAAAAAAATTTAACACTCTTCAACTTAATTTATTAGGCCAGCATAACCTTGACATCAAAACATGAACAGGAAATTATGAAGAAGAAATTTCTGGGCAACCTCAATCATGAACATATATATCAGAATTCTTAATTTCAGCTAACCAAACAACATGTACAAACAATAATATGTCACGAATAAGTTGAGTTTGTTGTAATTACACAATGTTAGTTTAACATTAGAAAACTAATCAGTAGAATTTACCACATTAAAAGAATAAAAGGAAAAAATTATATGATCATCTTACTAGAAAAGCAGTTGATTAAAGTCAGCATTTGTTTATGATTAAAAATGTCTTTTGGCAAACTACGAATAGAAGAAAATTTCTTTAATCTAATAGAGGTTATCTACAAAACACCAATAGCAGACACCATGGAAATATTGAAAGCTTTCCTTCTGAGATCAGGAATAAACAAGTATGAGAATTATCACCATTTCTGGTCAGCCTTATGCTAGAGGTCCTAATCAGTGTAGAAAGGAAAGAAAAATTACTAAAAGAAACAAATAAAACTGCTATTATTTGATATGATTGTGTATATAGTAAAATCCCAAAGTTCTACAGATAGATATTAGAATAAATGAGTTTAACAAGGTTGTCTTTGTTAAGCTCATTTAATTCTAATATCTCCCTGTAGATTTTAAAAATTACAGTTCTATGACAAGTAGCAGTAGGAAATAAAACTGAAAAAATTTATAATTGTATCAAAAATATTTAAAATCGAGCAATAAATATTAAAGAGTTATGGGAAAAAAACATAAAACATTTCTGAGAGACATAAAAAACAAATTAAAGCAGCCCGATGCCACATTCACATGTTGGAAGACTCAGCATTTAAAAATGTTAATTTTCCTGAAACAGACCTTTAGGTTTAATGAAGTTTCAATAAAAATCCAAGTAGGTTTATATGTGTGCTTAAGTGTGTGTGTATTTGTTTAGTTGCACTGGGTCTTAGTTGCGGCTTGCGGGCTCCTTAGTTGTGGCATGCGAACTCTTAGTTGCAGCATGCATGTGGGATCTAGTTCCCTGACCAGGGATTGAACCCTGGCCCCCTGCATTGGGAGTGCAGAGTCTTAACCACTGCACCACCAGAGATGTCCCCAGTGTGTGTGTATTTGTATGTATGTGTGTATATGAGTAGAGAGAGAAAGGAACTTTAAAAATATTCTAAAGATATCTATATGAAAATTCAGAGGACCGGGTACAGGCAAGACACTCTTCAAATAGGAGGATAAAAGTAGGAGGATTTTTTCTACTAGGTATTAATACGTATTGTATGTCTGTAATAATTAAGATAGTGTAGTATTGGGGTGAGAATAGACAAAAAGATCAGTGGCACAAATCAGAGTCCAGAAGGAGATGCACCTTTGAAATAAATCAATTGTCTCTATATTAAACTGGACACGAAAAGTACCAATAAAAGGAAAAGACTGATAATTACACCATGTTAAAATTAAGAACCTCCATTTATCAAAAGACACCTTTAATTACCTGTAGTCAAGTTACAGGGTAGAAGAATATATTACATATGTTGAGTCTTGTATCCAGCATACATATAAAGAACATCTACAAATCAATATATAAAACAACCCAATGAAAAATAAGCAAGAGACCAGAACAGGCATTTCACAACAAGGGTACCCCAACTGCCAACAAATATAAGAAAATGTCTGTAATTTCTTTAGTAGTCAGGCAAATGCATATTAAATTAAATTAAATGCAAATTAAAACCACAGTTAAATATTACTAGATTTCCTCCAGAATAGCTAAAATTTAAAATACGGATAATCCCAAGTATGGGTGAGGATGTGGAGCAACAAGAATTCTCATTCACTGTTAAAATGAAAAAATAATAAATTGTCCATAAAAAGAGAATGGAATTAACATGTATTTATATCATTCATGCATTCAAATGGCAAGCACTGACCTGTGCTGTGTCTCAACTGTCCTTCAGGACAAGTACCATATCTAGTTTACAAAAAAGAAAAGTGAGCTTCAGGAAAGCTAAAGATCTTTAGTAAATCTATAAAATTACTAAGTGGAAGAGCCAGCATCTAAACCAGGTCTTTGCAACTCTCAACGCCATATTCTTTTCAGTATATCTATAAAAGCATCCTTTTAAAATGCTATCCTCTCTTTTTTCAAAATAAATATATAAATTTCTCTTTTTACAAATTAAAACATATCACTCTAATTACATTATTTCATGCATTTTCTGCTTACCCAGAGATAAGACAATGCAGTTTAGAAAATAGTGTGATCTGTGAAAGAAGTTCATTTCTTTGCTGTGTTGATCTCTACGATTGCTGCTTTCTTTTAATGTATTGTATTTACTTAGTGAACATTATTGCACTAATCTGTTTACACATGTGTGTCTCATTATTAGATTCTAATATTTTTGAGAGAAATCTCTTATCTTTGTGCCATTATATTCCCAGCATATCACACAAATGTCTGTTGAATGAATGAATGAACTTTTATCCTTGACACTTTGACTCAGAATGGGCAAATTCCCATTTTTTCTCTTTTAAAGAAAGATTGAAATGACTCTACTACCTTCTAGCAGAATTAAAGCTAAATCATGTTCTGAAAGATAAAGGATTCTACTTCATCTTTACATTTGAAGTGATTCACAAATAATTCCACTTCTTGTTGCTCTATTCATTCATATACTACCTAAGTTTCACCAACTATACCCAGAGAGTTTACTGAAAGTTTTGTTTTCTTCTCTTCTGTGTGCACCTACTCATAAACATTTCTCTCAGAATTATGTTCAGCGTATGTCCTACATTTGTATTCAGATGTCAACTTTTTATAGGAGAAAAATCTAAAAATGGGTATCTTGCAGTATATGAACAGAAAATACATTCCTGTTGAAAAGGTTCATGATGACCTAGACATATAAACAGTTGAATGGGAGATGATATACAAGCTACAAGATGCTAAATGATGTGATAGAATTAATTTTAGCCAAAATCTTGCTCATCTGAATGTTATAACTTATAAAAGTTGTGTTAAAAATAAAGAAATGGGGAGACGGTGGGGCAGGGGTACAAAAGAACAAAAGGGAACGGGGCAGTGCTTTCCCTGTCCACTTAGGCACTGGGAAGCCTGTTGGGATCCTGGGCCTAATCCTGTGCCCTCGGAGCCTCCCTCCTGCCACGCAGAACCCAAGCCCTGCACCTACACCCTCACTCATGGCCCTACCTCCAAACTCCGGAACCCCACACTCCAGAGGCCCTCCTTTCCACGTGCTGCCTCTCCCCTTACATGCAGGTCCTAAGCAGAGGTCCCACCCCACATTTGAACGTCGCCCCACCTAGGCCTCGCCCCACACTCAAACGTCACCCGTACCCGCCTAGGGCCTGCCCCACCCTAAACCCCGCCCCTGCCTAAGTTCCACCCCCACCTAAACTCTGCCCTCATAACCAAGGCTTTTTTTTTCTTTCTTTTTTCCTCTTTTAGATTGGGATTCTGTTTTACCTTGCTGATTCATTGTTGTTGATTCTTTTATATTTTTATTTTTCCTAATAAATCTTTTATTTTTCTAATTTTAGTTTATTCTTTATAGTTTGTTAGTGATCTCTCTTTTTGGCTTGTTGCCCCCACCCCTTTTTTTTTCTTTTTTCTGCTGTGGTTTTATTTTACCTTATTGCAGTTGTTTCAATTATAGTTTTATTTTTCCTAATATATTTTTTATCTTTCTGGTTTTATTTTGTTTTTTACTCTTTGATATTGTACTGCTCTTTTTTCTGTCTTTCTTCTTTTCGTATTTTTTTTTACCATGCCACGAAGCTTGCGGGATCTTGGTTCCCAGGCTGGAGGTCGGGCTCGAGCTCCTATGGTGGGAGCTCCAAGTCCAAACCGCTGGACTAACAGAGAACCTCAGACCTCAGGGAATATCAGTCGGAGTGAGGCCTCCCGGAGGTCCTCATCTCAGCACCAAGACCCAGCTCTATCTAACTGCCTGCAAACTCTAGTGCTGGACATCTCAAGCCAAACAACGAGTAAGACAGGAATACAGCACCACCCATCCAAAAAAAAATGAAATGACAAAAAAATATGTTACAGATGAAGGAGCAAGGTAAAAACTTAC
The DNA here is from genome assembly GCF_964374135.1 of Grampus griseus. Classification (NCBI taxonomy): domain Eukaryota; kingdom Metazoa; phylum Chordata; class Mammalia; order Artiodactyla; family Delphinidae; genus Grampus; species Grampus griseus. The sequence continues at coordinate 45,347,029 of NC_139007.1, forward strand.
AAGATCAAATAAATGAAGGTGAAATAGGCAACCTACCTGAAAAAGAATTCAGAGTAATGATAGTAAAGATGATCCAAATGTACTAAATAGCAAAGAGATCACTGAAGAAATCAAAGAGGAAATCAAAAAACACCTAGAAACAAATCACAATGAAAACACGATGACCCAAAACCTATGGGATGCAGCAAAAGCAGTTCTAAGAGGGAAGTTTATAGCAATACAGTCTTACCTCAAGAAACAAGAAAAATCTCAAATAAACAACCTAACCTTACACCTAAAGCAATTAGAGAAAGAAGAACAAAAAAACCCCAAAGTTACCAGAAGGAAAGAAATAAAGATCAGATCAGAAATAAATGAAAAAGAAATGAAGGAAACAATAGCAAAGATCAATAAAACTAAAAACTGGTTCTTTGAGAAGATAAACAAAATTGATAAACCATTAGCCAGACTCATCAAGAAAAAAAGGGAGAACTCAAATCAACAGAATTAGAAATGAAAAAGGAGAAATAACAATTGACACTGCAGAAACAAAAAGGATCATGAGAAATTACTACAAGCAACTATATGCCAATAAAATGGACCACCTGAAAGAAAGGGACAAATTCTTAGAAAAGCAAAACCTTCCAAGACTGAACCAGGAAGAAATAGAAAATATAAACAAACCAATCACAACCACTGAAATTGAAACTGTGATTAAATATCTTCCAACAAACAAAAGCCCAGGACCAGATGGCTTCACAGGCGAATTCTATCAAACATTTAGAGAAGAGCTAACGCCTATCCTTCTCAAACTCTTCCAAAATATAGCAATGGGAGGAACACTCCCAAACTCATTCTACGAGGCCACCATCACCCTGATAGCAAAACCAGACAAAGATGTCACAAAAAAAGAAAATTACAGGCCAATATCTCTGATGAACATAGATGTAAAAATCCTCAACAAAGTCTAGCAAACAGAATCCAACAGCACATTAAAAGGATCATACACCATGATCAAGTGGGGTTTATCCCAGGAATGCAAGGATTCTTCAATATATGCAAATCGATCAATGTGATACACCATATTAACAAATTGAAGATAAAAACAATATGATAATCTCAATAGATGTAGAAAAAGCTTTTGACAAAATTCAACACCCATGTATGAAAAAACTCTCCAGAAAGAAGGCATAGAGGGAACCTACCTCAACATAATAAAGGCCATATATGACAAACCCACAGCCGACATCATTTTCAATGGTGAAAAACTGAAATCATTTCCTCTAAGATCAGGAACAAGACAAGGTTGCACGCTCTCACCACTATTATTCAACATAGTTTTGGAAGTTTTAGCCACAGCAATCAGAGAAGAAAAAGAAATAAAAGGAATCCACATCGGAAAAGAAGAAGTAAAACTGTCACTGTTTGCAGATGACATGATACTATACATAGAGAATCCTAAAGATGCTATCAGAAAACTACTGGAGCTAATCAATGAATTTGGTAGGGCAGCAGGATACAAAATTAATGCACAGAAATCTCTTGCATTCCTATACACTAATGATGAAAAACCTGAAAGAGAAATTAAGGAAACACTCCCATTTACCACTTGCAAGAAAAAGAATAAAATACCTAGGAATAAACCTACTTAAGGAGACAAAAGACCTGTATGCAGAAAACTATAAGACACGGATGAAAGAAATTAAAGATACAAACAGATGGAGAGATATACTATGTTCTTGGATTGGAAGAATCAACATTGTGAAAAATGACTATACTACCCAAAGCAATCTACAGATTCAATGCAATCCCAATGAAACTGCCAATGGCATTTTTCACAGAACTATAACAAAAAATTTGACAATTTGTATGGAAACACAAAAGACCCTGAATAGCCAAACCAATGCTGAGAAAGAAAAACAGAGCTGGAGGAATCTGACTCCTGGATCTCAGACTATACTGCAAAGCTACAGTAATCAAGTAATTGATTGCCAGTACAATGAATCATTGTACTGGCAGAAAAGCAGCAATATAGATCAATGGAACAGGATAAAAAGCCCAGAGATAAACCCACACACAAATGGTCACCTTATCTTTGATAAAGGAGGCAAGAATATACAATGGAGAAAAGACAGCCTCTTCAATAAGTGGTGCTGGGAAAACTGGACAGCTACATGTAAAAGAATGAAATTAGAACACTCCCTAACATCATACACAAAAATAAACTCAAAATGGATTAAAGACCTAAATGTAAGGCCAGACACTATAAAACTCTTAGAGGAAAACATAGGCGGAACACTCTATGACATCAATCACAGCAAGATCCTTTTTGACCCACCCCCTAGAGAAATGGAAATAAACAAATGAGACCTAATGAAATTTAAAAGCTTTTGCACAACAAAGGAAACCATAAACAAGAGAAAAAGACAACCCTCAGATGGGAGAAAATATTTGCAAGTGAAGAAACTGACAGAGGATTAATCTCCAAAATATACAAGCAGCTCATGCAGCTCAATATCAAAAAAACAAATAACCCAATCCAAAAATGGGCAGAAGACCTAAATAGACATTTCTCCAAAGAAGATATACAGATTGCCAAGAAACACATGAAAAGATGCTCAACATCACTAATCATTAGAGAAATGCAAATCAAAACTACAATGTGGTATCACCTCATACCAGTCAGAATGCATCATTAAAAAATCTACAAACAATAAATGCTGGAGAGGGTGTGGAGAAAAGGGAAGCCTCTTGCACTGTTGGTGGGAATGTAAATTGATACAGCCACTATGGAGAGCAGTATGGAAGTTCCTTAAAAAACTAAAAATAGAACTACCATACAACCTAGCAATCTCACTACTGCACATATACCCTGAGAAAACCATAATTCAAAGAGTCATGTACCACAATGTTCATTGCAGCTCTATTTACAATAGCCAGGACATGGAAGCAATCTAAGTATCCATCAACAAAACAGATGCATGGATAAAGAAGATGTGGCACATATGTACAATGGAATATTACTCAGCCATAAAAAGAAACGAAATTGAGTTATTTGTAGTGAGGTGGAAGGACCTAGAGTCTGTCATACAGAGTGAAGTAAGTCAGAAAGAGAAAAACAAATACCGTATGCTAACACGTATATATGGAATCTAAAAAGAAGAAATGGTTCTGATGAATCTAAGGGCAAGAAAGGAATAAAGACACAGACCTTGAAAATGGACTTGAGGACACGGGGAGGGGAAAGGGTAAGCTGGGACGAAGTGAGAGAGTAGCATTGACATATATACACTACGAAATGTAAAATAGATAGCTAGTGGGAAACAGCTGCATGGCACAGGGAGATCAGCTCCGTGCTTTGCGACCACCTAGAGGGGTGGGATAAGGAGGGTGGGAGGGAGATGCAAGAGGGAGGGGATATAGGGATATATGTATGCATATGCTGATTCACTTTGTTGTACAGCAGAAACTAACATAACACTGTAAAGCAATTATACTCCAATAAAGATGTTAAAAAATGAAAGAAACATTATTTTTAAACTAATATTAAAATGCCTGAGTGACATGTGGTCTGCTGTATTTACTTGCATGTTTTAAAGAAAAGAATAACATCAAATTCTATTAGTGTCGTTATATTGTGCTCAAAATATGTATGTATTTTATGCTAAGTTCATAGTCTTTGATGCAAAAACATTAATGACTATGTGATACATGTGAATATTTATGACTATAAAGAGAATAAGCTAATGATAGTGATATATTGATAATGTCGAAGTTTAGATTTTATCTTTGTTAATGCAGTAGCCCTATGAGGTGTAAATACTATCATTATCTCTGTTTTACAGATAAGTAAACTGAGGCACACACAATAAATATTTGCTCAATGTCACACAGCTGATAAGCGGTAGAGCTGGTACATAAATTTAAATAAAGTGACTCAGAAATCCCTGCTCCCTACTGACATGCTATGCAGTACCTCATATATATGAGGAAAACATATATAAGAAAAGATGCTTTGTGCAGGATTTACTTTAGCTAAATTTTTCAACAGTGTCATTATTCATCATTTAAGATTAGAAATGCTCTTATTGCAGAATTAATCTGGAAAAAAATGAAAAGCATTGGTATTACTGATGATTAGAGAGAGTCCTGAGGTCAAATAAAGGCTAAAGATTTACAAAATTTGATGAAGTCTGAGATTTCAGATACCCCATGGTAAGAAATGGTTTCACATACTTCTTAATCACTATTTGTAAGCTAAAATGTCCCATGTGATTTGGTTTATTTTTTAGAAGTGGCTCTGAAGATATCAAATATGTTAAGTCTGCTCTGATTTATAGAGACTTTTTACTCCTGTATTCAATAATACCCTTAGCAATTTGGGGGGACATAATAAAATTTGGCATAACCGTGACGATTATCTTCAGCAATTGCAGCAGAAATTTTATAATTACATTGATCCTGTCAGGTAAGAGAAACAACAATAACCACAGAGAGTAGACTTCATCAGTTCCTTTCTGTAAAACAAGAGCTTTGTTTTTCTTCACACCTCTGTTTTGTGTCCTGATTAACCTTACTTTTCTGGCTCTATTTATCTTTAATTAACATGCATCCTTTCATAGTGAAATGTTTTAAATTTTGATCCTATAAATTCAGAAATCATTATAATTCGTAAACTGAATGAAAAATTGCCTTTGGCATAAATACAGAGAGAGTGGAAAGCTTAGCTAAACAACTTGACCCACACCCAACCAGCATCTGCAGGGTTTTTGTTACTTAATTTGCAAAATCCACGTAGCTTATTCTATGCACACAGCTGTAGAGTGATAGAAAGCTTTTTCCATTTTCCAGCAAAGTACTGTACACGCAGCAGCATGTTTATAAAACAAAGCAGCTTCTTGCCAGTTAATCAAGATTCTCCAGCTTCCCCTTGTCAAGTGTGTCTGGACCTCTGAGGGCTTTCCTAGACATCTTCGCCCAGGTCCATCTGGAACTGTACGTTCCTCTATGATTACAAATAGCAAAACTGAGTATTCCAGAAATATTTCCTCTAATCTTTATTTGTCTCATGTGCCCTGTGCTAGAATCTCTGTTCATCTGTATCCATTTACTAGTAACTTGCTTCTGTCAGTAGATAAATTAGTTGGTCTTCTTGTCTATAACTGGCTGAAAAAGCCCAGCATGGGATCCTCCACCCCAGCCCCATCCATCTGTTCACCATATCCCATGGCCACGTGTCCCAAACTTTTCCTCTCCCATAGCTGATGTGGCTACTCTGCGCTTCCAAGAACTTACATAATGATAAAACTTAGAACATTTACAAGTTGTCAGGGAACATGCACTCACCCACAAATAATAATCTTTTTTTCATGTTTTTTTCAAAAATAAACTTTCCTTTTTCTCTTTTAAACATCATGGTTTATTTCAGTTGAATTGAAAACAGTCTCCAAAATTTTTTTTTTCACAACTGGAATTGGAGGTTGGTGAAAGGAAGTGGTAAATATAGTTTCGAAAGGAATGTTCTGTTAACAAACTCAGATATTATTTTGTGAGCCACGGGAAACCATCATTTTGTTGTTTTAACATGGAGTGAAATGATCAGAGCTATGGTTTAGAAATAGTAATCTGACTACTGTGTTTTGGATGGATTAAAGAGAAGAGAACAGGGTCATGAAAGCCAGTTATTGCTGTAGGATCAATCTGGGTGAGAAAGTAATGAAATCCTTAACTAAGGAAGTAGTAGTGAAAATGACTAGGAAGGAGACAATTGTCAGTAGAATTGGTAGGATTTAACAACTGAGTAAATTGGGGGAGATGGAAAGTCAAAGGTAACTGAGGTTTCAGGTTGCCTGTTGCCCACTCTTAGTGCTAATGCTGTTGTAGAAATATGGAACAACAGAAGAATATCCATTCTGCAGTTAGGGAGATAGTGAAATACCCAAGAAGAGGTATTTAACCAGGCAGTGGAAATACAGAAGTTATAAGTTTTGAAAGTCTCTTTACTGATAGTTTTTGAAAATGGATAGAATTTCTATGTGAGAGTGTGTAGTATAGAAAGATGAGTTGCATGGGGTTTTAAAATACATTCACTGAGACAAAAAGGATTGAGAAAGACAAGTACACAAGAGGAATAGTCATGGATGTGTGAGGGGACCCATGAGAGTACACAACCACAAAAAACCAGGGAGGAGAGCTTCATGCAGAAGGTTTATATACCTGGAGTTGATTGAGACTCTTGGATATGCAGATTAATGTTTTTACTCAAATTTGTTATGTTTTCAGTTATTATTTTTTCAAATATTTTTCTGCTCTCTTCTCTTTCTCCTCTTTTTGTGGAACTCCCACTACTTGGATGATGGCACACTTGATGTTGTCCCACAGATCTCTGTTCTTCAGTTTGGATAGTTTCTACCAATCTGTCACTGATTCTTTCTTGTGCCATATTAAATCTACTATTGAGCCCTTCTAGTGAATTTTTTATTTTAGTTTTCAAATCCAGAATATATGCATTTAGTTCTTTTTTACTAATTTCTGTCACCCTACTAAGAATTTCTATTTGTTGATTCATTGCTATCATACTTTCCTTTAACTCTTGATCATAGTTTACTTCAGTTCTTTGAACTAAATAGCTGCTTTTTTAGAATAAGTGTTTTGTATTTTTTGTTTGCAAGATTCAACATTTGGTGGCAATCAGAGAATGTTTTTATTGACTGCTTTATTTCCTGAATATAGGGCACACACTCTTGTTTCTTTGCACATCTCATAATCATTTTGTTGAAAACTGGACACATTAGAAGTCCAGTGTTCTATCCATGGTGCCACAGAGCTCTACATAACTGGATGTATTAGACAATATATCTCAATGAGTCTGGATTCTGATTTTTTTTTTTTACTTCTGAAGGTTATTTTTGCTGTGGATTTTTGTTTGCTTGTTTAAGTAACTTGCCTGGGCTAAATTTGTGAAAATTTTCTCCTCTGCCATTTGCGTGTGCTGATGCCTCTGCTCAATTTAAAAAATATATATAAATGTATGTATACAAATATAGAATATATGTATATCTATATGTATCTATACATTATATATATCATATATATCTATGTATGTATATACATATTTTAAAACTGAGCAGAGTTATATATGTATGTATAAAGTGTATCTACACCCCCCCAAACACACACACACACACATACATGCACACACACACACACAGTTATTTTTATTCTAAGCCTGGTTTCCTAAGGATGTCCTTTTGTCTACAAAAGGCTGAGTGATTGGACAGAGGTTGTGTTCAACACCTTAAGCCATAAGACTTCTGTCCTCTGCCAGTGAACCTCTGTGTGTGTAGGGGAGCTCATTCAAAGTTCAGGCTGTTCCCAAGTCTGCTCCAGCTCCAGCTTTTACTTTACACTGGGCCTTTTCTTATCTCCTCTGTGCATGCACACAGCTCCAGGGTTGGCTAGGAGTGGGTGACTATCTTTGGCCCACTCTAGTCACCACATATACACAGCCAAGAATGTGCCTCAACCATGACCACAAGCTCAGACTGGTAGAGCTCTTAGCTTGCTTTGTTCACCCACCTAAGTGAGATGATCACTTTCACTGAGAATGCTGCTGGGAGTGGTTGTCTGCCACCACTCCAGGTTGACAAAGAGGCTGCCAGTCCTCATAGCTGCCCTGCCTCTACAAAACTTCTGTCCTTACTGAGGGCAGAGTGGGAGGCAGGGGAGGAATAGGAGAGCAGGGCAGGGTGGGAGCAGCTTTAGGACAGAATGGCACAGATTCTAATTATTCTTACTCTAAGTTCAGCAGTTTTTCAAACCTAAACACTTCACAGATTGTTGTATGCCTTTGGTCAGTTTTCAGAGTACTGCTACAATGATTGTTTTTGTCGATTTTATCTAGCTCTATGGTTGCTTTTTGGAGAGAGGATTTATCAGTCTCCTCAAGTGTTCATTACTAGAAGCTCCACACCTATTTATTGCCTTAAGAAGAATGGATTATATATTAATTCTGTTTCATGTTTACATGAATAAAATTTTTAAAAGGTTACTCTGAGCTCATAAGCTTTAAGAGATTAAGTCACCCAAATCTGTTTCATTTAAAAATTTTATAATTTACTTTTTCTCTATCTCAAAGTGATTTAATGTGTCCTAAAGAAATAGGATAATAAGAATATTGTAAAGTGATCAGGCCATTTCAAATGCATTAATAAAAACTGTTCAAGGGGATTAGCTGAGGACTAGCATGAAGGTCAATGTAGTATCAATATACTTACTTCCTCACAGAGCAGAGACCTTCCACTCTCTAACTTCTGTGGCAATAAACTTTTTTGTTTGGGCGTGCCATGCATCTTGTGGGATCTTAGTTCCCCAACCAGAGGTCGAACCCAGGCCCACTGCAGTGGAAGCACAGAGCGCTAACCACTGGACCGCCAGGGAATTCCTGGCAAAAAAAACTTCTTTTAAAGAAGCATGATTATATCAGAACTCATTCTTCAGAGAAAGGAACTTGAATCTCTTTTTCATATCACAAAAGCTTTCTTGAGAGAAGCCTGGATAAGCAAATCAGTTTTAGAACTTGCAGGGTCTTGACTTCTCCCACATTTTCTCAGGGAAAAGTGTTAAACAGACAATCATTAGCCCATTAATCATAAAAATATCCACTGACACAATTGTCTCCTCTTTGAGAGAGAGCAAAGAATCCAGTCAGGTCTTACACTGTATTCAACTGGTGATTATGATATTTAAGACTGTCCTTAAACAGCAAAGTATAGGGCTCTGTAAACATCAGGCAAGTCCTCACTGTTGTCATGGTATTCTCAAAGAGGAGTTACGTTCCACATGTGTATTTTCACTGAACACGTACACTACTATCAGCCTCCAGTAAAGAAAAAAGGTAGAGCAATATCTGGGTGTTTTTCGTGACTTTAGACATGATGAAGATAGACTATTTTATTTATTGTATAATGATTTTCCTGGCATATCTTCTGTTCAAAGAAAGGAAAGAAAGAAAGCCCTGAAAGTCCCACGAAACATCCCAGTCTCTGTTCTGTGTTGTATTATTTTACACAGAACTTACAGTCTTAGAAAAGAATGTTTATTCCTGTGTTAAAAGCTACTCAAATTGGCTAATATTACCAATACTGTAGTTTGTTTTTACATAGTGGTTAGTAGAACATTTGCTGTGATTGAGCATGAATTTGGGGGGTTTTTTGTCTTTCGTTTTTCTTCCAAATAGTCAACATCATTAATAACTTTCCTATAACAGAGATGTGAATGTTTTCTCCTCACTGAATCCCCAGTCTCATGAATCCACAGTCTTAGAACCCTTATTTTAACCGAATAGTCATCTGATCTCAGTTTGGCTGTTCCTTACCCAGATCTCCTGGCAGCAACAGAGTAACCCTTGCTAGTGCCTGTGGGAGAAAACAGTGTGTTTTGAGTATAGTAGAAGATAAAAATAAATCTGATACTTCATATCACATTTTAAAACTTTTATTTTTTTATTTAAGAAAAGTGTTAAGTTGGTAACCTTATTAACATTTAAATTTCTAAGAACCATTTTTATAGCTGATTATAATATTATTATTCTTATTGGCTAAGTATATCACAACTACGTTCTACTACAATTTTATTATAGTAATGCTTGTTCTTTATTAATAACTTCATTATTTTTACCTCCTTATGAAATAGCTACATATATGCTGAAATTTTTAATAATGTTCCACAAAAAGAGAAAAAGAATAAGGGTTATTGACCATCTTGGATTAATTTTTCATGAATCCAGTGTCCTCAAGTATATAATTTTAGAAACAGATTTATCAATTTAATTCAAATGATCAGTCTTTGCTGATTAAAATAGTCCTCTCTGTCATCAAGTGTACTCCGATTCTAATCTCAGGGCTTTAGGGATTTGAGTTTGTAATTAGAAAGCTCCCTGGTAAGCTATGAATGAGATAAAGGTCTTGAATGTTCGTCTCAACTCTGGTAGAACCTGGAGAGTTGTCTCTTACATTTTATCACACACCTTTCTAGTGACTGCAGTTCTCCTATTCCAGAGTGCTGCTTTTTAGTTTATGAGAACTTTAAGTCCCATCATTAAGCCTTTACTAATTGTGTGTAACCTCCTTGGTTACAATTAGTTTCCACTGGATTGTAACCAAAGCTCATTCCAGTCTCTGCCCATCATCTGGGAAAAGTTAGAATCTCCAGACCTCAATTCTGTCCATAAATATGTAAAACAAAAGGGTCAAACTAGATGTCTAGCTGTAACATTTCATGATTTTAGGTGTTTATATATTCTTGGAATCAGTATCAATAAACAGTGGTGCCTTGATGAATGTTACTTTGTGTGAGTCAGCTATTATCTAACTACACATTATCTATCTACACATAGCTTCCTGGGCACAACCAGTTTTTTCAGACCTTACCTTACCCTGTTACTATGTCCAAGGATAAGTTCAACTAAAATGACCAGTTAGAACCATTTCTTTGCTCAATCATAAAGGTTCCCCAAACACAGGTCTGCCTCAGATGATAAAGTACCTGCCCTAGAAGAATCTCTCAATATGTACTGAATTGGCATGGATAATTGATCCTAATTTCTAGGCTCTGCGTGGAGGCAGCTGTGCCAGGAATGGTGGTTCTGAAAGGCAAAAGGACTTAAAAATCTACAGAGTCAGTGCTAGACAGGGTAGAGTCACTAGCTTTGGAACTGGGTAGTAGGAAATTGAGAAACAAAAAGCGGGAACTTTGGGATTCTTTGAGGAGAACACTTCAAACCACCACAGCCCACATGTTTGTGCTAAAGAAGTAAGAGGGCCAAGAAGAAAATGTTAGTCAGGTCTGGGACTTCACTCATTCCAATAACATGCCTGGAAGAGAAATCACTACCCGTTTTACAACATAACCTTAGGGCAAGTCTGGGCAAAAAAGTTGGCTTCCCAAAACTGACCTGGCTTGCCAAACCAACCCACGCACATGCCCTACACATGGAATCTTCCTTTCTTTCCTCCTTCCTTTCCTCTGTTCTTTCTTCCTTCATCCCTTCCTCCCACCCTCCCTCTATTCTCTTCCTCCTCCTCCTTTCTCCATGCTCCCTCCTCTCCACTTCCTCTCCCTCCTCCTTCTCTCTTCCTTCTCTCTCTTTCCCCTTCTCCAGAATAATCTGTGGGATTGTGGAATGTGTTCGTCAGACAAGTTCATCCGGGACGATTAAGAATAAGAGAGGCATGAGTCTTGTGGTCATCATAAGTGTTTGGGCTTCCCCACCACCGTACTCATTTACGTTATCTAAGCACTAAAACCTAGGTCTTTACTAATTTATTGTTCAAGTATACATATAAGTAAATGTGTTTGTGTGTATGTGTGTACATGGAAGTGTATATCTCTGTGGGTTTGTCTTTGTATAAACACTGATGGATATTTTTACAAATGACCTGACAATGACCTTTAATTTGTGTTTAAGCAGAAGGAACTTTATGTTCTACTTTTCCTCTTGAGAAATGGAAAGACTACTTAAGGGTGTGTGTGTGGCGGGGTGTCGAATCATGTGTGTGAGTGTGTGTTAGGTAATATTTAATGGAAAATTTGGAGATATTTTCCTTTGTAGTAGTCCAAATTAACCTGTTTATGTCATGGATAGTTACTCTGAATAAATATCTTACTTCATGGAGGCCTTCTTAATTTCCAGAAAATCTTATGTTTATCAGTAAAATCTTTAAATAGACTTTGTTTCATTAATAATAATAGCTACTTTTGAGCATTTACTCTGTCTGGCATTGTGTCCAACACTTTACATTCATCCTTATAACCTTGCAAGATGGGCATTAATATCCCCAGAAAACTGAGATTTGGGGGTGCTAAGTAATTTTCCTGAGCTTATAGAGCAAATAAATTGTACAGCTGTTACTTGAACATAGATCTGATTGTCTCTATCCATAGGACACTTGCCGTTGTGATATAGAGGGACTCGGGTAGATGTGGGGCTTATTTTATAATTTTTCTCCTTTGATGAGGGCTTCTCTATCAAGATGTTTGTTTTTTCTGAACTTTAATGGGCTAATGTAAAATAATTTGATAATTATTATTTTAAGTTTAAAAAGTCTTAGAGTCAATCTAAACATAGTGATACGTTTTCTTAGATTCTTAGAAAAGGTTTTAGAGTATATGGAAGCAGCCTTCAGATACTGAATCATAGTGGTTATCTGCTTTTAAAAAGTGATGTAACGTCATTTTCTAGAATGTAGACTTCAGATAGCTTTTAAATATACACCTATATTTACAGCAATATGTAGAGGTAATATTTTCTGATATATAGTCCTTCTCTTAAAAAGAATGAATATAATATTTAGTGCAGTCTACACAGGAACAGTCTTCCTCATGTTTGTCCTTGAGAAGTGAGGTAAGGATTGGAGATTCATTAAGTAAATGTTAACCTAGACTATATAAATTTAATTATCAAAATCCCTTTTTTAAAAAATTAAGGAGATTGGAAAACGTTTTTATTTCCAACCAATGAGTAAATTTTTATGTATTGATTGAAAGCATTTTGTGTGCTATGTGCTGCTTTGGTCTTAGACAACATAACCTCATGTAGATCCTACAGCTGCTGTTCAGGCCAGTTTTCATTCTCAAGTCAGGCTCTTTCAGTTGCAAGAAACAGAGTTGCCACTCTCATTGCTATCTCAAAAGGGGTAACTTATTTTAAGAGAGAGTGGATGGAAGGTTTGCACAATAAGGGAACCATGAAGCGTATGGAATTGCTGTACAATAAGGCCTTACAAGAACTTCAGTTAGAACTCTGTCAGAATGGGAAGCAGCTCAAGAAACTCACTCTTTCCACCTCAGGAAGGATAATATTTTTCTGGCATTAATTCTTTTTTAAATGTTTGGTATCATTCACCGGTGAAACCAGCTGGTCCTGGGCTTTTCTTTGTTGGGAGGTTTTTGATTACTGATTCAAACTCCTTACTCATTAATTTGTTCAGATTTCTATATCTTCATGCTTCAGTTTTGGTAGGTTTTATGTTTCTAGGAATTTACCTATTTCTTCTAGGTTATCCAGTTTGGGGGCATGTAATTGTTCACAGTAGTCTCTTACGATCCTTTATATTTCTGTAGTATCAATTGTAGTGTCTCCTATTTCAGTTCTGATTTAATCCTTTAAGTCTCCCTCTCTCTCTCTCTTCAGTTAGTCTACTTTCTTAGACTGCTTTCTTAGTTAGTTTAGTTTTTAGTCTAGTTTGTCCATCTTATATTTTCAAAAATTCAATCTATTTCATTGATCTTTTCTATTGTTTTTCTATTCTTTACTTATTTCTGCTCTGACCATTGGTTATTTCCTTCCTTCTGCTAAAATTGGGCTTAGTTTGTTCTTTTTTTCCTAGTTCCTGGAGGTACAAAGTTACCTTGTTTATTTGAGACTTTTTTTCTTTTTTCTTAATATAGGTTAGAACTGCCTTTTCGGCATTCCTTAGGTTTTGATATGTTGTGTTTCAATTTTAGTTTGTTTCAAGATATTTTTAAAATTCTCTTTTGATTTTTTTCTTTGACACATTGGTTGTTCAAGGGTGTTTTGATTAATTTCCACATATTTGTGAATTTCTAACTTTCCTCCTGTTATTCATATCTAATTTCATACCATGCGTGTCAGGAAAGATACTTGATATGATTTCAGTTTTCTTAAATTTGCTAAGACTTGTTTTGTGACTTATCATGTGATCTATCCTGGAGAATGTTCTGTGTGCACTTGAGAAGTGTATTCTGGTGCTATTGGATGTAGTGTTCTGTATATATCTATTAAGTCTATTTGCCCTAAAATATGTTTCACATCCAGTGTTTCCTGGTTGATTTTCTACCTGGATGATCTATGCATTGTTGAATGTGTGGTATTAAAGTCCCCTACTATTATTGTATTGTCTATTTCTCCTGTCAGGTCTGTTAGTATTTGCTTAATATATTTAGGTGCTCCAATGTTGGGTGCATATGTATTTATAACTGTTATATCTTCTTGATGACTTGACCCCTTTATCATTATATAATGACCTTCTTTGTCTCTTGTTATCATGTTTGTCTTAAAGTCTATTTTGTGTGATATAAATATAGCTATCCTTGCTTTCTTTTGGTTTCTATTTACATGAGATATATTTTTTCATTCTTTCACTTTGAGCCTATGTGTGTTAAAAAGCTGAAGTGAGTCTTTCGTAAGCAAGATGTTGGGTCTTGTTTTTTTAATCCATTAATGTCTTTTGATTGGAGAATTCATTCCATTTATAGTTAGAGTAATTACTGATAGGTAAAGACTTACTAATGCCATCTTATTAACTGTTTTCTAGTTCCCTGTTCCTTGCTTCCTCTTTTGCTACCTTCCTTTATGAATTGACAATTTTCCATAGTGGTATGCTTTGATACTCTTCTCCTTACCTTTTGTGAATCTACTATAAGTTTTTGCTCTGTGGTTACCATAAGGCTTACATAAAACAGCTTATAGACATAACAGTCTATTTTATGCTAATAACAACTTAACATTTATTGCATAGAACAACACTACCCTTTTATTCCACCCTTTTATGTTTTTGATATTATAGTTTACCTATAATAGAAATTACTTTTATATTGTGTATCCACTTGTTTCAGCATTTCTTTCAAGTGGTTATAAACTCTCAGCATTTCTTGCAAGTGGAGATAAACTCCCTCAGCTTTTGTTTGTTAGGAAAAGTCTTTATCTTGCCTTCATTTCTAAATGACAGCTTTGTTGGGTAAAGTATTCTTGGTTGGCAATTTCTTTCTTTCAGCACTTTGAATATATCTTCCATTTCTCCCCGGTCTGCAAGATCTCTGCTAAGAAATCTGCTAATAGCCTTATGGGGGTTCCCTTATATGAGAGAAATTTTTTTTCCTAGCTGGGCTTTTAAAATCTCTCTTTGTCTTTGATTTTAGATGGTTAAAATGTGTCTTGGAGAAGATCATTTTAGATTGAAATTTTGGTGTGAACTATTAGCTTCGTGAACTTAGATGTACAAATCTCTCCCCAGGTTTGGGAAGTTCTCAGTCATTATTTCTTTAAATAAGCTTTCTACCCCTTTCTCCCTCGCTTCTCTTTCTGGGACTCCAATGATATGAACGTTGTTTCTTGGAATGGTGTCCTATAAATCTCATAGGCTTTCTTCATTCCTATTTATTCTTTTTTTTTTTTTTTTTTTTTTTGCGGTACGCGGGCCTCTCACTGTTGTGGCCTCTCCCGTTGTGGAGCACAGGCTCCGGATGCACAGGCTCAGCGGCCACGGCTCATGGACCCAGCCGCTCCGCGGCATTTGGGATCCTCCCGGATTGGGGCATGAACCCATGTCCCCTGCATCGGCAGGCGGACTCTACACCACTGCGCCACCAGGGAAGCCCCTATTTATTCTTTTTTCTTTTTCTCCTGAGATTGAATAATTTCAGTTGATCTGTCTTCTAACTCGTTGATTCTCTCTTCTTTTCAATCAACACTGCTGTAAAGTTCTATATTCATTTCTTCAGTTCAATCATTGTATTCTTCAGCTCCAAAACCTCTGTTTGGTTCTTTTTTATGTTTCTATCTCTCTGTTGAACTTCTCATTTTGTTCTTGTATTGTTTTCCTGATATTGTTAAATTGTTTATTTGTGTTGCCTTATAGTGCTCTGAGCGTCTGTAGGATAATTATTTTGAATTCTTTGTTGGGCAATCCCTGGATCTCCATTTTGTTGGGGCCAGTTATTAGAGCTTTTACTGTATTCCTTTGGTGAAGTCATGTTTCCCTAATTCTTTGCATTCCCTGTAGCCTCGGGTAGGTGTCTGTGTTTGAAGAAGGGCTGACTTGATCTGTGTTTTATGGGCTGACTTCATTAAGGGAAGACTTTCACCTATGGGTGGGGGCACACTGAAGTGTACTCTGGCCCCAGGTCTAGTGGTACAGGGTGCCAAGCGTGAGGGTATGTAGCAGCACTGGGTTCTTAGGGGGAGATGATGTCTCTTTGCCTCAGGCTGCTGGGGTCCACATCACTGACAATGGTGTAGTGCTTGGTGAGTACTGCAGGAGGTCCACAGTGGCTGCAAGGGCTATTGGGGTCCTCAGTGGTACTTCTAGGTCCAGTGGCTAGGGACCAGGGCAGGCAACAGTGGCGGCTGGAACTGGTGGTGTGCACACACTCAGCTGTGGGGGCCACCTGCAGGTACCTGTGTAGTGGTAAGGGTTGGCTGCAAACACACACATAGTGTAGTGGTGGGGGCCAGGAGCCAATGACATGTTCACTGGAATCTGCAGGGGCCCTGGCTGTTAGCATGTTCTTCTGTGTCTCCAAATCTCCCCCTAGGTATGCACCCTTCAGGAGGTTTGTGATGGGCATCAGGCCAGTGGGTGAAAGTGCATGGCTGGAGGGGCTAGAATTGAATGTGCACACGGCAGTGGGGGCAGCTGTGGGAGTCTTGTACTCACGAGTTGCAGAGGCCTAGGCTGGTTGCTGGTGTCCTTCTGGGCTCTGGTCGGGGTGGGAGAGGGGAGGTAATAGGGAGGGACTCAGGTGACTGGCGTCAATGAATGAGAACACCTTTCATCTGTTGGGTGAAAGCTAGTGAAATCTGCAGGGGGTCTGTTGTGACTGTGCTGGCCACTAGTTTCTTCAGTGGCAAAATCAGCTGGGTTTGTCTGCATATCAGGTCTCTGTAACTGCAATTGCTCCTACTGCATAGCTGCCATTGGTAGCCCCTGCTTTGTTTCCTTGTTTCCTAGCTGTCTCTGTGTGTCTCAACTTTGCCTGCCTGGGTAGGGGGAACCAAAGTGGGACCTTTGTGTAGTGTTCCAAAAGGCTGGGTAAGCAAGTTGCTCACCCAGCTGTTCCTTTCCTGACAAAGGGAACTCCCTCTAGCTGGGAAGTTCACTCTTGGTGCTGAGCAATGCCAGCCAGGGGATGGGATGATAACAGGCAAAATGAAGCTGTCTTCATTCTCTTCTGGTGCTGTTATTCTTAGGTGTTTCATTCCACTGTGCTGTTAGGGTTTCTTAAGTGGACTCCAGAGCTCTCCCAGAGCTGTTTTTGTTTGTGGATAGCTGTCTAATTGCTGATTTTTGTGGTGGGATGCAGGCTGTATTCTCCTACATCACCATTTTGGTCTCACCTATTGTTTTTTGGCTGATACTTTTAAATTACCTGCTCCAGTTAGGCCACAGATACCCTCATCTATTGATGCACTTGAGACCCCTTTGCTTTTCCTTTGGAATAACATTAGCTAGGGCTCATTCAACATAATTTCAACTCGTATGTTTTCTGAAAATTCCCTAGTAGCCTCCTTTGTCCATGCTTAAATGATTTTGGAAGTCGAGAAGGGAGACTTCTAATATGTATACCCATTTTTTTTCTGTCAGTAAAATGGAAGTATTATGGGACTCTTCACTTTGATAAGTTCTCCCAACTACTCTGTTATCACTCAGTTGAACACATATGAAGGTGATAATGTCTTAGATCGAGGGCAACCAGTCTACAAACAAATGTTAAGTGGCTCAAAAATAGATCTATAACCACAGCTGCAGCTCCATCAAGTCACCAGCTGGACACGTCCTGGGAGAATAGAATCTGGCTTCCTTTGTTTTGCAACATCAGCTCACTGTTTTTTGTTTTTAATACATTTTAACTTGAAAAAGTTAAATTGCCCTCAATAACTGAAAGCACCCCATGCTGTCAGGATTAGTGTTGAAATCTTCCAGCTCACATAGGAGACAGAAGATAGTCCTCATGCCCACTCTCTGGAGAGTCTCTGGAGGGGCCGCTAACCACATGATCACTGCTTCCCTTATTCCACCTACCTCTGAACAGCATGAAGCCTCAATTAGGTCAGTGAAGAGGTTTTAAACACTGCTCTGCAGACTGGAATGTACTGGTTGCACATCAGGTTTATCTAGGGAGATTTTTAAAGACATGACCCATGCTCAAGGAATGGGATGTGCTCAGAAATATTTTTTTAAGTTCCTCCAGTAATCTTGGTGAATAGCCAGACTTTGGAATCATGACTCAGAGCATCAAAGAGAAATGTAGCTCCTTTCCTTTCTGTCTTGTAAAATTTACACTACTGTCTATAGCTGTGCTGTCCAAAATGGTAGATGGCAGCTACTCCCAACACGGGGCTATTGAGCGCTTGAAATTACATGGCTACTTGAGATTTCAAAGGCATGTTGAAATAACAGTATTTCGGACATAGTGGGTTAAGTAAAAATTTTTATAAAACCTTATTTCACCTGTTTGTTTTCATATGTTTTAATGTAGTTACTAAACATTTAAAATTACATATGTGACTTGCATTAGATTTCTTCTGGACTGTCCTTATCTGGAAGGCATCTGTACCACAGCTCAGGAATTTTGAGTCATACAAGGAATCTTGTAGATGATACAACCTTTCATTTCATAAATGAGGATACAGGCACCAAGGTGGCTGCTGCGACTTACTCAGGTCCCTGACTTGGTGGTAGAGCCAGGATGTACATAACTGGATCTCCATTGAGCGGTAGCTTTTCCCTCCCATGCTGCCTGTGTTTGGCTGCAGTTGCCACACTGAGTGTTTCCGGGTTCCTACAACACTGGGGCATGAAAAGGCTTACTACCCTCAGCCCCTGCTGCAGTCTCTGCTCACCAGATCCTGTCTGCCTAGCTGGTACTTCCAAATTCATTACTAAAAAGCCATATATGGGCCTTAAGTCAATGTCTCCCCTTTTCATCATCTCACATTAATTACTAGCTTTGACTCCACAGGGAGCTGTGGTTTCAGTAAAGTCTTGATATCTTTCCAAAGCATGGCTGGGAAAAACAAAAGCAAAAAACCCAAACCAACAACAACAACAAAAAAACAAACCCTTCTAACTAATTGAGAAGTGTGAACCTTTGAAATTCATTAATAATTTTTCCCCCCAAAGTTTACTACATCTTGATTTTCTCTGGCATCCACAAAACAATGTTCCTTCTCCAGTAGTAGTTCACTCTTCAGAAGGATGAAGTGCTGATGGGTGGTGAGCCACTCCTTGGCTTCTGCCCTTTAGCCATAAAAACAAGGTTTTTTTTTTTGTTTTTTTTTAATGACATCAACATAGCCTTTCTTATATAAGACTTCTTTTTAAGCTAAAAAATATTTTCCTTCTTTCTCATCTGTTAATAAATTATTTGAGAAATGTAAACAAATAATGTTAATAGGTAGCATACAAAATATTTCTAGAATCCATTGCCCTGCAACAGGAATATCTGCTGCTCTGAATGGTGCATTCCAGGGACCCACTTTCCCGGATGATTCCAAGCTGGTTGAGGTCCATGTACGTACATGTTCCAAGATGTGTGTATATGTGTGTCAAAGTGAAGACACAGAGAAACACCTGGCTGATGTCTTTGCGTTTTGATGTCTTTTCTTCTGGATTCCTTAGGTTTAAGCTGAGCTGTCAAGTGTAGACTTTATAGAGTAATTAACCCAAGTCACTGATAAATTAAAACGCCCCAGGAAAATAAAGCTAGGTAAATAAATCTGGTTTTAGAATTTCTGAGAACTAGGTCACAACATGATTTCTAACTTCAGTCCATTACTATTTAGTTGAATCCTTGCTGCTGGCAGAAAGCAGGCAAGTTCTCCTTCCCTGACTCCAAAGCCCTTGTATGCGGGACAGCAAAAATTTCTTTTTATGGCCCTATTTTCCTCGTGACTTATAGATGTCTTTCACTGCTGCTGATTCTTTCTGACCATAGAGATAGTCACTATGTGAAAAGAAATAAGAATAATAATCAATGGATGACATGTTTAGAGATGACAGTATCAACACCATCTGCAACAGCAGGCTGCAGCCTATGCTGGTATGTATGCTACCATACAATTATTTATAAATGGAGGAGGTGGAAAGAGTTTTTGAAAGTCTCTAGCTTTGTTGAGGGGAAGAGCTATTCTTTAGTAATAAAAAACCTGAGATGAGGTAGTGAGGGAATATGGTGGGTGTGGTCTGGGATGTGGCGTCCTTGGAAGCCTTCTTCCCAGTGGCAGGGATTGATGATTTATGATCATCCAGGTGCACTTTCTCCTTGATGAACTGATGACTTCTAAGGTGTGGGAAAACTCTGGTGCCTTACAGCTCTAACAATCGCAACTTTTCTTGATGTACCTCAAAAACACACACTCTTCCTGTTAAAATATCTATGTGGGGCTTCCCTGGTGGCGCAGTGGTTGAGAGTCCGCCTGCCGATGCAGGGGACACGGGTTCGTGCCCCGGTCCGGGAAGATCCCGCGTGCCCCGGAGCGGCTGGGCCCGTGAGCCATGGCCGCTGAGCCTGCGCTTCCGGAGCCTGTGCTCTGCAACGGGAGAGGCCACAACAGTGAGAGGCCCGCGTACTGCAAAAAAAAAAAAAAAAAAAAAAATCTATGTGACCCTTGGGAAAATCTCAAAGGTAGTGTATTGCTTTAAACATTATCTATGTTGCTACTGTTTCCTTCTTCTCCTGCTACTATGAGCAGGCTTCTCAATGTCACAAGGTATCTGTTTTTAAGCAGAGTTGTCTCTACTTCTCTATTTAAAGCATCAAGACATCTTCCAGATTTACGTAGGTTAGAAAGAATGCAGAAGCCACAGTTTCAGTTTCATATTTCTTAGAGGTCTACATCCTTAAACTTTGAAACAAAACATGAACAATCTCTCTCTACACATACATAATAACCCCAGTGCAATGTTTTTAAGCTGCAAGTTGCAATCCATTAGTGAGTTTTGAAATCTATTTAGCAATCAAAATCTTTCTTTTTTAATGAAATCGACTAAAATAAAAAATGTAAACATTGGTTTCTGAAACTTTGTTTTATATATATCTATTTCTATATCTTTATCATCTATCTACCTAGCTTGTCTATTATCTATCATCTCTTTTCTGTCATCTCTCTATCTATATTAGTTTCTCGTTAAAAAAGAGTTTTGAAGAAAATCTGTTTTGTGGGAACTGTCAGAAATAGATTATTAGATTCTGTGACAATTCTTATGATTTCTTACTATGCTAAATAGGGAACACTTCCTGTGAGTTTGCGTATATGATGATGTCCTCCTTTCATAACTTCTTCCTCCCAGAGCTACATGTTGGATTTTTTGGGGGGAGTTTTGGGGACTTCTTTTTTTTGGCCTTTTAAAACTGTGTGTAGGGACATTAATAATGATTAATACTAACTCTTTTTTTTTTTTTTTTTTTTTTTTTTGCGGTACGCAGGCCTCTCACTGTTGTGGCCTCTCCCGTTGCGGAGCACAGGCTCCGGACACACAGGCTCAGCGGCCATGGCTCACGGGCCCAGCCGCTCCGCGGCATGTGGGATCTTCCCAGACCGGGGCACGAACCCGCGTCCTCTGCATCGGCAGGCGGACTCTCAACCACTGTGCCATCAGGGAAGCCCTAATACTAACTCTTAAAGACATCTAGAAAAATTATTAGAGGCCTTTTAATCCTGGCTCCAAGCTCTCTGGGCCAGATCCAGCTTCTGTTCCTCCTCACTGATGCCATCCAGCAGAAGAGGCAGGTAAAATGTCAGCTCCTTGAAGCCTTTGTCTTGGTGGGCACTGGCTGTCAATGGGGCATTAAATGAAAGAGGTTGTGGAGGAATCAGGCACCTGTTCAAACAGTCTTTCATGTATCATTCTTCATGAATGTACTTGGAGGTCAATAGCCAATGAGACTTGTTTAAACTTCTGAGCAATAGGAACACCAAACCAGAAACAGAAATTTAAAGTGAAAACTTTACAATGGTATGAAAAGCAGAGCATAATTTCTAAAGGAGTAGATATCATGTGAAATATTGCTTCCCTATGCAATTTTGACACTTCGGTCATCCACTCTGGGTATAGAATCTGGTACTTCTTTGATTGTCAATCCAGAATAATAGAGCTGTCATTTGTCATCTCAATGTCTAAGCAACAAAAGTCACCTACAAAGATAGAGGCCAAAAATAATTTATATTTTCTGGTTTATCCTTCATTAGAACTATTCTGCTTCTTGGGGAAAGGAAGACACAGACACTGCTGTCAGTTCCTGGTGAAGCTGGCAAATAAGACTTTCTTATATATTTCTGAACTAAGAAAAAACATATAGTTCTAACTGACAACGCTTCTTTCAATAAAACAAAAAAATTATGTTTAGAGTGGCATTTTATCAATTTCCTCACTGAAAATGAACAGTGTATATTACCCAGATTCTTAGTAATAAAATACAATTTAACAACCATTATTACCAGGATTTTATGGATTTCAGTAGTCATTGTCAACCATCATGATCAAATTTAAATACATTCTTTTTCCTGTCTATAATTTTGGCTAAGCTACTATATTCATATATTTTATTTCCCATATATAGCAAATAGTATTTTGATACTTAGCAAATACAGTTTAATCCTGAACTATGAAGTTCAGAAGCTTTTTGGCTTCCAGAGAATGACATCTGACAGATCATGGACCTACAAAAGTTAGTACTATTCTTTCACACTCAGAATAGAAACTCTGTAATACAGATCTTTCATTTCAATACAGTATAGATAACAGATGATGTGGTTAAGTGGAAACAGCTGGGAGTTTTGCACTATTATTACAAATCAGAACTCTAATACTTCCTTTTCACTGCAAGCATTTGTTAATCTCAGCTCATCTGTGGTTCTAAGTGTTGGTTTAGTTTGCTTTCTTCATAAAATGGTATCTCTTGACTTGTGAGGCAAGATCTCTTAGGTTAAATTGCTAGGTCATGGTCATTCTTACTGGTATCCAATAAAAGCAAAAGTAATACGGCAGCATTGTTTTCAAACAATTCTCCAGCAGATTATGTTCTACTTATAAACTTGCCTATAGAGAAGGAATATTGTCATGTATCTGCATGTGGAAAGGAAGTTACATCTTGACATGTTTTCTAATATTTCATTTGTAGTTTTCCTGTTAATGTTTTTACTTGTTGAAAGATGCAGAAAATATTTGAAAGCTAATTTTTGAAGGACTTGTAAACAAAGGTGACACCATTATCCCACTTTTAATAGAGCATGAATTTTTGAGTGGATGTACCAATTTAGTGTTAATTTCCCCAGGTGCTTTGTGAACATTAGTATGGATATTTAACATGTCCATATGTTTGAAAATGTTGCTCCCTTGGCCTCATCAGAACAGAATTATAATCAAGCCAAGTGCTCAAATACTATTCTTAATAACTCTTCTATTAAACCCCAATATTATTAGGAAGATTATTAATTTTTATTCGTTAGTTACTTGTTCCTCTCTGATGAATTTGAAGTTTTTAAATAATTCATGTACCTGAAGAGAAATGACAGTATTTTAGGGGGTTGTGTTTTTCTACTTTTATGTGCTAACTTTTATGCTGACAGTATTAAAATTAAATTCACTGGTCAGAGCTCTGGTGATTTGAGATATTTTAAAATGTCACTTTTCTACAGCTATTATTGTACATTTTGCGGGTAAATGACATACAACTTTTATCCTAGAGCCATTTATACCCTGGTATCAAAAGAGATTTTAAAATTATATATAAGTTTATATATATAAACTTATATTTGAATGTAAGTTTTAATACTAAGAAATACCCATATTTCCTTTATTTATATGGTTGAATAAACTTTTTGAGATTTACAAAATAATCACATTATGTTTGTTTTTTTAGAATTACCCCTGGACTCTAAATTTGTAAGATTCTTTTAAAATATCTCATAAACATCTGGCTACTATCCAAACCCTCATTTAGTTTTATACAGTGGAAAGACATTTGACCATCAAATAGATCTTTGATTCTTATGAAGAATAAAGGACCATATATCTAGTAAAATAGTACTATCAAAATAGTAATTCTCGGGCTTCCCTGGTGGCGCAGTGGTTGAGCGTCCGCCTGCCGATGCAGGGGACGCGGCTTTGTGCCCCGGTCCGGGAAGATCCCACATGCCGCGGAGCGGCTGGGCCCACGAGCCATGGCCGCTGAGCCTGTGCGTCCGGAGCCTGTGCTCCACAACGGGAGAGGCCACAACAGTGAGAGGCCCGCGTATCGCTAAAAAAAAAAAAAAAAAAAAAAAAAAAAAAGCAATTCTCAAAAAAGTTCCTGTTTATTGCGTCATATAATCAAGTGATTAATGAAAAGAGGCTAACAAATGGTTTGTATCTGAGACTACAAAATATAAAGAGCTATCTGATCACCCTCATTTTGATGTACATTATCTAGATTATGTATATTACATATATCATATATATGTGTATATGTCATTGTATTAAAATCCACACCAGTTTAGAACTGAAAAGACCCTTAGAGACCTTCTACACCAGAGGTTCTCAGATTGGAGTCACCTGCAGAGCTTTAAAACTTGCTTAGAGTGAGCATCCTGTAACAAATCGAAATTTCTGGGATTGGGCCCCAGGCATCAAATGTTTAGAAATTCCCCAGGTGATTCAATGTGCAGCCTAGTGTAAGAACAAGTGGTCTAGGCCAGTAACCCTCAAACTCACTGTGCATAAGAACCACCTGTAGAGTTGGTTAAAACATAGATTCCTGGTCCTTACTCCCAGAGCCTGGGCTTGGAACTGACATTTTAAAAAATCCCATGGTCACTGGGGGATGGGGGGGGACGGATAAATTGGAAGATTGGGATTGACACATACACACTACTATTGATATATTTAAAATAGGTAACTAATAAAGACCTACTTTATAGCACAGGGAAATCTACTCAATACTGTGTAATGGCCTATATGGGAAAAGAATCTAAAAGAGAGTGGCTATATGTATATGTATAACAGATTCACTTTGCTGTACAACTGAAACTAACACAACATTGTAAATCAACTATGCCCCAATAAAATAATTAAAAATTTTAAAATCCCAAGTTCTATGTATTGAATTGTTTCTCCCCCCACCAGCCCTAATTTATATGTTGAAGCCCTAACCCCCGATATGACTGTATTTGGAGACAGGGCTTTTAGGAGGTAAAGTTACATGAAGTCGTAAGGGTGGGGTGATAATCCAATAGGACTGGTGGTCTTAAAAGAAGAGGAAGAGAGAAAGAGATCTGTTTCTCTCTACATGTGCATGCACTAAGGAAAGGCTATGTGAGGTTACAGCAAGAAGACAGGAGACAGGAAGAGAGCTCTCACCAGAAACCAAATCAGCTGGCACCTTGATCTTGGACTCCCCAGGGTTCAGAACTTTGAGAAATAAATTTCTGTTGTTTAAGCCACCCAGTCTCTGGTATTTTGTTGTGGCAGCCCAAGCTGACTAATATGCCAAGTAATGCTGATGCTAGCAGTCCAGGGACCACATTTTGAGTACCACTAGTCTAGGCCACATACCCCAGAAACTTTTTTAATTTGTCTGAGGGTAGTGCAGGGCGTCATTATTTTTTAACATTTCCTGGGTGATTTTAGTGTATAGACAGGATTGAGAACCACAGATCAAGACCAGCTTCTTCAACTTATGACTAGGATGCTAAGACTCAAACAGGTTAAGTGATTTGCCCAAGTTATCATGTATGCTATTGCTGAATTTTGCAAATTTATAGGAGAAAAAAAGAATTTCTTCACACAACTGGTATTTGACAGACACAGTCCTAGAACCCAGCACTCTCAGTTTCCAGTATTAAGCCACTCATTTTTCCCCAAACAACATTAAAATTTGCTTAATTCTTGCAGATTCATTTTAAGTGCCTTTTCCATTATAGTACAATCCAAGAATGTTGTAGTCTGTGCCCCTCGTCTGCTTCATAACAGTTGTTATTTGTTGCAACATGCTTAAAGACTGAATAGAAAGTGATATTTTATATATATACATATACATGTATATGAATATACATGTGGCTGACCTTCACACCACAATATTAATTTGCTCACCATGAACAGAAACACTGCTATCTAGTATTATGCTTCTTGTATAATAGCAGGAAACTTAGAAAATTGATTCATGCAATAAAAAGATGAAAATTTAAGACTTTTGAATGCCTTAAAAAAACCCAGGCATAAATGAGGATAAATGACCAAGATGGGTAGAATTTTACTGAAATTTCACCTCAAGGACAGGAGCTTGGTTTGGTAAGTATGTGGTGCTGAGCTTACTTTGCCCATAACTCGGTGGAAAATTATATCACAAGTAATATACACCGTCAAGTTTAACAGT
The DNA here is from genome assembly GCF_964374135.1 of Grampus griseus. Taxonomy (NCBI): domain Eukaryota; kingdom Metazoa; phylum Chordata; class Mammalia; order Artiodactyla; family Delphinidae; genus Grampus; species Grampus griseus. The sequence goes on from NC_139007.1 coordinate 45,373,162, forward strand.
GATAAAGGAAACACGCTATCTTGTGTACATTTTGAGTAGGCATTTGATTTTCCCTAAAATAAGGCTTATTTCTCCTTATACATTGACCTTTTGTTAATGGAAAAAAATGTATCTTGACATTTTTAAATAAATGGCCACAGTTAATGTAAGATATGAGAATCTCAAAAGAAGTTAGTTGTACTTTCTTGGCCAGTGATGCAGCATGGAGAAGTGGGAGAAAGGAAGCTTGGCTAGGAACCAAGAGGACTGACTTCTTATCTCTACCAGTAATTAGCAGCAGGGACTGTAACAATCACCACCTATGTTAACCTCAGTTTCTTTGTAAAAGGAAAGGGTTGGTATTATTCCAAGGTTCTTTTTACCTTGCTTCATAGATCATAAGTGCCTCTGTACTTGGGCTTTTAAATTTTGTTTCCATTTGTCCACAAAGGGTAAAAATGGCCACTCAAAAATTGCACCATTTTAAAAAGTCTTAAAACTTAAAACACAGAAGAAGAAACAAGTCTGTATTATTTGGAATCAGGTTAGAAAAAGATATTGAAAAATGCCATTGGATCACATACTTAGGTTTAATATCAGCAAACTGTCAATTATTCCTTATCTAAAAGATACTATGAATGCAAAGCAGACAAGATTTTCATTGCCTGATACAGTTAATCTCACCAGTAGAAGAAAAAGCCTGCATAGCCTGGCTATTGGAATTCATTATTTATAATACTTGGGCAGCAGAAATGTGAAATGAAACCTTATATTCTGAAAGCAACTTCACTAGTTCAGCCATTACTGAAATCAAGTAATACTTCCCCAAACTGCATATCCAACAAAAGTATTTAGAAATAAATATATCAGTGAACTGGTATAAATGAAAACCAATCTTCACAATATTTTATATCATTATTAAACCAGTACAAGTGTGGCAAATAAACCTATCGTCTAAATCTAATGCTTCATTTGATTCACGGGTCTACTCCTGTAGACCCGTGGTTCCCAAGCTTTCTATACATTGGAATCACAGGGCTTTAAACACCCTGTTATTATGCTTTGATTGGTACAGGCTACAGCCTGAGCATCAGAAGTTCTAAAAGCCCACAGGCTGTTCTAAAGTACAGCAAAGTTTGGGAAGCACTGCTATGGAGTATTGGTTCTAACTTTGGCTACATACTGGAACCATCTGGCATCTTAAAAAGAATATGGGATGTCTGGACGTCATCCTAGAAAGAATTAAATAAGAATTTCTGAGAGTAAGCCTGAGCATTGGTGTGTTTTAGGTACTCCCGCAGGTGACGCTAATATGCAGCCTTAGGGTTAGAGTTCTACTACAGAATACTGCCTGAATAACTCCTTATGGTCTCCCGAATACATGAGCATAAAGCCTCATAAGGTTTGGCTTCCAAACTAGTGCAAACCTGGCATGAACTCAACTACTTCAGCAGGGCTGTGAGTGGGGTGTATGAAGAGAGAAATTGGGCTATTTCTTGAAATAACAGACCATAACAATACACGGACATTTGGCAATCAGATTCCTGGGCCGTGAACCTGTCCTCAGAAACTTCTTAACACAATTCTTCCCTAGTTGTACTTTTCTGGAAAAAGCCAGAGTTTGGTAAAAAGAGGGGAATTAAGTACTACCCAAGCACCTGAATCACCCAATTAAAAACACCTCAATAAATATTTATTTTCTAAATTCCTCAGTGATGTCCAGATTTCTTTACAATTCTCAAAAGCCATGTTTAAGAAAAATACTAAATGCTTAAAATTTTGAGCCATTCCATAACTCTGAGTAAAGAACAAACTTCTAATTTCATCCATTCATGTGGCAAAAATTAATAATCATTTTTGTAATTTCAGAGAATAGTGCTATAGTTTGGTAGGTGTAAGGGACACCTTGGGTAGTTGTATGGTTAGGCCATTCAAGATGGCTGTTCTCTGGCTCCCTGTACATCTCCTGCTGGACCAGTCCCTGATTCTCTCATACAACTATCCAACCTCATAATTATAGGGCTTAATTTGTCCCTGTAACTGATGAGCCCACCTGATGTCAATTCCACCTATAAATAGTAGCCTCCTCCCTTGAGTAGAGAAGATTGTTGCCATGTTGTCTGTTGTAGGCAGTGGGGTGCCCCTCCAGGACATTTTGCTTAAGATCCCCTGTCCAATAAACCATTGATGTCTCTGTCACTGTTTCCAAGCTCTTTCTTTGGTCTCCAGGCTGGGCAACTACAAGGCTTGCAGGCCTGCAGGGTGCAGCCCAACAGTAGTTTAAGGTAACTCAGGGGATATGTAAAAATCATCAATTTCAAAAGTCAATGGAGAATGAATGGAGGATAACTTTCATCTGAGACCAGGACACAGACTGTAAGTGGGGCTTTAGATATGAAAAGTTAGTATGGGCCAAGTGGTTTAGTGGAAAGAGCCTGGATTTGATAACAGACAACGTAATCATATGTGGTCTGAGCCATTACATCTTGGGAAATTCACTTCAACTTTCTGAGCCTCTGTTTCCTCATCAGTCAAATGAACATAGTAATACTGACATCAGTGCCTGTGAGGGTAAAATGAGACACAGATGGAAGTACCTGGCACACGTAATGATCGATCTGTTAAAAGATTGTGAGGCCAGGAAACATGTATCTGAAGAATTATACGTAAACGCCTCAAATTGTGACTGAGGGTGGAGGGTTACAACTCAATTATGATTAAGAATGTAGGTGAATGTTTCCTTTCGTATTAATGATGAAAGCCAAGTTCAGGAAGCTTGAATCATCTGGAGATGAAGCAGTAGGAGCAGAACAGTCTAGGCAGTGGCAAGGAGCAGGTCAGCACTGGAAGAGTCAGGGAGGTGACAGGCCTGAGAAAGGAAGGTTGGAGAAATTGGTGGTGGATGTCTGACCAGGGCTGAATGCCCGGAGATGGAAGGGGAAGCTGAAGGATATTATCACTGAGGAAGTTAGTACAAGTATAGGGCAATAGGGTTTGAGCAAACCAAAATGATCACACCTCTTCGGTGACTCGACGATGTATCTCTTAGATGTAGGGTAAGATGGTTTTATGAATAGACTAATTTGGTCTGAGGGGGGAAAAAAACGCTTTTCAAGGATTGAAGCAGGTATACAGTCATGGACCAGCTGGCTGGTTAGTAAAACCTAAAGGGCAAATTTGAGTTTAATGACTTAAACAAGAGAACAGAAACCATATACTGGTAACAGCCCTGTAAGACTGGGGTTCATTAGGCTAGAGCCAAAAATAAACTAAGGACAACAACAACAAAAATACATTTTGTAAGATCATAGAAGGGATATACCTACTTAAGGTAAGTGGATGATAAACCAGAACTAACTCCCTTTTTTTCTTCCCTATCATGGAAAAAAATAACCCTTCAACCTGAAAGAGTAAAATGTACTTTGCAGTAGTTAATTGAAAGCTAAGATAGGTGAAGAACTTGTAAGAAAGCCTAGCTCTCTAAAGCTTAACTTCTCTTGCCTAGAAAAATTACATCTCAGCAAGGAGAGTTTACAAATAAGGACTTTCATCTAGAATCATCAGAGATGAACACTGAAAGACTGGGGATGAACAAATGGAGTTCCAGTTTTCAACAAAAAGAAGCAGCTCGATTCCTGAAACCAAGACAAGGAGCTTGTCACAGATCCTGAGCAAAATGAATAAACCTATGATTAAGGTAATATCTGGGCACTTAGAAAAGGAAGAAACTCAGAAGTTAACAAGAATTCACAAGTAGTCATTTCCTTTTTTGGACTATGTTGTAACACCATATAGCAAGGACATCTAATAGACAAAGCACATCTGCTGTTTGGGGCTGTAACTGGGGGAAGAGGTCACTTTTCCCTAATCCCTCAGTCTGGGAAATGATGGTGTACTTTAATTTCTACAAAGATGTCACGTACCCATGTGCATTAGCTGCTCTGGGACAAGGGAAGAAAATATTAAGTTACGTGAGGTTCCTCAACTGATGAGAATATTCCTCAACAGCATGCTAATTCAGTGTCAGCAGTGGAAGGCATCTGAGAATGAGAACTTGAATGTTGACATGGCATACAGACCGAATTTGCAGAACACGTGAAGCTGGGACGTAGAATTACTCAGTTACATCAGTGATACATAACATGTCAATAAGCTAAAAGAAGAGGCCTAACTTAACATGTGATTCTATTAAATTTTATTGTGCTAAGTGTTGAACAAACTATAATGGGTGTGGCTCGGGAAGAAGTGTTTTGGAGTGGGTGAGAAAAAGACATTATTGCTTCAGAATTTTAGTAGATTGTAATATAGGAGTCAATAGGGTAATATTGCTGCCATAATAGTGCCTAGGATTTACTTGGGGAAAATACAGTAATTAGAACCAAGCCGTTAAACATCTGTGTTATTTGAATAAAACCTTGAACTCAATTTTGGGGATCAGATTTTGAGAGGAACAATGGCAAAGTAAACCACCTTCCAAGGGCTTTCAGAAAAGATAAGGAAAAGCTGATGGAGTTGGTAGGTATCCAGACAAATTGAAGCGCTCTCCTGTGGAATTCATGCTAAATGCATCCTAGAAGACCCCAGAGGGCAGGATTGCAGATCTTTGAGCCCTACTATTTGGGGGACCATTTGCAAGAGGTGGATGTTATTCAGAAGCAGATTTCCAGGTCAATTTACAGCAAAACTGGGGGCAAAGGGGAATAAAAGACAGTGGGTACTGTCTCCTTTGAAGATTTCTTTTCTTTTTTTTCTTTTTTTTTTTGCGGTACGCGGGCCTCTTACTGTTGTGGCCTCTCCCGTTGCGGAGCACAGGCTCCGGATGCGCATGCTCAGTGGCCATGGCTCACGGGCCCAGCCACTCCGCGGCATGTGGGATCCTCCCGGACTGGGGCACGAACCCGTGTCCCCTGCATTGGCAGGCGGACTCTCAACCACTGTGCCACCAGGGAAGCCCTCCTTTGAAGATTTCTTAATCCTGGTTGCACATTCTGATCGCCTGGGAAGAGATTTTAAAATGCTGATGTTTACATGTTAGCCCTAGAGATTCTGATTTATTGGTCTGGTGTGGGGTCCCCATTAAAAAGTATTTTATCAAAGCTCCCCTGCTGATTTAATGTTCTAGGTTGGAGAACCACTGAGTTAGATGACTACTTATCTAGAGGTTAAATAAATCAAACCAGACGCTTTTTCTAAGGTCTCTTCCAAATTTGAGAAGGTAAGTGTAAATTAACACTTTTTTTCAATTATTAGAGAAGATTCACAATGAATCTTCTCTAATAATTGAATTAATATATGTAAATCTCTTAGCACAGTATCTGGCATGTAGTAACTCAAATATTCAATATTTTTATTGTATCTTCTCTATAGCTGTTCGATGGAGGTATTATATCTCTACATTACAGATGAGAAGACGGAGGCTCTGAGGTTAGTTTTCCAAGAACCCTCGTAGTAAATTGCAAAATGAGGATTTAAACCAGATTAAACTAGTTTTAAGTTCTAGAGCCCCTTATCTCCTCCACAGTCCACCTCTAAAACATCTGGAAGTTTATGCAAATTAGTGGTTTACTTGAGTGAACACTTAAAATATTTTAACAAAACCACTTCCTCTTGACCATTTTGTAAGGAATTTCTCTCCAAATGCAATTTCTGAAAAAAAGAAGCATAAAACTCGACATCCACATTTCTTTCTAATGTGGCCTGAGGGAAACTACTCTGTAGGTCTTGAGATACTCTGAGGATGGGAAAATGGAAGGAGGTGGCCCTTCAGAACTCAAACAAAGCATGGGAGAAGCAAGGGAGAAAAGCACTGCTCTCAGGTAAAACATCTCTAGTGCTAAAGAATGGATGAACATCTGTCACTGTACCGCCTAGCTCTGGCAGGTTAATTACAAGCCAAGGCTGAGGAAGCCCTGCGGTGACGGCCCTGGTCTTGTCTGCCACTTTCCTGAGGCCAGGTTGGATCAGGCTGTGTGCAATGGCTGCTGGAAGAGAAGGCAGGAAACTTCTCCAAAGGGGCTGTGACTACTAAGGTTGCAAATCCTCCACCTGAAAAACTCAGACGGATGAGGGGAGTCGGTCTCTCTCTCTTTCTCTCCCTCGTCCACCCAGGCCTAGGAGATAAGGTAAATTAAATTTCCTCTTGTGCGTTGTATATATCAAGTGTTCTGTTCCTGACCCTTTACCTTTGATTAACATCCGTTCAGTTTGCAGGGTTCAGTGCTTTTGGCTTTACTGTATTTTGTTAGTACGGTTAAGGCGAGGACCGCTTCTAAATAGGTGATTTCCACCCTTCTGTCTGAGAAGAGAGTAAAACCGAATTCGGGAGAAACGGAGGGGTAACAATTTTGGAAAAGGCGAGGGGAGTGGGTAACAGCCTCGGTGGTAAAGTTCTCAACGTTGGAGGAAAACGGTTTCCTCTCCCGGAGCTCTATGGAAGCATCAGCTCCTCCCCTCGGGCCTCCAAAAGTACCCTTCGCTTGGGGGCGATTCTAGAGTTGAACCCGAAGCGCGTGGGGTCATTAGAAACTAGAGCAAGTTGAAGCCAAAGAGGCCTGGCAGGGTAGGGGTGCGTGGAGTCGGGGCCCGAGTGGAGGGGAAGGCCGAGAGCCGCGAGTCCCGGGAGAGGAGGAGGAAGAGAAAGCGGGGCGGGCCGGAGGTCGGGGTCCGGCGGCGGGAAGGGGTCCCCGTTTCTCCCTCCCCGTCCTCGCCTCCCGGGGCGCTGGTGACGTTGCGGTTTCCTCCTCCCTGCAGCTGAGCCTCAGCGCCCGCCGCGTCCCGCCCTCCTCCCCTTTCGCCCACACCCCACCCGCCCGCGCCGGCCCGGCTCGCAGTAGCGCCGCCCGAGGCTGCAGCGGCGCATCCTGTGGCGCGGCGCCCACCCGCACCCATGGCGCGGCGGGCGCGCTGAGGGCTCGGCTCCGAGGGCGCCGGGGGCCCGGGCGCCCTGGAGTGAGGGGGGCCGGGAAGGGCTTCCGGAGCCTGGGCCCAAGCTGGGAGGCGACGCCCGAGAGGACGAAGCCGCGGCGGGGAGCGGTAAGCGGAGGGGCGCGCGAGTGGTGGGCAGGGGCGCGCGGCGAGCGCCGCTCTGGGCCCCGCGCGGCGCAACTTTCTTCCGGAGATTCGGGCGGGTGGCCGGGCGCTGGCGGGAGGCAGGCGAAGAGCCACGTCCCCCGCCGGGCGCAGAGCGCCGCGAGCTGCGCGCCCGAGCCCGGTTCCGCTGGGCTCCTGGAGGGCGCGCGAGGCGTGAAGCCGGAGCCGTGGGTTTCCCCGGCGGCGGGGCAGCTTTTAGTCCCTTCCCAGCCCTCGAGCGCCCAGCGCAGAGCCGGGCGCACCATAAGAACTCAGATCACTTTCGGTGCGTCGGGTCCGGCCGGCCCAGCAGCGATTTCCTGGACGGCCGGGGGGCTCCGGCTTCCCTCTGCCCGGTAGCCTGGCACAGCTTCGCGCCCTCCTTTCCCTGCATCTCTCCGTTAATTGGGGGTGGTAGTGGTCGTGGGTGCCGATGCTGGCGCTGGCAGCCCGCCTCTGCGATTGTGGAAGCTGGGCAGGCACGTCCCGAGCCTCCCCCAGGCGCTGGATTCCAGAGCCGCCCGGCTCCGCAGACACTTGGAGAAATTGTTGGTAAACCTCACTCCCTGGCAGCCCCTGGTGGTAGGGTGGGGCTGGGACGTGCTTGACTCACAGGCTGGGAAGCTCTGTGAGCAATGCCACATGGGCGCAAGATCTGTCGCGGCTGGAATCTGAGCTAAGTTTGTGACCCGAGAACTTTCTCATTTTCATTGCTCATTTGAGGCATCAGCCTCTGCTTAGGCTCTCGGGCATTAGAGCTGAAACCGAATCCATTGCTTAAAAAAAAGTAGGTGAACCTCATTTACCTGGAATTCCTTAGATCAGGAAATGCCACTTTTAATTTCTGGGAATCTCCGTGTTATAAAGTTTTTTAAAACGTTTTTTCATTAGTCATGGTTTAGTTAATGTTACATTAAATTTGAGAAGGGACGTTCTCACTGAGAAATAGTTTCAAAACAGGTTTTTTTTGAGTATTTTATTTTTCACATTATAGAGTTAACCTTTCAGGAATTTCCTTTTCTTCAGTTTTTAAAAATTTCTCAATAAATGATAACCCGTAGGAAATGAAATATTATGTGCAATGTTTTTTATTATTATTTTATTTATTTTATTTTTGGTTGTGTTGGGTCTTCGTTGCTGCACACGGGCTTTCTCTAGTTGCGAGCAGGGGCTACTCTTCGTCGCGATGCGTGGGCTTCTGATTGTGGTGGCTTCTCTTGTTGCAGAGCACGGGTTCTAGGCACATGAGCTCAGTAGTTGTGGCACGTGGGCTCAGTAGTTGTGGCTTGCGGGCCCTAGAGCGCAGGCTCAGTAGTTGTGGTGGCCGGGCTTAGTTGCTCCGCGGCATGTGGGATCTTCCCGGACCAGGGCTTGAACTCGTGTTCCCTGCGTTGGCAGGCGGATTCTTAACCACTGCACCACCAGGGAAGTCCCTATGTGCAATGTTTTATAGAATATTCTGACACTACTTCTAAAATGGGATCCCCAAATTGTTCGTAATGTTCATGGAAAAAATAAAATACAGCATTATCTGAGTATTTGTGTGTCATGTACTACAAGGTCCCATACAGATACGTGTCCTTTTATGAAGTGTGCAGGTAAGATGTGTTCTAGTATAACTGGAGAAGAGAAAATATTGAGTTTGATGCCTCCATCATCTAGTGACCTGTGTGGGTTCAGCAATAAGTGCAAGACAGTGCTGTTTACTTAGGAAACATACGGAAGGATATAAGAAACTGCCCCGGCTCTCCCCAAGCTCTTAAGGTAGAAAGGGCGAAACCATAAATAAGCAGCACCTGAGAGTCTGGGCTTGAGAAGCATCATTTTTCATTAATTGGTATATGATGTCAGTATTAGTGTCGTCTAGCTTTCGTTAAATAAAGACAGTGGCCTACATAGTACATTTTTACATTCAGGTTAAAAAGTATCGATAGTACAGTTACCAAGTAAAATGGAATTCTCAAAAAAAAGAAATGTGGATAAAGAGGGAAATTTGCCACAGAATACGATTTAGGCCTTTGTCACTGAGGGGATTATTAGCACCTTCCTGGTCCTGCTGGGTAGAAGCTGTTTAAAGTTCCTCCATCTGAGGTTAGGGGCCTGGTTATGGAAAGACACTGGGTAAGAAGTTAGCTAGGTTTGCCACATGAGGTCAGGACCATCATAATACCTAATATTTTTGTGTGCATCTACTTTAGTGTTTATAAAATTATTCCACAAATTAGCTAATTACAGGTTTTCAATGATATTTGTTTTCCAGTCCAATATCCCACAGTACTGCCTTGATCTGGTGGCCATCCAGGAGGGAAAGTTCTTAGCTTCACAGATGTTGCCCCACCCTTCCCAATACCTCATTATAAAGATTTTTTTAATCTCTGAAAAAGTGTCTTAAGATCATAGATGAAAATGCATTCTGCAATTAAACAAAAAAATATTTGTTTATACATTTCTTAATATTATTTGTAGCAGAATATTTTGGTATTTATTTCTACTTGCCTTGGATTACACTAAGGCATGAAAGAAATTACATGTTCATGAAAGAAATTACATGAGATCCACTCTATTATGATTTCAACAAATGATGGAGAGGAATAAAGAAAGATACATTTAAATTTGGGTTGTAATATATCAGTAACCTTCGTGTTCCAAAGGGGTAAAGAAACTACTAAAGGACTAGCCTTTTGTATTTGCAGCATGTGTTAAATATTACTTAAATCATTAGCATGTTTGAGTCCTAGACATAACACATTTTCTTATCCTTTTTTCACCCTCCCCCATTTAAAAAAAAAAAAAAAGAAATACTGTTATTGTCCTGGGATATGTTTGTGGCAGGCCTTTGAGGAGATCAAGAATGTCTGGTCCAGGGAACTCCATCATTATAGTGGATACTTTTATTCCATTTACTGAGAGGGGCTGGATCTTTACTATTATGAAGGAGTGGGTAAGGCAGAGATTCCATGTCCAGCAACCCTTCTGAAATAATGGGTCCAAGCGGAGGGCAGGACAGTTCTTATTACTATATTATAAAATGCCTTAGGGTTTTCTCATCTTGGAATTACATTATCTTCACCTACAGTGATTTGGAGAATAAAACTCTTTGGTGGTCACCAAATTACCAGTAGGTATTTGGATGACGCAGTGTAATCCTCTAAACCTGAGTCAGTGCCCAGCATGGGAATTAGGCAAGCGTGTAAGCCCAGAGTACCAAAAAGAAATTATTTTCCAGTAAAATTCATATGATTAATTAAGGGCAGAATGAAAGTAGAGATTAAAGTCCTAGATTCCAGAGGCACTGATCCATGCTTCTATTTGGTGATAGCAATAATTAGAAATGGATGAAGTTCAAAAAGTCTTGCCAACTCTAATGCCCAACTCTAATAGGAAATTATATTTTAAAAATTAAACTTTGCAAAAAAAATATAGTTCTGATGAACCTAGGGGCAGGACAGGAATAAAGATGCAGAGGTAGAGAATGGAGTTGGACTCGGGGAGGGGGAAGGGTAAGCTGGGATAAAGTGAAAGAGTAGCATTGACACCTATACACTACCAAATGTAAAATAGATAGCTAGTGGGAAGCAGCTGCATAGGACTGGGAGATCAGCTTGGTGCTTTGTGACCACCTAGAGGGGTGGGATAGGGAGGGTGGGAGGGAGGTGCAAGAGGGAGGGGATATGGGGATATATGTATATGTATAGCTGATTCACTTTGTTATACAGCAGAAACTAACACACCATTGTAAAGCAATCATACTCCAAGAAAGATGTTAAAAATCAAACTTTGCATTAAGTGGATAATATTTTTAATTGAAGCAATTTTTCTTTAAAGAAAATCTTTCTATATATGTTAGTTAATAAATGTAGTCCCAAGTTCTGACCCATCTAACTTTATTGTTTCACAACTTCTAGTTGCATATGGAAGAGTGGTTTGGTTAGGGGATGGTGGAGAGATATTGCAGGGAAGAATCATACTGGAAAGAAAATTAGGAAGTATTGTGGACGCGATTAAGAGGAGAAACTAGCGTTAATAAACTCTTATGAATTCATATACATTTAGACAATTGAAGGAAGAGTTCTTGATAGGTCATACAGCTACGTGAATGCTTGCATTTTAAAACTGACTAGTAATTTAATATTTTTTCAAATAATTCTAATATTCTGATATTTTAGCCTAGTGGAAATGGAGAGTGATGTAGAGCAGGTGTCTTATCCTCATTTTAGGGGTGTAGAAATGGAAATACCATGGAAGTAAGAGACTTATCTCTCATTTTTTTAAAATTTATTTTATTTTTGGCTGCATTGGGTCTTCCCTGTTGTGCGTGGGCTCTCTCTCTAGTCGTGGCGAGTGGGGGCAACTGTTTATTGCAGTGCACAGGCTTCTCATTGCAGTGGCTTCTCTTTGTTGCTGAGCACGGGCTCTAGGCGTGCGGGGTTCAGTAGCTGCAGCTTGTGGGCTCTAGAGCGCAGGCTCAGTAGTTGTGGCTCATGGGCTTAGTTGCTCCGCGGCACGTGAGATCTTCCTGGACCAGGGCTCGAAACCCGTGTCCTTTGCTTTGGCAGGCAGATTCTCAACCATTGCGCCGCCAGGGAAGACCTGTTGTCTCTCATTTGCAAGTAATTAGTGGTCTACCTTAAACATGAGATTAACCTAAATGGCGTATGTAATTCTACTTTTCTCCTTTATGACTCCACATTCATGTTGTTAAAGACTCTTATATTTCATTTTCCTACAGATCTAATTTATTATCCTGCTTACTCATTACTGTCCCTGAACTGTCAGCTCCCTGGAATGCTTATGTGCTTCCCAGGCTTCCGTAAACTGGCTGTTTACAGACCCTCTTCCCACAGCTCTCTCCTCTCACTCTGCCTATCTCTTCTCATCCTCATCAGGCTTCCATCCTGGGGCCCCTTCTAATTCCCACAAAACCCTAGGCTCATTGCTCAGCTCTCATTAGCTGGCTTCAGGTTTTTGGGTGCTTTACCAATTGTGTTGCTTCCTTCTGCTTGTCTCAGCAAGCTCCAGCCTGTTGAGGGTGTGGATTTCAGATCCTCTGTCAGATGCCCAGAAGAGTATAAACCTGCAGGAGGTAGAATATTCAGAGAATCTGTTGAATATCACAGAAAATAAAAGGGAATGATTTTACTTTGGGAAGAGAAGAAAAGATTGTTGAGGCCATCTGTTTATTTCTTGAATGGAGTTCAGTTCTTAATTCCGAATAACACTATGAATTTTGATGTGCTTTAAGATTACCGCTGAATTTCCTTCTATTTGTTTCGACTCCCTTGGGGTGTTCCATACACATGATCTTGGTAAGTGTTGTCATCAAATGTTAGTAGGTAATTTCTGAAAGAACAGAATTTGCCTCTTTAGTAATATGTAGAAGCTATAAACATCCTGATAATAAGCATGATTTGTTTTGGCATTTTATATGTGAGAATAGTTATAACCATTAGGTAAGTATAGTCCTGTTTTTAAAAATATAGCAAAAGACATGTATGCAGTTAACTCTCAATTACATATATGTGACGTATCCATTGTAGGTTGTGCCCATCTGCTTTGTCCTAGACAGAGTCAGAGAGAGTTTGCAACTGAGTGTATATATATGTCTGCATGCCAGAAACATTTTTTGGTATTATTTATGGAATTAATAGTGCCTCTCTTCTCCCCAGTAAATGTGGAAAATAGTAGGATAATCATAGTAGAATTCCTTGTGTGTGTTTAAATTAGTGTACATGATCTTTCAGAAGAAATTGAGTAGGTCCACACTCATTTAAAAAGCTGTCATTTAAATTTTTCCATTTGAAATATTCATTGCATACATAGATGCCATAGGGTTGTGAATCTGTTGATTAAATCAAGGATTTTACGTTTTTCTCATGTGTAACAAACTTAGCTACTAAGCAATAGGCATTTAATGTGTGCAGATGTTCTACCACAACAAAGTTGAGTCAGCATTTCATAACTCTTAAAAAGAACTTGTAAAGGAAATGGGCTCACCAAGCTTGTGGGCCTGTAATATTTTTATTGATGAAGTACACAGGCAATATACTGGCTTTACTGTGGGAGTCTAATTGCTATTGCAAGAAAAATGGAGATATTTGTTAGCGATTCCTGAAGTGGGAGATAACAACATTAGGTTGGTTATATAAGTCTTAGTGTAAAATGTAGTAATCTGTAGATTATGTTGTGAATCTGGTAGAGATTACTCATGTAAAGAAATAACAGACTACAAATTGACACCTTCATTTAGAGTAGTCCTTTACATTGAAGTATTGAAAGGGTTATAGCATTTCTAAAGTTAGCTTACACCCAGAAAGTTGTGTCAGTGACAAGAAACTCAAGAATTGCATGATAAAAATCATCAAGTAGTTTAAAATTGTTTCACGCCAAGGTGCACTCAACACCCTGACACCAGGTAGAGCAGTAGTAAAGGTGGCCTGGCTGCAGGATCACACCGCTTACCTTCTTTACAGTTGTGACTGTCAGCTTTTCTTCTTGACACGGTGCTCTTTTTGTTGTTTGGCTATATCTGAGGACAGACTATAAGTAGTGGATTTCTGGAATTCCACAAATTCTGGTTAAGAGCTCTTCTTGGGGCCTTGGCAGTTGAATGATATCATCCTAGGAGGTATGGATGGGGCCAGGCTCACCAGACCCGTGGATAATCGGGCAGGGGCCAGCTGGATTTAGGAATCACCTGCAGTGTTTACACTGCTCCCAGGGGGGGAATGGGCCTGGCAGGAAGGAAAAAGGAGACTGAAAGGGAATGTTGAACAGCTGTTTTCCATCTTCCCTGAAGAAAAAGAAGAGGAAATCGCCGTAGAGCAGGCATCAAGAGGGATTTATGCTAAATACAGGGAAGTTTTTCTGAATGTTTTAACCTTTAGAATGGATTTATGAAGGAGGCCTTTGAGTTCTTCTCTGTTTAGAGAGGTTTAAGTGAGGTTGTCCAGAAGGGATGTTAGCATTTATCTTCTGGGGTTCTAATTTTATGACCTCTGCTCATCTGGATTTGAAAATCTTAGAAGTTAAAAATGACTTAATTATATGAATGTAGAAGAAATTGTCAGTTTCAGTGTTTGAAATGCGAGTTGTTTTTATAGTTTCTACTTAGCATTTTTATTTATTAGAGCAAAGTATTTGCTAACTGGTTAAATATTGATTCTATATAAGACTGCTTCAACCTTTCATACAGATACACATTACAGTGTCTGAAAACTCCTCTCCTCTATGCTTAATCTGTTTTCTCCCCAAACAGGTCACTTTTCTCCACATTTCTTTTTTATTTTAGAAAATGTTTAAAAAGGTCTTGGCATCAGACTATGGTGTTCCATTTGGACTTTCAGTAATATCTTTTACTTTTCCCTGCCCCATTTTTTCTAGTAGAACTAGACTGGCAACAGTGGTCACCTGAATGTATGGGGCATTCATTAGCCATGTGGTCAAAACATAGAGGTTGCCCATGTCAGAAAGAGTCTGGAAACTTCCCTCATATTCCAAACTTCTTATAGCAGTATTTTGGTTAAAAATAATAATAGCATTTATAGAAACAATGTGAACTTTGCTTCATTTTTGTTCAGGAAGATAGACTCTCTAGTAGAATTTTTTTTTCCCTCTCCAGTTTTATTGAGATATAATTGACATACAGCACTGTATAAAAGTTAAAGGTATACAGCATAATGATTTGACTTACATCATGAAATAAATTTAGTGAACATCCAGCATCTCATATAGATACAAAATTAAAGAAACAGAAAAAATTTTTTCTATAGTGAACCAGTTTTTCTACAGTGAAGTAGGAGTTTACAGAAGAGGAAGGGGAGGAGGCCAGAATGATCCTTGTAATGGATTAGAGCTGGAGACTAAGTGTGAACTCATGTTTAGCTTAGTATCAGTACAGATGGTTAAATTTAGAATTGTTTATAGATACATGTATTATATATACATGGTTTAGTATACACGCATGTATTTCCTCACTGTGTCAGCTGCAAAGGACAAGCAGCAATGATACCCTGGTGGTAATGAGCACACCTAGCGCTCAGTTCTTGGTTTTTAAAATCATTCTTCACAAAAGTAACCAGGGCTCCTTAGAGAAATGGCTGATTCTAGGACTGGGCAGGAAATATACAAGGTGATTCTGGAGCATCTTGCAGTGGCAGAAAATAAGGAAGTGTTAAAAAAAAAACCCCAAACCGAAACTAAATTATATTCAAATTTTTTTATCTTTTACCTAATATCCCATTTCTGTTCCAGGATCTCACCCAGGACACCACATTATATTTAGTTACAATAGCATGTCTCCTCAGGCTCCTATTTTCTGTGAAAGTTTCTTAGACTTTCCTTGGGTTTGAAGACCTTGACAATTTTAAGGACTGGTCAGGCATTTTTATAATGTCTCTCGAGGGCTTCCCTGGTGGCGCAGTGGTTGAGAGTCCGCCTGCCGATGCAGGGGACACGGGTTCGTGCCCCAGTCCGGGAAGATCCCACATGCCGCGGAGCGGCTGGGCCCGTAAGCCATGGCCGCTGAGCCTGCGCGTCCGGAGCCTGTGCTCCACAATGGGAGAGGCCACAGCAGTGAGAGGCCCGCGTACCAAAAAAAAAAAAAAAAAAATATATATATATATATATATAAATGTCTCTCGAGTGGGATTTGTCTAGTATTTTTCTCATTATAATACTGGGGTTTTAGGTTTGGGGGAGGAAGAGCATAAAAGTAAAGTGCCATTTTCATCACATCATATCAAGGGTACAGATCATAAATATGACTTATCATGGCTGATGTTGACCTTGATCACCCGGCTGAAATAGCGTTTGTCAGGTTTCTTACTGTGAGGTTATTCTTTTCCCCCTGGTCCATACTGTCCTCTTTGGGAGGAAGACACAGTCCACACTTAAGGAGGGGGAGGTCATGCTCCACTTCCGAAAGAGCAGGGTATCTACACCGAACATTTGGAATTCTTATGCACAAAAGATTTGTCTTTTCTCCCTCATGTATTTATTTATTCAGTCATTTTTATATCAGTATGGACTCATGGATATTGTTTTTATACTTTGGGTTGTAATCCAGAACTATTTTATTTATTTTGTTGCTCAAATTGTTTCAGCTTTGGACTGAATTTGGGTCCAAATTCAGTTGGACTGAATTTGGGTCCAAATTCAAACAATTTGGGTACTCTTTCAGTTGGCTCCTTTGTCCCTTTGACATACTGCAATCTAGTAGAATTAATTTGTGGTGTCAGACCAGTTGTGTTTTTTCTCAGTAAGAAAATTAGGTAGGACTTAAGATGTAATCATCTTAAAAGCAGGCTCATAGCGATGCTGCAAAAGGTATTGGAAAATGCACGCTTAGCCAATATTGGGTCAGTGGGTTTGGGGGATGTCAAGAAGTGGAGCCCAACAATGTCAGTGTCTTTGGCAACTGGAATTAAATGTTTCTACTTAGTTTCACAGCCCATAGTTTCAAAGCAATTTTGAAATGTTTTTCACAATTACCTTTCTCAGAGGAAACTGGTTCTTGGAATCACTGAAAAGCCTGCAGAGTTAACTTAGGTAAAAGTGTCTTTTAGTGTCTCCCTTAGTTGTGAGGTTAATTTCTTTTATTCCTCTGTCTTTAATGTAAGTCTTTTACAAGTTAGAGCCTGTTGGCTCTAATGAGAACCCAGGAGGAGTAGAGAGCAAGATAAGAATCGATCTGTTACTTTTATGCAATAGTTCAAATTATCCTTTCTTAAACTCTAGTGTGAAATTTTAAGATCCACCTTTTTTTCTAAGGAAACCAGTATTGTTCAGATTAGATTCATCTTGTTTACCACATGCTCTGCTAGGGTTCTAAGATTTTCACCATTACAGTTTTTAGATTTACTGTGACTTGCATAGAGTTATTCTGTATAATATTCAAATTAACAAATGGTATTTGAGTATGTGCTGTGGGAACTTTAAAAATTCTGTTTCACCTCTACTTGTGAAATTTCATCTGGCAAGTTTTAGGATAAGTTGGACCACTTTCAGTATCTCTTTCTTGGGGAAGAAATCTGTTGGCAGTATTTATACTACTAAAGTGCCATAAAATGATCAATTCTGCGCCTAAAGAAGTTGAGTGGAGCTAGAAGTATTAGGGTGGTGATGTAACAGACCCTTCTTTGTGTGTTTACATCCTTTTTTCTTGTTGGTGAAGCCACTGAAGTTTGTTTCAGTGATTGCAAGTTTTAGAAAAGATAAATCTGTGTTATCAGAAATGAATGCTTTGATATATAACTTTTTTTCAATGTACTTTTGAACCTGGAAAGTCAGATGAAAGAACGTTCTACTTTAGCAATAGAAATACTGAAAGGATTTAGTCATTCAGCGAGTACTTGCCAGGTACTTCTGTGTTTGAGGGGACGTCTGGGTGGAGGCAAAGAGGGGCGGCATGCAAAAGAAATATGACATGGTTTCCAGCCTTCAGGAGCTATAAAATCTGGTTGGAGGATAACTAAATATGAAACTTTATGAGAACAATTAAGTGTTGAACAGAGACAAATGCATGCAGCAGGATTGCAGGAAGGAAGATGTCTGTGAGGCTTACGTGGGCAGAGAATACTCAGCTAGGAAGGGGAGAGTGAATTGGGCCTCAGAGGATTTTTATGCCAGAAAGGGGAGGGGAGAAAGCATTGCAAGCAGAGCCCGCCAGCTAAGCAAAGGCACAGGAAGAGGAGTGAGCAAAGGAATGGGGTGGCTGCCAGGTCAAGGAGAACTTCTTAGAAAAATCATGGGAATTCACTTGTCTCCTTTTATGACATTCTCTCTCCTTTTGTCCTTACCTTCTTTGTATACTCTTTCATTCTTTTCCACAAATATTTTTGAAGGCCTGTGTTGCATGTAATCATTGGTGCATGACACCATAGGAAAGACAAAGAAGACTCAGACCCCTGCCTTCTACCAGCTTATACTTGAGCAGGTGAGATCTGCCTCAGATCCCTTTTGGAGCCAGAGAGGACTGACAATAAATGTGAGAAAAGAAGATAACAAGTACCTTCAAGTAACTCAGTGTGCATATTGACTCCTTTTTAGGGCCCAATTCAGATACCACCTCCTCAGTGGTGGTATCTTCCTTCCTCCTTCCTTCTTCAACTCAGCCGGAAGTATTAACTTCTGTAAATTTAAGTAGTACTTTGTAATTCTCATGCAAACTTACCTCCTTTTTCTTTCTTTGATTTTTTGTCTTGCGGGATATGAGTTCCCGGACCAGGGATCGAACCCATGCCCCCTGCCATGGAAACACGGAGCCCTAACTACTGGACCACCAGGGAATTCCCTTACTTCCTTTTTCTTTAGTGGTTTGTGTTAATATTTTCTTTCTTTTGTCATGTTATACGATGGCATCAGCACTTTCTTGGTTGACATCATCCCTGAATTCCCAAAGAGTATTGAGCAATGCATATATGGGGCCATAGGGGAGACCACTTATGGATGGAGTTGCTAGGGAAAGCTTCATACATAGCACTGTGTTCTTTGAGAAAGGTATTCCTTTGAAGTAGTGCCCGTAGAGGGAACCCCCAGAGAGAGTAACAGAGGGAATCAAGGACAAAAATATGAGTTGTGCTCAAGCAAGGATGAACAGGTAAGTGTGAAGGGAGAGCTTGTGTAGGGAGGAAATGAATGATAATGTTGAAAAGGTGGGCCAGCACTAGACTGTGGAAGCTCTTGAGGAGAAACTTGTTCATTTTGCTTTGTGTATCGAGGCTCTTGAATAAGAAAGTGATATGATGATGGTGATTAATTTGGGAGGAACTTTATGGTTTACAAAGATAGTTATATCATGGGTAATATTAGCAGACTGCCTAGGTTTATATCTTGGCTCCTTCACTTTCTATGTGACTTACTTATTATGTCGGTGCCTCAGTTTCCTCAGCTGTGAAAAGGAGATGATACTAGTGTCTATATTATGGCACTGTGGTGAAGATTAAATGAGTTAACCCATATGGAGTACTCAGCATAGTTCCTAGGACTTGGTAAGCACTATATGTGTTTATTGTTTCTAGCAGCCTTTGGTGTAGATATAATAAGAATTACGATCCCTACTTTAGAAATGAGAAAACTGTAGAGCTAGGACTATGTATAGTTCGTTAGGGCTGCTGTAACACAGTGCCTCAAACTGGGTTGCTTTCACAACAGAAATTTATTGTCTCACAGTTCTGGAGGCCAGAAGTCCAAAAGCAACTTGTCAGCAGGATTGGTTCCTTCCAAGGCCATGAAGGAGAATCCGTTCCATGCCTCTCCCAGCTTCTGGTGGTTTCTGTCGATCTTTGGTATTTCTTGGCTGGTAGATGCTTCACCCTGATCTCTAGCTTTATCTTGACGTGGCATTCTCCCTGTGTGTGTGTTTCTGTCTCCAAACTTCCCCTTTTCATAAAGATAACAGTCGGATTAGGAGCCCATCCGACTCCAGTAAGATTTCATCTTAACTTAATTATAATTATTATATCTTAATTATATCTGCAATGACCCTGTTTCCAAATAAGGTCACATTTTGGTGTATTGGGTATTATAACTCCAACATATGAATTTTTGCAGGACCCAATTCAACCCATTGCAGATTTCAAGTTACATCTTTTTTTTTTTTTTTTTTGCGTTACGTGGGCCTCTCACTGTTGCGGCCTCTCCCGTTGCGGAGCACAGGCTCCGGACGCGCAGGCTCAGCGGCCATGGCTCACGGGCCCGGCCGCTCCGCGGCATGTGGGATCTTCCCAGACCGGGGCACGAACCCGTGTCCCCTGCATCGGCAGGCAGACTCTCAACCACTGTGCCACCAGGGAAGCCCTCTTCTTTCTTTTCAACATGGACTTTCTGTGACTTCTTTCCATTTAGGATTAGAGATAAAGACATTAAGAGAAGTTTAGGGACATTATACTTGCACTGGATAATTTCAGTTTTCTCTGTAAATGTGGATGATATGTCACCGTCCCAAAGTATAGGTGATAAAGGAAGAATGGAATGCTTTTGGAAAGAGGCAAAAATCTAAAGTATCAGAGTAAAGATTTTACTGAGAAGTTAGCTGGAAATGAATAAGTGGGTAGATATGCATCTGAGTGATGTCAGATAGAAGTTGATGCCTACCAGGTTTATATTAGGGATCGAGGTAGAAAGGATAAATGCGATTGAGGTTCCCGAATCACTGAGGGAGTTAGAAATATCGCCAAACAATAAAAATGACCTGTGAAGATTAAAAAGAGTACAGAGACAGATAGTGATTGCAGGTGATGAAAGTGTCAGGAGAGTCACTCCTGGCGAGTCACTGAGAGAACTAAGATGGCTCCAGGAATGGAAGAGGCTAGCTCCCATCTTGCTTATGGCTTGGGGAGAACGGCATTCGGTCTCCATGGGAGAGCACAACAGAGGATGTATCACTGAAAGAGTCAAAGTTGCTTCACAAAATCTTTAATTTGAAAGCATCTCAAGTCATCTCTGCACCATCCCTTGCCCCATTTAACTCAGGAATCACCTGACAGGTGGTCATCTCATCACCATGTTCATTTAGGACAAGACATGAGAAGAAAGTCTAAGACATAAGATTAGTAGAAAAGGACTTTTCTCCACGATGGATGAAGAGAACTCAGGTCGGGTTTGACCAAAAGAAATAGCTAGGTAAAATCTGGCCATGAGCAGATATAGACACCAAGTTAAACGTTCATGACCTTGAATATACACACAGGCAAAATATTAAATATCTGGCATTTCAGGCCCTGAATTGGGGTGTTTCTGGCAGGAGCATGTTTTTTGGCCTGTGGATCTGTGACCATCAGTTCAGAAATTATTGTCTTGTTCTGCACAGCATGCATGGTCTCCAGCAGTCTAGTGAAGCTTTTCCTTAAAAATTGTTTCTTGACTAGTAACAGTTTATAGACAGATACATAAAAGCTCATCATAAGAAGTTTTTAGCACAAGATAATAGGAATAGTGTAGGTGTGAAAGGAAGAATAATTCATTGGAAAGTATCCTTATTATTTTGACATCTCTACATAAAAGAAACGTTGGCAGTACAGAGGATTTTTTAAAAATTTCCAAATAGTAGCACTAATAAAGCGCTTAAACCAAACCGTTAAATAATGATAATCTTTGGGAATGTGGTTGAAAGTGGGGACTTGAAGGGAATCACTTTAAATTTGAAAACAGAAGAACCTCAGTAAAAGTCTTGGCACCGAAATAGTTATCCCGCAGAAAGGGAGGCCTGGCCAGTCTGGGCTTGAGGAGAGAGGGGAGGGACGGGATGTCTAATCCTGTGCAAGAGGGGCTGAAAGTTTTGAGGTGGCATTTAGGAAAGACCCTGAGAAAACCCATGAAAACCACTCATGGAATGCTAGGAAACAGCAAGGGATGCTCAGGGAGTGGACTGCGGTCAGAGGCGGGCCAGGCACATTGACAAGGGCATGGCAGGCTTGGGGGTGCAGGAGCCAGCCACAGCCGAGGGTGGGCATGGAGCTTTGTGCCTAGCAAGTGTTGGGAGGGCACAGGGCAGGGGGCAGCTCTCAGTAAGCTCCATAAGAATCGCCCTCAGCAACCTTCAAAGGTTCAAGCATTGTAGTATAGTTTACCTCCAAAATGTTTATCTTGGTACACAAAAGATTTTTTTTTTTTTTTTTTTTTTTTTTTTTTTTTGCGGTACGCGGGCCTCTCACTGCTGTGGCCTCTCCCGTTGCGGAGCACAGGCTCCGGACGCGCAGGCTCAGCGGCCATGGCTCACGGGCCCAGCCGCTCCGCGGCATGTGGGATCTTCCCGGACCGGGGCACGAACCCGTGTCCCCTGCATCGGCAGGCGGACTCTCAACCACTGCACCACCAGGGAAGCCCCACAAAAGATTTTTATTGCTTCTTTTTATGTAGTTATATAGCTATCTAACTATGTGTATAGTTATCTCTGAGTATTTAAAGGTTTACATCTTAACACATTCATGAAATTCATCTATTCAGTAAATATTCTGTTTCTTAAGTGCTGGGCACTCTTAGATGTTGGGGATATAGCAGAAAGCAAAGTGCCCTCACGGAGCTTACATTCTAGAAGGGGGAGCCAGGCACACAAAAGAAATAAGTAAGTTGTGTGGTAGATTAAAGGGTTGTAAGTGCCATGAAGAAAAATAAAACCCCGGAGGGGGTTAGGGAATGGTGGTGGTCGTGCGTGGTAAGAATGTAACTTAAATAAGATGGTCACGTCCAGCCTCACTGAGAAAGTGGCAGTTGAGCAAATACGTAAAGGAGGTGAGGGAGCGAGCTATGTGGACGTCTGGGGGAAGCATGCCAGGCAGAAAGAACAAGCACACAGGTGCTGAGGAGGGAGCGCACCCCGTGTGTATGAGAATAGCAAAGAGGCCACCTGGCTAGAATGGGGAAAGAGTGGGGAGAGCTGTAGAATGTGAAGGCAGAGATAACACAGTCAGGCCATGTAATGACTTGAGAGCTATTGTCAGTACTTTGGTGCTGACTCTGAATGAGATGGGAAAACACTGGAGGGTTTTAAACAGAGTGGTGACATAATCTGAGTTATGGTTGAACATGATGGCTCTGGTTCCCATGTTGAGAATGTCTACTGGAGATGAGGCTGAAGCCAGGGAGACTAGTTTGGAAGCTATTGCAGTAATTTGGGCAAGACATGATGTGGCTTAGGCTGTTATGGTGGTGGCAAAAGTAGCTGGATTCCGGATGTATTTTGAGAATGGAGCCAACATAATTCGAGGATGGTTTGAATATGGAGGCAGAGGCGGGAAGGGAAGGAGGGGTAGTTTGGGCCTGATTGGTTGCCAGTAACTGAGACTGAGATGGGGAAGTCTGAGAAGGCAGTGCCTGCCTGTATCTTTGGGTTAATTACATCTCTGTATCATTGTTTCACAAACCAAGTCTGTGGTATTCTGAGTTTGGATTATGATTCATAGGAGGACATTTGGAAAGTGCTCAGGGATTTTGATTCCAAAGAACTATGATCTGAGACAAAAATGAGAGTCAACAAAAGTACACATAAAAATGTTTGAGAATGTGAAAGGCAACAACAAAGAAAGTGAAATTTATCATTGGTGAGTATTTGAAGATTAAAAAATGGAAGAATGCTTGAATATAAGTGAGAAGTGAAAAAAGAGCTTGTGTGTTGTGATAAAAGCATCACTCCGTATGTACCCATCCAATAAATGAAAGTTTAATTTTAATCAAATGAACTGGAATTGTATGTTTAATGCCAGCAAATTACTTTCCAATGAAAGGCTTTTAAGCTTTTTGCCTAACATCATGTATTTCATTTTTAGACAATATCTAAAGCTTTTAAGCAGTTTCTGAGTCCAGTGTATCCTGTTGTGTCCTTTGCTTTAACAGCAACATCCTTGGACAGAGTCATTTTTCTGGGTTGAAGTTAGAAAAATAATAGAAGTTGAGTAAAGAAAAAGATTTGGTGAAAAGTATCACAACATTTTCTTGTCTAATGGGACAAAGAGTTATGACGAGACTCTCAGAATTCAAACAGGAATTTAGATGACTGAACTAAAAGGAAGTCAGGGAGTCCCCAAGACCACTGTTGGGCTCAGTGACTCATTAGAAGGACTCAAAAAGCTGTTAAAATCAGGTTATAGTTTAAAACAGCCAACGGATAGAGATTGAAATCAGCGAAGGGGAAAGGTGCGTGGACCTAAGTCTGGCAGAAACAGGCACTGGCTTCCAGTATCCTGTACTAATGAAGTTCCACTCCCACCAACAATATGTGACAACACGTGCAAAGCTTTGCCAGCCAGGGAGGCTCGCCCGAGCCTTGGTGTCCAGGGCTTTTATTGGGGTTCAGTCGTGTAAACATGCAGCGCCTATATGAATGACTTCAGATATTCAGATTCTAGCCCCCCAGAGCAAAGACAGGAGTTTGTCGTGAATCACATTGTTAGTATAAATTATCTGATCTTACTGGTACCACATGACCCAAGGCCTCAGGCATGCAAAAAAAACCTCTTATCACATAGAATATTACAAGGGCTCAGAGCTCATCTCCCATGAGCCAGACAAGGGTCAGTCCTGAAGACAGGCCTCTCTTGGAAATGTGTAGGTTTTGAGTTAACCCTTTCCGGCATAGCCTGGTAGGGCTTTGAACATGGTATTACTGCTTCTTAGAGTCATTATCATTAGAGGGTAAATTTCCAGGACCTGATGCTGGAGGGGATGATATAAGGACCTACCCCAAGTATACATAGTTTTAGCTAAATTTGTCAATGAGTGAACCAGAGTAGATTATAGATGAGAGGTTAAAACGTGTTTTGTGGTACTTTGCCTGAAAATGTATAATTGATGTCATGACACATCCCACATAAGTTTGCAGATGCTGGGCTAGGAGAATAGAGGAACTAACCTGCAGTTATGTGGTATTGATTGGGATCAGGAAAGAGGTGGAAAAGAGGAAGGGAGCCTGGAAGTTGAAGTTGAGGCAGAGGAATTGACTCATGCAAGTATGGAGGCCGATCTGCTG
This sequence comes from Grampus griseus, assembly GCF_964374135.1. NCBI lineage: Eukaryota > Metazoa > Chordata > Mammalia > Artiodactyla > Delphinidae > Grampus > Grampus griseus. The sequence continues at coordinate 45,397,670 of NC_139007.1, forward strand.
TCTGCAAGCTGGAACCCAGCAAAGTTGGTGGTGTAAGTCCCAATCTAAGGGCAGACGTCCTTAGATGACGTCTAGATGAGGAGACGACGTCTTAGATGAGGAGATGACGTCTTAGATGAGGAGACGACGTCCCAGCTCATCAGTCAGGCAAAGAGAGAGGGAGAAAGGAGGAGAGGGGTGGGAGGGAGAGAGAGAGACAGAGAGAGAGAAAGGAGGGGGGGAACTCTCCCTTCCTCTGCCTTTTTGTTCTATTCAGACCCTCAATGGATTGAATGAGGCTCACCCATATCAGAGCAATCTGCTTTACTCAGGCTACTGCTTTTAACACTAACCTCTTCAGGAAACCTTTTCACAGACACAACCGGAAATAATGTTTAACCAAATATCTGGGCACTCTTTGGCCAGTCAAGCTGACACCTAAAATTAACCATCACAACTGGTAAGAAAAGAAGTCAACATATCTCAGAATCAAAGGGGGAGATTTGGTTACAGAATTAAAGGCACTTACAGTCACAAATTCAAAGAATTACATTACCAACTGAAAACTAATGTATAATATCATTTATGGGAAGTAGAAAATATATTTCAATCAAACATAAGATATGTAAAATTTTAAGTTCAGAAGTAATTTTTTCATCCTTAAATTTTACCAAGACTGTTGTTTCTATGTTTAGGATATTTTTCTGACTGTGTAAACACATATATATCAGTATGGTCTATCAGTAAGCTTTATCTCTGTATATCAAATTTGGTTGGTGAAGAAATAGTATTAAATGTGGAAGCTTCTCCTCAGATGTGTTCAGTTACATGGAATGTGTAGCCTGAAAGTTACAAATGTGCAGTTGTGCAGGAAGAAGGACCGACTTCTTGGCATCCAATACTTTATATCTGTCAAAGTATTTGATATTTTTAAGCTCTTGAAGATTCTGCAAGGTTCTGAGTACCCGGTGCATTGTACCTGTTTTAAAAATAACTTTCTGTGAGTGATAGTTCGTGAGCACTTCCTCGTAGTGTCATGGCACACTTCCTCTTATGTGGACTGACTTTGGTGTTCTCGTTGGCAAGGTGATGACAACCGCTAGCATTTGTTGAACTCTTTCTAAAATCCCAAGCACCCTTTTAATGCTTGAAGCTAATTTAAGATCACAGAAACCCTGTGAGGCAGGTATTATTTTATCCGTTTTACAGAGGAGGAAACAGGAACATAGCTAAGAATGTGGTGGTGCTGGGTTTCAAACTCTGGAAGTCTGGCTCCAGCTTGTGCCCTCAATTGCTAATCAGGTTCGGAGGTGAATGATGAGAACCAGCATTTGGGGGAACACTTACCAGAAAGCGTGAAGTACTTTATAGGTGTTATGTCATTTAATCCCCCAAGCAGTCTGTGAGACCAATACCATTTCTATCTTCATTTTAAGTAAGGGAGTAGGTTTAGAGAGTTAGCTTGTCCAAAGTCATACAGTGGTGAAAAGAGCCACTCTGACCCCCGAGCCAGCACTCCTAACTACCTCACTGGTGTGCCCTCATGAATCTATGGCAGGAAGAAAAATTTTACTTTAGTTTTCATGGGCATTTCGTGGTTTAGTTTAACTGTTATAGAAACTGTATAAGGTTATATTTAGCTCTTGGCTTCATTATTTTATTCATCTTTTCATGCTTTATATTTTTAGTCAGTAATGCCAGAAAAGAGTGTTTTCATGGTTAAAGCGATTGCTGAGAAAGCCAGAGCTGATTTTTCAGACTCTTCTAGAAAAATCTTTGATTACTCACTATTTAGAAAAATTTTGGAAAAAAAAAATTAAAAGATTGCTAACTGTCTTTTGGGGCCAGGTACAATAAGTTAAATAAATTGCTTTGGACTAAGGAAGAATTTTCATTTTGTATCCTCATGCCTAGTATATAGTTCCTGGATTTAATGGCTTCTCAATACATAGCTGAGTTAATTAATATTTGCAAGAAACTCTTACCCCCAATATCGATAGGGAACTGATATTCCAATTCTGGAAAACAATGCAGTGGAAAACTTAATACGCATAAGTTACTGCTTTTTAAAAGATTCAGAATACCAAAAAAGAAATACACTCATTAAATTAGCCTGAAAATAATATAAGAGTAAAAAATTCAGAAAATAGGATATTATCGTCCGATGTCATCATTAAGAAAATTGATTAAAATTGTAACAAAAAGTACCATTCAGAAGATATGCAATTGTTAGACTGCTAGATAAACTAGAATTTACTCATAGCTTGTCTTATAAAGTATAACCATTTCATTTTGTCTTTGAGGCTTTTTGCAGGCAAAATTCAGTACTCCACTAGTCTCATCAGTGACTTTGTAGACCTTGCCCCCACCTCTACCCTGCTCTCTCTGCCTCCATGAAAATGATACAGATTTTACTTCCTCTCTGCTTTCTGTAGGGCAACCACTCTCTCAAAAGCTGGATCTTAATGATTTTTAGTTTTGTAGGAATGAGCACCAGGCAAAACTCTCCTCCTAAATTATGCCTTCAGTTTGATAGCCCCCAAGTTATTCATTCAAGTATTGATAGTATCTGGTGTGTGGGAGATGGAGCCTTCAGACTTGATACCAGAAAATATCTCTGACCATTTAAAACATAATTTAGATGAATTATTCTCATATAAAGAAGTTATACTGTTATCATTGTTGGTGTAGGAAAAAAGTGAGCTTCAGATTATATTATGAGAAAATGTGGTATCTTCACAACTTTCCTGGGGACAATGTAGAAATGTTCTTTGACTACACAGAGCTGCACTTAACTTACAAACTTAACCTAAAGTTCTCCAGTGTTGAGTGTAAAGGTGGTGAACATCATTATTATACACAGTGTGGTTTTGCTGTGTGGGTTCAGGGTTATAATTACTCCCTCAGTAGTGTGTATAAATTCTTTGGGCTTCCATATGTTATAATTTCATATTGTGGACTTTTGTTTGGAAATGACTTTTTTGGGGGAGATGTATTTCGTTTCACCCTTAAACAATAAGCAAACAATAAGCCTTCAGTAAAAAGAACTTTCATTTTGATTAAGAACCCTTGGTTTTTAAAATTTTCTTTTTTGGCAGAGTCCATAGGCTTTACACGTCAGGGAGTATAATTGTAGGGAATGATCGCATAGTACCAAAACCATATGTTTTCTTAACATTTGACATATTTAAGAATAATGTTAGATTTATTTCACTACAAAAATTTACCAAGGACATATAAGGCTTTATTTTGATATTGAGGAAAAATAACTAAAATTATCCTAATGATACCTTTAATAAAATTGAAATAGAAAAGTGAGGAGAACTTTAAACACATGTATATTCCGTTACTTAAAATATATAGAAACAGGGAAGTAGTATGTGTGAGACCATGACAAGATGTTTCTCAAATACTTGGAATTAGATTTCTTTGAGAGTTAAGTCCTAAAATAGATCAGAGAAGGAAATAAGTAGCTCTGCTGGGATGTACTAGTGCTCTTAGGCCATTGCTTTGCCTAAACCCTGATTGGAGGCCTATAGAGGGAGGGAACTTGGGTTTTACTGGAAGCATGACGAGGGAGGAGTTGTAGTTGCTAACTCCTGCAGGGTCTGCACATTTTCCAGGGCAGAGGGTACGGTGTCAGGGGTGTTCAGTTGTCTGGTCTGCTGGGCTGTTTCAGCCCTTCATGGATAAGGGCACATCCAGATCCAGTGTGGAAGGGTTAGCTGTCCTAGTCATATTATTAACTACTGGGCCTATCCATTGGGTTGGGCAAACCGTAACAGCTGGTGTTGGGCTGGGCTTGGTGGAGGTGGTGGCAGGAGCTGTGGGGGGCATACATTTTGCTCTTCTTTCCTAAATGTTCACTACAATTCAATTTTTTTTTTTTTTTTTTTTTTTTTTTGTGGTACACGGGCCTCTCACTGTTGTGGCCTCTCTCATTGCGGAGCACAGGCTCCGGACACACAGGCTCAGCGGCCATGGCTCACGGGCCCAGCCACTCCGCGGCATGTGGGATCTTCCCGGACCGGGGCACGAACCCGTGTCCCCTGCATTGGCAGGCGGACTTTCAACCGCTGCGCCACCAGGGAAGCCCCTAGACATTGATTTTTAATGATGTCCCAGGGGCATTTGTGACATGCTGACAACACAGACTCCTTTCAAGGGCAGCTATGGTGGTGATCTCTACTCGTTGAGTTGCTCCAGGCCCAGGGCCCTTCCCACTGCCTTTGTTCTGATTCCTTGTACACCAGGCAATTGTCTAATAATTTTACTTCCTTTGTATTTTTCTGATGAAGCCAGAAAATATTTCCTAATCTGCTTGATAGTTGTATTTCTCATAAATGAGTACACTGACATTCTGGTTTTATATATGTGGAGGGAGGAGGGTTTTAGTTTCATTAACATCAGATAGCATCTCCTAGGGTGATCAGCTGAGATGCTGATGACATAGCCTGACCCAAGACCAGAGCCAGGACTGGGTTTAAATCATCATCTCTGGCAATGGCAGCAGATGTCCTCCAAGTACTCATGTACTCCTTCCATAATATCAACTTGTTCCTAGGAAACAGCTCCCCAGCCAGAGATTGTTTTTCCCAGCACTTACTGTATCACTGGGCCTTTCTTTCCAAAGAATACAGTAAGCAGCAGTCACCTTTTGTACACCAAGAATAAATAACTGGCCTTGGAAAGCAATCAAATTCAGATAATAGTTTATTTAATGTTTATGCTTTTCTTTGGGGGCAAAACCCCCAACAAATTCTTGAAAAATTTCAAGGGTCATATGCTTTCCTGTCCAGTGAGTGTGGAGCTTACTGTGAATGATGCCTTAAAGAGTCAGGAGCCTTGTGTTCTAGTTTCAGCTAAGTCTCTAACACGTGGCATGACCTTGCCCTAGTCAGTGGATATCTTTAGTTCTTATTCTTTTACTATAATATTTAGTTTCTTTCAAATAAAATATTTTACGGGTAGGTTAGTATCATCTTGCATGTCTGAAACTTCTTCCCTTTTATTAAAAATGACAAATATTTATGAAGCTCTTCATGTCAGGTTCTATGCTAAGTGCATCACATAATATTTATTTTGCCTCGGGAAGTTGGGACCATTTTACGAATGAGAGAATGGGGGTTCCGAGAGCAGGACTCAGTTGATCAAAACTAGTAGACAGCAGAGCTGGGACTTATACTCATGCCTGCCCAACTCCACGCCCATAATGTTAATCATAATGCTATGCTCCTTAGACTTGGCGCATATTATAAGGGGTTTTTTAATCCATCTTAATTTGGGACATGGTTTACTTTCTACAGGGTGATTTCTTCTATCCTTATACTTTGTATATTTCTAAAGCCAGAGGAATTGAAAGAACTTTTGTACTACTGTATGTTTCATTTATAAATCGCCCAGACTGTTTGGAAACCCATTTCATTTTTGAAACTCGATGTACTCGTATAGCTTTCAGTTCTTGATCCTTCTCAGCATACTCTTTCTGTGCTTTCTTTGTGTAAGGATGACAAAAATGGAACCTTTAATGTTGTTGAATGTTAACAATTTGGCTAAAGGAAAGAACCTTGGTTTAGGGTTTGGGAGATTGAGGTTGTTTTTCTGCCTCTGAAGTTTACACTAAGATGTTGTTAGATTAACTCTTAATACTGCTTTACCACATTGAGTTGTTGTAAAGGGAAAGATCAAATACGTGAAGAGCGTTTCACACAAAATTTCTCTGTGTGTCAGCAATCATAATAGCTGCAGTGGCTTGTTGGAACCAGAATTAAAGCAAAACGACTTTAGGCTTATTGTTGCTTTGTGAGGCCCTACTTAAGATAATTGGAATTCGGTCAGTTTGTTAAGTCCTTTTTGCATTATTTGGCTTGGCCTTAGCGTTATGCCAGTTGAGCTGTTGCAGATATATGTAGGGCATGCAAGCAGAGAAATGATTAAATTGCTATCTGAATTATCTCAACTATACTGTATTCATTGATTAGGTCAAAATTTAGGAATGTTTTGCTCTCTAAGCTGTGTAGAGTGAGACCAAAAAATAAGAAGGAAAACTGGATTAGAAAAACTAGTGGAGAAGAGAAGAGGAAGACTGTTAGGGGAAATGAGGCCTTAATAGGGTCATTCAGAACCATCCTGAGAATTGAATTATGGGTAAACTGTGTACTCTTAGGCAGCTGCTGAGGGGAGCTCACGAATTTGCCATATTGAGAGTTCCATGCTCTTGAACTGGGCCAAGGGCAGCTTAAAGTTTTAAGGGAGGTGGCAGCACGCTGCCGTGTTTGCAGCACAATGAACTAGGGAGAGAATGGCTTGAGAGATCATCTGCAGACATCTGAAAGTACAGACTTAATTTGTGCAAGGGGTGTGTGTGTGTGTGTGTGTGTGTGTGTGTGTGCCAGAGAGTCAGGGTTGGTCATTTTGGTAAACTCATTAGCCTTTAATGGCCATTGTTTCACTCACCATTTTCAGCATCTTCCAAACTTTAGTCATTCAGGCACCACCTTCAACGGTTTTTGCTTTATCCATTTACTTTTCTTTTTAAATTATTTTTAAACTTAAATGTATTTTAAACAGGAAATTTATCTGTTGAAACCTCAGGTTTGATGTGATAGTTATAGTTTTTTCTAATGTACATTGAAATAAGTACATAAAATTAGCATAAAACCTGTCCACCTAATTTTTTTTATTGGAGTATATTTGCTTTACCATGTTGTGCTAGTTTCTGCTGTACAACAAAATGAATCGGCTATACGTATACATATATCCCCTCCCTCTTGAGCCGCCCTCCCATCCCCCTCAATCCCCCCCGACTCTCCCCCCAATTCCCCCTGACTCCCCCCACCCACCATCCCACCCCTCTAGGTCATCACAGAGCACCAAGCTGAGCTCCCTTTGCTATACAGCAGCTTCCCACTACACATAGTTGTGTATATATGTCAATGCTACTCTCTCAATTCATCCCACCCTCCCCTTCACCCCGTGTCCGCAAGTCCGTTCTCTATGTCTGTGTCTTTTTTCCTGCCCTGCAAATAGGTTCATCAGTACCATTTTTCTAGATTCCATATATATGCGTTAATATACAGTATTTGTTTTTCTCTTTCTGACTTTCTTCACTCTGTGTGACAGACTCTAGGTTTATCCACATCACTACAAATGACCCAATTTCATTCCTTTTTATGGCTGAGTAATATTCCATTGTATATAGTACATCTTCTTTATCCATTCATCTGTCGATTGACATTTAGGTTGCTTCCATGTCCTGGCTCTTGTAAATAGTGTTGCAGTAAACATTGTGGTACATGACTCCTTTTGAATTATGGTTTTCTCAGGGTATATGCCCAGTAGTGGGATTGCTGGGTCATATGGTAGTTGTATTTTTAGTTTTTTAAGGAACCTCCATACTGTTCTCCATAGTGGCTGTATCAATTTACATTCCCACCATCAGTGCAAGAGGGTTCCCTTTTCTCCACACCCTCTCCAGCATTTATTGTTTGTAGATTTTTTTGATGATGGCCATTCTGACTGGTGTGAGGTGATACCTCATTGTGATTTTGATTTGCATTTCTCTAATGATTAGTGATGTTGAGCATCTTTTCATGTGTTTGTTGGCCATCTGTGTGTCTTCTTTGGAGAGATGTCTATTTAGGTCTTCTGCCCATTTTTTGATTGGATTTTTTGTTTTTTTGATATTGAGCTGCATGAGCTGCTTGTATATTTTGGAGATTTTTCCTCTGTCAGTTGCTTTGTCCACCTAATTTTAGCTCTTCTCTTTACAGAGAGGATATACAAATGCCGGAGGTAGAAGATTAAAGGGGAAACCCAAAGCCTGGATATAGGGGCTTTTCGATGAAATTTCCTAGACAGATTTAAGATGGTAGATGGGAACTAGGTCTCCCTTTGGGTTATCAGGCTAAAGCAAGTTTGCCTTAGACTTTAGTTAAGTTTAATTTGTTTACCTCTTTCATTTTTGTTTTTTGAAAACCTAGTGAATAATACACAAATCAATAAATGTGATAAACCATATTAACAAATTGAAGGAGACAAACCATATGATCATCTCAACAGATGCAGAAAAAACTCTCAGCAAAATTCAACACCCATTTATGATAAAAATCCTCCAGAAAGTAGGCATAGAGGGAACTTACCTCAACATAATAAAAGCCATATATGACAAACCCACAGCTAACATAATTCTCAACGGTGAAAAACTGAAACCATTTCCACTAAGATCAGGAACAAGACAAGGTTGTCCACTCTCACCACTATTTTTCAACATCGTTTTGGAAGTTTTAGCCACAGCAGTCAGAGTAGAAAAAGAAATAAAAGGAATCCAAATCAGAAAAGAAAAGTAAAGCTGTCACTGTTTGCAGCTGACGTGATACTATACATAGAGAATCCTAAAGATGCTACCAGAAAACTACTAGAGCTAATCAATGAATTTGGTAAAGTAGCAGGATACCAAATTAATTAATGCACAGAAATCTCTTGCATTCCCATACACTAATGATGAAAAATCTGAAAGAGAAATTAAGGAAACACTCCCGTTTACCATTGCAACAAAAAGAATAAAATACCTAGGAATAAACCTACCTAAGGAGGCAAAAGACCTGTATGCAGAAAACTATAAGACACGGATGAAAGAAATTAAAGATGATACAAACAGATGGAGAGATATACCATGTTCTTGGGTTGGAAGAATCCACATTGTGAAAATGACTATACTACCCAAAGCAATCTACAGTTTCAATGCAATTCCTATGAAACTACCAATGGCATTTTTCACAGAACTAGAACAAAAAATTTACAATTTGTATGGAAACACAAAAGACCCTGAATAGCCAAAGCAATCTTGAGAAAGAAAAACGGAGCTGGAGGAATCAGGCTCCTGTGCTTCAGACTATACCACAAAGCTACAGTAATCAAGACAGTATGGTACTGGCACAAAAACAGAAATATAGATCAATGGAACAGGATAGAAAGCCCAGAGATAAGCCCATGCACATATGGTCACCTTATTTTTGATAAAGGAGGCAAGAATATACACTGGAGAAAAGACAGCCTCTTCAATAAGTGGTGCTGGGAAAACTGGACAGCTACATGTAAAAGAATGAAATTAGAACACCCCCTAACACCATATACAAAAATAAACTCAAAATGGATTAAAGACCTAAATGTAAGGCCAGACACTATAAAACTCTTAGAGGAAAACATAGGCAGAACACTCTATGACATAAATCACAGCAACATCCTTTTGACCCTCCTCCATTTAGAGAAATGGAAATAAAAACAAAAATAAACAAATGGGATCTAATGAAACTTAAAAGCTTTTGCACAGCAAAGGAAACCATAAAGAAGACGAAAAGACAGCCCTCAGAATGGGAGAAAATATTTGCAAATGAAACAACTGACAGGATTAATCTCCAAAATTTATAAGCATCTCATGCAGCTCAATATCAAAAAAAACCAAACAACCCAATCCAAAAATGGGCAAAAGACCTAAATAGACATTTCTCCAAAGAAGATATACAGATTGCCAACAAACACGTGAAAGGATGCTCAACATCACTAATCATTAGAGAAATGCAAATCAAAACTACAATGAGGTGTCACCTCACACCAGTCAGAATGACCATCATCCAAAAATCTACAAACAGTAAATGCTGGAGAGGGTGTGGAGAAAAGGGAACCCTCTTGCACTGTTGGTAGGAATGTAAATTGATACAGCCACTATGGAGAACAGTATGGAGGTTCCTTAAAAAACTAAAAATAGAACTACCCTATGACCCGGCAATCCCACTACTGGGCATATACCCTGAGAAAACCATAATTCAAAAGGAGTCATGTACCAAAATGTCCAGGACATGGAAGTAACCTAAGTGTCCATCGACAGATGAATGGATAAAGAAGATGTGGCACATATACACAATGGAATATTACTCAGCCATAGAAAGAAACAAAATTGAGTTATTTGTAGTGAGGTGGATGGACCTAGAGTCTGTCATAGAGTGAAGTAAGTCAGAAAGGGAAAAACAAATACCGTATGCTAACACATCTATATGGAATCTAAAAAAAAAAAAAATGTTTCTGAGGAACCTAGGGGCAGGACAGGAATAAAGACGCAGACATAGAGAATGGACTTGAGGACACAGGGAGGGGGAAGGATAAGCTGGGACGCAGTGAGAGGGTGGCATGGACTTATATATACTACCAAATATGAAATAAATAGCTAGTGGAAAGCAGCCGCATAGCACAGGGAGGTCAGCTAGGTGCTTGTGACCACCTAGAGGGGTGGGATAGGGAGGGTGGGAGGGAGATGCAAGAGGGAGGAGATATGGAGATATATGTATATGTATATCTGATTCACTTTGTTATAAAGCTAAAACTAACACACTGTTGTAAAGCAATTATATTCCAATAAAGATGTTAAAAAAGAAAAACAAACAAAACCTAGTGAATATGTTTTAGGCTACAGAAGTTTCTAGGCCTCGTGAGTGTTTTTCTCTGTTCGTTTCCTGGCAGAAACTTTTTCTCAAAAATTCTAAACTTGCTTTGGCTTCAAATAAGGAGGAATAAGGTTTCTCCTTGCTCATTTCAATAATGAGATCCACTCTATCAGCTCCTAGGCCCACAAGTTCAGCCAGCGTCTGTGAGCTGCCTTTTATATACCAGGCACACACTGCTAATCCCTGTGATGCAAAGAGGAAGCTGTGGTCCCCTCTTCTGTGAGGTGTGGCATAAACAGCTGAAACAGTCCGATGTGGTACAGGTACCCGCCAAATACAGGAGATGTTAACTCTTCAGGTAGCTCAGCAAAGGCATTAATAACTTACAGAGAGTGGAGGCTGGGCTTGTTGTGTGTATGCTATGAGGAAGGCTGCACAATTTGTGCCACCGCGAGTGCCACGGTCTTCTCTTCTCATTCATCGTAGATGATTGTTCAGCAGAATTTCTGTGGGTTCTGCACTGGCCCACATGTATTCCAACAAGAATGTTTTAAATGTGCGGTAACTCAGGTCTTGCTGCCCTGACACCCTCACGTGAATATGAAGCAATAACTAGGGAACCTTTGGTAACAGTTGGCATATTGAGGTGGCATGGTTCCCAAAACAACATCTTAATGAGGTCTGTGCTTCAGGAACAGCGCTTCTTGTTTAAATACCCTCGGGCATGTCCTATGTAACCGGAAGCAATGTGGCAGAAGTGGCTGTGATCATAGCTTGCGTCAGTCCTGGATTGGGAGGGTCCCTGTGGAGCAGCCGTCTCTATCTCAGTGACTCCAGACCTGGATAGGAGGGTGATATGCATAAGGCAGGAGAAAGAGAATAAAACAAATCAGCCTTAGCCCCTTTTAGGGAATGTGTGTGCAGAATCTGAGGTGGAGTTTCTGGTTTCCACATAGCTTCCAGCCCATCCATCCATAACCCACGCCACCCCTTACCCACCTAGAACTTGAGCTACACATTAAAAGCCAGTAGTTGACGCAAAACATTTTCATCACCCCAAAAGGAAACCTACGCCCATTTTAAGCAGTCATTCCCTATGTCCCTCTCTTCCAAACCCCTGGCAACCACTAATGTATAATATTTTCTGTGTCTATGGATTTGCCACTGCTGGACATTTCGTAGAAATGGAACCATATGATATGTGGCCTTTCGTGTCTTCTTTCACTTAGTTGCATCCATGATGTAGGTAGCATGTATCAGTAATCCATTCACTTTTATGGCTGAATTCCCTGATCCTGTTTTCTTCATACTGTTTGAATACAAACTTAAAAATATGTTGAGAGTGAAGCTCTGTTTTAATGGTACATCTGTTAGGCCAGTTTTAAAGAAGGTGAAAATGGAGATATTGTTGTGAAATGATAATCGTTAAGAAGCCTCAGACAATTTGATAATGAAAAGTTTGGGCAGTGTTGCAAAAAATTATTTGCTTTATGTTAAAAGCCTTTTAAACAAGGAAAACAAACAAGCAGACAAACAAACAAAAACCCAGTAGTTGAGAGAAGATCTTCAGTTCTATTCTATGCACGTAGAGGTCAGTTAAAGGAGAAACTTCCAAGCCATCCTCAGTCTGGCTGCCTACAACACCCTCCCCCCTCAACAGTGCTAATTGCACTGATGGCTGCATCCAGTTGTAGACCTTTGGGGATTTAATATATGCAGGCTTTAAAAAAAAATTAGCACACTTGTTCTCTGAAAAGAGCAAAAAATACACCCCGGGGTGGGGGCAGTGGGGACTGAGCATTACTTCAGACTCAGCCATGTCTCTGTGTCGCCAGAGACCACACCCCTCCTCAGACATAACCACAGAAGACTCTGGGTCAGCTCTCTGGCCTTGAAGGAGGCAGCCAGTTGCCTTGAAGATTTGGGTGCTAGACACAATATGGGTGGAGTCCAAGAGTTATTTCTATTTTGTGTATTTTATTTAGCATGGCTATATTAGTTGTTTTTATTCATTACAGGTTCTACTCTTGAAGTACATCTAAACTGCTTCATAAAATCACTGCCACTGAGTTTTATATATATAGTCTAAAGCACGTTCAGAAATACAAAGAATACTAGAGTTCATGGCAGCGTCTACAAGTGATGCCATGTTGCCTTTCTCTTGGAGATAGAGCAAGTTGAGAATATGGATTGTTCTCCAATGTGTGTTAAATCCTTAGTTTTCTTTCTTCTGAATGTGATGAGGCAGATTTTCCTTGGAAAAATAGTTTGTGTTCAGCTGGAGAGGTTGATTTTTCTCCACCAGTTTCTCCGTTGAATAATTGAAAACTACTGTTCATTATTTACATAAAACTGTCTTTTTCTGGTCTGCTTTCTATAACCTTTCCCCTCTGAGGAATTTTAAGAATTCCCTGACTTTCCTCTGGGGGATTTATGCCTGCTTTATCCCAGATGTGGGACATAGACCAGGCTGAGGATTTTCTTTCTTTCTTTTTTTTTTTTTTAACGTTCCTACTTTGAAAGACGTTCTTGCTAACCTGTGAGCAAAGCTGCTACTGAAAAAAAGGATTTTCAAGAAAGTTAAGCAGTTAAGAAAATATGTGAGCTTGGTTTAAATGTCTGACTTACTGAATGACACCAAAATCCCAAATGCAAAATGAAAAAGTAGACAGTAGTTTCAAATAATAAGGGGAAAATGCACACATGTTCTTTCAGCCTTTTAATTCTGGAATTTTATTTTCTGAATGAAGGCATGTCAATCTCTAGTCCCTGCAGCCCCCTGTCTGATCATGCCCTGCACTCCTGCCGATGTCAGCCCAGGGAACACATGGGCTTAGCAGATGTTTACCCTGCTTTTGTTGTCGCAGTCCCCACCTTCTGCTGACACAAAGAGAATCTTTAGCCTTAGTCATAATATTTTGTCTGCTCACATTCATATAGATGTATTGATCCTAATCCCTGGTTCAGAATGGAGAATGCTGAGAAGAGGGGAGAACTTAGAGTGAAGGAGGCTGTATTAAGACAGGATTTTCTTTTTTTTTTTTTTTCCCTAACGTCCATCCTGATTCCCAGACGATATTTCACCACAAGCTTTTGGTTACTGTGGTTTTCATATTAATGTCCAAAAATACCATAAAATCAAAACGTTTTTTGTGTGATAAAACGTGAGAAGAATGCCAACAAGAGTTTTTCTTCTCTACTCGAGCAGATATTAGACTGTTTTCCCAAGTCCAAAGTTTCTGTTTTCCACAATGAATATGTCTGTTGTATCATGTGTAATTAATTAATGAGTTAATTAAATGATTAGGTTTTAGTTTCTTCCTAGCTCAAATTTTTGATGTATTTTTGAAAAGTCTAAAAATTCATAAGCTTAATTTTCATAGTAAGCAAGGTCGCTACCTACCACGTATTTCCTGCTTCACCATGGTCCCCTGGTTGACATATCCTCCTCTTCTCTTTTCTGTCCTGTAGGATTTTTCGAAGATGGTTTGGCTGCCTTGGAGATTTGGAGATCTGAGGCCACGATGAGGACTCACACACGGGGAGCTCCCAGTGTGTTTTTCATATATTTGTTTTGCTTTGTGTCAGCCTACGTCACCGACGAGAACCCAGAAGTCATGATTCCCTTTACGAATGCCAACTATGACAGCCATCCAATGCTGTACTTCTCCAGGGCGGAGGTGGCCAAGCTCCAGCTCAGAGCTGCCAGCTCCCACGAGCACATTGCCGCCCGGCTCACTGAGGCTGTGCACATCATGCTGTCCAGCCCCTTGGAGTACCTCCCTCCCTGGGATCCCAAGGAGTACAGCGCCCGCTGGAATGAAATTTACGGCAACAACTTGGGGGCCTTGGCCATGTTCTGCGTGCTGTATCCTGAGAACATTGAAGCCCGAGATATGGCCAAAGACTACATGGAGAGGATGGCAGCTCAGCCTAGTTGGTAGATTTTTGTCTTTTTCTTCTTACTGTATTAAACTCTGCAATTTAAAAACATGAATTCATAGTCAAATGAAATCTCAGAGGCCAGATTTTCACATACTTGTGTTTGTGCGTGAGTGAAGGGGATAGGATACTTGTTATTTGTGTTGTTAGTGGCTTATGAATGGTCCCTGGTTTCAAAAGACCTAGTGACTTCCATGTTTAAAGTTAGAAGAAAAATATTTAGGTAGAACCTAACCAAAGAAAAAATAATTTGCTGCATTGAGTAAATAGTATCATCTTGATTGTTGAGATTTCTTTCCCCCTTGTTTAACAGCCTTGTATTACCATCATCAGGCCTTAGGTTCTGATTGACCCGCAAGTGGTTAAAACCTTTTGCCAGCAAGAGATTTCCGCCAATTAAGATTTCTTTGCATTTTAGGACAATTAGGAGCTAAAAGTAAATGTGATAGGATTAACTGACAATTTATAAATAAGATCTTATCCAGTAACCAGGAAATTGCCCAAACCTGTAGGAAAACCAATGTTGTGGTATAATTATGTGAGGAATTCTAATTGTGTAATAATTTACTTTCAGGAGTTCAAGATTTGAGAACAAACTTCCTGTCTCTTCTTGATTAGCTTAAATTTATTTTATTTGTGTATAATTAATATGTCTACCTGCTTCCAAAAGGTATGGGATGAATTAATTAAACTAGGGATTCCGCGGGTATTCTCATTTAAACTGTGTTTTAATACACATGGTCCAATTACACTACAAAAAATTACAAACTGTATGAAATATCCTTTTAAAATTACATAGGCTGATACTTGTGATAGGGTTGGAGAGAGCTCATTTTTAAATGCTTAGAAAAATCAGCGATGCATTTAATGTTGTGAAGAGTTACATCTCAGATATCATAAGGGTGAATAATGGTAGCTTGCAAGCTTCCTGAATTCTGCCAGTATGGTAAGTAAATTTAATACTTCCTAAATTTCTGCCAGTATGGTAAAGAATATTGTTTGTTTATAGAATTTGAAGGAGTTTCTGGAATTTCTAAATGAAAAAGATTATGGAAGAGTTGACATTAAATCCATATCAGAGCTTATTTTTTTAAGGCTTGTTATGAGGTATGTATAATCATTTTGAAGCTTATAATATTTTAGGTTGAAAAGAACCTTTTTATTTGATTTGTTTCAAAGCTGAGCCGTGTATGCCTTAGTTTCTGTTCTTGACTAACCTTCTACTCCTGACACCAAGAAAGAAAATAAAGATGGATGAAAATTGGATATTTGACTTATAAGTTTCTATTATCAAGTGTTACAATTACTCACTTGACATTGTACTGTTAGTTAAAAAGTGGCAACCATATTTACTTTAGGGGAAAAAAACCTTTGTTGTCTATAAGGGTACTTTTAAAGTCCTTTTTGTTTTAGATAGGTAAGTGAAATTTGACAGATTAAGATGCGGATGAAAATGTTCCAGAGAGCCGTCTGTTTCACTTCATGAAAGAGTAGCTAACTGTGAAGTACCACTTTTTAATGGAGATTTTTTTTTAGTACAAATAAAATCTCATTAAGAGAATTCACAAGACCGCTGCAATTGTATTATGATGATATAAAACATTCAGGCATATAAATACCAACTTAAATGAATGCTGTCATTAGAGAGGACTAGACTCCTATGATAAAAGGAGGAAAATAAATAAAAATGAACATTTTCATAGTTTCTACAAGTTCAGAATTACTGGTTGTGGAGTTGTGTAGGAATTTATTAGAGGACTAGTACTTTGTTCATGGCAGTATTGATAAAAATAGGTATACCTCTATGCCCTTAGCCAGTAACCCAAAGCCAGTCTGTGATTTAATAGAGCTGAACAGTTGACTTCTTTCCCTAGACCTCTTAGATGAAGGTCAGAAATTGAGAATTTACCTTTACATCTGGTTTCTAGTTCCAGAAGTGATCCTAGCATAAAAAGTCGAGCTACTGGAACATTTTTGTCTTGGCAAGTACTGTTACTAGGTTGTACTTTTAAATGATTTTATGGAAATTTTAACTTTTTAAGAGCAACCACACCCAACCCCTAGACCCTTAAATTTTTATTAAACTGTAGTTGAATGTAATCAATCACTTTCTGACAACTTAAAACACTGCTAAATGTTTTGGTAGTTCAACTGTTCCTATTTAAATCAACTAAATCATGTGTCGCCACTGTGCCCAGAGAAAGGTATTGTGGTCGTTGTCATTGTCTTAGGACATAGTTCGCCTATATTTGGTTTCAGAGGAAAATAAAAGACTGACTCTTATTTATAAAGATGCAGACCTACTAGACCTACTAGAGAATGGACTTGAGGACACGGGGAGGGGGAAGTGTAAGCTGGGACAAAGTGAGAGAGTGGCATGGACATATATACACTACCAAACGTAAAATAGGTAGCTAGTGGGAAGCAGCCACATAGCACAGAGAGATCAGCTTGGTGCTTTGTGACCACCTAGAGGGGTGGGATAGGGAGGGTGGGAGGGAGGGAGACGCAAGAGGGAAGAGATATGGGGACATATGTATATGTATAACTGATTCACTTTGTTATAAAGCAGAAACTGACACACCATTGTAAAGCAATTGTACTTTAATAAAGATGTTTTAAAAGAAACTACTATGTATAAAATAAATAATCAGCAAGGATATATTGTACAGTGCAGTGAAATATAGCCATTATTTTGTAATTAAAAAAGATCAATAATTAATATTGATTAATCAATTAATTTGATTAATTAATTAATTTTAAAAGCTTCCTACAATGGCTTCATCAAACTTAATACATTTGCCATATTCCGTGAGGATCCTTTCTACTCCTTTGAAAACCAGTGACTAAATTGGGTCCACTCACTTATTCAATTAACAAACATTTATTGAGCATCTGTTGTATGTCATGTACCACGCTAGGTGCTGGGGATTCAGTGATGAAAAAAATAGCCCAGTAAGTTTAAAATTTGCACCTAGGGTAAGGGCTGCAAACATTGGGTATTTGAAACCTAAGCTAGGACTATATTCTCTGCTCAGAATTAAGTGTAAGCATCACTTAATAGTAGGGGTTCATTAGTTTTTTGTTTTTCAATTAAGCAGAATTCAAGACTATCTGGATTTTTAAATTAATTTATCTTTAAATTAAAAAATTTTTTTAAATAATTTTTATTGGAATATCTTATTAGTTTTTATTCATGACTTAAAGATTTGAGGATTAAATGAGGTAATGTAAAGTACTTAGCACAGGTCCTATCAAATAGTAAGCCTTCAATAAATAAGAGTAATGATAATTATTGTTACTGATATTTGCTTAGTACTTAGATCCTGTTTAGTTTATAATTTGGTGTATGTAGGCTGTAAGGAAATAGTATTTGTTTGGGATTTATTTGGAGATTTTACTTATCTTTGTCCAAATTGCTCTCAAAACTAGAACATCTGTTTAACTCATAGCATATTCCTTTTGGCTTTATTCCATTAAAACTTTCAGCAATGCTCCCCTGGGCCCTTTTTTTGGCATATAAGAATCTGATGGTAACACCAATCATGATGGCTTAGGGGAAAGTAACAGTGATGTGTCTTTTGTCTGGTATTCAAAAGAAGTACATCTGAGATATACATGCATACAGATTTATTCATGTGATTCATTTCATTTGAGTATTTTGGGGGTTTTTTTTCTTTTACTTTTTATTGGAGTGTAGTTATTTACAATGTTGTGTTAGTTTCAGGTGTACAGCAAAGTGAATCAGTTGTACATATACCATTTGAGTAGTTTGTAAATAAAGAGCTAAAAGGTCACAGCTGTAGATTCACTTATTTAAGAGTCTAGGGCCATTGGAAAAATTAAATGGAAAATATTATCTAATGATATACTGATCTTTTGTGTTCATCTGATATAATATACTACAAAGTAGAAAGGGAATCTCATAGATTGATAATGATGATGGTGGTGATTGAAAAATAACAACATGCAAACCTTTCTTCTTTTGACATTATAATTCTGTGTGTCAGCGAGTACCCAGATGATTGGGCACCGCAGAAAGATGAGACACGTCTACATACTGTATCTGCTTTTGCGGAGATGCCCATATTCTCTCTCAGAAGCTCTCTCCTTTGTTCTTCTGCCTTCTGTTAATGTCATGCATTCTTCATAACATCCTTCATAACAGTAAAAGTAACAGAGTAATTTAATTGTTCTTAACTTAATTCTAAAAATCAAATTTAAAAAGATATTATTTTAACCTATATATAAAATGGCAAATTATTTTCAGCATCACCAATAATGTCTCTGACCTTTGAATTAAGTCCCCTATAGATCTCATCTTCCAGATGAAAGCTAGGATTTGGGTTATAGTTGGCTCTGTATTATATAAAAGTGTGATTAGAACTTAATCAGACAACTTCTTTAAGAAAGCTTAATGAGCTGAGGTCATAAATCTAGAGCTGGTAACAACAGAAAATGCATTTTATTACACTTAAAGTCAATTCATTTTTTTAATACAATATCACCTAGTCACCAGAGCAAGTTCTGTGTATGTCAGTTGGCACATTGGGGGTATTCTCATTTATAAATAGTTGCTTTCTGCATTCAGTCCTTACATAATTAAAAAGAGAACATTATTGGATTCCAAATAACTAAAAATTCTCCATCAGGTTTTTTCCCCCAGAACCTTAAACTTTAAGGTGGGAAAATAAATTAAAACGGTTCTTAGTCAAGATTTAAGAGATTTCCAAAAAGTCAAATTTTTGGAGTTTTTGGAGTCAGCAGACATTGCTCTACTTTCCTAAAATTTTCATACGTGTGTATATTTTTATTTACTTATTTTTACTTTTTTCTACTATACCTTTTTCCCCAAAGATTAAGGAAACAAAAAACAATATTCAAATAAGAAATATCTGAAAAAGAAAGGAGGAAAGAAAAAGATAAGGGACATCAGCTGGACTAGGAATGAGACAGTTACTGAAATGCATCTTATGTCCCATGGGTGAGTGGGCCACATGTGGGCCCTGAATTTTTTTTAACAGCAAAGAAAGTAGGCTCAATTAGTTTTGAAGTATAGAGTGTCCATGGGATTAAAAGTAGATCAGCTTTTCTACAGAACTACTACTCTTGACCCAAGGACCAGAAAGAAATTTCTCCTGGAGTTTTCATGAGGAACCTGCACAATAGTTTCATGAACATCCTTCCAGTGCATGTGTGATGAATTGCACAGTGCTGGCTTTTTTATGTTAGACTAGACTAAGGACAGGACCGGGTCTGTTTTGCTCATGCATGTATCCCTCAGCACTTAACACAGTGTCAGGTAGATTTCTGCCCAATGAATGAATGCTCTAGCATCCCTGGAGATACTCCAAAGTGAAATTCACTAAAACCAGGGTGGAGGTAGAAGGGATGGACATACGGTTTAGCCCCAGGCCACTTTTTTTCCTAGTCTAGCTTTGTCCTTCAGCAGAATTTGAATATGCAGAAAAGTGAAATGACCATGTATCTATCAGGCAGCCTCTTTATACACTGTGTATCTCAGCTGAGCTCATGATTGATGGGTTCTGTGAGCTTGGGTATTATACTGCGCTGCCTGTTCTTACAGTGATCTTCTATATAGCTAAAAACAAACATAAAAAACTCACTCAAATGATTACTGGAAAACACAACACACCTGAATCACTTAAGAAAGATAAAGGTAAGTTGACCATATCTCACTTACTATGAAGAGATGAATGGCAAACATTCAACATTGAACAGTGATTGTAACAGAAAAGATTTGTTGTTCAACCTCTGTTGACAGCACATAGTTATCCAACATGCATTTCTGAGCAGTGGGCTTTTCAAGGCTTTTGTCTAAACATTGTAAACCCTGGGGAAGGGGCCTAGGATAGCAGTCCTTGGAGGCACAGGTGCACTTGCATCTTGACTCTGCTATTATATTAGGCTTTAGCAGGTTTTTTTTTAACCTCGGTAAACCTCATTTTCTTTATCTTTAAAATGTGGATGATTCTTTCCATGCAAATATGTTGTTCCAAGGATTAAATGAGATAATGCATGTAAAGCTCTTAGCATTATGTTCCTGTCACATAGTTTTACTAAAAAGTTTATTTTTATTACACAGAAATAGATATGACCATGTAGCAATATTCTTAAGTTTCTTGACACACAGGACTCCATTTTACCTACTCTCACTCTGGAGTTGTGTTTTTGAGAAGTACTCATTTTGCATCATTCTTTCACCTTTCTTTATAGTATTTTTGCTTTCTTATCATCAGAAAATAAATCACAGAGGAAAGAAATTACTTCACTCTTGCGTTGGTGCCAGTCAGCTTCAGGAATTCAGAACTGGTGAGGGAAACAAAGTTGAACTTTTGCACAGAGAAGTAATTATAATTTTATTTGCAACAGACCTTGTGTTAATTCCCTTGCCTGTGGATTGCAAACTTCTGGAGATTGACATGTGAGGGCCCATTTGCAAAGTAAAATATTAAAAAAATAATAAAGTAAGGGGAAAAAAGGAGAAAGAAAAGCCCCTGGCAGATCGAAATGAACCAATCAGTTTCATTCCTGTACATTCCAAACTGAAGAGTCCACCCATCTTTCTCAGCGTGGCGTGCTGGGCTCTAAATACAGTTCCCTACAGCTGTTTCACAGGTTTCTTATTTCTCTAAATTGCATGTTAAGGCTGGGAATCAAAGTAGGGGAGGATGTAGCTGGGCCCCAACATGTGGAGCCGCAGCACCGGGAGCAAATAGATCAGGTTTTCCTCTCCTGACCTTACAGTGGTGAAGACCGGGTGGCATAGCCCGGAGTGCACCCGGAATCCATTGGATTCAAGGAAGCAAATCCAGTGGCCCCGTGAAACAAATGCAGGCTCTCAGAAAACCCAGCCCCCAGTTCCCCTGGCTTTTTCTCCTTCATGCTTTCTCTTCCTTCTGCCCTTCCCCCTCCTCTTTCTGCCTCTTTTTCTCTCTGTTCCTTCCATTCTGTGATCTGAAGAAAGTTACTGCTTTTATCCTGCTGCAGATCCTTGGAAACAGAAGGCTAAAACTGATGACAACGAGGCTTTTTATGATGTTCAGATTCTTTAATATTTACAGAAACACATGGGTTAGGAACCTGGCTGTTGGGAATTTCCTTCTTTTACGCCATTTAATAAGCAGGTTGTTGCCAGCATCGTTGCAGATGAAGACACTGGGCAAGGACTGGTGTCAGGAGACAGCAGGTGAGGAGTTGCTCAGGGAGAGGCCAGGTCAGGTGTGTGGGTTAGCTGAGCATCTCAGTGCAGGTTTTCATACACACCGAGCAAACTCCTCTCCATCTATTTCAAATTGAGTGAGGATAAAATGGTTTTAATAACGCTTCTTTCTAACAACAAATGTGAGACTGTTTATAACACCTCTAGACATACACAGCTGGAAAGAAATGCAACGTTAGTTTTCTTGTGGGATCTGTTTGTTGTTTGAGTCTAACATGCAGTACTGGTGCAACCCTCAGCTGTCTCCACGATAAGCAACATTCTCTCCTATCCTGCTCCTCTAGTGTCACTTGTTGCCTTTTTAATAAAACATGCAACGTGGGCTTGCAGAATTGTCTGAGGGAGCTCTGCTTAAGGCCAGAGGCATCCTCATCCCCCTTCTGATGGGATTCTGAGCCTGTGCCCCTCACCCCATGTATACCACAAAGATATGAATGTAGTAAGTTCCACACCGACTTTACAGTCTGGCTCTTACATACTACTCAGCCATAAAAAGGAACGAAATTGAGTCATTTGTTGAGACGTGGTTGGATCTAGACACTGTCATACAGAGGGAAGTAAGTCAGAAAGAGAAAAATAAATATATTAACGCATATATGTGGAACCTAGAAAAATGGTACAGATGAACCAGTTTGCAGGGCAGAAGTTGAGACGCAGATGTAGAGAACAAACGTATGGACACCAATGGGGGAAAGCCGCCAGGGGTGGGGGTGGGGGCGTGATGAATTGGGCGATTGGGATTGACATGTGTGCACTGATGTGTATAAAATGGATGACTAATAAGAACCTGCTGTATAAAATAATAAATAAAATAAAATTCAAAAAGAAAAACAACTTGCTAAGCATGTTGTTTAAATTTTGTGCCTTCCTTGCCCTGTGTCTTGAGGGAAGATGTTAGTTAGCAAGTGCTGCATATATATCTGTATTCTATTCCAATAATGCTTTATAATTGTTTTTTAAAAGTGGCCTTTGTCTGTTAACTGAGATACGTGTTTAGTTCTAATACCACTAAAGATGTAGGGCCTTGCTGACATTAAGTTCTTACTAATGCTATATATAGAGATATATATAACTACTGGAGAATAGTAGTGACATGAGTATGTCCGTGGAGTCTCTTGTAAAGCTGCGTAGTTCTTTTTACCTTAGTTATCTTCAGAATAGCATTTTACTTCTTCATTTCCTTCTGCTGTATCCATCAAGAGAATATGTTTTAGCCACGTTTAACACAGTCTCTCTCCTCCATCCTTCCTTTTTCTTTCCAGTGTCAACATGCTGGCTTAGGACAGCAGGAGGAACCATAGTCAGGGGCCAGATGATTGTGTTTCCCACATAAGCCTGTGTTTAGAAGCTTTGTGTGTGGATGGCTTGGAGGAGAGGAATCAGGAGGAGGGGAACTAGGTGGAAGCTTATATAAGTCTAGGGGGGAAATGAAGACCACAGTTAAGTCAGTGAGAGTGGGGAAAAGAAGGAATGCATCTGAGACATTAAGGGCAGGACTTCCCTCGTGGTCCAGTGGTTAAGATTCCATGCTTCCACTGCAGGGGCCACGGGTTCAATCCCTGGTCAGGGAACTAAGATCCCGCATGGCACACGGTGCGGCCAAAAGATTTAAAAAAAAAAAGAGAAGAGAGAGAGAGAGATGTAGGACAGAGAATCTACAAAGAGATTGATTGGATATGGGACACTTTCTCAAAGTATGGTTCTTTCATCAGAATCATAGAGGTATTTTTAAAAACACAGATTCCTGGGCCTGGCCCAGACTCAGTGAATCACGATTATTTGGAGTAGGCCAAAGAACAAGTCCCCCATGTGATCTGAGGCACGCTAAAAATTAACTAGCAAAGAGCAGGGTGTTAGGAAGCAGGGGACTTGGTTTTCGTCTAGGCATTGTGCTAGGTATTGGGATATAAAAATTTGAGGGCAACTTAATACATCTTGCCTAGAGTGGTTGACCTATGGAAAATATGAACTAATAGACTATATTAATGCAGATGATAAAGGCTGTGATTGAGAAAGTATAGTGTGTAATGGGAAGACAGAGGGGTACTTCGGGATGCCCAACATTGGAGCCCTGGGAAGGCTTTCCTCCTGGGGCCTGAGGGACAAATAGGAATCCGCCAAGTGAAGGGGAAAGAGAGCACGTTTGATTGTTCCAAGCAGAAATAACTGATGTTCAGAGGCCGTGACAGAAGGAAGCAGAACGCTTTTGAGGAACTGAAAATTTAATGTAGGGAGGAGACAGGCAAGCATTGAGGCTTTGAGTAGAGAGCCAGATGCTGCAAGACCTTGTCCACCATGTGAAGGAGTTTGGACTTTTTCTTACAAGAACTATGAGGCCATTGAAGGGTTTTAACAGGGCAGCAACATGGTCAGATTTGTGTGTGTGTGTGTGTAACTTTTTCAATTCTAAAATAAAAGTAGAGCACCATACGAACAAACGTGTGGCTTAGTAAAGTATTTTAAAGCAAACGCCCTGCTAACCACAGCACAGCTCCAAAAATAGAACGTTGCCAGCCACCCTGGGAAGCCCCTCGTAAGGCTCATCCCAATCACAGCTCCCTCTGTCCCTACAAAGACTACCCTGACTTCTAGGGTCATCAGTCACGTCCTTGTGTTTCTTTATAGTTCATTCAAGTGTGCATCCCTAGGCACAAGTTTAGTCTTGCTCATTTGTTAAATGTTTTTTAAGTCTTTTTTATCTGCAGTTTCCCCTCCATCCCTTTATTTTTGTTACAATTTATCTGTGGAAGAATCTGGGCCCTTTGACCTGCTCAGCTTGCCACAGTCTGGATGTGGTTGATTGCAGGCTCAAGATGCAGCTCCGTGAGTTCCTCCACCCTTGGCATTTCCTACGAACTGACAGCTGGGTGCTGAGGCTCGCTCCAGCTCGGTTTTGATCACTTTGACACAGCATAGGTGGTGGCTGTTCTCTCATCAGGAGACGCAAAGTGGCTGCTGGTTTCTCCATGTGACAGATTTGTGTTTTAGGAAGAATCTCTGGTCATATGTGGAGAGTAGATTGCAGAGGTCAAACCAGGAAGACCATTTAGGCCTTTTGTGTTTATCCAGATGACAGCCTGGAATAGGGGCTCTGAGAATGCAAAGAAATGTTGGGTTCCAGAAAGTTTTAAGGATTAGCATGTATTGGGTTGGCCAAAAAGTTTGTTCGGGTTTTTCCATAAGATCTTACAGAAAACACCCAAATGAACTTTTTGGCTGACCCAATATAAGACTTGACAATGATATTTGAGGACAAGAAGGACTAAGAACTTTCTTTTATGGGGTGCTGAGAGGCATGGGACCTTTCAATGAGATCACAACACTTGGAACTCTTGGAGAGTACTAATAAGGGGTTTGGTTTGGGATCGACTGAGTTTGAAGGGCCTGTGGACCCAAGAGGAGATGTTGAGTTCATGTCCCTCCAGCATTATTTTTAGCTACCTCCTGTTTGCTAGAAGTGTACTGTGAATTTAAAAAATGTCATCACCAGGAAAAAAAGAAATTTATCCAATATAAAATATGCTTTCAAGTACAACAGACATAGTTTCTGTGGATGATAGGAAAATGTAGAAGGAAAGTTCAAAGAAGGTCAGATTTAATTAAAGTAAGCTTATCACAACAAATAAATGAATAACAACAAGAAGAATGAGAAGAAAAGGTAAAGTGCTAGAAGAGCCACTTGGGTGTCCTCAAATCACTTTCTGGATATGAAGCCAAATGAAACATCATGCCGGCATCACTCCAGGAAGAAAGTATCAGCTTGAGAGAATCCTGCTATTTCTTCTTAAGTTGGAAAAAAAAAAAAAAGATTCTTGATGAGGTGTGGATGGATGGCAGTTTGGGTTTGTAACAATTTAATGTGCAATTTTTAGTTCATTTCCGTGATTCAATTACAGGGAATACACTATTCCAAGAAAAGAAAGTCTAAGGAAAGGGAGAGTTAAGAATAAATCCACACATATTGCTAAAATTTTGTATTAACTTTAATATCTTTCTGCCCTAAACTTTGGGCCATAATTTTGAAAAACCATATGGAGCTTACTATTTTACCTTCTTTGGAGAACCTGTTGACATGGGAAAGATTTTACACTGTTACTAAAGCCAGTTTGAATCTTTTACTCTTTGCTTTTCTATCATAGCCTGTCACTTGGTTAAAGAAGATGTGACTACACTCAACCTTTGGGGTGGGGTCAACTTTTATTTTCCATATGACAGATAACTCTAGATCTAAAACTCGGGGAAGTATTTAATGCCCATGGCATGTTGAAGATGGCTCACAAGTTTGGCTCATAATTTAATCTAAATTTACTTTATCCATTAATTCTATTTTATGGCAAATAGCACATCCTCCAGATTTTTTATGATTCACAAACTCCTAAACTGACTTTTTTCCACTTTGTTGCCAAATTAAGAAATACTCTTTAAAACTGTGTCCCCGGGACATGAAATAAAATAATAAACATTATTGGTACAAGGTGCTGTTCATAGGTATTATTTCATTACCTCTCTTGAAAATAAATGGCTTCAAAGCCAAACAAACGTTTTGGGGGATGAGAAATGTTTTCTTGTTCTTTTTTTACACAGTGACAAATTACTTTTCGTTCTTGAATTGACTGTGTGGGCCCTTTTGGTGTTTCACATCTGCCTCTGTCATACACTGTCTACTGGCCTCTTTGAACATTCCAAACTTCTCTGGTGGTCTGAGATCCTTCCTAATGAATTCATGATAGATTTTCCCTCATGGTTGGCTCCAGATCCTCTGCTGGAAGGTGTTTGGGGCAACCCAGTCTCAACCTAGCTCCACGCACTGAAGCAGGCCCTGGGCCTGGGTCCTCTCTGCCTGCAGGATGCATCTGATGGGCTGCTTGTTTGGTGGCACATTTACCCTCTAAGACAGTGGCTTTCAAACCTTTTATGACTGTGACCCACAGTAAGAAATAAAGTTTACATCCCAATATACACAGAACTTTAACTCTACATATGTAAATATATAAGTAGAAGTTGTGCGAATCAGCCCTTGCATTTAAGTCATGCTTTGCACTCTGCTATTTCCTATTCCATGCCATTAAATTCCACTAAAAATATGCTGGTCACGACCCCTTATATTCATTCCACAATCTATTAATAGCTTGTTATTTATAATTTGAAAACTCTGCCTAACATTGTGATAAACCCATGATTCCTTTTCAGAGAATCCCTTCTCAGTATCCCTCTTCTTGAATATCTCCAGTGAGGTGGCTTCCTTAGTCCATAATTGTAGTGTTCAGAGTACTTGTTCCTAAAATATATTAGGAAGCGTCGTTTTTTCATTAGGAAACAGTGTGTGTCTGTGATTAACGGCTACATTTCAGGTTTCCAGGGCTGAGTGGAATAAATTCTGCAGCACATTATTTCCAGTTGGCACCCAGAATAAAATCAAGAACAGTTCATTCACTGTTTTAAAAAGGCAACTTCAGCAAAACCTTGAAATAGCATATTGTAAAAGAGAGAAATTCTGATAAAGCATTAAAAAGTGGAAATCTTAGGTAAACATTAACCTTACTGAGGAAACCATAATAGAAAGTAAAATACTGTTTCATGTATCCTAGCACCTTAAGGTCGGCCTTATTTTAGTTTTGGTATCTTCCTAACATCAGGGTGGCAAGATTTAGCAATTTGATTACCGTTTTTGCCATTGTTAAAGTATCCCTCACTTTTTAAACTTACTGTCACAGATTCTTTGCCCTTTTGCATGTGGTGGTGTCAAAATCTTAGAGGATTTCTTTAAAATAAATGGGAGTCACCACGTGTTCAGGCAGCAGCAGGAAGATGGTGCATACAAGATGGCAGTGATGACAAGTCAGGTTCTTGAAGGTCAGTGTATTATTCCTAGGGCAGCCGTAACAAAGTAACACAGACTAAGTGGCTTAAAACAAACAGAAGTTGATTCTCTCACAGTTCTGGAGGCTAGAAATCTGCAACCAAGGTGTCAGCAGGGTCTTGGTTCCTTCTGGAGGCTCCAAGGAAAAACTGTCTCACGCTTCAGGTGGTTGTAGGCAACCCTTGGCATTCCTTGACTTGAAGATGCATCCCTCATCTACCTCTCACACGTACCATCCACCACCAACACATACAAACTGCGTGTCCCTCCAGCCTTCCAATATAGATATGTTGTGATTTTAATTGAATGAATATTGTGTTTGCATATTTTAACGAGGCAAAAGCTGTTGACAGCTGAACCGTGTCATATACTATGATTACTTTCAGTTTGTGTGCAACTTTTTGTTTTCTCTAGGATTAATAACAGCCTTTTTGCTTTATTTGCTTAGTTTCCTATACACTTATCACTAATTACCAACCAGACTCTCACTCAGTTATGTAGGTCTCTTAATCCATTCAAACAAGATGTTCTTAATAAGACATTCTTAACAATTCATCTTCTTGAAGAGGAACCTGCCAAAGCCTTTGACTGGTTATAATCTAGATCTATGGTATGCCTGTTGACTAACTCTTCTTTTCTCTCATGGGGTGGGTCCCCTCTGGAACATGAATCTCATGTTGTCTTCTTTTTGGTATATATCTTAATTTGGGTGGAGAAATTCTTCACTAGTTTCCAGAGGAAGTATTGATGAGCAGGAAATTTTGAAAACTTGGATGTCTTCTTACATTGTGTATCTATTAAAAATTATTGTATGGTTATTTTTTAATACTGTCTTCTTTTAACCTTTATACTAGAGTTATAAGTGATTTACCCACCACCATTACAATATTAGAGTATTCTGCGTTTAAGTGTATATTTACCTTTACTGGTGAGTTTTATACTTTCATATGTTCTCACGTTACTAATTGGCATCCTTTCATTTCAGTTTGAAGAACTCCCTTTAACATTTCTTCTAAGGCCTGTTAGTGGTGATAAACTTCTTCAGCATATGTTTATCTGGAAAACTCTTTAACTCTCCTTCAATTCTGAGGGACAGTTTTACTTGGTAGATTATTCTTGATTGGCAGTTTTCTTCTTTCAACACTTTGAGTATATCGTCCCACTTCCTTCTGGTCCCCAGGGTTTCTTTTGAAAAATCTGCTGATAGTATTATGGGAGTTCCCTTGTACGTAATAAGTTGCTTTTATCTTTTTTTAAAATTTTTATTTATTTATAAATTTATTTATTTATGGCTGTGTTGGGTCTTCATTGCTGCGAGCGGGCTTCCTCTAGTTGCGGTGAGTGGGGGCTACTCTTTGTTGCGGTGCGTGGGCTTCTCATTGCGGTGGCTTCTCTTGTTGCGGAGCATGGGGTCTAGGCATGCAGGCTTCAGTAGTTGGGGAGCACAGGCTCTAGGTGTGCGGGCTTCAGTAGTTGTGACACGCAGGCTCAGTAGTTTCAGCTCGTGGGCTCTAGAGTGCAGGGTCAGTAGTTGTGGCGCACGACCTTCGTTGCTCCGCGGCATGTGGGATCTTCCCAGAGCAGGGCTCGAACCTGTGTCCCCTGCATTGGCAGGCAGATTCTTAACCACTGTGCCACCAGGGAAGTCCCTATCTTTCTATTTTTAAGATTCTCTTTAATTTTTGAAAATTTAATAATGTGTCTTACTGTGAGTCTTTGTAGAGGCATCTTTTTTGATACTCTGGGCTACCTGTATCTGGGGGCCTGTTTCTTTCTCCTCAGGTTAGGAAAGTTTTAAGTCATTATATCTTTGCATAAGCTTCTCTCCCTTCCTCTCTCTTCTTCTTCTGGTACCCCTATAATGTGTATATTAGTCTTCTTATGGTGTCCCATAAGTCCCTTAAGCTATCTTCACTCTTTTTTATTCTTTTTCCTTTTTGCTCTTCTGATTGCTCTCTCTTTAAGTTCACTGATCCTTTCTTCCACTTGATCTAGTCTGCTGTTGAATCCTTCTATTGAATTTAGTTCAGTTATTGAATTTTTCAGTGCTCAGTACAATGCAGTGCTCAGTACTTTTTAATATTTTCTGTCTCTTTGTTGAAGTGCTCCCCCTGTTCATGCATTGCTCTCCTGACTTTGGTGAGCATTTATGACTGTTATTTTGAACTCTCTGTCCGATAAATCACTCATCTCCATTTTGTTAAGGTTGATTACTAGAGATTTACCTTTTTTTTTTGTTTGGAACATATTCTCCTATTTGTTCATTTTATATTGAAGCAAATCTGAAACATAATTTCATCTCAATATTTATTTCTGACTTAATTTTAAATATCTGAAATATTTACATGGTTCACAATGTACCATGTCAGAATCATATTACAAATAATGCCATGATAAATAACCTTATGCATATATGTTTTTTATTTGTGGTAGATTACTATAAGTGGTATTACTGGATCAAAATATAAAATGTTTATAAAATTTGTTAAATGTTACCAAGCTCTACCCCATAGGATATGTACTGCTCTGCACCCCTAACAGCATTTTAAGAGTGTGCCTATTTCTCCACAGCTTTGACTAGAGTATTTGTCCTATTTGAGATTTTTACTGATTCGAATGTTAGATCAGTTGTAATTTGATTTAAATTTCTTTTATAATAAGTGAAGATGAGAATTTTGAATGAGGGATGTTTGCCCTTTTTTTTTTGTTAACTGTCTTGTTTGTCACTTGCTCATTTTTCCAATAAGATTTTGATCTTTTTCTTAAATTTTATGAGCCTTTGGTATGTTAGGATAAGTCCAACTGTATTCAGAGTATATGATACAAATATTTTTCCCCGGTTTATTCATGTTTACTTGTGGTCTTTTTTTTCCCCCTGTGCAAAAGGTTTTGTCTTATTTTTTCTTTTAAGCTTTATATGGCCAAAATGATGTCTTTTCTTCTATTGCTTCTTGTTTTTGAATCATAGTTGGAAAGGCTTTTCCTTCTCCAGGTCACAAAGGAATTCATCCATGCTTTCTTTTAAGATTTTTTTATCTCATACTTTGTATTTAGATGCCTAATTAATTTAGAGTTTATTTTCTTGTATTCTATGAGGTTTGGATCCAATTTTCTCCTTTTTTCAAATGACTATCTAGTTGTTCCAGTATAAGTTGTTGGAGGGTACTTCTTTTCCCTATTGATTTTTGATGCCACCTTTATCACATACCAAGTTTCCATATGTTTTGCACCTGTTTCTGAATTTTGTTTCATTCCATTGGTATGTCTATCTATTCATATGTCAGTACCACTGTATTCTGATCAGCGAAGGTTTATAGTGTGTCTTCTTCTCTGGCAGAGCTAGTCACCCTCCATCATTGTTCTTCTTTTCATTGACTTCCCTGGCTCTTCTTGCATGTTTAATTTTTTCTTAAAATCAGATCAACTGCTTCTAGGCATTGTTTCTCACATGATCACTGGATACTTGCATAGTCACTGACTGAAGTGATGACATCTATGAATTGTTCAACTGAACTTTTATTTATTTATTTATTTGGCTGTACCACGTGGTATGTGGAACTTTCCCAACCAGGAATTGAACCCGTGCCCTCTTCCTTGCATTGGAAGCGTGGAGTCTTAACCACTGGACCACCAGGGAAGTCTTCACCTGAACTTTTAGAAACATTTTACACGTATAAATATAAAGCATGTTAAACCTATAAAATACCAAGCTACTTTTTTAAAAGGCCAAAAATCATTTGATTAAGCTTTTCTGAACAATGCAGGAAATCTGGGTTATTCTCTCCTACCACCTTTTCAAGTTTCAGAATTTCTCCATTATAACAGATGCTTTCGTAATTTATTATTAGAATGTGATAGGTGAGCCTGTTTTAAACTCTAGTCCTTTGAGCTCTGCCTTTCTTACAACACAGAGGTCTTCTTATGAAATCTGAATCATCTTAATTATCGTGCTTCTCCCTCTTACCTTTTCAGGCTGGACACTAGCCCAAAACACACTTGGCCAGCAAAAAGGGATTACAATTTTGAATGCTGTTTGATTCCATTTAAATAGAATGAAACAGCGTACTTGGATAGCATACTTGGATATTTGGATAAAAGGACTTTGTGTCAGCGAATTAAACACTGGAATAATGACACGGCAGTGCCATTTCCCACTTAACAACACTACTACATTAGCTTGGTGTATATTTTCACACTCAGACTAATTCATTTTCTCTATAAGCCATCTAGAATCCTTTTTTAAGTAAAAAAGAATATTCTTTTTAGTTTCTGCTTTTGCATAATTGACTCCTCAGTATTCTTGAGTAGGGCCAAACTGACCTAAATTTTTGTATTTTAGAATTTAATATTTGGAATATTGAATTTATAGCTTTAAAATGAAATTAAGTGGTAGTACTCTATATATTGAATCCAGTGATTTCATGAATATGGAAATGAAGATTGTGGAAGAAAATGATCTTTTATAGTTCATGGTCGATAAGTCATTTTCCCTGAAGATGTCTTAATATATAGTCAATTCCCATTCTATCATTCTGTTATCCTTTTAGCATTTGTTCTCTAGTAAGGAGCAAAGTAGATGTTCAGAAAGGAAAGCTCATTGTCTATTTCTGTGTCTGTAGCCCTGGCTAGCTTTAGGAGCTGAACGTTCTCAGCATGCAGGTTCAGTCAGGCCCACCAGCCCCTGGACCAGCTGGACCTGGAGCAGTACATTAGGAACTTCACGCTCACCAGAGGTCTGTGGGGAGAAGGAAGAATTGTTTCAGGAATGCTACATGGTTGGAATCACATGTTCCTAGGGTGGGCCCTGAGCAACCTTGTGAGCACAGTATCATGATATCTCTCCTCATGTCTGCCCCTTTTCCCACACCTCATGCCTTGTTTCTCTCTTGGTGTCATGAACATGGCAGGGCTTTGGAACCCTCTGTTGTATTTCAGCATAAGTGCCCTTCTGCCTAGCTCTTGGTAGGTTTGCTGACTAGCCCTTTCTTCTGGCTGGGTTCTTATGGCAAAGTTGGTGACTTTCCTTATAAGCACAGTGCTTTCCCTCACCAGGAAGAAGTAAAAATTCTAGATTCAGGTAGTCCTGGATTCCATTCTTTAACTTAGCTACGTGATCTTCAACGAGTAATTTTCCTATCCAAATACCGCTTTTACAATCTATGAAATGGGGCTGTAACATCTAATGTGAATTTTGAAGATTAAATGAAATAAAGTATGTAAAGGGCTTGGCACACACTATGTGCTTAATTAATATGAAATATAATTTCTCTCTTTCCTCCCAACTATAAATAGTTAATTTTGCTTCATGATGCAAATGCCACCCCTTAGCCACCTGATCAAACATTTGGAATATGGACTACAAACCGGGCCAGAGTTGAGTTTAACATGCCCCTTGGATAGCTTGCTACCCACTCAGAGGCCCCTAGATCTAGTTTATCTATATTCCGGGCTTACTCTGCTCTTCTTGGCAAGTCACTGTCAGGGTCCCACTGTGCTTTACAGGCAAGACCACACGGGTTAGAAATCCACTTCCTTTGGCTAAATGTTACAGGAATTACTTACAAAATTTCACATATTACTGACATTTAACATTTATGGCTAGTTTTTATGTTTAACTTACAGAGGGGAAAAGAGACGAATCACAATTGCCATGAGTCATATTTTTAAAAGCAGTGGGAACACATGACTCTCCTAACTTACTGGAGGTTGTTTCCAAGCACAGAAAAACTGAATGACTTTCTGTCAGGTTACTGTCTTCAGGACTCTTTTAGAATGAATAGATTGATTTACATTTTAAGAATGGAACTGACCTGGGCTTCCCTGGTGGCGCAGTGGTTGAGTCCACCTGCCGATGCAGGGGACATGGGTTCGTGCCCCGGTCCCGGAAGATCCCACATGCCGCGGAGCAGCTGGGCCCGTGAGCCATGGCCGCTGAGCCTGCGCGTCCGGAGCCTGTGCTCTGCAACGGGAGAGGCCACAACAGTGAGAGGCCCGTGTACCGCAAAAAAAAAAAAAAAAAAAAAAAAAAAAGAATAGAACTGACCTTATATTGGCATATTTTGGTGGTGTGAGCCAGTACATGCTATAGGCAGAGGTGTAGCTTCTGTGCAGTAGACGCAGCTGCAGCGAAGCTGGCAAATGTGAAGCTGGTGCTGCTCTGCCCTGTAAAGTTACATCTGGGAATTTCTAAAGAGCTCATCGCTGCACTGTACGTTTAAATTCTTAATTCCTTTAAGGCTTATTTCATTTTCTCTTACATTTATATTTATACATGAACATCTAGTGTCTAAAATAAACCAGATTTTGAAATATGAATCTTCTACTTTATGAATTTACTGTGTAAATATTTTATAGGGTTATAAAACTGTATGTTATCTCAAAATGAGAAAAAGAAGGATTGTTTTGAGTTCTACTTTTTGGAAACGTTTAACAAACAGTGGAGCCTCATTTAAACATACTTTTGAAAACACATAGACTTGCTTATACCATGGATCAAATCATGACCTTCAAAATACAGTTACATATGAAAATCCTGGTATAAAATTGTCAAGCTGTAAAAAGTGCTCAAAAACAGGACTAATAACCATAATAACATTGTAAAGGGAGTTACGAGTTGTCCCCTTGTTTCCAGTATTTTTTTTTTTGTATATCGTTGATTCATTTAAATATTTAAATATCAGTGACCTCTTGACACCTCTTAGATTTTAAATACAGAACTTCTGTTATTCCAAGTATTTATTTTAACAGTATGTGTATAAATGAAATAGTATAAAAA
The DNA here is from genome assembly GCF_964374135.1 of Grampus griseus. Lineage (NCBI taxonomy): Eukaryota > Metazoa > Chordata > Mammalia > Artiodactyla > Delphinidae > Grampus > Grampus griseus. The sequence goes on from NC_139007.1 coordinate 45,431,908, forward strand.
TTTAAACAATATTATACATAGACTATTCTGTGAACCTCATAATACCTAAGATTAATCTTAGATACCTAAGTATTAATCTTTTCCCAGATAATAATTTTCTACAAAATATCTACTAAGACTATATGGAAAAAATTTGAATATAACTGATCATTTAAAACAAATCTATGCAAATAAAAATGAATGCCAACATTGTTATTAGACTTTTTATATTAGTCATTGCATCAAGTAAGCTGTCAATTTTTAAGTAATAGACTCCTTAGATTGCCTACTTTTGTACTCTGTACATAGTAGTTCAAAAGCATTTATGATAATGGAAGCAGTCTATCCACAGGAAATTGTTATAAAAATTCTGATTAGTGAAGCTACTAAATTTTGGAAAGGTTTTTATGTCTCTTCCTTTTACAGTCACAACTTGATTTATGGAAATAGCACATCATGATAAACCCTATGCCTTTCCCCACCAATACCGTGCACCCCAACCCAGGCAATTAATAGTTCCTTTCTATGTTCACATCATTCTGTTTCACATAAATTCACTTAAATTCACCTTTGGAAATATTCTAGGCAGCAGATTTTAAATGTTTTGGACTCAGAACTCTTTTGCACTCTTAAAAATTAATGAGGACATCAGACATCAAAGAGCTTTGTTTATGTGGGCTATACCTATTGAAATTTACTATCCTAGAAATTAAAGCTAAAAATTTTTTTTAAATATTTATTCATTCTCTTGAAAGATAAATCCATTTCATATTAACATAGATAACATATTTTTAGGCAAAAAATAACGAGATTTTTGGAGACAAAATATTTAGTGTGAAGGAGATCATTGTTTTATACTTTTGCAAATCTTGCATATCTTCTTCTGTATTCAGTTTGTTGCAATGTAGTGTTTAAGTTGAAAATATGAAGAAATATGAAGAAAATCCAGCTTCACACAGACATCTGACTGAAAAGGGAGGAGTATTTGAAGAGTCTTTTCAGATAATTTTGACAGTTTTCTTTGCTACTGTACTAGAACTTGACAAGTGGTAGTTTTGTAAAAGTTAGTTCTATGTGGAATCTGGATTATAAAAGTTAGTTTCAATGTGGAATCTGAAACCATGTTAGTTAATAAAATTCCTCATATATTTTAATTGGTAAAAAATCCATTAGTATGCTTTGCACTTACAATGAATCTTTTATCTTTGTATGGTTTTGTAATATGCCTTTTTTATTTGAATGTTTATTCACTGAGTTATTCCCATCTTCCAAATGTTGATGCATTTAGTTATATAATATAAAAATAAATCACACTTGTTATCAATACAATTTTTCCAAAATTCTTTTTTTTTTTTTTTTTTTGCTTGAAAGCTCAAATTTTGTCATTGTCAACAAAACCTTTCAGTTTTTCTTGAACTGGCAGGCTTCCTTGTTTCAAAAAGACTTCCACCTAAATACCCAAGTCTAAAAAACTGTAATTTGTCAGTTGGTCATTCTCTGACGTAAAAACGATGTTTCGTGAAAAAGCAAGGAGCTAGTTCAGCTCTCAACTAAATGCACAATTTCTTCCTCATGATAGTTATTTACTTTGCTACGGATAGTGCTTTTTACATACTTCCCGTTTCATCACATGGGCTATTAGAAAGATATGAACTAAAAAGGTTGAGATTTTATAAAATTAATAATTTTTACCACTTTATCAAGGATATTCTTAAGTGAAACTGGCTTTTTTTTTTTAAACTTAGCGTGCACGGCAGTATGCAGAATCATACAAGGATTGCTAGAACAGTTCAGTGCCCCTGCCTGGCTTGCTAAGATGCCAACATTTTTAACCCACTAGTACTTTTGCACCATTAGTGCAAATATCAGCATATAACATCTTTATATTATTATGAGAATAATTTTTAGTCATGGATCCCCTGAAAGAGTCTCAGAGCCCCCAGGGGTCCATGGACCTTAATTTAAGAATAGTCTCTAAACAGGGGAAAGTATAGCTTATAAAAAGGAATACAGTAAAAATTTTCCTAACTAACCTCCTCTTAACTTACTTAATTTTCTTAACTAACCACCTCTTAACTGACTTGCCAATGAAATTAACCTCCATTCCTTGTATAACTGGCAGCAGCTCTCAGAGACTGCTGAATGTCAGGGCTGTGTCCATTAATTTCTGTTGCCACCCATAGAATTATGTGCTTAGCAAACGTCAGTTGTATTTGTTCTCAAACCAGTTTATGCCACTTTCACTAATACCTGTAATTACACAATTTTAATAATATTATACAAATAGAATAAGTGTGAGTTTATAAAAAAGAATTAATAGTTCCAAAACCAACTTAAATGCTTTGGAATGACTTACTATAAAAAATTGCTGTCATAATTTAATGTGGATGAGATTAGTAAAAGTTTAGGGAAAAACTCATAAAAGTCTGGAAGGATTCTATGTTCCTTCACAAGTATCTTTAATTTCTTCCTATATTAAAGAAACCAAGGCTGGAAATTGTGATGATGTGTTATATGTGTTCTTTGCAGGGAAAAACAATGACACTGATCCGTAGACCCACATTCAAAGACAAGGCTTTTAGCTCCCCTTCAAAAGATTGGTAAATATGTACATATAAATATTTTAAGCTGAAATAAAACTCATATATTAATACCTGTATCTTTTTTTGTGATTCTTAACATGCTTCTTTAGTAGTTTTAGTAGCTGCTAGTTAGGATCATATTGAATACGATAGTTCCTTTGCTGCTATTCATGAGCTAGAAGCAAATTTCTTTTGGTTTCCATGACAGTAAAATACAGTCTCATCCATAATTACTCTCTGTATCTGAAGATGAAGCTGGGTAAGAATGTCTTGGTAAAGAATCTAGGTAACGTCTTAGAAATGTAGCTATTACAGATCAGATTTCATAATGATATAGTGATGCACCTGATGGTACCAGGAACTCTTTTTTTTTTTTTAAATCAGTGTGCTAGGATTTTGTTGAATTGGAAGCTGCTTGGAGTAAGCAACTATACGTGGGAACTTGGAAATTTTCTCACAAATTGCATAGTAATATTTCCTGAAGAACAATTATATTAAATGTTCTTTTATCTATAAAAAATAAGTTCACTGGTGTATCAGACGTGTCAGGGCTCAGTAGATGGTAGCAGCTCACTGATGCCAGCTTTATCATGGCTACGTGTATATGCTGTCATTTATAGGTGACATGGTGCAAAGACACAGGGCTGGGGAAATAAATGCCTTGGAGTCTCTGCCTGCTTCCCCAATCACTATAAGTCAGTGAAGATTGTGTTTCTAACTCCCTGGCAGTGAGCTTGCAGTCTGAGTTGGTTTTTTTCCTAGAAGTAGGGAATTAATTTACACTCTTCATAGTCTGTTTACAACCAGTACACACACTGGCCAGCTGACTGGCAAGGCAGCTTTGTCCGTGGCCAACTGGTTAAGAAGCTCATCAACTTTAGTCATTTTAGCACCAGGCTGTATCACTAGCACAGCTAACCAAACACTGAAGTTATTGTTAAATACCAAGGGATTCTTCCAAATTCCTGATTTCTTAATCATCACATATTCATTGTCAACAGTGTAGCCTAGTTTTATAGGCTTGTTCCTTCATTTTTTTCTTTCTTCCCCCAAATATTTATTGAAAGTCTCCTGTGTGCCAGACACTGTTGTAGGATTGGGGATCCAATAGTGAATACAACAGAGAAGAAAAGCTAACCCTGCCCTTGTAGAACTTCAATTCTAGTAGGGGATACTATGCATATGCATATACATATACATACTTAAACGCTAAGAGGACAAAAAAGTGAGGAAGGCAAATGAAATACTGTGAGTTGGGGAGTAATGCTGAAGTTCTGACAGAGTGAGCAGAGAAGGCCTTACTAAGATCAGGTCTTTAATATAAACTCCTGAAAGAGGAGGACAGTCTAAAACAGGTAGTCTCTCAGAACATTTTAAGTATTCTTAACCTAGGGTCTGTGAGGTTTGTATGGGAGAAATACTGCATCTTAATTTTCACTAACTCTAACTGAAATTTTAGCATCTCTTCTAAATCATAAATCTGGATAACCAACTATAGTAATATCAGGAGAACCTGTAACTTTGTCACAGATATTTTCACGTCACATTCAGTTACTGTGTACATCTCAAAATATTATTTATGCTCATCACTACTTATACATTATCATAGTTACTATCCCTGCCATTAAATCTTGTATTCTAATGCCTTAATAAAGAAGCACGTATATCACAATTTTTAAAAATATCTGTACTGATAGTTATATTTCAAAGTAATACCTTTCCTGGTATCCCTAGGTATTATATGTTATGAATTAACATATAAGATATTATATGTTAATATGTTATTATATGTTAACATATTGAGAAAGAGGCTGAGGCTTCACTAGTTGGCCAAAAAGAGGCTCTGGCATAGAAATGTTAAGCTTTAGTTTAATCCCTAATTGAGAGCTTTCTTCCACCTCCCGCAAGTACAGCACACCCTTCATTTGTTTCCCTCTTTTAGAGATTACTCAAATACATCCTGAACAGATAGGGAGGGTTTTCTGGATAATTCCCTAGAACTGTGATTGCGAAAGATCCTTTTTCGCTTCCTGTGTCATGCAGGCCACACACTATTAATGTACTTGCAGAATTATGTAGCAAGTCAAGCAGAAATTTGGTTTCCGAGAAAATGACAATTTAATACTTCACAGATCAGCTTTTATAGACTTCCCTGAAAAGTACTTGAAGAATCTTAAAGGCAGTGCACTTCATTCTATGAGAAAAAATGAGACACAGAAATCTGAGTTAGAATCAGCTCACTTTACTCCCTTACACCAGCGTTTTAGCCACTCTCCTCATCATGGCATTGACCAAGGGGGTCTGTCTAGATTGAGAGGTCCCAAACTGTACACCGTGGTACCTTCACCTTGACCAGCCCATGGGAAATAAGATAGGATATACATACATGTTGGACAGTTTCAGCACAGCAGCCATGGAACAGAACTGAGAACCCTACTTCAGGTAGAAAGGGGAGGGCAAGCACTAGTTAATGGGTACTCCAGAGAATTTTGATCTGCCATGACGTTATGTGCTTTCGATCTCTTTGAATATATTCCTCTACCTCCCATGAAGAGTAAAGCAAAAAGTCAAAAGTGGGCTTCTCTGTTGGCGCAGTGGTTGAGAGTCCGCCTGCCAATGCAGGGGACACGGGTTCATGCCCCGGTCCGGGAAGATCCCACATGCCGCGGAGCGGCTGGACCCGTGAGCCATGGCCGCTAAGCCTGCATGTCTGGAGCCTGTGCTCCGCAACAGGAGAGGCCACAACAGTGAGAGGCCCACGTACCGCAAAAAAAAACCAAACCAAACCAAAAAAAAAAGTCAAAAGTAGAAAAATCTCAACATCCTGATGTTGCCGGAAGCTGGAGAGAGAAAAGTGTGTACTCTGTAATTTTCACATTAGACAAACTTTATGCTTGTGTCTTATGTGGAGGGAAATCTATCTTTTGTGTCGTTAAACCTTTTGGATTGTATCTCCACTTGTGTCCTGTAGTTCTGAGAAATAGACACTTTAAAAGTGTGATGAGGGCTGTGAGCCTGCTGGCACTCATTTGCGTGGCTTCTTTTCCTTTACAGGTTGGTGAAAGATGCTCCTTGGGATGAAGTCCCGCTTGCTCACTCCCTGGTTGGTTTTGCCACTGCCTATGACTTCTTGTACAACTACCTGAGCAAGACACAACAGGAGAGGTTTCTTGAAGTGATTGCCAATGCCTCGGGATATATGTATGAAACTTCATACAGGAGAGGGTGGGGATTTCAATACCTGCACAATCATCAGCCCACCAACTGCATGGCCTTGCTCACAGGAAGCCTGGTCCTGATGAATCAAGGTGCGTACGGACACACCGAGGGGATGCCTGAGCTGACATCACTTGTAGTTACCATGTTGTGAGCAAAGCATTTATATAACTAGTCTAAGTATATGTTCATGCTTGGATCCTAACTAAGCCCATAAGATGAAGTGATATCTGGGACACCTCTTGAAGAGTTGAGAGACATCTCTTTCCTCATTTCTGCTTGTTATTTTAGCCTGAAGGTTACTTGAGTACGGCGTTTGATTGTCCCAAGCCATATCCTTACAGCACAGGATCCGTGGTGAATCTTCCTTTTTCCAAAGATTTTTGACAGTGAAGGCAGCCAGCCTGGATAGGGTTTTTAAAAGCTGAACAGATGGTTTATTATATGAACTGAATAGTCCTCATACACAGGTGTGTATCATTACAGCACTACTTTTTTTGTCCCTCTAAAGACTTTAAAACAATCAGTCTACATCATTCAGGTCGAATTTGGAATTGCCTTTTGTGGATCGTATAGCTGCTTTACCTTATTGTATTATGTAATTGCTAATATCGCATTTTCTTTGTTCTTGTAATTCTGACTTAATGACAACTCCTGTGGAAGTCTATAAATGACTAAATAAGATTATGTTTAAGAAAAACAACCCTAGGGTCACAGTAAGTTATTAGAATTAAATATATACTCATAACTGGCAAATCGAAAAGAGTTTAACTCTTGATTATATTCCCCATGAGAATTAGTAAGCATTTTGCACATTACCCAGCATCAGATTCTACCCAAGCCTAGCTTTCTCCCTTGTCATATGAACCATCACTTTTAATTAGGTCTTAGAAGAAAAGAAACTAAAATTGATTGAGCCTATGGCATGTGCTAATCCTTGTCCATATTTTATTTAATTCTCACCTCAACCATATAAGGTAGCTGGGATTGGGACCCAGTTCTAGACAAACTCAAACTTCATTGTCTTTCCACTATATTTTGTTACCTCTCTCAGAATAGAAGTTCAATTTTAGTAACTTAAGGAAAGCTTGATTAAGAGGGTAAATTTTCATGCTAGCTCCCTTTGCCCCCCACTCTCACAAAAACAAATGAAATTTTAAAAGTCAAGAGGTTAAGCCATGTGAACACCTACCATCAGACCATTTATAAATCCACAGGCCTGTGGAAAGACAGCATCATGAACTGGTGGAAAGAACCTTGGAGTGAGCTGGATCGCAGCTTGGGGCCTTGAGTTTTAGTCTAGCACAGTTTTATTTCCTTAGATAAATTTTAGTTCTTTACCAACAGGAATAGAGCTTATTTCTTCATTCTTCACAGTAGATAAAATTGTTCCAGATATTAAGCAGGCACCTAAAATACTGGCTCGCATTGGGTCAAAATTTGAATTTTCTTCTGGCAGGAGTTTTCACATGCCTTTGTTTTCTGAGTAAAGTAATGGGTTGCTCTGGGATGCACTCTCCCAGAGCCATTCCATAAGCAGCACACACATTTCTAAGAAGATGGGACAAAAGAAGGAGTGAAATCTCTGGTCCTGCACATCTCAGTTCATAACCAGACTTACAGCCCCGGCTTTCTTGGCAGCCTCGCTCTAACTTTAGGAGCTACCTCAGCCGCACTGTGCCAATCATTCCATGTTCTCAGAGCAGCCTTGTAGATACTGACTGAGGTAGCTTAGTCAGGTGTAGCTCCTACTGGACTCAGATGAAATTTCAGCAGTGAGAGAGTTAGGGTTTTTCCTCTGTTCTGCTAAACCTGTCTTAAGGCTTAGGATACAGGGCCCACAGGGTCACACGTATGCAGTTTACAAATCACTTGGAAAGAAGACAGGTGTGAGATGTTTAAATGACTACACCATACTTTTAATATTACCACGGAATGAAATAAGGGAGATCATGAAGTTATGATTAAATATCCAACGAGTGTGTTAAGTTTGAATTCAGGAGAACAAGGTTCTTTAGGTGAGTTTGAGATGGTTCATGAAACTTTGAAGGATGGGTAGGATATGGATAACTGAAAATAATGAACATTCCAGGCAAGGTGTATGGATGATGGAAAAAAAATACAGGGCAGAACATCAGTAACAACAATACTGGTACCTTGTATTGACAGATTTGAAGTTTACAAAGGTAGACGTTGCCTCGTCTCATGCATAGGGTTTTTATAAGGAAAATCAGGTAATATCTGGGGAGCAGTGAGTAGCAGTTCTAATTTTAAACATCAGTCACATTGGTATCTGATTGGAGTTGGAGGATATAGAGAGAAAAAAGATGAGGATGATTGAGATTTTAAACTCTAGTGACTAATGGAAATTGAAAACTATGCAGAAGGCTGGCAGGTCAGGGGTGGAGCTGGATGGGAGAAGGAACCAGTGTACAATTAACAGTAACCTCTGCATAGCAGAGCCTGAGAATGGTGCTGCACCCCCGTGAGATGAGAGCTTGGTCTTACTTAGCCTGGAACCTTGGATTTAGGCTGGGAGGTACCTGGTGGTACCTGGGCCTCTGGAAGCCCCCATCCCCAGCACACCTAGTAGACTGTGGTAGAGGGTTCAGCATGGGTGATCACACGCACGTCTATGGGAGTGATCCAACAAAAGTCCACTCATTAGGAGGCAGTGAGCTTAATTTTATCCTTAGGGGTTGTGTATTTTAAATACAAGCAAACAAAACAAACCTTACATCTAAAGACCTAGGTTCAGATCAAAGTTCTGTTCAGTTTTAGTCATATGCCAGAGGACAAGTCAACCTTTCTGTAATTTTGGGGTAATAATGCATAATTGAGTTGTTAAAAGGATTAAGTAAGATTATGTTCGGTGCCGTGTGAATTATAAATGTTACGAAGTGTGAGGACTTGTTATTGTTGCCTGAACGCTGGTCTCACAAGAATTATAGGAAGATAGCATTTTCGAGTCAAAAGGATTTTAGAAAAAATTTTAGACCTTTAATTTTCAGCTGGGGAAATTGAAAAATGTGGCAGGTGGAAGAAGTGCTTGAACAAAATCATGTGGCTCGTTTTTGGTAGATTAGGGACTCCCAGTTGATTTTTGTCTCCTTTAGATTGCCACTCCAATGGTCTCTCCACCCCACTGTGCTGCCTTTTCCAATGCTGTGGAATCTAAAACCACGTAAAGGATGAGGTATTGTCTTCTAAGAACAGGGCACGTTGGAGAATATTCATGTAGCATTTATAGTATTTGCAGCTCGTTAAAAATTCTGTAAAATAATGGTGACAGTTTTTGTGAAGCGGAAAACTTCAAAAATATTTTCAGTGTTTTCTAGAAAAATTGAGTAAAAGTTTTAATGTACAGATCCTTTCTTGCAGACATAAAGTATGTACAGTTTGTAATCTTAGATGTGGTGTGGTTTCAGTTTATTAAAGATCATGAAATGACTGATACTTATTTAAAGGTTTGTCTTTAATTAATAAATGACCTGTATTCAAGAACTTCTTAACGTAGATCATGGACTCATCATAAACCTGGACTAGCAGGATGTTATTTATAATGTTGATAAGTGAGAGTTTTCCAGAATGCAATTTGCAGTATAAACTGGTCAGATAACTCAGAGGGTTTTATTTGGCCACATTTTTGTTTTTAGTTTGTTACAGCCTTAGTCATTGTTTCCATGTGTTTTCATCTTTCAGGGTATCTTCAGGAAGCTTACTTATGGACCAAACAAGTTCTGACCATCATGGAGAAGTCTCTTGTCTTGCTCCGAGAGGTGACAGACGGCTCCCTCTATGAAGGAGTTGCATATGGCAGCTACACCACTAGATCACTCTTCCAGTATATGTTTCTTGTTCAGAGGCACTTTGACATCAACCACTTTGGCCACCCATGGCTTAAACAACACTTTGCATTTATGTATAGAACCATCCTGCCAGGTACAGTGAGGACTTAGAAGTGGGAAAACATTAAACTACTGTAATTTTTTCTGATTACGAAGATGGACTAGACTAAGAAAAGAAACATGGGATTTGAGCCATATTGAGGTTAAAGGGATTTTTTTTTTAAAATCAAAGAATAATTCAAGAGTTGTGTATAGCCAGGAATATTTGGAGAGTTAATGTGATTTAGGTATTATAAAGCTTAGAACTTAACAGATCAAATATAATTTGTAGCCTCCACAGTACTTTTATTTTTGTATGTGTACAAACTTGGGTACATATACAAACTCATTTTCATGAATCTAAACGAAACAAAAAAAATTATGATTACATGTTAATTTTCCTTTATGTGTGATCCCTAATTGATCCTACTTTACTTTTTTAGTTTTAAATTTTTTCTTCCAAACTATACAAACATGATTCAAAAGAAAGATTACATCTACATATTTAAATTGGGGGTTTAGTATTCTCTTAACACATTTTTGACCAGAGACGTATTACAGGCATAGGCGTTAGTTTCTGCAGAAATCCCCTGGCCAATAATGTGTTAATACTCAAAATATTTTATGGAAATAAGTGGTATAAGATATAGAAAGCAAACCAAAAAATGAATTTCTGGGACTTCCCTGGTGGTCTGGTGGTTAAGACTCCGCTCTTTCACTACAGGGGGCGTGGGTTCGATCCCTGGTTGGGGAACTAAGATCCACGTGCCGTACAACACGGCTGAAAATTAAAAAAAAAAAAAAGATAAAAATGAATTTCTATGAAACTTCTAATTTCTTGTTGCTATGTAGCTTAGCCTTTTAAGAGAACTGGCGCGCACACACACACACACACACACACACATATATAAAGAGTTTATTCATTTCTAGGACAGCCTATAACTCTCCTTATTTCTAAACAGGACTACCGTGTTAGAAAAAGTTTAGGAGGTAAATTTTCATCAGGGTGGGTTTTCCCTCAGTGAAATGCAATTTTTTAGTTGAATGATTCGAGACCTACAGCAAACAATGCAGTTTTTAAATCTTTTTGCTCTGGTTATATACACATGGATTGGATAGAATCTCCATTATTGGATTAGTTATCAAAAAAATACTGCAGAGCAAAAGAACCATGTTTAGTTTAGAAAAATTTAGTTTAGATCACATGCGGAGCCCTATTGTTTTGGTTATCCTTAAGCATGCAGGAGAGGCCTCTTTTATCTTTAGTTTATCTTGGTAAACAAAGGCCATCTAAAGCAAGGGCCTTTAAGAGGTCTCAGTGCTTTGTAATTTGATCTGAGTTCTAACAGCCAGCCACATCAGGGCTTGGGTTTGCTGTGAACTATGTATGTGGCTACTGCCTAAGGTGGAAAAGACAATATGAGCACCTCTAAGAGGAGAAATCATGTATTTGTGTCAATTAGTAAAACAACCTTTATTGAACATTTATGTGCCAGGCACTATAATAGGCAGGGGATTCAAAGTAATAAAACATCCCATCTGCTTTTAAGATACAGTTAGTAGAAGATTCAGAAAATCACATTTTATAGTAAGATTTACTTGGACGAGAGTTTACTAAACTGCTAGAAGCAAAAACATTAGCTGTAAATCATGTAAATATGGTCATGCAGGCATTTTTAGAAGGGATTCTGTGTTAAGTCAGTCTGTTCTCAACAACATTTCTTTTTTATTTTCTCTACAATGGCTATTCTAGTAACGATTATTCCTGTCTGACCCAGAATTTTATTCCATTCTTCTTTTTCAAGAATGCCTGGAGCATTATCTGGTCTTACCTACATTTGTTTTTCTGACCTATTCCAGTATGATCTTTACATTTTCTCTCTTTTCTTCAACTTCTAATAGTACATACAGGCAGGACCTTCTCTGGAATTGTTTCATTTTCTTCCTATAGAAACTCAGTTTCTCCCCGAAACCTTATAATTTCTGCTGTATTGGATGCCAAGTTGAAGCACCTTACGTTATTATCTTGGTCTGGGATGTGGGATGAGTTGGTGGGAAAGCTAGTGCTGATTCCAGGTTCAGGGACTCACCATGCACAAGAGGATAGATCTCCCATGTATCCATGCAATTATATTTGCAAGCAGCATGGACATTAGAAAATGAGGAAGGTAGGCAACAAACGTAAGCATTAATAGTTGTTTCCATTACCAAAGACAAGTCGCCACATGACAAACTTGCACACAGGTTTGTGGAAGACTTTTAGAAGGATTCTGATTAACTGGCCTGGGGTAGAGTGAGGACATGGTGGTTTTTTGTTTCTTATTTTTATCCAAGGTACACAATTGAGTCTAATTTGGAACCAGGATTGAGAATCATTGTTTGGGCCTTTATGGAAGTAGGCAGTTTTAAACTTATCTTAATTCTGTCAAACTTCTTTCCCCAGGGTTTCAAAGAACTGTGGCTATTGCAGACTCAAATTACAACTGGTTTTATGGTCCAGAAAGCCAATTAGTGTTCCTGGATAAATTTGTCATGCGTAACGGCAGTGGTAACTGGTTGGCTGACCAGATCAGAAGGAACCGTGTGATGGAAGGTCCAGGGACGCCTTCCAAAGGGCAGCGCTGGTGTACGCTTCACACAGAATTTCTCTGGTATGCTACCTTGTACTGGCTTTAAAGAGAAATTGTACCCAGGGGTATAGTGTGCTAATTTTTTTACATTAAAAAAGAAAAACTAATCTACTTTTTAACACTTTCTCCATGCCACCTATGTACTCGCAGCTTCAATTCAGTTCATATCACAGTTTTGAAATTCTGTTAGAAACATTTCCTTCCATTTAAGATCTAATTACTGTTTGCAGTTTTTGCTTTACATGTATTAGAATCCTAGGCTCACACTATTTCCTAGATATGCATGTTTTCATTTACATCATTTTTGAAATCATATAAAGAGAAAAACCACGAAATTTAGACTGAGTTATTCTGATAATCACACCAAAAAAAAAAAAGTAGTAAAATGTTTTGTTTTGATAAATGGAGCATTATAATCTTCTAATAGCAAAGCTGTGGCTAAATTTTCAAAACTATTTAAAAGTGGTGACAGTATTTGACAGTTTTACTTTGATAATAAAAGAACCATGTAATTTTTTTGCCTTAATCTTTTAAGCCTAGAAGGAGAAGCCAGGCTCTCCTTTTTAAAGTACTGCCAAATACATTTTTGGCATCTAATAAATTAAAATAAAAATTACAGGGAACTGGTTAATCATTAATCCCTGATGTCTTTTCAAGCTACTGAAATTTGCATTCAACTCCAAAGTAAGCTTCTGTGGTTTGATTGCTTCTTTTCATGCACACAAAAAAAAAATTAAACAAGAGGGGAAAAAAAGTTAGTAAAGTGGTAACTGTCATAATTTAACCAGCATTTTTAAAAACTATCTTCACAGATGAACTGCATATATTAACATGCAACCATTCTTGGCTCCTTTTAGGTATTTAAAGTAATTACTTAATAGTGTTTTTCACTTACCCATAAATAAACAAGAGAGTTCTATAAAGCTGATTATAGGAGTCAGATTAATGCTAAATCTAATTTGATTCAGAAAGTGCCTTTATGGGAATATGAAAACTGACCAAAACCTGAGAGGAGGATGGCCAGTTCCACTTGTTTCTGGATTTGTTAAATCATCATAATTAAGCCAGCACTGTACACTAGACCGAAGCAGAGAGACAATTGCTCATGTCCGTAACTGAGACTCCAGAACAAAAGACAAAACAGCCCAAATCAAATAAATATCAGTAAGATTAACTCTACCATAGGTGACTGATTCACTTTAGAGAAAAAGTATCTTAGAGCCTTTCTTCCCTTGAGCAGCAAATCACATGAACCTGTCAAGGCTGTTGTCTCAGATCACCAAAAGTGAACAGTCATCTTCATTATTATTTTTGGAGCCTTCCTGAATCAAAACCTGTGTTCTTAATCACGGTGAAAGTTTAATGTGAATTATCTTACTTTGATAATAAACATCATAAATTAAAATAAGAAACTTATATCAAAAAAGCATGACATCATCTGCAGATTAAAACAAAACAAAACCTTGGAATCGGGCTAGGCAGTGGGTGGCATGATCATAAATCCTCCACTGTTAGATCATTTCCTGAATTTCATCCATTCATATTCTTAGATGTGGTATTGGCAGTAAATTTTATCTAATACGTGAAATTCGACTCTATTTAAATTTATTTTTTTAGAGGGGGAAGAAAGTACTCTACCGAACTTTCAATGGTATCAGTTGTTTGCAGAACAGTGCTTCCTCAGCACTCAAGGATTGCTAAAGTCCAAATCTTAACATGTGGTTTCCTAGAATAGGAGCCCCTCAACTAGAGGTTTGGATGAGCTGCTTAATTCTATGAGCCCCCGTCGTTTGGGTGGCAGTTCTGAAATCATTAAGTGAAGAGGGTCCACGTAGCGATTATCAGTAGCTGTCATTTCCCGCTCAAACCCTTCACAGTTGTAAAGACACACTCCTCTCCCATTCACCAAGGGCATGCCCCTACACATGCTGATTATACGTGGGTGTTTTCAGAAATGCCCCTAATACAGTCTGTGCTGCCAGTGCTCTGGGTGGCATTTTTATGTTGTTTCCTCCAGCCACGTTGCCGTGTGGCCTCGCGGCTCTGCTGTGTTCCTTTCACTTCTATCGGAAAACCATTTAATTTTTAAAAATTGATTCTTTCAGGTATGATGCCAGCTTGAAATCTGTCCCCCCTCCAGATTTTGGCACCCCAGCATTGCATTATTTTGAAGACTGGGGTGTTGTGACTTATGGAAGTGCGCAGCCTGCAGAAATCAATAGATCTTTCCTTTCCTTCAAGTCAGGAAAACTTGGGGGACGTGCAATATATGACATTGTCCACAGAAACAAATACAAAGACTGGATCAAAGGCTGGAGAAATTTTAATGCAGGGCATGAACATCCTGATCAAAACTCCTTTACTTTTGCTCCCAACGGTGTGCCTTTCATTACTGAGGCTCTCTATGGGCCAAAGTATACCTTCTTCAACAATGTTTTGATGTTTTCCCCAGCTGTGTCCAAGAGCTGCTTTTCTCCCTGGGAAGGTCAGGTCACAGAAGACTGTTCATCAAAATGGTCTAAATACAAGCATGACCTGGCAGCTAGCTGTCAGGGGAGAGTTGTTGCTGCAATGGAGAAAAATGGGGTGGTTTTCATCCGAGGAGAGGGTGTGGGCGCTTACAACCCCCAGCTCCATCTGAAGAACGTGCAGAGGAATCTGATCCTCCTGCATCCACAGCTTCTCCTACTCGTGGATCAGATACACCTGGGAGAGGACAGCCCCTTGGAGACAGCAGCAGGCTTCTTCCACAATGTGGATTTTTCTTTTGAGGAGACAGTGGTCGATGGGGTCCATGGGGCTTTCATCAGGCAGCGAGATGGGCTCTATAAAATGTACTGGATGGATGATACTGGCTACAGTGAGAAAGGAACCTTTGCTTCAGTGACATACCCTCGGGGCTATCCCTACAATGGGACCAACTATGTGAATGTCACCACACACCTCCGAAGTCCCATCACCAGGGCAGCTTACCTCTTCATAGGGCCCTCCATAGACGTTCAGAGCTTCAGCATCCACGGAGACTCTCAGCAACTGGATGTGTTCGTAGCCACCGGTGAGCATGCCTACGCCACTTACCTGTGGACAGGTGAGACTACAGAACAGTTGGCCTTGGCACAGGTCATTGCCGACCGTCAGAAAATTCTGTTTGACTGGAGTTCAGCCATCAAGAGCACCGTTGTCCCTGAGGTGAAGGACTACGCCGCTATTGTGGAACAGAACCTGCAGCATTTTAAGCCAGTGTTCCAGCTGCTGGAGAAGCAGATCCTGTCCCGAGTCCGGAACACAGCCAGCTTTAGGAAGACTGCTGAGCGCCTACTGAGATTTTCGGATAAGAGACAGACTGAGGAGGCCATCGACAGGATTTTTGCCATATCACAGCAACAGCAGCAGCAGCAGCAAAGCAAGTCCAAGAAAAACCGAAGGGGAGGCAAGCGCTATAAATTTGTGGATGCCGTCCCTGATATTTTTGCACAGATTGAAGTCAATGAAAAAAAGATTCGACAGAAAGCTCAGATTTTGGCACAGAAAGAACTGCCCATAGATGAAGATGAAGAAATGAAAGACCTTTTAGATTTTGCAGATGTAACATATGAGAAACACAAAAATGGTGATTTGATGAAAGGCCGGTTTGGACAGGCTCGGATGGTGACAACGACTCGCAGCAGAGCCCCAGCACTGTCTGCTTCGTATACCAGGCTGTTCCTGATTCTGAACATCGCTATTTTCTTTGTCATGTTGGCAATGCAACTGACTTATTTCCAGAGGGCCCAGAGCCTCCATGGCCAAAGATGTCTTTATGCAGTCCTTCTAATAGATAGCTGTATTTTATTATGGTTGTACTCTTCTTGTTCCCAATCACAGTGTTAGCACTGAAGCTATAAATTGCTTGATCATTTTGTGGTCACAAGTCTGTGCAAAAAATAAAATCATTGCCCTTGTTTGTTACTGGATTTTTTTTCTCAGATTCTTTTAACAAATTAAGGGGAAGGTACTTTCACACAAGAAAGCAGGGGCATGGAGAAATCAGTATGGGTAAAGGCAAAGAATTTATCAAAGGAATAAGAGTAGCTTGGTTGTCACATGGTGTTTCTGGAAGTGGCTTGGCTGAATTAGCAGTCCATATAATACTGCTCTTAAAAGAACAAAATGTCTGGTTTTAAGTAATATTTCTTCTTAAGAGAAAAAGACTTAGATAGAATTGGATTTTATTAATATTAATTTAATGCTATTAGCGATCTCCAGATACTATTTTATGAAAAGACTGAAGTACACAATTCTAAGAAATACAGAAAAAAAATTTTAATGGTGTAGTCATGTTGAAAATAAATGTTAATAAGTCCTGGTGTGGTGGTGTCACCTTCCTTAGAGAGTAATTCATGAGTTAAGTGAATAACAGCATCTGTACATTGGGTTACTATTCAGATAACATAGTAAAATGATGGCAGAATATTATTGAAAAATTTGGGATATATTTCCAGTGGAAAACATATATCTATGAATGAATTTCCTTGATGATGTTGGTTTCAGCATACACATAATTGACTGCTTTTACACACCCATTGGTTATTCAATGAATGAGACAATTACAGGTAACTTAATTTTCTATTTTCCTTCTGTGGAAAACTGTTATAGACCCAATGACTAACTTCAAAATAAATATATCCTGAACATTGATTCAGTACCAAAGAAGATGGGGAAGCTAAAATTTGGATATGATTCTTACTTTTTTTAATAGAAAACTTTCTTCAATTTATTTTGCTAAATAAACATCATAATTGTGATTTTTCTATAGTGTCTTTCTTCTTTTTTCCTATGTATTCAACAATTTTGAAATCTTTTAAGAAAAACTGTTTATTTGAACATGCGTTAATTAAACGAAGTAGAGTTGGAATTGAAAGAAGTAATTTCTCTGCTTATTTACCTTTTTGTTTTTTAAACATATTTTAAACATTTAAAACAAAAGCCAAATTCTGATATTTAAGTAATACCAAACTTTTAAAACATAAAATTTTCATATTTATTTTCAATTAAGTCCTCAGGAGGTAATAGCAGCACAGAGTACTGGAAACACATTCCACAGATTGATATTTCAGCACAAGAAAATGATAAAAGGAACTTAAAGTGCATTATCGCACATTTAGCATATTTGAGTTTTATGTATTTCTCCCTTGAAAGCAAAATACGTTTGGCTCCAGTTTGTAACGAGAACACATTCCCTGATACAGGTCTAAGGTAATAATGGCAATCTTTTCCTTTTACTTGTCCTTTTGGTTCATGGAAATACCGGTAAGTAACAGAAAACAAAAACATTCAGAAACTTATGAGCCCCTTTTTGCAGTTCTAATTTTGAACCTTCTTACATAAAAAAACACAAGTCTGACTTTTCACTGTACTTCACTCATTATACTGGGAATCTAGAAGATGACTTCTGAGGAAGTATTTTTTTTTCTTTTATGGAAGAGGTCTCTGGGGAGGATGTCATTACACACTGTTTAAAAGAATAATGTTTTCAAAAGAATAATGCTTCCGTTTGTCCTGCATGGATGCTGTTACGGGGCTTTAAACTTGCTTTATGTGACAGATTCTCCGTTTACTTAACCTCATTCGACATTCCTCTCTTCTAGTCTTTCTCATTCAGAAAGGATGAATTGTCTGAAATGATCAAAAGCAAATTTTGAAAAAAAAGGTAAATTGCTCTTTGAGGCTACCAAGCAAACCTGATCTCAGACCCAAAAACTCAGGCAAACTTTCTCATAAAGATGAAAAGTGCAAGCGAATGCCGAATCCAGCTTTCCTTTTGTTTTTACTAGGTTAGGGCAGACAATAAATTAGTCCCCATAGCATGATCCTAGTATAACACATTAGCTCATTTTCAAAGCAACTTTTAAAAATATGGTAATCACATATCTTTAAAACAAAATTATTTGATGGGTTTATTTTCCTTCTAAGTGGACCTTGTATTTATTTCAATTTAAAAAATTTCCGCAGTCAGTGACTTAAGTGGTTAAGTAAGGAAAAAGAATGCTGAGACAAATCACAGCTCTTCATAATGAGACATGTTTTATATCAGGGATAGTTCATATTTGAATAAAACTAAGGAACTCTTTGTATCTTCCAGAAAAGCAAGCAATGTTAAATCTCTCTTGAAACTGAGTAATTAATTATGGAATGTTCACTGCTGCTCACTGTGAAAGGAGTGTTTCAAGTTCATTGGATAATATGGGAGCTTTTGTCTGGGGGATTGGCAGGACGTTAGTCCTCATCTTAAAGAAAATTTGGGAATCGTTAGCAAATAGAGCTTGTCTGTGCAGTGGGAGGGTCATATTCCCTGGTGGATAACTGATTAGCCTCTTAACAGCCATGATGATGGATGAGACCTGTCATTTGCTGAGAGAACAGTATTGAGATCATTGTTATAATTGTTAATAAAGTCAAGTGGAAGACATTCTCAATTCTCAGACTGTTTTAATAAATAGAATCTATTATATCACCTAATTCTTCCACAAAGATTTTAGTCATAGTTTTTAGGAAGTACCAAATGTCCCAGGGTTACTAGAGAATAGTTTTAAAAGGATATTATGCACACTGAATAATGTTTTAGAAGAAAAATTTATATGACACCTTAATCTGCTTTTAAAAAATTCTTGGTAGTTCACAAACCACCACAAAGGAATTGGAAATTTCTCCAAATTTTTAAGAGAAAGCAAGTCATGAAATGTTATTATTATTTTTAGAAATGTTATATTTTTAAGTTAAAAAGTAAATGCATGTTTTTCCTTAGAAATCTAAAACAAGATTAACTGGGCCACTTTTGAGAGGTAAAGGAGAAGCAAGCAACAGTTTCCAAGACTGTTCTAGAAAAACTAGGACATGGTCGTCTGTGTCTTAGATTAATTCAGGAAATAAAAGGGGCTAGGGATGTGTGTGAAGGTCTAACTTGAAGTTTAGCGCTAAAAACAGGAACTTGAGATGATCTGATGGAGCTTCCAAAATCTGCAGGTGAGGAAACGGGCTCAAGCAAAAGGGGCTTTTATCTGCTTATTCTTGTGCTTACTTCACTTCTGTTGGCAAAGCCCACTGGCTTGGTTTTTCCTCTTTATTCTCGCGCTGAGAAGAGGTCAGTTTCTGCAGCTTACTCAGCCTACTGGCAAAGATGAACCATCTTGCCAGCAACGTTTCAGCTAGATATGTGCTTTACGCTATGTAACATCGGTGAAGTACTGACAAGGAAATCATGCATTCCAGTACATGGTCTAAATATTTCAATTGTAGTCATCAATTTTGATATGTTCAAACTCTGTTAAGCAAGATGTAGTTGCCATGTGAAGAATAAAAGTTGATAAAGTTACATTATGACTTTCCTGTTCTTTTTCTTGGCTGTGCAGTTTCTCTTTGGGGGGTTTCTTTTTTGTTTCTGTTTTGTGTAAGTTATAAACATACATGATTGGAAAAGTAAAATAGTACTAGAAGGCTCATATTTTTAAAAACCTCCTGCCCTCTCCCTTTTCACTCTTGATTTGTGCTTCCCAGAAGTAACCAATTTCTGACTATCTTAGCCGTTGGGTCCGTTACATCCTTGTTTATGTTAAGGTCTAAACCTTCCTACCGGTGAAAAGAGGATTTATCTCTTTTTTCCATCTCTCCTTTCTTCATACCTGTTTCATTACTGCCTTCCTTCTAACAGGGCTATCATAATTTTTGGCTAAGTCACTATTCAGTATTTATATGTTAAAACTATGTAAATATGACTCAAAGGCTAGCCATAAAATGTACTTTCTTACTTTCATAAACAACTTTGGTTTCCCCAGAGTTAATGATTATTTTCTTCATTTCCTTAGTTGTCAAGCAACCTCATTTTATCCCCAAACTTAGCACTGTAAGTATCAATCTCCTCCCTCTGTCCAATCACATCTATGTAATTTGGGGTTCTTTTTGTTCTTGGGGCCATCCTTGCATGATGGTTGTCTTCAAATCTCCTTTCTCCATCATTCTAAGGATTCTCTCTACCACTTTTCTGTGTGAATCTTTTGTGTCCTGGACCCCATGCTTTTCTTTTCTTCATCAGTGTCTCTTTTTGATGGAGCATACCCTCCTCGAAAATCCCGAGAAAGGATGCATAGGGAGTAAAATCTTGCCTCCTTCCATTTCTGGAAAAAAAGAAGTTTATTCCCTCCTTCACTTGATTCATCATTTTGCCAACAATTTTAGTCTGGAAATAACTTTTCCTCAGAGATGTGAAGCCATGGCTCTATGACTCTCCAGTTTCTAGTGTAGCCATTGAGAAGTCTGCTACCGAGTTTTCTCTTGGACAGAGATTTTAACTGGAGAAAGTCTGTCATCTCTCTGCTTAGTTCAGTGGAGGGATGCTGGAGGAGGGAGTTGTTTAATAGGTCTAACTGCTTGTGCTCTCAAAGTCAAGCGGAGAAAGGGGCTAAAAGTCTCACTGTTTCGTAAGTAGACACCTATCCTCTAATTACAGTGCCTCCACTCGGTTGTGCTGTGTCTTTAAACCAGAACCCTCTTCTCAGTCTCTCCAGGGAGTCGAAGCCTCATCTTCTGCTGGAGTCCAAGGGCATTCGGCCTACTGTGGTTCCATTTTCCACTCCCATGCATTCCCACTCTCACAGGCACCTACTACCAATTCCTGAGCATCTTTGTGGTTCTGCTGAGTGAACTGGCTTGTTTCTGTCAACTCCAATCCCATTTTCTTGCTGGCTTATATTTCAGCCTCCTGTTTAGTTACCATTCAACCACCTACTCTCAGCTTCCATGGTCTTGTTTTATTCTCCATTCATTCATTCTGAAAGTACCCACTAAGTGCGAGGCACTGTTCTGGTGCTTGGAATACTACATTAGTGAATAAAAAAATTAAGATCCTGCCTTCTTGGTGCTTACGTTCTAGGGATGGGTCTGACAAATTAGCATAATTCATAAGTAAATTATATAATCTATTAAAAGCTAATAGGTGCTATGAAAGCAAGGGAAAGATGGGATAAGGAGATTGAGAAGGGGAGGGTGTAATTTTAAATAGGGTGGTCAGAATAGGCTCTACTGATGTCCCCACTCCCATTCTCTTTTTCATTTTTAAAATCCCTTTAGTGGATTTAGTAGAGTTTCAGGAAGGACCAGAAATAATTCATATATTGAATCCAATATGTTTAACTAGAAGCCCCACTTCACTGTTCAGGTAAGTTGACAAATAACAAGAATGACAGTAACGTGTGTTTATTGAGCACCTACTATGTGCCAGGTACTGTTTTAGGAACTGGAGATTTGGTAGAGAACAACAACAAAATAAAACCTGGTCCTCATGTAGTTTATGATATGAGTGAGTGGGTGGATGGGAGGGGCAAAGAGCAACAAACTCAACAAAAATACACTAGGTCAAGTAGTGATAAGTACTGTGGGGAATAGTGTAGATAGGAGATAATCAGTTCTCTTGACTAAGTCCAGAGGGGGAATATTTAAGGCCCAGCTCATAGGCAAAACATGTGACCAGAGGCGTGTCTATTTTGTGGGAGCATGTTGGTCAAAAGATGATTAATCAAGGGGCCCTCAGGATACTGTGTCTCTGAGTCTCATTTACTGTAGAAGAGCAGATTGCGTGACTTGGCTCTGACCCAATCACCTGACTGTCCCTTAATAAACAGAAAATTGTGCAAACCTTCCTGCCATTTCTATTTTCAGCCTGCCTGTTTCAGGCCTTCACCTAGACGTGTGGCTGGAGTGTAGGGTGTGTAATGGCAAGGTGGTGGGAAACAAAACTGGGAAGGTAAACGGGGGTGCAGAGGAGGTGCTCCTTGCTTAACCCTCCACTTAATTTTTTAAAATAACACCAATTGTAGGAGCATTTTGAGTAATCCAGGCAGTTGGAATACCTTCCACATGGGAAAAATAAAAGTGCTTCTTCTTTTCCATGTCTTATTGGGAAGTCTGTGTTGTAGGAGAATCATATGATTTTCATGGTGAATCTCAAAGGAAACACCAATGATTTGGGAGGGGTCTTTGAGGCTTTGGTTTAAGGTAGATTTTCTTAAAGCAAGAGCTTCTAAAAACATTTCAGTCAGCCCATCACTTTCCAAATTAAACAATGAAAACTGATTTTAGTATATATTTAGGAATTATTTTCTGAACAAAAAAGTTTTCGGTGGTTTAGGTACCTTCTTTTTCTTTCAAAGAAATAGTAATAACGGTACTGGAAATACCTTTCTGTCTGAAGGGAACATTTGTCAATTTTCCCTACTTTTCCTTGTTTTCCATTTTTCAGCATTTATTATTTACCACTTCTAAAATTTTGTCCAGGATAAGAGACAACCGGTAAAATAAAAGAAATTGCCTTCCTGTGCAGATACTCTTGATTTCTTAGCTCCTTCACCCCACTCTCTAAGGAATTTGTTTTACTGACGGAAGGATGGACCCATGCCATTTATTAGAGTTCTGAGAAGAATTCTTGGAGCCCTTAATATATTCCATATTTAAAGCTCTGTTCTTAATACAAAAAGAATTGAAGAGAGGAAAATGTGATTATTTTGAAAGATGAATTCACAGAACTTTTAATCAAAGTTGAATATAAATTGCAATAACAATTTAAAACATTGCTATTACTGAATATTGCCCTTCGGTAGCTCACACTTAGGAGATATAAAGAGATTATAAAAGTTGCTACTCCACCTGTCTTCCCCACTGGACTACACTCCTGGGGGGCTACATTCCTTGAACTACACTCTCTTGCTTATTGTATGTACATGATTCTTACACAGTGCCTGGCACATACATGGTATTCAAAAAATACTTGATGAATTGACTAACTGAATACATGAATGGAGCACAGAAGACTGTGGCCCCAAAAAACCTTAACATACAAAGCTCCAGCTCTTACGATGAGCTGACATCACTAACCTCCCACACACTAGATCCTAGAGCTGTTTCAACATTGTCACCTCTGGGCTATGTGGTGGCCCTAAAAAATCAATGTTCAGGACAAGTTACATGAAAAAGACAGATGTTAACAAGATACACATACAGTTGCTATATGACTGTTACACATGTGGCGGTCCCCTGTGGGATAGAAAGCCCAGATGCCAAAGCACAACTTAAAATAACACACCGTTTGTGTGGGATGTTGTAAACCACCAGTAATCAACAGACTGTTACTAAGCTTCAACAGTTACCCATGATGATGCCTTTTGAGTGCAATCCAGCAAGCGAGGCTACGCCAGCACAGCTGACTTCCTAAAGAACACAGGACAGTGCAGTGTGGGTGCAGGGGATGTGAGCAGGCAGTGCGGCTGGGAGGGTGGCTTGTTCAGCTGGCTTTACAGCCACACCTACACACGTGGAGAGTCCCACCTTGGCACCTCGGAATACGCCAGACTTCCTCAAAAAGACTCTGGCAAGGACTTCTCATTGCGGTGGCTTCTCTTGTTGCAGAGCATGGGCTCTAGGCGCACGGGCTTCAGTAGTTGCAGCACGTGGGCTCAGTAGTTGTGACTCGTAGGATCTAGAGCGCAGGTTCAGTAGTTGTGGCGCACGGGCTTAGTTGCTCCGCGGCATGTGAGATGTTCCCAGACCAGGGATCGAACCTGTGTATCCTGCATTGGCAGGTGGATTCTTAACTGGTGCCACCAGGGATGTCCAATATTTGCCTTTAATTATTTGGAATGTTCAAAATGCCACATTATAATCATTTAAACTATTAGTTATCAGCATAGTTATATCAAACCTAGTTTGATATAGCAATTTTTTACCTTTAATCTTGTGAAACTGAAGAGAGTAAGCAAATTTTTCTTGTCAAAATAGATTTTTAAAAATAAGACAGACTAAAGGACATCTCTGTAATTTAGAATTACTACAACTCTGTCAGAGTTTAGGATCCTGCAGGACAGCTTACAGAGAGTATAAGATACACCATTAGAGCAAAATCAGACTTCTGTTTTTCGTTTCTAGTCTCATTCTGCACTCAAACTGTGAGTTATTTCGATGCTTTCAAAATAGAAGAGAGTCATAAAGGTAAAAACAAATTATTTACTAATTTATTCATATCCATCTTTAGTATTGTTTTCTGGATTTTGCCCTTAGTCATAGATGTTTGTGGTTTTTCAGGTGGTTGAAATTAATGAAGTCATTGTAAAACTTGAGTTTTTTGTTGGCCAGCTCATACTTTCTACAAAATAAGCCCACTTATCACCCTCTCCTAAAGAAGACAGAGATTTGGCTGAAATAGCTATTAACAGGTGTGAAGATACAGAAGAGGCTACAGAATATTTCTTTCACAAACAATACATCTTTCAGACATCCAATCGTTTGTCACTCACATTGACTTTTTAAACTCCAGCATTACGTGGAAGCAAAATATGGAACTTTTGTCTTCTGTTTTGGCACATTTTAAAAATTCTTTGTTTTTCACATTTGATTGAATTTTGTCACTTCTTGGTTGAGTGTTTGTATTTTTGGAGACCATGACTGTTTCTTTAATAAGCTAAAATTGTATATTATAGAATATTAGAGTTAAGAAGGACCCTGAAGATGATCTAGTCTAACCCTCCCATTTTACAGTTGAGGAAACACCTTGCTTGGCATTTCTTCACTGTAGTGCGGGTGAGGGCATCACCTAAATCATCACTGCCTGTTTTGACTTTTCTACTGTTAGTTGGTCAACCCTAGGTTGGGAAATAAGGTTTACGATGCCATCAATCTGGCTGTTGGACTGTTCTTCCCCAAAATAACTTCAAGTGAGTTATAGGCTTAAATTTTTGAATTATATTACTTTATTTCATTAAATACAGATGGCTGATAGTTTGCTTACTAAACTTCCAGTTCTTTCTTTTGTTCTTGGTTAGATGAGCCAGTTAAGCGTTACTGCCCCATAGAGCACAGTAGCCTATTATATGGTGCCTTAGCGCCCTCTGGCACATCTCTGAGTCACCACTGTTAAAAAATCTTTTACAAAGTGTAATTGTGAAACTAAAATGTTCTAAGTACTGTGCTGGGTTCTTTACACTATCTCACTTTATTTTTTAATACAGAAATTGTATGACAAAGGTTGAGACAGCTCCCAGTCAAGACCCCAAGACAATAACCATTTTCCTTGTGATTCTTAATCACTTCTTTTTTTCTACAGTTTTGTCGCTTATGTATATATCCTCAAAAAGTAAAGTTTAGTTTTGTCTGTTTCTGAACTTTTTATGAATGGACTCATACTGAATATATTCTTTGTGTTTGATTTCTATTGCTCAATATTATGTTTTTAAGAGTCATCCTTGTTGTTGATTGTTGCTATAGTAGTATTTATTTATATTGCTGTATAGTATTCTATTGTTTGAATATTTCGCAGTTTATCTTGTCTGCTGTTGTTGGATATTTGTTCTTTGATTTTTAACCAGTTTTCACAGAATGCAAACAATACTACTATGAGATGTTTCTACCCTGTTCACATGTGCATAACACTTTCTAGGGTATATTCAGATTCCTTTTTCATGACTGTGTGGCAGAAAGAGTGGGATGAAGTAATAAGGGTCTGTCCACTTTCAGTGAGGATGGAGAGGTCCAATCTGAGAAATGGTCCTCAGGATGAATTGAGCTACACAGGAAATGGAGTGGCATCCACAACTGACCCTGAGTTTTCTAGCTTGAAAGACTGATACCCTTAACTGACATCAAAACTCTGGAGGAGAAATAAGTTTTAGGGAAAAGAGAGTTCTGTTCTGGGTTTGAGGTGACTGCTGGACATATAAGTGAAAATATCTGCTAGGCAATCAGAAATGCCTATCTGGAACTTAGGAAAAGGAGGAGCGGGAGATGAAGATTTGGAAATGGTAACATACAGTTGGCTGTCAAAGCCAAGGGAAAGGAGAATAAGGCTAACTGACAATGCTTTCTGAGCATTTACTATGTGCCAGGCATTGTGCTAAGAATGTTACTTGTAACAACTCACTATCTAAACAACAACCCAATCAGGCAAGGTAATATTATTATTTTCATTTTACAGAGAGAATTGAGGCACAGAGAGGCCAATTGGCTTGCCCAAGGTCACACAGGTAGTCAGTGTTGGCACCAAGAGGAGATTATTCGGAAGTTTATGTGGAAAGGATTGAACTTTAGTGAGCACCAATATTAATGGTTGGAAGGCAGAGGAGCCTGGGAAGGAGATTCAGATGAAGTCATCAAGTTAGGACGAGAGCCAGAAGAGTGTAATTAATAGTCAAACTGAAATTAACTTAATAAGGGAAGTACTGCAGGTGCCTAGCCCTCCTGGGGGAGGTCAGGTAGCATACCAAAGTAGAGTCACAAATAGTCTGAGTCTAGGTGTCGACAAAACCTACTCAGGCTCAGTTCATTGCTTCCAGGAAAGGAAGTGAAACCTCTTTATGGAATCTAATAATAAAATATAGAAAAATAGTTACTTCCCTTTGGTTGCTGTCTACAGCTAAAGTACAAAGAAGAATCTCTCCCCTAAGGAGTTCAGTTATGTATGGGTATGGGAAGATGGTGGAGAAATGGGGCAGGTAGCGGGGAAGTTGAGCACTACATTCCAGACAACTCTGCTGAGAAAACAAGCTCTGCCAGGCGGGAAGGAGGCCAGGAGGCAGTCACGGGACCGGCCCTGCTCTGCCAAGGCCTGCGGCCCTAACAAACACCCCCCACTGTGGTTTGGTGACACTGATGAAAGTGGGTGGGAATGGGTGTCCAGGTGGCCCTACAGCTGTACCGGGACCTGCCCGATGGCCTTGTCCTCTCTCTGGTATTGCCCTGTTCCTGTCTGCATAGACTTACCTACTGTCTGTCACAAGGTTGGCAATTCAAGATGCTTTATGTTATTCTGAGCTGGGTGGCGTGCCCAGAAGGGCTCAAGTTCTGAGCTGAAGAAAGCAGGCACGGTGCTGACTCTGCAGTAAGAGCAGAGAACATCCAAGTCTGCTTCTTGTTCTTTCATTCATTCACTGATTCACTCATTAGTTCCACAAATATTTATTGAACACCTATAATGTCCTGGGTACTATGCTAAGACCTGTGTGACCAAAAAGGGATTAAATCAAACATGGTCCTTGCCCTCATGAAATGGATAATCTAGTTGGGGATTTGAAAGACATAGTAAGCAGCAAATAAAAGACTATAAAACTATCATATGAAATAAGGAAACAAATATGAGGCTAAAAATGGTCAAGGGATGGATGGGGGAATTGAAAAAGAATGGTCATAGAAGACATGGTAGACATATCCCATGTCCAGTTCTCTTTTCCTCAAAGTCCTGGGAGAGGACCATACTTCTTTCCCTTGCAGTTACATAGAGCCTTGTGACTAGTTCTGACCAGATATTGATACTGGAACAGGGTATTTCCATAATAAAAGTCTCCTTTTGTCTTCCTCACTACTTGTCCCATTTCTCCACCATCTTCCCATACTCACACATAAGTGAATTACTTGACGGAGGGATTTTCTCTGTACTTTAGCTGTGGGCAGGAACAAAAGGGAAATAACTATTTTTCTATATTTTATTATTAGATTCTTTAAAGACATTTCACTTCCTTTCCTAAAATATGTGGCAATAGCTTAGCAGTCCAGTGGTAGATGGAAAGCACGGAAACTGATCATGGAGGCTGGAGAGATGGCATTTCTTCTTATGTGGTTGTTGATAAAACTGACTCATGCCTTAACTTGGAAGGAAGATTATGTAGCTTCAAAAAATGTGACTCTAGGGAGAAAGATTGGAAAACAATGTTTCTAGTGTGTGTTGGTTGCTCCTGGCTGTGTCTTGGCAAGGCTTTATAAGCTGAAAAAGGAACTGGTTGACTTGTAAGCAGAAATGAACAGGAATAGAGATATTTCACAAAACTAGGGCTTGTAAAACTGGAAAACCTGATGAGTTTTAGACTCCAAACACTAAGAGGGAAATTGAGGAAACCTCAAAAGACAAAGTCCATTAAAATAAACCCGTGGAAAGGCCAAATTAAAAGTGTGGTCTCCACACCTATGGGTAATACCTCTCAGTAAATTAAGGAACTTCAAGGCAAAGGTAGAATTAAGATATTCAATTGGATAAAGAGCCAAGACAAAGATCAAAGTACAAGTTTTCTACAGAAAACTGTAGTCTCATATTTACTCAGGGTACCTGTAATGGCAAGAGAGAGACAGATTATATCTATACCTATACCTATACCTATACCTATACCTGTATCTTTACCTAGAGAGAGAATGGAGCAAGAAAGCAAAAGGATACACCAGATCTGAGAACCATGTTTTGAAAACAACTGAGTATAGGTATTGGCAAATATAGTTTACTGAATAAAAAAGACAAGAAGCTTATGAAAATCTGAGAGACATTTATACTGAAAGGAATCGTAATCCCAACTGGACCTGTGGTCTTTCAACATTGTACAAGTAGCACATGGATGAAGAAAACAGCCACCAAGAAGGGCAAGTGCGCATTAAGTAGTATGGAGCCAAGGAAGATAACAGAAGACCTTCCAGAGGGTCAAGTCATGAGAATCCAAGAACGTTTTGCAGTCACCAGGGTAGGGACCTCTGTGGTGTTGGCCCAGGAGTAATTCAGAATTGTAGCAGGTCAGTTAGTGCCTGCTGCCTACTTCCATTTTTCCCTTTCAGGATGGAGCATTTCCTGGGGTTGTCCTGGCCCTGTTTCTCCACTAGGCATTGTCTGTGGCAAACGGATTAATCTATTACTGTGAATTCATAGTCTGCGGACCAAGAAGGGCCACGTGAAGACCTGATGTGGAGACTATCACACACTACCCAGATATTCTGGACTCTGAGCTCCATGTCATGACCGGTTTGTTTCATTGGGGAAGATTAGTGAGTTTCAGCCTCTCACCCACCTCCTTCCCTCTCCACCCACCTTTCCCCTTGGCCTTGTTTCTATCCCAACAGTGGGCACACAGGAGACTCTACAGAGCACAGCTGGAGCGTCGTCTGAATGAGGCAGGTGGCTCTTTCCATCCTGTATCCCCCAGGGCTTGGGCAGACGCCACCAGATCCCGATCCCATCTTTTCCACTTATCTTCCTATTGATTTTTGACGCCTTTCAGTTCTCAAATGGTTCTTTATCCTCCATATTCTTTAAACACAGTTTCTCACTAGGATTTACTACTTTTGGCAACAAGAGGTGAGTTATTAGGATTCTAGGTTCAGGGAGCAGCCCTTGATATGAGCCCTGTGTGCAAAGAAAGAGAAAGAAGAGACTGAAAAAGCCTCTTCCCAGAGTTGTTCCTTAGATCTTCTCATTACATCAGGGCATTTTATATTAGTTTTTTAAATTGTAGAAATAACATATGCACGTTAAAAAATCAAATACTGTATATATATCTTAAAATTTTTTGCTTTATTTTTACACAAATGGATTGTGTGACATGCAGTGTTTTTGCTTGCCTTTTTCAATTACCATGTCTACTCTGTCTTTTCAACCACACCAGCACATACAGATCGACCTCAGTCATACGGATCTGCTTTGTATTCTATTGCACAGATGCCCATAACTTATATATATAGTTCTCTACAACTGAACCTTACCTGATTGTGAATGTTTTAAATATGCAGCATATTTCATGTGATTTATTCTTTTAGGGAAGATCTTTCACAGCAGTTTAACTTCTCCAATGAGTTGATTTAAATTTTTGAGATTTTGCAATAGTCACGTTTATAATTTGAAGAAACACAAATTTTCTCCTATTAAGTTATTTTCATTTCCTTTATCCTAATCCTTTAATCTTATTTGTTATTCAACGTTATTATCTTTGGAAGTCCAAATCTTTGGTCATAGTTCCTAAACTAGCAAACCAAATTTGAGTTCAGGGGAACTAGGCTTGTGATGAAGCAAAGGATGAATGGCCATTGGCAGTGAAGCTCTATCCCATGTTAAAATCACTCTAAAATGACTCTCTGAATTGATGGGAAAACACAGTTTAATGTGTGTTTATCAAGATTCCTAATAGATACAGGTCTTAAGAACCGTGGAAGGAAAACTAGGACCTTTAATAGCCTTTTATGGTACCAGATGATGACGATGGTGGTGACAACAAAGACTGGCCACATCTAGGTTCTCAGAGTTAAAATAATCATCTACCATAAGAAAAAAAATGTGGGGGGTGGGAATCACAGAATACTTAAAATTTTGTGATAGGTTTAGGAAATTCAAGCTCAGAAAAGGGGAAACTAATCTATTAAAAGGTTACTTGAAATGTTATGGGATTGCCACTTAGCAACTGACACTGCTGTGCTAAGGAAAAGTCTGAACTTTCCTTCTTTCTGCTTTATACTTCCAGAGGAAGAACTTTTATAAACATTCAAAAATCTTATTATATTAGCAAGTCCCAGGTCCCATACTCTCAAATACATTACTTAACATAAACAGTATATTCCACAAATTACAGCATGCAGAAAGGTACACTCTAAGATTCAGAATATCAGACGTTCTAAATTTACTTGTTATTTTGGCATCCAAAGTTGTGTCTTGCATATTCCAGATACTTAAAAGATATATGAACCTTAATTTGATTTTACTCTCGCAGGTCTTGGGGCCAGGATTGACACTTTGCTGGAATATAGCAGTTGTATTCCAAGCAGGACCATACAAAATTAGTCTCAGTTCTCATGAGAACTACAGAGACTAATGTTTGACATCCAGCTCACTTAAGGATGACTGCAAGGGACTTTCAGATTCACAGTGTGAATGTATACTTCCTTTCAAGAGTTTCTCTTGCTTTCTTTTCCAAGAAATGGTTTGTGGTTTCTGAAATCCATTTCTGACACCGATAATAACAGTGTTGAGAAACAAAGTACTACAGTTTAACAAAACAAAACAAAACCCATAACCATTGGTTTTTCGCTGTGTTTAACATGCGAGTCTCTCACTCATTTCTTAGAAGCTAAAGTAAATTGGTGTTAAATTATAGGTTTTCAAAAGTGTAAAGTTCTTTCAAATATTATTTAGTGTACTCTCAGAGAAAATTCTTGAATCTTCTTGAATTACTATGTTACTCTATTTGCACTAAAGGCTGAACTTCTGAGCAATGGCCTCTCAGAACAGAGCTGGCTATAAAGGGCTGGACAATCTTCAATAGACCCAGAACCAGAACCACCCATTGCTCCAGAGGTGGTAAGGGTGGGTGTCCGGGCACTAGACTCAAATCAGGGGCTGGGAGGAAATTCAGGCTGGTGGGCCGCAGCTGAACTCTAATAGTTATGGAAACCTGGAATAAGTACAGAAGGATCGTCTTATCTGGGAGATCTGTGATCGGGGGGACACAGTGGTGGCATCCCCAGGAGGTGGTGTTTAGAGACACAAGCTGACAGGATAATAGGTGAGGATGCAGCTCAGTCTGTAATGAGTTTCTGGGGCAGGATCATAAACCTCATACCCTGGTCTATAAAGCCCCTAAACCTGACCTTCCACCTGCAGCTCTGCCCTCGTGATGCACCACCTTCCTTCTCACTCTCAATGCTCTCGTCACTCTGGCTGTCTTTCTAACCGCAGAATACTAAGCTCCTTTACACCCAGAGCCTTTGTCATTCGCATTTCTGCTTAAATGTCCTCTCCTCATAGAGGCTTTCTCAGGACACTCTGTACCACATGATTGCATTTTAATTATCTGCGTAACCTGCAGACGTTCCCCCTCATCATCTATATCCTCTCCACTAGAACATCAGCTCAATGAAAGCAGGGCATCTCTTGGTCTTGTTCCTTGTTGTACCCAATAACACCAGGCACTTTTATAGGTACCTGGCATATTCTGGGTGCTTATTAAACCTTTAAATGAATGACTGAATGAACAAATGAACTAATTAATAAATTGGTTAACAAATGAATTACTCTAGTCAGGATAGTAACTAAAAATAAATGAAACCAAATCCTTGACAGCGGCGAGGAAGAAGAGGAAGGCTGTCGCCAGATGCAAACGTCTTAATAAACGAAGGGAATGAAAACAGATTGCAGGACGGAGGTGACGGAGGAGGTCATGCTAAACAGCTTGAGCCCTGGTGGAGAATAAACTATTAGAAGTGATGGGAAAAGCCCAGGTGTGGATGTAGTAGTGGGGGAATGCCAGCCCTCCCTCTTGTTCTGAGAAATGTGGGAGAATAAATAAATCTCACTCAAGAGAATGGAAGGGTATGTTTGAGTTAGGTTACAATTAAGGGAGATTTGGATAAAGCACAAAGGTTGTGATATAGTGGAATTTGTTCAGGACAGTATGTGGAAAGCGTGGGAAAGGAGGCAACATCTCAGAGGAGTAGGGTGGCAGTGAAGAGAGGAGAAGGGTCACCCACAGGAAAAGGGAAGGAAGAGTTTTTGCATATGTGGGCTTACAGAGATGATAGTCATAGCAGAAGTGATTTGCCTCAAACATGCAACTTTGATGCAAGTTTACAGGAAGCCTGGCAGTACCTGGTCCAACTCCAGAGAAGAGGGCCCCAACTGTCCAGCATGACAGAAAGGACCTTGATCTGGGGACAGCTTCTGAACACTCACACAGAGAGAGTAGCTATTCATCCCAGTGCCAGGTGGTTCTGTGCCAGGAACTGGTGCTGGGCGGGAGCTCAGGAGGCAAGTTGAACTAAGAAAAGAGTAACATGTTCCTGCCCCGTCTCTAACAGTTCAGTAGGCTCTGTGGGCTACCTGTTCTTCCCAGATAAATAAGGCAAACCTAGGGGATGGGCTTGAGCAGCAACCAGTTCACTGCGACCTGCCCCCCCAGACTCTGTATCCAGACACCCTCCTTGAAGTGAAATGGACAGCTCAGGGCACACTGATCCTCTGAAGGTCGTGGAGGATCATTGAGTCACTGAATACAATCCTTGATCTAAAATAGAGCATTCATTTGGATTCTTAAATAATGTACAACACAGTTGTCTGTTGTCTCTTCCTGACGTTGCAAGGTGAGAGGTAATCCCTCACACTGAGCATTCACTAATAGGCACACCCTGTGTGTAAAAGTGCTTTACAGATGCTACGCAATTTACTCGTCTCAACGATCTTGAAAAGTGAGCACTATCTTCTGCTTTTACAAATGAGCATGATGAGTCTAGGGGGAGCTAACTTCTTAAACACACACATACACACACACAATGCACCTGACTTCACAGCCCATGTCCTTTCAAGTACACCTCACCTCACTCTAGAGCTGCTCAGAGTAAGGCTCAGTTTCACAGAAGTGGTTTTAGCTTGTGTCAGAGAAATGCTGCTTTGAGAAAACTGAAAGTGGAGGAAATAATGTTAGTTAGATGTGGCTGCAGATTGAAATTTTTTGGTTCAACTAGTGTTTTTTGAGCAACCATGTACCGCTCTCCTCTGCTGATCAACTTGGTGGTCACTGAGTAAGGATTTGACACTTGTCCACATACTACCAGTGTTAGGACCCACCTGAGGGGGAAAAAAAGAGGCAGAAGTCAATACTGTCTATTCAGGCTAATGTCCTGCAGGAGACCAGGCAGAGGAGAGGACAGTGGTAGTTCTGTCCAGAAGGGGGACAGAAAGGAGACAGACATCATGGACATACTGGAATTTGAGCGGGGCTTTGCTGCGATTTAGTTTATGAAAGAGAAACTGGAAATTTGCCCTTGAATAATGTTTCCTTTAAATGATCAGTTTTGTTTGGTTTCTTTGTTTTGTTTCTTGCAATTGTTTGGTCTGACTGAGAGTGGGTTTAGGAGCCAGGGTGGCTGCCATCGAGGAAAAGCTGGTGTTTTTCCCAGTTTATCCAAGTAAAAAGTATTCATTTGGTGACTGCATAGGGTCATTAAGGGTAAGGAAAGTCCCCTTGTCAGGAGGAAACAAAACTCACAGTGGAACAGGGCCTATCTTCCCTCAGAGTTCCGGAATTGAGGGATAAAGGTCACCAGTACCTCCGCTTCTGGAAAGGCATGAGTACTAGGGAGGTCAATGGTGTGTGTGTTTGAGTCTGCCGCACCTGGTCTGGTTGAAATAAGAAAGCGAAAGCTCAGGAAACCCAGAGAAGACCCTTTCTTTTTTGGAAGGCTTGGCTTAGCAGAGCAGGGAAAACCCCAGACCCCAGACCCTCCCCCCAATCATTCGAGGAGCTGGGCAGCGAAGAGGCAGAAGCACACGGGCACATCCACGGCGCCCTGGGGTAGGAGACCAATGGAGAAGTTTAGGGCGGTGCTGGACCTGCACCTCAAGCACCGCAATACGCTGGGTTACGTCCTGGTGAGCTTGCTGACGGTGGGTGGGGAGCGCATCTTCTCCACCGCGGTGTTCCAGTGCCCGTGCAGCGACGCCTGGAACCTGCCCTACGGCCTGGTCTTCCTGCTGGTACCGGCGCTGGCGCTCTTCCTCCTGGGCTACGTGCTGAGCGCGCGCACCTGGCGCCTGCTGACCGGCTGCTGCGCGCCGGGCGCGCGCACTGGCTGCGGCGCAGCGCTGCGCGGGGCCCTGGTGTGCGCGCAGCTCAGCGCTGTCGCTGCGGTCGCGCCGCTCACCTGGGTGGCCGTGGCGCTGCTCGGGGGCTCCTTCTACGAGTGCGCCGCCAGCGGGAGCGCCTTCGTGGCGCGGCGCCTGTGCTTCGGCCGCAGCCCCGGCTGCGCGGACCAGCTGCCGCTGGTGCCGTGCCATCAGGTCCAGGCTCCCGACGTGCAGGACCTGCAGAAGGAGCTCAAGGCCCAGTCGCAGGTCGGGCGCCCGCGCTGGACGCGCTGGGGGGATCGGAGAGGGACGGGCTTCTACGGGGATGGACGGGGGAGGTAGAAATGCGTGCCCTTTCTCCAGACATACGACATCCGGAGACTAACTAGAATGGTTGTTGACTTCTCGTGAGCCGATAGGCATTCCTTCCTTCCTTCCTTCCTCCCTCTCTCTTTCTTTCTTTCTTCCCTCCCTCCTTCCTTTCTTTCTTTCTTCTTCCTTTCCCCTAACTCCCTTCTTTCCTTCCTTTCTATCTCGGTGCTTTTTCTTTTCTTTTTTAAATTGAAGTACAGTTGATTTACAATATCGTGTTAGTTTCAGGTGTACAGCACAGAGATTCAGTTATACGTGTGTGTGTATCCTTCTTCAGAGTCTCTTCCCTTACAGGTTATTACAAAATATTGAGGATAACTAATTAACGGGAGAAAGGCACTTGGGCACTCGTATAGTGTCAGGCATCCACTCTGTACCAGTCACCGTGCTGGGCCCTTTACTTCCTTTATTATTCTCTTCTGTCTTTACAGTGAATACACTGAGTCCAGGTCAAGTTGCTTGTCCAGTCAGAATTGTTACAGTAAAATGAGTCTGCCTGGCTCTAAAGCCATCACCCCACACTACTTCTGGGCTTGTAAAGCTAAGAGGTTCTTGGAAATGAATGTTTGTTTCATTGGATTTTCTGAAATTCCACGTTTTGAGTTCCAGGGATTCGACATATAAACTCCTCCTTGGGCCCTTGACATGCCTTGGAAAATGACTGTCTTGTCAAGTGAGCACTTGTACTGAGGGGTTCGAGAGGTTACTGCCACTTCTTTCTCGTAAGGGATTAAGACCTAAAGCTGTTGCTTGTTCATCATCATAACTCTAAGTAGTTCACACTTTATCTGAGGATTTAAAAATTTCTAAAAAAAAAAATGTGACTAAATTGCTATTTTGTTGTGTTTTCTGAAGGTGTTGGGCTGGGTCCTGATAGCAGTTGTTATCATCGTCCTCCTGATTTTTACATCCATCACCCGATGCCTATCTCCAGTTAGCTTCCTGCAGCTGAAATTTTGGAAAATCTATTTGGAACAGGAGCAGCAGATCCTTAAAAGTCAAGCCACAGAACATGCAACCAAACTGGCAAAAGAAAATATCAAGTGTTTCTTTGAGTGTTCACATCCAAAGGAATACAACACTCCAAGCATAAAAGACTGGCAGCAAATTTCATCACTATATACTTTCAATCCAAAGGAACAGTACTACAGCATTTTGCACAAATATGTGAACAGAAAAGAGAAGAATCAAAGTATCAGATCTTCCAAAGAAGATGTGGTGGTTCCTGTTCTTGGCTTTGTAGATTCATCTGATATGAACAGCACTCCAGACTTATGACCTTATGAATAGGAAAAAAGTTCTTTTGAGTTATTGATTCATTAAAAAAATAAACATTGGTATTGTTTATGACTTTTTCTTTTGGTCTTCCAAATTATGGAAACATAGCATATTAAATCAAATAAAAATTTAGAACTTTATCTCTTTATTATATTATAAGAAAAAAAGGAAGCAAAGGTAAATGGTTCACTCAAAGTGACAACCTGGAACTAAATCAGAATTTTTATATCCCTAGCCTAGGGTATTTTTCACTGAAAAATAATGCTGCTTTCAAATAAAAGAATTTAGTAGCAAAAACAGCAAAATAACAATTGAACTTCAGACCTTTCTTTTAGGGTATTTGATTTCAAATTCACTTTCATGCAGACAGCACATCGTTTGGTACTTTAAAATACTGGCATTTTATGGCTACTAAAACAAAATACAAAATAAAATCATCATGAAAAGGGAAGTAAATTTTTTTAAAAACAAAATTTGAAAAACTATGATAATTGCAGGCATAACCTGTATTTAGTTTGTAGGATCAGAAGGAAATTTTTAAAGCTGTTTATTGTGGTAAATTTCAAATATACACAAAGGTAGAAAGGATAGTATTATGTACCCTCATATGGTCATTACACAGCTTCAATGGAGTGGGGAAGTCAGCTAAAACCTACACCATACAAATAAATATAGAAATACAAATTGTGAGCTGGTTTAGATTGAGGAGGAGGGGATTGAGGAGGTCTGTGAGAAACTGAAATCTGTAGAGTCAGAGAAGAGCATTTCAGTTTGCAGAACAGTATGTACAAATGTGGAGGTGAGGAAGATCTTAGTACAGTCAGAAGCCTTAAAGGCGACTAGAGAAAATGTGCAAGGGACAGCTCGTGCAGCCCCTCGAAATCATGCAAAGGATTTTGGTTTTCATCCTATGAACATCTCAGGAAGATTGATCTGCTTTTCTTTTTATTTATTTATTTATTTATTATTTTTTTTGTGGTACGCGGGCCTCTCACTGTTGTGTTGAGGCGGACTCTCAACCACTGCGCCACCAGGGAAGCCCTGATCTGCTTTTCTTGTGGGAAAAGGAATGGCAGGGGGAAGAGGGAGAGCCAGGGTGGAAATGGAGAGATTAATCAGGAGGCTACTACAGGGGAAATAGGTGGGAGTGAACTTGAACCTGGTTGATGGTGATGAAGACAGAAAAAGAAGACAGATTCAAGGTAGACTTTGACAGCATTTGTTGATGGAAAGGATGCAAGGATGTTTTTGAGAGCAAAAATATCTATAGATAAAATTCTGTTGCTTGATAATGCCAGGACTTTCCAGGGGATCTTAGACTGTCATTCCTGTCCATCTCCCAAATTTATGGCTGTTCTGTGTGTTTAAAAAAATGACTTATGAAAACTTTGCAAAACAACTAAGCACAGATCATATTTAGCCCTTCTTCCTCTTTTGGCAGATCCTTGCTCCTGCTTCTATTTGCCCTTTGTTGCATAGGGGCCATTAAAAAGTACTGGTCAGTAGAGCTGAATATCCTGTTATTGAGAGTCATATATTGCAAGAAAGTTGGCAGAGAAACTGCATGATCAGTTCTTTTCTATTCCCTAATGAAGAGTTTTGAAAATCATAACATGACTACTTTCATTTTTGCTTCCCTTATTTTAAAATTTCTTTAGTATATTCTTCTCTTCAACATTTTTTTTCTGGCCTACCATTTATACTTATGTATAATACTGTCTTCAATAGTCTCACGTTCCATTTTATTGACTTATGCTACACTTTCTCTTGCACGGTCTTTAATATTGTTGTGAAAGTATATATGCTTAAGATAAAAAATGATGATGGAGAAATGTGTGAAAGAAAAAGTGAAATCACCTCATTCCTTTGCAATATGTTCTTCCCAGGGAAGCTGTATACTCCATGTTTAGATAAATATTATCTCATACTATAAATGTGGCTCTGCACATTTTTCATATAAAATATCATAGTTCCATGTATATATACATAACAATTTACCTCCTGAAAAATTACTGCATAGTATTCTACTGATTAGTAGGATATGATTCCTTTTTTGTTAAAAAAAAATACACACACATGCACACATTCATAAAGTATATAAAGATAGGCACAAAATTGTCAGATTTGGTCAATTCTGAGGAATAATAATGGGTCAGGGGATTCTTTTGAACCTCATGCACTTTTTTTTTTTTTTTTTTTGCGGTACACGGGCCTCTCACTGTTGTGGCCTCTCCCGTTGCGGAGCACAGGCTCCAGATGCACAGGCCCAGTGGCCATGGCTCACGGGTCCAGCCGCTCCGTGGCATGTGGGATCTTCCCGGACTGGGGCACGAACCCATGTCCCCTGCATCAGCAGGCGGACTCTCAACCACTGCGCCACCAGGGAAGCCCGAACCTCATGCACTTTTGATCTTTGGATTTTAAAATAATAAATAATAAATATTAAGAGTATAATTAGAAACGATTAAAAAGAACCCTTACTACTGGTGTAGGGTTTTACAGTCAATAAAGAGGTTTTGCATCTTTCACTTCATTTTATTTTCAGGAGTTTGTGGAATACCCATGAAACATATCACTCACACTTACAAGTAAGGAATCGAAGGTTAGAGAAGTCACGTTGCTAGGCCAAGGTCACATGGTAGAACCGAAGCTAAGGGACTGCTCCTCTCTGGATCATGTAGTTCAAAGTGGCCACTTGGCTGTTTTTATTACTGGGTTAGATTTTTTCCTCTTTTAAATCCATGTGCCCTTGTGAGTGGAAAAGATACAGATGTCCTTAGTGACCCCCAGGAATTTTCATGTCCTTCAGAAACTTGGCGACTACTGATAGCTAAGACCACTTTGAACAAACACAGTGAGATCAGGACACAGCACAGTTATTTCATGGTGGGAACATGGTCACCACTATTTCGCAGGATACATCACTCTTCTGACCCTGGCCCCAAACAGGCCATGTTGTGGGCTCAAGAAGCATTTTTATACTCAATATATAGTCTTTATAATATCGCAATTAAGAGCTCAGTCACTGGAGACATATGGGTGGTATATGAACAACTGAAACTTATTTTTCACAGTTCTGGAGGCTGGGAACTCCAAGGTCAAGGCACCAGCACATTAAGTGTCTGGTGACAGCCCACTTCCTGGTTCACAGATGGTTATCTTCTCACTGTGTCCTACATGGTGGAAGGGGCAAGAGAGCTGGGGTCTCTTTCATAAGGGCACTAATCCCATTCATGAGAGCTCTGCTCTCATGACCTAATCACCTCCCAAAGGCCCAACCTCCAAACACCATCACATTGGGGATTAGGTTTCAACATACGGATTTTGGAGGGACACATTCAGTCTACAGTACTGGGTTGTTGTTCTGGCTCAGCCTCTACTAAGGATATGAGCTTAATCATCTCTCCAAATCTTGGTTTCAGCAGTTGTAAAATATAAAGTAATCATATTATTTACCCAGATGATTTTTGCTCACAACTGAGATAATGCCAGGAAAATGCTCAATAAACATAATATATTTTTATTATTGTAAGGTAGTAGGCTAACTGGATTGGAGAAAAAGAGAGAA
The DNA here is from genome assembly GCF_964374135.1 of Grampus griseus. Lineage (NCBI taxonomy): Eukaryota > Metazoa > Chordata > Mammalia > Artiodactyla > Delphinidae > Grampus > Grampus griseus. The sequence continues at coordinate 45,471,792 of NC_139007.1, forward strand.
ATAAGATAACACTCTTAAGGAACTCTCAAGGAGTTGATAGGCAAATAAGTAAACAGTTAACCATCATAGGAAGGGGAATAGAATATACGATAATTAGAAACATAAGCAAGGTGTTTTGAGAAAAGAGAAAATAAATTCTGCCTAGGAATATTTGGAGGAATTTTCACAAAAGAGGAAATAGTTTAAGGCTTCCTAGTGAGTTGGATCCCACTCATCAGGGAGGGACTGAAAAGTCAACCTACCAAAACTGTAATAAACTCCCAAGCTACCCAGAGCCTCCCAACGAAGGTCCCTTGAGTTTCATTCCTATTGAACATTGCTGCTCTAGAACATGGTAATCAGCGTTAAGTCTTAAAGAATTCTCCCCGCCCCACCCCGATGTGCCATTTCAGAGTTTCTCCACAATAGCTTCTTTCTCAGGAGCGTTCTTTCTTGAATTCAACTTCTTTTGTGGGCGTGGTGATTGTAGATTTCAATGTAATGTTTCATTCGGTGTGTGTAGAATTTTTTTAATTTATTTTTTAACAGTGGCAGCTTAAGAATCTATCTAATTCAAACCAATACTGCTATGGAGACTAACTTCTTCAGAACTCTTCCCAGTATGTTCACAGTGTCTGGTCACCTTTTCTCATATATTAAACAGTGATTATCACAAAGAGCTCAATAACCACAAATTTTGACATTCATTGCGAATCAAAACAAACCAATTCAACATATGAATTTTGAAAAGTCACAGATATTCAGTCCATAGCATCGTCATTTAAAGCTTTTAAAACCTACCTGTCCTCCACTCCATCCCACATGTCTACCCTTACTTTTTAATATTATCCAATATAAATATAATCTCTGAGTTAATCAGGCTTTGGACGTCCTACCACACCCATTAAACAGCGTGAAAGGCTCAGTCTTACCTCTTCACTCAACTGGTTCTCTTTTCAGTCATTGTTCCAATGTCTTGACTGGGATTTGATTTGATCCTACTTACAAGCTAATAGTTAGCCTGTTACTGTAACATGGAGGCTGGCAGGAGAGATGAAATTTCTGGGCCAACGACCAAAATCTATATTAATCACAGCAGTGCAGACAGCATGAGCATTGTGTTTGCATTGGTTCCCCTTGCCCCCAAGTCCTAGGGGGAACAACACAGAAAGCTAAGATGGATACCTGCACACAGTGTGCGTTGTGTTGCTGGAAAGAACACTGAGCTTAGGGCACCACCATTTTATAGCAAGTAGTAATGAAGCCTGCTTTCTGTCTAAGAGAGAAATTGTTTCTCTCAAGGCAGGTTGCTGCAAGCACAACCCTGAGAAATGACCTGGGAAAAAACAGTCAGAGCCTTGCATTCCTAGCATACTAGTAAGACGTGCAAAAGCATGAGAGACCAAGGGAGGACTATCTCCCATCACACAATATCTTCCAACTTTCAAGCCCCATTTCCAATCATACTTCCCCCCAGTGCATCCCCCAACTGCATCAGGCCACAGCAATTTCTTCCTTCTCTGAACTCGTGACTTCACCTCTCAAACTCACTGTAGCACTTGATCAGATACCTGCTTGTATCATATTAAAATTTTGTGTTTTCTCTTCCCAGAATGATTTTATGACTTCTGAAGACTTAAAAAAAATTATCTTGTAAATGCCACAAAACAACAACAAAACTGATAAAAACAAGTGAGAAAGATTAAATATATTTATCATTTCATTAAGAAGAAAAAAGAGTTTAAGTATCACAAATACTTCCTGAAATTTTAAGACACAGGGTACATGACCATGATAATATATCAGTAACCAGAGACTGTGTTTTGGTAAATACACTATCATTTCTAGACTTGAAAACCACTTGTTTGTCAATCACGTGATTATTTATGTTATTTGTTCGTCTTTTGTGTATGGCACTCCGTTTCTTAAAGGCAGTTTATAGCATAAGAAAAACAGTTATATAAATATATTTAATATCATAGAGAAACAAAATTTAATAGACAAAAGTTTTTTTTCACGGTGTATCCACTAGCAACTTGAGTTACTGATGTTCCACAGAGTGCAGTTTGGGAACCAGTACCTCAGATAATCAGAGGCAGATGGAAAATCCACTGTTGTTTGGCTTGCTTCACGGTATTCTCAAATCACATACTCTATTCAAAAATAGCAACTTGAATGAACTCAAGACTGAGACATGGTCAAGCTGTGGGGCAACATTTCAATGGCCAAGCAAGTAAATGGATACATAGGGGATTCATTAGACTATAGTTTATTTCATGGAGACCAGATCATCATGTGTCTAGGCATCTTTAAAGATACTTAAAAGCACTTGGAAAGAGGGCAGTGCATAAAATAAAAACCAGATGTTTCTCCTCTTAAAAAATCAAAACAATCCTAACCCCTTTCTCAGCTCCCAGCTCTGCTCAAGAACTCTTGATGAGACAACTGCTTTTTATTCAATTCCTATGCAATCTAAGAAGACTAACTTTGAGTCCACATGCTTTAATTTTAAATCTGCTTGCCACTGTACATACCAACAAAATTCCACAACCCTTCCAGTCTCATAGGCACATTTACCCCAGCTAGAAGCTGCCTAACTCTCCCTGCAGATGTGTGCTGAATCTCTGTCTATAAAATAGGCATTTTATTTTCTAAAAATGTAAACCTTTACTGCACATCCTCTATATCCCCACTCCAATTTGAGATTCAATAATTTATACTTGCTTAAGGAGTGCTTCATAAATGTGACCATTGGCAGTGAAAGGCTACCCAAGGAGGTACTTCTGGTTTAAATTGTTGGTTTGAAAGTACATATTCAGCCACAAGCAAACAAAATAAAAGGATTTTTTTCATGTCATAAAGCAACCAGAGAACAGGAGAGGAAAAGGCAACACTTTTTTTGGAAGTTGGAAAGCAGGTGGTAAGTGGTGACTGTACTACCAGGCCTGAGAAATCTGAATCCCAAGCCAGAACTGGAGAAAGATAAGAAGCAATATGATTTGTACCGTACAATCTGTACAAAAGGATCAGGATTCAGCAGCAGCAGCCACCTCTGGAAATGGGTCTGGCAGCAGAGTTATACGCAGGATTGGTTGAAAGCTTGTTTAAGAAGAACTGGTCCCTCAGATCTCTGCTGCCATTCCAAGCAGCTGGACAGCTGCTTCTCCCTACCTTAGCAAAAACGGGGGTTTTAATCTCTAGATAGAGTTTTTCAAAAAATTTCTGAACTGAGACAACAGGATAGTTGAAGACAGGATACTGTATTGAACAAAGTGAAATAAAAGTTAAAATATACATACTGAATTTTATTTTCTCCAACCTGACTCCCAAAATGCTGGCATTCAGGCTCACATTCTTCAAGCAGTAGGTCAGGAGTCATATCTAGCAAATTTGACTGCCCAAGAGAAGAGACCGCAATAAAATGACACATTTTGAGGGTCACATTTAAATTCCCCAACTTGCCATACTGCTCGGGGGTGGCAGGCAGCTGGGGCAACTAACATCACATCTGCCCTCTCCATGGTCTGAGTGGCAATCCTGACCTCCTGGGGTGTTTACAGTGCACCAGTTTAAGATGCAAAATTAACAACTGTTTTCTCTCTCCTTCTGCCTTGCCTTCCTTCTAAAGAAGAGCTGTTTGTCTCAGTTATCATTCCTGCCCCTCTCTGAGCCTTGAGTTTTAGTGCCAGGGCTCTCACACAAATCTAGCTTCACATCCTGAGTGAAATATTTCACAAGAATGTAATTCTGGAATTATCTCACTGAAAAAGCACAGCCAGAAAAGGCCATAAGCATTCACACCCATTGCCCATTCACACCCAAGGCCAAGGAGATCGCAGACCCCTTTCCCTTAAACAGAGAATGTGCTTGGGGCCCAAAGCAAAGCCCACCAGCTGCCCATGGATATTATCCTGCCCACTGCCAGACCCCCTGCTTGCAGACTGAAGCCTGGGTGCAGAACAGCCACCACCACAAAACATTCTGCACTGTACAAGGACAGACTCAGGAGAGAATCCAAGCAAACAGGCCTCACTTTGCAGATGCTCCCTATGTTTCACAGGAGATATCTGGCTCCAGGAAAGACCAGAAGAAACTATTGACACTCCCCTGTCACAGCCCCATAAGACAGAAGAATGTCAGAAGCCAAGCTGTTAAGGATCCTTCCCATAGCTGCCTGCTTTTCCCAACTCTCTAACTCAGTTGCTATCCAACTCTTGAGAGAGTCAGAAAGTAGGGTATTTAACTCTGAAACTAGATGTCAAAGCCAGGTCTAGATCAGTCCAGCAGGGCTGAGACCAAGTGAAACTGGAGAAGAAATAATGTACTTTGATGGACTTTCAAAAATCCTAGCTGAAAAATCACCAAGCTGGAATCTTTGGAAAAAAATTCCTTACTCCAGTCTGTACCCCACTCCCAATGAATCCTCATAAAATGATCCAGAAGAGGAGAAAACAAATTAGTGGTTTGCCAGGTCTATAAATCTAAAGCTATTCTAAAGTAAAATGTTTATTAAGATAAAAAATAATATAATAAGTCCCTCAATTTATTATTCTATGTTGAAGCCCATAATCTACAAGCTCCACTAAAGTTCATATTTTATCCAATATGGGTGGATAACCAAGGAGCTCCAGAGATTTGAAAAAAGTATGAGAGGCAGAAGCCAAAACAAATGGAAAAAGTTACTTGGAGGAAACAGACACTATGTACTCCTAAGAAAACTTTAAAAAGACGACCAATAATGATTTTAGAGATGTAATAGGAGACATGACATGTATGAAATGAGAATAGAATTGTATTTAAAAACATTTGAAGGACAAAAGAGTTCTTGAAAATTAACATGATAGCAGAAATTAAAAATGCAATAGGGCTTCCCTGGTGGCACAGTGGTTGAGAGTCCGCCTGCCGATGCAGGGGACACGGGTTCATGCCCTGGTCCAGGAGGATCCCACATGCCACAGAGTGGCTGGGTCCGTGAGCCATGGCCGCTGAGCCTGCGTGTCCAGACCCTGTGCTCCGCAACGGGAGAGGCCACAACAGTGAGAGGCCCGTGTACCACAAAAAAAAAAATAAATAAAAATAAAAATGCAATAGAAGGTTTGGAAGATAAACTTGAGGAAATCTCCCAGGATGTAAAATATTAATATAAAGAGATGGAAAAGATAGAAAAGTTAAAAAAAAAAAAAAAGAGAGAGAGAGAGAACTAGTCTAGGAGATCTAACATCCTACTAATAAGAGCCTAGCAGAAAGCAGGGAAAATGGATAGAATAGGATAAGAAATCATCAAAGAAATAATTCAATGTTTTCACCAAATGGAAGATGGATTTCTAGATTGAAGAGTTCATCAGGTGATCAGCACAGTAGAAGGACACAGAGTCACAGTGAGATGCATCATGGTGCAATTTTGGAACAATGGGGATAAGAAGATCCTAAAGTTTTCCAGATAGAAATAATAGACCAAGAATCCAAAATCAAATGGCACTGAACTTCTGAAAAATATCTGGAAGCTAGATGATCATGTTTTCACAAACTTTATCCCCTATTCACTCTTTATCATGAAGCTACTAAGGTATGCACTCTTTCAGAAGAGGGAGGACACTGAGAAAGGAAAGTCATAGGATCAAGGAAACAAAGGATCCCATAGAAGATAGAGGAGAAGAGAATCTCTAAGAGGATAGTGAGAGGAGAAGACAAGAATGACGGTAAAATTAACCACTGATAATAAGATTAACCCTATCTGGGTTAGTCAAGGTTTAGAAAGGAAGAAAGTTAAACACAACAAAATTATGCATTCTTAATATTTTACTGGAAAATCACTGTGACATCTTTCAAATAGCATGTGGTGTTTATAAAACGTTGTCCACAGATTCTTTGAAACTCCTTCCTTCAAGAGATAGAGATGAATTCCCTTACTTGATTGTGAGCTGGACTTAGCGACTCATTTCTAATGAATGGGAAAAAAGTGGAAGTGATGATATCAAGTGTCTTCAGAACCTAGGTCATAAAAGATGTTGCAGCCTCCTTTCTCTCTCTCTCCTGGATTTCTCTCTCTGGTGGAATTCAGTTGCTGGGTTGTGAGGGTGATAGAGCAGCCTCAGGAGAAGCCCATGTGGTGAGAAATTGAAATTTCCTACCAATAGCCATGTGAATGGCCTGTCTCGAAATCAAATCCTCCAGCTCTAGTCAAGCCTTCAGATGGCTACAGACTCTGCTGACATCCTGATGGCAGCCTTGAGAGAAACCCTGAACCAGAATGACCCAGCTAAGCTGCTCCTGAATTCTTGACCCCCAGAAACTGTGAGATAATTATTGTTGTTAGATCATTAATTATTTTAATATTATGGGGTGGTTTGTTACACAGCAAAGGGTAACTAATTCACTGCCTTCTGAAGTAACTTATGTCTCTAAGGTCCATTCTCCCACCTGTTGTTTTATGACATTATATCTCATTTGCTCTTAGTTGAGTGTCACAGGTTGACACTCTTGCTGACCATGAGGCAATTTTTGGAGAGAGTTTTACACTGTACTCGTGTGTAAAATAACTGTGGTTTTGATGGGTTAAGGAACCTGGATTTGTAAATGCCCAACTACTGGCTAGTAATCACCACTTCTTCATTCCTGAATTGCAGCTCTCAGCATCATCAAAATCTTATTTTAAATTTTGAGTACGTTTTTTTCCCACTGCAGTAGGTAAGCAACAAGACAACATCAAAAGGCTTGAGAGAGACTATCTCTAAGAAGATAAATTGATAGAGAACTTAATGTGTTTGAAAATATTAAGAGGAGATTTATGCACGTGGGGGAAGAATTTAAGGATTACTGATAAGAATAGGGAAAGCTAAGAAAATGTAAAGACTCTTCTATTATTAACTCTAGGGAAAAGTTGTAGAGGAAAGGAAACCTACCCTTAGTGTGCTGCATGGTCCAGTGGTCAATAGTGTTTACACAGTCTTAGCAATGTAACCACCGAATATTGATCTAACCCCGATTATGCCCTAGTAGGAGGGATGGCAGTCAGGAAGTTTGCCTATGTGTGTGGTTAGGATGGAGACTGTGTGTGAGAAAGCCTTACATTTCTTGTGCGGAAATAAAAAAATAATATCTCAGACTGAAAAAATAAAGAGCTATATAAGCATTTTATGCATAAAGGTGAAGTAAATGACAGAAGAATCGGTCACAAGAGTAGAGAGGAGATGCTGAGGTGAAGCAGGAAACGGTAAAAGGTAAAAGTGATGGAGGTCAGGGAGGAGAGGCAGGCAGATGATTCACACTCTCATCTGATGCTTTAGATTGTTTGCACGAATACATTTTTTTAAGTAAATTTTAAAAGAAAAGAGAAATAAGATAATTACTAAAATAATCACTAAAATGTATGGAAAGAGTCTGTAAATGTCACCAATGTTACTAATAGGTGCTTTATGTCTTTTGCAATGTCAAATCCTTTTCCAGGGGCCCCTCAGATATGGTCCTTACAGGTACAGAGAGGAATACTTGCATGATATTAACTTTCACTTAAGATCTTCCAGTATTTTCTGAACTGATGAAAAATAATCCTATGACTGGAGCCATAATAATCTGCTCTTTGAGAATATTTTTGTGTTTTGAGATGAAACAAAATTTCTAGTGACAACTTTAATCAGTTCTGGTGACTATTTTGTTGACTACTGATTTAAAGCATGAAAAACAATATTCCAGTTATTGAATAGATTTTCTTCATTTTAGCCTTTCTTTCTCTTTGCAATGTCACTCCAAAAACTTTTGAAACGGGAGACAGATTGATTTAATTAATATTTATTAAGCATTCATTACATGATCATAGTCTAGCAGGGGATGGGCAGCCCTGGAACCAAATAATTAAAATGCAATGGGATTTGTGCAAAGATTAATGTGTGTACATGTCAGAGAAATAGTAGAGAGATAATTTCTCTGAGAGTTGCCTCAGGTATTTATGGAAGGGGGCAAGATATAAATTGACTAAGGAGTTGGAGAGAGGTGATAAGGGAAGGTTTTAGAGAACACGAGACCTGTAGAGGTTTTCTGTGTAAGGGTTCTACTGTCCAGGAGAAATATCTACCTTGAGAAAAGTGCCAACCATGGAGCCTGCATATATCAGAATTTGGGGAAGAAAGAGGAACTGGAGGAGAATGAAGGAGACTTAGGATTAATAGCCAGCTAAAATAGAGGAGAAGAATCAGGATAGAGAAATTTTAAGACAAATATTTTAACATAGAATTGTCCAGTTTCAAAGCTGGCACTCTGTCTTTGTTTGGGCTGCTATAACAAAATTCCATAGACTTGGTGGCTTAAACAACAAAACACATTTATCCCTCACAGTTCTGGAGGCTGGGAAGTTCAGTATCAAGGTGCCAGCAGATTCAGTTCCTGGTTTGCAGATGGCTGCCCTGTTGTATCCTCAGAAGGCCAGGAGAGAGGGATCTTATGTCTCTCTTCTTGTAAGAGAATTAATCCCATCATGAGGGCCTCACTCTCAAGACCTAATCTAATCTTCTTTCTTAAGCTGCCTCCTCTTCCTGCATCCCTCACCCAGTCTCCCAAGCTAGACACTCGGGAGACATTGCCAACTCCTTGGACTTCCGGTCCCATGAATAATACACTTAAGGCAGGCAAATTTAAGCCCTTTGTAGTTTCATATCCAACTCCTTTTCTCTCCCCGTTACCAACTTAATGCCTCACAGATTATTATGAAAATTAAGTGACATACCACATAATTAACGTGCCTAGCACCTGATAAAAATCTTAATTGAATCCCAAACCAAGAAAGCAGCATTTCCAGATGCTTCTATTGTTTGGCAAATACGGACCACTGGGAATTAGCACTTCCTCTTTTAAGTCATTAAAATCTATGTGGTTCACATGCTACAAGGAAATAGCAAGTCACTAAGTACAGTCTGCTGGCTTGAAAGATTCAGGCCACTTGGGAGGCTCCAGAAATCAGAAGGATTCCGAGTTGGAAATCCTCAAGTGACTCCGGATGTGACTTAAGTTTCCAGTAGAAATAGTTGAAGGAAGAACCTGAAATGTATGAGTTTTTTGTTTTTTTTAGGAGCTACCACTGATTGAAAATGTCTTTTTTCTATGAAATCTACTTTTTCTGGAACCTGTGCTCTGTGGATGCACACCATAATGCTCGTTCTATTCTCTCTGTCCTGTAACCTTTTCCTCTCTGTGAGGAAAAGAGCTATTGTCAATGCAAATTTTATTTCATTGAGCATTCAACCATGTGAAAAATGTAATAATAAGCAGTTTATTCTCTTTGGTACTCCAATATGTTGCAAATTATCTGACCTATCACATAGTTATCATGCAATGAACCTTGTTGCATTACTGTAACAGAAACCCAACTCTACTACTTAAGGAATATAGTAAATTTATTGCCTCATGTAACAGGCAGGTTTTTCTTCTCTTCAGTCCATTCAGCCTTGTCCCCCTCCCTATGTCAGCAGCAATGACTGTGGTCTGGGGAATGCCGTGTCACGATTGGCTTAGATCTGACTGGCAAGATTTTAAACTGGGAAAGAGCCACTGTACCTAGGTAATAGCAATGAAGCTGGGTGTATGGATGACTTCCTCTGAAGTAGATGGGTTGCGTTGCCTAATAAAATGCTGGGCACCTGAACAGAAACATGTCATTCTATTGGGACAGGGAAACATACAGGCAGCCAACAATTGTCCATACATGAAGAATAATTAAAATAAAGGAACTGAAACGGAGAATAAAAAAGGAAGTAAAGGAGCTTCAGGGAGACTTCTTTGGAAGAAAGAGAAGTGTATGTAGTGGAAACAGAGCTCCTAGAAGAAAAAATGGAAGACAAAAGAAACTGAAGGAAGAAAAGCAAAGAAAGATTTAATTGGGAAAAACAGAGTCTGAGTTTAAGGGAGAACAAGGAATTATCCTAGGACATTTATTTCTTAACTGTTTTTAGTGAAGGATTTCCAATGGTTGATGCGTTTTGTTTGTCTTCTGTCAGTGAAACACTTGAAAAATAAAATTTTGCCAATGATTATTGTGGCTATGGCTTGTTTTCAATTTTAGGGTAACTATTACTGATTGAATAAGAACGGTTTCCTTTTCAGATCATTCGAGGTGTGCATTATACTGGCTGCATCCCTTTTCTGTCAGCTGATTATTTGCCATAGCCACTGTAGGTTGACCATTGGTCATGTCCAGTTAAAGTTCTGGAAGGTTTACCAGAATGAGGAAGTGCAGCAACTGGACAGATTTTTTTTAAGGAATAGGCAACCAAGCCATGTAAAGAAAACTTGGTTCATTTTTTAAAAAGGGAGTCTTTTGTTGTCCCAGGTTTCTAGGACTGGGAGGGTGCCCTTTTCAGGGACTCCTTCAGTGTTACTGAGAAGAAATGAATTAGCCTCCATAGCTGGTGGACGAAGCTGTGAACTCTCACCACCACCCAGAGTCTACAGTCCCAACTCCAGAGACTCTTAACAATGAATAACATTATATCTTTCAGCATTTGCTGTGCTACTCGACATTTAGCAGGTCTTGGTTAAAGGGACCTCTTTGGTTACAAAAGTTTTAATGTTATATTTGCACTTCAAGTGTCTGGTTTTCCAAATTTCTGCTTTGGTCCTTCATAAACAAGGAGAAGAGGGAATTTTCCACTTATTCATAATAGTCCATTCCAACTGCTAAAGAGATTCAGGCTTCCAATAACTAATGGATGAAACTGAGAGATTTGAGAAGACAATAATTAAATGTGCAGGCTGCTGAGGGAAGTATGTCTGATTCCTGGCATCTTTAAACAGTGAACAGGCAACCAAGGCAGGTCTCCTCAGAAAACAGCTCGAGGAACCATCTGGTGGTGTCATTTGAATGGCACGAAACTATCCCTCTGTCCCAAACCTTTCTTCCCTTTGGCTGTGCCAAGATGACAGAAATCTCTGCATTGATTAAGGTTTGGGGTTCAGAGTGAAGGCTTTTATGAAATAAAAATAGTATATAACTCTGTAGTTACACTGTGCAATTTCCACAAGTTCTTTGTGTAAAGACTCAACTTTACACAAAGGCAATGAAAATACACTTGGAGCCCAGGGGGTGGTATGCAACCTTTCTTTACTATGAAGCATTTTTGTTTTTTTGAATCTTCATTCAGTTTGTGAAGAGATAGAATTTCATGCATCTCTGATGTTCTCTTTCTCTTTACCTTTTATCTTTTCTATTCATCTCCATGAACCTGGATCCTCCCCACTTATTCTTTGTGTCCAAGGTCAAGGAGATCCAATAGATCTTTGACTGGGAATTCTAGACCTGTGTACATATTACAGTAGCTGCAGCCACATATGGCTATTGCACACTTACAATGTGACTAGTGTGACTGAGGAAATGAATTTTTATTTTAGTTTAATTTTAATTAATTTAGATTTAAAAACTGAAGCTACTAAACAACACTAAACACAGTTTGATTGTTTTGGTAGGACTGCATTTTACTGTAAACTTTGAAAACTTAGCATTGAATTGAGATGTGCTAAAAGTGTAAAATACACACTAGAGTTCAAAGATTTAGTATAAAAAAGAATGTAAAATGTCTATAATCATTTTTATATTAGCTAAAAGTTGAAATAATATTTTGGATAATTAGTCTAAATAAAATATGTTGTTAAAATTTATGTTACCTGTTTCTTTTTACTTTTTTAATGTGGTTATTAGAAAATTTATATATGTGTCTCTCATAATTCTAATGAACAGCACTTTCTAGATTCTTGCATTCTTCAAGATGGAGCAATTCAAGATTGAATACAAACGAGCCATTCTCTTGGTTATATAGATCATCTTTCATAGCATAAATTCAATGCCAAGAGACTTGCCTCCCTCTCCAGGGTGAGGAAAACAAAAAAGTATGGAGAACAAACCCCATCTTGAAGCAATCACCAGTTCCAACACTCAGCACCACGGAGAGTATCAGATTAGCTGCCTTCGGGGGGTGGGTAATAAAAGGACCGGGAGAAGCAAATTTTGATGGCTGGGTTGGGAAAGAAAGGAGATGACGGTGTAGAAAAGTAGGAGAATATTCCAAGTCATGGAACATTTTCAAGACAGCTTGTTGAGTGCTAACTTCAGAGGGAGACCCTTAGACATGAATATCTTGGGTTTCTGGAGGGATGAGTGTACTATAGAGGAGAAAGAGGAAACTGAGCAGAAGATGGAAACATCCCAAAATAAGTTTTGGGGTGGATTGTCGACAAACATCCTTGAAGGCATCCGTTTAAAATCCATGGCTTACGATATCACTTCTGATATCAGATAACATTCTTCTTCCAGATTCTACTCCTGGTCTTCTGTGGCATTGGTTTGAAAGTCCTTCCATTGATGCTGCAGCTGCCCCAGTGACCTTATTTTGTCCTTAGTACCTACCTCAATGTCCTTTTGAAGAGATAGTTGAGTAGGTGGGAAACAAACAATTTCCCCATAGCCTTCTAAAGTCCAAAAATGTAGAATTTCAGTGGTGGTTGTTTATGTCATTTAAACTCACTGATATAATTTTAGATTTTTTTTTTTTTGGCGTACGCGGGCCTCTCACTGTTGCAGCCTCTCCCGTTGCAGAGCACAGGCTCCAGACGCGCAGGCTCAGCGGCCATGGCTTACGGGCCCAGCCGCTCTGCAGCATGTGGGATCTTCCCGGACCGGGGCACGAACTTGTGTCCCCTGCATCGGCATATGGACTCTCAACCACTGCGCCAACAGGGAAGCCCAATTTTAGATATTTACTACATCCAATCCTCTCATTTTACAGATAAGTGAGAGAGAGACAGACAGAGACAGAGACAGAGACTGGCAGAGAGACAGAGATGGAGAGAGGCTGAGAGATGATGTGCCTTGCCCAGGATTAGCCACTAGTCAGGATCAGCTGAAGCCACTAGAAACAGAACTGGGACTGTATCTTCAGGATCCTTGAGACCTAGTTGAGGTCTACCACTACCTTATTACTTACACCAGTTTTAACTGATGGTGCCACCCTAATTGGTACTTTTACTTATAATTTGAGTTCTCTGCAGAGCCTAGTAGATTCTGGACTGCTATATGCTTATGGTCTGGTAAAGATTATCATTTATTTAATCCAGTACATTTTGAATTTTAAAAATGTTCTGGTCACAAACAAAATACACTTTGTACGATTTTTAGGGGATAGAAATGATACTAAAGTTCCTAACTGAATAAGCTTTGGGATAAGAAAGTATTCTCAAAGAACATTCTTTACCTTTCATTTTATTTCCTGGCCTGACCATCGGTAATATTTCCTGAGAAAAGGAAGGAATTTGGTTATTACCAGCTATCTAAAAATTAAATGAATTAAAATTAAATGCTATTTTAAAATATTTCAGAATTAGCATTCAAATAAATAGCTTGCCTTGATGATTACAAGTCAAGAGTAGCTTCAGGAGGCCGAAGCTATAAGCCAAGCCTATATATGAGAAAAGTCATATCTACAGCTTCTCAAAAATATGGAAAATTGTCACAAATGGTACTGTTCCTATAGAGAATGCAATATACAGTATCTAGAAACTGTCTTTATATAGTGACATTGATATTGTATAATTTCATCCATTTTTCCAGTAAGAACTGTGATATTGTATAATTTCATCCATTTTTCCAGTAAGAACTGTGTAGGTCGTATACTTTTTTTTCATTACCATAAGAAAATGAAAAAAAACAGACTCTCTTAGGATGGATTATGTAATATGTAGAATTCATGCTTACTATTTTACAAGGAGTTATTTGTCTATGAAATCTTGCGGACTCGAGATTGAAAATGTGTGATTTACAAGCAAAGAAAAAAACAGCTTTAAATCTTAGTGCCCTGCATTTCAAATTTCTGGCTGATTTACAAGTCTTTTAAACCCCATGCTATTAAACAATTCAAAACTTCTATGGCTCTATATGTGCAGCTAATATTAACTGCTCAGCCAGCCAGCCTGTGGCATTTTGCATGCTATTCTTCATTTTTTCCGTCTGTATTTTTCCTCATCCAGCATTTTCAGAAATGTCATTCCTATTTCTGTCACACTGTCACCTTTTAGTCTGTTTTGCAAGAATGTAACATCAGCAGCTAAATGAACCTAGGAAAGACAAAAAGAAAAAACAAAGCAAAACAGGCCTGAGTCATTCAGGTTTAAAAAAAAACAACCTCTAATTTTTTCGGTCTTTATTTTCAGTTTGATTTACCCCATAAAGAGCTGACTTTCTTTACAAAATGATAAAAAAAGAGCTTTTTCTGTGGATGAAGGGCCCTTTACTGTGCGTCCTCCATTGATGATCTGGCTGTGGTCAGCTCTGTGTGTGAGTCTGCAAAGAGAGGGGTGGTCCAGGACAGGCTCAACCTGCTTGATTCTGGGGCAAGCCCAGGATGTGGGCCCCTTTTTGTTCACAGTGTGGGTCTAAACTAAGGCTCCATCTCAGGAAGAACACAAATTCCTAACTCAAAGATAGCCTTGACTCAATGTGCCTTGCCAAGCAGAACTTCCAAGGATAAATGGCTTCTTAAAATGATTTTTCTCCAATTGACTTGCTATAAATCACTCTGTCATTAGCTCAATAACATAATCACTTGTCCTAACAACATTTAGCAATTACTTATGGCTTTGAGAGCTGTGAAAAAACACCAACTAAATAAATTATAAGTATAAAATTAAAAATTGAAATTATAGACATGGATATTTGATACCCAGGTCTTCATTTCCACAATAAAGCATTTCTCATTTCCCAGACACTGAAGTAAACCCTAGGGCTTGCTTCTCTATTCATTAAAATATACTCACATTGGGCTTCTCTGGTGGCGCTGTGGTTGAGAGTCCGCCTGCCGGTACAGGGAACATGGGTTCATGCCCCGGTCTGGGAGGATCCCACGTGCTGCGGAGCGGCTAGGCCCGTGAGCCGTGACCACTAAGCCTGCGCGTCCAGAGCCTGTGCCCCGCAATGGGAGAGGCCACAACAATGAGAGGCCTGTGTACTGCAAAAAAAAAAAAAAAAAGAAAGAAAAAGAAATATATATGTGTATATATATATATATATATATATACTCACATAAGAGCAGCATATTGCTGACCTACCCTCAATAGAGTACCTGTTCAGCTATTTTAAGTCATTGGGATAGATAAGATATAAGCAAAATTACCTAGTAAAAAATACCTAGTAGTTAAATTATGACAAAGACAAAAACGATCTTATGGGGAAAAAATGAGAGTGAATTTAGCTTCCATATTTCAAAGTGCACTGTACATATGAACTACCATATGACCCAGCAATCCCACTATTGGGCATATACACTGAGAAAACCATAATTCAAAAAGAGTCATGTACCACAATGTTCATTGAAGCTCTATTTACAATAGCCAGGACATGGAGGCAACCTAAGTGTCCATCGAAAGACGAATGGATAAAAAAGATGTGACACATATATAAAATGGAATATTACTCAGCCATAAAAAGAAATGAAATTTGAGTTATTTGTAGTGAGGTGATGGACCTGGAGTCTGTCATACAGAGTGAAGTAAGTCAGAAAGAGAAAAACAAATACAATATGCTAACATATATATATGGAATCTAAAAAAAAAAAAAAAAGGTTCCAAAGAACCTAGGGGCAGGACAGGAATAGAGACGCAGACGTAGAGAATGGACTTGAGGACGTGGGGAGGGGGAAGGGTAAGCTGGGACAAAGTGAGAGAGTGGCATGGACATATATACACTGCCAAAGGTAAAATAGATAGCTAGTGGGAAGCAGCCGCATAGCACAGGGAGATCAGCTCAGTGCTTTGGGACCACCTAGAGGGGTGGGATAGGGAGGGTGGGAGGGAGATGCAACAGGGAGGGGATATGGGGATATATGTATATGTATAGCTGATTATACAGCAGCAACTAACACAACAATGTAAAGCAATTATACTCCAATAAAAATGTTTTAAAAAATACCTAGTAAAAGCAAATAATAAGTGAAAAAACCTGGGTCTAGTAGGCAGTTAATTAATATTTATTGAGTCTTATCTGACTCACTCCCCTCTCTCACTAAGAATTCCCTGGCCAACCAGCCTGCATTTGTTAAACCATAGACTTTGGTGTACCAACTTATCTGCTCCTGTAGCGTGCAAAAACCATGCTTTTGTGATTCTCACCATCCAATAGAAGGATGTACAATGCACTTTGAAATATGGAAGCTAAATTCACTCTCATTTCTTCCCCATAAGATCTTTTTTGTCTTTGTCATACTTTAACTGAAAATCAGTTAAAATATCAAAAAGACTACATTGAAATTGTTTGGATATTTGGGACCATATGATGTCTGATACATATTTGTCATTCAGCACATATAATCAACTGCTACCCATGAAAGCTGGAGACTTCTTTATCCTATTTCAGACCTGATTTTTTTCCCCAATCTATGTGTGAATCACACTGAACTAGTTCAACTTCCTTGTCCCTTGAACAAAATATTATTTTTGTGCCTTTGGGCAAGGTCCTCCTTTTACCTGGAATATTATTTTCCTCTTACCCCAAGACCTTCACCTAACTGCTTTTTGTCTTTCAGATGTCAGCTCAGAGATTCCGTAGGAAAGCTTCCCTGCCCACCTCCCACCCCACTCCACCCCACCCCATCCCAGGTCCTCCCGTGGCCCTAAGTCATTTGACTTCTCTACTGGACAGAAGATTCTTGAAGGGCAATAACTGTGTTTTGTTCATCTGTGTATGCTCCGTGCCTCTTAACAGATGCTGATCACTGTCTTGGTTAAATCAATGAATAATTCAGGTGTGGAAGCCAGCCTCCAAGATGGCCCACAATGACCCCGCCTCCTATCATTCAGGGAGTTCCCTCCAACGTTGTCCCAGAGTTGACAGCACCTGTTGTGATTAGAGCTACAAAGAGACCTATGTGACAAAGAACTTCATGAAGCCTCTAACCGACTGCGAGAAAGGCACTGAAGCCACGTGACCGAGCTTGGAAGTAGATTCCCAGCCTTAGTCAAGCCTTCAGAGACTGCAGCCCTGACCAACTGCTTGACTGCATGTGCATTAAGCTGTGAAAGGCTTTGAATCACAGCCACCTAGCAAAGCTGCTACCAGATTCCTGATCCTCAGAAACTGTGTGAGATAATAAATATTTGTTGTTTTAAGAGGCTGCATTTGGGGGTAGTTACACTGCACTAGATAATGAATATACCTGGCAAAGTAGAGTCTGTGCCTTACCATTTCCAGGGCCCCTCTGATAATCCCACAGAGTAAACTGCAGTAGCACAGAGAAGATCGCCCAGCAGGGAGCTCTTCCACAAACTCCACCAGAGGATTCTTTTCTGGAATCAGCGAAAATTCATTTCTGCTTGAATTGTTACAGGTCACACTTGGTGTAGTTCCCAAGTACATCTTGAAAGCAACCTAGTAAACAGGAAAAAATTTACAAAACTTGGTCTAGAACAAAGAACTGTTAGTAAGGCACCCAAATACCCTTTTCCAGGCACAATGGTTAAGCTCGTGGCGTGTGTAGTCAGAAAGCTTGGGTTCACACTCAGCTTTGAAATTTACTGACCCTCTGACTTGGACAACCCTTCAACCCTTTTATTTTCATGGAGTATCCTAAAGGACAAGTTTTCTATGGAAATAATATGGTTTATGAAACTTAGAGTTAAGGCATCATTTTTGAAAAAATCTTTTTCAAAAGTGAATATCCTTTAGGAGAGTAAGAAATTAAAATATTACCAATCATCAGCATACTAGCATAATGTTTGTCACATGTGCCTAGTAAAGGATAAGATCCTGAATTAGAAGGGACCCAAGACACACCTGCCACAACAGGAAGGCGACAGAGCAGAGGGCAGAGGGTGCCATGGGAAGATTAAACCCAAGGGTGTGTTTTGGGAAGTGGAGGGAGCCGTAGCACCAACGATGACAAGCCTCTGAGAAGGAACAAGGGTTAGTGGTGGGAGGCACATAAGTGAGTCATAACGCAGCTTCTCAAAAAAGTCTGCTGTTTTAAAGCTGAAAGAATTCTACAATGTAGAGATAGAGGAAGCCTTGGAGACTATTTCTTGCATACCTCCAGTTTCTCAAATGAGTAAACTGGGACTCAGAGAAGTAAAATGACGTGGCTAAGTTTACATTGTAACTTAGTTCCCTGGCTTCCAGTCCAAGGGACTTCCTTGTCACAAAATATACAGGCCTGGAATCTGAAGTTCATTAATGGAAATTTTCAGCTTGACTGTTGTCTTTCAAGTGCCTTAATTAATTTAATTTTAAAATTAAAAGCAGTGTAGGACAGATATGGGGACAATTTCCTTAAATTATTTATAATTAGAAGTACTAGAAGTTTCACCATTCATCCATTCATTCAATAGTACTCATTGAGTACTGTGCCTGTCTAGCACAGTGCCTGGCACACTGTGTAGTGCAGTGTGGAGTTCGATAACTATTTGAAAAATGAATTATTGAGTAAGCATCCATTCTGTGTTTGACATTGTATTTATGCCCAGAATACAAAATGTAATAAGATGTAGTTCCTGTTTTATAAGAGCTCACAGTTAAAGAGGAGCTATAGATATTAAAAAAATAACTGCAATACTATAAGCTCTGCAAGTACAATGTTATATATTTGGTAGCAACCCTTGAAATATTCACAGAATAAGAAGCTTCTACCCTGTTTATGAATATTGAGTGAAAGTTTGCCAGGTGGACAAGGTCAGGTGTGTGTGTGTTGTGGGGTGCGGGGATATTCCAGATAGAAGGAACATGTCAAGGGCATGAAATACCATGATGAGGTTCAGGGGAAGTTGGCATCTATCAATTTGTGGGCAACAGGGAGCCCCAAAGGTGTGAGTAGGCTAGGGAGGAACTGGTTTTCTGTTTTAGAGGGATCTCCTTTATGTCAGCATAGAGGATGGATTTAGGGTTGAGAATGGGGGTGGTCATGAGGTCAAAGGCAGAGATACCAATCAAGAGGTTACTATGAAAGTCTAGGAAAGAAATGAGTAGGACTCTTCTCACTTTGTCTTTCATTCAAAACTCAAACTCTCCCTGAACTTTTCCATATAAATTTCAAATAGCCCAACTCCTAAAATTTGGTTTCAGTCACTAGTCAGTTAAAGAGGATGTAAAATGAATCTTCCAGATCTTAAGTCAAAGTGCAAAAGTCTTAAGCAACAAGAGAAAAATACCATCATGAAAGTCTAGGCTAGGAGGCTTGATTCAATGGCTCTCAATCAATTGGCTGAAACCCTATTTCTGCTAATGTTGATTCCTCTGGTTGGAAAATTCCTAGACTATTACTATCTGCAGAGTCGCAATTTCTTTCTGATTCTCAATCCAAGCCACATGGAAATAACACAAAAATGGAGGCTGTTCACTTTGAATTTACTCTAATTCTCAGTGTTTTGGCTCTAGTTTCATGGCCTAATATCCACCAGTAGGAGGCATTATCTGAACACTGTTGGGAAATATTCATT
Organism: Grampus griseus; assembly: GCF_964374135.1. Classification (NCBI taxonomy): domain Eukaryota; kingdom Metazoa; phylum Chordata; class Mammalia; order Artiodactyla; family Delphinidae; genus Grampus; species Grampus griseus. The sequence continues at coordinate 45,491,226 of NC_139007.1, forward strand.
CCTAGGGAATGACATTGTTTCCTTATCTGGCTGAATTCAGTCTGAGAAGGACTGTTGCTTCTAACGAAGAAAGAGCTCCACCCTCGGCCACTGCCACAGCTGCTCTGCCAATAAGTAAGAGCAAAGCGTTTTCCCTTTGTGTATCTCCATCATGGATGCTTTTCAGGGGATTTTAAGATTCATCCTCAACCGGAAAACTGTTATTGGCTACAGCTTTTTGGCTCTGCTGACTGTGGGAGGTGAGCGTCTCTTTTCACTCGTGGCTTTTAAGTGTCCCTGCAGCACTGAGAACGTGGTGTACGGATTGGTTTTCCTTTTTGCTCCTGCCTGGGTGTTACTGATCCTGGGATTCTTTCTGAACAACAGGTCATGGAGACTCTTCACAGGCTGCTGTGTGAATCCCAGGAAAATCTTCCCCAGGGGCCACAGCTGCCGCTTCTTCTATGTCCTCGGTCAGATCACTCTGAGTTCATTGGTGGCTCCAGTAATGTGGCTTTCTGTGGCTTTGCTCAATGGGACGTTTTATGAATGTGCCATGAGTGGGACCAAAAATTCCAGACTCCTGGGGCTGATTTGCAAGGGCAAGCCCGAAGAGTGCTGGGACGAACTTCACAAGGTACCTTGTGGCAAAATCAGCATGACCCATACAGACAACGAAGAACTGAAACTGTCCCTGCAAGCCCAGTCTCAGGTAAGAAAGGACAAACATGACTTTTTTTCTTTTTTTCCCCAGAGTGAGCTTGAAGTGTTCTCTCTGTACTCTGTTGAGCCAGGGCTGAGTTTGAATCCTCCTAAAACATTTTGAAACTAAATGGAAATTGGAACACGGGGCAGCATTAAGACAATCTGAGGAAAAGCTTTTCAGTGGTTGCTTGGCTAGTAATATTGCTGATTGGATTGTTTTTTCCATTTCTGAAAAGAAATCTCCTCTGAGTTATACATACGTAAATACTTATGTATTTTAAGACAATCTCTCTGGGTTGATTTTGTAAATAATGCATGACACTAACTCATAATAGAGTGCTAATGGCAGAGTAATTAGAAGTTACTGCCTTTTATTAATTATTTTCAAACTGGTTTCTCAGAAAAACACACGTATCTATTAAAATATAGCTGAACGAAATAAGATAATACTTTCCAAAGCCGCACATAATACAATGAGTGTAGAGATTCCCTTGCATGATTTCTGGCAACTGCTATCTCTATGTATAAATATTGTCGGGATGGAGGAGAACTTCCTGTATAAAGTGGGGGTTGGCAGTCTCTCAATAGCCTTCAGTGAAACGGGACCATATTCTCCAGGGAGGTTTCGTCCTGTGCTCTGTGCTCTACAGCTAAAAAAGTTCTTACATTATTTTAGAAGCTCAAGATTTGGGGCACTGTTTTATTTAACAGCAGGAAATTGTAGCTTTACCTAATTGACACAAGGAAGTAGCTTGTCATCCTTCCAGGTACGTGAGCACAAATCCAGATGTGAGCCTGGCCCTGGCCTCAGGAAAAGACTGAATTCCTACTTGTGAGGAGTAGGAATGACATTCCCCAAATCAAAACAAGCAATAAGAGTAGGTAAATAGATCCACAGTTTTGTCAGGAATGCTATTTGTTTAAGAATAAATGTGCTGAAAATAGTGTAATTTTATTTTTTTTCAGCATAGACTTGCCTTTTCAACAACACATCAAGGCAAAATCTTTTTCTAAAATCATACTTTCCAAAACTGGTTGGTGATATAGTCATACTCTCTTCATAAACTGCTAAGCCTAAAAATGCTCCCCAAACAAAATCTTTTGTTTCATGCATAAAGCGCATCTTAGATAAAAACATGCCAGGCTCCCTTCTTTGGTTGAAGGAAGGTATTAATTACAAATGTTATGATACAATGAGTGATGTATGATTTGTGTCCTCGGGCACCAGGCTCCATTCAGGTAGATCCAAACACTTGTCACTGTGTGAACTTTTCTTCTCTAAACAGAGACATAAGGAAATCATGCACATCCTCCCATAGCTTAGCCTGGGCACGCTGACCTGTTTACTTTTCAGAGGAATGAGAGGGGCCTGGGGCTGATTCCTAGAAGAGGCATAAGAGATGTGGACAAAGGGAGCTGTGTCACAGCAGGTGCTGACTACAGTGCTTCCCACAGGCAGGAGCGACAAAGAGTCCAGACCAACAGCTGGGTGTGCGGCTGGGGGTAAAAGGTGCCGCGTCCATGGGTGGAGCAGAGAAGTGAATCCAGCTGGGTGGTTTGCTATTCCTCAGGAAGGTAGGGTAGAGCAGTGGCAAGAACTCCGTCTTGGAGTTCGCTCTCCTTGGGTTTGAATACTGATTCTACCACTTACCAGCTATGTGGCCCAGAGCTACTGGTATGACCCCTCAGGGTCCCAGTTTCCTCATAGTTTCCTCCTACCTGGGAGGGGTGCCAGAAGGAATAGTAGATGATGGACATAAATGGATATAAAGCTGCTGGCACGGAGTAAGTGTTCTAAACTGACGAGAAAAACGCCAGGGTTTCAGGGAGAAGACTCGTGCAGAACGGGACACTCTTGAGGGCTGGGGTGGGAGCATCCACCATGTCTAGGTAGACGCTGGGTACCATGAATTTGGGAAGAACAGAGGGCTCAGTGCTCAGTGCTCAGTGCTCAGGTGAGAGCGAGTCGAAGGTAAGGTCATGCAATGGGGGAGGGGGAGTCTGAAGCTGATCAAACAGTTGACGACACAGCAGCATTGGTTCAGATACTGAGGTGGGATGGCCTACGGGCCTACAGGAGAACCTGTGTGGAAAAAGAAAGGTAGGGGTTAAAGAAAAGAGGAAGATCCAAGGGAGCTAAGCACAAGTGACTAAAGTAAATGTGAGGACTTTTCACACGATGGAAGCTGTGCTTCATTTGTTAAATCACATCAGAAAGATATCCTGTGTTCAGTAATGCTTTTACATAGACATGGATACATTGGAAAAGTAGCAGCACATGACAATGGCTGATACTGAGTCACGTGTATGTCTACATCGTCTCATTTTAATGCCCCAAATTACCCTCTGAGGTAGGTAAGCCCCACTTTACAACTGAGAATCCTGAGGCATGGAGAATAGCCACAGAAAGGAGAAAGTTGAGATTTAAACCCAACTAGTGGCAACCCAGAATTAACATTCATGTGGGGTCTGGGACCCTGCACAATGACCTCCATAGTCTGGAGTTGGAGTTTGGGAAACACTTGTTTAAAGCATTGGAGCATATTTGTGGTTCTGTTACGGTCTGAATGGGTTCATTTGCAGATTGTTTCTGTGTTCAGATAGGCCCATCTGCTGAGAAATACTAAGGGCCATCTAACTAAAATGTCAAGAGAAACTTTGAAAGAGCTTTGTTAGCTGTCCACATATGAAATTAATTCCAATTGTGAAAAATATAATTAGAACAACAAAAAATTTAGAAGATAAGTTGAGCTGCTTAGACTTCTGCTTTTAAAGTTCAGAAAAAACCCCCAGCAGAACCATTTCGTATTCAAAGAGGAATTTGTTTTTTCCAATTACCCAAATTCAGAACCAGCAAATCCTGAAGGTTTGCAATGACTCTATTTTTTTTTTCTTGGCTTTTATGCAGGCTTCCAATTCTTATAGCTTCAGTTTCCTTATTGTGTTACGTTTGTCTCACTTTATCCTGGATAATGAGTGATGATATTTCTGTCAGGGAGGGTCTGCTGTTCTCTGCAAACAATGTAACATGGGAAAAATCAGTCACGGGTCCTGAATATGCACGTATCAACGCCTGAAAGCACTCCGCTAAGGAACTGGTCATTTGCTCAAATGAGCGCATTTACTCATGCACAGAATTCTTCCCTCTAATAGCTAGTACTGTTTGAGGGCTTGGTTTTCCCAGTTCTTGGATAATCTATATTTTTGCTCATTTCCATTTGCCTACCTTCTGGGTCTTTCTTTGCATACCAGCAATGGTGGGTAGGATGGAGAATAGAGGTTAGGTAAACCCCAACTTTATTTGACTGTAAAAAAAACCTGTCGTTAGTAATTAAGAGGAAGGATTTCAACCGAGGTCTGATATTAAATTAGCCATACACTTCCCCATAACACTACCCCGGCTCCCGGAGAAGTGGCTTTGCTTTGGAGGTCCTCAATATTTCTTTCTTTCTAAGATTCTAGGCTGGTTCCTGATTTGTTCAGCAGCTTTCTTCTCTCTGCTCACTGCTTGTTATGCTCGCTGCCGATCAAAAGTTAGCTACCTTCAGCTGAGGTTTTGGAAGACGTATGCACAAACGGAGAAGGAGTACTTGGAAAATACGCTCCTGGACTATGCCAAAAAGCTGAGTGAGAGGAACCTGAAATGCTTCTTCGAAAACAAGAGGCCAGAGGTCTTCTCCATGCCTACCTTTGCGGCCTGGGAGTCTGCTTCAGAGCTGCATTCTTTCCACCCAAACCAGCAGCATTACAGCGCCCTCCACAGGGTGGTGGAAGATGGTCTGGAACTTCGCCCTGAGGATGATGAGACTACAATGGTGCTTGTGGATGCTTCTCAAAATGTGCAGCTCACCGACCGTCACTGACTCGTGGTGTCTAGACATCTTCCTACTGCGTCAACAGCTACCCGAGCATCTCTGCGTTTTCTCACATTTAGCGTTTCTTTATAAGACAATAACGCAAAGGCAAGCAGCTTTGCAGCTCCCAGCTGCAGGCAGTGTCATGTGCTCAAACTGATGCTGAGTGACCGGCCAAGGATGGTGACAGAGGTGCTGCCGCATTTGTCGGGGGTTGGGCTCAGGGGCTTCAAGTTCTAAGATTTTATGATTGACAGTGAGATTCATGCAAGAAGGTCTGCCACTCTGTGTAAATATGGTCATGGCATCCGGGGGTAGCAGTGGTGACTTGGGAGTGAGTGTGGTACTCTTAACAGACTTCTGTAGAGTGGGATCTGCAGTGTAGTTGGTAGAAATCCTCACTCAGTAAATCTATCCTACTGCCTTTCAAGGATGTGTGAAATTCTATCATTTGAAATTCATTTCCTTGGAATCTGAAGACACCGGTTCTCAAAATAACACATTAAAAGAATATGATGCATAAAATTCAGAGCTTTTCACATGTCTCCACTATGCACTGAAAGTAGACCCCTACGGTCAGGGCTGTATTATGACTTTTGTGGGCTCTAGGTACTTTTGCCTTCATGAAACCATTTCTACATTAAAAAATACACATACACACAAGCACAAATATACATATATATATTTATGACTATTGATATAGACACATATTACTATTACATGTTAAAACTTTTTTTCAACCTTGAAGTTCATTTATTTCCTGTGACTTTATAAGAAACTAAAAACACTTTTGTGGGCACTTATAGAATGCAAATTTTGCATTCTATTATGTAATATATCCACATTAGTTTAACTATACAGATATATTAATTCCCTCTAAATCTCTGAGTGGGATTGATATTTAAGGGAGAGGCACCATGTTCTATGCTGTGGCTCACATCTTATACCACAGAGAGTCCTTGCCTCCTAGTTGGAGAATCCTGCGGATGAACTCCTTATTACTACGGAACATTATCCCAAATTGGGGAAAGGATCCTATAGGTATAAGACCTGAAACAACATATCCTTGGGAACTTGGAGGTGCAGAGTCAGGTTGTGTGTGTGTGTGTGTGTGTGTGTGTGTGTGTGTGTGTGTGTGTAGGTGGGAGAGTGGGAGGTGGGGGCTGTGATGTTGCACTATTTGAAATATTGTTTGGGTTTTAAACATGGTATGTGATAAATGTTTAACAACTGGCTCTCAAAAAAAAAAAAAACAACAACAACCCTGATTTGAAGTGTTTGCCAATTTCTATGATGTAATTTCAAGTTACCAAGGTGATGTCACTGAAAGCAGAGTTAGGAAGAGATGCTAACTATGGGCTCTATGAGCCAGAACTTTCTAAGAAGTTTTTTATAGCTAGTATTTTTTTTTTTTTTGCATTTACTTTGACTCTAGCCAGACCATCTCCCGTGCAACTTTGGTGCATCTGAGTTTCACTGTAATAAAACCTAACCATGGGAAATTAAACTTGGCTCAGTGGCTCCAATTGAGAGATGGAGTCTCTTTCTCTTCTTGATTCTGACCTTAATGAACCAATAGAATGTAGCAGAAGTGAATCTAGATTGCAGAATTGTTGCAGCTTATGCCTTGGTCTCTGGCAATGCTCAGCCTGGTAAAAGCCAGCCACCATGTAAGAAGTCCAATTACCCTGAGAGCGCCAAGCTCAGAAGAAAGCCAAGCTAGCCAAATGGAGAGAGAGAGAGAGAGAGAGAGAGAGAGAGAGAGATTAAAAAGAGTTAGTTGGCTAACTCCAACACTTTGAGTCATTCTATTGATAGGTTAGGTAAAGTACCAGGAATCTGAGTGAAGAAGTCATTTTGGACATTCCAGCCTCAGTAGACAAGACATGGAGAAGAACCAGGGGACCCAACCGACAGCCAGAAAAAAGGTCCCAGGTCTATTGTCTGAGTGAAGTCATTCCAGCCATCAGACTTTCGAGCCACACCATCTGAGGCTGCAGACATTACAAAGGGGTCCCCACTATGTCCTGTCCAAATCCCTGATCCAGAAAATCATGAGCTTAAAAAAATATTTGTTGTTTTAAGCCATCAGATTTGGGGGCGCTATGAAGTAAGATAGCCTGAACACTAATATGTGAAAATCAGAATTTATTAAAAGAGAGAAATTAGAGGCAAATTGAATTTATACATAGATTTATACCAAAATTCTCCCTATGCATAGGTGTTTCCTTAATAATTTTTTCCTCTTGATTTCAGGAAGCAGTATATCCTCTATGGAATGATTTGATAGATGCTGAATAGGTACCTCTCCAAACTAGCTGCACCAAAGCCTGAAATTCATTTTTAATGATTTTGGTTTGAAAGGAACACACTGATGTGAGTTAATTCAGTTTAAAATAAATAACTGAGAGGAGAAACATACTATTATCATTAATACCTAGAAGAAAATGGCAGTAGAAGGCACAGGATAGGTTGGCCTTGAGTAAAAGCTAGAAACAGATTGGTCTTCTAGGCTTGCTCCTCAAAGTGTTGCCTTCAAACCACAGCATCAGTAAACGAGGGAGCTGTTAGAAATGCAGAACCAGACCCCATCCTAGACCTGTTGAATCAAGCCTGCTGTTAAACGAGATCTTAGGTGATTCCTACGCAACTTAAATTTTAGAAGTGCTGGAGTGGTGGTTCTCAAACTTTAACGCATGCCAAAATCATCCAGAGGGCTTGTTAACATGTAGATTGCTGAGCCCAAGTGTCTGATTTGGTAGGTTTGGGGGCAGAATTTGCATTTCTAACAAGTTATCAGGTGCTGCTGCGCTGTTCTAGGGATCACATCTTGAGAACAACTGCTCTAAAGCAGGGGTCCCCAGCTGCCGGTCCGTGCCTTGTTAGGAACCAGGCCGCACAGCAGGAGGTGAGCAGCGGGCAAGCGAGCGAAGCTTCACCTGCCGCTCCCCATCGCCCCCCATCACTCACATCACCGCCTGCACCATCCCTTCCAAACCCCGGTCTGTGGAAAAATTGTCTTCCACAAAACCGGTCCCTGGTGCCGAAAAGGTTGGAGACCACTGCTCTAAAGCACAAAGCAGGCCACACCAAGGAAGGAAGCCTAGAAGAACTTCAGAATCTTGGGCCCCACCCCAGACCTACTGAATTAGACTTTATGCTGTTATCAACCTGAGAACATGGGGTAACTTTCCATGTATTTTCTGTTTATTCAAGGTGACCTTTTATCCCTTAATGATATTTTAAAGTTTTCCTCACGTAAGTTTTGCAAGCACTGTGCATTTGTAGGTAACTTCTTTGCTGCTAGTCTAATGGTTTCTTTTTCCTGTGATATTTTCTAAGTGATGGTTATTTGAGTACATGGAAAAGCTATTACTTTATGCATATTAGTTTTATACCACTATACCTTACTGATTTTTAAATTATCTTATTCTTCGTAGAGCTTTTCAGAATTAGAAAATAAATATTTTGCAACCCCTAATGACATAATGGATCTGGACAACAAATAATGAATTCTGAACTACCAGGTGAAGGCGGGATGGGTGAGGAACATGCAACTTGAAGCCACTCCTCTGTCTTAGCATCCCTAAAAATGGGACAACCACACATTATGTGACTCCTTATGTTATGCAGTGCAAGAGTAAGTACACAGTACAACTTGTGAAATAGTGTTTCCTAAAATAACTAAATCTGACTCTAATCAAGATCTTACTCTTAGTTTATAGGAAATGTAGGCAAGAGAAAACAAGTTAATTAACACCATAAGGAAGCAACCAAGTAAATATAGAATATAGGACATGCTATCGGATGTATGACCCAGCTTTCCGTAGACCAATGGCATTAAAAAAAGGAGAATAAAAGACTTAAGAGATGTAATGACCAGAAACAACAGGTGGGCCTCATTTGTATCCTGTTTCAAACAACCACTGACATAGGATATCTTTGAGATATTTAGGGAAATATGAATGGGTATTAAATGGGTATTAGATGATTTCAAGGAATTGTTCATTTTGATGTGTATGATAATAGCACATTGGTTTATGCTTTACCAGTTTGAGATGCACATTGAAATATTTATATGTGAATTACCAGAATGTCTAGCGTTTTCTTTAAAATATTTCAGCACAAAAAAAAGGGTGGGCTGATAGTTGAAACAAGAAGGGCAAAATACTGACACTTATTGAAGCTGGATAGCAGGTACTTGGGACTTATTACATATTCTCTTTATATTTGTGTAAGTTTGAAATTTTTCATAATAGTTGTATAATGAAATAAACAATGTGCTCACCTCAGTTCTTTTTGCTGAAGTTCTGTCAATCAACTCCTGCTTGCCTGGAGTTTACCCTCCAGTATTATTCTCAGAAAAAGTTCTCAGGAATCCTATTCCCTGAATTTTTACATATTCAAGTTATTGACCTATTCTATACTTGAAGGACAGTTTAGCTGGTTCACACTTTCTCTACTTGAGTATATTTTAAGTGTTACTCCACTGTCTTTTGTCATTGAATTCTGTTAAGGAAACATCTGATGCCATCTTAATTTATTACTCACATGATGTTTTTAACCTATATTCTCACAAAATTCTTTCTTTAACTTTAAAGTCCAAAAACAGTACCAAATATGCTTTCAGATAGGTCTTTTGGATCAATTTTCCCTGCTACAAGTTACACTCTTTCATTACAGAGAAATATTTTCTCTTGTTTCAAGAAAATGGAGTTGGCGAGTTTCCCATTATTCTCCTTGCTGCTCTATATGATTTTTAAGAAACCTTATGGTTTTAGATTCAGAACTAAGCCACTGCTATGTTCCTATTGGAATCTCATTAATTTAATAATAATTTTAAAAAGCTAAGTTATCTTGTGGTCTTGATTCTTGTTTAACCCATTCCTACCCTCTCCTTCTCCTTTGCCCGTTCATGCAACCAGCATAAAGTCAATACTTGCAGCCCCTCACCTATGAGATGAATAGCAAGGAGCAGTGGATCCGCACATGTACCTTTTATATGGCAGCTGCAAGGATGAAGACTTTTCTCGTTTGTGTGGTTGCTGCCTTGATTGTTGTCCTGTATTCAACCAATCCCATCATTGCCCAAAGTTCCCAGGGGAACCTAGATTGCCCTGAGGAGATGACACAAGGAAGGATCTGGCTCCAGTTCTAATCATTTAGAGCAGTGGTTTCTGACTAAACCTAAATGAAGCCCCAAATGTGTACTGGGACATAATGAGACTTAAGGAGAGGTAGAAGGGCAAGCTGAGCTACTGAGGCTGGACTTGAGCATGGAGCGTAACCCCAGAAGGAGGCCTGGGGTTACTTGTAGGCAAGGCAAGTGTCAGTGGCTTTGTACTTATACCTATTGGAGTAGGGTTTTGGTCAAGAGCATTAGGTTAGTTTAATCCCTTTTGGAGATTGGAAGATTCTTTTTTTTTTTTAACTTAAAAAAAATTATATTTATTTATTTATTTTTGGCTGCATTGGGTCTTCGTTGCTGCGTGCGGGTTGTATCTAGTTGCAGTGAGCAGGGGGCTACCCTTCATTGTGGTGCGTGGGCTTCTCATTGTGGTGGCTTCTCTTGTTGTGAGTCTAGGCACGCGGGCTTCAGTAGTTGTGGCTCACGGGCTCAGTAGTTGTGGCTCGCGGGGTCTAGAGCACAGGCTCAGTAGTTGTGGCTCATGGGCTTAGTTGCTCCATGACATGTGGGATCTTCCTGGACCAGGGCTCAAACCCGTGTGCCCTGCAATGGCAGGTGGATTCTTAACCACTGCGCCACCAGGGAGCTCAGAAGATTCTTATTACAAACATAAAATGTCATATTTGAGTCTGGAAGAAAACTGCTTTTAGGTTGCTTCAAATAATATTTTCAAAGTTCAGTAGTTTGTTAAAATTGAGTTATGCAGAAAGAATACTTGCCCAGCTGTAAGAGAGATCATATTCTAAATTTTGCTATTCCACCGAAGAGGAAAGGCAGAATTAAAATTTATTAACAAACTATTATGTGCTGGATACTTTACATAAGATTTATATTTAAGATTTCACAAGCATACTGAGAAGGATTATTGTTTCCATTTTTTACGAATAACGCTAAATTTCAAAAAGGTTAAGTTTAAGCCGCAGGTAAGAGATAGAGCTTAAATTTGCACCTGAATTAGTCTGATTCCTAACTTCCATCACACAAATGCTGCCTCATGTTCGTTTATTCTCAAGTGTTTATTTAATCTTTTGAAGCAAGTTTTTTCACTTGTAATATTAGAGTGTTGAATTAATACATCAGAATTTCTTTCAATTCTGTCATCCTAAATCTTAAGGCCAGTAGCACATGAATTCCCAGTCAGTTGGCTTCTTGATATACTCCTGGGAATTGATGCCTATCTCCAAGTTTCTTGGCCTCTGTCTGGGTCCCTGGCCCCTTTCCCTTTCAGCACAGCTTTTCCACCTTGGGTTTCTAGATATTTGAGACAGTTATGCTCTAACTATGCTTCTAGTTCTCTATATTGATAAGGTCAACTTCCCATTTTATTTCCTTAGGTAAAAATGACAATTGAGGGCTTCCCTGGTGGTGCAGTGGTTGAGAGTCCGCCTGCCTGCCAATGCAGGGGACACGGGTTCTTGCCCCGGTCCGGGAAGATTCCACATGCCACGGAGCGGCTAGGCCCGTGAGCCATGGCCGCTGAGCCTGCGCGTCCGGAGCCTGTGCTCCGCAACCGGAGAGGCCACAACAGTGAGAGGCCCACATACCGGAAAAAAAAAAAAAAAAAAAAAGACAATTGATAAAGAAGGAATTTTCAGCAAGGGAAAGTTCATAAAAGATTTAGAATAGTCCCCAAACTTTAACTTTTATACCTTTTAGAGCACAACTTTCTGTCTGTCTGTGTGCATAGCTCTCTCTTCACAGTTTCAAATTTCCTGACCCTACAGCTACACCAATGCCAGAGAAAAATCTTTAAACGTTTTAAATTGTAATGACAACTGAGATTAAATTGGGAAAAATGAATTAATCAATTCACCTAATCACATTCTTTAGATCATTTCAAGGAACAGGATAAAGTAAGAAAAGTTATCAACTCAGGTGAACATTGAATAATTTTGCTTTAGAAAATACCTCAGAATATATGCATCCTTTGGCAGAATACATAACCTATAAAATGATTACTAGTTGCATTGTAACAACGTTTTATTCCTACATTTTAACATAAAAGGATGTGCTTCTGCAATAATAATAATTGCTGATGATATCAACAGATCAAGATGATTCTCCCAGGAGTTTTGTTGGTATTTGTGCCATGAGCGGAAACACGAGGGATAGTGCTTTTAAAACGCTTGCTCCCTTAAACAATTGGCTATGAGTGAGTTTCACTGACCCTATATAGGAAGTAAAGTGGTTAAAGAAATATGCAGACAAATATAGAGTTACAGACTAGTGTTTGATCAATATCCATCTTCTTTGGAGTGAAGGACCTGGGAGACAAAACTTCTCTCCCTACCTCCTCTGCGAGAGATAAGCTAGTTATCTCTAGGTGGGCTTTGTTTTAATCGAGACTATCCTTGATTACATCTCTCTAATGTTTTCCACTTTTTTTCCAATGACATTTTATTTTATTTGAAACACTTAAAGGAGACAAAATGAGTGGTAACTCTGGAAGAATTTGGACTGAGGGACGGGAGGGTAGCAGTCATCACATGCCACCTTGCCTCTGCAGTGATCACCCTAGAGCTCCAAGGAACGCAGTTTGAAAACCTCTGCTCTAGGGCACTGGATGCCCAGTAAGATCACCTGGGGAGCATTAAAAAAGTTCTGATGCCTGAGTCTTTTTCCCAGAGAGTGTGATTTAATTGGTCAAAATTAGGGCCTGGGCATCAGGATTTGGGGGGGAAAGTTCCAGGAGATTCTATGGGGGAGTCAGGATTCATAACCGTTACCCTGGAGCCTCACTGAGAGGTCAGGGCAAGTCTGGACAAAATCTTACTTCTGACACAAACAAAGAGTCACACCATGCAGGGCTGACCAAGGGTGTGGCTGGCCTTCCATGTGTCTCTGAGTGTGGCTGGCCTTCCCCATGTGTTCCTGAACCTTTAGGCTCAGATAAAGGTTGCTTGAGCCTTGGGGGTTTTGTTTCCCAGAGTATTTCCTCAACTGTTTTCGTCTCTCGGTAAGGAGTTTCATTGTAAATAGTTACATTAATGAAACGTTCCCCATGCGATTGCTATTTTCAATCCACACACTTAGATTTGTTTCATAAGTCAGTCTCTCATGAGTTTCTTCCAAATAAGTTAAGCAATAGGAATAAAAACAAGAATCTCCAATGGAAACTTAGGACAGCCTAGATTTTCATGGACTGAGATATCTGGAAGATTGAAAACTTCCTTCTGGAACATCTTTGGTAATAGTGTTAAGGAGACAAGATGCCTAGAGAAAGCCAGTTTGCTTGTAAGGCTGGATCATAAACAGGAGTGGAAGATGGACGTTCATGAGTAAGGGGAGATAACTTGCAGAATTTACTGAGAATTGAGCCTTAAGAGATACTTTTCTGTGACTAAAAGAAAAATAATGTTACACAAACGTAGTAACAATAAAAGTTTAAGCGTAATTTTCCTGCAGATGCCTTGCCTTCATATCGGGAATCTGCCTTAAGTAATTGATGCAGTCTTCTGGGTTAGACCTAATCAGTCTGCAGAACCCACAGATCTTGTGGTTATGCACACAAGCTTGTCCACAAATGAAAACTTTCTACGTTTTTCTTCTTTCTCCCCTCCCAGAAGTACAAAGGGGAACAGAGCAAGTGCGTGGGTGTTTATATAAGGCAGTTCTTGCTTACTCAGAGGGGAAAATTAAGCCTAAATGGTTATGTTTGTTTAAACAAGTTTCTTATTTTTAATAATTCCTCCGCCATATTTCTGGACCAAATGGTAAGAATTTTCAAAATATTTTGTGCGTTCCTTTTGCTGTTAATATTCACCATTTTTAAATATTGAGAATTTTATGACTATAAAGGGTTTTTCTATCCTTATAATTTTTTCCACTCCCGTCTTCCTTGCTCAAAAAGGTTACTAAGAAGGAAAATGGCCTGACATTCAGCTAACTGTGAGGCCATCCTTCTCTGGAATGCTGTCTGGTGCCGTGCTGTGGCTTCTATGGAATTCAATCCCTGTTTACCAAGGGCTCCCACTTATTTTAATATCATATGTTGGAAAAAGTGAAGTAATTCAATAGACCTCTACCACTAAATTGTGAGTTAGCCTTTGAAAAATAGTAAGTAGTAGCAAAGAAAGATGTTCTATTTGGGCTTAATCTGATTAGCTTCCATTGCTTGGTGGAGGGAAGAAAGGAAGCAGTAGTCCTAGGAAGGGGGTTGGGAATTAGGCACACACTGTGCCTTAACCCTGGGACCCACCTCTGCCTGCACTGTGCTAAGAACTGCCCTCTGACCTGGTCGCCAGTCCACCCTGTCGGTTGTGAATCTGACCCTCCAGGGCTGCCCAGACCCTTCTGATGCGTGACCGAGTCTGTCACTTGGCTTCTTCCCACCCTTCAGCTCCCTGCATGAGTCACAGGTAAGGAATGCCTGGCTCCCGAATGCAACATAGACTCTGAGGACCTCAGTTTCCCACTTCAATCTTTTGGGTGGGGTTAGAGGCCCATACCATCATGGCTAAATGCTCAATATTCTATTTACAAATGATTCTATTATAAAACAGTGGCAAGATACCTAAATATTTTAGGATTGGGGAATCTTTGTGACAGAGTCACAATGCTTGGCTGCGTGATGGAGGTGACATTAGTGGTAGCCACGCTGCCCCTTCTCCCCCTTCCCACACTGCACTGTTGGGATTCCTGGCAGGTTATCTTTGAGTTGCCTGACATGGATAGATTTGAGCTGAGTGGAAGTTGGCCTCAAGTAGTATGTGTGTGGGGAGCACATGTTCCAGAAGAAGGAAGGCTGGGCCAGGGCATGTTATCATCTGGTGGTGCTGACCACTAGGCAGAGGCAATGACACGCTCCCAGCCCTGATGAGGTAACAGCAAGACACATCACGGCAAAATACAGTCCTCCGCATCAGTGAGAGATTTCAACAAAGGGCAAGCATTGCCTAGCAATAAAAATGTTCCAAGTCTCCCTCTATTTCGTGCCATTCAGGCTGCATTTCTTCGTCTATCCCTTTAAGTAAGTTGTGTGTAAAAGGAAGGGGTATGTGTCTGTCTATGTGTGTCTGCGTGTTGGGTGGGAGGGTGGTGTGGGAATGGAGGCAACTTTAAAATTAAGATTTAAATTTTCATCCTGGTAAAGGGAAAAAAAAACACAACATTCAAAGCACTGAAAACAGCCTCTCCATTTTGTGCACAGAGTTATGATGTCAACATAATCCTGCGTGTTGTGCCTGGTACTGGGTGCATTCCATTTAGGCTTATACTCAGAATTGTGAAACATGGTAATTTTCAGGGAAAGTACTTCTTTTAAAAATGTACATTGTTTAGAAAATGAAAGGAGCCAAATATGGGGGGGGGAAGAAGAGAAAGTAAAATACAGAAACATAAGGAACAAAACTGTTTGTTTTGTTTTTAAGAGAAAAACAATATCCTAAGATATGCTGATGTCTCTGACTTGAATGGCCTGGTTCAAGTTCACTTCACCTGGGCAGTTTTTCTATTCACATAAAAAAATCAGGTCATCTCTGGTAACATTCTCTGAAAAAACACAGACTGCCAAGAGAAAGGACTGCAAGAGATTTAGAAAAAGAGAAACAAAAGCAAAAGCCCCATAGGATTAGAGGACCAGAACTTTTATGATTGGTTCCTTTATAAGAAATTCAAAAGAAAAACCTAATACTATCTACTGTAGTACAAAATCATTTTTCTTTGGAGAACTTGGTTGTCTCCCTTCCACCAAAGCATCCCTCTGAGTTTACTGTTCTAAGAAATGTCTGCCCCACTCTTGCTAATGGTCTAAAATATTTACTTTCAACTAACAATGTAGTTTCACTTGGACTGCCTCATGGGGGAAGTTTTTTTTTTTTGGCGAAAGGTTTGCTTACTTGATTATTATCTCCAAAATGCATAACAATGACAATTCCCTACTTCAATACCTTATAGTTAGCATGCTAAATGGAGCCTGCTACACTATTCTCTACAGGACTTCTAGCTTCTGGAACAAAGGAAAACAAACAACAGCATCAAGATGAACAGTAAGATGAAGAAAGTGAGCAGAGCATTCATAGGTGAAGTAAGACTCATAAATTACTGCTACTAATTTCCTAGACAGGAAGAACAAAGTCTTTGCCAGTTACTTTTCCCCATTTGGGGAAAACTCAGGATGTTTTTCATAACCAAATGCCCTTCCTGAGGGGTTCCCTACGATGGCCATGCTTTGTGTCTCATTACCCTATTGTTTTGGCCACGGATAATGGACAAGGATGGGCATTTGAGAACCCGGACTGTCAGTCCATAGTTTGGCTGTAGGCCTGAAAGTGGCTTAGCATGAAAACTCTACCCAGCAGAGGGCTAGTGATTGGCTGCACAGGCTAGAGACTCTTTTTGGGACTTTGAATGTGAGACACACAGAGAGAGTCACAGTTTGGATGATTGGGCAGAAGACAAAAAATGCCTGGGGAAAAGAGAGTAAGCAGAAACCAAGAGGCAGCAGAATCACGGAGATGGAGAGAAGATATAGAAGAATAGAATGATATTAATATGTAGCTGCAAGAGCATAATAACCAGAGAGTAGTTGAGTCACCAAAATGGCAGAAGACTGAAGTAGGGAACCATAAATGCCTGCTACTGAGATGACAAGACAGACTGAATTTCTGTTCTTCCATGAGGCTTAGCTGTCGTGTCCCAGAATATCCTCACAATAAACCCCTATGACCTGACAACCCAAATGCCAGCAACATAAAGAAGCCCACCTAACACAATTTGTCTGCATGATGAGTTTTAGGATACATTTCAAATATTTTCCACAATAAATGAGAATGATTTATTTAAATGATCATTTTTGTCTCTAGCATCTCCTGATAATAAAACTGACCATAAGTATGTTTGGAAAGCATGAGATATATTTTTGTGTAACTAAAGAGATGTTTTCTAGATCTTAGACCAGAGAAAGGTACAATTGTATTTTCTATTTGCGCTTGTAATAAACTGGAAGAGATATGAGCCCATTAAGTAAGTTAAGTGATATAAAATATCTAGTGATTTGATTACCTCTTTAATGTTTGCATTTTGTAATTACAATTGACATCAATGTAGCAAGAATGAATCTTGCCCCGAAACTTTCTACACTCATATAAATCATGGAAAAAAATAAACGTTTCTATAAAATTATCAAGATGAGTTTACTGTCTATTATTTAATGACAGTTATTTTCCTGTCCAGGATCCTATTGTAATTCAAATTTTGTTATTGCTGTTTTGTTATTGTGAGCAACCAGACATTTCTGGAGCATTGAATTTTCACCGTAGTAAATATTGCTTGAAATAAGGGGGCTTTTGCCAGTAGTGAGAGTTAGGGTAAGGGGGAAGGGATAGGAAAGAGTCTTTAATTTGGAGATGAATGTTGCCCACTGCCCTCTTCTGGACAGAATAGGAGGAGCAACAGTGTGTAGATGTGTGAAAAAAAAAAATCTTCAAATATTTTGTAAATTCACTTCTATATTTAATGAATGTCTACAATGTACTGGTTTGCCATGGCATGGTGGTCCAAACCCCAAGAATGTCTGAAATTTCCCTTCCTTTGGAAAAGCTTACAGACGTGATGGGGAAATGAAATTTCCCAGAAATGAACTATAACTTCACTGGATAATCTAAGAAAGTATCAAGTCAAATTGTATGTCTATTAACATAACTCGAGAAAACTTCATATGATTTTCGTTCTTTGTAAAACATTTTTGCTCTAGTTGGATGGAGAATAGGAATATATACAAAAGAAGCTGGCCAGCAGCAAGTTCTTAGAAGATCAACAGGCACAAAATACAGTAAAACTGTGTGCCACATACTGATTAAAACATTAAACTAAAGGGCAGATTTATACAGCTCTATGTTCATAATAAAGATGCTCTCAGTAAAGTTGATCATGAGTTCCCTTACCTTTCCAAGGTTTCAATTTATACTATTCAAAGTAAAAGATCTCATTTTTGCTTTCCAGAATTTCTAACAAGCACAATATATGGAGTTCCAATTTTTCAACCTAAGGATCAGAATTTCAAGTTTTATAAGTCTGTTTCTATTTTTATATATTTTATATCATATTTTTCTCTATTTAAAAATTTCATCTTACTGTGACACCACCAATGATGTGATGTTTTTACTGAAAAATCATACATTCCCCCTATACCCCTCAGAACAACCATCATAATGACATTGACCTGACAGTAAAAAGCTTTCCCAGCTTTGATGAACAGAGTTTGCACCAGGCCAAGTATTTGTAAACACTATCTGTAACTAGAAGGCCCGGATGCCCTAAGGGGGGCTTTGGAAGCTACAATCAACACACTCATCTATTTATGATCTAGTCTGTGTCCAGAGTTTAGCTAGGGAAAGCAATACCTGAAAATCAGGAGAACTAAGGCTGGAAGAGGTCTCACCTGACAGATACGGAAAACGAGGTCTGGACAGGCTAAATGACTTGCTCAGGGTCACACAGTGGGAATGTGGCGGAGCAGGATATGTACTCTTTTTTTTTTTTTTTTCGTACGCTGGCCTCTCACTGTTGTGGCCTCTCCCGTTGCGGAGCACAGGCTCCGGACGCGCAGGCTCAGCGGCCATGGCTCACGTGCCTAGCTACTCCGCGGCATGTGGGATCTTCCTGGACTGGGGCACGAACCCATGTCCCCCGCATCGGCAGGCGGACTCTCAACCACTGCGCCACCAGGGAAGCCCTGTACTCATATTTAATCTCCATTACATTGGACTTGGTTAGACTACCGCTCTGAATCTGAGGAGGATCAGAGCTCTTCATGTTTAACTCGTAACGGCAACATCATAATATTTCTTGTCAAACCTATCCTTTACGATGATCTTGATTTAAATGATCAAGTTTATCTCTGATTAGCTTCTCCTAATAATAAAACTTTTATCATAAATGTGTTTGGAAACCATGAAATATATTTTTGTGTATCTAAGGAGCTTTCTTTTAGACCTTAGACAGGAGAGAAGTACAACTTTATTTTCGGCTTGCTCTTATAATAAACACAGGGATTTATGCCTGTTAAGTTAAACCCTCTAATATTTCATTACTACAACTAAAATCAACTATGGTAACTCTACTGCAAATTCCACATTTTCATTTTTCTCAGAATGATGATCATAATAGGAGAAAATCTTCAAAGCTATATTTTATATATATATTTTTTATTGAAGTATAGTTGATTTCCAATGTTGTGTTAGTTTAAAGTGTACAGCAAAGTGATTCAGTTGTACATATATATATTCTATTCAAAGTTATATTTTAAAGAAACAATTAATTTTTGGAAAAAGCACTAGAATAAAGTCAGAAGAATTAAATTCTAAGCTGGCTTTTTTTTCTCTGAAAATTATACATTTTTAAAATTGAAGTATAGTTGACTTACAATACTGTATTTGTTTTAGGTGTATAACACAGTGATTTGATATTTTTATAGATTATACACCACACAAAGTTATTAAAAATATTGTCTATATTCCTTGTGCTGTACATTATATCCCTGTTACTTGTTTATTTTATAACTGGTAGTTTGTACCTCTTAATCCCCTTCAACTATTTCACCCCTCCTCCCATCCCTGCTCTGGCAACCACTAGTTTGTTCTCTGTATCTGTGAGTCTGTTTCTGTTTTGTTATGTCTGTTCATTTGTTTTGCTTTTTAGATTCCACATATAAGTAAAGTCATATAGTATTTGTCTTTCTCTGTCTGACTTATCTCACTTAGCGTAATACCCTCTAGGTCCATCCATGTTATTGCAAATGGCAAGATTTTGTTCTTTTTTTAAATGGCTGAGTAGTATTCCATTATATATATATATATATATATATATATATATATATATATAAAATGGAATATATATTTATATATATATTCCATTATATATGTATATGTATTCCACATCTTCTTTATCCATTCGTCTATTAAGGGGCACTTAGATTGCTTCCATAACTTGACTATTGTAAACAATGCTGCAGTGAACATAGGGGTGCATATATCTTTTCTTTAATTACTGTTTTTGTTTTCTTCAAGTAAATACCCAGGAGTGGAATTGCTGGATCTTATGATAGTTCTACTTTTAATTTTTTTTTAGGAATCTCCATACTGTTTTCCATAGTAGCTGTACCAATTTACATTCCTACAAAAAGTTAAACTGGCTTTTCTTACTATGTTCGTGGTGACATCACCTAAGTCTTAATTACAGCATCAGTAAAATGAGGCTAATGACAGATGTAAAATGAGGCTAATGGCAGATGCCCTTTTTACTTCACAAGGCTCTTGTAATGGAAAAACAGATAATAGGTGGGAATTACTTTGAGCTTTTCTGAAGAAACGCTCTGTATTATTCATGTTTTAAAATATCAGGACTTCTCTGGTGGCGCAGTGGTTAAGAATCTGCCTGCCAGTGCAGGGGACACGGGTTCGAGCCCTGGTCCAGGAAGATCCCACATGCCGCGGAGCAACTAAGCCTGTGAGCCACAACTACTGAGCCCGCGTGCCACAGCTACTGAAGCCCGCTTGCCTAGAGCCTGTGCTCCGCAACAAGAGAAGCCACTGCAACGAGAAGCCTGCGCACCGCAACGAAGAGTAGCCCCCGCTCACCACAACTAGAGAAAGCCCGTGCACAGCTACGAAGACCCAACGCAGCCAAAAATTAAAAAAATAAATAAATAATATTTATAAAAAAATAAAATATCATGTGCTGCTGTATATCATATGTTACAATGCTGCTGACAATTTTCATAAATAATGCCTTATTTAAATTTTGTAGTTGTATTTTGAGTCAATAACCACAAAAAGTACACTTGTATATGACAAAATCACATTTAAAGTGGATATATTTTAATGTTGCAGGAAGTTGACATTAGAAGTAACCTATCTCCTTTTTATTTAAAATGTAAGGCTGACTACCCTCCTACACTGTTGGTGGGAATGTAAACTGGTGCAGCCACTATGGAGAATAGTATGGAGGTTCCTTAACAAACTAAAAATTGAGCTACCATATGATCCTGCAATCCCACTCCTGGGCATACATCTGGAGAAAAACATGGTCCGAAAAGATACATGCACCCCACTGTTTACTGCAACAAGACAATAGCCAAGACATGGAAGCAACCTAAATGTCTATAGACAGAGGAATGGATAAAGAAGATGTGGTATATATATACAATGGAATATTACTCAGCCATTAAAAAGAATGAAATAATGCCATTTGCAGCAACATGGATGAACCTAGAGATTAGCATACTGAGTGAAATAAGTCAGACAGAGAAAGAGAAGTATCGTATGATATGGCTTATATGCGGAATCTAAAAAAAGGAAGTGTTTTAATGGCCTGGAATGTGGTATATTTTGGTGAATGTTGCATGTAATTTTGAGAAAAATGTATATTCTGTTATTGAATAAAATTTTCTGTACATGTCAAAAATGATTTGGTCTCCGGCATGAGATTTCTTTTCACATCGCTAGATGGCGCAATTTAAGGTTAAAGCCTGTCATAAGAATTTGTCAGAAGCCTAGTGATAGAGTGACAATCTGCCCTGTAGAAAAGGCAAAATGAGGAAAACAAGAGAGAGGAGAATGTTATTAGTACCCTAAGTCACATAGTTGTCTCCTCTCAGAGACAAAGGAGTGTCGAGTAGGGCATAAAGTCAGGAGACCTGTTCCTATGTGCAGCCTTTCACTAATCAGCTCTGTAAGAATCACTTAACTCATATGGGTATAGATTTCTTCATCTAGTCAATTCCCTTCAAACGCATCCTCTTTCTCTCTTTCCTTCTCTGGAGTCAGGAAACAGTCATGAGTTCTGTGGAAGCCACGGTATGTAGGTATACAGTAGGTACTTGGGAAGGATGATGATGGTTTTCTGTACAAGTGCATGGTCTGAGAGGGCAGCCAAACGAAAGGCACACCATTAGGTTCTGTTCCTGATTCTTCTGTGCTCCACGGGCAGCATGTGACTATGTGGACTTCCTCTAACCTTGCCCCACTTCTCTATAACACCAGCTATAGAACATTTTACACTTGCCTAATGAGATAACGCTGCTGAAGGCCAAACCTTTTAACAAAAGCTACTAATTATAAGCAAAGCATCAGAGGGTGAGTATAAAGTCTGACCCTTCATTTGTGTTAAAAAGCTCTTGAATTGGGTGACATCATTCCCACATGTAAAAGAACACTTTGCTGGTGAAGTGAAATTGATCAAGAGGGAGGAAATCAGGTCTTTGAAGGAAAATGCAAAGGCCAAGAGACAGCCCCTTTGCACAAGAGAAGGGTGAGGGTGACAGAATATTCTCTTCATTAATAAGAAGGAATTTTGTATAGGAGTGGAAGTGGATCTTTTCCCAGTTCATTGAGGACAGGAGGGGCAGACAAGAATTTACATGACATCAGAAAGGTCAGAAAGACATAAAGTTTAGAGAAGAGATATTTGGAAAGTGGATGTTGTATACATTCTTAGTTTTATAACAAACAGACCTGTTTCTTTTAAGTTTTTTTTTTTTATTGTGGTAAGAACACTTTAGCGTGAGACCTACCCCTTAACACATTTTTTAAGTGTACACTTTTGTTAATGTACATAGGTACAATGTTGTACAGCAGACCTCTGGAGCTCATTCTTTTTTTTTTTTTTTGGCCACGAGGCATGTGTGATCTTAGTTCCCCAACCAGGGATTGAACCCGCCCCCTTACATTGGAAGGGCAGAGTCTTAACCACTGGACCGCCAGGGAAGTCCCCTAGAGCTCATTCATCTTGCTTGACTGAAACTTTGTGCCCTTTGATTAGTAACTCCCCATTTCTCCCTCCCCCCAGCTGCTAGCAACCATCATTCCACTCTTTGATTCAACAAATTTGCCTATTTTAGATACTTCATATAAGTGAAATCATGCCGTATTTGTCATTCTGTAACTGGCTTCAACCATGTTGTTGCATATTGCAGAATTTCCTTCTTTTTAAAGACTGGATAGTATGCTATCGTTATGTATTGACCACATTTTCTTTATCCATTCATCTGTTGATCGAATTTTAGGTTGCTTCCACATCTTGAATAGTGCTGCAATGAATATAGGCATGCTAATATCTTTCAATTCTTTTGGATAAATATCTCCAAAGTATGCAAGCAGCTCATGCAGCTCAATATCAAAAAAACAAACAACCCAATACAAAAGTGGACAGAAGACCTAAACAGACATTTCTCCAAAGAAGATATACAGATTGCCAACAAACACATCAAAGGATGCTCAACATCACTAATAATTAGCAAAATGAAATCAAAACTACAATGAGGTATCACCTCACACCGCTCAGAATGGCCATCATCAAAACGTCTACAAACAATAAATGCTGGAGAGGGTGTGGAGAAAAGGGAACACTCTTGCACTGTTGGTGGGAATGTCAATTGATACAGCCACTATGGAGAACAGTATGGAGGTTCCTTAAAAAACTATGACCCAGCAATCCCACTACTGGGCATATACCCTGAGAAAACCATAATTCAAAAAGAGACATGTACCACAATGTTCATTGCAGCTATATTTACAATAGCCAGGTCATGGAAGCAACCTAAGTGTCCATCATCAGATGGATGGATAAAGAAGATGTGGCACATATATACAATGGAATATTACTCAGCCATAAAAAGAAACGAAATTGAGTTATTTGTAGTGAGGTGGATGGACCTAGAGTCTGTCATACAGAGTGAAGTAAGTCAGAAAGAGAAAAACAAATACCGTATGCTAACACATATATATGGAATCAAAAAAAAGTTGGTTATGAAGAAACTAGGGGGCAGGACAGTAGTAAAGACGCAGACTAGAGAATGGACTTGAGGACACGGGGAGGGGGAAGGGAAAGCTGGGACGAAGTGAGAGAGTCACATGGACATACATACACTACCAAATGTAAAATAGATAGCTAGTGGGAAGCAGCCGCATAGCACAGGGAGATCAGCTCGGTGCTTTATGACCACCTAGAGGGGTGGGATAGGGAGGGTGGGAGGGAGATGCAACAGGGAGGGGATATGGGGATATATGTATATGTATAGCTGATTCACTTTGTTATACAGCAGAAACTAACACACCATTGTAAAGCAATTATACTCCAGTAAAGATGTTAAAAAAAAAAGGCAAAAAAAAGAAAAAAAGTTGGGACAGAAGATTTTCAATAGGAGGAAATCAGAGGGCCTAGATTTTGTTACAGATAGAGGAAATGGTGGACTTCAATGTTAGAAGACAAATAATCAATAGAAATCATGTAATAACAATTTCCAGATGAAATTAGTGCATGTACTCTTTAGAAACAAGTTCAATACCCACTGAGAAGTTGATGAGTCTGCTCAGAGAAGAAAGGGAATTTTATTTGTATTGCATACATATTATAAAACCTGTAGCTTGTTTTCAGGAATGACAATATAATTGGCCTCACTTTGGGAGAAATTCCACAAATAAATACTAATCGAATAAAAAAAAATGGAGATGAGGGAGTAGGCCATTTGGGCATGGGAGAAAGAGCATTCCAGAAGGAGGGAACAGCAAGTCCCTCCTTAGGAGGAGAACCTGCCTTGTGGGTTTGAGGAACAGCAAGGAGTCTAGTGTGGCTGAAGCACAGAATAAGTGGCAGAGTAATAGGAGATAAGGTTAGAGAGGTCCCAAGAGCTGCAGGTGATGGCCAGGGAGCCAGATTCTATAGAGTTTACGCTGTAAATACATGGGCCTCTAATCTGAGACGGGGAGGGGGCAGCTATGAGCAAAGGAGTAACATGACCTAATTTACATTGTAGCAGGATCAATCTGGCTGCTGTGTTGAGTCAGTCAGGGAGATCAGTTAGGCTAGAAGAAGTGATACTGAAATTCACTACCCTTCAAAGGAACTCACAGAATTAGAATTTCATATGGCTGTATTTGTGACTGGTGATGAGTTCTTGAGACACCTGACTAAATAAAAATTAGCCACATGAACTGTGCTTGAGGAAATTAACCTTTAAATAGGGAATTCTCAATTCTGCACCTCTGAGAGAGGCGAGATTGCCTAGAAAACTCATAAGGACAGAAAAGCAAAAATAAACGTCAAAACACACTTTAAAGACTGCTAATATTAGGAAGCAGCAACTGTGACTTTGCGTTCTTTGCAGAAAAAAACTTAAATACAAATGAGTAAGATGAATCTCTCAGGGACATTCTTCTTTAGCAATGAAGATGAACAGAGAAGAGGGAGAACAGAACTGCTTCAGAGGAATATATATATGTGTATGTATATATATTACTAATTACTAATAACACTGATATCCTATTTGAGAATTTGCAGTGTGTTTTCACATACATTATTTCATGTTATTCGAATGATCTTGTAAGTTTACATAACCTGTAAATGGCTAAGGCTGGGCTTCTCATTTTTGGCTCCAGATCCCATGATGGTTATTCCCACCAAATCATTTACATCCCTGCAGAGCTTGAAACACACTTATCCGATAACATCTGTAACTACAAATTAAAAATGAGACACTGAAAGCAAGCCAATCTGCCTCATAAAAATTCTCCATTTTCAGGAAGTTAAGGACTTCCCTGTGTTTGCTGAAGTGTCTCTGTGTCAAAATGAAATTAGAGATCAACGAAAAATGCTTAATGATGCCCATGTAGGTGTGACAAAGATTTGGAGGTATGTTCTCTTCCTTACATTAGCATTGGAAGTCTCTTAGAAAGTTCTCCCTAGTAGTAAAAAACTAAAGAACAACTCTTGAGCATTCTGAAATATGAAGGCTTTTTACAGTGGATAAACAACAGGTTTGAAAAGGACGTTTTAACAAAAACTCTGTTAATAAAAGAGTAAAGCAAATAAAGGGGCACTCCATTTACCTAAACTTGTAACCAGTATTAACCTTCTCTTTCTAATATAAACCTTAAATTGGTTGCTTTGCTGCACCTATTTTGATAAGTTGTTTTTATTATCAGTTAGGAAATTAAAAAAAAATTTTACTTGATGTTTTTCTTTGATCCATGGATTAAAGGTGCATCAGCTTCCTTGCCATACTCATTCTGTCTTCCTCACCTGTCACTGTGGTCAAAAGAACTTCATCTTTCCAGTTGTTCCAGCCAAAAATCACCCCTTACTTCTCCCTTTCGTACAACACAGCTTCAAAGTATATCCAGAATTCGTTCAGTCCTATAGCTTTGGTGCAAGTCATCGCTATTTTTTGCCTAGGTTACTGCCATGGACTAATTGGTCTCCATGCTTTCAGACTTTGTCCCTCTAAAATTGTCACTCTTCCACCTAAACCCTCCAATGATCCCACATGATCTGGATTCCCACACCAGTTCACTGTGCACCAGCCACACTGGCTTCCAAAATATCAAGTGGGCTCTCACCTTAGGACCTCAGCACTGGCTGTTCCCTCTGCACAGAAGCTCCTTCTCCAATAACAAATCATTGATTTCTCTAAGCTGCGGATATCCAGAATAAGAAGCACCTTGTATATGCAAAGTTACTTCCTGTATTTTATTTGATTCTTACCATCATCAGAAGAGTTTCCACATTTTTCCTGAAAGTTTAAAAGAATGTCCCAAATCAACCCTTAATACTGAAGACATGGAATCAGTACCAAAGTGTACCTGAATATGTTTGCTTTAACGTATCCTTCTGCTATAAGTAGGCAACAATTCCCAACAAAAGATCAAGACGCCTTCTGGTCCATGGGACCATCATTTTAACAAGAGAAAACTTTAGAGCCTTTATCGTTAGGGAACTTCCTATTTAAAAACTGTTTCCCCCACTACACAAGTGAAACCAGCTTTAATACAAAAAACAAAACAAAGGAAAACACAAATGAATGTGAAAAATCTTTTAATGTTTGAATATTTTCTTACATTTTTTTCTGCATTAAAAACAACATAAGCATCTTCCTTTATTATAAACATAAATGGTACTTCAGCATTCATTTCATAAAAGTACCATGTTTATCCATTTTCTTAGCTTGTTGCCACATATGGCAACAAGGTTATATACTTGTTGCCATTATATCTCTTTGTAACTGCTGCGATGAACTTGAAGATAACATGTATATATATATACGTTAAGTACTATTATTTCCTCAGTTTCACTCTCCCAAATCAAAAATTCTGAATATTTTTCGGAGTATTTATACTTACTTTCACATTACTTATCAAAACTGTTACCCAAATTTACACACCCTTCATCAGTTTATAAATTGCTATCACAGAAATATTTAGATCTGCATCCTGCCGCGTTCATTTTACAAATTCAAAAGTGAAGCCTGGAATCCGAATCTAGAACCCAGATCTCAGGCCTTCCAGTTGACTTCTCCCCCGGATTCACTCTGGCTATTCTGCAGTTGGGCCGATCCTTCTGGACTCGCCCGATGCACTAACAGAGCTTCTGCATCTCTGCCCACTGGATCTTTTGTTTGTTGTTTTTTTTTTTTTTTTGCGGTACGCGGGCCTCCCACTGCTGTGGTCTCTCCCGTTGCGAAGCACAGGCTCCGGACGCGCAGGCTCAGC
Organism: Grampus griseus; assembly: GCF_964374135.1. NCBI lineage: Eukaryota > Metazoa > Chordata > Mammalia > Artiodactyla > Delphinidae > Grampus > Grampus griseus. The sequence goes on from NC_139007.1 coordinate 45,518,435, forward strand.
GGCCATGGCCCACGGGCCCAGCCGCTCCGCGGCATGTGGGATCCTCCCGGACCGGGACACGAACCCGCGTGCCCTGCATCGGCAGGCAGACTCCCAACCACTGCGCCACCAGGGAAGCCCTGCCCACTGGATCTTACACTCTCGTGGGATGCCAAGAACTTGGAGGTTCCAGGAACGTAGAAATCACCTGTGACCCGCCACTAGCCATCACCAGGACATGCCTTTGCCCAGTCTGCCGCTGCCACAGCGTCCTAACCCGGAAACCTGGTCCCGCCTCCGGTCCCGACTCCCCCAGAGTCCCGCCTCCAGCTACATAGTCACGCCCCCGCACGCCAGGCCGGCCTTAAGCCCAGACAAGTCGGGCAAGGATGCGCCGCTGAGGGGCTTCTCAGGCTCAGGCCCTGCAAAGCCCAGGAACCAATCCTTAGGTGTCCATGGCAAATGCCAGACCGGGTGTCTTCACTATCCCTGCAAATCCCGAGCGGGCGTGGGACAGGCGGCCCACCGGCCAGGCCCAACGAGTCGAACGCGGAACTAGGGAGCAGGCGGAGGCAGGCGCTGGGCTGTGGCTCAGCAGGCCTAGCCTGGCTTTGGGCCTCCGGCCTCTCAGCCGGGGACTCTGCGCCTGCGCCCGCCCGGCAGCTGCCTGCTCTCCCAGTGCGCCGCGGTCCCGGCTGCCGCGCGCCGCCTGGGTGTCTGGGCGATCCATGGGCTGCAGCGAGGGCCGCGATGACAGATTACGGCGAGGAGCAGCGCAACGAGCTGGAGGCTCTGGAGTCCATCTACCCTGACTCCTTCACAGGTGACTTACGCGGCCGCGGGCCCGCAGCTACTCGGGGTGGAGTGGGACCGGCCGCCACCGCCACGGCCCTCGGCATCCTGGGCCAGGATGGAGAAGGGAACGGAGAGGCCGTGTGGCCACCGCGCCCTCTTCTCTACTTCTCTTCAAGGTTTCAGGCATCTACGAGTAACTCTACGGCTGTTTTCTCTTCTTCGCTTGTTTCCTGAAATCTGAAAGTCCGGGCGAGGCTGGCGAGGTCCCTGGAGTCTCGGGCCTGGAATTCAGTCGGGGGCAAAACCAGAGAGTTCCATTGTGACTTAACAGCAGCCCGAGGTTTAGTGAAATACACGAATATAGATACTCCAAGTGGGAGTAGTCTTTCCAGTGCCGCACAAGTGTCAGTTTTCACATTTTCATCTCTATTCAGGTAGAAGCTGTTTTTCAGACGATGGCGTTTTAAAGTTTGTGGGATTCAGAATTCTCAGTTACCCAGAATCCGTTTTGAGAGTAGTGTTGTCCCAGAAGTTTGTCGTTTTTCTTTTCTCTTCTTTCTTTCTTTCGTTCTTCTTCTTTTTTTACATTCTCATATTCTGCAGAATGCCCCATGAATGAGGTGGCCCAAATTTCAGGTCCACTGTAAGATCACAGGTAATTAGACCAATAGTAGGATATCATCAGGCCTGGCTTCCTCTTGCTAGAAGCAAGGTAGTGGAGGCTCAGGAGAGGTAAGTGCTTGCTCTGGGTTGGCCAGAAAGTTAGTGGCAGGACTGGTAATAAGAGTAAGGTCTGGGGCTTGGGATCCAGCTCCAGCTGGGATGAGGGGGAGCAGAAGATTACTTGGGAAGTTGGGCTAATGTGAAATATTAATGAGAAGTTCATTTGGTATATTTTAAAGGAAGAGAATTCTTCAGTATTAAGCCTTCAGATGATTCTGAAAATGCTGCAAGATAACCATATCAATATGGCTTCTCTCACTTTACACTCAGTTTTTGAGAGGTGATCTAATAAAGCGAACATGAGCGAGTATAGCCTAGGTTTGTGGGATTTACCTTCCCTATCCCTTCCTTTGAGTGTTGTCCATCACTGATTGTCAGAATTCAGAGTGTAAGGTAATGTTATTTTAACTCATAAACTCCCTTTTCATTGTTTAGCTTAGTTTTCTTAGCTCTACCCTTTGATCACTGCTTGCAATGGTAGCAAATTTTGTTCTGCTTTGCCAACAGGCAGATGTCTCTCAGCTATCCCTGTATAGCTCCAGTCCTGTTCATGTTCTCTGTCAACAGCAGTACAGCTGTGCTGTGAGGATGTTAAGGGGATGAGTGAAGAGGGGTTTGAGAGTGTCATTAACTGGGTGAGTGTGTATGGAGTCTGGCTCCCTTATCTATCCTTGCTTATATATCAATGTCTAAATAAAATAGAATATAGGGTCAGTTGTTGGATATATTCTTAATCATGACGTTTGGTCATTTCTAGTATATTGGAAACGTAACAGGCATGAACACAGTGTAGGCAGAGTTAAGAAAGCATAAGATGTGCTGTTGTTTTCATTTCTTTGGGCATAAGGTATCACTCATTAAGTACTGTGCACATAAGCATTTATGACAGTGATACATTTTTAACCCTAGAATAATTGGATGGTTCTTTCAAATTGTACTAAGCTCTGATGTAGTTCAGTATGTGAAATTCTTGTCAGATGCAAAAGTGCTTGAGGATTCCGAGCCAGGGTAATGAAGGACAATATGTGAATCTTTGACGCATCAAGTATTCTGCAGTGTCAGCTGAGCCCACCTGTCTCTAATTCCTATCAGCAGTCCTACAATTGCATTAAATAAATTAAAATGAGATGTCTTGATTTATAGTTCTTTAGGAACTTTGATCAAGTTCTGTATGATGCCTCAAGGAAAAGGCAGAGGGCTTTGGAATCATATATTTCCATGTTTGGTCTTTTGAAATTTTGAGGATTTGCAAGGTTTACTGTTTTACAGCTTTCTTTCGTGTTGATGATTTCATACTTTAATATTTTCATACCAGGTTTCAGAAAGAGACCTTGTTTGTGTCAGTTTGCCAAGGAACACTAATTGGTAGTTTTCAAACGTCACTTTGAATCACATTGAATATTAGATTTGGTAAATACTTTTTTTTAAGTACATGGTAGAGTGCTGACAGAGAAGCCTTTGTTAAGTACATCATGACCCCCTTGTGGATGCTGAAGAGGCACAATTCAGCCAGCCATAGTCCTAGGCACATAGACCTAACCTGACTTTAGAATTGTTGCTTGACTATTTGCAGAGAACTTTTGGCCTGATGTTGCATTTGTTGTGAAATATGACAGATCATAATACAGTTTCTTCTCTGTGCCTATTCTGTAGCTTGACTGCACATTGATCCAATTCTCCTAACAACTAGTCTCCCAAAATGTAAATGGACTTTCCTGATACCACATTCTCCTTCAGTGCTTCACTTGACAAGGTCCTGCTAAGGTAGTTGAATTTGGTTATTTCCATTTCTGTGTCAAAATCCTGGCTATCGGGTGTTTTGTTGGAACAAATTGGTTAGCTTTAGGCTAATCAAAAGTTAGGTTCCCTTAATTCTCTTTGATCTTACAGAGAGGGGTACGTAATCCTGTATTTGCTTATATTAGTACCTCTAAGTAACACCCATGAGCTTAACAGTTAAAATTGCATCTTAGAGATGGGGCAGAAGTCATCTTGTGAAAGCAGTTTTTCTAGGACAGTCACTTTCTAAGATCCAAAGAGACTTATTTTATCATGAGCTGATCTGGTTCTTTGTGAAAACCTTAGTGTCATTTGTGTGTCCTGTTAGTGTACCTTTCAGCTACTACCTCCGTTTTCTCTGCTCTTTACAAAATCCTAAATTCTGTCTAGTTTACCATCATCTGCCCCTATATCACCTAACACTTATGCTCCTCCGCTGGTTCCTTCCGCAATGCCCACCAACCTTATTCTTTTTCTCAAAAGTATTTTGATCCACTCACAGTGGTGGAAGTCTGGTCTCTAGTGAAAGTTAATCTTTCCTCAACTCGCCCCAACTCACAGTGTGTAATGCATTGGGATAGGATTATTGCTTCATGAGAATTCAGGAATAATTCATCTTTTCAAGTTCAATTCAGTAAGTTTCCCTATTTTAGTAACCTCCAAGCTTTGGAATATAATCCCTTTTCCATTTTTTTTTAATTAGATTAAGCTATGATACGAACCCCCAAATAACTGGTTTTAAAAAGGTAGAAGTTTATTGCTCTTGCACATAAATGATAGATGTGTAGCTCTGGTGCAAGAATTCTTCAGGGACCCAGGCTTCTTCTTAGTTCTTTGTCATTGCTAAGATGTAGTCTCATGCTCATGGTGAAGATGGCAGCATTCCTTTTCCAGGCAGTAGGATAGATAAAGGAAGGAAGGGAAAAAAAGAAGAAGAAGAAGAAGTAAAAGACAGCAGTTTCTTAAGAAATTTCTTAAATATTTCTTAAATTTCCTTAAGGAAATTTCCTCAAAACTATAAAAGGGCTTATTTCTTTCTATCCCATTACCTGGAACTCGGTCATTTGGTGAGACCTAACTGGAAGGGACGCTGGGAAAGATAGTCTTCATCCTGGGTGGGCAATACGCTCAGTTAAAAATGGTATAACTGGAAGAAGGGGAGAGTGGATATTAGCAGTGTTCTCCAATATTTTTTTTTGTTTGTTCCTGGTTCACAATTTTCTCTCTGTAATGGCAGTTTGGTGGAATGCGTATCAGCTCTTTGTCCTTGGACAAATCATATAACCTCTCCAAGCCTCAGTTTACATATCTATTTAATAAGGAATAATGTAAGTGTAAAAACTTTATAACTGTTAAACAAATATAAGATACTTTTTACTAGAAATTTACCATCTTAGTTGTGGATTCTTCTAATAACATGACTTCATAACTCCCGTCTTTATCAACGAACAGTTTTGATTTCTGTTTCCTCCAACTGCAGGGGCCATAGCCACAGCTTGGATGGGCCATCTTTAAAATTTTGGCCTCTGAAATTCCTCTTTCTGTCTATAAGCTTTGTAGCCCTACGGTTTTTCATTCCCATGCTTTTAGTGAACATGCCTCTCATCATGAATTCTCATGGTTTGTTAGTTTATCAGCTTCTTTCTTGTTCATCTTGCCTCCCTCTCCTGTCTAGCTCCCAAGGTCAGGCAGTTCAGGGATGTTCTTGCTAGCATTCCCATGTCCTCATTTACCACATGGGGTCCTCATTTACCATATATTTAGTATACTTATTGTTAGAAGCTCAATCTCTTGGGAAAAGACATCAGGTAAATAATTTACAACACAATGTGATGATTCTTTCATGGAGGTTCATATAGAATGCAGCCACAGCAAAGGGAGAGGGGACGGTCTGAGTTGTTTTGGAGAGCTGAGGGGTGATGAGTTATGTGAATGAGACTGGGGGATGGGGCATATGTGCAGAAGCATGACTCTGTGAGAGCCAAATGTGTTCAAAGGACAAGTAGCTGGGTATGGCTAGAAAGTAAAGTGAGAGTCACGGAAAATGAGACTGACAAGTACACAAGGGCCAGATCACGAAGGGCCTTGTTAGGGATTTAGATATGATCTTACAGGCCAATGGTTCATTCCCCATTCCCCCTACCAACAGCTGCTCAGACACATACAGCACATAGAGACTGCCATGTCAGAGCTGGATCTCTCGGTACTTAGGTGGATTCACAAATAAAATAGGCTTCTCTTGAGTTTGTTTTTACCTGTCATGGCTGCTACTTTTCTTTTAACCTTTGGCACTTTTTCCTCCTCTTACTTTTGTTCTGCAAATTTAGGATCCCTTACATAGCTGACATTGGCCCTTATTTTTCTCTCTGTATTCTCTCTGGCGATTTCATTTAGTCGAATGGCTTTAGCTGTCACCTCTGTGGATGATCCCAAATTAAATTCAGGCCCAACTCTCTTTAGCCCCATTTGCCCATTTCTGATTGCATACTTGATACCTCCAACTGAAATTCTGTGTTCTTCAAATACATCTGGTTTTTCTTTTCTATTTCTGGTTTTTGTTATTGGCACTGCCTACAAATTCAAGTTGTCACACATCACCATCTTAGATTTGTCCCTGTTCTCTGCTGTTCCCATTGCTCCCAGCCTAGTTCAGAACCTCATTAACTTTGCTGAAACGATTTCAGTAACTATCAAGTTTCATCCTGCATCTAGTCTTGTTTTTCCCCTTCCACTTTATGCACTGTTGCTAGATTTATCTTCTATGCTTAGAAATAGAATTCTGACCTTATTACTTCTGCTAAAGAAAGCTATCACTGTCCACACTAAACTTTCAGCTGTATATTTTCAACTTGTTTTATTCACCGCATGTACATTCTCTAGTGGAATAATTTCTAATTCCTTGCATAGTCCTTAAGCTTTCACACCATTATACCCTTTGCCGTGTTACTCTATTCTGCATTCCTTTTCTCCATCTCTATTTACCAGTATGCCTTTATTCACAGCCTAGCTCAAATGACTTCCCTGGAATTTCTCAGCTGGAAAAATTTTTTTTAAAGAGAATGAAACTCTATACAGTTTATATTCAGTCCTGCCAGTTACTGGCTATATAACTCTTTTATCTCAGTTTCCACATCTCTAAAATTGGGATGATACTATATTTAACTGATTCAAAGACATAGTTTTACATGTAAACATTTCTGAAATATGAATTTGTCTTATAATTGATTACATATCATAGTTTAATTGGTAGTTTCTTTCTTAGTGGTATATAAAGTAGGGTGCATCACATAATTGATGGCATCTTAAACTTGGTGAAATGTGGTAACAGTATAAAAGCAGGATTTTGGTGTGAGAAGTAAAGGATCTTTGTGTAAATGCATAGAACAGCACAGGTGCAAAGTAATGCTCAATAAATGTTAGCTGTTGTTACTGGTTATAGGTAACCCCTAAATTACAGCCTCATGGAGCCCTAGAAAATGATAATAAGTTGGAATGTCATTGAGTTGAACCCTTATTTCTATAGTTGCAATGTTTATATTTCATGACATGTAAATGCTAAGGTTGGTCATGAAAAGAAATAGGAATGAAGTACATCAAATATATTTTACACACGTTTGTTAGAAAAAAGGTAGGGCCAATCATATTATAAAAGCTTTATTATAATTACCTTTTAGGGACTTTTTCTGCATAGGCTGGACTGCCTGAGGCCTATTAAAATATGAGTCCAGTGAGTCTCTTATCTTCCTGACAAACACCTTTGTACTAACCATAGATGTTCATCATTGCTTCAAGTACTTTCAAACTTCAATTAAAATGAGGAAATATGTCTTGATTTTTTTTTTTTTTTTAACATTTTGGCCGTGCCACTGGGCATGTGGGATCTTAGTTCCCCCACCAGGGATCGAACCTGTGCCCCCTGTGGTGGAAGCACTGGAGTCTTAACCACTGGACTGCAAGGGAAGTCCCCTGAAACTTTTATTGATAATTCATTTTATTGATAATTCATTTATTTATGAAGACTTCAGAAGTTCTTGAATAGGAAAAGCTGAGTAGTTTTTGTGGTGACTTCTTCAGAGATCCCCTTACTCTTTCATGTCCGAAAGAGGCTGCTGAGCTGCACGGGGGTCAGGGCTTCCCAGGCCTGAAGTGAAGCACAGACTTTTCTTTTGGACTCAGCAGCAATCAAGGGTGACTTGAATTTTCCTTGTTTAATCATCTAATGGTTCTGAATATTAGTTCAGCTCTTTCATTGAGCCAAACTTTATTGAGTTTCTAGATACTGCCAGGCACTGATGTAGGAGTTCTCAGAGTTTTTACAGTATTCTTGTGGGGGAATAGATCATAAACAGGTAAATAGTATCAGATAGACATCAGGCTTCAAAATAGCATATAAAGCTTTCTTATTTATGTAAATGTTGATTGACATGTCTTGCTTAACAAATTATAAGTAATTTGATACTTGGATTCATGGATAATTTTGTAATTCCATGGAAGATGGTAGATTTTCAATAATTTCTGAAAGAATAAAGCTTGGTTCTAGAGATGATACAGAAGAATGAGAGAGCTAGAAGACACAAACTCTAACAAATTAATATTTACTGTTTGTCCTGGAGATTCTGAATTATATTTCAGAATATATAAGTATAAAAATTAGTGATAATACTGAGTATTTATGAGGGTAGGTTCTGATGAGAAACATCAATTTTTTTTTTGCCGTTTCATTTGGAAATTTTTTAGAATGTAATTTTCCATGTATAGGTGGAAATTTTGAATTAAAAAGTAAATTACTTATTTTAATTGATTTGATAAAACTCAAAGAGGGTATCTATTATAGGTATTTTTTTCCCCAGATTAAAGAAAACCCTAGATTTAAATAGAAATTGATGGACGTTTTATCGTTTGAATTGTTCTATTCAGTCTGTATTTATGGAAATGGAAATACAGGCTAGGAATCAGTTTCCAGGACTGGATATTGATATTTTGCTAATAAGGAAAAGCATGTGCCGTAGGAAGCATCTTAATAACTTAATCTCTGTGTATAATTTCTTGCAGTATTATCAGAAAATCCACCCAGCTTCACCATTACTGTGACATCTGAGGCTGGAGAAAATGATGAAAGTAAGTCTAATCAAAAATACTTTAGGTTTTTCTAAGCCCTTCTCTCGGGAATTTTATTCATTCTGCAGCCATTGTGTTGGGCATTGCATGTGTGGAGGTGCTAAGGTGCTGTTAAGAATTTAGTATGAATGTTACATATTTCTTGTCAGTATTTACTATGGAATAATGACTTCTAGAGAAACAGAGAGGAAGTCAAGGAGATGTATTCTGACAGTAAGCTTAATTCTTAAAAGTGAAACAGAAACATTAACAATACAGCAGATAAGAAAAGGGTAGGACATATTTGTCAAGAACACTTGGCATGCACACGTAATTTAGTGGTTGTGTGGTATTCCTTGGCATAGCATGGACTTTTTCCTCTTCGGATATTTAGATTGTTTACTGGACATTTGCTGTTATAAATTGGGCTGGATAAATACCTCTCTGCATTTTTCCCCTCTCTCTTTAGAATGGATATTGTACTGTTATTTAAGTATGTGTATACATAAAACCAAATAAAAACCAATATTATACAAGTGTAGAACTAAGACAAATATACAAATTGAAATAAAGGAGCTATAAAACTAATAAATTAAAATTAATTTAAATTTGATACATGTTGGGGGAAGAGTGTCTTAAGTTCTTTTCTGCTTTTAGTCCAGTTCAGTTAATATTGTAATTTGATAAGAATGTTGTATAAGTTGGTGTTAACCCCAAGGATTTTTTTTTTTTCCTGTCAACTAAAATTCTGTCATGGGTATTCAGTAATACCGTTTTAGTGGTGTCATTTGATAACTCTAAATCTGTCTTGTAGAATTGAAAATGAGGTTAGTATTGATATTACTGAAATCTGAATTAAAAAGCTGTTGAATACAGTTATTTACATATATTTATATAGATAGATATTTATATATATTTATATATAATTATATAAACTTCTTTGTTAACGTCATACATAAAAATTAAAACAAAATATCAAGCCAGCACATTTTGAGGTGTTGTTTTTTCCATTCCCATGGAGAGAAATCTAGATTTCAATTAAAATCATCAATATCAGGAAGTTTTAATAATTAAAATGTGAGTTACAGGAAAGGCAAAATCTAGACAAAGGGTCATTTTGATGAGTAAGTTTTAACAGAAAATGTTTAGCCCTACTGCTTAGTTGGCGAAATTGAGAATTCATCATGCTAGCAGAGAGATACTTTGCACTAATGCGCCTGTAAGAATCTCACACCTGTACCAGTGTCAGATCTGTGAATTGGCACAGGCCAAAAGACTGGGGGAGCATGTATGGATGAGTCAGGTTAAAAGTTTCTCAGATAGCCTCTCAAACTGTCCAGTTCACAGCTGTGTACTCTAGCAACCCCTTAGCAGTACCCTGCTGGCATTGTGCAGATAGCAGTATGGACTCCTGCACTGGAGCTGGCTCTGGTAGAGGCCTGAAAATGAGCCTAAGGTAGTACTTTTTCTGTATGTCATATTCAGTGCATTTTGTTCATCTTAAGGAGAGTTTTAAAAAGAATGTGTTCTTCATCCTCTTTCTGTGATGTGCAACATGATAAAATACTCATAAGTAGTAGATGTGTTAGAAGTGATCTTTGGTATTCCTGTGATTTGTTTTCACTTATATTTGTGGTACATGTTGTTTATGTTAGTAGTAATTATCTATCTGGTCTCATGGTAACCTTGTTTCTCTTTGTAGGAAAATCTGTTATGCTACTTTTCATTGACACATTGTAAATTAATTAATGATTCAACAAAGATGTTGACCTCTCTGTACTTTACATTTTAAGGTGTTCATATCAATCTCTTATCTTGTGTCTTTAGCTGTCCAGACTACCCTCAAGTTTACATACAGTGAAAAATACCCAGATGAAGCTCCCCTTTATGAAATATTCTCTCAGTTAAATCTAGATGATAATGATGTCTCAGACATTTTAAAATTATTAGCATTACAGGTAAGGAAGTAACAAGTTTTGTAATGGCATTATTTTATTGGCCTTAAATATTATACAGTAATGTTAAGGGTCAGAAAATGCTATTAAATATGTATAACCAGTGTTTTGAACAAGCAAAATTCATGATGTGTGTGTGTGTATATATATTCACAAAGCATCTTTATTTTTGTTTCCCACTGTACCTTTAAAATTTGAGTAAGAGAAGTTCTTCCTATACCCTTGTTTAAAACTCAGTTAACCCTGTGACTTGTAGGCGATAAAAATGTGATTAGGAACTCTAAGTTATAAACACAGTTAAAATTTGGTTCTCAGAATGCCTAGTCCCATGTAAACTTAAAAATTCCAACTTAAAAAACATTAAAACTCCTAACCCCCCTGACCTGTTGCAGGCTAGTTGCCTATAATTTGGTAAGAGAAGTGGTGGAAAATGGATATCAGAAAGTTCTTACCTGGCTATTTCTGTGATGGGATGGGCTACTCACAGTCTGGGCATGGGGGATATTTAAAGCTCTCTCTTGCTTGGGTAGAGAGTTCTCATGGGATCTTCAGAGTAGGGAGTAGGGAGGGCAAGTAAAATCTTACTCCACCAGCTTAAAACAGAAGTCCTGATTTTGTTTGTTTTCTAAGAAGAACTGACATAAAACATGTCTCCATCATAAATGTGACTTGTATATTTCAAAGACTATAGATGCTCTAAATGCTGACATTTTAAAAATATCTGGAGCTATTAGAGAATGAAGAGGGAAGGGATATATCAAACATTAATTGATGCTGATCTGGGCCCTGTTCACTCTGTTACCCAGTGTGAAGTTATATTAATTCTCTATATTTGGTTTAACATTCTTCTTGTAAAAACATTGCAGAGAGCCTGGAACAATATACTGTATTCAGTCAGTCATATATTAATGTAAGTTATTTGATCTGAGTGATTTTGTTAATATGCATTTTATATTTCATTTATACTCAAACTCCTTTCTTTCAAAAAGAAAGTTTTGATTTCTTTCTGATACTTAACCTGAGATCAGAGATAGAGCACATATTTGTATTTTTTCCCCTAAAAGTAGTTATATTAATTTTTAGTTATCAAAATAATAAATTTATATTATAGAAAACTCAGAAAATACAGAAAATAATGAAGAAGAAAATAAAGATTACCCTTAATCTCACCAGTCAGGTATAAATGCCTAATAACATTTTGGTACGAATTCAGAAAACTTTTTCCTACAGTAGCTAGCACTATCAGTTCTCCAGTATGTTATCATTATTTTAGTTCTTTGAGGGTATCTTAAGAGCTCTGACAATGGACTGAATTTTGAGGGCAAAGTGATTTTCTAATATAATACAACAATAAAGAATGTAGGTACTTTTATGATTTATCTTTATGTATCCTTTTTTCTTTCTATTTGTAATGGTTTAAAACTAAAATCATGAAAACACGCTGGAGAACTGATGTTGCTAGCTACTGCAGAAAAACGTTTTCTGAATTCTACGTATATTTATGATTATTACATAGAATTTATTGAAATTTCTTTTTTTCTCTGTTTTAGGTTGAATATGGCAAATTACAAGACTTTTAAAATGTTATTTTTATATATATGCTTAATTCTTAAGTGATCCAAGAGTCCAAACTTATGGTGTAACTGAATTAGTGATCATGTTATAAATGTATGAAGTGTAGTGATTATGCTGAAACACCTTTTTTCCCCCCACTGGTTAGTTAGTTGTTTTTATTTTTCTGAGAATTGTGTTTCTCACTACAACCGTTTTTTCTTTTTTGGTTACATAGACAGAAGAAAACCTTGGTATGGTGATGATCTTTACTTTAGTGACAGCCGTGCAAGAAAAATTAAATGAAATAGTAGATCAAATAAAAACTAGACAAGAAGAAGAAAAAAAACAAAAAGAAAAAGAAGCAGAAGAAGCTGAAAAGGTATATTTAAAAGTCAGATTTTCTTTCATTATTCTTTAAATCTGTATTTTTTGGGGGGGTTTGCTTTTGGAAATTTCAGTAATTTGGGGGGAATCACAAAAAGAAGCACAAGTAAATTTTAATAAAGCTTTACTAAGTAAAATTTTAGAAGGTCCCTCATTTAATTGATGCACATGGCACAATAATGATTAATAATCAGTTAGTTAAAGGTTATTAAAGCTTATGCAGGTAAAATCAAGAAATATAAACTATTTCACTTACGGTATAGAGTTTAGAATTATAAAGCCTCCACCAGAGTGATTTAAATATTTACTAAATGTAAAGAAAACCTTAGATTCTAAAATGAAGTAAAAAAGATAAGCAATGATGTTAGTGTTATGAATTGATGTGTATTTAAACATATTAATATTGACAGTAGCAACTTTCTTCTTAACAGTGAATAGCAATGGGGACACATTACGTATTATCTTTGCTTTTTTGTAATAAAAATTAAAAAAGGACTTTTCCAGAGTAAATTGCCAAAACCAATTAGAGTAGCCAGTGCAGGCAGAAATCAGACTAAATATTTTAAACTTGAAACCATTTTTCTCTGTTTTTCCTGTGAGTGGCTGTATTCATTTGTCTAGAAGATCATTAGGCTTTATTTTCTAACTGTTGTATCATTTATCTGGTGGTGTGTCTTTCTTCTTTTCTAAGCAATTATTCCATGGCACTCCTGTTACAATCGAGAATTTCTTAAGTTGGAAGGCCAAGTTTGATGCAGAACTCTTGGAAATTAAAAAGAAACGAATGAAAGAAGAAGAACAAGCAGGAAAAAATAAATTAAGTGGTATGACCCCTCATATCCTGTTCCTTTAAGCCCTCCTATATTATTTCTTACATAGCAAGAGGATCATTTGGACAGATTTCTATAAGAAAATAATATACTTAGGCATCTAGGACAAAAAGAGAAAGCATTCTTTCCATATGGTGATGTTTCTTCACACATAATTATAATTAATTTTTATGGCTTATCTTTCATCTAAATATTGGAGTGGATAGATGTTGAGATATAATTACCATGACTTTTAGGATCACAAGCCTTAGGACTGATAGAATCAAACCGTTTGTTTTTCTAGGACTCTGAGGCAGATTAGGTTTTCACTTCTTCCATTTTAATGCAAATACATTTCATATGCCTCTTAGCTACTCACTGAGTTCATAAATTGATTGAAATTCACAGAAAAAACAGGTTTTAAGACTTGTTTTTTTTATAACTTGTTTATATTATTCTACTGTTTAAAGCATTGTAGGGGAGATGGAGGAAAAGTATGCCATTCGAGTTAAATATGTTTATTTCTTTTAGGGAGACAGCTATTTGAAACAGATCATAATCTCGACACATCTGATATTCAGTTCTTGGAAGATGGTAAGATAATGTTAGAATTCCACATGTACATAATGTGCTGTTTTTATTAAACCATGAAAATCATAGTGGTAACTTAATGTAAATTTTTCCTCCCAAGGCTATAAAGAAACACATTTTGAAGAATAAATTCAAATGTTTGATCAATTTATACATTAAACTACAGCAAAGTATTTTTTTGGTAACATCTTTATTGGAGTATAATTGCTTTACACTGGTGTGTAAATTTCTGCTTTATAACAAAGTGAATTAGCTATACATATACATATATCCCCATATCTCCTCCCTCTTAGGTCTCCCTCCCACCCTCCCTATCCCATCCCTCTAGGTGGTCACAAAGCCCCGAGCTGATCTCCCAGTGCTATGCAGCTGCTTCCCATTAGCTATTTCTTTTACATATGGTAGTATATATAACTCCATGACACTCTCTCACTTCATCCCAGCTTACCCTTCCCCCTCCCTGTGTCCTCAAGTCCATTCTCTACATCCCTGTCTTTATTCCTGTCATGCCCCTAGGTTCTTCATGACATTTATTTCCTTAAATTCCATATGTATGTGTTAGCATATGGTATTTGTTTCTCTCTTTCTGACTTACTTCATTCTGTATGACAGACTCTAGGGCCATCCACCTCACTACAAATAACTCAATTTCGTTTCTTTTTATGGCTGAGTTATGTTCCACTGTATATATGTGCCACACCTTCTTTATCCATTCATCTGTCGATGGACACTTAGGTTGCTTCCATATCCTGGCTATTGTAAATACAGCTGCAATGAACATTGTGATATATGGCTCTTTTTGAATTATGGTTTTCTCAGGGTATATGCCCAGTAGTGGGATTGCTGGGTCATATGATAATTCTATTTGTAGTTTTTTAAGCAACCTCCTTACTGTTCTCCATAGTGGCTGTATCAATTTACATTCCCACCAACAGTGCAAGAGGGTTTCCTTTTCTCCACACCCTCTCCAGCATTTATTGTTTGTAGATTTTTTGATGATGGCCATTCTGACTGGTGTGAGATGATACCTCATTGTAGTTTTGATTGTGCATTTCTCTAATGATTAGCGGTGTTGAGCATACTTTCATGTGTTTGTTGGCAATCTGTATATCTTCTTTGGAGAAATGTCTATTTAGGTCTTCTGTCCAGTTTTGGATTGGGTTGTTTGTTTTTTTGATATTGAGCTGCATGTGCTGCTTGTAAATTTTGGAGATTAATCCTTTGTCAGTTGCTTCATTTGCAAATATTTCTCCCATTCTGAGGGTTGTCTTTTGGTCTCATTATGGTTTCCTTTGCTGTGCAAAAGATTTTAAGTTTCATTAGGTCCCATTTGTTTATTTTTGTTTTTATTTCCATTTCTGTAGGAGGAAGGTCAAAAAGGATCTTGCTGTGACTCATGTCATAGAGTGTTCTGCCTGTGTTTTCCTCTAAGAGTTTTATAGTGTCTGGCCTTACATTTAGGTCTTTAATCCATTTTGAGTTTATTTTTATGTATGGTGTTAGGGAGTGTTCTAATTTCATTCTTTTACATGTAGCTGTCCAGTTTTCCCAACACCACTTATTGAAGAGGCTGTCTTTTCTCCATTTTACATTCTTGCCTCCTTTGTCAAAGGTAAGGTGACCATATGTGTGTGGGTTTATCTCTGGGCTTTCTGTGCTGTTCCATTGATCTATACTTCTGTTTTTGTGCCAGTACCATACTGTCTAGATTACTGTAGCTTTTTAGTATAGTCTGAAGTCTGGAAGCCTGATTCCTCCAGCTCCGATTTTCTTTCTCAAAATTGCTTTGGCTATTCGGGGTCTTTTGTGTTTCTATACAAATTGTGAAATTTTTTGTTCTAGTTCTGTGAAAAATGCCATTGGTAGTTTGATAGGGATTGCATTGAATCTGTAGATTTCTTTGGGTAGTATAGTTATTTTCACAGTGTTGATTTTTCCAATTCAAGAACATGGTATATCTCTCCATCTGTTTGTGTCATCTTTAATTTCTTACATCAGTGTCTTATAGTTTTCTGCATACAGGTCTTTTGTCTTCTTAGGTAGGTTTATCCCTGGGTATTTTATTCTTTTTGTTGCAATGGTAAATGGGAGTGTTTCCTTAATTTCTCTTTCAGATTTTTCATCATTAGTGTATAGGAATGCAAGAGATTTCTGTGCATTAATTCTGTATCCTGCTACTTTACCAAATTCATTGATTAGCTCTAGTAGTTTTCTGGTAGCATCTTTAGGATTCACTACGTATAGTATCATGTCTTCTGCAAACAGTAACAGTTTTATTTCTTCTTTTCCGATTTGGATTCCTTTTATTGCTTCTCTGATTGCTGTGGCTAAAAATTCAAAAACTAGGTTAATAGAGGTGAGAATAGGCAACCCTCTCTTGTTCCTGATCTTAGGGGAAATGGTTTCAGTTTTTCATCACTGAGAACGATGTTGGCTATGGGTTTGTCATATATGGCCTTTATTATGTTGAGGTAAGTTCCCTCTATTCCTGCTTTCTGGACGGTCTTTATCATAAATGGGTGTTGAATTTTGTCGAAAGCTTTTTCTGCACCTATTGAAATGATCATATGGTTTTTCTTCTTCAGTTTGTTAATATGGTGTATTGCATGATTGATTTGCGTATATTGAAGAATCCTTGCATTCCTGGGATACACCCCACTTGATCATGGTGTATGATCCTTTTAATGTGCTGTTGGATTCTGTTTGCTGGTATTTTGCTGAGAATTTTTGCATCTATGTTCATCAGTGATATTGGCCTGTAGTTTTCTTTCTTTGTGACATCCTTGTCTGGTTTTGGTATCAAGGTGATGGTGGCCTCGTAGAATGACTTTCGCAGTGTTCCTCTCTCTGCTGTATTTTGGTAGAGTTTGAGAAGGATAGGTGTTAGCTTTTCTCTAAATGTTTGATAGAATTCGCCTGTGAAGCCATCTGGTCGTGGGCTTTTGTTTGTTGGAAGATTTTTAAACACAATTTCAATTTCAGTGCTTGTGATTGGTCTGTTTATATTTTCTATTTCTTCCTGGTTCAGTCTTGGAAGGTTGTGCTTTTCTAAGAATTTGCCCGTTTCTTCCAGGTGGTCCTTTTTTTTTTTTTTTTTTTTTTTTTGGTATGTGGACCTCTCACTGTTGTGGCCTCTCCCATTGTGGAGCACAGGCTCCAGATGCGCAGGCTCAGTGGCCATGGCTTACAGGCCCAGCCGCTCCACAGCACGTGGGATCTTCCTGGACCGGGGCATGAACCCATGTCCCCTGCATCGGCAGGCAGACTCTCAACCACTACGCCACCAGGGAAGCCCCAGGTTGTCCATTTTATTGGCATATAGTTGCTTGTAGTAATCTCTCATGATCCTTTGTATTTCTGCAGTGTCAGTTATTACTTCTCCTTTTTCATTTCTAATTCTATTGATTTGAGTCTTCTCCCTTTTTTTCTTGATATGTCTGGCTAATGGTTTATCAATTTTGTTTATCTTCTCAAAGAACCAGCTTTTAGTTTTATTGATCTTTGTTATCATTTCCTTCATTTCTTTTTTATTTATTTCTGATCTGATCTTTATGATTTCTTTCTTTCTGGTAACTTTGGGATTTTTTTGTTCTTTTTCTAATTGCTTTAGGTGTAAGGTTAGGTTGCTTATTTGAGATGTTTCTTGTTTCTTGAGGTAGGATTGTATTGCTATGAACTTCCTTCTTAGAACTGCTTTTGCTGCATCCCATAGGTTTTGCGTCATCGTGTTTTCATTGTCATTAGTTTCTAGGTATTTTTTGATTTCCTCTTTGATTTCTTCAGTGATCTCTTGGTTATTAAGTAGTGTATTGTTTAGCCTCCATGTGTTTGTATTTCTTACAGATTTTTTCTGTAAGATATCTAGTCTCATAGCGTTGTGGTTGGAAAAGATACTTGATACGATTTCAATTTTCTTAAATTTACCAAGGCTTGATTTGTGACTCAATAAATGATCTATCCTGGAGAATGTTCTATGAGCACTTGAGAAGAAAGTGTATTCTGTTGTTTTTGGATGGAATGTCCTATAAATATCAATTAAGTCCATCTTGTTTAATGTATCATTTAAAGCTTGTGTTTCCTTATTTATTTTCATTTTGGATGATCTGTCCATTGGTGATAGTGGGGTGTTAAAGTCCCCTACTATTATGTTACTGTCAATTTCCCCTTTTATTATGGCTGTTAGCATTTGCCTTATATATTGAGGTGCTCCTATGTTGGGTGCATAAATATTTACAATTGTTATATCTTCTTCTTGGCTTGATCCCTTGAGCATTATGTAGTGTCCTTCTTTTTCTCTTCTAATAGTCTTTATTTTAAAGTCTATTATGTCTGATATGAGAATTGCTACTCCAGCTTTCTTTTGATTTCTATTTGCATGGAATATCTTTTTCCGTCCCTCACTTTCAGTCTTTACGTGTCCCTAGGTCTGAAGTGGGTCTGTCGTAGACAGCATATATACGGGTCTTGTTTTTGTATCCATTCAGCCAATCTATGTCTTTTGGTTGGAGCATTTAATCCCTTTACATTTAGGGTAATTTTCGATATGTATGTTCCTATTACCATTTTCTTAGTTGTTTTGGGTTTGTTATTGTAGGTCTTTTCCTTCTCTTGTGTTTCCTGCCTACAGAAGTTCCTTTAGCATTTGTTGTAAAGCTGGTTTGGTGGTGCTGAATTATCTTATTAGCTTTTGCTTGTTTGTAAAGGTTTTAATTTCTCCGTTGAATCTGAATGAGTTCCTTGCTGGGTAGATTAGTCTTGGTTGTAGGTTTTTCCCTTCATCACTTTAAATATGTCCTGCCACTCCCTTCTGGTTTGTAGAGTTTCTGCTGAAATATCAGCTGTTAACCTTATGGGGATTCCCTTGTATGTTATTTGTTGCTTTTCCCTTGCTGCTTTTAATATTTTTTCTTTGTATGTAATTTTTGATAGTTTGATTAATATGTGTCTTGGCGTGTTTCTTCTTGGATTTATCCTGTATGGGACTCTCTGTGCTTCCTGGACTTGATTAACTATTTCCTTTCCCATATTAGGGAAGTTTTCAACTATCATCTCTTCAAATATTTTCTCCGTCCCTTTCCTTTTCTCTTCTTCTCAGACCCTTATAATTTGAATGTTGGTGTTTTTAATGTTGTCCCAGAGGTCTCTGAGAGTGTCTTCAGTTCTTTTCATTCTTTTTTCTTTATTCTGCTCTGCAGTAGTTATTTCCACTATTTTATCTTCCAGGTCACTTATCTGTTCTTCTGACTCAGTTATTCTGCTATTGATTCCTTCCAGAGAATTTTAAATTTCATTTATTTTGTTGTTCAACATTGTTTGTTTGCTCTTTAGATCTTGTAGTTCCTTGTTATACGTTTCTTGTATTTTCTCCATTCTATTTCCAAGATTTTGGATCATCTTTACTATCATTACTCTGAATTCTTTCCAGGTAGACGGCCTATTTCCTCTTCCTTTGTTTGGTCTGGTGGGTTTTTACCTTGCTCCTTCATCTGCTGTGTGCTTCGCTGTCTTCTCAGTTTGCTTAACTTACTGTGTTTGGGGTCTCCTTTTTGCAGGCTTCAGGTTCGTAGTTCCTTTTGTTTTTGGTGTCTGCCCCCAGTGGCTAAGGTTGTGTAGGCTTCCTGGGGGAGGGGACTAGAGGTTGTGTTCTGGTGGATGAGGCTGGATCTTGTCTTTCTGGTAGGCAGGACCTCCTCTGGTGGTGTGTTTTGGGGTGTCTGTGACCTTATGATTTTAGGCAGCCTCTCTGCTAATGGATGGGATTGTGTTCCTGTTTTGCTAGTTGTTTGGCATAGGGTGTCCAGCACTGTAGCTTGCTGGTCATTGAGTGGAGCTGGGTCTTAGCGTTGAGATGGTGATCTCTGGGATAGCTTTCACCGTTTGATATTACATGGAGCTGGGAGGACTCTGGTGGACCAATGTCCTGAACTCCGCTCTCCCACCTCAAAGTCACAGGCCTGACAGCCGGCCGGAGCACTGAGACCCTGTCAGCCAGAAAGAAAGAGAGAGAGAGAGAGAGAGAGAGAAGGAGAGAGAGAGAGAAAGAAAGAGCAACCAAACCAAAAAAACAAATCCAGCAATGATAACAAGTGCTAAATTATACTAAAACCAAAATAAAACAAACAAAAAAAACAGACAGAACCCTAGGACAAATGGTAAAAGCAAAGCTATACAGACAAAATCACACACAGAAGCATACACACAAAAAGAGAAAAAGGAAAAAAATGTATATATTGTTGCTCCGAAAGTCCACCGCCTCAATTTGGGATGATTCGTTGTGTGTTCAGGTATTCCACAGATGCAGGGTATATCAAGTTGATTGTGGAGATTTAACCCGCTGCTCCTGAGGCTGCTGGGAGAGATTTCCCTTTCTCTTTGTTCGCACAGCTCCTGGGGTTCAGCTCTGGATTTGGACCCTCTGCGTGTAGGTCGCCTGAGGGAGTCTGTTCTTTGCTCAGACAGGACGAGGTTAAAGTATCCGCTGATTCGGGGGCTCTGGCTCACTCAGGCTGGGGGGAGGGAGAGGTATGGAATGCAGGGCGAGCCTGCGGCGGCAGAGGCCAGCATGATGTTGCACCAGCCTGAGGTGCGCCGTGTGTTCTCCCAGGAAAGTTGTCCCTGGATCCCGGGACCCTGGCAGAGGCGGGCTGCACACGCTCCCAGGAGGGGAGGTGTGGAGAGTGACCTGTGCTCGCACACAGGCTTCTTGGTGGCGGCAGCAGCAGCCTTAGAGTCTCATGCCCGTCTCTGGGGTCCGCGCTGGTAGCCGTGGCTCACGCCAGTCTCTGGAGCTCGTTTAGGCAGTGCTCTTAATCCCCTCTCCTTGCACCCCGAAATAATGGTCTCTTGCCTCTTAGGCAGTTCCAGACCTTTTCCCCGGACTCCCTCCCGGCTAGCTGTGGGGGAGTACCCCTTCAGGCTGTGTTCATGCAGCCAACCCCAGTCCTCTCCCTGGGATCGACCTCCGAAGCCCAAGCCTCAGCTCCCAGCCCTCGCCCGCCCCGGCGGGTGAGCAGACAAGCATCTCGGGCTGGTGAGTGCTGGTCGGCACCGATCCTCTGTGCGGGAATCTTTCTGCTTTGCCCTCCGCACCCCTGTTGCTGCGCTCTCCTCCGTGGCTCTGAAGCTGCTTCCCCCCCTCCGCCACCCCCTACCCCCATCTCCACCTGTGAAGGGGCTTCCTAGTGTGTGGAAGCTTTTCCTCCTTCACAGCTCCCTCCCACTGGTGCAGGTCCCGTCCCTATCCTTTTGTCTCTGTTTATTCTTTTTCCTTTTGCCCTACCCAGGTACGTGGGGGGTTTCTTGCCTTTTGGGAGGTCTGAGGTCTTCTGCCAGTGTTCAGTAGGTGTTCTGTAGGAGTTGTTCCACGTGTAGATGTATTTCTGATGTATTTGTGGGGAGGAAGGTGATCTCCGCATCTTACTCTTCCGCCATCTTGAAGGTCTCCCCCCAGCAATGTATTTTTTAAAGTTTTATGATAACTTAAGCAGTATCAAAGATAGCAATAGATAAACAATGTGGTCACGTTTGCCTCTAACAACTAGTAAACCAGGTCACTATGACTCAAGTGACCTGTTTCCTTCAAATTTCTAGTATCACAAGTCTATGGTCTATCATGGAGCTTTATAAAAACCTCAAGCGTAGAACTAACCAAAAGTCTTAGATTTTATATCACTCTCACTGTCTTTGGCACCTCTAGTCCCTTGTGCTTTCCTTTTCTTTTTTATCCTGACCCTTATGCTCTTGCTGCCTTTGTCCATCCATTGTCCATCCATCCACAAATATTTATTGCATCCCTGTAAGGCAGGCACTGTCCTGGCCGCTGAGGATACAGCAGAGAACAATTTAGACAGATTTCCCTGCCCTCATGGAGCTTGAGCCCTATGTGTATCTCTTAAACTGAGCTCCTTACTCAGTCACCCCTCCAGTAGCTTCCTGGGTTCTGTACTTCATCGTCCTTCTGTCATGCCCATTATGCCAGCTGGGGATCCTCTAGCATCTGGCCTTTCGACCTTGTTCCTGGACTACCTTCTGGAAAAGGTTAAGAAGGTTCAGAATCAGCTATCTGTTGAGGTGGCCCACTGCTAAATCATGCTTCTTAACCTGAGCTGGGCTCCTACTGACACTGAGCAATTTTTTTTAATTTTAATATCTTATTACATTCTTGTTCTAAGATTTTTAGTCTCAAAAAAAAAATTCCAAAACCAAAAACCGTGAAACAGAAAACAAGGATATCTTCATCTATCCTCCTTCTCATTTTAGGAGCTTATTTTCCTTTCTATTTTGTTGATAAGTTTTAGATCCAGAAAGTTGAGTCTCATTCTCTCTTGAACTTTAAAAGTTTTACTGTCTTTACTCATTTTTGACTCTTTTCCTTGTCTAATGGATCAAGTGTCTCCTTATATCCAGTAACTTACCAAAAGCTCTGTTGATTCTGCCTCTGAAATGTCTTTTCAGCTCTTTCCTCCTAATTTGAAAGTTTTGTTATTTTTCAACTGGACTTTAGTAATAGCTTCATAAATTATTTCCCTGCCTCAGTCTCTTCCTCCTGGTGCCCTTTCCTACCTTGTAGTCACCACCTCTGAGGTGGTATTTCTAAAAGCCATGTGTCATGATGCCATTTCTCTCCGTACGGTCCTCTGCTGCTTAGAGGGAGAGGTTGACCTGCACAGTCATTCAGTTTGGCCTTCATCTGTGTTATCTCCAGATGTTTTTCCTCAAGAATCTTGTGTTCCACTTAGAAGTATTCAAGGTCTTAGCTCTTCTCTCTGCCTTTGCATAACCTACCTAGAATTGCTTCATCCTGGCCCCTTTTCTTCTGGTTGCGTTCAAATTTATCATGAAGATATTTCAGATGTCATCTGCTCTGTGAGGGCTTTACTGCTTCTCCCAGGCTGAGTCAGTTATTCGTCGGCTTGGACTTGACAAATTGTATTTTATTACTGAACTGCTCTTAGGCATGAAGCAAGACTCCTTCTCATTAAGTTGAATGTCAGTGGACTAGAGTCTGAGAGGGAAAGAAGGTAAACAATGTTTGGTGATTTAAGAGTACTCTGATATCCTACTTTATTTACTACAGATAGACTGAAGAGTGAAGATGTTTCATACAAAGCCTGGGTGTTACTTCCTATAGAGCTTAGACATTTGGAATCTTAGAAAGGCATACCACTGGTTACAGGGGAAGTGGGTGAGAGTGAAGATCAAATTTGTCAATTAATTATAAGTATGGTTGAGCTTTAATGATGTATATATCTCCAGTATTGGAAGAGATAAACTCTTGGTACAGGTCTCCTGGTCAGTGATAATCAACTTTGTATCATCATTGTCTTCAACTTATAACATGCCAGATCATAAATAATTCATTCTAGATTGGCTTTTTTTGTAGCTGGATTTTTTAGACTATGAACTGGAACCATGAAGTTGCTCTTAAAATGTGTCTCTGCTGACCAATACAGATCACTGTTGGTATGAGTAGTAGTTCAGGATTTCGTCACTTGCACCTCAGATGCACATTTAAGAAGTCTCTGTTTGGTACTGCCATTGGGTTGTATCTTTTATTTCTGAGCGTAAGACTGCAGGGGAAATCTTCTGTCTTTTGCAGCTGGAAACAACGTGGAGGTAGATGAGTCTTTGTTCCAGGAAATGGATGACTTGGAGCTGGAGGATGATGAGGATGACCCAGACTACAATCCTGCTGACCGGGAGAGTGACTTGACCGACTAATGGACTAGCCCGTCTCCAGAGAGGCTTGACTGCCATAGCATCTGTGGCTGTGCTAAGAGGGTGTTGATTTTCCTTTCTTTTTTCTAAGAAAAAATAATTTTCAGGAGAATATTCTTCTGATGGCTTTCATCATTGAACTTAATAAACTGATCTTAAAATTTCAGATATAAAATGTTCAATTCCTCTTATTGGTGGGAAGAAGGCCACATGTTTAAAATCATTTAGTGTTGGAGAGAAATTCTGCCTAAAACACCAAGACTGGAAGGTCAGCTGTTGCTGTACCCAGGTGTGGGTTTACATGCAAGGAATTGGAATAACTTGGAATTTCTGTGCTAGAGACTGGTGGCGTTTGAATTCTAAGGTTTGTCATTCATATAAAATATTAGAAGACTGAGGTGAACAGAGCATTAAACCTTCTGAATTCTAGCCTTCGGGCATAATAAATTTAAGTCTTAACAAAACCAGAAGCCCATATAATAGTCAGGAGTAAAATGGACTTTAGTCATATAGTAGTATCTGCATCAGAATCATCTTTGAGTTATTAAAAAGTGTGCACTCCTGGTCCCTTCTCAGTGGAGGTTAATAAACACTGAGCCTCATTCTGAGTTTTAAAACAGTGAAATCTCATACCTGTGACACAGGTGATTGTGATGCACACTCCTGATGAAGAACTACTGTCCTACAGTTGTCAAGTCTATAAATTGTGATTTTCCCCACTTTTCTAATTAACCAGTCTGAAGTGGTTTGAATTCTTGGGATTGTACACTGTCTGCAAGAGTACCACACATCCACATTCATGCACACATTAGACCTTTGTGATAATTTGGAATGATCGACTTGGGGGCTCCAGGCAGGAGAGCCAGGCTTCGTGCAAGTTATCCAGTCATTGCAGTTCTGGAGGATTGAATCTTAACTGCAATAGGAAATCACTTGTGCTATTGCAAATGGCTTCCTCAATTCAGAAATACTATGTACCCACAAACACAGCAATATCAATCCATGTTTATTTTTGAAGTCAGACCTTATGATTAAAATAAAGTTAAGACAGAACTATCATTGCGGAATTTAATGCTTTTCACCCACCTTGATCCTGACCAATAAAGAGGAATAGCAGTAATGTTCAGTATTTCTATGCAGAGAGAAGTCCAAAAGTTTGTTACGTGAGATTTTGCTTTTCCTAAGGAGAGATCCTTTCTGCAGCTGATCAGCAGTTGCATAAGAACCTGAAGGAGTGGTTCAGTTAAGAAAAGCAGTCGTGAGCAGTGTAGTATGAGGTCAATGAAGACTTGACCTTGAAGTATCAAGAATGATTACACTTGCCCCTCACATAATTTTTTAAAGTCTAAGTTTTACACATTTTCTACAGATATTGAATAACCACCTTTGTCATTTCAGAATGTAGGCAGACCCTAATGAAATGGAAATAAAGACAACCTGGTTAGTTCTAATGATAATCCCAAATATTTTCACCCGGAGTAAAAATTAACTTTACTGTTGGCTTTGTATTCTGGGAATTAACCAAAGACTCTGCTTCTCAAACTGGAGCACACTTAATTCCTGGATGTGTAACAGCATGACTGGTAGTATTTGAAGCAATAATTGGCCCGTCCTGAATTATCAGTTTTGCTCTTGGATTTGGGAAAATTTTTGTTTTGGTTTTTCTACTCGTGTTAACTTGTATACAGTATTATTAAGTTAAAAACATACACAGATACTTGTATTCATTGCTGTATCCCTGGAACAATGGCGCTGAGTAGGCACCTAATTGTAGGAATAGTATGCAAGATGCTTATGCATTTTAAAGATAAAATATAAGGGTTCAAAGAAATGTTCTATTTGCTGTCTGCAACTTTGAGTAATGCTTCTGGGTTCTGCTTTACATCACATTCTCCTGGCAGCAAGCATGCCTTAGGGAAAAAAAAGTGGATAAATACTAACCTAAGGTAACACATCTAAAAGGTTACAGGAACATTTCCTAGTTGAGGTAAAACCAAGAAAGATATCAGTAACATCTCTTATCAGTGAAAAGGATGAGATCATTGATTGTACTGTCCCAAACTCCCAAGATATATGTGCCAAGAAGTAAAGAGATGCATTCTTGGATTCCAGAAGAAAGGAAGTTGTGGGTTTTCAATATTTATGTGCTAGCTGGTTGTTAGGTGTTATGAAGGTGCAAACAGATAGTAAGTGAAAGACTGCAAGTAGCTCCTAGTGTTTGTCTTTCAGAGAACATACATGACAGGCAGCAATCGTAGGGATTGTATGATTAAGGGTCAAAATGAGTCACACAGTTCAAGAACTGTAGGGAGTAATTTTAGAGAGACCATTGAGGTCTAAAGTGACAGGGAAAGTTTTCCACAAACGACACATGGAGTGTGAATTTATGTAGATAGGTAAATGTGAATGACACTAGTTTGTTTGCTGCCTTAGGACCTGTGTCTGAGTAACAGAGATGACAGAATGTTGCCAAAAGTTGTACTGTGAAGTTTATAGGTTTCTTTTTCATGTCACCTTTCTTGGGCAAACTCATCAAAGGACTTGAAAGAAGGGGGGTGAGTTGAATTCCAAATGTACTAAATCCCCTCCATTAATAAAAGATGGGAAAATGCTGGGGAAGTTTCAAGAATATTGTAAAGGGTTATCGAATCAAAAATTTCACAGTGCTGTGCAAAGCCATAATGGCACCTGAGCTAAAAGGAGAAACCAATAATTATTTAAAATTTGGATAATTCATTTATCATGGATTTTTACATTGATTTTTATTTTTTAAATGCAGCATTAAAATATTATCTTTGTTGAATTTTATGCATCTCCTTAAATTTTGCACCCAAGGTAAGTGCCTCACTCACCTGACCATTGTCCTTGCTGTTTCAAAGAGGTTCTCAGGGTCCTGTGGCCTCCATCCCAAAGAACATTAGGTAGAAAGACCAGGAAAAGAAACTACTTTTTCAGGTAAAGTGGGCTTCTCTGCATAAATGAAAGTGCTCAGTGGACAAACAAAATGAAGCCATATTACTACCGGCCAAATAGTTAAGGTAAAGTAATTAAGGACATGAAATTACTGGAGTGTGGGCTGCTGCCACATGCCCAAGACATTAAAAAATAGGTCACTGGCTTTACTCATACCAGCCCAAGCTTATTTAAATGTGATAGACGTCTTCATTATAATTTGGTATCATTAATAGATTTATTGTTGTGGAACTCTGTTTTGAAAATATGGATCTAGAGCATTTTCCACCTGTACATTTGAGAGAAAGTTAAAAGAACTTATTGATTTTAATTTGGATGTATCTTCTGATGTAAATTTTGCTTTTAAAGTATCGGAGGGATCCATCTCTATTGATCTAAAGGCCCTTAAGACATTAGGATCTGTTACTAAAGGTATTTGTTTTAAAAGGTAAATATTGATGCTAATAAAGGTATGCATTTAATGTTTTCCATGCTATTATCAGCTGATATTATGGGATTCTATTTGAGAGTAGAATAGAAATAGGAAGTGTCTCTGTGCATATGGTTTTTTTTTACATAGTGAGGCTGAGATTTCTCACCGACATTGGTGCTCAATTGATAATAAACCAAGCACACTTTGAGCCAGCCCCTGGGAACTTGAGCAGAAAAGGAAAAAAGTAAGGATTTAATACTTGATATTTCAGTTCACCACTGAAATTTAATGTGTTGCTTAATATGAAAATATCTGAGATGGTTCTGCTGGAAAGAGGTGTGAATTGGAATAATGGGCTTGTCTACTAACTGTGGGAGCTTGAAGAAAATTCACATAACCTCTGATCCTCAACTTTCTCATCTGTAAGGTGGGGGATTATAATAGTTCCTTAACATGAAAAAGGTGTTTAAAAAAGGAAACTTAAACATCAAAACTGGGCTGTTAACAGGGAACTTCTTCACAGGCCTTTGTCTACAAATCTCTCCCACCTTTCCCATTCCACCTGCCCTACACAATCAAATTATAATGAAGACGTCTACTGCTATGGACTGAAGATTTGAGTTCCCTGAAATTCAGGTGTTGAAATTATAACCCCCATGGTGATGATGTTAGGAGGTAGTGCCTTTGGGAGTTGACGAATGGGATAATTGCCCTTGTAAAAAGAGGGACTTGAAAGCTCCCTGCCCCTTCTGCCATGTGAAATTACAGTGAGAAGACAGCCAAGGGAGCCAATTCTCAACAGACAAGAATGTGCTGCTGTCATAACCTTGGACTTCCAGCCTCCAAAACTGTGAGAAATAAATTTCTATTGTCTATAAGCCACCCAGTCTACGGTATTTTGTTAGAGCAGTCTGAGTAGACTCAGACAAATACTCCTCCATCTTCCTTCTGCCAGTATTTCATCAAAAAATCGAATTCTGGAAAAGAACAAAAGATATATTTGCAGCGGAGATAGCACCTCCTTTAGCTCCAGTTGTTGCCCTGCATTTTCATCTGTAGCAGCCAAAGTGCCTCAAGTGAGAACAGCTCTGACGGGTGTCCCAGCTCCTTAGCCCCGTGTTTGTGACCCGCTGTGGATACTGTTAAACCGCATTGCAGTTCAACTTCTCCCTGTGCCCAGTCTTGCTTCCTTCACTCCCTCACAGGTGGTGTTCCTGAGAGCTCTTCCCAGTCTGCAGGCACGTCTCTGTTTCCTGGGGGAACCCAACCTAAAATGTCTTACAATAATTTTTACAATAAATGTCTTACAGTAATAATTAAATTAAAGCAGCACGGTGACTCAATGGCAGAACAATGATAGATCAGAACATATGAGGGCAGAGTTTGGTGGGATGGACCTTGAGTCAGTGCCCTTGGCTGCCCATACCCTAAGTGGTGCTCGGGAGTGATTCTGGGTCAGGGTTAAAGTGTGGGAGCGTTTTTGGCTGTCACAATATATCAGGGTGGCTAGAAGCCAGAGATACTAGACATTTTCTGGTGGGAGGACGTTCTCACAACAAGAAAAACTATTCTGAATCTTGCACAAATTTCTCACCTTCCTCTGGACATTCATGGCTGTGAAAAACCTGTCTAACTACCTTAGAGTTGAACTAATTCCAGTTGTGTGTGAACTCAAAGTTTATTTTGCATAATTTTAAGAACTTCAGAATATTGTTACCATGCAAATTAAGAAAAGATTGTATTTTGTTTCCAGAAATTTATAAAAAAAAATTTCAACATCAAAAAAATAACACTGCAGGGGGCTTCCCTCGTGGCGCAGTGGTTAAGAATCCGCCTGCCAATGCAGGGGCACGGGTTCGAGCCCTGGCCCGGGAGGATCCCACGTGCCGTGGAGCAGCTGGGCCCGTGCGCCACAACTACTGAGCTTGCGCTCCAGAGCTCGTGAGCCACAGCTACTGAAGCCCAGCGCCTACAGCCCGTGCTCCACAACAAGAGAAGCCATTGCAGTGAGAAGCCCACGCACAGCAGCGAAGACCCAACGCAGCCAAAAAAAAAAAAAACAAAACATTGCAGGTAACAACTCCTCATATTCAACATGAATTACCAAGGCGATGTATATATTGCATTCATTAGAGTTGTTGCCTCTATGGTGATTCTGCTTGTAGGTGAAATGACTGGCCTACTCTATGACATCTTATACTGCAGGAATACTTGAGTATTTCATATGTAAATACACGTTATTTTTTATTTGTAACTTTCTTTGTATTTCTTTATAATCGGTATTATATTGATTTATTTTTCAAATTTCATATGTAGTTAGGTCATGTTGTTTATGGATTTTATGTTAGGAAAGTAAAGGAATTACAATGAAAAAATCACAATAATATACTTTACACTCACTAGAATGTCTAAAATTTTTTAAAAAACGAACATTCTGGGGCTTCCCTGGTGGCACAGTGGTTGAGAGTCCGCCTGCCAATGCAGGGGACACAGGTTCATGCCCCGGTCCGGGAAGATCCCACATGCCGCGGAGCGGTTGGGCCCGTGGGCCATGGCCGCTGAGCCAGCGCGTCAGGAGCCTGTGCTCCGCAATGGGAGAGGCCACAACAGTGAGAGGCCTGCATACCGCAAAAAAAAAAAACAACAAAAAACCCCCCGAACAATCTGAATGTTGGTGCAGGTGTGCAGCAGCTGCAATTTGTTCACACTGATGCTGGGGTGAAAAATGGCACGAGCGCTTTAGAAAACTGGATGTTTCTTACAAAGTAAACAGTACATCTATTCTACAACCCAGTAATTTTATCGTTAGGTATTTGTACAAGAGATGTAAAATGTATGTCCAAAAAGTGTGTACAAGAATATACATAGCAGCGTTATTCATAATTGTCCTAAAATGGAAACAACCTAAATATCTCTTGATAGGTAAGTGAACAAATTGTGTTATATTTATGCAATATAATTCTACTCAGCAATAAAAAGGAACAAACTACTGGTACACATTCAAACATGGATGACTATCAACAATTTTCTGTTTAGCAAAAGATGCGCTTTAGGTAAAGTTTTAGGACAGGGAAATCTAATCAATGTTGATTAAGAAAATCAAAACAATGGTTTCCTCAGAGTTATGGGAGATTAACTGGAAAAGATCACATGAGAACTTCCTGGGTTGAGGGGAATGTATATATTTTACAAAATTCATCAACTACGCACTTAACATTCATGAATTTTATAGGATGTAAATCACACCTCAATTTAAACAAAAAGTGTTATGAAAAAAAGAGGGAAAACCCCCAAAGATGTGGGGATGTGATAGGGCTGAGAACTATTTTTCTAGGACGTTAAGTTCCACCAAGCTCTATAAAGGATGAAGAAGGAATAATAGAATCGGACAAGAAGAAACCTGGGAGGGGGGATAAGAGGCTCCTGAGTAGGAGGAACTTGAGACCTCAGGCAAAGCAGGTCCACGGTCACCAGCAGTAGCTGCCAGTTTCATGCAACACACACCTGTGCCAGAGGCCGCGGTGGAAGGAGAGACGTTTCCCTGGAGGTCTGCAAAGCTTGAGAAGACAGAGCATAGGCCAGTCTAGACGAGACTCCCCCCACCAGTATGCAGACCCTTTTGAGAAGGAGAAGTAGGAGGAAAGATAAGTTAGGAGGAGTGAAACAGCTTGACAGGGAGTTTAAAGTGTCTTAATTAAATTTACCTCAAGTCCATGTTCAACACTGGAGGAGACATATAATCTTAATCTATCGTTTTATTATTTATTTATTTTGTTAGTGGGAAGGAGGATTTGTGAATAAGATGAATTGGTATAGAAAATAGAAAATGTATACTTTTTCACACAGGGCTTAGTCATGGAGTATAAGTCATTAATTTTGTTATAGGAGAATTAAATTGAGATCATATAATTAGAGCCTTGTCTTGAATTTGACTCAGTGCCAGGAGGCAGCTTCAAGGTAGCAAATAGCTTAGTTAATAAATAAGCACAGAGTATAATCTATTGAAAATCCCTGTGGGTATGAAAATCATGCAGGTCCTGCAGTTATGCTTCAAGAATGTTAGGTTCTAGCTATATCAGAAAGACGGTACTGCTTGTATTGTAGCAAGTGAGATGAGTTTCCTTAATTATTCATAATTTTTATGATGAAAAAATAAGCAAAGATAAGCACATGCCCAAGCATGGTTGTGAATGGGGAAGTCAGTTTTATTCTGTATTACCACCTGATACAATACATTATTACCATTTCAGAAAAAACTCTTTGTTCATAATAGAGTCCTTTTTGTTAAGCACAGAGTGTATTCCTGAGACTGCCTGTTCACTCTGTAAATGATGTTAAATACCTCTTTTGATCTTGAAGAGGACTGTATCACCATCTATCAACCAAAATGAGTAAATTATCTTGAAAATGCTGGGTTTGCAAGTGTCATCTAGTGGTTAAGGAATCTATTGCGTTTTTAACCACCAGTATTTTTGGACAACAGTGGCTGGCTCCAGGGACAAAGAGGGCAAAACCCAAAACTTATCAAACAAAAAATAGGAGACCATCCCCGTCATGACCAATTATTCAAGTTTTGCATCCCCTCCATGCAATGTCTGCCTTCGTTTACTCTTCGGTATCTTCAACTAGTCATGGGTTTTTAAGTCACTTGTCCAGAGAGTTTATAGATATTTGAAAGATAGGCTGAAAGGAGTTATGCCACCATCCCAGAACAAGAACTTGAGTGATAGGGTTTTTTGTTTTGTTTTGCAGTACGCGGGCCTCTCTCTGTTGTGGCCTCTCCCGTTGCGGAGCACAGGCTCCGGATGCGCAGGCTCAGTGGCCATGGCTCACGGGCCCAGCCGCTCTGCAGCATGTGGGATCTTCCCGGACCGGGACACGAACCCGTGTCCCCTGCATCGGCAGGCGGACTCTCAACCACTGCGCCACCAGGGAAGCCCCGAGTGATAGGGTTTTGATTCTAGAATCTTATGGAGCTTTGGATGACCATTGGCTTTATCCTCTAGATTGGATTGCTCTCAGAGAAAATTCTGACTCCCAGATAAGATTCTCTCTCTTCTAGTATGAGTAAGATTTTTATACAGAAAAATAGGCACCTGTAGTTGTTCCTTGGAATGTGGCCCGTCTTAGGTTCCCTGCCTAAAATTTCCTGCATCCCTGTTTTTCCCAGGAAACAATTGAACTGCATTTAAACCTTAAATCAACGCCCACTTAGAAAAAATTCAGAGAGAAGAGATTTCTTTTTTCCAAGTCTCAATCACACCCATTGACATAAAAGAAATAGAGAATGACATCAGCACCTTGATGGCGTAAGATATTCCTTTACTCTTCTCCTTTGATTTATAACTAATTGGACATCCATAACCAAACAAAAGTGACTCTGCACAGCACACCAGGACACCTGAGAAACATCCATTTTGTGCATCTGAAAGTGGGTGGGTTGGACCTCGAAGGAGACTGTGGAGCCGAGGGTGTCATGGCTGCTGTAGAGGCAAAGGTGGCAGTGGTGGCCTCTCTAGCCAAGGAGGTGGAAAGGTGTTTAGTGAAAATCTGTCTGGCTCCCCCGGGTGCAGCTGGAGAGACCTGTTGCTCTCCAGCAGCACCTGTATCTGTGAAGAGACCTCAGTGACCGGGAGGAGGGAAAGGAAAGGGAAGAAGGCAGACAAAGAGAATAACGGATCACATTTCCTGCTGTCCACCCCATGATTTCAGCAAGAGGACAACCCACAGTCCCCTGGGACTCCCTACGGGCTCTAGACACAGCCAAAGCCCCAGTGCTATGCATATATCTCTCCCACGCTGCCACCACCTTCTTTTCATGCCATATTTTTTAGGGTCACTCCCAACTTTAGTTGCAAGTCAGCTCCACTAAAAGAAACCAAAAATTTGTGCTAAGAGCCAGCTTCTGGAAAACAAAAGAAAGATTTCTAATTGTCGATCTGTTGAACTGTTGAATCAAGGTAAACAAAGCCTTCCCTAAATAAGAAAGGTGTTTGCCATTTCAAATGAGATGGTAAAGGTACATTTTAACATTATCACACACTAGGAAATTGCCCAGTAATACGGCATCACAAGAAGAAAACAATTCTTCAGCAAAGCAATCGAAAGACACAGAATGCTGCAATCTAACTGATAAAGAATTCAGATGGCTGTTTTGAAGAAATTCAACGAGGTACAAGATAACTCAGAAAGGCAATTTAATGAACTTAAGAATAAAATTAACTCTATGGAAGCTGTTTCCCCAGCAGGATGCAAACTTTGATGTCTCCACTCATTAAAAGAAATTAAAAGTTGCAGTTTTATATTTACATATGGGCCTGCATAGCAGCATAGTTTAGTGGTCAGTCAATAATAGGTCAGAGTCTGTGCTTAAATAATTTAAGCTAGTAAGTTTTCCACCTTTTCACCCTTATAAGACTGGAAATGAATTAGAAAGTTCACCAACCATAAGATTCAGTTTACTTGCCTTAATTTATTCACTTTAGTTGGAATCTCATAATTTTTCTCTTCTATTAACATACTTTGTCTTCTAGAAATGGCTTATTTTTTAACATTTAGAAATCGTGGAAAAAGGCAGTCTGAATAATTATAAGGTCAAGTGTCTGTCACATTAAACTCTTATTTTCTTAGCAGTAATGATTTCTTCGGTAAAAAGGGATTGAAGCCTTCCTTGGATTAAGTTTTTATTTAATGAAAGGTGACAATAGGAAAGATGAAACTATGAACTCCAAAGCTACTAAGAGTTGTTCTAAGTGAGAAATACAATGTGGGCTTGCCTGGTGCAGTGGCTACGGGACAGGAGTGAGGGGAAGTGTGTTAGGAAGAGCTTGAGTTATGTTCCAAACCAGATAGTGTGTAGTGGTTGGTGGAGTCTAACAGATAAGAAACTGGTTTATAACCCTATTGTCTATGTTACTGCGTCCTATATTTGTTTCTTAGCTCATCACCCTGTAAGAAAAAGTGAGGTACCAAACCCCACAGAGAACTAATGAATATTTGGCTTGGGTTGGAGAAGAGATTAAAGTGGGTTGTAGGAAGTTTTGTCCTGTTAGTGCTACCTCCTCACCCAGGTGCTGTCCATGTGCTTGTCCCACGAGGTATCATTGGACACTGGAAACATCACTTGACCATGGAGCAAAATGAAAGATTTGACAGAATTTTCCAAAGGAAGATGAAAGATTTTCCCTTGAAGTTCATCTAGGATATAAACGAGGAGTAGAATCAATGTGAAAGAATCATATAAAAAAATCTGCTAACCAGGGAGCATATTTTAATACACATATTAATTTGTGCTGTTCATACAAATGTTAATTATACAATTTTATTACAAAACAAAGTGACTAAACTGTGCTTAGATTAGTTGTCATGAGTTTGATGAACACATTGAAATTTTGAAAATTAAAATGATTTGAGAGATAGTTTGCATTTGTAACCTATATGATAAAGGGATAGACAAAAAGCATGCAACATGAATTGTAAATGTATGGAGAGAGTTTTCTGTAGCATGTATATTTTCTTTATATGCAATTAAATTTAGGATCAATCAAACATTAAAAATCCTTTTATTCTTTTATTTAAACCTTAAGTCTTTGGTTTAAAATCATTGTGAATGTCAAAATAGAGAAATCTCATGTAAACACAATGCATCTATTAATAATTTACCAGATCACAAAGTCTGAAGGGCAATCAAAGGTTCAAAAATGGAGTAATTATTTAATGGTTCAATTATTTAACTATTTGTTTGAAAATAGTTTCGGTTGTGTAACCGAAAGTGGGGTCTGGCTGCTCGCCGCTCAAAAGCCAATAAAGAGGCAAGGTTGGTGGAAAGGAAATTTCCGAGGCCTGCAACCGGGGTGGGGGGAATGTCTGTGCCAGGCCAACTGCCCCCCACTGACAATCGGGGGCAAGACCTTTCTTTTATAGAGAGCGCGAGGTGGCTACATGCAGAAACAGCACAGTCAGCTCTGACGTCATCTTGAAATCGGTCATCGGTGGTCTGACCAGTGTCATCTTGATTGTTTTAAGTACAGTTAATCTTCAGTTCCAAGGTCAGTTTGTTTCCATTTCTTTGAGGCCAATTCTCGGAACTGTGGCAGCCTGTGTCATGGCTACAGCCTGGTCATCATGTAGTTAACTTCTTCCACCTGGTAGGGGTTTCAGTCTCTATAAGACAGCTCAGAGGACATGGCTCAGAATATTATCTACAGCCCTTGAGGGAGAACTAAGGGGCCTTGACTTTGCTTAATGACTACATTATTATGTGGTCTCATTTGACTGTTTTCCTTTGTTTCTGCATTTTCTCACTTCTCCGATTAAACTTATCAGAGAAATAAGAAACTTAAAGTTTTTCCACAGACAAAAGGCAGATGGAGGACGCGAGCAAGGACCTTAGGGTACTGCTCCGTTTCAGCTGTACCTGTAACTGTGCCCAAAGCATATTACTCACTAAACTAATTCCACCACGTGGAATTTAATTTTCACATTTCATATTTGAATATTTAAGATAAGTTATTTTGGTAACTAGAAAAATATAGGTGAATCTGTTTATAATTCCCAAATAGAGAAAAACTCGTGAAGCATAAAAGCAGTGGAAGAAACTTAAAAGAAAAAATTTAGGAAATTTACAATCATAAACAGTTCAAGCACCACTGTCCTTAATAGTCAACAAATGGAAACAGCTCAATGTCCACGTACAGTTAAAAAAACAATTATGGCATTTCAAATAAGGAAACACAATTAGGATGCATGCATTACGACTACATGGAAAATACACATGAACCTCAGAAACGTAATATTCAGTGAGAAAAACCGGGCACTTGTTGAATGATTTGCTATGTAAGATTTAAAAAACAGCAAAGTTACTCTATGGGTTAGAAGCAGAGTTGTTACCTCTGGACAGGTAAATGAAGGAATTCCTGGGGTGTTGGTAATATTCTTTTCTTGAGTCTTAGTGCTGGTTCCCTAGGTGTTGTTACTGAAAATTTTCATTGGGACGTGCATGTAGAATTTGTGAATTTTTCTGTATTTATGTCATAATTAATAAAAATTGTGAAATAATTCCTGAACATGCAAACATTTTGTGAGACCAGACAACCAAAATCTTGCCATTTATAGAAAATGCAAAACATTTAGTCATAATTAGCAAAAGTTTAAAAATGCAGAATGCTCAATGTTAGAAAGACTAGGATGAAAAAAACATTCTCATATATTTTTGTGGAAATGGAAATCATTTCCAATCTTCTTTATAGCAATATTGATACAGGATCAATAGTCTTAAAAATCGTTACGTCCTATTATCCTGTAATTTCATTTCTAGGAAGCTTCTCAACTCCTTTCAATTAACTCAGTCTTCTGTAATTTAAATTTTACATTCACTCCAGTTTTTTTAAACTAACATTTTTTTTCCACGTCCATACAATTGGATTATTTTTTTACAGTTAAAACATCTATTTACATATCTGTGGGAATATGAATCTGAGATTTTCTCTCATTTTAAAAATGATTTCCCTGGCATTTGGTCAAGCACGTTGTTGCAAATAAGAATAATCTACTTCTGACCAGTTTATGCATAATATGATTATGATTGATACGATTCAAGAAATCAGAAGAAATTGTCATACCTTCCTGAAGAACTAGAACCAAAGGGTATGAAGCCATTAGGGATTCACATATTTTTTCAATTTTTTTCTCTCTCTCTCTTGTCTTGGATTTTCGTGGTCTCTCATTTCTGTGTTCTTTATGTGAAGAAGACATTCTTTTTTGTGTCTCTGAAGACTAGCTGTGCTTCAGCATGATTGTAGTCAGACACTAAATCCAAATGAAATTAGTTCAAATAACAAACAGAGATAGGCTGGTGTTGTTGAATTCACATGAAAACTCCAGGGAGAGAAACTGAAGGGTATAGGTTAGGTCATCTAGCTTCTGTGAGCAGTCAACTTACAGTCAAGGGAAAATGGTCATGGAGTATAAGCACGGCACATAGAACCTTGTAGCGTCCTTGAAAGGAGGAGATAGACATGAAAAAAAAATCTATTAAACTTGCTATAGCTTGAATTATCCCTAAAGGGCATGTTAATATCCTAACCCCCATTACTTCAAAATGTAACATTTTTTTGGAAATAGGGTCATTGTACATATAATTAATTATATTCAGACACTGGAGTGGTGTGTGTCCTTAATCTAATAAAACTGGTGTCCTTATAAGAAGAAGAAAGATACGGAGTGAAATGGCCATGTGATGACAGAGGCTGAGTTTGGAGTGATGTAAGCCAAGGAATGGCAAAGATTTTCAGCAAACACCATAATCTAGAAGCTACAAGGAAGGATTCTCACCTACAGTCTTCAGAGGGAGTATGGCAGTGTTTAATCTGACTCAACATGGGAAGTGCTTCTTCATTTCCAACTGACAACCCTCTAGGGAATATTTTGGCAGACTGGTCAACCTATAATTATAAACCTATAAATAAGGAAAAAATAATTTAACACTGTGGTCACAATATTCTTTAGACTCTGGAGAAAACTTGTTGAGATGAAACTCTTTGGAAATTCCAAAACTGGCCCTTTTCCCATGTGCAGTTATAGAAAGTTGGCTTGATAAAATACTTTTTTCAGAACACTAACCCTGAGAGAACAAAAATATTCTTAGGAGAAAACTTGAAGTTAACTCTTATCATGTCCTTGAAGTAAAAACACAGCCCACTTTGCCTGGGACTTCAGCCTTGGGTTAATTAGTAGAACTTCAAGCCAAGGGAGGAAAAAAGGGAAGAAAAAGAAGCGTTTTAAAATCAAATGTGTAAGTTTGACTATTCTGACTGTTATTTGGAAACCTGTATGTTTAATTGCAATGGCTGATTCATGAACTATAAAAAGATGAAACAAAGAGATCTCTGTTTGTTTGGATGTATGTATGTCTCAGTATGTGTCTTTGTCTTTGGATAATATTGCTGAGGTTAATTTGAAAATGAGCTTTATTTAATTGGCTTAAAGAAAGGTAAGTGCTTACAAATGAAACAAATCTAAATTTACCTACTTTTATCTTCTTGCAAGAGGGAAACTAAAGATGTTTGTGTTTATTAGACACATGTCTTGTGCCACTTTGAGAAAAGAAATTGTGCTTTGGGAAAATGCATGTTTTTAGAGGTTATAGAATATATTCTTAAATTTGCAAATCAGAGAATGCCAATATGACAAACAATTCACAATTGCTTTCTTCTTAGTTCTCACTAGAGAACAAGGTTTTTTTTTTTTAAAGGGTTAAAAATTATAACATGTAATTAAAACTACTAAAATGATATAGGAAACATTTCAATGTGTAATGCAAGTAGGAGATACATTGCCAGCGAGAGAAGATATAAAGACTGGAAATATTTTTGTTGAGGAAAATAATGATGCCAATAATTTTGTCCTACAGTTGGCTGTTTCTAGATGGAAAAAATAAGGGACAAATTAATATGAATCCAGAAAGTGATAAAAGTGTTGTGAAAAAAGGCACTTTGAGAAAAGAATTTTGTACATCATTAAGACTGAGCTCCTCATTGTCAGACTTCTGCCATTCTGGTGACCTTATAACATGGAAACGGTCTACTCCTAAATCAGGAAATTTAAAATGAATAAACAATAGCTGTATATTTTTTAAAATCAGGGCTATGGGAAGTCCAAGATGGCCACTTGACTTTTCCTGGCTCCTGACAAACCTCATTTTCTATTCGGTGGGTTAAAGTTTTCCCTGGTTGCAGGGCTGATACCCTCACAATGAAAAGGAAAAGGTTAGAAAATGTGTTTCCCACTTGGAGTGTACTTTCTACAATCTCCAGTGATCAAGACATCCACTTCACTGGACAAATCATACAAGCCTTAACAAAAACTTCATGAACTTCTTGAAATTATCACTGTCACTATCATCCTCAATCATCAGCCAAGGTCAATGAAACTAATGGAAAAACTGGGCTCAAACAGAACAAAGATTAATTATATGGGATTAAATGAACTACTAAATATGACTAATTTTTATGACTTGTCTGACACACTACTGGCTTCTAATCTTTGTTTTTCAGATATAAAAAAGCACTTTTCCTCAAGCTACTCATGATTTACAACAATTTGGTAATTTACACTTGTGGTTAAAATTAAAAGATTTTTCTTGCTGCCTGGTTCCTCCAGAAATTGGAGACTCTTGGGTCCAGAGCAACCTTATCAGGTGAATGGAAAAAACTGTCTCTTGGCATGTGCAGAAATCTAGATATTCTGGTGACCTGGAAAAGAGACAAATTTGACCAATATATGTATATCACAGGCAGAATCTGAAGGCAAGCCATTGGCATGGCTTTCCTGGCCTTGAAAGGCCTTTTAAAAGTTCAATCTGAGATTCCTAATGAAAAGTTCCAGTGCAGCCAATTTAAAAGAGCCTATATGAGCAATTACATTTATATGAATAATCAGGCCATGTTTATTGAAACCAGACTTATTTTGAACAAATCAGCCTTAATTTAGCTGGATTTAGTAAAAATGAGGATAATCCAGAGAGAAAAATTGTGTTTCAATAATATACATTTGTGGATATTGAAGTTTTGTATTTACTGAGGCTTTGCATTTATTATCTAAGTCCAAGATGTGTCCTTGTTGCTATGTTACATTATTATAAAGTTTAATTGAATTAGTAAAAGAATATTCTAAGCTTGTTTCTAAAGCAGATCACAGTAATCTATCTTTGGTTGAAGATCAGATGCCCTGTGACCTACATCTATCTAAGAGGATATGCATACTGGAAAAGACATCATTTAAAGGACTGTCTCCAAACTAAATAAAAGGACTCTTATCAGGTACTCTTAACTAGCACATGTACAACAGAAGTGAAGGGAATTGACTCCTGAATTCGTATTTCCATTTAAGAAGGGCCTCTGCATTGGACTGTCTATAGAAAAGACTGCTGACCCCAAATGACACTCACAGCGGGATGAGAAGGAGACAATAGCAGTGGAAGACAGCTGACATAAAAATCTGGACCAGAGCTGTAAGAACCATCCAACTAATTCAATTGCACTGTTACCAAGTGTTTGTCTTCCTATCAAAATGGAAATTTATTGTTTTACTTCTAACCATACTTTTGACCCCAATGTTCAGGATGAAAAGAAAATCCTCTAGTGGAGTTGTCACAGAGTATAACTATCCATGACATGTATCACTGCTTGTTTTAAGTGTATTGCTAAAAGCACATGTACAATGCTTGTGTGGCAATTAAGTACAAGTGATAAAATGTATAGCCCACACAGCATTTCCCCATTAGCATACCTCTGAGCCAGTTCATGATATCTGATTCCCCCCCAATGTGGAGAACTAGGTAAACTAGTTTCTGGAGAGTTTTTTTTTTTTTTATCATAAATGGGTGTTTTTGAATTTTGTCAGAAACTTTTTCTGCATCTATTGAGATGATCATATGGTTTTTATCCTTCAATCTGTTGATGTGGTGTATCACACAGATTGATTTGTGTTTTGTACGGATGCCAAAATTAAGTAAGCAGGACTACTGTGTACCTGAAGTTCTCTAGTATTCGACTCCTTTGCTTTTTCTGGAGTAAACAGATAATGTTAATGCCAACTAAATCTTACCCAATTTATTTTTCCAGATTGAGCTAGCTGTTTACACCCTGGAACACTACTCATTGGCCAAGACAAACTCTGCAGGGAATATTTCTTTCTCAACCACAAGTGGATCGCTATCATCCTTAAAGTGATATCAGAAGTGGATTTTGCTTCCTCAGTTTATCTGTAACAGTGAGTAGAAAAAGGGTAGATTTAGAGCCTTTTCAAGTCTCTTCAGCATACAAATGTATTTATTTTTTTCTCCTCAATTTCTGTTTTTCCTTCTCTTCTTTCAGACTTCAGTGAATGAATAAGAGGGAGACATTAGATGTCCTATCTCTTTATCCAAGCACTTTCTTCTATATTCATCAAGGAGATACAAACAATATATGATTTGCCAATACTGAGATCCTATATGAATCTACACTCTTTTTCTCTTGTTTCTGTAACAAAAAGCTCTCTAATTTTCTCTCTTCTGAGACAGTGCAAGAGAGACTAAGCTTACAAATAGCAAAAAAGAGTGATGCTCAGAAGGTTTCTGTGGAATGCCTGGCACTCTTTCCTCTCTTCTCAGCATTCTGAGTTTCTGAAAGTGGTGTTTTTTAGGGCATGTTTGGGGTGGCTTTGTGGGGCATCAGGAGGTATGTGACAGTGACTCACACTGTCATCCTTGGCTTTCACTTCAAGTTTGATTGTTTGTAAAGGGATTAATTGTTTCTTGACATGCAATTTAGACAAAACCATATGTGCAGCTTTTTAACAAATTCATTTTCTTGGTGTTCACAGAAATTTTTAAAAGTGCATAATGAAAATATATGCTTATTCTAAATCTAACGTTATTAGAACTTCTGGGATCCCTCACCTATTTCACATTCAACATTTCTCAGGCATGGCTAATAAAGAAATGCTTGCCTGGTCCAATTGTAAACTTTTAAAAAATTATTTATTTATTTACTTATTTATTTAGGCTGTGTTGGGTCTTCATTATTGCGTGGAGGCTTTCTCTAGTTGTGGTGAGTGGGGGCTACTCTTCGTTGTGGTGCGCAGGCTTCTCATTACGGTGGTTTCTCTTATTGTGGAGCATGGGCTCTAGGTGCGTGGGCTTCAGTAGTTGTGGCACGTGGGCTCAGTAGTTGTGGCGCACAGGCTTAGCTACTCTGCAACATGTAGGATCTTCCCCAACCAGGGATTGAACCCGTGTCCCCAGCATTGGCAGGCAGATTCTTAACCACTGAGCCACCAGGGAAGTCCCTGGTCCAATTTTTGAACAGGTGTATCTTTAGACAGTTTGCTTCTGATTTTTGGCTTTCATTTTTAGATTTATTTCAGAATTCTGATAAAAAACTCCTTTTGGAAAATATGACGATTACCATAAAACATCTTGCAACTATATGAGGGAACATTTCCAAAGGAAATGCAATAAGTATTTCTCATGCAAAACATTTCCCACAATTCATTTCAAACAGTGTATCAGATCTCAAAGCCTCAGAAGCTTCTTTCACAGATAGCAGATTATTTATGTTCCAGAAAAAAAAAAGAAATAAAAATTGTATTAATTAAAGAATTTTCTATTTCTGGAACAATGAAAAAAATGTAAGAATAAAAATATAGGGCTTCCCTGGTGACACAGTGGTTGAGAGTCCACCTGCCGATGCAGGGGACATGGGTTCGTGCCCCGGTCTGGGAAGATCCCACATGCCACGGAGCGGCTGGTCCCATGAGCCATGGCCGCTGGGCCTGCACGTCCAGAGCCTGTGCTCCGCAACGGGAGAGGCCACGACAGTGAGAGGCCTGTGTACCACAAAAAACAACAACAACAAAAAAGAATAAAAATATAAAGTATTAAGAAAATATGATAAAGTGATTAAAAACATGGACTCTGGCTAAATTGGCATCACTCTTGCAGCTGGGCCACCTTGAATAGTTTGCCGAACCTCTTGTGCCTTAATTTTCTTATCTGTATGTTTGGAATCATGATTATAACTCATTCATGGGGTTTTAGGAAAAGATGTTTAACCTCTTAGTGTCTTAGTTTCTTAATCCTTGAAGTAGTTGTAATAACAATACCTTTAGCAACTTTGGGTTGCTGTGAAGAGTAAATGATTTAATATAGAGAAGGTGGTTTGTATGCTAAATGAGTTGATACACATGGGACATTTTGCACATACTGAACACTCAGGAAGTGTTAGTCGTTATTATGAAATACTCAGAACTTTGAAATAATTGTATCTGTTTTTACTTGTAGGTGAATAATTATGGACAACACAGACACATATTTATTGAACTTTAAAGGCTGTTATTTTCAACGTTCTTTAGTTGATGTTGACCTTGTAGAACATTTAGATGATTTTGAAATTAGAGATGATGATGTGTTTATAATTACATATCCAAAATCTGGTAAGTTTGAGGAGTGGCCACCTGTTTTAGTCTTCACCATGGTTTGGTAATTCATGTGGACAAATGTGCCCTTTTCCAGACATTGACGGTAACCCATCTACATTTACAGAACTGTTTAGGATCACAAAAAGTTAAATAAATCTCAAATCTCTATGCATTTGTAATGCATATATTGTCATTTCTGATGGAATATATGAAGAAACCAAATATTGAACCAAGAGGAGGTACTTGGTAAATACTGACCTGTTGGCTTGGTCTGAGAATTGAAGAAAATATATTTAAAAACCTAGGAAGATTTTTGTTACCATCATATCTCAGTCAGAACTAATTCCTAATATTCTTTTCAATTACTCTAATTGTTTTTTATTTCCTTAGAATAATACAATAATTTTAAACTAAAATTAATTGCTCTTAATCTTAAATTCCAAAAAAAAAAAGACAAAAACCCAACCTTATTTTTTATATTGCACTTTTCAGAACATAGGATGATAGGATGACTGGCGCCAGTGAAGCAATATTGTACAGAGTATTTAATGTGGTTCAAAGATATACTGGAGTCTAAGGCAATAAAAAAAAGTGTTCCTGATTTTCATGAAAATGCTCCAGTCCCTCCCTTTTAATCTACTTTGAAAATCATGACCTTGTTTACTTTCCCCAAATTAGTAACACGTTGCTTTACCCCTGAATTCTTCCACTCTCAGAACTTATGAGCACATCTGATTGAGCTTTTTTTTTCCTGCATTAGATGTTAGTGGTATCTCAGTTTGCTTAGTTTTAGGTCAAGCACAGCTGTCCATAAAAGAGTCTTTTCTTTCCCATTAATCCTAGCCTAGTGTTTGGGACACAACACACCAGTCCCCAGTGCAGCTTGCTGGATTCTTGCTCATCTTGGAGGGGAGATTAGTGAGTCTCCCCAGGATTCACTATAAATTGCATCAAATCTATCACATAGGTACATCAGTTGCATAGTGACATTGTGAGACTTTTGGCATCTCACATCCTTTTAGAACATTGATGATATA
Source organism: Grampus griseus (assembly GCF_964374135.1). Classification (NCBI taxonomy): domain Eukaryota; kingdom Metazoa; phylum Chordata; class Mammalia; order Artiodactyla; family Delphinidae; genus Grampus; species Grampus griseus. The sequence goes on from NC_139007.1 coordinate 45,562,200, forward strand.
TTCATGGACAAAAATGCAAAAATCCTAAACCCAATATAAGCAAAACACATTTAGCAATGTTAAATCATAAATACACTATGACAAAAGTGGGTTTCTTTCAAGAATCAAGATTGGTTTAAAAAATTATTAATGTAGTTCACCCACAATACTGAAGTATAAGAGAAAGCCTGAATTATCATCTCAATAAAGCATTCAAAAAATTCAGCAGTCATTCATAATGAAAACCATTAGCAAACTAAGGAGAAAAGGGAACTTCTTCAACTTGATAGAGTTTACCAAAATTTCCACAATATTGTGTGCAACAGTGATACAAATAAATATTACATTTAAAATCAGGAACAAGAAAAGAATGCATGCTGTCACTACTGTTATTCAATATTGTGTGGGAAGACTTATGCCACACAATAAGTAAACAAAAAAAGTAAAAGAGGACTTGAGTTCTTAACTTTTTTTTTTTTTTTTGCGGTACGCGGGCCTCTCACTGTTGTGGCCTCTCCCGTGGCGGAGCACAGGCTCCGGACGCGCAGGCTCAGCGGCCATGGCTCACAGGCCCAGCCGCTCCGCAGCACGTGGGATCCTCCCGGACAGGGGCACGAACCTGTGTCCCCTGCATCGGCAGGCAGACTCTCAACCACTGCACCACCAGGGAAGCCCTTAACTTGTCTTCTAAAAGATAACACTCTAAGAAAGGAGACTAAGGAAAGAGAAACAAAGGTAGCCAGAGAAAATTGTGGAAACAGACTTTACTTGAAGTACAGGAAAGAGAGGAGCTGAAAGGTTAATCTGAATCACTGCTATCATGGAGTCAGAACCATCACAGCTCTTCAGAGTGGAAAAGAAACTGAGTCCTTGATTTTATCTTCATTAATTTTAATGTAAATGCAGACAAACAAAAAATTGGGCAAATTATTGACATCCTTAGAGTGATTAAAAGAAATAAAAGTTCCAAATCATTTTAAGAAGGACAGCCTTACTGTTGACATTTATAATTAAAAATTAACTCAGAGTTGAAAACAAGATTATTTGTTTTCACAGGTACAATCTGGACTCAGCAGATATTAAGCTTGATTTATTTTGAAGGACATCGTAGCAGAAGTGAACTGGTGAACACATGTGATAGAGTTCCCTTCCTGGAATACAGTGCACAAAAAGTGGACCATGTCAACAGACCATCCCCTCGTCTCTTCACTTCCCACCTCCCATATTATTTAGCACCGAAAGGTCTCAAGAACCGAAAAGCTAAAGTAAGTCACAGAAATAGCTTATAGACATTTTTCATAGACAAAATTACTTTATTCAGATATTGTTTTCCAGCCCCATTCATCCACATCTTTTCAAATGTGATTACTATAGTCTTTATAATCTTGTTTTACATAATAAAAATATATACAAAATTATAGGTATATATATAAATTGGGTCACCATACATCATTGTTTGCAGTATAATTATGTAACATATAGTAAAAATAATTTTATATCAGCATATATAGTTCTATTTTTTAATGTTTAGTAGGATTTTGCTGTATGACTACACAATATTGAATGTGTATTGATGGACAGGTAGGTGGCAGCCAATGAACATATCATATAGCAATAAACATTCTCATAGATCTTTGCACTTTTTTGTTCTGATGAAATGATTTCCTAAAAGTAGAATTTTCAGGTTAAAGTGTCCAAAAGTTTTGTGTTGGTACTTATTATCTATTTGCCTTCTATAATGTATCAATTCACACTTCTCAAACAGCAAGAATGATTTTTTCCTCACACACTCACCAGAGATTGTGTGTTAGGTAAAACAATCTCATTCTTAAGTAACTGCAACCTTTTTGTTTTTAATAATTTTGAGCATCTTTTTATATATTTTGAGATCTTGAAATATCTATTATATTCTTTGCCCATTTTTCTCTAGCTTGTCTTTTATTTACTGTTTTGCAGAAGTCTTTATATGGGGGAAATATTTTCCCAATTAACAATTTACCTTTACAAATTGTTGAATGATTCTAATATTATAGAATCAACCTATCAATCTTTCTTTCATAGTTTCTGGATCTTGTGTCTTGCCAAGAAAACATTTCCTCACCAAAAAAAGAAAATATATGCAAATACACTTCAGATTTTTTCTAATTAACTTTATGTATTTATTTTTTTACATTTCACTGTAAATTATATCTGGCAATACATGTGATCTGAAATATGACTATTGCATGATATTTGCTAGGGGGTTGGCCAGTTGACCATCTATGAGTTGTTAAGTATTTAGTCTTTCCAACTAATTTGAAGTCTGCACTTTGATATACTACATTTCCATAGTTCCTCCCTCTGACCCTGCATTCTTCATACCAAAATTGGTACGATCTGTTTAATATGTGATAGTTCTTCATATTATAACTGAGAAGGCAAATTGCCATCAACTTTATTTTTAATATGTTTATTCCCTCAATAATATTTAGGTATTGATTAGAATTGATCAATTATATAGATTAATTCTAGGACAATCATTAGCATTGCAGTACTCCAACATTTCATCCTGCATTATTCTGATGCTCTATTTATCAGGTCTACTTTCAAACCCACCTCATGTGCTATGTTTTTCTCTGCATGCTTTTTACACATTTTTTTTTCTGAAGTTGCAGTTTTTTATTCCTATTTTATGGATATTATGAACAGGTAATTTTTTCACAATTGTTTTTTCTGTTTAATTAAATGGCACTGATTTTGGTACACTATTATATTTGTCTTCCTTAATTTCTCTTATTAGTTTTATTAATTTTCCCTATATTCTCTGGAATATATTTCTTCTTAAAATAATAATACATTTTGTATTCCTTTACCTTCAAATATTTGCACTTCTATTTCCTTAGTTAAAATCTGCAGAAAAAAACAGAATAATGGAGGTGATGATGAATGTTGTTCTCTTGTCTTTGTAGCATTTTTAATCTTTTCTTGGTTTTGTTTTGTTTTGTTTTGCAATTGATTTTTGAGGCACATGATGCTGAGAAATAATTTTTTCCTGTTCTTAGTTTAATTGGAATTTTACTTTTTTTTTTCTTTTTGCTGTTCAGAAAAGGTCTACTTACATAAAATGCCTTTTTTGACAAATCTGACAGTACCACGTCTCCCCTCCTCCCCAAACCTCCCTTCAATTTATAGTGAAATGAAATTCATTAATAATTTACTAATATTCTATTTCTAGAATAAATCCTACTTGTTTATAGTTTAGTACTTGTTTTAACATACTGCAAGAAGAGTTTTGTTTTCTTTTACTCAGAAATTTTTATCTGTAATTATTTAAAAATATACTTTAGGGCTTCCCTGGTGGCGCAGTGGTTGAGAGTCCGCCTGCCGATGCAGGGGACACGGGTTCGTGCCCCGGTCCGGGAAGATCCCACATGCCGCGGAGCGGCTGGGCCCGTGAGCCATGGCCACTGAGCCTGCCTGTGCTCTGCAACAGGAGAGGCCACAACAGTGAGAGGCCCGCATTCCGCAAAAAAAAAAAAATAATAATAAATAATAAAAAAATATATATATATATACTTTAATTTTTTGCGATTGCTCTATCTTTATTTTAGTATTGCTTTTATTCTAGTCTTGTAAATAAGTTTAGAAGCTTTTGGTATTTTTGCTAAGTTATCAAGTAGTTATAAATGTAAATCAACAGAATTTTTTGAAGTTTTAATTAAAGCCCATTATAAGTATATCTGACCCTGTTACCTTCATAATTCCACAACATTTTTCCTTTTTCTTATGCTTTTTTCGAAATTAGTTGTCTTTCCCTAAAGCAGTATTATGATTTTCCTAGATAAAATAAATTATTATGCATTCATATGATGTAATACTATGTAGATATTAAAATATCTGTTAAGATGACCAAGAATTGTTAAAATTGTTTCACTCTTCCCCCTGCAGATTGTTTACATCTATAGAAACCCCAAGGATGTTTTGACTTCATATTTTCATTTTTCAAATTGGTTAGTTACATTTGAACCTTCCGATAACATAGAACATTTCATGAAAAGGTTTCTAGATGGAAAAGGTAACTATTAATTCATTTCTCAGGCAACATTTTATGAGGCAATGTTGCTGTTTAGTCAACAATTCTCAAACCCATGGAAAAAAGTTTGGGGAGATGGAGAAGGGTAATCATAGAAGGAGGAATTGCACATAAGCGGTCACTATTGTCTGTCAACTTAATCTGTCACCCAAAGGTTTTTCTATCCTCAGCAGGACCACTCTGGGGATTGTCAAGGTTGCAAAGATATATTTTGACCAAATGAAAAGAGATCTACAAATGGCCTAGCAATTCAAACTGGCTAGATCCAAAGTTAGATCCAGGTGTTTCAATATAGCTAATGTTTAGGTTGGGTGAAGTTTTTGTGCTCTGTCATGGCCCTTGGGTAGGCTTTATATGGCAGCTGTGAAATGTTCATTCCAGCACTGAGGAGGATTAATTGATGCAAGAGGCTTGTGGAATGTGCAATCAGGGCTCTCACTCATTTCAAAAATTATATTCAGGTTAGCTAAATATTGGGTTGGCCAAAAAGTTCCTTCGGGTTTTTCTGTAACATGGCGAAACCCGAAGGAACTTTTTGGCCAGCCCAATATAAATAGATAGCTAAACTTGCTCTGAACAGATCTTAAAACAGGCAACAAGAGGGGAAATAAAGACTTATGTTTTCAGGTGGATGAAGTAGGAAAAGGAAGGGGCTTACCTTAAAGAAATCTTCAAAATGAATTCTTTGAGATTGTTTTTTTCTGAATTCCCTATTCCTTACATACACAGAGTACCTTGCAAAGGCAGGTTTCTGTGAAAACCATTTACTTGTTTGCTCAAACACCATTTTAAAAAGGTAGCATAGATCTAGTCCAGTGGTGGGTGCTTGATTTGTCTTGATGATCCAGAACAGAAAAGAAAAACTGTAGTTTGCTGTTCAATAAGTGCAACATTTTTACCTTCTTATGTATTAATTTTCCACAGTGATGGGAAGCCTTTGGTTTGATCACATCAGAGGCTGGTATGAACACAGACATGACTTCAATATTTTGTTCATGATGTATGAGGAGATGAAGAAGGTAGGAAGAGTGTTTTGTTTTTAAAATTATTCCTTTGAGACCTTTTCTTATCTTGGTTAATGAACTGCATTCTCCTAGTTATCTTTGTATCACTGTATACACTATAACTGAAACTATGATTATGCATAAAATTGAGAGTGGGAAGGGAGAAAGGTAGAAAAAGAGGAGGAAGAAAGAAAGGGGGAAAGAGGAGAGAGAAAAAAAAGAACTAGAATCTGTAATTGAGAGACATTAAGACAAATAGTTTGGGTACGGAGAGAAAGCCTACCCAGGTAACAAAAGATACTATCAGAAACGTAGCAAGGGAAGTACCCCTTTGTTGTACCCCTTTGAATTCTTGTGGGTTTATACCCCCAAGTAGAATTGTTGGATGATATTGTAATTATATACTTATTTTTTTGAGGAACCACCATACTATTCATACTATTTTCCATACTGACTGCACCATTTTATTCCTACTAGTAGTACACGAGGTATTTCTAATTACTCCACATCTTCATCAACACTCATTTTATTTATTTAAATAATAGCCATTCTAGTCCTTGTGAGGTATCTCATTGTGGTTTTTGTTTTATTTTTCCTTAGTGATTAATAATGTTGAGTATCTTTTCATGTGCTTATACATTTTTTATATATTATCCTTGGAGAAATATATTTAAGCCTAATTCATTTTGAGTTAATTTTTGTCAATGGTATAAATAGCATACCATAGTTATTCTTTTGCGTGTAAACATTCAGTTTTCTCAAAACTATTTATTGAAAAAGCTGTCCTTTCTCCATTGAATGATCTTGGTACCCTTCTCAAAATTCATTTGATCTTATATGTAGGGGTTTCTTTCTGGGCTGTACATTCTGTTCCATTGACCTATCTGTCTGACTTTATGTCAGCACCACACTGTTTTGATAAATGTGGTTTTCTGGTAAGTTTTGAACTCAAGAGTCTGATGCCTCCAACTTTCCTCTCTGTTTTCATGATTGCTTTAGACTTTCAGGGTCCCTTGAGATTCCACATAAATTGTAGAAGAAAATGTCACTGGGATATTGATAAAGACTGCATTGAATCTGTGGATCACTTTGGGTAGTATTGATATCTTGACATTATTAAGTCTTTCAATTCATCAACATTGGATGTTGGTCCAGTTATTTGTGTCTTCTTTAATTTCTTTTGCAGTGGCTTGCAGTTCTGACTACACAAATCTTTCACTCTTGGTTAAGTTTATTCCTAAGTATTTTTTTCTTTTTGCTGAACTTGTAAATGGAATTTAAAAAAAATTTCCATTTGGATTTTTCTTTGTTATTATGTAGAAAAGTGACTGACTTTTGCCTGTTGGTTTTGTACTGTGCAACATTTTAAAATTTGTATATTAGTCCTAACAGTTTGTTTTGCAGAATCTTAGGGTCTTCTGTGTATAAAATCATATTGTCTGTGAAGAGAAATAATTTTACTTCTTTTTTAGTTTGGATGCTGTTTATTTCTTTTTCTTACCTAATTTCTCTGGCTTGGACTTCCAGTACTATGTTGAAAAAAAGTGTCTTGTTCTTGATCTTTGCAAAGTATCTTCCAGTCTGTCACCACTGAGTACAATTTTAGTAGTAGGTAATTCATATATGACCTTTTAGGTGGAGGTAGTTTCCTTCTATTCTTCCTTCATTCAGTGTTTTGTCACAAAAAGGTGAAGGATATTGTCAAATGCTTTTTCTTCATCAGTTGAGATAATCATGCCGTTTCTTTATCTTTTTTCTGTAAATGTGGCATTACGTTATTATCATATGTTTAAACTTGCTTGCATGACAGGAGTAAATCCCACTTGATCATGGTATATAATTCTCTTAATGTGTTGTTGGTTTATTTTGCTAGTAATTTGTTGAGGATTTTTGCATTTTTATCTTTCATGATATTGGTCTTTAATTTTCTTTTCCCATAGTGTTTTTCTGGCTTTGGTATCAGGATAATGCTCCTTATTGAATGAGTTTGAAAGTATTCCCTTTTTTTCAATTTTTTGGAAGAGTTTGATGAGTATTGGTGTTAATTCTTTAAATGCTTTGTAGCAGTCACCAAAGAAGCCATCCAAACCTAGGCTTTTCTTTCTTGTGCCCATGGTATTTAATTACTTGCTTGACTCTACTCCTCATGATACTGTGGATTCTTAATGAACCCAGATAGCATGTTATTATTCTCTTAACCTTCTCCAGCATCTTGCACAGTTTTTAAAACTTATTAGGTATCCTAATAGTGTTGGTTATTTGAATGAATTGAGGTGAGTTCTCCTTATAAAATCAAACAGTAGGATGCTCTAACAGAGCTGACAACCAGAGCACTCATTTTCAAAGAACAAATAAGGTAGGAATATATTCTTGTCAAACTTTAGACTTAGAATAACCCCAAGCACTTTCAGTTTTCCAATATGTGATAAAGATGTTGGTCTGTAACTCATGTATTCCTTATAGGCTTAATAGACTCTTATACACACAATTTTTTCAGGATCTCAGAAGTTCTGTGCTTAAAATCAGCAGTTTTCTTGAAAAAGAACTGAGTGAAGAGGATTTGGATGTTGTTGTGAACCAGGCTACATTTCAGAACATGAAACTTGATCCACAAGCGAATTACGATTATATTCTAGAAGCTGAAAACTGGACAAGAACAAAAGAAGGAGATTTCCTGCGCAAAGGTGATGCTCAGTGGTTAAGAGGAGCAAAATGTTGAACGTTTTCTTGACTCCTTGGCCCCTAGATTAATTAAGGAGTGCTTCCAACATTTCTTTCCGAGCACTGCCATCTGGGCCCTAGAGAGGACCAAAGATTCTAACTGAAATAGCCTCTAAAAGTATCCCTGGAAACAGAACCATTCTGACTTATAAATATTAGATTCTTTCCTTCTAGTACAAGTGACCCTACTCTTGAAAATTGGTTAACAAGTCTTATCTGGAGGCAAAGGATATATGTGACCAGAATAGCTGCAAGTCTTTGTTTTATTTTTCCTAGAACATCCTAGAAGTAAAGTTAACATGTATTTTGTTTTGAGAGACGGGGTTTGAACTATTGTAATTTCCTCATGTGTTAGATTTCCTTCATTGTCAAAAGTAGACTGATACCTCATTAACCTAATCTGCTATTCAATTATTCAACAATGTGTGATACATTTTTATTGTGCTCCTATAACATGCCAGGAGTTGTTAAGAAAGAAAATATTTTCCTTCTGATACTCCTTAAGCTCAAAAATTTTTTAATTTAATCTTTTAAGGTACACCATTCTAAAACATAATGGGTACTTCTCTAATTTATTCATATTTTATTCCCTAAAATTTTCATATGTTAGCATTATGTGATGGGCATTGATTGATCTTAATTATCTAAAGATCTTATTGAAATTGATGTAGATATTGATATTTTAAAAAGTTATTGTTTCTTCTTTTGTCCCATGTATTATCAGCTTTCACTTCTCATTGCTCAATCAGATTACATATAAAGCATTTTTCAAGCCCATAAAAGCTTGCTTACTATTCCACATTCCAACAATAACCTTTACATAAGAAAATCTGATACCTTAAAAATGCCAAATTATTAATCTTCATTGTAAAATTGTCTGAATAATGATGGTTTCAAACTTGTGTCATATAAAACTGCAGCAATGGCAGCTCTGGCCAACCTCTGTGACTTTGATTTCATTACCTGAAAACATTTGGGTCCAATTTTTTTAATGAAGTAGTACTTATCTTGAAGTGTTGGTTAAGAATTATATTCATGATAGATGTAGTTTGACAAGTGTGGTGCCTGGCACTTACTGAAATATTTTTAAATATTTTAATCTCTTCATGTATTTTGGCTTTATTTTTCCTTCTAAGGAAAGGCTATAATTTAATGCAGTGGCTGGTGGAAGTCTAATACATAAGGTAGTGGACGATAACTCTATTTTCTGTGTTACTGCATCCTAAGATTTTTTCTTAGCTCATCCCTGTATAAGAAAAAAGTACGGTATCAAGCCCCATGGGGAACTAACAGATAGACATTTAGCTCGCCTTGGAGAACAGATTAGAGTGGGTTGCAGGAAACTTTTATCCTGATAGTGCTATCTCCTCACCAAGTGCTGTCCATGTGCTTATCCCACTAGGTACCATCGGAGACTGGAAACATCACTTGACTGTGGAGCAAAATGAAAGATTTGACAGAATATTCCAAATGAAGATGAAAGATTTTCCCTTGAAGTTCATCTGGGATATGAATGAGGAGTAGAATCAGTGTAAAACAATCACATAAAAAATCTACTAGCCAGAAAGCATATTTTAAATATACATACTAATTTGTGCTGCTCACATAAACGTTAATTATACGACTTTATTAATAAGCAAAATGAGTAAGCTGTACTTACATTAGTTGCCATGAGTTTGATGGACATTTTGAACATTTTAAATTAAAATGATTTGAGTAATATTCGGCATTGGTAGCCAATATGACAAAAGGAAAAATAGCATGCACAATGAATTCTGCATGTCTTTTGATTTGAGATTGAGAGTTCTCAAATGATTGAGATTTCTGTTGAGTGTATTTTTTTCGTTATCTATAATTACATTTAGAATTAATCAACATTAAAAGTCCTTTATTTCTTCTAATTAAACATTAATTCTTTGGTTTAAAATCAGTATGAGTGTTGAAATAAAGAAAACACATGTAAACACATGCATCTGTGAATAATTTATGAGATCACAAAATCTGCACTAAAGGGCTTCCCTGGTGGCGCAGTGGTTGAGAATCTGCCTGCCAATGCAGGGGACGCGGGTTCGAGCCCTGGTCTGGGAAGATCCCACATGCCGCGGAGCAACTGGGCCCATGAGACACAATTGCTGAGCCTGCACGTCTGGAGCCTGTGCTCCGCAACAACAGAGGCCGCGATAGTGAGAGGCCTGCGCACCGTGATGAAGAGTGGCCCCCGCTTGCCACAACTAGAGAAAGCCCACGCACAGAAACGAAGATCCAACACAGCCATAAATAAATAAATAAATACATTAAAAAAAAGAAAATCTGCACTAAAGATCGAAGTTTCAAAGGTGGATTACTTCATGTAATGGTGCAATTATTTAACTATTTGGATTAAAAATAGATGTATTCATAACATATCACTCAATAAACTAATTCAAAGTGTATTTAATAGTTAAATATTTAAGACAAAATCATTTTGAAGAGCTAGAAAAATATAGCTGAATGAGTTTTTAATTCCCAAATGGAGAAAAACTTGTGAAGCATAAATACATTGGAAGAGGAAACACCTATTGAAAAAATACTGGGTACCCGTCGCCTGAAGCTCCTGGAGAATTTTGTGTTCCACGGTCTCCGAAGAAAAACTGGGCGGGTATTCATCCGCTAATTGCCAAGTTTTCGAGGTAGTGGAAAACAAGGGTTGGGACATGGAGAGCCACTTGCAGGAGATCCGGGAGCGGCAGAAGTTACCGCGACAGCTTCTCGCGCAGCAGTTGGGAGCTGAAAGTGCTGCCAGTATTGATGTTGTGTTAAATAGCAAAGACGAGCAGAGAGAAATTGCTGAAACAAGAGAAACTTGCAGGGCTTCCTATGATACTTCTGCTCCAAATGCAAAACGTTAAGTATCAGGATGAAGGAGAGACAGATGAAGACAAAATGGAAGAATATAAGGATGAATTAGAAATGCAACAGGAGGGGCTTCCCAGGTGGTGCAGTGGTTGAGAGTTCCCCTGCCGATGCAGGGGACACAGGTTCGTACCCCGGTCCGGGAAGATCCCACATACTGCGGAGCGGCTAGGCCTGCGAGCCATGGCCGCTGAGCCTGCGCGTCCGGAGCCTGTGCCCCGCAACAGGAGAGGCCACAACAGCGAGAGGCCCGCGTACCGCAAAAAAAAAAAAAAAGAACAAATGCAACAGGAGGAAGAGATTTTGCCATATGAAGAAGAGATTTACAAAGATTCTAGTACTTTTCTTAAGGGAACACAGAGTTTAAATCCCCATAATGATTACTGCCAACATTTTATAGACACTGGACATAGAGCTCAAAATTTCATCAGAGATGTAGGTTTGGCTGACAGATTTGAAGAATACCCTAAACTGAGGGAGCTCATCAGGCTGAAGGATGTTAACAGATAAATCTAACACTCCTCCTATGTACTTACAAGCAGATATAGAAGCCTTTGACATCAGAGAACTAACACCCAAATTCGATGTGATTCTTCTTGAACCCCCTTTAGAAGAATATTACAGAGAGACTGGCATCACTGCTAATGAAAAATGCTGGACTTGGGGTGACATTATGAAGTTAGAAATTGATGAGATTGCAGCACCTCGATCATTTATTTTTCTCTGGTGTGGTTCTGGGGAAGGATTGGACCTTGGAAGAGTGTGTTTATGCAAGTAAACATACAGATGTGAAGATATTTGTTGGATTAAAACCAATAAAAACAATCCTGGGAAGACCAAGACTTTAGATCCAAAGGCCGTCTTCCAGAGAACAAAGGAACACTGCCTTATGGGGATCAAAGGAACTGTTGAGCGTAGCACAGATGGGACTTCATTCATGCTATTGTTGACATTGACTTGATTATCACAGAAGAACCTGAAATTGGCAATATAGAAAAGCCCGTAGAAATTTTTCATATAATTGAACTTTTTTGTCTTGGTAGAAGACACCTTCATTTATTTGGAAGAGATAGTACAATTCCACCAGGCTGGCTTGCAGCTGGACCAACTCTTACAAATAGCAACTACGTATGCAGAAACATAGGCATCCTACTTCAGTGCCCCAAATTCTTACTTGACTGGATGTACAGAAGAAATTGAGAGACTTAGACCAAAATAACCTCCTCCCAAATCTAAATCTGATTGGGGAGGTGGAGCTCCCAGAGGAGGAGGAAGAGGTGGAACTAAAGCACTTTGCTTTAGTTTCTCCAAGCTGCAGGAGTATTTTAGCTAACCTCTGTTGCAGCTGTCACTGTCTGGTTTTGTCCAGAATAAATGAGTCATCCTGTCTTTTGTCATGTGCATGTAACCAAACAGAATGGAACAACACAAATACCCTCACTTTCAGAGACCGAATTTATAGATTTCAACTAATTACAAAGGCTTTTGCGTTTAGAAATAAAGTGAGCAGTGAAAAAGACCCAATCTGGATTATCATACTAGTGCTGACAGTAGTTGATAATGGGCATCCTGCCACTGCTGTCACAGCAAGTGGGAAGCTGTTTGACAGCCTTGATGGAATGGAGTTGGGACAGCTGGTAAACTTCTCTTAGGCTTTTTTTTTTTTTTGGTACGCGGGCCTCTCACTGTTGTGCCTCTCCTGTTGCAGAGCACAGGCTCCGGACGCGCAGGTTCAGCGGCCATGGCTCACGGGCCCAGCCGCTCTGCGGTATGAGGGATCTTCCTGGACCGGGGCACGAACTCGTGTCCCCTGCATCGGCAGGCGGACTCTCAACCACTGTGCCACCAGGGAAGCCCTCTCTTAGGCTTTTAATATTTTCTTGTTGAAACAATAAAAAGAGACTTCTTTTTTCTTCCTTTTTGAAAAATCTTAAATAACTCATATAATTTGACCACAGAAGAAATTGAGACACTTGGAACAAAATCACCTCCTCCCAAATCTAAATCTGATTGGGGGGGGGTGGAGCTCCCAGGGTTGAGCAGGGAAGAGGTAGAACCTAGTAGGCAGACTTTACAAAGAGAAAAAAAAAATACTCATTATAATCTCAGTTGCACAGCTACTGATGACTGTTCATCATACTTCCTAAAAAGTGAACAAGGACAAATATCCAAGTGCTAGAACTTTGGTATGGACTTGATCTTGGATTGACTTTCAAAACAGTTTCATATTCCTTAACAAAATAAAAGAATTGGAGGCATCAGAGACATCTGGTTATCAGGTACTTGGTTTAAACATTTTGGGGAATAAAGTACTTGGTGATGAGGAAATGACATGCATCTTTAAACTTGTTATGGAGAAAATAATGTAAAACCAATTACAGAAGACCCTCAACTTAAGAAGAGAGCTTGGAAAATGGAACTACAGTTGCCTTTTAAGGGACTGGTTTTCCAGATCAGTTAGTTGTGTGAAACTTTATGTTGTCATTTCTCTTTCTATACTGTAATCCATGTTTTAAATGAATTTGCTGAATGAAATAATGCCATTATTGTTCTTGATAAATATATTTTTTATTTTGCATATGATTTTTCTAATGAAACTTTAAACCTTTTAAAAAAATTGGAAGAGACTGAAAAGAAAAAATTTAGTAAATTCACAATCATTGATACTTGAAGGCACCATCGTCCATAATAGCCAACAAATGGAAAGAATCCAATGTTTGTGACAGTAAAATGAATAAGTAAATTGTGACATTTCATAAAGGAGAAACAGTAAGAATGCGTGAATTACAGTACTTGAAAACATTCATGAATCCCAGGAACATACTACTCAGTGGAAAAAACCAGACACTGATTTCATGCTTCATTATATAAGATTAAAAAATAAGTAAAATTAATTTATGGGTTTAGAAGGAGCGTTGGTTTTCTTTGGGAGATGGTATAACTGGCCAGGCAAATGAGAGCATTCCTAGGGTGTTGGTAATATTCTGCTTCTTGATCTTAGTGCTGGCTCCATAGGTGTAGACACTGTGACTATACATCGCACTGTGCATGTATAATTTGTGACGTTTTCTGTATTTTTTCATATATTAATAAAATTTGTGAAATAATTCACAGGCATGAAAATTTTCTGGACTACTAGATGAACAAAACCCTTGCAGTTTGGAGAAAAGATAAAACATTGGGATTCATAACTGGCAAAAGTTTAAAACCCTAGGAATGCTCAATGTTAGACTAAGGCAAAATGAATGTTGTCTCATATAAATTGTGACAAAACTAGTTCAAGTGTTCTTTATAGCAATTTTGAAACAGGATCAAAAGTCTTAAGAATGGTCACATTCTATAATCCTGTAATTTCTTTTCTAGGAAACTTCCAAACTCCTATCTGTTAAGTCAATTTTCTGCAGTTTAAATTTCACTTTCACTACATTTCTTTTTTTCAACTCACTACTTTTCCATGTGCATGCAATTAGCTTATTTTTATTGCACAGGTAAAACATCTATTTACATCTTTGTGAAGAACATTAAATCTGAGATTTTCTCTCATTTTTGAAACTCTTTCTCCTTGCATCTCGGTCAAGCTACTTCTAAGCAGCTTATTCAAAATAGGGTAGTTCGTTAAAATGATTCACAGAACAACAGAATAAGAATTTTCTTGAACTTCTTGAAGATCTAGAACCAAGAAATATGAAGCTCTCAGGGATTCATATCTTTTTGACATTTTTTCTCTCTCTCTCTAGTCTTAGAACTTCATGGTCTCTCATCTCTGTTCTGCATGTGAAGGACACATTCTTCTCTCTGTTTCTGAAGACTGGCTTTGCTTCAGCATGGTGGCAGTCATATACTATGTCCAAAAGTAGCAGAGAAGAACAAACTTGACTCCACATTGGAAGTATTCTTTTACCTCTAAACTTTGTGCTCTGTTGCCCATGCTTAGTCATGCTGGCTCTGCACCTTTGTCTAAAAGAATGTTGCCTATAGCCTGAGTATACATAATAGCCCTTTCTCAAGGCTCTGCATCCCAGGATGTGACATTTAAACACAAAACACTTTTCATTCATATAGAGATAAAAAGATGCAGAACAGAAAATAACATTTGTCTTGTTGAAGGTTTATAGGAACATGTGACCAGACATATATGGACAGCTGCAAGATCAAAGGATTATCACATCCTCTCTGGGGTCGGGTGAGCACCAAGAAGTCTGCAATAACCAGCTGCCCTTCCTCCCCTTTTAGTATAAAAGAAGCCTGAATTCTAACTTGGGTAAGATGGTTCTTTGGGACACTAACTAGTATGCCAACTTCTCAGTCTGCTGGCTTTCTGAATAAAGTTGCTATTCCTTGTCCCAACACCTCCTCTCCATTTATTGGCTTGTTATGTTGAGCGGTATGAGCTTGGACTCTGCAACACAAATTTTCTCAGTTCAAACAACAAAAAAAGATAGCAGTTGTTGAATTCAAATTCAGGAAGAGAAACTGAATGGCGTAGGTTAGGTCACTAGGCTTCCCTGAGCAGTCAACCTGTGGTCCAAGCAAAATAGCCATGGAGTACAAACACAGCATATAGAAAGCTGTGACGTCCTAGAGAGGATGAGATGGACAGGGGAAAAAATCTATTATACTTATTATGGCTGAATTATCCTCAAAGGGTATGTGTAAGTCCTAAACTCCCTTACCTCAAATGTGACATTATTTGAAATAAGGTCATTGTAGATGTAATTAGGTTTTTTTGTTTTTCAAATACTGGAGGAGGAAGGGTATCTAATCCAATAATACTGATGTGCTCATGAGAAAAGGAAAGACACTAGGTTAAAGACAGTCATGTGATGACAGAGGCTAAGTTTGGCATGATGCTTCTATAAGCCAAAGGATACAAAAAAATGGCCGGCAAACACCAGAACCTAGAAGAGGCAAGGAAGGATTCTCTCCTACAGTTTTTAAAGAGAGTATGTCCCTACTGACATTTTGATTTTGGACTTCTAGATCCAGATTGTGAGGCAATAAATTCCTCTTGCTTTAAGCCATCTGTATGTCAGTATTTTGTTACAGCAGCCCTGGGAAACTAATACAATACCTCAACTCAATTAAATAATTGCTAGTCTAAACCACAGCCATCAGGGCAGGTTCTGGAGCAAAACCAAAGGGGTCAGTAAGGTAGCATACTGCTCAGTAGCTTTGATGCATGAGATAAATATCCAAACATATGTCAGCAAAACTGTAATAGTAATTGGATATTTAAGTCCATTCTCAACACTCCTATTCAGCATAGTACTGGAAAAGCCTAGCTAGGACAATAAAGCAAGAAAAGGCAAAGAAAGGTATATAGATGGGAAAATCATGTCATTTTCAAATGACGTGATAGTCTATGTAGAAAATTCAAAGGGATTAACAAATCTAGATGATTTTGAAATTAGAGATGATAATGTCTTTACTATAACATGTCTAAAATCTGGTAAGTTTGAAGAGTGGGACACCTGTTTCAGTCTTCACTCTGGTTTGGTAATACACATGAACAGACGTGCCTGTTCTAGACATTGACAGTAGCCTACCCACATTTATAGAACTTTTGAGGATCAGAAAAGAGTTAAATATATCTTGAATTTCTATGATATAAGGCCATTTGAAATGCATATGCTGTCATTTCTGCTGGCACATATGAAGAAGCCAAATACTGAGCCAACAGCTGATATTTCATAAATGTTTAGTAGGAGATGGAACAAAATATGTTTGAAAACCCAGCAAGATTTTTATCATCAGATTATCTCAGTCGGAACTAATTCCTAATATGTCTTTCAATTACTCTAATTGCTTTATATTTATCTATAATAATGCAATAATTTTAAATTAAAATTAATTATCCTCAAATCTTACATTGCAAAAAAAAAAAACACCCTTATTTTTAAATTGTGCTTTTTAGAACATGGGTTGATTAGTGCCGTTGAAGTAATTTGTACTGAGTGGTTAATGTTGCTCAAAGGTACACTGGAGTTTAAGTCAATATAAAAAAAAAAAGATTATTCCTGATTTTCATGAATATGCTGCAGTCCCTATTTTTGCCACCTAGTTTGAAAATTATGACCTTGTTTACTTTCCCCAAAGTAGTAATACATTGCTTTATCCCTGGAGTCTTTTACTCTGTAAAATTCTTAGCACATCTAATATTGTTTTTTTTCTGCCTAGAAGTTGGTGACATCTCAGTTTGCTTAGTTTTAGGTCAAGCATTGCAACCATAAAATCTTAAATCTTTTCTTTACCCTTAAAACTGCCCAGGTGTTTGAGACATCGCATACCAGTTCTCAGTCCGGCCTGCTGAGTTCTTACTCATCTTGGAGGGGAGATTAGTGAGTCTCCCCTGGATTCACTATAAACTGTATCAAATCTATCATGGATGTAAATCAGTTGAGTAGTGACATTTGTAAGATTGTTGACATCACACCTCTTTCAGAACGTTGATGGCATATTAACGAAAAAATCATAAACCGATTATAAGCAAAACAAATACAGCAATGTTAAAAAATACACCATGACCAAGGTGGGTTTATTTCAAGCATAAAGACTGTTTTAAACATTTATTAGTGTGGTTCACTCTTATTACTAGAATATAAGAGAAAGCTTGAATTATCATCTCATTACTGCAGAACAAGCATCCAATAAAATTCAGCAGCAATTCATAATAGAAACTACTAATAAACTAGGGAGATGAGGGAACTACTTTAACCTGATAACAGAGCCTACCAAAACTACCACAAATATCAAATGCAATAGACATTTATAGTGAGGAACAGGACAAGGATGCCAGCTACCACTACTTTTACTCAACATTCTATAGGAAGACCTATGCTATACAATAAGGGAAACTGTTAACTGACCAGTTTTGAATTTGTTTATTAAGTTTCCTTCTTAAATATATTTTTCATATACAGGACTATCATCTTCTGGGTGAGAAAACTGAGGATCAGAGGTTATGTGAATTTTTTTCAAGCTCCCACCGTGAGTAGAAGAATCTATTATTCTAATTTTCACCTCTGTTTCATCAGAGCCACCTCACACGTTTTCATACTGAGAAATGTGTTAAATTTTGTGGTGGACTAAAATATTCAGGATTAAATATTAAATCTTCAAATGTCCCCCCTTCTGCTCAAGCTCCCTCGGGCAGCCTCAAAGTGTGTTGATTCATTATGAATTGAGCACCAATGTCAGAAAGAGAGAAATCCCAACCTCCCAATGTAAAAAATTACGTGTACACAGAGACACTTCCTATCTCAAGTAGAATCCCACAAAACTAGTTGATAATAGCAAAAAAAAAAAAAAAAGACAAGACATTAAATACATACCTTTGAGAATGTGCCTAACCCTTTCCTCTTGTGACAGTTTTAAAGACCTTAGCATTAATCTTTACCTTTTAAAGCAAACACATTTGGTAACAGGTCTTAACTTCTTAAGGGCCTTTAGATAAATAGGCATGAATTCATCACATGCTATAAGGACGAAATTTTAATGTTAGAAGACACATCCAAATTAATATTAAGAAGTTTAAAAAATATATATTCAAAAGTTATAGTAAAATGTAAATGTAAAAAGTATAGTATAGTAAAAAGTAAATGTTCTGGATCCATATTTTCAAAATGGGGTTCCACAAGAATTGATATATTAAAGAAACAACCAAATAAAATGCTTAAAATGAAAAAAGATACCACCAAAGTTGGAGTATACTTCATATTCATTTAATGATTATATCACATTAAATATGTTTACACTGCTATGGTCAAAGCCAATTACCTATTTTTTAACATCTTGGGCATGTGGTAGCAGCTCACATTCCAATAATTTTTCAGGTTTCTTATTATTTATATTAAGTATCTGGTTGAGGCTGTCAATAATGTGGCTTCATTTTACTTGTCCATTGAGCACCTTCATTTATGCAAAAACGTTTCCTTACCTGAAAGCTCCATGTGATGCCACCTCCAGGCCTTTCTACCTAATGATCTTGGTGATGGATGTCAGGTAACCCTGAGAGCCTTTTTGAACTACCATGGAGTACAGGGAGGTGACTGAGGCACTTACCTTAGGTGAAGATTGAAAGAGGCACCAAAAACTCAACAATCCAGATAAATACTATTTTAATGCAATACTTAAAAATATAAAAATTAATGTAAAATTGATGGTAAACAAATATCCAAATTTTAAATAAGTACTGACGTTCTTTCTTGCCTCAGTGTGGGTCTGCACAGCACTATTACTTAATATTTTGATTTGATAATCCTTTACAACATTCTTGAATCTTCTGCAGCACAAAGACATTCCATTTCATACCCCCATAATGTCTACAACAAAAAAGACCGATAATAACAAGCATCAGCAAAGATATAAGGAAATGGGAATCCGCACATATGGTGGGGATGTAAATGGACAGTCTCTTTAGAAAACAGTTTGGCATTTCTACTTCTAGATGTCTACCCAAAAGGAGTGAAAATATATGTTCTCTCAAAGACTTGCCCATGAATGTTCATACCAACGTTATTCACTGTAGTGAAAAGTGGAAACAATTCAAATGTCTATCAGCTAGTGGATAGACAAAATGTGGTGTATCCATACCTTGGTATACGCTTCAGGAATAAAAATGAACAAAATATTGATACATGCTACAGCATGAATGAACTTCAATGTCCAGAAAAAGACAAATCAATAGGTGCAGAAGTAGTTGAGTATGTGCCTGGTCTGGGGCATGAGAATGGGAATTAACTATCACAGGACATGTGGACTTTGGGGAGTTGATGGAATTGTACTAAAATTGAATTGTGGTGATGGTTGCACAACTCTGTAAATGACTAAGTATCATTGAATCATACACACAAAAGGGATGAATTTTATGGTATATTAATATTCCCCCAAGAAACAGGAAGCTTCCTTCACTGTTGAAAGGAATGTAAATTGGTGCAGCCACTATGGAAAACAGTATGGAGGTTCCTTAAAAAACTAAAAATAGAATTACCGTATGATCCAGCAATCCACTCCTGGGCATATATCCAGAGAACACTCTAATTTGAAAAGATACATGTACCTCAACATTCATAGCAGCACTTACAATAGCCAAGACATGGAAGCAACCTAAGTGTCTATCAACAGATGAATGCATAAAGAAGATGTGGCATTTATACAGAATGGAATACTGCTCAGCCATAAAAAAGAATGAAATAATGCCATTTACAGTAAAGATTATCATACTAACTGAAGTAAGCCAGAAAGAGAAAAACAACTATCATATTATATCACTTATATATGGTATCTAAAATATGATACAAATAAACTTATTTACAAAACAGAAACAGACTCACAGACTTAGAAAACATATTTATGGTTACCAAAGGGGAAAGAGGATAGGGGAGGAATAAATTAGGGGTTTGGGGTTAGATACAAGCTACTATATGTAAAAGAGATACAAACTACTATATATAAAAGAGATAAACAACAGGGTCTTACTGTATAACACAGGGAACAATATTCAATATTTTATAATCACCTATAATTGATAATAATATGAAAAAGAATATATATATCACTTTGCTGTACACCAGAAACTAGCACAACATTGTAAATTAACTATACTTCAATTAAGAAAATTTTTTAAAATTAAATAAATATTCTCCCAATAAAGCTGTTAAAAGAGCCCAGAGAAAGTTCATGTGATATACAATTCAGAATACAACAACCATTTTACACTAATGTGGTCCCTATATAAATTCTAAATTTAGAGGTAAATTACTTTCCCCCTTGCCTTCCACACCAAAGTAAGTGTAGTATAAGGAAGTAAGAGCTTTCTGTAATTTAGCCTAAGGTTGTCACTTACTCTAAAATTTTAACATGATAGCTCTCAGTTCAATCACATATTGTTTGTCTCATTAATAAATTCTCCTTTTATTATTTCTTCCACTCCTAGGCCTCAAATGGAGGGAAAAAACAAGACTTGGATACAATGATGGCAAATAAATAACAGTCTCACCAAAAAGCATGTTTTAATTAGCTATATTCTCAAGTATAATAGCCATTTCATCTTGAACTAGTCACAAAATAGTAATAGAAAGATCAGAAACTTTATTTTTTCATGTTTATCACAGCCTTATTTATAATTTTGTATTGAAGTAGAGTTGATTTACAATGTTGTGTTAATTTCTTCTGTAAAACAAGTGATTCGGTTATACATGTATATAGACATTTTAAAAATATTCTTTTCCATTATTGTTTATCATAGGATATTGAGTATAGGTCTTTGTGCTATACAGTAGGACCTTGTTGTTTATCCATCCTATATATAATAGCCTACATCTGCTCACCTCAACCTCCCACTCCATCCCTCCCTCAGCCCCCTCCCCCTTGGCAGCTACAAGTCTGTCTATGCCTGTGAGTCTGAGAAACTTTCCTTTTAAAGCACAAAGTATAATTGGAGCTGCCTTATTTACTAAAGTGATATCAAGATTTTAAATTTTATTGGGATAATCCCCAAGAATAAACCTGTTTTTATTTTTGCAATCTAAGAATTACATGGATGCTAATTTACTGAAAAGATCATTACAAGAATTTTGGCCTTTAAAATTCATCAGAAAGCTTAATTTCAAAAATTCATCAGAAAGCTTAATTGCCACTGACCATATAACAAAACAGTCATGGATTTAAATACAAATAAGACAGACCACAATGGGAAGATGTATTGCTTGGGCCAACAAATACTGACTATGTAGCTGTAAAGCACTCTCAAATGATTAATTTACTTAAAGAAGTAAATATTAACATAAACTAGTATCACTTTAATTTTTTAATGATATGAAGAGAAAGTTGTTGAGAGAGAGGATATAGTACTGTAAAAAATAACAAAGGAGAGTATTATTTATTAACTCTTGGTAAAAGTCGAGGAAAAATCATGTGGCAGTCATGGCTAATTGGCCAGTTACCACCATATCCTCAGATGATCTGCTTTTGAATAAGCAGATAAGTGAATCTTTTGTTTATTATTGCTAATTTATAAGCATTATTCTGGTCACCGTTAAATTATCTGGATCCTTATTCAAAACAACATAATTTCCCATCAGATTCTCTCCAGAACACAAGCAATGCTTGAGGAACTCCTTACGGTGGGTCATGGAGTTTCTACTTTTCCTAAAATGCAGGCAGAAAGCCCGGCAGGCACATGTCAGAGATCTCTGGCAATATTTAGCAGGAATCTTCAGGATTTTACCGCTGAAACTCATATTTGTGAATAAGCCAGTCTTTCTGTTGTCTCCTATGCTAGCTCTCTCTTTTTTTAAAAAAAAAAAACCTTGGCTTAAATTATCAAGTAAAATAAATTATCCAAGTTCATGACCATATGTGTACATAATAATGAATCTACAAAGTGAACACCAATGCAACCATCGTTCAAGTGAAAAAAAATAGCATTCAGGGTATGCAATTTTGATTTAGTTCATCTAGGCAGTCACTTCGATTTTTATGTTTTAAAACTGTATACATTTTTACTGTTCAGATAATAAGATTTACTTTATATAGTAATATTCAACCCAATATTTTTGGCTAGGATGTAAATCTCACCAAGTTCTTCATTTCTATTCATGCATTGGGATCTCTTGTAAATCTGCTATATTATTTTTTATAGTTTCCAGTTCTGTCAAATTTTAATTTTTGTCTTTGATATCTTGAATATCATAGCATAGTAATTGAATTATTTCAGATAATTGCAGTATGTGTAATATCTTCATTCATTTCTATTGTCCAAATTTTTGCTGTTTTTGGCTACATTTTCTTATATCTTCAAATACTTGCAGTTCGTGATTGTATGTTAGTTACTGTATACAAACATTATTTGAAGAAATAATTTGATAACGAGGGTCCTGTTATTTTACTCAGCCCATCACACTCAACCTTTTCCACTGACTACAAGGGAAATACAATTTACTTAAAATATAAATACTAAGGTACTCATCAGGTGTAGAAGACGATTCATCTTGTCTCCAATCTGCATCTCCAGGTAAATTTCTTGTGAGTCTATCAAGTACCAAGGACAGTGAAGTTTAATTTTTGTTGAATATGGAAAATATTTCAAGTTTCTGTAGTTTGGGACTTACTTTCACATTTTCAAAGGAATTTTCCAGCTTTTTCAGGGACATTTCTTATCTTTCCACTTGAATTGGAAGAAATGTTCTTTTTTCCTTGAAAATTGCTCTCTTTTCCAAGATAACTTAAATCTCTCTTTCCTATGAACTTCCATTGTTCATGGTGTTTCTCTTTCCAGTTTCCCCCCTCAATAGTTTTATTAAAACTTGTATCAGAATACAACATAAAATTTACTGTTTTAATCATTTTTAGCATACAGTTCCACGCCATTAACTACACATTGTTGTGCAACCATTACCACCACCCATCTCCAGGTTTTTTTTTTTTCATCTTGCAAAACTGAAACTCGTACTCCAAATCAGTAACTCCCCATTCTCCCATCCTCCTATCCCCTGGCAACCACCATTTTATTTTATGTGACTATAAATTTTACTATACTAAGGTCTCATGTGAGTATTTAAACGTTTTTGACTGGCTTAATTCAGTTAGCATAACACCATCCCGATTCATCCATGTTGTGAAATTGCCTACATTTTGAATGGTGAAAAATATTCCATTGTATTTATATACCACATTTTATTTATCTGTTTGTCCATGGATGGATACATGGATTGCTTCCACTTTTTGACAATTGTGAATAATGCTGTTATGAACATAAGAGTGCAACTATCTGTTTGAGTCCCTGTTTTCTGTTCTTTTGAGTACCTCCCCTCACACAGAATTATTGTATTACATGGTAACTGTATTTTTAATGTTTTGAGGAACCACCATACTATTCAAACTACTCTCCATAGTGACTGCATCATTTTGTATTCCCACTAAACAGTGCACGATGGTTCCAATTTCTCTACATTCTCACCAACACTTGTTATTTTTTTAATTTTAATTTTTTTGTAACTAGCCGTCCTAATGGGTGTGAAGTGGTAGCTCACTGTGGTTTTTGACATGTATTTACCTAATG
The DNA here is from genome assembly GCF_964374135.1 of Grampus griseus. NCBI lineage: Eukaryota > Metazoa > Chordata > Mammalia > Artiodactyla > Delphinidae > Grampus > Grampus griseus. The sequence continues at coordinate 45,585,928 of NC_139007.1, forward strand.
ATTAGTGATGTTGAGTATCTTTTCATGTGCTTTTTGATTTACTGCATATTTTCTTTGGTAAAATATCTATGTTTAAATATATTCCTTTTTTGAGTTAATTTTTTCGATATGGTATAAGTAGGAGCCCAACTTTATACACTTTTCCATGTAGATATCCAGTTTACTCAACAGTATTTATTGAAAAGGCTGTCTTTTCCCCATCATATGGTCTTGATTCCTTTGTCAAAATTCATTTTGCTTGATATTGTGAAAGTTTCTTTCTGGACTCAGTATTCTGTTCCATTGATCTATTTGTCTGTCTTAATGTCAGTACCACAATATTTTGATAACTGATTTTGTGGTAAGTTTTGAAATCAAGAGATCTAATGCCTCCAACTTTGTTCTTTTTCAAGAATGTTTTGGCTATTCAGAGTCTGTTGAGATTTTTATGTGAATTTGATAGTAAATTATTCTATGTGCAAAAAATATTAGTGGACTACTGCATAAGATTGCATTGAATCTGTGGATCACTTTGGGTAGTATTCACATCTTGACATTATTATATCTTCCAATTTATGTACAAGGGATATTGTCTAGTTATTTGTGTTCTTTAGTTTTGTTTAGCATTATTTTGTAGTTTTCAGTATACAAGGTTTTAACCTCCTTGACTAAGTTTATTCCTAAATATTTTATTCTTTTTAATGCAATGTTAAATCGAACTGTTTTATGAATTTTTTTCTTTGGATTGTTCCTTGCTCATGTATAGAAATGCAACTGATTTTTGTCTGCTGGTTTTGCATCACGCAACTTTGTGAATTTGTTTACTGCTTCTAATAATATTTGTGTGGAATCTTTAGGTTTTACTATGTATAAAGTCATGTTGTCTGTGACCAGAGACAATTTTACTTATTCCTTTCCAACTGATGCCTTTTATTTCTTTTTCTAGCTTAATTTTTCTGGCTAGGACTTCCAGTACTATGTTAGATAGAAATGGCATGAATAGGCATCTTTAATTTGTTCATGATCTTAGTGGAAAATCTTTCAGTCTTCAAACATTGATTATGATGTTAGCAGTAGCTATTTCATATATGACTTTTTATGTTTAGTTTCTCCCTATTCTTTATTTTTTGAGTTTTTTTTAATCATGAAAAGGTGTTGGATATTATAAAATGATTTTTCTCTATTGAGATGATCATGAGGTTTTCTTCCCTTTGTTCTGTAAATGTGGTATGACATTAATTAATTGATATATGTTGACCCATCTTTGTATCCCAGAAGTAAATTCTACTTGATCATGGTGCATAATCCTTTTAATATGTTGCTGGTTTGTTTTAAGGGTTGTATTAAGAATTAATATTACATGATAGATGTAGTTTGCCAAGTATGGTACCTGGCATTTAGTAAAACATATTTAAGTTTTCAAATCTCTTCATATATTTTAAGAGTTTTTTTCCCTAAAGAAATGTTATAATTTAATGGTAGTGGCTGTTGGAAGTCTAACTGATAATGAAGTGGACTATAATCCTATTTTCAGCCTTACTACGTCCTAAATTTGTTTCTTAGCTGATAACTGTAAAAGGAAAGTGAAGTATCAAAGCCTATGGAGAACTAACAGATATTTAGCTGGCTTGAGAACAGCCTGAAGTAAATTGGAGAAGAGATTAAAGTGGGTTGGAGGAACTTTTTGACCTCATAGTGCTATTTCTTACCCAGTTGTTATTGATGTGCTTGTCCCACTAGGTACCATCGGAGACTGGAAACATCACTTGACCGTGGAGCAAAATGAAACATTTGACAGAGTATTCCAAAGGAAAATGAAATATTTTCCCTTGAATTTTATCTGGGACATAAATGAGGAGTAGAATCAATGCAAAAGAATCATAAAAAATCTACTAAATTTGTGGGCATATTTAAATATATATTTTAATACATACTTCTCATGCTAATGTTGATTATAAAACTTTATTATGAAAAAAAATTAGTGAACAGTGCTTACATTCGTTGCCGTGAGTTTTGTAAACACTTTGAAATTTCAAACATTAAAATGATTTGGGAGATTCTCTGCATTAGTAGCCTGTAAGATAAAGGGAAAAACAGAAAGCATGCAGCATGAATTGTAAATCCCTTGAGAGAGTTTTCTGTAGTGTGTACTTTTCCTTTATCTACAAATAAATGTGGGATTAAAAAGTAAAAATCCTTTATCCTTCTTAGTGAACTTTATTCTTTGGTTTTAACCAAACGTGTATGTCAAAATAGAGAACTCACATGAAACACATGCATCTATTTAATAATTTACCAGATCACAAAGTTTACATGAAAGAGCAGAGGTTCAAAGGTGAAATAATCATCTAATGGTTCTATCATTTAACTATTGGTTGAAAAAATACTTTTATCCATAACATCTAAGTCACTAAACTAATTCCATATGTATTTACTGGTTAAATAATTTAAGATAAAATCATTTTGAATAACTAGAAAAATATAAGTGAATCTGATCATAATTCCCAAATGGGAAAAAACTTGTGAAGCATAAATCAATGGAAGAAACTTAAAGGAAAAAATTAGTAAGCTTACAATCATCAACATTTCAAGGCACCACTATCCACAGCAATCAACAAAGGAAAGGACTCAATGTTTATGTACAGTGTACATTACTAAGGATGCATGAATTACAACCACACTGAAAACATACACGAATCTCAGAAACGTACTATTGAGTGGAAAAAAGGCTAGACACTTACTGCATGAAACATTACGTAAGATAAAAAAAATAGGTTAAAATAATCTATGGGTTTAGAAAAAGAGAAGTTACCTATAGGAGTGGTATAGTAACTGGTAAGGCAAATGACAGAATTCCTGTGGTCTTGGTAATACTCTGTTTCTTCATCTTAGTGCTGGTTCCATAGGTGTGGTCACTTTGTGAATATTTATCAGGCTGTGTGCAGGTGATTAATGATTTTCAATGTATTTTGTCATATATTAATAAAACTGATGAAATAATTCATAAACATAAATAATAAGCATAATTACAATGATGTCATTATAAAGAAACAGCCTTTCAGAGTATGTATGGCCATACTTCAATATTTTACTTTTTATTACCAGTACATGCTCATTATGAAGAAACAAGAAAAGTAGATTTGAATGTCATGCTTTTAAGGCACAGTGGAGAATGGATTACTTTTATTGAAGAACAGGTAAAACATCGTGTTTATTACACAATGACACTACAGCTAACCTAAAAGAATATGATATGCATGAATATAACCACACTAAGCAGTAATCGCAATACTCGCAACTCAGAGGAAAGAAATGGACAGAAAAAATATAAAATTTTAAACAGAATATTTCATCTCAACAAAGTCGCTTCACAAAAGTAAAAGATGAGGCTGCAATCAAAATAGATATGCAGCGATTCATTTTTTAGCCAAGCAAAATAAGTTATTTATTGATGTTGGGTTGATTAGAGTTTGAGTAAAGCATCTAAAGAAACATGTCTATAGAAAATAAACATACCTAAGACTGTAAACTGTCTCCCAACATCTGTGAGTCTACCCTTGTCTTTAGTAGACATATATTACAAAGAATTATTTTAAATTATAATCTAGTTTGAATAAAATATAATAGAAAAGCTGTGGAAAGTTTTTTCTTTCTTGTTATATAAACACATAATATTTGGGCCGCAAAACTAAAACAATTACTGGCCCATTACCGAAAAGTTTGCCTATGCCTCGTATTAGGCTCATGTCTTCTTTTTTATTTAAACAGTACAATCTGTACTACCTTTATTTATTTTAATATTTAAAATGTACCAGAATTTGTCAGTTGCAATAAGTCCAAGTTGGCTCTGGTGTGCTTTTGACATGCTTCCAGTATTCTTTCAGTTCTTTCTGATATAGGAAGATGTTCTAGGCTCATTTGTACTTTCCTTGCCGCTCCACTGCAATCAGTCATTGATTGTGACTGATTTAGGTATGCTTTAGGTATGCTCATTGCTCTGACTTCTCATTGCTTCCAGGTCCCTCAGCAGACAGACCTAGGTAATATAACATGGTACAATTTCATGTGATGATATGATGTGCTCCCAATTACTTCAATTCTTTGAGATCCAAATGACAAAATGAAAAAAATGAATTGATTACTTTGAGTGAAGAAGAGGAACAAATTACGACATCACAATTATACAGGTCTTTCTAAAATGTTTCTCCATTTCACCTTTAGTTAAAATTTTGGGCAGATCATTATTGGAATAGGGCATCCCCTCCAACAGCTTAGAAAACTAAAACTTCACTGATCATTAAAAAGTTCCAAGGGGGGCTTCCCTGGTGGTGCAGTGGTTGAGAGTCCATCTGCGATGCAGGGGACACGGGTTCGTGCCCTGGTCCGGGAAGATCCCACATGCCGCGGAGCGGCTGGGCCCGTGAGCCATGTCCGAAGCCTGTGCTCCGCAACAGGACAGGCCACAACAGTGAGAGGCCCGCATACCGCAAAAAAAAAAAAAGATGTAACATCACTAGAAATCCCATGGACATTAAAAGGATAATAGAAGATACTATGAACAAGTCTATGCTCGTAAATTTGATAACCTAGATAAAACGGAGCAATTCCTTGAAAAATACAGTCTGCCAAAACACACACACACATATATAGGCATATATATGAGGAAATTGAATCAATAATTAATAATCTTTGAAAACAGGCCCAGATGGGTTCACAGGTGAATTTGATCAATTCTCTACAATCTCTTCCAGAAAATAGAAGCAGGGGAAATACTTCCTAATTCATTCTATGAAGCCAGAATTACTCTAATAACAAAACCAGACAAAGACATTTCAGAAAAGAAAACTACGGACTAAGATCTCTCATGAATATAGATGCAAAAAACTGTTCCTTATCATGCCTTTTTTCTGGTCCTACCACCCTGCTCTGGCTTGTCAGTCCAAGAAAAAATCCTCCATCATATCTTGTCAGCTTCAAGGGTGGAGAAAATAGAACTATGATGGGGAAAAAATGCTATCTCCCCTTCAACCTTTGTATCAATTACAAAAAATCTCCAATTTATAATTCCAGTTTACCTTTCATTTTGTTTTTCCGAGTCTTATTCCAAGAGTTCTAATCTGGGACTCTGACTTCAAGGAGTCCCTGAACCAGAAGAAATTACATGCAACATCTGGTGTGTGCACACCCATGTGTATTTTGGGAAGGGTAAATATCCACAGCTTTGAACAAATGATTGAAGAGTTCTGTGCTTCTCCCACCAAATTGGGGGTGGGAGGTAAGTATGATGCTCTTTCATGAAATTAGAATTTATGACCAACATGTTGCTAATTGGAAGTTATATCAAGTATTAATTGGTTTATTTTAAAAGAGAGAGAGATACAGAACAAATTAACATTAAAGACTTTAATTAGGGAGTTCCCTGGTGGTCCAGTGGTTAGGACTCTTCTGCTCTCACTGCTCTTCCCTGCCCATGGTCAGGGAACTAAAAATCCCACAAGCCACGTGGCCCAAAAAATTTTTTTTAATTATAATCTTAAAAAAAAGACTTTCATTTACAGTTTTTAGTCAAGGCCAGATATGGTTCCATCCTCTATACCTTCTTTATGTTGGAGATGGAATAATATGAATTAATAGTCATGATCTTAAATATTGCAAAATTATGAATTCACATTCATATTATCAAATAAAGGTTACATTATACTAATATAGCTTTAGGGTTAATTTGAATTTCAATTATTAGGAAACAGGTAACCCATGAATTGTCTATTTATATAGGGTAAGCTTCTGCACTGCCTTCTCCTTGAAGGTAATTTTCTGCCTACTCATCTGGCAGATTCCACATGAGGGAGAAGAGCAAAAATCAGGACTTCCTTGTTTATTGTTCAGAAGTTGCCCAAGTTTGGTTGGCACAGATGAGAAACCTTTGCCCTCTGAGTCTTGGACTCTGATGTTCTGCACACGAGAGTCTCATTGTCACCTGCACCTCAACATTACCAAGGTCTCCCCCTCGCTCCGTCCCTCCATCCCTCCTTTCTCTCTCTCTCCCTCCCTCCCTCTCTCGTTCTCTCTCTCTCTCTCTCTCTCTCTCACACACACACACACACACACACACACACACACACACAAGCTCTGTAAATGTATTGTCCCTCCACTAATGCAGGACTCACTCCTCAACGTGCAACTTGAATCAAACTATCAGACCCTGAAAATCATCCCGCCGGGTCGCGGCTCTTCCTCTCTGCGTCGGACCAGTTCTCAGGTTTCCAACCGCGACTGATGGACTGCAGATTGGATTGGCTGAGCTAGGTAGAGGAGCAGAGGCTCCACCAAATCACAGATCTAGGATTTTCATCTTTCTTGGTCTCCTCCCTAGAATCCTGGCAACAGATGTGTGTTATTTCTCTTAGGGGAACCCTGCCTGGGGTTGCTATGGAGATAGGACGCTGCGACTTGCAGAGCAAGTAGGACCCAGAAATCGCCGAGCAGACCTTAGCAAAGCCACTGCCTTGCGTTGCCTCCTTCCATATCTGCACGCCCCCTTCATCCAGAACTTTTTTTCTCTTGACTCCTTCCATGGAAGACTCGACCCCCCTGAAACAAAAAATACAACACCAAGAACTTGGGGAAACAGGGCGGCCGTGGGAAGAAATGGTAACAGCCTCCCAAGATCCTGAACCTGGGTTATTCGAGGCCTCAGAGTCGGAGCAGGGGCCGGAAACTGGACCCCAGCCCAGGAGCAGCCCTCCTGGGATCCCCCAATCTGGAGCCAGCACGCCTGTGGATGACCTCGTAGGACCAGGTGTGTCATCTCCACCTTCCCCATCTCAGGAGCCCTCTTCCACTCCTTCTCCCCTGGCTCTGGCCGTGCAGGACCTTATGGCACCATGGCAGTCAGACAACACCACTAGTGTGATTTCTGAAGCTGAGACACCTCACTTTGACCATTTGGAACAATCATCTGATAAAGGAGAATCAACTCCTCATCAAACATGCCAATCAGAGGGAAACACTTTTCATCAATCTCAGCAAAGCAAATGTCACCTGTATGGACCGAGGGATGTGAGCTACAACAACTCTAAACGGAAAGAGCTGAGATTTGACATTTTTCAAGAAGAAGACTCAAACAGTAACTATGATCTGGATCAGCCTGAGTCTGGGGCTTCTGAAGTGGCCCCCAGCATGCCTGAGATTGCCATTCAGAATGCTAAGGCTTACCTACTAAAGTCCAGTAGCAAGTCGGGCTTAAATCTGTAAGTCTTGGAGGAAGGGGGTTGGGGGAGAAATTTGGCAAAGGAAAGTATCTCTGTGTGGGGATGTGTTTCTGTGGGTGAATGGAAATATATCTGAAATGTCTGTATGAGTGAGAGAGTGACTTAATAACTCTTTGTATCATAGGACTCAAAATAGGTCACTGGTGGAGATTCTTCTAGCTTCTTTAAAGACCCTAGGTGCACAGAAATAAAATCTAGGAATTGTGGAGTCGGGTTTGAAAGAAACCATAAAGACAGTGAAGTCCAAGCATCTCTCCAAGATGCTTGTAAAAAAGGACTGTCTACCAAAATCTAAGCATTCTAAGTGCTTATATGGCTTGGTTTTGAGTCCCCACCCAGGCCAGTGCTAGGGTGATAGATTACCTGCATTAACCTGGAACTGTCCTGATTGAGCACTGAAAGTTCTGCATCCTGAGAAACCTCTCAGTCCTAGGCAAACCAGGAGAATTGGTCGCCATACAGGCCACCCAAAAATACATGCCATTTTATCCAGATCTCTTAAAATGTGGTGATCAATGGCCCAGGAATGTTCTGACCATCCCATTATAGCTAAAATTCAGATCTTATCGTTGAGTATAATTTTCTAGAGATTCTTGCTGCCGGGGTTACATAACAATAGAATCAACAGACTTTTAGGGCTAGAAGGGACTTGAGAAAACATCTAATACAATCCACTTGTTTTCTAAGTGAGGGGACTGAGTCATGGAAAAATTAATTTGCTCAAGATTTCTCTGGCTTACAGCACTCACTGACTCTTACCTTTCCCTCCCTATGCTTTAGCCACGTGTCCTCTTCAGTTCCCATGCTGCTCCCTCTGCCTGAAAGGCTTCTGCCCTAAGTCTTTCTAAGTCTTTGCCTGGCTGGCTTCTCATCTTTTAGAAGTCAACTTCCACAGAACTCTATTATAACTGCCTGTTCTTTCCTTCATAGCACGTAAGGCCATTTATAATTGTACATAGACTTATAGACTTATATTTAATGTCTGACTCTCCCACTTAAGTGCAGGCCTTCAGAGTGAGGGACCATGTGAGTTTTGTACACCACTATATACTTAATGCCTAGCACAGTGCTATCAGGTATTTACTGAATAAAGAATGAATTAATGAATGGAAGTACAGGAAATACAGCCCGGACCTTTCGAATCTAGTTAATCCACCACGTAATTTGCTGAGATGCCTCCTGATTAATCAGCAAACATTAAATGAATGCCCATTCAATATACAGTATGTGGCAAATGTTTGTAGCCATTACTTGGCTTTTAAAAATATGAGGTATAATTTTAAAGTCTGAAGAATAAGAAACCAATGAATATTCGATGTGAGAAATCTTCACAAAACCCAAATTAAAATATTATTTATAAATTACTGTTTTTAACTACAATTTACTTACGTTTCAGGGATGTGATTTGCTGCTTAGCAGTGCATTCTATTTGAATTACTGATATAAACTTCTTGTCACAATTCCCTGGGTTAAATAACAAGCATGAATTTACAAACTTTGATAAAATGCCAAAAGAGCTCATTATAAACACTTGAAAGTTCACAATTTAAAACTGAATACAAAACAAAAAATGGGAAAATTTCGTTTACTGAATGATTTTGTAACTGACATTACTTAAATAGCTAAATTTAATTTAATTTCCAAATATTAAGTCTCTGAGGTAACAAATGAATACCTTCCATAATATTCACTATTATTTTCTAAGTGCTTTAGAGCCTGTAGTTAAAAATGGCTTTTAGTAAAGGACAACTTTAACTCCATCTCCTATATGCTGACCTATGACAGCCATGAAAGCTGTTTTTTGTTGTTGTCGCAATTAAAACAATATTTGCCTAAAATATAAAATTTCACATTGTTGAATAAAAAGCCTACAGAAAATAATTGCTTGCTTCTTTTTTGCCAGTCATAATATTTCTGTTCATTTATAAAAATAGCAATATTTTGAGAAAGAATATGATATTCTTCATGTATAATATTTGTAAACTGGCCTTCACATTGGTTGCCCATATAATCTACATATTTTTCTTTGACATTCTTAAGATCCGTGAGATAGATACAGATATTAAAGAAAAAATAAAATAACTAACCTGGCGGTCCAGTGGTTAAGACTTCACCTGCCAGTGCAGGGTGTGAGGGTTCAATCCCTGGTCAGGAAGCTAAGATCCCATAAGCCACGCAGCACTGCCAGAAAAAAAAAAAAAAGAGAGAACTTGCTTTGATTTATTTTATGCTCAAAGTTTTTCTTGGCAGTGGTAGAAATTACTGTGTTTTTCCACTAAAAATATCTAAAGTCTTCGAGTTCTTGAAGTTTCCTAAAAACCCACTGAGAATGCATGAAATGTTTTTCAAATGCTTTTGACACGGTTATTATCTGGAATTTTCTCTTTTTGGGTAGATATGATCATCTTTCTGAAATGCTGACCAAGGTCTTAGATAAGCGTCCTGAAAATGCTGTGGACATCATTGAAAATGTTAGCCAAGATGTGAAGATGGAACATTTTAGTATAAAACTGGATACACTCCAAAATGAGAATGAGATGCTTCCAGCCTATGAAATAGCAGAGAACCAAAAAGCGCTTTTTCTCCAGGGAAATTTAGAAGGAGCTGACCAAGAAATGGAAGATGAAATAGTAAGTCACTCCTGTAAAATTGAATAGGTCAACCTTAGGGTTTTGAGCTTAGTGGGGTGTGGCTTTAAATTCATATCCACTGCCTTTTATAGCGTACTAAATAGTATTGCAGCCTCATTTCACACCACTCATTTCCTTGGTTAGAGTTTCTTACGTTTTCACACAGTGTTTTAGTATTTCAGAGGCTTAGCTGTTTTATATGTTTGTAGGGTTAAACTGCTTGATATCAGAAAAAATGTTTTCTTCATCTTTTATATTCTCCAAAGTACCTGGTACAGATCTGAGTGTGCAGCTGTTTCTTATTAAATATTTGCTGAATGAATGAATAAATGTCACATAATTTAAAATTAGGCTTTAAATCAAGTTGCATATTTTCCCCTTTAATTTACTGGAAAAATTAAAAGAACTTCTAATGTCATTTGCATTCTCTTCCAAGGCTACATCTTCATATTGTGTCTTGACAGTATATATATTATGTCAATGAGACAGAAGAGGAGAGAAATAAAATATTTCTTTTAATCCTCATAGATAAATTGCTGAAAATATTTACAAAGTTGGTGACAGAGATAAAAAGGTATCATTTGAGAATAAAATCAGCTGTATTATTGAAATTTTACCTCCAAATATTTCAAATCAGTATACGCTGTTTCCTAAATGCCTGCATATTTGCAATTTATTCTACTGAGTAATTTATACTGTACATCTACTGAGCTTCTATGTTCTGTTACTATTAGACTATTTAAAACTGTCCTCATACCTGCTAATTTGATGTTTGGAGTAACATATGTTCAGAAAAGAACATAGAGTTCAGTCAAAGAAAGAGGAGGAGTAGGGATATGCACAATAGGTTTACCCTCTAGAGCTCCTTAGCTGTTATAGGGAGACACAAATTGACAGTGAGATATAGAATACTCAGAAGGAACAAGTGATAGCTGTCAAGGATTTGATATTGGCTGACCTTTTCTAAAAATATCTTACTCCAAACACTTGATTATGTAGCCACATATAGTATTGACAAGTCTGGCGGCAAACAGCATGTGGGGATCAAACAGAAGGCAGGCACTCTCATGCAGTTTATCAAAGAAGGTTCAACTCCAGTATGAGAATAGTGCACTGCACTATCTATAGGCACAGTATTACAAGGCAGGGATCTGTGTTCTGAACTAGGTTTTGGGATGAGAATACAGATAAGCTGTCTTGATGCTGGAACCTGAGCCTCTTAACCAGATTCCATCAATTCCTCCTAATAAAGAGTAGGATTGGTTTTAGAGAAAGGATGAACCAAGTCATCAGATGAAGATAAAAAGTTCTGCCTCAGAGAGTAGAAAGATTCAGGAACAGGAAGACACGTAGCTCTTGGAACTCTGTCCCAGACTGGTATGTTTAGAGTATTAATATTTCTATTCATGTCTTTGACCACACCAGAATTCCTGTTCTTAGTCTTCAGCATTCATTTATTCCTTCACTCATTGATTTGCAAACATACCTACTGCATGCTAGGTACTGACACATACACATAAAAAAGACTTTTCTAACTTTACGTTGGTCACAGTCTAGTGAAAGAGGTAAAAAAAGATTAAAGTTATTTGACTACTGCAGTAATAGAGATATGGTGGAAAAAACAGGGGCTTTTGAATTAGATCTGAATTTGAATCCTAGTTCAATCACTTATTCCCTGTGTGACTCTAAATGACTAAACCTTTCCAAGCCTCAGGGATAATCACATGGCAACAACTTGAGGGGTAGAGGTCCTATATATAAAGGATCTGGCACATCCTAGAAACTTAATGAAGAGTAGCAGTTACTACTGCGTTGTTTCGACAAGCTATGAGCAACTAACTGCTATTAGGGTCTGGGCAATGCTTTGTAATGGCAGTGATATTTCACTTGGATCATGAAGGATAAGTAGAAGTTCACCAGGTGAAGACTATAAGGCATAAAATTCTGGGCCAAAAGCACAATAAAATGTCAAGAGAGATTATTTAGCATTTGGGAAACTGACTTCAGATTTGAGGGATTTTGAGTGAAGGAAATGAAGCAAGCAAGGTGCTTTAAAGCTAGACTGCTCACCGTGTATTGATAAGAAATTGATCTCTTGCGTACAGTGGGAAATTAATAGAGGCTTTTAGTAGAGAAAGCATGGTCTGACTTATGGTTTAGGAACATAACTTTGGTAGTAATGTGGAGCAGAATGAAAGAAGAAGGGTTTGAATGGGGACAAGGAAGACAGTATTAGAAGACTTCTGTGACAGGACAAGTAGTCCAGGTGGATACTAGCATGTTAAAGAGGAGGGGATAATGCCAACAGCTCTTTAGGTGGTGGAATCAATAGGACCTTAACTAAATATGAGAGTCAAGGGAGTCAGAGGGAGCAAGGATGACTGAACTTTCTAGTTCGGGAAACTGAGTGATGGTGATATCTTTGGAAAATATTCAGATTGAAAGTTCTCGTGGCTGGCTAGGAATAAGAGTGTGAAATGTAGGAGGAAAGTCAGAGTGAGAGAAGTAGATTTTAAAAACCACATATCACTTGGGTTGGTGTGGGAGAAATCTTCTAGGCATAAAGTGCTGAGTGATGAGATGACTGAAATTTTGAGGACACCGATATTTAGGCCTCAATTAATTAAAAAGACTAAGAAGAAATAGTTATAGAAGACAGAGTAGGATCAGAGCGTGTGGTGCAATAGATCCCAAAGAAACAGTCTTACAATCAGATGAGATTAGGATTGAAAAAAGTCATTATGCTTATTTTGACACTCTATTTTTCAACTCAAGTTATAACACAAATAAGAGCAGATCATTTGTGAGAATAGCAAAGCGCTCTTAATTTCTCAGGGTCTAAAGGTTGTCTTGCCAAGTTATCCCTAGCTCAGTTAAGGTTATTTTCTACTTTCTCAAAAATGTTTTTCTAGAGTTCACTTGAGACTCTTTTTATTTTCCTGTATTTCTTTTTCAGAATTATTTCTGCTTTTCTCATTTTAAACCCAAAATTATTTATCATAAGTAGAAGCAAGCATCTAACTAAATTATGTCTTCGAATGTAGTCATGCCTGAGCGTTTACCTTATTATACGTTCCTTTTATTTATCCTGTATATTACACCCATATTGATTTTTATTTACTCTATATCTTACCATATCCATATCATAAATATTTATTTAGTAAATGTATGATAATATATTAAAAACATATATAAACATATATTTATAAAAATTATTTTCTAAATATCTGTAGGTAGGTTTTGCTATATTTATTTATTTGGCAAATATGGCATTTTAAAATTTTTTAATGTTTTTTGAATTTTATTTTTTACTACAGCAGGTTCTTATTGGTTATCTATTTTATACATATTACTGTATGCTACATTTTATTATTTCAAGATAGTAAAGGGGCCACTTAAATATTTCTTATAAGGAGAGGATGTTGGACTATTTTTTTCCATGGTAGGTTATTACAAGATATTGAATATAGTTCCCTGTGTTATACAGTAAATCCTTGTTGCTTATCTATTTTATGTATAATAGTTTGTATCTGTTAATCCCATACTCTTAATTTATCCCTCCACTCCCTTTCCCCTTTGGTAACCATAAATTTATTTTCTGTGTCTGTGAGTCTGTTTCTGTTTTGTATATAGATTCATTTACATTAGTTTTTAGATTCTACATGTAAGTGATATATAATATTTGTCTTCCCGTCTTACTTCACTTAGTATGATATTCTCTAGGTCCATCCATGTTGCTGCAAATGGCAATAGTCCATTCTTATGGCTGAGTAGTATTCCATTGTATACACATACCACATCTTCTTAAACCAGTCATCTGTGGATGGGAACTTGGGTTGTTTCCATGTCTTGGCTATTGTAAATAGTGCTGCTATAAACATCAGGGTGCACGTATCTTTTGCAGTTGTGTCTTTGTTTTCTTCAGATACATACCCAGGCATGGAACTGCTGGATCATATGGTGGTTCTATTTTAAATTTTTTAAGGAACCTCCATACTGTTTTCCATAGTGGCTACACCAATTTACATTCCCTCCAACAGCGTAGGAGAGTTCCTTTTCTCCTTGTAGATTTTTTGATGATAGCTATTCCGACCAGCGTGAGGTTTGTGGTTTTGATTTGTAGTCTCTAATAATTAGTGATTTTGAGCATCTTTTCATGTGCCTGTTGGCCATCTGTATATCTTCTTTGGAGAAATGTCTATTTAGGTCTTCTGCCCATTTTCTGATTGGGTTGTTTGTTTTTTGATATTGAGTTGTATAAACTGTTTGTATGTTTTGGATATTGACCCCTTGTCAGCAGCATCATTTGCAAATATTTTCTCCCATTCCCTAGGTTGTCTTTATGTTTTGTTAATATTTTCTTTTGCTATGCAAAAGCTTGTAAGTTTGATTAGGTCCCATTTATTTTTGCTTTTATTTCTTTTGCCTTGGGAGACTGATCTAAGAAAATATTGCTATGATTTATGTCCAAGAATGTTTTGCCTATGTTCTCTTCTAGGAGTTTTATGGTGTTGTGACTTATATTCAGCTCTTTAAGCCATTTTCAGTTTATTTTTGTATATGGTGTGAGGGAGTGTACTAATTTCATTTATTTATATGTAGCTGTCCAGCTTTCCCAATACCACTTGCTGAAGAGACTGTCTTTTCTCCATTGTATATTCTTATCTCCTTTGTCGTGGATTAATTGGCCATGGGTGTGTGGGTTTATTTCTGGGCTCTCTATTCTGTTCCATTGATCTATATGTCTGTTTTTGTGCCAAAACCATGCTGATTTGATTACTATAGCATTGTAGTATTGTCTGAAGTCTGGGAGGGTTATACCTCCAGCTTTTTTTCCCCTCAGATTGCTTTGGCAATTCTGGGTCTTCTGTAGTTCCATATAAATTTTAGAATTAATTGTTCTAGTTCTGTGAAAAATGTCATGGTTTTTAAAAATAGGGATCACATTAATGTAGACTGCAAGCAGTTCTCTTATGGATAAAATATTAATCACAGCAATTGTATTCCCAGGCAGAACACTCTCTTCCAAATGTAATGGAGTCAGCTTTTTATTTTGAACAAGCTGGAGTCGGTTTGGGCACAGATGAGACTTATCGCATATTTCTTGCCCTCAAGCAGCTTACTGACACCCACCCAATCCAAAAATGTCGTTTCTGGGGTAAGATCTTAGGTCTGGAAATGAATTACATTGTAGCTGAAGTGGAATTCCGTGAGGGAGAAGATGAAGAGGAGGTGGAAGAGGAAGATGTACCTGAAGAGAGGGACAATGGAGACAATGAAGCTGATGAAGATGAATTACCAAGGTCCTTTTACAAGGCCCCACAGTCTATTCCAAAGGAAGAAAGCAGAACAGGTGCCAACAAATATGTCTATTTTGTTTGCAATGAACCAGGAAGACCATGGGTGAAGTTACCAGCAGTTACACCTGCACAAATTGTTATTGCAAGAAAAATCAAGAAATTTTTCACTGGGCGATTGGATACCCCCATCGTAAGCTACCCACCCTTCCCAGGAAATGAGAGTAATTACTTACGAGCACAAATTGCCAGAATTTCAGCAGGGACTCAGGTCAGCCCTCTAGGATTCTATCATTTTGGTGAAGAAGAAGAAGAGGAGGAAGAAACAGAAGGCAGGCGAGATAGCTTTGAAGAAAACCCTGATTTTGAAGGAATCCAAGTGATTGATCTAGTGGAATCCCTATCCAATTGGGTTCATCATGTACAACATATACTCCCTCAGGTAGGGGCTTTGCAATTCTCAATCTATCATCTAGTCAGCAAATATTTATTAAATTCTGTCTACAATGCATACAATATATACAAGACAAAGGCCTTCAGACTCCAGAGACAATTAAAAAACCTAGTGAAAACACAGAGTACTGTATAATTGCCAAGTAGTATAAACCTGTGATCCAAATGTAAATAAAATAAATATTTCTATGGAGTATTTGACAAGTTACATAAGGATTTAGATTTAGGTGTGTTGTGAAATTATTTTTTATATGTTAAATAGAGATGGTACATTAATTTTGGTAGGAGTTATTTTATTCTATTTTTATAATACAAGGAACTTTTTTTTGCCAAGAATGATAAAAGATTCTAACAAAAACAGTGTTCTATAACAGTTATATAGAACCTATTCTGCCAGTTGTTCTTAATAGCACTTTATATGTATTATCTCATTTAAAACTCACAACTGCATGAAAGACTAATATCCTTTTTTTTACAGATGACGAAATTAAGGCAGAGGGTTTAGGAAATGTCACAAGGGGAATATAGCTAATAAACAACAGGGTCAGATGTGAATGGGCAGAATGGATCCAGAGTCCATACTCTTAATCAATCTGTTAAACTGTCTCATCTGCAGGTAGAAAATCTTCATTATACTTTGATGTACATAAGAGATATTCTTAAATACCTCTAGATGAGTTAATTAAATGAGAAATTATAAGCCCCAAACTCCATACCTAATCTTATTATCACATTTTTGTTATTAATAATAATAATAGTACCTTACCTTCACATAAATCAGTAAAGTGATTACCTTCTTCACCAAGGTTCTAATGATTTTAATATATAAATGTTCTGTAACTTCAAGAAGTGGGCAGATTCTTGAAATAAATAGTACAGTCTTTGCTTAAAATAACATTGATCAAAACAGCTTTTAGTAAATATATGTCGAATGAATGATCAACATGCCACATAATGGGATGTCATGCAGATAATTACTTCAATCCAAAAGAATATTTTGATATTTTAAGGTCCTTGTTAGACTACTAAATCTTCCAATATTTATACCCAGGGTCGCTGTAATTGGTTCAACCCCATACAAAAAAGTGAGGAGGAAGAAGCAGCAGAAGCAGAAGAAGAAGAAGAAGAAAGAGAAGAGCCTGACTACATAGAACAGGAAGTAGGGCCTCCTCTCTTGACACCAATCTCTGAAGATTTAGGTAATTTTACACACTACATGTGTGTGTGTGCGTGTGTGTGTGTGTATAGGCATACATAAGTATGTACACATGTACATACAAGCAAACTTTGGAGGTATTGCGGGATAAATTCCAGACCACTGCAATAAAGTGAGTCAATAATTTTTTGGTTTCCCAGTGTATATAAAAGTTTTGTTTACACTCTACTGTAGTCTATTAAGTGTGCAATAACATTATTTCCCAAAATATGTACATACCTTAATTAAAAAATACTGTATTGTGGGGGGATGAGAGAATTAGGTGAGGGAAATTAAGAGGTACAAACTTCCAGTTACAAAATAAATGAGTCAAGGGTATGAAATGTACAGTGTGGGGAATATAGTCCAAATAAAAAGGCCTTTGTATGGTGACATACAAAGTGGCTAAACTTGTCGTGGTGATCATTTTGAAATGTATAGAAAAAAATCACTATGTTGTGTAACAGGAACTAACATAGTGTTGTAGGTCAATTATACAAAAAAACAAATATACATGCGAACTCAAAGAAAAACAGATCAAACTGGAAGAAAAAATATTGTATTGCTAAAAAATGCTAACCATCACCTGAGCCTTCAGCGACTCATAATCTTTTTACTGGTGGAGAGTCTTTCCTTGATGTTGATGGCTGTTGACTAATCAGGGTGGTGGTTGGTGAAGGTTGGGGTCTTAAAATAAGACGACAAGGAAGTTTACCACATTGACTCTTTCACAAACGATTTCTTAGTAGCATGCAAAGCTGTTTGATAGCATTTTACTCACAGTAGAAAACTGAAGTCAATCTTCT
Source organism: Grampus griseus (assembly GCF_964374135.1). NCBI lineage: Eukaryota > Metazoa > Chordata > Mammalia > Artiodactyla > Delphinidae > Grampus > Grampus griseus. The sequence continues at coordinate 45,603,559 of NC_139007.1, forward strand.
CAAACTCTGCCACTGCTTATTAACTAAGTTTATGTCATATGTAAATCCTTTGTATTCGTTTCAACAATCTTCACAGCACTTTCACCAGGAGTAGATTCCATGTCCATGTCAAGAAACCACTGTCTTTGTTCATCCATAAGAAGCATCTCCTTACCATTCAAGTTTTATCATGAGATTGCAGCAGTTCAGTCACCACTTCTTTTGTGTGTGTGTGTGTGTGTGTGTGTTACACGGGCCTCTCACTGTTGCGGCCTCTCCCGTTGCGGAGCACAGGCTCCGGACGTGCAGGCTCAGCGGCCATGGCTCACGGGCCCAGCTGCTCCGCGGCATGTGGGATCCTCCCGGACCGGGGCACGAACCCGTGTCCCCTGCATCGGCAGGCGGACTCTCAACCACTGCGCCACCAGGGAAGCCCTGGCACCACTTCTAATTACAGTTCTCTTGCTATTTCCACCACATCTGCAATTACTTCTTCCAACTGAAGTCTTGATCCCCTCAAAGTCATCCATGAGGGTTGGAATCAATGTCTCCCAAACTCCTGTTAATGTTGACATTTTGACCACTTCCCATGAATCATATATGTTCTTAATGGCATCTAGAAAGGTGAATCCTTTCCAGGTTTTCCTTTTTAAATTTTATTTGTTAAATTCTCCATTTATTTTTTCCTTCCAGTTGTATTGATATAATTGACATACAGCACTGTATAAGTTTAAGGTGTAAGACATAATGATTTGACTAAAATACATCACAAAATGATAACCACAATAAGTTTAGTCACCACCCGTTATCTCATATAGTTAAAAAAGAAAAATGAAGAAGAATTTTCCTTGTGATGTGACGAGAACTCTCAGGATTTACTCTATTCACACCTTTCATATATAACACACATCAGTGTTAATTATATTAATCATGTTGTACATGACATCCCTAGTACCTACTTAATAGGATGTTTGTACCTTTTGACCACCTTCCTTCAATTTCAATTCCCCCTCCGACAACCCACCATCTCTGGTAATCACAAACCTGATCTCTTTTTTTATGAGCTTTTTTGTTTGTTTTTGAAGTATAATTGACCTACAGCACAATATTAGTTCCTGGTGCACAACATAATTCACCATTGTTGGAGCAGTCAGAACACACACAATATTTATAGAATTAAGTTCTCTGTTTTACATGGGCATGGTTTGTGGTACCCCAAAACAATTACAATAGTAACATGAAAGATCACAGATCACCATAACAAATACAATAATAATGAAAAAGTCTGAAATACTGAGAGAATTACCAAAATGTTACAGAGACACGAGGTGAGCAAATGCTGTTGGAAAAAATGGTGTCAACAGACTTGCTTGATGCAGGGTTGCCACAAAATTTCAATTTGTAAAAAACTCCATACCTGTTAAGCACAATAAAACAAGGTATGCCGTACTATGTATGTATACAATGTAATATATATTTTTATATATATACCAAATACTCTCTCTATATTGATACTATATATGTATATATACACAGGTATTTCCTGCTTTTCAAAAGATAGACTTACACCACTTTGCTTTTATGAGAGAACTACATTAGTACCTATTTTCACTGATAGAAATCCAGAGGATTTTCTCTTTTACGAAGAAAAAAAAAAAGGCAAAAATAGCGTTCAGCACTTGTTTTCCAGTGAGCAGTTATAGAAGCAGCACACACTTCAATGTGTCAGAGGGGCACCTCCAAGCTCCTTCTCCAGGAACTACACTCAGCATCTCAGCATCAAGTTGCCATAGCTTTGAACTGTGCTTGTGAGCTTCTATGCTTTATCTCAGTTAATCTCGTCAATACATTAGCAAGATGTGTCCTAAGGTAATAGCTTCTTCACTCTATGTCATTTCAGCTTAAAAAAGGTTTCATAGGAATGCTCTACTTTTGGATAGCGGGAGAAACCTGTGTACACACACACACACACACACACACACACACTACAGTACATGGTAGGAATAAAGAATGTAATGTAGCTGGCCCCACTGAGAACTGCCTAGGACAGAGGTTGCAGGAGTGCACTGCAGAGGAAGTATAAGGTGGCTCTACCTCTTAGTGGAAATGCTGATAGCTATCTTTTTTATCATTCTTGTTTTGCATTCTACAGATCATAAACACATGACACAGCTAAAATATGAGATACTGTTTTTGGTTTTTTTCTGATCTACTATTGCTTTCATATTCTTTTTTTCTTCCTATTCAGTTTTGGAGCATTCATGCTTATAACCCTAGCTCTCTTTCGTAATAATGATTTGGTCATCACGTATTTTTCCCTCCGCCACATAGGCCTCCTCTTGTAAAACATTTTCTCTGCGTTACAAATGTACACACACATATAAACACACACAAATATATATATATATATATACACGTGTGTATATATATATCTATATAAATGTATACACACATTTTTTTCAAATTTCATTTTTACACGTTCATATAATACCCTCCTGCTCTTATGTTAAGCTGCTAACGTTTTAACTTTATGTCAAGTGTGTATTTTAAGATTTATAAATACAGCTTTTCTGTTACACAGTATATCCTTGTCTATTTAGCAGTTAAGTCTATTTTGAATTTCTCTTTGGTTTACAGAGATGCAGAATATACCGCCTTGGACAACACGGTTATCCTCAAATCTCATTCCTCAATATGCTATTGCAGTCCTTAGATCCAACCTTTGGACTGGAGCATATGCCTTTTCCAATGGCAAGTAAGTATGTGACAACTTACAAGGCTATTATTTTGATTATTTAACTTCTGGAAATTATAAGTTATCACTGGAATGTCAAGTGTGTATGGAATAAGATTAATTCAAACAACATCCATCTTATACAACAAAGCATCAAATTTAGAACATTAGAGTAATTCAGACTTCTGCCTTTTCATCTGAATTATCCAATTAATGGGGCTAAAATATGTTTTTTCTTCTATGATTATTTGATTAATTGATATTCATTTCATGGAGGTAATTCTAAGCAGTATTTAGTTTAAATCTCATCATTTTTGTTGGATATCTTGATAAAAGATAATTTAAAATATGTATGATTTAGGCTATCATTTTCAAAAGAGTTAGGATAAGAGGACAGTAAACGTCCTTTAATTCCTCACCCAGAGCTTACACGTTCGTCTTATGCTTCCATTTCTTACTTAATAACCTAGTGTCAGAAGCTCGGCTGAGCTGGAGAGCTGAGTGGTCAAATGTCAGAGTAGCCATTAAAGCAACAAGTCAGAAATGAAAATGTTAAGCCTTTAATCACTTACTGTGATGGTATAACCAAGTTGAAGGACTGATTCCCCCCACCCCAACCCCGTTCCATTTGCCCCGATGGAATGGCACACTGGTGGAAGGTCAGATGGGTCAGCAGAGTTGTGGGGTCATCTCAATGACAAGCAAGTCCCCACATAAGGCTCCTGCAGTTTTAAGGACCTGTGACCAGAGAAAGGTGGGGAGGACTAGGGAAAAGTACTGGGTACTGAGTCAAGAGTAGGGGAAGTGTCTATAAGGTCTCCCCTTCTCTCACCCAACCCTCATTAGGAAGCCTTGGCAAAGGGGCCTGAAGAAGACCTCTGCTGAAGGCCTCAGATGAAGAGGCCTGGGAATGAAGGCACCTGGGCCAGGAACACAATTGTGTTAAGAGCATGACAGGCCAGAGGGGCCAGAATCCTTGACCACAACGCTCTCTTAGAGATTGCAGTGCACTGGCTATGCACCAAGTCTGGGGTGGAGAGGGCAGTTTCCCCCCCCCCCCTCCGTGAGGCCTAACTATGTAAAGCTTTTGTAATTGCTCAAGGATGGACCTGAAAAAACACACATAGGTTGTTAACCACAAGTCCGACTTCTCACCCAGCCAAGAGTTTTCAAGGCTGGCAACTTCTTAATTCTTTCTAACTCTAAGGAAGGTATGTAATTTTTAACTTCATTGCTTTGTTTTGTTTTTCTGAAAATAATTAAAAGATGAAAGGCTGTGGTCCAGGTGTAGGGTACATTTTGACAGGGTCTGGCCCAATGTTTTCTTAACCAGCTTAAGCAGTTTGGATCATAGTAATTCCCTGTGGTAAAAGAATCATTTAGGGATATTTCATCTCTAATGCATTTAAAATATACTGTACTGTTTTAACATTATGGGACTATGATACTCTAAGTACCTTATCCTTACAGAAAAGAAGGTTCAATTTTTCTTACTGAAAAATTATACAATGATCTACATTTTTTTTTAACTTACAGAAAGTTTGAAAATTTCTATATAGGCTGGGGTCATAAATACAGTCCAGACAGCTATACACCTCCAGTTCCACCACCAGTTTATGAAGAGTACCTCAGTGGACCAGAAATTACAGAAATGGATGACCCTAGTGTGGAAGAGGAGCAGGCTTTCAGGGCTGCACAAGAAGCAGCTGTAAATTCAACAGAGGAAAATGAAGAAACTGAGGAAGATGAAGATGAGGAAGATGACTATGACTAATAAAAATAAAATTAGCCCAGTTTTATGAGACTGATACACACATACTCCTTATTTGGGACTGATATATATATATATATATATATATACACACACATACACATATACATATAGTTGCCTATATATATACATATATATATATATATAGGCAACTACTGATGTGCAAAATACCATTCCTTGAAAATATAAAATTCGGAATTTTGTATGTAGAACTATTAATATGTACTTTTAGAAAGATACTCAATGGATTTTTCAGAGGCTAAATGACATTTTCTTACATTACTGTTTCGATGGCTGCAGCTAATGGCATATGTGCCTCTATATTTTTTTCTCTTTTTTTTTAAGTCTCAGGTTGAATTTCTAATATGGCAAACATGGAAATACATAACCCACAAAAGCTCCTTGGGAACGTAAATATCTTTTGCGCATCAAGGAATACTGAGACCAAAAATATTGAAAATAACTAAATTAGAGCGTGTGTTCTTAAGCAATCTGTGATATTGTATGCAAATACTGTGTGTATGTATATACATCTATATATATATTCCCCCACTGTGGGGAGAGGGTACGTAACTCCACCACCTGCTCAAAGACTGTGGGAACATTCAAATTTTTTAACTCTTTTGCTTGTTGCTTCTTAAAGAAATGTCTCAATGTAACTCTTCTTTCATCCTATAGAAACTGGTTTTATCTGATTTCAGGGAAAACAATTTGCACAGAGATGGCTAGCTGGGACATCCGAAGACTTCAAACTGATACCTTCTACCACTGCTTTTCTAAAATTAGTTATTTCCATTAACCAAAATAGTATTTTTAAGTTCTATATGTGATGTGCCAGGCACTGTGGGGCTACTGTTAAAAACTAGACATTGCTCCTGAAATCTTCACGCTTACATTCAAGGAGGGAAACATATAAAGGTAGATAATTCGAATAGCAGGTATTGTGATACAAATATTACACCATAGGACAGTGTCTGTCAAACTCTGTGGTGAAGAACCAATTAAAAAAAAAACAACTGCTAATCCATGGCTATTATCTGTGTAAAATAGAATAAAAGTATGTCAGCAATTGTAACTTCTATAATTATCTTGTCACAGACTGGCGGTTTGCAGCTCAGCAATCTATACTTTGAGAAACGTTGCTTATCAAACACTTAGAAGGTGCATTTAATCCAAACTTGAGCAGTTCAGGAAGCATTTCTAAGCAGAAGCCCTTCTAAGAGGAGAACTAAGGGGGTAAAGGCCCTAGGCAGCACCAGCTGTATTTTGGCAAAGGTCTCTAGGCTGAAAGGAGTGAAACTTTGAGAGTGGGGAGAGATGAAACTGGAGAGGTATGCAGGGCCCAGATTGTGTGGGATGTTTGGATTTTAACAATGAGCAATGAAGAGGACTCAACTGGAAGTCACAAAATCGCATGTGTATTTTAGAACGGTTTGCCTTCCGTGTGGAAGATGGACTGACAGAGGATCAAGACAGGGAGCCCATTTAGGAGGTTATTACATTGTCTAGGTAAGAGATAATGATGGCATGAAGGAGCGTAACTGCATGGGAATATAGAGTAGAAACCTGTTTACCAGTCTGGATGACAGAATATTAGAAATGATAGCTTCCAGAATTTTCCAGCTGGCAATATTATTTTTTAAGACTATGAAGGTTATGGTTTTGTCAGTTCTTGCTGTTAATACACACTATTTTTTTTAAACATCTTTATTGGAGTATAATTGCTTTACAATGGTGTGTTAGTTTCTGCTGTATAACAAAGTGAATCAGCTATACATATTATTCATTCTTGGAGTGCAACTTTCTGTATTTGATGCCATAAATAATATTTATAGAACTTCATTCAAATAAGTTCTTGTTCATTTTTTCATGGGGCAGTAGACACTTATTGCTTTTCTTTTTTGTTATTTAATATTCATTTCTTCATCTGCCCGGATTTCCTTTTGAGAAATTGCCTCTGTCCCATGGCATACAGTCACATGCTAATCAGATGTGCCCTCTCTGGAATCTGAAATTTGAGCAGACATTCTACCTCTGCTCCTAACCTGATTGACCCTGCTGTAAATTATGCCATATTCCAGCCCCTACTGTTGCCTTTGTTCTAGCAGAGTTCCCTAGTTACCTATGGATTCTGTGAGCTTCTGATAATTTGAATGAATTCTCTTCTGCTTAAATTGGCCAGAGTAGGATTCTAGCTTGCAACCTTACATGGCAAATCCAACAGAATCTGAAAGTTTCTTTCCTACAGGACACATTAAACACAACACTCTACATCACCGTTGTATAAGTACGAGTGTAAATATTTAACAAAAGCAAATCCCTCTTTTTAGAGCTATGCCTATTAAATATTAAGGTTATTTCTAAGTAGTGAGGAGGGAATTTCATTACATATATAATACAGAAGAAAGCAGAATGCTATAATGGTAAGAGCCTGGAGGTGAGCAGTCTGGGTTCACACTCTGGATGATGACCACTTTCTTGTGCAAATTACTAATCTCTCAGAGTTTCAGCTTCCTCACAAGCTAATAACAGTACCTGTCTCACAGAACTATTTTGGAGATTAATTAATACACACAAAATACTGCGAATACCTAACACAAGTAAGAACCCAATAAATAGTCATATGACTATAATACAAAACCAGTTTCTGAAACATGGATAAGAAATATAAAACCCACAATGCAAACAAGATATTTTATTGGAATATCTACTAAACAATGGAGTACTAAAGGTATAATTTAGAATTTTAGAAATTAAATGGAGTATTTAGAGAATTCATATGTTGTATTAAAAGTTTAATATCTGAATTTGGAAAATAAAGTAAAATTTCACAATCACTGAAATGCTTACTTCTTCAAGGGATCTTCTCGGCTGTAAAGACTTGAGAAGCTTGTCTCCTGGCCTTGAAAAGAAATTTAAAAAAATATTAGTAGTAAGGGAGAAGTCAATTAATTAAAGTATGTATTAATTTTATAATACAAAAAATCTGGAATTTTTTCCAAGATAATGAAAATTCCTTAAGGAATATTACAACTTCAAATTTAGGAAATTAGGAAAAACATTTTTAAAGCCAAGCCATTAAAAAATTTAAAAAAATTCCAGATAAAGACAAAACACAAAGGATTAAAAAGAAAATAACACCTTTTTTATGGAATAATGAATCAAAATTAAAAATCCTGGCTCAAAGTCAGAGAGAGGTAAAAACAGAGAGAAGGAGAGATAGAGATGGGGCTACAAGCAGAGAACCACCACCAAGGTCTCACTTTCCAAGACCAGAAAGCTAACAGCTAAATAAAATGTGCAGCTAGCCTCCATGATATTGGGTAGGCCAAAAAGTTCACTCGGGCTTTTCCATAACATCTTAACCCCACCTATGATGTCAAAAGTTATCGGTATATTGGTGAACAAGCATCTTGGTATTTTGTAACAGTTAAAATGAACCTCTAACTTTATTCAGCCAAATTAATGATAGGGTGAAAAAAATGAATGCAATTTTGGTATTTAAGTCATTGCAAAGAAACCTCTAATGTATCGTAATTAAACTGAAGAACGTCTTAAACAGTCCTTGCCTGTATATCCCAAGTTGTGATGCTGAAAAGATTACTCTAGCTCTATCTCTCATTTCAAACAATTTTAGTCCTTTCCCTCATGATCCTATTATTCTTCATAAACGCTCCTTTCTACTGCTCTATCTCTTCTCTCTTTAGAGGGAAACAAATGTGAAGTACTCTAATAGGGACATTTTTTTTTTCTTTAAGATTTGAGAACTGTGCATTTTCTAGACTTGATATGCTACCACATAGCTTCAGTTTATACAAGTGGAGGGTTTCCAATTCCTAGGAATTCTTCTATAATGTACTACTCATCACTTAAATGCAAGGGATAAAGAGGTAACTGTATTGAAGTTAATTTCTGGAATTGTATATATCCAATAAGTAAGTGTATGTGTCCTATTAGAGTACTTCACTCTCTCAATAGTGTGATATATGTATCTCCAATAGTTCATCCAACATATCCAAGTGCCTAACACAGAGCCTCAGGAATCACTAGAATCACATTTAATAAACAGTAATTATGAGACCAATATGAGTTAGAACTCCTTGGATTAAGTTAGCTTTTTCTTACCATATATGTTGCCATTTTTCATTACTCCCCTGACATTAAAAACTAAATTATGTATTATAAAATTAAATATTTTTGTGAAGCTCTAAGTAAAATATTTGACAAAATTAGGTACCATTTGAAATTTAAAGATGTTCATTCCAGAAATTAAATGACATACAAAATATCTTTGCCAACCTAATGTTACAGAATGAGGTGTTAGGAGTTAGCTAAAAATTTTATACTCTGAAGTCCAACCTGTCCAAGCTTCACATAATAAATATTTAGATACTTACAATTTTCTCCTCTGAAGAAAGAACACCCTCTACTGCCACTATCTGGTACTGCTTATGTTTTAAATTCCCCACAAATTTCCGAAGTTGCTTGACACTGCTAGCTTCCATGTCTTGTTTTAAGAGTTTCTGCATTTCTCGAGAAGGACATCCAGGATCAAATACTAGTAAACATAATGTTCGGTTTTTTCTCTCTTCAATTCCAACAACTGTTTGACTATGACCTATCAAAAAATCAAGTAAGAGCTATATATATATGTATGTGTGTGTGTGTGCGTGTGTGATATCTACTTATATGTAGCTATATACAGATATGTTACTATATATACACACACACATATAGACACACTATATACACTTTCTATATATAGTGTGTGTGCACATGTGTATTTAGAATATAAATACAGTCAGTCCCTCTGACATATAGGTTATCTGAGTTCTTTCAGTTCTAAGACACTTTCAGTTTTCTTTGTTCAATTTTAGTTTTCTAAAGGCTTCATGGCAAAAAATTCTACTTTCACTATGCCGTATATTTTAGTTTTTCTTTCCTAATCCCATAGTCCTTCTTATTCAAATTATCTCAGATGAATGGATTTGAAATTTACCTACTGAAGAACAAAAAGTCTCATGGTTCCAAAAGGTAAACAAGAGTCAATTTATACATACCAGAACTTCAATGGGAAGGGCTTAAACTTTCTAGCTTGTATCCTGAACAATGCAATTCCTAATATTTACTTCTCCTTCCTCCTGTCAATCCAAATCATCCATTTGACAAATTTTATGAAATATCCATATGCCAGGCACTATTCCATGCAGTTAGTGATACAAAAGCAAACAAAACAAACACTTCTGCCTTCATGGAGCTTATATTCTAATAGGAAGGAATTCTCCACAAACAAGGTAAATAGGTAAAGTTTATATATATCATGTTAGATAAAGAAAAATAAAGCAGGGAAGAGGGATAGGAAATGCCATTGTTGGAGGGGGGTAGAACAACAAGATGAATTTTTTAAAAAGATGGTCAGGGAAGGCCTCACTGAAGTGAGGTAAAGCCTTGGAAAATGTAAAGGATGAACAATAAAGGGAGAGTGAACCAGGTGGCCCTGAAAATACCAAGGACATCATCCATTACTAGAATGTGTCATGATGACAATACAGCTCTAAAAATAAGAGTAATGTCACAATACTCCTCTCCTCCCATTAATTATCAGAATCTTAACGTATCCTAAAGCAAAAGCCAATTGCCTGTCTCATAAAAATAAATTGTCTTATAAGTTATACTTAGTATCTGTAAGTTATACTAACCTTGATGTTGAAGATAGATAGGAGGTTTAGATGTAAACAGTACTTTCGGACTCCCTTCTCTCTCTGAAGAATAGTAGCTCAATATCCATTCAAATAAGCGAGGGTGTGTACCCAAAGGGCCAGTTGACTTGTGAAAGTCAATAATACGACACCTATAAAAAAAATTGACAAAATGGATTATTTAGAAAAATATTTAAAAAAATTTTTTCATCAATGGAGTTATAAAATACAAAAAATTCTTAATTTAGAATTAATTTTATTTCATCATCATTTTCTTAAGAAGAAATAAAAATTTTATTATTTATCGGAAAACTTATTTTATGAGGAAATTATTTAAATAACTTTTAAGGTTGATGACAGATATAAAAGTTACAAAAATTTTCTGACATATAAAACTTCCATTAGTAGTAAATGAGGGTCATACTTGATTTTTAAAAGTCTACCTATAACCTGAGACATAGGGACTTTTACTCCAAAGTCTCTAAACCCGATGATCAATTAGAAGCCGACCTCTAATTATAATTCCTCAACAGCCATTTGAAGCTATCAACAATATCCTAAATATTTTTCCTGTCAGTTCTCTCAAATTTCAATAATAGACAAGAAAAGAATACCTGTAAAGATCATAAAAAACCTGTATGTACCCCCATCTATACATCTATCTATCTATCTCCTATTTGGCAACAGACCATGGTGGTACTGTTTCCTCAAGAGGAAGTCAACCATGAATAAACCAAACTATTTTAAACAGGAGCACTATTTACACTTCTCAACAACTATTTTAAAAAAGGTCGAATATAAGTAAAAGCAATTAATATAGAGTCATGAAGCTTAAGGCAAACTTTCCATTAAAGATGATCATAAGCATCTATCTCCGATGTCTCTTGAAAGCCGAGGTCCGCCAGTCAACTTTTTAGTGCCTCATTCTTCACTTTAGGAACAGACAGCTAAGGATTTTTAAAAGTTACAAGAAAGCCTTCCAAATGGAAAAGACTAAAATAAATAGACATGAAAGCAATTTAACATGGAGGATACAGAAAAATGCAAGGAATAGAAAAAAAGAAAATGTTGGAAAAAAATTTTACAACCATAAAAGAATACGATGGTATGAAATTACCCCTTAAAATTAAAAACATGATTGTTAAAATAAAAATTTCAATAGAGTAGCTGGGAGATAACGTTGAGTAAATTTAGATAGTAAAACAAAATCAAAGAAAGTCAAAGAAGTTCAGTGGCCAACTAACAGGAGTTCCAGAAAGAAAAATAAAGAAAATGGAGGGATCATAATTATCAAACAACATTTAACCTCTAAGCTCTTACTACATGTCAGTCATAGTCCTAAGGACATTATTATCTCATTTAATTATCACTACAACTCTATGAAGCAGTAACTATTTACATGTTCTTTTATCAATGGTGGGACTAGGACAAGTTAAGTCGTAGAGCTAGTAGGCAGAAAGCTAGAATCAATTGTAGGCAATCTTACTTCAAAAAGTCTAAGCCCTTAACCACTATACTGAGATCTTATAGCCTACAATTCCAGATTCAAAAGGAAAAACAAATGCCCAACACAATGAATCAAAGCCCCACATCCAATGGTGAATTTTCATAGTATCGGGGCTAAGAAAAGATGCAAAAAAACTTCCAGAGAAAATAAATAGGTTATACACAAAGGAACAAAAATCAGATGGCAGCTTACCTTCTCTTTAGTAATACTGATTGCTAGAAGTCAACAGAGTAACAACTTGATCTGATTTGAAAATGATTTTGGATTAAGAATAATACAGCCACACAAACTATCACTTACGTAATAAGACTAGGTACCATTTCTTAGAAGGCTAATAAAGGAAGTGTTCAAGCAAAAGAGAGTAATCCAAAAAAGAGAGACACATGGAATCCAGGAAAAATCCAGGACCCAATTCAAGAAAACAGTGAAGAAATGCAACATGATTAGAGCTGTGGAAGGGATCTAGAAGGCAAATAATGCAGACTAGAGCAGAGGAAAGACAGCTTCAAGAAAAAGGTGTCCAGGAATAAGGAGCACCTCAGATTTCATGATAAATGGAGTTTTTGGAAAAATTTGACCATGATGCAGCCAAACTGTAAAACGGAAAAGGAAAGGCAATTCTTACCTCAAAGAAAATTTTAAAAAGCTTTTCAGGAAAGATATAAAATCAGCAATGAATAATATTTACACAGTCATGATGTAAACCCTGACTTTAACTTAATAAAAACTGAGATTTAACCATATTACAAAAATTGAGGGGAAACAGATGGGAGATATAAGGAGAATGCAATAGACAATGTCTAAAAGTGACAAACCAAGAAAGGCCATGAAAGCATATTATTTAAAAACAATGTAAGTGGGCTTCCCTGGTGGCGCAGTGGTTGAGAGTCCGCCTGCTGGTGCAGAGGACACGGGTTCGCACCCCGGTCTGGGAAGATCCCACATGCCGCAGAGCGGCTGGGCCTGTGAGCCATGGCCGCTGAGCCTGCTCGTCCCAAGCCTGTGCTCCGCAACGGGAGAGGCCAAAACAGTGAGAGGCCCGCGTACCGCAAAAAACAAACAAACAAACAAACAAAAAAAACAATGGAAGTGACAGCTGCCTCTGAGAGACAGGACTTGAGAATAGATAAGAGCATGAAATGGGGAATGAGTTGCTGGTTTTCATTGTAAGTCTTTCATTTTAATGCTACTTAAATTTTATTTTTTAACTATCCCTTTGATAAAAAAAAAAACCACAATAACAAAAATTTCCCAGATATGACAATAACATTAACTTGGTTTTTTAGGTACATACTTTATCCTTAGGGAGGTCAGAAGTGTATATACTTCACATGCTCCAATCCAGGCCTTTGTTCCCTGTAACCTGTTATTAAGTTGAGAGGCACCCTGGGGATCAAAACCTTCCTTCCATGCATCTTCAATCATAGACTGAATTTTTGGAATGCAAGGAACCGACATACCTAAAATTATACAAAGCAAATATGTAATATGACAGTAAAGTACTGAATAATATCATTTAGCAGTACACCATACATTCTACAGGAACCTACAGTTTTTATGCCATTATTTCTGACATCTTCTACCATATCATTTTCTCTTCCTTCAACCAGAATTCAGGTTTTTAATGTAAATATCCACTAAAATACATCTTTATTAAAGCTATTAATTGTGCCTACTATATATTAATTCATTCCACATCAAATGTACTTTATCAGATGATAAGTTCAGGGTATCGTATTTCACATACCTTTCAAGCAATCATCATAAGCATCATTTTGCAATAATGATGAAAGCAGCATTTGGAAATTTCTGTAACCACAACCCCAACCTTTGTCACCAAAAGATGACTGAAAGTGATCCACTACTGTAGAAAGCCACACACGCCTCACATCTGTGGCAGCATTCTGATAATACCTATAAAGTGCTTCCATAATTCCTAAAGTGAAAAAGAGATTTAGAAAGTTTAGAGGGATATCATCTTTCTATGGCTGTCTCATATATTTCTAATATCAACCTCTTTCTCAAGGGCCACATCTAAATCCTGTTGATTCCATCTTCTTTATCTTTTTACTGATATAATCTTGGTTATTGTCCTGCTTATTTACTACTATGAGAGTTTCCTAATACTAGCATATTACTTATTATGCTGAATTGAAACTGTTTGCTTCCTTCACTTCTGCATCTGCAGGGCCAGCACATAAAAGTACACTGCTGAATGAATGTTCTTGACCCCCCATTTTATTATACATTCTGCTGGACATCATTCTTTCTGAAGCTCAGTCCTAGTCAATTTGCTCTCAATTTAAAAACTTCAATAGCTTCCTATTACCCATGGAATAGTTTTAATCCATGGTATATGAAGCCCACAGCAGGCTATCCTCTAACTTATCTTTATTTCAAACCACTCTTCTTGCCACAATTTTGGCTGTGGCCTAACTGAACATGATTTTGACCATGGAGTTTTCATTCAATCACAATATTTACTAAGCACTTTTAAAATACTTAGCACTATGCTAAGCATTGAGGATACAAAGTATTATGACAATATTCCTTAAAACCTCCTGGACCCAGATTATAATAAGTGCTATAGCATGAATAACAAGGTGTTAGGACAGGGTACATCTGATTCTATCCCTTTCCTCCTTCTAGTAACTCTCCCTATATTTCAAAATCCTACTGATACCTTCAGAAGCAAATGCTACAGTCTTTGTAAACACTTTTCCTGATTCCATAACCCCAAACAAAAAGGTCCTCTTTTTCTGAACAATCACTACATTTTACTTGTGTCTCCTAGGTACTGGTCATATTTCATGGCAGAATTCTACAGTTCTTTGTGTATACTTTACAGACTCTGGGAAGCTTATTGGCAGGAAAATCTTATTTGGATAGCCCATACTTTCTCACATAGAACATGGCACCAAAAAGGCAATCACTAAATACTTTACTTGAATGAAGATTATCCTATAGGAAAATGGGTTTTTGTCTTTAAGAAGGCAGAGTCAATAAATCAAAACAATTAAAGGAACCAAGAGTTGTAGCTGTGCCTACACTATGAAGGACAGAAATATAGACCATTATAACCATTTCCAGGGAACTTAAAAAGATTAGACTCACCGTCAAGAAAAAGAACAATTAAAATGCTATATAACTGAGTACTAAATGTTGTAGCATGGAATGGGTACTCTAGGAATTCAGAGAAATTAATGTGAGATTCAGTATCACAGACTTTGATAAAGAGATCAAGATTTGAGAGACATTTAAGAGTGAGGTGGAATAATAGAAAAATAGGGAAAAAAAGTAATGTACATTCTAATATACTTTGGCATAGTTACTACTAACTCAATGATGCCTCATTGTGTATGTAATACTGTCCTAGTAACCACATCATAGCACTTGCTTTTAAAGGAAAATTTCCTCATAATTAAAGTTCTTTATTTCTTCGCACCTAAATGTCTTTAGATATTTTCCAAGATGAATGTACCTTCTGTTAAATTCTATTCTATTCTATATAGAATATAGAATGTTAAAATAATGAGACTCTTCAAATGAGAGCAGCTTCAATTAACATCTGCATAACTAACAAAAAATACAAATTTTATTTGGAAGTCCGGATTTCCTGGATCTGGATTTCTTTTTCCTTCCCAAGGTTAGGGAAGTTTTCAGAGAGCCAGTGTCTCCTGGAGGGGAGCCTTACACACGGCTGGTGTCCTGGTTTTTACGCCTGGTACCCCAGCTTTCACAGCTGCCACCCTGACAGCCTGATTCTGGTGGCCAGGAGGGCTTGCATTCCTGGGTCTCACAGGACTATGGCAATCGGGAAGACAATTCTTAGAAGGCCGCCATCTCCAGGGCACTGCACAGACAAAAAACTGAGGCATATCCCCAAGTCTTTCTCTGAAGGCAGCCTCTTTCTTTGTCTTAGAGATTCAGCCTGGGAGGCAAGCTTCAGGATTGGCACATATCTAGTGGACTAGGGAGCTGCTCTCAAGGAACGAAGGCTGTGGATGCCACCTTGGCATTCTCCCTCTTACTCCAGCTTACCAGTAACTTCCAGAAAAGAGCCCATACACTTGTGTGCAACCCTGATTTTTGCGATTGTCACCCAGGGGACACTGCCATATCACCTGGTCAGCAGGCCTTATACTAGCAGTCCAACAGGACTGTATATATTTGTATACTTTTGAAAGCTGTTGCAGCCACTATTGAAAACAGTATGGAGGTTCCTCAAATAAATAAAACTAGAACTACCATATGATCCAGAAATTTCACTACCATATGACACAGCAAGCCAATCTGTTTCAGAAGAAAACAAAAATACTAACTTGAAAAGATATATGCACCCCTATGTTCACTGCATAACGGTTTATAATAAACAAGATATAGACCCTAGGTGTCCACTGAAGGATGAATGGATAAAGAAATTGTGGTACACATACATACACGCAAAGGAATGCTACTCAGCCAGAAAAGAGAATGAAATTTCACCATCTGCAACAACACGGATGGACCTGAAGGGTAATAACGCTTAGTAAAATAAGTCAGAGAAAGACAAATACTGTATGTTATCACTTATATGAGGGATCTAAAAAATAAAACAAAGGAATGTAACAAAACAGAAACAGACTCACATATATAGAGAACAAATCAGTGGTTAACCAGTGTGGAGAGAGAAGGAAAAAGGGGCAAAATAGGGGTAGGGGGTTAAGAAGTACAAACTACTACGTATAAAATAAATAAGCTACAAGGATATATTATACAGCACAAGGAATATAGCCAATATTTTATAATAACTTTAATCTAAAAAGTACTGAATCACTATGTTGTATACCTGAAACTAATATAATATTGTAAATCAACTATACCCCAATAAAAAAAAAATTAATGTAACAACAACAACAAAAAACAAAATGAGAAGAGATAACACACACATACATACATACAATGGAATATTATTTAGCCACAGAACAGAATGAAATCTTGCCATTTGTAACAGTGGAGGGACCTTAAGGGCATTATGCTAAGTGAAGTAAGTCAGACAGGGAAAGACAGATACTGCATTATCTCTCTTACATGTGGAATCTAAAAACACAACAACAAAACAACAACCACCACCACAACAAAAACAAGCTCATGGGTACAGGGAACAGACTGGTCTTTGCCAGAGGCAGGATGTGGGGGGATGGGAGAAATGAGTGAAGGGAGTAAAAAAAAATCTTTAGCACTAAATCGATTACTTCTAAATAAAAAGGACACAGTACATTACAGGTCAGTGTTCTTCAATCTTTTACAGATATATTTATTTTAAATTATACATACACTCCTATATTCTCCAGTAACTCTAAAACATATGTATAAACAGAAATTAAAGGATACCATAAATTAAAGACAAGTAGAAGTTCTAATATTTTCTTCCTATATACCCTAATGCATCATATTACACATCTGCTGGGAAGTCCTATCCTGTATGGAAACTTTCTGCAGGGAGACCCTTGAAGTATAAAGACAGCCTTCAGAAACAGACGTATGGATATATGAAAATATGACATATGTGTTACAAATACATGGAGACAGTACAGATTTGCTAAGTGGTACTGAGATAAACAAGCAATAACAACTTAGTATTATAAGTATCACTACAAATAAGGGGCAAAATTAGATCCATACCTTCTCTTTCGCTCACTCAACTTTTTCCCTCCTTCCCTCTCTCTCACACAGACATATGCACAAATAAATTCCAAGTTGATTAAAAGTCAAAATATGAAAAGCAAGGTATAATTTTTTTTTTTAGTAACGGCTACTTTATTTTATTTTATATTTTTGGCAGTGCCGCTTGCGGGACCTTAGTTCCCCAACCAGGGATCAAACTTGTGCCCCCTGCAGTGGAAGTGCGGAGTCCTAACCACCGGACCACCAGGGAATTCCTGAATATGAAAAGCAGGCATAAATTTTTCTTTTGTTTTGTTCTATTTTTTTTAATTTTAGTTTATTTGATTGAAGTACAGTTGATTTACAATGTGTTAATTTCTACTGTACAGCAAAGTGACTCAGTTATACATATAATATTCTTTTCCATATTATGGTTTATCACAGTGAGTTGATTTTTATGTGCTAAAATCACTTCCAGTTGGCATAAAAAAATACCATGATCTATGTGAAGGAACTATCTTTTTAAAAAAATATATACTTTTTTAAAAACTTTTTATTTTATATTGGAGTATAGCTGATTAACAATTTTGTGATAGTTTCAGGTGTACAGCAAAGTGATTCAGTTATACATATACATGTATCTATTCTTTTTCAAATTCTTTTCCCATTTAGGTTGTTACATAATATTGAGCAGAGTTCCCTGTGCTATACAGTAGGTCCTTGTTGGTTATCCATTTTAAGGGTATAAATATTTAAAGACAATATAAAGGGATATGTTTATGATCTCAAAGATGGGGGGGTTTCTTAAACAAGACACTTAGAAAACAAATAAAGGGAAAGATTAAGAAATTCAATTATATTCAAATTTAAAATTCTGTCTAATTGAAGACACCATGTACAAAATTTAAAGGCAAATTATAGATTTGAAGAAGATATTTGCTCCTCATATAATCAATGAAGAATTAGTATCCTGAATACTTAATGGACTTCCAAAAATCAATAAGAAAAGGACAAACAACCCAACAGAGAAGGGGAAAAGGAAGGGACTAGGTTATTTACAGAAGAAACTAACTCAGGAGTAATCCGAGAAATACAATTAAGAGATGTATCCTCCTCTCATGCCCTATTAAATGGCAAAAATTAAAAAGTGTCACGATACAAAGTATAAGTCAGAACACACTGATGCTAATGTAGATTACAACCATTTTAGAAAACAACTCCATAATACCCTTAACAAAGTTAATTATGCAAATACCCTTTGATCTAGTATTTCCAGTCTGGATGTTAGAGAAACTCTTGAGGGGGAAACCTGTTCACAATTTGTAAGAATAAAACACTGGAAACAACCTAAGTATACAAGGAAATTCTATACAGCAATCAAAATGAATGAAGTACAGTTATAAGAATCAATATATTTAAGCAAATTCAATTAAAGCATACATATTGTATACCAATTTACACGTAGTTTAAAATATAAAAGATTATGTATTATTATGGAAACCTACATATAAGATAAAATTATTAAAACATAAATGAGACTGATAAATACCAAATTCAGGATAATGATTCCCTTTGTGGAGGACAGAAATCAGAATGAATGAGGGGTACGCAAGGGGTTTAAAATACATATGAAAGGGTTTACAGGTTTAAAACATTAAATTTCATAAAAACTGGGTGGTGGGAACAAAGCTGTTTCCATATAATTTGGTTTTTTTTTAAACTATACTAACAGACATGTTAAAAAAAAATGTTAAAAACATCAGGAAAAATGGCATTCTTTGCAACAAGACAGATCTGATTGTGAATACCAGCTGGGCCAATAACTAGCTATGTAACCTTACCTTGGGAAAGTAATTTAACCTAAGTCACAATGACCTCATCCAGAAAAATCGAAGAGTACACAAGATTTTTCTTTTGAGAGTTACATGATACAATATATATAAAGGTCTTAGTATCTAAAACTGTACTGAACAATACGGTAGAAACTATTTACAGGTGGCTATTTGAACACCTGAAGTGTGGCTTGTCCAAACTGAGATGCCCTGCAAAGTAAAATACACATTGGATTTTGAAGAATTGTAAAACATCCCATTAACAGTTTTTAATACCTATTACATGTTGACATATTATGGACACGCTGGAAAAATATTAAAATTAATTTCACCTAGTCCTTTTTACTTTTTCTAATGTGACTACTGGAAATTTAAAATTATTTATGTGGCTCACATTCTACTAGACAGCAATTGTCTAGAACATAGTAAGCACTTAAAAACTTTTCTAAAAGGTTTGTTTCCAAATGTCAAATAAATTGACACAATATAAAAGTGAATTATTTTTAAGTGAATTATTTACTATAAAAATAAAAGTTCAGGAGTTTTAAAACAACAAACAAAAAATTACTTGAACACACAGTCTCACCTAAAACTATATAAACTATGGGTTATGAAAATTACACAAAATTCAAATAATTCTGATTATTACTTCAGTGTGTATGGAATATTAAAACCATGATTTGGATGTTTAAATACTCACCAGAAGTTTTTGTTTTTCCATCATCAATACCAATAGCTAGTGATTCCATCATATCAGCTTTTCTTCTATGAAATTCAGATGGATGCATTCTTCCCCTATTTACTTCTATCTCCATATTTCGTAGCTGCTGTTGCTTGTACCCTCCAGAATTATTTAAACCATATTGTCTCTATTGAACATAAAAACAAATGACTTAATTTTTATGTCCCTTTACATTAATGAGGATGGAAACTTCCCACTATTTTTTATATCTGGAAATATATTTTGAAACATTCTGGTTTATAGACATTTATACAAGTCAACTTAAAGATTTTTATGAAAAATAAATCACACACAAAAAAATCCCTAAGTTAATAGCAGCCTTTCTCTACAAACAACCATCATGGTAAGAGACTTGTTTTCCTTGTAGTAGGGAAAGTAGAGAATCCTGTCTTCCTACTAATGGTACTGTGAAAGGCAGATGAGTTCTGACCACATTGCTGATTTTTTCAAGACAACCTGTCAGTACTTGTTATTTGGTTCCTAGGCTAGCCTACAAAGGCCTACTTAATCCATAATTCATTCAGGTATTCATTCTATGTAGTGAATGAACTATGTTTTTGCACACTGACAATAATATGTTAAAACAGCCCCTATGGAAAACATTTCTGAGATCTGAAACAAGTAACCTGCAAACTTACATAATAAACTCCCTTAAACACCGAAAAGTTTTTGTATTGATAAATGTTTCAAAATTATATAAGGCAAAGACGACTTAGGAAAAGCCAACTTTCTTTTCTCCTCTGAATCCTGGTGGGAAAATAATTTTGCAAATAAATGAATCATGAATGAGAAAAATAGCCTAAATTAGATATTCCAAAGGAAGAATAGCCATGTCTAAGATACTGGAGAAAAAAAAGTAAGAGGTCAAATAAGATCAGGAAGATTATGATATGTACAATGCATATTAGTATTTTAAAGGCTTTGAGAAGACCCCAAGTACACAAACCTGTTTAAGTGGACACTTTCAAACCTATTCAATCATAAACCCTTTTTACTCATACATTACCCTATTAGCACATAGAAAAAGAACACTCAAAAACTATATGAGCATTATTAACACAGATGACATCATAGTCTACAGCAAATTAGGTCTGAAAAAAGTAGAAAAAGATGTTAAAATTTTTAATGCATTAAAAATATAATAGATGCTACCAGTTTAGTTCAACAGATACCACCACTCACCTAAAAAAAATGAAGTCTCAAACATCATCAAAAAGCATTTTCCATTAAAAATGGTTCTTTCTAAATGCCTGAATTGCAATCACTAAAAGAATTTAAGACTCAGGAGACATTAATTCTAAGTTTCTGTTTTAAGTACCTATACAAACACTTAAAATTCCGAGTCTCAATTTCCTAATTTTTCCCATTGACATAGGTTTATATCCAGGCTTTACCATTTAATACTGCCAAACCCTGAGCAAGTTAAGCTACTTAAGTACTTTATGTCTCCATTTCTTCATCTTCTGTTAAAAAAAAAAGTCTAAAATAACTTCATGGAGCAGTGAAGATTTTAAGATACTTTATACAAAGTGTTCACCCTAGTACATGACCAGAATGAGTACTTATAAATGGTGGCTGTTATGAACTATAAAAAATATATGTAAAAAAAAATTTTGTATAATAAAGACAAAAATAATAGGCTGAAGGCTTGATAGCATGTTTGAAAAATAAGAACTCTAACCAAACCAAAATAATATAATTGCTATTAATCTTTGTACCTGCAGGTTCTGAAATTCTTCCATTTCTTGTCTTGATTCTTCAGATCTCCTCTTTCTGTCTTCTTCTTGTTGAAGCTGTTGAGCCAATTCCAGATCTCTAGAACACTGGACTCTATCCATACCTATTATACATTTTTAATGTTTAGAATAAAATAACTACTGAAATAAAGGCTCACTTATATGTTAATACATATTTTTTAAAAGGAGTAAATGCTATTATTTTGCCATTTATTCATGACTACGATGTCACAGAAACACTGAGAACAAATCTAGCAGAACTTGGACTGCTTCTGTAAGGGTGTAACCTCCACTTAAATCGCTAATACTCGCTGAGTGTTTAGGCTGTGACAGGCACTTCTTATTAATTATCTCATTTGGATCCTCATAACAACCTTAGGAAGTTAGGTATTATTATCTACTAAGGAAACCAGAACTTAGAGAAATTAAGTAGCACCCTTGAGCAGTGCCCCTCATTAACAAAAATAAGGCATATTGGTTTTTAAAAGAAATACTAGGGGGAGGAAGGAAATAATAAAGAAGGTAAAAATGTAAGTTTGCAAAGTACAGATATTAGATTGTAACTTAATTACAGTCTGACCCCTAAGCAAATAGTACAACTATGGAACATCTTGCCCTTTTTCCTCTCTACCCAGTGTCCCACAGATCCATTAGTGAGTGTCTTCTGGCCAGCATCTCCTTGACCTCCCAATTTGATGGTTTAATTATGTATTTGAATATTCTTTCTTTCCTTTCAAATCTCTCAGCCTCTGCTACATCTTCCTAATTTGTCCCTACTTCCACTGGTAGAAATATGCAATTCAAAACTGATTCTTAGCATACTTCTGAAGCTATCAACAGTGATTCACTCAGACCATATTTTTCTCTCATTACCCACTACAGGCTTACAGAATAATTTATGTACCCATACAAAGCTTATCATAAACAAAGTAAGAACTATTAGACTCTCAACTTCAGAGATTTATTCTTCCATAGTAATTAGTAAAGAACCACCACAGTAGAGAACTGTTCCATCTTTACTCCAGTAATTCTCATCTTCGTATTAGGCTGAGTGAGCAGGTAATGCTGTCCCTGGACATCACTAAGTGGTGCTAGGATCATTGATAATGAACACTAAAAACCCCTGCATTAACAGGAGATATCTATGTACCCTAAGAAACTGAAATCCAGTAGAACACAATTGGTTTCTCTTTAGGTCTACATTACATTTTGTTTCAATGGAATTGTGAAAATCATATAGGATCTTTCCACTTCTAAGGCACCCTCATGATTACTTAATCAATACCACTATTAAAAAAAATAGGGGACAGAGGAAAACTTTAGAATCTCTTATAAAACTAGTAGGTGGTAATAAAGAAACTAGAAGAGTATCTGAAAATGCACTTGAAAAACTTTTAAGTCTCATAGTTCATATTCTTTTTAAAATTATATGTGCCATATGGCAGCTTCCTAGTTCATAAACAATTTTTACTGACAAGATGCTAAATTCAACTACTTCCAGCTGCTGAAAGAACGGTCTCAACTTATAAATCAAAAAGATTTTTTAAATTGTACAATATTTCACTGTCTTCTAAATACTGATGTTCTAGGTCAAAACCCTGGATTCACACCCCTAGTTCAGTTGTTAGTCACAATAGTTCATCCTTTATAACTTTTCTGTGAAAGAACTTCTTTAAAAAGTTGAAGCGGTATTAGAATTTTTTAAGGGACAGATTTATTTTTAACCAGTGTGGGGTTTTTTTTCCCTCTATAACACTAATCTAAAAAGTAGATAGTATCCTAGGAAGTAGAAATTAAATCATGACATTCTTATCTTTAAACATATAGGCATACCTTGTCCAAAGTTGCTTTCTTCCAAATGCAAGTCAACATGTTCTTGGAGAATATGGTAATTTGTACAGATGAGCCCACACATAGGGCAGTCATAGAGTGGTTGATTACAATCTGTATTAGAGATATAATTTAGTTGGTTTGATTTTTAAAACCTTAAAATTTTTCACCCCAAGTCAAAGACTCTACTACCCACTAACTTTATTAAATAAGTAAAAGCTCTTTGTAGTTGGATTTAAAGCAATTTTTCTACTTCTAGGGTCAAGATGAAAGCCTGAGCATAAGCACAAACCTCTTACAATAAAGGAAAATATTAATAATAAACATTTAGCTCCGTAGTCAAAACAAGAAAAGAAAAGGAAAAAGGAAAATCAAATGGTAAGTAGAGACCAGTTCAGATATGGACTTTGGGGGCTGGATTCTCAGTACCCTCCAAACTGCGTGGTGACATGCAGAATTCAAGCATTCAGCAAAAAAGCAGGACACTGGGATCAAATGCCCTAGTTGGGAGCATGCCCAAGACAGAAGAAATGGTACCTCTACAAGACCAAGACCTGGCTGATACTGGGTACCGAAAATGTTATTATGTTATTAGGGAACTGCAAATTAAAACAAGATAACACTACACATATATTAGAATGACCAAAATCTGGACCACTGACAACACAAAATGCTGGCAAGGATGTGAGCAAGAGGACCTCTCATTCACTGCTGGTGGGAATGCAAAATGGTACAACCACTTTGGAAGGGTTTCGCAGTTTCTTATAAAACTAAACACATTGTCACCATATGATCCAGAATCATGAATTCCCTTGTATTTACCCAAATGAATTGAAAATTTCTGTCCACACAAAAACCAGTACATGGACATTTATAGCAGCTTTATTCATAATTGCCAAAACCTGGAAGCAACCAAGATGTCC
This sequence comes from Grampus griseus, assembly GCF_964374135.1. Lineage (NCBI taxonomy): Eukaryota > Metazoa > Chordata > Mammalia > Artiodactyla > Delphinidae > Grampus > Grampus griseus. Next base: position 45,627,958 of record NC_139007.1, read on the forward strand.
TTCAGTAGGTGAACAGATAAATAAACTGTGGCACATCCAAAGGAATATTATTCAACGCTTAAAAAAAAAAAGAATGGGCTATCAAGCCATAAAAAGACATGGAGGAATCTTAAATGTACATTACTTAGTGAAATAAACCAATCTGAAAAAGTGACATACTGTATGATTCCAATTATATGACATTCTGGAAAAGGCAAAAATATGGATAGTAAAAAGATCAGTGGTTGCCAGGGGGAGGGAAGGATGAATAGGTGGAGCACAGAGGAATTTTTGGGCAGTGTGACTATTCTGTATGATACTAAATACTAAATGGTGGGTTCATGTAATTATACATTCGTCAAAACCTGTAGAATAGGGCTTCCCTGGTGGCGCAGTGGTTGGGAGTCTGCCTGCCAATGCGGGGGATGCGGGTTCGACCCCAGTCTGGGAGGATCCCGCGTGCCGCGGAGCGGCTGGGCCCGTGAGCCATGGCCACTGGGCCTGCGTGTCCGGAGCCTGTGCTCCGTGACAGGAGGGGACGCAGCGGTGGGAGGCCAGCATACCGCAAAACAAACAAACAAAAAACCCCAAAAAAAACCCTGTAGAATATATAACACCAAGAGTGAACCCTAATGTAAACTATGGACTTTGAGTGATATTGATGTGTCAATGTAGATTCACTGATTTTAACAAACTATCACTTGGTATGGGTTGTTGAATAATGGAGAAGGTTGTGAGGATAAGGGGACAGGGGGTATACGGGTAATCTCTGTACTTTCTACTCAATTTTGCTGTGAACCTGAAACTTCCCTAAAAAATAGCATTTATTAGATTTCAAAAAATGAATTTATGCACTCTCCTTAACCTTTTATAGAAATTAACTCAAATGAATCAGACTTAAATGTAAAATTCAAAACTCTAAAACTTCTAGAAGATAACGTGGGAAAGGTGACCTTGGGTCTGGCAAGGAGTTTTGATACAACACCAAAAGCACAACCCATGAAAGAAGAAATCAAGTAAGTTGAACTTCATTAAAAGTAAAAACTTCTGTGCTGTGAAAGACACTGTTAAGAGAATGAAAAGACAAGCCTCAGACCAGGAAAAAATATTTGCATAAAACATTATCTGATAAAGGACTTGCATCCAAAATATATAAATTACTCTTAAAAACTCAATGGTATCAAAGAAATACATGATTCTAAATGTGTATGCACCAATAAAAGAGCCTCAAAATACATGAAACAAATCCTAATAGAGCTGAAAGGAAAAACAGACAAATACACAATTATAATTAGGGACTTCAACTCCCTTCCAAAAACCGGTAGAACTGCTAGACAGGAAATCAGCAAGGACATGGAAGATCTGAACACGATCAAACAACATACCCTAACTGACAAATATAGAACACTCAACCCAACAACCACAGAACACACATTTTTTCCCCAAGTGTCTATGGAACATGTGCTGAGATAGACCATATACCATACCTTAGGCCATAAAACAAGTTTCAAGAAATTCAAAAGAACTTAAACCATAAAGTTTGTTCTCTGATCATAACAGAATCAAACTAGAACTTGGTAACAAAATCTGAGTTCCAGACAGTTCAGATGCCACTGGGCTGGTGGTAAATAAAAGAATGGCCTCTGCAGGGCTTCCCTGGCGGCGCAGTGGTTGAGAGTCTGCCTGCCGATGCAGGGGACCCAGGTTCGTGCCCCGGTCCGGGAAGATCCCACATGCCGCGGAGTGGCTAGGCCCGTGAGCCACAGCCGCTGAGCCTGCGTGTCTGGAGCCTGTGCTATGCAACGGGAGCGGCCACAGCAGTGAGGGGCCCGCGTACCACAAAAAAAAAAAAAAAAAAAATGGCCTCTGCAAACTGGACTCTGAGTGTATTTCTCCTCAGAAAGTTTCTAAAACTATTTTCAATGTAGCTGAAACATTTACTATTTGCATCAAAACTCTTTTCCATTATTGTATTTTCATATTGCAATAATGGCAAATGAACAATGTTATAAACAAATTGAAAACACATTTGTAGTGATCTCATCTACAAATCAACTTTTGGGACACCACATATTAAACTGAGACTACTGTTACTTACTTATTATATAAAACGAATACTTTACCTTCTAATGGAGTGTCTAAAAGATCGGCATGCTCTGTTTTCACATGAGTTTCCATATCTTGACTACAATCTTCTATTTTTCCACAGAATGGACATTCAGGAGGACTATACATTGCTTCATAAATTGATCCTTTAATTTTGGTTCGGTCAGACTGTTTTTCCTTACTTTTCAGGAATTTTCTAGATTCAGTTAAGTTCTCTGAATGAAAGCCTTTATGTTTTAAAATACCATTGTTAGGCGGGCCTTGAGCTGAAATTTTCGGATGATTAGATGCACAAGCTGAATGAATACTTGAATTAACTTCCATTCTACACTGTAGGGTGCTGTCCTTCCTGCTATTGGAAGTTCCACACTGTACTGTATTAATCCTCTCAAAGTTTTTTTCTAGTTCATTTTGCTCAAAATGAGCAGTTTCAATATGAAAACACATTTCATCATAATTCACACCTGACAACTTGCAAAATGGACATGTAACTTCATTTTCCATGTGAACAATTAGGAGGTGAGTCTTCATGTCTGGTTCTGAGGTTACTGTTTCACCACATATATTGCAAGATAGCATGGTACAGCAGGTAACTAGAAAAGAATACAATATTATTTTAAGTTAGAAAGTAGAAGTTGAAGAAAATACATTTTATAAAATGATTTCAAGCAATTATATTTGTTATTTATAACTGGATTATTTAGATAAAGAAATTTTCAATGTACTTACTGTTCCTCAAATACACAAATTTATTTATAAATCACAACCAAAATTTCACTACTGTATTTCAAGTTTATGGTTTCGATAAAACAAAGGCAATAATAATGCAAATTAAAGTAAATAATTTTTCAAAAATTCCAAAAAGTGTGTATCTGGACTGAGGTAGAGAAAAAATAACGTTTATAAACTTGCCCAGGTAAAATAAGTCAAGTAAGAGAAAACAAAGAGAAGAAACCTTACCAACTGATATATCTAAATAAAAAACTTTAAAGTTATTAACAATGAATTGGGTAAATAAATCTTTATAATAGCAGTTAACAGTTAAAGAGCTTTACATGTATCAAACCAATTCAAGCATCATTATTATCATTCTACATGGAGAAAACCCTGGCTCAGATATGTAACCAGCGCCAGAAAATGGTTAGCCAAAATGCTAACCCAGTCACTCTCCAGAGGCTGTACTCTCCACCCAAAGAAATAAAAGCAGAGTGAGCATCATAGAAAACAGCACTGATTCCAGAGTCAAAGAGAACTGGATTATAATCTCAGGTTTCATAATTTTAGGTGAGACATCTCACCTCTTTGAGGTTCGGTCTACAAAACGAGTTGTACTAAATCAGCAGTCATTTCTGGGTTTTACGGACAAATAATGTACTGGCTACTGACACAAAGGTGATTTTGCTAAAAGTAATTTTCAAAAAGCAATCACCATCACAACCTTTCTACTACAGACTACCGTTCAGCTAAAAACTATTCAGAAAACAAACAGGAAATGAAAAATAAGAAAATTATTCCCATCATTTAAATAAATGTAGCTTTCTAAGAACTCCCAACTTTGTCCTTTTTTCCATTTCCCTTCAGGTAAGTGAAAATAGTCTCTGATTTTAGATGAAAATTCTCCCAAACCCCCAGTGGGAAGAACGTCACACGCAGAGAAGTTTCTACGTTCCCTGGGCTGGGACACAGCTGGACGCACAATGATGCGCTTCAACTCCCTAACACTTAGATCACAACAAGGGGATGAGAGAAGTACGGAGGCCGGCGAGAGGTGCCGGAGCCTACCCAAGGGTCCATGCCAGCATCCCGGGCCAGGACAGGAAACCAGCCCCGATACTAACTGGGTCAAAGCGTTGGGCCCAGGGAACCTGGGCTGGACGGTCACTTCCTACTGGCCTGGACAGCCGGCCACAGGCCGGCCACACTGCCCTGTGCTTGGCTTCCTCTTCGGATCCCGCGGCTGACGCCGTCTGGCTTGCGGGCAGAGGAGTTCGTGCGCGGCGTCGATTACCTTTCCCGGCCTAAAAGACTGAGGCAGGCCCTCTTTCTACCCAGAGACTCACGGTGAACCGAGAAGAGAACCAGGGACTCCGAAAAGCTTCAGCCTCCAGGAACGAATTCAAAAAAGCTCTTTTTCTATTCCCCGGAAGGGAAGGACTCCCAGCATGCACCGCTTCACGCCAATCTGGGTTGTAGTGCATTCTGGGAGTCGTAGTCTTTTTGCATCTTCCCGACAAGGTTCCAACGCCTAATTTACGAGGAGAGGGCAAGTCCCAGGGCATTACACGAATCCACAATACCCACTATCCAGGGCCTGACTGAGTAGCACTCTATTACGTTATCAATAAAGGGCTTATAATGCTACAGCGTGCCAAACTCAGAGCTATGGAGGATGACAAAGACACGTTCTTGCCTCAAGGTTACAAGATAACGCTATCTTGATCCCTGAATTAAAAATATGAAACAGCTCTTGGGAATTAAAAAATACAATAGCAGCATTTTAAAAAAGACATCAATGGAGAGCTGTAGTATAGCCCAAAAAATTTCTCAGAAAAGAGAACAAAAAGAACAAGAGATGGAAAACAGGAGTTTCTTCAGGGAAGGAATCGTGTTATTTATCTTGCATATTCTGTGCCTAACACTACATGTAGAAAACAGTCTGTTTTCAATACTGCTTGTTCAACCCCAGGGTGGATTACAAGTCTATATATGTGTTATAATAATTTAGAGTACTTTATCTGGAGTTATTTATTTCATATATCAGTGACTACTTTTTTGTCAAAAATCCACAGATGTTACAGAATACAAAAATTTTAATAAATAGATAACTGAAACGCTTGAAACAAATGAAGCTCCATGAGGTTAAGATTTTTTTTTTTTTGCGGAGCACAGCCTCCGGACGCGCAGGCTCAGTGGCTATGGCTCACGCGCCCAGCCGCTCCGCGGCATGTGGGATCCTCCCGGGCCAAGGCACGAACCCGTGTCCCCTGCATCGGCAGGCAGACTCTCAACCACTGCACCACCAGGGAAGCCCGAGGTTAAGATTTTTATCCGTTGTGTACACTGTTGTACCTCCAATATCAAACAATGCCTGGCACAGATTATGCCCTCCATCAATATACCACGTTGTAAAATGAACAAATGAATGGGTGGATGGATGGATGGGTGAGCAAACCAACGAATGAGTGAATGAAAGACTGAGAGCTGGCACGGAGGACTAGGGCAGTAGGACACACTCCTGCAACGGCAACCGCTCCGGGTTAAAATCCCGGAGTCCGGGCAGGAGCCGGCTCCCCAATGGGTGGGTGTCGCTGGGGCTTCCGCTTCTCTCCGCCCCCTCTGCTGGTCAGTGCCGCCGCCGCCGCCGCCGCCGCCGCCGCCGCCGCATGCAAGGGCTTCTGGGAGGCGAGCCTTGGGGTCTCGGGTGAGGGGCGCAGGAGGCCGCCATCTTGAGTTGCGAGCCTGGTCTTCAGACTCATCGCTAGGGGCGGAGTGGTGACCCCGCTGTTACCGCAGCAGACGCCGCAGCTGGGGACTGGAAAGTCAGAGCGCCGGATAGTGCCACATTAATAGGTAAGTAGGAGTGACACTGGACAGGTTGGGTGAGCCTCGGGTTTGGTCCCTTCGGGAGCTACTAGTTCCTGAGGCCACTGTTTTGATCTACCCCTTCCCCTACAAAGGGTTCAGAACCAGGCCAAGCCCTGATTTTCTCAGCTTCCCCAGAAGGAGAGAGCGGTGGCGGGGGCGTGGCAGCCGGACCTTTCTCTTGAGGAGGCGAAGTCGCGGGGAGCACTGAGCCTCTCCGAGAGCCGGGCTGGTCCTCTGAAGGAGCTTCAGGCAGAGGATCTCATCCTATCGCCGCTCTGCTCCACTGTTTCTCGGTAGTTCCATTTTTTGGTACATGGTCTTGTCAAACGTTGCCTGTCATTTCTGGGGCTCAGCAATCTGTCCCGCGGCTCAGCTTATTAGAAGTTTCACCGTGTCCAGAATAAGGTAGGTTCAGTCCCAGGGGCCTACACATGTTAGGTCGCACCCTCTACCTCCACGAGCTGCCCTCCACCTGGATGCAGGTGCCGGGAAGGGCTCAGTCCTGGACGCGGGCGAGCGTGGCTTAGATGCTTCTCTCTAATAGTCGGCCACCTCACTTCCAAGATGAAAATTTAATCGTGTCTCCTCGATAATGCATAAGAGATGAAAGGAGTTGAAAGCTGTTAAACGGGATAGTGATACTTCAAAAGAATATGACATGGGCATTAACTCTTCGGCTTTTTGAACACCTTTTAAAAAAAAAAGCCTTCTGATTTGAGGTCTCTTAATTACAACATTCAGTGATTTATATTTTGTAAGAAAATGACTTTCCCTCTTGGTAAAGAAACGACTCTGTCCTTTAGATCTTCTGGTTGGTGCACTTTCCCCTTTGTACTGATCTTGTAATTTTACTAACAGCCACCCTAGCCCCTGGAAATGAGGCTTTATGGAGACAAGAAATTCCGTTAATATATATTAGAAAAAGTTCGGATTCCAGTTGTTTGCCCAACGTCAGCAGTTTTTCAAAGAGGAGAGTGAAAAAATAAGCTTATGACTGAAAAAAAATTCCTCTGGCAACTTTACAGTGTTTGAATAGCATTTCTTATATTTAAAATAACTTGTATGAGACAGCAGCCTTTGAAGTACAGTAGTTTTTAAAGCTATAATCCAGAGAAAGAAACAATCCCCTTGGGTGAGGCCCCTTTAAAGATCATTTTCCTTGAACTTTACATCCCCTTTGAAGCAACTGCAGTGAGGATGCAGATGTTAAATAAGAGACAGGAAGTTTGTACTACAGAAGAAAAAGGAACAAATGATGTATGAGTTGTTGGGGCTAGATTTTATTTGGTTAACATTTATATTGAAAGCTTTGCCTAGACTGATGGTATTAAGGAGTAGTGTCTGCTGTGTGTGTTGGGAGGCACAAGGTGATTCAATCAGATGTGGGGAGAAAATATTAGAACTTCTGTTTGTTTACCTTTTAAAACTACTCTGTTTTTTAAAAAACTTTTCTATCTGTGAATTTATAATGGGATAGTTTATTAAGCTGGTAATACATGTATATAAATAAACATGTTGAGGATGAATTCCCAAATGTATTTTGTGTACATGGAATTCCCAAATGTATTTTGTGTACATAGGATATGTGATCAAAAAGTTTAGAGGCCAGTGGCCTAGAAGATGCCTAATGTATAGGTGGTAAGTATATTAAAGAGGTTTATTGCTGCAAACAGTTGATTTTGCTAAGATATTTTATACTGTTGAACATAATTGAGCAGCTAATGTTGAAGCCCAGTTTGCTCTGTCATGAACTCTGATCTCTGTTTTTCCCTTCCAAGAGCCTAAGCTTTTATTAATGTGACAGAATTTTTGTATATGAAGTAGAGAATAATGCTAAACATTGTTATTATTAAGAAAGTTAATAATAAAAGTTCAGAAGCACAAAGTTTTAAATCCTTGTGAAGTCCTCAGCCCATTCCATTCGCCCTTTAGCTCCACCACTAATGAAATTTCTCTCAATGTCTTTACCAGTGACCTAATTATCAAATCTATTGCTTCCTTCCTATGGTACTTGGCTTATTGTAGGCACTTAAACTTGCTGGATAAATCAATGAATGAACAAATTGGGTGACCTGTTTTTAGTGCTACTACAACTGAAATACTCCTTTATCTTTTGAATTCCCTTCTTTTTCATGACTCTTATTTTCTTCTGATCCTCCTGTTTATTTTTGGTTTCCTTTGTTCTTTCCATTTTCCACTGAAATGTGAATATCCTTAAGATTTCTCCTTTGGGCATCTTTCTTTTATATCTCTAATGCTCTTGGATTATCATTCAGCACTCTTTTCCTGAGCTTTGACTCATTTTTAACCATCCATAAATAAAAACTTTCTGTTTGTGCCCTATGTACTGTAAATTTAATACATTTAAAATTAAAAGTCACTGTATACCATTAGAATGGCTACAATTAACAATAACAAAATTCTAACAATACCAAGTGTATAGCCAGGATACAGAGTAACAGGAACTCTTATATGTTGCTAATGAGAATGCAAAATGTTATAGTTACTTTGTAGTTTGGCCGTTTCTTATAAAATGCGAAGCATACGCTTGTCGTATTATTCATCAATCCTACTCCTAGGTATTTACCCGAGAGAAATGAAAACTTACTTTTACACAAAAACCTGTACATGAATGTTTATAACAGATTTATTCGTAACTGCCCTAAACTAGAAACAACCTAAATGTCCTTCAGTAAATGAATGGATAAACTGTGGTATATCTGTACAATAGAATATTACTCAGCGATAAGGAGGAATAATCTATTGTTACATGCCAACAATATGGATGACTTATAGATGCACTATGCTAAATGAAAGAAGCCAATTAAGACTACATACTGTTATTATTTCATGTATGTGGAATTCAGGAAAAGGCAGATCTATGGAAGTAGAAAACAAATCAGTGGTTGTCAGGTTTTAAGAGTGGGAGAAGGACTAATAGGAGCAGCGTGAGGAAGTTTTGGGGGGAGTTATGAAGCTGTTCTGTATCTTACTGTGTTGGTTATATGCCTGTGCATTTTGTCAAATTCATAGTACTGAAAGAGTGATTTTTGCTGTATAATTGAATGCATTATTTTCATCTCAAAAACATGGAGGCAAGAAAACAAAACCACCACTCTGTTCCTTTATCGGTATTCCTTATTTTGGGTTATTTTGTCCTTATACTGAAATGGCTCACACTAAAAACCATGGAGTCATACTCAACTCCTTTTTCTTCCTTACTGCATATTCCTTACATTCATTTGGCCTCTAATTCTTATTGAATCAATTTCTGAAATGTTTCTGGAATCAATCTGTCTTCTATATTTTTCAACGCAGCTACTAATATAGTTTAGGCCTTTATCATCAAAGCTTGAAACAACCTTCACTTTAATTTCTTTAATTCTATTCCTTAGGATCAAGTCCAGATTTCTCAACCAGATTGCAGGAAGCATATGTTTTCTTACCTACCTTTCCAGCTTTATCTCCTGCCCCTTCTCCCATGCATCCTCTTGTTCAGGTACACTTGATTTCTTACTGTTCCATGTTTATGCCAGGCTTCTTCATGAATTCTGTGTTTACATATATTCCCTCTGTCTGACATACTTGTTCCCTTCCTTTTCCCCTTTCATCCTCTTCCCTGGCAAATTCTTGCTCATTCTTTAAGACAGGATAACTAGGAAAACTTTCAGAACTCCCTAAGGCACAGTTAGTTTCTGTGTCTTCTGTGCTCCTGCAGGATTTAATGCTTATGTTTTAGTGTACTTTACTACTTAAAATATAATTTGCCAGTTCATTAATCTAGCTCTTCTATATCAGGGACAGCATATAAATGCCCATCTCTCCTTCTCTCCTGTTTACTTCATAAGTGCTAATTGATTACAGCATTCTCTCTGGCTATACATGGGTATGTCATCAGAATTTATCAGAATAACATTCTAGATAGGTATTAATTATCTCTCATATTAAATTCAAATTGAAACCCTGCTTTAGACTGATTTTTTTTAATGTGTAAATGCAGGATAGGTTATAGTATTAGTAATTTTGTATTTGTTTCCAATAATACCAAAATATTAATATAATACTAAGAAGTGTTTATAATTCTTATTCTAAAACTATTATATATATTCAAATATACAATTTTATATTTATATAAAATATATATTTTAAATATACTTATTAAAATGTTTATATAAATGTTAATTTTAAAAAAACATTTATAATAAAACTACTTAAAAATAAAGTAGAAGTATTTCAGTATTTTAAAAGAACTAATTATACTCTAGTACTGAAAACTGGTAAGGCAGCCATAACTCAGGTCATGATCTGTGTGGCTTTAGTTCTTTAGGCAGTGCCTTAAGTAAATGAAAGAAGACAGACCCCAATAAATACGTGAGGTGTGCTTACTGAAGCCTGATACCATATTTTATTGAAAATAAGATAATTCATTGCTGGTTATTTCTTGATCTTTCCATAAGCTGTAATTTAGAAGTTTTTTACCCAACTATTTCATGATTAGTTCCTGGCTGACAGTAATTTTAAGATGCATCTCACTTACAGAAAGTTTAAAATACCAGGGATGGGGGAGTGCATCTCAGAATCAGTGGAATTAGGGTAATGACTTTGTGTTTAGACCAAAATCTATTATTTGATAGTTAAGTTCTAAAATATTTGGTCATTTTGCTCCAATTTTGATATGGCGGTGAAGAAATGTATTCTTTGTACATAATTTTCAGAATGGGTTTTGTTGGTCTATTTAATCCATGAGCCTGAATTTAATTGCCCTAGAGTAAACATCTTGTGTTGTTTTGAGAGATCAGTATCTGTTTTCTTCTCTCCTAATCTTAAGATGCCATGGCTTGTCCAGGGAAAGATAACTATAGAATGAAAAGTTATAAGAATAAAGCCCTAAATCCCCAAGAGATGCGTAGACGAAGAGAAGAAGAAGGAATACAACTTCGAAAACAAAAAAGGGAAGAACAGGTAGGTGTTTTAAAATATTTAATTCTGTTAACGTAAAAACATTATATAAAGAGTTTAGAAGTAGTATTATTATTGCTGCTAATTTTTAGATAATTTTAAATGAAAAAAGTGTTTTAGGAAATTGAATATGGGTAAATATATATTTTAGTTTATTAGGCTCCAGTAATAATATTAGCAAATTCACGAATCAGAATCCTGTGCTATTTTTAATCACCAACAAGAATGGCTTCTCCTTTCCATTGATAAACCTTTTACATTAATATTTCTGCTCCAGTGCTAAGTAATTTTTACTCTTGAGCCTATTTAGATCACTTCCACTTGTCATTGTAAAATTTGCCTCTTAAAAAAATGTTAATTGTATTCATTTGTTGCTTTATGATTTTCATAGCTCTTGCCCCTAAATTAATTATAATCGTTTTCCTATGCTATTCATACTGTTCCTCCTATAGTTATCAGGCAGACCTCTTAGCCTTCTCTGTTTGAACTTTATATATGTGACATAAGGAATAGAAAAATTAAAAGAATGCATCTCAACATTTTTCATTCCAGGATATACCTAAATTTAGGAGTATTCATAAATAATTAGGAGGGTATGGTCCTCACATACATGAATTAAAACTAATGTGTAAAAAGGACTAGCAATGAAGAAAGTAGAAAAAGGCCTGTTTTGGAAATATGACTATTTGTCGTTCCCCTATTTGTAGTAGCTAACATAGTCTCTACTATATTACAGTAGGTACTCAAAAAAAAAAAAATCTCTTGAATAAATGAATAGAAAGAGAACTGTGTACAGACTGAGGAACAGCAGAATTTATTTAGCTATCAAAAAGTATGTGATACCAGATTTTTTTCATCAGTTTTGATTTATGAGATGTACCTATAAATCTTTCTCAGTGACCTGACCATGTCTCTTTCCTCCTCTGTTTTTTTTCTTTATATTCACTCCTGAGTTAATAAGCATAGGGTCCTCTTTCCTGAGAGCTGCTCTCTATTCCTTGTTAATCTAATATACTAACTCTGTTAATATACCACATTATCTCACTCATATAACACATATGCTTTTTAACTAAGATTTTCTTCTTAGACATCTCATAATTTAGTATAAGCATATGTGGTTTTCCAAGTGCTGTAAAATATAAATGTGTACTCTGCTTATGCTACTAGACTTTGGTAAAAGACCTGAGATTAAGAAGCAGTCTACAGGACAAGAGCTAATTTAGCCCCAAAACTACTCATAAATTTGTTATGGTGTGATGATTAAGAAATACTAAAATATTCAGAATTTTGAATGATAAAATTACTGTTTTGTTCAGTAAAGGAAAAATATAATTCTATGGGAATTTGTTTTATGGAAAGCTCAATATATTGTTATTTCTCTTTATTATAGTTATTCAAACGCCGAAATGTCTCTTTGCCCAGAAATGATGAATCTATGTTAGAAAATCCTATCCAGGATCCGGATATCAGTTCCACTGTACCCATTCCAGAGGTAGATATTACAAAAACGTATTTCAAATTATATTTCAACAGTATTACAGAGATGATACAGCAAAATTACTAATGCAAAATATTTAAATAACAATTGTATTTTCTGTGTTTTAGGAAGAAGTTATTACCACAGATATGGTTCAGATGATTTTTTCTAATAATGCTGATCAACAACTAACAGCAACACAGAAATTTAGAAAGCTGCTTTCTAAAGGCAAGAATTATTTTCAGTATGCTTATTTGATCTTACAAGAATTTGTAGTACAGTTTTATTTATTATATTTTTTTATTTCAAGGCACTTTCTTTGCCAGTAGGTCTTAATTTTTCTCTAAAATATATTTTAAAATAACATCTCTTTTTTAAACATTATATTATCAAAGTAACGCATGTTGATTGTAGAATATCTGCAAATATAAAACGATTTAAAGAAGCAAATATAGTCCCAAATTAGTCCCATTGCCAAGAAAGAAAGTTAGAAATACATATTTTTAAATTCTTGTAGAAATATTTTTCAGACTTTAAAAATTTTTTATTTTATTTATTTTTTTTAAATTGAAAGTCTAGAAATAAACCCATACATCTGTGGTCAAAATCAGTTGATTTTTTTTTTTAATTAATTAATTTATTTTCGGCTGTGTTGGGTTGCAGGGAGCAGGGGGCTACTCTTCGTTGTGGTGTGTGGGCTTCTCACTGCGGTGGCTTCTCTTGTTGTGGAGCACAGGCTCTCGGTCAGTGGGCTTCAGTAGTTGTGGCGCACGGGCTTAGTTACTCTGTGGTATGTGGAATTTTCCCGGACCAGGGTTTGAACCCATGTCCCCTGCATTGGCAGGTGGATTCTTAACCACTGTGCCATCAGGGAAGCCCTCAGACATTTCTTTAACATCAGAGCATGACTGTAAAATGAATAATCAATCAATCAGATATTTTTTTCTAAACTTTTAAAAATTTAATTTGTATTTTATATTGGGGTATAGTTGATTTACGACGTTGTGTTAATTTCAGGTATACAGCAAAGTGATTCACCAAATTTTGATTATCATAAGCAAAGCTACATAAATCCTTGTATAACCTAAAGCTTCCTTAGTATGAATTTATAAAAGTGAAATCGTGGGTCAAAGGGAATAAACAGTGTATTAATTTACATTCCCATCTTTAGTTTGTGCAGATATTCATTTCACTATATTCTTACCAACACAGCTATTTTTAAAAAAGAAAAAGATGGTTATATAATAGTGCTTATAGTGTGGCAGTTTTTGAGTACCTAAGTTGAATATTTTCTATTATTGACCATTATAATTTATAATTTGCCTATTTATGTTATTTATCCAATATTATATTGAGTTTATAAAAATTCCTTATTAAATAAAAATTTAACCCTTAGTCTATCTCATCTTTCATACATGGAATTTATAGGATTAGTAATTCTAATTTTATTGAGCTGTATACATGAACTGATAAGATTTTGAAATTGCCCTTGGCTAGCTGCCGTATCTTCCTGCAAGACAAAATTTAGTAACGTACGAGGAATAAAAGAAATCTTGTGTTCAGTTCAGCACAGATTACAGGCTATTACCTTTGCTTTCTTATTGTAGTTCTTTTTCATAAGTACCTTTAATTTTCCTTTTCCATCCCTTATCTTCCAAGCAAAAGTAGCTTAGCAATGTTAGGAGACCCTATAAAATCAAGAGTAGCTTCCTCTTCCTCACCATATTCCACAGTTTTTGTTTTTTAATTTGGATTTTTTTTAGTCAGATTAATATTTATAAATTAAAACATTAATTTAAAAAATAGGTTAAATGTATTAATAGTAACACATCAATAATTTTTATATTACCATATTCTCTTTTAAGATTTCTTTTTGGCATATGTATTATGTTATAACCAATTAACAGAATTAATTTAGATTTAATTGTATTTAAGAATGTTAGAGTTTGCCACCAGTTTTTACACCACAACTTCCCCATTATTGAATTTATCTTCATTCTTAATTCCTCAGGGTGTTCTGTGTCTTTTAAAATATAGTATCTTTTTCATAGATTCAATGATTTTTCTGTTTCTTGTAGTGGGATTATGCTTGCCCAGGTTGGGCATATGTCAACAATTATAGATACTTTCTTTTGCTGATTGGTGTGAGTTCCTGCCAAATATTTTAGGTCTAGAAGAATATTAGATTTACTATAATTTTCCTTGATCCATCACTGTAGGAAATATGGGGAAGGAGCTAGAACTAGAACTGGAGCTAGAAATAGAAATAGAACTCCTCTGATTTAAGTCATGATAGTGACCTTTTGCTAGAATCTGTTATTTACTTCCCTATTATGGCCACTCTTATAGATGTAAATCACAAATTATTCTTTTCTTCAATCCCAGTTTTGTTTCTCCAAGGCTTTTTTGTTGTGGATGACTCTTGATTAGTCTTCAGTGCTGAAGCAGATATTCCTCTATGTTACTTATGTTTACATTGCCATATTGTCTTCCCTGTAATAGTTCATCACCTTTATAAGATAAGGTAGGCTATTATTCTGTCAGTATAATATCAATGTAAAAGTTAAAAGTTCATGATACTTGTTAGATTACTTGATGATCCAAGCACACTTTAATTGCTTTCTTTTAGATGAAAGTAACTGTAAAGTAATTCCCCAGGAAGAGATCATATTTGGGTTCTTAAATCTATATATATATCTTTGTCTATATTTCTTTATCTACATATTCAGGTAGTCTCAATACCCACTTCTCCCCACCCTCTAACTAGAAAACCAATTTTCTATGTTTACTTCCTTTTCTCAACCTCCCCTTTCTTCTCTGCTCAAAAAGAGCAAGACAAAATTTTGTCCTTTACAAAAATAAGGGGAAATAGATTTAGAATTTTCTTTTGGGAAAAGAGAAAGAACTGGAAGGTAAAGATGGTAACCACAACCTAATAACTTTGTTTTGATTTTTTTTAAGATGGGAATAAAGGCATTAATAATATATATTATTTTATCTTGTTGATGTTTTATAACTATAAGAACAGTTTAAGCTATGGTCTGGAATTTACATTTTGAAGAATCCAGACTTTTCATTTAGAACACCCAAACAAAATTTTATAGTTTTAACTTTACTAATTTTGCAGAAATCTCCCAATTTTTGAGCAAGTTAGAAAGATAGCAGATTTGTAGAAAAAAGAAGAAAAGGAAGAAAAAAGTCTATTCCTTTTTTTTTTTTGCCACACCATGCAGCTTGTGGGATCTTAGTTCCCCGACCAGGAATGGAACCTGTGCGGACTGCAGCGGAAGCGTGGAGTCCTAACCACTGGACCGCCAGGGAATTACCAAGAAGTCCATTCCTAAATAAATCTTTCTTAACAGTTGAGAACACAATTTCTAAGATTTAAACTGACTTAAAACTTAATAATAAGGTTTTTCTGTATCAAACAAGCAGGATTTGTAGACCTTTTATGGTTATCATTCATTTATTAATTCTACTTATTAAACATTATTTATGATCAGTAACATACTCAAACAGGAATTAAGAAAAGGAAGAGTCAAAAGTGGAAATGAGATTTCTCTCGTGTAACCAGGTGGACAGATAGCTCAGACAAATTTGTGTGGTGGGCACAGGGCAAGGGGAAGGAATAAGCATAGTGATATTATGAGTTTGGTTTTGTTTATGCTACATTTTAAAGAAGCTGTGGGGGAAAAATGTAACCATAAGCACTTAAAAATGTGGGACAGAATCTAGGAAAAAAGAATTTACGGGGGTTAGATTTGTGAATGATAAGTGATAACTGAATTAGCAAAATAGAAATAAAATAGAAACAGATTTTCTAGGAGGGGATTTCCTAGAAATACATTTTCTAGGAGGAGAATAAATAACGGAGAAAACTAACCCGAAGGAACAACAGTGAAGAAGTTCCTGGAGAACCACAAGAGTGTATTTGTTGCTGAAGCCAAGGGAGGAGAAAGAATTCTTGGTACTTATATTATTGGGAGCTGAAATATCTTTGTTTTGTTTTGGCTGTGCCCCGCAGCATGTGGGATCTTAGTTCCCCAACCAGGGATTGAACCCGTGCCCGCTGCATTGGAAGCGCAGAGTCTTAACCTCTGGACCGCCAGGGAAGTCCCAGAAATATCTTTGTTTTCAATTTACATATCTTTGTTTTAAAATTTCTTAGAGATTTTATGATTCTCAAAAGTCCTCAGCATTTCATGAGAATTTATCAAGAATTCTAGGTACTTCAATAGCATTTTTGTAAATAATAAATAATACCCTGACAAAATAGAACCTATCTAGCTGAAAGACATTAGGCAATTCGTGGTTGATAGTGAAAGAGACATCCCTGGAAATTGGAGTATAGTTATGAAGAATTAGAAGACACTTTATCCTTCGATTGGTATTTTGAGTATTGGACTGAAATATTCCCGTATTGTGAAGGTGACCTCCTAAATAGCGTTCAATTTATGAATTATAAATATTTGTATAGGAAATATTTTAAAATTTTCTTATCATTATGGTAATGAAAAACAATTTGCTTTTTTTTTTTTTTTTTGCAGTAAACATTGCAATTATGAGAACGTTTATTTTCTTCAGCTACATCCAGCTAAGGGTTTTAAACTGGATCAGTGAAACCTAGGAAAGAGTTATTTTATGTGCCCTGTTAATTGGCATAGGGTCCAGATCATTGTGTTTTTGTGTCTATGTAATAACTTAATTATTTTTTAATTTTCAGAACCTAATCCACCAATTGATCAAGTTATACAGAAACCAGGAGTTGTGCAGAGATTTGTAAAATTTCTTGAAAGAAATGAAAATTGTACATTACAAGTGAGTTCTGTAGTTTACTTTCTTAATCTTTTTCCAGAAATGACATAGGATTAATGTGTCTAGTGAAAGCAGCTTCTACAGTACTGAGTATATTGTAAGCATTCAGTAAATACTTGGCAATTAAAGGTGGTGCTACCTGTCTTGCCTTGGTCAAGGTTGCAATGCTAATTTTTTCTAGGAACTGTTATTAAACAATTTTGGGAAAAATATATAAAATCATTCCTAATGTTAAGAAAAATTTTGTAGTTGTCAACCTTTAATAACTTTTGTTTTAGAAAACCATAAATCAAAATGTTAATTTAATGGTTAAATTTTTTTGGCTCTTAGCTAACTAAAGTTGTAACTTTTTAGTATAAACTCTTGTACCTCTTAAAACATTTTAATCTGATTGATTAGTTCTTTTTTTGAAAAAAGAACGAATCAGTATAATCTACTTAAAATGTGACCAACGTTAAGTTTGTCCTAAAGAGCATTGTTTCTCAGTTATACTATAGTGAAAATTGTAAGATGTCTTCCAAATAATTGGCTACTAATAGTAAATTACTGAAGTTTGCAGGTATTTTACTGTTTAAGATTGTTCTTCCTGACTTTCATTGCTATAAATATTCTTAAGTAAGTGTACAGGGTGGAATTATATCTATCAGGAATTGCACAAGACCTACACCTAATTTCTCAATGCTCTTGTTGGTCATGGAGGACTTTTACTAATATTTGAGTAATAGTTGTTGAAATTACAACTTAGAATTGTGTTCCACTTATCTGAGTAATTTGGGAAAGGTCCTCACATCTAGTTGTAAGCAAAGGAATGTGTTGAACCTGTGACTATTAACCATCATGAGCTTTATGCTGAAAAATTGTTGAGAATGTTTACAACAAGGGTGTCTGAGGAAAAGACCCTTTTATCCATAGTATAGTCTTATTGTCAATTAGCATTCAGAGTCTTTAGGTGATAGTGCTGAAAGGACGGGAGATCATGATCTAGTCCATTTGCCTTATTCATAAGCTCTGAGTCCAGACTAAAACCTAAACCTCCTGATAACTAGTTTTTTATTTGGCTCTTTAATTCTAAGTGATTGAAAGAAGAAATGAGTGAATATGAATGAATAAAATTGAGTGTTAGTTTAAGCAATACATTGTATAAGGCATTGTAGTTAAAAAATTGAGTAAGATATTGTCCCTCTCTGCAGAAATTCTTCACTCTGTTGGGGGAGACAAACACACAAACAGATCTGTGATACCATAGTACAGTTAATGCTAGCAAAACAATATACAGAGTGCTTTGGGAGCACAGAGAACATGGCAACTTATCTGGGGTTTTTTTGGTTTAGTAGTGTCGCATGGCTAGTCTTGAGGGTGAATGAGAGTTTAATAGGCTGAAAAATGGAAAATTAATTTCAGGTTGTGAGAATAACATGTGCAGAGAGCATGCAGTATTCAAGAAGAATATTGGTGATTTGAGTGTTTATTAATCATTACACTTGAAACCTAATGAAATTCAGCAGTATGCTCTTGGGGCAGCTATATGCTGTGCCATATCATCCAAGTTCATATGAAATATGCTAGTTCGAAACATTGATCTAATAGAGAGGCCTCAAACTGGGGGCCTACATGCCAGATTGGCCCACAAACAAATTTTCTTTGGCCTGCACATGTTTTAAAAGATATCTGCTAATAATGAACTCTTTGACCTTGAACAAATCACCTAAATGTCTGGACTTATAATTTTCTTATTTTTTAAGTGAGGAGGTTAGGACTAGATGATGCCTAGGGAAACAAAAATACCTTTTATGATTCTAAGTTCCATAGGTATACTATTACTCTATTAAGTAGTGTCTCATTTATTTTTGCACTGCTTGCTTTAGAATACCTGGCTCCCTAATTGTAAACATTAGGAGTTTTATGAATTATAAATTCAAATGTGTTCATTTATTGCTCATGATTTGTAAATTTTATTATATTCTTCTCAGTTCTTATTTTTCCAGATTGAAGAGTCCTTTTTTAAAAATAAAGCATTTTTACCTATCAAATCTGATTTCACATTAAATCTTATTAATCGTAAGTCAGTCTTTCTCTCCGATTTGTTCAGCTAAGTCTTTACTCCCTCTCTTCTTCCTTTCTTCCCCTTTCTGACATTTTTTGGGTGCTTTCATTTATTCTACTTTTATTTTTCCTTAGTTTGAAGCTGCATGGGCATTAACTAATATAGCATCTGGAACTTTTCTACATACCAAAGTAGTGATTGAAACTGGGGCTGTTCCAATTTTTATCAAACTTCTTAATTCAGAGCATGAAGATGTTCAAGAACAGGTAACGTTTCTAATTTGACCTATTATATCTACTAGATTTTAACTTTCTCTTAAAAGTACCATTTGCGATTATGGTTTGAAATTCAGTTTTACCAAGTTGCCTGTGTTTTACATTTATTAGAATACAATAATTTCTATTTACTGTCAAATTAGAAGGAAGGAAGAATGAACTGTCTTAGGCATAATCCTGGGTTTTGTAAACATGGGATCTCAGCTATTGGGAATTACTATTCCCATTTATAAAAGAGTATACTGAGTGAGACCCAGAAAAGTTAGTAATCTACCCAAAGTCACAGTGAATGGCTGAACCAGGTTTTAAACCTGGGCCAGTCTGATTCCTTGTTCTTTGCATGTATGTAGATTATTTCATTGTTTCTTTTTAATATATCACATTATTTTGAATGAACCATTTTAGATTAAACTTTCTCATAGTTGTTGTAACAGGGAAAATTTAATCACATATAATTTGTTCCATCCAGAGAAAGTCGAATGTTTTTATATTTTCGTTTTGGATCATTTTCATGCAAATTGATCTGTAGATCTCTCTACCATTCCATCTGTTTGTTTATATTTATATTTTTATGTGTATATTTTTTTCCCACTTAACACTAGTATTGAGAGCCTTTGCATACAGCATTAATTATTCTTCCAAGAAAATTTTACTGATTACTCATTATCCATTCAGGTAGGTACCATAATTTATCTATTCCTCAATAGTTGTACATTTGAGTTATTTCTAGCTTATTAGTGTTAATAATATTGTGATGAACATCATTGTATATCGGTCTTGATATTAATATGACTTGACATATATATGTACCGCGATTATTTCATTAGGGAAAAATGACTTTACTCAGTCAAAGAAAAAATTTACAATTTCTTATTACATATTTCAAAGTAAACTTCCAAAAATGTTAACAAATTTATATCCCCACCAACAAAATACTTCACAGGTTGCAAAATGTCATCACTTTAAAAAATTTTTCTTAAAAAAATAGACAATAAGCGTTGGTCTAGAGTAGATGTTAAAAATATTAATGCATATTTTAGATGTTAAAATAAAATTTTCCCAATTGAAAAAGTAACTTAATGTCTACTTTTATACTTATATGAAAAGCTTGAAATGAGAATATAATGATCATTTGCATCTGTGTAATTTCTCATCTAATTGAAATTTAATATTTGAATAATCTTTTACTACCATTTATTTAAGCTGGACTAACTCTAAACTTATTTTCAAGCATCAATTCAAGCCAATTCTCACATTAGCTTTACCTTCCTTTCCTATGCTTTGTCTGTCCTTTTTTCTTTTACAAGTCAGTCCCTTCCCAGTGAGTGGATTCCTTGGCATAGGAGCAAACCTCTAGCATAGGTAATTGGAAGATTCACTAAATATAGATATACAGTTGACCCTTGAACAACAACAGGTTTGAACTGTGCGGTTCACTTACACATGGATTTTTTGTAATAAATACGTACTACAGTACTATGCAGTCTGAGGTTGGTTGAATCTGCAAATGCAGAACCTTGGATAAGGAGGGCCAACTGTAAAGTTATACATGGATTCTCGACTGTGCAGGGCTTGGTGCCCCTCACCCCCTCATTGTTCAAGGGTCAACTCTATTTTGTCTCTCCATGTAGATTCAGAGTAGACAAACTATCACTTTGTTGAACAGAATAAACATTTCACTAGAATGTAAGAAAAAGTTTTTAAATGCCCTATGCTTCAATTTGACTAAAAATATTACTAAAGGTACTTTTAAAGTTTTCCTTTCTTGTTTCCTACTAGCATGTTTTGTTTTAACATCTTGAAAACTATCACTTTTTTCCTTCTACACTAAAATCTCATTCTTAAGAGAGAGCATCTTATTTAAGATATTGTCATAAAAGAATCTTTTTTTCTTATTTTTCTAAGGCTGTTTGGGCACTTGGTAATATTGCTGGTGACAATGCAGAATGCAGAGATTTTGTTTTGAATTGTGAAATACTTCCACCTCTTTTAGAGTAAGTACTTTAAGTTATCATGATTAAATACTACTTTGGGAAAAGCAGACTGTTTTCTACACTATATTACTACATACACAATTAAGTTCTTCAATGATACTTTTAAATTTCGCTTATGTTTATCCAAGCCTGAAATAGCTTGAAAGTACGTAAAACTAACAACAACAAAAATTTTCCAATTGTATCATATCTGTCTTTTATGTTCTCTTAAGCCACACTTCACAGTGGTCCTTGCTTACTTGATGCTTACTCTGCTAATATAATTATTCTACAAAACAAGGATAAGTAGTAGTTTTTAATACAATAAAAGTTGCTAAAGCAGGGAGTATTTAATACATGAACAGATGATGTATTGAGGGTGTCAGGTTTTCATATTTGATTTTGAAATGTTCAGAGAACAAAGAGTTTTCTTTCAGAATTAGAATTTTACTTAAAATGACTTAGCTAGTGGTTTCTTTTTCAAATACCTTATACTTTTTTTAAAAAAGACATTACCCTGTAATGTAAGGTTCTTTACAGAAATGACATAAAATTATTTGAAAGATAGGTTTCTTTATCTATGTTGGTTATCATTTACTAAGAGGATTTTTATTTAGGCTAAATGCCAGTGGTAAATAGTGAAAAAGGAAAAACTAATTGAAAGGGAAAATTTTACTCATCATTTCTAGCCCATTCTCCATCCTTTCCAAACTGAGAAATTGGATAGGAAGAATAAATTTTTAGATATGATTTTGTAAAAGATATTTTATTATTTTAGGGGGTATAACTTTCCATGGACAAAATGGATTTCTCAGCATCATTTCACTCAACTAACATTGAGTACCTACTATGTGGAGGCCACTGAACCACTTGTGATTTCATTTACTTTGGGCTTATCCAGAGTTAAGCTTTATGGTATTTGAGAATTTAGTTGAGCCATGAAGGAAAACACTGATTCAGGGTTCAATATCAGAGTTATTTTGAAGTTCATACTATTAAAAACATCTCTTAAATTTTCAATTTGAGACTTTTTTGGCCTGATTATATGATTTGTAGATTAACTGTGAGCACTTTGTTTCTCTTTTCACTTTTGCTCTCTGTCTCTAGGTCATTTTATTATTTGTTAATATCTCAAGTTGGTAATGGTTTATTAAGCAGTAAGTATTTATTAGTTCTAATCCCTTTAAATGTTCTAAGGAGCTTTTAATTATGAAAAAAGAAACCAAACTAAAAAAAAAAAACTAATGACAAATAGTACCCAGCTATGTAGTCCTGGTTATAAACATAATAAATTTCAGAAAAAGAGTAGGTTTAGAAAGTTTCAAAGGTTCATTAAAAAATTGAGAAAGGTCGTAAAAAGGAAGTAATGTCAAGTTAGCTGCCAGATGTTCTCACTGTAGTTGGTCAAAAGGAAAAATGGTATTAACTTAAAAAAGATGATGGATAATCTGTAGTTCACACTAAAATTCACATTTAGCTAATGCTTAAGTATACATAAAATTTCTATTAATATAATATGGTTTTATCAATTCTGCCTTGGGGAGTTTCAATTTGTTTTATTCTCAGTAAATATAAGCCTTTTGCGTCTATGGACATTCTATACTGATATAGCTTTGTTGTTTTAATTTAATTCAACTTTAATTTATAATACAGCAAATCTGGATAAGAAAAGATTTGCAATTTCTCATAATAATCCCATTAATACAAGTGAAGAAAAATAGTATACATCACAGCTTGGCCAACTACAGTGTTCAGGCCAAATTTGGCCTGTCCCCTGTTTTTGAAAATTAAATTTTATTGGAACACAGTCACATCAGTTTGCTTACTTAATGTCTATAGTTGCTTTCATGCTACATCAACAGAGTTCATAGTTGCAACAGAGAAAGGCCTGTGAAGCCAAAAGTATTTACTGAAAAAGTTTGTCAACCCCTGATATAGAAAATCAGTGTAACTAATTTATTTCTAAATGAGTTATGGTTTTAGGAGGCTTCAAAGACTGTTTATAGGAAAACCTTTAGAACATATTTTTTGTGTGTGTGATAAAATATACACAGTATAAAATTTGCCATTTTAAAGTATACAATTTACTGCCAGTAAGTACATTCATAGTGTTTTGCAATCATAACCACTATCTAGTTCTAGAACTTTTTATCACCCCAGACAAAACCCCAATACCCATTAAGCAGTCACATCCCCTTTTTCCAGTGCCTCAGTCCTTGGAAATCACTAATCTTCTTTCTGTCTTTATGTATTTACCTATTTTGGATATTTCATATAAATGAAATCATTATAGTGTGTGACCTTTTGTGTCTGGCTTCTTTCACTTACCATATGGTTTTCAGGGTTCATTCATATGGTAGCATGTATCAATACTTTGTTCTTCTTATAGCTAAATAATATTCCATTGTATGGATGTACCACATTTTGTGGTACATCCGTCAGTTGATGGTCATTTGGATTATTCCCACCTTTTGACTACTGTGAATAGTACTCCTATGAATGTTCGTGTACAAGTTTTTGTTTGAACACCAGTTTTCAATTCTTTTTACATATTACCTACCGGTGGAATTGCTGGGTAATGTAGTAACGCTATCTTTAACTTTTCAGGAACCACCAAACTTTTTCCACAGTAGCTGCACCATTCTACATTTCCACCAGCAGTGTGTGAGGGTTCCAGTTTCTCCACTTTGTCACCAACATTTGTCTGTTATTCTGATTTAAGCCATCCTAGTGGATGTGAGGTGGTATCTCATTTTGCTTTGATTTGCATTTCCTAATGACACTGAACATCTTTTCATACATTTGTTGGCTATTTGTGTATCTTCTTTGGAGAAATATCTAACTCCTTTGCATATTTTTAAATTCAGTTATTTGTCTTTTTGTTGTTGAGTTATAAGAATTCTTCATATATTCTGGATAGATTCTTGTCAGGTATATGATTTTTAAATATTTTTTGCATTCTCTGGGTTGCCTTTTCACTCTTGATAATTTCCTTGATTCACAAAGTTTTTAATTTTGATGAAGTCCAACTTATCTATTTTTTTCGTTTGTTGCTTATGTTTTTGGTGTCATTTGTAAGAAATCATTGCCAAATCTAGGGTCATGAAACCCTTTTGTTTTCTTCTAATAAGAGTTTTATAGTTTTATCTCTTATATTTGCATTTTTGATCCATCTAGAGCTATTTTTTTAATATGACATGAGGTATATGTGGACATCCACTTGTTCCAGCATGATTGGTTGAAGAGACTGTTCTTTCCTCATTGAATGGTCTTGACACCCTTGGTGGATATGAGTTGACCATCCATGTGTGAGTTTATTTCTGGATTCTTACATTCTGTTCCATTGATCTGTACGTCTGTCCTTATGCCAGTAACTGTTTTGATTACTGTAGCTTTTATGGTAAGTTTTGAAATCAGGAGGTGTGAGTCCTTCAGTTTACCTTCAAATTTTTTTTCCATGTTGTTTTAGCTGTTCAAGTTTCCTTGTAATTCCATGCAGATTTGATGCCTCACTTTTCCATTCCTAAAAAATACCATTGGCATTTTGATAGCGATTGCATTGAAGCTGTATATCACATCACTTTGTGGAGTATTTCTGTTGTAACAAAATCAAGTCTTCCATCTGTGAACATGCGATATCTTTTAATATAATTAAGTATTCATTAATTTCTTCAACAATATTTCATAGTTTTTATTGTACAGGTCTTGGTTAAATTTCATCTTTAAGTATTTTATTTCCTTGATGCAATTTTAGATGCAGTTATTTCTTGGATTTTTTGACTTGTTCAGTACCCAATGTATGGAAATACAGTTGATTTTTGTGTGTTGATCTTGTATCCTGCACCACTGTTGAATTCATTTATTAGCACTATTTGTTATTTTGTGGATTTTTTTGGATTTCTATATATAAGGTCATGTCACCTGTGAATAGTGATAGTCCTTCCATTCCAATTTGGATGCCTTTTATTTATTTTTATTGCCTGATTGCTCTGGCTAGAGCTTCCAGTACAGCGTTGCATAAAAGTGGTAAAAGCAGGTATCTTTGTCTTGTTTTTTATCACTCTTTCACCATTGAGAATGATGTTAGCTGTGGGTTTTTCATAAATAACCTTTATCATTGAGGTGGTTTCCTTATATTCCTAGGTTGTTGAATGTTTTTATCATGAAAAGGTGTTGGGATCTGTTAAATGCTTTTTCTGTGTCAATTGACACCATCACATGTTTTTTTCCTTCATGCTATTACTGTGGTGTATTATATTGTTTGCTATTGTTCATTGGATCATCTTTGCATTCCTGGGATAAATCCCATTAGTTCATAGTGTATAATCCTTCTAATATGTTGCTGGATTCAGTTTCCTAGAATTGTGTTAAAGATCTTTCGTATCTACTAGGAATATACATACATACTTGTGGTGTCTTTGGCTTTGATATCAGGGTAATGCTGGCCTCATAAAACAAGGTAGGGCACAGCTGGAACTCGCAGCTTGGTGTCTCTTTCCTCCACTGTCACAGAACTGCCCCGGAGCCCGAGGGGAGGGCGGCCTCACTGAGGCTGCCGGATCTGGAGGGGCCCCAGCGGCCAAAGCTGCGACAGTTGTGGAGACGGCGGGCCGGGGAAAGATGGCGGAAGACTAACACGTGGAGATCACCTTCCTCTCCACAGATACATCAGAAATACATCTACACGTGGAACAACTCCTACAGAACACCTACTGAACACTGGCAGAAGACCTCAGACCTCCCAAAAGGCAAGAAACTCCCCACGTACCTGAGTAGGGCAAAAGAAAAAAGAATAAACAGAGGCAAAAGAATAGGGACAGGACCTGCACCAGTGGGAGGGAGCCGTGAAGGAGGAAAGGTTTCCACACACTAGAAGTCCCTTTGCGGGCGGAGACAGTGGGTGGAGGAGGGGGGAAGCTTCGGAGCCGCAGAGGAGAGCACAGCCACAGGGGTGCAGAGGACAAAGTGGAGAGATTTCCGCACAGAGGATCGGTGCCGACCAGCACTCACCAGCCCGAGAGGCTTGTCTGCTCACCCACTGGGGCGGGCGGGGCTGTGAGCTGAGGCTCGGGCTTCGGTCGGAGCGCAGGAAGAGGACTGGTGGTGTGAACACAGCCGGAAGGGGTTAGTGCACCACGGCTAGCGGGGAGGGAGTCCGGGAAAAAGTCCGGACCTGCCAAAGAAGCAAGAGACTTTCTTCCCTCATTGTTTCCTGGTGCGCGAGGAGAGGGGATTAAGAGTGCTGCTTGAAGGAGTTCCAGAGACGGGTGCGAGCCGCGACTAACAGCGCGGACCCCCAGAGATGGGCATGAGATGCTAAGGGGGCTGCTGCCGCCACCAAGAAGCCTGTGTGCCAGCACAGGTCACTCTCCACAACCCCCTTCTGAGGAGCCTGTGAAGCCCGCCACTGCCAGGGTCCCGGGATCCAGGGACAACTTCCCCGGGAGAACACACGGCGCGCCTCAGGCTGGTGCAACGTCACGCTGGCCTCTGCCAACACAGGCTCGCCCCGCACTCCGTACCCCTCCCTCCCCCTGCCTCAGTGAGCCGGAGCCACCGAACCAGTGGCTCCTTTAACCCCGTCCTATATGAACGAAGAACAGACGCCCTCTGGCGACATACACGCAGAGGTGGGGCTAAATCCAAAGCTGAACCCCGGGAGCTGTGCGAACAAAGAAGAGAAAGGGAAATCTCTCCCAGCAGCCTCAGGAGCAGCGGATTAAATACCCACAATCAACTTGATGTACCCTGCATCTGTGTAATACATGAATAGACAACGAATCATCCCAAATTGAGGAGGTGGACTTTGAGAGCAAGATTTATTATTTTTTCCCCTTTTCCTCTTTTTGTGAGTGTGTGTATGTGTATGCTTCTGTGTGAGATTTTGTCTGTATAGCTTTGCTTTCACCATTTGTCCTAGGGTTCTATCCATCAGTTTTTGTTTTTTTTTACTTAAAAAAATTTTTTTTCTTAATATTTTTTTATTTTAATTACTTTATTTTCTTTTATCTCCTTCCTTCCTTCCTTCCTTCCTTCCTTCCTTCCTTCTTTTTCTCCCTTTTATTCTGAGCCGTGTGGATGAAAGGCCCTTGGTGCTGCAGCCAGGAGTCAGAGCTGTGCCTCTGAGGTGGGGGAGCCAACTTCCGGACACTAGTCCACAAGAGACCTCCCAGCTGCACATAATATCAAACGGTGAAAATCTCCCAGAGATCACCATCTCAACACCAACAACCAGCTTCACTCAACGACCAGCAAGCTACAGTGCTGGACACTCTATGACAAACAACTAGCAAGACAGGACCACAACCCCACCCATGAGCAGAGAGGCTGCCTAAAATCATAATAAGTCCACAGACACCCCAAAACACAACACCAGATGTGGACCTGCCCACCAGAAAGACAAGATCCAGCCTCATCCACCAGAACACAGGCACTAGTCCCCTCCACCAGGAAGCCTACACAACCCACTGAACCAACCTTAGCCACTGGGGACAGACACGAAAAACAACGGGAACTATGAACCTGCAGCCTGCAAAAAGGAGACCCCAAACACAGTAAGATAAGCAAAATGAGAAGACAGGAAAACACACAGCAGATGAAGGAGCAAGATAAAAACCCACCTAATCTAACAAATGAAGAGGAAATAGGCAGTCTACCTGAAAAAGAATTCAGAATAATGATAGTAAAGATGATCCAAAATCTTGGAAATAGAATAGAGAAAATGCAAGAAACATTTAACAAGAATCTGGAAGAACTAAAGAAACGGGCAACAATGAACAACACAATAAATGAAATTATAAATACTCTAGAAGGGATCAATAGCAGAATAACTGAGGCAGAAGAACGGATAAGTGACCTGGAAGGTAAAATAGTGGAAATAACTACTGCAGAGCAGAATAAAGAAGAAAGAATGAAAAGAACTGAGGACAGTCTCAGAGACCTCTGGGACAACATTAAACACACCAACATTCGAATTATAGGGGTTCCAGAAGAAGAAGAGAAAAAGAAAGGGACTGAGAAAATATTGAAGAGATTATAGTTGAAAACTTCCCAAATATGGGAAAAGAAATAGTTAATCAAGTCCAGGAAGCACACAGTCCCATACAGGATAAATCCAAGGAGAAACACACCAAGACACATATTAATCAACCTGTCAAAAATTAAATACAAAGAAAACATATTAAAAGCAGCAAGCGAAAAACAAATAAAAATAATTCCCTTGAATCCCCATAAGGTTAACAGCTGATCTTTCAGCAGAAACTCTGCAATCCAGAAGGGACTGGCAGGACATATTTAAAGTGATGAAGGAGAAAAACCTACAACCAAGATTACTCTACCCAGCAAGGAACTCATTCAGATTTGATGGAGAAATTAAAACCTTTACAGACAAGCAAAAGCTGAGAGCGTTCAGCACCACCAAACCAGCTTTACAACAAATGCTAAAGGATCTTCTCTAGGCAAGAAACACAAGAGAAGGGAAGACCTACAATAGCAAACCCAAAACAATTAAGAAAATGGGAATAGGAACATACATATTGATAATTACCTTAAATGTAAATGGATTAAATGCTCCCACCAAAAGACACAGACTGGCTGAATGGATACAAAAACAAGACCTATGTATATGCTGTCTACAAGAGACCCACTTCAGACCTAGAGACATGTACAGACTGAAAGTGAGGGGATGGAAAAAGATATTCCATGCAAATGGAAACCAAAAGAAAGCTGGAGTAGCAATTCTCATATCAGACAAAATAGACTTTAAAATAAAGACTATTAGAAGAGACAAAGAAGGACACTACATAATGATCAAGGTATTGACCCAAGAAAAAGACATAACAATTGTAAATATTTATGCACCCAACATAGGAGCACCTCAATACATAAGGCAAATACTAACAGCCATAAAAGGGGAAATTGACAGTAACATATTCACAGTAGGGGACTTTAACGCCCCACTTTCACCAATGGACAGATCATCCAAAATGAAAATAAATAAGGAAACACAAGCTTTAAATGATACATTAAACAAGATGGACTTAATTGATATTTATAGGACATTCCATCCAAAAACAACAGAATACACATTTTTCTCAAGTGCTCATGGAACATTCTCCAGGATAGATCATATCTTGGGTCCCAAAGCAAACCTTGGTAAATTTAGGAAAATTGAAATTGTATCAAGTATCTTTTCTGACCACAACGCTATGAGACTAGATATCAATTACAGGAAAAGATCTGTAAAAAATACAAACACATAGAGGCTAAACAATACACTACTGAATAACGAAGTGATCACTGAAGAAATCAAAGAGGAAATCAAAAAATACCTAGAAACAAATGACAATGGAGACACGACGACCCAAAACCTATGGGATGCAGCAAAAGCAGTTCTAAGAGGGAAGTTTATAGCAATACAGTCCTACCTTAAGAAACAGGAAACATCTCAAATAAACAACTTAACCTGGCACCTAAAGCAATTAGAGAAAGAAGAACAAAAAAAACCCAAAGTTAGCAGAAGGAAAGAAATCAGATCAGAAATAAATGAAAAAGAAATGAAGGAAACAATAGCAAAGATCAATAAAACTAAAAGCTGGTTCTTTGAGAAGATAAACAAAATTGATAAACCATTAGCCAGACTCATCAAGAAAAGAAGGGAGAAGACTCAAATCAATAGAATTAGAAATGAAAAAGGAGAAGTAACAACTGACACTGCAGAAATACAAAAGATCATGAGAGATTACTACAAGCAACTCTATGCCAATAAGATGGACACCCTGGAAGAAATGGACAAATTCTTAGAAATGCACAACCTGCCAAGACTGAATAAGGAAGAAATAGAAAATATGAACCAACCAATCACAAGCACTGAAATTGAAACTGTGATTAAAAATCTTCCAACAAACAAAAGCCTAGAACCAGATGGCTTCACAGGCGAATTCTATCAAACATTTAGAGAAGAGCTAAGACTTATCCTTCTCAAACTCTTCCAAAATATAGCAGAGTGAGGAACACTCCCAAACTCATTCTACGAGGCCACCATCACCCTGATACCAAAACCAGACAAGGATGTCACATAGAAAGGAAACTACAGGCCAATATCACTGATGAACATAGATGCAAATATCTTCAACAAAATAGTAGGAAACAGAATCCAACAGCACATTAAAAGGATCATACACCATGATCAAGTGGGGTTTATTCCAGGAATGCAAAGATTCTTCAATATACACAAATCAATCAATGTGATACACCATATTAAGAAATTGAAGGAGAAAAACCATATGGTCATCTCAATAGATGCAGAGAAAGCATTCAACAAAATTCAACACCCATTTATGATAAAAACCCTGCAGAAAGTACACATAGAGGGAACTTTACTCAACATAATAAAGGCCATATATGACAAACCCACAGCCAACATCGTCCTCCAATTTCACAGTTTGTATGGAAACACAAAAGACCCCGAATAGGCAAAGCAATTTTGAGAAAGAAAAACGGAGCTGGAGGAATCAGGCTCCCAGACTTCAGACTATACTACAAAGCTACAGTAATCAAGACAGTATGGTACTGGCACAAAAACAGAAATATAGATCAATGGAACAGGATAGAAAGCCCAGAGATAAACCCACGCACATATGGTCACCTCATCTTTGATAAAGGAGGCAGGAATGTACAGTGGAGAAAGGACAGCCTCTTCAATAAGTGGTGCTGGGAAAATTGGACAGGTACATGTAAAAGTATGAGATTAGATCACTCCCTAACACCATACACAAAAATAAGATCAAAATGGATTAAAGACCTAAATGTAAGGCCAGAAACTTTCAAACTCTTAGAGGAAAACATAGGCAGAACACTCTATGACATAAACCACTGCAAGATCCTTTTTGACACACCTCCTAGAGAAATGGAAATAAAAACAAAAATAAACAAATGGGACCTAATGAAACTTAAAAGCTTTGCACAGCAAAGGAAATCATAAAGAAGACCAGAAGACAGCCCTCAGAATGGGAGAAAATATTTGCAAATGAAGCAAGTGACAAAGGATTAATCTCTAAAATTTACAAGCAGCTCATGCAGCTCAATAACAGAAAAACGAACAACCCAATCCAGAAATGGGCAGAAGACATAAATAGACATTTCTCCAAAGAAGATATACAGACTGCCAACAAACACATGAAAGAATGCTCAACATCATTAATCATTAGAGAAATGGAAATCAAAACTACAATGAGATATCATATCCCACCAGTCAGAATGGCCATCATCAAAAAATCTAGAAACAATAAATGCTGGAGAGGGTGTGGAGAAAAGGGAACACTCTTGCACTGCTGGTGGGAATGTGAATTGGTACAGCCACTATGGAGAACAGTATGGAGGTTCCTTAAAAAACTACAAATAGAACTACCATATGACCCAGCAATCCCACTACTGGGCATATACCCTGAGAAAACCATAATTCAAAAAGAGTCATGTACCAAAATGTTTATTGTGTCTCTATTTACAATAGCCAGGAGATGAAAACAACCTAAGTGTACATCTTCGGATGAATGGATAAAGAAGATGTGGCACATATATACAATGGAATATTATTCACCCATAAAAAGAAACAAAACTGAGCTATTTGTAATGAGGTGGATGGACCTAGAGTCTGTCATACAGAGTGAAGTAAGTCAGAAAGAGGAAGACAAATACCATATGCTAACACATATATATGGAATCTAAGGAAATAAATGTCATGAAGAACCTAGGGGTAAGACAGGAATAAAGACAGAGACCTACTAGAGAATGAACTTGAGGATATGGGGAGGGGGAAGGGTAAGCTGTGACAAAGCAAGGGAGTGGCATGGACATATATACACTACCAAATGTAAAAGATAAGCTAGTGGGAAGCAGCTGCATAGCACAGGGAGATCAGCTTGGTGGTTTGTGACCACCTAGAGGGGTGGAATAGGGAGGGTGGGAGGGAGGGAGACGGAAGAGGGAAGAGATATGGGAACATATATATATGTATAACTGATTCACTTTGTTATAAAGCAGAAACTAACACACCATTGTAAAGCAGTTATACTCCAATAAAGATGTAAAAAAGAAAATGGTAGGAATGTTCTCTTCTATTTCCTGGAGGAGTTTGAGAAGGATTTCTTTAATGTTTAGTAGAACTTAACCAGTGAAGCTGTCTTGTGCTGGACTTGACTTTATTGGAAAGTTTTTGATTACTGGTTCAGTATCTTTTATTGTTATGTATCTATTTAGATTTTCTGTTTCATCTTGAGTCATGGTAGTTTATGTGTTTCTGAGAAATTGTTCATTTCTTCTAGGTTATCCAGTTTGTTGGCTTACAATTGTTCATAGTATTCTCTTATAATTATTTGTATTTCCGAAAGATAAGTAGTAATATCCCCACTTTCATTCCTAATTTAAGTCTTTTTTTCTTTGTCAGTCTAGGTAAAAGTTTGTTTATTTTGTTGATTTTTCTTTCAAAGAATCAACTTTTGATTTAGTTCATTTTCTCTAGTGTTTTTCTCTTCTCTATTTCATTTATTTCTGCTCTTTATTATTGCCTTCCTTCTGCTAGCTTGGCGTTTTGTTTGCTCTAATTTTTTTAGTTTCTTAATTAAGATGAAGGTTTATGTTATATTGTTTTGAGATGTTCTTTTTTCATGTAGGTGTTTTCAGCTATAATTTTTCCTCTGAGCTTTCACTGCATTCGGTAGGTTTTAGCATGTTGGGTTTTCATTTTCATTTATTTCGAAGTATTTCCTAATTTCCTTGGAAGTTTTTTTGACCCATTGGTTGTGTAAGAGTATGTTACTTAATTTCCGCATATTTGTGCATTTTCCAATTTTCCTTCTTTTAGTGATTTTTTGTTTCATTTCGTTGTGCTCTATATGATTTCAATCTTTGAAAATATATCAGATTTGCTTTGTGATCTAACATGGAGTGTACCACTGCACCACTGGGGAAGCCCTATATTGAGGTTTTTAACAATGATTCTATAGCTGTCTATTTCTCCCTTCAATTCTGTCAATTTTTGCTTTGTATGCTTGCTCTGTTGCTATGTGTTATAACTTCATGATGGATTGTCATTCTTATCAATATATAATGTTCTTCTTTATCTCTTAAACAATTTTTGACTTAAATCCATTTTTCTCATGCTAGTATAGCTCCCCTGGCTCTCTTTGGATTATTACTTGCATGGAATGTTTCTGCCACTCTTTCACTTTCAACCTGTTTGTATCTTTGAATCTAAAATGAGTGTCTTGGGCTTCCCTGGTGGTGCAGTGGTTGAGAGTCCACCTGCTGATGTGGGGGACACACGTTCGTGTCCCAGTCCGGGAAGATCCCACATGCCACGGAGCGGCTGGGCCCGTGAGCCATGGCCGCTGAGCCTGCGAGTCCAGAGCCTGTGCTCTGCAGCGGGATAGGCCACAACAGTGAGAGGCCCGCGTACCACACACACACACACAAAAATTAAAATAAATAAATAAATAAAAGGAGTGTCTTGTGAGTGCATTACAGATGGTTCATGAATTGTTTTTGTTTATTTCTGTTTTTTTTAAATGCATGCTGCCAGTCATTGCCTTTTAATTCTAAGTCAAGAGTTTAGTCCATTTACATTCAGTGTAAATACTGATGGGGAAGTACTTCTACCATTTTGTTGTTTTCTATGTGTCTTATGGCTTAAATCTTTTTTTGTTCCTCAGTTCCTTCCTTCTTGCCTTCTTTTGTGTTTAATTGATTTTTCTTTTTTTTGGTAATATACTGTATTGATTTACTTCTCATTTCTTTCTTAGTATATTTTTTAGTTATATTCTTAATGGTTAATCTAAGGAGTACAACTAACATCTTAAACTAACAACAACTTTGAATTTATACCAATTTAGTCTCAATATTATACAAAAACTCTGTTCCTTTACATCTCTGTCGTACAATAAGTTACTGTTGTCACAAGCTACATTATTAAACATTGTGTGCCTGTTAGCATAGATTTGTAATTATTGCTCTATGTATGTATCTTTTAAATCATAGAAAAAAGAGAAATTATGAACCAAAAATAAAATAATACTGCCTTTTACATTTACCTGTGTAGTTATTTTTAGTTATGTTATTTCTTCATATGGCCTTGAGTCATTATTTATTGTCCTTTTATTTCAGGACATTTTAGTTATTATAGTTATTCTTATAAAGCAGATCTACTAGTGATGGAATTTCCTCAGCTTTTGTTGTTCCTTCATTTTTGAAGTGTAATTTTGCTGGATATAGAATTCTTCTTTGACAGTTTTCTTTCAGCCCTTCAAATATATTATTGCCTTCTGTCCTCCATGGTTTTTGATGACAAATCAGACATTCATCTTAATGAGAGAGTTCCTGGTTAGGCAAAACAAAGGCAAGCCCTTCATTGGTCCTTCAGGGAGTACCCAGACAGGTCAAAACAGAGAAACACAATTCCTTGGAAACAAGTCTCCATAGCCCCTTTTGGAACCAGAACTCACAGTGGGAACTCCAGCTTTTGTCTTCAAGGCTGCTTCCAGGCTGGGGAGGGTATTGGGCAAAGGCAAGTTATATTGCCAGAAAGCTCTCCTACCACATTTCAGCCCCTTCCTGATTAAAAGTTTACTTGCTTATTGTGAACTTTTACTTTCTTGGAGAGTTCTGATAAAGTTGATTCTGACAGAGTTTGCAAAATTTTTTTGGTGTTTTGGGGAAGGATAGGCCCCCAGAGTTCCCTTCTCTACCATTTTTGCTGAAGTCACTCCAGAACAAGAATTTTTTTTAAAGCTAGGTTCTCTGTACTTCTAGCAGGTTGATAGCAGGTTGCAGATGAAAATACTAAGATAGGCAATCTGTTTAAAACAAAACAGAAGAAAACAAACTATCTCTTCTCAACAGCTGATCTTCATTCACTTTGACTCTGTAGTTCTTACTTCATGAATTTGTGTAGTGTATTATTTTCACGGTTAAAAAAAGTAATCTAATAATATACTCTTTTTAAAATATATAGAAATTAATAAGTCAGTTTACCATAGCACGCTTTATTTTGAACATGTTTTATATCTTATAAGAATCCATTCAGGTCATATTTTTAAAATTTTCAAAATAGAGCTGTGATATATTTATTTTTGTTTCTGGAAATATAATGAATTTTTAAAAATTCCTTTTCCTATTTTACCAGGTCGGTTTGAATTCCTTCTAAAATATATTAAGAATTTTTATGTTATGATAGTAGAAAACAGCTAAAGAGGAAAAATGAATGTAAAGTGACAATTCCTTTTTTCTTTTTCTTGGCAGGTTATTAACAAATTCAAACAGACTTACAACAACCAGAAATGCAGTATGGGCCCTCTCAAATTTATGTAGAGGCAAAAATCCTCCTCCAAACTTTAGTAAGGTATTTGTAAAATACAAAAATTAAGGAATCTGTCTACATAAACTTTTAAGTCTCCTTATTATAGAGTTTTAGAGATTAAAGGGACTTTACTCTTTTTTTAGTAATTACTTTTTTTATTGACTAGACAATATTTGCACATACATAAAATCAAAAGATATACAATGGAAAGGCTCACTTTATTTTCCAAAAAAAAATGTCTGCCAAATATCTAAGACTGAGTAACGATTAACAGTCTTTTAAGTAAAAATGATATTCCCATGGGAAAAAATAGCTAATTCAGCTTGTAACTCAAATGAGTGTTTTTCCTGGGGATCACCATCTTACTTTTTTGATATGCAGAAGTGTTCTATGTGTATTCCCCATTTTATCTCAATATATTCAGAAGACATATATTCAAGGGTTGAGATTTAATAAAATTAGTAATTTTTACTGCTTCTTCAAGGTTATTCTTCCTCCCCACTTTTAACTACAAGTGTGTGGACATGAAGAATACAAAGATCTGTGGTACATTTTGGTATCACTGCTTTGATTTGTGTAAATGTGCTGATAGTTTTACCCACCGTTTCTTTCTTTTTTTTTTTAATGTCTTTATTGGAGTATAATTGCTTTACAATGTGCGTTAGTTTCTGCTGTATAACAAAGTGAATCAGTTATATGTATACATATATCCCCTCTTTCTTGTGCCTCCCTCCCACCTTCCCTATCCCACCCCTCTAGGTGGTCACAAAGCACCTAGCCGATCTCCCTGTGCTATGCAGCTGCTTCCCACTAGCTATCTGTTTTACATTTGGTAGTGTATATATGTCAGTGCTACTTTTTCCCTTCTTCCCAGCTTACCCTTCCCCCTCCCCGTGTCCTCAAGTCCACTCTCTACCTCTGGATGTTTATTCCTGTCCTGCCCCTAGGTTCATCAGAACCTTTATTTTTTTTTTTTTAGATTCCATATATATGTGTTAGCATACGGTATTTGTTTTTCTCTTTCTGACTTACTTCACTCTGTATGACACCCACCATTTCTTTTATATTTTTCATGCAAATGTCAACAAAATGAAAAAGGCCAATTATGTGTTAGTATAATTATGAAAATAATTTTGGCATTAAAGACCCCCTAAAGTTTTCAAGGGGGTCCATGGACCACACTTTGAGAGCCACTGCCCTACAACACTGCTTAATATCTACCTAATTCCCTCTTCTTTAAGTCTTTGCTTAGAAGTTACCTGTTCCATGAGCTCTACCCTAACTACTGTATTTAGTGTAATCTATCA
Source organism: Grampus griseus (assembly GCF_964374135.1). Lineage (NCBI taxonomy): Eukaryota > Metazoa > Chordata > Mammalia > Artiodactyla > Delphinidae > Grampus > Grampus griseus. Next base: position 45,664,828 of record NC_139007.1, read on the forward strand.
CTATCCCCCAGCCACAGACCCCCACATTTTACTCTCATTTTTTAACACCTTTTAACATAATATGTGTTTATTATTTATATTAACTTAAAAAAAATCTTCCTCTAAAATGTAAACTCTTTAGAGTTAGGAATCTTGGTCTTTTTTGTTTACTTACATATTCCAAACTTACAGTGTAATATCACATTAATAGGGCTTAAGACTTTTGTTAAGTAAATTTTCTGTGATTTTCTATGAGACAGATTCCTTTATCATTCAGATTTTTTTGAAATTTTATTTCCACAATCATATTTTATATTCTCAACAATAATTTTGTTTGTTCTTTGATTGCTCATCTTCATGTAGAATTTTGTTCTTTTATGGTTTCAGCAAATGTTCTTATCTGTGGATTTATAATTTTGGAAGTTTTCTTTTTTCTGATGTCTGTCTACATTTTTGTTTTGTTTATTGTTTGTTTGTCTTGATCTCTTTCCTACTGGAGGCTCTCCTCATATATCTGGTGATCCTTGACATGCTGGAAATACTCAGGAGGCAGGCACTAAAAAGCTGATTGGAAGATGGGTGTACAGGCTTGTTATCTTATGGGCTTCATTGTAGGATAATTGGGCAGCAAAACCATATTTTCTATGAGGAACTCAAAATTTCAGTATGTTTTCTAAAACCGTTTTGTTTCTCTAGAGACAGATTTTCCACTCTCCTATTGGAAGGTGGGTAGATTGGGTTGACTAGGTAATACCACTGGAGATCTGGGAGCTGGGAGTTGCAAGAGGGCTGGAAGTTTTCAATTCAATCAGTATGTAACTTTTACTTAATCTCTATAGTTTCCAATCCAGTGTTTAATTTCAACCTCCTCTATGCTTGATACCCCAAAATTCAGTTTCTGTAGTTCACCAGTTGTGGTCAGGTATAAATGTCTACTGGACTCCTCAAAGATGAGATTTATATTGCTATTTCTTCTTTTCCTTGTTTCTGAGAAGCCAGAAACAAATGCTTTTATTTTACTTTCTTAAAACTAGAACTCTGTAGGACTTTGTTTTTTAAATCATTGAGGGTGTGTGTGTATGATTTGGACATAGACAGGGCATCCCAAATACGTATTTAATTATTTTTAAGAACTTTAAATTACCACATATCTTATTCAATATAAGATAAATAGGAATCGTAATCAGTTTCATATTTATATATAGTTTTCATGATCATAATTTTAAAACAATAGAATGTCTTAGTTTCTCTGGTATTTTTGTAGCATTAAATTTTCATTTTAAACAGAGTAGAAACAATTTTCCTAAAGAAACTTTGTTTTAGATAGAGAAAAATTTTAAATACTGGCTCTTTCTTCCCTTCCAGGTTTCACCTTGCTTAAATGTCCTGTCACGATTGTTGTTTAGCAGTGACCCAGATGTATTAGCAGATGTGTGTTGGGCCCTTTCTTATCTCTCCGATGGATCCAATGATAAAATTCAAGCTGTCATTGATTCTGGAGTCTGTCGAAGATTGGTGGAACTTTTGATGTAACTATAATTTATGGTTAATAAGTGTATGATTGTGTTTTAAGTTTAGCAGTTAGAGTAATGGCCTTCTAAACATCTCAAGAATCACTATCTTCAGGAAAGATTGAAAAGCTACCAAGTCCACTCTGCAGAATAGCTATAATACTGAGAATTTGACCCTTAAACTTAGTTCTTATATCCTCTATTTGGAACTAATCAGTTTGTTAATGAATTTTACTAGTTTTAATCTCTTCAGGAATGGGCGGGACTTAATTCAACAAGTATTTATGAAATGCCTATTACCTGCTAGTTTTGTGCAATGTATTAGTGATATATGGAATACAGTTCCTGCTCTCACAGAACCAATAATCTAGTTAATTGTTCATTACAGTAATTAATTTGTGTATAAGTCCGTGCAGTGAAAAGCATTTAGTATTTCACTTGTATTAAAGATCATGTTTCTTTTTGCTGGGCTGTTATTGCTACCTTCTTTAAAAAGAACAGATTTGCTTTACAAAGAAGTTAAAAAGTTGTAAGAAAACTTGTTTTAGAAAGATATTGTAGTTTCCTCATCCTCTTCTTTTAAAAAAGTGTATAATCTTTCATCCTTTCTTCTTTTGTCAGAAAACCATTAGGTAGGCCTAAACAAGGTAGATGGTAGAAAAAGAGAGGTTCGATAAGGGGTCGTAGCCCTAGCTTGAGGACAGCATCTGAGGAGGATGGGAAGGCAGATCCAACAGGGGGATCAGATCAGGACCCAGGTTAAGGATGGCACCCACTAGAGCAGAGCAGGTAAGCAGGCTGGAACAGGGGTTGGAGCCAACACACTATGGGATAGGATAGCAGCTTAGCTGGATCAGAAGACTGGTCATATATAGAGAGATTATGATCATGGAAGCCAGCTTCTTATTCTTAGAAAATGGAGATATACATATGAAAAGGAGAAAAGCCAAAATAATCTTGTGTTATTAGATCTGAAATAGAGGTATCAGTGTGAACTCATGGCTTTCATCATAAAAAGATAGATATAGAAAAAAATGTATATGTAAATATATGTGTATATATGTTATGTGTCCTCTTAGGGGCCTGAGAGCAGTGACACATCTGTACTAACAAGATGAGCACACCAAATGCATAAATCTTGGTTTTTAAACACTATTCTCCACCACATAGAGTTAACAGGTTCTTGAAGAAATAGACTAACTCCAGGGCTGGGACTGAGAAAAAAATAAGATGAACCCAGAAAGTAATGAGTACTCAAAGAATAGAGAAATGTCGAAAGCCCACAGAAGTCCACTTGAAGGGACTCCTACTGCTTAAACCTGGGATGATTTGAGCATTGAAATAAATTGTAGTAACATAACTTATTGAATAAAATAGGAATCCATGAGTCCACACTAAAATAAGTAGATCAATAGATAGAAAAGACACATAGTTGAAGTGATAGCATTAGAAAATCATCATGGGCAACAATACTAATAATTATTAATAATTCAGACAATAAATATCAAGATATGCTAAAACTTACGGTGAAAGTAGGTTAAGGAATGGGATTTTACATAGTCTAAAAGTAGTATTTCTTCACAAAACAATTATAAAGGGAAAAACAGTAGTGTTAAAGTGAAGAAATCTGGGAGACACCATCTTAAGTGACCAGAGGCCAGTGCCACTATAATGGACAAAATAGATACCATATGCCATCCAATACTATGTAATGAAAAGACTGTATAGCTTTTGTGACCTCAGCCAAAAGCATATAACTTGGTCTTAATCACTGAACAAAAAAACTCCCAAATAACTAGCTTGTGATTGTCAAAGGGAAAACTAAGGAACTGTTTTGAGTTGAAAGAGGCTAGAGAGACATGGGTGCAACACGTGATTCTGGGTTAGATTCTTTGTTATAGGAATATTACTGAGATAATTAGTGAAACTTGAATGGGATCTCTGGGTAGAGAGTATGCAAGAATTTTCTGTACAATTTTTGCAAATTTTCTTTAAATTTTAGTATAGTATGTAAGTTCATATTTTTATTACTTTTAGGCACAATGATTATAAAGTTGTATCACCTGCATTAAGAGCAGTTGGTAATATTGTGACTGGTGATGATATACAAACACAGGTGAGTTCAGACTTTAATGTGATGAACTGGTGACATAATGAACTTTAAGAAGTTTATCATGTTTCATACCACTTGATTACATATTAATCAAGATGTTATCATTACCATAATTATGCAGGCATCTACAATGTGACAGTAAGCATATTTTTGATAGTAAGCAATCCATCTCAGATACCTCTATCTGAAAGCACTATCCTAGACCTATATTGATGTAAAGAAGTACAAGATAGGAGTTCAGCTCTTGAGGGGTTTACAGTTCAATTGAGGAGAAAATATATATTGAAACAAAGCAAATTACCTGAGGTAGTATGTTTGCTGAGAACTGATTTGTCAGTAAATAGTATAAAAATTTAAAAAAGAGATCAGTGTGCTGAGAACTCTGTAGATTCCATAAAGGAGTTGGAACTAAAGCTAAATCTTAAAAGTGGAGAAGAATTTCAGCAGACTAGAAGAAATTCATGTGACTGTAGGTACAGAGACAGACGTGTGAGTTATGTTTAAGAAGCGTGAAACTTGACTGGTAAAGAAACTGCTAGTGAGATGGTGATTGGTTATAAATAGGTTAAAAGTGGGGTTGGAAATGGAAGGGCCTTTTATAGTAAATTGAAGACTGATTATGAGAATGGAAGGAATGATAGCAAGGAAACATTTCCAGATTGGTAGCTAACTCTGTGTATGTGTGTGTGTGTGTGTGTGTGTGTGTGTGTGTGTGTGTGTGTGTGTGTGGTGTGTGTGTGTGTGTGTGTGTGTGTGTGTGTCTTTGTCTGCCTATCTTGGAGGATGGTGAGGTGTCAAGAAAAAAAGGTGTGTTGTCAGATTGACTTCAGATGTGGGGTGGTCTTTCTTGAAGACAGAAGCTTAAACTCTGAAACATTAAATCCTCCTTTGTTTGCCATCATAAAGTAAACTTTTTATTCTAATCTACATTCTTTCAGTTTTAATATTTTAAGGTCATATTTAGATACTTACCTTAGTTATCAAACAGATCTTTAGAAATTGATAGTTATTAATTTAAAATAGCTCTTTAAAATAAAATGCACTTCTAAACATACACTGTTTTGAGCAGAATTTCGGTGCACTGCTTCATATGTTTTTAACCAAGTAAACTTAATGTAAATCATTGTGGGTACTTTGAAAATGGAACATAATTAATCTTGCCATGGAATAAAGAATGTAAAGAGACAAAGCAGACTATACTTACTTAGAAAAGGAAAATGGAAAATGGAACAGTAAAAATTTTAATGAAACAAACAGACTTATACACATTAAGGTTTCGTAACAGTTATGGAATTAGATACTTTCAGACTGTTTGAGATATGTTGATAGACAGATATATTTTTCCCTGTATATTTTTTTCATTTGGCAAAACTTAGAGGATGGTTGCTGACCAATCACTAAATCTCTCTTCAAGTAGTTGTATCAGTCGAACTGTGCATGTATTTGTAAACTTGAAGGACACACCTCTGAATATGCTGCTTTTATTTGCAGATGAGTGGATTGAGAGCAGGGCACCTCACTACACCAACATTGAACAACTTTTGGCAAATTGGGAGGGTAGAAGACAGCAAGTGCTTAAGTTTTACTTTGAGAGGAATTGCTTTTTTCTTTTTTCTCAATGCAGTTAATGATTTTTAATGCAGAATGATTTTTGTGTTTCTAAATAGTATTTTTCTTTGAAGTTTTGAATTTTATTTATTTTTTATACAGCAGTTTCTTATTAGTTATCTATTTTATACATATTAGTGTAGCTGTGTCAATCCCAATCTCCCAACCACTACCACCCCCTGCTTTCCCCCCTTGGTGGCCATACGTTTGTTCTCTACATCTGTGTCTCTATTTCTGCCCTGCAAACCAGTTCATCTGTACCAAATAATTAGTATATTTTTGTGTAGTTTTTCTCCAATAAAACTTTCTATTTCCATTTTTTGTTGTTGTTGTTTGTTTTAGGTGATTTTAAATTGCTTTGCATTACCCTGTCTCTTACACTTATTGAGTAGCTCAAAGGAGTCAATCAGAAAAGAAGCCTGCTGGACTGTTTCAAACATCACTGCTGGAAATAGAGCTCAGATTCAGGTAAATACCTTTCAGATCTGAAAAAACAAGAAGATCTCAGGAGTCATTTTGGGCAAAAGTCAGCATTTTATCAGTGATTTGTTTTTAGTGAGTTACTAAAAAAAGATTCTTAAAAGATTCTTGAAAAGTGTTTTAAAAACTGGACTTTCCTCCTTTAAAATAATAACATTTACTTGTAGTAGGCATTCTAGTACCGTGCCTGACGTTTAGTCTTTAAAAAGGGATTGAATTTTATTAGGCTTAAATATAAGTTAGGCAATGATCTTCCTCTCAAAGCTTTTAAATAATGATTTATTAGTGTCCCATCAAGCTCCTTGAGTCAGTGATGACTAATGCATTTTGATCAATCATATGTTGGTGCTTTATCATCTTTAAAATTTATATTCTGCTAATATATTCTCCAGTCTTAAAAAGAAAGTATGTGAAAGTTTGTTGGAAGATTGGAAATAAAATATTTCCAAAGGTGTTTCCAAAAAGTCATTTTAAAGCCAACAAGTTTCAAAATTCATCTACTTCCTAATATTTTTAAAATAGTATTTGCATTGATTATGATTATTTTTTTCTCCTCAGGGTGTTATAGATGCAAATATTTTTCCTGTATTAATTGAGATTCTTCAGAAAGCAGAGTTTCGCACCAGGAAAGAAGCAGCTTGGGCGATAACTAATGCGACATCAGGAGGCACTCCAGAACAGATAAGGTGTGAAACAGATTTTTTAAACTGTTTTATAAATGTAAATAGGACAAAATTTCAAATAATACATATTTTTTATTTGTTGATGAAACTAAAACATTATTTCTAAGTTTCTTAAGCATTTCTAATATGAAATGACAGCATTTGTTATATCAATTATTCATTCACAGTGGTTTATTTTTTTCATTTAAAGTATAATTAACATCATTCTCCTCGGCAGACTACTTATGAAAAATCAGAGGTTTAAAAAATCGAAGAAGCCTGTGTTAATTTGAAAAATATACTATCATAGGCATTAAGTATTTTTTAGGTCATTAAAATCACATGCATGTAACTTTATAAAATGGCTAATAAATTTAAATATCCACTTATTTAAAATAAAATTGAAACAAACATTCCTAATTGGTTGTTAGCTTTACCTATGGATAGTATCTCACTTTTATTTTTCCATAAATTATTCTTTTTTTTTCTTAGGATAGCTTTTTGATTCTAGCCTTTTATTGTTTATTTGTTTCTTTTACTAACAATATAAATAATAGGTATATGGGCTTTGAAGTCAGCCTGCTTTCAAATCCTGTTCCTTTAATAAAAGATGTGTGACCTTTACAAAGTCATTTAGTCTCTCTAATCCACAGTTTTCTTCATTTTTTAAATGGATTCAATAATGGATAGTACCTTGTGGTAGTATGTTGACAATTAAATGTAATTTGTACATTTAAAGTGCTTTAGCATGGTGCCTAAACGTTAAGGTCTGTACTAAGATTAGCTATTATCATTATTATAATTTATTATAATTTTTATTATCAATTCCTAAATCTCTTTTCATCTTCTGCTTTCACTCTTTTTTTTTTTTTTTGGCTGCACCTTGTAGCTTTCGGGATCTTAGTTCCCTAACCAGAGATAGAACCCATGCCCTCTGCAGTGGAAGCACAGAATCCTAATCATTGGATTGCCAGGGAATTCCCTGCTTTTACTCTTTTTTCCTTGATAGCAAAATTCTACTTTGCAATTCTATAAAAGCCTGACTTCCTACAGAATCTTCTTGTTCTGAGGATCCCTTCATGAAACTCAGGACTTTTTAGGTTTCTTGAAGTGACTATTTAGGAAATATTTTCTAATGCATATTTGATTTATTTCTTAATTTATAAAACAAGAAGTCAGTCTGCTATGCCATTTTACAAATCATGTAGAGGATTTTGAAATCTACTTATTGGGAGATCATTGTCTATTATTGCCTTCATTTCTACTGTTATCTTCTTTTCTCAGATTCATATCTCTACATGTTGATAACATCTGTCTGCTTTTTATTTTCCATTCCTCTTCTTTGATTTAATTAGTATTATTTCCATTTCATTTGTGTCATGAATACAAGCAGTAATAAAACAAGGTCTTTCATTTGTTCTAACTTGTATTTTTTTTAATGCTGGTGTTATTTTTATGTGCTTAGGGGCCCAAAGTTTGTCCACCTATAAACAGTTGTATTTTTTTCCATTTATTTTCATCTTTGTGTCTGTTCCGTATATTATTCCTTAAAATGTATTAGTATGGGGCTTCCCTGGTGGCGCAGTGGTTGAGGGTCCGCCTGCTGATGCAGGGGACACGGGTTCGTGCCCCAGTCCGGGAAGATCCCACATGCTGCGGAGCGGCTGGGCCTGTGAGCCACGGCTGCTGAGCCTGCGCGTCCGGAGCCTGTGCTCTGCAACGGGAGAGGCCACAACAGTGAGAGGTCCGCGTGCCGCAAAAAAAAAAAAAAAAAGTATTAGTATGAATCAGGTGTCCAAACTGAGATCATTATTTTTCTAGCCAGTTTTCACTATTTCATTAACTCTACATATATGGGAAGAAGTCTTGATCTCAGATAAGGTTCAGCATGCATATCACTAATATTTACTGAGTGCCAGTTGTTGTGCTAAGTCGTTTCAATTATTGAGCATCAGCAGTGCATCAGATACTTTCAAGTATTTTCTTTTCTTTAACTTTATAACTCTGTGAGATAGTTATTCATTCAGCAATTATATTTGATCAGTCACGGTAATAATAGTATATGGCAAGTGAGTGCTCCAGTGAAGGTATGCACATTTAAAAAAGCCAGGGGGTGGGGGGATGGAAACTGTTACTGAATACCTGCAGTATTCTTACAGCAACCTTCTGTGTTTGGTACTATTATTATTCCCACTTAAGATGTGGAAACTGAGGCACAGAGAAGTTACTCAAAAATCACACAACTAATAAGGAGTGTAATTAGGACTTGAAGCCATGCAGCCTGGCTTTAGAGCATATTTAATATGGACTTCAGGACATGCTTAATGTGGACTTTTTGCCAAGTGAACAAATCAGTTACTTTAAGGAGCTAATAACAACTAGAAAAGGAAAAAAGCATTAGGAAATGAGTAGAATAGTTTTTGTGATCATTATTTATTAAAATTATTCACAACATGGCCTGTTTTGCTCCTAGAAGCCGTCTATGCTTCTGAAACATAGCAGATGTTTTAGAACATTAACTACAATTGTTTTTGTGGGAAATTTCCTGAAGTTTGATTTAGATGTCTTCTCCATCTTCATTTCTACCTATCCCCATATGACTCCATGTGTTTCATGGGCCAACTAACCATAAAAATCAAAACCAAAAATAAACCTTGAGCCCATTATTCTTAGTGCTCATATGCTATGCAAAAACAGGTGTAAGTACCAATTTGCTTGCATGTATTTTTTTCTAATATTTGTAATACCATTTATTGCTAATTATGTTAAATTATGAAACTAGGAGAGTAAGAATTTTCAGGTTCCTATGTAAGTGAAAATTTAAATTTTTTGATGTTTCAGATTGTATAGGAATACTTAATTGTTTATGTAGCATTTCGCTGAAGAATATTTTCATGTCATTGCTATAAATAATATTTATTTAAATCTTTTAAAATGTTTTTTCCCCACTTTTCTTTTTTTAATTACTCTGAAGGTATTTGGTAGCCTTAGGCTGCATTAAACCACTTTGTGACCTATTGACTGTTATGGACTCTAAAATAGTCCAAGTGGCTTTAAATGGACTTGAAAATATTTTACGTCTTGGAGAACAAGAATGTAAGCAGAATGGAATAGGCATTAATCCATACTGTGCCCTCATTGAAGAAGCATATGGTAAGCAGTCAAAAATTTATAATTACTATCAATTTTTTTAATTGAGATACAAGTGATATATTGGTTTCATGTATATAACATAGTGATTCAATATTTGTATATACTGCAAAATGAGCATAATAATTTTAGTTCATGTCATGAAACATAGTTAAAAATTTTTTTCTTGTAATGAGAACTCTTCAGATTTACTGTCTTAGAAGCTTTCAAACATACAATAGAGTATTATTAACTATAGTCCCCATTGCTGTACATTACTTCCCCAAAGATTGTACAAACTAGAAGTTTGTGCCTTTTGGCAGCCCCTTTCACCCATATAATTCACCCCCCACCTGCTGCCTCTGGCAACCGCCAATCTGTCTGTGCTCTGTATCTATGAGCTCGTTTTTTGTTTGTTTGTTTGTTTGTTTTTTTAGATTCTACATATAAGTGATATTATACAGTATTTGTCTTTATCTATGACTTGTTTCACTGACTGTAATGTCCTTAGGGTCCATCCAGGTTGTTGCAAATGGCAAGATTTCCTTCTTTTTTATGGCTGAATAATATTCCACTGTGTGTGGAATATATATATATATATATATATATATATATATATATATATACACACACATATACATATACATTTTCTTATCCATTCATTCTTTGATGGATACTTAGATTGCTTCCATGTCTGGGCTATTGCAAATAATGCTGAAGTGAACATGAGGGTTCATATATTTTTTGAGTTAGTGTTTTCATTTTCTTCAGATAAATGCCCAGAAGTAGAATTGCTGGATTATACAACACTTATATTTTTAATTTTTTGAGGAGCCTCTGTACTGTTTTCCATAGTGGTTGCATCAGTTTACATTCCCACCAACACTGCACAAGGGTTCCCTTTCTCCACATCCTTGCCAACGCTTATCTTGTCTTTTTCATAATAGTTATTCTAACAGGTGTAAAGTGATACCTTGTTGTGGTTTTGATTTGCATTTCCCTGATGATTAATGATGTTGAGCATCTTTTCATGTACCTGCTGGCCATCTGTGTATCTCCTTTGGAAAAATGTCCATTCAGATCTTCTGCCCATTTTTTAATTGGATAGTTTGGTTTTATGCTATTGAGTTGTATGAATTCTTTATATATTTTGGATATTAAGCCCCTACCAGGTATATGATTTGCAAGTACTTTCTCTCATTTCATAGGTTATCTTTTCATATTATTGATGTTTTCCTTTGCTGTGCAGAAGTTTTTTAGTGTGATGTGGTCCCACTTGTTTATCTTTACTTTTGTGGTCTTTTCTTCTGGCATCAACTTCAAAATTCAAAAAACCATCGCCAAGACCAGTGTCGAGGAGCTTACCGCCTATATTTTCTTCTAGGAGTTTTATGGTTTCATGTGTTACATTTGAGTCTTTAATCCATTTGGAGTTAGCTTTTGAGTATGGTGTAAGATGGTGGTCCAGTTTCATTCTTTTGCATGTAGCTATCATTTTCACAGCATCACTTATTGAAAAGACTGTCCTTTTCCCCCATTGCATATTCTTGGCTCCTTTGTCATAAATTAATTGACTATATATGTGGGTTTATTTCTGGGCTCTCTACTCTGTTCCACTGATCTGCTTATATGCCAATACTATACTGTTTTGGTTATTATAGCTTTATAATATAGTGTGTAAATCAGGGAACATGATACCTCCAGCTGCGTTCTTCTTTCTCAAGATTTCTTTGGCTATTTGGGTTCTTTTGTGGTTCTATACAAATTTCAGATTAATTGTTATATTTCTGTGAAAAATGCCGTTGGAATTTTGATGGAGATTGTATTGGATCTGTAGATTGCTTTGGATAGTATGAACATTTTAACAGTATTAATTCTTCTAATCCATGAGCATAGAATGTCTTTCTGTTTATGTGTGTCTTCTTTAGTTTCTTTCATCATAGTTTTCATGGTACAGGTCTTTCATGAACCTCCTTGGTTAAGTTTATTCCAAGGCATTTTATTCTTTTTGATGGAATTGTAAATGGGATTGTTTTCCTTATTTCTCTTTCTGATAGTTTGTTACTAGGGTATAGAAATGCAACAGATTTTTGTATATTGATTTTATATCCTGTGGCTTTACTGAATTCATTGATTAGTTATAGCAGTTTTTTGGTGGGGTCTACAATTTTCTGTATATAATATGTCATCTGCAAATGGTGACAGTTTTACTTCTTCATTTCTGAATTGAATGACTTTTCTTTTTATTGCCTAATTGCTCTGGCTAGGACTTCCATTACTATGTTGAATAAAAGTGATGAGAATGGACAATCTTGTCTTGTTCCTGATCTTCGAGGAAAAGCTTTCAGCTTTCCACTGTTGAGTATGATGTTACCTGTGGGCTTGTCATATATGGCCTTTATTATGTTAAGGTACATTCACTATATACCCACTTTGTTGAGAGTTAGTCAATTCTTAATTATCTACCATAGGCATTTTCCCCCTCTAATTCTATAAAAATATTTTGTGTAAAAGCAGTATAATATTTTTGATATCTTTTTTTTACAGTTACCCTTAATTCTATTATCCTAACAATTTCTTTTTATTATTTACCATGCTTTTTACATTGTCCTTATGCAGAATTAGTTTACATTGATATAATTGCAGTCCATGTATAGTTTGGTGTTCTACTTTCAACATTTTGGAGAAATTTTACATTTTCTCCAAACAATACATAATTTCTATGATTTGCATAATTTTCTGTGATTTGCAATAGCCACATAACGTTATAAAAAGAGAATGTTGCCTGCTGTTTTAGCCATATTATGTGGGGTTTTAGCCACACTCTTGTAGTTGACCATTAGTTTGTTTCCAATTCGTTTTGCACTTTACATATGCCAAAATAAACATCTTTCTGATGCTTATTTTTTAATATTTTTATTAAAAATATATCATTAATATATTTTAATATTTATAATATACAAATAATACAAAATATACAAAAATATAATATTTATTAATATTTTTCTTCTGTTGAGTTAATACTTGGGGATAAAATTTCAAGGATATTATTGCTGAGCTTGGGCACAAACTTCTTTTTAAGTTTTTGATATGTTTTCTCATTTTGCTTTCTGAAGGCATGTTACTCGGCAGTGTCACTGCCTCTTACTTGTTTTGTTGATTTTGCTGATTTAGCCAATGTAAAATGGTACCACCAAGTTGTTTTTATGTGTTTCTTGTTTTATTTCATGTAGAAAGTGGTGTGTATTTTCCATGTGTTAGTATATTTCCTTATCTCAATTACATCTTTATTATACTTTGTCCAGTTACCAACTTGTCATTTTTTGTAAAAATTTGAATTTTATTTTATAGTTTATTTTAATACAGCTTTTCTCCCATCCTTTTTACCTTTTTAATTTAATGAGATAAACTGTGTTCTTTTATAATTAATAAATGGTTCAGCCTAATATTCTATTCCTTCAAAGTTTACAAAGTCATTGTCCTCACAGAGATTTGATGAAAATTATTTTATTTATTGGCTAGATTTTTCTGATTGGAGTCTTAAGATATTTAGCTTAACTCACATGGAATTTATTTTAGGATAACACATGAATCTAAGTCAGTATTTTTTCCTCTCAATATATTTCCATTAAATATTCACTTTCTGTCTTAAGTCCTATTATATTATATGGTTGAGTCAAGCTTTTATTTGTGATTCTTGAACCAAGCCTGGGAGATCACTTTGCCTTTATTTCAAATTATATAATGTCAATGGTTAAAACATCATATAAATAAAAGTTATCAATCACTGATATAAGAATATTTCCTTACTACAATCATTATTTTGATCCCAAGTTATACTAGAGTTTAGGCTATTCTATGATTGTATATAGATATGACTACTTTGCTTATTCCTTATATCCTGCAATCATATAATTGAAGAGGTTTATCTGTAATAAGTGAAAAAGATTTTTAGCATCACCCAGACTTGTATGTAGATTATTTTCTTGTGAGCAATAAACTAGAGCACTGTAGATTCTCCTTATACTATTGAAATGAGCTTTTTCAGTTTCACTTATAGGCTGTATTGGATTTGCAAATAGTATTCATTTATCCTTATTGATACCTTTTGGCTCATTCTGTGAGAGAACTTGTGTGGTAGCTTGCTTGTATTTTAGTTTTTTTCTTTTTATTTTGTTGCTTTCCCTTTTTGTGCTTTTTATTTAGCACAGTTACTCTGGAAACAACTTGTGGAGTTACATAATGTAAAACTGTCATTTTAAAATTCAGAAACTAAAGTACAGAGGAACCAAACTTATTTGGGAAAAATCACACAACTGGAAGGGTGGAGTCTATGATCTTCCTACTGCCCAGCCTGTGCTTATTCTTCATACCACATTGCCCCATTCTTTCATTCTTGAAGTATAAGGCATAAGTGTTGGTTATCAGTATGTGCAAAAATTAGATTAAAGTTATGATATCACTTATATGTAGAATCTAAAAAATACTACAAACTAGTGAATATAACAAAAAAGAAGCAGACTCTTATAAACTAGTGGTTACCTGTGGGGTGGGGGAGTGGGAAGTACAAACTATTGGGTGTAAGATAGGCTCAAGGATGTAGTATACAGCACAGGGAATATAGCCAATATTTTGTAATAACTGTAAATGGAAAGTAACCTTTAAAAATTATATTTTCATCTTTTTAATTAGATAAAAATAACAATCCAATTGCCAGTGGACTGATGGATGCTATTGATTCATTATTTTGACTTAAATGTATGTTGAAATTCGAGTAACAACTTTGTTTTTGACATATGCTTTGCGTTAATAGGCCTGGATAAAATCGAATTTCTTCAAAGTCATGAAAATCAGGAAATTTACCAAAAGGCTTTTGATCTGATTGAACATTACTTTGGTGTAGAAGATGACGACTCCAGTATTGTACCTCACGTGGATGAAAACCAACAACAGTTTGTATTTCAGCAGCAGGAAGCACCAATGGAAGGGTTTCAACTTTAACTTGGTAGGAGGAAAAATTAATGGCTAAAAAGGGTAGCTTCAGATATCTCCCTTTTCTTGTAATGTCATTAGGAATATTTGATGTGTTTTTATGTAGAACAAAAAAGAGACGTTAATGCACTTTTAAAAAGCAAAACAAAACAAGTTTCCATCCATATGCAACCTTTTATTATAGTTTTGTTGTTATTTTGGTGTGCCTGTATATATGTCTTTCATTGTTTTTTTTGTATCTATTTGTGAACAGTTAAATACATTATGAGATTATTTAATAATTTAAGCCTGAAAAGGAAAACTTTAGTAAAGTATTACAATAATGGTTCTGAATTTTTCTAGCATTCTTAGAAACTGCACATTAGCAGTACAGCTGTCGATAATTGCATTTTGGCAGTAAGTTTGATATGCCCATTCTTTACTAAATCTACCTCTCAAAGCAAAAACAAAACAAAAGAGCTTCAGAAGCATGAAACAGAGAAAAAGCTAAATTAGAATGTGAAAATAGCTATTACCTTAAATTATAAATCACTGTGCTGTAAGTTATACTTTGCAAAAAAAAAATTACTACAGAAAACCTGTAAAAGTTACTTATAAAATACAGAAGAAATATTGTACTGATAATCAATTAAAATGTGGCAATTGTGAAGAAAGAAGCTGTTCTTCATGTTGAACACATTAAAATGATTACACAACATTTAAATGTTTGTGTTTTTAACATATAAATGCTATTATATTAGTATATTTTGTATTTTGACCAAATATGCCAACATTTTTGAAATAGTGTTTTATTATTTTTTCACTGCTCATTTTAAAGAGCATCATGAGATGCCATCATGAATCTAAAGTAGTGCTGCATAGCAAAAATACTGTATTCCTTTCTCTGATTTTTCAGAGCAGTAATTGAAAAGTTTCACTTTCTATGTAATAATGAACTTAGGTACTTGAATGGCAAAATTCTCCTGAAGAAATCACCTTGTTATGTGTTAAATTTTATTAAATGGACTTAATGGTTTGGACACAAAAGGATGCTATTCATGAAAATTACTAAGGATTCTTTAATTGGTTGAACCCTATATTAGGATTTTTTTCCCCTTTGGTGATCCTCAAAGGGTCAAACTGCTGCTTGTTAATGAACCATCGTATTAGATTACATTTGTATCAGATTTGTCAATATAATGTATGTGTTTATGTATTAACAGCAAAAACCTCTTCATACTGTGAAACTTTAAAAAAAAGTTTCAATAGAAAATTATATATATATATTTATTTACAGGTACATATATATGTGTGTGTGTGTGTGTGTTTTTCTCACAGTACTATACTTGGTAGTTTTCTAAGCAGATATGGTACTGTTGAATCAGTCTTTTCATTATTATAGTTATGTGCAGGCTATTTACATTTCCAATTGTATACCTAAAATACTTGTTTAAAAATTAGTTTACTGATGTTTTAAGATGGGAACTAAAAGCATTTTTGATATGATTCATAGTCTATTCTGTAAAGAAGGTTTCATTTATGATAGCATTTATAATGTTTCTGCTGGAAATCAGAGGTATGTTACAAGAAGGAAATGTATATAGGAGTACTTTTAAATAGTATGACACTTTGTAAATTAAATATCATGAAACTAAGCTTTTGGCAAGACACTTAAAAACCTACAAGCTATACAATACAGGTTT
Source organism: Grampus griseus (assembly GCF_964374135.1). Lineage (NCBI taxonomy): Eukaryota > Metazoa > Chordata > Mammalia > Artiodactyla > Delphinidae > Grampus > Grampus griseus. The sequence continues at coordinate 45,680,984 of NC_139007.1, forward strand.
AAATGGTGTCCACAGTGCTGACTGCATCTGCCAAACCTCTTTTATATTGTTAAGTAGAAGATTGTATCTGTGCCCTTTTTATTGTAGTAGAAGTTATGAAGTTCAGTATATGTATATTCAAAAGAACAGGGTAGTTATATTAAAGATCACCAAATTGATGGTGAATTTATCAGATAAACACTTTTTTGTGATGCAGATAGTTTATAAGTATCAGGTGACAGGGTGTTCCACTCTTTCTAATCAATTGAACTTGTTAATGCAGCATAATTCATAAACTAACCAGCTGTGCCTGCTTTTTTTTTGAGGACCCTGTAGTCACATTAATAAATCTTTAAGCTAAGTCTTTCAAACAAAATAGTTCTTACAGAAGGAAAAATAATAGAAATAATAGAATGACCTTTGAGGGGAGGATTTTTAAATTTTTGCCAGTGAAATAAGCATTATATCTCTAAGTATAGAATTTGACCATATTTTAAGCATTTATATATAAAATTATATTTAATTCATTGGATCTGTTACTTGGGTAATTAATTTGATTAGATGTGAATGCAAGGGGTAATATGTAATAGTTGGTGTGGTGATGACTTTATTGAACCAATACTAGCAAATACTTTGTTCCTACAAATTTTTTTAATATGACTACTCTTTTCAAATGTACTATTTTAAATGCTCCAAAATGTATTTTCATTAATCTTCACTGACCCTTGTGGGAAAAATTTTCTTTTTTCAACTTGCTTTCCTAAGATTTATTATATTTTAATCCGAGAGAAGCTGTGCCAAAAAAAAAACAATGAAAACATGTTGTAAAAGGGCAATGCATGCAACATTAATGTAAAAATCAAGAGAATACTTGAAAGAGTGCTTTACATTTATTGAATTAAATTCGGTGTTTTATTTTTGTCTGAATTTGAATTTTTACTAGCTAATCTATGCAATTATGCTTACTTGTTTTATATTTGTAAGTACTTGACTCAATGCCCTGGGGTTTTTTTTACTCTAAGTTTTATTTTGAAAATTGTTCCTAGAACTTAATTTTTAGTGTCATTTTGTTCACTTGCTGGTAGCACTAGAACAAGCAAGCAAAAAATAAAAACCAAAAAAAAGTGATAAAATCTGTTGGCACAGAAACAGCATATCATTTGGTAACTGTAAAACCTATTTGCAGATAAAGGTTGATTTTTTGGATAAAGGACTTTTGTTGGACAAAGCATTACCTTTGCCTTCATATTTTTTCTTCTCTCAAGAAGGAGCATTATGGATAAAGTAATTATAATACAAAGTCTTCGTGGATTTTTGTTGCTGTTCTAAATTCAGCAATCTACTGGCTGCTTTGTGAAACTGTGAAATCAAAGTAATTGTTGTTAGCCTTTACTCATTTTAGTTCATAGCATTACTGTTTTATGAAATGTAACATATTAGGAGCCAATATGATGGATCTCTAAAAGGATAATGCATCTTTAAATTCTAATTGGGAAGTGGGATGAGGGGAAGATATTCTTGCCAAACTAAATAAACCAACATTTGAGTAGTATGCAATATTATGAAATGTTACAGCACTATATTAAAAATAATAAAATACTATTTTACGATTGCATTTATATGTGTTTCATTTGTTTTCACTTATGATTGTATATGCCTAATAAAGCAAAAACAGATGCCCTGATTCATTAAAATTCCATCCCCTTTCTAAAACCAGTAAGATTTCATTGGTAGCATTATCTGATAAAGTAGTATGTTGCTTTTATTTTAGAACTTGTATATTCAGCTGTAACGGGGAACATATCCAATTTATCTTTGTAGCTCAAGTCTTGGCAGCTAGTGGGACATTCACATGTTTCAGCTGAGATTATTTTTCTTTTTCTGTTATTTTAATGCAGTACAATGCATTTATTTAAGGCTTAGAGTTTTAAACCTAATAAATACGAGGGAATGTCTGATTTAACTTCCTTAATATACTGTGAAACACAAAATCACACAGTAGCCAAGCTTAGGCCCTCCTAGCTTACTGTTTTTATTTTTTTCTTCTTCCATTACCATGGTTTTCTGTTGTTCATTTTTTTTTGTGGGGGGGGTGTTTGTTTGTTTTGGCTGGCGTCATTTCCTTCAGTATTTGAAACTATGTTAATCACAGAGTAGTGAAACTAATTGGATCAATTATTTTTAGGGTTTCTTGCTCCCAGTAAAGTGGTCAGCAATTTTAGTGGGAAATGAATTCCTGAAAATGTATGAAAATATAATGTACAGGTCAAACAATAGATTTAAACACGCAGTGGAGTTCCCATCACAGAAATCCTTAAGTATACCCTTTAATTATGTGTTTGCTCAGTTGTATATTTGTTCTTTCATTTTTTTCCTTTCATATTTGAACAGTTTACCACGGAAATTAAATGAGCATATGATTCCCCCCTTTCAGGACATCTAATGATTTTCATGTTTGCTTCAGTAGTTTAAGTTTTAAGAGATACATACATCATATCATTATTAGTAGCACTTTAACATTTCAATTTTCCATTCTGTTTTGAAATAAAAATTTCAAGTAGTTGCACTTGCAAGCACTGCTCTATAGCACTACCAGAACTAAAATGTTGATTGGGAGCAACTCCACCAAGTAAAGAGCTTGGAGTGTTCACTAGTTTATGAATAAATATTTAAATTTGGAAACAGTAGGCAGTTTAGGGAATTTAATGTGCAATTCCCCAAAGTACCTGTTATTTAAAAATTGGGAGTTTTAAACTTTGGACAATATTACTTTTGAGGGATCCCTCCTGTTCCCTTTCAGTTATGGTTGTTTTCTTAAACTGTTCTAAAAAAGCATGGCAAAATTTAATATATTCTTTGTTTAGGGTTTCAGCATGACTATTTTCTGAGCATTCCAATTTTTTTTTCTTTTTACATCTTTATTGGAGTATAATTGCTTTACAACGGTGTGTTAGTTTCTGCTTTATAACAAAGTGAATCAGTTATACATATGCCTATGTTCCCATATCTCCTCCCTCTTGCGTCTCCCTCCCTTCCACCCTCCCTATTCCACCCCTCTAGGTGGTCACAAACCACCAAGCTGATCTCCCTGTGCTATGCGGCTGCTTCCCACTAGCTATCTACCTTATGTTTGGTAGTGTATATATGTCCATGCCACTCTCTCGCTTTGTCACAGCTTACCCTTCCCCCTCCCCATATCCTCAAGTCCATTCTCTAGTAGGTCTCTGTCTTTATTCCTGTCTTACCCCTAGGTTCTTCATGACATTTTTTCCCCTTAAATTCCATATATATGTGTTAGCATACAGTATTTGTCTTTCTCTTTCTGACTTACTTCACTCTGTATGACAGACTCTAGGTCCATCCACCTCATTACAAATAGCTCAGTTTTGTTTCTTTTTCTGGGTGAGTAATATTCCATTGTATATATGTGCCACATCCTCTATCCATTCATCCGATGATGGACACTTAGGTTGTTTCCATCTCCTGGCTATTGTAAATAGAGCTGCAATAAACATTTTGGTACATGACTCTTTTTGAATTATGGTTTTCTCAGGGTATATGCCCAGTAGTGGGATTGCTGGGTCATACGGTAGTTCTATTTGTAGTTTTTTAAAGAACCTACATACTGTTCTCCATAGTGGCTGTACCAATTCACATTCCCACCAGCAGTGCAAGAGTGTTCCCTTTTCTCCGCACCCTCTCCAGCATTTATTGTTTCTAGATTTTTTGATGATGGCCATTCTGATCAGTGGGATATGATATCTCATTGTAGTTTTGATTTGCATTTCTCTAATGATTAATGATGTTGAGCATTCTTTCATGTTTGTTGGCAGTCTGTATATCTTCTTTGGAGAAGTGTCTATTTAGGTCTTCTGCCCATTTCTGGACTGGGTTATTTGTTTTTTTGTTATTGAGCTGCATGAGCTGCTTGTAAATTTTGGAGATTAATCCTTTGTCAGTTGCTTCATTTGCAAATATTTTCTCCCATTCTGAGGGTTGTCTTTTGGTCTTGTTTATGGTTTCCTTTGCTGTGCAAAAGCTTTGAAGTTTCATTAGGTCCCATTTGTTTATTTTTGATTTTATTTCCATTTCTCTAGGAGGTGGGTCAAAAAGGATCTTGCTGTGACTTATGTCATAGAGTGTTCTGCCTATGTTTTCCTCTAAGAGTTTGGTAGTTTCTGGCCTTACATTTAGGTCTTTAATCCATTTTGATCTTATTTTTGTGTATGGTGTTAGGGAGTGATCTAATCTCATACTTTTACATGTAGCTGTCCAGTTTTCCCAGCACCACTTATCGAACAGGCTGTCCTTTCTCCACTGTACATTCCTGCCTCCTTTATCAAAGATGAGGTGACCATATGTGCGTGGGTTTATCTCTGGGCTTTCTATCCTGTTCCATTGATCTATATTTCTGTTTTTGTGCCAGTACCATACTGTCTTGATTACTGTAGCTTTGTAGTATAGTCTGAAGTCTGGGAGCCTGCTTCCTCCAGCTCCGTTTTTCTTTCTCAAGGTTGCTTTGGCTATTTGGGGTCTTTTGTGTTTCCATACAAATTGTGAAATTTTTGTTCTAGTTCTGTGAAAAATGCCAGTGGTAGTTTGATAGGGACAGCATTGAATCTGTAGATTGCTTTCTGTAGTAGAGTTGTTTTCACAACGTTGATTCTTCCAATCCAAGAACATGGTATATCTCTCCATCTATTTGTATCATCTTTAATTTCTTTCATCAGTGTCTTACAATTTTCTGCATACAGGCATTTTGTCTCCTTAGGTAGGTTTATTCCTGGATATTTTATTCTTTTTGTTGCAATGGTAAATGGGAGTGTTTTCTTGATTTCACTGTCAGATTTTTCATCATTAGTGTATAGGAATGCAAGAGATTTCTGTGCATTAATTTTGTATCCTGCTACTTTACCAAATTCATTGATTAGCTCTAGTAGTTTTCTGGTAGCATCTTTAGGATTCTCTATGTATAGTATCATGTCATCTGCAAACAATGACAGCTTTACTTTTTTTCTGATTTGGATTCCTTTTATTTCCTTTTCTTCTCTAATTGCTGTGGCTAAAACTTCCAAAACTATGTTGAATAAGAGTGGTGAGAGTGGGCAACCTTGTATTGTTCCTGATCTTAGTGGAAATGGTTTCAGTTTTTCACCATTGAGGACGATGTTGGCTGTGGGTTTGTCATATATGGCCTTTATTATATTAAGGAAAGTTCCCTCTATGCCTACTTTCTGCAGGGTTTTTATCATAAATGGGTGTTGAATTTTGTTGAAAGCTTTCTCTGCATCTATTGAGATGATCATATGGTTTTTCTCCTTCAATTTGTTAATATGGTATATCACGTTGATTGTATTGCATATACTGAAGAATCCTTGCATTCCTGGGATAAACCCCACTTGATCATGGTGTATGATCCTTTTAATGTGCTGTTGGATTCTGTTTGCTACTATTTTGTTGAGGATTTTTGCATCTATGTTCATCAGTGATATTGGCCTGTAGTTTTCTTTCTTTGTGACATCCTTGTCTGGTTTTGGTATCAGGGTGATGGTGACCTCGTAGAATGAGTTTGGGAGTATTCCTCCCTCTGCTATATTTTGGAAGAGTTTGAGATCTCTTTTTCTTGGATTGATCCCTTGATCATTATGTAGTGTCCTTCTTTGTCTTTTCTAATACTCTTTATTTTAAAGTCTATTTTGTCTGATATAAGAATTGCTACTCCAGCTTTCTTTTGGTTTCCATTTGCATGGAATATCTTTTTCCATCCCCTTACTTTCAGTCTCTATGTCTCTCTAGGTCTGAAGTGGGTCTCTTGTAGACAGCATATATATGGGTCTTGTTTTTGTATCCATTAAGCCAGTCTGTGTCTTGGTGGGAGCATTTAGTCCATTTACATTTAAGGAAATTATCAATATGTATGTTCCTATTCCCATTGTTTGATAGAATTCGCCTGTGAAGCCATCTGGTTCTAGGCTTTTGTTTGTTGGAAGATTTTTAATCACAGTTTCAATTTCAGTGCTTGTGATTGGTTGGTTCATATTTTCTATTTCTTCCTTATTCAGTCTTGGCAGGTTGTGCATTTCTAAGAATTTGTCCATTTCTTCCAGGGTGTCCATCTTATTGGCATAGAGTTGCTTGTAGTAATCTCTCATGATCTTTTGTATTTCTGCAGTGTCAGTTGTTACTTCTCCTTTTTCATTTCTAATTCTATTGATTTGAGTCTTCTCCCTTCTTTTCTTGATGAGTCTGGCTAATGGTTTATCAATTTTGTTTATCTTCTCAAAGAACCAGCTTTTAGTTTTATTGATCTTTGCTATTGTTTCCTTCATTTCTTTTTCATTTATTTCTGATCTGATTTCTTTCCTTCTGCTAACTTTGGGTTTTTTTTGTTCTTCTTTCTCTAATTGCTTTAGGTGCCAGGTTAAGTTGTTTATTTGAGATGTTTCCTGTTTCTTAAGGTAGGATTGTATTGCTATAAACTTCCCTCTTAGAACTGCTTTTGCTGCATCCCATAGGTTTTGGGTCGTCGTGTCTCCATTGTCATTTGTTTCTAGGTATTTTTTGATTTCCTCTTTGATTTCTTCAGTGATCACTTCGTTATTCAGTAGTGTATTGTTTAGCCTCTATGTGTTTGTATTTTTTACAGATCTTTTCCTGTAATTGATATCTAGTCTCATAGCGTTGTGGTCAGAAAAGATACTTGATACAATTTCAATTTTCCTAAATTTACCAAGGTTTGCTTTGGGACCCAAGATATGATCTATCCTGGAGAATGTTCCATGAGCACTTGAGAAAAATGTGTATTCTGTTGTTTTTGGATGGAATGTCCTATAAGTATCAATTAAGTCCATCTGTTTAATGTATCATTTAAAGCTTGTGTTTCCTTATTTATTTTCATTTTGGATGATCTGTCCATTGGTGATAGTGGGGTGTTAAAGGCCCCTACTATGAATGTGTTACTGTCGATTTCTCCTTTTATGGCTGTTAGTATTTGCCTTATGTATTGAGGTGCTCCTATGTTGGGTGCATAAATATTTACAATTGTTATGTCTTTTTCTTGGGTCGATCCCTTGATCATTATGTAGTGTCCTTCTTTGTCTCTTCTAATAGTCTTTATTTTAAAGTCTATTTTGTCTGATATGAGAATTGCTACTCCAGCTTTCTTTTGGTTTCCATTTGCATGGAATATGTTTTTTCATCCCCTTACTTTCAGTCTCTATGTGTCTCTAGGTCTGAAGTGGGACTCTTGTAGACAGCATATATATGGGTCTTGTTTTTGTATCCATTCACCCAGTCTGTGTCTTTTGGTGGGAGCATTTAGTCCATTTACATTTAAGGTAATTATCGATATGTATGTTCCTATTCCCATTTTCTTAATTGTTTTGGGTTTGTTATTGTAGGTCTTTTCCTTCTCTTGTGTTTCTTGTCTAGAGAAGATCCTTTAGCATTTGTTGTAAAGCTGGTTTGGTGGTGCTGAACTCTCTCAGCTTTTGCTTGTCTGTAAAGGTTTTAATTTCTCCATCAAATCTGAATGAGTTCCTTGCTGGGTAGAGTAATCTTGGTTGTAGGTTTTTCTCCTTCATGACTTTAAATATGTCCTGCCAGTCCCTTCTGGCTTGCAGAGTTTCTGCTGAAAGATCAGCTGTTAACCTTATGGGTTTTCCCTTTTTTGTTATTTGTTGTTTTTCCCTTGCTGCTTTTAATATGTTTTCTTTGTATTTAATTTTTGACAGTTTGATTAATATGTGTCTTGGTGTGTTTCTCCTTGGATTTATCCTGTATGGGACTCTCTGTGCTTTGTGGGCTTGATTAACTATTTCTTTCCCATATTAGGGAAGTTTTCAACTATAATCTCTTCAAATATTTTCTCAGTCCCTTTCTTTTTCTCTTCTTCTTCTGGAACCCCTATAATTCGAATGTTGGTGCATTTAATGTTGTCCCAGAGGTCTCTGAGACCGTCCTCAGTTGTTTTCATTCTTTTTTCTTTATTCTGCTCTGCAGTAGTTATTTCCACTATTTTATCTTCCAGGTCACTTATCCGTTCTTCTGCCTCAGTTATTCTGCTATTGATCCCATCTAGAGTATTTTTAATTTCATTTGTTGTGTTGTTCATTGTTGCTTGTTTCATCTTTAGTTCTTCTAGGTCCTTGTTAGATGTTTCTTGCATTTTCTCTATTTCCAAGATTTTGGATCATCTTTACTATCATTATTCTGAATTCTTTTTCAGGTAGACTGCCTATTTCCTCTTCATTTGTTAGGTCTGGTGGGTTTTTATCTTGCTCCTTCATCTGCTGTGTGTTTTTCTGTCTTCTCATTCTTCTTATGTTACTGTATTTGGGGTCTCCTTTTTGCAGCCTGCATTTTCATAGTTCCCGTTGTTTTTCGTGTCTGTCCCCGGTGGCTAAGGTTGGTTCAGTGGGTTGTGTAGGCTTCCTGGTGGAGGGGACTAGTGCCTGTGTTCTGGTGGATGAGGCTGGATCTTGTCTTTCTGGTGGGCAGGTCCACGTCTGGTGTTGTGTTTTGGGGTGTCTTTGGACTTATTATGATTTTAGGCAGGCTCTCTGCTAATGGGTGGGGTTGTGTTCCTGTCTTGCTAGTGGTTTGTCATAGGGTGTCCAGCACTGTAGCTTGCTGGTCATTGAGTGGATCTGGCTCTTAGTGCTAAGATGGAGATCTCTGGGAGAGCTTTTGCCGTTTGATATTACGTGGAGCTGGGAGGTCTCTGTGGACCAATGTCCTGAACTTGGCTCTCTCACCTCAGAGGCTCAGGCCTGACATCCAGCTGGAGCACAAATCCCTGTCAGCCACAGGGCTCAGAAGAAAAGGGAGAAAAGAAAGAAAGAAAGAAAAAATAAAATAAAACAGAGTTATTAAAATAAAAAAAGAAAGAAGAGAGCAACCAAACCAAAAAACAAATCCACCAATGATAACAAGTACTAAAAACTATGCAAAATAATAATAATAATGACAGACAGAACCCTAGGACAAATGGCAAAAGCAAAGCTATACAGACAAAATCACACAAAGAAGCATACACATATACACTCACAAAAAGAGAAAAAGGAAAAAATATATATATATATTAAAAACAAAAAGAAAGAGAGCAACCAAATCAATAAACAAATCTACCAATGATAATAAGCTGTAAATACTAAACTAAGATAAACATAAAACCATAAACAAATTAGATGCAGAAAGCAATCCCCAAGTCTACAGTTGCTCCCAAAGTCCACCACCTCAACTTTGGGATGATTCGTTGTGTATTCAGGTATTCCACAGATGCAGGGTACATGAAGTTGATTGTGGAGATTTAATCTGCTGCTCCTGAGGCTGCTGGGAGAGATTTCCCTTTTTCTTCTTTGTTCTCACAGCTCCCAGGGGCTCAGCTTTGGATTTGGCTCTGCCTCTGTGTGTAGGTCACCTGAGGGCGCCTGTTCTTCACTCAGAAAGGACGGGGTTAAAGGAGCAGCTGATCTGGGGGCTCTGGCTCGCTCAGGCGGGGGGGGGGGGAGGAAGGGGTACAGAATGTGGGGTGCGCCTGTGGCGGCAGAGGCCGGTGTGACGTTGCACCAGCCTGAGGCACACGGTGTGTTCTCCTGGAGAAGTTGTCTGTGGATCACGGGACCCTGGCAGTGGCAGGCTGCACAGGCTCCCGGGAGGGGAGGTTAGGATGGTGACCTGTGCTCACACACAGGCTTCTTGGTGGCTGCAGCAGCAGCCATAGCATCTCATGCCCGTCTCTGGTGTCTGTGCTGATAGCCGCGGCTCGCGCCCATCTCTGGAGCTCGTTTAGGCGGTGCTCTGAATCCCCTCTCCTTGCGCACTCCAAAACAATGGTCTCTTGCTTCTTAGGCAGTTCCAGAGTTTTTCCCAGACTCCCTCCCGGCTAGCTGTGGCGCACGAGCCCCCTTCAGGCTGTGTTCACGCAGTCAACCCCAGTCCTCTCCCTGGGATCTGACCTTCGAAGCCCGAGCCTCAGCTCCTGGCCCCCACCTGCCCTGGGGGGTGAGCAGACAAGCCTCTCAGGCTGGTGAGTGCTGGTCGGCACCGATCCTCTGCACAGGCATCTCTCCGCTTTGCCCTCCACACCCCTATTGCTGCGCTCTCCTCCATGGCTCCAAAGCTTCCCCCACCCACCCACCCTCTGTCTCCACCAGTGAAGGGGCTTCCTAGTGTGTGGAAACTTTTCCTCCTTCACAGCTACCTCCCAGAAGTGCAGGTCTCATCCCTATTCTTTTGTCTCTGTTTTTCCTTTTGCCCTATGCAGGTACGTGGGGAGTTTCTTGCCTTTTGGGAGGTCTGAGGTCTTCTGACAGCGTTCAGTAGGTGTTCTGTAGGAGTCGTTCCACATGTAGATGTATTTTTGATGTATTTGTGGGGAGGAAGGTGATCTCCACGTCTTACTCCTCCACCATCTTGAAGGTCTCCCCCCCAACATATATTTTTAACAGGTGGGAAGAATAGTCAGAATGGGGAAAGAGGCCATATTTGAAGTGATAACAGCTTAGACTTTTTCAGAAGTGAGGAAAGCTATAGGTCCTCAGACTGAAGAACATACAAAGTCCTTAGCGGAAAAAATAAAAATAGATAGTGATGGAAGTCTAATATGCATCTCACATTCAGTATATCTGAAATAGAGGACTTGACATATTTTGCCTGTCATGCCTATCAGTTCTTTCCCCAGCCTTAGACATCTCAACAAATGGCAGCACCATCCACCTAGGTGCTCAAAGCAAAAACCCAGGCGTTTTGATGTCATTCTTCCTTTTTCTCTCCTCTTCCCACATTGAATTTACCACAAAATTCTATCCTTTTGACCCCCCAATACATCTCAAATTGCTAACCATTTCTCCATCTCTATATGACACCATCTTATTTAGGGTACATGCATTAATTATTCAAAATGAAAGGTGAATTGGAGAGAGGCAAGAGAGACAGAGTAAGACCATTTAAAAGATACTGCAATAAACTAGGCAACAGATGGTGGTTATTTCAGACCAGGGTGATATCAAGAGAGATGGTGAGGAGTGGTCCAATTGTGCATATAGTCTTAAGTGGAGTCAACAGGATTGCTGGTATATAACGACTTACTCATGAGCAGTTGGAAAGATAATAAAATAGTGAGTGCCTGAGCAAGGCCATTTCAGATGGGGTGGTCACGGAAGCTCTCACTGAGAAGAAGGAGAATGAGTCAGCTACAGTAAGGCCAAGAGAAGGAAGGAAAGCCTAGAGAGAATAAAGGGTCTGACGCCTTAAAAAACAAAAAAGAACTAGTGTGGCTGAAGCATAAGGAACCAAGGGAGGATGGTATGAAACACGGAGGGTCCAGGTAGTATCAAAATCCAATCTATCGTTTAGGAGCTAGAGAATCACCAACTGGGTAGACAGTCATTTTATCTAGGATAGGTTAAAAACAAGAGATGACTGAATTTCTTTATTTCTATGTTTAAGTGTTCAGCCAGCAAACATTTAAGAAATTTTCCATTTGATGAGAATAATTTCAAAGCATAAGCTCTTTGCTGAGCCAACAGAAATGAGTAGACATGTATATAACATCAGTAAGCTCAGAAGACCAAGTCCCTGTGTGAAATATTGGGCTCAAATACCCTTGAAAACCTGAGAAGTAAAGAAGAGCAGGACCATAGGTCTAGGCAGAATGGTCATTGGCTAAATGTGCCTAGAGAGTGAAGACGGATCCAGGCAAACTATTCTGTGTGATGTGGCTGCCAAAATCTATTTCCAACTCTGGCTGTGTTACTGAAATGCAGTGTTCAAAAACAAAGAGGTTATAATCGCACTCTAAGGGACTCAGTTGCAGGTATCACAATGAAGAGGGACACTGATAAAGTGGAGTGTGTCCAGAGGAGAGCTCAAAATAGAGGAAAGCTGTTAGGGATGGAGAAATTAAGAGTAGAGAAAAGATGACTCACAGAGGAGTATCAGGTATCTCCCAATATTTGTGGGGCTGCTCTTCATGGCAAAAAGTGATCAGCAGATGAAAGAATCTGGGGAAGCAAGAAGCAAAATTAGACAGTAATTAGCTCTTAATTCCCCTCTAGAAACTACATATTGGAGATGACAAGGAAAGGGCTTATACACAGGATACAGGCAAACTAGCCCGCCTTGGTCATCATTTCCAACTTTTGCACTTCTAACTATTTCATGATTCTATGCAATAGCTAACTGAGTTCATGATTTAAGGAATGATGTAGTCTGGATAACTTTCATACAACAAAGTTCTTCCTGTGCAGATTTTAACCATGTTATAAACTGTTATTTTTGTTTTTGCTTATCTTATAAATGGAAACAACTTCTGTCCCTCCTGTCCATATAGTTAATTTGTTGACTCAAATTTCCATGAACAATGCTGTTTCCAGTATGATAAATATATGCAGGTGGCTTAAGGTGTCTGAGATGAAATTGTTCTTACATTGAGAAAACAGCAATAATCCCCCAAAGGAGAACAAAGCTCATAATCCTTCTTAAAATTCACAAGTCTATCTTTACTTTAAAGAGGTACTCACCCTTTTGGCTGACGCTATCACTGCAAAGCAGGCGATGATTGTGAGTCCGATCATTATGTAACAAGCTTTCACTCGCGCTTTGTTTCTTGCAGCATCTATCGTTTCTGGCCTAAACCAAGATGTGTATTCTGTTAATTATATTAAAGCAATATGATTTTCTGACTGGCATAATAAACAATGATTTTTTATGTAAATATTCCAAAAGTGTCCCTGAATGCAAATGGCAGATGTGAAATATTTCCAAATGCTAGCCCATTATCTTACCGATTTCAAGTTAACAGGTATTTATTCAGGTCCTAAATAATGTTAGCCACTATGAAATGACAATGCAGTATATTTGGTTTCTAACTGTTCAAAATATAACTACTGGAGATTATGACCTGACTCTCCATTATTTTTGTTTCACTGACTGGGATAAAAGTAAGAATTAATGCCTATGTATGTCTATGACTCATGTTCATTTGGCCCCTGTGTTATTAAGTGGGCTTTGTTTTCAGTTTTGAACAGGTTGTTTCTGAAAACTTATTTTCATCATTTTGGTTTTTCACTAGCCTCCAAATCTCTTCTTGCCCCCTCCCATCCTGACTCCATTAAAGAGACTATTTTACATTTTGTGAAGATGACTCTTATTATACTGCTATTATACATTATATATTTTGTGAGAATGTCTATTAGGGTGTTTCCTTCGTGGCTTCTGCATGAAGTTTTCAAAAGAAGTGATCAAAATCACAATGATTTGTTGAAGAAAAGACAAACACACAAACACAACAAACACAAACACAAAAACAACAAACACAAACACAAACACAAACATTTTCTTATTATTATTCTGACATTTTATATGCTTACTTGAATACTGCATAGTCTTATTTATTAATAAAGTTATATGCAAGTTATCCAGATTTTAGCAAAGTAGTGTTACAAAAGTAATCATGCCTGTAGGCCTTTATGATAAAATAAATTTTAACAATTTGCAGTAACATGAAGTGGCAGTTTATAAATACATACAATTAAAGAATGACTTTTGAGAATGTATTCAGCAGTATTTTTTATCTTTGTCAAGTTTAAATAGAATGTAGTCACATAAAAAAAGAATTCCAGGAAGACAATTTGCAATTCTTCTTAAAAATGAAAATTTTTTTCTTTAACTTTCCACTAGTTGAAAGAACACAGAAAACCAATATCTAGCCTGCTTTCCTCAGATTTTAGGCAGATTAATGTAAGTTTGAAGGTAGTTGTCAACAGATGAATTTTAGCACATTATTAGATTATACTTGTTGTTGACTTTTGTTCCAGATGGAACCTGAAAGATCTGATCTTTTTTACCCATCCATCTGGCTTCGAACAGCTATACCAAATTAGTTTAACACTGAAAAGAAAAGAAAAAGTACAGTCATTATTAAATATCATTAGTGTAAATTAGTTTAACACTGAAAAGAAAAGAAAAAGTACAGTTATTATTAAATATCATTAGTGTATGGTCCAAAAATTATAGGTCACTTAATTATATGTCCATTAAAAGCATAAAAATGAAAGCTGTTTATATTGTAAATCTAACACTTAGCTTAGGAGGCATAGCTCTCCTAAATAGCAATGCTTTTAAAAAATTATAGAAAATAATAAAATATTCAAATACTTTCATGTTTTCAACCCAAAACTACAATACTTTTTCTAGGCACCTTGCTCAAAGTTAAATTCTTCTGTTTATAATATTTCTTTTTATTTTATTTTATTTTGGCTGTGTTGGGTCTTCATTGCTGCGTGCATGATTTCTCTAGTTGTGGTAATCCAGGGAGACTCTTTGCTGTGATGCGTGGGCTTCTCATTGCGATGGCTTCTCTCGTTGCAGAGCATGGGCTCCAGGCACGCGGGATTCAGTAGTTGTGGCACGCAGGCTCAGTAGTTGTGGCTCACGGGCTCTAGAGCGCAGGCTCAGTAGTTGTGGCGCATGGGCCCAGTTGCTCTGCGGCACGTGGGACCTTCTCAGACCAGGGCTCCAACCCGTGTCCCCTGCATTGGCAGGCGGATTCTTAACCACTGTGCCACCAGGGAAGCCCTATAATATTTTTTTTGACTGTGATCCTGGGGAAATTAAATTATTTCTGTAAAATGGGTCTCTTCACATATGCAGCCATGCTAAAATGGATCTAGGTTCTCTTGACAAGCATTAATTTACAATAATGCAGGTTCTTTACATTTTTGATTACTCTGTTGTGTAGCACTAGAATTCAAAATCCAAAAACACTGAGCATGGTCTTTTTAAGCTTTTCTGGGGCTAATTTCTTCTTTGGGCTAAGTCTTTAGTTTAGAGGCTATAGATCTCAAGGAAAACAAAATTTGCTTTATAATATTAAAAAACATCTTCGTGGTTGAATAAATGCTGAAAATAGAATTCAAATTCCATGTTATTTCAAATTCCATGTCCATTCCTCATTAAATAATTTGATACAAGAAAGGAATAAAAATGTTTGAGAATTCATTATTGAATGGACATTTCCCGCCTTATTTTGTTTTCCATTTATTTGAGATGCTTTTGGTGACTAATAAATTAACAATCAATAAAAGTGTGGGCAATATGCACAGCACAAGATGTAGGCCCAGTTTCCGTTATCCATTCTAATAGGCATTGATTACATCATATAAATATAATATTTGAACATCTGAAATCTTTATTTGATTTTATAGTTCTAGTCTCCCGTTTTTTTTTGAGATCAGTTCAAAAAGTAGTAGATTGATGTTATCCTTAGTTTCCTTCCTTCCCCTTGTAACCACTGCCTTGTAAAATTCCCGGAAGATTTTTGGGCTTTGCATAAACTGAAGCTGTAGAAAGATGGTTTTTACAGGTTACATTTACTTTTAAAAAAAAAAAATATTAAATTTACCCTGGAGTTGAAGTTGTCAGCTTAAGTTTTATTAAGCGAATCTCTGTCCTGGGTTTGGGATGAGGAAGAGGCCAGCGACGCTGATGCGCCGTGGGTCCCAGTCCGAGTAAACCCGTACTCAAGAGGGCTGCAGGACCGCGTACACCTGACATCTCCCACCCCAGAAGAGGAGGTCACATGGATGTGGCTTCTTCCCAGAGACTCTCTAGCCACCCCTCGAGCCATGATGCTTCCTTGGGTGCTTCAGGGAGCCGCCCTCCCCTCCCAGGCCAGAGCCCTTCTCCCTCTCAGCCACCCGGGTGCACGCAAGGCCGGTGCCTTCCGTTTGGCCTAAGTATACTCCACTGTCTCATGGCCCGGAGCTCGCTGGGGGCGGGCATCTAAGCGACGGTGGAAGTGCCCACTGAACTTCTGGATTTTCACCCGACTTCAAGAATCTTTCTGTAAGCTTAGCTTAGCTCCCACAGCCCAATCACGGAGCCTGGCATTTAACCGCACTCGGGGGGCGTGGGTAAATTCCTTAAGGTGGTAGGTGTTATTGTGAAGACCTGTGTGGCTCCGCGGCCGCCTCCGCTCCAGGGTGCGCATTGGTCGGGAAGTGGATGGACCCCGAGACCCCCAGGCCCGGCGCCGACCCTGCCGGGCGCACGCAACCCGGGCCGGGCACAGGCCACACTTACGGAGTCCGAGGCGGGATCTCCTCCATCTTTGTGAAACGCCCGGTCCACAGCAGGATTTCCCTGTCTAATTGCGACGGCTTGTGCTCGGCGGGGACCCTATGGGCCTTCCCTGCTGCGACAGCGACAGGGATGTACGGAGGCACCGAGAGACGGCACAGAGACCAGTGCACGCTCACGCCTCCGTCCCCCAGCCCCGGCTCCTCGTCCGCCTCTCCGCGGACCCCTCCCTCCCAGGCCGTTCCCAGTCCCTGCTCACAGGAGCCTGGGGGCTCTGAGCCGCCGGGGGCCCAGCCGCTGGAGTACTGGGGGTGACCGGGGGGGCCGGAGAGACGTGACGGGCAGCCGCGCGGCTTCTGGGGGCGGTCCCGGGGCGCAGCGGGGGATGCGCCCCAGGCGGAGGTGCAGGAGGCGCCCGACGTTGGCGAGCAAGCTGCGTCCTGGTCTCCCGGCCGAAACCCAGCCGGAGCCAGGGACCGAGCTCCCGGGACGCCTGCCCCGCCCCGCGCAGCTACCAGGGGAGCCCCGGATGCGCAGCCGGAGTCTGTCGTGCGCCTCCTGGGTTCCCGGACTGCGGCCCCAGCCGGCGACCCGGGACGGGGGCTGAGACGGTCGCCAGGCGGGGCCCGGTAGCGACCTGACGGCGGGACTACTTTCCCCCTGAGGCAGCTCCGTGCCGCTCGTGTTAAAGGCGTTTCTTGGTGTGGAGTAGAAACGAGTTTCCGTCAGAGCTTTTTAGGTTCCACTGTTTGGTGCCCAGGAGAATAAATCTAAACTCTCTCCTCCAGAGAAGGGCAACAGTCAGGCCTTCAAGTTCAGGTCGCTTCAGATGTTTACCAAGTAAGTGTCAGGACTTTCAACGAACTTCTGATTTTCCCATGAAGAGGTTTTTTGAAGTTAGCTCTTCACCCCACTCTCCACTCCCGTCCTTTTCTCTTTTCCAGGTAAAACGACCTCAGTTCCTACCACTGGTTTTCTCCACCTTTTTATTTCTTAGACCACAAACTCTTCAAACTCCCTTCAAAATGAGCTTTTTTTCTATCTTCCCTCTCAAAAAGAGGGGAGAATCCACGTTTCTCTGGTATCTAAATGGGAACAGGGACTCAGAGAAAGGGCTTGTAGGAAAGCTGGCTACTCCGAAGGAATCTACCTAGTCTACTTCCTCACATTCCAGGGACAACAGACCCCAGCCACGTTAAAGTGCTCTCCAGGACCCAGCCCCAGGCTACCGCACCCTCCTCCTTACTGTCTCGGAGGTCCCTTCCCAACACAGACACTGCCCTACTTTTAGTTGGATCCCCACATATTTCTTTCCTTCCTAACTAGACTGTCCAGGCTCTTGAAGGCAAGATCTCTGTAACTCTGCGTCTTTCACATAATGGCGTTTTAACGAAAGAGGACAGATTCATATCTCAGTAAAGAAATATGCAGTTAGAGACACAATTGTGGAAGGAACCATGAGCTTTGCCTTCACACTAAGGTTTAATCCCCTAATTTGTGATTTAAGGGTTACACAATTATAAGCAAATCATTTAAGTCATTTGTCTTGGTCTCATTTGTAAAATAAGAGTTGCTTCCTTTCAAGTTCGTTCATGCAACAACTACAAAAAAAACCCTACTGTATGCCAGCGACTTCTCAGATCTGGGTATAGAGCAGTGAACAATGTCAAGTGGGGATTAGTAGATGAAGAAAAAAAAGCAGGATGAAAAAAAGTAAGCAGGCATGGGGGTGGACGCTATTTAAAAAGGATGGTTAGAGATGCCCCTCTAAATGTGCCTGGTACGTTCATAACACTTCAAAGATGTTTCTTTCCCTTCACATTCTTTAACTAGTCCCCAAACACAAGGGCATTTTAATTCATGAAATCTCTTGTAGGGAACTGTAGGAGGCAATGAGCTCCCTAAGAGTGTAGCTGAAACATTGGCACTTAGTAGATCCTTAATTTTAATCTGTTAAATAGATGAAAAAATGAATGAAAATCTTCAATAATGAAATAGACTCTATCTGGGCTAGTTTAAGAAAAGACTGAATACTTGAGGACATGCTGCATGATGAACAGAATGAATTCCTACCTGAAAAAGTCCGTTGCCATAGATAATATTTGATGGTTGCAGGAATATGCTACTTGAAAATTCTCCCATTATTCAAATGTGTTGTTTTCTCCTTTAATATTTTATTTTTCTTCACATCACTGAAAATACCCATAGAGCTAGAGAAAAACATCTGTGTGAAACAGCCAATCAGTAATATTATATATTACTGTAATATTATAATATATTATAATTTTATATATATAATAACCAAGGAATATTAAACTAACTAAATAAGTTTATTTCCCTGGAGAGAACCAAATGTCAGGTATCTACACATGATTTTCTCTCTCAAGCTTCTCTAGCATTGCAGAACCACAGGGCAAGAGAATCGTGGCTTATGTCATGAGAGAAAGAACAGTTTGCATTCTGTTCTCTGTTCCTGATGCAATTAAAATATCACTATTCGGCAGTGTTCTACATTAAAAAAAAAACACAGTTGCATGAGAGATGTTTTCTTTAGCTCTAGAATTGGAACAACAACCAAAAAAAAAAACAAAAACAAAAACTCGAATCAACTTCTAATAGAAGAAAAACTAATTATATTCCTTTCTTTCTTTCTTTTAAACCAGGACAGTTCGTTTGTTCATTGAACAAATGTTCATTAAATGTCTCCTATGTGCTGGGTACTGTTCTGGGCTCTGAGGTTACAGCATAGCAGGTAAGCATACAAAAATCTTTGCTCCTCACAGAGTTTATTATTAATCCACAGTGGTTTCAGTTTATACGTTCTGTACTATGTTATTTCTCAGTCCAATGGTTCATCTAATTTGCATATACTATTTACAGTTTTGTTCCTTCAAGGCTTGTTTTGATTAGTATGGTTTATGTTCCCATTTCCTACAGTTAATTTACTTACTTCTTAAGGTATACTGCTATAGCTAGGAATAATTTTTAAATAAAGTGATTTCATAGATTAAGTGGAAAGTGTGGTAACTTAAAAATTATTATTATTTTTTATTGTTGAAAGCTAGTGTGTGCTCTGCACTGGGCTAAGGCAGGAAATGCAAAGATTGCTGCAGTCCCCAAGAAGTTCCCAGTCTGGCTGGCACTATATTCCCTCATCAGAAAATGCCTTGCTTCCAAAGGAGGAGCTGGGAGGGACCTTAACTAACTTGCTTTCCCATCCCCTACTAGTCTCTCTGTAGGGAAAGTTACTAAAGTGACAGTTTCCCTGCAGACCCAGCTTACAGTGGCCTCCAGTGGTTCCGGCAACCTTATCAAGTGGGTGGTCCAGGCAAGTGCCTGATTACCTGCTAGGTACTAAGCATGTGCTGAGGACACCAGCAAAAGCTCAAAATGAGATCTCAACCTCCCAAAAAAGATCTATATACAGCTCTTCATGTTATTCCTGTTAAATCCCATTTTCATTGCTGTAGTTCAGTATTTTATTCTCTCTCAACCATCTATTGTAATGACCTCCAAAGTATTTTCCTCATCTCTGGTCAGTTCTTTCTCCAATCCTTTCTCTGCCTAGCTTCCAGAGATAGTTTTCTAAAACATGGATGTTATCGTATAAAACTTTCATGACGCCAATCTCTTTCCTATTTTTTTTTCTAACCCTGCACCCTACATCCCTATCCACAGACTACAGAAACAACCTGAAAAAATATTATAATGAGGCAGGGAGGACTCTTTCAAAGTCTTCTGCTTTGATATTTTGCATAGTCTGATTCAAATCTATGCCCTTGTCATATCCCTAGATGTTTAAAATGTCACTAAGCACAGGTAGGTAGGTTACATTGAATTACTCTGTGCTAATAGTGATGCACAACAACTATCAATTGACATCACAGTTTAGTTCTGGCTTGTATAGCTGGGTAGGCACTGTGTGTGTGACCAGCGATCATCAGGGCATGGCTGAGTTCTGACTGGTTGAGTTGCTTATTGTCCCATTGTTCTAAACATTAGTCTGAAAAAATACATTCAGAAGAAACCAGGTTGGATTAATTGCTCCTGCACTGATCAAAACCTTTCATACTTTCAATAATACATAGCTTGTATTCGTTCTAGAAATAGCAAATCTGAAATATATGCATATTTATGAAGTACTATTTATGCAAACTGCCCCCAGGACGGTGAAGAGGCATCTGCAATGATCATGTCTCTCACATTCGTTGGCTGAAAGGTTATTTTTGTAGCCTACTTGAATGTCTGTTAAGACTCATATATGTCAGATTGTGTGTAATTGCTAATCATTTTTGGTGGAGCATCCTCTGGCTCCCGTGATCAATTTCAAACTCCAAAATTCCTAGTAAGAATCTTTTTTTTTTTTTTTTTTGCGGTACGCGGGCCCCTCACTGTTGTGGCCTCTCCCGTTGCGGAGCACAGGCTCCGGACGCGCAGGCTCAGCGGCCATGGCTCACGGGCCCAGCCACTCCGCGGCATGTGGGATCCTCTCGGACAGGGGCACGAACCCGCGTCCCCTGCATCGACAGGCAGACACTCAACCACTGCACCACCAGGGAAGCCCCCTAGTAATAATCTTGTATGAAAAAGTGAGGATTTTATGGTCCCCAACACTGAATTTGCTACAGACTTTTCACACTTGAGGCACAATTATGACTTTATGTGCTTCAAATCTGTATCCTGCAATAGCCTTTTATGATGACTTGCCAGTGCTTCTCCAGCTCCGTGTCCCACGCCACCCTCCTCATACACGTATAGGGAAGTGGTCTTGCAAAATTAATCCTACCCATTATAAGTGTACAATATAATACCTTACTTCTATAGTTACAATTGAAGAAGGGTTGTTATTTCATAATCATGATGTGAATGATGCCACCTTATATTCCCTTAAGACAATTACCTCTTGTCCTACATGCCTTCATACAGTTCTTCAGCTTCCCTCAGCTGCTTGTCTCTCTCTTGGTTTATATGGTCATGTTTTCTTGGAGACAGAGAACTGGCCTATTTGAATGTTTTCCCTATTCAGGAATTTAAAAAATCAACTTATCAAAATAATTTTCTTTTTTCTCTTCTGAACCTTTTTACTTGGGGCTACTCATACCGATTTCTAATTTCCAATGTGAAGTCTAATAATATCTAGGCATAGCTAATTAAGATGACAGAGTCTCAGGTAGTTTTTTTTTCATATTTCTCCTTTCACCACTATCTACAAATGGACACTTAATTATTATTTACTATTTATGATCGTGATAATGAAGATTAACAACAGAATTTGTTAAGGATAATTGGCAGGGCACTAATACCACAAATCATTTAAATTATCAGAGCTCTCCAACAAGAGGTCTGGGTTGGGTAAAAAACCCAAAATCTAGGGAAATTTTTTAAGATTAAAACTGTATAACCTAGGAGAGAGAATGTTATAGAGGTTAAAAATCAGCTATTATTTGTTCATTATTCCTTCATTCTTTCATTCAACCAGAAAGTGTAGATTAAACACCTTTTCTCAAAAGCTTAGTACTACAAAATATCCAAGAGTTATCCCTGCTAGGCTGTCCAAAAATAAAGCATTAAAAGTATCAAAAACAGCTGTCTCCTTGAATATATACTTGTTATTGGAAGGCCCATGTGTACTTTGACTAAATGCTAACTCTAAACCAAAAGAATTTATGACACTGACAGGGTGAAACATTGATTCAATAACAAAGTTCTGTTTAGATGATGCAAAAAAGGTTAAATAGGAATGGAGGCATAGGTACCTAAATGTTAAGTAGTCTTTACTTCTGTTACAAACATCATGTTCTGAGTTTGAAGTGTTTCCTAGCTTCCTCTAGTAGTCATTTAAAATCTTGAAACCTAGTTCATAAAAAGCTGGACTGCTCTAAGAGTCCATCGAAGCACTTGATAGTTGTGTAAGTGTTTTATTAAAAAATTGAGTTATAAGGCCAGAAGGGAGTGGCATGACATATTTAAAGTGCTTAAAGAAAAAAAAAAACCAACTATAACCTAGGATTCTCTACCCAGCAAGGTTATCATTCATAATTGAAGGGGAGAGAACAAGCTTCTAGGGCGGGAAAAAACTGAAAGTGTTCATCTATACTAAACTGACCTTACAGAAGTGTAAAGGATCTTCCTTAAGTGAAAAGGGAAAGGCTATGACAAGGAATATTAAATGAATGAATAAATGGTGAAAAAGTTTTTAAATTTTTTGTGAAGATTTTGTTCATATGTATTTATTATAGTTTGAATATTTAGGAAGAAAGAGCAAGTTCTATAAGGGCAATTTCTATACTTTTCCCCAAGGAAAAAAATGTATATAAGTTGAAAATGAGGGATTATTGCCCTGCCAAAATTAAAAGTTGTAATTTTTTT
Organism: Grampus griseus; assembly: GCF_964374135.1. Classification (NCBI taxonomy): domain Eukaryota; kingdom Metazoa; phylum Chordata; class Mammalia; order Artiodactyla; family Delphinidae; genus Grampus; species Grampus griseus. The sequence continues at coordinate 45,703,415 of NC_139007.1, forward strand.
GGAGTCAATTTAAAAGTAACTTCTTCGCTCCTAAGAATATATTTTTACATTACCATTTCTTAATTACTTTATTTGGTAAACTAATAAAAAATATATTTTAGTTTAATGCTTGTATTCATTAGTATTGAATTAAGCAGGAACATCTATATAAGTGTTTATCATGAAGCTGTTCTAAAAGTGTTCCATGAGGGTCCTAGTTCCTGTTATACTATTGACCATAAATAAAAAGTAAAAATATAATTGCCCACTAGGTGGCAACAGTATTCCAAATTGTTCTACTAATACACACCTACAGAGTAGGGGAGTTTTCCTAAATTCTCATGATACATATGAAGAGGATGAGGTCTGTCCCTGCCCTCAACTAGCTCACAGTCTGTATTCTGCAGCTCAAATATACGTACTTTCTGTTTTTTTTTTTTCATTTCTTTTTGGTCGTTAAAAATTCTAAGCATAGACTATTCTCAAGTATCAGAAGAAAAAGTGAGTTTAATATAGCCATTTTGCCAGTGTGGAGTCTGAGCTACCAAGTGTTATGTGCTGTACCTGGAAGCAAATTATGAGCTTAGTGTCACAACCCCCAGTCCCCAAAGGTAAATCTAATAGACATTCTATGATAGTTTTTCTGCTAGAAACATATGTGGTTTCAGGCATTGCTTTTTTTCATGATTTTTCTCAGCCTCCAGACAATTAAATTAATTGTCAGCCTCCAGACAATTAAAACTGGATTAGATAGCAGCTGTGCTTTAGGGCATCCAGTTCACATTTATTACACTTACTTCATAGTCTACTTTCGCCCTAACTAGTGGCAATAGAATTGCAAGTTGATGGGAACAATCTTACTCTTATCATCTGTACATTTCAGTATACTCCATTATGATATTTAAATATATAACATATTATTAAAATAACATTAAAGGGAACATAGAATTATCCCATATTCTCACATCCTGAACACAAATATTTTCTATTTCTCTATGCTTCCTTAGAATCTTTATTAAGTAAAGTACCCATAACATCTAAAATTTTTCACTTATAGAACATAAACCATTTCCATTTTGCAGCCTAATCTTTATATTTATCTTTTTATGTGGCATCTTAATATTTAGTTATAAAGAAATGTTATAATTTATTTTATTTCTATGGTGGACGTAGGTTGTTTCTAACTTTACCTGTTGTAATTAATTACAGAATATATGATGTTCTGGATGGGCTTTAGTTTAGATATTTTGTTTAATTCTATCTCTAAATATGTACTCTCATATTTTTCAAAACATGTGTTCTGAATTTGATTCCCAACTCCTGTCAAGAACCATGTAAATGTGTGTTTTGTGTGTGTGTGTGTGTTTGTGTGTGTGTGTGTGCGCGTGAGCACACCAACAGTTTTACTCTGGGAAGTTGACTTAAGGAAATAGTTCAAACACACAAAAAATGTCCAAGTAATCCAATGTTATGATGTTTCTTCATATGTTAGCATAACTTTATTTTTGGTAACTAATGCTTTACTTTTTTTTTCTTTTTGCATTTCTGTGACCAAATAACTGACATAGAGTTCATTTGGGGTATAAGTTTTCGATCTAAATCAATTTTCCCTATACAGCACTACAATTATCCCTCCCTGTTTATTAAGTAATATTCACTTTCCTGGAATTATGGGATTCTTATTTTACTGAATGCTTAAATATAATATATAAATGGGTTTATTTGGATTTTAAGATTCCATTTTATTTATGTTTGTTTCAATATTGCATCATTTAATTATTGTTACTTTATCTGGAAGAACTACTGACTCCTGGCAGTTCTCCCACCTTTATCATTATTATTCTCTTTTAGAATGTTCTTTACCACTTACTTTCTATTTTTGTTATATAAAACAGCTTTTCATGATTTTCATTGCAATAATACCAGATCAGCAAATGGGCTGGTTAAGAAATTATTTTTCTTAAAATTTTTATTCTGAAGTAAAACATGCTCATTGTAATTAAAATTCAAACAGTAATAAAACACAGAAAGTGAAAGTCTGCTAAATCATGTACCCTTTAGAGGAAACTAGTATTACCAGTTAGATACTTGTCTTCCCAATCTTTATATATAGTATGTATACAAAAATTATACTATTCTGCAACTGGCTTCCATCATTCACAATAGATGGCAGGGCCTTTTAGTCGCTGTTCGTATAAACTTACTTCACTTTTTCAAGTGGCTGAACAGTCTTTTATTGAACAAATGTACCATAATTTATTTAATGAATTCTTTATAGACATTTAACTTGTTTGAAGTTAAAATTTTTTTATTCTTATAAGGATTTTTACAAGGAATATCATGTATTTCTATGTAGTTGAGAATTTATTTCTGAGGTCTAAATGTTCTATCAGGAGAATTGCTAAGTCAGAGACTGTCTTCAGTTGTGATAGATACTGACAAACCAGGTGTTCTAAATTACTGTTTCATCTACAGAATATAATAATTCCTATTTCCAAACTAGTAAATTTAACAAATTTTGAAGGTCCAAGAATATCTTTTTCTACTTGGGTAAGCACTGTGTGGAACATACCCTTTCCTCTTGTCCTGTATGTGTTTTGACTGACCCACTGGAGAAACAGGTTTATGATTCTAACCTGATACTTGGATGGCTGTAAGATTATTTAATGTATCTCCTTAAAAGTTTAAACATTTTAGGTCAAAGGCATGAAAATAAGTGTTGATATACAACTCTGGAAACCTTTTTTCTCCCTAATTTGCAGTGTATATGGATTTGTATGGTATAGCAGCTAGTTGGGCTGTCTGAATTCACATCAACTTGGCCACCAAAAAGCTGTGGACTTTAGGCAAGACACTTAATCTTACTGTTCCTTAAATTCCTCCTTGGTAATAGTTACCGACCTCACAAGATTGTTGTGAAAACAAATAACAACTATGATAAGGATAGTAATAATATTTTCGAATAGTGATTTATAGCTTTCAGAACACATTAACGTGCATTATCTCTGTAGATCTTTATAGTAACCTTATATGGTAGACAGAACAAGCATTTTTATCATCATTTTTTCACATAAGAAAACTAAGCCACGGTTAAGATGTGGTAACAATATCAAGGAACGTTTCTTTGACAAATTAATGTTACTACCAAGGACAAGGAAACACTTACATAAGAGTTCCTGGCAAATAGTTTCAGGCACTGCTGTGTACGTATGGCATTTCTTCAACGTTCCTGAGGATGTTTACAATGAGGAAAAGACCAGTCTGTGACCAACTGTTTTCCCTCCGCTTTTCCCACCAAAACTCTTTGTATACAGTTATAGGGAAAAGTTTAATTACCAGAAAATAGAAATATGTGTGTGATTTAGAAATGTGTACATGATAAAAGTACTGTGAGTTATTAGACAGCCATTGCCTTTGTATAGCAATTCGCCTCACCCATGCCCAGTGGAAATAAAATAGGCAAGTTTCCTCTTGCCTCGGTCACCACTGGAAGCCTTGGTTATACATCTAACTTGTACTTCTGTTTTCTCAACTTCCACTAGAGCTTCATTACAAGCACTGATTTGGGGCCTTGCACACTAGGTTATTAGGGGTAGCCCCGGAACTCAGTACACACTGGCTCTTAAAGGAGAACAGGAAAAGGACCCTCTCTCACGTGTCTTAGAAGCGTGGTTTGTCATTTTCTTGAAGTCTGACCTAACTGATCTCAGATCTTGTTGGTTTCTGCTACCTCCTTGAAATATGTATGGGTGTTTCCATCAGAAAGGAAGCCTTGTCCCTCTTTTCATGGTTGTCAGTCCCTTCCGTTTAGTCCCTAAAAGCCCCACTCAGTTATCTGTCATCCTATCATCTCCCCCACATTTAGTGTCTCCCCTACAAAGTCTGGAGATGTCTTGGTAACGGTTAAAAGTAGCACTTCTTGCAGAAATTATAATAGGGAATCCTCTCTATATTCAATAATAAAATGAGTCACAGCGTGGTTTAAAAAATCCAGCGTGAGTTACGGTGTTTAGCAGAGTGCTGGGTTCACAATGTAGTTGTGAGGATGATAGTGATGATAACGAAGACAATGAGGAAAGTTTGAGAACGCAGAAGGATGGCTACGTTTCTGTGTTTCAAGGAAAAAGTACCTTACTTAACTGAAATTATGACAGGGAAAATTAGAATAAGATAGTGGCTTAAAGCATTTCTATGTTCATTCTTTCGTTGAACACATACATTTTGAGGGCCTATTATATGCCAGGCACTGTTGCAATTACTGGGGCCACAGTAAGGAATGAAATACAAAATTCCATGCTCTCAGAGGCCTTCTGTTCTAGTTGACAAGATTGACAATAAACAAAATAAAAATAAGCAAAATGTCCAGAATGCTAGATAGTGATAAGTGCTAAGGAGAAAAACTAAAGACAGGAGGGTATAGAAGGAGTATTAGGTTGACAATGCAATTTTAAATAAGGTGACCAGGGAAGGCCTCCCTGAGATGGTGACATTTTAGGAAAGACAGAAAGGAAGTGAGAAAGTGTACCATGTGGACATCAGAGAAGATTATTATAGGCAAAGGAAACAGCAGGTAAAAGGCCTCGAGCTAGGAGAAGGGAAGACATGTATGGAAGATTGAGAAAGCCCGTGGGGTTGTAGGAAGGTAGTGGGAGATGAGGTCAGGGAGGTGCTGGTGACAGGTAATGTATGGTGTTTAAAGACACTGGCTTTTCCTCTGAGAGAAATAGGATGTATAGGGAGGGTTCTGAGCAGAGCATGATATTTTACAGGATGACTCAGGCTTCTGTCTTAAGAACAGACTGAAGGGGCTAAGAGTGGAAGCAAGGAGCAGTTAGAAACCTACTATCTGAATCTGGGTGAGAGGTGATCCTAGCTTGGAGTGGGGTGGTAGCAACAGAGTAGAGGACAAAAGTGTCAGATTCTGGACTCATTTTGAAAGTATAACTTAGGATGGATATGAAGTGTGACAGAAAGAGAAGTGACAAGGATCCCACCAGATTTTTCCATGAGCAGCTAGGAGAAGGGAGTTGCCATTTATTGCAATGGGGGTAGCTTTTGGAACTCAGTTTTGGAGATAATTAGTTAAGATGACTACCAGACACCCAGGTAGAGATGTCAGTCAGACAATTGTATATTTACTTGAGTTGAAATTCAGAAGATAAAAATCTGGGAGTCATCTGCCTTCTATATAGTGACATTATTTAAATGCCTGGATGAGATCACTAAGGAAAAGTGCAGACCAGTAAGAGGAGCGGTTCTGAGTTCTGGGCCCACCAATATTTATAGGCAATAAGAATGGTAAGGAAACAGCAAAGGAGACTGAGAAGTAGTGGCCAGAAACAGAGGAAGAAAACCAAGGGAGTGTGCTGTTGTGGAAGCAAATAAAGAAGGGAGAATAATTAGCCAGTAAGTGAAGTAAGATGATGTTTGTATTTATTAACTAGAGAGAAAGAATTTTGATGGACTGAAAAGAGTTCAAAAGAATGATGGGAGGAGAGATATTGAGGCCAGTGAATATATTCAACTGTTCCAAGGAGTTTTGCAGTAAAGAGAAATCGAGGAATGGGTAGTATATGGAGGGGAAAGTGGGGGGTCAATGGAGTTCTTCGGTTTTTTTCTTAAGATGGGAGGAAAAACAGCATGTTTGTATCACTGTTTAAATAACACAGAAAATACTTGAGGGTGCAGAAGAGAGTGGAGAATTGCCAGAGCAATGTCCTTGAGTAAGTAAAAGGGGTTGGGGTTCAGAGGTCAACTGGAGGAGCTGACCTTGGCTAGGAGCATAGACAGTCCATCCACAGTGCCAGATGGAAAGCAGGGATACAGGCACAGATGTGGTGGCAGCAGAACACTGGAGTTCTCTTTTGATTGTCTCAGTTTTGTTAGTCAAATAGGAAGCAGGGTCCACTGAAAGTGAAGATGGGGAAGATGTGTTGGAGTCAAAGGAGAGAAAAGAAAGTATAAAAAGCCATCTAGGAAGGTGGACAGATTATGGGCTAGGGTAATAGTCTGATTGCCCAATAGCATTTAGGACCCACTGGAGGTTAGAGATCATGAATTTTAAATGAGAACAGTCAGCAAGGTAGGTGGGGTTTTTTTCTTTTTCTTTTTTGCTTGTTTTTGCCAAGTTCAGCTACATGGGGGCTATACTGATTAATATAACCAGGATTATACTTCGGTCCAATGAATAAGATGAAGAGAGAGATGGGCAAGGAAATTGAGGGTGTGTACAAGGGAGTGATATACAAGTTGACTATGGAATTTAAGGAGGGAAGTTGGGGACAGAGAACAGGCAGTAGGACCACTGGAGGTCCTGGCGGGGTCAAGGACTTTCGCAGTTGAAGTACCAATTGATTTGAATGCTACAAAGCAGCCAACAGCAAAATTACCTTAAGATTCCTGAACTCATGTTTTGTTCCTTGGTCTGTGACAATGAAGACATCATTCTTCAGGTCGTATTGTGCCATCTTGGCAATAGTCATGTGGCTGTTGATCTTCCAGAGCACAACATCATATCCAATATTCATATCTCCATGGGCATCAAAATGAAATGAACTCCCTCCATCTGTGAACGTCACATTTTTTTCAGTACATCAAGTAACTATGAACAATAAAAACAGAAGCAAAGACTGATAGAAATATTGTAAGTGTATCCATTATCCCAACTGTAACACTGCCTTACAGGAATATCACTTAAAAATTGGAAAAAGGACATTCTGGATCAGTGAGTGTGGTAATTAGTTGAGAAGGTGCTTAACTGCTAGGCAACAATTTGAGAAATGTTGAGAATTTCTGCCAAAGGCTTGCTCTGTGAATTTGAGAAAGCAAGTTAATGTTTATGGAGGTAGCTTCTCTAGCCTACAAAATTGAAATCTGACCATCTTTACTTTCTCCACGTTGCAGAATTAATGGGTCCTCTGGGGCAGATGCCTGGGCTCTCTAATTCTGGTTCCATATTTCATTAGTGGTGTGATCTTGGCAGTTACAATTTCTTTCTGGGCCACAGTTGAGGTAAATGAAACCTACTTAATATGATTATTATAAGAATTAAATGTAATTATGGATATAAGCACTTTAGCCCAGTATATGGCACAGATTAAGGGTTAATAGAGATTAGCTTAATACCTTTAAGTACCTGTTATTGGCTAATAGGGATGTTGTGCAAATAAATAAAAATACTTTGCATCTACCAACTAATAAAGTCACCTGGCATTCATACATTACATGCTAATACTCAAATCTGTGATGCCCTTTTACTCCATAACAACTCAGCAAAGCAAGCTGAGCAGGGATCGTCTTCCTCTTTTCTCAGAGGAGGACCCCAGCCAAGGGGTGAAGGACCTTATCTGAGGATACACATCTTGACTTTCATTATGAGGTCTTGCCATTGCACCTAACAATATATTCATTTAAATTCTCCTCATTGTTTTTTTCCTTCTGACTCAAAGCAATCACCCCTGTGCCATTTGGAGTTATGGAAGGCAGGAAATTCGTCCTTTCCTTCTAGAGTCACAATCAGCCTGGGCCTTTGGCCAAGTCTGAGTAGGTAATCCAAGCCAGTAGCTGTCATGCTCACCAGCCCCAAAATGAAGGCTGAGGGGACAGAACTACAGACCTGGGCAACAGTCCGGTAACAACAGCACCCTGCTCTTGGGGCAGGGTGAGGGGCGTCCCTACCTGAGAAGTTTAATTGGTGAGCCCAAGGTAACTGCTAGTGCCTGCCTTCTAAGTCCATACTCGTTTGGTGGGACGTGTAGATCTTCTCATCTCCAATGGTTTTCAAGTCTGTTTCAGTAATGGAAAGTATAGTAAAGTGATCTCTAAATTCTATTTCCAATTTAGTTCAGAAAATGATTTTTTTTAACTTGAGAAGAAATATAATGAAAAAGTACTTTTCTTGTTACCCAGTTTGTTCAGTGAGAACTTGTATGCAATATAGCTAGAACAGAAAATGTTTTACTGACAAATGAGGCAGCCGTATTGAGCTTGTGCTGCAGGAGAAGAATACTGGACTGGGAGGGAGGGAAACATTTGAGTTCTGGCTCCACGGTCCCGTGCATCTATATCTGTGATGTTTATGTGGCTTTTGTTGGGTGCAAAATCTATGGAACAAGGCTGAAATTATTCTATTTGAATAGAGTTATTCTTATTCTATTTCTTCCTAGTTAATCTTTTTTTAAAAAATATTTATTTATTTGTTTGTCTGGCTGTGCCGGGTCTTAGTTGTGGCATGTGGGATCTTTGGTGCCTCGTGCGGGATCTTCATTGCGGCATGTGGACTCTTAGTTGCGGTGTGTGGGATCTAGTTCCCTGGCCAGGTATCGAACCCGGGCCCCCTGCATTGGGAGCGTGGAGTCTTAACTACTGGACCACCAGGGAAGTCCCTTAGTTAACCTTTTATGAGTGTTTCTTTCCTTCAGTTTTTTTCCCCTTTGGCAAATAGAATATAAGAAAATCAAATTGTATTTTAAGTAAATATATTAGCTACAGTAGTCATGTCAATAACCAAATATCACTTTAGCAAAATCTCTAAGCATGTATATTGATTTTATTATATGTCCTCACAGGTTTCTTAGTTCTTTTAATCAATTCAAATTAATTAGTATTGCTTTAAAGAAGCAGGATGTCAGATCTAAGGTGGTAGAATTAACTGACAAAATCTTATTCCAGCAATTGCCTGGAACAAAAAATATGGAGGGAACAAAAATAGAACAAGTAAAGCCCTGCCTTCAATGTTCCCATCTCTACCTGTGTATTGATTTTTCTTCTGTTCCTTCCTTAAGCAATATACACACGTAAGCCCCAGGAACTTAGTTGTTTAGAGAGCATATCCTCTTCCATTCTTTTGTTTGAACTATAATTTCCACCAGTTTTTTCCTCCATTTAATCAGGTTTTACAGGGTAAATTTCTGACACATATACGTTCTGTAAATAATGATAACATTGTATGATGTAAATAAACTAGCACAATTCCATGTTTGTTCTTACAGGAAAGAGGGTGGAGGCAAACAAAACAGTACATTCATCACTTGTTAAATATTCTATCGAACATTTGCTCTGGATTAAGGTAATTTTGAACATTAATGCTTACAGTTATTAAGCTATTTAAGGCCTTTTCCATCCATTATTTGTTTATTTTTCATCAAGACTCTGAAACTCATGATAACTTGACTCTAAAATATTTAGAGAGTAGGATTTGCATCTCCATGATTATATATAATTCACCTCTGTATGGTAATGACCTGTTTCTGAAAACACGAGGTCAGGAGACCACTCCAATTAAGCTGCTGTGGTTGATGCTGTTTTCCATGTCCCCAGCCTCTCTGCTGTCCACTACATCTCCGTAAGTGAGCTGTGCTTGTGAAAAGAGGTATCTATGTGAGCGAATTAGAGACTAGCAAGGAAGCAGCCTTGCATCTCTGTCTGGTACCCAACCTATGTCTTTTTCTTTTGTAAACTTTTCCATGGTGTAGCAAAAACGCACATGACTAAGGCTGGGACAGTTTCACTGCTAACTCTATGAGTGCCCACGGGCCAGACCCTTATGGCTGAGGTCCCCTCCATCTCTAAACTGCTGCAATTCTCAGTCACCAGTAACACTTCTTCTTGCCAGTTCTTTAGGACGAAGTGTAATGAACAAGAATCGGTGACTCTACCATAATATTTAAAGATTAGAGATGATGTGTGTCAATGCTTAGTATAGTAGGCCTTAAAAATTATTAGTTATTATTTTCCTCATTGCTCCACAATCGTTCCCTTTTTGTCCTCATGTCTCTTCTGACTTTTGGACCACTACACTTGAATGTCTCATAAGTTCTTCACATTCAACATGTCCAAAATGGAATGCTTAATACTTCTTCTCGCTTCTGGACCTTCACTTTTCTCTGTGTTTCCATCTCAATAAATGGCACCAGTTGCCCAAATTTAGAATCATTTGCGACATCTTTGCTTTTCTCTGTCATTCTTTACATCCAATCTATCTCCAAATACTCTTCGTCTTTCCTCTTAAGTATATGCCTCTCCATCCTCATTGTCACACCCTTAGTACCTGTAGCACTTATACCTGAAGTATAAGGCATCCTTATTGTATGCCTGGATTACCAAACTGGTCTTTCTCTGTCTAGTCTTGTGTTCCTCTAGTCAATTACATTGCAGTAGGAATACTATTTCTACAATGGAAAGCAGGTCACATCACTCTTCTGTCTAAAACTAGCTTTAATTGGCTCCCCTTTGCTCTCTCAAGTCCAAACCTTTAAACATAGCTTGCAGACTTTCTATTGAAAGGATGGTCTTTGTACCAGCAATATCAGCATCACCTGAGAGATTGTTAGAAGTGCAGACTTTCAGGTTCCCCACACTGGAACTACTGAATTAGCATCAGCATGATAATCATATTACCAGGTAATCAAGTTTGAGACGCTCTGATTGATAAGGCCCTGATGATGGATGCTTCACTAGCCCTCCACTCTCGTTTGCCTGTAATTTCCACAAAAGACTCCAGTTCTATGGCACTACTTTCTGATCCCTGAAGATGCCATGCTTTCTCTCTCTGTGACTTTGCTGGGGAATTTCTGTCCTGCTTAACTCCTACCCATCTATCATATTCACCAGAGATGTCATGATCTTTGGAGAATGTTCTCTGAATTGCTAATGCAATTAGCAATTATATAGCTTCTCCCCTTTATCCCATCTGTCTCTGATTGTCTATTTTCTCTCCATTACTCTTTCTCAACCTCTCATTCTTAAAATTTCATGTAGTGGTTTCATTATGTTGGTCCACTTAACTTAGAGTTTTTTTTTAAACCAATCCCTCATTAAAGTTTTACATTACAAAGAGTATGCTTTCAAACAGTTATCTTAAAATCACTAGACAGGGCTTCCCTGGTGGCGCAGTGGTTGAGAGTCTGCCTGCCGATGTAGGGGATGCGGGTTCGTGCCCCGGTCTGGGAAGATCCCACATGGTCTGGGAAGATCCCACATGCCGCGGAGTGGCTGGGCCCGTGAGCCATAGCCGCTGAGCCTGTGCGTCCAGAGCCTGTGCTCCGCAATGGGAGAGGCCACAACAGTAAAAATCACTAGACAAATAAATGTGTGTGTGTGTGTGTGTGTGTGTGTGTGTGTGTATACACACATATTTTAAAGAGAGTTTTAATTAAAAGTAAAAATTCTAATCTCTAGTCTTACCTCTTCATTAGGTTTTTCTTGCCTTGCATTTACAAGGTGAAAACTTGTTTTAAAATGAGCAACTTAAAACACCCTATGACCATCACATGATTCACCCAGATGTAAGCTGATCACTTGGAGCTTGTGTTTGTGGGTGTTTAAAGTAAGAATGAAAAAAGTAGAAACAGCTTGCCATGGACATTCACTTATGTGATCAGAAGAATTGGATCTTATTCCCTTTTACCTTTTTTCCCTAACAAATGTAAAATAAATATCTTTTTTGGAACATGATTCTGCCTTAAGACAGACAGGTTTGGCTTTGAATACACATTAATGAGAAATTTGTTTCTAATGAGTAAAATTTATCATATAAAGCAGCAGTTTGCTTTTAAATGCCTTGTTTATGAACATTTTAAAAACACAATGGAAAATTTTCACTAAATAGGGCCATATTATGCTTTAATTAGAGTTTCTACAAACTAATCAAAGAGAAGAAAGGGAAAGACTTCTTTTACACAATTAGTGGTTCATTTAAACCTGAGATATCATAAGACTTGTTACGACTGACCTAACAACATTCATTTGAAGAAGACTGGAGTCCTAGGGAGACTGCCCTAAGTAAGAGTCATAACTGGAGGCATTAGGACTATAACCACCAGAGATACCATGAAAACCAGAGGGTATGGAGTCAGAAGACCCAGACGAGAGTCATATTTCTGGTACTTTCAGCTTTAGTTTCTTTATGCATAATATTTAGCAATAATAAAAGGGATCATTAAACATGCCTGGTCTTGTGTTTGTTAAGAGCATCAAAAGAGATAATCATTTGAAGCTTTGAAAAACTGCAAGATCAGATACAAATACATAAACCAAAGGAAAAGAGCACTATCAACAGAGTCTTCTTGGAAATTAAAAGAACACGACTTTGGTGGGTCAGAGTAGGAGGTGAAGGTAAAATAAAAACTCTATTATTCTTAAGAACAAAGAACTAGTGATAGAAATTCAGGTTATTCAAACACTGCAAGTATCTACTTATAAAAGGAATACAGTTAAGAGCAGTTTATATAAATATTGCAGATTAAAGAAAGGAGAGAAATGATGGTAGGGGAATTTTCTCAGATATGTGAGTTGGTACCTCCCATGGTTGGAAGGCATTGGGGTTCTGACTGTCTCGAGCTTGGCACAGATCCCAAATGGCATAATCAAGGGCAAACACTGCTAGCTGAATACTGTGAATAAGTCCCGGCTCAGTGTAATCTCACAGGAAGTCATTTCTCAGCGAGAAGTTCCTTTCTATATCCTCGTTAGCCTTGTAGGACAAAGTCCCCTGAGAATAGTTGGAAATGCATTGACTCAGATCACTGTCCTTAGTATATGCACAGGCAGAGCCTTGAGCGTGGCATATTCATTTAAGGGCTTGTTATTATCACTGGGAAACATATGCAGATTTTGAAGAAAGGAATGGAAAGAGGACATATTCCTTCTTCTAAAGGTAAACCCCACAACTTTGCCAATCCTTTTAACCTTAGGAATGGCGGTGATCTTGGTGGCCGTTGACCAGTTATCGCTAGCAATCCAGAACTTATTTATATTCCTTTCAATGGCTTTACTGAAGAGATTGAAAACATGGAGCTGACTCAGAAATACCACAACGACATTAACCTGGCTTCTGCTATGATTCTCTCAAGTGTCTGACTGATCCTGACTTCAATGGTATTATCTGAGAGGAAGGCTGGGAGAACTTCTCTGAAGGCTATGCACACATTATTTGTTGAGGTCTGAAGTGCAAAAGTGTTGAGAGCCAGTCGTCCATAGTCATCATCTGTGGTTAGGATGCCAATCCAGTTCCATCCACATTTCTGAATCAGGTGGGCCATTGCTTTAGTCTAGTAGAAGTCACTGGGTACAGTCTGTAAAAATGAAGGAAAGCGAATTTTGTCACTTAGGGTTTCTGCAGTTGATTCATAACTCACCTGGAAATGGACAGAAACTTTTAGTTACGGTGTTGATGAGCTGCAGGTGGCTATTCATAGTAGATATTCTTCTCTTTGATTTCTGTGAGTTTCCATAACATTTTCTAAATCCTTTGATCCTTTCCATCCTTCCCCTTCAATGAACTACTTTATAAATGGCTTGAATCACGATACTTAGTACCTGGTGACTGTTGAGGGTCATTGCTTTTCAATCATTTGGTACTGTGTATAGTATAAGCCCTTCAAGGGTTTAGGCTCTATCTTAAATCTCCATCTACACTCCTATATCCATTTATATCTATCTTATATCTCAGGCCAGGGCCAATAGTGGATATTTTTTAAATACTTAGAGATAAATATGGGAAAATGCAGCCAGTCAAATAAGCAAAATGAATTTTCAGACACCTAGTTTGTTCAAAATGTGTATAAATGACAACTTTGATGATTTTTATTCTAGGTAAAATAAATCATCCAGACAAATAATCATCTGTCCAGGGGTCAGCAAACTTTCTTCTGTAAAGGACCAGATGTAAAATATTTTAAGCTTTGTTGGTCACGTGTGGTCTCTGTCATATAATATTTTTGTATTTTTTGTTACAACCTTTAAAAAATTTAAAAATCATGCTTAGCTTGACATCTCAAGAGCTTGAGAGCCACATTTGACCCACAGGCTATACATTCAATAGTTTTCGGACTCCTAATCTACTCAAAAGAGCAGCAGCATTTTAGGAGACCTCCCTAATGTGTGCAAAGTTTTGCCTAATTTACAGCTTTGGTGATTTTATTCTAGGGAGGGTTATTACCTTCCACAGCTGCAATTGCACTGTGCCACTTCTTCAGTGATTTTTTTTTTTTTTTACTATTTACAGCAGCTACATGGTATGGGGGAAAGACAATAGGCTTTGGAGTCAAACAAACTGTTAGAATCCTGACTCCAATAAATTTGGCAAAGTTAGTTAACACTTCTTTCCCTGTGAAACAACAGGATTCTTGTGAAGACTGAAGAAGTTTTAAATGGATAGTGGCACACAGTGGACATTCACTAAACCTTAATTCCCTTCCCAGTACCTGACATAACTATGCTCACCTTCACTGTGCCGCCCGGGCTTCTGCAAAATCCGTGTTACCACAGAGAGTCCCCTCTCCTATTGTGTGGTCTATCATGGAAATTACATTTTCACATTAAACAACCATTGTTAAAAATAGTCTACTTTTCTTACTTGTCACTTAACTAACTTTATACGTAGTCTAGAAATTTTGAGCCAAAACCTTATCTCTGAGATATTTGGGGGAATAGTTCTTTTTGTTTTGTTTTGTTTTGGACTTAAACTTTTCATTATCAACTTCTCTAAGCTATAATATAATGGAACTCTCAGAGTCTTATATGGGTATATGCACTTACTTAGTCTAGCTCCAGAAAGTTATATATTTTGAATTCTTATGTACTTATATTATACATGTATATATTTCTATCTGTTCATTTCTATCAGATGGTGATTTCTTGATAATCTGACTATAAGCCTTTTCTAACATTTTGCTTCTAATCTTCCTTGATCTTAGAAAGTAATGACCTAGTGAGTTACAGAGTGATGTGATATGAAGATTAATTCGTTCAAAATCAAAGCCAAGAGAGCTTGCTTGACTCTGAGTAATGTGCAAGGACTTAGTGCAGGGCTGTCTAATACACACTTTGGTCTTTCAGAGACCATTTTGCTTACTTCCTGGTTAATGGTTTGCATTATAGGAAGCTCAGTAGTTCACAGTCTCTGCTCAAAGCCTTTCCATCATACTCAGAACAAAGTGCAAACCATACCACAGCTTACAAGATGCTATATGACCCGGCCCTTACCCCTCTCTACAAATGCATCTCTTACTCTGCTCCTTTCTGCTCAAACTGACCTAATTATACTGACCTTTTGTTATTCTTTGGACATTTCAACTTTGTACTTACTGCTTTCTCAGCCTAGGTACTCTCCTCTTGACTGTCCCTTTTCATTCAAGTTTCAGGCTAAACGTCACCTCCTTGAGAGTCTTCTTTGACTTCCACACCCCTTTACCCCTCACTTCCCCTGCAGTTTTCTTCATGGTACCTGACTGAT
Organism: Grampus griseus; assembly: GCF_964374135.1. Taxonomy (NCBI): domain Eukaryota; kingdom Metazoa; phylum Chordata; class Mammalia; order Artiodactyla; family Delphinidae; genus Grampus; species Grampus griseus. The sequence goes on from NC_139007.1 coordinate 45,718,629, forward strand.
GTTATTTTAGAAACAAGGCAGTTGAGGTGATCAGAAGTTTCTGTCTTATCCAAATCACACTGAAAACTGTCAGAAACTAGACCTGACAGATTGAGGGATGACTACTCCCTTAGTGCTTTGATCACTATGCTATCCATAATAGGGCACATTCTTTTTTTCTTTTACTGAAGAGAAAGAAAGGTTAAAGTAAAAGCACCTCCCCCACTCGTTTCCCAGATTACCCTGATCCTTTCATGATAAAGAATATGATCAAACCCAAAGTATGGAGGTAGAACAAAACCCACCTGTGGCATGAGCTGTAAATTCAACATCTGGAAGACAGCCATGGTTATTTCTGTGTAGCCAGCACCTATGACAGCCTTAACCCTTGGCATGTATCTGGAATAGTCACACTTAAGCTCCACGATTTCTCTGGAGCAGTTGAACTTAGAAACCTCAGAGCAGCTGCCATTTCCTCTGTGACATCTATGCAAGTGTCATAGATTTCATACCCTAGTTTGACTCCAGATAATAGTGTTGAATTATTGATCATCTCAATGCTGTGTATCATGGCAAGAGTTTGAAGAAAATTTGATATTTCAAAGCTGTTGAGAAACAAGTTTTTTTGAAATTAGAACATAACTCTTCTACAGACATGATGATATCCTATTTTATTCTCATTTCTGCCGTATAATAGACAATTTATGAATTGGTGACACTTATCTCTTGAAGGATCTAAACTTTATTTATTTAAAAATAGTTTTTGATGGAAACCTTTCTCAAGAGTATATAAGGGGACCTCCCTGGCAGTGCAGTGGTTAAGACTCCGTGCTTCCAATGCAGGGGGCACGGGTTCGATCCCTGTTTGGGCAACTAAGATCCCACATGCTGTGAGGCCAAAAATAAAAAATAAAAAAAAAAAAAGAGTATATAGGAGCCCACAGTTTCTCAAATGGAGTCTACAGAACAGGATTTAACCTTTTCGTGGTTAATTTCAGGATCATTTTGAATATTCAGTTTAGTATTCTACAGTATGATGATGTTTTTGTAGTTAGATGTCAGCATTTTATTGCTGTCCAAGAATCTGCTTTTATAGACTCTCCCTTTTTTTTACTTTTGTGAGGCTAATCTATTGTGGTTGGAAAGCAGACAAATAAGACTCTTAAGAATGACTTATAAAACAGGCTCTGGGTAAACGCACAATAGCTTTCTCCTAGATAACATGCACTATTTCAGTTCCAAGGCATAGATATTTCCCCTTTTAGCGGGTTTTTCCAGTTGGTTTCTGGACTTGTGATTATTCCAGAGCATTGAGTTGTTTAATTACTGATTTACTGTTAAGTTTATTTCACCCACCACTCTATACAGAAGGTTACAAACAGTGCCTAATACAGAGTAAGAATTCAATAAATACTTTTTGAATGAATAAAAGGGGATATTGTTGTTCAGGGTTTTGATATTTTCAAGTTTCTTTTAATTCATTTAGTCATGATAAATTAAATAATATTTGGATAATGCTGTTTGTCATTACAGACTATCTAAATGTGAAGTTTGGCAATGAACATTAAGTGTTTAATTTAAAGAAAGAAACAAAGAAGAAAGGTTAAAGTAATGAATTGTCTGGCAAATAAAATGTGTAATATTTTCAGAGTCTCCCACATGTTAGCTCCATGAGAGTCTGAACCCCTTTGGTGTTTACCTCAGGATCTCCTATGCCTAGAATGCGACCTAGGTAATGTAGGCATTTCATAAATAGTTGTTCAATGTTGAATGAATACTGTTTCTCTCAAGGAGTGACAGTAAAGCAAAATGATGTTCAGTGACTTTTTTTTTCCAGAATAAATTTGCTTATTAGACCAAATGATTTTTTTTAAATCATTTTCCATCCTTATTTGTTGGCCTATGATTGTGGGCCTTAAATCTGCAGTGTCTATTTAGTGCTCTGAAAAATCCTCATTAGCTATTTCAGGGTGTTCACTGGTATTCCTGATAATCAATGATTAAGATGACAGTAGCTCAAATTACCCAACTTAATGCCAGGAAGGAATCTTAGAGTGATGTGGGATCACATTTCACCTGAAAGCATTCATAGAGGGCATGCCAAACACTTTGTGATTAAAAAAAGAAAAAAAAGGAGGGGAAAAGAGGAGACTAAATTTATATACAAAAGTATCAAGATAGAAATCAGGATTTGAGAGTTAGAAGGAAGCACTGGGATCACATTGCTATAGCAACAGAAGCTGATGCTGCCTGTCTTTAAAAGTTATCCAGGCCCTTATTTTACAGAAGAGAAAAATCAGAAGCTGAAACTCAGAGAGTTTAAATGATTTGCCTAAATCTACAAAATTACTTTGTCACCAAACTGAAATTAGAATTCAAATAGCCTGTTCTCCTTAAAGAAAACCATCTGTAGTATCCTCCATCCAGCTTTATTTTTCTATAATACACCGTGACAAATGTCTACAGTCAAACTTTCACAATATAAAGTGTTCATCAAGGAAGAAGGAACATTCTGAGTTGAAGTAGGGTTCTTAATTCATTATGAAAGAATTAGACGATTTCAAGAATGAAATAAATACAGTGTTGACAAAAATGTTAGTATGGAGAAAAATTTTAAGTGCAGTCTATTTTAAACAAAGAATTAAATAAAGATCCATGTTTGAAACAACCCACATCTGTGGGTGATAGGAATATAATTGTGCTATTTATGCTTGTAGTGGACGGGCTACTGTGTCTTATTGGTTTTCTCCTGTGACTTCAGGGGTTATTCTTTATAGGCAAAATCCAAATAAATATATTAATGGAAGCATTCATTGCCTCTGTACTTGGAGGTTGATTATACATATAGCGCTAATATATCTTTCTTGTAAGGAAGAATAGCAAGACTTAACTTTATGCAACTTAAAAATGTATGAGTTTACATTTTGTTAAAATAATTTAGATGTTAACACAAGTAAACATTTACGTGCCCTATTCTCACTGCATAATCTTGAAATCTAAATGTGTTCTCTGAAGCTTTACTCACCCAACACACTTCTGGATTTCTGGCCATCTGGGGTAGCCTTCTGAGGACAGCATTTTTTCATGAATGGCAAACAAACCTCCAATCATGATATGCCCTGGAGAAGTGGCAGCCACAAAGTCACCAGGGGTCTGGCAAGGCTGGGAAGTAGCAAAAATAATCACAAAACAGGTAATCAGTACTATCAGTAGTGCCATGTTTCTATCTCATTTGCTCACTTCTTGCGAGTTCTGAGGAATCACTGAGCTCACAGAGTGCCAGCAACATCATTCTTATTTCACCTGTAAACACCATATAACGTATTAGATAGTGTCAAGGGCCAGAAACACTCAGTGTTCACATCCTTGATGACAGTCAAAACAGTTCTTCACCAATAAGAACATAGCAGACTTTCTCACACTCCGTTGTTGATGTGTGATGGCAGTAATGCCAGGTAAAGCTGATAGAATTAGAAACACAGCTCCTCACTGTGAAAGCATCTTTTACTCAACTGACATGTCAAAGGCTTTGAGTCATGCTGGCATTTCTTTTGAAGTAAGATATAGAATCTTCAAGAGGGAGCAGTTTGGGAAAGTTTTCCCTCTTCAGAAATGGACAGTTTGGGGACTTCCCTGGTGGCACAGTGGTTAAGAACCCGCCTGCCAAGGCAGGGGACACGGGTTCGAGCTCTGGTCCGGCAAGTTCCCACATGCCGTGGAGCAACTAAGCCCGTGCACCACAACTACTGAGCCTGCGCTCTAGAGCCCGCGAGCCACAGCTACTGAGCCCACGTGCCACAGCTGCTGAAGTTTACGTGCCTAGAGCCCATGCTCTGCAACAAAAGCCACCACAGTGAGAAACCTGCGCACCGCAATGAAGAGTAGCCCCTGCTCACTGCACCTAGAGAAAGCCCATGTGCAGCAACGAAGACCCAACGAGCCAAAAAATAAAAATAAATTTTAGAAGTAATAAATTTTAAAAAATTCTGAAAAATTAAAAAAAACAAAAAGAAATGGACAGTTTTGCATTTTCCGAGGTATCACATTCAAGGCACAAAAGCTGAAAAGTAGCTTATAAACTGTTTAGAAAAATAGCATTCCAAATTTATTTCCCCAGAAAAGCTCTATGTAAAAAATGAATTTCAGTTATATTTAGGTATTTATCACTGTGAGTTCACATGTGTTAGAAATAAGTAGTTTCTGTGGTGATGGGCAAAACTAAACATGAGATGAAACTTGTCTGATGTAGTAGTATTTTGCTTTGAACAAGAAAGTTCTGTCATAGATCATTGACGTTTCCACGCTGTTTGTGGATTCTATTTTTATACATTTGGAACTCTTCAGGCTACATGTTCTCAGTGCTTCAGAATCTGAACTAACATGACTTTGTGGATATCTTATAGAATTTAACAGAAGATAGATAAGCCTCAGTAACTGGCACTATCAAGAAGTTAAAAAATTTTAAATTTACTTTTTAAAATCAGTCTTTTTCAAACATTGGTTTAAGGAGGAATATATCATGGGCAAGCAATTCCAAATCTAATACATCCAGTTTATTTGATGGGTAGCAGATACATTTAAAAGAATTTCAGAAAATAAAAGAGTCCAGTGGCAATTATGATATTTTTCATCATTGAAATTATCCTTAGGTTCCATTGACGTGTGGAGCTGTGCCAGCTGAAGGGTGGAGAAGTCACAGCCCTTCACACGGTGTCACATGTTTCCTTAAGTCTTACCATTTTTACTAGCGGCCGGAATTCCTCTTAGGATCCAATCCAGTGAACTTCAGTTGTCCAGAAAGTTTAATATACAGGAGTCTGAAGACTCTTCAGATGTTTAGCAATTGCATTTTACCTAATTAATCTTTATTATTCATTTGTGTATGTGTGCAATTGGCTAAATTTATGTTTTCATGAATTTAGTTATTTTGCTCAGATATCTCCAAGATCTGCTATGATTATAAGTTCAAAGATGATTTTGGTAAAAATATACTAAAAAATAAGAAATTCAGATAATTGTCTATCAAAAGTATATAATAGGTATTAAGCAACTCAGAATGATTTGGAAGATATGACCCTCATGTGACCATATTGCTCAGACCTGACATTTATTTGAAAAATCAGTGACAAAAGTTATACCCATGATCTCTTAGGATGTAATTTTAACAATATTTAGGGTCTTTGTTATCTGACTTTCTTATTTATTTTTATTTTTATTTTTTTTAGAAGATGTTGGGGGTAGGAGTTTATTAATTAATTAATTTATTTTTGCTGTGTTGGGTCTTCGTTTCTGTGCGAGGGCTTTCTCTAGTTGTGGCAAGCAGGGGCCACTCTTCATTGTGGTGCGCGGGCCTCTCACTATCACAGCCTCTCTTGTTGCGGAGCACAGGCTCCAGACGCGCAGGCTCAGTAGTTGTGGCTCACGGGCCTAGTTGCTCCGCGGCATGTGGGATCCTCCCAGACCAGGGCTTGAACCCGTGTCCCCTGCATTAGCAGGCAGATTCTCAACCACTGCGCCACCAGGGAAGCCCCTGACTTTCTTATTTTAATAACTATAATCTAAGTTGGAAAATCTGTTTCTATAAAGGAGCCTTCTGAAAGTAGGAAAACAAAAGTTTTCAAAAGCCTTTGTCCTGTAAAATTCAGTGTCATGTGGCAGAAAGTGCTCAAGCTTCAGAAGCTGACAGACTGGGTGACCATGAATGTGACCATGAATGAGTTACTTTTCTGAGCAATAATTTTCTCATATATAAAATGAGAACTTTTCTGAGCAATAATTTTCTCATATATAAAATAGGTAAGATACTCTATCTCATGGATATGTTTTGAAACTTGAGCTGGCTTGCTTTGTAAAGCTCCTATATTCTAGTTGGCACTCAATAAGTAGCTCCTGTCTTAATCCATCAGGGCTACTATCACAAAAATACCATATACTTGGTGGCCTGTAATCAACAAACATTTATTTCTCACAGTACTGGAGACTTGGAAGTCCAAGATCATGGCGCTGGCAGATTCAGTGTCTGCCAAGAGCCTGCTATAAACCTCACACGGTGGAAACGACAAGGGAGCTTTTTCAAGGTTGCTTTTATAAAGGCACAGATCCATTTGGGAGGGCTCTGCCCTCCTGACCTAATCACTTCCCAAAGGCCCCACCTCCTAATACAATCAGCTTTGGGCTTAGGTTTCAACATCTGAATTTTGGGAGGGCATAAACATTCAGAACATAGCAGTTCCCTCCTTCCCCTTCCCAAAATCAAACTGAAAGTTATTAATTCCTGAATTTGGAATGCTTTCCACAATTGGTTAAATCATTGTTCAGAGCTCTTTCTCAAACATCTTAAATGCATGCCTGGTAGAAATGATGATGTTTATAATTGAACCATTAGCTGGTTATTGTCTCCCTAAAATATAAATCCATTACTGAGTTCAGGGTGAAGGAAGATACAGAGTATACTAATTACTTCAGAATTTCACTGGACACGTTATCCTCATTGTTGTAGTTTCTATTATTATCAAGATTTGATTTTGGACTAGGGACAAAACTTTTAGCCATCAGTTTTAATCTACAGTTACTGTACATTTTCTGCAATTTACAAAGACTTAAAAATGACAACAATAAGTCTTACTATTTCAAAAGATTTTTTTTTTAGCCTTAACTGTTTCTGAAAGACAAAAACTGGAAGAAGTTTTGAGAGATGAATTACTGATGGCAGTAGCTTACTCCTCCTTTTGATCTCAAGGTTCTATATTTCTTTGTGACTATCTTTATATGAAGAAATATCTGCCTAATATTATTTAAAGAGAATAGTACAGAAGTGATAGCACTACCCAAGTAATTCTTATAAAGACACCATTGCCCTGTTGGGACAAGTATAGTAAGGGATGTAAAATCAATGAGTAAGGGTGCTTTGCTCTATCATTAGTTTGTAGCACTTCGATGGGATGACTTACTACAGCCCCAGTAAGCTAATCTGAGCTACAGTAGTCACTAGATATGATCAGCATCTTAGATGGCCTATTACTATTATCATTCACTTGCAAAAATCAAATTATCAATTAATATGATGCTTACGCAGCATTGAATGCTAGAGGGATACCATTGTACTGTAAGTCACAAAGTTCAGCAAACTTCAGCTAGAGGTAAAATTAGATGGCAGAGGCCTAAATCCCCAGTGGACCCAGTTGGCTGCGTAGCTAAGTAATTGATTTTGTTTAGGTGGGTTTCAAATATATCAATAATTTTAGAGTTGGTTCTTAAGAAGCTTATAAAACAATTGAGTCAAGTTTTGGTCGTCTTGCAATCTTTCCTCTGTTGGGTCCCCTGTTCCCCTGTACTTACTCAGCTTGTCTCAGTATTCCATCACTGTGTACTCCACATTGAATTGTCAGTTATCACTGCAACACTTCTGCTCCATCATACCCTGTCTGCTGTACTCCTGTCTGTAACTGAAATTTCTCTCCTAGCACTTTTTTATGTAATATATAGTTTTAGCATTAGGAAATTAATTTTCTTTAATGTTCAACATAGAGGATATTATCCTACTCAGGTCATCCTAGGATGTCTATGGATAGACTTCATAAAAGTCTGTGAATCCCTTAAAATTGCATAAAAAGTTTGAGTGAACATGCATATATGGGTTTTTCTGGGGAGAGCATTCAGTGCTTTTATCAGATTATCAGAGTCTGTTTCCCCCAGAGAAGTTAAGCACTACTGTCTATTATGACTAACTTGAGCCTTGCTTCCCAGGAAACACAGGAATGTTTCCTGAGATAATGATCCTGCCTTTATTGTTACCTATTTGTAACTCAAATCATCCCCACTAATCTTCCACCAACAACTTCATCATTTGTTTGATACCCATTCATCATTTAACACCACCAGTCAAAAGACCCACAAAGTACTTCTCATCCATCGCAAAGCAGAGCACAACTAGCTCACCACCCTAAGAAGACCAGGCCTGCTTACCTTACTTGCCACAAAATGAAGGGAAGGATTGTTGTTTTCCAGTGAAGTTAAGCAGCAGAAACAGTCTATACTGTTTCATTAGTTCAGAACAGAACAGGCCAAATGTTCATTTTTCAAAGCTATTTTCATTTTATTTTTTTCTACCAATCATGCAAAAAATGCTGTTATTAAAACAATTATTTTGTTGTAATTTGAGGGTGTGTGTGTGTTTCCCTCTTAAGAGGAGAACTTTAATAATTTAGGTTACCATTTAGATCTACATTTCATAATCTCACATGGAATGGTAATGTTGCATTTCATCATCTTCTCTTTTAGCTCTGATATTACTCTTCCAGTTATAAAAGTACTTCTGTCACCCAGCTCATCCCTAATTGTAAAATAGGCAAGGAGATCAAAATCCCAAAGGATTTGCCTCAGTATCCAATCATTGCCTCAACTTCTTTTTATGTATTAATTGAATCTCAAATTTCAAATTATATTTTATCTTCAGTGGAATTATAAAAAAGTTAAAAGGCTTTCATCTTTTGTATAAGTTACACATGCTTTAAAGCCATTTTCAATATCAAGCTAAATTGGAAAAACAAATCTGCTGAATCACTACTTTCATGCTGTTGATACAATTAGTTGATTGAGTGAACATCTCACTTTTCAGTTTTTTTTTTTTTTTTTTCTTTGTGGTACGCGGGCCTCTCACTGTTGTGGCCTCTCCCGTTGTGGAGCACAGGCTCCGGACGCGCAGGCTCAGCGGCCATGGCTCACGGGCCCAGCCGCTCTGTGGCATGTGGGATCTTCCCGGACCGGGGCACGAACCCATGTCCCTTGCATCAGCAGGCGGACTCTCAACCACTGCGCCACCAGGGAAGCCCTACTTTTCAGTTTTTTGATGTGTACATACATAGTCCAAGACAAGTGCTTAGCTCTCTTTTCTCTATGGTAAATAAATAATGCATAATTTATAAAATAAATTTTCTTCAGGAATTGGCAAACTGTGCTCCTGTATCCCCACATTCCTTAATAAGTATTCTGCATACAACAGATGCTTATGTTGGTGAGAAACCTACTCCTTCTTAGGTTACTGTGTTGAGCTCAAAGTTGAAAAAGTCTGAAGATAATCTTTTTTTTACCCTACAGATGTTGATACTAGAGTATTTTCAACCTGTTTGTATTTGGGTTTTGGCTTTAACTGTCACTTCCTTAGAGAACTTATTCATTTTCTTCACAGCATTTATTAATATCTCTCACAGTTAGTTATTTGTTTACTGCCCATCTGCTCCATTATATTTTAAAACTCTATAAAGATAGAGATTATGTCCATAGGGTTACTTGGCTATATCCAGTATCTTTTACAGGGCCTAGCACATGGTAGACACTCAATAACAAGCTTTTGGACAAATGAATGAGTACATTGGAACAGTACAAAAATGGGTGGCTACAGTTTAGACTGCCCTTCTCGGCTGGGTGCGTGTAACTTTAGGAACCTGCAGCACCCAGGGGAACTCTGAAAGCTGAATATTGGTAAATCCCACTCACAAGCTAAAAGCAGAAACTCCAAGTTCACATTGGTTTTCTCTGGTTTGTGATCTCAGAAGGAAGATTTGTTTGGGGAATCAGTGATACCTGCTCCCCTATTTATTCATTCTCCACCCTCCACTCCTAATGAGGTGGAATAGTAAGCACCTGGCTGATTATAGATCCAACAGACTGTTCATGACCTGTTATTTGTTCTCAACATACTCCATCGGGTTCACAGTTCACATTGTGAATGTCACATGTCTGTGTTTTAAGGATAAATAACTTTTTATATGTGCTTCACATGCAGCAGTTTGTTTCAGTTCAGTAGCAGGAACAGGCCAAAGTAAATGATAAGTAATTAGACAACAAACTCAGAAACTCTGTCATATGAACAGGTTATTAGTGGAAAAATTGCAAGATTGCTCAGGAATGGGAGTATTTCCCTTTATAGGTTTCACATCAATATAGGCAGAAATAAAGAGGTTGGTGAGTTTGAGTGGGAAATAAGACATTATGTAAGAGACAAGCTCAGCTCTTCTCCCTTGAGAGTCCAGATAATCAACAGATTTAATCCCTCAAACAAAGGCAGACAAATTTGCTTAAACCAGGTTGGTGAATTATTGCAGATCTGGCTGCTTCAGCTGGCAAGCAATCACTGAAGGGTTTTTTCAAAGTTTACTTATAGAAAGAGATAACAGAGCTATTGAAAACAAACAGGTAAAATCTCCTCTGTTATGGTTACAAAAGACAATGTAACAGGTAACTTATTTAGAAAGATAACAATATACTTATGACTGCTATATAGAATCCTAGTTGGTTAGACTCAATTGACCAGCATCATTTAGCTCTTTGAATCCATCAATTTGTCCTCAAATACTGTAGAAATAAATGTATATAATTCTTTAAATCTGTAAAGTAGAGAATGAGAGTTAGAAACAAGAAATAAAGTTGAATCATAAACATATGTGTGCTGATAGACTATTATCCATTTCCTGAGGTACTATCAAAGGTAAACTGATTATGTATCAGTTCAGTGCTTTTGAGGAAATGTAGAGAGAACTTGGATCATTTATACTTGCAATTCTGATCTAAGGCATGCTTTATCTAAATTAGTGTCAGTGCCTGGCAATTGATCAAAGTTACTTTTCATTTGTCTGTAGATTCTTTCCTTTCTTGGTAAAGAGGCGTATTAAACCGCGCCTATAGTGTATTCATATTCAGTAAATACTTACTGCTATGTCTCTGGCATAGGTGCTGGAAAAACAGAAGTGAACAAAACAGAAAAAAAACCATCCCTCATGAGGCTTACATTCTAATAAAGGAGGCAAATAATTATACAAAATGTATGTTTTATAATATATTGAAAGGTATTAAGAAGGTTATAAAGAATAATGAAGCAGTGAAGGGACATAGGAAGTTCCAGAGTCAGTCTGGAATTTTGGTCAGGCAAGTTGGTTATTCAAGGGCTTGCTGAAAAGATAACATTTGAGCGAAGATTTAAAGAAGGTGAGGGAGAGAAACCTATGGATATGGGAGGGAAGAGTGATCCAGGTAGAGGAGTACAAAGGCCTGAAGAGGGAGCACCCAGAATAGCGAGGGGGCCAGTGCATTTGGAGTAAAGGGAGCAAAGAGGAGGGTAGTAAGAGATAAATCAGAGAAATGACAGGGACCATATATGAGGGCCTTGCAAATCATTGCAAGGACTTTGGTTTTAAATGAGAAGTTATTGGAAGGTTTTGAGTAGTAGAGTGATATATCTTGATTTACATTTTTCTTAGATCACTTCATTGCTTTTTCATTTTCTTTTTTTTTTTTTAATTTTTTTTGGAGTATAGTTGATTGACAATGTTGTGCTACCTGGTTTACATTTTTAAAGGGTCAGTTTGTCTCTGTGTGGAGAGTAGATTGGAAGCAAGTTGGTAGCCGTTGCAATAATTTAGGCAAGATGAGGCTGGCTCTGATGAGTCTGGTAGCACCAGAGAAAGTGAGAAGTAGTCAAATTCTGGATGTATTTAAAAAGTAGAGCCAGCAGAATTTGTTGACATCATTACTTAGAAAAATGGCCAGCTCTAAAATATTTTTTTCATTTCTCAGTTTCCATTATATAGCTACACTAAGGACGCTGGTATAGATTCAGGAAGTCAAATTACTTGGCTATAGAGACTATATTTTGAAGTAGATAAATGTTCAAGAAAAACTACATAATATTTCTCAATATTTTGTACCATTATTATATTTATCCTAAGATATTCAATAAAATGGTATAAAAGATAAAATGCAAACAGTTTGTCTTTTCTCTTACTAAGTATATAGTAAATATTATTTTTAATGAGGTGTGGCCGAAACATTTATTTTGAACTTCATGGTTCTGTCTTTGTGTTTACCTAACAATAACAGAATATGTCCATCTCGGAAAATGCAAAAGATCAAACATTTGGCTTCAAAGACAGTAAAGGGAAAACAGGAAAAGAATAATACTTGAATTTTTCAACTTTTGAACTCTGTCACTATCTCTTACTTAGTGTGTTTTCACACTTCGCTTTCATGCTTAGTTTAAAACCACTATAACTTGCTTTAGTAAACAAGTGATGATAAAAGCATTTTCTTATGATTATGAAGTAAACAAAAAATTTAAACTCCACTTAACAAAATACCTTCCAGGAGAGATAAGAAAAGCAAAACATTGATGAGTTACAATTTCAGTGAGTGATAGAATGCTAGTAAGAAAGATGTCCTAGTTTGGGTGCTAGGAAAATCTGAGAGGATTTTATGTGAGCTATGAGAGGGAAAGGAAAAATTCAATCTCTAGGTCAAGGTTTCCCAAACCTCCTTAAGATGTTAATAGTTGTCCTTTGATAAAAGGATTTTTTATTTAATAAAGTAGGAAACATTGGGTTAAACTAAGTAGTCATATCCCCCTTAGCCCACCACCGCAGCCCAGGTCTCTGATTTCTCAGCCTTTATTTACCTTAGAGAGATATAGCCACATGCAGGTATCTTTTACAAAACACATGTGCTAACTGCTTTGTCCATTTGAAAATGGGATTTGTCCCTTTTTTTTTTTTTTACTGATTTGAAGGGGTTCTTTATAAATTCTGCTAGACATATGAATTAAAATTATTTTCTAACACTGTATATCTTGTCTTCTCAAACCTCTCTCCATTGTTATTCTCTGAGGTATCAGAGAAAAATAATGTCCCATTTAGGTTAGAATGATAAGTCCAAGGAAAGAACTTCATGGGTAAATCAGGAAGGGATTGTTCTTTTGTTACTAAACTGGAAGTTTCCATAGATGCCAACAAAACCCCACAATGAAACTGAAGCTGCAGTTTCATTTGAATGCTGTATTTTGGGCCCTGAGGGAAATAATATTTGCTAGTTTCACTTCATCTTTAGGATATTTAGTCAGAATTGACTCCTAGGATAAAACATAGACAGGCCATCAATAAATACCTTAAGCTGAGGTACGACCAACAGTGCACATGTTTAAGTTAGTTTCTCTTTTAATATCTTATTAGGCAGAAAATAAGCAAAACATGAGTCAACTAAGGCAGAGCTGAAATTCTGTCTCCACCATCAAATACTTGAATGAACCTAACTAAGTAACTTAATTTCTCAGATCCCTTATCTGTAAACAGGGCTAATAATACCAACCTCCTAGGGTTGCTATGAGGATTAAATAATACCAAGTATGAAAAGCACCTAATTTAGCACCTGGCACCAGTAGTTGCTAAATAGGTATTATTAGTGAAAGGAGAAGGAGTCAGACTCTAGTATTTTCGGCATGTGGATTAGATGCAAGCACTAATTCTTCATTTCTATTTTGTAATCCACTCCCAAAGCACTGGGTCCAAAATTGAGGTGAGACATTCATTTAGAGTCACTAAGCAGCCTCGAGGCAAGAGACTGACCCCTGCAGTGAGAGGGCCTTTCTCCAGAAGCTCCAGAGTTCATATTCTAGGCTGAATCCAATCTTTTTTATGGTTACATTGAAAACTTTAAGAAGTTATTTGTAAATTTTGAGAAAAAATTTCCATTAAGAAGAGATTTTGTAATATAATAGGGAAGTTCTTATTCATAGGCCTATTTTTCTTTTTTTTAAGTCAGGCACAAGGCTTGTGACAACCTAGAAAAATATTGTTCAACATCCCCACCTACTGGTAACTCTAAATAATATTCAACTGGTGAAAGAACTGAAAATTCCTAGTTTTAAAGATATGAAGTCCTACTAATAATGATTAATGTGTACTGAGCACTTATAAGGTCTTGGAGACTTTCTCAAGAGTTTTATGATATGGTAAATCACAGAATAATAAACTGTTTTGGATTGAGTCAATATAACCTAATGAAGCAATAATTTTCAGCGTTACCACTGGGCAAGAGAACGAATCACTGACTCAATCCAAAGCAGGATCTTGGGTCCATGTCATCTTAGGTGTACAAGATTGCAACAGCCTTCTAAACGGCTCTCTGCCTCCAGTTTTTTCCCAAGCCTATCCACTTTGTGCTGTGACATTAATTTTCTCATGATGATTAAAAACAAAGAAAGGAAATAAGTTTCTGAATAGACTTTAAAAATAGATTTAAAAAATTTTATATCAGAGACAACAGTCTTAAAGCTAAGACTTTCAGTTGATAGGGTTGAACCTGTGGGAGAAGAAAAAATGTAAAGATGAAGGGCAAAAGGCAAGAGAACATGAAGCATTTGCCTTATAAAGTTGATATGAAAAAATATATGATGATATCAAAGCAGATTTCCCTGCCCTGATTAGAATAAGATCTCATAGGCCAGGGGAAATGGGAAATTGGGAAAAGACGTGATCTAGATAATGAGCCGGAGCCTGGAGCCATAAGGGAATGACACATTTAGGGATCTGGGGAGAGTGGGAGTGTATTTTAGAAGTGGAAGGAATATAAGTAATCTGTGGTCATAGAATGGACTGGAGAGCTTGCCATATATTCTTTGACACTCCTGTCACTGAGAGAGGAAAGATGAGATCTATGGCCCCTCTCCTTGAATTTTGGCTCGTTCTATAATTTCTTTGACCCACACAATATCACAGAAGTGACACTATGCCGGTTTCCAGGCCCAAGTCTTAAGAAATGGGCCGTTTCCACTTCCTGATTCTTGGAATAGTCTAGGAGCCCTGAGGCTCCATGTAAAATCCAACTACACTGAGACCTCCATGGTAGGCAGGCCACGTGTAGGTACTCCATTGACAATCTCAGCCCAAACTTCCAAAACACTAAAGATGTGAGCGAAGCCCCTTGGACTCACCAGAGCAGCCCTTCCACTAGCAAAATGCCACTAAGTGACCTTAGGTGATGCCACATAGAACAGAAGAATTGCACAGCTGAGCCTTGCCTGCATTTTTTGACTCATGAAATAAAGAGATACAATAAGATAATGGTTGTTTTACAACACTACATTCTGGGGTAAATTGGTAGCCAGCTATAATCAGAACATCCCCATGCAGCCCAGTCTCAACATAGCAGCCAGAGGGAACATTGAAATGTAAGTCAGACCGTGTCCCTCCTCTGCTCAAAACTCTGCAAAGTTCTGTCAACTTTTTGTAAACTTTGTTAACACTGTAAACCCCAAAGTTCTTATAGTCACCTTCAAGGCCTTACATGATACAGTCCCTATTACTTCTCTAACTTCATTCCCTGCTACTGTCTCCCTTGCCCACTCACCACCGGCCACTCTGGCCTTCTGCTCTCCAGGAAGAAACTCAGCAGGTTCCTGCTAATGGCTCTAGCAGTTTCTCTGCCTGGAACACTCTTCTTCCAGAGCTACTTTGCTAACTCCCTCACCTGTCTTAAGTATTTTCTCAAATGTCAACTTCTCAATAGGCCTTTCAATGAGACCTATCCTGATGACCTTATTTAACACTATTAATTGTCCCCACCCCTGGCACTCCCACCCTCCCAGCACTCTTGATCCTTATCCTGTACTATTTTGACTTTTTTCCCATACTTATGCCCTTTTAACCTATGACATAATTTATTTATTCATAATTTTATTAAATTGTTTATCTGCTTGGGTAGAATATGAGCTCCCCAAGGGAAAGATCGTTTTCTGTTTTGTCCACAGATGAATCCCAAGTGCCTGGCAATTACTGAAGTACTCAGTAAGTACCGTTGAATATTTGAATGAATGAGTTTACCTCGAATTAACACTGTTACAATGTCTTCTGCTGAACATACATTGGTCTTCAAAAAGTAAGTTTAATTTAGTTTTAAAGAGAAAAATATGTTAAACTTTAGCTAACTTGAATTCTCTGAATGTGAAGCTATTTTCCCTGCTGTATGCATTTGAGCCAGAAGACCCTAGGCAAGTCTTTTCATCCTTGGAAGAAACAATTTTCCAAATAGAATATAATCATCATTACAGTCATCATCATCATCATCATCATCATCATCATCATCATCATCATCTTTGTCACTGCTTGAAAACCCAAATTGAAAAACAATTTTACCAGTGCAATTCCTTTTGTGAGATAGGAGTAAAGCATCATCTCAACTATTTTCATTCGTTATTCTCAATAGTTTTCCTTTTTGAGCCCAAATTAAATTTTCATCTTTTCCTAGTTTGCTGAGTGCTTTGGTATGAATGGTTGCTGACTTACGTCAAATGCCTTTTCTATGTCTATTGAGTTTTTTTTTAAGAATTCTATTAATGTAGTGAATTATACTGATTGATTTTAGAATGTCAGAGTATTCTTGCATTCCTGGGATGAAACCCCTTTGTCATGATGTGTCATCCTTTTAAAATATTGTTAGATTCCATTTTGTTAACAGTTTCTGTGTCTATGCTTATAAGGGATAGTTTGTAATTTCTTTCCTTGTAATGTCTTTGTCAGCTTTTGATAAAAGGGTTATGCTGATCTTGTGAAATGAGTTGGAAAGTATTCCCCTCTCCTCAATTTTTCTGAAAATTGATAGAAGTCACTAAAGAAACCATTCAGACCTCAAGTTGTCTTTAAGGAAAAGTTTTTGATTGTGGTTTCAATTTTTTTAAATAGAAGAGGGCTATTCTGATTTTATATTTCTTGTATTAGTGTTGATGAGTTGTTTTTTAGAAGAAATTTGTCCATTTCACCTAGATTTTTAAATTTAGTGACCAAAGGTTGTTCCTAAATACTGCCTTATTATCCTTTTGCTATCTATATCTAAGCTCTGTAGTGATATTTCCTGTTTTATTCTTGATGTTGGTCATTTGCATTTTATCTCATTCTTTTTATTATTATTCTTGCTAGGGGTTTATAACTTTTATTAATCTTTTCAGATAATCAACTTTTTGAATATTCTTTAATGTTTATCTTTTATTAAAATGATTTTTTCTCACGTTTATTATGCTTTTCCTTCTACTTACTTCGTTTTAATTTGCTTTTCTTTTGCTAACTTCTTAAGATGGAAACTTACATCACTGATTTTAAACCTATTTTTCTTTACTAGTGTAGTAACTTAAAGCTATATGTTTTCCTTCAAATATTGCATTAGCTGAATCTCATGAATTTTGATCAAAATCAAATTTTGATAGATTATGTTTTTTATTATTATTCAGTTCATTTGTTTTCTCTTATGATTTTTTCCTTTGACCCATATTTACTAAGAAGTGTGCTATTTAATTTCCAAATATATGGGGATTTTCTAGATGTCTTACTGTTGTCAATTCCTAATTTAATTCCATTCACAGAAAATACTCTGTAAGATTTCAAACTTTTGAAATATACTGAAATTTGTTTCTTAATAGCTCAGTATATTTGATAAATGTTCCACATACACTTGAAAAGAGTGTATATATAGTTGTTGGTTATAGTAATTTATAAATATCCATTATATTAAGTTGCCTGATAGTTTTGTTCAGATCTTCTAGGTACTAATTTTTGTCTACTTTTTTGTCTACAATTATTAAGAGACGAATGTCAAAATCTCAACCTATGATTGTGGACTTTCTGTTACTTCTTTTAGTTCTTCCAGTTTTTGCTTTATGAATTTTGAAGCTTTGTTTTTTGGGTTTTTTTGTTTGTTTGTTTTATATTAAAGTATAGGTGATCCACAACGTTGTGTTAGTTGCAGGTGTACAGCAAAGTGATTCAGTTATATATATACATATATCTATCCTTTTCAGATTCTTTCCCCATATAGGTTATTACAGAGTATTGAGTAGAGTTCCCTGTGCTATATAGCAGCTCCTTGTTGATTATTTTATATATAGTAGTGTGTATATGTTAATCCCAACCTCTAATTTATCCCTCCTGCCCACCTTTCCCCTTTGGTAACCATAAATTTATTTTCAAAGTCTGTGAGTCTGTTTCTGTTTTGTAAATCAGTTCTTTTGTATCATTTTTTTAGATTCCATATATAAGCAGTATCATATGATATTTGTCTTTCTCTTTCTGATTTACGTCACTTAGTATGATCATCTCCAGGTCCATCCATGTTGCTGCAAATGGCATTATTTCATTCTTTTTTATGGCTGAGTAGTAATATTCCATTATATATATGTATCACATCTTACTTATCCATCCATCTCTTGATGGACACTTAGGTTGCTTCCATGTCTTGGCTGTTGCAAATAGGGCTGCAATGAACTTTGTCTTTGAAGCATACATATTAAGGTCATAAAGAATTGACTCTTTTATCCATATGAAATGCCTTTCTTTATCTCTGATAATATTCTTTCTTCTGAATTCTACTTTGTCTTATGCTAATATAACCGCAATATTTTGTATAGAACTTCAACAAGTGTTGCTTACCATTCAGAAAATCACATCACCAACAGCAATATCTCTCATGTATTTTAGTTACAAAAAAATCCCACACCAATATTATGCTACATGTATAACTGTTCTGTTCACCGTGATTCTATGTTTAGATACAGGCGCCAGATTTCTTAATAAAGTGTTTTGATGTATATATTGAATATCTATTTTGATATGCATGCTCCTTATTATTTTCTTTCTTTAGTTTACTCTTTATATTAGAGCCAGTGCATTATATTGATTAAATATATTTGTGTAGTTATCTATGAATTTCTCTGGCATAGTAAAGAAAATTTTACAGAATATTTCTTATGAAAACAGGATGTGGGGATGTGAGTTCATAGGGCTGAGAACCACTGGTCCAAGTATGTATGATACAGACCCTTTGCTGGTAGGAGATCTAACAAGCTTGGTATTATACTGGTAAGACTATGAACCTTTAAATCAATCAGGGCTGGATTCAGTCCTCGTTCCTCTGTTACTAACCATGAGACCTTGGGCAAGTAACTTAAATTTTTTGAGTCTCAGTATTATCATCTGTAAAAAAGTCATATTTTACCTATGTCATAGAATCACTGAGGATAAAATGATATATAAAGTACTTACCATGGTGCTGAGCATATTTGTGTTTGGCATACAATGTATTATTATTAAAACCCAGTAAGTATATTAATTCCTATAATGAGTATTGAGTACCAATTATAAGCAAAGTGTTATATACTGTTAATGATATAGATATTGATAAATGCTTTACATTTATTCTTTCATTCCTGAGGAACTTGTATCTCCATTTTGGCTCATAAGATTCAATGTGCTATCCTTCTACCATGTGTTTTTTCCAAGTATGCCAAATTCTACTCCTTTCAGTTTGTCTTGGTTGTTTATTCTGGGTCTTGAATTTGCATTCAAATATATCAAACACTTAGTTTTGGGTTTTTTAAAAATTTCCTTTTCTCTCACTTTCCATATGCTCATTAGCATTTCTTATTTCCCTGCTGGACCTCAGGACTGCACACAGGTGAATGTGAGGTTCAGCTCTCTTTGGACGTCATCAATCTGTGTACAGAGGAGATCATTTTGTTGGGTGAGGCTAGGCAGCCTGCTTCCTCAGCAAGCCTGGGAGTGTCCCCTCAATGCAGGAATTAAAGAGCATCCCTGAGAGGCAGGGAGCCTCACTTCCTACACAAGGGTAAGGTTTTTCACAAAGCTACCCATACAGAGAGTGCATCATGCCTGCTGCTTATGGAATGAAGCAGTGAAGACATCATATCCTTCCATTCTCTGGTGCAATGAATCTTAAAACATCAGAAAGTCATGAATTTGAAAAAAATCATTTTACAATCTTAACTTTTAAGTTAAACTCAGAATTTCATTATCCATGACATGTATTCATAGTCTCACAAATTTTCATGAGTACCAATTTTTCTAGTTTAAAAATTTGGATTGATTCACGTCAGAGTAGATGATGAAATAATTGGAAGTCTAACATATGCCTGCTGTTGGCACCATGGAATTACTTTCTCTCTCTATAGGCTTGTAATTATCAACATACCGGAACAGAGTCAAAACAGAAATCATCCTTACCATGACCCTGACTCTACTCAAGTCCATCTTTTTACCTTAATCACTTCCTGTCTCAACTATTGCAATTTCCTTTTTTAATGGTCTTCTTTAATCCTCTTATTTCTAACTCTTAGTGAATGATGAAGGCAGCTGGCAATTAATAGATTATTTAATGGAAACTCGTTGTAAGAGAATTTTCCATTAGTTTAATTTTCCTTACGTGATCCACCACCAAATCATATAATGACCTTGACAATTTGCCTACAATCTCTGGAGGGACCAATTGACTTTTATGTCTCCTATGTCTCCCTTCAAAATTAACTCATGGTTAGAAACAGATAATCAACCACCTTTTTGATGTGACTTAAGTTATAAATTAGTAGCTATTATAGCTATGTTGTGAGGATGAAGTGGCTATTTATTCAGTTCATAAAATTGAAGCTTACTTCACATTTACTCTAAGTTTGTGAATAGGCTTAATATACACTTTGGTTTTACATCTGATTTTATGTTGCCTTACTTGTCAATGAATCAAGTTCCTGGAGATGTGAGTAAACAGAAATTACAGATAGATCAACCTAAAACCTGTAATCATATGTAATTATTTGTTTTCTACGTTAGTGTAAAGGTTACTATAGTTTACTTTCAGTACTCTGTGCCATTTAATTTTTTAAATTGATATATTATTTTCAAAGTTATATATCTTCTATTTTGATGCATACAATTGATGTTGAAAGATATATTGCTAAAATTCAACACAGTCGACTTAATGGATATATGGAAACACATTTTTAGTACTACAGAATTTAGGAAAATGATCAATAAGGATTTGTATTTGAAATATTAATCACCTGATGGTTTTAGCTATTTTTGATTGTATAAAGTTAATATCAAAGCCAATTTTTTACTTCTCTGTCTCTTATTGACCACCCCTCCCCACCTTTGTTTTTTTTTTTTAAGCTGAAATGCATGATGTTTTTTGTTTGTTTGCCAACATGATTAGCAAACAGTTTTCATCTCAGGATAAATATGGGTTCTATCACCTTTCTATATATTCTGCATTTTTTAACTTTATATTTCCTTATTTTATGTAGAATAGTAAAAATTCTCTTGAAATTTCACTTCACATCATACATATATGGCTAATCAAAAAGATAACATATGTAACATGATTTCTGATACAGTAATTATTAAATTATTTCATTCAAATGTAAATTATTTCTTGTAGTAATCAAGAAGAATATTCCACATGTAGTGTTCTATCCGTTTAATAGTATTCACAAATTGACTGTGGAAATGGAGAAATTATCCCATGACTTTCTTTATAAGGAGCTGGAGAAAGACCCAGCAACTTCTTGGTATTAGTTTTCCTATTCTTCAAAGCAGAGAAGGTGCAGGCAGCGCCCAGGCATTGCTAACACCATGTAGTGATGTACATGCCAACCTAGAGAGTGATGGCTGCTCCCTGGAGGAGTTTCCCAACAGAGTGTCCCCAAGGGGATAGCATTGATCCCCCTCAGTCTCTTTTGGGGCATTCAGAGTCTCTAGTCTGCTTACCCCTGTCTATCAGAAGATTCATCTGTTTACCCCAGTGTGTTGGATATAACATTATCATTTTCTACATGTGTCATGATGTGAAAAACCAGGAAAGCACAGCTGAGTCTACCGAGAGATTATGATCACCTTCTCATTCCTCAGCCTCCCCTCCATATTCATCCCCTCCTCCTTCCTCCAACTCTCTCCTCCACACTCTGTTCTCAATGAGCCAATGCTAAATCATAATCTCATTGACGAATCCTTTATTATGTCTCTAAGGTTTTAGACTGTGGCTTAGGCTGAGACATATTTTCCCTCATATCTTCAAAAAGCCAATTTTTCTTATCTTGATGGGAGAAATTTATGACAGTATATTGATAAAATCCATTTCATGCAGTGATTCCCTGGTTCTGAGTTAGGTATCTGCATATTTCCTGTGTAATTCTGGTGCAAATGGTCCAACTTCAAGAAGTACCATTTTAAACCTTGCATTAGATCTGACCAACTACCTCTTCTCTTGACCTAATGTTTACTTACTTATTACGTTATTCTATCGTTCTTTATCCTTTACTGGCACCCAAAAGCAATATGTTATGGAAAGAGTAACATTTACTCATCTCCTCCAATTGATAAATTGTTCGGTAAAGATGATATATTGGGCTCAAAAGCTTTCAAGCAGAGTGAGGGATGAGGAATAAATACATTGTACACACAGCCTTAGAACCACAACCTGCAGTTAGTAGGCATAGTATCCATTCCACTCAGTGACAAGTTACAAAATTAGTGATCTAAGCAAAACTAATCTTGTTTAGCTTGAGGAAATTACATGAGTTCTTAAAAGAGTTATTGATTTCAATATTACATTTAAAAAGCAATGTATTTCATCAAAATTACTAGTGATTATTAGTCAAACTATGATATACAGTAAAGTGATTACAAACAGTATATTCACATGTCAATTTTGTAAAATACAAAAATTCAAAGGCTGAGAAAAAATAAAAGCTACAATCTTCAATATTCATGGAAGAGGGATTCTAAGTAAAGGAATCCCTTTACTTAGAGTGTATGTCACAACTGGGCAATGATGTACAGAAGTACACTTAGAAGAAAAACAGGTTTAGAGCCAGCTATTGACTTAAAAAAAGGTAAGGATAAAATTATGATAAATAATGTGTGCTGCCTTAAATTAGATCATCTAATTTCTTCTAAATTGTCCATGACAGTAGATACAACATGACTGAAAATTCATACCTACAATGCACATCTTTTAACTTTAATTATTGGCCTTGTTATGATGGGGATATTAGGACTAAAAAGCATTTCTGGTTTTGCCCATTTCTCCCAAGTAAACACTGGTATTACATGAAGCGGTTTCCTGTCTTTATCTTTTTTGTTGTTTTTTTTAAAATTAAACTATAGTTGATTCACAATATTGTGTTAGTTTCAGGTGTACAGCAAAGTGATTCATATATATATATATATATATATATATATATATATATATTCTTTTTCAGGTTATTTTCCATATAGGTTACTACAAGATATTGAATATAGCTCACTGTGCTATACAGTAGGTCCTTGTTTATTTATTTTATATATAGTGGTGTCTATCTGTTAACCCCAAATCCTAATTTATCTCTTCCCCCTTTTCCCCTTTGATAACCATAAGTTTGTATTCTGTGTCTGTGAGTCTTTTTCTGTTTTGTAAATAAGCTCATTTGAATCATTTTTTTAAGATTCTACATATAAGTGATATCATGTGATATTTGTCTTTCTCTGCTTGACTTATTTCACTTACATGATCATAACTAGGTCCATCCATATTGCTGCAAATGGCATTATTTCATTCGTTTTTATGGCTGAGTAATATTCCACCAGAAATATATATATATATATATATATATATATATATATATATATATATATATATATATATATATATATATATATATATATATATATATATATACACATACACACACACACCACATGTTCTTTATCCAGTCATCTGTTAATGGATGCTTAGGTTGCTTCTATGTCTTGGCTATTAGTAATAGTGCTGCTATGAACATTGGGGTGTATGTATCTTTTCAAATTAGAATTTTCATCTTTTCTGGATATATGCCCAAGAGTGGGGTTACTGGTTCATATGGTAACTCTGTTTTTAGTTTTTAGTTTTTAAGGAACCTCCATACTGTTCTCCACAGTGGCTTCACCAATCTACATTCCCACCAACAGTGTAAGAGGTTTCCCTTTTCTCCAGACGCTTTTTGGTATTTATTTTTTGTAGACTTTTTTTTTAATAGATCTTTATTGGAGTATAATTACTTCACAATACTGTGTTAGTTTCTGTTGTACACCAAAGTGAATCAGCCATATGCATACACATGTCCCCATATCCCCTCCCTCTTGAGCCTCCCTCCCATCCTCCCTATCCCAGCCCTCTAGGCCATTGCAAAGCACCGAACTGATCTCCCTGTGCTATGCTGCTGCTTCCCACTAGCTAACTATTTTATATTTGGTAGTCTATACGTGTCAATGCTACTCTCACTTCGCCCCAGCTTCCCTCTCCCACCCTTGTCCTCAAGTCCATTTTCTATGTCTACATGTTTATTCCTGCCCTGCAACTAGGTTCATCAGTACCATTTTTTTTTTTTAGATTTCATATATATGTGTTAGAATACAGTATTTGTTTCTCTCTTTCTGATTTACTTCACTCTGTATGACAGTCTCTAGATCCATCCACCTCACTACAAATAACTCAGTTTTGTTTCTTTTTATGGCTGAGTAGTACTCCATTGTATATATGTGCCACATCTTCTTTATCCATTCATCTGTTGATGGACACTTAGGTTGCTTCCATGTCCTGGCTATTATAAATAGTGCTGCAGTGAACATTGTGGTACATGACTCTTTTTGAATTATTGTTTTCTCAGGGTATATGCCCAATAGTGGGATTGCTGGGTCATATGGTAGTTCTATTTTTAGTTTTTTAAGGAACCTACATAGTGTTTTCCATAGTGGTTGTATCAATTTACATTACCACCAACAGTGCAGGAGGGTCCCCTTTTCACCACACACTTTCCAGCATTTATTATTTCTAGATTTTTTTTTTTTTTATTTTGCGGTATGCAGGCCTCTCACTGTTGTGGCCTCTCCCGTTGCAGGGCACAGGCTCCGGACGCGCAGGCTCAGCGGCCATGGCTCACGGGCCCGGCTGCTCCGCGGCATGTGGGATCTTCCCAGACCGGGGCACGAACCCATGTCCCCTGCATTGGCAGGCGGACTCTCAACCACTGCGCCACCAAGGAAGCCCTAGATTTTTTTATAATAGCCATTCTGTCCGGCATGAGGTGATACCTCATTGTAGTTTTGATTTGCATTTCTCTAATAATTAGAGATTGAGCATCTTTTCATGTGCCTCTTGGCCATCTGTATGTCTTCCTTGGTGAAATGTCTATTTAGGTCTTCTGCCCATTTCTTAATTGAACTTTTCTTTTTTTTTTTTTTTTTTTGATATTGAGCTCCATGAGCTGTTTGTATATTTTGGAGATTAATCCTTTGTCTGTTGTTTCATTTGCAAATATTTTCTCCCATTCTGAGGGTTGTCTTTTGGTCTTGTTTATGGTTTCCTTTGCTGTACAAAAGCTTTTAAGTTTGATTAAGTCCCATTTGTTTATTTTTGTTTTTATTTCTGTTACTCTAGGAGGTGGGTCAAAAAAGATCTTGCTGTGGTTTATGTCAAAGGGTGTTTTTCCTATGTTTTCCCTTTAAGAGTTTTATAGTGTCTGGTTTTACATTTAAGTCTTTAATCCATTTGGAGTTTATTTTTGTGTGTGTGTTAGGTGGTGTTCTAATTTCATTCTTTTACATGTAGCTGTCCAGTTTTCCCAGCACCACTTATTGAAGAGGCTGTCCTTTCTCCATTGTATGTTCTTGCCTCCCTTGTTGTAAATTAGGTGACCATATGTGCGTGGGTTTATCTCTGGGCATTCTATCCTGTACCATTGATCTATATTTCTGTTTTTGTGCCATACTGTCTTGATTACTGTAGCTTTGTGGTATAGTTTGAAGTCGGGGAGCCTGATTCCTCCAACTCCGTTTTTCTTTCTCAAGATTGCTTTGGCTATTCGGGGTCTTTTATGTTTCCATACAAACTGTAAAACTTTTTGTTCTAATTCTGTGAAGAATGCCATTGATAGTTTGATAGGGATTGTATTGAATCTGTAGATTGCTTTGGGTAGTATAGTGATTTTCACAATATTGATTCCTCCAATCCAAGAACATGGTATGTTTCTCCATCTGTTTATATCATCTTTGATTTCTTTCATCAATGTTTTATAGGTTTCTGAGTACAAGTCTTTTGCCTCCTTAGGCAGGTTTATTCCTAGGTATTTTATTCTTTTTGTTGCAGTAACTGAGATTGTTTCTTTACTTTCTCTTTCTGATTTTTCATTGTTGATTTATAGGAATGCCAGAAATTTCTGTGCAGTAATTTGGTATCCTGCAACCTTACCAAATTCATTGATTAGTTCTAGTAGTTTTCTGGTGGCATATTTAAGATTTTCTATGTATAGTATCATGTCATCCACAGTGATAGTTTTACTTCTTCTTCTCCAATTTGTATTCCTTTATTTCTTTTACTTCTCTGATTTCTGTGACTAGGACTTCAAAACTATGTTGAATAAGAGTGGTGAGAGTGGACATCCTTGTCTTGTTCCTGATCTTAGTGGAAATGCTTTCAGTTTTTCACCATTGAGTATGATGCTTGCTGTGGGTTTGTCATATAGGGCCTTTATTATGTTGAGGTAGCTTCCCTCTATGCCCATTTTCTGGAGAGTTTTTTTCATAAATTGGTGTTGAATTTTGTTAAAAGCTTTTTCTGTATCTATTGAGAAGATCATACGGTTTTTATTCCTTAATTTGTTAATGTGGTGTATCACATTGATTGATTTGCGTATATTGAAGAATCCTCGCATCCCTGGGATAAATCCCACTTGATCATGGTGTAGGATCCTTTTAATGTGTTTCTGGTTTCTGTTTGCTGGTATTTTGTTCAGGATTTTTGCATCTATGTTCATCAGTGATATTGGTCTATAATTTTCTTTTTTTGTGATTTTTTTTTTCTGGTTTTGGTATCAGGGTGATGGTGGCTTCATAGAATGAATTTGGGAGTGTTTCTCCCTCTGTAGTTTTTTGGAAGAGTTTGAGAAGGATGGGTGTTAGCTCTTCTCTAAATGTTTGATAGAATTCACCTGTGAAGTCATCTGGTCCTGGACTTTTGTTTGTTGGAAGATTTTTAATTACAGTCTCAATTTCATTACTTGTGATAGGTCTGTTTATATTTTTTCATTCTTCCTGGTTTAGTTTTGGAAAATCGTACCTTTCCAAGAATTTGTCCATTTCTTCATGGTTGTCCATTTTATTGGCATACACTTATTTGTAGTAGTCTCTTATAATCCTTTGTATTTCTGCAGTGTCAGTTGTGATTTCTCCTTTTTCTTTTCTAATTTTATTGATTTGTGTCCTCTCCCTTTTTTCTTGATAAGTCTGGCTAATGGTTTATCAATTTTGTTTATCTTCTCAAAAAATCAACTGTTAGTTTTATTGATCTTTGCTATTGTTTTCTTCGTTTCTATTTCATTTATTTCTGCTCTAATTTTTATGATTTCTTTCCTTCTACTGACTTTGGGTTTTCTTTGTTCTTCTTTTCTAGTTTTTTTTTTTTTTTTTTTCGGTACACGGGCCTCTCACTGTTGTGGCCTCTCCCGTTGCGGAGCAGATGCGCAGGCTCAGCGGCCATGGCTCACGGGCCCAGCCGCTCCGTGGCATGTGGGATCTTCCCAGACCGGGGCATGAACCCGTGTCCCCGGTATCGGCAGGTGGACTCTCAACCACTGCGCCACCAGGGAAGCCCTACTTGTCTTTTTTACAGTTTTTTCCCTGTAATTGATTTCCAATCTCATAGCATTACTGTCAGAAAAGATACTTGATATGATTTCAATTTTCTTAAATTTACCAAAGCTTGATTTTTGACCCAAGATGTGATCTATCCTGGAGCATGATCCCTGTGCACTTGAGAAGAAAGTGTATTCTGCCGATTTTGGGTGGAATGTTCTATAAATATCAATTAAATCTATCTGGTCTGTTGTGTCATTTAAAGCTTGTGTTTCCTTATTTATTTTCTGTTTGGATGATCTGTCCATTGGTGTAAGTGGGGTGTTAAAGTCCACTACTATTATTGTGTTACTGTTGATTTCTCCTTTCATGGTTGTTAGCATTTGCCTTATGTATTGAGGTGCTCCTATGTTGGGTGCATAAACATTTATAATTGTTATATCTTCTTCTTGGATTGATCCTTTGATCATTATGTAGTGTCCTTCTTTGTCTCTTGTAATAGTCTTTATTTTAAAGTCTATTTTATCTGATACCAGTATTGCTACTCCAGCTTTCTTCTGATTTCCATTTGCATGGAATATCATTTTCCATCCCTCCACCTACAGTCTGTATGTGTCCCTAAGTCTGAATTGGGTCTCTTGTAGATAGCATATATATGGGTCTTGTTTTTGTATCCATTCAGCCAGTCTGTGTCTTTTGGTTGGGGCATTTTATCCATTTACATTCAAGGTTATTATCGATATATATGTTCCTATTACCATTTTATTAATTGTTTTGGGGTTTTATTTGTGGGTATTTTTCTTCTCTTGTGTTTCCCACCTAGAGAAGTTTCTTTAGCATTTGTTTTAAAGCTGGTTTGGTGGTGCTGAGTTTTCTTAGCTTTTGCTTGTCTGAAAAGCTTTTGATTTCTCCATTGAATCTTAATGAGATCCTTGCTGGACAGAGTCATCTTGGTTGTAGGTTTTCCTCTTTCATCACTTAAAGTATATCCTGCCTCTCCCTTCTGGCCTGCAGAGTTTCTGCTGAAAAATCAGCTGATAACCTTATGGGGATTCCTTTACATGTTATTTTTTGTTTTTCCCTTGTTGCTTTTAATATTTTTTCTTTGAATTTAATTTTTGTTTGATTAATAAGTGTCTTGGTGTGTTTTTCCTAGATTTATCCTGTATGGGACTCTCTGTGCTTCCTGGAGTTGGGTGACTCTTTCCTTTCTCATGTTAGGGAAATGTTTGACTATAATCTCTTCAAATATTTTCTCAGACCCTTTCTTTTTCTCTTCTTCTTCTGGGACCCCTATAATTCAAATGTTAGTGTGTTTAGTGCTGTCCCAGAGGTCTCTGAGATTGTCTTCAATTCTTTTCATTCTTTTATCTTTATCCTGCTCCTTGGCACTTATTTCCACCATTTTGTCTTCCAGCTCACTTATTCGTTCTTCTGCCTCAGTTATTCTATTATTGATTCCTTCTAGTGTATTTTTCATTTCAGTTATTGTGTAGTTCATCTCTGTTTGTTTGTTCATTAGTTCTTCTAGATCTTTGTTAAACATTTCTTGTATTTTCTCAACCTGTGCCTCCATTCTATTTCTGAGATTCTGGGTAATCTTTACTGTAATTACTCTGAATTCTTTTTCAGGTAGATTGCCTATTTCCCCTTCATTTATTTGGTTTTGTAGGTTTTTATGTTGCTCCTTCATTGGTGACATATTTTTTTGCCATCTCATTTTTTTTTTTTTTTTTTGGAGTGGGATTGTGTTCCTGTCTTACTGGTTGTTTGTCCTGAGGCTTCCAATGCTGTAGTTTGTAGGCTGTTTGGTAGAGCTGGGTCTTGGTGCTGAGATGAGGACCTCCATGAGACCTCACTCCAATGAATATTCCCTGGGGTCTGAGGTTCTCTGTTAGTCCAGTGGTTCCAACATGGAGCTCCCACCACAGGAGCTTTGGCCCGACCGCCAGCTCATGAACCAAGATCCTGCAAGCCATGTGTGGTGGCAAAAAAAAAAAAAAAGAGAGAAAACAATAACAAAGTAAAAAATAAAATTAGACTAGGAAACTAACAGATATGTTGTAAAGAATATAAAAATATAGATGAATCAACAACTGGAAGGTACAATAGTACCACAGTAGTAAAAAAAAAAAGGAGGAGGGAAAAGAGGAAAAAAAAGAAAAACAGGGAAAAAGCCTTGGCTGTGGAGTGCAGGGCCTCAGCAAGGGAAAAGTTTGGGCAGTGGGCGGGGCCAGTACTCAGGACCCACAGGACTGGAAAAGGCCTTGGGGGCTGTGGGGGGTGGCGCTTAGGCTCAAGGAACAGAAGGGGCCCAGACATGCCCCCCACCCCAGGTCTCAGAGGGCAGGGGACCTCACCTGGGAGTCCAGCAGGCTTCCTGGGCTTGAGTGGGCGGGGCAAACGCCCTCCTCTCCTGCTCCTCCTGCTTCTCCTGTCCCAGAGGGCCCCTCCCACCTGCCTCTCCTGTTCTCCCCTTGTCCTTCTTCCTGTGCCCCCAGGACCAATGCACCCAGGGGGAGGAGGGGAACTTGGAGGGCAGGGGGCTGGCCTGGGAGCTCTGCAGGCTCCCTGAGGTGAGTGGGCCAGGAGATTTCCCTCTGCTCCTTTCCCACTCCTTCTGGAGGGCCCCTCCCACCTACCTCTCCTGATCTCCCTGGCCTCAGGGATGCTGATCCTGTCTGGCCTCCACTTCTCCTCCCCCACTCTGTCCCCGCACATCCTACTGGTTCTCTTGGGGGTTCCTCCCATCTCCTTGGGTGTCAGGGTCCCCCACCAATGGCCATCAGGCGCCTTAGTTGCAGGGAGACACTAACTCAATATCTTCCCACACCGCCATCTTGACTCCACCCTCATTATTTGTAGACGTTTTGATAATGGCTATTCTAACTGGCATGAGGTGATACCTCCTTGTAGTTTTGATTTGCATTTCTCCAATAATTAGCAATGTTGAGCATCTTTTCATGTGCCTGTTGGCCATCTGTGTATCTTCTTTGAAGAAATTAAATGTCTGTTTAGGTTTTCTGCCCATGTTTTTTGATTGGGTTGTTTGTATTTTGTTATTGAGCTGTATGAGATGTTGCTAAATTTTGGAAATTAAGCCCTTGATGGTCACGTCATTTGTAAATATTTTCTCCCATTCTGTAGGTTGTCTTTTCATTTTGTTTATGGTTTCCTTGGCTGTGCAAAAGCTTTTAAGTTTGATTAGGTCCCATTTGTTTATTTTTGCTTTTATTTCTTTTGCCTTGGGACACTATACTGTCTTCATCTTATACACTACACATTATGTTTTGAAATTAAGTGTTGATTAAATAGCATATCTTTTTACATAAATTATTTATCTGAGATAATAGTTACTTCAGCACCAAGGCCACTGTGTGGTAAATATAATACTGTAACTAAAAAGTTTGAAAATGAATAGAGTTTGCTTAGCCCTCAAACATGCTTAATTTATTCAGAGGTTTTAGTGTTCACACTTGGAAGATCTTGTTCTGTTTATACCCACAGAGTGTGACTCTGTGTGGACTCTTTATTTTGAAGAAGCAAGTGCATAATTTGCTGGGTTTGGGGATAGAAAAAGAGATGTGCCTACAAAAATTACATTCTACCTGTAGCCAGAAACTTTAGAGAGAGCTGTTTTAGAGTGTACTGGGCACTCCATGTTGTTTCTCCCAAAAATGGGATACAGATGTAGATCTGTGTGTGTGTAACCCACTAGTGTGAATCTCTTAAAAAGTCAAGTAAAAAATAAACTACATATAGTCTGCATATATACAGATGTATAAGGTAACAGTTATTTTTCATTTGGTGTTTTTGTGTATATTGTTGCATTTGATCTTTATTTGAACCCTTTGAAGTAGGTTTTATTATTCAAAAATCTCCCTCACCTTTGAGTTCTATTCTTCCTCATCTAAAAAAAAAAAAACAAACACAAAACAAAAACCCCATGAAAAACAAAAAATAAAAAATTGCTCTACACATACTTGCCAAATTGCTTTTCCCACGAACTACTGCTACTTCAGTGTCTCAAAGTTCAACCAACTTTTTGTGATATGCAAGGCTATAACCAATACATCACTCAATCAGTGAGTTTTTGATGTGTAACAAACCACCCCATACTTTACTGGCTTAAAGCCACAATCATTTATTTGTGCATAATTTTATGGGTCAGCAATTTGGGTTGAGCTCAGCTGGACTGGGCTTCACTGAGACTCACTCATGAAGCTGCACCCACTGGCAAGTCAGCTGGAGGCTGGTTACTTTACAATGGCTTCATTTAAATCACTCATGTGTCTGGCAGTTGGTTCTTGCTATTAATTAATTCTGGGTGGCAGCTGGAGTGATGGGTCTGACATGTCTCCAGCAAGCTAGCCTGGCCTTGGCCACATGGTGGTATATCAGGGTTTCCAGCATCAGCAACAGAAGTGGAGCCCAGTGCATAAGTCTTTTCAAGCCTCTGCTTGCATGTTTGCTAATAGACAAGTTCAGAGTCAACATAGTAAGGAATTACCCAGAAGTATGACTGGAGAATGCATGAATCATTAGGAGCCAATACTGTAAAAATTTGTCACCATCACCATGTATGCGTCCTCAATATGTTCTTGAATCACTCCTTCCTTTTCCATTTTCACTGCCGTTGCTCTAGTCTAAGCCTTTGTTTTATCACTTGGTCTTCCTAACCTTCCTCATCCACAATTCACTCATGCTTTATACTTTTCTCCCTAAAATCTCTCAACGTGACTTGTTGTTTTTAGTTATACATTTCTTAGCTTGAACAAGACCCTTCAAGATCTGACCTCAATTCATGATCCTCCGTGTCCCATGATGCTCCTTATTCTCCAGCTACACCCAACTACTGACTCCACCAACTAGCCCTTTCTTGCCTTTGTGCCTCTATACATTCTATTCTGTCTTCCACCTGTGAATGCATACCAATCCTTCAAAATTAGTTCAGATGTTCTCTGTGAAGCTTTCTGACTGTCCTCCTTGGACTGAGGCTGCCCTTGCCTGAGATGGTCACTCTTGCCTTTGTGCTCTTAGAGCACTTTGTGCATGTAACCATTATAGTATTTATCTTGTTATATTCTAATTTGTCTGCCTCCTCCAATTCACTGAGAATATTGAAAGAGAGAAATCATGTCTTATTTATTTGTGAATGAAGAGAAGTTGGAGAACTGCTACCACTTTCCATTCGTTTCTGTAATAAATATTTGTAGGTATCTACTATGTACCAGCTATGGTTTAACATATACATCTAATATTTGATTTGCATGTTATATTTTTCCTTTTTACTATATGTATTTATTACAACACTATGTAAGAAGTAATTCTCAAATACACATAAAGTAGTACATAATTTACTATTATATATGGACTAATCTAATCTATTTTCTTCACTGTTGCAAACATACAATTGGTCTTATATTAAAAAAAGACTGTTAGACTATCTTGTATTTGAAATGGAGAGAGAAGTAAGTGATTATTTACATGTGAAGGATAAAGGTTACCGGAGACACTGGATATTAAGGTTGAACAAAGTAACTTTCAATAAGAGTAGAGTGATTTTATTTTAACTAAATAAGTGAATATTCAAATATTTGAAATATACTCTCTCTCCATTTTTAACAGTAACTTTGTAATAAATATATATATATTTCTCAAGCTTTAATATATTTTACATGTATATATGCACCCCTAGAATTATATAAATATCTTTTATTTATAAACAACCAGAGGTCAAAATTTTACTAAAGATAAGATTTACCCTGCTTTTTAAATTTTGTTTTGAAGCAGTTTTGATCTAGAGAAAAATAAAGTGAGTAACATAACATGCACATATGTACTCTCTATCCTGGCATTTTTACTTTTCTAAACAACATATCAAATAAGAAATAAACATATTAGCATCAGTCACTCAGCAGGGTCTATAGTATGGAGAGCTACAAGGCAAGAAGAGTATCTTATTACAGCCCTTAGGAAAATCTGATGAAATGTCTAGACACCTGAATGGGGTTGAGCAGCACTCTCTCAGCAGAGTCACTTCTGCTTCAGGACTGAGTTATTAGCTCTTGACTTCAGTTCAGGCTAAAGTCTCTGTCTATCTTTGGAATGATGGTGGTAAAAGAGGTAACTGTTATTCATGAAATTGCCTGGTAACTGTGTTTGGCAATGGCTACAGTGAGTTCTGGCTCAGTGTCAAGCAAGGAGCTGAGTGATTATTTTACATAGCAATTATTTTATTTTATTTTGTTTTATTTCATAGTTCCTAAAAACCGCAACCCGGGAAGTAT
Organism: Grampus griseus; assembly: GCF_964374135.1. NCBI lineage: Eukaryota > Metazoa > Chordata > Mammalia > Artiodactyla > Delphinidae > Grampus > Grampus griseus. The sequence continues at coordinate 45,752,140 of NC_139007.1, forward strand.
CTTTTCTTTTTCATGCAAGACTTGTCCATTTGTCACCAGGCAATGTTGATCCTCCCTTTAAATAACATTAATACCTGCCATTTATCCCATTTCCAAGGGCACGTTCCCTTTCCTGGTCCTGATCACTGCCCGGATGGAATCCAGCTATAGCTTCCTTGAAGCCCGTTTTCCTGGCTTTTCCCCAAATTAACTGACGTTTTACATTGATTTGCAGTTATGGGAAAAAAATGGTTCTGCCTGCATCTAAACTGGAGCCATCAACTCAATTCTAACCAACTGGACATATTTCATCTTTATTTTTATTGACTCCCTCAATCCTCTCAACATTTCTTGATCCTTTTTCTTCATCTCCTCTTTGTTCTTTGTTTTCTAGTACTTCTTTCTCATCCTACATGCAGTAAGAGCAAGGAAGAAAGGGGTGGAAGAGGGGGAGGGAGAAAGGAGGGAAGGAAGGAAAAAATAACATGGCACTCAAGATTGAAGGAGGAAGAAATTAGACTTGAAGAAGGAATGTAGACATAATTAGCTGAAATTTATAGGAAAATTGCAAAACTAATAGCTCAAATTTTAAGAATAAGCCTGGGAAGTTTGTCCAAACTTTGTAAATTTTCTTCATAGCAAAGTCTTGGACTAAGTAGTCATTCTTATCTGGTAAGATATCCTTATAACCTGAACTTGCCTATTTAAATATTTTTTCTTTATTGAGATAAAATCCACCATTTTAACCATTTTGAAGTGTACGATTCAGTGGCTTTTAGCATATTCACAATGTTGTGCAACCATCACCACTAATTCCAGAACGTTTTCATTACCCAAAAAAGAAACTCCATATTCATTAAGCAGTCACTTCCTGTTACTCCCACCTCCAGCCTCTCACAATCACTAATTTACTTTCTGTCTTTATGGATTTGCTTATTCTGCACATTTCATATGGATGGACTCATACAATATGTGGCCTTTATATTTGACTTCATTCACTTACCATTATATTTTCAAGTTTCACCAATATTGTAGCATATATCAGTTCTTCTTTATTTTTTATAGCTGAATAATATTCCTTTTTATGAATATACCACAGTTTATTAATCTACTCAACAGTGATGGACATTGGGTTGTATCTGCTTTGACTATTATGCATAATTATGCTATAAACAGTTGTATTCAAGCTTTGATGGGAACATATGTTTTCAATTCTCCTAGGTAAATATCTTGAATGGAATTACTGGGTCATATAGTAGCTCCACGTTTAATTATTTGAGGAACTGCCAAACTGTTTTCCACAGTGACTGCATTCTACATGCTCATCAGCAATGTATGAGACTTCCAATGTCTCCACATTTTATTTTCATTTTCCTTTTAAAAAATTATAACCATCCTAGTGGGAGTAAAGTGCTATTTCATTGTGGTTTTGATTTGCATTTCCCTAAGAAAAATGATATTGAGCATCTTTTCATGGGCTTATGGAACATTTGTTTATCTTCTTTGGAGAATGTCTATTCAAATTTTTGGTCCATTTATAGATTGGGCTGCTATCTTTTGATGAATTATAACAACTCTTTATATATTTTGGATTCTAGACCCTTATCAGGCAAATGATTTTTAAGTGTTCTGCCATTCTGGGTGTTTCCTTTTCACTTTCTTGTTAGTGTTCTTTGATGCACGCATTTTAGTGGAGTTCAATTTATCTTTTTTGCTTGTTGCTGTGCTTTTGGTGTCATATTTAAGAAATATTTGCTTAGTCTCAGGTCATGAAGGTTTACACTTAGGTTTCCTTTTAAGAGTTGTACAGTTTTAGGGACTTCCCTGGTGGTCGAGTGAGTACGACTCTGCACTCCCAATGCAGGGGGCCTGGGTTCGATCCCTGGTCGGGGAAGTAGATCCCACATGCATACTGCAACTAAGAGTTGGCATGCCACAACAAAAAGATGCCACAACTAAGATCCAGCATAGTCAAAATAAATAAATAAATAAATATTTTAAAAATAAAATAAATAAAATAAAAGAGTTGTACAGTTTTAGCTCTTATATTTAGGTCTCATCCATTTTGAGTTAATTTTTGTACATAGTGTGAAGAAAAGTTTCAGATTCATGTGGAAAGGTTTTCTTTTGCATGTGGATATCCAGTTGTTTCAGCAACATTTGTTGAAAAGGCAATTTTTTTTTCATTGAATGGTCTTAGCATCTTTGCAAAATCAGTATTTGCTTCATGTATTTGGGGATCTGTTGTTAGGTTCACAACTGATCTTACTTTTATTTGAATGTAGCAACATGATATTTTTTACCTAAAGGAAAAATGTAAAATAAGTAGTTTCTATATTTAAAAAGTAATCTTGGTGAACATAAAAAAAATTAGGTGAGGTATGAACTTTCACAGAAGAAAGTTTCATAATATATGGTCACTGCAGATCATACTACACTCAGAAAGAGTCTAGACAAGGAGGAAGATGTTTCTCAGAATCATTCTGCAATGAAAGAAAAATTTTCTTTTTTTTGACTATGAGCACCGAAAGCAATCTAAAGTTTCAGAATAAAAATATTAGGTACCAAAAAAAAAAAAAATATTAGGTACCTTTTATTGAATGCTTACTGTTCCAGGCACTGTATTAGGGATTTTTATAATGCTTTTTTTTGGGGGGGGGGGTACATGGGCCTCTCGCTGTTGTGGCCTCTCCCGTTGCGGAGCGCAGGCTCTGGACGCACAGGCTCAGCGGCCATGGCTCATGGGCCCAGCCGCTCCGCGGCATGTGGGATCTTCCCGGACCGGGGCACGAACCCGTGTCCCCTGCATCGGCAGGCAGACTCTCAACCACTGCAGCACCAGGGAAGCCCTATAATGTTTTATTTAATTCTTACATCAGCGCTATAATGTGGTGTCTTATGTCAGCAGAACATGAATCAAGCAGTCATCACAAATGTGATTTTTAAGAAAGTGTTTCTAGGAGAAACAGGTAAAGGAGTAGGGATAGCAGGACAGAGAAGGGGAAGTAGCCAGACAAGGGTGGGATTCCAGGAATTATCCAGTAGAGAATCCTTCAGCCTGATCCTACAGAGGAGCTCTGGATTGTAAACTGCAACTCAGGTTTATCTACCATGAGGTTAATGAGCTGGACTTTTATTCTCCTTAATCATCAGTCATTGGCTAAGGGCTACCCAGGGGATGTATAAACACTGAGGTGCTTGCTCGCTCTACCTATGGGCAACGGTGGTCCAGGAGCCAAGGGCAGCTCCTCCAAAGAAGAGTCTCAGTTGCTTTCAGGTGGTGTTCGTGGTGGAGCTGGTTACTGGAAACAAAAGGAAGTTGAAGCTGGAGAAAGGGTGGTTTGAAAATGTGAGGGGGATCCAAGAGGATCTGGGCAAGCACCCATGAGTCCTACAGATGACGTACTATTTTTTTTTCCAATTTAGAGAGAAAGAAACAGAAAGGTTAAGTGCGCAGAGTCACAAAGAGAATGAATGCTAATGTATCGGACTCCAAATTCCTTTCCCCTTTAATATGGTGCCTCCAGTCAGGAAGGTAATGTCATCTGGGAACTTCCAAGCATCTCCTATTTTGTATATCGTTGTGTTATTTTCTTCAAACAGAATAAACTGTTTTAGATATTCTTTTTTTGGGATCTGTCAAATTGCATGCAGAATTTTGTATGTGAGTGTATGTGTGTGTTTTTCTTCTTCTGGGGAGAGAATCTATGGCTTACACAAATTTCTTAATGGGAATATAAAAACCAAAATGTTTAGAATCACTATTTTAAAAGATCATTCTCTATATTTACCTATTTTCCTGCCTAGGTTTTTATGACTTGCTTATCACTATTATGTCTCTAAAACATTGTTCTCATGAGATCAAATTATAATTATCACAGATGGCAATTTAGGATGATAGAAGTTGTTTTTCCCCTGCTCACAACACCACTTTTACTGCATCACATAAGTTTGAGAGGGATTGGCATTAACTCTTTTTTAAACATTTGGTATAACTCAGCATTGCCACCATCTTGTCCTAGGCTTTTATATGTTGGAAGTGTTTTTATTACTAGTTAAATTTCTTTACTTATTGTAAGTCTTTCAGATTTCTATCTCTGACCAGTAGTACAAAGAACTTACATGTTATTTTGTTAGGCAGAGAGTTTACTTAAAATTAAGGCAAAAAGTTCATTTAGAGCCTTAAATGGTTTGTGTTTTCACTGATCAATTCTGGATAAGTGCCAGATATTCACTTAGTGTCTGTATGACTTACATACACAATCAACCTGGATATCGAGTGCTATTAAAAAAATTTTTTTTAAATCCCAGTAATTTTCCTGAATGTTTTTCTGCTGATTATGTGATATAAGTGGGCAGTCTCTTGTGTACAGTTAACCACTACGACTTCCTTTACAAAATGAGTCTGAGGGTGTCTCTGTAAAGAAGGAAGATTCTAAAGTTTAGTATTGTAGAGCTAAGCCCCATGGACTGAGAAAACTCTCAGGCTTTGGGGGTGGGGAGGACTGGGTAGAGGAGATTGATTTGCAAGGTTGTGGGAAGAGGTGGTGGTATAGCCTCAGAACTTTGGGTGCCTGGATGGGTGGATAGCCCTAGCCTGGACCCAGCTTCTGGAGGTACAGCTAAGGAGAAAACCTTTGACAGAAAGGTGGTGCCTTTCCCGTAAGTGGTGTTAAAAAAAATGGGTAAGGGTCAAATACACTCATAATCTTGGCCACCTAGGCAAGTTAATGCTCTTAGATTGTATTACTCCTCCCCAAAATCCACCCTCCAGCCATCTATCACCTTGGGTCCCATTTTGTTTTTTCTATGCTATATTTTGATGTAATATAGTTTAATATTAAATTAAACTTCAAGGGTGATTTATCTTTCTAACGCTCCAAATGAGGGTGACAGGTTGCAGGTTGTGGTGAGGCGATGTGAACCAAAGCAGGATTCTTGCTCTTTCTGGAGAGCACTAAGCATATGGATAGCAAGCACAGGGCATTATCTGTCAAAAGAACAGAAGGTGAAAGGAATGAAGGATTATGTGGCAGTCAGGCAACAGAGACCCCAAGTCTATTGACTTCTCCTTCTTAGAGAACAAGATATTTTCAACCACATGACTTTCTTGCCAGTTTGGATTGGAAATGAAATACGGCGATTTCTTTCATTTTTCATTTCAACAAACGTCCATTGCACTACTACTAGGTATAAGAGGTGAAGATCGTCAGGGACGCGTTTAAATTACAAAACGTGTAGGGAGTGAATGCATCTTTTCCTCCAAGCTCAGGGCCAGATCCTGGAGGACAGAGAGGCCCGGCATTCTGCGCCCCGGGAGCAGGGCCCTCTGGACACTTGTGGGATGCGATGGCGTCTGTCCCAAGTCACTGAGAAGGGCCCTCACCACCCCCTAGGATTACTCCAGGAATAAATCAACCGAGGACATGTTGTGCAAAGACTGAGCGGTGCTCTGGGGTCCTCCTCTCCTGGCCTGGGCCTGCAGAGTCAAGGCTGTCCGCGGAAGCAGCCTTGGTTCTTTCTGGGAGCTTTGGGTGTGGAAAGAGTGCTCGGTCCCAGGGCCAGATGAGAGAAAAGGAGGAAAGAGGGGAAAGGAGATGTGAGAAATGGGACTCCATTGCTCAGGCTCGACGAGCGCAGGTGAGGAAGTGAGTTCCAAGCTGAGCATCTGCCAGGATGGCAGACAGGTGGAGAGAGTCAGTCCCGCCTCGGCCCACCCAGTTCCCAGGGCTGTCCGAGCCGTACCTGTGCGCGGCCTTCCTTCTCCGCGACGCCCGGGGTATCCCGAGCCGCAGCCTCCGTCCCCGCCCCAGCGGCCCCGGGTCCCCAGCCCCGCCCCGCCGCGCCCCGCCCCGCCTCGGCCTCGGGGCTCCGCTGGGAGCCGGTCGAGCGGCGGGTGCCCGAGTCTCCGTGGCCAGGAGGATGGCCAAGGTCCCGGAGCTGGAAGACGCCTTCCTGCAGGTGCAGGCTTCTCCCCAGGTTTCCCCCGAAGTCCAGGAGGAGTGTTGTGTGCAGCTCCTGAGCAAGGGTTTGCTCGTTTTCCCCGAAGAAAGGGTGTACCTGGCGGCTGAAGCGCAGCCCGGGGGTGCGCTGGGCAGCGGGGAGAAAGGGGACGACCCGGAGCTGCCGGTGGGAGTTAAAGCCGGTGAGTGCTCTGCCCCCTCCCGGGACGTGATTGGGACGCGGATGTATTTTTTACAGGGCATCCGATAATAAAAAGAAACATACCGCAAACGCGCGTATATTTCCCCTAGGAAAATGATTGTTAAATAGAAATTAAGTCGAAAGGATTTTGCATAGCTCTCCTCTGAACCCCATAGGCCACCCTGTTTGACGCCAAGATACATTTAGAGGCTAATTAATTGATTGTATATTCTGATTTTCTTTATCATCTTTTCAACTTGCAATCAGAAATGCATTTAAGCAATGGTAACTTTTCCTCTGAAGAAGAGGTTGCGGACAATCAAGACAGCAAAACCAAAGCAACCGATCCACACCTCTCTCAGAAGAAAACCATCACGCAGATTATGAAGGATAAAAAGAAGCAGACTCAGCTCACCCTGCAGTGGTAAGACTCGCCCAAGGATACCCTTAAGCACCTGTTGAATTTTTAAAGTCAGTATATTCAGATTCTTTGCTTTTCTCAATTTGCTTCTCCCTCAGACTTTCTTGGAGAAGTTTAAAAGACCGATTAGAAATTCATCCAAAAATTGTTTTCACTGAATATTTGGTATAGAGACATACTCTGGTACTGGTGAAAAATGATCTGCAATACAAATAAAAACCATCACTCTGTTCATTATTGACTAAAACTATAATTTCTTCTAATGTAAGCAATAATGAATTTTTTATTACTTATTTGCTTAACATGCAATCAATTCAGTCCTTATATATTTGTTATTTTTATGTTTATAAAACATGATTCTTAAAAACAACTTAAAAGGAGGAAGGATCTTAACGGTGCCTTTATCCGTAGAGGGCAAATTCAAAATTGTGTATTGGCCATAAGATGAAATGTGTTTGAACTAGAAGACATAGAAAAATCAGTTAAGATGACGCTATTAACTTAAATAAATGTTCAACTACCTTTCACATATGATTTATTACAGTGAAATATCACTAATTGGATTTTGTGGAAAATCTTTAAAAACCAAGAGTTTATCAGTAGGCTCTCTACATATACAGTACATTTTATAATATTCTAAAAGGAAGAGGAAATTTAAAGTAAAAACATAATATTATACTTCTCTATGTAGTGTGAAGAAATAGAACTGTAAATTTCCTTCCAAATTCCAAATAAGACGCAAATAAGTAAAAATGTCTACTTGCTGATGTTACATGATCTGTTTATATGTAAAGTGTGATCTAAATCTTAGAAAAATACAGTAGAAAAAACAGTATCTTAAAAAAAGTAGCACATCTTATTTAAACACTGAATTACAATTTGCATGTAGTAAATTTTTGTAATTATATCCTTAACTTTCAAATATTTGAAATATAAACTAAATATCTTTCTAAAATTATGGTTTAACTATTGAAGTTGATATCACGTTTACTGGTTAAGAATCTACTAGAGCAGTAAATAGTTGAGCTAATTATCTGAAATATTTAGGACACACTATTTTTTTTAGGATAATTGGAGCTAAAAGGTTTTGACTTCAGATATATTATGAAGGTCTTTTGAATGATCACTTGCATTATTCAGTTCAACTTGAATGAATGGAAACAAACTTAGGTTTTTATTTTATAAATGTAAATGCATTACAATTAAAGAAAAAAGTTATACCCAAAGTTAACATTATACTTATGTATAGGATTTTTCAGTATTTTGAAGACAAAAATAATGCCTACACCATCAAAATAGCCAGGTGAAAAAGTGGGCATTATATACGTGTCATTAAAATATAGTTTTAAATAGTTGAATATTTCTCAGTAATTTTCATATTTTTTGAAACTATAAAATGTTGTCATTTTGTTTGAATTCTCCATACTCTCTCTTAAAAAGGTGTTACATAATTTAAAAAAAAATAGCCTAGGTGAGTTATTTACCTTCTGATAATTTTTTCCTTAAGGTTATAGATTATAGCGGGGATATTAAACTGTAGAATTGAAAAATTAAAGTGAAAAATCTGCCTAACTTCAATTTTCACCATCAACTAGGTGTTTGGTTTTATGTATGCAAATTTTATTGGGTTTTGATTCATTTTTTTCCTTTGTCATAGAACAATGGATGTCTGATATTTTACCTGCTTAGGAAACACGTCCTGTAGCTTTTATCTCATGCACCTTGGGAACGTGTTAAATCAGAGATCTAAAGAGTTTAGAAGAGTTTCACTCAATTTTAGTCTGAATGCATATTCTATATTGCATTGCTCTTGTATAGTAGTAATTATGATTTTACTCTACATAAAAAGAGTATAAGTAAATTTTAGCCAATATCATCTACTGAAAGGTTAGAAAAATTGCGAGTAGAATCTACAACTTCTGATGTTCTGATTGCTGTTCAGATATTTATAACACTTAAATATATTTTATTACATTTATATAAATTGTGTGCAATTGCAGGCATCCAAATTAAATGGAATTACTTCTAAATTTTCAAAGTTTATATAATTATGTTTATAATATGGAGCTGAATTGATATGTCATGTTTGGAGGCATCTATAGAGAATAACAGTATGTTTCAAGTGTACAGGATCTTTTAGATAATTGTAAGTACTGATTACAGTAAAAAGTGTAGAGATAGAAATAGATCGGTACCATTTCGAACTTAAGTGAAGTTAATTTACTCTTATGTATTTTGCAAATAAATGTATCACCATGCTTCCCTAACTATTCAGTGTTTGGAACTAGTTTGTGAAAGAAAGTAAGAGATTATAGACATTTGCCAACCTGAAGCCTGGCAGCCCTTTAGTGTTGAGAATGTTATTTTTAAAAACCATCACCTTCAATTTCACTATTCATATTTGATTAGCACAGAGCAAAGTGTGATGAACAGGGAAGACTTACACAGAAGTAAGAGAATGTTTAGTGTTGAGAATGTTATTTTTAAAAACCATCACCTTCAATTTCACTATTCATATTTGATTAGCACAGAGCAAAGCGTGTTGAACAGGGAAGACTTACACAGAAGTACGACCTATTCATTGGGATGTGGACCACACAGGAGTGGTTTTGTCTTAGCCATGGTATTTTAACTGCACTAGCAGGTGTTCATTGGGGTTCTTGCTCTTCTAACTTTAATCCTTATGATCATATTTTTAATATTATCCAGAATAAAAGAAGTCTACTCATGTCTGCTCAAGAACTCATTTGTATAGAGTCTGTATTCAAAAGGAGCATTAAATCAACGTGAGAGGGGAAAGGAAAGAAGAAATAAAGAAAAGGTTTGACCTAATTCTTTGCCCTTTTTCTTAGGCTTGAAGAGAATTACATTGTATGTGAAGGAGTTTGCTTACCACGGTGCATCCTTTATGCACACTATTTAGATTTCTGCCGGAAAGAGAAACTGGAGCCAGCCTGTGCAGCCACCTTTGGAAAGGTAAATAACACATATTGGCTATACTACCTTACAACTGAAGTCATGTCAGGCAGACAGTATGGAAACAAACTTATCTGTTCAAATTTTCTTATAGAATATTAAGAATCTGTTTTGTAAATGAAATCTCTTGGCTGTTTTTGGAACTATTGTATGTTTAACCTAGATGTTACCTACTATTTGTTTTACCTTGAATTACTATATGCTTTGAATATTACAACCCTGGCTATTAGAAGATTTAATGTGACCTTAAAGGAAGCTGTATTTGAGCAATAATATTTCCTTTCAAAGATGGATACATTAAAGAGTATGGTATGGCCTGTATTGAGAAGCAGAATTAAGTGGAGGTGACAAGTATCTTGTTAATGTAATTGGTGACTGTGTTTATTCTATTTCATAAATAGTTCTCCTAATTCTCCATTTGTTCTAAGTATATTTACACTCCAAACTCCAAGATGTCGTGATGGGATTGGTTAAATTTCTCTCATTTAAAAACATTCCTTTTTACCCAACCTGTGTGGTTAGGATGGGAACCTATATAGCTGACATTACTCTACTTACATATGTTGATCTCATTTTAAGAATCAGGAAACAATATCAATCTCTTGGGAGAGCCTTGTTCTTTGAGATTCTTGTCTTGCTCTATTATCTAAGAACCAAGGATATCCCAGAAAAATTGTAAGAAGTTTAGATCTCAAATATTGCATCTCTTATAAACTGAAATCCAAATTCTAACCTGTAGAGGGACTCGTTGTCTAGAAAATAATGATTACTATGGTCTGGCTTCCCAGGTTTTTTTTTAAGTAAAATAATTTATTAATTTATTTTGAAAACCTATCGTTTACAGGAGACAGTGTGATAAGGGCATGGTAATCCAGTGATTTAGGTGCTAGCCTAGACTCTAATTTGTTGCGAGACCTGAAAAGCACTAAACTTCCTCAAAACTCAGTTCACTCATTCTGTAAAATGAGGAGGCTGCATTTTAGCTTTAATATTTTATTAGTGCCCCTTATGGCAGTCATTCTTAACTGTTTGGGGAGCCATAAAACACCTTGAGAATCTGATAAAAACTACAGAGCCAGTCCCCAAGAAATTAACACATATTAATACACAGAGTTTGCCATGGAGCCTTTAGAAGATCATGTATGGATCTCCTAAGATTCAGGTTAAAAGCCCTGTTTTATGTAGAAGAGATTTTTGTTCTTTAATCAAATGGTAACTTTTAGGCAATTTAGAGAAAGGAACGTAGAAAAGAAAAAGTTTCAAACACGGCTTTGAAGATCTGGCAAGGCAAAGAAAATTTCCATGTCCTTTCAGGGTTGGAGGTAGATACTTAATTGTGGGTAAATCTCTGCAAAGAATTACTATAAAGAAACCCAAATCTTCCCACAAAGCACATACATGAAGTAATAATTGCTTTGGCAGTAACATCAAGCAAGAGCAGATATTGGTATGATCTGCTTTGGACATTGAGAAAAGGGCAGTAGAACAATGTCATCAAAAAAGCACCTCCCTCCCTTTGCTGAGGTGTCATTATGTATCAATATGTGTATGATATTATTTTTTCCAGACTAAATATTTACTCAAAGTTCAACATTTGCTTTCTAGAATTAATTGAATATGAGAGGCTTGCAACAGAAACACACACTTTCTAAAAACTAAAGCAATTGACTTTCTTTTTAGACAATTCGTCAAAAATTTCCCCTCTTGACGACTCGGCGGCTTGGAACAAGAGGCCATTCAAAGTAAGGCACATGGATGAGCACATTTCAGATCCGTACATATGATGCATTGTATATGAGGACTAATGCAATGTGAAACAAGTATTGTCTTTATCAGTGAATAGAGCTAGGTATTCTCTTCTTAATAAAGCAGGCTTTTACCAACTCTAAGACCTAAAAAGAAAAATAAGTGGATTTTAAAATAATGTTTAAAAAGCAAAACTTACACAGAAAAATCATAATATATTATTTTTTCTGATGAAATAATCTAAATGAATCATTTTTATAATCTTAAAGCCACGACTGAAGGTACCAGTGTCATGAAAGGGAAATACATATGGCTACATAAGTGACCAAATGGAATCCACAACACTTCCAAAGAGCAAGGCCAAAGCCAGGGGTTGAACATGGTCCAGGTTCTTCCTCTGGTTTTCTTTCCCAGATAATAATTTCTTTATATTCCCCTCTTTTCCCTTCAAGACAAATGCCATGCCCATATGACTTAATGGAAATATAAATATAAAATAAGCAGTCATGAATTCTCTCTCTTGATAACTTTAGCTTTACTTATCTCTTGTGGCGACCCCTGTAGAAACCCCAGTTACAGGTTCATGTTCACCCATTATTTCTTCTGTCCACTGTGTTTTTAGTTGTTCCTTTCTTTCTGTCTACAAACATATCCAGATCTCTTCTGTGTTGATAAAATAAAATCGTCTCAAACCTGCTATACTCTTTGTTATTGCTCTGTTATTTTTCTTCTCTCTGCTATTTCTTGAGAGTAGCTATCTGCTCACTTGCCTTAGCACTGATCACATGCCTCTGTCCTGTCCATTTCTTTACCTGGGCAAAAACTCAATGGCTTATTTTTACTGTTACTGATCTTCCTAGGCACCTGTCTAGCATTTGAACCTGTTGATAATGTCTTCTTAAAACAAATAAATGCATAAAACTTCCCCTACAACTTCTCTGTTGCAACACTACAAAGTCCTCTTCCCTCTTCTGCAACTTATTTTCTAGTTTGTCCAGTGTCTCCTTCGGCTCTAACATCCAGTTCAGCATTGTCCAAAGAAATATAACGTGACCACATATTTAAATCAAAAATTTCTAGTAGCCATATTAAAAAAGTAAGATGGAACAGATGAAACTGATTTTACTAAGTTTTATTTAATCCAACATATCCAAAACATGATCGTTTAACCATATAATAAAAATTAAAATTATTAATGAGATATTTTACATTCTTTCTTTCCTACCAAGTGTTTGAGATCCCGTGTGTATTTTATACCTACAGCACATCACAATTCAGACTAGTCACATTTCAGATGCTTAATACCCACATGTAACTTGTGGTTATCCTATTGGCTAGCTCAGTCTTTTGGCTCGGTCACTTGCCAAAAGAATAGATCCTAATTTATTATGAATTCTCTTGAATCTCTCTCTCCATTCTCACTTTCAAAAACTGGCCTTGACTCTGTCTTTTTGGTCTGTTCAATACCATTCTTCCAAACTGACCTTCTGAAGTTCAATCATTTCTCTGTCATCCTCAGACATTTTCGCCTGCTCATGACAAACTTTTCTCACCTTGACATTCAAGGTCCATTATGATTTAGTCCCAAACCATTTTCTTACCTTATTATCTACTTCTCACTCTTCAGCATGCAGCCTATGCTGTCACCAATTTATTGCCCAGTCCCCTTTGCTTCCCTCTCAACCACCACTGTTTGTTCATGCTGTCTTCCTCCATGAAAAATGCCCTTTCCCCTAGAGGTGTGTTGAAATCCTATCCATTTAAAAGAATGTCTCCTGAACTTCCTCTTCTTCTGAATCTTTTCTTAGCCTCTTGATGTTTTGTAGGCTTTTCCTTGCACCCTCATAGCAGTTTTTGATACCTACCCTAATGCGAAATTAACTTATCTCCTCCCCTTAAAAGGTGGTATTTTGAGGACAGAGACTTTGTCTCGCCCATTTTCATACTATTTCTGTGGTCTGCTACATAATAGATTATCAATTTATATCTATTTAATTGATTCCTATTAATGTGAATAGTATTGTGGCCTGAGAAATGAAATGCCAGATTGAAAAAGACAAAATTGGCTCATTCCTTCTAACCAAGTCAGCTTTTTTTCAAAGTCGAATCAGTTTAACTGCCTAATTTCTACTGAATTGATTCCTACTGACTTGTGTAGGTAGAGAAAAGATTAGTGTTTGAGATAGTTAGATGGTGGAAAAAGAGGCAAAGCAATGCAGAGAAATCCTCTTCACAGGATCTACAAGAGAACAGGCAGGCAGGCTGCAGAGAAAGTCAATTAATCCTAGAAGGAGGCTTTAGGATTAGGGATGAATCATTAACCTTGTCCATTGTGACACAATGAGGCTCCAGTGTGTAGGTTTATGTTGTAACAATATGTAGTGACTTCAGGCAATTTGTTTGATATCTGAGAACAGATGCCCAAGAGCATAGCATTAACAATTTGAATTTTTTCCTACTTACCTGATGTGCCATTTGCTTTTTATAACTTGCATATTATATTTTTGGTATTTTCGTATCATGGGGAAATTTTTTTTCTATATGTAAACTAAGTATTTTGAAAGATATGGCAAGATGTAGAGTTTGTGTATTTTGTCATTGTTAATATTCTGATGTAATTACACTTAGCGAGATACTTTTCCTGACTTTATTTCCAAGAAATACCCTTAGATTTTTTTATCTTGGAAGATAATATATCAAAAGGCAGAGTTGCCTGGTGGTTAGGAGTATGAGGCTTAAAATTGGACAAATCTGAGCTTTAATCTCATATTCCCATATACAACTAGATGAGCTGTTCAGCTTTTCATCAATAAGTTGGATATGCCATTATCTACAGGTTTGGTGTGAGAATTAAATGGAAAAGTACAGGAATGAATGGAGACATGAATATGCTTTCAACCTCACTATCCTTAATAGTAATGAAATTATTAATAATAATATAAAATTAATAATATGATATTCACAATACATCCAAAAATCAGCAATGCAATTAAAAGTTATTATTTACTGAGCAGCACACACACACACATGCACACACACACACACACACACACACGCATGCACACAGACACACACACTCTCTAATCCTCACAATGACAATACAAGATTGGAATTACTGTGTTTTACAAAGGAGGAAACTGCAGTTCAAAGATCACTGACTTGCTCAAGGCCACACAGATACTATAAAATAACAATGTTGGCATTTAGATCAAGGTTTATCTGGCTCTAAAGTTTGTGCTTTGTCACCTGATAAAGCTTCTTCTTTCCCATATCAGTCATATCAACAAAATATTGTTTAATTGAACTTTTGAGTTTTTGAGGTATAAATTTTATTTATTTTTTCTTTTTTTTTAACATCTTTATTAGAGTGCAATTGCTTTACAATGGCTTGTCAGTTTCTGCTTTATAACAAAGTGAATCAGTTATACATATACATATGTTCCCATATCTCTTCCCTCTTGCTTCTCCCTCCCTCCCACCCTCCCTATCCCACCCCTCTAGGTGGTCACAAAGCACTGAGCTGATCTCCCTGTGCTATGCGGCTGCTTCCCACTAGCTAAGTATTTTACATTTGGTAGTGTATATATGTCCATGCCACTCTCTCACTTTGTCACAGCTTATGCTTCCCCCTCCCCATATCCTCAAGTCCATTCTCTAGGTCTGCATCTTTATTCCCGTCTTGCCCCTAGGTTCTTCTGACCATTTTCTTTTTCTTTTCTTTTTTTTTAGATTCCATGTATATGTGTTAGCATACGGTATTTGTTTTTCTCTTTCTGACTTCACTCTGTATGACAGACTCTAGGTCCATCCACATCACTACAAATAACTCCATTTCGTTCCATTAATCTGCAAAACATACAAGCAACTCATGTAGCTCAATATCAAAAAAACAAACAACCCAATCCAAAAATGGGCAGAAGACCTAAATAGACATTTCTCCAAAGAAGATATACAGGTTGCCAGCAAACACATGAAAGAATGCTCAACATCACTAATCATTAGAGAAATGCAAATCAAAACTACAATGAGATATCATCTCACACCGGTCAGAATGGCCACCAGGGCTTCCCTGGTGGCGCAGTGGTTGAGAGTCCGCCTGCCGATGCAGGGGACACGGGTTCGTGCCCCGGTCCGGGAAGATCCCACATGCCGCGGAGTGGCTGGGCCCGTGAGCCATGGCCACTGGGCCTGCGTGTCCGGAGCCTGTGCTCCGCAGCGGGAGAGGCCACAACAGTGAGAGGCCCGCGTACCACAAAAAAAAAAAAAAAAAAAAAAAAAAAAAAAAATCTACAAACAATAAATGCTGGAGAGAGTGTGGAGAAAAGGGAACCCTCTTGCACTGTTGGTGGGAATGTAAATTGATACAGCCACTATGGAGAACAGTATGGAGGTTCCTTATTTATTTTTTCTGATCTAACAGTTTTAAATGTTAATTAATATATTAGATTCTTCTTCAGAGAACTAACAACATTTCTCAAGCATCAATCATAAGGCATTTTAAATTATTTTATATTTGTTTAGAGATATTTATGTTTTCTATAAAAGCAAATTTGTAGCACAAACACAATTTTGCTTTCTGCTTTTAATTTTTGTCCAAAATGTTCTCTGTGTTGGTATATTATCTTCACAATCATCATTTCTATTGGGTGTTTAATATTTAAAAATTTACATTTGAAAAACATTTTTATGTATATGGAAATATGAACAATTGATGATATAGAAATATAAATGAAGAAGTAAGCATATTTTGCAGAAACAGGAATTTATAATTTCTCCCAATTTTCCTAGCAATTTTGTAAAACTTTGTATTGTCATAGTGCCCAAAACATACTATCACTAAATATCTATTGAATTATTTCTAATACATGAATAAATTTGGTATTAATTAATTTATAAATAAATAATAAGCTCTGCGCTCCATCCCTTCATTTTCTCTTACCTTCCCCTCCCTGCCAAGAAAACCAACAATCCCAATGGCAGATTCTGCATGTTCTGAAAACCAAGATAAAAACTGACTTTGCTTTTGTGTTTTTCTTTTCTTCTCTTTGATTTACCACCAATGCTAATAATTTTTTTTTCTTCCTGTGCAAAATTTTTTAAATAAATTTATTTATTTATTTTTTAATTTTTGGCTGTGTTGGGTCTTCGTTGCTCTGCGCGGGCTTTCTCTATTTGCATCACGGGGGCCATTGCAGTGCTTGGGCTTCTCATTGCTGTGGCTTTTCTTTGTTGCGGAGCAAGGGCTCTAGGCGCGTGGGCTTCAGTAGTCGTGGCACCCAGGCTCAGTAGTTGTGGCTCACAGGCTGTAGAGCACAGGCTTTGTAGTTGTGGTACACGGGCTTAGTTGCTCTGCGGCACATGGGATCTTTCCGGATCAGGGCTCGAACCCGTGTCCCCTGCGTTGGCAGGCAGATTCCTAACCACTGTGCCACCAGGGAAGTCCCAAAAATTTTAAATTTAGATTTTGAATAAATAAAAATGAATCAAAATTCTATAGGTACAAAGAGTATCTAATGAAAAGTAATTCTTGCCTATTTTATATTATGAATGTATTATAGCAAGGATCATCAATCCATTCATATTTATATTGATGACAAAGCATGGTGCCAAAGAGTTTTTGAGGTGCAAACAATAGTAAGATAGGGTACATGCTGTCAAAACAATTTCATTATCAATATTCATTTATTTAGTAAACATTTTTCGTCTGTCCTTGTGCTGACTAGGTCCTAAAGATACAATGATTAGCAAAAGAGGCCACGTCCCACCCTTGCTCAAAATGGCTCAGCAGGGTAAGGGAGAACACAGTTGAGCCCACCAATTAGATTTCATGAGATTTCATGCACACAGTAAACTGTTTGATTTGAAGTTACATTTTAATTTCTTGTAGACTTTGATCAGTCAAATCTTGGTTTTCAGACATGACGGATAAAAGCTATTATCTTATTTATTAGTAGTGATTTAGTGGGTTAATAAAACTGATATGGCAGCTGCTCTTATCATAGTAAGTTATTGCAACTCCCTGAACAACTTAATCCCATCATTTCCTTATCAGTTATCATTTGTATAATGTAAACTAACATCAGGGCTACTAGCTCAGTGGGAACATATGTTTCAGGAATTCTATATAATGACAAAATGGAAAAGAAGAAATATAGGTGCAGGTATAAATTGATCAGCAAATGAAGAAAAGTATTAGACACAAGGTAAATACTTTAGTACTAAAAAGAGGAGCAATAATTTCATTTGTCCTGTTAAAATATAACACTTTAAAATGTGGGCATAAAAATTAATTAATTATTCTTCTTTATTCCTAAAATGTAAATGATATCTGTCACTTGATACAAGGCTAAGGACAGTTGATGCTAATGAATGAAGACAATTTTGTTAGATAATCACAAAGACTACTTGTATTATGCAAACATTTTCTTAGAGAAATTAGCTAATCATATCTAGGATTTTTAAGCAGTTATCATATATCTTTTAAAATAAAAATCATATAGGGAGAAAGAACTGTGAAATGTTTGGGAATCTTTATTCAGAGTAACCTACAGGATAGACATTAGCTATTGGTATATAAATTTTAAAAACTAGTTAGCCCACAGTGAGGCAAACCTCACTTTTTATTCAACATTTACCTGTATATATTCTTGTTATGCTAGAATATTTCTGGCAAATATTTCCTAGCAAGATTTATTTTAGGGTAATATATTAACAACAAAGTAGTGATATAATATGTTGCAAGTGAGATGAAAAATCCACGTATACTTTGTATGAAATTACTCTCCCCAGTTTTACGAGGTTTATCTTCAGCTGTTAGGAAGACAGAGAGCTGCTCATTTATTATCTCTTCTCAAAGACACTAAATCATCACTCAGACAGACGATAACATGTTCCTAGTTACACTAGAAGGAAGATTAAAGGGGAAGATTATTTTATTGGCTCCAGAAGAAACTGGATATGAAATGTGCGAAAGCATTACAATGGTCATTGCAAAATATTGAGATTTGTATTTCCAGCAATTTCTGGTCTTTCCATCTAAATACGCTGATTGCATGTCCTTTATATACATTGTTTAGGGATACAACTTTTGTTCAACGCCAATATTTTACCAGTACCTGGAAAGGCACAGTCCTAGGAAGCAGTTATTGAAAACAACTGGCTTTAAGAGAATTTGTGTTTTATCAGTTTCCAGATTTCTAGCAGAACACATTGACTGGTCCAATAAATAAGGATTTTTCTTTACAGTAATTTCTAAGGGGGAACACAATGAAGGGGAAGATGAAATTCCCTTCCTCCAAATCTTATAGGTTAGTAGGGGAGGTAAGCCGTGTATACATATACCATTGGTACGAGATGCAAAGCTCCACGGGATAACTGACCAAGAGAGGAGTTCAAAGGACAGAGAAATTAATTTTGCCTAAGAGACCAGGCAAAGCTTCATGTGTTGAAGCTGTGCCTTGAGGCACAGATAAGAAATGGGGACGTGCAGGAAGAAGGGCATTCCCAACAGAGCTCAACAAAGTAAAGGCACACAGTGAGGAAAGCATGCGTTATTTATGGAGGGCAAGTAACTGATAGAAATAGATAAGTTTACACAGTACTAGTGGTAGAGTTAAAGGAATTAGTAGATTTCCTTACATCACATTAGACAAGAGTCTTTTTAATCTCTACCAGATTTTAAATTGTGCTATGTTTAAGTATATGATACTATATGCATGCCCTTTATTAAAAATTCCTGCTTATAAAATTTTCTTTATGACACATTGTTATTTTTCACTTTTTTCATATTATAAATTTATTTATTCAACAAATGTTTATTGAGCTCCTACTATAGGGAGCTTATATTCTAGAGGGAGTCTGTTTATATATGGAATTTCAAATATGAAACATTCAGATCAATGGTATAGTTCTTAATGATTCAAGTTAGTTATCAATTCTTAAAGATTCATGCTAAAGTTGAAGAGAGAGTGTATATGCTGAGTGCAAGCATATTCAAGCTATATTTCATTTAAGAACTTCTAAGTATAAATAAAACTGAGATACAAAATTATATATACATATATATTTTGCATCTTGAGTATAGTCTATTGAAACAAAGAGTGCTCTGTGGAGCTTTGGGTTTGAATTTTGTCTTCAAACCCATAACTTTTCACATATTTTTTCCAAACAAATCACATAAACTTTTTTGAACTTGGCTTTGAAATGGAGATATTACTTCACTTGCAGGCTGCTGTGGAAACTTGAGATGAAGTATACGTAAAATTTTTTACATGTAATAGTTGCTCAATTAATGGTAACTATTTCTATTAGTACTTACTATCACCTGCTTCAATTTTAACACATATTAATTTTGTATTGCAGTTCTTTCTTTGCATGCTTTTTTCCCCCACAAGACTATCAACTCCTCCAGGGCAGACACCCTCATCTGTCTCTTTCTACGTGCTCAGCACGTAGCACACAATAAGCATTGAATACATGTTTGAAGGAAAGAGTTCACTTTTTCACTCGTTCCCTGTGGGCCAGCATAATTATAAGATTTTATTGATATAACATGCTCAGCTACATCAACACGTCTAAATTATGAGGCATTGCTAATGAGAAAAGGACATGCTGCTTCTCATTTGTACAGTGGAATGTAGCTGACCAAGTTACCTTCCTTGGGTGTCAGTGTGTATCTGGTTGATGGTGTCATTTACATTTGACCTACAAATAAAACACATTACTTAAAAGATTTTTTTTTTTAGATGTAAAATCTTGACTGTAAATGTAAGTGGAGGTATTAAGTACTTCTATTTTTAAAGATATTCTGCCCTAATGATTAGAAAGGAGGAAGCAAAATAATACAGTTGTTTTATAAAAATCAGGAACAAATGAATTGTGTAATAAAAATATCCTTTCCTTAAAAATCCTAAGTAAGAAAAGAATTACAAATCCATGTTACTCAGCATTTATTGGGTCCTAAAGGATGTTGTCATTTTTACAAAAAGTGTTCATCAAGTGATTTTTTTAAAATGGAAGTAAAATTCGCCTCAGGGCTACTCAATGTGGTCACTGTCCTGTGACTCGCAGGCAGTCTGGCTCAGGAAACCATGGACTAGGGTGGAATTCAGAAGCATGTATGTTCCTGGCTCGGTCATCCGTGTCGGTTTTTAATCATTGTATTGACAGCTCTCACAGTGGTCAGGATTAGTGTGCCATCTAATATTTGTTGAACTCACGGTTATCCTTTTGATTTGTCTTGTGATTTTTGTCTACCACCCGTGAAGGCAATGTAGTTTCTTCTCAATCTGCATGGCAAACCACTTTACCATGGTATAATATTATTTACATGTTGAGACAAGGATTATAGATGAGAAACAAGAAGATCAAAGTTATAGTAAAAGAAGATTTATCAACTTTTAAAGCAATGCTTAACATGTATTGCTTTAGCAAGTGGCTAGAATGAAGTTATTTGAACTGTAGCATCCACAGAACAAACAGCAAGCTTTGCAAATGACCATGAAATTGCAATATATTTCCATTGTAATAGATGCTCTTGTTCTCAAGCATCTCTTGCTTCATTTCTTCTAATGCAAAGACATTTTCTTTGGTATATTAGTTCTAAAATCTAATAAAGAAAAATAGTTATACTTATTTCAGACTCATGTTCACTCACTAATCCTAATAGGCTTGGCTGAATATCATCTAAATCTGTTCATTTGTTATGGTTTTAGGTATTTACCTTATCAATTTCTATTAATATAGCTGCCTTTTGTAATGTCCTTTGCTTAAGTTTCATATTTCCTTCATTTCTCCCTTTGTTCCAATATACTGTAGAGGTTCTTTACCCTTATCTACCGGAGGAGTATTTTCTTACTGTAAAAATGGAGTTTCTTCTGTTCAGGTTAACAGACTGCTATTGTCCTTCTACCCAAACTGAGGATTTGAAAACTTGTTCCCAGTCTGCCACACTCATAAAATACCTTCACTACCGTGATCACCCTCCATTACTGTTTCTCAAACATAACAGCCCTTTCTGAAACATTTCTTATTATAATATGTACAAATTTTTCATATTTAAAAACTCTTTCTTCTCCATCTCAAATGGCCCAGGGTCATTAGAGGCAACTCCTCTGCCCTTAGAACCTAATGGGAGAGAAGCCATCTCTGGGACTCATACTTATAGAGGACTCTGTTCCTCCCCTCCTCCAGCTGATCTCCTTCCCAGGAGACAAGGAGTCCATTGCCTGAGTGAATGTGTCCCCCAAGACTGCATCCCCCTTCAAGCTCGCATTTCAGGTCCGTGGGGCCCAAGAATTCCAAACAGTCTCAGGCCTGCCTCCTGGGCCGAAGTGGGCCTCTTCCCTCATCCATCCTCAGGAAACATAGACCAGATGGGTGCCTCCCCCAGGGGGCAGCTGTCTGGGGTGTGTGTGAGAGTGGATCTTGGACATGGAGGCTGGAGTGTTCTCAAGAGGCCCCTCACAGTGCACAAAGCAGCAGAGGCTGGGGAGATAAGGGAGCTGGGAGCAGCTCTCCTCCCACCACCATGTTTCCTCATGGAACTCCAGGAGTCTAGGCATTCTAAGCTCAGAATTACCTACTAGATCATTATGGAGGTACGTTGTCAAGATACGAGGAGAGGGACATTTTATTTCACAATATGTTCGCTTGATTTATATATTTTAAGTGATTAGGCGTAAGGTATGTGGGCCTCCATTTGTACTCTCGTCCTGAGCCTTGAAAACATTTAGGGGTAGAGTTGCTCTGACAAGTCCCTTCTTTATTACTGAGGTCAGCAAAGGTGCCTTGAAGCGTAGATCCTTCATTGTCCTGTCCACTTTAAACTCGGATGGTGATGCTAAGAAATGAAGTTTTAGATATGGTTACACTGAAGTCTACTGGAAACCCCCTTATTCTTTTATTTCATTCCTTCCCTGATCTTAGATGAATGCAGATTGAAATGGTAAATAACCAAATAGGTAATGGTGCTGCATGGTGCGCAGAGAGGGGAAAGAAGCGTAAAGGCAGAAATTAGCAGGCTTTGGTCACCCTCACTAGATACCCAGTCTTTGACTAGCGGTTGTGTCACATGTGTAGCCTTTGTACTTGGGCGTGGAGTAAGTCTGGGGTCTGCAGTTTTGGAGAATGAGGTACAACTTGAGAGATGCTACATTTGCCTGTGGCTCAGGATCCATAGATACATTTATAACAAATTATTCATAACACTGTTACAGTCCATGTTTCATATTTCCATTGATTCATCACAGAGATGTTTTTTCTCCCCATTGTTGCACAAAAGTTTGAAGTGAAAATGACAGTGACTTGGGCTTCTCATACCTCATGAGGAAAATAACTTTCAAAGGGTCAGATGCTTCATACATATTCCTATGCATGACATCAACGTCTTTCCCACACATAATGTTATACTCTTTTCTCCATTCAATAGATGTACTACAAAGAAAACCCACCATTTACTTATTCAGTTGACCACATTCAAATTGAACCAAGCAGTCTGCAGATAGATACGCTTGATATACTTAGAGCCAATGTCTACATTTACAAATTTAAGTGCCTGCAGTTAAATGCCTGCAATTATAATTTTTTGTTTGTTTGTTTTTGAAACCTAATGTTTTAGAGGTTTGAGGGGGGTTAGCAGTAGGCAATTCTCCTGTCTTTTTCAAGCTTAGAGCCAGAAATATGACCATAAGTAGAATTAGTTACCATTAAAGAAGGATTAAACACATTAAGATATTACTTAATCAGGAAAAAATCAGGAAAGGAAGATGCAGACCAAGAGGTTGCAGTTCTTACTTGTGGTTTACTTCAATTCTACTTTAGTCTCTTTTTTCCCCTTCAAAAAACTACATTAACGCAGAGCTGGTTCCTGTTCTTGCTCTAGGTATCATTATTATGGGATTGGCATAAAAGAGAGCAGTGCATATTACCACTCCGTTTATTCTGGAAAAGGCCTGACAAGGTAGAGTTCGACTATCTTCAAGATAAGTTCTGTATGTCTTTAAATATGTATAATATTTATTGAATAAAATGACTTACTAATTTTGCTTATTGAGATATTTTCCTTTAAGCATCAAACCTTAATTTTAACTTTGTATGGACATTTACAATGACTGGGCAATTAATATACTTTGCAATCATTAATAAGAAATTAATGGTGAACCAGGGATCCCAGAGAGATGTAAAAGAGAAATCAGGGAAGCAGAATTGCTTTCAAATTAGTATTTACTTATAAGGCTGAATCTGTTTTCAAGCTAGATTCAACAAAATAAAGGCAGAAAATTTAATTTTTTTTCTAAGAGATAACCTGTTTTAAGGATCTATGTGCTTGGCCAGTATCATACAAAGATGAAAAGTTTATTATAATCATCTCTAATCACATATATTTTGATATACCAGCTTACCTTAGTAAGATAAAGCTACTGACCTAAGCTACTGAGTCTCTGTGAAAGAAAAAACACAAATGAATATAAAGAACCTATAGCTTGGGCTTCCCTGGTGGCGCAGTGGTTGAGAGTCCGACTGCCTATGCAGGGGACACGGGTTCGTGCCCTGGTCCGGGAAGATCCTACACGCCGCGGAGCGGCTGGGCCCGTGAGCCATGGCCACTGAGCCTGCGCGTCCGGAGCCTGTGCTCCGCAATGGGAGAGGCCACAACAGTGAGAGGCCCGTGTACCGCAAAAAAAAAAAAAAAAAAAAGAACATATTGCTCTAATCTGTCATCAACTATCAGGCAGAGGTTATTGACAAGTAAGGGGACATCTAATGAAGCTAGTGATAATATGCAATTATTATTTTTTAAAATACTGGAGCTCCAAATGATTAAATCTGCACCTGAGATTGCTTTATGGCACGATTCCCCAAGAACTGCTCTCAAAAGAATGAATTAGTTTTAAAAGTAAGGTATCTTGTGGAAAAAAAAATAACTTTAGTCACTCGAGTCATACAAAGATGAACTCAGATATTACAAACAATATAACGTCAGCTTACTAACCACTACTCACTGTGAAGTGAAAATACAGGCCAGAGTGCACAAATATTTAATATCAAGTGTGCTTTGATTGCCTCAGATCTTACCTGACTTCCCTAAATATCCTTTATTTAACTTTCCTGTAATAGACTTATTTTGTTAGTAAGTTGAGAAAGATGCTTGGGTCCCTTTGAAAATCAAACAAATTTCTCCAGATTTATTTCACTGATCGTGATATAAAGTTACTACTTTTGTAGGTCCTCTGCATTTCCTTGATAGATATAACTGTATATGTATTTTTAACTAATGAAAAATGTTCTGATTTTTAAGGTTTTCTGGAAGCAAGCTGAAGAATGAGGTAAGAACTAGTTTCATTTCTATTTTACATCTGTTATGTATTACAAGTTTAACAATAGGAGTTATTCATCCTTATTGGCAAATATAGAAATAAATGTTATTTATTGAGTCCCTTGAATGGCTGAGGACTTTAGACAGAGCTAAGTTAGATTTGGGGCAACTAATGATTCTTTACATGGACCTACTGAACCACCTGCAATTACCCTAGGAGGGGTAATTTTTCAATTACCCTTACCTAATATCAGATACTGAAAAGATTATTTAAAAAATGACCACTATTGATCCAAGAAATTGTTATTTAAATATAAACAGAAAGCCTACAGCTGAGGATATGGAAAGAATTAATATTTGGCATATACCTATCTAGACAAAACGTTTGATAGTTATCAAGAAACCCAAATGTTATGCTTGATTGTTTCACTGTGTGTGTGTGTGTGTGTGTGTGTGTGTGTATTAGTCAGTTTACTGATCTCTTCTGCACTGGGGCTGGAGATGGGGATGGCAGGGGTGGGAGCTAAGGAGAAAGGGTCCACCACGTGCACAGCACACACTTTCTGCCTAGACTACCCTCCTCCTTCTTACTCCCAGCCAAAGAACAGATCAGCAAACTGACTTTATCTAAATGAGTTAAACTACCATTAGGGCCTGCATGGCTAATTAGGCACATGATAAGGCCTTCATTATCCTCAAGTTCACTAATCATTAGAGGAGGTGCCACAGAACTGAGGGCACATGATAATGTGTTGTGTGGTAAATTTGGACCTGACGTAAATTGTAACTCCATTAGTTTGGTGAAATGATGCAGGCATATTAAGAAATAATATAAAGCCCCCAACCCTCTGAAATGACCAATTTCTTTCCACCAGTGCTTTTAATACAGTTAATGGCTAATTACATAATAAAATCCTCCAGATTGCTCTTTTTATCAATGAAATAATAGCTCTTTATTAGATAAACGGTTGTGAAAGTGCAAAAATATTGACTTAGAAATACACTTCAGTTGACTGAAGTTTATGTCAATAGGGAATTTAAGTCATTTTCTCTCAGGTGTTCTTTCTGCCACTTTGAAGAGACTGGTGGTACCAGCGGTCCATTAGCTGGTACAGCATGCAGATGGCAAGCCTCCCTTTATCGAATAAAAGAAAAATCTCTCTCAAGTCTACTGCTTCCTCCTTAGAAGAGCACAATCAAAACTCAGGTGTAGGTTTTGTTAATAAAGTAAAACTAAAATATTTTGGTTAGGCTATAAAACCCATTTTTCTAAAGCTACCGGAAGCAAAAATAGAGTATCATTATTGTGATGATTATATAAATGAGCACAGTTAAGGGCTTTCTAAAGGCTCAAAAATACTCTAAATACTTTTTTAAAATTATGATAAAATTTGTTTAACAAAGTTGAAATTTTAAAAAACTATTTTGTACTTAGAGTGACCAGCCATCAGTTTGCTCAGGGTGTGAGACTGTCAGTGCAAACCTTCATATCCTTCAGGTCATTTGAACATTAAGAACGGTGAGGTAGGGAAAATGGGTGATAATATTGCCAATTTACAGCTAAGGAAACTGAGGCTGAGATATTTGTTTTCTTAAAAATTCACAATAAAGTTCTATTTTTTTAACCCATGGTTGAAATGTTAATCAATAAATATGTGGTGATACAGGTATGAGGGGGCAAAATAGTGAATGGTTAGATTTGATCCTTTACAGTGTAGCAGAAAAACCTATCTTGAGCACATAATCATAACTAATTATAAAGGGTGTCTTGAGAGTTATCCTGGTTTAAGTGGTTAAGGACACTTCCTGCAGGAAGTGACATTTAAAGAAAGAACTGAGAATAAGAAGGAGTTTGGAGGAGGAGTAGGGGCCGAGGGAAGAAGAGTCCAGACAGATGGAACTGCATAGATTAGAGTTTCTCAGCCTTGGTACCACTGACATTTTAGGCCAGATAATTCTGTGTAGTGGGAGATGTACTGTGCATTGTAGGATATTTAGCAACATCACAGTGTCTCTGGTTTCTATCCACTAGAATCCAATAGCCTTCCCTCACCCTCATTGTGAAAACCAAAAATGTCTCTGACGTTGCTAGATATCAAACACTGGCATACGGGCAGGCAAACAAGAGGAGCATCATGTTATAGATGTGTGGGTAGTCTGGATAAGAAAATACCTGAATGAGTTTATAGCCCTAGGGATGGAGAGAAGTGACTGCTTTTAGCTAGGAAACACTGGAATAGAAGCAGGTAGAAAGAATAGAAAGATAAGGGGTTCAGTTTGGAACTTACCATATTTGATGTGCTTGTAAAACATCCAGTGTAGACTTGAAGTGAGCAGGTGGATATATGCGACTGGACAAGAGGATTTAGGGATTTGGTTTGATGGTGATTGAAGTCAGGGTAATGAATAAAAATGTCTAGGAAAAAATAAATAAATAAGAAGAGAAGACATTACGAGAAAAGTGTTGTGAAAAGTGGGAAAGAAAAATAGGGTCAGCAAGATAACTGAAGAGAATCCAGAGAGGTAAGAGGAAGGAGAATACAGTGGCACAGAAGCCAAGAGTAAAGAGTGCTTCCAACAGGAGGGAATGGTTGCTACTATCAAATGGTGCTAAAAGGTCATCAAGATAAGAACTGGAAAAGATCTATTAAATTAGTTAAGTGGAGATAATTAATGACTGCAGCAAGAACATTATCAGGGGAGAGCCGGGGTTTGGTTTGTGAAACGAATGGGCAGTGGCATTGAACATAGAAAATTTAGTCAAGTCAAGGGTGATAGTTGGAGGAGAGCTTGACATTTAGTTTTTTAGTTTTTGTTTTTATAAATTTATTTATTTTGGGCTGCTTTGGGTCTTTGTTGCTGTGTGCGGGCTTTCTCTAATTGCGGCGAGCGGGGTTTACTCTTCGTTGCGGTGCGCGGGCTTCTCATTGCGGTGGCTTCTCTTGTTGCGGCACGCAGGCTTCAGTAGTTGCAGCATGCAGGCTCAGTAGTTGTGGCTCGTGGGCTCTAGAGCGCAGGCTCAGTAGTTGTGGCTCACGGGCTTAGTTGCCCCGCAGCATGCGGGATCTTCCCGTACCCGGGCTCGAACCCCTGTCTCCTGCATTGGCAGGCGGATTCTTAACCACTGCGCCACCAGGGAAGCCTGACATTTAGTTTTGAAGGAAGATTAGACTATGATTCTAATGTTGGTAAAACAGATTCAGTAAAGAGTAGAGACCAAAGATATGAAAGAGAGGGGAAAGTTGAGAGTACAGGGTTACTGAAGGCGTGGGCAGGGAAGAGCTTCCGAGTGGAGAAAGTGGCCCTGAAGAGAAGGAACACTTACTCCATTAAAACTGGAAAAAGAAATGGGTTAGTTCAGATGCAAGTGGATTTGTGGCAGGAAATTGAGATAGTTTGGTGGTTTGGGATTTCTCTCTGAGGTATCAGCAGTCAGTTAGGTCATTTTCTGTGAGTGAAATCTTGGTAAGGAGTAGTAGGAGTTTGAAGAACTCAAAAAAAAGTCCCAGCTCTTCTCAGTCAGGATTCCCAGAGAGAATGTAGCCCTAATGCCCCAAGGCATCCATTGTATGTAGGGAATGGGCTCTTGTATGCATCTGGAATGGTACTAGCTAAGTGCCATCCTTGGGAGAACTGAGAAAATGGTCACTCAAATCCTTTTCTAGGGCTTCCCTGGTGGCGCAGTGGTTGAGAGTCCGCCTGCCGGGGCAGGGGACGCGGGTTGCCGGGGCAGGGGACGCGGGTTCGTGCTCCGGTCTGGGAGGATCCCGCAGGCCGCGGAGCAGCTGGGCCTGCGCGTCCGGAGCCTGTGCTCCGCGACGGGAGGGGCCACAGCAGTGAGAGGCCCGCGTACCGCGGGAAAAAAAAAAAAAAATCCTTTTCTACAGAACTTACTTTTCTCACAGATTCCCTATTGAGAGAGGTGGGAACAGTCTCTGTGGAAGACAAGAAAGGTAGAACATTATAAAATGTAAATGGCAGGAACCAGCAGAAATGAAAGATATTTGGGAGTAATCAAAACAGGAGAAGCATACCTATCTGAAAAAAAAATACAGGCATAAAAGAAAATTTTAAATGAAAGGACGTACCACATGTCTGGATAGGAATGCTAGATACTATAAATATGTCAATTCTTCCTTAAATTGATTTAGACATTTAATACTCTATTAAAATTTTGAGTGGGCAGGTTTTTTTGGAAATTAATTTGATCTAGAAGGATATATAGGAAGTAATAGTTGAGAGAAGTATAAACAAGAAGAGTCAAAAGGGACTCGTCTGGCAGATATCAAAATATTATGACACTATGATACTGACTCAAATGTAGGTAGAACAAATCTACAGCAGAAATTAGTTACCTGAAAAAGGGCCATAGTGTGTGTAATAATTTAGTGTGTGATCAAGGAGACATTACAACCAATGAAGGAAGAAATATTTTTCAGTGAATTGTCGTAAGTCCTTTATGAAGGAAGATAGAGTGCCAAATAAATAAATAAAATTCTTCAGGGCATAATGTTAGAAAAATATTTTTTGGAAAAATATTTCTATACCTCATACCTTTATCAAGTTCATATAAATTATTAAATACAAAAATAATAATTAGAAGGAAACATGTGTCTACCTCATTTCTGGGGGGCGGGGGCCTCAGAGAAAGACTTTCTACCATGAAAACAATTTAAGAAATTTCAAAGGAAAAAAATCAAAATGGAAATTGAAAACTCCTTTAAATCAAAGCATCATATACAAAATCTGAAGTCAGAAGAAAGACAGTAGGAAGATATTATTCCATTGTCACATGCAAATATGACAATGGGATAATATCTTTACTATTTGAAGAAATCCTATCAATTTAAAAAAATATGAAGACCTCAATAAATAGTAAAAAAAAAGAGATATGAATAGACAATACGCATAAGGAAGAAAAGGCCAATAAATGCATGAAAAATGAACTACCAAATAAATTAAAATTTTAAATAATAAAATTATCAAATATTAAGAAATTACTATGAAGCTGGTGAAAGTATGGTGAGATAAGTTCTTTCATACCCTGCTGGTGAAGACAGAACAAACTTTCTGGAAAATAACTGCAAGATCTGTGTTCAAGTCTTTTAAAGTGTTCATCCTCTTTCTCCCACTAATTTCACTTTTGTATGGGTCACATATAAAGAAATAATAGAAAATGCAGAAAAAATATTATGGACAAAATTGTTATTGACTACAGTGAAAAACTGTGTTCAATCTAAATGACTAATAATAAAAACGATTACATAAAAACTGATAGCTAGTGGGAAGCAGCCGCATAGCACAGGGAGATCAGCTCGGTGCTTTGTGACCACCTAGGGGGGTGGGATGGGGAGGGTCGGAGGGAGGGAGATGGAAGAGGGAAGAGATATGGGAATATATGTATATGTATAACTGATTCACTTTGTTATAAAGCAGAAACTAACACACCATTGTAAAGCAATTATACTCCAATAAAGATGTTAAACAAAAAACAAAAAACCCCACCAAAAGCTGGTATATCCATACAAGGAAATATGATTCAGCAATAAAAAGAAATAAAGTCTTTTTACAAAAAAAAAAGATTACATAATTTATAAGACTTTTGTGGGACTGAATATTATATCATTTATTAAAGGGCTCTTTTAATGACATGGAGAAATGTTAATTAGGAAGAAAAACAGGATGCAAAAACAAATATATGTTTATATGGCTTCAAAAATATGTAAAATGTGTAAAATAAAACTGGATGATAGAGGATTAATATCTATAAATACTATGCTGTGCAGTATGGTAGCCACTAGCCACACTTGGCTGTTAATTACGTAAAATAAAATATTGAGTTTCTCTGCACATTATTTACATTTCAAGTGCTGGCTAGTAAATACTGTATTTGAACAGTGCAGATAATAGAACATTTTAAAAAATAGAACATTTTCATCATTACAGAAATTTCTATCAGATGGCACCGTTTTAGAATATGTGATCAACTTAGTAATAAAAAGATAACCCAATAGAAATGTAGCAAAGTATATGAACAGGCAATTCACACAAGATGGAAAAGAATGGTTGATAAATAGTGTTGGTGCTCGTGGTGCCCATTCTGACTGACCAGGTTCTATAACATATATTCAATAAATATTTTGAATACTATCCCTGCCAATAAACATATCTAATTTTTAATCAGGGAAATGCAAATTAGAACCTAAAAGTAATTATTTTACCATTACTGGAATAACAGCAATTAAAAAGTATCAAAATATGCGTTTTGAATATTGTTAAGAATGTGGAACAGAGGGACTCTCATGAATGGTAGGAGGGGCAATATCTAGAAAAGTTGAAAGTTCACGCACGTTATGACTGCATTCCTAGAGAAAACTTTACACTGTGCACAAGGAGGCATGTATGAGGATGTTCATTGCAGTACTGTTTATAATTTCAGAATACCAAAAAATAAAAGTCTATTATGATATAGTGGGAAAATAAATTTTTATATATTCAATACAGGAAAATACTATACTGCTTTGGAAATGAGTGAATTGTAGCTATAAGAATCAAATTAGGTTCATCTCAAATACCTAAAGTTGTATGAAAAAAGCTCATTGAATGTAGAAAGATACATACTGCATGGTACCAGTTTTAAAGCAATAGTATATGTTATTTAAGAATATTTACATATGAGGTAAATTTTTAAAGGTTTGAATAATAATGATATAAACCAAATCCTGAACATTAATTATTCCTTATGGGGAGGGAAGGGAATAAGATTAGGGAGGGCTACAGAGGCTGCTTTAATATTTCAAATGTCTAATATATTGGGGCTTCCCTGGTGGCACAGTGGTTGAGAGTCTGCCTGCCGATGCAGGGGACACGGATTCGTGCCCCGGTTTGGGAAGATCTCAAGTGCCGCGGAGCGGCTGGGCCCGTGGGCCATGGCCACTGAGCCTGCGCGTCCGGAGCCTGGCTCCGTGGCGGGAGAGGCCACAACAGTGAGAGGCCCGCATACCGCAAAAAAAAAAAAAAAAAAAAAAAAGTCTAATATATTAATTGGGATGGTAAGTGCATGAGTATTTACTACTTTTTACCTATACCTTTTTTAAAGTTTTAAATAGTTCATAATATAAAAGCAAACAAAATCAACAGCAACAAAAGCAAAACAAAACATGTGAAGGAAATTAAGAGTAATTATCAGTCAGTGGTATGAATTTTGATTGTTTTAAATTTTTTATTCATAAATGTAGTGGTTCAGATTTCAAAAATGTCTTAGAGAAAGTCTCAGAATACTTTAATTCCCAGGAATAAAAAAACAAATGAAACCTAGTTTTAATACTTTGTCCTGGTCAAAGGAAGCCTTTCTTTTCCAAGTAGCTCTAGTATTGAAGTTGCCATTATTTCCTAGGGAATAAGTCCCTTGATTTCATACATTTCAACCAGGAAGTTTCCCTGATAGCTTGAGTTTCCTTCTCCTTAACATCAACCATTCATGGCCAGTTTAACAACTTTGTACCAAGATAAACAGCAAATCCTCCCTCCTTGGTATATGCTTTTCAAATATTTGTAGACTGTTATCATGCTCTCTTTTAGTCATCACTTAGCCAAACTGTGCAGCTTAAATCCTTTAATCTTTCCTCATAAATCAGACCCTCTTGTCTTCTAATCATATGTTTCTTTTCTGTAGGTTCCTTCTTGTTTTCTTTTGGAAATAAGATTCTTAATAGTTCAACCAAGAGTAGTGAAGTCATCAGTTGAGAGAAAAAAAAAAAAAAAAAAACCCAGACCTCCATAGCTGGTCTAAGATCTGGCCCCTCTTTTAGTGTAATTAAAATAGAAAATCTACTAGTGGAATTAAAATGATCATATTCTAATTTTTCCCAGCTTATCAATCTCTCCTTTCTTTTTGTGTTACATGTTCTAGACAGAATATTATTATTTGATTTATACCATGTACGCATTTGTTAACATATCCAAATTTAATTTCTGAATTTTTTCTTTAGGCACTCTTGCCCCCTGTTGATATTCCACACGTGTTGCTAGCTTCTGTTGCACAAAACTATAATTTATCAACATGAGAGTTTTAAATAAGAATTAAAGACATATACTCTGTTCCTTAAGTGTGTTTCCATAGCACGCTAACATTTTTATTGGGTAATGCATTATTTGTAACACATGCATACCCACACACACACACACACACAGAGTTTTTAAAATAAGCATAGGATGAAAACTCATGACCTACCTCATAGCTGAAGAGATAAGTTCTCTGTGTGCCCTCACCCCACTTCCCCCTCCCTACCAGAAATTACTGCGCTCCAGAATTTGGTGTTAATTACTCCTTTGTCTTTCCTTAAAGTTGATCACTTATGAATGTATACCATGAATATTAAACACTGTCGTGATGATTACACAACAATATGAATGTACTTAGTACCACTGAACTATATATTTAAAAATGATTAAAATAGTAAATATTATGTATCATTTATTACTGCCCAGTTTGTTATCACCAATATATTATTTATTATTTAGCCTACATAAAAATGGATTCATTTTTCCCTATGACTTTCTAGTTTCATTCAACATTAGGTTTTGTAATTCATCAATGTTAATAGGTGTAGTTCTAGTACCTTTTTTGTACTGCTAATATTCCATGGTATGAAAATATCACAGCACATTTATTCATTCCAGTTTGGGAGAATTTTTTCCTTTTTGCCTGAAAAACATTATTACTCGGAATGTTGTCCAGGTGCACATGTGCAGGAGTAGAATTTCGGGTCTTAGGATATACGTACTCATGTTTAACTTTACTAGTTAATATCAAGTTGTTTTCCAAAATGGTTGTATCAGTTTATGTCTCTCCAGCTGTGTGTGAGCATTCCTTTTGCTCCGTATTCTCAGGAACACTTGGCATTGAATGACATTTGAGTTTTTGCCAGTCCAATAGGTGTAAAATGGTATCTGTGGTTTTCACTTGAAAATTGTTTTTGATAACTACATCAAAATTATGAGCTTGAATATCCTTTGGGATTTTTATCGGTCACTTCTATTCTATGAAACGTTTATTCAGATCACATAATTTTTCTATTTAAAACTTTGGTTCAAATACTATATATTCTGGATACTAATATCCTGTAGGTTATGTGCTGTGAATTACTTCTCTCTGTTGGTGGCATGGCTCAACATTCTATAGTATCTTTTGATGAAGATCATTTTAAACCTTATGATTAGCATTTTTGTATCTTTTAAAAAAATCTATGTATAATCTAGATCATAAAAATATTTTTCTATTTATTCTTTGAACACAAGTCTTTATTTCAACCTGTAATTGATTTTTTGATTGTTTTTATTGTGGCAAAATATAATTAATATAAAATTTACTATCTTAATCATTTTAAGTACACATATAGTTCAGTGGTATTAAGTACATTCATATTATTGTGCAACCATCACCACCACCCATCTCCAGAACTTTTACTCTTGCAAAACTGAAAGGCTATACATATTAAAAAATAACTCCCCATCTCCCTTTCCCCCGGCCCTTGGAAACTAACATTCTATTTTTTGTCTCTATGATTATGACTACTCTAGGTACATCACATATGTGTAATCATACAGCATTTGTATTTCACTTGGCATAATGTCCTCAAGGTTCATCCATGTTGTAGCATATTTCAGAATTTCCTTCTTTTTTAAGCCTGAATGATATTCTATTGTACGTATATACAACATTTTGATTATCCATTCATCTCTCAGTGGATATTTGGATTGCTTCCATGGTTTAGCTGTTGTGAATAATGCTGCTATGAACATGGGTGTACAAATATTTCTTTGAGACCCTGCTTTCAATTCTTTGGGAGATACACCCAGAAGAGGAATTACTGCATCATATAGTAATTATATTTTTTATTTTTTGAGGAACCATCATACTGTTTTACACAGCACTATACCATTTTACATTCCCACCAACAGTGTACAAGGGTTCCAGTTTCTCTACCTACTTGCTAATTTTACATTCCCACCAACAGTGTACAAGGGTTCCAGTTTCTCTACCTACTTGCTAATACTTGTTATGTTCTGGTTTTGGTTTTTTTTTTTTTTTTTTAATACTAGCCATCCTAATGGGGATGAAGTGGTATCTCATTTTGATTTTGATTTGATTTTCCCTAATGATTGGTAATGTTGAACATCTTTCATGTGCTTATTGACTACTGGGATATCTTCTTTGGACAAATGTCTATTCAAGTCCTTTGTTCATTTTTGAATCAGGTTGGTTGGTTTTTTGTTAAGTTTTACAAGTTCTCTATATATTCTGAATATTAATCCCTTTTGAGATATTCAGTTTGTGAATTTTTTTCTCATTTCATAAATTGCCTTTTTACTCTGTTGATAGTGTCCTTTGACACACAAACATTTGTAATTTTTATGAAGTCCAATTTGTCTCATTTTGTTTTTATTGCCTGTGCCTTTGGTATCATATCCAAGAAATCTTTGCCAAGTCCAATGTTGTGAAGATTTTGCCCTGTTTGTTTCTGAGTTTCACATATTAAGTCTTATATCTGGGTCGTTGATCTATTTTGAGTTAATTTTTGTATGTGGTATTAGGTAAAGCTCTGTCTTTATTCTTTTATACATGGATGTTGAGTTTTACCAGCACCATTTGTTGAAAAGACTGTGCTTTCCCCATTGAATATTCTTGGCATCCTTGTCAAAATTTTTTGAGCATTTTTTGCAAGGGTTTATTTCTGAGCTCTCTATCCTAGTCCATTGATCTATATGCCTGTCTTTGTGTCAACACCACAGTTTTGATTGCTGTAGCTTTGTATCAATAGTAAGTTTTGAAATCAGGAAGTGTGAATCCTCCAACTTTGTCCTTTTTCAAGATTGTTTTTACTCCTTGGTGTATCTTGAGATTCCATATTAATTTTAGGATGGATTTTTCTATTTGTGCAAAAAACATCATTGGGATTTTGCATTGAATCTATATAGATTGCTTTGGGTAGTACTGGCATCTTAACAATAAGTTTTTCCATTTGTGAACACAGGATGTCTTTTCATTTATGTTTTCTTTAATTTCTTTGAGCAATGTTTTGTTGTTTTCATTGTACAAGTCTTTCATCTCCTTGGTTAAGTTAATTTTTATCTATTTTTGATGCTATTGTAAATGGAATTGTTTTCTTACTTTCTTTTTAAGATTGTTCATTGTTATATTATAGAAATGCAACTGATTTTTGTGTGTTGACTTCGTATCCTGCTACTTTGCTGAATTCATTTAACAGTTCTCACAGTTTGTGTGTGTGTGTGTGTGTGTGTGTGTGTGTGTGTAATCTTTAAAGTTTCCTACATACAAGATCATATCATCTACAAACAGAGATCATTTTACTTCTTCCTTTCCAATTTGGATGTTTGTTTTTTCTTACCTAATTTTTCTGGCTAGAACTTCTAGTTGAATAGAATTGGTGAAAATGAGCAGCTGTGCCTTATCCTTGTCTTAAAGGAAATGCTTTCAATCTTCCACCATTGAGTAAGATGTTTGCTGTGGGTTTTTAATATGACTTTTTAATATGTTGAGGTAGTTTCCTTCTATTCTTAGTTTGTTGAGTGTTTTTATTATGAAAGGGTGTCAAACTCTTTTTTTTAAGGGTGTCAAACTTTGTCAAATGCATCAATTGAGATAATCATGTGTTTAATTTTTCTTCATTCTGTTGATGTGGTGTATTACATTGATTGATTTTTGTGTTCTGAACCATCTCTACATTACAGGAGTAAATCTCACTTGGTCATGTTGTATAATCCTTTTAATATCCTGCTGAATTCGGTTTGCTAGTATTTTGCTGAGGATTTTTGTGTCAATGTTCATAAGATATTTTGGTCTGTAGTTTCCTTTTCTTGAAGTGTCTTTGTCTGACTTTGGTATCATGGTAATGCTGCCCTCATAGAATGAATTAAGAAGTGTTCCTTCCTCTTCAATTTTTTGGAAAACTAAGAAATATTGGTGTTATTTCTTCTTTATATGTTCGGTACAATTCACCAGTGAGGCCATCAGGTCCAGATCCATTCTTTTCTCAGGAGATTTTTGATTACTGATTCAATTTCCTTACTAGCTGTAGACTGATTCAGATATTCTGTTTCTTTGTGATTCAGTCTTGGTAGGATTTGTGTATCTATGAATTTATCGACTTCATCTAAGTTATCCAATTTGTTGATGTACAATTCTTCATAGTACTCTTTTAAAATCCTTTTATTTCAGTAGACACGGTTATCTTTTATTTTTTGTCTTAGTCATTTGAGTCTTCTCTCTTCTTTTTTAAAGTCAGTCTGCCTATGGGTTTGTCAATTTCAATCTCTTTGAAGAACAAACTTTTGGTTTCATTGATTTTCTTTATTGTTTTTCTACTATTTCATCTATCTCTGCTCAAATTTTATTATTTCCTTCTCTCTACCCATTTGGGTTTAGTGTGTTCTTTTTCAAATTA
Organism: Grampus griseus; assembly: GCF_964374135.1. NCBI lineage: Eukaryota > Metazoa > Chordata > Mammalia > Artiodactyla > Delphinidae > Grampus > Grampus griseus. The sequence continues at coordinate 45,789,188 of NC_139007.1, forward strand.
CTTAAGTTGTAAATGTAGGTTGTTGATTTGACATCTTTCTTATTTTTTCCCTTAGTACTAATTTTGCTGCATCCTGTAAGTTTTCTTGTGTCATGTTTCCATTTTCATTCATCTCTAAATGTTTTTTAATTGCCTTTATGATTTTTCCTTTGATCTATTGGTTGTTTAAGAGTATGTTTAATTTTGTCAAGTTTGTTAATTTTTCCAGTTTTCCTTCTGTCATCCCACTGTGATCAGAGAAGATACTTTGTATGATCTCTATCTTTTAAAATTTATTGAAATTTAATTTATGGCCAATATACATGGTGTCTCCTGGAAGATGTTATATGTTCACTTGTGAAAAATGTGTATTCTGTTGTTCAATAGAGTGTTCTGCTTATGTCTATAGATCTAGTTGGTTTATTGTGCTGCTCAAGTCCTCTATTTCCTTACTTATCTTCAGTCTTGTTGTTCTGTGCATAACTGAGGGTGGGGTATCAACATCTCCAACTGTTATTGTAGAACTATTTCTCCCTTTAATACTGTCATTTTTTTCCTTCATATATTTTGATGGTCTGTAATAGGTGTGTAAATATTTATAATTATTATATCTTCTTGATTTATTGAACCTTTTGTTAGTATATAATGTCCTTCTTTATCTTCTATAATATTTTGGGACTTAAAGTCTATTTTATATGATATTAGAGTAGCCCCTCACCACCTCGTTTTCTTTTGGTTTCATTTGCATGGAATAGCTTTTGCCAATGTTTCACTTTCAACCTATTTGTGTCTTTGGATCTAAAGTGAGTCTCTTGTAAACAGCACAAAACTGGATAATTTTTTTTTAAATCTATCTGCCAATGACTTTTTTTTGATTGATTGGAGAATTTAATCCATTTACATTTAAAGTAGTTACTGATAGGGAGTGACTTCCTTCTGTCATTTTGCTATTTGTTTTCTATAAGCCTTAGAGCAGTTTTACTCCTCATTTCCTGCATTACTGTTCTTTTTTGTTTAGTTGATTTTTTGTAGTGAGCCATTTTAATTCCCTTCTCATTTGCTTTGCTGTACCTTATATAACTATTTTCTTATTGGTTACCATGGGGATTACATTTAACATCCTAAATTATAACACTGTAATTTGAATTTATACCAGCTTAACTTCAATAATATACAAGACTCTGCTCCTTTACAGCTCTGTCTCTCTTTCAGTTACTGATGTCACAAAATTAGATCTTTACAAATTGTGTGTCCAAAAATATACAATAATAGTTTTTTAAAATAATGCATTAGTCTTTAAATTTTGTAGAAAACAAAATGTGGAGTTACAAACCAAAGGTACAATAATATTAGCTTTTATACTAATAACTGTTTTTAAAAAATGTCTCTTAAATTATGTAGAAAACAGAAAGTAGACTTACAACTGTTGTTACAATAATACTAGTTTTATAATTGCCCATGTATTTTCCTTTACTAAGATCTTTATTTTTTTGTATGACTTCAAGCTACTGTCTAGTGTCCTTTCATTTTAACCCATAGGACTCCCTTCAGCATTGCCTGTAGAACAAGTCTAGTAGTAACAAACTCACTCAGCTTTTATTTATCTGCAAATGTCTTGATTCCTCCTTCACTTCTGAAAAACAGTTTTGTCAAGTATAGGATTTTTGGTTGACAATTTATTTCTCGTAGCAGTTGGAATATGTCATTCTGTAATTCAAAGTTTCTGCTGAGAAATCCACTGATAATCTTATTGAGTATCCCTTGTAGGTGATGAGTTACTTCTTTTGCTTCTTTCAAGATTCTCTCTTTGTCTTTGTCTTTTGAAAATTTGATTATAATGTGTCTTGCTGTACATCTTTTTGAGTTCATCCTAACTGGACCTTATTAAGCTTCTTGGATGTTTATATTCATGTTTTTCATCAAACTTGGGATGTTTTGAGCCATTATTTTTTCAAATAATCTCTCTGCTCCCCCTCCTTTTCCTCTGGGATTCCCACAATGTGTATGTTGGTCTGCTTGTTAATCTCCCATGGGTCCCTTAGATTCGGTTTACTTTTCTTACATTTTTTTCTTTCTGTTTCTCATTCAATAATTTCCATTATCCTTTTTTCAAATTCTCTGATTCTTTCTTCTACCTACTCAAATATACCTTTGAATCCCTCTGATAAATTTTTAATTTAAGTTATTGTACTTTTCAGCTCTAGAATTTCTTTTTAGATTTTCTATCCCTTTACTGATATTTCAACTTTATTTTAATATTTGTTATTATTTTATACAGTATCTTTTCATTGTATGTTCTTAATATTTGTTTCTTGATTTTAGAAATTCAGTTGACTTTTTCATTGATTTTGTATTCAGCAACGTTGCTGAAAATCTCTCTTGTTAACTGTAACAATTTTTGTGCAGTTTGCTTTAGTTTTCAGTGTAATTAACCAACTCAGTTGCAAATAATGCTAGTTTTGTTTCTTCCTTTTCAATATTTAATCTTTCATCACTTTCTCTGGTCTTACTGCTCAGGCTATAACTCATACAATGTTGAATAAAAGATAGGACAGTAGGAAACTTTATCTTATTCGTGTTTTTTAAGAGAATGTTTATAGTATTTTACCATTGAGGATGATATTTGCTGTGGGTTTTTGATAAATATTTTTTGAATGATTAAAGAGTTTTCCTCTGTTTCTAGCATGGAGGAGGGGAGAGAGAAAGAGAAAGAGGGGGAGAGGGAGAAAAAGTAGTGAATGGTAGATGGATTTTAAACAAATGCTTTTTCTGCATCCATTGAGATGGTTATGTAATATATATAATTCTCATTTTTTTTCTGTTAATGTGATCAATTTAAACCTAAGGTGGCCATGATCACTCTTATAGATTGCTGGATTTGGTTTGCTAATATTTTGTCTGGTACTGTTTCAAGTATGATATTAAGCAAGATTGGCCTATAATTTTTCTTCCTTTTCTGTCCTTGTCCAATTCTGGCATAAAAGTTTTTAAATGAATTGGGAAGTGGTTCTTCTTTTTCACTGTATGGAAAAAATCTTTTCAGTTTGAAATGATTTGTTTCCTGAATGTTTGAGAAAATTCATCTGTTAAATCTCCTGGGCCAGTTTTTTCCTTTGTAGAAAGATTTTTGATTACTAATTATATTTGTTTCATGGAAATGAGGCTATTCTCATATTCCTAACTTTAATACACCATGTACATTATGTATTGTCATTTTTGGTTTCTATTTCTTTGTCTCTCTTTTCCAATCTCACCAAATTATGCTAAATTAAACATGATATTCCACCCAAGAGAAAAGGTATAAGAAAAAGGTGTAAGCTTTCCTAAAGTTAGAATTTAGGTGCATTTTTTAATGTTTATCAAATGTTATTTTCATATTTTGCCATATCACTTCCTTCCAGATTAAATTCTTTATTTTCTTGCATTTTATTATTTTTCCCTATTCATTGACAGTACCATTCTTTGTCGGCACAATGATAATTGATGCTCATAAATGACAACCCAAAGCAATTAAAAATCTTTGAAGCATATCTTGAATTAAGACTGATTTAATTTGTATCAACCATGCTATTATCTCAGTTTATGATATTTATGTAGTAGTTCTTTATTAATTTCTTTAAAATTATTTAATCAGAATAATCCTTTTCTATCCATACTTGAAAATAAAGATTAACAAGGCTAAAAACTAAAACCTAACCTGAAAGTAATGAAATTCTACTGCACTTTTAGTATAAAATTTGTGTGAAAGTATATATCAAATCAGTCAATAAGAAATTGGTGTTTAAGGACTCAAAAGTCCCCCCAACTTCTTTCTGATTTATCATGATAATTCCGTAAGAGTCTACAAATGTTGGGAATGATAAGACAGGGTAGGGACCCAATCTACCTATGTAAGTAATAAAGCTTTTGTCTAGTAAACATCTTCAGTATGACAAAGACACACAAAGAAACACAAAAACTCGAGAAGCAAATGTAGGAAAACTATGAGAAAGAATGAAATTTGGTTCTTGCCAGGAACACTTTACTTCCTTTACCATATTCACAATTTTATTCTTTGCCAAACTTTTTACTAGAATCCAATTTGTTAAAGTTTTGTTTGTGGAGAAGGAACAATCAGTTGTGACCTGGGAGACTGATTTGCTAAGGCTCTGGTTCCGTCATGAATATGCGTTCTCTCTTTCTGTGTGTGTTCCTTGTAGGTACATTAGCACTGCAGTATTATATGTTACTTATTTGTCATTTTTTCTAATTTTCTGAAAACTACCAGAGGTATGCTTTCCCCAAAGGATTCAAAAGAAGAACAAATATCTGAATTTGGCAGGGGGAAGAAGATTGAGATGGGAAAATCCAGAGTACTAGTTTGGGACTCCAATTACAATTTTACCATTAATTATCTCTGAGGTTGGATAAATTAATTAACTTATTATCATCTCATTTATTTAATCCATAAATGATTTGGTAATCCATAAGTAAATTTGGCAATTTCTGATCCTTTCATATTAAAATAATTTCAGTAGTCTAAAAATAGATCTTTCAAAACTTATGTCACTAACAAATGTAAACTTGTGAACTAAAATTAAATTTCTAAAAGTTGTGAAAAATGGCAAGTGTCTAAAACTAAAATCCAAAGTATAAGAAAAATATCCAGACTGTGAAACTATTTATGATTTGGCAACAGTAATTCTGCTGAAATGTCTAGTTTATTCAGTTATTTGATCTAATAAACAGTTACCCAAATCTCCTAACTTGTCATGGTTTGCAGGATGAAAAAGAATGAAATTTTGTAAGGTTCTATTTTGTTAGAATTGTATTTTGGAGTCAAACAATTGATAATGATTTATTTCTTTTCATTTTTCTAAATTATAGGGTGGCTTCACTCGTAAATATTCGCTTAGCTCAAAAACTGGAACACTTCTTCCAGAATTCCCCAGTGCTCAACACCTTGTGTACCAAGGATGCATTTCTAAGGACAAGGTATCAATTAAAGATACTTCTCTATTGATTTTCTGATATGTTGGTTCCATATCTCAATTTACTGGGAATCTCATGGCACTCGCAGGAAATAGAAATCTACATAATCAAACATAATTGACTGATTTATAGGAGGGACAAACATTTACTAACATCGATTAAAGACTTTCCAATTAATTATTTACCATCCCCATGATAGTACATAATCAGAAGGTGGTAAAATAAACCTGTAAAGACTAAAGATTATTTTTATTTAAAACTCAGTATCAAGGAAGAAAATACTAGAATGTGTCTATCACATGCAATTTCTTTAATTATAAGCGTTATATTTTCTATATTTTCTAGTTCTATTTAATTTCAGTAACTGGTCATCAAGCACTTCTCTAGGACAGAATTTGTTCCTAGCACTGAGGGGGAAATGCCTGGATGAATGCAAGGACCCCACTGGAAGATTCCAAAGATTCCTCTCCATTGTAAAACTGTGCTCTGTTGCAAAATTTGTTGCAAATTAAGGTAGAAACAGTTTCATAAAATTCAGTTTATAAATAAACTTTCAGTGCTTACGTAGTAAAGTCTAAAGCTAAATCCTCCTCTATTTCTGAACTTCTAGAGTCATTTGCTGGCTATCTGCTGACTAATAGTAGGATCCATTATTAAATCAGGGCATAAAATTTCTACATTCTTCTTTCCATTAACGTTCATTTTTTATTAGCATTTGAGGAAAACATCTTTCATAGTAAGTTTAAGTCAGTTCATATTTTGAGGTGCAAAGATAGAGGAATATGATTAACAATGTCCACCTGTATTACTTTAGTAATGGGCTTTTGTAGAAACTAGAAATAAAAATGACACATTGATAAAAAGGTCTATTGATAGATAAGTAGAGATGCACAGCAACTTCCAGTGTTCATTCTAATGACAGACTTACTCTCCCAGTTAAGAACAGGCAAAATATAGAAGATAATTCTCAGATGCTGATTCAAGTCTCCTGGAGTGTGTCCACTTCCTACTATTCTCCTCTCCCATCACATTCCTCAAGGTTATCACATCGTTTTTTTAACCATATAGAAATAATGTGTGATTTTATGACTTCAGATTTGAGACACCTCCAGTAGGTGTTAACATGTGGTAATTTGTGGGGGAACTTGTGGAAGTCTGTGGGACCTCGGGGAACACAGTTCTTTGGGGAAGGGTATTGTTGGCTCACCTTTGTGGAGAGGATAGCTTACGTACAAACATATCAAGAAGATGTTTACTGTGTAAATATACCAGGTGAGGAGGGTAGATGGAGACAGTAACAAAGAAAAAAAAGAGAAGTGAAGAATACGTTCCAATAGTTTATTTCAGCTTCTCTGCTAGCTTCCAAGGACTTCCTTACCTGCCAACTTGAAAACTGGTCTGTAGGTAATTTCTCATTCAGTATTCAAGACACTTAAATAACCCCTGGTTTCTAAATTCATTCCCAGTCGTCCCCATCATGAGCTCCAGGGACTAATACTCTTTGTCCCTTGAGGACATCTGGGCCCTGCCTTTTACCTTCTTAGCCAGTAGCCAGGTTCCCCAGGTAAGTTGTCAGTTTAGAAGGATGGGTGGGGCTGAAGCTAAGCACTTTAAGCACCTACTTTCTTGAGGCAGGAAGGATGGAGACTTCCTAGGGATAAGCTGACCCCAGTGCGGGGTGCTGGCTGAAGGTGAGAGGCCTGCTTTCTGCCCCCATCACAGTGTCACTGAGGGCAGTTGCCACCCTTCCCCCACTTGCTCACTGACCTTACTAGAGCCAAGCCTTGCCTCTGCTCCTACTCTCTGTAATGTGGTGTCTATTCTCAGAAAATTGAGCAAAAGTATGTTTATAAAGACTGCAAAGTATGCTACAGTGAAAATTTATTGTCCTAAGACTATGTAAATATTAAATAAAATATCAGTTATAAGATTTAAATTTTTTGATGATTTGTGTATAGGAGAAAAAATTTTGACACAAATAAATGGAAATACTTGTGAAGATAAAAGTTTACTTGTACTTTAGTAGGTTTCAGGGATCAAAGGGTTAATTTTGGACAAGAATTATGAATTCCTTTCTATCTTTCATGCTGTCCTTATCCTCATTTTAGAAATATGTCTTGGCAACCTATCTAAAAATATAAAATCGTTGCTTAAAGTAAAGAGCATGTCTCATTTGCATCAGTGGTGACATGTCCTGCCAGAGGTGTGTAGTCGGCATACCTCCTTGGAAGTAGATTGGTAATCTGCATGTCATCGTTATACAGCTTTGCGCTAAACCACAAAGATATGTGCTGTCGCTGGGCTGCAGGGACAAAGGTTGGAGAGCAAAGAGTAGGGGCAGGACACCCCCATCATCATGACCACCCTAGATACTATGAAGGTAAAAATAGCTAACAACTGTAAGTTTCTTAACATGAATTATGGATTACTCCAACCACTCTCATGTGTTATTTAGTCCTCATAACAACCTGACTAGATATTTACTGTTATTATGATCTCCATTTTATAGATGAAGAAATTAAAACACATAAATGTCAAGTAGTTTGCCCAGTATCACGTAGCAGATTAGAGCTAGCATTCAAATCCAGGTATCCTGCAGGAAAAGCTCACACCTCTAACCTCTAAGCCTGTTCCTGTTCACATAGAACACACAACCTGTAACAGGTAGGAATATTTCTAGCTTATGAAATAAAGATGTTTTGAATATGAATATTGTTAGTTTGCCAGAATATTATCAAGTTCGAATCCATTGCATATTTTAAAATATGTTTAAAACTTTCTATCTCTGCAATACAAACATCAGTGTAACATGGAAATAAAGAATTTTCATAACAGACATTTAATGTTCAAATCTTTTTTTGGTCAGCAAGTCATTTGATATTATTACTAATTTTAGGTAAAGTGGTAAAGTCTTATACTTCATACCAGGAAAATTGTTCCATGTGCGTCATATCTCATTTAATCTTCTTTAACACCTTATGAGTGATATGTTATTACTACCTTACTTGAAGATATAAAGCTTGGGGTCAGAGACAAAGCAACCCGTGCAAAACAGTGCAGTGGAGCTGACGCTCAGTGTTAGCTGACTCCACAGGAAACCACTGCACCACACTACCCAAGCACCTACTTAATAAAACTGTGTGAAGATTTGATGTATTTTACCATTTTACATTTATTTCTCCAATCAAAGGTAATTTTTTTATTAAGCAGAAAACTACAATGTTGCTTTGGCCCATAGTTTCCTGAACATCAGCTTTTTCATCATTCTTATCACACTGTCCTGCAGTTGTCCATTTGCTTGCCTTTCTCCCTTCACAAGGCAGTATGCTCCTTAAAATAAGAATTGTGCCTTTATTTTTGGTTCCTCGGATTGCGCACATGCTTGGTACATAGCATGAACTTTAAAAATGTGTTTGAATATATGAACAAATGAATGCATGAACAAAATGAAGGCAGCACTGAAAGGGTGCTTTTGTTAAGATTTTTCTTCCTTGAAATAGGTTGATACCCTAATAATGATGTACAAAACTCACTGCCAGTGCATCCTGGACAATGCAATAAATGGAAACTTTGAGGAGGTAAGAGTGACAGAGAATGCTTTGCTGACTATATTATGTAAACGTTCTTGTCCTGTTTTCATATGAGTTCATGTTAAGGAAAATGTTAATATTAATGTACATACGCTTTGCTCTCAACTAGATCCAGCATTTCTTATTACACTTTTGGCAAGGAATGCCTGATCATCTTCTTCCCCTGCTTGAAAACCCTGTTATCATTGACATTTTCTGTGTTTGTGACTCAATTCTTTATAAGGTAAGCTCCTTAGGATGTCAAACATGAACCATATATTTCTTTAAAAAACATTCCATCTAAATTTTTGCCATATATTTTCAATAAATTTGTTATTTCTGGCTGGAGATACACTACTAATTATTTTTCTGATGAGAAAGCAAGCAGTTTAATAGTATATATTTAATAGTGAATGTATTTTAATATAAATTTTCATTAAGTAAAACAAAATCAGTTTCTGTTTACAGCTAAGAATGATTCTAAATGTGACATACTTCCATAAAAACTTAGTTAACTTTTATTAACTGTTTAAGGTGTTTTCAGAGTAAATAACTTAATGGCTTTTTCACAGTATCAGTGTTTTGGGGAAAGCAGAATTAAGCACTCTTATGGGACTAATAACTTGAAAAATTTGGAAATCTCTAGCGTTAATGCATTAATGACCAATTCTGTTCTTAAGCCAAATAAGAGTCCCCAAGTGTCTACAGAAGGATCACGAGGATATCGTAAACAGATAGGAGCTGGTTGGCCATCTAGCCCGCCATTCAGCGGGGAAGAGGGTGAAGCTAATTCCTCCAACAGTCTGTTCCCTAGTTAAAGCAGACACAGGTCCAAGCTGAGGAAGAAAACTGTACTGCAATCTGGGTATTTTAAAGTGAGTTTGTCTACATTAACCTCCTAAATTGTCAGAAGGAAAAACAAAAGCTTTCCTTTAAGAACATAATTTGAGTAAGCAAGAAAACCCAAGCTGGAGTCCTGTTAAGTATTTAGGAAGTAAAATCCTTCTAAGTTAGTTGCTGCTGTTTCGTTCTCAACTTTGCAGAGAAGTGAAGCAGAAGCTAGATAAACTCAGTCCAGAAGCAACTTTGCACATCAAGAACTGTAGGTGGGCTTGAACCAGGATGAGGGAGCCCATATTTTCATCCTCTGTTCTGTTCTTCCTCATCGCAGTATAAGAAAATAGAGTCTCTACCTTTAGTTCAAGCTAAAGCTGAAGAAGGACAAAGGAGAGCAAGGATTGTCTCATTTTTCTGGGTCAAATAAGAATATCATCATTTAGAGAGAAAGGGTTTAGTTTGCACTAACAGATTGTCTGAAGTGTTTAAGACATGAGGAAGTAACCAGAAAGGGGAAAGAAGGTGGTTCTAAGAGTAGGTATAAGAAAAGACCTGGACTCGTGCACACACATTTACCAGCATCAAGGTAAAGCTGTTTTGGACTGTCATTCAACACCTCCAAGAAATATTCTTAAAGCATAACTTCCCCCCCACCACAAATGGTCTATTTCTTTGAGTCCAACACAAAAGTCCAGAGTTTAAGTACCGTTACGTGCACAAAGTTTTTCCTCCTCCTGGTGGACCCAGGGAGGCACAGTGAGCAGTGTAATATGAACTTCTGTAAGATCTTCATCCCATCCCTAGAAAGTGGTCAGCTTTTAGTCCATAGACCTGTACATGATTGCCAAGGCCAGTTCATTGGTAACTAGCATACTGGGCATATACAATACTGTCTCTTGTTTTAGTGTTTCATATACACGGACTACATGTGCATTTTGCTGGTAAGCTGCACAAGCCTTTGTAGATGAGTATCTACTCACGTTTTGAAATATCCAAGGGGACCTCTTGGTCCTCTTCTCCAGGCTGGCGCACTCAGTTTATGAGCCAGCCTAGGGGATCTGTACTGTTCATATCCTATCTTGTTTCCCACCTCCTTTATTTATCATAGTTTTTCCTGAGCTGGGATCAGTCAGCACTAATTTTTTCTTTTTTTCTTTTTACTAGTTCTCATCAAGGTCCTACTCACCATATCACCCATATTTAAGGTTCAGTCTAGCTCTTTATTTTCAGTGTTCTTTATGTTCCAATAATTAGCTCTCTGTACCCAGTACATTCGTGTCACCTGCTTAACTAGCACTGCAGTGCTTCTATATACCCCCACTCCCTTTGCCTTTTACACACACACACACACACACACACACACACACACACACACAAACACACATACACAGCTTACATATATACATGCATTTTAGAGATAAAAGTATAACTTTGAGAAATGAGTTAACATATTATTCTCTAGAAAGCTAGGAATAAAAAGTAATTGACAAAGAGTAAATGTGTTTCTATAGAAATACTAAGGATTTATGTTAACTCTCTTTTGCTGTGATTAAGGTTCTAACAGATGTACTCATTCCTGCAACAATGCAAGAAATGCCTGAAAGGTAGGTTCAGTCAATAAAATATGATAGTTGCTTGTATAGGGTTTAACCTTATACATTATAGTAAAGCAAAACATTAAGTAGAAATTCATTCATTTACCAATATTATTTTCCTATTCCTGCCCCTTTGTATGAGCTATAAGAGATGTGCCTCAATTTTTATATTCAAACCTCAATGAACAAAATTGATGGAACAATCCTGAAATCCCTTTAATTTGAGAGCTGCTCACGTGAGAAATAAATATTTAAGTGTAGTTGACCTTTAGGTTACTGAGGAAGCTCTTCAATGGAAACTGGCTAGAGGGAGATGAATGGGGATAATTGATGGAAAATAATCACAATAATAAAACTATAAGGAAAATTATTTTATATTTATTATAACTTTGATCTTAATTGCCAAAATTAGAAAGTAGCATAATGGAATTACCACCTTCTTTTAACAAAGGAATAAGATCTAAAATTGAAATGATGCCTGAAGATTTTTCACAAAGTCTTTTCCTATTGTTCTGATGTGAGAACAATAGGAACTTGGAAAAAAAGCCAATTTTTAAAAAACGAATTCTAGTAAAGTAATGAAATTTATTTTAGTATTTTGGGGCACAAATACATATAGGGTGAGCATAGTTGGTTCTCAATAAATACATGATGATTGATAAAACAATCTTTATTTTTGATTTACCTTTTCCTCTAGACTGGTTTATTTATTTAAATAATAATTGATATTGGCCTGGTCAATAGTTTCTTTTAATTATTAATATGTTGTCTTTAAACATCTAGCCTGAGCTCTGAGTTAGGTACACTTAACACTTCTGTGTCACAGCAAAATGGCTATGCTTACATAGTGACAGGCATTCAGCCGTGTAACTAATAGTAATAATAGCTGACTTTTATTAAACACAGTGTGGGATTTGAGACTTACATAAATTATTTCACTTAGCCTGAGAAGTACTATTTATGTATTTATCTCTTAGGTATGCAGGTAGTTCATATTCATTTAGAAAATGAAAAACACGCATAAATGCATTTTAAAAATCACTCATATAAAATAAAACTTAAAAAATCACTCATTGTCTTACCACATTTTTAATGTCTTAGGTTATTATTGTATCTCACAGACTTTTTTCTAGGAATGTTAAAAATGGAATTATAGTACACATACTATTGCAGTATACTATGAAAATCTTTCCATATCAACAAATATAGATTAGCATTTTTTAAATGATTGATTGCATAGAAATCCAGCATCTGAAAAATACTATACTTTATTTAACCAATTCCTTATCATTGAACAATTGGATTATTTTAAAACAACTTGTCAGACTATTCTAAAGTAACTGTTATGATCCAAATTCACAAAGAGGAACCTGGGAGTACAAAGAAATTAATTTGCCCAGAGTCAGCTGATTTTTAAGAAGCAGAACCTAGGTTTTAATTGAGGTCTGTTTAACTCCAAACTCTGCCTATTTTTTTCCTGTACTATATCACTGCTCCCCAACATATGCCCCATCCTAAATATATTTAGATCTGTTTTGTTGAGATGTAATATGTAGACTGTTGATGGATTTTATAAATTTTTGTATGTTTTCATAAGATATACACAACCAACCTTTGCAATTTTCTAAATGGGGTCCTCTAATTAGTATGTTTGTGGTAATTTGTTCTACAGTTATATTTGGATTATAAGAATGTGTTACTAGAAACAAATATGAAATACCTGAAATGGCATTATGATCCCTATGCGTGTCTCTCAGTAGCCAAAATATGCAAAATCAAGTGCACGCTTACCTTTCCCCAGAAATATTTTATAGAAAATGATTGAATTATGAATTAATATTAATAATAAAGTATGTCTTATTGGTCACTTTCTGCCTGCCAAGTTTTAACCTGAACACTTTCCATGAATTATTTCATGTAATCCTCATAATAATCCTGTGACATGGATACTATTCTTTCTTTCTTTTTTATTTTTTTGATGTGGACCATTTTTAAAGTCTTTATTGAACTTGTTACAATATTGCTTCTGTTTTATGTTTTGGTTTTTTGGCCACGAGGCATGTGGGATCTTAGCTCCCCGACCAGGGAATGAACCCGCAGCCCCTGCACTGGAAGGTGAAGTCTTAACCACTGGATGCCAGGGAATTCCCTGGATACCATTCTTATTCCTATTAACAGATGAGGAAATTGGACCTTCAGGAGACTGAGTGTTTTGACCGAGATGATAAATGGCAGACCTAGGCTGACTTCAGTCATGTTCTTGGAATCAAAACATAATAATATACCTCCATTAAACTGCATTTATTTAATGCATTTTGAACTACTTAGCATTTAATAGAGTTTTTTGTTCTTTGGGGGTTTTTGTAGCTTATTAGCAGACATAAGAAATTTTGCTAAAAATTGGGAACAATGGGTTGTTTCATCCTTGGAAAATTTGCCAGAAGCTCTAACTGACAAGAAAATACCTATTGTGCGAAGATTTGTATCATCTCTGAAACGACAAACATCTTTCTTACATCTTGCACAGGTACGTTGGTAAGCTGAGGGTATTTGAGTCACCAAATAAAAAATGAATCATCTGATAGCAAAGATTGGGGAACTTTCAGAGATTGGAGACTAAGTAGACAGCAATTAAATGCAACATGAGATCCTAGAGTGAATGCTAGAACAGAAAAAGGACATTAGTGGGAAAGCTGATGAAATTCGGTAGTTTAGTTTAGTTAGTTTAGTTACTAATATTGTACCAGCGTTACTAGTATTGTACCTGATTTTGATAATATACAATGGTTATGTAAGATGATGACATTAGGAGAAGCTGGATAGAGTATGTGAAAATACTCTGCACTACTTTTGCAACTTTTTTGTAAATTTTAAATTATTTCAAAATAGAAAGTAAAAAAAGAAAAAAAAACTTTTGAATGAAACGTAAAATGTAAAACTCTTATTTGCCAGATGAATTCAATTAATAAATGAATCCAATTAATAAAATTAATAGGTTATGGGGAATGAGCCCGTGTGATGTTGTGAAACCCACAACACATTTTAAACTACCTCTAATTTAGTTCTCTTAAATAGGGAGAAAAAAGTAATTCTTAAATTAGAGTTACATGTTTGTATATTGTTAAAATATACTTGCCCTCTCCTCAAATGATCCTTTGCTTTATGAAGGTTTCTAGCCCCCTGAATTTTGACAGACTAGCTTGGGATAGTTCCAGATAAGAAATTTAACGTTGTGAAATTCTTATTTTATGACCACGGGTAAAAAGAATTATTTTCTTATTCCGAAAATAGTTTTCAAACCTTTAACAGAGATGATCGTGAATCTCAGCTACTGCTTTTAGTTTTAAAATAAAAAAAGAGTTATTTATGATACTTTTCTCTCAAGGAACTATTTCTCTAGAAGCTAAAATTTTCTTTTGATGGAGGATCAGTGATATAATTTACTGTCTTTTTTACTTTCTTTATGGAGATTGCCAGACCAGCTCTCTTTGACCAGCATGTCGTGAATTCTATGGTATCTGACATTGAAAAGGTTGACTTGAATAGTATTGGATCTCAGGCCCTTCTCACCATTTCGGGCAGCACAGACACTGAATCTGATATCTACACTGAATGTAAGTTTTCTCTTTTTGTTTAGGGCAGGTCATCTATAATTTCATTGCCTAGAAATAGTCCATATAGAAAAAACCTGGGAATAATCAAAACAGTTTTGAGTTTTGTGAGTTTTCTTCCATTTTTATATTACATGCATAGGCATTTCCATGCGTTTTGTACTCTTGGCATCATATGGTGTGTAATGCATACCAAAATGATATCTCAATGCAATACTGTTTTTCAAAGCTGAAATGCCCTGCTTAGGTTTGGACAATCTGACAGAATTTACCAAGCCAGTACGTGTGACCGGTTCCATTTCCCAGGGATAACGACCCACTGTTTCCCCCATCATTTCTCTCTGAAAACACCAAAAAATGCAGCCTCCTATAGGCTACAGCACACTGCTCTCTGGGGACAGTCTAACCTCAGTCCTGCTTTCTGTTTCTTAACATAAAATTATATTACCCTTTGGGATTCAGTAAACCTCAAACTCTTTAATAAAATGATAGTCCTTAACTGCCCCTTTAACTTTTACCTGATAAAAGATTATTTATTTAAGTGGCTCAATTCTGCAGGGCAGAATTTAATTTTTGCTAAAGATAAAGGATATTTCAGAAAGCAGGAAATCAACAAGTCTAGCTTAGTTCAGTCATTAGGTTTCAACTAACCTGTTGCATTTAATGAAAACATTGCATTCAAAATGAATAATCATCTCTACTGACAACAATTCTTCCCTAGTATATAGTATATAAACCTGCATTTCAATATATACCAAAACATAGACACTTATGATTAAAATTTTGAAGAGTAAAGAACTAAGGAATTTTTGTTAGTTTCCAGGATACGAAAATAACTTCTTTAACACATTTAATTTAATCTACCTGTCTTGCCCTTTTCTTCTATAAAATTATTAATGATTTCTACTTTTAGGTTTCCTCTTGGGTTCAAAGTAGTGTGCAATATTCTTCTTTTTTTTTTTCCTTTTTACATGGTAGATGACTCTATCACAGTGTTCCAAGAACTGAAAGATCTCCTTAAGAAGAATGCCACTGTGGAGGCTTTTATTGAATGGTTGGATACTGTGGTAGAGCAGAGAGTTATTAAGGTATTTTTCAATGACATATTCAGAAAATAAAATTTTGTTAATAGTAAATGCTAAACTGGCTGTAATTTCTTGAATGGTGGGGGATGGTGATAGGCTGTGTGTAATAATACTTTGAAAAGCTTTTGAAACCCTAGGAATAAGGGAAGTCAAATATCAGGATTAGAAATATGGCAGATTTGAGAGCACTGGGCACAGTTGCAATTCTATTTGTCGCTTTTTGACAGACTACAAGACACTATTCCTTCCCTATCAGTCAATAAGGTTACAGCTGTGTAACGTCAGTAGTGAAAGATAAACTTAGAAACTGGAAAGAGCTGGCCCTTTTCTTAAAAAGCACGTTTTCACAAAAGCTGACAGAAGATATGGTTTTAAGTATTTACATTTTTTAATTCCAGGAGCTCAGTATTTTGTGTTTTCATGTGGTTTCTTCAACTCTTTCGGTTAACCTTCAAGTCATCCATCATGAAACAAGGCCATAAGAACAAATATATCCATCACCAGTTGGTGTTAGCCATTCCATATCAAGGAAACTAGTTATAGTGTAGGGACTTTTTTTCTCCTGGAAGGAAAACAGATGATCATTCAGGACCAGAGAAGTCAGAGTTAATCATTCACAGAAATATATAACCCTTCCTTCATACTTCGCCTTCTGCTTTTTTTAAAGCTCTGTCAAAGGAAAATTAAGAGAGAAAATATTTTGTAAATTATTTCATTTCGTTGTCCAATTTATTAGGTAACAAAACCATATAGAATAAAGACCTATTAACCTGAAAAATGATGGCAAAGCCATATGAAAATTAAAATCCCTAGACACATCATTTTATTTGATAAAATAAATGGCATGCCCTGTCAGTCTGTCCGTTTGTCAGTTTTTCTACCTCTTGATCTTACATAGGAAGCATGTAATAATGAAATGACAGATTCTATAGTTTCATTTTGTTCCTTTACTTTTAGACCAGCAAACAAAATGGAAGATCATTAAAGAAGAGGGCTCAAGACTTTCTGCTAAAGTGGAGCTTTTTTGGTGCTCGAGTAATGCATAATCTCACCTTGAACAATGCATCTAGCTTTGGTATCTTATGTGCTTTATAAAACTCTTCTTAGATGAATTATATCTTTCATGCCTCAGTCACATTTCCTATCAGTTTTTAAGCATGTGGCACTGTCATTTCTCAAATTGGACTCTTGAGCCCGTGGAGAATGGTCGGTTTTAGCCTGGGTTTTGTAGTCAGACCACTTGCAGAGTTAAATCCTAACACTGCTTCTCTTCGGCTTGGCTTAACCCGAGTTAGGCTGCTCATTGTAGAAATGGGAGACTATTTCTTTCATTGGGTTATAGAGGCACTTGAGTGACGTGATATATATAAAAATATATTGCCAGGACCTGGAAAACACAATAAATAGCAGCTATGACCATGACACTCCATCAGTGCTTCGATAAATTTTCTCTGTTAAACAAGCAAATAAACAATAATTAATACGTTATTTTCCAAAACTGCTATTCATTGAAATATGGCAAATGTTTGCATCTTTTCCAGGAACCTACCCTCATAGTTGTATTCCAAGAATCCAAGACCAGCTTAGAAGACATGCTGTCATATGTTTTTGAACCATCTATCCTGATCTATACAACTTATGAAACAATTGAGTCGTTAGCTTTTTCAAAAATCGAATACCTTCTTTTTCCTAAAATTTCTGAGATTCTTAGTTTGTAGTTATAACGCTATCTCCTGGACAGTACCTCCACATGTAGTAGTTGCATTTTGAGAAATCCTCGCATTATAAAATAGGTTACAGTTAACTAAATTGGTTTATTTAATTTTTAACAGAATTAGATAAAATCAGTGAACTTGTATTGAGGGATGAACAAAATATATTGTCTATGATTTGAAATATGTTGCTTATATTTAAGGTTTCTTGAATTATACAATATTTAAACCTGACCTTATTATGAAAAAAGACTTTTGTTGGAAAATCTGTTGAACAGTGAAAAGCAGTTTGAGGTTTTCCAGGACATCTTCCACATGAAAATTACTTTTCTCCTTTTTTTTCAAATGAAAGAGCATTTTGTTTCAGGCTAGAAAGACATCTTCTTACTTGATACTTTTTTCAGACCATGTTGGCTATTGTCTAATTATTTAGTACAAAGTAAACAGAAATAGAGCAGAGTAGAGCTCATTCTCCCCAGGTTAAAGCTTATCACACTCCAATGTGTGCCCTCTTAAAGCATAAAGCATGTCTCACTTTCATCCGAATTTTCCTTTGATGTAATTAGTGGTCAAAGAGCTGGCAGGACAGTACACACAGTGAGCTGGGCAGGCGGTACACAAAAAGATTAGAGACCCAAGTTAAGCATGTTGGTCTTAGCAGGTCATTTAAAGTCCAACAAGTATTTGTTTATTTCAGTTGCTCCTTGTAAAGTGTTTCGAGATGGTCACAAAGATAACTTGACTTCTCTCTTTCTCTTTCCTTCTCTTTCTCTCCCTCATTTCATTTCACAATGCCCTCTCCCCATTCCCTATCCATAAACAAGGTTCTTTCCATTTGATCCGAATGCTTCTTGATGAATACATTCTGCTGGCCATGGAGACCCAGTTTAATAATGACAAAGAGCAGGAGTTACAGAATTTACTGGACAAGTATATGAAGAATTCAGGTGATTTAAAATGTATATCTTGTTTTGCATATGTCTTTGTTGAAACCTAAGTTCAAGAATTTGTAAGCACACTTGTTAAATGGATTTATAACAGTCTCAGATTTTACCCCCAAAATGTCACTACTAACACAGGTTACTAACACTAAGAGAGCCCTATTTTTTCTTTCCTCCATTGGTATATAGAGTAGTCAAGGTACTTTACTGGAAACCCTGAAGAATACAAATCAATATTCTTAACTTCTGAGAACTCAGATAATATTGGACAAGTGACAATAATACAAAAATAACTAGAATTTAAGACAGCACATGTGGTATACCACCTTATAAATGGCGTAGAGATGAGTTCTATAGGAATTTAAAGAAGGAGGGACACAATATATTTGGGATGTGATGACTTGCATTTTGAAGGCTGTTCACTACAGAGTGGATTATTTAGTGCCCTGAAGAACACACCTACATCCACAAATATACAATTAACAAAAACCAGCACCACTGCCAACACCAAAGATCTGCCAGTCTTATTTCCCATGGAAAACACTTCTCAGGAATTTCTAGATTTATGACACAACCCTAGAACATTTTCAGTTTTTTTTTTTTTTAACTTGGGCTTATCCACTAAGAACATGGCAATGATATTAGCTTTCCTATTTAAAAAAATCTTTCCAGATGCAAGTAAAGCTGCCTTCACTGCTTCTCCGAGTTCATGCTTTCTGGCCAACCGTAATAAAGGGAGCACTGTTCCCAGCGATACCGTGAAGAATGAAAGCCATGTGGAAACAACCTATCTTCCTCTATCATCCAGTCAACCTGGAGGCTTAACCTCTGCTCTGCACCCATTCCCTGCTGGGAACACAGACAACATGCCGCTCACTGGTAGGCTATGAAACAACCAAGAAAACCTCATAGGCTTCAATATGTCTCACAGGAAACTATTCCTTTGTTTTCTTAAAGCTGGTAAACTCCAGGCATTTCAAGAATAAAAAGGCTTCTCTTCACTGACTTATAACAAAGCTTTATAATATTTTTGTGATTTTCAACATTTGTCATTCACATTTTTATCAATACCATTTTTAAGATAGGTATCACATTTTAACATACTCTCTTAGTTATCTCAGAGGTCCCAATAATTGGTTATTTTCATTTAGTGGAAGAAAAAAATAGATTAGGTGTTCACAAAATCATTAAAATGCTTTGAAAGTCAAAAAATATGAGCTTCTTGTTTATTTTTGGATTTCGAGGAGACTTTATTTCTCCTCCATTAAAAAGTAGATTCAGCTATTTTAGGATAACCATTACAATAATTTTCCTCTTTGGTATAGGGTCCCATTTCTGTCAATCTGAATGTTTATGGCTTAAACCAGCTACTAGATAATACTTTAAGTCTGCTTATTGCCTTATGTCTTCTTTGAAATCCTTCTATATACCTTACTTCATTGGACACACAGAATTTTAAACCTGGAATGGGTAGTTTAGGGGCGTAATTCCACTAATGGAAAATTGGAGACCCAGGGATTTGGCGGCTTTCATAACTCATTGCTCATCAGTGGGGTTTGTATGAAGTTTTGAATTGACCGCTTTGAAGCCATGGTCATTTTGACATTATTGCCCTTTTCTTTTACCCTAAACTTGAAACCATTTAGCCTTCAGCTTGTTTTTTAATTACAGAGAAATGTGAACAGCAGACCCCTTGCCCTTCCCAAGCTTGATCTCTAATCATCTTTATACCCACGGAAGGATGAAGCCATCCCAAGCTTTCCTCCATAGTCACTAACTCCGAAAGTTGCCACTGTTGTGAAATACACTGTTGTGATGCTGTTTTTTAAACCTAGAGTTTTATAGGTCCCTAGTCCCATTATTTTTGGAGGTTAGAAATGAACTAAGTTGGAAAAAAGGTATAGTAATAAATCATGCGTAATTTTGAAAGCTGTGAAGCCATCTATTTTTAATTTGCCGCTAGTGAATGCTCTGGTAACTTTTTTCCAGGTCCAATGGAGCTTTCCCAGAGCTCTGGTCATCTGATGACACCACCCATTTCTCCAGCCATGGCGAGCCGAGGAAGCGTCATTAATCAGGGGCCAATGGCAGGGAGACCCCCGAGTGTGGGCCCAGTGCTGTCAGCCCCAGCACACTGCTCAGCATACTCAGAGCCTGTTTATCCTACTCTCCCTCAAGCCAACCATGACTTTTATGGGACCAACTCTAACTATCAGACTGTGTTTAGGGCACAGCCTCACACCCCATCGGGACTCTATCCTCATCGCCCCGAGCACAGTCGATGCATGGTCTGGAGTGAACAGCAGCTTTCTAGAGACTTCTTCAGTGGCAGCTGTGCTGGGTCCCCATATAATTCTCGGCCATCTTCCAGCTATGGACCATCCCCACATGGCCAAGATTCACACAGTATGCAGTTTTTAAATACAGGAAGCTTCAATTTCCTGAGCAACACAGGAGCTGCCAGCTGCCAAGGAGCAACATTGCCTCCTAATTCACCTAATGGTATTGAAATTGTTTAAGAATTTTTCCTGGCTTTTGAGTTGGCAGTAAGGCAAAATCAGACATGGAGTTCTACCTCCGGTGAACAGCATGTCATCCCATGTAGAGCTTTCTCAAAATCATGGAATCTTAGATATTTGGAGCCAACTTCTGCCACATACAAACATATCCCTAATTCTTGTGACTTTATTAAAGTTGCCCTTCTAAATGTCCTGCATGATGCAAAAATATTATGTCAAACCATATGTTTGAGACCAACCTTAATAGCCCAAAAGAAGAATGTTCTGTCCTTTGAAAATTTAGTGAATAATGTTTCTTCCGGAGAGCTAGCAGCAGATCTCAAAGATTAGGACCCAAACAGTGCCTCCCGTTGAAGTACCTTGAGGTTACTGAGTTGCAAAACTCTGTGGACTTAAGTCAGCCACCAAAGTAAGCTCTGTGTAGAGGCTGCTCTGATGCGCCTCTCCTCAGTGTAGGCCAGTCCTTCTCCCAGAAACATGAATCTGTAAATAAAATCAGTATTTGACAAGTAATCTTTGTGAGAGGCTGACAGTGCCTTTTTTTTTTCTTCATAAGCATTGTAAGATCTTGTTAATTTAAATAAGGGAAATATGAGAGAGGTGTTGTCTTCCATCTCAGACTTGATAATATGATAATGCCTATGTATTTTTTAAAACAAAAAACAACATAATGAACCATATCTATCTATAAGCACAAATCCAACCATATTGTAAATGTAGATGTAAATGTAATATTTACAGTATGCTATCTCTAGGGCTCTATCCTATTACCTTGTCCTTTTTGTTTATCTCCCTGGAACATTACTTGTAATAAGTTAACGCTACATTCTCACCGTTTTCTGTTGTAGGGTACTACGGAAGCAATGTGAACTACTCAGAGTCTCACAGACTTGGATCGATGGTGAATCAACATGTTTCTGTCATCAGCAGTGTTCGCTCCCTGCCTCCCTATGGTGACATCCATGATCCACTCAACCTCTTAGACGATGGTAGTAGAAAGCAGACCAGCTCGTTTTATGCAGACACACCAACTGCAGTTGCATGTCGAACTCCTGTAGTAGGTAAATTATATTAACGTTTCTTGAAAACGTTCTTTAAAGTTGTTAACCTCAGCTATGCAGTGTTAACTGGGCACTCACGTTCCCACAGTTGGTTTATCACTTCGGATCTGAAGTTATGTTTCTGAATCTGTTAGTAAAAGCCTTGCCATTTCTCTATATACATGTCACCATGCAACCTACTGCTAGATCTGGTATTCTTTCCAAAACAAATCTCTGGAATCTATTATGTATGCAAAAAATTCAGGTAACCTGTCAAACGCAGTCCAAAAATCTGTTAAGTTTTACAAGGGCAATAATGATATCTTTTTCTCACTTTCTCTTGTTCACTGTTGGAAGCAGGGCCAGTGCCAAGAGCTGTCTTTGGACCCCATAATCTCCATCAGTATCCTAAAACCACTCCAAGTTTTAGAAAATGGTGACTTGTAATGAAGGTTACTATAATTTTCTCAGTTGTATGTAAAATGTGATTAGATACCTCTGTAGAAAATGTTGCTTTCTTATTCTAGAACATACATTTTAAGTAAAAATGAGCAAAACTGTATGTTTGCCATGAAGTCCCCTAGCTTCTTATTCCAGCCGGGTTGCTGTCCCTGAGAAAATACGGCCACTTGTACTAGATGCATCACCGACACCCAGCAAAGAGTCTGCCACATAGTAGGAACTCATTACATCACTGAGTTGAAAAAAGGGGCAGAAACAAATGCATAGATTTAGTTTCTAAACCTGCTAATAAGGTATCACAGGGCAAGTATTATATCCACGTAAGTATCAAGGCGGAGTGTTAATGTTTAAATGAGATGATTGAAATCTTCCAATGGAACTGATTTCAGATTAGCATAAGTAGAGGGCATTGACACCCAAACAGAGCATAAGGGAAAATGAAATACATTGCATCTCTCCTCACTCAGTGTGTTTTTCCAATAATTCAATAGGAAGCACTTCTTCCCTTCCTATGACCATCACAGACGCTCCCTGAGCAGAGTCTGCTATCATCTTATGCTATCTGCAGATGGTCATTGCTTCTGGGTTACTCTAATGAAGCAGAAAATTCCACTTCAGGAAGTTTCCTCACTGTGAGACTGAAATGTACGGAGTTGCTATTGTTACTATTAGTTCTGTTTACTTGTAGTGATAGTGGATGCTTTGATGAAACATAGTTTGGGTGTAGGACAGATTCTAAGCTTTAGTTGTCAGAGCTGGCTTACAAGTAAATTGCAAAGAGGGCTTCAGCGTGAAAAGAGGGAATAGAGTAAGTGAATGAGTGGCACAAGGGGAGTTAGGACCTATAATTATATTTCCTTAATTATAAAGCTTGGTTTTTAGTGACAGAGATGATGGTACTTAGAAAAAGAAGAAAAACAGCACTGAGAAGGCAGGAACCAAAAATGCAGGAAAGGTAGTGCTAGCGAGCCAGTTAGTAAAAAGTTTTGAGAACCTACTATTATGTGCCGAACCTCATTTTAGGTGTGAGGTTATGGTGGTAATCAGGTCAGAGTTCCTGCTTGTAAGAAGTTTACATTCCAGTAGGAAGAGATAAGGCAATGAAAATATAAACAAATGCATTAAAAAGATAATTTCAGTTACTCTCAGGTCAATTAAATAGGGTAAAATGACAAATAGTAACGGAGGAGCTGCTTTAGGTAAGGCTGCTCGGAAAGGATTCCTGAGGCAGAAATATTTGAGTTGCAAGTTGAGTGATAAGGAGGCAATGATGTGAAGATTTGATGATGGAGTTCCAGGCAGAAGAAATGGCAAGTTGCATAGTTTCTGAAATGGGACCATTTTGGGAAAATTCAAGGGGCAGAAAGAAGGCTCATGTGTTTTGAGTACAGTGTATGAAGAGAGGGGAGTAAAATAAATCAGAAGGCAGAGACCAATTCATCTAGGATGTTATGAACCACGGCAAGGAGCTTGGATTTTGTTCTAAGAGTAATGGGAAGTCATTGTAGCATTTGAGAAGAGGGACAATTTAATACACACAGCAGCAAGATTATCCTGGCTGTTCTCTGCAGGGTGAGGGTCATGAGACTAGTTAGGAGGCTGCTGTGTTGGTCCAGGTAAGAGAAGATGGTGGTTTGAACTACAGTGGTGGAGGTGCAGCTGGAAAAAGAACGTAGACTGGGGATATATTTTGGTGATACAGTTGTCTGAATTTATGTTTGAAATTGAATTTTCTTTGTGAAATGTGCTGAAGGAAAATTTGTGGGAGAATAGCAGGGGGGGAAATGGAAGAACAGATGAGCATTGCTCTGAGAAACCATACACACTCGAATTTAGTACAGATACATGTGCTCAATGCACAAGTCGTAAAGTGAGTGGCACAGAAAAAAGAAAATGTCAGTCAATTTTCAATTGATGATTATATTTTCCCTTACAGCATCCAGCTTGCAAACCCCGATTCCTTCCTCCTCATCCCAGTGTATGTATGGAACTTCCAATCAATATCCAGTTCAAGAAAGCTTGGACTCCCATGGAGCAAATGGTAGAGAAATGGCATCCTCTCTACCACCAATCAACACTGTGTTCATGGGAACAGCAGCTGGAGGCACTTAAGCCAGCACTGTTGGGTAGGGGTTGAAACTTGAAAAGTCTGTAGTGCTCACATGCTATCTACTCAGACCGCTGTCAGAGAAAGAAAATGGAATATCCAGTGGCACGGTATTGTTTTTCAGGTCACCGGTGTAAAACTATGGACAACACCATAGTGAATGGTAATATTCGCAGAGTTTGCCTTGCACACAAGTTGTTTAGAATGTGGTCCCGTTATTAATCATAGTTTCAAACATTATCAAATGGAACCAGTGGAGCTTTGAAGATGCAGACATTTCAACTCTGAAGATTTAATATTTCACTTCTTAATTTATTGAAAATCTGTGTGCTGTTTCACTTTTGGTTTTTAAAAAAGAGAAACATTTATTTAATGCTTTTAAAATACTTTTAATTTATTAGGATCTCAGAATCATTGTTTACTATCCCTTATTTGACAAAAAGTCAAATGTGTATGGCTACCTCCTATGGAAATGTTTACAAGATCAACACTTAATTCAATTCAGCCTCGACCAAAGTTGCTTGACTTTCAGTTTCTGTGCATTAGTATGATGATTTCTGTTACATAGCAGTGTTCCAATTCTATGTAACTGAATGGAGATTAAAAATGCTTTCCTTCTTTATTTAAAAAAGATAGGAAGAAATAAAGTATGGAAATATTTTTAAAGGCTTGGTTGTTCTCAGGGCTGGTTCTGTTTCTAAAGAATCCTGGGGGGGCTTCCCTGGTGGCACAGTGGTTGAGAGTCTGCCTGCCGATGCAGGGGACACGGGTTCGTGCTCCAGTCCGGGAAGATCCCACATGCCGCGGAGCGGCTGGGTCCGTGAGCCATGGCCGCTGAGCCTGCGCGTCCGGAGCCCGTGCTCCGCAACGGGAGAGGCTACAACAGTGAGAGGCCCGCGTACCGCAAAAAAAAAAAAAAAAAAAAAAAAAAAGAATCCTGGGGATTTGCAGGCAAAGCACCTTTGTATATCAAATTAAAGAGTAAAGTTGGTTGGTCAAAACAATAATTCTAGAACATTTGCATAACAGATCCATGCATATAAAGAACTTGTGACTTGTAAACTGTTTGAACTTCTGCAGATGTGGAAGCAGTCTTTAATCGAGAACTTTGCTTAGAAACTGAGAGTGAATGAGTGTTCAAGGGTCATCTGGATGCAAAAACAAACTCAGAAGTGAAAGATTCATTACATATAAACTAATACAATTTGATACACCATTTATCTAGCTCTGTTTCTGTTTCTTTTTCATATGTCCTAACTGAAAGGTCTGTTGTTAAGACTCATGGCCTATAATGGGAAACTTCCATTAACTTTACAGGCTTCTCCTTTAGTCTTATGACAGGTCTTCTATTACTTGTATTAAGGATTGGGTTATACTGTAAGCCCCGGGTACATTATAAAAGGATCTGTAAGCCCCAAACACCCATTTTACATCATGATGTAATTTGGTAGAGACAAACTGTGGAATTGTTATTCAGCAAAGCAATAAACAATTATCTGTGGACTTGTTGGAGTGTTGCTGCCATTTGCTCAGTAGTATGTAGTTTATGAGCTAATGAATTAGCAGAAATATTTTGCAACAATAACAAATCACGAGTAATAGAAAACTAAGTGTTCTATTCTTTGCTATGGTAATATCATAAGAGTACAAAGGAAATGAAATTAATAAGGGCTTGGACTGAAGAAGAAAACAAAACAGCTTTAAGAAGTGATTGGGAAAAAAAAAAAAAAAAAAGAAGTGATTGGGGGGCTTCCCTGGTGGTGCAGTGGTTGAGAGTCCGCCTGCCGATGCAGGGGACGCAGGTTCGTGCCCTGGTCCGGGAAGATCCCACATGCTGCGGAGCGGCTGGGCCCGTGAGCCATGGCCGCTGAGCCTGCGAGTCCGGAGCCTGTGCTCTGCAACGGGAGAGGCCACAACAGTGAGAGGCCTGCATACCGCAAAAAAAAAAAAAAAAGTGATTGGACATAAATCTTAAAAATTGAGAAACAAATCTCCATTTTTATGGTAATTAAGTATATATTCAGCATCTGTTTCATGTCTGACACAGTGGAAAATACAAAGATGAAAAAGATGAAAGAAACACAAAGATGAAAAAGTGCCAATACCTTTAATAAGTTTTGATGTAATGATGAAGGGGTGATAGGATATAGAACCTCAACTGAAGATTTTTGAGTAAAAAACAAGGTGAGGAAAAGATGTTTAGGGAACATCTAGCAGCAGCTGGAGGGAGGAGGTGGACTTGTTAGGAAAGGAATTAGCCTAAGAATGGGCCACTCTGAAGGCTGTTTCTTTCATCCAGATGCTCAGCGGATAAGTGCAGAGACTTATGGGGAAGAAGAGTGAATGAGGAGGGGAGAGAGAAAGAAGCACAAGCATCATTTTAAAGAAACATGAGGATCATTTCAAAGACTACATTGAAGGATTGGCGACTGACTAGATAGAAGGGGAAAAAAAGGAATATGTCACTAGCGGCTCTAAAGTTTTCCTTAACACTATTTGCAAAGTATTTCAGTGGAAATAGTTGACCCTATATTGGTACTCCCTCCTGCCCTTTTAAGGTGAGGGAAAATGATTGGAGCAGGGAGAAGCTCAGAAGACAAGTGAGCAGTGTCTGGGTTTCATGTGCATTGTAACAAGGTGCTAAATTTTGACGACAAAAAGACTAACTTCCTCTTTTCCCCAGGTAGTGAACTTGAGTTTATTGCTATTAGAGGTAGCACAGTATTTCTCAGTGCAGGCACCATTGGCTTTCAGGCAGGACAGTTCTTTGCTTTGCAGGACTATTCTGCATATTGAACAAGATTTAGTATTCCTGGCCTCAACACTAGATACCAATGTACTCCCGACACAGCATCCAAATGCCCCTGGAGAGGCAGTGCTATTCCAGCACGAATTGATGGTGACAGCATCTTTAATTTTACCAAAAGGCGCTTGAGACATTTAATACCTTTCTACCCATCAGCTACACTCATTGTTTAAGAATTGTTTCCTTCATGGATCTAAAACTTGGCTGCTTAAGGCATTTTCTGTTATTCTTTAGGTTAACGTTGATATAGTTAAGAGGATTTGCCTAGGTTTTTATGTTTTTAAAAGTAAATAAATCATTCTTCAAGTAACTGTTAGAAGTTGTGGAGTATCAATTATAAAGAAGTGACCTGTTCAAGCTAATGCTTATGTGAATTGCAAAATTAAGGTTAAAATTTTTTAAATGCTAGGTTTATTACAACTCAATTCTTGGGGTACTATCTTTCAAACCTTATGGTATGGTGGTTACTAAATATAAAAGACATGAAAAATGAATGTTTCAATTAATTTGGTGGATTCTTAATACAATTCAGAGACCAAGAGCCTATTTTGTAACAACTTGAAGAAAAACTAAAACCCAGCTACGTCATTAACCTAAAATCACAGATCAGAATGGATCTAGTTTATTTTCTTCTCTCCAGGTAGAATTGCACTAAGAAAAATTAGAGCTATCCTCAGTTCTATGTTCCCAAGTACACTTTCAGGTCAGAAAGGGTTTTTTGTTTGTTTGTTTTTTAATAAATATCCAATTTTATTTACAAAGCATTAAAGCTTGAGCAAGAAGTACCCAAGTCTCATCTCATACAAAACTACAGAACATTAAAAAGCAAAACACTGGAGAGTGGGGAGATGACAAAAGGGAAAAAGAGGATATGCATATATTGTACAAACTGAGAAAATCAAACTGAAATAGACAGGTTTTAGGAGCTGAAAAGCATTCCCAAAGCATAAATAATTATTAGGAACTGCTGCCAGAGACTCTCTGACGTGGTTGAAGTTGATTTTCTCAGTAGCCAGTTTAGGAGGTGGACAGAGCTTGAACAACCAAACGCTCAGGCAGAGGACACCCAGCTACTCTGCATGTGGAAATAAGGCAGAAACCTCTTGTATCACACAGTTTGCATACTACTGCAAGTGTACAGTACAGAGAGAAACGAAATGGAAATAATGTCTGCAAAACAAAAACATGTCTAGTGACCCACCTACCAATCTCAACCACTGGTCTGATATGAAATAGGAAATGAAATTCACAAAACGAGCATCTGAGGAAAAAGCAGTGGCATCTAAAAATATAGACATTTTGCCACTGAGTCAGAGAGAGCTCTTGCTTCAACTACTGAATGTTTTGGTTCTAAAGATGGAATGAAAGAGGCTCTTGCTGATGTGTTCTACTTTGATTTCTATGCTAAAATCCCAAAGGTAATCACCTCATTTGGCTGCCTATCGGAACAACCACCAACTGACAGAGATTTCCCAATAAGCACAGCGTTTAACTCTCCTTTGAAAATACTGTGAAAATGATGATCCAGATTAAGCACTTCCAGTCAGCTCAAAGCTCTGCTCAAGAGAGGCTGGAGAGCCTCCTCCACACCTGGTTTCTTCACTCTGGATTTTCAGAGAATTTCAAACACCTAGTGTACACATCCATCCAATCTGCTACTTTTACACAAAGAACAGCAAAAGCAAAAATTAGAACTTTTTTAAAAAGCTAAGCAACTTTTCACAGAAAGGAAGTGACTGGAAACATGTATGAAGGAAAAGGGGTGTGGATACAAGGAGGGGAAACGCTATGACCGACGGGAAGGACAGGTGTCCATGAGCAATGATAAAAAAAAAAATGTTCCTTGATTTTTTAATTTGAACTGTGTTGTTGCTGCTTTGATTTTGGATGGTTTTATTTTAGTCCTTGCATAGATTCCCCCACCCCCAGTAAAAAAGAAGCCTGCCGAGAGACACTTCAGTTTGTTTCCGTCTCTAGAAGCCAGTACAGGTAAAGCAATACAAACTACTGATGATTATTTGCTGGAGAGAAATGAACTAGCTATCTTCAGAAACCATGATTAATGAGAATGAACCAATACTGGAGGGAAACATGAAATGCAAAGAATACGAAGAAAAACCCTGACCCTCTTATAGCTCAGCTTCTTGAGAAAAATGTTATAGTATGTTTAAAAAGAGGGCGCTTTTCTTATCTTTCTTCCAAGAAAGGGTTTTTTAAAAAAATAATAATTTAAGCTAAATTTCAATTACAGTTGTGAGGTAAAATCTTTCCCTTTGTTTCTGCTTTGAGAGAGAAGAGACCATGGGACTCTCAAGGTTGCCCAGGTCAAAAGCTTACTTTGGAAATGGGGAGAGGGCTATTTTTCATTGGCATGGTGCCTAAAGAGGGCAGGTGCACTGGCATTCAGTGGCAGGACCAGGGATGTGAATATCCTGCAGTGTGTGGGAGAGATCTGAAGAACTGTCCCACTTCAAAAGCCAGTAACACTCTATGGAGAAATAGAGGTAGACGACTAGGCTGTGAGGGGATTGCCTCAAAACTTTGCCCAATAATGGCAATCTGTATTAAATGTTAGTTAACGAATCAGATCATCTCTTCAGGAACTGTGCCTGAGAAACTCACACACACAACCTAGAGAAACAAACAGGCAGAGGAGTAGGGCCAGAAGCAGAGAGAAAGAAAAGAAGGAGAGCTAGAAAGAAGCTAGCCTGCTTCAGCAGGCAGCAATGGGTGGGCCCCTCTAACGGGGTGCTGAGACAGCCCCAGAGCTGTGCCTGCGCCATCCTGACCAGTGAGGAACAATGCCAAATGCTCCTGTTTCCATTCAGATTTGCCCTGGGAGCCCTTAAAGGACATGGGCTCCATTTAGCCATCCAGAGTATAGCTGCTCTGACTACACCCCCAAGTCCACAACAGTATGTGTTTCCTCTTCTTCAGAAAAACATGATAAGCAATAAATTAGAGGCTCACTGATTATGTTTTTGGATCACTGATTCATGCTTATACAAATGCAGTCCACAAAAATAGGACAGAGAATACTGCCAATCCTTGAAACTCAGCTCAGATGGTGCATTCTCTATCCTCTCACCTCTCATCCCCAAGGAAAAAGAGAAGGAAGGAAGGAAGGAAGGAAGGTGAAAAGAAAAGAAGGAAGGAGGGAGGGAGGAAAGGAAGGAAGGAAAGATGGAAGGAAGGGAGGGAGGGAGGGAGGGAGGGAGGAAGGAAGGAAGGAAGGAAGGAAGGAAGGGAGGGAGGGAGGGAAGGAAGAATTCTTTGGCCGTGCAGTGGTTAAGACTTCACCTTCCAATGGGGTGTGGGTTCAGTCCCTGGTGGGGGAGTTAAGATCCCACATGCCTCTCAGCCAAAAAAACAAAACAGAAAACAGAAGGAATATTGTAACAAATTCAATAAAGACTTGAAACATGGTCCACATCAAAAAATCTTAAAAAAAGAGAGAAAGAAGAAAGAAAAAGAAAGAAAGAAAGAGACTTTGAGATAAATGAATTCTGAAATCCAAAGTTTCATCTTTTCAAAAAAGCAGGAGGCAAATGAGAGTATGTTCAGACTTCCTGGAAAGGGATATTACAGGTCCTCAGATTTCTTTATAAACCTGAGTAAAAGGGAGTGAAATTAATTGTCATACAAGTCTCACAATAACAGCTATGAGCTCTTATAAGGCCTGGAGTAATAAACTGTTCATACGGTATTTTGAAGGCAGATTTACAATCCTAGGTGAGTTATAGAAATTTAAACAAAAACCTTCCAGAAAAGTAAACAATAATGATTACGGCATATGGGACATTTTGTGCTTTGGGAATGATAAGAAATGATGAATTTATATAAAAGGTCATTATACTATCTCACTCAATTATTGAATTCTAAATTAAATCCTTGAGTTTGTAAATGGCAGAGAACACAACCTGTCTGTTCCAAAAGCACACTGATTAAATGAAAAGAAAATAAATTTCAGTTACTCCTTGATTATAGGCATTAGCAATGGCTGGGAAAGATTGATAGTTTTAAGTAGACGCCAGTGAACAATCTATTCGCTAATTTTGAGATATCTGATTACAAAATAAGGTCTTATCTCTGTTCTGATTGGTAAAAAGGTCTTTGATTAGTTTTCTAATATCAAAATCTTATAAATAGTATTTAATTTTTGTTGATATTGGCTACATAATACTATGGTAGAAATGTTTCCCATTTTAAAAATAGTCTATTTCCAGAATGAGCAAAGTAATTTAGTTTTTTTGTAGAATCTAATCCAGTTGGAGAGATCTCTGATTTTTCCGCAAATTTCTCTTCTAATGTCTATAATTTCAATCATATTCATTCAGATGTTTAGGAAGATAAAATTCACCACTCATTGACAGTAGTTTGACCTTTTTACTTATCAACATCAGGGGTTCTAGTAAAAGCCTCTCTGCCCATTCAGTAGCATGGGAAGCTTTTTGTGTGTGTGTGTGTGTGGATACTGTCTTATTTATTACTCTGTAAAATAATAACAAAGCAACTCAATAATCAAAGAAAACTGAAGCATGAAAAGCATAATACTGTTGTATTTCTAAATAGCACAACTAAAAGCAGATTCCTGTTCCTATTAAAAACTTTATCTCATTATTTACAAATATTTCATTTACTCTCAAGACTTAAAATTTACTTATTGCTTGAGTATTCTTAATGAAATGCCTTGGTAGTATTCTCAGGCTTGGTTAGGTTTTGTTAATGGGTTAATGTGTTGAAAATCCCAAGAGATACTCCATTTTATCCCACATTTCAACAAATGTGTTGCTCACACTGGTGATAACAAGAACAGACAAGGTCCCTCCCTCACGGACTTCACACAACTGCTTACTGTTAAGAAGTAATTAGTTGAGGTTGCTTCATGACTATTTTCTATGTGGTTAAAGGTTTTTTCTTGTTTGATCTAAACCCACTCCTCCCAGAAGTTGCACTGAATTAATTAAATATGGGATATGAAACCAAAAAAAAAAATATTAAGGATAACGTTGCAAGATCTCAGTAATCAAAAAGAGTAAGCTCTATATTCTATTTTGTTCAGGTAGAAAATGGACAAACACAAATAAATATCATATTCTAAGATTTTAAAAATAAGATGTAAAAGTATCTCTACTTAATAAAAAGTTTTGATTCCACAAATTCCATTTCTTATGGATTTTGCAAACAACTATTTATATATCCTATTGTAATTACAGCAAAGAAAAATAGACTGTATCTCTGGCCTACCTTCTTACTTTATCACACTTTCCACATGGGAAAATAGTTTTATGAGGTATTCATTTCAGTAAGAATTGACTTTTAATATCTAATATGTGAATGAAAAACCTATTAGCAGAAAGGGAATAGTGGTGGGAGGTTA
This sequence comes from Grampus griseus, assembly GCF_964374135.1. Taxonomy (NCBI): domain Eukaryota; kingdom Metazoa; phylum Chordata; class Mammalia; order Artiodactyla; family Delphinidae; genus Grampus; species Grampus griseus. Next base: position 45,821,802 of record NC_139007.1, read on the forward strand.
ATTTGTAATCTGTGCCTATCCCCAGATAATTCAGGAAGGTATGAATAAAGATTATACAGGGTACATGCAATATTAATACATTTTAAGGAGAAATGTAGACTGGATTGAATTAAAAAGGGTTCAGGTATGCCTGTCTTCAGTCGAGATTGAGTACAAACTCTCTCGTTAGATTCCTGTTAGATTAGCTGAAGCAGCAATGTCTTTGATTCCAAAATATGAGTGGTAGTTATCTCATACCTATTTATTTGAAAGCCTGCAGCAAAAACAGAGGTTAATGCCTTTTGCAGTTCACAAAAGACTAGGATTGAATTGGAATTACACTGTTTACTACAGCGCTTTCTTATGAACACAGGATTTCCACATGGGATGACAATTTTTTCAGCATTCTCAAATTCACATTACATGAACTTTTTAATATCAGTATCTCGCACCATTTCTTCTTCCACTGAGAGGACTCCTGTGAAATCAGCTCCTCATCTAAGCAAGGGAAAGATTCAAGGACCGAACACCTTGAGTGGGAGGAAATGACAATTGAACCAACTAGCCATTTCACAACCTCCCTCTAGTTTGAAGAGTGTTTTGTTCTAGTTGCTTTATGCTTGGAATTTTTTTTACAAATGGTAATAATTATTCTATAATTACATTAAATGCCAGCTTCCGTGATCTTTCTTGAACTCCGTAAAACTGCAAAGCAATTCACCTAGGTGATGATGAACTTTCTAAATTAGACTCAATATACTGATTTAATGTGGATACAGCTAAAGCCCAGTGGGGGCAGCTGATTACTTATGGTTATAAATGTTAACAAAATGAGCAAGGAGGGTTTTAGTAATTCTCTCTCTCTCTTTCACACACACACACACACACACACATTTCATTAGCTAAATTGCTGCTCAAGTATAATCTTCAAAATGATAAAATCATAACTCTTACATAAATTGAACAGAAATCAAATATTTTCTTTGTCTCTATACTTAAAGGGGGAATCAATAAGATGTTACTGGAGAATTCGAAGATCAGGCAATCAGGAATGTGGAAATGAATTTGCTAATAGATGCAAAGAGGGTTGAGGCAATAAAATGTAATCTTTGGGGTAACCTTTTCTATAAGTCCAAAATCATTTGTATACCTAGCAAATAAAATTTACTTACATTGCTTAAAAAAAAAAAGAAGTAATTAGTTGAAATTGTGAAAAGAAGTGAAGGATCTCAGAGAAATTAAAACAAGAACCAAGCTCCTGGAGATGCATACTGGGCAGGGATAAGGTGGGAGACCTGGTCAGGGAAACTTCTTGAAAGAAGGATATACTGAGACTGTGGAAAAAGCAGGAAGTAGAGGATGTTGAGGAAGGAAGTTGTGGTGAGGGAGGGATGAGCAGGCAGGACAAGTTCAGTACAGGAATCCAGCACGAACGGAAACTATGACTGGAAGCAAAAGATGAAAAGAGGTGACAGAGCATGGAGAGCTTGGAAAAGTGGCCAGAATGAGTCTAGAAAGACCCTCCTGAGGCTTTCATGATTGTGGTAATTTACTGATAAAACATGAGAAACTTACATAATTGTAAAGATCTATAAAGTATGAGAAGAGGCTGATAAGAATGTCAAGCTGAGATGTTTATAAACTCTGAAATGCTAAAATATTTTTATCATGAGAACAGCATTACTTTCTTAGAATCCACTATTAAAAATAGGCTTTAAGCCCCTTTTATCTGTTCCATGACAACACACAATTAAAGAAATTAATCTCATGGTTTTCTTTTTTGTTATTGGGATATATGTGACATATAACATTGTAGTAGTTTTAGGTTTTGGTTTTCTTCATGAGGGTCTTAATTAAGGTCTCTTTTCAAAAATGATGATTTCAGCCAATAAAATAAGTTTTAATAGAACTCACTATTCTTTTTCCACAAATTCAGTCCCAGACTTCCTCCCTTGAACTATCAGGGAAATAGTTAAATATCATGGAAGGGAAAACTATGTTAATGCTTTTAAGTAGCATTTTTCTATGTTGCTGACGTGATTAATTTTAACCCTAAAGTTGAATGGAACTAAAGGTGAAGAGAAGGTGAAAACCAAGATTTCTTAGTGTGGTGTGGTGACTTTACCTCTTTTCTTAAAATAGATGTTGTAGGGTCTTCAGGGAGAATTGGGTGAGGAACACATTTACAAAAGTGAAAAATTAACTGCTCAATATGACACCTGCTCTAAAGTAAAGAGAAACCGTTGTTTTTATTAGTTAAAAACACGGCTGGTGTTCTTGCCAATCAATAGAATGACGGTCAGAGATTTACAGCCCTCAAGCATCTTTAAACACACCGAGGCAAATATGAGCTTCATGGGCAGTTTGTTAATCCAGATTTGTCATTTAGCTTTGAGTACTTTAGCTTATTAATGCTTTATACATGACCTCTATGGAAAACAGAACTGTTTCCATATTTTTTAAATAAATTTATTTATTTCATTTATTTTATTTTTTGGCTGTGTTGGGTCTTCGTTGCTCTGCGCGGGCTTTCTCTAGTTGCGGCGAGCGGGGGCTACTCTTCGTTGCAGTGCGCGGGCTTCTCATTGCAGTGGCTTCTCTTGTTGCGGAGCACGGGCTCTAGGCGCGTGGGCCTCAGTAGTTGTGGCACGCGGGCTCAGTAGTTGTGGCTTGCGGGCTCTAGAAGTGCAGGCTCAGTAGTTGTGGCGCAAGGCCTTAGTTGCTCCGCGGCATGTGGGATCTTCCCGGACCAGGGCTCGAACCTGTGTCCCCTGCATTGCAGGCAGATTCTTTTTTTTTTTTTTTTTTTTTTTGCGGTATGCGGACCTCTCACTGTTGTGGCCTCTCCCATTGCGGAGCACAGGCTCCGGACGCGCAGGCTCAGCGGCCATGGCTCACAGGCCCAGCCACTCCGCGGCATGTGGGATCTTCCCAGACCGGGGCACAAACCTGTGTCCCCTGCATCGGCAGGCGGACTCTCAACCACTGCGCCACCAGGGAAGCCCTGCAGGCAGATTCTTAACTACACCACCAGGGAAGCCCTGTTTCCATATTTTATATTATAAAGTGGCAAGATTTCTTGCCTTTGAATTTTTGAGGTAATATTTTATATTATTTGCCATCCCCTCTCCCAACACATGTACTGTTTTTCACTCATTACACCCCGTTTGGATAGTTCTACAATTTATAACATTCATTTCAACTCCCCACTACCGAAAGAAACTTCACCTAGAATATGTACCTAAAGATGGTCCCTGATGTATTTTCACAGGAAGCTGAGTATTCAGTTGACCGAGGGGTAAGAGGCACTGGGACATCAAACTAGCAGAGAGAGCCCTCTGAAGAAACACTGGTCCTTTGGTGAAAGAGAACCTCCTGGCATATCGGGGGTTCTCTCACATCCTGATGCTCCCCAGCGAGTATAAGGGAAAAGTGGCCAAGAACTGACTACTGAATTCTGGAAACCAAAAAGAATAGCTTGTTTTTGACACATGCTTCAGTGCTAAGTGACTTGCCCTAGTGAAACTCCTGAATAGCTTTTTGTGGGCTCCTTGCATTTGAGAACATGTGACCATCGAAAGTTCAGAGAGTGCAGCAGGGACTAAGAAGATCAGGATGATGTAGAATAAACTTGAGTTATCCCAAGAAAGGCACCACCCCAAGAACCACAGACTTATCTCTATACTGAAGTGAGCATTGATGTGGTTGTTCAAGTTTCTGTTATATTATGAAAACAGGAGTAACATAAAATAGGATTTCAAAGTAGAGGCAAAATATGTAGCAATTTAAAACATTTACGACAGAGTCAGACAAATCTATGTTTGAAACCACATTAGCTGTATGACAAGTTAAATAACTTCTCCAAGACTCAGTTTTCTCATCTGTAAAATGGGCTTAATAATTTTATCTACCACAAAAGGTTTTTGTGAGGACTAATTGAGCTAATTAATGCTTATGAAATATTTAGCATGGTGGTTTCTGACACTGCACAGACTCAATAAATGGTGACTCTTGTTAATTATTATTCAAATCCCATGAAATCAGTTTGTGTTGCTTTCATGCAATGCAAACTCTTCTTGTGTGTCTTTATGTGTAATATAGACTGCTCTATTGCTAGAGTTATCTAGCAAGATAACTTAGGCTGGTGTAGTTAAATAAGAATTTACTATGTAAAAGTAAAGGAAAAAAACAAAACGTGGTAAATCATTAACTACTCCAATATGGTTTTATAGAAATGACATCCACAGAATACAGTATGATCTGATTGTTAGATATAAAAACATGATTATAAGAAATATTTTAAAATAACTGTGCTTCCCTAGTGGCGCAGTGGTTAAGAATCCGCCTGCCAATGCAGGGGACACGGGTTTGATCCCTGGTCCAGGAAGATCCCACATGCCGCGGAGCAACTAAGCCCGTGCGCCACAACTACTGAGCCTGCGCTCTAGAGCCTGCAAGCCACAACTACTGAGCCCACGTGCCTGGAGCCTGTGCTCTGCAACAAGAGAAGCCACCGCAATGAGAAGCCCGCACACTGCAATGAAGAGTTAGCCCCCGCTCGCCGCAGCTAGAGAAAGCCTGCATGCAGCAACGAATACCCAACACAGCCCAAAATAAATAAATTAAATTAATTTTTTAAAATATATATTACAATTAAAAAAATTTGTGTTTATACATATTTTGCTGGTTTCATACAATGACGCAGATTCTTCCTCTATGAATCAATAATTCTGGGAGGAAATTGTCAATGTTTATTTCAGTCTGATTGCCTTTGTTTTCAGACCTATAATACCCAGCCATAAAAATATGAGATTTTTCTATGAAAATTTCTATCAGGGAGAAAATATTTTTCATTGATTAATTTTATTCCCCATTAAAAGTCAATTAAATTAGCATTTTTAAAATGTAAATAGTTAAATTTATAATCAGAAATTATCAATGTGTTGGATATTTCTAATACCTTCATAAATGCAAAGTTAGGGACAAGCTTTCTCTTCTCTGTTTTATTATTATTTTTTAATAGATCTTTATTGGAGTATAATTGCTTCACAATACTGTGTTAGTTTCTGTTGTAAACCAGAGTGAATCAGCCGTATGCATACATATGTCCCCATATCCCCTCCCTCTTGAGCCTCCCTCCCACCCTCCCTATCCCAGCCCTCTAGGTCATCGCAAAGCACGGAGCTGATCTCCCTGTGCTATGCTGCTGCTTCCCAGTAAGGAGAACAACCCCAGCCAAAAGCACTCTCCCAAGCTACTGAGCTGAACATCCAGTTGTTAATTATTGAACATCTCCAAGATGTTCTGTAGGCACCCAAAGCTCAGCATGTATGGGGCAGGAGCCATTGGCTTCATTCTCAGATTGTGTTCTCACCATGTTTTCCCTCTCATCATTATAGAGCTACGGAAGCCAGAAACCTGGAAGACATCCTAAATTCCCCCTCACTGCCCCCTCTTCCAGTCGCTCTATTCCTTCTGGTTATCTTTCTGAGCTCTCATCTCCTCATCCTCATAGACAACATCCCAGTGCAGACTCTCATCTCTTATCAGGATTATGGTATTGGCCCCAACTCGATCAGTTTCTCCATCACTTCCAGAGGGAGCTGCCTTCAACACTAACTGCACTGCTGCTCAAGATTGTCCTCTGGCTCCTCTGACCTCGGAACAGGGCCCAAACTCGTCAGCATGGGTCTAAGGCTTTTTCTCTTTTCCTGCTTGGACCTAATATTAATCAATATAATGTATATGCTCTTTGGAAATTTGTCCATAACTGGAAGCTTCAGAGGATATTTAGATGTCGAAAGTAATCACTGTGTAGGTCCTTTATGTTTTGTGGTCAGAGTAGAAAGTGTAGAAATATGAATAATAAATGATCAAAAGAGATGGAATGCTTATAAAAATCAATAGATTTAATGGCTCTAAAATATTTCAGGATGTTAGCATTTGACACAAACAACATTGAAGGAAGCCTTATTTAATGGAAATTTTTGGCTCATTTATCAGTCTTCCTAATGTGTGACAAAGTGATATTGAAAGACTGAGGAAATAGACCTTGACAGACCTCAATGACGTACAGGCAGATAGAGGCTTAACGGAGTCTAAGCTTGAGATTTTTAAAAAGTTAATATATAGGAATTTAATAAATGTAATAAACTCTCTTCCTCTTCCTTCTGCCTCTTCCGTGTTTGACTGATTCTTACTCAACCTTCCTGTATAGATTTACATTCTCTAAGAAATCACTCCTGAAACCCCAAAGTCCAGGTTGAGGTCCCTCCTATACACTCCCTTTAAGTCCTATATTTATCCAACATGATACTTATCATGTTAGTTGCTGTCTCCTGAACTAGGCTATAAACTCTGGGTTGGCTGAGGTGATCGTTAGGCTTTTTGATGTATTTCCACAGAAAATGCATGTTTAATTAAAATTGCATGTAATAAACACCTTTAAATTCAGAATGAATAATCACTTTTCGGTTCAAGATGTTGTGTATCAAATAACATAATGAGGTCAGAGCCAGGCTGGTCATCTAACAGGGGCCCGAACTGCACAAAGTATGAAAATTTACTGAGGGTGGGCTTGTCCTGGCATAGTCACCAATCAGAAGCATTCCTTGGAGAAGAAAGTTGTGCTATTTTTTTGTCTTTAGATTTTATTTCATTTTCAATCATAGAGTTGAAACACAAGTGGATTCTAAGAACTAAGATCTAGTTATCTATTTTAATAGCCTAAGCCTTCAGTAAATATTGATTAATTCATTGATTGCTTGACTGGGGAGTCATGCAATCCAGATATACATCCTAAATAAACTCTTGCAGTTTTGCTCGAGTAGAAAGATGGTAAGATGTTCTTAATAGCATTATTTGTAAAAGGAAAAAAATTAGAATCAACTTAAATGACCATCAATAGATGGATGGATAAGAAAAAAAAGAATTCATGCAATGGAATACTATATTCAGGCAAAATTAGTGTATTAAATCTACATGTATTAGGAATAAGTCATGAAAAGATCATGTTAAGTGAAAAAAGCAAGTTCAAAAGAATAAAGTTTAATATTTATGTAAATTTAAAACCCTAAAACAACACTATTTGTTTTTTCTGTATACATATGTGGTAAAAGTAAAAATATGTGGTTGGGAGGTACATGTATTATTTTCAGTGTAATGATTACCTTTGGTGAGGGAAGCAGAGGAATAAGACTGGACGAAGGTTTAATGATACCTTAAAATACTTTGCTTCTTTAAAAAAGGTGTGAAACAAATATGGCAAAATGTTATATATTGGTTAAAGTTTGGTGATAGATACACTGATGTGTATTATGTTGTTCTGTGTACTTTTTAGTAAATTTAAATATTTCATAATTATTTCTTGAGTTACAGCAGAGAAAAATAAACCATAAGAGGGGAGCGCCTATTCAGTTTTAAAAATTAAAACTTTACCCATAGATGTTAGTTCAGCAGTGAGTTGAATAAAACATATGCTTTTGAGAGTCAAAGGGTTATTTAAGTCTCATTAGCAAATATTTATATCTCTAGGGAGGTCAGTTAGGCAGTAATAAATGATTTTGTTAGATAGAATGGAAAAGAATGTCTTTCTTCTTTGCAGAAATTTAAATATTTTTCCTAATTACCAAAGCAAAAGATGCTCAGAAATATAAGATAAGGGCGGGGGATCAACACATAATCCTGCCTCTTATAAATAAAATCTATAAACACAGATTTTCACTCATGCACATGCCTATATGCATACATGATTTAAAGGCATCTCTCTGTGCATACTGGTTTGCACTTACTATTATACGATGAACATTTTTTCTATGTTATTTAATTTTCTTTGACAGAAGATTTTTGGTAGCTGTGTAGAATTTCTTCATATGGACATGCTATAACTTACTTAACCAATTCCCTAGTACTGAATGTTTAAGAGGCTGCTAAGCTTAAGAAAAAGAAAAAGGTAATGATTTCCTGGTTCACTGGAAATAGTATGGTCTAGAATGTTTTCTAATTCAGCATTGTTTTCATCGAACCCCAACATGTAAACATATACATTGGATTTTTTTTCTAGCATAAGGAATCATCCAGTTGACAGACTAAATTTCCCAGCTACTTTCAGCATGTCTGATATCCAGGAGACAAAACCACTGTAGCATCCTGGCCAGCTCTTAGCATGTCTGGGACTTGGCATGCCTAGACTATGACTATATCCCCACAACGATTTTTACCTGCCTATTTTGGAGGTGAGGAAAATGAGTGTCACACTAAAAGTGCTCAAAATCAGACTCCTAGGAAATGACTAAACTGTTTAAATATTCTTAAATGAAATTATTTCCAAAACATTAATAATACAGACACTGGATGAGTTCTTTTAACCCTCACGACAACCCTCTATAATATATTTATTGAAATAAATTTCTAGGCCTAAGACGGAGCCACTTCTGCCCAGGGTGCCATGTCAGCAAAGTGAAATCTAGATAAATTTAGTGTCCCTGTAAATACTCTGCTTGACCAGAAATGCAGTATAACCAGTCAGCCAATCCTAAAACACCAAGTCAGCTCTTAGCTCTAGACATACTTCTTTGTTCTTTATTCTTTATCCTGTAAAAGCTTCCTGCCTTCTCATCTTGCAGTTCTTAGAATGGAGACTGTCCATTTCATGAGGTGTTAAATAAAATTTGTTTGTATCACCTAAATTGTCTTTAACTATTTTTTAACGTATTACATTAACATTCATGCTGAATGTTAGAAGAAACTGCTTTATGATTCCTTTAAGATAGACAATCACAAAATAGTCTTGTTTTCCTAATTGCCAAAAAAGACCTCTGAAACACAAACCTCTATGTTCATATATCCATGAAGATATGACAATAGTCTAGGCAAGAGACATGAACACAATGCACCATGGGGAACACAAGCAAGTAGAACTGAAGTGAGGCTAAATGCCATTAAGCAGCCGCGCTTAGTGAAATTCAGGCACTGTGGGGTCATGATTTGATTCCCTGTCAATGTCAGCATCACAATTCACTCTTTCAAGTTCAGTTAATATTGATGAGGTTATAAACACATGGCTTCCTCCCTTGAAATTATTTATCCATGCAAACACACCTCTCAATAGCCTAGCAACTCATCTGCCTTCTGCTTTCAAGGATAGATGTATCGCACATTCCGTTATATAAAAGGAATGATTCCGACACATCTTCTGCACATCCCTGTGAAGAAATAAATCCAGTTTTCCACCCAAGGTCAGTGCAAAAAACAATGTCCAACAATCAAGGACTTTTCTAAGTTATATTATTGTACTTTTATTATATATATATATATATATATATAATACTTTTGCTTGGACTGGGTCTTTTGAGGCAGGTCTATGTGTTCATGGGTCTGCTAGAGTACAGGTAACTCATGGGAGGAAGCCCCGTGTGTCACATAAAAGCTGGGCATGGCATTCCTTCGGTTACTACAATCTGTATAATCAGTGAGGGAGATACTACAATATTCTAGGTTAAAAAAAATAGCTAAGGCTTGAACTCTTGTCATGAATTCAATAGGTTAAAAACAAGAAAAGACAAGGCTTGATTAATTGGATGTGGAAGATGGTGGTGTTGGTAAGAGTGATGGGAGAGAAAAGGGCTGATCTGGGAGACTTGGTATGTGGTGATACCATTAACCAATTAAGAAATATAGGAGGGATTGTAGTGTTTCTGTGAGGGATATAAAGTTGAAGGCTGACAAGAAACATAATCATTATATGCACATTAATTTTGAGGTGCTTTTGGAGTATGCCTAGATTGGCCTCTTTCTGGTCTAAAATTCAGGGGGACTATAAAGGCTGGAAATATGTCCTGATGGTCTTAAGATAAGGTGTTAGTTAAAACTTTAAGTGTCAAAATTATTGCTCAGGGAGAATTTATAGACTAAACAGAGCAGAGGACCAAAAGAAGATCCCAGAGAAAATCCTGTATTTAAAGACACAGAGAAGGAATCCATGAAGGAGACTGATGGTCAAAGCTGAGGGCAGAGAAAGGGGAAAGTCAAAGAAGTGGAGAGTTTCAAGACTATATAATGATCAATAGCGGCAAACACAGCATAAACACTCCTTTAAGAAAAGGTTTGGAAAATATCTATTGAGTTTGGCAATATGGAAATTGGTGGGCTTTGCAAGGGCTGTTTGAGTGGAGGGTTCTGAGCGAAAGCCAGCTTGTATGGGTTTGGATTGAGTTATAAATAGGAAGTGAGAAAAGGAAGACAATGAGTGTGGAACACCCTTAAAAACGTTTCCTACAGGATTGAAAGAGGGCATTTGTTTTTCTTCTTTTTGACTTGGAAACATTTAAGCATACATACAGACTACAGAGAAACAACAGAGAGGAAGACATTGAAGGTATAGAAGTGATGGAGACAGCAGATGCAGTGACATACTGGATGGGGTGTCCTGATCCAGGCTTGGGTGCATTAGTGGGATGCACTGATTATTACTGTTTTTATTTTCTCACTAACCTACCATGACACCCTCTATTTACATGCCATTATCTATTCACATACTTTGGCAGGATCTGCAACCGACCCATCCGTTTGTGAGCCTTGATCTTCCAAGTTCTCAGGCAAAATCCCAGCAGAAGAAAAATGAAATGAACCTGGTGATTGGTGGCTGAAAGCAGAATCCAAACAGAAAGAATTCTCTATTTGGTTGTGTACTTCTTTCTTTATTGCTACACCAGCAATAAAGTGTCCTCATGATTGGGTTTTCCTCATCCAAAAGACAAGCTCAGTTATTAAAGGAACACAGCCACAAAATCTTCATGATAAGGTAGAGATTTCTGCAAAATCTAAGTGAATGAGCACATCTCCTGGACTTCCTGACTGGCTGAATTGAACTAGAGTACTTTTTAAGCCACTGCATTACACACACATATAAAGAGAACACACAAAGATATATTGTTCTCCTGGCCCTTAGGTGAAGTTCTGATATACCAATAACAAGCCATAGACACGTTCAAGCTAGCCTAAAGGCAGATATTAAAGTTTTGCCTTGGGTTTCCCTGGTGGCGCAGTGGTTGAGAGTCCGCCTGCCTATGCAGGGGACACGGGATCGTGACCCGGTGCGGGAAAATCGCACATGCCACGGAGCAGCTGGGCCCGTGAACCACGGCCGCTGAGTCTGCGCATCCGGAGCCTGTGCTCCGCAACGGGAGAGGCTCCAACAGTGAGAGGCCCGTGTACCGCAAAGAAACAAAAAACTTTTGCCTTTTTAATTTTCTAGTAAAATGCACAGTAGGCATTCTTACTCCATTCCTGACCCCCGGCCCATCTCTCAGACTCACTCCTCCACCTCCACGTGTGACCTCGAGGACAGAGGGTTAGACATGTGGTGAAGATGTCCTGCTATGCTTATTATGTGGTAGTTCTTACAAGCTGAAATTTTAACTCTTTGTCTTTTTACTGTATATAAAATTTAAAATGGTCATAATGTGAAAATAGCAACATCAAAACAGCCTGTGAGAATGTCATGTGACTTCCTTAGTTTCCTTTATCTTCTCCTCATTCCTAATAATCTCACCTTTTATCAATGTCCATCTCCTATTTCTCTTTTCCCATCTTTCTCTTCTGAAGTTCATAGCTGATATGACAATTTTTTTTATCCACTCCCTTTATCCCATAGCCAACTATCACTACTTTCCACAGCAGTTCTAGAAGCCTCTACTGAAGTAATCAGTCAATGTGTCAACCAACATTTATTGTTAAGCTCCAGGCATTATTATCCTGAAGTGTGGTAACACAAGGCTTCCAGGGCCAGCAACCATTGGCAGGTGTACCTGATCTCATTTTATTTTCTTGTGCTTGTCTTTACAGAGAACGCTACCAATAATTAACATCTCAGTCCTAAGCCCCAGAAACAGCATAAGGAATCAGATATGGGCAAGAAAGGTGCTCGTAGCATCAGAATGGCCTGGAATCCCATAGTGTTTAATAAGCAGAAACTTGGGAAACCTGATGTATCAACATGTTTGAATAACTTGTATCTGAAAAACAGTCAGAATTCATAGAAATTACAAGATACTGTATAAATCTTCCTCAAGTGCTGGAAGAAGTGTACTAGAATAGCAACTACCTAAGGAGCCCTGGAATGAATTCCTCCCCTTTATCATTCTTCACAAATGAACATCATTTGTTCTGGAAGCTATGATTAGCAAAGATATATTGCAGAGAACATATATTTTGTTGTTTCTTGATGTAGCCCTGAGATTTTGTCCTCCGCTTAAAATCCAAAAAAGAAAAAAGATATATGCAAAGACAAAAATGATGATGTAAGAGAAGAAACTTATAAGTAAAATAAGCAAGCCAACAACAAAAGCAACCAATCTATGGCTCTTTTGCTTCACAGAAATGAGTAAAGGACACACTTCGATTCATAGAGCGTCAGTCCCTGCAGATGCATATTCAAATCAACTTTAAATATCCAGTTCCTGTTACATTCAGCCCCTTTATTTCTGTAGGTTTTTCCTTCTTAATGATGGCACAGATGGACTCACAATTGGAGAGCACGTAAAAAGATTCTATGTCGCAGGTGAACTAGGAAAGCTGACCTGCCTTCCTCTGGGCTTGGTTGATCATTACCCTTGATCAAATAGAAAGCCACATGTTCCAGCTGCCCTTATGCCCTGGTTACCACAGTGAGAAAAAGAAAGAAGAGAAAGAGAGAGAAACAGAAAGAAGACTTGAGACAAGATAGATATCCTTATACAAATTTTCATATCATCTGAATACAAGCATGTTTTGTGCATCCAAATTCTTCATTTTTTCAAAGGAACATTTAAATGGAACGAAAGTGGCTCACAGTAAATCATTTACTCTTGCCGTGATGGAAATGATAATCTCCTGCAACAAATCAGACTTTGAAAATAAGGAATGTCATGTAACATGTACTTAGAAAAAAAGTCGAGATGCTGGGTTAGAAGTGAAGAAAAAAAGAGTGAGGGCTGAAAAGAAGGGATATGGAAAGAGAGGCAGAGAGTCATTATTCCTGCTGACTTCATATTGAATCCTTGTAGGGTGTAGACATTTGGTAGATATTTGGAGTTACATTAGATATTTTTGAAGGCAAACACTCTACAAAATGAGGTTTTCTTTCTTCCTCCAAAATGAGTTTTAAAACCTAGCACTCTGCTGAAACACATGGAAACATCTCGGTGTGGTAGAGGTTGGTGAAGCAGATTATAAATTAGTTTACATGATACCACATTCCTCTTGAAAACACACATTTTGAGGGGGGGGTATAAAAATAAATAAGAACACGTTAGGGAGGGGATTAGACCTCAAATTGTTGAGAGGAATTTTCCAGGAAATCGACAGGGTGGGGAAATTACTGGGGACTTTCTGTTTAACGATTTCCTCTAACAATTAAATTTTGTTGAGTACTATTACAATTAGAAGAAAATATAAAACATTTTGTACTATAATGTAGACACTATCAAGATTTAGATGTTGGTGATTATAGTTACAGTGGATATCCCAAAAAGTGTTGAATAGTTTGCTAGTGACCAGGGACTAATGTGTGTTTTCTGGAGAATTCTGCTACAGAGCAGGCCCTGCTTGAACTTGATGAACCAGATCTGTGGACAGAAAAACCCGGAATGCTTGCCTTGTTTTTAATGAATCTCTTTGCATTATCCCGTTTTGCTGGTTTCAAATCAAGGAGAAATGATAGGCGTTCTATTGGCTGAGAACAGATACGCACACAGGAAAATTTAGAGATATTGCTGCAGTTGCCCACGACAAGATGAAAACCAAAATATAGCAGATGATTTGTACCTTTCCAACTAAAACCAGAATTAAAATGATAGCTATTTAATTTGGACACGGAAAAGTTTTTAGAGAATGTGTTTCACAGAGGTAAATAAATAATCTTAGAATGTGAAAAGCTTTCAAATTTGAGTGACAAGAAGAGTGGGAATGAAGAGAGGGAGTGAGAAGCAACAAACCAGCCCTAGTGTGACATCACTCTGACCATGAGATTGCCTGTCTTAAAGATAAGTCCACCTGAGACTAACACAATATTGTAAATCAACTATCCTTCAAAAAAAAAAAAAAGTGTAACTTCTTTCAATTTTTAAAGGGAAGTGAAGCTGACAAAAGGCTTCAGTTTTATTCATTAACTTTACAAGATTAAAGACTAAGGTTTTTAAGTCTAGCAGGGAAGAAATATGGCTGGAACACAATGCCATTTTATCTGATACTCTGGGGCTGCTCAGCCAGGGAGGGACTTGACTACCGTGTAATGCACTGACCTAAACATGAGGATAAAAACTCAAAGTCCATTCTTCTGACATCAACAAAGGCATTTACTCGATTCTAATAGTTTAATTTCAAATTACAAAGAAAAAGGTTTTGCACTTTACGGCAACTTGAAGCCACATACGTCTTAGTAAAGATTACTAAGTTGTTAAAATGGCATCTTTCCTTGCATAGCTATTGGCCCAAGTGAAATCAGAATCTCTTCCCTAAGTCATGAAGATAGCAAAGTTCAACATGGGTTTTTACGATTTGTGTCACATGCCAGCAAGTTAACTCTCAGTCATCCGATTTCTATTATTTTGCTCAGTTTCAACAACTCAGGAAGGACGTGTTCCAGGAAGCATTGGAGCATATTTAGCTGCCTGCGTGTTATCAAGTCTTTCTCGCTGCTTCTTCAGATGAATCTATACTATTTTATGACGTATGCAATTGTTACTTAGTTGTTGCTGCTAAATTTGGTCTTTTTCAGGGAGATTTTGTAACTAGGATAAATAGATGCCTTTCATGCCATAGCTCATTTCTGGGACTCCTTGAAATAAGCATATCCCAGACTAAAGAGATGGCTTTCACTGTATCCATGGCTAGAAGGTAGCATTTCTTTAGCGTGGTATTGTCTGTGATCTGCCGTCTCTATGAAGAGCATGTGCAACTGGCTTTGTCAAATAGAGTCAGATAGGCTGACATCAAAGCTGAGGCCCCCGTAACTGGCTGACTGGCAAGATGAGCACCGCCAGAGAACAATTGGGTGGCTGACGCACAGCTGATGGGTTCCCGTGCTTTCTCTCACATCTGGTTTACCTCATTTTATCTACACTGATAAGAACAAGAAAAGTATCTGAACTGGACGAAGGCTAATGACAGCATATTATTAATACATTCACATAAAAATCTAAAGGATTACTTATAACTCCCCAAAGAGTATCAGATTGATCTTTAGGTTGTGATTTTTGTTGGCCACACACTTTTCCTTTCAGGAGTATTTTGAGGCTTTCCATCTCACCTCTTCCTACGTCCCATGCTCCAAGAGAAGGATTTTGCCCATAGCTAAAGGGGGCACCATTGATCTGTGGCTAAGGTATGGTGGGAGGTTAGATGCTGGTTCATAAAAGCACCTGTTTCTCAGCCTAGAGGATTGCCTACCCCACAGGGATTGTAAACCAGAGCAAGTTTTAAGAAAAATAGAAATTTCCCTATGATATTCAGGGTTCTAGAAAGTATTACTTTCTGAACTGATTATGGAATGTGAAATAGGATGGTTTTTATTCTGCAGAATGTGCAAGCAGTTAGAAATCCCCGTAGTTGCCACAATAATTTCCATTGCTCTGAAATTATTTTCCTCGTGTTAGCTTTAGTTCCTTTTTCAAGCCTACATATTTTTACATTTTTTCATAGATTTTCCATGAACTTTCTACCAATTAGAACAGTTACATATCCTAATGTGCTCCTGAATTATGAGTTTATGCAATACTTTTTTTTTGAAAATATAATCTTGTTTGTTTGTTTGTTTTAGCTGCACTGCTCAACTTGTGGGATCTTAGTTCCTCCACCAGAGATCGAACCTGGGCTCTTGGCAGTGAAAGCACAGAGTCCTAACCACTGGACTTCCAGGGAATTCTGCAATACTTTTTATAGGTACCTGAATTTGGGGTGATTATTATAAATATACTTATATATACTTATATTATAAATACTTATTTTAAGCTCATCATAACAAATGAAATATAAAATTATACATATGCATATATATATCTTCTTTTCCTAAAGATAAATAGGACAAATTTTATGAAGTTTTTGCTGGTCTTTTTATATCATTTTTAATCAGAACCACTGTATAAACATTCTCTCACATCCATGGTTTCAAGGATAAATGTCATCAGTGATACAACTCAACTGAATGCACACTCCTTAAGTCACTTTTATGTGCCTAGCACAGTGTGCTGCTATAGGTGAATTACTCTTCATCTTCCTTTTCATGGTAAAAAGGATCATTTACCTATGGACTGTCTGGCATAAGCATGGTTTTAATAACAGCTCCTATTAATATGGTCACAACAACTCCATAAAATTAAAAAACAGTCCTCAAGTTTGGCAGAGGATGAGTAAACTTGTAAAAGAAACCGGATGCTCTCAACTATACCTGAAGCTTCATGACCTCCGTGGCAACTCTCTTATGTTGGATTCCAATGTTCAACACGTAATCATCACATAATTACGGGGCTTTTGCCATAAAAATAAATCTACTGAGTGTCTGCTATGTGCCAGGCACTGTGCTAAGAAGGTTATGTGAGCTCCCTTTGGAAATCTTCACCTCAGCTGTATGAGGCAGGTACTCTTGTTAGATGAGAAAACTGTGTACTGGAGACATGAAGTGGGTTCTCCCAAAGTGACACATGAGTAAGCAGCAGAGCTAAGAGTTAAAGCTAGGCGCCCTGAGGTTACAGCTTGCATCCTGAGATCATAGGGCTCTGCTGAGGACTGACCATGTGCCCTGATCCCACCCACTCTCCCTTCTCCTCACCCCCTATTACATCCCTGTCCCAGGTCATAGTCAGCTATTGTTGGCTGGCCATGAGCTGCTTAGGAGGAATCTCTGAATTGGGCCTTTTGCTCAAAGTCTCCAAATTACTTGGAAAAAAAAAGAAGAAGAAGAAGAAGAAAAGAAAAGCTTTAGGTTAATACTGAATTTTGTGATAGTTGGCAATTATTTCCCTGTTTTGTTTCTCTCCCTAAATGGACATATATAATAGGTGTCAGCCAAAGAGAATTACAAAATTGCTCTAAAAGTCCACTATTAAACCACATATCTTGTTATTTTTATTGACAAAGTACACTGAAACTTAAAGCTGAGATGCCTCAAGAATCTGTTTTCAGGTAGATCAATTAATTGAGATAGAGACATTATTTTATTTATGCTTCCCACATGCCAGGCACTGTACCAGGTACTTTACCGCAGTATTTAACCACAACAACACTGTGACAGAGTACTTTTCTTTTCACTACTTTGTAGATGAAGGGACCTCAGGTTAGGGAGGTTAAGTAACTTCCCTAAGCCATGAGCTAAAAAGTGACAAGGCCATGACGTGGCCCCTGGTCTGACTCCAGCGTTCATATTTTCAAATTCCTTTTGCTACATTTCCTAAATGCAGAGGGGCAGTCTATGGTCATTCAGACATCACTCATGTCCCCTGTGTGTGTCGGAGGGAGTGAGACTGATCCCATGCTCTTTAAAAAGGTTTATCAGAGTGCAAATCAGCCCACTCTTCTGCCTCTTTTTCTTGGGAACAGAAACGCAGGGCCTTCTACAGATTCTACATCACTACAAAGCCAATGTATTTCATAAGCCGCTTATTTTAAAACTGTTTTCCCTTCCCTGAACATTCTGCTTGTGTTGCCTTACTTGCTGCAGTAAGCACCACGCTACCCATGGCAGACGCACACTCTTACGGTCCTGACAATACCGTGACAAGTTAGCAAGAAGAGTTTCCAGCACTATGAAACATAGACAAACCTGTCTTTAATATCACCCCACTCAGCCTCGAGTAAATTAATAATATCTCCACATGTAAAGAGGAAACAATATACCTTTGAAAAAGAACAGCAGGCAAGAAGGTACTTTCATCTGCATTTATTTTGAATTCTAAGACAAGCTTCCTTTTCCATCACTCACAGATAATTTCCTCCTTTTTTTCTATTGATATGCTAGTAAATCAAGGACCTAAAATCAGAACTCTGAAAGTAAAAAAAAAAAAAAAAGGCCACTGTAGATTTTTTTCCTTACCTTTAAAAAAAAAAAGGGTTTACCCTCTCACCACAACAGATGGTTTTAAAATGCAGTGATTACAAAATTCTGAAGGTAAAATGGTTTAATTACAAAGTCAATACTACCTCCAACCTGGGCTGAGTCTTTAGCGTAAAAACAACAGACGGAGCAGTGCAAACGCTAGGGCAATGTTTAACCAGAACTTTGCAGAGCTACTGCAGTAGGGTTTTCCATGGGGCCTTAGTAAACTACGGAACACATGATTCTGGGTTCCTATTCATTGAATGTCCTCAGAGGACGAAGAGTTATAGACATGAGTATCTATTTCACCGTGTAATATATGTAAACACACAAACAAGTCTGATGAGGCCTACTGGAACCCAGTATTATGAGATGGGGCTCAATTTCACCAAAAATGAGCAATTAGGAAAAGTTAAGAATATGCAAAAAAGGAGTTTGTCATAGGCATGAGTTTGCAATTCATTTTAAAAAGGACATCATTCTGAAATTACATGTTAGTAAGTCATTTTCCAAACATTAAATGGTCGGTTCGGGCTTACAACTCAAAGGAAAAGCAATGACACAGTAAGAAATGATTCAACTGCTAGATGTTTGTAGAGTTGTTGTTAGTTTTTATTTTTTTAATCTCACAAAAGGGCAAAATTTAAGGAGGATTTCTTTATAAAATTATCATCTTTTTTCCAAAACAGAAACGATTGGAGGACACAAAATATTATTTGTGGGTTAAATCTTGATTCTAATTAAATTTATAATATTGAAAAATAAAATCAGAGTGACTGGGGAAAGCTTTTCTATATGCTAGCAATACATTCAGACATAACAAATGACTCAATTAGTGAAATTATTTTCATTTTATCCATTAAATGGAATTTAGAACCATCCATGAAAACGTATGTAAAAGAAAATCACATGCATTTTCCTTAAACTGGTGTATTCTTGCTTCATATTCACTAAACATTTAATATAGGCAATTACAGGATAGTTGGGGTCACTGAGCTGAGCAGGTGTGGGAGGATCTAAACAGTTAAGTAAAATAAACATTTCTGATGGTCTTATCTCCGTACCTTCTGATCTTAATAAATGTCACCAGGATAACCTAAAACAACTCTTCCAGCAACTCTCTGCAGGGAATTAAAATCAGAAGCATTTGGTGATTTCTAATCTGTTCAGGTTGCTCTGGGAGGGAAAATGCCTCATTCCAGCAGAAAGTACCTGGGATTACATTCAACAACATTTGGAAATGTTGGTGTTGAGGTTAAAATGTGAAGAAAAGAGAAAGTAAAGGTAAATAAACACCCTGTTCTAAAAATAAAAATGGCTTAAAAGGTGTGATTTTTAAAATATGACATTAAGGCAAAGTAAGTACATTCTCAATCATAATTACCACACATTAATTTCACTTTGGGAGAAGTATTAAAATTTAATTACCTGAATTTCAGTAATAAGACATATCTAGTTGGTTACTGAATTTCACTCTCTGCCACAAGTTTTCTAAAAAGCCCTAAATAAGCAAAAGCTCTCAACTTCTAAGAGTCATTAATAAAATTAAGAAATTTTTTGGTAATGCTCAGTAATAAGTTCTTGAAAATCACACATTTGAAATTCATTCATTCACTCTCATTTCCTTCTTGATAGGCAACCATTCTAATACACTTAATGTGTAACTTAAAAAAAACCACTTTGTACTGTAATATCATAGAGAAATAGACCATTCCACTTATCCTAAGTGTACAGCTTGGGGAATTCTCACAAATTGAACACAACTGTGCAGTCAGTCCCAAGATCAGGAAGCAGACGTTGCTAGCACCCCACAAGCCTTTCTTGTGCCTGCTTCTAGTCACTATCAGCTCAGCGGGACCATTTTCCTGACTTCTGGCAGAAGAGGTTAACTTTGCTGGTTTTGTACATTACATAAACAGAACCATACTATTCGCACTTGTAGGTGTCTGGCTTCTTTAGTTCAATGTTGTGTTTTTAAGATTCATTCATGTTTTTGTGTAAATCGAAGATTGTTCATTCTTACTACTGTATGATATCACATTTTGTGACTCAACCACTGTTCATTTCCATTCTATTATTGATGGGCATTTGGGTAGGTTCTGGTTTTGCCCTTGCTAATAGGGTTGCTAAGAACCTTCTGTTTCATCTTTTGGTGAACACATGTCTATATTTCTGTCAGGCTTATGCCTAGGATTGGAACTGTAATTCACAGCATATATAATACATTCACCTTTAGTCAATATGGCCAAAGCCGTACCACAATGAGCTTTTGTGCTGAGCCCTTTGCTTCTATGTCCTTGTACAGTATGAATTATTATTTTGCATGCAAATGTTTTTATTCATATAAATGGCTTTCTGTTACATATCTCGTTCTGTTTCCTACTTTTTTCCCACTCAGGATTATGGATTTGGATTATGGATCGAGTCTGTTACTTCTAACTAGACACTACGCACAGGATGGATAGTGACATTTTTATTAACAACAGGGGAAAAGTTTCATCCAAAAAACACAATTCTAGAGGCCCACTGAAAACCAAGTTTTTAAAGACTATTTGATTCTGCGGGAAAAGAAGGACATAAAACTATAAAGTATGGCCCAAATTTTATTTTTAAATATATATATCTGAAAGGAAATATACCTGATATAAAGTGTTTACTATGATATAGGACTTAGGGTGCTTTTAAAATTTTTTTCCTGTATTATCCAAGGATATTATAGCCAAGAAAAGGTAAGTAAAAAAGAAAATATAAAACCTATGAGTACTGTCTTTACATGAGTTAAATGTTAGAAAACATTCTTACTTTTTATATCCTGATCATTTGTTTTTACATTATTGTTTCCATAATCATTATCTGTAGTTTGTGCAAAGTCTACTATTGTTGTCTCTTCAAATACTACCTTGTTTTAAATCTTTGTCTTTCCTCTCTATTTAGTTACTTTTATACTGCAACTTTCTTCATTAGAAAGGCCAACTGAAGTCAGCACATCCCTCTCTTCTCTAGGGAGCAGGCCTCTTCCTCCCAAAGCTAACAGTTGAGATTTTGTGTAGAGTAGAGTGTTATTATGAAAACTCTATATCCTGTAGTTTTCTTTTAAGACGTCTTTTCTCTTCTCAAACTTGTTTCTTAATTAACTCAATCATTATATCTAACCCACACTGAGAATATTTTAAATTATAATTGTTAGGGTTACTAAATAGAAACAGGGTCTCATACAAGACAGAGCTCTTCCAATTTTAACCCACATTAGCACCAAGGATTCATGTTACTCAATTTTGCTTCTACTTCAAACTGTCCTTTATTCTCGGCTACAAACAAAAATGTCAGTGGTCATTCTCTGAAGCAGCAACAAAACCCAATATTTAGTGTCAGAGAACTTCTTACAGTTTAGAAAGGACAGTAGCGATGATCTAATTCCAGTGATAACCTTTTCTTATGTTCACTTATTAACTAAATGATTATACCTAACCCACATAGGGAATACTTTAAATTTGGCTTCATCATGACTGTCATGAGCCTGAGGCACTTTTCTCTTTGTGGGCCCCTTTTTCCGTACAAAAATATTAAAAATTGAAAAGCTTGAAAATCCAATAAGATGGGGAAAGAGACAACAGAGATGAACTGGGGAAACCAGGACAAGGGATAGGACCAGAATGCTCCATCCACATGGCTGGCGAGGAAGAAGGCTCTCTCAGGAACTGTACCACATTTTTGCACCCCCTTCCTTGCCACATCCATATGGAAGTGCTCCGGGGAGCACTTCAAAGGCCACAAGCACCGTGCTCCCCAACTACCCTGCCTGCTTCCTTTCTCTCTCACAGCACATTTTCTGTCATGCCAGCTTATCCCCTCAGGCCCCAGTTCTCTGTATCTAGCAATCTGGAGGCTGGACAGTCATATAAATAAATAAATGTTCATTGAAGAAAGTGCTGTACAGGATGGGAGTCACCTCTTCATTCTTTATTCCTACTATGGTTAAACAAACAAACAAAACATGCCCTCGTGTTGACTTTGACTCTCTAGAACTGCCTGATCCGCCTTGGTTGTCTGACTTACTGGACCGACTAGAAATGAAAACTCTGGACAGAAAGGAGGGCCTCTTCCTTCTCACACACACTAAGGCGGCTGCCAGCCTCACCTGCACCCCAGGCTGAAATAGCACTGTATAGCACCTCTATATTTTTGATCCACTGAAAAATATCTTCAAAAGAGAATGCAATCCAAGGGTAAAGAAAGGAGACAACTTGTGCATTTTTAAGCCTTCTCTTGGTTAACAACTTTTGCTAATGATGGCGACAAAATTATTGGAGCCTGCAATAAGCCATCCAGTAGTCAAACAGGTCACCTTATGACCAGTATTAAGATTTAAATATCCTTTAAAATTAAACACTTTGGGGTTATTAATGTTTCCTTTCCTCTCAAAATTTTTGTGTTGAGAGGAGGTATGGGAGGAAATGTATTAGCAACAGTAGGATGTGAAGAATAACTCTAAGTACATTAAACATCTGTTGATGGAGCTATTAACACAGTTTGTAGATACCGCCACCTGGCCCTTATTCCATTTTGGTCAAACTTTAGTGCCTGAAAATATACTGTAGCAATCACGTTCCACTTCTATTAAATCTTTTACTACTGCATTAGGTGGAACGTAAGCCTCAATCAGTTCTCATGGACAGAAAAAACACCTACTTATGGTAAATGCCAATAAGAAAATGCCAAGGGTTAACCTTCACTTAGCATTCAAGCTGGCCGTGTAAGAGGAAGCCCTTAAAACAGCAAATGGAGAGAAAGGCAGCTAGAGTTTGTATAATCACGTTATTCAGGTGAGAGAATTTCAGCTCCTTCCTCTTTCACTTCTATAGGTTATTTCCAAATGCAGCATCAGATTTCTCATGGATAGGGAGCTAAATAAAAAAGGACCTCAAAAAAAGTCTCCATCTTCCTTGAATGTTAAGCCTGTACTGACTGTTCTTTTTCGGAAAAAGCATGTGAACAAGTGCTTGTCCTGAAGTCTCATGAGATTTAAAGAGTCCAAATAAAGGCATAAAAAATTTTCTGCTGAAAGGACAACTGACTTTCCTGATGTAAGACCACTCATCCCTGGTGTTCTATAAAACATGGTCTATAAGCTACAAAAGCATTCTTCCTCACTCTGCAACTGAACTTGGCTTCCTTGTCTGCTGGCTTCTCAGCTCCTCCTATATTACCATTTTCTTCATATACAAAGATACTCTACTTAAGAGATTCACCATGTTTGCAGAGGTGTTTCAAGGGATCTAAGGGACTGAAATTTCATTTTTAAGTTCCTCTATGATGTTTGTCTGCTTCCAGCTTGGCCATTGGAGATTTAAGGCCTCAGTCTATGAATGTTTATGGAATGATGGACTCAGTGATGATCCTGAGCTTTAAGAGAGACCACCGTGGGTCACCCTCACCCATGCTAACTGTTCTGTGCAACTGCCTCTGTAATTCCACATACCACAGATACGTAACGTTCCTTGAAATTGTTCATCTCAGCTCCAAAAAAAAATGTCCTCTTTCTGCTTCTTATGTGTCAACATGTCCTCTGTATTACCCATTAGATACTGTAGAACCCCATGGTCAAACGTCTGCCCCAATATTATGACTTAAGGATGTGTCTTGGCCCTAGTTCGATGCAGTTGGACTGGTTTATCAGTCATAGTCATATCAAAAGCACCTACTTTCCATTCTGTGAATGGATGGCATGTGTTGTGGTGACATTTAAGTCTTTGGAATTCTTGGACAATTCAATCTAGTTATTGCATTCGATTTCATTCTGTCTTCATTATGTAATTGGTGCTTTGATTTCTTTCTCTGTAAAATGAGGAAAATGATGCCTGGGTTACATATTTCATGGATGATAGATACAAATGGAAAAAGATATATATCTTGAAGCACAATATGATACGACTATTGACAGTGTTATCTCTCACCTTTCCCGTTCCCAAAGCCGTTACCCTAGTTTAGAAACCTTTTATGCCTTACCTACATTATCTCTATTCTGTCAATTTGAAAAAAAAGTTAAAAACAAAAAAATCCCTTTCTTTCCTCCTGCTGGCTGAAATACTACCGATTCTTGAAGAGTCAACTGACGTATTTTCCGCCCTAGAGACTTCCCAGTTCTCCCAGAACTGCTTACTTGCCATATTTTATATTAAACTGTTAGCTTCTGATAAGTCTGTCTCTTCACCTAAATTGTAAATTATTTGAGGGAAGAAGTCCTGTTTTTGGTTACCTTTTCTTCCTCCATCCACAGTACTTAGCATAATGCTTGAAAAACTAAAGTTTCGTGAAGAACTGAATCAATTGAATGAGGCTAGTGAAGAGACCTGGCTAGGAATACTATCATATTAAGACCAAAATACATGTCTTGCCAAATTCTGTGGCCAGTTCTTTTTATCTTCATATTCAGGGCCTCTTGGCAGTATTTGAAATGGCTGAGCACTTTCTTTTGTGAAGCACATTTTCCTGCCGGTTTTTAGGACACCACACTCTCCTTTTCCTTCCACTTTACTATTTCTCCAATTTATTTTCTGACTCCCCTTCCTCTGTTCACATCTAAACACTAGAACATCCCAGAATTCTGTCCTTAATCCTTCACCCTTTCTACTAACTCTCCCCAGATGATATCATCTTGTCTGATGCCAATAGACATCATTGATATGCCATCAATCCCAGGTTTATATCTCCAGCTCAGAGGGCTCCCCTGAATTCTGGACTTATATATCCGTTGTCTTTGAGATTCCACTAGGATGACCGATTTTCATCTTAAATTTAACATGCACAGTACAAAATTCTCGATTCTCTTTCACTCCTTCCCAAGTCTGGTTAGTCCCCCAGTCCCCACACCTCCTTCAATTTGATTAGGCCGAAAATCTAGCAGTCATCTTTCACTCCTCTCAATCCTTCAAAACTTACATCAAATCCATCAGCAAGGCCGGTGACCTCTACCTGCGAAACATATCTCCCCTCTGACCCCTTCTCTCCATCCCCACTGCTACAGTGCTAGTCCAAGCCTCCATCACCTCTTGCTTGGAAGAAGTGGTCTTCTAGCTTCCAACCTTTCCCCACAGTCTTTTCTTCACACTGGTGTCAAAGAAAACTGTTGAAAAGCGTAAGTCCCATCATGTAAATTAAACTCCTTCAAAGGTTTCCTATTGGATCAGAATATAATCTAAACTTTTCCCTCATCGTCTGCAAGGCTCTGAACTCCACCTAAGTCTGCCGGCTCATCTCTTGCACTTTCTCTCTGGAACGCTCCGCTCCTGCAAGGCGCTCTCATCATCAGCTGCTGGGGACACTCTTCCCTCAGATCATCGCATGGTGCCTCCTCATCATTCAGGTCTGGGCTCAACATCACCCTTGGAGCAACCTTCCCTGACCACTCTAACTATGGTAGCCTTGCCCCCCACACCCTATAGCCCTCTATCCCATTATTTTATTTTATAGTCTTACTAGAAATTATCAGGAATGTCAGGAATTATTCATTTACTCATTTTCACATTTAGTGTTTGCCTCCACCAACCCCTCTTTGTATCAGGAATTTATCCGTGTTCACTGTTGTAACCATAGTTTAGGATAATGCCTGGCCCATAGTGGATACACAACAAATATCTGTTGAATGACTGGAACATCTACATCATGTATTCATTTACCAAACAATCATTTAGCACCATCTGTGTACAGGCCCTGAATATGTGCTACTGATATAAGTGTGATAAAATAGGGCTCCTGGGACCTCCCTGGTGGCACAGTGGTTAAGACTCCGCGCTCCCAATGCTGCGGGCCTGGGTTCAATCCCTGGTCAGGGAACTAGATCCTGCATGCATGCCGCAACTAAGTGTTCGCATGCCACAACTAAGGAGCCTGCCTGCCACAGCTAAGACCTGGTGCAACCAAATAAAAAATATATATATATTAAAAAAAAATTAAGGTTCCTGTCTTCAAGAGGAGTAGAGGAGACAATGAGGGACAGGCCTGTCCCTGAGGGACAGGCGGGAGCCACAGGAGCATCTAGGTGAGGTGTGCAACAAAGACCCGGGGTGTCTGTAGGAGGTTCGGGAAAAGACTTTGTGAAAGAGAGTGTATTAGGTTTCTACTGCTGTCATAGAAAATTACCACAAATTTAGCATCTTAAAACAGCATCTATTTATTATCTTATAGTTCTAGAGATCAAAATTCCCACTGGGCTCAGCTGGGTCTCAGCTTACAGTCTCACAGGTCAGCAGGGCAGTGTTCATTTCTGGAGGCTCTGGGGGTAACGTGGTTTTTCAGTTCATTCAAATTGGCCAAATTCAGTTTCTTGTGGTTGTAGGACTGAGGTTAGTATTTCCTCGCTGGCTGTCATTTAGGGGCTGGTCTTTGTTCCTAGGAACTACTCACAGTTCTTCTCAAGCTTTCCCTGTAACCTGCCTTCAGTCATGGGGCGTCAGATGTCTCTCACACTTTGAGTCTCTGCAACTTCCTCTTCTGTTGCATCCCTCTTATGCCTCCAGTCAGGGAAAGTTCTCCGCTTTTAAGTTCTGGTGATTACAGGGGGCCCATCTGCATAATCCAGGATAACCTCCCTATTGTACAGTGTGTACTGTAAATTGTCTCTGTAAAATCACGTTTGGCAAGTATAACAGCATAGTTACAGTTTCTGGGGATTAGGATATAGACATCTTTGCGGAGGCATTGTTCTGCCTACCAGTAGAGTAGATGACTAATCTAAATCTTTCAGATTAATTAGGAGTTTTCTAGGCAAGAAAAGTGAGAACATTCCAAACAATGGTAAAAAAACAGAGAATCACAAAATCCTTGCCAGTCATCCCATCGCTAGAACACTGGGATGTCAGTATGCATGGGAAAGGTGTAGGACAAAACATAAGGCTAGAGAGGTGGGAAGAACATAGATATCGAAGGCGTTGTGTACAACATGGAGGAGTTTGGACTGTATCACAAGGTCAACCAGGAGCCATCAAGGGCTTCTGAGGTTGGCAGCTTATGATGGGATTTAGGGAGAATAGCCATTCCAGACAAGACTGGGTTTGCTGTAAGAGCAGAGGAACTTGCATGTAAAACCAAGTGAACACTTCTGTGACCCAACAAGTGAGGAAGAGGAAGTGGCTGATGGTGCAAAAAACTGTGTGAAATGCTCCAGGTTGCCTGGGAAGGCTCAAGTGCTCTGATTTCCTACTTCTTGGTAAGGATCATGAAAGGATCCTCAATCCCAAATTATCTCAGTCACATATGTCACATATTATACCATAGTTATAGGTATATAGTACAAAAATAATGCATCTGTACAATTATATGCATAAAATTTTACACATATGTATTATATATTATATATAATTTAAAATTGTATAATTTTATAAATACCTTTATAATATAGTAAAAATTTACTCTGAATCATCTGGATGTTCACTCTCTAATCAAGATTGTCTGATCCAATTGGATTTTGGTGCCTACAGCTGAGTGCATGTATATGATTCCATGGTCTAAGTCTTAAGGAGAAAAGAGCAAAAGCAGACCCATATGTTTTATTCACGCTAAGTGAAGGCCAAATGGTCTGTGCTTGCTGTCTGAATAACAGTATCACAGTAGAACAGAGAACAGAAGTGATGGGAGATTGAGTCTCAACAGTGAGGGAATGCCCAGCACAAAACCCACACCCAGCAGTCAGCATCATTTTGTGTTTCAAATAGACAGTTTCAGCAAAACAAAACCATCTGCTATATTAAATTGAATACTAATATGAATAGTGTTGGTTTTGTTTACATATAGTTTGAAATTTCATTTTGTTTAATAAGGTTTATATCTAGTTTTGTAGGTCTATATATATGTGAGATTATTATATATAAAATTGATTTAACACTGGGGATGGAATCCATAAGAATAATTTTTATTTGTAATTCAAATTTCAGAAATGCAACTCTATTGTTTTAGTTATTTGATTGCTACCCTCCACAGGACAGGTGATTATATTCCAGTCATGAAATTGAGGAGAAGGTGGGGGAGAAGCAGGATTACTTAGAGAATTGTAGTATTAAAACATTTCTGATTTTGAAAGAAATTATCCAGCTTCACAGGGGTTTTCATCTATTCTGAAGAGTTCTATACTACAAGCATGCATATTTCTCTTTGTTTTGCTATATGTTAATTGCATTTTTATATAGGAATGAAAACCTATAATTTTTTATAATGAAAAATCTATATCTATTTTTGTGCTAACGCTCCTTTTTAGAATATTAAAACTTTAAGAATTAAAAGGACTGTTAAATTCAACTCCATCACAAACACACAAACACACACACACACATACCTGTCAAAGAAAACAACAGCAACAAGGACTAGAGGAACTGAATGGCTTGTAACACAACTTTCAGCACTTTATGTTTTCTGTGTCTTAGACCCAGATTACAAGTCAGGCCTGCTTATGACCTGTGCCTACAGTGCCTTATACTTCTTCATCCAGCTCAGAGCAACTGAAATGTCCAAGGTCTGTCTCCCCCACTGGACTCAGCTCTGCAAAGATAGGGATCTCTTATGCCTGATTCCTGCTGTATCCACATTGTTGAGCACATTTTTATTGAGAAGGAGAGGAGGAGAAAAGGAAGGGCAGAGGAATGAGATGAATGGATGGATGGATGGATGGATTGTTTGAAGGAAGGAAGGAAGGGAAGAAGGAAGGAAGGAAGGGAGGGAGGAAAGAAGAAAAGAAGGGATGGAGGGAGGGAGGAAGCAGGAGAGAAGGAGGAAAAGAAGGGAAGGAGAAAGAGGTCTAGTTCAGGTCTCTAAACTCCCAGTCTACTCATTCTTCTATACCATACTCATGCAAAACCGTAAATCTACATTTTTTTCAGGATTTACACTTGAGATTACAATCCTGCTGTCATACCAAAAGGCCCACAAGAATAGAAGCCAGCTTATCATGATCCCATAATTGAAGAAAGCCCCTTGGAAGCAAAGGACCACGTATATTTTACTAAAACTATATTCTCAAGCCTAGCGCAATGTCTGGCATATAGTATCGTCTCAAAAAATATTTACTGGATAAATGTGTGTAGGCATCAGGGGAAGGACTAAGGAAAAATGTTGCAGCTCATCCAAAAACACTTGACTCAGTAAAGCAATACGTCTGTTTATTTTTACAAGAAAATCAAAACACCTCCTCAGCAAATGGATTACAGGAAAAGTGTCTTGAATCTGATGTTGCAAGATGAGAATTTCCATTTATAAGGAGGATACAAATAGAGGGAATTAATCAGAGTGGGAAGAAAATCAAGTTAAATGTTTTAGTAAAACATTAGAGAAAGAAACTTGTTTCCTCTATAATAAAGATTAGACAGTTGATAAGCTCCTCAAGAGGACATAATGATCTCTCCCAGCGGGATCAAGTATATAGAAACTGCCCCAAGAATGAATGACTGTTCTTAACCAGTTGTGTTGCCCAAGGTCACGTGCAGATGCTGCAGACCCAGCAAGTGTAATAAAAAAAAAAATATCAGTGGAAAAAGCAAGCAATAGGTAAGGCTGGAGAAACAGTCAGGGAATCTTGTAGGGGGTCGGTAGTGGGATGAGGGATCGCAATTATTGCAGCGTGGAGTGGCGAACAGGGCCCAGGCTTTGGAACTGGTAGACTTGGATGGGGACACTCACCAGCTACTTGACTTTGGACGGGTTACTTATCCTCTTCAAGCTTCACTTTTTGGATGTAAAATAAAGGCAATGCTATTTGCATTAGAGTTAATGTGTATATAGTTGCTGGCATGCAATAGGTACTCAATGAGTGGTATTTAAAATTATCATCATCATCATCATCATCATCATTCTAGTATCAAGGACCTCTGAACATACAGAGTAAAAAAACGGTTGCACGACTTCACTTTTGCATTTCTAACAAACTCCTAGGTGAAACCAATGGGGCTGCTCCATGGACCACACTTTGAGAAACCAGGTTGGACCCTTTCAGAACCTCTGGCTCTCCTCTAGAACTGCAGCTCCACAAGTTCTCCAAGTGATTCCTGTGTACACTGAAGTCTGAGATGCGCTAATCTAGAGTATAGAGTTTCTGATGCAAGGCGGTGGGCGGGGTGGGGGGAGTCTTTCTATAAAAGAAACTGTGAGGACTAATTTACATTGCTCTAAATAATAACAACAATATGCTTTTAATGGGACACATTGTCCAGAATTTTCTTCCCGAGTTCTATGGGAAGAATGGCCAACTGAGGATGTAGCTGATGCCCAAGAGGGGTTAATCCACCTTCACGCTCACCGGGGAAGCTAAGCTGGTGCCCATCTCCCTTGCTTTTTATAGAATGAAGATTTGGTAGAGCTGGGCTGGTGTGTTCTTAGAATGTCATCAGCAAGGCCAAAGCAGATCAGCTGTTACCATGGTCCCTTAAGCCTTTCTTTCTGTGGTTTGGTTCATCTTCAGAGGCAGCAAGTGGAAAAGGCACTAATGCCTCATCCTGTCCACCAGAGCTAACTGTCCCGCAGCTTTGCACAAAAGGCACCCACTGTAGCCTTGCCTTTGCTCTATCCTCAAGCTTTGTCATGGGGGCGTGTAAAGGGGATAGCTGGTTGGAAACAGCAGAGTCCGTTTTCCTGTCTGAGGCTCTGTCCTTAACCTAAAGTGGGCAGCACAGAAATGTATAATGGCTCCTACCTCACCACTGACCAGGCTTTGAGAAAATGGAAATAGAGAAGGAAAAATGGTATGGGAAAACTAAATAAAGGGAGAGAATTTAAAGGAAATTTCTAGCTCTGAAGAGGTGGATGGACCTAGAGTCTGTCATACAGAGTGAAGTAAGTCAGAAAGAGAAAAACAAATACCGTATGCTAAAACATATATATGGAATTTAAAAATATGGTACTGATGGACCTAGTGGCAGGTCAGGAATGCAGACGTAGAGAATGGACTTGAGGACACAGTGGGGGAAGGGTAAGCTGGAAAGAAGTGAGAGAGTGGCATGGACATATATCCACTACCAAATGTAAAATAGATAGCTAGTGGGAAGCAGCCGCATAGCACAAGGATATCAGCTCTGTGCTTTGTGTCCACCTAGAGGGGTGGGATAGGGAGGGTGGGAGGGAGACGCAAGAGGGAGAGGATATGGAGATATATGTATACGTATAGTTGATTCACTTTGTTGTACAGCAGAAACTAATGCAACACTGTAAAGCAATTATACCCCAATAAAGATGTAAATAATAATAATAACTTAAAAATCATATAAAAGGAGACTCTTGGCTTCATGTCCCCTGGTTCCAAATTACAAGAATCTTTCTATGACGGTGGGGTTAGGACTAAATAGGATCTGCTTATGTATACTCACTTATCAACCTGGAGCTCCAGGGTCCGTAAAATAAAGGTGGAGGAGGAAACAGTCAGGCTCTTAAAGGAACAGTGTGTCTAAATACAATCTATCTGATTGAAGCAGCTTCGTCCTCTTTTGGGTCTGCAAATCCATGGTCACTGCTCCCTCTGCTGGATCTACCAGAGTATATTGCCTGATTTATAAATTCCAAATCCGTCATTCATTCAATCGGCCCTCTGTGAACCTAGCAACTGCTTTGAAGTGCAAAACGACATTTTGATGGGATGGGGGAGAACAAAGCCAGCTTACAATTTCCTGATAGTTTGTTACTGGATGAAGAAAAAAAAAGCAGCATAATTTATTTTCCACAGGAAAGAAAAATATAAGCAAAAGGCCCTAGGTGGAGACATCTTTTAAATATTTAGTATTGCTATAAAAATAGTCCTAGAAAGGATGAATAAATATTCTCCATGTGCTAGAGAAGCAATATGAATGCAATTTCCTCTCCTCTTTTTCTTCCCCACCAATCCCGCAGCAAGGATAGTAAGTGGGCCCTTCCTCCTCATGGCAAATGGAAATACTATTGGCATACTGGCTTCAACGGCATGTACTGCATTATTTAAAAGGACTTGCAGAGAAAAACAGTAAGAATGAACAGCTTACCACGGACACAACATAATCTACTAAAAACATTTCCCTCTTTCTACCTTCTTTCTTGTTCTCCATTTCTAAGTAGTTTGTGAGGAACACCCCTCCCCAATCTACCTCACCTTAGTGAGGAAGCTTTTTTTTATTGGATACTTTTAAAAACTTTAACTTCAAACCTATACAAAAGTGGAAAAAAATAGTACTCGCCTTCATGTACTTACCACACAGCTTCCACAATTATCAACACATGGCCAATCCTGTGTCTGCACCCCTAACAGCATCCCCTTCTCCTATTATTGTCAAGTAAATTTCACACATTTTAATTCATTCACAAATGCTTCAGTATTTGTTCTAAAAGATAAGGACTATTTATGACCATATAATATCATCATTATACCTAAAAATTAATAAATTCTTAATACTGAATATCCAGTAAATGTTTAAATTCCAATTGCCCATAAATGTCATTAATTTTTTAATAATTTGCTTGTTTGAATTAAGTTCCAAATAAGGTCCTCGCATTGTGTTTGGTTGATAATGTCTTTTAAGGTATTTTAATCAACAGATTCCTCTTCCGACTCTTCCTTTTCCTGCAGTTTATTTTTAATGAAACCAGGTTGTTTGTCCTATAGAATTTCCTCCATTCTGAATTTTGCTGATTGCGTCTCTGTGATATAGCTTCATAAGTTTGGGCTTCAGTATATTGGTAATTGGACCTAGAGTTTTGCCAGATTTAGGTTCTTTTTTTTTTTTTTTTGAGCAATACTGCTTCATAGGCAGTGTGTTCTTCCATCCAGAGGCATCTAATGTCTGGTTGTCACTCCTTTTGTCCTGTTAGCAGCTACTGATGCTCAATGCCTAAAACATTAATTCACTGTGATATTCTAATTATATACTTTCTTCATTTAACTGGAATACTTCTAGAGAAGTATACTTGTATTTGGTTATCCGGTGATATAGTTTCCATAGGAAAGGCAAAATAAATGACTGATTCTCTTTATTTGCAAGTTATCAAAATAATGAGTTGGGTTCCCTAAAATGCTCCAAAGGTGACAGATTAGTTTTGTTTCTAGCCATGTGTTCTTAAATAACCTCTAAGGCTGGTCTTGGAATGGTTGGGTTTTGACACAATTCATAGGTTACCAGAAATTAATTATAAATTTGCTTTTTTAATTATTCTCATTCTACCATTTTTTACAGTGATATAAGTTTTCAATCTTTTAGTTGGATAGGTCTCCTCTTTCATCTAGCTTGGGTTTACCTGTTCTTTTTTGAGTATCCTTGAACACTTATTCATAATCATACTCTCTCTCGGTCTCACACATAAGCCTACTCACTCATTTATTTATTTGTCATCCATTAAACAATGTCCATTGAGGGCCCACTATGTGCCAGGCATTGGCACATACAAAAATCGCTTTCTTCTTGGAATTACATTCCAAAGGGGAAGACAGGAATCACAGACACAAACAGAGAGACACAGACACAGACACAGACACACACACACACACACACACACACACCCCTACCTCGTGATAAAAAAGCTCCCATTCCTGTTTTCAGTTTCAACGCCATCCTTCCAGTTTTTTTTTGTGTTTTTTTTTTTTTTTTGCGGTATGCGGGCCTCTCACTGTTGTAGCCTCTCCCGTTGTGGAGCACAGGCTCCGGACGCGCAGGCTCAGTGGCCATGGCTCCCGGGCCCAGCCGCTCCGCGGCACGTGGGATTCTCCCGGACCGGGGCACGAACCTGTGTCCCCTACATCGGCAGGTGGACTCTCAACCACTGCGCCACCAGGGAAGCCCCATCCTTCCAGTTTTGTTTGCCTTTCTTCCCATGAAGGTTGGCATCAGTTTTAAAGCCTTCTTAGTTATAGGAATGAAGATGTGTTTTGGTTGGAAGTTCTCAGGAAGAGCGGCTCCTGCAACTGTGAATGTATGTGTGTTTCTGCATGCATGTTTCACATGCTGCTGTGCCCATGTGGTGACCTAGCTCATGATTAATCAGGGAAAATTTTGGACTAGAAACCGTGTCTCTGACAATGGCACTGCAGAACAGATGACAGAGACTAGTGATCACTGGTATGCTAAATGCTCTGGGGCAGGGGTACAACTTTTTTTTATTGGAAATACTTTATTTCTGTGCCTCAACTAGCATTTCTTAACACGATGCATATTTGAATCTCCTGGGGAGCTTATATAAACGACTCATGCCAGGCCATAGGTGAATAAATCAGAATCTTCATCAGGTGGTGGGAATGGGGATTGTTTTACAAACTTCTCAGATGATTCCAATATGCAACCAGGATTGAAAACAGAAGCCTAAATTAACAGGTTTTGTGCTAGGTAATGAGAGTAAAGAGTAAATAAGGCAAGTTCTCCAATACTGTCAGTAGAGGGCAACATGGCCCCAATTATTAAATAATCCAAACTCATTGATGTCTCATTGGGCTAGCCCGATAGATTTTTTCAGCATTTTAAATTAAATATGCTGCTTTCATAAAACTGTGATTTTGGTTCCAGAGCTATATAAGCTTTAACTATATTTTATAACTGAATAAAATTTCAATTAATTTAGAAATTAAACAACGAATTCAGCTATTTCAACAATACTGAGAGGTCATTTTTTAAACTACAGATGAAAAAAATTTGAAATGCAGCCAGAATAAATAACATTTAGGTTTTGATAAAAGGGAATATATTTCTGGATTTGGTAAATTATTTATTTTTAATTTAAATAACATGGGTTGTCAGCATGACTGATTTTCAGCCTAAAGGCTCAAACTAAAAATTTGACAAGAAGATCTGGAAAGAATTCCTAGGAATGTATTTCACAAAGCTGCATTAGTGTCAGAATAACCAACAAATGTTTGCTGTACTAATTAGATTCAGCAGATGGGAGAATTCTTGAGTCAATAACCCAGCCCTATTTTATATAAAGATTCTGATTTATCTGAAACATAACAATACATGCTATTTTTAAACGGCCTTTACATCCACCTTGTATTTAGTGCGAGTGGGGCCCAGTTATAATGCGGTAGAGAGTGCAGCCCATCTGATAAAGATTAGGTTGAAAGTGATTATTCCCTAAATCTTCTTCGGGAGCAGGGGTGTTGGGCATCTACTGCTTGAGAAGTAGTATTAGGCGTACTTACACACAGATTTTATGACACCAAATGGGGCTTCCTTCCCTCCTACCTTCACTCATTGTCAATATATAATAATTTTAAAAAGTAGACTCGCTTCCAAGAACTAAAGAGTCCCACAATAAAAGTCTAAAGATCAAAGGCCTCATTTTGTGATGGAACCTGTTATCCGCCTTATTGCTCTGTACTTTATCACATTTTGGTACCATTTCAGGTGAATACTGACTAAATCTAGTTGTGTGAAGAATTAATATAGCCAAGTCCAGTAACATGAACACTTTCTCATATTCATATTTGTACATATGTAGTTATTTGCATATAGAAAACATCCTCATCTATAAACATAGGTATGTAAACACCCCCATACCCTCTTTACCCATTGACATTGGATTTCAATAAAATCATGTTTCTATTAAAATTTCAGTTCCATCCATAGACTACACCGAAAAACTCTCATTAATGTAAAAATGATCACTCAACAATATAGCCTCAAATTTCCCATACACTGCAGTTCGTTTACTTCAGAAGTCTTGACGTATGCAAGCAAGGCTTGAGATGTCTTACTACATCCCTACAGCACTTGAACTACACAGATAGATCATCAACTAGTCATATCCACATTTATTTGGTGGAAAGTTGTT
The DNA here is from genome assembly GCF_964374135.1 of Grampus griseus. Classification (NCBI taxonomy): domain Eukaryota; kingdom Metazoa; phylum Chordata; class Mammalia; order Artiodactyla; family Delphinidae; genus Grampus; species Grampus griseus. The sequence goes on from NC_139007.1 coordinate 45,857,605, forward strand.
TAAAGCACAATAAGAAACGTAGCAACCATCAAAGGCAGCTTCCTTCTTATAAATAATATCTTGTCTTCTTAAGCAATATAACTTTGTACTTGATGCCTCTAGTGGAAATACTTTTTATCTCGAGAGATGCCAAATTTACTGTCTCTGTACATGTGACACTCACGCTTTAGCTTGTGTAAATGAACACAAGATAAAGTCCGGTACTAACAGACAGAAGAGACTTCCACAGAAGGGTACAAGGAGGGTGAGCACTTGCCACTCCCAAGTCTGCTGGTCTCTTTTCCTATAGTCATGGAAGCTGTTGGTCATTTTGCTTTAGTGGGCAAGAGTCAACTGACTCCCCACTCCCTGTGCCACAGGCCTGCAAGCTTAGGATGGAAAACAATTTCGACATTCACCACTTGGACTCCCGCCCCTAGCAAGCACATTTGTTGTTCATACATGGTCTTTTGGCTGCCTTCTCTCCCAGCCATCTGTTAAGAGAGGCATTGTGCCTGCTCAGATGGGATGGTGCCACTATTTCCAAGAGACTCTCACAAAAGACGTGTGTCTTAACTACCTTGACTTCACAAAGTTCAAAATACATTTACTGACTGGAATTGCATTTTAAAACCCCACAGAGCTGAGTGGTGAAGGACTGAATTCTGTGTCCAGATGGATTGTGAGATTCCCAAAAGAATTATTCAAGACTTACTTTCAACGGTGGACAATGAAATCGAATGCTGCATTTTCCATGATTGAACACGGGATATAAATACAGCTGCACACATCACTGCTTTCTCCTTCATGTGACCAGTTCTGAGCAAACAGCGACTATACACCTGTTATCCCCTCATCCTCAGGGCTACACATGTCATCAATTCACAGAGATTGTTTATACACTTGGAATATTTGATTTGCGTGTGATTGATTATGGCCCAGTCCGTGTGAGCCCCAACTGTCATTAGCAAGGCTGTAGTGGTGATACTAGATTTACTCTATGAAACCCACCAGGACAGAGATTGCCTTTCCAAAGAGGGTTGGGTTGAGCTTTTTGCACCTTTCAGCTAGTACATTTTCAAGTTCATCATTTCCCCTCAAGGTTTAAATGTGCCTCTTACCAGATTTTTATGCATCTCAGAGTTGGAGTTTGAGCCCACCTCCAGGTCTCTGTCAAGTTTCATCTTTCCACTAGATAGGTCACCATGTATTGCAGCCAACTTGTGTATCCTTCTGCATTTGTCTGATGGTCACTTCACGTATCCACACCTGGATCGGAAAGCAAAGGTAATTTGGGATGCAAGCCTAACAAAGCCAGCCAAACACCACCTGAATGAGCTCTAACTCTGAATCAGACAATAAATATTGTTGTGCATATGAATACCACCAAATTTCACCACTTATAAGTCTTTTCCTCTAAAATTCTACTTAGAAAAGTAATAATTTCTTAACTGAACGCTAACATTAAAAGAATTACCTAGGGCTTCCCTGGTGGCGCAGTGGTTGAGAGTCCGCCTGCCGATGCTGGGGACACGGGTTCGTGCCCCGGCCCGGGAAGATCCCACATGCCGCGGAGCGGCTGGGCCCGTGAGCCATGGCCGCCGAGTCTCTGCGTCCGGAGCCTGTGCTCCGCAACGGGAGAGGCCACAACAGTGAGAGGCCCGCGTACCGCAAAAAAAAAAAAAAAAAAAAAAAGAATTACCTAAAACTACACTTTTTTAAAAAAAAAAAGATTACCAAATTTATAGTATCATGCTCCTGCTCGACTAAATAAATATTAGAAATTTGATTTTATGTAGAAAATGGCATTTATAGAATGTCCCCCCCCCCCCAAAGGATGTAAGTGATGAAAATAAACTATCTCACTTGATTCAGAGAGGATTTTGTCCAGATGATGGGCATCTTTGAGTGAAGTGGTTATATTGTGTGTGAGGAACATTCTGCACAGGGTGGCAGGTGAGGTAATAAAAACCCAGAAGAGGGATAATTTGGATGCAAAGGGCAAACAGCAGAAGGAAGCTCTCATGAGCTGAACAGTGGTAATGGGATGGGGAACACAATGATACGAGCCCACTGAATCAGTCAGGGGTGTGTAATAGGGGCCTTGTAACTGAGGATAAGGAATCTGACCTTAAAGCCCAGTGTGATGGGAAAGTCACAATGGTCCCACGAACTGGGTTGTGGTGTGGTAATCTGGCCCAAGGCTTAGGTGGAATGTAGCCTAAAGAATCAGTCACAGCGGGACAGGACCTAGGAAGGCTGACAGCTGACTGCAAACCTGAGGTGTTCTAGCTAGAGATAGGTGAGTAACTGCCACTGAGTCCAGCTCTGTGAGAAGCAACATGCATACCTTATCCATCATTGTATTTCCAGAATCGAACACAAAGCCTAGTGTATAGTAAGTGCTCAATAAATATGGTGGATCACGTGAGGGAGAAGATAAAGTTTTGTGTGATGGTTTGAAGAAAAGAGCACCAACACTTGGCAATGGAATGGCAGTCATGTATGAATGACAATTATTATTCCAAAGCTTCTTGACTGAGGACTAGAGCTGGATTTACAAAAAGCCACATAAGCTTAAACTTCAGGGCCCCTCCCTGGTACAGGCCCCTTCCCAGATTCTGGGAGTGACTCTAGCAATGTGTATATGTCATCAGTTTTTGTAAAATTATCGAAAGGAGGACATTTGAACAACAATAGATAAGACTGCTATCCTTTTCCTCATTGACTTTCCCTCAGTCACTCCTACTTTCATGCTGGGGATGGTATTGTAGAGTAGCTGTGAGCCTTTTGGGAATCTGGCTAACAGGAAGCTGAATTGAAGAAATAATTTCAGTTTAATGAGATCCAGTTATATGGTTTTCAGCCCTTTTTGAGTGTAGCTAAGCCCTAGATACTCCTTTTGCTACTATGACAACTCACCTGGTGCTGTGACACAGAGGGACAGGAATAGAGAAAATATCAAAATCGTTTACTGTCAGAGACAATTCTCTGACTGTGTCCTACAAGGCCAGTCCCCAGTCTTGGGTGGAGGAGTAGCAAGGTTTGAATTGTTTGGAGGTAGAATCTAGTTATAGAAAGCTTTTCCTCTTATCCAATTTTCATTAACACCTCATCAGAAAACAATGTTATTACTGCCCAGTAATGCAGCGCAGAGTATTACAGATTCACCACATATTGTTTTCCTTTTAGATGGGAATCTCATGAAATAGAATTTATCAGAATTATTATAGAGGTAGGGTATAAACTTTTGTCAAAACTGCAAATAGTACTTGTGTGAATTCACATATTTTATATGTCCCAACAATTCATAATAAAAAACAAATTTCTATCACCCATGTTAGAAGAAAGACTGAATTACCTTTCTACTCTGTCTATAGGATATATTTTTAAATTGCTTGGCATATAATTAGGTGATCCAAAAGTAGACAGACAAAAAAAGTAGAAAATGTATAAAAGTACACTGGGCAAAGTAATAGAAAATAATATGTTGTTTTTCTTTTGTAGTGTTTGTGATATTTGTCAGCTTTTCAACATTGGTAACGTCTTGTCATTGTTTTTCTCATTCTGAATATTTGCCTAATTTATAATCAGAAGTTTGCATTCTCTCTCTTAAAGAGCCCCTCCCCCAAAATTGTATAAACCTCAAGACCCACAAAAGCTGATTAAAACAGAGGTGGTGAATCTGATAAGAAGAGTTTAGAAGAAAGACAAAGAGAAATGTTTCTGTATATAAGAATAGAAAAAGTTCAAGATACCGATGGCATATTTGGGTGTAGACTGTAGCAGAGAAATTGAGGATCAGACCATGTAAAATTGTCTCTCATTTTTATACATGGGATCCAAGACATTGAGGAGATTTTAAAAAACTGAATTATGGAGTATAGAGACACCAGTAGAAACGAACACTAACAGAAATAGGTACAGGTCAGAACCTGAAAGACTTCTATTTTCAGTGGAAAGTAGGAGGATATAATCCTAAAGTTGAGATTATCAAGATAGAAGATAAAAGTAAATTCCTGGAAACTAAGATAAGAAAAAGACAATATAGAAAAGCACTATAGAATTTAAGAACGAGTTACACATACACAGTTGGTCCTGTGTATCCACGAGTTCTGCACCCAAACATTCAATCAACCACGGATCGATTGGTGAAAACAGGGGCCTGACTGTGCCGTGTCCCTTTATCGGAAGGGACTTGAACATCAGCGGATTTTGGTATCCACCGGCTCAAGGGGCCTGGAGACCAATCTCCCACGGATACTGAGGGGTGATGTATTATCTACCAATAAAGACGATTGAAGGTGAAAGCAGTTTTTTCTTCAACATTTTCTTAATGTTAGTACTGATAAACTCTATAATAATATTAATAATAATGCAAATAATAAAAATTTAAAAATTAATATCTATTCAGAGAATTTTTGTGAAGATTTTAAAATGCATTTAAAGTGCTCAGCAGCATAGTGCCTGGCATAGACCAAGAACAAAAATTACATATTTGAACTATATATTATTAGAGTAAGTAAAAATGAAATCAGATGAAATCTGCAAGAAACAAAGGGGAAAAAAGAAAAAAATCACTCCTGATAGAGCAGGCTTAATGGAGATTTACAACTTCGTTGGTAATGATCATCATGAAAAACAAATATACAAGCATACATTTAACATTAATTGTTCTTTGAAAATGTTTATCCTTGAGAGAAGTTTGAAGAGACTGAAAGGAATGAAAGGTTAATAAAAGAGTTGAATTAACAGTGTTAGCTGTTTGAAATTGCAAGGCTTTAGTTCCACTAATAAGCTGTCAATGCTATATGATAAAGCTCAAGGAAGTTTCACAAAGCCTAGATTCATCTTACTGTTTTTCTAACTCCTAGAGAATATCTTAATTATAGCAAGGATAAATCTTAAGAAACAAACTGTAGAAAAGTCAGAAAGACCTCCCCCACACAGACAACTTTCAAAAGCTTCCCACCATGCGTCTTTTCAATATGTTAATGCTGCAGTTAACCAAGTCCGGAGAGAGTTTCCAGTTTTTCTTCATCCTGATTTTTCACATCAGAATATCTGAGAAACAGGGACTTCCCTAGTGGTCCAGTTGTTAAGACTTCACGCTTCCAGTGCAAGGGCACATGTTCGATCTCTGGTTGGGGAACGAAGATCCCACATGCCGCGCAGCCCCCCAAAAATAAAAATAAAAGTAAAATAATCTGAGAAACAAGAGCGTTCCAATGCAATCCCTAATATATCAAGAATTAGATAACTGGGCAGGGTGATCGATTTTTTATGACTTCATTATAACCATTCTCATAGACTTTGTTTCCAGCCCTTAGTTCCATTTGTATCCTTTAGCATGTAGCTTTAAATTGTCCACTGAAATATTTTATTTAGAGCTGCAGTGTATGAAGAGAGAACTACAGATTCAAAGAAAATGCCAATTGAAATGACATGCCCCTGCAGCATATTAAAATATCTAATACTGAAAGAGGGAACATAGAAACTGTTGATGGATGTGGAAGAAATAGAAACCTCATGCACTGCTGGCAGGAATGGAAAACAATACAGTCAGTTTGGAAAAGTTTGTCAGTTTCTTTAAAAGTTCAACAATCATATAATATACAACCCAATCATTCCATTCCTAGGTGTTTATCGAAGAGAAGCAAAAACGTATGACTATATAAAGATTTGTATGACACAAGTATCCATAGCAGCTTTATCTGTCAAATGTTGCAAATGTATTTGCCAAAATTTGGAAACTACCCAAACATCCATCAACGGGTGAATGGATAATCAAATTATGGCATATCCATGCAGTGGCATACTTCTCTGCAATTAAAAGAATGAACTTTCATATGTACAACAACATGGATAAATCTCAAAATAATTATACTGAGTGAAAGAAGCCAGACAATGAAGAGCAAGTATTGTATTATTTTGTTTATATAAAGTTCTACAAAATGCAGATAAATCTATTGTAATAGAAAGCAGATCAGTTGTTGTACAGGGATGAGAAGACAGGGAGGACCAGGAGGAAGGAACGACAAAGGTCATGAAGAATTTGGGGGGATGATGGATATGTTCATTACCTTGGTTTTTAAATACGTTTTATATGTTTATTATCTTGATTTTTGTGATGTTTTTATGGGTGTATATAGTCATGTTTCATTCTTCACAGGGGATTGGCTCTAGAATCCCTCCTTGGATACCAAAATCCACGGGTGCTCAAGTCCCTCATATAAAATGGCGTCATATTTGCATATAACCTATGTACATCCTCTCTCATACTTTAAATCATCTCAAATTACGTACAATCAAGTAATGTAAATGCTATGTATATAGTTGTGAATAAATGTAAATGATATGTAAATAGCTGCCAGTGTGTGGCAAATTTAAGTTTGGCTTTTGGAAACTTTTTGGAGTTTTTTTTCCAAATATTTTTGATCCATGGTTGGTAGAATCCACTGATGCAGAACCCATGGATACAGAGGGCCAACTGTACATATAAAAACTATCAAATTGTGCACTTTAAATATGTATGACTTAACTAAATGTCTATTATAACTCAACAAAGCTGTTTAAAAATAATTAAATTAAATTAAATACATACCATTAAGAATCAACCAGAAATGAATGAGACTAGCTTTCTATTAAAATCACCCCCAGAAAATAACCTGCTAAAAGAGACATTTCTAAATTTCAAAATGGAACCTAAAAGCTTTATTAAAACTGTTTTGAAAAAACAGTAATCTAAAATCACAAGAGACCGAAGTGATATTGTTATAAAATGGAATGGTCATTGCAAGGACTGGGAGAGGGGAGGATGGGGAATTAATTGCTTAATGGGTATTGAGTTTCAATTTTGCAAGATGAAAAGAATTCTCGAAATGGATGGCTACACAACAATATTAATGTATCAATAACGCTACTGAACTGTAGACTTTAAAATGGTTAAGATGGTAAATGTTATGTTATGTGTATTTTACAATTTAAAAATGGATCAGGTCTAAATATGATAGCTAAAACTATATTTTAAAAAACTCTTAGAAGAAAACATAGGTGTAAAAGATCTTGGATTTATCTTGGATTAGGCAACGGTTTCTTAGATATGACCAAAAGCATAAGTGACAAAAGAGAAAAACATAAGTAAGTTGAACTTAAATTAAGAACTTATGTGCTTCAAAGGACAACATCGAGAAAGTTTTTATACAAACCACAGAAAGGGAGAAAACATTTGCAAATCATATGTTTGATAAGGGACTGTATCCAGAATATATAAAGAACTCTTACAACTCAACATAAAAATATGCAAAGAGTTTGCATAGACAATTCTGCAAATAAGATCTATAAATGGCAAATGTGCACATGAAAAGATCATCAGCATCATTAGTCATTAGGGAAGTGTAATTTGAAACCAAAAGCACCATTTCACGCACATTAGGATGGTTATAATCAGTGAGATGAACAATAACAAATATTGGTGAGGATGTGGAGAAATCAGAACCCTCATACATTCCTGGTGAGAGAGTAAAATGATGCGGCCTTTAAGCTTCGTTATGCACATTTAGAGCAGCCTTTAGACTCAAGCAAGTTTTTCTGCATTACTGAGGCAATACCCTTCAGAGTAGTCCACCCTGTGTCGCCTATATCACAAGGTTTTACATTTTGGTTGTTAGAACATAATACTATTCCCAGGGAGAGCTCCTAGGATTGCTCTACCTGCTCCTTTTAGGTTGTTTCTCCCACAAGTTTCAGATAGTTTCCTTACATGCATGTGATCACTATTCAGGTATAGATTGGGGGGGGCGGGGAGCTTTCTGCAGATCTCCCAAATTCTCTGTTATCTCCAAACTCCCAACCCATCACCTCTTCAAATATGGGAAACTACCAGCATCTGCCTGGACGCCCGTTCCCTACAAAGTGGCCTGGAGACTCTCCAGGTGGGCATGGAGGGCTCCTCTAATTGGTTTGTCTTCTATCAAGAATTGTTGCCCTGTGCTGTCTGGTGTCCAATTATTTCATATATTTTGCCTGGTTTCTAGCTGTTTAAGGTGGGAGAGTAAATCCTGTCCCTGTTACTCCATCTTGGCCCAAAGTGGAAGTCAGGTTATGCATCTTTTCTATTCCCAAATCTATGAAATGAGCCCTTTCCAGACTGAGTATAGAAAATTATCACACTAAGTTGTCCCCCAACTAGTCTCAGTTTCTGAGAGTTTTTCAAGTGCTTCCTCCCATATGCTCAGGAACACATTTCTAGGGTATTCATTCACTAATTCACTTATTCATACAAGAGATATTTATTGAGAGCTTCTAATATTCCAGGTCCTGTTAGAGGTGCTGAGGATACAATGAAAAACAAGAAAGAACACATTTCCTGCTTTTAGAAGTTTACATTTTGTTGGAGGGCAGCCACCATCGAACAGGTACATTTCAGAAAGTAACAGGTACATTTCAGTAAGTACCATGTAGAAAATAAATTAGATGCTTTAATAGAAAGTGACTGGGCGGAAGGATGCTAATTTAGGTTAGGAATCACTGAGGAGGTGATAACTTGATCTGAGACCTAATTGACAAGAAAGTATCACTAATAAAAAGCTCTAGGGAAAGAGAATTCCAACTAGCAAATACAAAGGCTTAAAATAGGGATGAGAAATGTGTACCTGAGGCATAGAAAGAAGACCAGTGTGGCTGGAATATACAGAGTGATGAAGAAAGTGGTGAGAGCTGAGATAAGAAAGGCATGGATTAACTTTTAGTCTCAGTGCAAAGATGAAGTGGGTGGGACCCAGCCACTGCTTATTCCTACCAACACCCCACTCTCCCTTGAAGACCTAGCCAGTTCTATTCAAATGTCCATTTCTATTCCCAGAAAATGCTGGTTACTATCAACGAATCGTAGTAATCCTACTTACCCTGCTAGTGACTGGTTTAGGATAAGTGACATAGACAATGAGACCTGAGAGGCAGTTTTCTTGGAGAGGTTCCCTTGTTCATAAAAGACTCACAGAAGGAGTTAGCTCCTTTGATGACTTTAGACTAGTGATTCGCATCTGGGAGCAATTTTGTATCCCAGGGGACATTTGGCAATATCTGAATGTTACTGGTATCCAGTGAGTATAGGCCAGGGGTATTACTAAACATCCTGCAATGCATAGGACAGTCCCCACAGCAAAGTATTATCCAGCCCCAAATATCAATATTACCAAGGTTGAGAAACCCTGCATTAGACATCGTTAGGTCTAAATGTGATGGCCACGACTGCTGTGGCCATCTTGTACCCAGCAGAGCTAGCTGATGAAAAGGTGAAAAACTGGAAAGGCCCTAGGTATATAATGATATCTTTGAGCTGCTCAGTCAATTGAGTGGTTTATAACCACTTTACCTTAGAACTTGTTATATGAACTACTATATTTGTCTATGGTTTAGGCTATTTTGAGCTAAGCAGTTGCATCTGAGAGTCTAGAGTCCACAGGAGAGATGACACATATTTGAGAGTCATCAACGAATAAGTGAAATTTGAAGCTATGGGACTGGAAGAGGGCACGGGTGGAGAGCCAACACGGGGGAATGCCAATGCTTATAGGCTGGGTTGAGTCAGCAAAGATGACTAAGAAGGAGCAGTCAGGAACAGCTAATACTAAAAATATTTAACATTTTTATAGTGCTCACTATATGCCAGGCACTTTTCTAAATGCTTTATAAATACTACTTTATTTAGTCTTAATAACCGAATCAGACGGATACTATTATCATCCCATTTTGCACATATAAGGAATGTGAGTTATAGCTAAAGTAAAACAAATTTGTTCAGGTTATGGAGTCTGTAAGTGCATGAGCTGAGATTCAAACCCAGGCAGTCTGGCATCAAAGTCTAAATTGCCTCTCATACAATATCTCTAGAACCAGAAACATATGGCTTCATACAGGTTAAGAGAAGAGAGTGTTTGAGACAAGAGGGAGTAGTCAGTTGTATTGAATGCTCTTAATAAACCAAGTAAGATGAGGACAGAGAGGTGTCAATTGGATCTGACAACATGGACAACATCAGTGATTTTGACATGAGCAGTTTCTGTTCCTCAGATGAGAAAATAAGCTTGTTTGTAAGGACTGAGGACAGGAGGTGAAAATTCAAGACTCAAAGTCTAGAAGTTTATTTAATTGTTATATGTATATGTGTGTGTGTAGGAATTAAAATTCTAGACTTTAAGTAATTAAGGTCCCAAATGGGTATATAGACAACTATAGTCAAATCAGTCAAATACCCACTGAGATATTTAAATTGTAACTTGAAATAATTACAGAACTGGTATGTGATTGGTTTTGCAACCGACCAAACATTATCAATCAGTTATTCACTTGACTTCTTTCCTACATCTTTTTTTTCTCTTCTTTTACCTTATCATTTTTGCATGCTTTGAAATAAAGAACCGTACCTCTGGAAGGAACGCAGTCATGTCTGTCAAATTATGACCGTAACTATCACTGAGGCATTGGATTCCACAAGTACGTGCGTCTTAACCTGTAATAAGCAGCAGGTTACTGTAATTCTGTGTGTGAATTTCTGGGATAGACATTCCAGGCATTTCTCTCATTGGTGATAAACATCTAGGAAATCTCACTGCAATCTTGGCATAGTAAATCTTAAATCTGAGTATATCCTAGAGTCAAATTATGATGTATTACAGAGGTGCTATAAGCAAATCAGATAAAGAGTTTGGTTTGCATCTATTGCTTTTAAGGAGGTATTTTACGGTGTCAACATATTCTTTAGACAATTAGCTGGTCCTATAACATTCTGCGATATCTCTATTATTAAAGTGGCTTGTGGCTCAAGCCCTTAAGCTGGACTTTAAATGTGATGGATGTGTAATTCCACTTTCAGTAATAATAAAGTTAGTTTTAGGGATTAAAAAGAATGTTCTGAATGGGGATACACAGAAGATAAAGTAAGCATATTATCTTTGATTATTACTTCATCTGAATAATATTTTATCTGTGAACAAAGTCACAGGCGTGATTCCACAGAAGCGACATTGTGATATGATGGCAACTGCGTATTAAATCCTGTGTTCACAAAAGTAGAATAATTACGTTTCTACATTAATAAAATGCCATTAAAATGCAAGGTGTTCACTTTTTGTTGTTGTTGTGCTAGGTTTTTATGTTAATAATCTCAGAGGAAAAGAACACTAGGCTGCAGACGTAGATCCCAAAGAGAATGTTTGACACTAACCAGTGGCATTGACGTTAGCTAGTTTTTTAACCCTTTCCGAGTCTCAGTTTTCTTATCTGCAAAGTGGGAATAATAATACCTACTTTGCATGCAGTACGTGCTCAGTAAATGTTTTTTAATCCTGACTTGAGTGGGCTGGTAGCATCATTTTATGCACAAAAATCAACACGTGATCAGTGTAATGCTCCCCACCATTCCGGTGGAATATGATAATGGGAATAATTCTGGCCCAGAAATCTTTAAGCCCCAATAAGATACTCATTGATTTAGACATATCAATCCAGGCCTAAATTAAAGAGGACAAATGAGATGACTTATGAGACATTCCTTTTCCCAAAGGAAATAAAAAGATAAATATCAACATCTTGCCTAAACAACTATTAATCCAAGTATGACGCACGTTGGGATAAAACTGGAGGACTTGCCTGACGGTTGAGTTCTGTATTGTCACTCATATCAGTCATCATGGCATGAGTCTTTGGCTCTGATTTTTGGCACTAATGGTGATCTTTTTTAAAAAACCATAAATTCATGTGAATTAGCGTCTGTGGCACAGATCAAGTTTTGCCTGGTAGAGCCAAGTCATGCTCTTTCCCCTGCTTTTCCTTGGCTGCCTCTCCGATGTTCCTGCTGCTCTCCCCACAAAGGACAGTGACTTGCTTGGCTTCCAGCCCACACAGAGCAACAGGCTTATTTAAGTCTAGATGAGGTTTGTTTCTAACAAAACCAGTACTCGAAAATGAAGCCTTCCGTCCATCAGTCTCATTGGTGACAGCAAATGACTGTTCTAATGTTTTCATTAAATGAACAGGTGTTTAAAGTCCTGAATATAATACATGATGTGGTTTAATAGAAAAAAATATAAGCTTAAGAATCAGAAAGGCTGGTTGTGCTCCTTATAAATGCCTTCATCTCTCCGATCCTCAGGTTCTGTATGTATAAAATGGGCGTAATCGTGCCCCTGCCAGAATGTTTTTATGAGGATTAAAATGATGTAGCATCTGTAAAGTGTTTAGGTTTTTAAAAAAGGAAACTAAAATAGTATTAAAGAGAAGAGAATGGGAATGAGGTCCCAGTTAGGGGCTGGAGTAACATACAGGTAAGAAAGGATAAATGTGTAATAGTAGCAGTGGTGAGAGATTTTTTTTTTAAAGCCCACAATGTTTCTGGGCTCTTCTTCAGTTGAAGGAGAGATAGGATGGTCGGGGAAAAATGGAGTAGTAAACAGGAGGACTGTGGGAAGAGCAGAATGGAAGAAGACCAAGATGGTTTTAGTTTTGAAATTGTTAAGTTTAAGATGCCCAATAGACATCCAAGTGGAGTTCAGGGAGGAGGTACAGGCTGGAAATACAATCATGGGAGTCAACAGTGTATAGATGATGTTTAAAGCCATGAGACTGAAGTCACCAAGGAAGTATGTGCAGAAGGAAAAGATCAGAGGACCAAGAACTAAGCATTAGACGCAGCCTTGGGAGCAACAACATTCAGAGGTCAGACTGATGAGGAGGTACCAGAAAAGAAGACGAACTAGGAGTAACATCTTCTCTGAACTCATTTATGTTTTCAATGCTTTTGAATGTCATCACGTTATTTCAGAGTAAATATGGATTGCCATAACATTCTTCCATTCTAGAAAAGAAAAAGCTGTTATATATTATAGCATTATAAATTAAAGGTATCAAGAATAAATGTATGCATGTGTTTCCATAGTATCCCAATTTCTGCTTCCTTTTGTGTAAAAGGTTTAGTTTATACTGAAGTTCAAAGGTACAAAGAATAAATCCGCAATGTTTTTTTTAATATAAATTTATTTATTTTTTGGCCAGGTCCGGTCTTCATTGCTGTGCATGGGCTTTCTCTAGTTGCGACGAGCGGGGGTTACTCTTCATTGCGGTGCGAGGGCTTCTCATTGCGGTGGCTTCTCTTGTTGCGGAGCACGGGCTCTAGGCGCGTGGGCTTCAGTAGTTGTGGTGCACTGGCTCAGTAGTTGTGGTGCACAGGCCTAGTTGCTCCACAGCATGTGGGATCTTCCTGGACCAGGGCTTGAACCCGTGTCCCCTGCATTGGCAGGTGGATTCTTAACCACCGAGCCACCAGGGAAGTCCTTCAATGTGTTTTCATATCTCAGTGTCTTATGTTCTTTTATTTACAGCAAAAGGTACATGAAGGCAAAAAAAAAAAACTGTTCACCTCAGAGTTTGCCCTCCACAGTCGCTTAAAAACACAAAGGTTCTAACTTTTGTTTTAAAAGACAGGCTCTATTTCAACAATTTCCATTTTTGTAAAGACAGTCATTCAATAAAATCATGTCCTATACAAGGAAGACTTTCTGGAAGATAGTATTCTGCAGCAGGGTGTTCAGCTCTCTCTCATTTGATTCCCTTATTGGTAACTATTCATAACACAAATGCTTTTGTCGTTTCCTCCCTCTCCCTGCCACAATAGACTGAGTAATTAACCAAGTGAAGAGTCCGTCAATTAAACACTGACACTAATCTAGGCATAAAAGCTTTCTTAGGGAGCGCTGGTTTTGAACATATTTTCAGCATTATCAGTGTTGATTTTATTCAATCCAATCCTCATACAATCGAGTGCTCCAGATGTTTACATGCCATCCAGGCAACGCTTGCAACATGGATGACCCACACTGCAGAAGCAGCGTTCACAAAGGGTGTATGGAAAAGAAGCACTCTATTGTGTCTCCAAAGGCCTATTTTTCCAGGAATAGATGTTCCATCATTAATTAATGCCCCACATCTTTAATGATAAGATTGTCAAGGACAATTAAGGAAATGATTAAAAGTGTCCTTGGCAACTGGAACGCCCCACTGATTTTAGCTTACTTTCCCTAAGTGTGACTTTAAAGGTCATTTCTTTGAAGTGTGGAGACTTAAGCATGGCTTGCATGGGTGTCATTATGTACAAATGCTATACAAAAAGAAGACATATTTCTAGCTTGATATCATCAACATGAATAAGAAGATATTTTAAAACAGTTAAATTTTTGAGCCGTTGCTTCAGCAACTAATATCTGATAGTAAATGATCTTCAGGAATTGCTAGGGTTTGTTATTACCTGTCTCGTTAACTTGTTTGACTAATTCATATACTATACACTTTAATTAGTTTGCTTTAAACAAATTCATTTTGACTATCACTAGCTATCGATGATTTCCTCTTTCCTCTTACTTTCACATCAGTCTGTTGATGCATCCATTCAAAGACAAAGTCTCATCCCCTGTAAGTCCTGGGTCTTCAAGAAAAGACCCCTCTTCCAAATCGTTGTCAAAAACTGAAAAGTATGCACTTTTACTCTATTTGCAAGCTAGTGAGTTAGCCTGCCACAGCTTCATGGGTGCTAACAGAAGACGTGTGTCCTAGGTCAGCCCTCGAAGATTGTGTTACTCATGGCACAGCAGAAGCATCTCGTTTGCCGGTTCTCCTTGCCTCCCAAGTCCCATGGAAGTGTCATAGGGGGTCATGTGGATGCTGCACATACAGTGAATTTGAATCACAGCTGAATAACCCCAAGTTTAGAGAACCCTAAGTTTTTGTAGTGGACAGTAAGCAAACCCATGTGACTTTTGCTCCAGAGGGAGCAATTATTTGTAATATCCTGGACAAGAAGCGAACCTGTCCTCTGCTCTGGAGGGAGACGCTATCTACCTCTATCTGCCACACAAGCATCCATGTAAGGATAAAGGTAATAAGCACCTCTAGTTGGAGGACATGCAGGAACATAAGCACCCATGGAGAGTTTCCTTCCAACACCCATCTGCTGGTCACACATTAATTGTGAGAGAACATCTGGCAAAGAAGTATTAACCATAATCACCCTTGAAAGGAGGATTGCAAACTATAAATGTTCCATTCCCCACCCACTCCTAGGCCCTTCTCCAAGCATGCCATTTCCTTCCTGATAATAAGACACTCTCAATGGTTTGCCTTTTCTGTTTGGGTTTTTTGTTGTTGTTTTGTTTTTTGTGTGTTTTTTGTTTTGTTTTGTTTTTTGGTGCCTAGCCACAGACAGGTCTAATGCTCAATCACACAAGTTATGGCAATGCCTATTAATAGCTTACTTGCAGCTTTTTTTCCCCAGCCCTCCTGATTTTCCATTTACTTTTTACAACATTGCACATCTTCTGTATTGTAAACTACCTTAAATTATTTTAGGAAAGAAGCTGCTATATATTTTTTAAATAAATACCAAATAATAGAAAGATTGCATAAGCCAAAATAGTATGACTACTGAAAAAGTTTCAAAAACAGATAAATCGCCAATGATCTCTCCAAAGACACTTGAAAGCACCTTTTTGTATTCATTCATCCCATAGTTATTACCCAAAGTACTCTAAAATATTGGAAAAATTAAGGATAAAGAACATTGTGACAGTGAATAAAATAGTCCGTGTAATTTTAAAATGTATATTGTTTATGGGGAATAATAGCAACTGTATTAAAAATATGACAAACATAAAGAAGAAAAATTAAATTATCCAGAGCATACCACCATCTGATATAAACAATGATAACTTTTAAATGTTATTCCATGTCAACCTTTATATATATCTACTTACTGTATCTGTATTATATAATTAAAATTGTCTATGTACAGATTACTTACTGACTTTTTATTTAACATATTCTCATGAGCATATCAAAACTATGTCATTGATATTATGCCACTGATATTATTTTATAATTTAAGTTTTTAATGGCCTTATATATTTTTGTATCACATGACCAGGATATAATTTATGAAACAATTTTCCTATGGCTTGCTATTTGAGTTGTTCACAACCTCCCTAGTAAAAATTCTGCAGCATGTAACCTTGTACACAAATATCCGTCCATGTTTATACGTGGCAACATCAACTGTGTGGCTACAAGAAGGAAGGGTCTCATTGAGGACCAATGTAGAAACTTCCCAATTTTTTTACCTTGTCTTCAGGTCAAAATTTAAAGTCCTCGCATAGTCTTTTTTTTTTTTTTTTTGCGGTACGCGGGCCTCTCACTGTTGTGGCCTCTCCCGTTGCGGAGCACAGGCTCCGGACGCGCAGGCTCAGCAGCCATGGCTCACGGGCCCAGCCGCTCCGCGGCATGTGGGATCTTCCCGGACCAGGGCATGAACCCGTGTTCCCTGCATCAGCAGGCGAACTCTCAACCACTGCGCCACCAGGGAAGCCCCCCTCACATAGTCTTTTTTACTGAAGCTCTCTAGTGCAATTTAAAGTGTTTTAGGAGAATTTGAAACCTTGTTGAATTTTTTTCTTAATTACGATCCTCCACCAAAACGTCAGTATGATGTTTTGATTCCTTTGTTCTACAGCATGATTTTATTCCTATTGGTCCAAGTAGTTTCTTTCTTTTCTTTTCTTTTTTTCTCCACTCTTTAATTATATTTGATTGAAGAGAAATTTATCTAGACTTAGAATTTGTCAGCAGAGGACATGGTCTGTCTTTAGTTCTTACTCTCTATGTGGGAGCTGATAAACCCACTTCTCAGATCTGTAGTTAAAAGGCAGGTTGAAAGGCATAGCTTCTACTTCACTTTCCAATGAATAGCAGTGTTTTATGCAGTATGGCTCTTATTTTATCACCCTACTTTGTTCTTTAACAGGCTGCAATGATGCTATAAATGAATAACTGCCATTTTCAACATCTTCGCTATCAGGACTCTTTCCTTGTTATCCCTTCCCACAAACTTCCTGACGTAATGAGCCATCGATAGTTAATCATCACCCCAACTCCACCTTCAATTTCTGCCTTGTTTTCTGAGACCAAGTCACTACGTGGATATATGAAGATAGGGAGTAGGGAAGAAAAGTACTCTAGCCACTTCAAACAGAAACTCTACCAGGTGAAAATATGACTGCCCAATTTTACAGTTAGTATGGACCATGGCTTTTTGAGCCATGATATAGACCAACACTGTCTATATATAATGAAAGCCACGAATGCAAGCCACATATGTAATTTTAAATTTTCTAGTAGCCATATTAACTAATTATTCAGTAGTCACATGTGGCTGGTGGCTACAGTACTGGATAGAGCAGGTCCCAATAATCAGGGAGTGTTATGAAAGTTTCAAAGCCTATGTTTATCTGCAGGTGAGTCTTTTTAATGGGTGAAGACTGGTTGAGTTGCCAACTTTTTCCTAATCCTATGTCTTCACCCTTATGGAAGGAAGTAAAATTTCTGACCATATTCTGGAAATGGGTTGATTATGCTATTTTTATCTTTCTCTGTATATTCATAAGTGTTTTGTTGAAAAATTGGGAGATTGTTACCTAGACGTCATCTTAAACTCTAAATCAGAAAAATTAATTTTAAACTTTAGTTTTTCCATTAGTACATCAAAAAGTTTTAAAGTAACCGAGAAAAATCTACCCTTTAAAGTAAATTCAGTGTCTAATGAATGATAATAATTCATAGTAGCAAGAGATCATTTCCATAATTTTCGTGTTTATAACAAAAGTGTATGTTTGGACAGATTTTAAGTTGTTGCTCTCATTTGTATTTTCTCTTTGGAGAGATGATGTGCAGTCATGCATCTAAAGGTTTTGCAGGAAGCCGAAAAATGTCCCCATTCTCTCCATTTGTTTACCAAACATGCTGCTTCACAGAAAACTAAACAATCCTGATGTTTCTGTTTCCAAAAGTGGCTATTTTACAAGAATGTGATTAGCTTAGAAATGCAATCCTGTTCTTTTCAATGGTCAAGACTAACTACCCCTTCTCTGCATTAAGTGAACAAAATTCATGCTCAAAATTTCCATTTTACTTGCAGTTGATATCTTCCTTTTTAATGGACAAGCTCAATAATTTTTCTTCTGTTATAAGAGTTTCTATTAAAATGACCAAAACTCAAAATGCAGAGAACTCAGGAATAAAATTAAAAAAGAAACATCAAAACTTGAGATGCTTGCAATGTAAAACTCTACTATTGATTCCTAATAGTAAGACCATTATTTCAACTATTGTATTCTGTAATTTGGAGTTTTTACAATAATTATAATATTAGTATTTTTCAACAGAACACCAAACTTCATCATCAAAAATGTTAATAATGAATATTTAACATTTTTGATAACGAAGTTTGGTGTTTTGAAAAATAAATTTAATTGATTAAACAAAACCAAATTTGTCTACATTTTTGGTACGTTGACGTAAGATCTTATACGTATAAAATACTAACAGCTTTCAAAAGAAAAATACAATTAGTGCTTTAAAAATACAGCAATAATGTACACTTGCTTCATCCATGATGAAGGGCCAAAAGAATCTTCAAAATTTTGGAGAGGAGAAAGGTTTGGAAAAGCCTATTTATTTCCTAGGTTTTTAATGATATATCACTCTATGCCTTCAAATGGGACAGAAATACAGAATCCAATCAGTAGCTTCTATGGATTTAGTGCAGCTTTACTTCAATTTTGTAGGCAACACTTGTCTGCATGTCACTATACTAAAAATTATAAATTGTTTTTAGTTAGTATATGCTTAGTGCCCTTTTAATGAATGAGTAAATTAATTGAATGACAATAAAAGTAAAGTAGCATGAGAGAACAAATCCTTATTTTCAGCTGTTAAAGTTACCTAAGGATGAAAAGAATGGGAAGAAATCAACACCTTCTGTAAGTGTTCCTTCAGCACTTGACTTTGTTCAGAATGTGAGCATGTCTCTAATATTGTTTGTTTTAAATTGCTTCAGTTGGTGTATTTTGTTTACTTTGAACGTCTTGGAATTCCAAATCTGTAAATTGCATTCCAACCAAACAGCAATATACCCTTCACAGAGTAAAATCCCTCCAAGAAGAATGAGATTAGCTCATTTTAGTGAGAGATAAGTTCATTAGGACACTTTGAAGGTTGACGGAATGTCTGGAGTTAGAGTTCTTTTCAAGTACCTTGAGCGCAACAATTTAATTTAAATTAATTTAACTCGAAGCAAATTTACTGAACACCTCCTGTGACCAAGACACTGTGGGGATACCTACAGGGATAAGTTGCTGCCGCTAAGAAACGCATGATCCTAAATAGTAAATGTATCCATTGTTAAGTATAACAGAAGGAAGAATATGGTTAGTTCTCTGAACACAGAGGAGAGATAAGTCAAATGGGGACCAGGAGACTAGGAAGGATTCATGTTTAGTACTGCAGCAGTCATTATGTGACTACTAGGGACAATGGCAAAGCAGAAAGACAGCAAGAGTCTGTGGGTCCTTGATGACATTGTTGAACTACTAGCCACCCCAGCAACTGCCTACCTCTGGACTTCTTTCTTGATTAGGAAGATAAAAATTTAATTAAGATAACACCACTTTCAGGCCATCATTCATGCCAAAATCACCTTACCTTTTAAATAAGGGCCCAGAAATCTGGCTGAGCTGCAAGAAGAGGTTGAGTAAAGTTTAGGGGTGGCAATGAGAATAGAAAGGTGGGACCAAATGCAAAAAGGTTGGATGGAGAGGAATCTGCATTTCTGAACATGGAAGCCTGGAGAGAAGGAGCCAGAGATGTCTGGTTGATCGTATGCATGACGGCTATCTGCCTCAGTTGGAATAAGAGAGCAGGAATAGGTTTGAGGGCAGAGAACGCTGAGTATAATTTTGGTGTTGAGTTAGAAAATGAAGAAAAACATTAATTTTGCTAAATACTTTTGAACTAAATTGAACCTTAGTTTATGAGGAAGTCAGCATGGCCATATCCCCAAAGGGTTAAGTATGCCTTGTTCACTCCACACTGAAGTGACATTTATCCAAAGTTGAATTTAATATTGCAAAGAAATCACTGGTCTTCTTCTTACTGTTTGAGCAAAACAGTTCAAATAAACATATTGTCTATTTCCTTCTGAAACCTGCCTAAGCTGAGAACAAAAGAATAAAATGTATTTAAATCTACAAGGGCCAAGACAATGGGTCCCCTTTCTCAGGAGGCTACTGGAGCATGTTCACTAGTAAAATGAGAGAATCGTTCAAGAGGACAATATTGGGTTCTTAAATCAGGGCATCCAGCACAGGAAAGAGGTGAAGGAAACTCCTAGGATGATGATGCAGGAAGCCCTAGGATGAAGGCAACAAGCCTAAAGAACAGCGCCCAGTACTGCCTGGAGCTAGAGGTTGGTAAGCAGGAGGAACCTGCCTGAACGGGGGCAGAAAAGATTTTTTTAAAAGAGTAGATTTAGGGCTTCCCTGGTGGTGCAGTGATTGAGAGTCCGCCTGCCGATGCAGGGGACACGGGTTCGTGCCCCGGTCTGGGAAGATCCCACATGCCGCGGAGCGGCTGGGCCCGTGAGCCATGGCCGCTGAGCCTGCGCGTCCGGAGCCTGTGCTCCGCAATGGGAGAGGCCACAACAGTGAGAGGCCTGCGTACCGCAAAAAAAAAAAAAAAAAGTAGATTTATTTGCTCTATCATTTCTTGCTCATATGAATAGATCTTTCTTGGTCCTAATGTAACCTCAAGGGACCTGGGAGTCTTCTCATGTACTCAGGAAGAAGAGAAGAACTAGTATGATTTGAGCACCAGCTAATCTTTACCAGTGTCTAAAGGTGAATAATCAAGTTATAGCCATAAAGCTTACATGACAGGAGAATAAATGAAAAGTAGAAGGCAATTGGCCTGGGAGCTGGAATCAAAGGTAGGGAAAGGGGGCACCAGGAACTGCTGTACAATGTATTGTAATGAGCCTTCTAGAGCAATTTGCTCTTTAAACTAGCCATATAAATAACTTTCATAAAAATAAAATTTTAAAGAAAATGAAAATGTAAATAATCCATCCAGAGAACCGGCTCAGATATAAAGATTATGGTCACCCCCACTGAAACCCTTATTCAACAAACTCTATCCCTCCACGATTTAGCCTAAATTCTGCTCTCCCCTCCCTGGTAAATCTTACTAGAGCAGACTAAACAGTGCAGAACACCTTGCAAGGATACAAGAAGCATTTATTTTCCCCAAATAGCTGAGCCACAGTCTCTCATGGTGTGGGTGACACAAACACACTTTAAATCTCTATTCAGGACCATCATTTACTTTTTTTTTTTTTTTTTTTTGCGGTACACGGGCCTCTCACTGTTGTGGCCTCTCCCATTGCGGAGCACAGGCTCCGGATGCGCAGGCTCAGCAGCCATGGCTCACGGGTCCAGCTGCTCCGCGGCATGTGGGATCTTCCCGGACCGGGACACGAACCCGTGTCCCCTGCATCGGCAGGCGGACTCTCAACCACTGTGCCACCAGGGAAGCCCATCATCATTTACATTTTTGATCCAAGTATTCTGGGCAGTGTAAATAATTCTGGATATCAAATCAAAGCTAGTTTGAGCTGGATGAGGCTCCGCTAAGTCACTTAAGTTCTTGAGAATACATGAAGGCCAAGTTGTACACAATTAAAATGTTAAATTACACATGAACAGAATCTGTTGACTCTTTAAAAAAAAATAACACATGGAAATTTATCTTCTTCGATGAAGGGATGTAAAAAGGCTGCCAAAAGGAGAAAGGGAAGATTTCAAATATAATTATTGCCTACTGATACTGAAATAGAATTATTGCCTACTGATATTAGATTTAGATTTCTATGTAGAAATCTAAAATTATAGAGAAGAAATGTACCTTAAAGTCAACCAGTCCAACACCCTTGATTTACAGATATAGGAGCAGAGGTCCAGGAAGGCAAAGTGGCTTGCTTGGGACAAAAAAACTATTTATGGAAAGGCCGGAAAGAAAACCAAAACCCCTGACTACCAGTCTATTGTCAATGCACCCTAAGTGCGGCTTCAATTGCCCCTGCCCACAGGACATGCTGTTGCCAGGCTGGAGGATGGGGCTCCTAGGACAAAGGGCTCACGAAGGAAGGTGGACATTTCAACCAGGCGGCAGGGAAAGTGCAGAACAAGCGCTGAGTTAATGCACTGCACACAATGCGACCCAGAACTGTGTGTCAGGAAGAAAATTCACGGAGTTTTCAAAAGAGAGTAAAGTGCTTGGAAGCTTGTTTTAAAGGATCAGAATGCTCCTACCTCTTTTCTGTTCCTTTCATGTGCACAGTAAAAGAACAGAGGTATTCTATTTCCACTGTAGGTTTTTGAGTGTGAGACCAAGAAAGCTATTCATGTGAAACTACTCTTTAGCGACATAGCGTTTCAACAAGGCATCACTAGTACAAGCCGGGATGATGGCCACTTGAGCCTCTTTTTTAGGTGTCTGACATCAGCTTCAAGACAACCTCTCCCCAAATGTGAGTTTCAAATGTTGCCTGTAGACACGCTCCAATGAAGAAAGTCAGCAGTTGCAATTTGTGTATATCCTTCGCACTCCTTTTCCAACGTACCCTCTTAAACCATAACTCCAGACCGTGGCTTTCCCCTCCCTCCGTGTCCCAGAGCAGAGGAAAAAAAGCATTTCTTTTAGTTATGTATCAGTGCTGGCTCACTGCCCCTATCTACCAATTTTCCTGTCATTCAGTAACGGCAATAACCATGTGTTTGATACTTGCTTTAAATTTCCTGGTTCTTGGGAATGTTTAATTGTTAAGGGTTTTCCTTCACTTCTAAGGTAAATGAGCTCACCGTAGTCCATTAAAATTGTCATTTTATCTGAGGACCATGGACAAACTTTGTTAGGTAGTGTTTCACTCTTATCTCTCTGTCTGATCAGAGAGGAAGTCTTGCTAGTCCCTCTTTAGCTTGAAGCTGATTATTGGCCTCATGATTACACAAAAGAAGATGCGGTTCTTTCCACACCTGAAGGCATTTGAGGTGCAATTTGTGTGGTACTTCCAAGCCCTGCTAAAAGGAATGGCTGCCTATTTTCCTAATCTGTCTGTTTGCATTTGTAGGCATTGAGAATTCACAGTAAACAAGGTAAAGGGCAAATGCTTTCACAGGTTTGCATTGGACAATAAAAACTATTGGTAACAAAGAGAAGAAGCTCTTTGCAAATCTGTACTTTATCAGCTGATACAGATGTGAGGATATTCTTGTATAGACCTTCTAAAATGATCAGAACTTACCATTTCCACAGACACGGACTAAACTGAACGTATCTGGAAAAAAGATTTTTGATCTTCTAATTTCAAATACTCTGTCCTCCTTTGAAAACATGTAATGTATAGAATACAAATATAAGGTGCTAGTCTTGAAAGTGAGCAAAGATATACTGTAAAGAGAAATTGATTAATGGGTTTCTATAAGGATTTATATAAGGGAAAGAGCGTCACCTCTCTGTAAGTGCTTAATTTTTGTTCTACTTGAAATCTGAGATGAGTGAGAGCTCAGTGAAGTCCTCTTTAGCAGTATGATTTTATTATTTTTCAAATTTCTGATTTAGATGAGTGTTTTAAATACATAAAAATTGGTGGAATCCTTATCAGAATCTCAACAGATGAGGCCTGAGAATCTGTTCATATCATGCTGAACAGGTGACTATGATGCCCAGCTTCTGAACCCCCCTAACATTCATCAATAGTGTCTACCATGCCCTCGACAGTGAGATGGTTAAGTGCTTACAAGAAAGGTGTTCTGCTATTCATTGAACAGATATCTATAGCTGTTATATTCCTGATGAATAAGAGGAAAAGTTGAAATTTTGTATGAAGATAAAGTAGTTTGATTTATATCTTTGTTACAGGAGCAGTTACAGAATAGATAAAATAATTCTAAGGAATATTTCTTTAGGGAGCTCTTCAAATGTTTTAGTAAATATTCTATTGAAATTCCATAGTTATGTACCAGAAAGCATAGAACGCTTGACCTTGGCCTGGAAAACTTTGATGGCTAGAGTAACTAATCAGCTAACACCACTATAAAAATTTTGGTAAGGTATCTGCAAAGAGCTTAATTTTTGAACAGGGATATGATTAAAATGTGAAATAGCATGTTAAATAAAGTTGTTTGGAATTGCCCCAAATCCTAAATGTTATATGCTTAAAACAATGATTTGATATTCTTATATACTATAATCTTATTTCTGAAAGTAATTATCCCTCATGTTCAGTTGCCTCTTCAGGGCTCTCGATAATCTTTTAATGTTGACGGCTTAGAGGAAGACTCTGTGTTAATGACTAGAGGACTTGTACACAATACTTTATCCTTGATTTATTCATTAATTTAACAACAGTATATGTGAATTTACTATGTGCTAAACTCTGTGAACAGTTCTGGGAATTTGGTAGTGAATACAACAGATCTAAGGGCACTGGAGGAATTGAATATATCTGGCTTGGATTTTCAGATTCTAGGATCAGAAGTTGTTCCTCAAAAGTATATTTGTACTGATTTCTCACAAAGATATTAGAAAAAAAGAACTTGAAGGATCACTAACATAATAGGATCCATTCAACTCAACTTATATATGGTTCCTCTCTAAGGAAGTAGTGTTTCACAACAAATGAACAAATTCTGCAAAAATTTAAATTGCTTAAATAACCTTACTAATTAGGTGAAATAGGCCATAACAGTTATCAAGAGCAAAAGCGTTGTGTATAGAGTCAACCTGCTTCTCATATAGGATGCTAGATTTAAAGATCCAGACTTGCAGTTTTTTCAGAAGCAAGATATGTTTGAATTTTGATGGATTATTTAAATTAACTATACTGAATAGAATTAGCAAATCTAGTTAGGAGCAATCTGAATCTACAAATCATCAGATGACTATCATAGAGCTATAAAAAGCAGTAGAAAATATTAGTAAGTTGGAATAGAAATATCAGTGCAAATTTGGTCATTTATTCAATGAATATTTATTGCCTTTCCACTATAAACCATGCAATATACTAAGGTACTGGGGATATAAAGATGAAGACAGTCCTTCCCTCAAGGACTCTGCAGATTAGTAAAGTCCCTGATAGAGGAAGAATAGGCCAAATTTGATGTTCTGTAGGCAAACAAACTCTGAGAGAAAATCCAGTTTTTCTAGTCCAAAGAACCAAAGGACAATCTTTGTTCAGGACAACAACAGCTCACTGAAAAATGAGAGAAAAATCTCATAAAGGAGTGATTTAGAGAGGAGGAGCCCCAAATTCCATCTGTAAACTCTGCCCAAGTCTCTATCTGACCCCTGACCACACATGCACGGGACAGATTGCAGATAAAAATAAAGGAACTGATATGAGATTTGAGCTATCATTCAAAATACAGAATATGATGTTTAAGTCCAATCAAGTTAATTTTTGAGGAAACACCTATGAAGATTAAATAAAAGCATAATCCAGGGTCTCCATAAGATAATATTCACACTGCCCTAGATACAATAAAGTATATCTCAAAATATAAAGAACCAGGAAAATATGACCTGGTCTTATTTAATCAATGGAGACAATCAATGGAGATTAACGCTTAGATGATTCAAAATGTTAGAATTAGAAGGCAAGTATTTTAAAGCAACAGTTGAAACTGTGCTCAAGGACATAAAGGAAAATATGCTCATAATCAATAAAAACATAGGAAATATCTATAGAGAAATAAAAATTATTAATCAAAAAAGAACCAAGTGAAAATTATAAAACTCAAAAGTACAATAGCCAAACATTTAAAAAAAAAAAAAAGAAGTACTGGATGTGCTTATCAGAAGAGTGAACATAACAGAGGAAACAAAGAAGGAATCTGAAGCTAGATCAATGGAAAATTGTCCAACCTGAAGATCAGAGAAAAAAAAGATAAACAGTATTTCAAGAAAGTGATGGGACAATTTCTAAAAATCTAACATATGAATAATTGGAATCTCAAAAGGCTAGGAGATACTGTGTAGACTAAAAAAAAAATTGTGTGCTGTCTACAAGAGACATATTTTAAGCATACTGACACAGATAGGTTGAAAGTTAATAGATAGAAAAAGATACACCTTGCAAACAGAAGACATCAGACACCTGGAGTGACTATATTAAATTCAGATAAAATAGACTTCAAGACAAAGAGTACTACCCACAATAAAAAGGAACATTTCATGATGATTGAAAGTTCAGCTCATCTAGGAGACATAATAATAATAACAACAATAACAACAATAATAATAAATATATGTGCTCGATAACATTTAAAATTCAAAGATATGGAGCAAAAATGACAGAATTAAAGGGAGAAATAAATAATTCCACAATCACAGTTGGAGATTTTAATATTTTTATTGTCAATTGATGAGTAACTAGACAAAATTTAGTAGGGTCATAGATGATCTGAACAACAGCATTTTTTTTTTTTTTTTTTGTGGTACGCGGACCTCTCACTGTTGTGGCCTCTCCCGTTGCGGAGCACAGGCTCAGCGGCCGTGGCTCACGGGCCCAGCCGCTCCGCGGCATGTGGGATCTTCCCGGACCGGGGCACGAACCCGTGTCCCCTGCAACGGCAGGCGGACTCTCAACCACTGCGCCACCAGGGAAGCCCTGAACAACAGTATTAACCGACATGACATGACCTGAGTAATATTTATAGATTACTATACACAGTGACCTTTTAAAATGCTGGTAATCACTTATTTCCTAATCTAGATAGTGTTTATGTGAATGTATTTACTTTATTAAAATTCACTGAGTTGTACAGTTATCATTTGTGCACTTGTATATATGTTATAATTTGATTTTTTTTAAGTTTACTTTAAAACTGTACACTGGCAGCAGCGTACAGAATGAATTGGTAGAAAATAACACTGGAGGCAGGTAGGCCAGTAGGAATGTCATTCCAGAAGATTACGTGAGAGACAAAAGAATCAGATTTGTGCAAAAACTGAAGGAGGTAGAACGGAGACCATGTTTCAATCCATTACACGTGGGAGGTGCCAGCGAGTGGGGAGCCAAAGATGACCTCAGAGTTTCAGACTTGGTAGCTGTGTGAGATTTGCACTGTCTCCTGATTCAGAGGACACAGGAGGAAGAGGCTTTTCATGACCTGGTCAAACTGGAGCCTCATCACCCCCAACCCCTCTGAAATACCTGCATTTCCTGGACCTGACAGTTGACAAGCTCTCTCCCACATCTGACTATTGTTACTGCTATTCACTCTGCCTTTTCTTTAACTCCTCATAACCTTTGTGAGTCACTCAGGAGTTTCTTCCGTGGAAGACTTCATTGTCTCTCAAAGACAGTTAGGATGCTACCGTAATACATCATTCTGTTTTATGCTCTGGCTTGCTTTGTCCCACATCCCGAATCACCTTGAGGGTGGTATTTTGTCTTATCTTGTATCCTAATATAGAGCACGTGGCTGTATACATAGGAAGTGCTCAGTTTTAATGGTACTGAATTGAGTTACGATTTGTATCTGGAAGGATGAATTGGGCTTTTGTTAAATTAGATTTAACGAGGTTCCCAAGGCTATGCCATATATAGAATACAGATAGTTGTTGGGGGGAAAGGAACATAGGTCACTACCTCTGATCTAGCACAGTTTGTAATTTAGTTAACAATTTAGGATTTTCTGAATAATGTGAAGTGGATTGTTAATTTGTTTAATTTTATCAACAACTGTACAGTTACTTTTTAGGACATCCAGATAAATTCAATATAGCACATTATTATAGAATGTAGCATGTGAAATTATACATATTTCCTTCAGTTCATTTAGCATTGTTTCATACAAGGTTATTTTCATCTTATGCTATGCTGAACTATACTTACCGGATATGAATCACTTTACAAAAGTCACTCAATAACTTGATTCACTTCTTAGTTTGGTTCTTGCCAGCCCTTTTCTGCTATTTATAACACTTTCCAGTTTTCAGACACTGAACACAGAATGTAAAATTTAAAAATATTTCATGGTTGAATGATTGTTCATATGTGCCAAAAATCTTTATTATTTTTTTACTATCATTTATTAATAATTTCCCATATCTTTATTAAGGCAATACTTCATACAGATTATCTCTATCTCATGCAACAATTAAAGATTTACTTAAGAGCAATATTGGATCTAAAGAAAATGAGAAGAAATAATAAATGCAAAGAAAGAATACTTTATATCCTAATGCCTTCCTAAATTATGGAACCAAAAATACATCCAAAAAGCTATTTCATGGAAATGAAAGTGAATAATTTACTTTTAAAAAATAAGTGAAAAAAAAAGACCTTAAAATAAATTTATAATTTTTAAATCATTTTCTTGGTCTTAAGTATCCATCTTTTAAAAGAAAGATTTATAGGAAAATCACCATCTAAAGTATGAATCATATAAAATATTTAAAGTAATAAGTAAGTAGAAAGTATAAAATAACAAAAGCCTTGGATTTGGACTTATTCTGCTTTCTATAAAATAACAGTTTATTTTAAGAATATTTTTTTCTGGTAATGAGTGTCACTTGGGTTTGAATGAAATGATTTTAATAAATTATTAGCAATCAGTTTTTCAGAACACTTCCCATACTATTCCTTGGATATGATTCCTTAAATTATGAAAACTGCAGTTAACAATTCACCCAAACATAGACTCCCAGGGACAAAGTGTGAAAATATATTAGGAAAGAATTACAAGGACATACCCAGTAGATAGTGCTTTTGAATAGAGAAATAGGAGCTCTTTTCACAAAGAACTGCAGGGATCTATTTGTAGTTTCACATACACATTTTGAAAGCCCCCCGGTTGTAGTTTCACTATCAAAATAATGAAGTGTCAATGGCATTTCTCCTCACAGTAAAGAATTAATTAAACAACCTCTATAATGATCTGGCTGCTAATAGTACTATTTCTGACATGAGACCCTTTTACCTTGGTTCTGAATTACATGAATCCCTGTGAATGCTTTTGTTATAAATACTCATCTTGCTTCCTCATGTGTGATATGAATTTCTATGATCATAGGATCACAATTATCTCCTTGCTCCTTTCAAAGAATTTGTATAGTCCCTTTGATAAGAGGAACTCGAAGTGTTTTGCAAACACACCATTTACCCCAGCCAATATGAATCACTGCCCTCGTTCTATAAGAATAACAATACCACCTTTCAGATAAATTATCGGGCAAAGGAAAGTCTTAAATCACACCTAGGGACAAGCCACAAAC
Organism: Grampus griseus; assembly: GCF_964374135.1. NCBI lineage: Eukaryota > Metazoa > Chordata > Mammalia > Artiodactyla > Delphinidae > Grampus > Grampus griseus. Next base: position 45,886,798 of record NC_139007.1, read on the forward strand.
ACAGCAAGAAGGCTAAGTTCTGCAAATCACATAATTTTTCTACTATCAAATATACTTTGCTTTATGCAATAGATGAGTTTCCTTAAGGATTCTCACAAACGAAGAGAAATGAAGAGATTCTAAGAAACGAAGATTTGTTTCCAAATCAAATCAAACTTTAATGCATCCTGAAGACTTATTCCATAGCAGTGAAGTTTGATTATGGCCACTGGATTTTCAAAAGAGAGGATAAAATATGTCCTACATATTTAAGAGGAAAAATTTTCACTTTGACTATGCTAGGAAAACCTAAATTTGCAATTTGTCTGAAATGTTGTACAAGAATCATAAATTCTAATGGTTATAGGGCCAGGCAGAAAACATAACCAAAGGGAATGAGGCTAAGTACCGGGCAATAAGGTGGAGTCAAGGGTTGGAGGCGGGACAAGAAGGCGCACGTGACCGGGCACCACGCCCCATCCAAGCGGCAACAGCTGCTCGTATCTCAAACAGCCTGTGTGTAATTTTGGGGAATTCAAGCCTATTTCACCATATCTTCAGACTTTTCAAGAGTCAGAAAGAGAAAAATAAATACTGTATGCTAACACACATATATGAAATCTAAAAAAAAAAAAAAAAGTGGTCTTGAAGGACCTAGGGGCAGGATGGGAATAAAGACACAGACCTATTAGACAATGGACTTGAGGACACGGGGTGGGGGAAGGGTAAGCTGGGACAAAGTGAGAGAGTGGCATGGACATATATACACTACCAAATGTAAAATCGATAGCTAGTGGGAAGCGTAGCACAGGGAGATCAGCTCGGTGCTTTCTGACCACCTAGAGGGGTGGGATAGGGAGGGTGGGAGGGACACGCAAGAGGGAGGGGATATGGGGATATATGTATACGTATAGCTGATTCACTTTGTTATAAAGCAGAAACTAACACACCATTGTATAGCAATTATACTTCAATAAAGATGTTGGGCTTCCCTGGTGGCGCGGTAGTTCAGAGTCCGCCTGCCGATGCAGGGGACACGGGTTCGTGCCCCGGTCCGGGAAGGTCCCACATGCCGCGGAGCGGCTGGGCCCGTGAGCCATGGCCGCTGAGCCTGCGCGTCCAGAGCCTGTGCTCTGCAACGGGAGAGGCCACAGCAGTGAGAGGCCCGTGTACTGCAAAAAAAAAAAAAAAAAAAAAAAAAAATAAATAAATAAATAAATAAATAAAGATGTTAAAAAAATCAAAAATCAAATCAAATCACTGGATAGGACAAATAGACAATGCACACTGACTAGATTAGAACTACAGGAGACTACATTGTGATTCTCATACAGTAGCACATTCTGAAAAAAGGCAACCACTCAGAAGTTAACCCTTGACAATGAAAGGAAATCTCACGCAGACAGGCCCAGCTCTTCTATGAAAGTTGATCTAAATCAAAACTATTGAAGGTGTTCTTTCTATGAGCATTTACTGTGTTAACTCATGCTAGTCATTATGCTAGGTGATAGAGATGAGACATTGAACTGGATGCAATCCTCCCTCTTTTGAGGAGGTTGGGGGCTAAGGCTGTCCTCTCCCACAGCTCTACGGTTCCCAGTGGAAAGGTTGGATCTTTCCTTGCATAACTCTCTCAGTCTGTGGTCCCATTCTCTCACTGTCTTTTCCCGGGGGAGTAGGAGTGACTTCCCTGATTGGTGAGTTGCTGAGAAGGACCTGAGAAAGTACAGGTTGACTCCTCCTTCTCTGTCCTTGGGGAGTCAACTGAGGACTGTCACCATCTGCTCTTGTCCTCATGGGGGAGAACAAACGACATTTTGAAGGATGTGTTCAGTTCAAGGGAGATTTAGCAAACCATTCGACCTCACGTAAGCCATGCCCTCCAATATAGTTTTAAAGGTTAAAAAGTTGAGGACAGAGAACTTTGTCTCCTCTGTGTTCTGTTCTCTGTGGCTCCAAGCCAAGAAAGGATAGAGAGGTGTTAATTACTGGTTCTGATAAAAACTTCAACAATTTCCCCAGAGAGTAAGCCCAAGTGGAAAGTGTTGATCATTGCGAAGTATATTGTGCTGTGAGAACACACAGGAGGGTGATCTTAACCAAGAATCCAAGAGTCAGAAAGGCTTGTAGCAAAAATTATGAACTATAATATATTTATCCAGGTAAAGGCACAAGCAAGCATGGAAACACAGTTTTCCTGGAATAGGAAACAGCAGGCACAGAGGCACTGGGGGCAGCATGGTCATGTGGTGGAGTCAACAGTAGTTCAGGAGGGAGTTCAGGAGGGTGGGAGCGGAGAGAGGAGTGGAGAAAGGCAAGGTGGTGAGGCTAGAGGAGCTGCAAGTTCTGAAGGGTCCTCTAAACGGTATCAAGGAATCTGGCTTTCTGAGGATGCCGCTGAAGTGCTTTCAGTGGGAAAGGCCCACAATCAGATTTGTGGTTTTAAAAGATCAGTCTGAGAGAAAAGAAAGCTCAGTCTGGCTACAGTGTTACAAACGGGTTGACAGCAGCAAGGCTGGAGAGAGATGAACTAATGACTATTACAGGAACCCAGGGAAGAAGAGAAGTTTCCTATTCCAGGCATAAAGAAGAGAGATTCAAGAAGTATGTAGGAGAGAAAATCATCAGGTCTCAAGGGACCTTTTGACCTCAGAAGGGAAAGGTCCTCGGATCCAAGCAATGTCCCCACCCTGCCCTTTGGCCTCCCATTGCTGGCATTCCACTGGCTCCAATGCCAAATTCAGCAGCTAGTGTAAACCAGGATCTGATCACTCTCCGTTTGGTCAGAGCTGGTAATACACCTGGACTGACAGCCCTCCCCAGGGCTCTTGGTGGCATTACAAATCCCTGAGTCTCTTCCAGGTCCTCTTCAGGCAACCCAGGTTTAGTGGTCCACCCCAGCCTCTGTGCAGGGCTCATTAGACCTCACCATGACCAGCCCAATGTTTCCCAACTTAACTCCTTTTTAGTGGTCCTGGAGCAGTGGGTGGGCTGTAGCTGCAGGGAGTTTTAGAACCCATCCCACCACCCAAGAACCCAGAGTGGCCAGAAAGTGGGGTTCATGCCTTATCAAAATAACTCTCCATTTAAATTACTTAACACTCCTTCAATTCTGAAATCTGAACACATCTCTAATTAGTTTGTTCTCCTACTTCTGACTCTGTGTCAACCTTCTTTTTTGACAGAATTGGGATTCCTTCACTTCCTCTTCCTGCCAGGGCCTCCTCTATGTAAACTCAGCGGTCTTTGAAAGACCAAATCTGTCTTTCAAAGTAAAAGTGTCAAGTACCCAATCTCATTGGCTGGAGAGGGAACACGTTTTAAAGGAAGAAATCAAACAATTAAACATAATAATAGCTAACATTTATTGCATACTTTATAACAAGTGTGGTGAGCACTGTTCTAAGTGCTTTTAGATTTAATTTCTTTCTATTCCCCACTGAGATGAAATGGGCGGGGGGGGGGTGGGGAGCTAAAGAATTACATAACATGCCTAGGATACATAGCTACTCAGTGGAGGAGAGTTTAAAACCAGGCATTCTGGATCTTTGCAAAAAAAATATTTTTATGTGATATAGTTCAAGCTAAGAGAAAACGTATTTCGATAACGTTAGAAAGATGCAACTGTAAAGGGTTCATTTGACTTGGCAGTAAGAACGTCATCATTGACCTTGGTGTTTTTAAGTATAGGGGAGAAGAAGGGCAGTTATCAGGGGTGGAAGAGTAAGGGAGAGTTAAGAAATTGAGGAAGAGACAGGATACCATTCTTCACAGGGAGTAACCATGTATATAGTTGAAGGGGAGTTTTTGTTTTCTTTTGGTTTTTAACTTGGGGGTAATGGAACATCCTCAAATACCGACAGGGGAAGAACCTGTAGAGAGGTGATCCAAGGTTAGAGGGAGTGATGAGAAACCTCTCCATACCTCATCAGAAGCAGCCCAGTGACCTCAGAAGAGGCTCTCTTGGTTAGTTTAGGAGCTGAGATAAGCAAAGAGTAGATCATAAACGTGAGGGAATGAAAGCAAATCCAAAATTCAGTGATGGCCCCTTTGAGAACTGCTTAGCTAAGACCCAGAAGCTTATCATGAGAACTATATAACTTATGGGGTTAAAACAAACAAACAAAAAATAAAAACACGTAGTTAGCAGACCAGCGTCTTCATCCTCTTTTTCCTTCAAGAAGTAGAAGCCAAGGGGGTTCAGAAATACACATAAGAGTTTCCATCTGATGAAATTCAAAGTTCAAGGCAGGCTTTGCTTTTGAAAGTTGTTGTTTTCATGTTCTGGAAGACCTAAGGCTATTAAACGTAGTGGCAATACGCAAGGGGAAGGAAACCACTTAAATACGGTTATAGTTCTTCTAATGGAAGCACTGTTCAAAGCAAGCGCAGGGGGTAGTGCTCCTGGATTCTCCTCCGAAGCAGCGTTTACCAGAGAGAAAAAAACACTGACCTGAAGCTCATATTGGGCAAACATTACATTTCATTTTAGCAAGACCTTACTGAAAATTTGTCTAGTTTTCTTTTATTGTTTAAGGCATGTTGTTTAACAGTATCATCTCCCTTTTTAGCTGGATGGGGATTTAAAAACATTGTTGATGCATTACAGTGATGCACTATAGGTATAATATGTAAAGCTAGTCAAGGAGGTGTAATGTAATTTATAAAAACTTCTCCATTAGAAACTTACTGTCTGAGTTACTCATGTTATTCTTAGCATCGACTGCTTTATATTCGATATTTGCATATTTTTCTGAAAAATATGTCTCTTTATGTCCCACCTCATATGTATTTTATATAAAGTAAGAATATCATGAGTTTAATGAATTAATTACCTTTTTTTAAAAAAAATTCCTGCTCTTTTGCTTTGTGTTGTGGTTTATTTATAACTTGCAGAAAGAAATCTTAGCCAGAAAGAAAAAGAATTTCCTAGTAGATTTCACAGAAGTTGCACAATTTTCCCTGTCATATAAATAATGCTCATATTCTAAGATTGTTTCCACATCTGTTTGTCTATTTATATGATTATAATTTTGCCATGTCTTTTTCAAGTTACAGTCTTAGAAAGAGTGTAACCTCTAGCATAAATTTTAGATCAAGGGTAATTTTCTACCACATTTGCCAGGTACTGAGGCCCAGAATATCTCGGGAAAAGCCTGCCCACTACGGGTGATGGTCTGGGGCTTGCCTTGAAGCTGCCACATGTCAGTATAAAGGGCACAAGGAATTAAAGGTCTGCAGGTAGGCAGACCTGCTTCTAAACTAGTCTGGACAGCTTAAAGAGAGAGAATAACAAATCTAGTCTCATTTAAAGGCACAGAAGGAGACCCAACAACTTTGCATGTCCCCGATGGAAAAAAAAAATCTGTCTTTTCCAGCTGTATGGCTAAAGGAGCAAAAACAAAACTTGCAGTTTGACCTTGTGGTGTCATCAAATGTGAAGAATACTTACATTGGTTCTCTCACATGTTGTTTGTACTTGAATTTAGCGAATAAACCAATCAAGGGCCAGGCAGGAAATGCACGGCACGTTCAAACTGAGTAATACGAGGAGAGTTTAACAAAGGGATTATTGACAAAGGCGTGCTCAGGGTGAAGGAAAACGACAGCACCATGGAATTAGTAAGAATTGCGTACTAGTACCATTCATAAGCTTGAAAGTGTGAGGAGATGGAGAAGTTACCAGAACACAGAGACAGAGCTGTTTGGAGAGAGCCACTGCATAGGAGCTTCAGCCTTTTGTAAAAATCATGCTGCCAACTCATGACAGCCTCAAAGGAGGGAATCAGGGGAATAAACACCCCAACCTCACTATCCTCTCCCTGTCACTCCTCTTTGTTCAAACCTATTTGTAAGTCACTGGACAAGGGAGCTTATTAATGCAGGTCAGAGTCCCAGGACAGACGACAGTGTGAAGAAGGTACTTAACCCAGAGAGTTTGGAAAGCTAAGAACTGCGTTTTGCGAAATCCGTGATTCTACTAATTAGTTGTACATAGTTTAAGAAGGTGTACATAATCTAAGTAAGTATATGACTTTGCTCCAACAGATGTGACTCTTAGCAGCAGATGAACTTTAGATTCCATTATCTGTCACCAGTTTTGTGGGTGGAGGGCACCTAAGGCAGCAGCAACAGTGTAGTGGCATCTATAGCCATTTCCTGATGTCTGGATCACAGCTATGGTGCTTCTATTATTTACCTGAAGCCAAAACCTGTAATTCCCACTGCTCTAATGGTTTTGTTTTTGTTTAAAACATCTAGAGTAGTTTCTGTTTACTGAATTGAACTTTGACATCAAATTATGACACTAGGTGAAAACATTGTGATCGCCTCGTCTTAAGGCGTTTTCATGTATGTTTCACGTTCCCACTTATTTTCAGTCTTTTCAGTCGAGTTAGACCCATGAATACCCTAGAGGGCCTGTTATTAAATCAAGGACTTGAGGAGAAGGACCATACACCAAATTAGCATCCGGATGTAATTCTAACAGTTTCCTTGAGCACTTTATGATAACCTAGTCTTAATTGTGGCTTATTCCCTCATTTGTCATTAGGGAATTAAAATTTAAAACAAGAATAAAACACCAACACACAGCTTTAGAATGGTTCTAATCCAAGAAATTAGCAATACCAAATGCTAATGAGGATGTGAAGCAACATAGCTCTAATTCATTGCTGGTGGAAATGCAAAATGATAAAGTCACTTCAGAAAAGTCTGGTGGTTCCTTACAAAGCTAAACGTAGTTTTACCATGTGATTCAACGATCATACTCTTAGGCATTTATCCAATCGATTTAAAAAGTTATATCCACACAAATGCCTGCATATGAATGTTTACAGCGGCCTTATTCATAATCTCCAAACACTGGAAGCCATCGAGGTGTCCTTCAATGATGAATGGATAAACAAACGGTGGTGCAGCTATTATTCAGTGATAAAAAGAAATGAGCTATCAAGTCACAAAAAGACAAAGAGGAAACTTAAATGCATATTGCTAAGTGAAAGAAGCTGATCTGAAAGGGCTGTATAATTCCAATTATATGACATTCTGGAAAAGGCGGAATTATAGAGTCAGTAAAAAGATCAGTAGTTGCTGGGTTTGGGGGAATAGGAGAAGTGTTGAATAAGCGAAGGAGCAGGATCTTTAGGGACGTGAAACTGTTCTGTATGATACTGTAATTACGGAGACACGACATTATGTATTTGTCAAAACCCATAGAATTTTACAGCACAAAGAGTGAACCTTAACGTGTGCAAATTTTGAAAAACCATTTAGTAGGTCAGGGGACCCCAGGAAGGAATGCAGACTATGACAAGAGAATCTACCTGTATTATAAATGTGTGAGACCACCTTGCCAAAGGGGGTGGATGGAAAAGGTGCTGATCTACCTATGATGTACATAAATATATATATACTGATATACATATGATATAAAGAAGTGATTGAATAAATAATAATTGAGAAAAAAGAGACAAATCTGCTATGGAAAAGAATTCCAAATAATTAAAGTAGATATTCTACCCTTAGTAAGGGGGTGCCTAACTCTCTACTCCTTAAGTATGAGTTTCACCTAGGGACTTCCTTCCAAAGAGCACTGTATAGAAAGGGGGAAAAAAGAATAACTTTACAGTGGAGAAATGTGACAAACACTATATCTTAGCCAGGTCATCAAGACCAACATCATAAGGGATTATTCATGATGATAGTATGTACCCTTGACCTGATCTGATGATAATGGCATTTTAACCTATGTGATCTTCCTCCCATAAACCTATAGCCCCAGTGTAATCTAGAGAGAGATCATAAAAATTCCAATAGAAGGGTTTCCTACACAGTACCTGGCCGGTGCTCCTCAAAACTGTCAAGATCATCAAAAAGAAGAAAAGTTTGAGAAACTGTCACAGCCAGGAAGAGCCTAAGGAGACATGGTTACTAAATAGGATAGGATTCTGGAACAGAAAAAAGACATTAGGTAAAAACTAAGGCAATCTAAATAAAGTATGGACTTTGGTTAATAATGATGTGTCATTATTGGTTCATTAATTGTAACAAATGTACCATACTAGTGTAAGATGTTAATAATAGGGAAAACTGGGTGTGAGTAGATGGGAACTCTGAATTATTTTCTCAATTTTTCTGTAAATCTAAAAAAATTCTTAAAAATAAACTTTATTAAAAATAGTCAAATAAAAAAACCTAGACCAAAAAAAAAAAAAAAAAAGTAAAAACATATAACCTGAAACGTATGCCATCAGACTTTGATGTAGACTACCCTGGGTTGTTGTCACACTCACTCTCCCTTATTCAATTTGACTGTAATACCTGACTCGGTGACTTCCATTGTCAGTGACTTCTACCTCCATGTGGATAATCCCTGCAAAGTACTGATTTCCCTCAGCCTTCTGACCTGCAAAGACATTTATTCCCTCACTCCACCTCAGCCGTCCATTCTAGACTTGCCATCACCGACAGCACAATCTCCAAAAGGGTTGTTTCAATATCCAACTCTAGCTACCCTCCAGCCTGTCCTTCCAGCCACCTGATTTAGGATTCCTACTCAAGCGAGTGTTTGCTCTCATCTGGATCCTCAGTTCATTAAATCTGCCCTTCTTTCAATAGGCGTTAGCACTCTGTTCCTAGTTCCCTCTTACCCAGCTTACATTTTCTCTCCCAGGACAACAATCTTAATTCCCTCCCATGCTCTCTTTCCATCAATCTAACTTGCCAAAGGGCTAAACACATGTAATCCTATCTGCCCATTTCTTGCCTGCAACAGTGGCTGAACACTGCCGGAAAAAATACACAACTTTTCTCATTTGTTTTAAGTCCAGGACCCCTATCTCAAATGAGCCCTCAACACTCCCTATCAAGTCTACCACATTTGACTAGAATTTTTAAATTTTGCACACTCCAAAAAATTATTTCCTATTATAACCTTCCTTTTCAAATCTCCTACCTTCCCTCCCCTATGCCCTGTTTACCTCTAAGAATCTTATGCTTCACACTTTAAGGTTACCAATAAGACCTAGCCACACTGGCCTTCTTTCTGTTTTTTAAACACCAACCGCATTTCAACCTCAAGGCTTTCCGCGAGCCATTCTCTCTACTTGGAAGGCTCTTGCCCGTGATGTCTAGATGGCTGGTTCCTAGACATTCAGGTCTCAGCTTTGGAGGCACCTTCCTAATGAGCTTTAAAAGTAGCCATTCAATCACTTTCTATCAGAACACACCATTTAAATTCTCTGCATAGCATTAACCACTATCTGATAGACCTTTTGCTCATTGTTAGTTTATTTGCTTGGTACTTATCTCCTGCCTCTGAATGTAAACTTCACGAGAGCAGAAATGTTACCTGATTCATTCACCAGCATGGCGCTAGAACAGAACGGGCATATATTAGGCACTCAATAAATATTTTTGAATGAATGAATGAAGCCATCGTGTATATTTAAGCATAATATGAAAAACTAACATTGTTATAGGTCAGATTCCTTGAGAAGCAGACTATGACATGGAGATTAGCATGCAGGAAGTTTATTAGAGGGTGCTCTTAGGATGAATGCCTGTGAGAGGAGAGAAAGAGGCAGGACTGGGCAGAGGGAAGAGTTGGGACAAAGGTCCCAGTCAGCTGTGCAGAAAGGGGCTGAAGGTCATCCGTTGGCAGTACTTCTAAGTGGGAACCTGTAACACATAGACCCATTTCTTCCCATAAGTTCTGAGAGCAGTTCCTCCAGAATTCTGGAGGCCTTCAACTTGTAAGGGGCAGGCTAGTGGGCCAGCTGTATAGCCCTTTCGACTGCAGTTGTTCTCAGGGCCACAAATGATACTCCCCATTTCCCTCCTCTAATATCCGTTCTAGATTCTCCCCCTCATCAGTAGTACCTCTGGGTCTTGATGGCTTACCTGGAGGGATGAACCAGAATTTCAGATTTCAGGTGTCTGAATACATGGTCCCCATGTTGTACTTAGGCTGGGGTAGCTGCATTTGTCCATTTATTATCAAAATTAGGTAAGAGAGCACTCAAAGACATGCAAGTGGATCACTAGGTTGCCAAATACATTCCTGCTGCCACCACTGTGCCTCCTCCTGATATCAGGGTAAAGGATGCCTGCCAGGACGGTGACTCCTCTTCTGGTCTGCAAATCCCTGGCATGAGGGACCTGAAATGCCTGGGCATCGGCCACAGCTTAAAGTTCAGTGGGATTTTTGCTGAGTCCTCTGTTGGAAGCATTCCCTCTTTGTGAACCAGGATCTTAAACCCACAGAGCCCAGAGTTGTACAGACAGGAAACACCAATTCCCAAAGGTAATCACTGGGAAATGGTAATCACTGGGCCATTCCTACTTCCATCTCTTGCTTTCCAGACCCATATACTTACTGACGTCCCAGCACCACACGATGGCTGTTGATTGTGTTTCTGCCCAGGTCATAGCAGAATGAACCTACTTCTAAATTCGGTCACATTCTGAGGGACTAGGGGTTAGGACTTTAAGATATCTTTTCCAGTGGATGGGGAAGGGGAAGGAGAGAAGGACACAATTCAACTCATAACTGGGGGGGAATTGGTGAAGAAGAGAATTTAATTAGATCTGACTCTAAACTGTACCTCCTATCTGCCCCCACGCATTTCAAAATAAAGCACCTCTAAGTTTATTTGGTTTACATATTGGGGTTTTGCCCAAGCTTTCATTTGAGGGGGAAAAGAATCCCTAAAAAAATGAAAATTACTGAACTAGATAAACTTCTACGTTCACCAGGAAAACTCTTGTTTAATAACTCAGGAACTTGGGTCTATGACCTAGGTTTGAATCCCAAAATAACCAATTATTTCTTTGTGATCCTGGGAAAGTTAACTAATTTCTCTAAAATTTACTCTTTTATTTGTAAAGTGGGATAACTAGTTACTTACATCAGAGCATTGCTGCAAATATTAAATAAAACAATCCAAGAAAAGTGCTTAGTACTTTTTCCAGCACACAAAAAGTGCTCGGTTACTGTTAGCTCTTATTAATATTTTCTCTCCAAATACTGAATGGACTATTCTGGTCAATGGAATAAACCACAAGGACTCTAACATGGATGTGTTAGGTGGCAGTAAAGAGTCAAGTAAATTCCTAAGTAGCTAACTTAAAAAATGAATCATACTAACAAAATAAGAGTCCCTGACTCAGGAAAGAAATCCAGAGCTTTGTTAACACAGTCTAGAGACATTGTCTCATTCTACTCCTACAGCCAAAGATGCCCACCAAATGCTGAAATATGCTGGAGAGGTATTGGAACAAAGGGGAAATCACTCTTGCTCCCATGTAAGGAAAGTCCCTTGCCTCTAAGGGAGGAGATGGTAGACAGGTGAGGAGGCGGTCAAAGTGGAACTAGACTGAAGCAAGTGAGAGGGGTGCAGAGTGCAGAGCTGAAGGTGACGCTCTCCCTCAGGTCCTCAAGCACCAACCCTGCAATTGCAGGAACAATGTTAGAGGGAGCAGCTCTTAAGGGCAGGGCGGGGGGACCATGAGGTTTTCTGCAGGTCAATATTAAAGTGCGGTCTTGGTATTAACAGAGATAAAGAAATGGTTTTAAAAAGAGAAAGTAAAGCTGAAGAGAAGACTTTTGTTTCAATAATGAGGAAAATGAGCCCAGGAGAGGTAAGTGATGACTTCCTGCTCACACAGCTGGCGGTGGTCAGAACTAGGATAGGAACTCACTCTCCTCACTGGCCAAGTTCCTTTCACTGTAACATGATGACACCGTGAACCGTCAAGAGAATGTGCCAGGAATCCCAGATATTGTAGCCATGGAAATGAAGTGTATTTGTAAAAAGAGTTTAAAATTATTAATGTTAATAATAGGTAAATAGTAGTAGAAAAAAATGTTCGAAAAGCATAAGGTTCCAGACACAGTAATGACCTATTGATGAAATAAATTCTTCTTTTTCTTTTCCTTAATCACTTTTGTCTGTGTCAGGGACAACAGCCTGGACATGGCTTTGGCATTATAGTGGTCATTACTAGTAGGTAGTGACCTACTAGTTACTGTGTGTCAGGAGCTGCTCGTGGGTTATCTCTTTGATTTCTCAGTACAGATCTATGAGGTAGGTATTATTATTCCCATTTTTACTAATAAGGAGATAGCAAGAAAGAAACAGTAAATAAATAAATAAATAAATAAGAGTACTAGGTTGTGAATCCAGATCTCTCTGTCTCCAAAACCTGTGCTCTTACCAAGCATGCCCTGGTGTCTTTCTCTCTTCCTTCTCCTCCTCTTCTCCACATACATCTGTGTAAAGTTCTCTTAAAATATGCTCAGTCTCAGCCTCTTGCCCTACCATTTTATATTGATGCCCATGTTAGTGTTTTGCCTTGTGCCCTGAGGTCTTTCCAGCAGGCAGTCCCATCCTTGTTTCCATTCTCCACTCTTCTTTCCATCTCTCCTGGTTATTGTCTTAGTGTCCCCCTGAAATCCTCTGTGGGTTTCTCCCGGTTTTGTTTTTGTTTGTGTTCGGGAATTCTTAAGACCACACATTAGTATTTGTACCTGGATACCTTCACTTTGCCTGGCTGTAGCACCTCCCCCTCGCTTGTCTGTCTTCTCCTCCTTCAGGAGTAAGAGACTTTCCACACTTGGAAGTAAATCACTTTGTTTCCAATACTTTTCCAGCTTTCTAATGCAGAATTTTGTAGGGGCATAAATTGAGCCAATATCTGAAGACCACAATAAACTTATGACAGCCTCCAAAAGAGAATTGATGTTTGGATGACAAATGAGAGACACATGGAATTAGTATTATGGGTTCCTCATAGGAGGGGTAGTCAGGGAAGGCTTCATGGAGGATGGCGAATTTACACAGGCATAGAGGAAACAAATGACCTTCTAGGAGGGACAGTGACACAGAAGTTGAATACGTGGTTCAGGGGACTACAAGCAGGTTACTATTTTTGAAGCAAAAGATTCACACAGGAGAACTGTAAAAGGTGAATCTGAAAGAGCAGGCTGGACATGGGGTAGAGTGCCCTTGAATGCCAGACTTTTATTATTCTAAGTAAGAAAATCTGGCTTGACACCTATTTTTTGTAAATAAAGTTTTATTGGAACACATCTGTGCCCATTCATCTAGGTGTTATCTATGGCTCTTTTCTCATTACAAGAGCAGAATCAAGTAGTCTCCACAGTGATGGATATCGCCCACAAAGCCTAAAATATTTCCCATCTGGCCTTTTACAAAAAGAGTTTACTGACCCCCTACTCTAAGTAACTAAAAGATACTAGCATATTTCTTATCTACAGAATAATATATAAAGATGACAGAAGATTGTGCTTAATTAAAATTTTTTTGAATTACAAATTTTATTAATAAAATTAGATCGAGGAGAAAGAAAATACATGTTAAGACTTATTTAGGAGTAACAGCAGAATTTTCTTTATATGTTTTAACCATTTCTAAACAATTATTGATAACAGAGATTTGTTTTGCAGAGATCTGCTTTGTGTGCATGACCTAGAGTATTTGTCACGGAAGGGGGAGGAATGCATTTTAATTAAAAAATAAATGCTGTGCATAGAACACGAGTCATTGAGGAATGGAATGATTCTAAGATATGGTGCAGTTCCTTTCTTTCGTACTGAATGCCGAAGAATCTTAGGAATACGTTACCTAACCTGGCAACTTAATCCTTTCTCTGCTGCTTCTCAAAGTCTTTCTTCTTGTTGGCTTGAATTAGGCCACAGTAACAAAAACAAAGTCTTTTCCTTGAGGATCTTTAGGTAAAGCAGGGCTGAGTTATGAGACAAAGCTAACCAGGTAATTCTGTGTTTTGTCTGCCAAGGTTTTCTCCTGACACCAATATTTGGGTGCAATTGACTCAAAGGAGAAACTCGGTTGAAAGGGATGGCATTCTTTTCTAAACACAGAATTCACTTATTAAAAAATGAATAAAACTATCAAAATTAGTTTGAATTTTCTTTAAATCCTCAACCCAGAATTGGAAACAAACAAACAAAAAACAAGAGAATAGCATCAAAAGAAAAAAATGCTAAAGGTGATCAGCATGGTGTGATATATATTACATAATTATAACAACTTAACGTTAATATGCTCTACAGTCAGATTATAAAAAAGGATAAAACATGGGAAATCTGCTTTTCATAAGAAATTAAATGTAAATGAGTACTAAAGGAAATAGAGATAACAATGAAAGTTGTTTTAAAAAATAAATTTGGTGGATTTTTTTACTTATTACAAAATGTTGTGTGTTCATTGTAAAAACTTAAAGTATGAACAAATAAAAAGAAAAAAATAAAATTTCACCCTTCAAGTCCACAATTCATGGATAACCACTCTTGACATTGTGCAGTTCTCTGAGAAAAATGTGGGATAAAGAATTATGAGAAATTTTGAGAGAAAAATCGGAATCAACCTCATGTCAAATGATAGGGAATGAATGATTCAGTCATTATCACATTTTTGTAGTATGAAAAGTTATGCCAACATTAAAGTCATTTTTTCAAGAAATATTTAATGATATTGGCAAACTTTCATGATATAAAAACATCATAAGCCTAAAAATTGCATCTATAGTGTTAGGAGTTGAATTGTGTCCCTCTCAAATGTATAACCCCCAGTCCTAAACCCCAATACCTCCAAATGTGACCTTATCTGACAATAGTGTTATTGTAGATGTAAACAAGATGAGGTCCTACTGGGGAAGGATGGGTCCCTAATCCAATTTGACCGATGTCCTTATAAAAAAGAGAAAATGTGGGGACAGACATGCACACAGGGAGAATGCCATGTGAGGATAAAGGCAGATATGGGGATGATGTTTCTACAAGCCAAGGAATGCCAAAAATTACCAGCAAAACTCTAGAAATTACGGGTGACACAAGGAACAGATACTCCCTCACAGCCCTCAGAAGGAACCAAGCCTGCTGACACCTTGATTTTAAACTTCTACCCTCCAGAACTGCGAGACATTAAATTTCTTTTGTTCAAGCCACTCACTTTGTGGTAGTTTCTTTAGGAGACTAATATATATAGTATCAAATGAAGTTTGCTAATTAGTCAGCAGAGAGAGAGAGAGAAACTGTACGTGTGTGTGTGTGTGTGTGTGTGTGACTTTCTCAGTGACCCTTTCCTGGTGAAGAGTCACTCCTTCCCTAGTGACTCTGTCTAAATCTGCAACTCTCACCACATATATTTTCTTGTATCTACTCGCAATAATCAGTATCTATCATACTACATATTTTATTAATTTATCTTTTCCATTGTCTGTTTTCCTCATCAGACTCTAATCTGCATGAAAGCAGGGATTTTTGTCTTTTTATTTTCTGCTGTCTCTCCAGTACTCAGAACAGTGCCTAGCCCCAGGTAGACAGTCAATAAATATTCAACAAACAAGTAAATGAATGGGAAATATTTTAAATCGGAAGGAAACAAATATACCATAGTGTAAATGATAGATTTCTCTGGGGAGTAGGAATGAGAATTATCGGTTTGTGTGTTTTCCGAATGATGTGGTTTGACGTGTGTCCACAGTATTCCATCCTGCTTATGATCTTCACCTCCTGTCTGCTGTCAGTCCCATGGATTTCAGACTTGCTTAGCCAGCAGCCACAGTTACATAAGCCAATTCCTTACAAGAAGTAAATAAATAAATATAGATATACATGGAATATATATACCTTTTAAATATATGCCTAGAGGTCACAGAAAATAAAGTCGGAGATCTGAAGCATAAGAAGGTTTCTGTCGCTAGAGGGAGCCCCCTGGTGTGTCAAGAAACAAGGATTGGAGACTGAACCAGGAAGAAATAGAAAATATAAACAGACCCATCACAAGAACTGAAATTGAGACTGTGATTAAAAATATTCCAACAAACAAAAGTCCAGGACCAGATGGCTTCACAGTTGAATTCTATCAAACATTTAGAGAAGAGCTAACACCTATCCTTCTCAAATTCTTCCAAAATATAGCAGAGGAACACTCCCAAACTCGTTCTAGAAGGCCACCATCACCCTGATACCAAAACCAAACAAAGATGTCATAAAGAAAGAAAACTACAGGCCAATATCACTGATGAACATAGATGCAAAAATCCTCAACAAAATACTAGTAAACAGAATCCAACAGCACATTAAAAGGATCATACACCCTGATCAAGTGGGATTTATCCCAGGAATGCAAGGATTCTTCAATGTACACAAATCAATCAATGTGATAAATCATATTGACAAATTGAAGGAGAAAAACCATATGATCATCTCAATAGATGCAAAAAAGCTTTCAACAAAATTCAACACCCATTTATGATAGAACCCCCCCAGAAAGTAGGCATAGAGGGAACTTACCTCAACATAATAAAGGCCATATATGACAAACCCACAGCCAATATCGTACTCAATGGTGAAAAACTGAAACCATTTCCACTAAGATCAGGAACAAGACAAGGTTGCCAACTCTCACCACTGTTATTCAACATAGTTTTGGAAGTTTTAGCCACAGCAATCAGAGAAGAAAAAGAAATAAAAGGAATCCAAATCGGAAAGAAGAAGTAAAGCTGTCACTGTTTGCAGATGACATGATACTATCTAGAGAGAATCCTAAAGATGCTACCAGAAAACTTCTAGAGCTAATCAATGAATTTGGTAAAGTGGCAGGATACAAAATTAATGCACAGAAATCTCTTGCATTCCTATACACTAATGATGAAAATTGTGAAAGAGAAATTAAGGAAACACTCCCATTTACCACTGCAACAAAAAAGAGTAAAATACCTAGGAATAAACCTACTTAAGGAGACAAAAGACCTGTATGCAGAAAATTATAAGACACTGATGAAAGAAATTAAAGATGATACAAACAGATGGAGAGATATACCATGTTCTTGGGTTGGAAGGATCCACATTGTGAAAATGACTATACTACCCAAATCAATCTACAGGTTCAATGCAATCCCTATCAAACTACCACTGGTATTTTTCACAGAACTAGAAGAAAAAAATTTCACAATTTGTATGGAAACACAAAAGACACCGAATAGCCAAAGCAATCTTGAGAAAGAAAAACGGAGCTGGAGGAATCAGGCTCCCTGAATTCAGACTATACTACAAAGCTACAGTAATCAAGACAGTATGGTACTGGCAGAAAAACAGAAATATAGATCAACGGAACAGGATAGAAAGCCCAGAGATAAACCCATGCACATATGGTCACCTTATTCTTGACAAAGGAGGCAAGAATATACAATGGAGGAAAGACAGCCTCTTCAATAAGTGGTGCTGGGAAAACTGGACAGCTACATATAAAAGAATGAAATTAGAACACTCCCTAACACCATACACAAAAATAAACTCCAAATAGATTAAAGACCTAAATGTAAGGCCAGACACTATCAAACCCTTAGAGGAAAACATAGGCAGAACACTCTATGACATAAATCACAGTGAGACCCTTTTTGACCCACCCCCTAGAGAAATTGAAATAAAAACAAAAATAAACAAATGTGACCTAATGAAACTTAAAAGCTTTTGCACAGCAAAATGAATAACAAACAAGATGAAAAGACAACCCTCAGAATGGGAGAAAATATTTGCAAATGAAGCAACTGACAAAGGATTAACATCCAAAATTTACAAGCAGCTTCTGCATCTCAATATCAAAAAAACAAACAACCCAATCCAAAAATGGGCAGAAGACCTAAATAGACATTTCTCCAAAAAAGATATACAGATTGTCAACAAACACATGAAAGGATGCTCAACATCACTAATCATTAGAGAAATGCGAATCAAAACTACAATGAGGTATCACCTCACACTGGTCAGAATCGCCATCATCAAAAAATCTACAAACAAAAAGGGAACCCTCTTGCACCGTTGGTGGGAATGCAAATTGATACAGCCACTATGGAGAACAGTATGCAGGTTCCTTAAAAAACTAAAAGTAGAACTACCACATGACCCAGCAATCCCATTACTGGGCATATACCCTGAGAAAACCAGAATTCAAAAAGAGTCATGTACCACAATGTTCATTGCAGCTCTATTTACAATAGCCAGGACATGGAAGCAATCTAAGAGTCTATCGACAGATGAATTGGTAAAGAAGAGGTGACACATATATACAATGGAATATTACTCAGCCATAAAAGGAAACAAAATTGAGTTATTTGTAGTGAGGTGGATGGACCTAGAGTCTGTCATACAGAGTGAAGTAAGTCAGAAAGAGAAAAACAAACACCGTATGCTAACACATATATGGAATCTAAAAACAAAAAGGTTCTGAAGAACCTAGGGGCAGGACAGGAATAAAGACGCAGACGTAGAGAATGGACTTGAGGATATGGGGAGGGGGAAGGGTAAGCTGGGATAAAGTGAGAGAGTGGCATGGACATATATACACTACCAAATGTAAAATAGATAGCTAATGGAAAGCAGCCGCATAGCACAGGGAGATCAGCTCAGTGCTTTGTGACCACCTAGAGGGGTGGGATAGGGAGGGTGGGAGGGAGACGCAAGAGGAAGGAGATATGGGGATACATGTATATGTATAGCTGATTCACTTTGTTATACAGCAGAAACTAACACACCATTGTAAAGCAATTATACTCCAATAACGATATTAAAAAAAAGAAACAAGGGCTGATTCTGGGGGCTGAGAGCAGTGAGCAAAGGATAGCCTCAGTCTTCCATCCACCAAGATCTGCTCCTCCCCTTCTCTCATCATGACTAGTTTGGGATTGATTCCACACTTCACCTCCAGAAATAGGCACATGACCCAAGTCTGGCCAGAAGGATTCTGTTCTGGAGTTTCCTTTGTAATTATTGGGAAAGAGAAGATCATTCAAGGAGAAAGCCCATCATAGAATAAAGTTATCACAGGAAAGAAGAGAATAAGAGATGGAGAGGGTCCTAATCCTGATTATATCATTTGCCCCAATATCCAATCACACCGGAAAGTAGAGTCCTAGTACTGTTCAGTTATGTAAGGCAATACATTTTCCTTTTTTGCTTAATTCGACTTCCAGACCCAAAGGGAGCAACCAAGAGAAGTCTGCAACCGAAAGAAGCCTGGGAAAAGTACAGCTTACAAACTTATTGTAACTTAAAAAATACAAACTCTGCATTTTCTCACAATCACGTACCTGAAAAAACAATATAAACAACAGATCAAAAATACAAACCACGTCCGAAACCAAAGATAAGCATGAGTGACTTCTATTACACAAAAGACTATAATATTTTAAACATCACTTCTTCAGGGAAGCCTTGGTGGCAACTTCACTGGGTCAGGTGCGCCTGTTATACCCTCTCATGGCACTGACACATTCCCTTCCATAGCACATCTCGATGACAGTTCATCAAATATTTGCTTCCATAATTACCTGCTTGCCATCTCCTTCCTCATGATGCCTGAAGTTCCATGAGGGAAAGAACTGTGTCTTGCTCTTCACTGTGTCCCTAGGGTTGCCACATGGCAGGTGCCCCATTGTATTACTGGTTGAATGAATGAGAGGACACTAATGTGACTAAAGTTCTTGAAAGAAAACTCTCTTTTTTAACCTATTTGAGAGAAATGGTGTACATTGGATGCTTTGAAGTATAAATAGTTTTTACCATACATGAATTTTGTTTCATCACCAATTTTTAAAAATTTTATTGAAGTATAGTTGATTTACAATGTTGTATTAATTTCTGCTGTACAGCAAAGTGATTCAGTTATATAAACATATACATTCTTTTTCATATTCTTTTCCATTGTGGCTTATCACAGGATATCGATTACAGTTCCCTGTGCTATTCAGTAGGACCTTGTTGTTTATCCTTATCACCATTCTTGAGTTAATTTTACACAGATTCATTTCAGATTTTCTTCCATAAATTTAATTGAAAGTAAGAACTAACATGTGTAAGCCACTTTACGAATTACAAAGTGCTTTTCATGTACACTAGCTTCCTTAATCCTTATAAAAATCCTGGAGCTGAGGACGCAGGGCTCAAGGAGCTAAGTGTCTTGCCCAGGGTCACACGCACATGGTGAGGTGAAGTCAAGCACAAATTCCAGTCCCTGTCTCCAAATTTAGTGCAATTCTTCTGACGATAAAGAGCACGTGAGTCCATATTAATTCTTATTTAGCATTAGTCAATATTATTGAAATCTGTATATGTGTGTGTGTATGTGTGTGTGTGTGTTAAATCAGATATGACAGAAAGCTGAAAAACAGGGAACACACTGAAATTCATTTACTCTAAAGGACAGTATTATATTTTATATTTTAGCCAGGCGGGTAAAGCAAATATGCACTCGTGTGTGTGTGTGTGTGTGCGTGTGCGTGTGTGTGTGTGTTGCCTTAAAATGAGAGAAAAAGACCACTTAGTTGTTAAGATCAGTCAGAATTTCCCAGTCACATCTAGTATTACCCCCATGAAAATGATGTTTATTTTTATTTTGCTTTTGTAAAACCTAGTATATTTACTTTCTATATTATGTAGAATGCAAATTATTCTTTAGGAAGGAATTACTTTTGGGTAACAAGCCATTGCTTCCTCGCGGTTGCATGGTTAAAAAACATCTTTATGGGGGTGGGGGCTGTTTTCTTCTTTTTTATAATTGTCATAATCCACCAGAAATAATATATAATTCCATGTAGCTCTACGGCTGTCTCACAGATGGATGGTATAGTATGTCTCTGTTTCTTCCAACTCTACCCCCAGGCCCTTACTTCTGTTTTCTGCCTTTCCTCACAGTCCCCGTAATCGTCAATTGGTAATGTATCCGGGTGATCGCGGACAGAGAGGTAACAGGGCTTGCTCACGTCCCCCGGCCTTATGTCATAAACAGTAAATCCTTTATGCTGAAAGCCTGTTCGTTTTCACACCATTCGCTTGCTCACTAACAGTTGTCCAGATTTTAAAATTCAGCCTCTTACACTAATCCTGCAACTGCTGGTCCCAGACAGGTGCAGGGATCAGACTGGCTCAGTTAAGTAAAACATCTGGCCTGAAAATGATAATAGGCTCTTTTTACTCCCTCAAGCCAGAAGAGGAATGTGAAGTTTTCAGATGTTAAATCACACAATCAGGTTTTAATATTCACATAAACATACACATCCCCTTCCCCTCTGTCTCTTTCTGTATCTCTGTCTCTCTCTTTCTCTGTCTCACTCTCTCTCTCACACAGACACACACACATTCCACACACAATGAGCAGTAATATTTCACTATTTCTTTTATAAAAACAAGACTTCTAAAGGGCAAAAGGCAAGGAAACATGAAGATCTAACCCTGTGGACAGCCTTTTATCAGCTTTGTCTCTGGGTTTTGACAGGTATTGTGGGGCTGTTCTCATAAAGGCCTAAAGATAATTTTTTCAGGAAGCATATCATGTGTTTCAGTGACATTCTCATGTTTTGTGACTTTATGAGTTCAAAGCAAATTATAGATGCCTCAAGGTTAGAAAGATGATACCTGAGGATGAGATTATTTGATAGCAGGTCTTTTACCTCACCAGTCCCATTTAGAATCCGGTCATGGACAGTGACTGGGAATGATAAATTACTGACATTTACAATTCCTCCCAGCTTAACGTGTGGTGATTTTATGATTCCACTGCTAGGTGGTGGCAGACATACTGTCCAGTTCTCAACAGAAAAATTTAAGTATCACAAGGATCCCTGGTTTTCAACAAAGTTGAGAATTTCTCCAGAAAACCCACTATCAGGTGGCATCCCCAAATATTCTTTCAGGGGCTGAAGACAATTTCTGCATTCATGGCCAGAGCCACCCACTAGACTTTTTACCACCATCATTGTTTCGTGAAGAGCAGTGGTATTTTTGAACCCAGGTCAGTGAAGTTTGATGAGGCTCAGCCATCTGGGAAAGTTTGAATGAGGCATTAGAATAAAAGCCGAGAATTGGATAGAAATGTAAATTCGCTGGCCCTACTCCAGGCCTACAGAAACAGGAACTCTGAGGGTGGGACCCAAGAATTTGTGTTCTAACAAACCTTTGAGGTGATTCTGATCACACCAAAATTTGAGAACCACTGGATCAGGCAATCAAGGTTACCCTTAAGAGGACACTGGGAGAAGGGCTAGAGGAGAGAGAAAAGATCCAGAAATATTTAGGAAGGCAGATGTAATGACTAATTGTGTGCAAGAAAAGGCCACCCTAGACTAACTCCCAGGTTTTTGGCTGCAGTGACCACTTTGCTCTGGTACTACTTACTGAGATGAGACGAGAAGGATCAGGTCTCAGGAAATAGGAGGAATTTAGTCTGAGAATAAATGAAGGAGAGAAAGATCCTTATTCTCCATTCAGAGCACTTGCTTGCCTTTAGCTGTCTAGAATCATTTAATGATCAACGATTTAAATGTATTAAAAGTGTTTGTACTAAAAATAGAACTACCATATGACCAAGCAGTCCTACTCCTGAGTAAACATCCAAAAAAAAAGAAAACACTAATTCAAAAAGATACATGCACCCCAAGGTTCATAGCAGCCTTATTTAAAATTGCCAAGATATGGAAGCAACTTAAGTGTCCATTAACAGATAAATGGATTAAAAAAAAAGATGTGGTGTATATATATACAATGGAATACTACTCAGCCGTAAAAAAAAAAGAATGAAATTTTGCCATTTGCAGCAACATGGATGGATTTGGAGAGTATTATGCTAAGTGAAATAAGTCAGACAGAGAAAGACAAATACTGTATGCTATCACTTATATTTGGAATCTAAAAAATAAAACAAACTAGTGAATATACTAAACAAACAAACAAACAAAAACCCAGACTCACAAATTGATGGTTATTAGTGGGGAGAGGGAAGGGGTGAGAGGCAAGATCAAGATAGGGGTAGGGGATTAAGAGACACAAACTACTGTATATAAAATAAATAAGCTCAAGGGTATATGGTACAGCACAGCAAATATAGCCAATGTTTTATAATAACTATAAATGAAATATAGTTATTCAAAAATTATGAATCACTCTTATATACCTGAAACTTATATAATATTGTACATCAATATTATATACCTTAATTTAAAAAATAAATAAAATAAGTAATAAAGGGTTTGTATTTTCTCTGAAATAATCAATATAACTTACATATGTTACATATATGGTATAATAAGGCTAATTCTACCCCAACCTTCATATACACCCTCATTCCTTTTGGGGTACCTAATCCACCTACCACAAAGGGAAATAAGATGCCTAGAGTGGGAAGTGGTGATAAAGGCTGGCGGGAACCAACTGCAACTACTAGAGGAAAAAAAAGGGAGAATGGGCTGGGGTATGAGTGAAGAGGAGACAGGGTGAACATAGTGTATCATCTCATGTATCATTTCAAATAACATTATTAAAATATATTATGTATTTATATAACATGAATAAAATAAAAAATGAAATAATAGACAAGAAAAATTATTTGCAATATGTATCAGATAGAGAATTTGAATCCAAAACATATAAAGAACTTTCAAAACAAAATAATAATATAAACAATCCAGTTCAAAAAGTGAATAAAAAATACTTCATTAAAGAAGAGATATAGATGACAAATAAGCCCATGAAAAGATGTTTAGCTGCATTAATTCTTAGTAAAATGCAATTAAAAATACAATTAGATACTACTACAGACCTAACAAAATGGCTAAAAATAGAAAGACTGATAATACCAAATGATGAGGAGATAATACCAAATGTTGATGCAGAATAAGTGGAACTTTTGTAAATTGTTAAAGGGAATGCAAAATGGTACACCTAGTTTGGAAAGTAGCTTGATATGGTCTTTAAAAACTAAACATACAACCCAGAAATGTCACTCCTAGGTATTGCCCAAGAGACATGAAAACATAATATCCACACAAAGACCTGTATGTGACTGTAGCAGCTTTATTTATAGTTATTCCAAACTACAAACAACCCAGTTGTCCCTCAATCAGTGAGCAGATAAACAAATTGTAGTACATTCCCACAATGGAATACTACTCAGCAAATCTATCGATGCATACGACAAAGATGACTCTCAAAAGCATTCCCACTAACAAAAGCCCGTTTTCTTTAGCCAAACAACTAGGATAGGGGCAGCCTAGCAAGACAGAAAGATTTTAGACAACAAACGGTCTATTCCAGCCAAACACCCAGAAAAAAACCTTGCTCTCATCTCCCACCATGCTACCAAAGGCCAAGAGCCCAGACGTTCATCCCCAGCAGGTTGCAGTAAGTTGTCAGAGAAGGGTTGGTGGAGAGTCAGGGCTTCACCATCATCCAGTGATGAGGCTACCCCCAACATGAGCTCAGTCAAGACCACATGAAGAGGCAGAACTCCCATCCCCGCAAAACAGGAGTGAGAAGACTTACCCTTGGAGGCCAACTGGGAAACCTGGAATTCTACCTCCAATGGCAGTAAACAGGCAGTTACAAAACAGTGTCATAGAAAGCCAGCTAAAACAGAAGATCTGGAGTCTCATAACATAATACAAAAATGTCCAGGTTTTAACTTAAAAAATCATGTTACCAAGAATCAGAAACATATCAAACAGAATGAAAAAACAAGATCAGCAGATGGCAACACCAAGATGACACAGATGTTAGAGTTATGAATGACTATATACACATGTTTAAATTCATCAAGTTACATTGAAATGGAGTAAATTTACTTTATATGTTACACCTTACAAAACTGACATCGAAAGGTGAACTCAAAATGAAATTCACAATATTTAAAATAATTTTATTTAACGGTTCAAAAAAAAAGCTTTGTTTTCCTAATAAGAACAAGCTGATTGAAAATATTTCATTACTTTTGAAAAATTTTGATTTAACACTTTGTGATTCAACAATTCAAAGGTCTCTTCTATATTCAATACATTTCATTTGATACTCTGGTTTTCATGATTGTCAGAATTTCTCAGAACTGAATTTAATTGTCACATCAGTTCTGCCACTTTTCACTTGTACTTGCATCATCAGTATTATCTTCACTCCATATTTTAGGTTTTGTTCTGTGGGGAGAGATCTTTTAAAATCCTTGTGCACCTTATTTAGTGATGATCAATAATACAGTCCCTACATCCACTTAACTGAACTATAGAAAAATGACCTATAAGTGAATAATTTAATGAGGGAAGTTCTACTGTCAGCCTCTCTATTGGTGGAACTTTCACCTTTCCCTTGGGATACCTTGCATACCTAATGTAACATATGGACCGAGTGAAGGTACACGTGCCATTTTGTATGTTAAATGCTAGTAAAGCATATTTCTTTCTTATTTCTAGGTAAAATTTTAACATAAATATAATATATTCTCTCCACACCTCAATGGATTGTCTTAAACACACCCGGACACTGGATACCATTAGATTAAACCATAAAAGAAAACAGATATGCTCCAAACACTCTATGACTTACTAGAACATTGATCAGTTTGAATCTGATGAGATCACATTTTGAAGGCGAGGGCCTTCTGTCCATCTATTTTTGCTTATGAAAATTTATTTCTCTGAACATTCTTCCATGGGAATCTAAGGTGTCTATGTGGACAGATTATGAGATGAATCTTTACAGCATCTCTTTCAATACTTAGTTGTACCTATTCAGACTTGTCACTTCTCCAGTCAGAAGAATATGGCCTCACTCTTAGACTATTGTAATATCTTCCTAAATGACATAATGCATATTCTGTTCTGCAAAATACATTGAAGCTGCACAATATTCATAGCCATGAAACAGGAGTTGAATCATAGAATCAACAAGCACTTAGAACTGGAACAAATCTTAGGGGTCAGGAGTTTATAGCACTTTGTCATCGTCCATGTCTAGATTCTAAATGATGATTTTGAGGTGAAAGGCCCTTGTTTAAGTGAAAGCTCTCAAATAACCCAATCCTCAGACATCATGAACTTTTAAAGATTGAATCATCCATAATCTACAGATACTAATGAATCAAATGGTATACATTCACTTCTTTTCCTGCATTTATGTCCATGAAATCAGAATATATGGATTTTTCCCCTTTGGCAAGTCAGAGGTTGAGAAAAAGAAAAAAGAGGGTGGGGGGATTCCAACCTCTGAGTGTTATGAAGTATTTTAACTGGAATGTTTCAGTTGTGGCACCCTGGGGAAAGCTGTTCTCCAACTGGAGAGTGTGAAGTATTTTATGAACAGTGTAAAGAAAGCAGATGTATTGGCAAGAAAGCCACTGCTTCTCCCAGCTGTGTGTTTTTCACTTAAAAACAAGAGAGATACCCTAAAGCAACTGGTCTTTCAATTTGAGAAGTTTTAATATTGTTTACTTATTAATTAATATGTATTTTACATGTATTCAACAAATAATTATATTTTTTATTACACATTTTAAGCAAATAAGTTATTTCTAGTGGTAGGCATTTTTAAAAATTTTCAATGTATATTTACCTTAACAATAAAAGATAAACTCCTACTAAACAATAGGAACAGAAAATGATCACATGTATATAGCCAAGGCAATCCTCTAAATCTACAATTTTACAAATTTGGTATTCCAATATCCTGTTATACACACTTTAATTACCTCAGTATTATAGTTTGCATGTAATTCTGAGTTCTATGTTTTAAATTTATTATTTTATTTATCTACAGATTGCTATTTTTAATGAAAACATGGTAGTCCATTACACTGACACCAACAATTTACCTAATAAACTCTTTACCTTTGGGTATTTAGATTGTATGTAGAGTTCTCAAACCTTATTGGGCATCAGAATCACCTGCAGTGCTAACACAAACAAAGATCGCTCTGACCTGAATGTGCACACGCACTCACACACACACACATACACACATACATTTCTGATTCAGTAAATCTGAGGTGGGACCAGAGAATTTCCATGTCTAACAAGTTCCCAAAGGATGCAGATTCTGCTTTTCTAGGGACCACACTTTGAGAACAACTGATCTAAGTTCTCTGTCAGGAGTTCACCCGCTTATCATGGACTTTATTGCTATTCCCCACCTGGAAATTATTCTCCCAAATCCAAAAATCCCTATTTCATTTCTCAAATTAAGTATTTTGAAATGAATATCAAGAAGCTGGGTCATACTTCCTTAAATATAGATTATATATTATTCTTTGAAGACTATCTTAAACCTTAGAATTAGGCTAGGCATTAATTTGGTTCTGTTCATTGCAATGAAATGGAAATTTCAGATCATCAAGAGGCAGAAGCCAGTAAAAGGATTTCATAATCCCTTTATTTCCTATAAAATGTAATCATAAGCAACATTCAAATATTCCCTTACTGCTTCCAGTCCCCTTCTAAGGTGAAATTCTTCAATTTTTGATCACCTCCAGGCCTCCCACAAACATGGCTGTGCTGATGATGGGAAAACCCAAAGGAAATCAATGCAACCCACAGCCAAGCTCTGTAAGGGAAACCTGACAATTACCCCAAAGAGGGGAGGTAGTCTAATTCCTTTTATTTTTGCCCTCTCAAGGCAAACATTATGTGCCCTGGTATTAGTCTAATTCAGCATTCAAGACATAGAAAAAAATTTTATTCTATTATAATGCACGGAAAGTAAGCCAGCATAATTTCTAAACAAAGAGCTGTTTTTATCATGAAAATTGCAAACACAACATTTTCCTCCTTTGTTGTAATATAGAACCTATTCTTTAAGAAAGGAGTTTCTTGCATGGAGTTTGCTTCCCATGAAAAGGACAAATTATTGCTTGATGATGTCAGAGGGTCTCATGTCCATTGGGATTTTTCTAGGGATTTTCATTTAAAAAGGTTGTGAAAATGTTACCATAATATTAATCTTTCATTCACGAATCATCTTGGGAAACCCTGGTCAAAAGAACTTTTTGAGTTTACTTCACATTTGTACTCCAGTTAGGGACATAATTATGATAGCTGCCCTTCTTCTTTTTATTTTCTCTGGCAAAATACTATGCATTGTTATTTATCTCTCTTTGTCATATATTTTATCCTTCATAGTATCTGACTGTACCTGGATATTCTCCTAAAACCTCAAATTTTGGTTTTCATACTCTGGATTAGGCTGATAAATTTGTCAGGATCTTCATGAAATGCATTTCATCCTTCTGTAGGAGATCATCCCCTAGAATAAACAAGGAACAAATTCGTATTTTTTTGACTCAAATCTTTTCTGGAATAAATCTAAGAATTCACTGAGGTCATGCATGGAAGAAGAAATGAAAGTATTATCTGTGTCTACATATCCTTCAGTTTCCTACACAGGAGCCCAAAGTCACCAGAGTCACATTCCTTTGTTCTCTCCATTGCCATTCCATGTAGCAAAAGTGAGTAATGATTAGATTAAACTTCTCCTCACTACTCCTCAGAGCATAGTTTAGGAAAACAACAGGATTCACACACACACCTTGTGATCCATCTGCACTACCTGCCCTTCAACTGGATCAGTGCCCACTACCACTCATCCCTTTTTCCTGGATGGACAATAGGATTCCTCAAACCAGCTGGGGATTATTCATGTTTTATGGATCTTGGACTGCTGCTGCCACTTTGGAAAGGCTATTACAAGTGATGATGAAATATCAAAGTGGAAATACCCTGGACATCTATAAATATGGGACTGGAGCCTACGTGAGAAGACAGCTAAAGTTCTGAGAAGTGTAAGCATAAAAGCATGAGTTCAAGGCATGAGGAACTATTAAATTGCTGAGGGAAAGAGCATAGTCTGGGAAGAGGAGGAGAGAAGAGGACTTGGAAGGGAAACAGAAACAGATCAACTGGAGAGGTAGGAGCATAACTAGGAAAATCCGGGGCCATTGCAGCCTAGAGAAGAGGGCACCTGTCAAAGAATTCAGACAGTCCATGTCAAATAAGATGACTTCCAAAAGGCCATTAAATGTAGTAGTTAGGACATCATTAATGACTTTATATAAAGTTCAGTGATGATATTCATGAGTACTCACTTAATATTCTCTTCTGCACAGACACACTGAAGAAAAAAGAAAGGTCATTTTCTATTCTTCCCATGAAAGAAGAAAATAACATTCCAAAGTTACCTGAGTGAAGGAAACTAAGCCAGAGCTGAGAAAACGGATTGAAAATTGGCTTTGATCTACCTTCTCTAGGAAGTCCTTCCTGATAGCCCCAGGGACACGAAGGTGCCTGTTCTCCAGGTACCTTGCGCCATTTCACATGCTTGCCCTATACTCATTGACTGACCAGACTGGGCTGGACTCTGAGTACCCCGGAGCCAAAGCCTGGGGCTTATTTCTCTCTTTTGATCTAACACAGTGTCCAATCCAAAGAAGGAGCACATTAAATATTTATGTAATAAGTGAGTGAATGAAATGCCTGTGGACTGGCATGAGGGGAAATGAGGGTGTCAACGCTTGTCGGCAAATCCCAGTGTGTTTTACAGAAAACTTTCTTAATCATAATATATACATGTTGCCAGGATTACTACAGTTGTTCAAATTGGATAGGCTTTTATGAAAGATTTTCATTTGTATTCACAAAAAACCCACACACATGAGTAAGTGCCGAGACTGATCAGTCTATTTTCCCCTCTAACTGGCAGCATTCACAGTCACTTTATTGTGTCAAATAATGCTTTTTCCTCCTCCCTTTATCTTGCTTATGTCTGACCTTCCATTAAAAGTTGCTTAGAAACTGCTTAGCAAATAGGGGTGCCGCTCGCTGACATCTTCCCTTTGTGACTTCTCAGCTTTTCTCTGGGTCCATTCCCTTTCCATAAGCATTTTTAGGCTTCTTTTCATCTTTCAACAGACAAGACTAAAGCCCAACATTCTCCACCCATTGGAAGGAAACACTGCAGCTTCTGAAGCTTTACCACGTACAAGCAGCTTCCATACACCTGCCGGTTAAGAGAGGAGTAGATTAGCAAAGCTTCCATGGGTTTTTAATTTTTATTAACAGCTTTGCATAGCGTGCTAAGCAAGTCATAGAGTTAAAAAGAATAACAACAATGTAAAGTCCATGATGCTCACTGAAATCAACCAGACTTGGCGGACATGGAACGACAGTCATGGGGCTTCCTTGCACAAAGAGAAGGGATTGATCCACACTCTCCTGTGAGCATGAGCTAAGCTAGAATCTTAAAACAGAATTCTACAATAAATACCCAAGGAATGGGGCTCTCCCTAAGACCACAGCAGCCAGAACACATCACTCCCCTCTGCTTTCCTCATCTCAACACTTCTATTGGTGTAACTGATCAAGTTGAACAGTATACCAAGGACAACTCTGAAAAGGAAAATGATTCGATGCAACCTTTATTATATGCCAGCTATGGTTAAGTAATATTCTAGAGTCTAGACAATGGGTTGCGGTGGGAAAGGGGAAATAGAATAAGAAATAAGAAAGGCACAGTCCTTGCCTGCAAAGAGCTCACAGTCGTGGGTGGGGAGAAGACTAGAGATACATTGTACAGCTCTAAAATACTATTGGGCTGTGCTGGCTCTATAAACAAAATATTGCAGGACCAATGGGAACAGCAGGTTAAATTCTACCTGCAAAGGGGAGAGAAAGCAGAGGGGATTAGAGAAAACTTCTGGAGATGAGGAATTCAAACTAAGCTTGTGTAAATGGGGTTCTAGTAGATGAAAGACATCATGGAGCCCTGAGAGGTGTGTGTGGAAGAACAGAGGGGCAAGCCCACCAATTTCCCCTGTGACTGGAGCATGACAGTGGTAATGCATTCATTGTTGGCCTTTAACCCAGCCAGCTGAGCTAACTTTTCCCTCACCTGCTGCCTTCCTCCATGGTATTGTGGAGTCTGGGAAAATCACTCAGTTTATGTATATGTTGCTGATATTTTCTGACCCCCAAATCAGGACAGATAATGTGACTGTGATATTTTTTCAGATTTGTGAGATTCTTTTTATGAAAATCTGTAAGGATATAATTAAACAAGAACATGCTACACACTATCCGCATTATGAGGACCCTTGGAAGAAGTTTCTTCCTGATCTTAGTATTAGGAATGGTTGCGTTTCCCCTGAGCAACTGGGCACTGACTTAAATTTCTCACTGGCTGCTAATGAGTTTAGCATCAACACTGGGTCAAATAGTAGCAGGTATATAAAATCTACTGTATACATTGTGTGCTAGTCACAATCCTAGCTGCATTTTACATCCTTATACTTGTTTGTCCTTTTCTTTCTCATTGATCTTAATTTTACAGAATCTTCAATTTCATGTAACCTTTAAATCCTTTTTGTAACAAGGTGGAATAGAAATGAATAAAAAATAAAATATATATATTTAAAAGCATATACAAGTAATGAATCATGTTAACTGAAAATAACTACATTCAATTAAATCATACTTGTCTGGGAAAACTGAAGAGATATAATTCCTGGTTTAAGTCCAGCTGCTGAGAAACTGTTAAACACGAGCACCTCACATTCTTGATACCATTTTATTATTATTCTAATATAAGCAAAACTGAAAATTTAAGGTTAAAAGTTAACTTTATGGTTAAAAGTTAACCTCTCATGGCTATAATTCCAAGTTTCTACCATATATAATAGAACTTTAAATAAGGAGGTAATCATGAGAACAATGATCTGAAGAGAGTAATTTTCAACAACCTGTCTGAAACGACGAGTGAGCTTTGAAAAACCGTGTTATTTTTGTTCTGGACACTTTACTTCATAGAAACTAATGCTGGGGAGCCAGTATTCCAATATTTTCACCACATATTAATGCTCTGCCATTTTGTCAAATCCAAGCTAATACTTGACATTAATCTTTCTAAAATCGAAAACAAAAGTTACATAAGTTTGGATGAACATAGCATTTCAAAAGCGTAGATTTTTCAAAATCTATGGTTTCCAAAACTTTTTGTTTAAAGTCCTGCTTTTTCTACATTAAAAACAATGCCTTTGCTTCTCAAATCCTTCTCTCCTTTTTTATTTGCCTATATCCAGGATAGTCACATATTAGGAAATCGGATCTCACCATAATTTCCAGAATCAGAAGTGGAAGAGATTTTCCATGCAGAACTACCCTATGCATTACCAGTGTATTCAGTTTTTTCACTTTCTTGCTGAAAAAGAGAAGGGAATGGCCATTCGTTAAGCACCTACCACATGGCAGGTGTTTTGCTGAGTGCTTTGTATACATTATCTCTCTTAATCCTCACAGTAACCCTATGAGGAAGGCAGTTTTATCCCCATTTTATAGCTCAGGAAACTCAAGCTCAGGGGGGATCAGTAACTTGCCCTGGGTCACCCAACCACTGGATGGATTATGACCTTGGGTCTAACTGCAAAGCACCGGGCCCTTCCACAAAACATGCCACCTCCCACCTTGAAAATGTTTTGCAAGACATTTTCTATTTTTACTCTGCTATTTCAGCCTTGTTCATATATTTTCATTTTGAATTATATAAATCTTCAGTCAGGGTCCTTTTTGGTGAGTCTCACATTTTAAAAATTTATTCTAAGGCACTTTTATCTCTGGGGAGACAATTTTCTTTCCTTATGGAAAATTTTAGATCATATTGTCACTATGAAAATACCTTGTGATCTAATTTTAAATTGCTATTAATTACAACTAGCATTACCGAAAAATTTAACAAAAAAATTATACAGCAACAAATGAACAAATGGTGAGATCTTCCCCTTTATTCTCCTTTTCTGGGTATCTATTCCTGCAGAACAAATTACTCTAAAACTTAGCAGTATAAAACAACATCAGTTTTATTATATCTCATTATTTTTGTGTGTTGGGAATTTGAGTAGGGCTTGTTTAGCCAGCCCATTTTTCTGCTCCACGTGGCTTTGACTGAAGTTACTGGGCGGGATTCAGTGGGCTGATTGGCTGAGCTGGAGGCTCCAGGGCAGCTTCCCTCTGGACTGGGTCCAGGTGGGTTAGCTGGAGGGCAGGGCTCAGCCAGGACTGTCAACGGATGCATCTTACACTAGCCTCTCAAAGATGGTGGTCTCAGTGTCATCAGACTTTTTAGAAGGTGACTCAGGGCTTCCAGATTGTGTTGTAGGAGATGGGAGATGGAAGCCACCGATCTTTTAAGGCCCAGGCCTGGAAACTGGCACAGTATTTCTTCCACCATATTCTATTGTTCAGCAGTCACACACCCACCCCAGATTCGATGGGGAGAGAACGTTTACCTCACTTTTTGACTGGAGGACCATCAAACATTTTGTGGCCAACCTAATCACAACCTCTTTTGATGTATAAAGCATCTACTCCAAGAGTCTGCTAATACCATACAGACTTTAAAACCATCCATTGATGGGTAGATTTGCAAGAGCTTTATTGAAGAGAAGGCCTTTTTAGGTGTCTTTATGAAAGATACTCAAATCATCAAACAAGACAAAATTTTAAATTCTTTTTAAAAATCAGTCAGTTCTTATTCATCATAAAGACATCTGGAAAAACTCATGAGAATAAAAATACTCTCCAACTTCCAAACTCAGTGCAGTTTGAGAAAACAGTAAATGAAGATTTTGAATCTCATTAAATACCATAACTCTGGTCTAGTTGCTTGTTTCCATTTTCTTTATCTAATCTACAAGGTGATTTACAAACAAATATAAGCCTGGTATGGTTCTATATGTAGAAATGGCAAAAATTCTATTTACATGAGAAACATAAAGCTGATTTTTAGAATTGATTGCTGCTGGCTTTGCACAAAGGTCTCTGCCACTTCCTCCACTGTAACAGGCTTGGTGGGCATGTAAGGGATTGGAGGCTGATGTCCTGCTTTGTAAATAAAGTTTTATTAAAACACAACGTCCATTTTTTGTATTATTGCCTATGACTGCTTTTGAGCTACAACAGCAGAACTAGCCTTGCCTATAAAGTCTAAAATAGTTACTATCTGACCCTTAGAAAAAGTTTGACTACTGTTCTAGGTCATGGTTTCCCAACCTCCTTTGTAGTTAAGCCTGGCCATGGGACTAAAGCCTTGCCAGTGAATGGAAGTAATGTGCCACTTAGGGCTGGCTTCTTGGGACAACGAGAAGCTCTCCTTTTGCCAGCTTCACCCTAATATGACAATAACTTAGTTTTGACCCATGCAAACAATGTCCTAAGGGATGGCAGAAAAATAACAGGAAAAGGACCTTGGTCGCTGAATGACCATGGAGCAGAAAGATTCACCAACTTGGGTCACCTTCCCTGAATCGTCACATGAAAGGTAAATAAACTACCAACTTTACATCACTAGAATAGGGTCAGCTGCTTTATTAAAGCAATCAAGTTTTATTCTAGGATAGCTTCACAATTTGAACTACCAATAAAATATATAAACTAACACTTAAAAATTGATCAAAATAGGGCTTCCCTGGTGGCGCAGTGGTTGGGAGTCCCCCTTCCGATGCAGGGGACACGGGTTTGTGCCCCGGTCCGGGAAGATCCCACATGCCACAGAGCGGCTGGGCCCGTGAGCCATGGCCGCTGGGCCTGCACGTCCAGAGCCTGTGCTCCGCAGTGGGAGAGGCCACAGCAGTGAGAGGCCCGCGTGCCGCAAAAAAAAAAAAAAAAAAGAAACTGATCAAAATAGTACTCATTAATCACAGAAAAACTTTTCCATCCAATTCATTATTTTTCTATGTCAAGTAGGTAAAGTGGGGGGGTTTTGTCTTCAGGAAATAGTTGATGGAATGAAAAAATGCACAAAAACCAAAACTGTAATTAAATGTTACCCTGAACCCCACCACTTCAAAATGCAAAAGAGGATTTTTCACTTAGTTGCATTTTGTAAAAAGGCTTTTACAGATCAGATTCACACCTTGTTTTAAACAGAGGCCCTTCCAGGTACTTTGTGAATATAGGCAGAACAGAAATCCAAGGGGAATCTGCTTAAAACTACGTGATCCCATCAGCCTCAATGTCTTCACATTCAACTTCTGCATTCTTTCCATCTTTGCACATAAGATTAAGGAATCTGTCTCATCTATAGATAATCAGAATCATTTCGATACAGGAAATAAGTAATATTTTGATCATTTGCAGAAATAACATCGATGATCATCTACTATAGCCCAGGGGCTAAAGTCAAAAGGTAATCTCCAAATGGTTGTTAAGATAGCAAAACATCCCATGTTTCTCTAAATTTTTTACAAATAACAATTTAATACATAAATTGCCCCCCTATTTCCCATTTTTGGTTTGCTGCACTGTTCTTTGGAGGAATTAAAAAACTATCAGAGAGCTAAATATAAAAAATAACCTAAGAACCCCACCATCAAATCCAAATGGTTAGCCAGTAATTAGAGATACAAATGGAGCTCAGAAGCCTTAGTGGGTAAGTCAGGAAGAACCCAGACATCCTTATGGTCTATAGAATTTATTCTTTATGCCTTTATTGTTAGACTTGTACACTATTTCCTTGAATGCCAAATTTAGGCATCCTTCCTAATTAATGATCTTTTCAAGCCCTTTTCAGAAGCCATTGGATTTTGATTAGCCCACAAAGGAAGGTTTTCTCTCCTGGGCACATAGTTCTTGGTCTCCATAGCAGTTAATTGAGTAGCAGAATAATAGTTTCCTTACAGGGAGGCTTACAGGCTGCACAGAGAG
This sequence comes from Grampus griseus, assembly GCF_964374135.1. Lineage (NCBI taxonomy): Eukaryota > Metazoa > Chordata > Mammalia > Artiodactyla > Delphinidae > Grampus > Grampus griseus. Next base: position 45,922,324 of record NC_139007.1, read on the forward strand.
GTTGATGCCTCTTTAGTCTCTGGGAACTGCAGTGACATTCACTAATGCTTGGTAAATTTAAGCCCAGAATTAGAGACCAAACTGATGTATCTGGACATATCTCAGTCTGATGTTTCCTGAGCAGCTGGGTCAGTGAAAAGATACGTACACTGGCTCAAGGCCTCTGCTTTTCTTCTAGGTGAACTTTTCATTACGCCCCTATTCCTTTACTTCACTAATACAGCCAGAAATAGCTACTTTTTGAAAAATTCAATAATTTCTATTTTTACAGACCAAACTTTCCTGTGCAAAGCAGAGCCTACAAAGATTCCTAAGTTCTCAGAAAAAATTAGTGTATATGTGTGAATGTGTGTGTATGTATGTGTATATCCCTCTCCTTTCCCAAATATTGCTAAAACTATGGTTTGCTATTTGCCTATCTTTCAAGCAGAGGGAATGCAGAATTAATAGTCCCCTCTTTCAATCGCCATACAGAGTGGAGTGGGTCAGAAAGAGAAAAACAAATATCGTATATTAACGTATATATGTAGAATCTGAAAAAATTGGTATAGACGATCTTATTTACAGGGCAGAGATAGAGACACGGACGTAGAGAATGGACGTGTGGATGCCAAGTGAGAAAGAGGGAGAGTGGGATGAATTGGGAGATTGGGACTGACATTATACACCATGGATACTATGTATAAAATAGATAACTAATGAGAACCTACTGTATAGCACAGGGAACTGTACTCAATGCTCTGTGGTGACCTAAAAGGGAAGAAAATCCAAAAAAGAGGGGATATATGTATACGTATAGCTGATTCACTTTGCTGTACCACAGAAACTGGCACAGCATTGTGGAGCAACTATACTCCAAGAAAAATTTTTTAAAAATAGTCCCCTCTTTCACTTTTAATAAAATTGTTGACTATTCTACCTAGTAAGAAAGTAGGAGACTACTTAACCCATGACCTAGTGGACACAAATATTTGGATGACTATATGATATTAAGAGAGCATAGATTCATCCAAATATTTGTGTCCACTAGATCATAGCAATTAAAGAGGTCCAGTATCTCTTAGAGGTATATGTTAGACAATATGAGAAGTCCCTGGCTTGGCACCACAGCAAAGCTGTTCTCTGCCTCTTTATATATCTATATTTGTATCCATGTCTATAGCTAGCTATATATATTCTATCTCTGTGCTCTCCTTAAACCCCACTATAGAACAATAAAAAGGATTTATAGATTAGTTTGCAAATGGGAACAGAGACAATGTTTAAGAGATGCCAACAACATTTGAAAGATAGAAAATGAGTGGACAAGTGGGCATTGTCTTAGCACAGCTGAGGAAGCCTAACTGAAGTGCTAAGGGTGAAATGCAGATGGAATGCAAGCCCAAGAAAGGTTCAGGGCTTGGAGCACTAAGGACTGGGGAAGGCACTACATGTGAAGGTGGGGCTGAAAACTGGAGAATTCGGTTGAATGTTTGTATCGGTAGCATTTTGACTCAGTCCCTTTGTCTACCAATCAAACATCCAAGTATCTCTCCTTCACTTCGGCAGGAGAAGGGATTTTATTTTATAGAGACTTCAAACAAGAAGTATCTACCTTACTGAAAAAGAAAAGCATTAGGGAGAGCTTCAAGAATACTAATTAATATCCCAAGGGAAATAAAAAAAGCTATTAAAAATATGAAGTTATAACAAAATACCATAAAAAGCATAAAGAGGAATATTACTATTTTTATCTTTAAGGAATAATTTTTCAAATATTTTTCAATTTATATACTTTTCTCCAAAAAGGGGGGGATGAAAGTGTTATCAATAAAAAACTTTCAATTATGACTGTAACAGTTTTGTGGATAAAGGTTGATATGTTCAATACACAAGATTTTAAATTCATTGCAAATATTTAAACTTATAATTAATGTAATAAATATCTTGGGGCTCATATTTTTTCAAAAGCTTTTAAGGGATACCTAAGCGAAAACATTTGAAGATTAGCCTTTGAGTACTAATTCCTGTAGGTGCTGGAATTGCTGACGGAAGAGAAAGCTGTCTAAATTTTGTTTAGTTACATTAGTGTGGAGAAGACTGGATGTTAGTGATGCAGGGGCTTTTTTAACTTAGTAACTTCATTCAGTTTTCAAGGAATCAACAAAATCCCTTAAAACCACATAGCCTTAACTCCTTCTAAAATTTCTTCTGATGCACTAAAAATCCACCTTTAATCTTTAGGACACACAGAAACACACATGTGTACACACATTGTAGACATGTGCACAAACTTCATCTAACAGGAAAACTTTTGTTTAATCTGTAATCCTTGAAGAAAAGAATGTGTTTATTCTCTACAAATAAAAGCACTCAACAGATCAAACCATCTCATTGAACTTAAATGCACCAATGGCTTCTGCATTTGTAGGAAATCTTATGGGTGCCCAGTCCATCTCCCACCAGCTCTCATGGTCCCAGTTCATGCTCACGGTATCCTACTGAAACTGGCTATGCGTGGGCTTGCTCTCAGCCAGTGCACATGGCAGCCGGAAGTGCCAGAAGCGATACTCCTGGTAGCAGCCCTCAGCCAATGAAAAGAATTGGAAAATAAACTCTCCAACTTCCTTGCTCTTCAGGAGGAATAACAGAAAGAAGTTCAGTCCAGACTCCCAAAGTGCCCCAGGAGTATTGAGCCCCAGTGGCCCAGTTACTGCTCAGTAATGTACCCTTATTGTCTTCTTTCCCTTCCCTGTCTCTCTTCCCCACCCCCCAACTGGCGTTCCTGAGGTCAACTCCCAGATAAGCTACTCGCACTCACATCTTTGTCTCAGGGTCTGTTTTTATGAGAATCCACCTAAGATACCGTACTCCACCTTCTGAAGGAAAATATCTTTTGTTGATTTCTAATTTGCAACTTAGAGTGACTCTTGTACATTTACAGTTTGTCTGAATTCATGAGGTTAACAAGCTAGTGAGAAGAGATGAACAAGTCTACATCCTGCAAATCCATTAGGAAATGTAAAGGAGCATGGAAATAGGAAGGAAAAATCCTTTTAAAGGGGAGGTAGGAAATATATGCCCTTGTACTGGGAAGATTTTCTGGGACCCCTTCATCAGGGTAGGCTGAGTCCCTTCTGATTGACAGGAGCAAAGAAAATAGCAAATTGCCTAAAAGCCAAGGCCAGAGGCCTTGGAGATGACTAGAGTGTGGGAAAGGTGTCTTCCTGCTGTTGGAACTTTGAAGATGTGTGAGATACAGTCTCTATGAGCTAAGCATTTGTCAGAGAGTGTCCTAAGGTAGTGTATGACTGATTCCTTATTTTGTTTCATAAAAGCTGTAGGGTCATCAAGGAAATAAGTGAAATTTGAGAAGGTCTAAAAGGGGGAGTAGATTTTTGTATCTCTAATGTTGGAAGAGAGAACGATATTCTGAGAGTTACAGATATGACAAATCCATTGAGGTTGCTAGTTGCCCTATGGTTGGAAACTAAACATGTCCTATTTTATCCAGCCAGCATCCACTTCCACATCTCCTACTCCTGTTTTTTAATTTGAGAAATTACCCGCCCCCCTTTTGTGTCATCATGGTGGAATAGTGAATCCAGGTATTTGCCGTTCCAAACAAAAGAGGGTCCTGTGTCCTATCTCAACCAGATCCTACCAACATAAAACAGCAAAAGAATAGAAATGAAACCTGATCTTGGCCAGTCAATAGATAATCACAGTCATTCAGGAGTATTTGAAATAAAGTCACGTACATTTTTTATCAACCAACCGTTCTCCTATTGAGAAATAATTCCTAGCTGACTCCAGGACTGTGGTGGAGACTGAATACCTGAACAGAGAATGCAAAGCAATCATGACACCCAACACAGTAATTGTGAACTAGGGGTTTTCCAATTCGCCATCGCAGCACTGCTTTATCATCAATGCTTTTAAGTGACCTGTACAATGAGGGCCTTTCTGTGAGTTTCAGCATACCTAGTGCCGGCACAATGACTAACACTCAAAAGGCACTCAGTAAATATTAATTGAATTGAATGTATGAAACTTTTATTAATAGTATCATTTATTAATAAACTTGAATAAATGCTGAATGGATTACTAATATCTTTTATAAACAAATATAGAGGCAATGTCATCCTCTTTGACTTTTACATTAAATCTTTTTTTAAACTGGACTTTTTATAATATTAATAGTTGCTAAACTTTGAACACTCTACATTCTTTGAGCATTTATTATGTCTCAAGGAAAGTGTAAGATCCCAAAGAACAGTAAGATACTCAACCTGAATTTAATGATGATTTAGACTTGCTTAGTAGTTAATATTTCAAGTTTAAATCATGTGTCACAGAGAAAAAGGCTGGAACCAAGGAAGAATGTGATTGAGTCCATTGACCTTGAGTAGAATTTCCCAATTTCATACCAAGGATATAATGGTGTTGATCTGAGTTAGAAATGCCTGAGATAGTTTTCTTGCCCATTCTCCCTTAATACAAGGTTACTAAGCAACATCTTCACATAAAACAAAGTATGTGAGATCAAAATGGGCCCAAAACTCCTGGTAAAGACTGTGATATGTAATAATGGTGAATTGTGCTTTTCACTGATGTTATACAATATGAGAATTTTCTTTTTAAGGCATTTCAAGGTGATACTGCCTCTGTATGTCTAAGTCAGTTGATTCATCTCTGAAATACATCTATTCTACCCCTGAAATATCTCTCAGTAGCTTCATATAACATAGCTAAATAGTGAAAAATTAAAGGTGCTTACATAGGAGTCTAGAGACAGTAGGAAGGTAGAAAAAAGAAATAAATGAATGCTGAAGATGACTTCATGCCAAGTATGGTGAAAAGACGGCATATTAATTATTTCACATAGTTCTCACAGAAATCCTATGCAGTAGGTAATTTTATCCCATTTTTACAGCTGAGGGAAAATAGTGATCAAATAGGATTCACTAAACTGGATTGAGTTTATAATATAATATGCCTTTGGAGAAAAGCACCATCTCCTCTTTACTATATTTCAATGTATAAAATATAATTATTTTTATGTATTTCTTAAGCACTATAATGGATTGATTGCCTTAATTTTTACACCTGTGTATCCATAACCTTTGGTAGTGCCTTCCCACACTGACTCTGACCTTGGCCAGAGAAATCTACTGATTCAATGCAAACCCTATCAAAATACCAATGGTATTTTATTTCACAGAAGTAAAACAAATAATTCTTAAATTTGTATGGAGCCACAAAATATCCTGGATACCCAAAGCAATCTTGAGAAAGAAGAACAAAGCTGGAGACATCACACTCCCTGGTTTCAAACTATACTACAAAAATATAGTAATCAAAACAGTATGGTACTCACTCAAAGACATACACATAGATCAATGGTAGAGAATAGAAAACCCAGAAATAAACCATGCTTTTCTGGTCAATCTCCACAGAGGAGGCAAGAATATACAAGGGGGGAAAGACAGCCTTTTTAATAAATGATGTTGGGAAAACTGGACAGCTATATGCAAAAAAAAAGAAACTGGACCATTTTCTCACACCATGTAAAAAACTAAATGGATTAAGGACTTAAATAGAAGACCTGAAACCATAAAACTCCTAGAAGAAAACATAGGCTGTACAGTTTGACATTAATCTTAGCAGTATTTTTTTGGATCTGTTTCCTCAGGCAAGGGCAACAAAAGCAAAAATAAACAACTGGACTACGTCAAACTAAAATGCATTTGCACTACGAAGGAAATCAACAAAATGAAAGGGCAATCTATTGAATGGGAGAAAGTATTTGCAATGATATATCTGATAAGGGGTTTATATCCAAATTATATAAAGAATGTACACAATTCAGTATCAAAAAACCCCACAAATATTCCAATTTAAAAATGGGCAAAGGCCTAAATAGACATTTTTTCCAAAGAAGATATTTAAATGGCCAACAGGCATGTGAAAAGGTGCCCAGCATCACTAATCATAAGGGAAATGGAAATCAAAACCACAATGAGATATCACCTCACACCTGTCAGAATGACTACCATCAAAAAGACAACAAATAACAAGTGTTGGTGAGAATGTGGAGAAAAGAAAACCCTCACACACTGTTAGTGGGAATGTAAATTGGTGCAGCCACTAAGGAAAACAATACGGAGCTTCATCAAAAAATTAAAAATAGAACTACCATATGATCCAGCAATTCCACTTCTGGGTACTACCCAAAAGAAAACAGAAATACTAATTTGAAAAGGTATATGGACCCCTACGTTTATTGCAATATTATTTACGGTAGCCAGTTATGGAAGCAACCTAAATGTTCATTGACAGACAAAAAGATAAAAAAGATGTGGTATATATATACAATGGAATATTGGCCATAAAAAAGAATAAAATCTTGTTTTTTGTGACAACATGGATGGATCTAGAGGGTTTTATGCTAAGTCAATAAGTCAGACAGACAAAGATAAATAGTGGGTGATCTCACTTATAGGTAGAATCTAAAAAACAAAACAAATAAACAAATAAAACAGAATCAAACAGACTTACAGAGAGCAAATTGGTAATTGTCATAGGGGAGAGGGGTGGGGGGGGATGAACAAAATAGGAGAAGGCAATTAAGAAGTACAAACTTCCAGTTATAAAAATAAACAAGTCACAGGAATGTAATATACAGCATAAGAAATATAGTCAAAAATATTGTACTAATTTAGTTTGGTGACAGATGGTTATTGGACTTGGCATTTCCTAATGTATTTGATTGCCAGATCACTATGCTATACACTTGGAACTAACATAATATTGTATATCAACTATACTTTAATTTTTAAAACTATAACCCCAGCTTCTGTCTCGTAATTCAAGACGTCCATTTGCATTATACACATTTCTGTCAGATTTCTCTGCTCTCTACAGGGACCTAAGAAGATTTCTCTGGTGTTTTTGAAAAGTGCTCTTCCTTCCTGAGGAGGCCCTGCTGGAAAAGTCTTACCGGCTCCACACTGAAACCTGGGGAGCCTTGCTTTGAGTCAAGTGGAAGTTAGGGGTCTTGGATCCTAACTCAGAAGTGAGATGCCATCTGTGAATGTATCACTCTTGGTTTACTGATCTGCTTCTTTCAGTTATTTTAGGTGGCCTGTTAAAAGTTCTCTTAAAAAATCGATTGCACTGGGCTTTCCTGGTGGCGCAGTGGTTGAGAGTCTGCCTGTCGATGCAGGGGACACGGGTTTGTGCCCTGGTCCAGGAAGATCCTACATGCCGCGCGGCTGGGCCCATGAGCCATGGCCGCTGAGCCTGCGCGTCTGGAGCCTGTGCTCCGCAGCGGGAGAGGCCACAACAGTGAGAGGCCTGCGTACCGCAAAAAAAAAAAAAAAAAAAAAAAAAAAAAAAAAATCAATTGCACTGAGGAATGACAAGTCATCCAGTCATCAGAGAACTTGTCAGAGACTGTTTTATAGATATTGTGAGAATCCCGATGGCCCCTGGAATGAGGAGCTAGGGAAGAGAAGACGGGAAGCATGTAGCGTGGGGAGCAATCCAACTTCAAGTCGGGTGTGAGGTAGGGAATGTAAATGAGGGAAACTGGCTGGAGGAGGCCTGTGGCAAACTGGAATGTGCAAACCCAAGTAAAGGGGAGCCTGTTTCCCAGCCCAGCAGATTACAGGCAGCTAGGAGTCCTGGTGGCCAGATATACCAATTTTTTGGAGAGAAATGAAAAATTTTACATTTTTATGTAAAATAATCCCAATTTTTAATGATGGGGATTCATTCCATTGTTAAACAATATGTGCCAATTAAAACATCTGTGAGTGGGATGTGCCCACTGGGCTGCATGATTTCTACCTCTCACCTCAAGGGACAGATGACAAATAAGAGATACACAAGGATGAAAGGAAGCCCTCGTTATGTCCAAGATATCCCAGATAATAAAAGACCCCTGAGTTTACAAAAGTCAAGACCCTGCCCATTGTATAGGGAAGCACTCTGGGGAGCAGAGCTTGAATGACCTAGAGTCCCAGAAAGTTAGCTGGAGAGTTGAAAAGCTACAGAACAGAGCTATGCAATAGAACCACATGACGGATGAAATTCTCCATATTTGTACCACCTTATATAGTCGCCCCTAGCTGTATGTGGTTATTGAGCACTTGAAACATAGTGTGGCTGAGAAACTGAATTTTATTTTATTTTTTTCAAGATACTCATGAGTTATTTTATTAACATTCTCTTAATATTTATATTTATTTTTATTAGCTTGGCTAACACTTAATTTTTTAGTAGATATTAAGCATATAAAACTATCTTCAGACATTTAAAAAAGAGCTGTTGGGGCTTCCCTGGTGGCGCAGGGGCTGGAAATCCGCCTGCCAATGCAGGGGACATGGATTCAAGCCCTGGTCCAGGAAGATCCCACATGCCGCGGAGCAACTAAGCCTGTGCGCCACAACTCCTGAGCCTGCGCTCTAGAGCCCACGAACCACAACTGCTGAGCCGGCGAGCCACAACTACTGAAGCCCATGTGCCTAGAGCCCATGCTCCACAACAAGAGAAGCCACTGCAATGAGAAGCCTGCGCACCGCAACGAAGAGTGGCCCCTGCTCTCCGCAACTAGAGAAAAGCCCACGTGCAGCAATGAAGACTCAACACAGCCAAAAATAAATACATAAAATAAATAAATTTATTTTTTAAAAAAAGGAGCTGTTTTAGTTCTGGAGATGGTTGTACTGGTAGCACAACAATGTGAATGTACACTTGAAAATGATTGAAGTGGCAAATAAAGTTGTGTATATTTTACCACAATAAAAAGGATCTGTTTTTAAATAGTTTTAAGTAATGTCAATATAAATAGCCACAGGTGGGTAGTGGCTACCATACTGGACATAACAGCTACTGAAGCTCCAAATGAGTGATGTCCAACTTTAGCATGCATCAGAATCCCCTGGAAGGCTTGTTAAAACACAGATTGGTGGACCCCTTCCCTGACCCAGAGTTTCAGATTCAGTGGGTGAGGGTTCCAGAATTTGCACTTATAACAAGTTTCCCAGATGATTCTGATGCTGCTGGCCCCCATATTGAGAGCACTAAACTGGCACCCAACTTTCAGATTCCCAGGACAGAGTGTGGTACCAGAAAGAGAAGCACTGACCGCTATATAATTACTAGTTCAAACACACACACACACACACACACACACACACACACACACACACACACACACACACACACACACACACACACACACACACACACACACCGGGTAGACAGTAGATTTCCTAGAATTGCCTCTACCACACTAGAAGAACAGGGCAGGTGGAGCTCATCAAGTCCATGAACAATTTTGCTCTGTCTTGGAAAAGATGAGGTTTGCTTCTAAATCAGAACATACTGCATGCCTGCCTGTGTGGCCCTGAGCCTTAGTTCCACTCTAGCAGGGGGCAAAAGAGAAAATCCTATATCATCAAGACCACACTAGACACCTGGTAAAACCCATATGCCAGGAAACTTGATTAATTTTTTCCTTGCTAGGCATAGCATCAGCAAATCGCCTGATTTATCCTAGGAATGCACTATTAAATATCAGTGCAGGGCTTCCCTGGTGGTGCAGTGGTTAAGAATCCACCTGCCAATGCAGGGGACATGGGTTTGCACCCTGGTCCGGGAAGATCCCACATGCCGCGGAGCCACTAAGCCTGTGTGCCATAACTACTGAGCCTGTGCTCTAGAGTCTGCAAGCCACAACTACTGAAGCCCGTGAGCCACAACTACTGAAGCCCGTGAGTCACAACTACTGAAGCCCACGCCTAGAGCCCATGCTCCACAACAAGAGAAACCACCAAAATGAGAAGCCCGCACACCGCAACGAAGAGTAGCCCCCACTCGCTGCAGCTAGAGAAAGCCCGCACACAGCAACGAAGACCCAATGCAGCCAAAAATAAAATAAATAATGAAAATAAATAAATTAAGGGCTTCCCTGGTGGCGCAGTGGTTGAGAGTCCGTCTGCCGATGCAGGGGACACGGGTTCGTGCCCTGGTCCAGGAGGATCCCACGTGCCGTGGAGCGGCTGGGCCCGTGAGCCATGGCCGCTGAGCCTGCGTGTCCGGAGCCTGTGCTCCGCAACGGGAGAGGCCACAACAGTGAGAGGCCCGCGTACCACAAAAAAATTAATTAATTAATTAATTAAAAAAATATATATCAGTGCAGGTCAACTGCAGCTTCCATCCCTGGAAAACACATATTTCAGGTGCAGGGGGGAAAAAGAGAGTCCCCTAACCCTCCTTCTAACCTTTTCCCTCATTTAAAAAGGCAGAAATAGCGAGATCTGCTATTGTAATACAACCAAGGAATTTCAAAGACATGACCTTTGTGTCTTATTCCTAATATTATAAATAAACTTATTCTAGGTGGAGGAATAGCACCTGACAGGATGGCAGAGGTGGGGAGGCAGGTGGTGGCAGAGGGGTCTTTCAGACTGCCTCCATAGTTCTTGGTCAGTATAACCCTAATCATAACATTCTATTACACCAATAATTCAGATGGAAAATTTATGCTGCTTGCCACATGTGGAAGACCAATTGCACGTATAGCTCCGATTTTTTATGTACTCATGTATCAACACTGTACTCTCCTCCCACACTGACTCTGGGATTTACTGTGTGATTTGCTTCAGCCAGTCGAACAGTAGCAAACTTGACATAAGCAGAGGCTTTATAAAGTTTTGCACATTTTCTATTGTCTTTCTGTTCCTAAGCATTCACAATGATTATATGCTCAGGGCAGTTTGCAATATATGGAATACAGTCAGATCTGCCCAATTGTTCTAACGGAAGCCCTAGATACATGAGAGAATTTGGCCAAGATTAACAATGCTGCCTAGTGGACCTGCTGCTGATCATAGATTCTTGAGTGAGTTTAGCTGATTGCAGCTCAGACTAGGAAAACTGACCAGCAGAGCTGTGGACCCATGAGAAATAATAAATGGCTCTGTTAAGTCACTAAGCTTTGGGGGTGATGTGTTACACAGCTAGAGCTAACTGATATATCGTGTTTCCTCATAAGCATACCAGTTATGTGATATACCTAGGATAGATTATGTGGAAAGAAAGCTACTCATTATATATATTTACATTTTGGGCTATTTTTATGTTTACTTCAAGCATTTATTACAGAATCTATGGGAGGAGAAAGTTTAAAGGAGGAAATTAAAACCCTTATTCCATTCAGATATCAGAAAGTCATCATCAGTCTTAGCAAATCCAATAAGTATTTCAACAAAGTGAGGATGCTCAATGGGAATATATTTTTACCACATGATCATAGTCCTGATTATTACCCAAAAAAGGGGAAAAAAACCCTCCATTTCAGATGCATCCTCCCATTCCCTCTGCCTGCTGACCGTTGCTTTCCATTTTACAACTTCTACTCAGTTTTCAGTACAAAATGGACAAACTGTCCACCAGCATCAGGCAGGAGGCCTGATAGTGTCTTAACAGAACCCCTGCTGATGTGCATCTCTGTTCTCTACTCAGCTGTCCCATCCTGCAGCTACAGTTCTAAAGTTACAGGACAGTTTCTAACTTTGTGCCTGTCCCAAGGCATCAGGACCAAGGCACATGATTTGTAATTTATGAGGACACCCACAGAGCTGTCACTTGCAAGGCAGGTGTTGAGAAAATGGCAAGCAGCAATAGGAAAGAAAAGGACTCTGATCTCACCCCTGAATAATGGTGGCTAACCTAGCCATGGATAGAAAGCGTTGACATAAGCGAGCTTTAAAAATAAAGCAATGGCTCATCTTGCTAAAGGCACTCTGTTTGTCTCTACGCAGTTGAATATAAGAGGATTTAAGCAATCTATGAAAAACTTAGGTGTAGTGTTTATTCTGAGGCTGCTTGTATGTTTTTGAACTGTGCTTTGCAACCTAAACTACCAATTTCAGGTATCCAATAGAAAAACAGGCAGTTCAAAATTCAAACTAAATAATCCCAGGATTCAGTGGATGATGATTTTCTAATCTCCCTAAAAGAAATGATACAAAGTGGAAACCTAAACAAATTAACTCGAGTTAAATGAAAAGTAATTTCAAAATAAATATATTTACCCAGCCAACTAATATTTTTTAATTGAATAAAATGTGAACTGGTATGTTAGCTGCTCAATATTTTTGTGTCATCTAACTGAGTTTGGTCTCATCACAGCTTATTTCACATTCCAATTTATGGTAATATTTTGGGTACTCATACAAGGTGATTTAATCTTAAATTGATTTATATGGTAGTGGAAATCTATTTATAAGTAAAAATAGAGTGAAAGTCTCGAGGCATTTCCAAAGCGCCACAAGGTGCACGTTGTAACTCTGGATGGAAAGAATATCAGCTAGGAAGCAATCTGAGCTGCGAAACCAAATGATGTCATGATGAAAAGGCTCCAAGATTTTAAAAATATTGCTTACTGATAGGCAGCTCAACTTTCCATCTTGTGTCTGAGAGCCCCAGTGTGATGTCTGTGTTACAGTGCAAGTCCAGCCGACTTCACACCATGCAAAAACCACAATGAACATAGAGACTCAAATATCAGGCTGATTACTGGTTGCAGACGGAGCTTTCACACTGGCAAAACTAGAAGATTTTCCTTCCTTTGGTGAAGACAGATCAAGTTGGAAGATATTTCCCACTTCCACCCCTTAATGTCTTCCTTCTAGATATAAACTGCATGCTGGTAATGACCGCTCACATGTTTATTATAGATTTCTATATGTTTATTAATAAAGAGTCAGCAAACCACTAGATAACATAAGCCATTGTGTCCTGCACCCTCCCACCTCTTTTATAACCGATGAGGCTGAAAAGAACAGTTAAGGAGGTTCTGGACAAGCTCAAGCCACTTTTTTGGCTCCTAGCCTGGAAAAACTCCTGACAGAAAGCTTGTCTGGTGCCCTTGACAGAGACCCACAAGATCTAGTAAAATGCCAAAGAGGAGACAGCATGACATCAAGAGGGAAACATGCTTAGGGCAAAAGGGCTAGACCCGGCCAAAGGCAAATTTGGGAAATTATTATTATTGGCTTGTTGGGTGTTTGCAATGCCAGTATGAAAACATGGACACTGCATTCTTTTGTTGATTTTTATTTGGTGGTTTCATACCAATTTAGGTCCTATTTCTAACAAGTGGGAAACAGAGTCTTGGTGGAAGGCTAGGGTTATCTGTAGGCTGGCCTCTTTCTTCTTTCAAGAATCCAAGCAATCATCAATCTATATATTAGTTTGGGTTTCACATCACCAAGGTCCCAGTCACTTCCAGCTTGCCCCTTCAGCTACATCACAGGAGATATTCTCAGGGCAAGACAAAGGGTTCACAAGCTCAAGGAAGAGGTCACTAAAATAGCTGGAGATCATCAAATATTTTATGTCCAACCTCAGCTCAGCAACCGTGCCCATCATCTCGATCTTTGTTGGAAGGTCCTCAGAAATTAGATTCCTCCATTGTTGCTCTCCTTTCCCACCCAGCTACAACATCCCACAGACTGGGCGGAGTCTGGAAGCGTGACATGCTAAGGGGGAAGTGAGGGAGGGAGGTTTGTCCAGAGCACTCAGCTGTTGGAAAACCTCTAAAGAGCCACTGGCAAGCAAGCATTTTAGAAAGCTCTGAGTTTCAGCAGAATGCAAGTTTGTGAGCAATCATCAAGAAATGTCAGCTCGTAGGCATGAAGAAAGAGTAGCAGATGGGTGGGGAAAGCCCTGAGCTTGGACTGAGACCTAAGATCTCTGGGGCCCACCTACAAGATCTGCTTCAGGTTAAGCCTAATGGAACACATTAAAAACTGCATTTTACAGCTCGTTATTTTCTTCACTTTTACAGGGATGATAAGGAAACTGCTCAGATTTCTTGATTTGTTGAGGAAAGGAGCTAGAGATGAACAACTTTAGGTTTCTGGTCTTACAAACCTGGGTGTGAATCTAGCCTTGGCCACTTACCAGCTGTGTGAATTTGGGAAAATTACTTAATCTCTCTGAGCCTCGTTTTCTCATCTGCAAATAGGGAAAAGAATGCGTACTGGGTAGTATTGTTATAAGGATGAATGGAAATAACATGTGTGAGGCACCTAGCACAGGGCAGTGTATTTTTATCACATGGATTCACAATTATTGCTGGCAGCAAGTGGCCCATAGCATGGGGCCTATTGATTGAATAAATATTTATTTCCTAACTGCTATGGGCCAGGCATCCTTGAAAATAAGTTCTGGGGAAAAAAAGGAAAAAGAAAAGAAAACTAACATTAGTGAAAGGCCCCAAGAGAATTTCTGGCTCCATCTAAGAAATTTGGGAAATGTATGAGTGGAATAATCACATGGATAGATAAGACACATCCATAAAATACATTGAAAAAGGCAAGTACCAAAACCAAACAATTGTGACCAAGTACCAAAACCAAACAATTTAAATGCTGAGTACTTATTCACTCTAGCACTCTAAATATATGACAAACTTTTAGCTCTCTTAGAACAGTATATATTAAATATTTTCCCAGGAGTCCTAACAATTTCTAATGTATCTTATTTCAGGAATTAAAGAATATTCTCACATTATGTCAGAATGGTGATACTTCCATCTGAACTCCTATAATTCAGATTGAAGAACTGTCTCAAGCTTTGTTGCCAACATTTATGTTTATGTTTAAAAAGAGCAATGCTGATGGGCACATCAGTACCTGAAATCAGAGCCAGAAGTAACTGTACCCCAAAACACTTAAGTTCTCTGAGCCTCAGTTACTTCAGTTGTAAAATAAGGATAATAATGACCTCAACAACTTTGCTGTAAATAGTATACGTTGAAGTACACTGCAAATTAAGAACTGACTATAAAAATATAAGCTATTTTTTATACTGATTTAATTAGCTCATGTTTTCCTTCATGTTATCCACATTGAGCAGAAACAAACAAAACTCACACATTTCCAAGTATTTATGTTGTCTAAAAAGATTTTACCAGAATCTCATACAAATCAGTTTAAATGCCATGGATTTAAGATTAAGTTTTATTTTATCTGAATAAAATCATAACCATTTTATGAACACTTCATGCCTAGAAATTAGCAGTCATTTGATCGAATAAATGAGTTACTATTTAGGTAAATTTTTCAACATTTTTGCCTTCTGGCTCCTCAATTAGATCTTTTTTTCCCCCAGAAATTAGCTTTGTCATTTAAATGGGCAGCCTAAGGATTTTCCAGAGTCCTCAGACAGCATTTTTCTTTTTTTTTAACCATCCACTGTGCATTTATTTTATAAGTATTCATTCAATGATATGTCTAATCTTATCTTACCTTTGGCTCATCCTTGTGTATTTGAAAATGCCTCTCTAAATATTTTGTTCATTATTCTTTTCTTCCTTTTTTTAAATCCCGTTCCTTTTACGACTGAAGTGTCTTTTACACAGAAATGTATGACTTGTTGCTTTCAGTTCTCCATGCATCAATTTTCATTTCCTTTTTTGTCACATTTTGGTGATCTCTTTGGCATCAGAAAATATATCAGTCAGCTATAGCTGTATAACAAAGCACCTCAAGACTCAATGGCTTAGAACAACAATCATCTATTATAGCTTATGCAATCTGTGGGTTGGCCAGAGATTGGCTGATCCAGGTGTGGCTTAGCTGGATGACTGCTGATTGCTGTGAGGCTTGCTCATACATCTACAGTCAGAGAGGGATCAGCTGATCTAGGCTTAGCTTGCTCACGTATCTGAGTATTGAATGGTGGCTCTGCTTTAAGCTGGGTTTGGCTGGTACATCTTGGCAAGGGCAATTCTTGTCCATGTGTCTCTTATTCTAATGCTAGGATCCACGGCCTAACCCAGATATGTTCTCGTGGTGATGGGAGGTGAAAGAGGACAGACAGAAACACATAAGACTTCTTGAGGCCTAGGTTCAGAACTGGCACACCACAACTTCTGTCCATTCTATTAGCCTCAACAGGCACATGCTAAACCCAAAGCCAAGGTGCAGAGAGAGACTCTCCTCCATAGTTAGAGGCCACTGAAAGTTACATGGCAAAGGGTGTAAGTACCAGGAGGAGTAAGGAATTGGGGCCAGTAGTACAATATAGCATGATTAGATCCCAGCAGATGTCAAGACAGCAGCATTTAACCTTCCTAGGACATCAAAATAGTAAGCCTGTTGTTCCCAGTGGCCATTTTGTAACACCAGGTAAGAACAGGAGGAATGGCTGTAGACAATGTGCAGGATTTCATGGCCAGAGTAACACCTCTCGTCATGACCCACAGAACATTTACAGTAGAGATTATGGTGTTCTACACACTTTTTTTTCCCCCATATAATCCTATCATTTAGAAAAAAAATTTGTTTTCAAGATTGAGTTCTAATTGCTTGTAGCTCATTTGCAATGAATCAGCTTTGGGTGACATTTGAGAGATAGCATCTTCTAAATGGCAAGTCACTGAGCTGACAAAGTTAGGATAAAGGAGGCTGACCCTAGTTCCGAGTGAGCCCAAACATTAAATGTGGTGTGTATAGACAATCTTAACAGCATCACATAACTCTCTTTTATCAATACTGATGTTTCACTTCAGATGTCTGCTCCCTCTAATTACAGATCTACAACTTGTATCCTCAGTGTGGATGTACCCTAAGCAAATGAGACCCTGCAGTATTCAAACAATCAAAACCCTGATGAAAGTGAGTGCTTAGAAAAATTAAACAGTAAGAGCTCTAGAATACTGCGGGTAGTTATGGCAGTATTGTTTTTTAAATTCAAGCATAATGGGCATGTCTCCTAATGAGATTTACAACATAAATAGGAAGCAACCTTAGGAATAAGAATAAATAGGAAAAAATAGGACATTTAAAATATATTAAAAATCACATAGATTTTTTAATATAAATCATATATATTTCAGATATAAAGTAAGAACAATATAACAATTCAGTATAAAATATTATCATCTGCACCTAGGAGACGGTGAATAAAAGAGACCCTCTAGACAATTTCCCAAGATGTGCAGATGTGACATATCTGTCAGTCTCAAAGGGAAGTGTGATGGTGGCGCTGCTCACAGACACTTAAAGCATCTGAAAGAGTCTGCCAAATGTGGCACTCTTTGGCAAAGGCAGGCCTCCATATTCCTTACCCAGAAAGGGCGGAGTGACTCCGTACCCATCAGCTAAAATAAATTCTGGCTTCCAGCCTGGAGTCCTACAAACCTATTCATCTTTTCCCTATTAGCTCTTAGCTTCAAGCAGGAGTGCTCAAGGCTCTCAAGGCAGACCAGCAGCATCAATTCACCTGGGACTTTGTTAGAAATACCAATTCTAGGGCCCCACCCCAGATCTCCTTAGTCAGAAACTCAGAAATGAGTTTCTTATGAGGGAGATGAGGGAGAAAGTAGTTGCTTTTTGAAAGAAATTCATGCTTCTAAAAGAACATTTTGGAAATGAGTGTTTGGAAATGTTTCCATACTGAGTAATTTGGTTGCTGAAAATTTTTTCATCAACTATAAAAAACAGATGAAAAGTCTTGCAACTGGAGACTTTCACTGGTCTTTGAACCAATTTTTAAAAAAATAATAAAAATACAGTATCTTCCACTAACATATGCTGTTAGAAGTCAAGATAGTGAGGTGGAGAGTAAGGGAGCTTCTGGGATGCATTTAAGTTTTGCCTCTTGGTCTCCACATGGTGTCCACTTTGTGAAAACCGAGTACACTGTCCATTCATAATTAGTGCACTCTTCTGTACACATATAACAAACACATCCTTAAAAGTTTATGATACAAAAGAAAGAGAGCTTCTTATCCTATCTCTGAGCCTCCTTGGGTGGGATTGGAGATGAGCCGAGGATCAGGGTTGGGTAAGTGTAGAAAAGTCTCTTCAATACATTACCATGATCAGTGTTTGAATGTTTTTCCTGGCACCAAAATGTCATTCTCCATCCCTAATACCACGGATGCTGACGCTCTTGCTTCAACCTATGCTACCTACAAAGATTCTAGAGTTCTTACACTCTTACTCTGTGTCCCACCTTCCTGACCCTTCCCCCTCCCCCAGAATTCATGCATGAAGGCACAGGGGCAGACCAGAGGGTCAGAGAACACTCAGACGACAGCCGTGGGGCTGGCTGGGGTTACGTCTCCCTTCCAGGGCTGACCGCTGTCCCTGAACCAAACTGCTGTTCCCTGAAGTTTGCTTCCCTTTGGGTGACTTCTTCCTCCATTGCCAGCTCGATCTCTCAGTGGATGTCCTCCAGATATGCCCACACAAGCTCAGTATATGTTTCAGTCCCACAGTGAGCACAGATTAGTTGGGACCTGCTTCTACATAAGCAGTTGTGGCTACTGTCAAACTTCACTTACACGTACAGCTTTGCTCTTACTCATTCGCAACAGCGTAAGAGTTAAATGTGCAAATTTTGGCTCCTCCACTTACCAGGTATGTGACCTTGAGGACCTTTACTAACTCCTCAGTGCCTCCATTTAACCATAAGTAAATCAAGCTAATAATAGAAACTACCTCACAGATACTGCATGAATACTGCCTAATTCAGCAACTAGGACATGGTAAAGGGCTCCATAGAAGCTAATCATTATTTCTTTGAAAAGAAAGAGGAAAGTGGGTTAGTAAAAACGTTTCTCTTCTCCTTTTAATACTAATTCTCAAGCAAACAACAACAAAAGTCAAAAAAGTCACACAAATTTATCTTCATGAAACTTTACCTTCATTAACCTTAAAGAACAAAATAGGGAAGTAAAAAGAGGAGAATCTCAAATGACTCATCTGAGAGAAGGAAGGGTAAATCTATTTCAGTATGCCTGTGGAAAAGGGGTAATGGGGTGGTTCACTGAGGAGGAGCAAGCTGATTTGCACGTGGTCCAGATCCTGCCATGGCTAATACCTTCCAATCATGTGTCCATCCATTTATCATCCCTGGCAGAACTTCCTGACATCCCATCCCCTAGGCAACGTTGTCCTGCTCCCATCACATTGCCCCATTTTGTTTCCTTTAAAATACTGGCTACTGTCAGAATTGCATGGGAATTATTGGTTTATTTATTTCTTGTCCAGCCACTCTTTATTTTTTTCATTATGGTTTATTACAGGATATTGAATATAGTTCCCTGTGCTATACAGTAGGACCTTGTTGTTTATCCATCCTACATATACTAGTTTGCATCTGCTAATCCCAAACTCCCAATCCATCAGTCCCTTGCCCCCTGTCCCTGACCCTCTTTTAAATCCCTTAAACAAGGAGGCCATCAGACTAAGGTGGCTCTAATGCTATGGCAGCCTAGGTAAGCAAACCAAACTCTAAGCCTGTAAATGCCTCAAGATTACAAATGGAAACCTAAGGACAACCAATCACAAACAGCCAACTAGGATTTAAGCTGTAGCCAATCAATCATTCCCTTGCTTTGCTTCTGCCTTTTCTCTATAAAAGTCTGTCCTGGAACTCCTGTTGGTGGAGTTTCCTAACCACTTTCAGTTTGGCACTGCCTAATTCAAATAGATTTTTGCTAAAAACAAAACAAACAAAGAAAAAAACAACTTAAAATTTTTAGTATGTCATAGTTTATCTTTTAAGACTCTGCTATGATGTCATCTCAGTGAGAACAAGAAATATGGCAATTGTCTTCATTCTTCTATCTCCAGCACCTACAACAGGACCTAGCACATAATAAGTGCTCAATAAATATTTGTTTATATTTAGATGTTTAAAGGCCCACACACGGCCTTCTATTACTTTTGAGTAATCTTTCAATGCAGAAAGATTTTTTTGTGTGACTGTAAGCTCGGTTTGAAAGATGGGCTTCATCCTCCATCAGACCACAGGCACTTGTGAGCATGTATTAAGAGGCACTGAAGAAACTAGATAGTGTCTAGAAAAAGACAACAGGGACAATAAGACTTGAGAACTAGGTCATCTGAGAAATGATTGAAGGAGCAAAACTTCTCTTGATGTTGAAGAAAGGATTACTTTGGAAAGAACCATTTTCCAAAATTTAAAGATCCATAATTTAAAGGAGAAGTAGACTTATTACATGTACTTTCTGAGGGCAATACTGAGAAGTGGGGAAGCAAAATTCTACTCGACTGAAGAAACTGAAGAAAGTTAGAGTGGCTTATAAATTAGAGCTGTTTCCAAAAGTAGTTCCATAATTCAGATCCATCAACATTTATGAGCATCAAAACTGCCCAGAGTAACCGCTAATGGGCCCACTTGGCATATGGAACAAAATCATCAAATTGTCTACATTTTTAACTGTTTTATCTTAAAAGAGTGACTGTTGTAAGCTACCATAATTTGCCATGCTTGGCAATATAGAAACACGTTTGTTCGCCGTTGGTGAATTCTCTCATGGGTTGCTTATTTGATCTCCTCTTGGAACTCCTGGTTCCAACTTCACTACTTGTTTTCCATTTTTATCACCATCACCTCCTTTCACATTCTACCACAATGTTGTCTTCCCAGTTAGAACCCTTTGTTTCTCCCTTGGGCCACACTAGGAAGGCACCTCTCAGGTTGTATAAGATTCACAATCCTCTTTCTGTACCACCCCGTGGGCAACTGTCCTGTCTAGCTTGTTCTTGCTCTTAAATAGATAAATTTCAAGTCTTAAAAATTTTGCATAAATTGGAATAATGACAAAATATTATGAGTAGATCTTTACCATTTAGAAACATATACAAAGGGTAATTATCATGCCTAAAAAGTTGATAAATAAGCAGTGGTCCTTTCTTCATGATACACCAAGAAAAGACCTAGATGTTATCTCCAAGGTGCTGTGAACCTAGAACTATTCAGTCATGGCTAAGGGAGAACTGCATACATACACAAATATATGAGGACGGAAGTTCAATGTTTTAAATGGTGCACACATAAATTACAAATTTGATCAACCAGTTAACTTTAATTGGCTACATTTAGGAATTTTTAATGCAATAACATTTCATTACATTTGCCCAACTATATCTAGATTGTTCAAATGACTCATTCTTTCGTATTTCTTAGGCCAGACAAGGTCAGGTCCCCTCATCTAAATTCCCCAGTTTGAAACACGTCTTCCTAACATTTATGTCACACCTAGACATTTGCTTAATATCTGTCTCCTCCACAACACTCTGAACTCCCTGAGTCCGGGTCAGTGTCTGTTTATTTGCCATTGACACCAAAGTCATATCCAGACCCAACACATTCCAGGCACTAAATAAATATTTGCTGAGTGAATGAAAAATTAAGTGTGATATAAGCATGGTATACGACATTACTTAAATCTAAAGTCTGCTTCTAACCAGTTGCCTATCAATGAGCAGATCATTAACCTCTCCAAGTCTCAGTGTCCCAGCAGAAGCACACCTGTCCTGCTTCCCACGTCGGGTGGTCGTGACAGCCATAAAGGAAATATATGTGAAAACATAATAATCATAGATATTGTTATATAAACATGGTGTCCAAGGAGTGTGTCTGTCTTAGGCATCTTGCTTTGCCTTCACAAATTGTGAGCAGCATAAATTTAATGAAGAGGAAAACTTGTTTACCTTCCGAAATGTACTACCCTAAAACTGCTTCTGTATTTAACCTGGTATTTTTTCCCCATAGTATTTCTAACTATTTGGCATAGAATATTTATTTGTTTATGGTCCGTCTCCCCCACCTAGAATGTTAGCTCCTGGAGGGGAGGTTTTGTTTGGTTCCCAGCTGTACCCTTGGTGCCTGCAACAGCGCCTGGCTGCATAGTGTGTTCTCAGTGAATACTGGTTGAATGAATGGGTAGAAATTTGAGAGGAGCATGGGTACCATGAAAGATGAGCAATCAAGTATACATAAGCTTTTCCTTGGTGGCCGCTGCTGCATTTGTAGACTGTGAGTATGGTGTCGCTGAAGCCCAAGTTGATTCCTTGTTCCCAATGTGATTCCCATTTCAGTTGCTTTAGAACATTTTAAATCCTCAGCCACATAAGGCATCCTCTCACTCGGAGCATGACACTCCTGCAGAGAACGCAGAGCAGGTGTCTCTGCTCTCCTCTAACGTTTCTCTGCAAGGCCTTTATAGCTCAGATACCAGTGGGAGCACTCAACCCTCCTCCAGGCGCTCACAACTCTGCAGGAGATGGTTTCTTACTCCCGCTAAGTCCCATCACCCAGCTGGGTGGCCAAAAAACAACACATTTGATCCACAAAAAGCAGTGGGTTTGGAACGTCTCCCATTACTGGGAGTCAAACACAAAATCAAATCAACTAAATCCTTCTGGAATTCCACAAGGCAGCAATTTCCCTAACTCCCAGCTCTATCACATTTGCTGTCTTTTATGGCTGCAGAATGTAAACTCTTTAACACCTCCTCCCATTCTGTCACTCAGTCCTTCAGTCCAACTCAAGGGGTGCCAAGGAGTGTGAAAAAGGAAAGAGAAATGAGCTGCATCATAGTGAAATGAAACTGTAAAACAATTAATGAAAATGTTATGTTTATGATATAAACTTAAATAACCTATTATGGATGGTTATATCATATGTCCTTAATTTAGTTTTATGCTCACTTTAGATTCTGATCATTCCTATAGGCTTGCCACATTACAGAATTAAGGTGTTTTAATTAGAGTCTAACTGCACATCAACATAAGTCAGATGGAAACTCCTTTTAGGAAACATCTTTAGCTTTTTAACGTTATATTTTTTCCTCTCTCATAGTCTGAAATTAAACCCTCCCTTCATCCTCACACCACCACACAACTCAGTTTTCTTAAATGTTTTCCTTATCCCGAGTTAGCAACTGTTGCAGTCAAAAGAAGTTTCTTTAAAGGGAAAGTGCTTTGCCCTGACCACAGCAGACAAAGTTATATTAAACTTGCAGCTGGCTTTCACCATGGCTGTGGTTTGGGCAAAAAGTCCTACACTACTCTCTGCGGCTACTCACCCACCTTCCTTGCCTCTGCCTTCCTCTCTTCTTCCACAGGCAGAGGCTAGGGCTGCAATGTCAATGTCCATACACATCAGCAGTGAAGGGATGTGGATGAGTGGATGAATGGCAGCACCTCCAGGGTACCACCCACCAGTAGGAGGATGCAAGGCACATGTGAACACAGTGATGGATTTGCCAAATGAGTCAGTTCATTCAATTGCCACTTTGGTTATCTGAATTTAACTCAAATCTGGGTCTTTAACTGTGCTTAAACTATCTTAATATTATGATGTGATATAACACTGAAACAAAAGCAATGTGCATGCCAAACCACAGAAGTAGGGTTATGGAACATAAATCTATGGAAATCACAGCAAGTATTTGTCACTGGGGATGCAAGTGAACTTCATGTTTTCTTAGAAAGGCCCAAAAGATAGAAAACACAAACGAAACATAGATGTTGGACTTCACCAAAATTTAGAACTTTTTCTTTTCAAAAGGCACCATTAAAAAATAAAAAGGCAGGGCTTCCCTGGTGGCACAGTGGTTAAGAATCTGCCTGCCAATGCAGGGGACACGGGATCGAGCCCTGGTCTGGGAAGATCCCACATGCTGCAGAGCAGCTAAGCCCGTGTGCCTCACAACTAAGCCTCACAACTACTGAGCCTGCGCTCTAGAGCCCGAGAGCCACGGCTACTGAGCCCGTGTGCCTAAAGCCCGTGCTCCACAACCACAACAAGAGAAGCCACCGCGATAAGAAGCCGGGGCACCACAAAGAAGAGTAGTCCCCGCTCGCCGCAACTAGAGAAAGCCCGCGCACAGCAGTGAAGATACAATGCAGCCAAAAATAAATAAATAAATTTATTTAAAAATAAATAAATAAAAAGGCAAACCATAGGATAGTAGGATGAGGATATATATATATATATATATATATATTTAGGAAACGCAATTTAACCCACTATGCTGGGTGGGGAGGATGTCCAACAACAGGTGAATGAATAACCAGTGCTATATCCATATGATGAAATTCCTACCTAGCAAACAACATGGAGGAATCTCAAAGTTATGATGCCAAGCGAAAAAGGCTGGACCCAACAAAGTCTATACTATATGATTCTATTTATGTAAAATTCTAGAAAATGCAAACATATATAGTGACGGAAATCAGATCAATGCTTGCCTGGGTCTAGTGGCTGAGGGAGAGATAGCAAAGAATCATGAGGAATGTTTTGGATGTGCTGGAAATGCTCACCATCTAGACTGTGGTGATGGTTTCACGGGTGTACATGCTGTCAAAACACTTTAAACGTTCACTTTAATGTGTATACTTCATTAGTTGTAAATTATACCCCAATTTTTAAAAAAATAATTTGGGCTGATTTTCAAATGAATGAGTTTAATTTTATCTGTAGGTAATTTAATTAAATGCAGGGTCATAACTATAGATTTAGCTAATCAAGAAATGGAGACAAAGACACCAGCATTCTTCAATATACTTCTAATTTATAGTGTCAAGCCAAAAGATGCTAAATAAATCAGGATAACCAGTGTAGGTTATGAGAAACAGCATGTCTTCAGGATGCTATACATGTATGACTGCTAGCACAAGAATTAATTCAGAAATATCTTTAGACACTTAAAATGCCAAAGATCTAGGTTTCAAACTGAAATTCTGGATAATGAATAAATATCTACTAGGTATGAATTTTCAAGTTACAAAAGTTCAGTGTATCAAAATTCAATTTTCCTTCTTTTTTATTAACTGGAATCAATTTAGCTCTTGAGCTCTCATGTCCACTGAAGGTAGAAGACTCAAAGTGGACAATGCAAGGTAAGCCATTCTCTTCCAGTATAAAATTCTGCCTCTTGTGTATTATCTAGGCGCCCAGGTAGGGTCTACGACTCCACTGCTCTCCTCCATCTATACTAACCTCTACAGGACAGCTTACCTCAGCTTATCTGGTCCCTCTTGTCACATACTGGTGTCCATCACTGATGTTCCTCGTCTCACCAACTTCTACTCACAGGGGTCCCAGGCACTGGGTCTCCTTCATTCATACACATTTCTACTACAGCAACCCTGTCCGTGGCCCTCTCTATTTAGAAGCTCCACCGCACCACTCTGATGTAGAGGACACTAAGGATCCTCTCAGGCCCATCTACCTCACTCACTGATAATCCACTGCTCAAATGCTCTGTTGGATGAGGATCAGCTCCCTTAGTCTTTCCATCTTCCAGGCCATACCTTGGAAGCTTTGCAATGGTCCTGTCTGTGTAAGGATTCTCCTCAACCTATTCAGGGTGTTCGCTGCCCAGTCAACCCCCAGGGTTTCAGAGCTGGAAGGGTGAGGATGCTGGGCATTTCTCAAAGACAGACTGCAAATTGGTTACATCCTCTCCAAATCTCCTCCTTGCCATGAGTTGGTTTTCATTTCTTTTGGGGTTCATGGTATATTCTTCTCATAGTGTATTATTTAGAGATAAACTCCATGGCTTCTTCATTCAGTTTTTGGCATTGATCTTTCAAGCCAAATTACTTAAAATTCTAATCCAGCCCTTATATCCAAGTCATCAGGAAATCCTATTGGCTCTGAGGCCTTTCACAATGTATTCAGAATCCAACAACTTCATATTGTCTCTTCTACTGCCACTCTACTCCAAGCCATTATCACCTCTCACCAGCACTACTGCAACAGTCTCTGTCATAGACTGAATATTTGTGTTCCCCCAGAATTCATGTGTTGAAACCTCATCTCCAACGTGATGGTATTAGGATGTGGGACCTTTGGGGTGATTAAATCATGAAGGTGGAGCCCTCATCCATGGGATTAGTTGCCTTTATAAAACAGACCCAAAGAGCTCCCTCCTCTCTCCCACCTTCCATCATGTGAGAACACAGCACAAAGGTGTTGTCTATGAACCAGTAAGCACGTTCTCAGCAGGCACTGAATCCTCTGGTGCCTTCATCTTGGACGTCCAGCCTCCAGAACTGTGAGAAATAAATTTCTGCTGTTTTTTTTTTTTTTTTTTTTTTTTTTTTTTTTTGCGGTATGCGGGCCTCTCACTGCTGTGGCCTCTCCCGTTGCGGAGCACAGGCTCCGGACGCGCAGGCTCAGCGGCCATGGCTCACGGGCCCAGCCACTCCGCGGCATGTGGGATCCTCCCGGACCGGGGCACGAACCCGTGTCCCCTGCATCGGCAGGCGGACTCCCAACCACTGCGCCACCAGGGAAGCCCTCTGCTGTTTTTAAGCTACCCAATTGACAGTATTCTGTTATGGCAGCTCAAATGGACTAAGTTTCCTATCTGAACTCCTTGCTTCTACGCTTATTTTCTCATGGTCTGTTCTACACAAAGAAGCTGGAGTAATCTGCCTAAAACCTGTCAGGTTCTGACACACTGTTCTAACCCGGCAATTGCTCTTTATTTCACTCAGTAAAAGCTGAAGGCCTTACCATGGCCTCCAAGGCCTCACATGACCTTAACCCCATTAACCCTGTCCTTCCTAACTCCAGCCCCACTGGCCTTCCTGATGCTCCCTGAACACGCCAGGTATGCACGTTATGCCTTATGGCCTTTGCTTTAACTGTTCTCTCTTCCTGGAATGTTCTGCTCCCAAAAATCTCCTCAATAACTCCCTCAACACCTTCCCATCTCTGCTCAAGTCCCACTTTCTCCATGCTGCCTACTCTGAATACTTCAATTAATGCTACAACCTTGCCCCCGCCACTGCCCCACCAAATGAATTGCCCATCCTCTTTTTTTTTCTCTTAACATCATGTTTATCACCTGTAGTCTCAGGTAGTTTCCTTGGACTGCAGATTCCCAGATGTTGATAAGAGGGCAGGATGTTCATTAGGGAGTAGCTGGGACCAGGCATCCGCGAAAGTGAGGCCAGGGAAGCAGGGCTGGGCAGAGAGGGCAAAGGTTGAACTGTAATGCTGTCCCAATGAAGGCCTCAGCTGACCTTCTGGGATTTCTGGAGCTGGGAAGTTCTGAGTTGGGATGAAAGGGTTGGGCCTTTGTACCTGGACGTGGGCTGCCCCTGGAAAGAGACCTAACCTTGGGTGAGTTTTCTTTAAAGGCACTCCCAAGAGAGGACTGACAGCTGAAGGTCAGCTTCTATCAGCAGACAAGAGAAGTAAATGCTTCATTCCAGAAGAAGTTTTCCAGTGGAACATTACAGTATCCACAATGTCTCCTAATAGTTTGCTTATATACTATTGTATTTCTTGCCTTCTACTTTGGGCTAGAATACAAGTGCTATGAGAGTAGGGTATTTTGTTTATTAATATTTACAGCACCCAGCACATAGTAAGTACTCAAGGAATATTTTTAAATGAATTCCAAAATAACCTTATCTAGGGGCCAACTGACTCCTCCACTTGAAAGCTGTATCTTTCAAGCATATTGGCTCTGGTATAAATTTAGAAAAGTTTACTTAATCACTCAAAAGCGAAAAATTTGGCTTTTTGTTGCCTTCAGGGATTCCCTCTCTGGAACCAATGATGCTTAATATTTGTCTATTTTTAGTGGTGGAAGGGCTACGAGGTTTTTTGTTTTGTTTTTTTTAAAGAAAAAGGCATTTCTAAAAAGGAAAACTAAACATCAAGCAACATTTCAAACTAATATGCTAGCATAAAGGAGAAGAAAATAATAAGAATGTAATTGTGTGGATAAACATATGCTATTATCAAGTCAATATTTAAGGTATGGTTTTCCCCCCTCCCCCAAAGCTGTTATTAAATAAATGGTGTAATGAATGGTTATACAAGTAGGAGAAATATGGAATAATGGTATGGAATTTCCTGCCGATGTTCTCAATTCATATTATATTTCAAAGGTTCTGAAAGGTCTTGCAGTAAAGGAACCTGATTAACCATATTTGATCCGTTTAACTTAGTTTGCCAACTTTCCTGTCCACAGAATCTCTTAGAATTTATTGCTCTAAGGAACACACTTTGAAAAGTGATGTCTTGGACTATTAACCCTAAAGCCACACAGTTGAAAAGCTAACATAAATAAAATCCGGTACATAAAAAACTCCACTTACATTATCTTGCCAATGATATTATCTCTCCTTTTCTCCTTTTCTCTTACCATCACATAGGATATCTTCTTTATAACATTATTTCTCCCAAGATCATATTAGATATTCCTAAATAAATGGAAAAATATTAGAAGCTCTAGAGTCTAATTACATGCTATTGGTTGCTGTATAACCCTCGGAAAACCAGTGATCATTACAAAGATGAGTTGGAATCTATCAATGAAGGTTATTAAGATCGGCCAAGTAATGACATTTTATTATGATTAGCGTGGCAGATGTTGTTGCCTACCCCATGTGTTTTTCTGCTTTCTTCTTTGCTAACACAGCTCCAACTCTGCTATTGAGGCAATTTTCTCAGTTTAATATTCACTTGCTTCATATTCCATAAAGTCAGGAGTAGTCTCACATGACACAGACTTTAAGTCTACAAGGGATTTCAGGGAAATCTTTTGCTTTCCTAATATCTGGGGGCAGACTCTCTTAAAGTTGACATCCTCCCTCCCTTCTTCCTGACTTTAAAGTGACAGGATGTCTGGTGCTGCAGCAGCCATTTTCATTCCATGAGGAATCAAGTAGGAAGACAAAGGGCAATGTGCTGAGGATAGCAGAATGGAAAGAGAGGAAAAAGTCTGGCTCTTTAATAACATCACTGAGAAGCTGATTGTATACCTGCACCATTAACTTCAAGAATCCTTCATACCACAGCAAAAAAAATCTCTATTAAGTGTTATGTTACTAGTATCCAAACATGGTCCAAACTGACGTAACATGAAGCTTCTACCATCTAGAAAGAAAATATCAGAAAAAAATGTATGCAAGAAAATAGAATAAAGGAAAACCTATCCTAAGTTCCTTTCATTTATGCCTACGTTTGTAGTAGCCCAACAGATGTGACATGAGAAAATCTACGTACCTGGACCTAGATTCCAGTACAGCTACTTCACAGAATATAAACAGGTACTCAGTGATATACACACATATGCATAGTGCTCTTGTATAATGCATGCCCTCACCATCTGTAGTTTTGCAGACACATGTATGCTATATTCTCCTTATTTTGTAAAATGTTAAGCTTCTAGGTAAAAAAGATTTTTAACATCTTTATTGGAATATAATTAATTTACAATGGTGTGTTAGTTTCTGCTATATAAGAAAGTGAATCAGCTATATATATACAAATATCCCCACATCTCCTCCCTCTTGCATCTCCCTCTCACCCTCCCTATCCAACCCCTCTAGGTGGTCACAAAGCACACAGCTGGTCTCCCTGTGCTATGTGGCTGCTTCCAACTAGCTATCTATTTTACATTTGGTAGTGTATATATGTCCATGCCACTCTCTCACTTTGTCCCAGATTACCCATCCCCCTCCCTGTGTCCTCAAGTCCATTCTCTACATCTCCATCTTTATTCCTGACCTGCCCCTAGGTTCCTCAGAAACATTATTTTTTGATTCCATATATATGTGTTAGTGTACAGTATTTGGTTTTCTCTTTCTGACTTACTTCACTCTGTTTGACAGACTCTAGGTCCATCCACCTCACTACAAATAATTCAAGTTCTTTTTATGGCTGAGTAATATTCCATTGTATATATGTGCCACCTCTTCTTTATCCATTCATCTGTCAATGGAAACTTATGTTGCTTCCATGTCCTGGCTATTGGAAATAGAGCTGCAAAGAATATTGTAGTACATGACTCTTTGAATTATGGTTTTCTCAGGGTATATGCCCAGTAGTGGGATTGCTGGGTCGTATGGTAGTTCTATTTTTAGTTTTTTAAGGAACCTCCATACTGTTCTCCATAGTGGCTGTATCAATCTACATTCCCACCAACAGTACAAGAGGGTTCCCTTTTCTCCACACCCTCTCCAGCATTTATTTTATTTATTTATTTATTTTGCGGTACGGAGGCCTCTCAATGTTGTGGCCTCTCCCGTTGCAGAGCACAGGCTGCGGACGGGCAGGCTCAGCGGCCATGGCTCACGGGCCCAGCCACTCCACGGCATGTGGGATCCTCCTGGACCGGGGCACGAACCCACGTCCCCTGCATCGGCAGGCGGACTCTTAACCACTTCGCCAACCGGGAAGCCTCCAGCATTTATTGTTTGTAGATTTTTTGATGATGGCCATTCTGACCAGTGTGAGGTGATACCTCATTGTAGTTTTGATTTGCATTTCTCTGATTAGTGATGTTGAGCATCCATTCGTGTGTTTGTTGGCAATCTGTATATCTTTTTTGGAGAAATGTCTATTTAGGTCTTCTGCCCATTTTTGGATTGGGTTGTTTGTGTTTTTGATATTGAGCTTCAGGAGCTGCTGGTAAATTTTGGAGGTTAATCTTTTGTCAGTTGCTTCATTTGCAAATATTTTCTCCCATTCTGAGGGTTGTCTTTTCGTCTTGTTTATGGTTTCCTTTGCTGTTCAAAAGCTTTTAAGTTTCATTAGCTCACATTTGTTTATTTTTGTTTTTATTTCCATTTCTCTAAGAGGTGGGTCAAAAAGGATCTCGCTGTGATTTATGTCATGAGTGTTCTGCCTATGTTTTCCTCTAAGGGTTTGATAGTGTCTGGCCTTACATTTAGGTCTTTAATCTATTTGGAGTTTATTTTTGTGTATGGTGTTAGGGAGTGTTCTAATTTCATTCTTTTATATGTAGCTGTCCAGTTTTCCCAGCACCACTTATTGAAGAGGCTGTCTTTCCTCCATTGTATATTCTTGCCTCCTTTATCAAGAATAAGGTGACCATATGTGCATGGGTTTATCTCTGGGCTTTCTATCCTGTTCCGTTGATCTATATTTCTGTTTTTCTGCCAGTACCATACTGTCTTGATTACTGTAGCTTTGTAGTATAGTCTGAATTCAGGGAGCCTGATTCCTCCAGCTCCGTTTTTCTTTCTCAAGATTGCTTTGGCTATTCGGTGTCTTTTGTGTTTCCATACAAATTGTGAAATTTTTTGTTCTAGTTCTGTGAAAAATGCTATTGGTAGTTTGATAGGGATTGCATTGAATCTGTAGATTGATTTGGGTAGTATAGTCATTTTCACAATGTGGATTCTTCCAATCCAAGAACATGGTATATCTCTCCATCTGTTTGTATCATCTTTAATTTCTTTCATCAGTGTCTTACAGTTTTCTGCATACAGGTCTTTTGTCTCCTTAGGTAGGTTTATTCCTAGGTATTTTACTCTTTTTTGTTGCAATGGTAAATGGGAGTGTTTCCTTAATTTCTCTTTCATATTTTTCATCATTAGTGTATAGGAATGCAATAGATTTCTGTGCATTAACTTTGTATCCTGTTACTTTACCAAATTTGTTGATTAGCTCTAGTAGTTTTCTGGTAGCATTTTTAGGATTCTCTATGTATAGTATTATGTCATCTGAAAACAGTGACAGCTTTACTTCTTTTTTTCCGATTTGGATTCCTTTTATTTCTTCTTCTTCTCTGATTGCTGTGGCTAAAACTTCCAAAACTATGTTGAATAATAGTGGTGAGAGTGGACAACCTTCTCTTGTTCCTGATCTTAGAGGAAATGGTTTCAGTTTTTCACCATTGAGACTGATGTTGTCTGTGGGTTTGT
The DNA here is from genome assembly GCF_964374135.1 of Grampus griseus. NCBI lineage: Eukaryota > Metazoa > Chordata > Mammalia > Artiodactyla > Delphinidae > Grampus > Grampus griseus. Next base: position 45,953,850 of record NC_139007.1, read on the forward strand.
CATATATGGCCTTTATTACGTTAAGGTAAGTTCCCTCTATGCCTACTTTCTGGGGGGTTTTATCATAAATGGGTGTTGAATCTTGTCAAAAGCTTTTTTGCAGCTATTGAGATGATCATATGGTTTTTCTCCTTCAATTTGTTAAAATGGTGTATCACATTGATTGATTTGCGTATATTGAAGAATCCTTGCATTGCTGGGATAAACCCCACTTGATCATGGTGTATGATCCTTTTAATGTGCTGTTGGATTCTGTTTGCTAGTATTTTGTTGAGGACTTTTGCATCTATCTTCATCAGTGATATTGGCCTGTAGGTTTCTTGCTTTGTGACATCTCTGTCTGGTTTTGGTATCAGGGTGATGGTGGCCTCATAGAATTAGTTTGGGAGTGTTCCTCCTTCTGCTATATTTTGGAAGAGTTTGAGAAGGATAGGTGTTAGCTCTTCTCTAAATGTTTGATAGAATTTGCCTGTGAAGCCATCTGGTCCTGGGCTTTTGTTGTTGGAAGATTTTTAATCACAGTTTCAATTTCAGTGCTTGAGATTGGTCTGTTCATATTTTCCATTTCTTCCTGGTTCAGTCTCAGAAGGTTGTGCTTATTTTAAGAATTTGTCCATTTCTTTGCAATTGTCCATTTTACTGGCATATAGTTGCTTGCAATTATCTCTCATGATCCTTTGTATTTCTGCAGTGTTAGTTGTTCGTTCTCCTTTCTCATTTCTAATTCTATTGATTTGAATCTTCCCCCTTTTTTTCTTGATGAGTCTGGTTAATGGTTTATCAATTTTGTTTATCTTCTCAAAGAACCAGCTTTTAGTTTTATTGATCTTTGCTATTGTTTCTTTCATTTCTTTTTCATTTACTTCTGATCTGTTCTTTATGATTTCTTTCCTTCTGCTAACTTTGGGGTTTTTTTGTTCTTCTTTCTCTAATTGCTTTAGGTGTAAGCTTAGGTTGTTTATTTGAGATGTTTCTTGTTTCTTGAGGTAGGATTGGATTGCTATAAAGTTCCCTCTTAGAACTGCTTTTGCTGCTTCCCATAGGTTTAGTGTGGTCGTGTTTTCATTGTCACTTGTTTCTAGGTATTTTCTGATTTCGTGTTTTATTTCTTCAGTAATCTCTTGGTTATCTAGTAGCGTATTGTTTAGCCTCCATGTGTTTGTATTTTTACAGATATTTTCCTGTAATTGATATCTGGTCTCAGAGTGTTGTGGTTGGAAAAGATACTTGATATGATTTCAATTTTCTTAAATTTACCAAGGCTTGAGTTTTGACTCAAGATATGATCTATCCTGCAGAATGTTCCATGAGCACTTGAGAAGAAAGTGTATTCTGTTGTTTTTGGATGGAATGTCCTATAAATATCAATTAAGTCCATCTTGCTTAATGTATCATTTAAAGCTTGTGTTTCCTTATTTATTTTCAGTTTGGATGAGCTGTCCATTAGTGAAAGTGGGTACCCTACTATGATCGTATTACTGTCAATTTCCCCTTTTATGGCTGTTAGTAACTGCCTTATGTATTGAGGTGCTCCTATGTTGGGTGCATAAATATTTACAATTGTTATATCTTCTTCTTGGATTGATCCCTTGAGCATTATGTAGTGTCCTTCTTTGTCTCTTGTAATAGTCTTTATTTTAAAGTCTACATTATCTGTTATGAGAATTGCTACTCCAGCTTTCTTTTGATTTCCATTTGCATGGAATATCTTTTTCCATCCCCTCACTTTCAGTCTGTATATGTCCCTAGGTCTGAAGTGGGTCTCTTGTAGATAGCATATATACGGGTCTTGTTTTGTATCCATTCAGCCAGTCTATGTCTTTTGGTTGGAGCATTTAATCCATTTACATTTAAGGTAGTTATCAATATGTATGTTCTTATTACAATTTTCTTAACTGTTTTGGGTTTGTTATTATAGGTCTTTTCCTTCTCTTGTGTTTCCTGCCTAGAGAAGTTCCTTTATCATTTGTTGTAAAGCTGGTTTGGTGGTGCTGAATTCTCTTAGCTTTTGCTTGTCTGTAAAGGTTTTAATTCAACAGAGAACTGTTGAATCTGAATGAGATCCTTGATGGGTAGAGTAATCTTGGTTGTAGGTTTTTCCTGTTCATCACTTTAAATATGTCATGTCACTCCCTTCTGCCTTGCAGAATTTCTGCTGAAAGATCAGCTGTTAACCTTATGGGGATTCCCTTTTATATTATTTGTTGTTTTTCCCTTGCTGCTTCTAACATTTTTTCTTTGTATTTAATTTTTGATAGTCTGATTAATATGTGTCTTGGTGTGTTTCTCCTTGGATTTATCCTGTATGGGACTCTCTGCACTTCCTGGACTTGACTATTTCCTTTTCCATATTAGGGAAGTAGCATAACAACCATGGAAATAGTTTTCTTTCAAGGTATGTACAATCATGTATACGTGATGAAAGCAAAATAAAAAACTGACCTAAAAGAATGATTGTTCTACAATAGCAAAGGCTAAGAGAAAGAAAAAAGGCCCAGACCACCCAGACAGGACAGATTTCCTCAAACAAATGCACATCTGAATACAATCCAACATTTTTATCCCATTTGTTATGGCTTCAACTTCTGCCTCACTATCTGCACTTTCACATTTACACCATTCCCATCAGATTTCTTAAGAATGGATTTCCTTTGTATTGTAGAGCACTGGTGATTTAAATCACTTGGTCATAGTTATAGTTTCCTGGGATTAAAGAACATGCTTGACATGGAGGCCTGACAGCATCTCAGGTCAACCACCAATGGACTGAAATGTCTTCCTGTGTCTCAGATGCCTCTCTCTAGAGATCTGGGTAACTGGCAGTCAAGGAGCCCTGGGTGATATTCAGCTCCTTACTCAGAAGCAAAGTCATGTATATATCAATACAATGCTAATTGGATTTGTTCATCCTTATTGTATGCTCATGGTCCACGAAGTCTTTTCCAAATTGCAACTAGACACTTTACACAAAGTCATTTTGTAATATTGAGGTTACATCTTTTTAACAGTGGTGCCTATACTAGGTTGAAGTCAATTTACCCCAATATTCCAGGACCCCCAAAAGCCCCTTGATCCAAACAGGCTGCTCAATTTCAACCTAAACAAACAGGAGGATGACTAATAGAGTTACACTCTACATGTCCACAAAGAAATAATAGATTTACATGAAGGTTTACTTTTTATAAGTCCCATTTTACTTTCATGAGTAAAAACTTGTTTTCTGGAGACGCTGGAGGCTCAGATTTCACCACCCTGTCTTTCTCCATTAGTTACACTTACCAGGCAGGTGGGCTGTGTCACCTATTAAAATGGACTCTCCAAATTCTTCCCCCAATGTCAGCATTTTTTAGATGAATGTTGCAATTGTATCAACTGTGTTTTATTTAATTGCATAATGGTTTTTTCTGCAGCTGGGTTTTCCTAATTCAGAGTGTGAGAATGACAGAAATGATTTTACAGAGTATAGAAATGTTCCCGTAAATTTACTGATCTCCATAGTTATAACATATTGTCATCTTCATATTGTCAAGCAGACCAAATTTGCCAGCTTAATACCAATAATAATACTAAATTGTGCTTCACATATTTATCTCCTTCTTTAAAAATCTTGTTACATTCTGTGAAGAAGAAAACGTTCTTTCATCATACTCTTGTCGTTAAAAGACTCTCAGAAATGCAAATCACAATCTTTCCCCAAAATATTTTGAGAGAGTGTTTAATGTTTTATTTTAATGGCTTAACTACACTGGAAATTTTAAGGAGTGGTTTCTTTTTGTGTTCACCAGAGCAGAATGGGAAGTGCACTGCTCTCCTGACATCTAGAGAGCAACTGGCCTGGACAACTTATGGATTAACCAGTTAAGCTTGCAGTTGCTGCTCTGCCTTGGTTTTTTCTTTTTTTTTTTTTAAAGAGCCAGGATGTACTGACATCATTGTAGAAGTATAGAATTTAATTTCACCAATAAATCAAATTGGGCTCAAGCTGTTAGTAACACTGTCACATTTACAGAGTCAGGCAGAGGCTAAATGACTCAATGAACTGATAACAAGATATAAAGCTTTTCCCCTCCAAGTCCCTGTTTTTTTGGGGGGGGGTTAATAAATTTTATTTTATTTATTTATTTTCATTTTTTGGCTGCATTGGGTCTTTGTTGCTGTGAACGGGCTTTCTCTAGTTGCAGTGAGTGGAGGCTACTCTTTGTCACTGTGCACGGGCTTCTCATTACAGTGGCTTCTCTTTGTTGCGGAGCACAGGCTCTAGGCGCGCAGGCTTCAGTAGTTGTGGCACGGGGGCTCAGTAGTTGTGGCTCACGGGCTGTAGAGCACAGGCTCAGTAGTTGTGGTGCACAGGCTTAGTTGCTCCACAGCATGTGGGATCTTCCCGGACCAGGGCTCAAACCCATGTCCCCTGCACTGGCAGGTGGATTCTTAATGATTGTACCACCAGAGAAGTCCCCAAGTCCCTGGTTTTAATCAGGCCAAGCCCAGCACAGAAGCGACCAAAGCTGCACATGCTGCTGACCAAGACCCTGCACACCCAGTGCCAGGGTCATTTTCAGAATCAGCCTGATTAGAATCCACATGGAGACAGCATAGACAAGTGTTGGGTTTTCACAAACAAGAAAAGGGCCAAAGAACTGGTGTGGTCAATAGAGATAGTCAAAGGGCCAGGGGATAGAGGTTTTGAAGGAAAAAGAAAGTTTTTATATGCCTACCATGGCATGGCAGAAAGAATGGCTATCCCCACACAGAAAGCCTGACTTTGTTTCTTCTTTGATACTAAGAATTGGTGATGAATGTCTAGACAGAGGTATTATCAGGTGTGATGGTTAATTTTATGTGTCAACTTGGGTAGGCCATGGTACTCAGATATTTGGTCAAACATTATTTTAGATGTTACTTTGAAGGTTTGTTTTTTCAATGACACTGACATTTAAATTGGTAGATGTTGAGTAAAACAGTTTACTCTTTGTAATGTGGGTGGGCCTTATCCAATCAGTTAAAGGCCTTCTAGAAAAAGACTGATCTTTCCCAGAAGAAGAGGGAATTCTGCCAGGAGGCAGCCTTTGCACCACAAAATCTACTGTCCCCTAGGTCTCCAGCCTGCTGGTCTACCCAGCAGATTTTATACTTGCCGGCCTCCACAATCACATGAGCCAATTCCCTAAAATAAATCCCTATCTATCTATCTATCTATCTATCTTCTGTTGGTTCTGTTTCTCTGGAGAAGCCTGACTAACACTTTTCCTCTCTTGGCCTCTTCTTTACTTGCTCAGACCCCACCTCATTTTGTTTGACAGAAAACACAGAACTATTAAAGATCTTTGAGATGAAAGAATCATATGACAAGAGTGGTACTTCAGTAAGCTAACTCAGACAGCAATACAGAAGATGGACTAGAAAAAGACAGATTGAAACAGTTAGAACAATAATGCCTGTGGGCCATTCCATCCAATATGATAACCACTAGCCATATGTAGCTATTTAAATTAAATTTTGAATTAATTAAAATGACATAAAATTAAACTATCAGTCCTTAGTTGCACTGGTCAACATTTCAAGTATTCGGCCACACAGAGGAAGTAGCTACCACATTGGAAGGTGTAGATTATAGAACATTCCTATAACTGCATCAAGTTGTATTGGAGGGTTGTCATAGAGCAAACTCAGGTGGGCCTCCACTCTGCCTATAACAGAAACAAGAGAAAGCAATTTGCATTGGGTGGGCAATAAGTGCTCAGTCATGTCCTGTTTGCTTTACATGTCTTATCCTGGGTTATCATGAACTGTACTCAGTACTGTAGAGTAAACAGTGTTGTCCACATGTCTACAGATGAGGAAACTGAAGTTCAGCAAAGTGTCTTTGGAAGGACAACAACCAGACAGTGACAGTGCTGAGATAAAAGTCATGGCAATTTTAACTCCCAAACCTCCCATAGACATAGACAACTATCCTCACCACACCTGGAAAGAGAATGTTTTTAAATGATGACAGAATGTTACACCAAATTTCCAGCTGGAATTCCAAAGCCGTTACTCACCACTTCTGGGCTTTCTCTCTAGCACCTATCTTTCTGCCTCCCAAACCTACAGCACAAAGAGCATTCCACAATCCCCTGACATTTGGAATCCTGAATGTTCCTTCTCTGACTACAATTTGCTACCCTGCGTTTTTTTCTGTTTCCCCAAACCTACTGTATTGTCGTCTTAGTCTGTTAGGACCGTTATAACAAAATACCACAGACTGGGTGGCTTTTGCTCACAGTTCTGGAGGCTGGAAAGTCCATGATCAAGACACCAGCATGGTGGTGTTCTGGTTCATACAGGTGCCTTCTCACTGTGTTCTCACATGGTTGAAGCGGCTAGCAATCTCTCTCTGGACCCTCTTTTATAAGGCACTAATTACATTCATTGAGGGCTCCACTCTCATGACTTAAGCACCTCCCAAAGACCTTGCCTCCTAATACCATCATCTTTGGGGGTTGAGATTTCAAAGTATGAATTTTGGGACGAGCAAACATCCAGAACATAGCAGTTGGCTGGGTCAGCTCAACTGCCACAAACAACAACCCCCCAAAATTCAGTGGTTTAGAGCAATGTGACTCTAAGTAGCCAGTCTACATGGCTATGTCGTAACTATATGTTGCCATTCTGTGACAAGATGAGCTTGCACCAGAATGTAAAAGAACACACTCTTTCCATCATTGAGAAAGTCTTGCTAAGGAAAAAAAAAAAAGGTTGAATTCACTAGTGCCCTTAGTGGAACAACTGATTTACATTCTGGTATAATCTCCTTATGATGTCTCAGACTGAAGACCAATACTGGTCCCTGGATCATGAAGAGCATTGGCTTGTAGATTTGTGGCTTTTCCACGCTTTATTATTCTTCCAAAGGCCATGATCCTGTGGTCACTACTAATGCTTTCCATAGATCAGAATCCACTAGGCATGAATCTCTCAAATTCCCTCTGTTTCTACCACTCCCAAGCTCATGAAATATTTATCCATCCTTACAAAGCTTCCCTTTCTTTCAAAGTAAAATGTGTCCCTGCTCTTTTCGGATGATAATCATTGCTCTTGAGATCATGTCTACTTCCTATTAAGTTATTCAGCAACTTGATTTATAAATTATCCCTCTTTTCTTGAATATCATGTCTCTAACTTCTCTTTGAATCTACACCCATGCTCAAGTTTCCTTCATCTTAAAAAAAATCGTTACTTCAACCCCACCTGAGCCAAAAGTTAAAACTGTGTAACTCTATCTCCCTTCCTAACTGGACTTCACTTCCTAACTGCCTGTTCAAACTCAGTCCACCACTCTACTGAAAATGCTCTTAATAATGATCATGAAAATGAATATTTTAAATGCCTCTTATGAGCCAGAATCATAGTGCTGATCAACCATGTGCTTTGCATTACACCTCATGAAGCAGATATTACTATTAATCTATCACTTGTAAAAGAAAATTATGGCTCAAAGACATTAAGTAACTTCCAGGTGGCACAGCTACTGAGTTTTAAACCCGAGTCCATCTGACTTTTTTCACATCCAATTCTACTCGCTTTCTCTTTGGCACTTCCTAATACTCCCCGAGTTCAAAGCCCCTATTCTGTTTCTTTGCTGTTTTGCAGGCTCCTGTTTGTCCTCTGGGGGAGCGTGCTCTCTACCCTTTCTCTGTTGGTGACCCATAGCTGTTGCTTTTAGGGCAGATCCACCAGGAGAACAGCTTCAGGGAGTCTGCTCTTAAATTGCCACACTGTCAGTAGGCTGCCTGGGAAGCACAGGTATATGACCAGGTCCCAGAAGCATGTTCAAAGGAAGGGAGGGCTGCCTGTACCTGCGGTGGCGTCCATCTGTCTAGCCAGGTTCTGAGCCATGCAATATGTGCCCAGAAGAAGTGAGGAAAATAGAGGGGGTTATAGGAATGCAGCTTTCCACACCCTGCAGGGAATTCAGAGAGAGAAACCAAGGCAAAGAAAGAAGAGAAGCAAAGCCAGAAGAGAAAAGCAGCCCTAAATACCATCCTAAGAATTTAGTTTTATGAAAAGAACATGTGACCCTCTAACCACACTTACTAGGAAGTGGGCTAACTCCCCAGAGCAGGCTGTCGGGTTCCAACACTGTGAAGAATGTTTTTCTCACACACAGCTGCAGCATACCAAGCTTCCAAGCTTTCTTTCAGGCTATACTATGAGATGATTTAATTCTCATGAATGCTCTCAATTCTGAAAAATGCCTGGTTATCCCTCTCTGAGAACATGTTTACCTTTTAACAGGTGCCTCTTATGCCCAAAGGAATAATTATGGTGAAACCATCAGACACCTTTACTGACCAGAAGCAGGATATTGGGGGAGGGGGGGAGCATCAAATAAAGTTGTCTTCTTCCCTTAGTTAAGGGTGTGACCCAAGCACTCCCTGATTCCACGTTGGATCCATCATCCATGAACTAATCTGCACTGCCTTGATGGTATTTGCCTTTTCACATTCCTCTCAGTATCCAAAGTCTAGCCTTCCCATACCCTGGGAGGATGGAATGGAGACACCATCACTGCAGCAATTTGGCTGCTCCCATAGAAGCTATTACACTCCTGATCCAGAGCTTTGCAGCACCCATTTCCCCCACTTATGTGAAGAGGCTGTCGAAAAGCTTCTCTTAGCAGGACAGTGTTGGGTTACCAACAGCTGCTAGCTGTTCTGTGCAGCCAGGTTCCAGGCTTATGGGCGATTACGGGTTAAATATGTGCTCTTGCCTATGGGTGGCTGTGCTCGAACCACGCCTTCCGTAGGCACAATGCCTTTAAGTGGAGGATGGCTCTTGTGGGAATTTCAGAACCTGGCAAGATGGCACGGAGAGATATTTCAGGGCCGGCAGGCTTTCCAGCACCCAAAATAACCACCAGTAGGAGGCTGCATACATGGCCCCCACAGAAGGTCAAGCCAACTCTGCTCTGTCAGCATGAGCCCTTTGAATCATCTCAACACTTTCCATTTAGCCAAGCTCTTCCCCTTCCCCACCCCCCACTGGCCTTCCCAGCCTTTAGAGTCATCTTCGAAATGGAGCGGCAAGCAGGGATCATTTCTTTTTATTTGGATTTGATAGAGAATTTTAAATGGGCAAGGCACAAGCAACAGGGGATCAGCATCCTCCCCTGATCCACAAAAACCACAGAAGCTCAGCACTGGGGGCGGCCTCAGAGATCTGGCTGGAACTCACATTGTCAATTGGGATTGCCACAAACCCCAGTTATCCCAGGGATACCTAATCTGTTCCTTGACACTGCTCCTTTGCCCTCAAAAGGAGAGACGTATGTATGCCAGTCATCCGCACACATGAAGCCTCCCTCACCACTCACTTTCCAGCCCTCCTAGCACAGTGAGCTAAGCTAAAGATTCCCGGGATTCCCCACAACATAGCAGCCGTGCTTCAGAGAGGTGCTGCAGCTTTTTATGAGAGATGCCACGCGTGGTTCCTGGAGGGTATATTTTCATTTAGTCTGGATGTTTGGCACACTCCAACCATAAACAGAAGCCCAAGGTAGAAATAGATTGCGTGACTGGTTTACTCAGAGAGTGTTGAAAATGTTTAATCAATTAATGGTGATAATAAAGCATCTCATTGGAAGATAAAATGACAACTCCTCAAGCTACAGCATATGTGTGTCCAGCCTAACAGCTTACAAGCATTTACGGTGACTGATGGACAAACACGAGAGCTATGCAAATTATGAGCGTCTCCTTTTATGTTTACATTTGTGCATATTCCTGGCTATTTTTGCAGATAGGCAGATTAGCAGCCCTGCTGATAATTTGATCTCTCTGACAGAATGAAAAACCATTCACCCATCCCTGAAACATGTTCCCCATTCCCCCAGCGTATGGATGTAATAAGCTCTCCGGGTGTTACCTTGCAGACAGCAGTCATGTACATGACCAAGCATGGGGATTTCTAGGGCAAAATCAACCTAAAAATGGACAAAAACTAAGGAGTCATAGCACAAGTAGCATCTGGTGAGATGAAATTTCAAATATTTCATTCAAATAATTTAAGACCGCAAGAGTTTATGACATGACCATAAAAGAATGTTGTAGTATTTACTCATTCACTCATCATCCAAATTCATTTACTAGCATAGAAGTTACATAAGAGTGGGGATCTTGTCTGTTTTTATTCACTGCTGCGCCTTCAGCTGTTTACTACATAGGAACAACTGAAAAAAAAATTGTTGAACTGAATGAATGAATTCATTCATAATTCAGCAAACGTCGAATAAATAATGTGGTCACAGGCTCTTCCATTCTTCTGCTTTCTTCTGTTCCCTTGTTATTGTGCAATTTCACTTCTATAAGATTTTCCTTTTGGGGGATATGTAAATACCTTGGCCTCTTCCCCCATAAGTCTGGTCTTTTTAAAACATTAAACTTGTTAATATAAAAATGAAAAATAATAATAATTCAAATCATCCTTAAATAAACTGAACTTTTAACATACCATATAAGAAAATTAAAGATCAATCTTTGCATTAATCTTGCATTTTACAGGAGGCAAATGATCTAAATACATTTATATAGAAGAATCATGTTCTTTTCTCTACTATAGTTATCATGAGTGTTTACATTTCATTAAATATATGAGGTATATGTGCAGATCTTCAAAATGAAATAAGTAGGATTTTTAAAAAAATTCAGTCAAGTTATTTCAAAAACAATCAAAATAATCAGATATATTAGCTCATCCAAATTGCTAATTAACTAATATAAATGGCTGTTTGATTTAGTTCTTCATTTAAAAACTATCTTAGGACAATAATGAGATACCACCACACACCTATTAGAATGACTAACATACAAAAAACTGACAATGCCAAATGACGGCAAGGGTGTAGAGCAACAGGAATTTTCATTCAGTGCTGTTGGGAATGCAAAATGATATAGCCATTTTGTAAGACAGTTTGGTAGTTTCTTATAAAACTAAACATAGGGCTTCCCTGGTGACGCAGTGGTTGAGAATCTCCCTGCTAATGCAGGGGACACGGGTTCGAGCCCTGTCTGGGAAGATCCCACATGCCGCGGAGCAACTAGGCCTGTGAGCCACAGCTACTGAGCCTGCGCGTCTGGAGCCTGTGCTCCGCAACAAGAGAGGCCGCGATAGTGAGAGGCCCGCGCATCGCGATGAAGAGTGGCCCCCGCTTGCCACAGCTAGAGAAAGCCCTCGCACAGAAACGAAGACCCAACACAGCCAAAAACAAATAAATTAATTAATTTAAAAAAAAACAAAAAACAAAACTAAACATAGCTTTACCACACGATCCAGCAATTGCACTTCTGGATATTTCCCCAGTTAATCTGAAAACTTATGTTTTCACAAAATCCTGCACACAAACATTTGTAATAGCTTTATTCATTATCTCCAAAAACTGGAGGCAACCAAGAAGCCCTTCAATGGGCAAAAGGATTAAAAAAAACTATGTCACATTCACACAATGGAACATCATGTGGTATTAAAAAGAAATTAGCTATCAACCCACAAAAAGCATACATGAACCTTAAATGCATGGTGCTAAGTTAAAAGAAGCATCTGAAAGACTACGTACTGTATGATTCCAACTCTATGACATTCTGAAAAAGGCAAAAGTAAAAACATTAGTGGTTGCCAGAGGATTCAGGGTAGGGAGGAGTTGACTATGAGAAGCACAGGTGACTTTTAGAGCACTGAAACTATTCTATATGATACTGTATTTATAGATACATAACCGTATGCATTTGTCAAACCCATAGAACTTTACGGTACAAAGAGTGAATCTTAATGGACACAAATTTTTAGAAATTATTTAGAAAGTTGAGGGGAATCACAGAATGGAATGCAGAATGTGACAAAACAATCTGTTACAAATGTAGGAAACAACTCTCTGAAGAGAGCTGGGGGATGGGGGTGTGCTGCCCTTAGTAGCTTTAGAAATGAGTGGAGTCTGTGAAACTAAAGGCAAAAGAAACAGAACATAGCAGTATACTCTAGTTAATAAATTTCCCGAGAACATACAAATTAACAATTCTGATCCTATATATATATATTGTTATCAGTATCATATATATATTAGAATTAAACAATTAAATAAATAAACAGTGAAAGGTGAGAGCCAGATTTCTTACTCTTGGGCTGGTAATTTACAAATAAGCAAGGGTGCGAGGCTAGAATGATCCATTTTGTAGTGGATTAGAATTGGAGACATCCATCTGAACTCATTTTTAATTTAATATATATACAGATGATTACATATAGAAATACTTGTAGATCTGTATATATATCTAAGTTTGCACACACATATATTCCCTTGCTCTGTCAGCTGAAAATGCCTAGAAGTAATGACAACTAGGTAGTAATGAGCACACCTAGTGTCCAGATCTTGGTGTCTAACACCATTTTCCAATGAAAGGAAACAGATCTCTTTAAGAAAAGGCTGATCCTAAGACTGGGGCATAAAATATACAAGATAAGCATGGAGCATCCTATAATGCCAGGAGGAAAGTGCTCAAAAAATTTTAAACTTAATTAGAAAATTGTAAACCTATATAGATGGGAGTATGTTAAAGGGAGGGACACAAAAGACAACTAAAAGAACTCCAAGTAGTCAAGCTCCAAATGATCAAAGATGAAAAAATTTGAACAAGAAAATAAAGCAGTATTGGATTATAACCCAAACCATAAAATAAATATCCATGAGTAAATAAATAAATAAATAAATAAAATTTTTTTAATAAGGAAAGATAAGTCCCCCATGAAGAAGAATTCCAAATAATATATGTAGACACTTTGCACTCAAGGAAGAGAGCATAACTCCCTAGCCCTTAAGTGTGAGTTCCTCATAGTGTGTTTCTTCCCAAAAGTACAGTATGGAAAGGAGGGAAAAAGAGTAACTTTACAGTGGAGAAACCTGACAAACTATCTCAGCCAGGTGATCAAGGTCAACACCAACAGTGATAAGTCCTTTTGGTAGTGTGTGTACTTGTTATGATGTGATGAGAATGATACTTTATCTCTGTAGTCTTCAACCCCAAAACCTATCACGTCAGCGTAATCATGAGAAAAACGTCAAACAAATTTCAATATTAGGAGCATTCTGACATCACCTGATCAGTAGTCCTCAAAATTGTCAAGATCATCAAAAACAAGGGAAGTCTGAGAAACTAACACAGCCAAGAGAAGCTGTAGGAGCATAACTACTAATGTAATATAATATCCTGGATGGGATTCTGCAACAGAAAAAGGACATTAGGTAAAAACTAAGAGAATGTAAATAATGATGGACCTTGGTTAACAATAATATATCAATACTGGTTCATTAATTATAACAAATGTATACCATACTAGTGTAAGATGTTAATAATAAGAGATACTGGGTATGAGGTATATAGGAACTCTATGTACTATTTTGCAATTTTGCTGTGAATCTAAAACCGATTTAAAAAATAAAGTTTACTTTTTAGAAAATTCTTATGATGTAGCAGGAAATACTGAAGCATGTTCATTTAAAATATGATACTTTGAATTTGCTTAAAACATAATACGGGTGAATGTGATGGTTAAATTTTGTCAACTTGACTGGGCCACAGGGTACCCATACATTTGGTCAAACATTATTCTGGGTGTGTCTCTGAGGGTGTTTCTGGATGAGATTAACATCTGAATCAGCAGCTCTATCTGAGTAAAGCAGTTTGCCCTCCCTAATGCATGGTTGGGCCTCCAATCAATTGAAGAGCTTCACAGAACAAAAAGGCTGAGTCAGAAGGAACTCCTCCTGCCTGATTACTTGAGCTGTAACATCAGTTTTTCCTTGTCTTCAGACTCCAACTGAAACATCAGCCCTTCTTGGGTCTTGGACCTGCCAAGACACCATTGGCTCTCCTGGTTCTTAGGCCTTCGGACTCTGATTGGAACTGAACCAACTTTTCTGGGTCTCCAACTTGCAGAATGCAGATCTTGGGACTTCTCAACCTCCATAATCGTGTAAGCCAGTTCTTTACAATAAATCATATGTATATATGATTTATTATATATGTGTGTGTATATATATATACTGTTTGTTCTGCTTCTCTGGAAAACCCTAATACAGTGGGGATACATAAAATAAGATTGGAAAAATAAAAATGTTGATACAGAGAAAGGATTCACTTTCTGTTTACTATTGTGTGCCTGTTGGAAAATTTATGTAGTTTTAAAAATTTAAATGAGTACATTAAAAAAAAAAAACGGAAATCAGAAAGGACCACTATTACCCATGCACTATGCTTCTCTACTTACTTGCTCCCCTGGCACTTAAACAGTAACCCAGCCTTCCAGGACAAATCCACTCCTACCCTCACCATCTAAGCCTATGGAATGAAACTCATCTCCATATTTCTTTACCTTTAGCTCTGTAGAAACAGAACATTTTTTAATGCTCTTTATTATGAACCTAAGGGAAACAAAAGAAAATAAAAGAAACACCGAAAAAGGCGCCAATACTGCCTTGTGAAAAACAGGAATTCACATTCTTAGGTACTGCAATCTAGCTACAGATGACCTGGTATAACTGACAATGCCTTGCCTAACTCATCCTGTTCAAGTTGTCCCTCAAAGAAGCCCCATCTCTTTCAATTCCTGACAGTTCTCCTTTTCACATTTATGCAATTCATTCATTCATTCACTCACTCAATGAATAGTTGAATGTCCACCCTGTTCTAAACGTTAGAGAATCAATGGAAACCAAAAGCATGTAAGGTCCGTGACCATACAAACCTTCTAAAAGGGAAAACAAATATTAATAAAATAATTATGCAAAGAAATGTAAAACTGTGATTGTGATTTGTGCTATGAAATAAAATATATTGTGGTAGGAAAGAAGAGTTTTAACCTAATATGGAGTTCATTGGAAAATGCCTAAAACTGAAAAATTAGGAAGTAGCAGTAAAAACCTGCCATTTAGAGTCTTAATAAATATCAAAATAATCAACTAAAAGAAAAGCTGATACACTTTGTTATAAAGGAGAAACTAACACACCATTGTAAAGCAGTTATACTCCAATAAGGATGTTAAAAAATAATAAAAGAAAAGAAAAGAAATGAAAGTGATGTGTCCAAGAAGGAAGAAATGGGAGAGAGTAGGCAGGAGCCTACTATTTTTTGAACATCTTTATGTTCAGATGTTTCTGTGTGCTCAGAAAATTTTGATAAAGCAAAATTTTATTTTTAAAGGAAGGAAACAAAAATACGAGAGGACAAATAAAGCCAAATTTGGGGTGTTTAAAAAGACTAATAAAATTGACAAATCTCTGGCAAGTTTGAGCAAGAGGGGAAAAAATCAAAATTACTAGTAGCTAAAATACCAGGTAAAAAAAGAAAAAGATATAGCCACAGATACAGTAGTGATTAAAAAGATAAGAAACTACTACAACCAAATTATTTCTTATAAATTGGAAAACTAAGATAAAATTGTTAAACTCTTATTTTAAAAACTTACCAAAATCAACGCCAAAAGAAATAGAAAACCTGTAGAGTCTTTAAAAGAAAGCCCTACTAAAGCAATTGTATCACACTTGAAGGTTATTCTACAAAGGAAACAATCAGATTCTATCAAACTTTTAGGCAATTTACAGACAAGTTTTGCCAAACTTTCAAGGAATAGACCACTCCAACCTTATGCAACCTCTACCAGAAATAGCAAAAGAGGAAATACATCCCAACTAATTCTAAGTTGCTAGTATAGCTTGATACCAAAAAAACAAAAACAAACACAAACAAACAAAAAAAGACCAGACAAGGAAAGCACAAGAAAAGAAAATTACTTTCCTAGGTCATTCATAAACATGAATGCAAAATCCTGAATAAAATATTTAGAATATTAGTAAATCAAATCTAGCAAATCCACTGATGTCATTTATCATGTTAACTGTTTAGAGAGAAAACCTATGATGATCCCAATAGATGCAGAGACTAGATTTCATAAAATTCAGCACCCATTTTTGATACTCTAACCAAACTGGGGATAGAAATACTCTAACCAAACTGGGGATAGAATGGAAATACTTTAACCTGGCAAAGGGTTAACCTCCAAAAATCAAATTATTTTAATGGTGAAATATTGGAAACATTCTTTTCAAAATAAGGAATGAGACAAGATATCCGAAATGATTGCTTTTATTCACTATGGTACCAGAGATTCTGTGTGAAATATGCAAAGATAAGAAGAACCAAAAGGTACTATTATTGGAAAAAAAAAGAAACAGAAATATCACAATATTCAGATTAACAACACAGAAAACTCCAAAATAACCTACAAATTATTAGAATTAATGAGAATTTAACATAGGAAGCTGGTTATAAGAAAGGATGGGCTATGCAACAAGTGAGACTGTTACAACTGATTAACAAATAAAAAGAATCAAACTGGATCCCTTCTTCATCTTCTACACAAAAATCAATTCCAGATTTTTTAAAAAGTGAAAATGTGAAAATCAAAATATGTAAATATTTTGATGTAAATATAGGCGAATATCTTATCTTAATGACCAACAAACAGAGAATGATTTTTAAACAGGGCACAAAAAGCAGAAACCATCAAGAAAAACTGATAAATTCAAAAATTAAAATTAAGATCCTTTAATCAAAACATACCATAAAGAGAATGAGAAGGCAGGATGTACATATAACCAATAAAAGATTCATATCTAGAATGTAAAAACTGCATTTAAAATTCAACGAGAACACAAACACTCCAAAAGGAAAATGGACAAAAGTCATAAATCAGCATTTCACAAAAGAGGAAACACAGGGAACACCCTGGTGGTCCAGTGGTTAGGACTCGGCACTTTCACTGCCGTGGCCCATTTAGTCCCTGGTCAGGGAACTAAGATCCAGCAAGCCACGCAGCATGGCCAAAGAAAAAAGAGGAAACATAAATGCCCAATGAGCCTGTCAAAAAAACCTCAATAAAAATTAAACAAATGTTCATAAGACTTCAATAATAATATAACATTTTAAACATAATCAATTGGTAATATTTCTTAATTATGAAAAAAACAAGTGTTGGCAAAGTTATAGAGCAATAGGAATTCTTATTCATTTCTGGTACAAACTTTGAAATAAAACTGGGATTACCTTTTTAATACAAACATGTGCATAACTCTATTCCAAGGGGTTCGGACTATACTAGAAAAACTCCTTTAAATTTGCACCATGAGACATACTATGAAAATGTATACAGTCTCCATAAGGACAAAAATAAAAATAAAATCCGAGTACACATAAATAGAACTGGTGAATAATTTGTGGCAGGGACAAAAAAATGGAAGGTTATATAGCAGTGAAAATAAGTGAAATACACCCCCATGCACAACTTGAATGAATTTTATATATGATATTGTATGGTGGGAAAAAGGCTCAGAAGACTAACTGTAAGCAATTTAAAGCTCAAGAAAAAGGTTTTAAAAATGTATTTTTAGGAAGGTATACATATGTGCTAAATATCATGCAAAGCATGATAAATACACAATCCATGATGGTGTTTACCTCTGGTTTAAGGAGAGGAGCAGGGAGAAGGCATTTGGAAAAGGCACACTTGTACTTTCAAGGGTCCTGGAAATGTTTTCCATACATTAGGAATTTGAATCAAAAAAGCTAATTTTATTACCAACCTGGCTAATAATATATGTTACATTCATATATATATATATATTATATATATATATATATATAAAACCTCTGTTTCTCCTATCATATTAAAATACAATCTTAACAATTCTCAGATAAATAAATGTACAGTCTTCTTTATGAAAGTTTATACCCCCTTAGCCTCTGGTGCACTGAGAATCACATACACATACACATACACACTCCCCTGAATTTTTATGGCAATATAGAGTTCATCCTCTGTTGATGCTTTTCTTTTCCCTGAGATAATATTGTTAACAGGCTTTCAAAAAATGAACTTGAAAAAAGTAAAATCTGACATTTAGTCACTCACATTGATAGGTATTTTAAAGTGGATAAAATTCCCTATTAAAGAAAAAAAGAAGGAAATCTTTGACTCTTTTTAGCTCCCTCATGTGGCCACCAAAGAAAAAGGCAAGTATTGTTTCTGATTAGAGATAAATAACCTTCACAACGTGTCTACACTGGTATTCCCATATATCAGTATCATTCTACATTTATTTGCTAGGTCATAGAATGGCATATTTACAGAAAAAAACTAAAGGGAAAGTTCTTGATTCTCCTCACAATTTATTATTGGAGTAACCAAGAAGAAAAAACAAAGTGTGTTACACAAGACAGAAAACAAGAAAGTAACTCTCAAACGAGCAATGCCAACTGTGTCCCACAGAACATCAATGCACAAGATGTTTTGTGGGAGAGAAAAAAAGTACTTCTTGGTGAAATAAGTTTGAGAAATTTGGCATACTATCCCCAGAGGATATTAACAGTGACCATTAGCTTAGTAAAGGCTCTGAAAAGTCCTTTATTAAAAAATCTGTTTAACCCTTTTTCACTTAACATTACTCTGTAAAAGGAAACTTCTGTGAAAGTACTGTTTGACATAACTCATTTTAGGACGGTGAATCAAAGCTTTCAATTCTAGTAGAAAACTCATTTTAGGACATGGTGAATCAAAGCTTTCAATTCTAGTAGATTTTTAAAATTTATTCAAAACATTATAAATGACTTGCATTGTGACAGCCATCACACAAATGTAGAACTACATTGCTTAGTGAGTATTTACTGTTAAATATCAGGTAGTCAGTTGAGTGGAGTTTGGTTAAATGAATAAAAGAATCAATCAATCAATCAATCTGGTGCAGAGAATAACAAAAACTACTTATCTAGAATCCAAGTTACTTTTCAGACATTTCTAATTGATTGCATGTGTTTTTAATAAGAAGGATATTTCAGTCTGAGCCTCAAGTCCTCTAGCTATAAAATGAATTTGATCATCTCTGCTGTAGTAATCGGTTAAGCATATCAATAGTGACATATTTCAGATAATCTTCAAATTAACTGGAAGAAATGGTATTAAGGACAACCTATTCTGCAACAGTTTATATTTTTTCCTGTCATCATTTAAAACTGCCATTACAGAAATGATATAGAAATGATTATATATCTATTACTGATTTTTGGTAAGGAAAATAATTACAGTGCCTATCTTAGTCTCTTCACCTTCCTCCCAAAATCATGCTTACAAAATATTCTGAGTGGCTTACTTTTAATAACCCTTGCGTGGTTAACCTTTCAGAGTGGTGCCTGTTCAAACAGTATAGTAGATTTAGTTCCTGCCTTGATGAATAAAACTTGAGTTAGTAAGAATTTTCCCTAGGGCAACATCGAAGAATAGTAACAATACTAACAATACCTACAAATCTACCTTCTTTTTTCTGGCATATGCAAATGTTCACTTATATATATATATTATATATTATATATTATATAAATAAATAAATGTATAGCTATATAAATACATATCTAACATAATATAATAAACATAAATATATATTTAATATTATATATATTTCTCACTAAGAGATTTTATCAGAAGATGAACATTCTCAATTGCCACACTGTTTCTTGAGAGGTAATCACACCCTAACCATTTTTTTTGAAATACAAACTTAAAGGTGCATTTGGCCAGATTCAGGCAGTGAGAAATCATTTATTCCAGTAAAACACTGATATTATATTTTCTTAATATTTTAATGCTTAAAAAAATTTTTTTTTCAAGTCACAAAGTAATATAGATCCATTGTCAAATAAAAGTAGTATGAGAACTTAGTCCAAAGAGGTGAAGCTCCAACTAGCAGTGACATCCAGAAGAACAGGGAGCCCTCACTCAAGGAAGATATGAACATCTGATACCACACCTAGCCAAATCCACAAATTGTTTTTTTACACAGAACTAGGCTCTATGAACACATGAATGAGAATTATCAAATACAAACTTGAGTATACAACCAGGAAGTACCAAGTGTCTGAAGAAAACAGAAATGACTAATAATCTAGGGAAAAGATATTATAATAAACATACTTTTTTAAAAAAACAGGACAAACAACAATAATTTAAAATAAGTATTATGGACATCCTCAGAGAGATTTGAAATGGTAGAGCCTCCCTGAAAAAGAAACTACTAAAGAGCTTGGAAATTTCAAATATGTTACCTTTTAAAACACTCAGTACATGAATTAACTAGCAAAGCAGCCAAAAAGTAAAGCAAATCAGTAAGCTGGCCCATCAAGTCAGGTAATTATTCCAGAATACTATGCAAAAAAAAAAAACCCACAAAGATGTTTTGGAATAAAATTAAGAGACAAAAGGATAGATCCAGAAGTTCCATTCTCTGCATACATTTTTATAGAAGTTTTATAAAGAAAAGAAGAAAAATACAGAGTTAATCAAAGAAAATCTCCTAGAAATGTAGAAAAGTATTAGCCTTCAGTTTGAAAGTTTCCATCAATTCCGGTCATAATAAATTTAAAAATTTATAGATGAACATATCATTGTGAAATTTCAAAATACCAAAGATAAATAGAAAATTCTAAAAGTTTCCAGAAAGAAGGGGACAGTTATTTAAAAAGGAAAAAGATTCCAACTGGTGTGAGACTTCTAAACAAGCAAAAATGGAATCTAGAAGACAATACAGCAATATTTTGAAGCCCTAAGGGAAAATATCTTTAACCTACAATTCTATACCCAGCAAAACTAGCATTAAGTTCAAGGGCAAAAATCATTTTAGATATGCAAGAATTGAGAATATTTATTCATCACAAACCTTTTCCTGAAGAAAAAAATCCAAAGAAAGGAACAATATGGGATTAAAAAACCGTAGTGAACAAAGACATAAATCAATCATATAATCAAGGTTGATTAACAATGTTTAAAAAAATCATTAACAAGCTGAATCTAAAATCCTAATGGCTGCAAAATGTGAGACAAAAATGGTGATGCATATAGACAAGTAAAACTATGCTAAAATATTTTGTTTGTTCATTGAGAAAATGTAGATACATATTATTAGACAACAATTTTTAAAATACATATTAACATTTTAAAGGTAATCATCAGAAGAACAAAAACAAATATCTAAAATCAGGGATAATAAGATCCAAAGCACTAGAGAAAAAAAGAAGCAAAGATAAAACTCAACAATATGAAAATGAACAACCTGAGCAACAAATAAAATATGAACTAAAGACCTGAACAGACAGCACACTAAAGAAGCTATACGGATGGCAAATAAGCATATGGAAAGATGCACCATGTCATATGTTGTCAGGGAAATACAAAACAAAACAACAGTTAGATACCACTACATACTTAATAGAATGGCCAAAATCCAGAACACTGCAACACCAAATGCTGACAAGAATGTGGAGGACCAGGAATTCTCAGTCACGATGGGAATGCAAAATGGTACAGACAGTTTGGAAGACAGTGGGCAGTTTCTTACAAAACTAAACATACTCTTACCACATGATCCAGCAATTGCACTCCTTGGTATTTATGCAAAGGAGATAAAAACCTATGTCTACACAAAAACCTGCAGGTGAATGTTTATAGCAGCATTATTTATAATTAACAAAACTTAGAAGCAGCCAAAGTGTCTTTCAGTAGGTGAATAGATAAATAAACTGTGGTACTTTGAGACAATGGAATATTAGCACTAAAAAGAAATGAGCTATCAAGCTAAGGAAAGGCAGAGAGGGACTTTAAATGCATATTACAAAATGAGGAGACTATATACTGTATGATTCCAACTATAAGACATTCTGGAAAAGACAATATAATGCAGACAGTAAAAGGATCAGTAGTTGTCAGAGGTTGGTGGGGAAGAAGGGATAAATAGGCAGAACACAGAGGATTTTTAGGACAGTGAAACTACTCTGTGTGCTACCCTAGTGTTGGATACATGTCATTATACATTTGTCAAAGTCCACAGTATGGAAACTCTAATGTAAACTAAGGACCTTGAGTGATAATGATGAGTCAACGTAAGTTTGTCAATTGTAACAAATGTACCACTTTGGTGCAGGATTTTGATATTGGGGTAGGCTGTGTCCATGTAGGGGCTGGTAGTATATGAGAAATCTCTCTGCCTTCTGCTCAATTTTGCTATGGACCTAAAACTACATTAAAAAGTAAAGTATATTTTAAAAAATTATATAGTAGTAAATGAAATAATAAAAATAATATCTGTTATTGTTTGGAAGACTTCAATATATTTAGCTAAAATAGGCATGTATTATTAAAAAATCACCTTCAAACCACTAAATTCTAATAAAAGATTAAATTTTTCTTTTTGTGTTTAAAAAAGAAGCAAAGAAAACCATCAATCCAACAGAGAGGGAGAGAGGGAGAGAGAGCAAAGAACAAAAAACATATGGTAAACATATAGATGAATATAAAGTAAACCTAAAAAGATCCCTTTACCTCTCCTTATTCCACTACCCTCTGCAAAAGTAACAGCTGTTAACAGTTTGGTCTGAATACTTCCATTCATTTTTTTAAACAGAGTAGAAGATAGATAGATAAAGACAGATAGATAGATAAATATGTTTTTCTCCATCTTTCTCTTTTTTACTAAATAGCACCATCAAATGTGCTTTTTAAAAACATGTGTTATGGAAATGTTCACCCATTATCTACCAGAAGTAGAGAGAATAGCATAATAAACCCATATATACCCATTTTCTATTGTTGTTATGGGCTGAATTGTGCCCCCCCAAATTCATATGTTGAAGCCCTAACCCCCAATACATCACAATATGGTTGTATTTAGAGATAGTGCTTTTAAAGAGGTGATTATGTTAAAATGAGGTCATTAGGGTAAACCCTAATGCAATCTGACTAGTGTCCTTATAAGAAGAGGAAATTTAGACACACAGAAGAGACATCAGGGATGTGTACATTAGAGGAAAGACCACATGAGGACACGGCAGCACGGTGGCCATCTACAAGCTAAGGAGAGAGGCTTCAGAAGAAACCATAC
Source organism: Grampus griseus (assembly GCF_964374135.1). Taxonomy (NCBI): domain Eukaryota; kingdom Metazoa; phylum Chordata; class Mammalia; order Artiodactyla; family Delphinidae; genus Grampus; species Grampus griseus. The sequence continues at coordinate 45,976,859 of NC_139007.1, forward strand.
CTGTTGACACCTTACTCTTGCACTTGTAGGCTCCAGAACTGTGAGAAAATAGATTTCTGTTATTTAAACCACTCTGTCTGTGGTATTTGTTATGGCAGCCCTAGTAAACTAATACACCCACCTCTAACAATTAGCAACATTTTGTCAGTCTGGTTTCATCTATCCCACACCCACATATTTTTTATTCCAGAGTGTTTCTAAAGTAAATCTTAGGCCATCATGCAATTTTATCTATAGGTATTTTACTTTGCATCTCTAACTAATAAGAACTTCTTTTTACGTATTTATAAGCTATATCACACCTAACTAATAAGAACTTCTTTTTACATATTTATAAGCTATATCACACCTAACAAAATTAACCGCGATCCCCTCTTGCCTTCTAATGCCCAACGCTTTTTTTTTTTTTTTTTTGCGGTACGCAGGCCTCTCACTGTTGTGGCCTCTCCCGTTGCAGCACACAGGCTCCAGACTCACAGGCTCAGCGGCCATGGCTCACAGGCCCAGCCGCTCCGTGGCACGTGGGATCTTCCTGGACTGGGGCATGAACCCGTGTTCCCTGCATCGGCAGGCAGACTCTCAACCACTGCACCACCAGGGAAGCCCCCAACCCATATTTTAAATTTCCTAAATTGTTTCAAAGATTTTTTTTTTACAGTTGGTGTGTCTTTGTAAAGTTAGATCAAAGGTCCTCATAATACATTTTGTAATTTTTCTACATCTTCTCCAACACTGGATATATGTTTAATACTTTCTGAGCAATGGGCAAAATTACCTTTTCGTTTTCTATTAGAATTCCCCCAATTACTAATCAGATCAAACATATTTTCATCTACTTATTTGCCCTTTACTATTCTTTTGGGAATTGCCTGACCATATTCTTTGCTCATTTTTGTGTTTACATCATCTTACGTTTTTGTAGGAGCTCCTTATATTCAGAGAATTTTTCTTAATTTTGTTTCACTGTATTTTCTCCTAATCTGCTTTTTGTTTTTATAACTTCTTAATTTCCATGTGTCTTTCAATCTTCTCCTCTATGACCTCTGAAGTTTGCTGATACTATAGTAACCAGTCATCTGAAACTCTTCACTCTGAAAATTGTTTTCTCACCAGCTAGAATCAAGCATATTGATTAGTAAACTTCTTCTCTAGATTGGAGTTTAGCCTAATATTTAGGCTGAGTCTTAAGAAGACATTCTGCAAATGATCTTAGGCATACAAAGTTTTACCTTCTATAGGAGACACACAGAGAAAAACAGAATTAAAATTCCTAGCCAAAATTTCTACATTTTGCATCCCCCCCAAAATCACAAAAAGGCTTCTTTGCCCAGAAAAATAGCTCACTTATTATGAGCAGTGTTGGAGATGATAAAATTTCAGAACAACCAAAAGCAATTCCAAGCAGGTTACTGAATTCTCCCTGAAATGGAATGTTGGTTTTCTAGGAATGTTCACAATGACCTCATGCTCTTTTATCAAAATAACATTTTAAGGAGATTATTTTAAATGTATCCTTGAAATCTTTCTTCAGGAAACCTAGATCTCTACAAACCAAGCTTGAATACTCTCTAGCATCAGTGCAAGCAGGGGGAAAGTAGCATGGCAATTTCGATGCATGTTTGTAGCATACTCTTTTTATGCATATTATTTCTAGTGAGGGTAGAACAGCTGCAAGAGAGAGAGAGGGAACTGGGAAGCAGACAGAAGAGAATTTTGTGGACCTCGTTATAAAAAAGGAAAATCATCGCAAAATGAGACGCAGGAAAGTTTGTGTTTCGTCTTTTCTCTGACTTGCAGGAACAGCCTATTGGCTTCTTTCTATTTACTCAGACAACAGCATTGTTTACAAGCCCCGCTACGTGTGAATTAGGAGTCAAACCCATATGGCGTGGGATTTCAAGATCAAACATAACAAAAATAAGTATAGCCGTTTCCTCAGATAAGTAAATGTCTCTAACTTTTCATCTACCTTTGGCCTGTCTATAAGTTTTTCTGTTTCTCCTATTCCACAGACTCAGCATCTTAAGTCCTAAATCCTTGAAGCTACTCTCGTAAAGCGTGTCACACACGCCGTGTCCAAGTATGGTCACTATGAGGGAGCTGTCACTGAGAGCCCTTGTGGAAAATTGATGGCTGACTACACAGGGCAAGACGATAGGACAGATGGCTCTGTCACCACTGCCAGCCCGAGAGGCTGAAAGAAACTCAGTGTCTGGGCAAATACTGCTGCATTTCATACACTTGCTCCTTTGTTAATCCAATCTCCCTGTCAGCAGCTGTCCTTCATTGGTTTGGGGGAGGGGGGGAAATGTTGCTTAATTTTCTACAGACATTTTCTATATTTTCAATTTTTTAATGACTGAAGGAACACATTGCAGAAATTCCTTGAGACCCCAAACCAGAAAAGAGTCTTGTCTGTTATCTCTTTAAAGAACAACAGTGAAATTTCTATTCTGTACAATGCCAATAAAATATTGGTCTTCATCCTGCTGTGGAGTACCAAATTTAAATTCTTTTAAGAAATTCTGTAAAAAATGAGCTGGGATACTTAATATCCTAAGGTTACCTCCAGCTAACACACATAATTAGGTTAATGCAATGAAATGGGGGAAAAGGTCAATATGAAAACGTCAGTCACATTAGAATGATTGTATGATCCATAAATTTTGTACTTTCCAACAGTGTCTTGAAGTCCATTAAACATCCTTTATTTTCCAATTGAACTTCCAGTCCAGGGAAAGCAATGTAAAATTAAGTCATAAGATGTTCATCAAACCTTTTCCCTCTTCCTCCATCTTCTTGGCCCACCATAAATCTCATTTCCCCTTAGTCAGGACACTTCTGGTGTTAACAGATGGCTTCAGAAAAGAAGCAGAATGGTTTGGCTTCTCAAGTGTCAAGGTCATGCCTGAATTGAGCAACACAAGAGTGTGCCTCAGGGGGGAAGCTCACCTGCATTCTATAATAGTTCCCTTATAAAAGGCCAAACATGCATCCTTACTAGAAAAATCCTTGATACATAAATCCTTAAGATTCCTTCAGTGTCTAACACTCCTCTCCCTCCCACTACTGATGTCTGAATTTTAACCAAAGAAGTATCGTCACTCCTGTGACCCTGTACAAGGGCTGGCCACCAATTTCACTAGAAATATTGTTGCTGCCCTAGTTTTCCCTCTATTCTTCTCTGATGGTTTTCTAAGGTAACAGTTCTGGGGTTCTGGGGAGTAAATTGGTAATTTCATACACTTTTTTGAAAGCTTAAGAAGGGTGTTTACGTTCACGTGTCTTCAGTACAAACAGTGTAACTGAAACCCTCCATGACTTAGAGCTATCACATACTCCATAAAATATTATGGAGTTTTTCATTCCTATTTATAGGAATTTAGAGAAAGACCCTCAAAACAACCTATCCAGTTAGCAATCTCTCATCTGGCTTGTTAAATGTCCATGCTGAGAGGCCTCCTCCAGGACACAACTCACACCACCAAAACTGTCATTACCCTCTGGTTATGTGATGCCGTCTCATGGAGGTTGAGGGGTGCCCATTTCCTGGTATCCCTGTATGTCTTTTACTAAACCTTATTAGATACTACAGTTGGTGCCCTATAAAGTCTGAAAGTACTTTAATAACAAGTCCAGTCATTTGAGACTTATGAATGGTTAGAGAGAATTACTATCTACAAGGTTTCATCCTAGCCTGGCAAGTAGATCCCTCATGATCCATGAGGTCTCACCAACAACCCTCACTCCATGCTCTTGAGCACTAAAATCATGCTGACTAAGTACCTCTTGCATTACAGCACCAAGTGCTGCCTCCATACCCATCCCTCCCTGCTCTTTCTCCTGAAACTCCTGCAATCCCAGCTTTCTCCTGCCCACGTGTGCACTGCCATTCTCAGGTGACACAGGGCAGTGTGTGTGTTCCGTATTCTCCCCACTCCTCCATATGCATCCATTGCAGCACTTCACCAAATAAACCATTATAATCCTGCATTGGCTGAAAACTGGTGGATTGCTGTATCTTTTCATGTGCAAGAATAATTAAACAAAATTGCAAGCAGAAAAAAGTGAAACTACATTTCAATTTTTATTCGTAAATAAATATATATTGAACAGCTACTTTGGGGCCAGCACTCTGAGAAAAATAAGAGAAGTATAAGGAAATGGTTTTCAAGATGTGCTTCTGGGAACCCTAGGGCTCTCAAACCATTTCAGGGAGAGTCTATGAAATTAAAACTATTTTCATCATATTACTAAGATATTATTTGTCTTTTTCCCTCTTGCTCTTGTATGAATAAACAGTGGAGTTTTCCAGAGGGTATAGGACATGTGATATTGCAACAGATTAAATACAGATGCAGATATGAGAATCCAACTGTCTTTTGTTAAGCCACATATTAAAGAGACTTGAAAAAATATAGAACAATGCCACTCTTCTCATTAAAATTATTTTGTTTTGGAAAGTATGGCTATATTTTATAAAAATATGTTATGTTAACATGTAATGGATTTTTTAGTAAATTAAGAAGTGAATATTACTTAATTTCTCAGTTTTACTTTCTAATATAATAAATGTCAATAGATATGACTATATAAACAAAAGTTCTTTGGGGTTCTGTGATATTGTGATTTATAATAAGAAATACATATATTTGGTATTCATCCAGGTCTCAACTCCAATACCATCTCCTTGGGTAACAGCCTTCCATTCCCCGCTCTATTTTAGCACTTATTTAATAAAATGATCTCATTGATATTATTTTATTCTCTGTCTACCTCCACTAGAATGGAAGGCCCACAAAAGCACAGATAATAGCCATCTGAAAAATCTTGCTGAGTTCACTTCTGTTCCCCAATACCTAGAACAAAACCTGGCATACGTAGGTGCTCATTAGAGAATCTGAATTAAATGAACACAGTTGTTCAGCGTGACGTGAAATAGGCAGATCAGCAGAAGTTTATACCTTCCTTAGGTGCTTTGAGTTGATTATTTTAATTATTGTGCAGTCGCTTAAAATACTGTATAGAAGTCATTATAAGGTTATCTCAAACTCATCCAAAATGCTTGTGTTTTGTTGACAGTGTAACTAGAGGGGTCTCCCTTGGATTTAATAGAGCAAGTTTCCATTGATTAACTATGAGTCAGGTCCTACTGCAGTGAACAAGATATCATGGTCCCTGACTTCACAAAGCTTATAGGCTAGTGGGGAAGACTACTTAAAAAATTAACTTTAGGGGCTTCCCTGGTGGCACAGTGGTTGAGAGTCCGCCTGCCGATGCAGGGGACACGGGTTCATGCCCCGGTCCGGGAAGATCCCACCTGCCGCGGAGTGGCTGGGCCCGTAAGCCATGGCCGCTGAGCCTGCGCGTCCGGAGCCTGTGCTCCGCGGCGGGAGAGGCCACAACAGTGAGAGACCCGCATACCGCAAAAAAGGAAAAAAAAAAAAAAGATTTTGACAGAGATGTTTGGAAAAGTATGTGTTAAAACATTTTTAAATAAGCCGTTATTGTTACTACACTTTGCTTTAGTTTTGATGACAATCCCTCTTCTATCAGACACTTGTCAAGTTAAACAGAATGCTGTAACTCTCAGACTTTAAATACGTTCCTCCCATGATGCAAACGACTTCCAAATTTTGACATCTTTGAAATCATAAAATTACGTTAATCCAAAGGATATGGTTATATTTATTCCCGCTGCTTTACCCCATCTGTGTCAATGGTTTGTTACATTGCTGAACTCCTTAAACTCTCCTCCAGCTAGACCAGTCCGTTTACAACAGAACTGGGCTGCTGTGGCAGTACTAGAGGGTTGGAAGCCAGAATGCAGTTTAGTTAGTTGGTCTATTTTAGTTCAGATTGTGCCTAATAGAAACAGACTGCTAAGATGCATGCAACTGGCATTAACCCATGGATAGATCCAATTTTCCTTAAACACATCTCTCCTTTGTTGAACACAAGTATGTTTTGTCACAATTTGGCTGCCTGATTTTAGCTCTAACTAGGGTTTGCTTAGCCACCAAGCTCCAAATCCAGGCCAGAAATAGGGAGAAGAGTGATGGTCATGTGATTAAGGAGATCCCAGGCAATGGGCCAACGTTGGAGATGGGGTGGAATTTCTTGTCCTGTGAAAATGCAGTGCTAAATTTTCCTCTCCCTCTTCTCTCTTTCACTACAAGTAGATCTCTCCTGTACAGTGAGCTGAGCTATCACCTGAAACTAATGAGGAAGATGTGTCTCCCAGCAATCTAAGCTATAGTCAGAAGTGGGTAACCTACCAGGCTTGACATGCCAACTTGGACCACGACATCTGGAATGGTTGGAAAAGTATTTTAATATAGTTCACCTTCGTATACTATTTCATCAATAACTTCTTAAATTTCACAGGGTACATCTTTAAAGTCCTAAGACATCCTCAGCTTATAACACATAGTAGTACATTTTTTACTATAGGAAATAAACTCCTTATTCTTCCTCTTTCACTCACTCCCTTTCATCTGGACTTTCTTTTTTTTTTTTTTTTTTGGTAGGTGAAATATGAACTCTCATACTCACTCTTCTCTTTCCTTCTCCTGATTATTATTAGTAGTTGAAGTATATTTACCAAAAAAATTATTTATAAGCGTATAAACATAACTTGTACTTTATAAATATCTAAATTTAGTTGTATACTCATGTCTCCTTTACTTTCTGGGGCTTTCATACCCCTTTCACAGAAACTTTGCCATATGTTAAGACACTATAGAGCAAAGATAAAAATAGCATGTTTGTAAATTCTTTTTCTAGGACTGATTCCCTAGACAACTTAAGAAATAACACATAAAAACAAAACAGTCTCAAGGATCATAAAAGACAGAGAAGGCCTGTGACCTCATTCAGCGTAAAATCCTTAGGCCTTTTTCAGAAGATTTTTGTTGTTGTTGTTAGCTACCTATAGTTGCTAAAATCAAGGGATCAACATACGTTACAGCCAACTATAATATTTTAAGATATAATTAAAGTCCTGAACAAAAAAAAAGAAAGAAAAACATTTTACCATAGGGAAACTCTTAAGGCATGTTAACTGTGTCCCACTCAGGGAGATAGATGACATTCACATTGGATTTAGAAAACCAGTTTTGGGTTCCCCTTTGTATGCAAAGGTCACAGGCTTTAAGAAGTTTTTTACTTGTGCCGATAGAAATGGGTTTGCCATGATCCTTCCTTCTTACCTGTTTCCCATTGTGACCTAGACACCGAAGGTAGGGACACCATATCTAACTACAGACCTAAGTCATCCCCATCTAACCCATACCCAGAAGTGAACCTCTGTAACACCGGCTAATTAATTCAGGAAGCCATCCAATTGAACCAATAACATCACTGATTAGCTAATGAGCTGGTAGGTGGAAAGGATCCAGGGACATATCTAATGATTTAAGCTTTAGTGATAAGGAAAGTTCTACCCATTAAATATTTTCTTAAATATTTTGACTGTCATTATTATTGACCTAGAGATGAATCCTGAAAGTTTATTTGGGGGTCCTGGGGATGGAGAATGATACGATATTTCTATAATTTTTGGTCAAAAAACATTCCTTCATTTTTCATGAAAGCTATCCCTCTCAGAACAAGGATGCTTCTTGAGGAGGAAGACATCTTGAGTTCCTGGGACTCACCATGTCCTCTGGGCCTTTGCACCTGGCAACCCTTCTGCTTTGATGCTGCCCTCTTCTGCTCTGTTCCCTTTTGTCTGCCTAACATCTACTGATCCCTCAGATCTTAGATTTTCTGTAACTTCTCCAGGAATATAGCACTGATCGGGCAAGGATGCTTGCTGATCAGCTGGACAAACCCTCATCAATGCTTCAGCCAAATGATCAGCATCTCCTTATTATTAATTTTTTGACTGCTGTTCTGTTCAATACTCTGTTTAATCCTATTCATTAAACTCCTAAAACATGAAAAGCACAGTTATTAGGTACTGAGAAATGGTATCCATTAAAGAAATAGAGTCTTTGCTCTCAAGGAGATCAGAATCTAGCAAAAGCAAGAAACATACAAACAGCTAATGATAGCACAAAATAGTAAGGCTATAACCAATGTATGTGCAAAGTGCTACAAGAATATGTCTATGCAAGGATGAGTAGGATTTATATAGGTAAGAGGGCAGGAAGGTCAAAGGAATGCCAAAATGGAAGGACATTGTGGGTTCAACTATTAGAAGTGTGTTCGGTGCCTAATAGGAGGTGAGCAATGGTAGGGGGGATGGGCAGGGTCAGCTATATACTGTGTGGAGCCCTACACAATGAAAATGTGAGGCTTTTAGTTCAAAAAGCAGGGGGAAAAGTGCAGTGAAAGGTACTAAAATAAAAAGCTTTTACCTTTAAAAAAGAATGTAATAGAATCATAATAGTGATATATGACTAATGCATACTTGAAAATTGCAAAGAAGATTAAATATTTTTGGTGTCATAATTTTATGTACTATAATGAATAACAGTATTTACTAATGTGATATCTTAGTTTCTGGCTCATTTTTCTACAAATTCACTTAAAATGAAAAAAGAATTTGTACTCTTAGGAACTAAATTTCCAAACAATATAATTAAAAGCAATGACAGTTGCTAACACAAGATCACAAATACTTTTTGATAATTTCTAGTGGTCTTTCTGCTGATGCAAATTTACTGGAATTGTTCTCTAGGCAGTGACAACACTGAGAAACATTTCTGATAAATTATTTTATAATATAAATTTTAGTACATCTAGAGCTGATAACTCTTTCAGAACATTTTTTTAAAAGATTTGGCTTTTTCTACAAATCAATTTCATGTAGATCTGAATTTAATTTTAAATGTAAATTTATACAACGACATTTTAACGTTTCCTATGACATTTCCTAAAACTTGTGGAGGTTATATAAGAAGCTAAAAGTAGCTTCGTGATTTGCATATAATTCAAAATACCTGTTTATGCATTCCATCTCTGTGCCTTCAATTACAAGGAAAACTTACTTTTGTAATTGTCTCCTTTTAATGGTTCATGTGAACTGTCATATGAAAATAGCATTCTTTTCTGTCAAATGTGATCATCCTTAAATTTAATTTCCGTTTCTAAGCCTATGGATATTTGCTTTGTAATGTTGCAGCAGTTTTCAAAACCAGAAATTCAAAACTTCTTGAAAAATTCTAATAACTCCCTGATACTTTTTATTGCAATATCTGTGTGTACGTTTTGACTTTGTAATAATTTACTGACAAAGTTTACTGTCCTATCGCCAGAGTTCCTGACCCTGCCCTCAGTCTGGAGAGTTCATATCTGTGCAAATGCACAGGGATGGGCTCCAGGGATGGACAAGAAGCCCATTTCCCACCACCGTGCAGGTATTGACCCCATACAACACCTCTCTCCCAGGGCCATCATTGCCGCCACTGCTGCAGCTTTGGCTTCTACTGCTGCCATGACCACTGCCAATTTGGGTCCAGGTTCTAACCCTGGATGCCCCCTTGGGGACCCATGGCACCCCAGACTGTCCCAGGTACATGCCAGGGGGCCAGGCCAGTGGCTCAGACATTAGCTGCAGCAGAGCTGAGCTCATGCTCGTGTAAGCTACAGTCTAATATGTCAGTGCTGCTTATGCCCATGTTCTATTGTTGCTTGTGTGGTAGCTCACAAAACACAAGTTCAAAGATAAAATCATCAAGAATTTCAAGAAATCCATACCAGAGCCTTAGGATGGAGCCTTAGGATGGAGTCCCTTTTGAAAGCAAGGCCCTGTGTGACTGCATAAACCACTTGCCTGAGAAGCGTGCCTTGGGGATGGAGAATGCGAAGAAGGATAGAGAAACTTCTCAAATAGTATGGGGACGGGCTTCCCTGGTGGCACAGTGTTTGAGGGTCCGCCTGCTGATGCAGGGGACACGGGTTCGTGCCCTGGTCCGGGAAGATCCCACATGCTGCGGAGCGGCTGGGCCCCTGAGCCATGGCCGCTGAGCCTACGCGTCTAGAGCCTGTGCTCCGCGGCGGGAGAGGACACAACAGTGAGAGGCCCGCGTACCGCAAAAAAAAAAAAAAAAAAAAAGATTTAGGCACTCAAGATTTTGAAGTATGAAAGGGATATTAAATTTGTACTTTAAAAAGATCACTCTGATGTCGAATCAGGTAACAATATTAGTAGGTCAACTAAAAAATTTATATAACCTAAGCAAGTGATTTTGGGGCACTGGATTTAGGGACAATAACAGATGCAAGTCATAGCCATAGTATCTTGAGTACTAAATATGTGCTAGACAGTTTACAAACATTATTTCTAATACTCAAATAACCCTCTGAGGTACATATTATCCCCATTTTGTACCTGAGGCTGCTGAAACCCTCAGAGTCTAGTTTCCCAAAGTCATACAGTAAGTGGAGCAGAGCCACCATTAAGCCCTGAGCTCATGCTCTCCCCATCAGGCATCACTTCTTCTAAGCTCAAGGAGGACACCCCAGAATATGGTGACAGATCTACACAAAACTTCAGGGAGAGGAAACAGTCAAAGATTCCCTTCACATTTTCCCTTCCCTATCCTACACCCTCCAAAGTTCTCCAGCTTGTCCATGTTTATTTCAGGTGTATTTCAAAAGATCCTATGCCATAAAGAGGATTGAGGTCTATAAGGGAAAACGCTGCAGAAGATTCTTTCAAGGCCACGTGTGCATAGTGCCAAACACATAGCTGGTATCCTGTAAGTACTCCTTTCCTTTCCTTACTAATTCTCTAGTCATGGTCTCACTGTGTTCAAGTTTGATTTAGTTTGGTTTAGATTTTCCTGTTTTATCTCCTAAGCTGGTACCCCACCTAACTTTCCCCCTTGTGTCACTGATTGTAAACTTGCCCAAAGGGCCATGGGAAATGTGTGAATTTTCCATGCTGTGGAGACACTGCCCTCATTTGGTTCAGAAATAGTCCATGGGAAGGCATGGTTGGGAGAAATGAAAGCGATAAGCATGTAAATGAGTGAGGTGATTAGCACCCAGGCAGCACACAATAAATGTCAACAGCCTGTCAGCCACAAGAGAAGGATGTTTAAAGCGCTCTTCTATTACCTACCACAGAGCAGGTGAGAACCTTCCCACAGTGAACATCCCTGGGCTGCACACATGGAATCAGTCACAGCCTCCAGTCTGAAAATCACTATGCCTTTGTTGTTCAACAAAAATGTTCGTCGATTATGACAAAGACACCAGGCTTGATAGTTCCCATCCATTTAGCTAATAAGATCTCAGAATCTGATAATGTTGGGCTATATTATATTTCATCATATATGTAAAAACCAGGAGAATGAGGCCCATTGAGTTATTTCATCAGGTCTTGGGCCAGCTCTTCACAACCAATGACATTCAGTTTAAGTCAGAAATTATTTTAGAACAGAAAGTTCCAAACGATCATTCCATTTCCCATTGTACCAATCCTCGTAGTAGTCATTATTCCTTAAGAAATGAATATCGACTATCTTAGCCATTTTTCAGGATTAAAACATAGTTTGACTTTACACTCAAGTCCATAGAACAGCCATTTATCGGTGGGGGGGGAGGGGCACCCATATTTGCTGAGCGATGACCTCATAGGCACACGCCTAGAAGCCCCTTTACATACATGGCCTCATTTACTTTCACAGTGACTGCTATCACCTCCATTTTACAGATGAGGAAATTGAGACTCAGAAAAGTGAAGCCATTGGCCACCTATCACGGCACTAGCACAAGGTGGAGCCAGAATCTGATGTTAGTTCTCTTTAATTTCAAGTAACCTCCATGGGTTAGAGTTCAGACCTTGTGCAGGCATACACAATTTACTCCAAGTCACTTGAAAAGCAAGCACATAAGTGCCAGTCTGTCCTGATCCAAAAATGTGGTCTTGCTATCCAACCCAGGTTCAATGTCATCTATTTTCTTTTGTGACTTCTTATTTTCCTGCAGAACTCATCACTATGCTGCAAGTAATATAAACTTAATAAATGTTCGCTTCCTGGGGTTTGAGTAAAGTTCAAGTCATAGAACATAAATATCATTTGCATAACAGGTCATCAAGGTACAGCAGCTTTTGTAGTAAACTGGGAAGTCATTGCTTCCCCAGTGATAATCCAGGCAAACTGAGAAATACCGTGAATTAGCTTGAGTTAAACAGTTGCTACAGTTGTGCCCTGTATACTCTGCTTAGCAACAACCGTCAGGTCTTCCAATGATGAAAGAGCCCTGGGAGCTGAGTCCTGACACGATGGAATGTGTGGGGCACTGGGTGTGCAGGGTGCTGGAAGGGGGGAGATTAAAGGAGGACTGGCAAGCGTGGGCTGGAAGGAGAGGGCAGCACTGAAAGACGTGTGTGTGTGTCCTGTGCAGGGAGGAGGGCTGGGCCGCACAAGGATCTGAAGGACGAAGCTGAGCCTAAGGACACCTGGTTGACCTTTTGAAAGGAGGACGGGAGGTTGTGGGAAATAATCGGACCCTTAAGCCACTCATCTAGGTGCATACCCTCTCCTCCCTTCTCCTAACTCATTGTTCACCAAACCTGTGGAATCTCTCTCGAGATCATTTCCTTACATACTGGATCCCAAAGCTCAGGGGATCATAATTATGCCTGCTGATCTGTCAGGGCCCTGAAGGGAGTCAGTCGCCATCCTTCCCACTCTGCCCATCCTCCTCCTGCCTCTCAGCTCTCAGGTGCTTCCCTGAGACACAGACACGGTTGACAGCAGCAGGGCTCTGGCAGCGTTCGAGAGGTGACCACAGGCTGCGTGGGTGAGCCTCCACCTTAGGGAGGTACTCTCCTCAAACGAGACAAATGACCTCCCCTCCCACCACGGTGGGAGCTCCATGAAGGAGACAGTAAACATTACCTGTAATCCCATCACCTAAAGAGACAACCACCATTAGCATTTTAGTTATTTTCTTCCAGGCTTTTACTATACACCTAGAATTTTTCTTTTACAAAATGGGAATATCTGTATATATGTGTGTGTGTGTGTGTATGTGTGTGTGTATTGTATGCAGATATAGGTAGTTTCATGCCTGTCTTTCACTTAAGTTATATAATCAGTGTTTTTCATGTCAATAAATATTCTTAGGGGCTTCCCTGGTGGTGCAGTGGCTGAGGGTCCGCCTGCCGATGCAGGGGACACGGGTTCGTGCCCCAGTCCGGGAAGATGCTGCGGAGCAGCTGAGCTGCTGGGCCATGGCCGCTGAGCCTGTGCGTCCGGAGCCTGTGCTCTGCGGCGGGAGAGGCCACAACAGTGAGAGGCCCGCGTACCGCAAAATATATATATATATAAATAAATATTCTTAGGAAACAAGACTTTTCTTAACAACTGGCTGTCATGTTATAAATACAACATAACAGTTAAACATTTGCCTATTGTTAGACATTTGAGTTGTTTCAGGTTTTTATTATCAAAATATACTGTAATAAACATCTTGTATATAAATTTATCTGTATATTTGTTTATTTTCATAAAATAATAACAGCTAACGTTCACTGATTTCTTACTATGTGCCTGACCCTGAGCTAAATGCTTTATGCATATAGCTTTATGCATATTCATTTAATTTTCACAAAAGTCTATAAGGTAGGTTCTACTGTTATCCCCATTTTACAGGGGATGGGTGATGTAGAGAGGTTAAGGAAACTGTCCAAGCTCACACTAGAAGAAAACAGGGGAGTCAGGGTTCAAATGCAGAGTTTTACCTGGAGCCTGAACTCAAAGTCAGCTGTAACTTCTTAGAAAATTAAATTACACAGAATCAAAGACTAAGAAGATTTTATTTACTAGTTTGTATGTTTGTCATAAAGTAATTCCTGCAAGTAGTATATGAGTGATATTAAATGAAAAATAGAAGACTTCTATACCCTCCTCCCCTACTCCCCAGACTTACTCCCTATAAGTGGTAGTTAAACCTTCCTTGTTTTTATTTCTCTTTATTTTCAATGTTTTAAAACTGAATGATGATATGTCTAAAGGTGAATCTTTATTCCATCCATCTAGCTCAATACTCAGTGGAATGCTTTCAACCTGAAGACTTGTGCCCTTTAAGTCTGGGAATTTTTTTCTAGTTTTTTTTTTTTATTACTTTTTTTTTCTCTGTTCCCTTTTTCAAAACTCCTTCTGGAGGAACATCAGATTTTTTTTCTCACATCTCATCTAGCTGTTCTAAGTTCTGGGACATTTTCTGGACATTATCTATCAGCCTTTCTATTTCATTCTTTCCACTTCAGGAATTTCATATTTTAACTTTTAAAAACTCTTTCCTTGTCATTTATTGGGTTCCTCAAGAAGAAGAAGCAGATTCTGATATGGAGATCAATACCTGTTGATGGAAAGAGAAGGGAAGGGAAAGGAAGGAGGCAGGATAGGGCAGAGAGCGAAGTTAAACTGTGATGCCTTCACAACAAGACCTTACTCAGCAAAGGCATGAGGCACTATACATCCCACCGACAAGTCACTGACTTTGCGCTATCCCAGGGAGAGGGTGCTGTCGTTATGGATAGTGGGGCTAGCTGAGGTCCCATGAGCAGGAAAAGCAAACTCATGCCCAGAATATGAGTTTATTCCAGGAAAGATGAATACCAGAGAGGTCACTGCTAGAAAGAAAAAATTCAATGTTTTATTTCTGTGCCGTTTTAAAAAATATTTGCTTTAACCTATTTGTAATCCATTGAAGTGTAAGTTAATTCTGTACTACTTTGCCAGTCAGGCTTACTCTGTAATAACTTATGTTTCCTATCTCAAGTCTTCAACATTAAGGATATATTTAGGTAGCCCTAGGAGCTATGTCATTTTTCCCAAAATAACATCCTGACCCTAAACCATACAATCTGATAATAAGGAATTACTATCAATGAGACATTGTAAACAGACATAATATTTCTGAATCTGAAAAGTATTTGACCTATCAAAGGAGCACCGGAGCAAAGGTCCACTGTCAGAGTCATACTTCCCATCATGACATTGCCGGGTTTCTCTTACAAGCCTGAGTAATGATCCTTCATTTGTCAGTCAGCAGTCAGCCTATCCTGCCTACGGGCAGGTCCTTCACTCTTTCTATTGGCCAGAGAGAGTGATGGAAGGCAGCAGCTGCTGCCTTGCTCAGTGCTAGGCTCCACCTCTACCCTACAGAGATCACTGACTGAAATGCATCAGAGACCACTCAGCTGTTCATTAAGGAGCCCACAAAGAGGGCCGGCATGCTGAGCGCTTACATGTGAACTGAATCTAGGAGGTCTAGTTCATAGAAAAAAAGTGTCCAGCACCATCACCTTTTCCCTTTACAAACACAGGGCACGAACTAGGGACTAGTGCTGCAGGCATATCAGGGATTTGTGTGCAAACTGCCAATTAACAGGCCAACCTTAGTTCCTGAGAGAACACTAGGCAAAAGGAAAAGGGTTTGAACAGGCATTCTGGAGCCTAATGCTGGGTCAGCACTAATCGGTGGAGAGTGTTTCACAGAGTGGGGCTTGCAGCACTGTCAGGTGTGTCTCTGGAATGCCACTGTCACTAAATCTGGAAATAAAGTAAGGTGATAAGGAGGGACAAGAAAGAGGCAACATCCAATGGGTGCTAGGACCTCTCAGGGACCCTGGATGAATTTTATTTGGCTGTTTTTCTGAGAGTGCACATTTGGGGGGTATACTTAGTCTCAGGTTCTGAGGTGGTGCTCTCTGGATACTAGCATTCTATGTAAGAACTCCGATATTCCTGGATCTGGGACCCATATTGACCCTGCGACTCTTCCATTGAACAGCTGACCGGCCTCTACTGTGTATCAATAATCTCCAGAGGCTAAGCGATTGGGCTGGGCTGACAGCAGCATCTGCTGCTCGTCCATCATCTCTTCCGGCCAATAGAAGCAGGGCATGGTCCCCATGGCCTGGGAAGGCCTTCACTCTCCCTCTCCAGTGGCTGTGCCAGATGAAGAAGTCATTACTACTCAGGGCTGGAAAAGAAACCAAGGATGTCTGGAGGGAATAAAAGAATGAGAGAACAGGATACAGGCAGCCAGTTGGTCACCAGGGCACATTACAGCCTCTGGGTACTCTTTCCAGATGCCTTGCATTTTTCAGTGTGCAGCCTCTTTCCCCATCCCTTCACTGGGGGGAGTTCAAGGTTTCAACATCCCTGCATAATTCAGCCTTTAAGAGAGGGATAGGAATGTCCTGAGAAAGAGAAAGTAATGTGGCAACCCAAAAAGAGATCCAAAGTTTTCTCATTGTTTCGTGATTAACTCAGGAAGCTCCACAAGGAGCTTTGGGTTCCCAGGAGCCATGAATGTCACTTAGGGAAAGTGAGAAAGAAATGATGAGACAAGCAATCTTTCAGTGCTCCTTCAAATGCTCTCAGTTTGACCCAATTCTCTCTGTACTCAGGATGTGTA
Source organism: Grampus griseus (assembly GCF_964374135.1). NCBI lineage: Eukaryota > Metazoa > Chordata > Mammalia > Artiodactyla > Delphinidae > Grampus > Grampus griseus. The sequence continues at coordinate 45,993,251 of NC_139007.1, forward strand.
TGTCTTTCATGGTTGTCCTTCATCACTATTTTCATGTTCTATTTCTCAAAAGCCTTATAGTTGTTAATAGTGATAATAACACTAATAATATCTTCCTCTTGAACCATGCGCAACATTTACAAAGATTGTTCACATTCATGACTTCATCTGAAGCCCTAGGAAAGAAAGACATGTGGTATCGTGCCCGTGTTAGAGACAAAAGCCAGAAAGGTCAAAAAAGGTGTGAGCAGCCCCAGGTAGAAGACCTGATAAGAGTCAAGGTGGAACTTGACCTCAGATGTTACCTTTCTAAGTCCAGGTTTCTTTCCACACTCATGGCTCACATGACATCAGCACTGTCCACAACTCAAGTAACACCAGTCAGCTATGATCCAGAAGTAGGGGGCAATGGAGTACGTTTCTGCCATGATGTCATTGCCCTGAAGGAAGTTACATCCACGCCACCAGTGTATATGTGTGTGTATGTGTAATAAAATTGTAATCTTTCCACTCACCAGATCAATGACTGCTGAAATGGAGTCGTTGAAGGAATCTCAGTTTTTTTACGAACTCCTTTATTCCCTCTCATTTGGGATTTGGCGTCATTTTCTCAAATCCTTGGGAACTGAAATAGGGACAAGGTAATTGATTTATGCTGAGATCTGAAAGGTAGAGTTCTGTTCGTGGGTGCATATGTGTGTGGGTGTTTTAAAAAGCAGTGTGATTCACTTTTTTAGCCTATAGAAAACAATTCTTAACATTTAAGAGGAGGATTCATGCAGGAAAACATTTAGATATGGAAGTGCAGACACTGTGCAGAAAGTTAGCTGTCCTTAAACTATCGTCAACTTCCAATAAATGACATGTTTCATTTTTCCCTTCCTCGGGATCAATGTTTTTAAATGTCCCTTTCTTTGTCCGTTTCCTCTTTTCATAAAAATGAGCATATGACAATAAAATATTTTTCTTTATCCTCTCAAAAAATACATAAGAAAGGATTCTACCACTAGCTTAAACCAAATAAAATAAAACAGCATGACCGACAAGTATCTCATGATGTTGAGGACAATCTTTTTGCTGATTTGACTTTTCACACCAATTAAGAGATTTGGATTAGGCAATGAAGCTTGGAGAGTCTTTCACAGTAACACTTAGGAAACTTTAATTCATAAACCCTAGAGTGCATGACACCCAACAAAAAACATCTACAAAGCACATCAGTTAAGAAAGAAGAATAACAATCCTTGATCTTTTTTAGATAACTGTCTAAAAGATTAGGGATATGGGATAAGACCATTATGAATATATAAAAATGGAAATACCACTAAGATCCTAATTATTCTCTCTACTAAAAGAACAATGAAAGCTTCAATTTTTCCCAAACTTGATCCCAAGACAGACTTGTCTTCTACCCTCAAATCCATTTTCCTCTCAAGTTTTAGGAACTGAAACAAAAAAAGAGCAAAGAGTAGGAAAAAAAGTAGGAAAAAGTTAAAACCCATAGCCCTCAAGCAGTAGTCACCTCCTGCCAGCACAAATAAACTATAAAGGGTATTGAATCAATTACATCATTTACTCTCTTATTAACGTATTTCTTAAAGTATAATGAAAGGTTGTCTTCATAATCGGTTCTTGAATAAGCTTAAGTGGGAGTTCTAGAAAAATGTATGATCAATATCTTCCAGATTGTCCACACTAAAAAAAGAAAAAGAATTCTAGCATTCAATGTGCCTTTAATACAAATCACAGTGGGACTGTAATATTTAAAAAGTAATTCACAATGCCAACTCCTATAATATATAGAGCAGTGATTCTCAAACTTTATCTTGCATCAAAATCACCTAGAGAATTTATGAAAACAGATTGCTGGTCTTGCCCCCAAGAGCGTCTGATTCCGTAGGTCTGGGGTGGGGTCTGAGAATCTGCATTTGCAATATATTTCCAGGTGATGCTGATGCTGCTTGTCTGGGAACCACTCTTTGAGAATCACTGCTATAGAGGAATTAATTTAATAGGAAATAACAAAGGGCCTTTGGCTTTGGGCTGAGTAAATTCATTGATGAAATAAAGAAAGAAATTTCAGAATGGAAACTACATTCATTCAACAACTATATAAGTGCTCACTATAGGTCAGTAACTGTTCTAGATACTGGAGATACAGTGGATTAAAATGGATTAAAGACCTAAATGTAAGGCCAGAAACTATTAAACTCTTAGAGGAAAACATAGGCAGAACACTCCATGACATAAATCACAGCAAGATCCTTTTCGATCCACGTCCTAGAGGAATGGAAATAAAAACAAAACGAAACAAATGGAACCTAATGAAACTTAAAAACTTTTGCACAGCAAAGGAAACCATAAACAAGACGAAAAGACAACCCTCAGAATGGGAGAAAATATTTGCAAATGAAGCAACTGACAAAGGATTAATCTCCAAAATTTACAAGCAGCTCCTGTAGCTCAATATCAGAAAAACAAACAACCCAATCCAAAAATGGGCAGAAGACCTAAATAGACATTTCTCCAAAGAAGATATACAGGTTGCCAACAAACACATGAAAATTCTTTATGTGATGTTGAAATTCTTCTCAACATCATTAATCATTAGAGAAATGCAAATCAAAACTACAAAGAGATATCATCTCACACCAGTCAGAATGGCCATCATCAAAAAATCTACAAACAAGAAATGCTGGAGTGGGTGTGGAGAAAAGGGAACCCTCTTGCACTGTTGGTGGGAATGTAAATTGATACAGCCACTACGGAGAACAGTATGGAGGTTCCTTAAAAAACCTAAAATAGAACTACCATAGGACCCAGCAATCCCACTACTGGGCATATACCCTGAGAAAACTATAATTCAAAAAGATACATGTACCACAATGTTAATTGCAGCTCTATTTACAATAGCCAGGACGTGGAAGCAACCTAAGTGTCCATCGACAGATGAATGGATAAAGAAGATGTGGCACATGTATACAATGGAATATTACTCAGCCATAAAAAGAAATGAAATTGAGTTACTTGTAGTGAGGTGGATGGACCTAGAGTCTTTCATAACTGAGTGAAGTCAGAAAGAGAAAAACAAATACCATATGCTAACACATATATATGGAACCTAAAAAAAAAAAAAAGGTCATGAAGAACCTAGGGGCAAGATGGGAATAAAGACGCAGAGCTACTAGAGAATGGACTTGAGGATATGGGGAGGGGGAAGCGTAAGCTGGGACAAAGTGAGAGAGTGGCATGGACATATATACACTACCAAATGTAAAATAGATAGCTAGTGGGAAGCAGCCGCATAGCACAGGGAGATCAGCTCGGTGCTTTGTGACCACTGAACGGGGTGGGATAAAGAGGGTGGGAGGGAGGGAGATGCAAGTGGGAAGAGATATGGGGTTATATGTATATGTATAACTGATTCACTTTGTTATAAGGCAGAAACTAACACACCATTGTAAAGCAATTATACTCTAATAAAGATGTTAAAAAAAAAGAAATTAATTCACACTTATACGGTCAATTAATCTCCAACAAGGGAAGCAAGAATATACAATGGAGAAAAGACAGTCTCTTCAATCAATGGTGCAGGGGAAACTGGATGGCTGCATGCAAACGAATCAAGCAGAGCTACTTTCTCATCCATACACAACTCAAAATGGACTAAAGACTTAACGTAAGACCTGAAACCATAAAAGTCCTAGAAGAAAACATAGGCAGTATGCACTTTGACATCAGTCTTAACAATATTTTTTTGGATATGTCACCTCAGGCAAGGGAAACAAAAGCACAGATAAACAAATGGGACTACATCAAACTAAGATGCCTTTGCACAGCAAAGGAAACTTCCAACAAAATGAAACGGCAGCCTATCAAATGGGAGGAGATATTTGCAAACTATATACCTGATACCTGATAAGGAGTTAATATACAAAATATGCAAAGAACTCATACGACTTAACATCAAAAAAACAAACAACCTGATTAAAAAATAGCCAGATGACCTGAACATTTTTCTTAACAAGACATACAAATGGCCAAAAGACACATGAAAAGATGCTCAGTATCACTAATTATTAGTGATCGCACATCTGTTAGAATGGCTATTATCAAAAAACAACAAACACCAAGTTTTGGAAAGGATGTGGAGAAAAGGGAACCCTCATACACTGTTGGTGGGATTGAGAATTGGTGTGCCACTATGATAAATGGTACAAAGTTTCCTCAAAAAATTAAAAATAGGACTGACATATGATCGAGCAATTCCACTTCTGGGTATTTACCCGAAGAAAACAAAAACACTAATTCATTCATATATATATGTAAACACACACAATGGAACATCACTCAGCCACAAACAAAATAAATCTTGCATTTTGTGACAACATGGATGGAATCAAAAAGTATTATTCTAGGGTCTTCCCTGGTGGCGCAGTGGTTGAGAGTCCACCTGCCGATGCGGGGGACACGGGTTCGTGCCCCGGTCTGGGAAGATCCCACATGCCGCGGAGCAGCTGGGCCCGTGAGCCATGGCCGCTGAGCCTGCGCGTCCGGAGCCTGTGCTCCGCAACGGGAGAGGCCACAGCAGTGAGAGGCCCGCGTACCAAAAAAAAAAAAAAAAAAAAAAGTATTATTCTAAACGAAATAAGTGAAACAAACAGAGAAAGACAAATACTACATGATCTCATTTACATGTGGAATCTGAAAACCAAACCAAACATACAAAACATCCTGGCTAGGCAGAGAGGGAAAAGCAGCCTCATGACCAATAACTGGGCTAGATGGCTTTTGACTCAGTGCTTACATGTACATTGTCTTTGTTATCACAAAGGAGCAGAAGCTCTGAAAAATACACTTAAGACCAGGTTGAGAACCAGGATGCGCCCAGGGCATTAGCCCTGCTCATAGCTTTGAGTTTCTTTTTTATTTTTGCCTTAGAATGTTTGTTTTGGGTTCCAGTTGTGTTTTCTGGTTACCTCTTTTTACATTTTCTTTATTATTTATATGTGTTTGAGCAAAAGGAGTGAATCTAATGGTTAATTCACTCTCATCTCTACAGAAAGCAGTTTTCACATATTCTTTAGGAAAAAATAAATAACAAAATTTCTATCTAAAGTAAGACTCCTAACATAGTGTGTGTTGTTGCCTGTCTTCTTCCAGAAATCTACTTAATCATTCACCTCTCCTGGGCAGGGGGATTTGTAGGTACTAATCACTAAGCAGGATATTATGGCTAATAATTCTAGTAATTTATTTCCTCCATTAAATATGCTATATATTACTGTACATTGAAATATACAGTAATTACATATTGTGATAAAAATGAAAAAGTTCTCGTTTCAAAGCCCCAACTTTACCAGATAAAAGAATGGTTATCTTCTGTTCCTAGTCTCATGAAAGTTCAGAAAGGCTGTACTTTTATTTCCCAAGGAGCAGACACTGTATGTACATACATGTACTCAGGCCCACAGAAAGCAAACATAATGGGCAGCTTTGCTTCTGATACTGCATACCAGAGATCTCAGCCTCACTCACCGATGCTTGGAAGACAGAGCTCCCTTTTGTATTACATCTCCCTGGAATTCTAAAGGATCTCTGGCTAACTAATTCTGTCCAACATTTAAGAGTAGGCCCCTGCTTGATGAGATTTGGGGAACACAGGACATTTTCAAGTAAAGGTGATCATGTACAATTCTTCAAGAAGGATCTTTCGTTGGAAATAACACGCATAGCGGAAATCTTTAGAAACATTACGCTCTTTTCAAATCAAATGTGAGTTTATTCCAATTTCAGAGTTTGGAATCATAAACACCCTGAGACAGAGATAACCTAGTCCAGTTTCTTCTTCGTATACATGAGCAAACTGAGGGCTTAAGGAGTGACAACATTCCACACCACAGGTCAGTATACAGTGTCTTGATATCCAGTCCATCACTCCTTCCATGCTACTCATCAGCCCCTTCCATTCTTAAGAAAGTAACTAACATAATGTCATCAGGTTGAGGGTGTATTACTTTTAGAGAAGAGACAGGGCAATGTCCCATGAAATGCAGCCACTGGGCTGAGATCCCAAAGTATGTGACCTCTACAGTCACAGGCAGCCAGGGCTTAAGTCGGCCACCTCCAGTGCTTCAAAGGTGGCAATCAGCAACACACCCTTCCACCTTTCCCCGCCCCTTTTAAGAGCTAGGGGTGCTCTCTGGTTCTTTAACTACTTGCTCACCTAACTATTTGACGAGTGCTCTGAAATGTCTTCCTTTTGACATCTACTATTGGAATTTTCTTTCTACTGAAATAATTCTCTGTAGTTTTCAGGTCTACTACCCAAGGTAAAAGAAAAAAAAAGGACCTTTGTTTCTGTTTAACTTGTTGGGAGGGTTGCTTTAATTTAGCACTTTATTTGAAATGCACAGACACGGCCTATTTTTCTAACAGCAATAGTTGTTTACTAATAGAGTTATCCTACTGCATCACTGAAAGGCTGTTTTACCACATCCATTACCAAAAATAATAAAGGGTAGTGCCCTGGAATTAGCTACTTCCTCATATACCCAGGAACAAAGCCATATACATTGATGCAGATTAGGGTTTCAAATTTATTTTTCCACTGAATTCCCACAGAGAAAAAGAACGCTAAGGGGTAAAAACACGTGTTCATTTTGAACCATTTCAGAATCACTGGCTTCTTAAACTATTTACAAACACCAACAGACACTACTAAGGTCATGGCCACATTCTGAGTACATGATTTGTTTGGAGAAAGAATTAGCTATGCTCAGGAGTATAAGCATTAATCTACTAATATGTAAAGAAGCTTCCTTGGTGAAAGCCCACTTTGAGACCTGAATTTTTCAGTTTGATTTCTTACATGGTCATATTCAGCTGGTTTTCATTCCAAATTAGCTGGACAACTGACAAATTTCCACTTTGATTCACTGTGCAGCAATATCTTGCATGAGGCATATAAAATGATATACTGTTCTTAAATTTTACATTTCAAATTTTTAAAACTTTTATTTTTTAATTACCCCTGTAATGTCACGGGTTGGATTACTTTACAAATTGATTGATTCATTCCTCTCTTAAAGAAAGATGAAAAACAATAGCAGCTGGTGAAGTTTAAATTTCATAGTCAACAACTGGACTTCTACCTTAAAATATGATGCACAGTATTTATAGCATAAAGTTAAGATCAAAAATAAAAGGTGTAGTCTGCTTTGGGGTCTGCTAAGCTAAGTGTCTTGATGCACCATCAAACTTCTTTCTACATGTTATACTTAAGGCATAGTTAAACCTAATTTACTTATGTCACCATGAAATAGGCTTCAAAATCAGTCATTATAACCGAATACATTAAAGACAAACAATGCCAGTCTAGGAGTCAGTGCTAAAAATTCTTCCACACGTGCCAAAAGAAACTTCCTACGAGTGAGTTTCTAAGAAGCTGTTTCTTGAAGCATGTGACAGGACATCACACCCACATGGATATCTTCACCTTCTGTCTGTTATTACTGTGGTCTCCTTTTAATCCCTTTAGCATCCTGCTGAAATGAAGTTTATAAACAGAAGTTTGGGAATGGATCAACACCAATACTGTCAAATATCTAAGTCAACAGTTTAAATCCTTCAGTCTACTTCTACCTTCTGAATCTGCAAAATCCTCTATGTCCCTGCATCTTACAAAAGGAGTTTCACACATACGTTAGTTTCTAGCATATGTTTGTTTCTAGGCTGTTCTCTCCAGACTGTATGTCTTTAAAAAAAAAAATCCACTATGGTCAGAATTCTAAGGCAAGTAGAGTGACTTTTCCAGCCAAGTAAAGATGAAAAACAACTTCTTCCCATTAAGAAATAATTTATACATGTTCTCTGAATTAACTCTTTGTGTCCAAGTAAATAATCAGAGGATGTAAATTTTCTTCTAACATTTCCACTCTTGTAAAAATCTAACAAGCCAAAATATTTTCCACACATCTATTCCAAATCTCCCTTTTTGTCATTTGTTATCGTTTTTAAGGTTTGGCTCTTGTGAATTGTATTTGTATAATAATATTTTTATACTAAGTATCTCATAGAGACTCATTAAAAAGAACTCATTTCTGAAAGATGAATCTGGTATTAAATATATTTCTCAATCCTAGAACTGGACATTACTGTCAACATGAATTCAAGAGAAAACTAAATTCAGGAAGTTGTCTTATACCTAACATGAAAATAGTCATTAAAATACAAAGGAAAAAAAGTTTAACATTCTTATAATAACCAAATATATGTTAATAATTACAAAGTAGTCTCATCTATTCATCAGGATAAACCATGGACGATTTTTACTTGAAAACACTGTTAAAAACTACTCTAATTTGCATGAAAATAATTGAACCCTCTTTCTCTTGGTTTTTCACGAAGTAAACTGGAATTCCTCCACTTAGCATTTCAGTGAGATTTCGGAGAACAGGAATTTCTCCTTTTTTCTTTATTTCTTTAAAATAAAATCACCATTCAGACCCTCCATTAATCACTAGAGTATCATTACTAACACTGAAAAAGCTGGCTTCTGCAGACATGTTTTCAACTAATACCATTAATAGGCTGAATCCACAAAATCTTGTCAGCTACTCTCCAAATTCCAAACACATCTCTGCTCTGTAAAACAGGCAATGATGGGTTTAGGGGTTTAAAAAAAAAAAGTCTGCGAGATTACCATCATGTTCATCCTCTGGCTGGCAAAACAAGGCAGCATAAAATGCCAAGACTCAATGATTCAAATAAACCATGGCTGAGGGAGGGGCTGGACTGGCTCAGGTCAGCAATCCAAATTAGTTCCACTCCTTACATCCTTCCTATAAAGCAGCTTCTTTGCAGTTTTCAGAATAAGATGACACAGGTGGACAGAAAAAATTCAGAAGGTAATGAAGTCAGCTTATTAAAAAACGAGAGGCAGTTCTTCTGAAAAGAAAATAATTTCATTGTGATGCTACCTTGAAACATGTATCATTCAAAAGTAATTTGGCTTCATTCATGAACTTTGAGAGTAAAGGCACTTTTTATTTTCACAGTTATAGATACTGTTAGAACTGGACACTAGAACTAGGGTACTGAAAGGGAATTTTGGTGTAATTGATTTTATTTTCATATGGCACCCCCTCCCCCACCTTGGCAGCTCGGTAAATTGCCATGAAGCCATCATAAAGTGGAATTCCTTTCTAAAAGAAGTTTTATATTCGCTCGGCCCAATTAGGAAGTTAAAAGGCAATTAGATTAGATGCAATTCACAATAGCTGATTTTTCTGGGGATGTTAGTACATTTTTCCTCGGGACCCAAGTTCTGGGACATTTAACTGTTTGCTTTGCAATCTCTTCTCCTAAAATAACTGTGAAAGAGGAAGAGAGAAAGAGGGAAGAGGAGAGAGACTTTCCTCCCAGTTTTCTCCTTCAACCTGTACCCCATCCCAAGGTTCTAAATCAAAACTTGACTCCTTTGACTCTACTAATGTCCTGGCAGTTTGAATGGCTGGGAGAGTAGAGGGGTTAAATTTAGTTGTTTTTACTTTCTGCCTCAACTTAGAAACAAGAGGCAACCTCATCAGATTGATAAATACCACCCACGTGTAAATGACAGCTTTTCAGATATACAGAAAAGACTGAACATGCTTCAATCTTTGGATGTATTTTAAAACTGCGGACTGTTTGTTTTCCTCTCTGTACTTTGGATTTGGGGGGAGGAGACTGCTTTCCTGCCTAAATTCAGGATTGATGCTCACTGGCCCAATTGCCCGTGTTCCTTTAAGCTCCTGTGCAGTCAGTACCCTTAGTTAGGTTCAATGATGTTTTTAAAAACTGTTTCAAATAAGAGAGGATTGAGAAATGCGAACAGAAAGAAGCCTTAGGCAACTGGCATCGTACTCTTCATTTTCTTCGTTCAAAATGTGGGAAATCGCTGCTCCTGTAATCCTTTTCAAAAATAACAATTTGTTGGACCTTGTTGGTTCAGAAAGGTTGTCGTTATTTTCTCCTGCATTTGTAGGAAAAGTAAAGTTCAGGGCCAAAGTAAAATTAAAATGTCAGCGTGACTGGGTACAAAGGATAGGCGATGTCTACTGGGAGGTGAGCGAGGACAGGTTTCGAGCTGCCGAGCGCATTGGCTAGACATGCGATTCGGCGCTTGCCTCCCACCGCTTTTCCCGCGCAGTACTGCCAGCCTCTGGCCACGCTGCAGAGCCTGGGCTGCTCGGGAGGAAGCGCGCTCAGGCGACGGATGCTCAGGCCTGGAGATGCCCTACCCCAAGGAAGCCAGCGTAGAAACTCTATGTCCAAGGATGGACAGAGGGACCTGCGCGAAAAGCGGGAGTGTGACCGACCCACGGAGGCCGCGCCTATTGGCGGCGATCTGTCCCGGGCGCTGCGGTGTCCTTACACTTGACCCGGGGCTTGCGGGCCGGGCCCACCCAGGACCTGGCTTGGTGCGAGACGAAGTGGTCCCCAGCAGCAAGGGTGGCTCTTCCCATGACCGTTCGCTTCTTTGTCCCCTGAGGAGATACGGGTAAAGCGATTGTTGCCCTCCTCCAAAACTCCTGGGGAGGGAGGGTTGGAGTAGTGGTGGGAGGGATGTTCTGCTTCACCTGTGCGCCTGGATCATGGTAGGCTCCAGAAGCCACCCAGCTCAGCCACAAGGCAGCCTGGCCCCTAAAAAGAGACTTGCGTAAAACTGTACCACAGGGGTGTCTTTTTTTTTTTTTAATTTGCTTTAAAATAGATTGCACTGTAGTTAATTTAAAAAACACTTCAGCCACTCACGACTTCTCACCATTTATAAACCGAACTGGAGACATGGAGCCACTACCCACTTATAAATTGAACAAAACCAAAATTCAACCCTGAAACCATTTGGCTTAAAATATTCACGTTTTAAAGACAAATATATCTTTTTTAAAAATTTAATTTAATTCATTCATTTTTGGCTGCGTTGGGTCTTCGTTGCTGCACGTGGGCTTTTCTCTAGTTGTGGTAAGCGGGGGCTATTCTTCGTTGCAGTGCGCTGGCTCCGAGCGTGGGCTCTAGACGCGTGGGCTCTAGAGCGCAGGCTCAGTAGTTGTGGTGCACCGGCTTAGCTGCCCTGCTGCTGTGGGATTTTCCTCGACCAGGGCTTGAACCCCTGTCCCCTGCATTGGCAGGCAGATTCTTAACCACTGTGTCACCAGGGAAGTCCCTAAGACAAATATATCTTTTAAGGGTGCATCTGTTCGCAGTTTTATAGCCTGTGAATCGATGTCGGACTTTTTGTTGTATTTATACTCTATTTATAAACTCTAGTTATTCACTAGAGTTCATTTCTATCAGTGATCCACGCTGCTTCTTTCTTGGGTCTGGGCTCTCAATGCTCCCAACTCTACCCTCCCTACCCCCAAGTATGCCCCACAGGTATTCTTGTAACGTTCTTTCCCCCACCTGTCCCGACGTACAGAAAGCCTTGTCTCAATTCGTTCCTAAACTTTAAGGACAGAGAACTACAGGGCTGGGGGAGGGGTGCCTGGGAAGGCGGAAAGCGTTGCAGGAAGCAGGTCCGAACCAGGAGAGGTCTCAGGGAAGGAAACAGAACGGCGATGCGAAATGCGTGTTTCACAACTGGAGTGTATTCTCTTTCACCTCTGAAATGAAACAAGCAAACAAAATCGCAGCTGCTGTATTACTGACTGAAGAGTCAGCAAAAGTCCTCTCTGACCTCCCTGCAGTGCTTAGGATAATTCCTCTTGCAGCCAATGAGTCCTCGTTCCAAAAAGTTACTGAAACTTTAAAGGATGACGGCCGAGGAGACTCGGGGCGGCCGGGGTCTGGGTAAAGCCGCCTGGACTCCTCGAAAGGCAGCTGGTACCCGGACGAGCTGGAGGCGGGGAGCGAATAACGCGGACCTAGAGGGCTCGGATGGAGGGCGTCAAAGAGAAAGGGCGGGATCATAATCTAGAGGGGCAATAGGGATCCGCCCCAGTGAGCGGAATTAAAAGGTGTGGTAGCTGACGGCGTACGGATTGGCTCAGAGGGGGCGCAAAGGAGGTGCCGCAGGGCAGCGGTTACAGGCTTCAGCCGCTGCCGTTTCCCCGCAGAGGGAGCTCCTCCGCGCAGAGAGGAGTTCCCGGACTCTTACATCCTGTCTGCGAAGATCCGGATTTCCTGGGGTATTCCTAGGGATAGCGCCGTTCCTCCCGCCGAGGAGCCGAGAGCAAAGAATCTTCCCCACCTCGCCACCCCGGACGCACACACTCAACTCTCCAGTGAGGTCGGGACTTCCCACAAGACCTTTCCCCACTACTCAACAACTTTCTTTCTCTCTCCAAATGTAAAAGCCCCCATTTCTGCCCTCTCCTCTCCGTCCTCCCGCCCCCTTCTGCTTTAGCCTGGAAAACCCTTGCTCCTCACAGTGCGAAGTCTCAGGGCTCAAGTTCCGGGCTGCGCAGTTCACCACACCCTTCGGCCACAGGTTCGCCGCCGGGTAGCCCAGGGAAACGCACCGGCAAGCCCCTCGGTCCCTCGTCCCACGCACCCCATTGGCCTCCCGGCCCCGCCCCCAACCCCTCCTCCTCCGCGGCCCGGGAATGGCGTCAGCACGCCGGCCCCGCGTGGGGTTTAAATGCCCACTAGCTGGAGGCCGGGCGCTTCCATCTCGGAGCGCGGTGGCGACTGGAACTGCAGGGGTGGGAAGGGAGCGTGCGAGCGGGATCCCGAGCCGCGGAGCACGCTGCCCCTCGCTCCGCCGCGGATGACTTGGGAGCTCGGGTCCAAGTGCCGCCCATGCAGCATCCCTGCCCTCCGCCGCCCGAGAGTTGATGATAAAACACTTAACCGTCTCCGCTGCGGGAAGCCATGAGCTGTCTGGATGTTATGTACCAAGTCTATGGTCCTCCCCAGCCTTACTTCGCAGCCGCCTACACCCCTTACCACCAGGTACGTGTCTCTTCTCGGCCGGGCCTCGTAGACAGGTGGCGCGCCCTGGCTTCTCCGAGCACTGCCAGTACTCCGAGGTTCCCGGTGCCTCCGCGCGGGTACTGGGCACCCGAACAGCGGCGGGCGCCTCCCGGATGCGGGGATTGCCCGCGCTGCCACCCAGTAGGTTGAGCTAACCCCTTTAGCTTGCCCGTTTGCTCTCTCGGGAAGGCAGCTAAGTCCTGCTAGTGCGTGCCCTGGCTTCCCGGGAATAATTAGACGAGGATCGCGCGAGCTGCATCGATTTCTTAGGGTATGTCGGACTCCAGATTTCTTCCAAGCCCGGTGCTGGCGCGGGGAGATGCAAGCAAAGCTCACGCAGGGAAAACCAAACTTTGGTCCCAAAGGTGAGAGTGACAACAAAACAAAAGCAAAGGCCTGTCTCTGTCTTTATGTCTGAGAATCAAAGACTCGCGTTCTCATCTCTGCAAGCTTATTTTATCAAAGGCTTTTTTTTTTTTCAGTTTCAATTCTCAAGCGATCAGGCCAATTAATTCCAGAACAAGCGAATTCGTTACAAAGAGAACTGCACGAAACTCACTGGCTTTATAATCTCTGCCTTGCAAAGTTCTGGGAAATATTATTGACCTGGCAGAGGCAAGCTTCATAGATAATACTTCGCCTTTCGCTAGCTGAGTCCGGCTGCCCTGCCATCAACAAACCCACTTTTGAGAAGAGCACTAGCCCCGGTTCTGCAAACTCTTCAAGTTTCGTTTAATTTTTACAATATTTCTATTCTCCGGGCTATATCTGGTCGAAGTTTTTCTTTTCATTCCTCAGCTGCTGTAGTCGAAACTGAGGACAGTAGTCCAGGAAATGAATAAGATCGCACTCCAGTGGGCAGAGGGGGGGATCCCCTAGGAGTCCGGACGAGGTTGGAAAGTGAGGGCCTGGACCTCCTGCTTCGGGAAAATTGAAATACACCCCAGTGTCCGAGTCCATGCTTTTGCCAGTTTTGCTTGCAGAATATCTATTTGAAATTTCCCTGATGAATTAATGATGGAATGGGTAGACTTTGCCTTTTGTTTTTGTTTTTCTCCCTCCTCTCCTTTTTAAAACTTTCCAACCAGAAGTTTGTTTAGTCTCAATGTTAATTTTAGTTATCACCAGAGTCTCTCACTGTAAGCCAAGTGGGAATGTGGTAGAAATGGTGATATTGCTAAATAACTCCAGTCTTTTGGCTTCGGTGTCCAAGATGAGCTCCTTCCCAGGCTGGGAGTATTACAAAGAGGAAAGGAGGGTTGGTTTTCTGTCCGTTTGGTCCTTTCTCCTCCCTGACCCTGGACCAATCTATTGCCCCAAGATCTCTGTTCATTTTTGTATGATCAGGGTCTCCCTTGAAGGGCATCCCTGCCTGCATACTGCTTTAACACTGCATTCAGTCCATTGCTCGTTTCTAAGAAAATGTTTTCAGCGGCCACACTTCGTTTTGTAAATCACTATCAGACAGTCATGATTTACCCAACCTTACAGACAAGATCATCCTCTGCTCCTTTTTATTACTTTTTCCCTCAATATACACAGATGGTGAGGTAGAAATTGTCATAGCCCACTGGTTTTTCCTTACTCAAAAGAAGATCTCTTTAAAAGCTGAGACTTTCTAATGGCCAGTTTATGAATGACCAAATATCAACTTGCATTTATTAAAATGATCCATGTCACGATGTTATTCCATGTTTTTATCCTACAGCAGTTCTTCTTTTACATCCTTGTTGTGTAGAGTGGATTTTGTTATTTTCATGTTCTATCATGAGGATGCTTTAATCCTGCATCTTGCACGTCTGCCCTGAGTTCTCAGGCAGGGAAGAGTCAGGCCCTAACTGGACTTGGGTGCCTTTTACCCTTGGAGCCTGATTTTAAAACTATATCTGCCTTGAGCCTGGCTCTGTGGTCAAACTGCTTAGGCGTCTTCCTGGACCTTCACCCTGACACCTTCAGAGAGTTCTCCCTGTGGCCTGGCAGCAATTCCAGGGAGACAGAGGCTCCAAGAAGGGCAGTCGGCCTCTCAGGAGCCCCACCTTTGTTGAGCTGCAGGTTGGGAGGCCTGTTGACTGCAGCCCACGTTACTGAGCACCGGGCATGGACACCCATGTCAGTTGCTCCTGGATACCTTTGGGATCCGGATGAGGGAGTGCAGTCTGAACACAATTTGCTCGCTCTTTTGAAATTGACTTCTCTATTCTTTCTC
This sequence comes from Grampus griseus, assembly GCF_964374135.1. Classification (NCBI taxonomy): domain Eukaryota; kingdom Metazoa; phylum Chordata; class Mammalia; order Artiodactyla; family Delphinidae; genus Grampus; species Grampus griseus. The sequence continues at coordinate 46,008,396 of NC_139007.1, forward strand.
CTTTGAGCAGAAACTAGCCTGTTACTCCAAAATGCAGGAAGCACCGGAGTGCAACGCCAGCCCCAGCAACAGCAGTGGCAGTGGCAGCTCCTCCTTCTCCAGCCAAACTCCGGCTAGTATAAAAGAAGAAGAAGGCAGCCCGGAGAAAGAGCGCCCACCAGAGGCGGAGTACATCAACTCCCGCTGCGTCCTTTTCACCTATTTCCAGGGAGACATCAGCTCTGTGGTGGACGAACACTTCAGCCGGGCCCTGAGCCAGCCTAGCAGCTATTCCCCAAGCTGTACAAGCAGCAAAGCCCCACGGAGCTCCGGGCCCTGGCGGGGTAAGTATGGGGCCCCAACTGGCAAGGGAGGATAGAGAGCCCTCATAGCCTGGGGGCCACCTACAGGGGTTCAAAGAGATGCAGCTGAAAGAATGCTAGGTGTTAGAGAAGAGGTGAGGAGGGCCATTGGGAGAGGATAAGGAAATCGAAGGAGGAGTAGGCACAGGCCTAAGATCTCTCCTTGAAGAGGCAGAGCAGAGCAGTGACCTAGAAAAAAACCAAAGGCCTTGGAATTGGGAGGCCTACGTTTGTGTGTTGGCTCCACCACTTCCTAGCAATATGACCTTGGGCAAGTCTCTTAACCTCTTGGAGGTCACTCTATTTACTGGTCTCTAAAATTAGAATAATATTTGCCCACTTAACTCTCCCTGGAGGTGGCTGTAAGGGTAACAGAAAATGTATGCAAATGTGCTGTGGAAATGTGAGGTTTCCAGCAGCCTCCCAAGGCAGGTGGGGGGGGGGAGGGGGATCTTCACAAACAACAGCTTACAGGGCCCTTACCCCATTTCTGAAAATCTTTCCAGAGAAAAAAGTCCTAGAATGCAGTGCAAGCAAAACCTGCTGAAGAATGTCTCCTAAAACCTACTTATGCCTTTTGCCAGATTTTGATTACTTGGGAAATCTTGAAGCAGAGAATGTCTTTCAATAAGCGAGTAAAATAATAAAGAAATAAGAATTTAAGGGTAGCCAAAACATCTCTAAGGGATTTCCCCAAACACATCCCTTCTTTATTGGTTTACCCTCCTCACCAAGCACTGCTTTACCTAGCCTGGGACAATGATTTCTTGGATGAGTTAACGAACTCTCCCTTCTACTCTGAAATCTTGACCTCCCTTTATTACCAAAACAAGGGTGGAAGTAACTATTTGGTAACTTTGGTAACTTTCTCACTAATCTTTGCTTTTGATGTGTACCAAGCTGAGAAATGAGGACTTTGTTGTAACAAAGGAAAACAAATATTTCATTTTGGGGGAAATGACAACTGTCGCCCTTCCTTTTTTTTCTTAAGAGTGTGACAGTTTGTACAAACCTTGCCTAGACAAGATCCAAAAACATTAGTTTTAAATACAAAACATTCTTTTTATTCTCCAGTTGCCTAAATACTTTTAACAGGAAGACTGTTCACTACTTAGAATGCATTTTCAAAGCATTTTAAATTATCTACTATGAAATGCAGATGCCTTCTCCAGGGTTCTTTTAATTAAATGTCTTTCTTTCCTTTCCTCCCAACTAAAGGCAACAAATTTGAGCTAAATGCTGTTCTCTTAAAATGCTTCCAGACACTAGGGGTCAACAATGATACAAACAATAATAATAATTATTGTTGTTATTATTATTATTCCTGGCGTCCACATTTTGATGCAGAAAATTTTTTAATTAAAACTGAAAAGACCTGTCCCTTCGTGTCCCCCTCTGCAAATAATACAGCTGCCCTTTTAATAGGTAAAGTTTACTCTTTGCAAAAAAATTTTTTTGAAATAAAGTTTCTAGAAAGGAGGCTAATAATAGCAAGACTCCGAAATATGTCGATGGATTTCCAGTCCATCCGAGGCCTTGGAGGGGCACATTTTCTGGAGCAAGAGAGGCTGAAACGCGAGAGCGGGTAGTGAGATCGCTAGGCGGCCGACCAAGAGCGGGAAGAGGTACCTTTAGCTTCAGGAGAGGCTGCGGGCCGGGAAGGCGAGGCCGCTTCTGGTCCGAGGCCGTCCAGCCCGGAGTCCGAAAGAAGCTCCCTGCGCCCTGAAACTGGGGCTGGGGAAGGAAGTCTCTCCGCTCTTCCTCTCCCCGCCAGTCTCCAGGTTCCCGCAGCCTGGGACGCGCCTGCAACATCCGAGGAAGCGGCGCTCCTCCCCAAAGAGTTCCCCAGTGCGGCGCCCGGACCTCGCGTTCACGGGCCGCAGCCCCGCGAGAGAGGCGCCGCGCGTGCGCCCAGCACGGCGCCTTTCCCGCCCTTTGCCCGCCCCGGCCGTTCAGTTCTGCGGCGGCCGAGCGGCGTCGGCAGCCGTGCTTCCGGCGGTGATGCGTTCCTCTCTCCCTCTCCTCCCCTCCGCCTCGCCGGCCCAAAGACGGCTCCTTCCCGATGAGCCAGCGCAGCTTCCCCGCCTCCTTCTGGAACAGCGCTTACCAGACGCCGGTGCCCGCGCCTCTGGGCAGCCCGCTGGCCGCCGCTCACTCGGAGCTGCCCTTCGCCGCAGCCGACCCCTACTCGCCGGCCGCGCTGCACGGCCACCTGCACCAGGGCGCGGCAGAGCCCTGGCATCACGCGCATCCCCACCACGCGCATCCGCACCACCCTTACGCGCTGGGCGGCGCCCTCGGCGCCCAGGCCGCCGCCTACCCGCGGCCCGCAGCCGTGCACGAGGTCTACGCGCCGCACTTCGACCCGCGCTACGGGCCGCTGCTGATGCCGGCCGCCTCGGGGCGCCCGGCCCGCCTCGCTCCCGCGCCGGCCCCCGCGCCCGGCAGCCCGTCCTGCGAGCTCTCGGCCAAGGGCGAGCCGGCCGGCGCCACGTGGGCCGCGCCCGGGGGACCCTTCGCGAGCCCCACGGGGGACGTGGCCGGGGGTCTGGGCCTCAGCGTGGACTCAGGTAAGCGGGAGAGGGAACGTGGCATCCCCGGGCCCCTCCTGCCCTGTGCCCAAACCTGGGCTGAGGCCGGGACCCTACTTAGTTCTCCTTGGAGACCCCAGTGACCCTGAGGCCCGAAGGTCTGCCTGGCGGGGTTGTGTTTCATCAGACAGATGACCCTGTCTGTTATCGGTGTGGGCAGAATGAGAAAGTAGCTGGTTAATATTACAGAGGATTTTTAAAAAATAAAATTTGTTGGAAAGGTTCTAGCTCTGTGCTGTTCAGCACTGTAGCCACCGGCCACATGTGTCGGTTGAGCACGTGAAACGTGGCCAGGCCGAATTGGGATGTGCTGTAAGTGTATAATATACACTGGATTTCAGGACTTTGTCCCAAAAAGAATGTAAAATTCATCTCACTGATGTTTTACATTGATTGCATGTTGAAATATTTTCAACACATTGCATACTGAATATATTGGGTTAAATAAAATATATTACTAAGTCTCACCTGTTTGTTTTTTACTTTTTTTCAATGTGGCTGCCGGAAAATTTAGAATTATGCCCATGGCTCCCATTGTGTTTCTGTTGGACAGCGCTGATCTAGAGTGCCTGCTAAGAGGGTAGTTTAAATGGTGGCCCGGGGTGGGGGGGGGGCGGGGGGGGGGTCTTGTCACCTCTTGTGGTAGTTACAAGTCATACAAATATGACTCATGACTCTGATATCAACTTAATTGTCAAATTAAATAGGTCTCTGGAAAACATAAAACTTAACAAGAATACGATTTTAGTGATAATATTAAGTCCCTGGCTTGAAGAGTTGAATTTGAAAGGTACAGGCAAATAAGGGTTTACTTTTTTGTTTGCTTTATTTTTAGGGCAAATGAAAAAAATAGTTATATAATAAATGCAATCGTTGGCTCGTAGTCTTGCCGGCTCTCCCTTCCCTCAGGTGCAAATTTGACACTTGTTTGCTTTGCTTTTACTTTCATTCATGCCCTTTAGATGAATTCTGTGACTTTCACAATGAAACAGTGCTGTTTGTCTTTCTCTTTCTTTAAATATCTTGTGCCTTCCCTCCCCCACCCCCTTCTCTCTCCCTCTCTCTTTCTCTTCTCCCTCTCTCTCTCCCTTTTATTTTCTCTCTGTTTTCAGATTTGCAGCCTCAGGACAAAAGCAAGGATCTGTACTGGTTTTAGACAACCCACCTTCTTCCCTGTAGGTCTCTGCATAGCGCAATTGGTGACACTCAGAGCTGAAATCAAGTGGGTTTGTAACAGCTTCTGATCTTGGTTTGCAGCTCGTCGTTATTCCCTCTGTGGTGCATCCCTTCTGAGCTGATCTGCTGACCCAGGGTTTCCCCTTCCCTTTCCCTTCTGACCAGCCATGGAGGCTGGCATCTGTGCCTCTCACTTCATGGATGAGGACATGGGGGAATGCAGAGACTTCAAACTTCTCCGTGTATTGGGAAAACCAGAACACACATCGACAGAATGTTCATCTAAAAATAATTCCTTCTGCCAAAGAGGAAATCCAAAGACTCTGAATGATGCTTAATGACTTTTGGGCAAATCACTGGAAATATCCATGGTGATCACTTAGGTGACATGATATCATAGTTTTCTTGGAAAGAGGGAAAGAAAAAGAGATGTTTTGGTGTGAATATTTTTTATGCTGATGTGAATTATTTCATTAAGTAGTGTGATCATAGCACTGCCAACGTCAATATCCTCAGACTGAAATGTATTTGTATTTGCATCAAAGACTGTGGTAGAGAAGTCAAAAGAAGCCAATTCCTTCTTCCTCACCTGTAGCCTCCAGCTCCTTTCCTGCCCGCTCCCTCCCTACAACACCCACTCCAGACACAAAGACACACTTTTTCCTTCGGACTGTGAACGTGGAAGCCTCAGCCTGAATGTGAGCGGCAAGTGGCTTATCTGGAGCCACCTGCCTGAGTCTTACTGAAATGCAGCTGTTGTAGGACAACTGTTTAAAACTCCAGAAATACATCGACCAAAGGGGGCACTTCCCAGTGTTTGGCACAGCAATTGCAGTTGCACTGGATATGTTTTATACGTGTGTGTGTGTGTGTATATATCATATTTTTTACAAAGAACATTTTATGATGAAAGAAGAAACTCTCTCTGCCTTCTCTCCCACAAATTCTGTCCCTCCCTCTATCCTCCTTTGGATGAAAACAAGTAAGCATCAAGAGGCCCCAGTTGTCTCCAAGAAGAAGAACTAGGAGTCACCAGAAGGGGAAGAGATGCCCATGGAGTCTCTGGTACCTCGAATATTCTTCTCAGTCTCTGTGGTCATGGTTTGGTCACTTTAGTGTTGGGACAGGGGAAGGGGTACACATGTGGGCAAAACTGAAGGGGATGAGGAAGAAGAAACGAACATTAAAGATGTTTGTTTACCACTAGGTCGCTGTGTTATTTCTTAAAAGGAAAACAAATACTTTATTTTCTCTCTAATAGCATAAAATAATTTATAGTAGTATGATCTGATGTCAGGAAGTAAAATTACTTCGTATATATATTTTTGGTTTTCCAAAGTGATTGTCATGCTGTGAAACCTGTGAACCCCTTTCCACCTCATGTCAACCCTGGAGATGAGAAGTTGGGTATCCCCCCTCCTTTTTACAGATAAGAAAATGGTAGCCCACGGAAGGCCAGGTTATCTGATGGCCTTCATCAAGTAAAAGCAGAGATGTATAGAAAACACTACTTGTATACCATTGAGTCAGATACACACATTTTTCTCCAAAAGAGAATTATTGTTACTTCTTAAATTCTAGACTCTTCAGATAGTAGAGTCCTCAATTTAAAAATGTTTTGGAAATACTGGTTATTTCATATTTTAATCAGCTAGGCTAGGAAACCAAACCTACAGCTAGGCCAAAATAAAGAAATTATTAAATTAATGGTTTTATTTTCCCTTGATGCCAAAGTTATTCGTGTTCTTTCTCTGAAGAGAGAGATTTAGTGTTATGCCCAAACTGCCCTTGAAAGTTGTTAAAGCATAAAATATTAATTCAAATCTTGATCTTCATTATAACACAAGAGGCAAATACAGTGTATCTTGGGTAATTGTCTCAAGAGTTGGGTGCAGTTAAGGGACCTTACTCAGAACATGGCTTAGCAGAGTTACCCATCCCCTCTTTCTATCATTTTGGTACATGTTAAGTAGACTATGATCATTACAAGAACCTATTACTGTTTTTGCTCAGATGGAAGATACTATATGATTATATTGTCCCAGATGTGATAGTAATTAGTAATAACTAATTGCATTGCATATAGCAATAACTAATGTTAATTATCAGGCACTGGTCTGAGGGCTTTATATATAGGTTAACTCATTTAAACCTCACAACAATTCTGTGTGGTGCTTATTACCACAGAGGCTCACAGAGAAGTAATCTGCCCAGTCACATAACTGGGCAGAGCCAGGATGCCAACCCAGGCAGCCCGGGGCAGAGACTGCACTATTATCCACTGCAGTAACTACTGGCCCACTTCTGATCTGTCTTGAAATGCTCACCTTTGGGCTTACTTTCTCCTCCACAATAGATGAATAAAGAAGGGAAAAGAGACAGGCCAGCAAAGACTGACATGCTGTAGAACTTATAGAATCCCAGGTCTCAAAGGAAGTATCAGGACGTTGTCCAGACTCCTTCGTCAAATGGCACTACCTGTAGACCATTCAGCCAGATGCATTTTTCAATTCATCTCTAGGAAGGAATTATTATCGCTTCTCTTATTAATTCATTTCAGTATTTATAGCCTTCTCTGCTCTGAAGCTCTTCACACCCAACCTAACCAAGTCGTGTTAAGCGTGTTAGTCTGAGGTTTGGACATTGAAGCAATAACTAAAATTAAATTTGGATTCTCTGTGATTTTTTTAAATCCATGTTCCATTGGCATGGATCGCTGGCGTATACAAGCGTAAATAAAACGCATTTGGTTCCAGCGCCCTTTTAAAACTTTGCCACTGAGTGTACAGATGAAGAAGAAAGCACAGCAAGTGCATTCTCTGCTGAACATCTTTTCCAAGTAGTCCTCCTCCCCAAGAAGCTTTCCCTGTGCTCAACCTACGTTAGCACTCACAAGATCTCTGATCAGAACCCACAGGGGGCCTTTTCCCTGCCACGAGGTTCTGATTACTGAAGCCTCTCTCCTGAGCTGCATCCAACCTGAATATCAGGTTGCTGGTGAGGAGACTCATTCACTGGAACTGGCCTTTGGGGCAGTCCTGAACAGACCGTCCAGACTGCCGAACAGGGCTCCAGTGACCTACAACATAGGACACATGGAGCAGAGGAGCAGAGCATTTCCCTCTATGTTACACATTCCCAAAGTAGAAATGCGAGGGGCCCTGGAACTATCATCATTCGGTTCTGTGTAATAAGACTTTCGAAGGGAACTTTGGTGAACTCATAGCTCTAACTGACATTTTTTTGACATTCTTTTAGGCCCACCAAGTCATGTAAAGGATGAATTCTCATGCTTGTCTTGCTAATATTCGTGAAACCATGCAGAGTAGAGAAGGCCCTAGTAGTTGAAAAAAGGACATTCAAAGAAAGGAGGGATGACATGAGAAAAGGTAAACATGATGTTTTTGCATATATTATACCTGGTTGGGGGTCTGAGAGAAAGATTAGATTCTCCTCTAATCATCCCGGTTGGCACTGGTGTCCTCCTCATCCACGGTTTTCCCTTTGCACTTGGCCTCTACTGAGGGAGAGGTGAGGAAAAGGGGAGAGACAGCTCCCCGCCACCAAATAATCCTGTTGCCGATTGCCCTCTGGCTGAGAACTCAGTCACCCAACTGCAGGGAACTCTATCTATTCTACTCCCTTAGTTTAATAAGAGTTGCCATCCTGTCTCATTTACCCTTTGAAGTTCTATTTCCATGCGTGGCAAATTCTAGCAATGACTTAAGATTGATTCAGGCCTGGACGGGAGGGAGGGCAGAGGTGGTGAGTGTTGGGATGTAGACTCCCTGACTGGAAGCTTCTCTTGCCACTCTTTCTGGGTAAATACTGCATTTTCTGTGCCCTTTCGAATAGGGGGAAACAACTTGTAATTTTAACCTCCCATTTGCTTAGAATCGTAAATCCTGTGCTTATGTGCAGGCACCTATACACCTTCTATCAAAATAAACAAGAAACCTTTTCTTAAACACTTAGTGATTGGTTACTTCAGAGTTGGGGATTTTTTAAAATAAAACTTAGACTGCTTTCCATATAAATGCCGTTTCCATAAATTGCATTTTTGAACATAATTCACTAGGAGTCAAAGCATGGAAGAAAAGTTGAAAGATATTTGAAAAGACTTTAAAAATAAATGAAACCAAAAAACATAAGATTCCTTTATAAAATTGCTTTAACAGTCTATGGATAATTTGCATGCAAATAATTCACATTTTGATTGTACTTGTGAAGGTCTTTGCTCTCTATGGTCCCTTCTTCCTTGCAAGATTTTTAAGATTTGTTGTTCTTCATTATTTGTTGCATATTTCTAAATTCTGAAGTAAAGGAAAAAAATGTCCTAAAGGCAATATCATTGTTATAGTTGCTGTTTGCACATAACTGAAGTTTTGACATTTACACAAACAACAGGATTAAGCAAATGTAAATTTCATATTTCCTCAATATCAGCTCTCCCTCATCTCCCATGAATAAATGAAACTCACAATACAAATACAGGATCCATACAATAGAATCTATTTATCTACAGATACCACACACACATAGACACACACACACACCACTAATGCATGCCTAAAGAGAAATCAGAGACCCCATGCCCTCAGACAGGCATAGACACAAATGATTATTCTCACTTGACAGACCAAGTGTACCGCTCTTTCCTTGTATTTCATTCCAGCCACAGAGGGCTGGATCAGGAACGAGACACTTGATAGCTGCTGTTTCCGTGGTTGAAATATTTGTGAAGTTAACGCATAATCTGAAAGCAGAAGCTAATAAATTATAGGGTGCTAATTGGAGCTGGAGCAGAGCTGTCAATCATGTTATCCTAATCACAGAGAGACCCTCATAACCTAAAAAGGCAAGGCAGCCTTCAGGAGGAGCGCCCAGTTGTCTCCAGCCTTGACCTCCACCCCAGTGGAAACACTGTCCAGGCAGAGTGGCCACTGGCAGAGTCGGCAGAGATGATTCTGCTAATCCAAGCTCACTTTAAGAAAATAGACAAATTGTCTTTGGGGGAAAAGAGTAAAATATTTGACTGAAAAATTAATGTTTAGAGAAACATATTGTTTAGAGAAATATATAGTGAATTTACTGGAATAATTAATACTTTGATAAAATGTTACTCTTTACTTGGAATTTTTCCACTTTAAAACACAAGTTTAACTCAATAAGAGAAAAATCTAAAGTTCTCCACAACACAGGGTCATGCCTACCTCAACTTACAGTGTTTCCATTGGTTTACCAGTGTACTCATGAAACGAAGCACCTCTAAAACAGAAATAAGGAGTCCAAATTTCCTTTGTCTTACGGAATTCATTTCTTTCATCTAGAAAAGCAACAGCAGCATATTTTCTGTTTGTTTTGTTCTTCAGATCTCCTAGTAAGCTCTAGTTCTACTTATCTCCCAAAATTTCAAAGTCACTAAAGTGATTTTGCTCAAACCATCCTCCTCTGTCATTATTATTTCCATTTCCTATCAAAACTGCGTAAATTAATAAATATACAATTTTCATTACATATAAGAAATTTAGTTTAAAGGTAGACTAAAATTTGGAAAACAAAACTAAAGAATTAAAATATTTTGATTCCTAATCAATATTTGCATGACTCTAACGATCTAGTTACCACTAGATTTTTACCAACATTTATTTAAGGAGTATATACTTTAGTCTATATATGTATTTACAAGTGGTAAAATACTCTGTTTCCCTCATAATTTGGAAGCTTCTTTAGAATACTTCAGGTAAAAATAGTTTTCGCTCAGGAAGAGCAAATCAAGTATCTTAAAATTCTAAACACATAATTGCTTAAAACATGGATTATAATTGGTGAGAATGTCAGAGCTTATTTTTTTTCCTGCTAATTCTCATTACTACAGCTTTGCCCTTATTTTTGGCAACTACATTATCAGCCCTGTGCCAGTAATGGTATTATCAAGAACTGGGATGGAAAACAAACAAAAATTAACAAAACTTTTTGTTATTGCTGTTTATTTTTACTAGGTACAATCCTTTTTCTTTTTCTTCTAGTGCATTTTACCCAATGTGTAATCCATCTCAGAAAACAATAGGATGCTTTTTCCTCTAGTATCATATTACTTTTTTTCATTGTACCTGCTTTTTTATGGAATTTCTTGACATATCTGGGAGGTTATCTCAATATATCTAAAGGTTCTGTATTATTAGTATTCTTCCATCTTGCTTTGTGGAGTGTGAAATCCTGTTTTTACCTCGGGCAGTTTCTCCTCCACACTCAGAAACTGACAGAGGGCATTGACAGACAGATTTGGTAAGAAACACAAAGAACAGAGCTTATGATATTTGTTCTTCCTTGTTCAAAGGCTTCTTCTAAAAACACATTCTTCGCTTGTACTTTTTGAAAGGAGTAAGATAAGAGCCTAGGGACGTGTCAGACTTGTATCCCAAGGGAAAACCATGATGAAGTTGTATTCAGTTGGGATTGGTGAGAAGGGAAATTTTATTCACAATTTTATCCTTAACTGTTTCAAACTAGCTAGTAAATTTTAAAAATGATAATACAGGCACCACCATCTTGCATTGAAGTTTGGGACACTTGGTTATTCGATGTTTAAGGACTGAAAAATTTTTAAACCTGCCAGTGAGGTACTGCCATCTCCCTTTTTTGTTTGCGATATAAAATATATTGAAACTATTTTAAATCAACTATACCCCAATAAAAATTAAAAAGGTTTTTAAAAATTTTAAATAAAATGTATTGAAACTAAAAAAGAAAAACAATGCTTCACTGCCATAAAATGTACCAGGCTGCAGGTTAATATAGGCTTTGGGTCTTAGGAGACTGAGGTAGAAAGAATAGGTACCACTGAATCTCCCTGTGTCACAGAACAAGGGCAAGGCATTAAGTTAAAACAAGACAAAATTATACCACTTAATAATGTATATTCTTTCAGATCATAAAAGCTTCTGACTACATTTTTACTGCTATTTTAGAGAGCAAATTTAATTCTTGTCACTTCCTTTATTAGAGGAACTTCTAATTTGAACTCAAATTACCCATGCTTTATTCTCCTTCTCCTTAGTTATTATAAACAGAAAAGTTCTAAAAGTGGTATTATAGAAAATGCTTTGCGTGTTATCTGCTTGTTTCCTGATCTAGTTCTTATGCTTGTCCTATATGTCCATATGGTTGCTCAGAATGAAGTTAGAGCTATCTTGTCACAGTTCTCAGGAGGACATCAAGCTCACTACGAGACTATTTCAGCTCAAGAGTACATCATCTAGAAGTGACCAGAGTACTTATCACAATTCTAGTTGACTGCTCCTCTGGGTTGGTGCACTCGGCAGTGTTTTTCTCATATTCCACAGAAGGTTCCTGGTAAATTCCTTCCTCCCATTCTGTTAGAAACCCTTCACCCTAACTACCTTCTCATCCAAATGCTATCTGTTCTTCAACATCTCACGTAAGTTTCTGCCTCTTCCTGGAAGCCTTATCTCCACACCAGACACAGTACGTGGTCTCACCCATATCAGAACTCCTACCAACTAATGTCTCTGCCATTTTTTTGCCATTTATTATTTAGCATCTTGGGACACAAGTTCAGAATTTAAAAGGTTGCAGTAACCCTAAAGATTATCTCATTCTCCCTTGACTTATTCTTTACCCCCTCAGCTGGATATTTAAGTACATTGAGCAGGTACTACCAACTATTGTGGAAAAAATACACAAATTATTGCATTAAACTTTTTATTTGACATGCAAACCAATTTTAAAATACAGGTTCATCTGAGGTTTAATGTCCAAGTTAAAAAAAAGAAAATAAAAATAGTCTGGAAGCTGCTTCAGTAAAGAAAATCCTCTTATTAAAAGGAGTGGGGAGAGGTTCTTCACTTTTAGGAGGCAGTGTCAAATATCCTTTTTCTGCACTTGTATACTGATCCTCAATCTCTGTCTTCTGCTCAAGGACATCCCTTCAACTATTGTCCTCTCTTTTCCTGCATCATCATTTCTCCCTCTCTACTGGATCATTCCCATTAATATAAAACAGGCTGCAATATTTCCTGCCTTAAAAAAAAAAAAAAGCAACCTTCTTTGACCCTGTCTCCTTTTAGTTACTAACTCATTTCTCTGCTCCCTTTAAATGGCAGCGAGCCTTAAATGAGTCATCCTCTTGCTCTCTCCACTTACTTTTCCATTTTCTCTTGTACCCACTCTAGCTTAGCTTCCACTGCACACACACCTGTCAAGGTCATCAGCTAGCTCTGTGTAAACCTGAAGATCAGCTCTCTGTAACCTTTTACTTGTCTCATCAATAGGGTGATACATCAGTGAAGATCCTGCCATAAGCAGAGGTCAAGCCATATACCATGCACTTGAGGCCTTATTAATATGTTCTAGCAAAGATACTACACCTGGCATAGCAGTTGCAATTGGGCTACTATTTGATTTAACTCATGCTACACTACAGCCATGCTCCAGGATCCATGTGGTTTCTGCAGAAGCTCTGGTGAATTAAAAGGAGGTGTGACAGAAACCATGAACCCTGTGACGTTTTGAACATAAATGCTGGCACTAATCATTGTAATTCCCCAGGATCCTATTTTATTTTTGACTTACTATCTTGGCTAGGGGAGGGAAGAGAGGAGGGCAGCAGTTCCAGAGGTTTCCGCTTGGCCTTCCACACCATGATATATTTTACCCCACAGGCCAAGGATCCAGTGATTCAACCACCAAGTATGTCAACCCCTATTACACATTTATAGAGTGTATAAATGTGTGACCCCCCCCCACCAGTGGGGTCACGGACCCGGTGGACACACTGAAGGTTGGCCTTTAGCCAGGACTCAATTTGATACCTGGCTCCATAAACCCCACCCTAACAAAGGGGCTATGATGATGCTTCAGGTCTCTAGATACCAAAGTCAACTCAGATCCTGCGTCTAATAGTCTGAAATGTCTGGGGATTCCCAGTGCACAGTACTGGAATAAATGGCCACAGTGCCCTGTGGTGGAATCATCATAGTATATACCGTGATGGTGTTGCAGATTCTGTCCTAGGACCTGTCCACTTCTTCAGTCAATGGGTTACAGATCTGTACAATGGTGATTTTTATTCAGGTGACCACATCGGCCTCCTAACTCCTCCATTTTTGCCTTTCTCTGATTGTAAATGGTAAGCACTGCTGCCCTTCTGTTTTGTCCTGGGGACAACATGCTTTATTAACCATCTCCACAACTCCCTATGCTCAAGCTTCTTTGGGTGCCTCTCCATCATCATGGTGATGGGGGTCCCCTGGCTTCTAGTAGTCCAGTGCAGCCATCTGGTATCTATTATTTCAGGGCTGTGTCATGTCCATAGATTTTAACGAGCCCAGATGTGGATGGCCTGCAGAGGAGGCCATTACTGAGCTGCTTAGTGATGCTCAGCGAGGCACCCCTCTCATCATCCTGTTCCTAATGACCTTAGTGTGTCCTTTGGTGGGTCTTCTGGCCTCACATAATATGTCCGTGCCAGCATTCCCACTTCCCTCCGTCTTTTTATTCCTTCCTCTCCCATCTGACAGGGCATCTCAGCATGGGCCTTTGTTTTCTCCAGGCTTCCGAGTCTACCCTAGCTGAAAGTTTGCCTTGGGTCTTTTCCAAGATGTTAAAATTTCATGTTCCAGGAAGTCCCACTGAGTGAATGAATTCCTGCTTATCCAGTCTTACCTTCCCACCCCCTTACTCACGTACCCTCTGAATGTAATCCCAGCATTACTCCCCTGGCTCCCACCATTAGATGCTAGCTAATTCTTAGAGCTCCTTTGAGATGTAATCTCTTTCCTTCTTTATCAGACCCAGCATATCCCAAGTCAGGTTAGGCTGGGATTTAACCCTGGTTATCAACCTGGCAGTCTCCATCAGAGGTAGGTGCAGCTCCCAAGGGGGCACCTGTTGCCTTGCTGGGGACAGGCCACAGGAGTATCTCCCTGCACAGAGAAAGTGCTAGCTCTTACGTTAGAGGTATGAGCCATCTCGACAAGCAGTGAGGTGTGAGAGGGGTCAGCAGAGCCAAATTCCTTGGGGGCATCCATCCAGTTGCCCCCATCCAGGGTTTCAGGGTCACAGGTTTTCTCAACAGACCTACCTTGACTATCACATGTGGGGCTTGCCCCTCAGTTGTGTCTACTCTTACTCCACAGTTTATAAGCGCCTCTTTTTAACCTATCAGAGACACCTTCTAGCTCTCACAATTAGCCTTTATTTGCTACATACCCTTAATTTCTCATGATCCTTCTGCTGGGAATCAGTACAGCTGTTCTGCAGGGAAACAGCCAGTGAGTTCCACTGTTCTCATAGGCATCATCGCCTCTATATCTTTCAAAGGCCTGAATCATCACGTTGGCAAAGGTGTTCCCCTCCAAGGGATATTTTTCTCGTTCACCACTGGTGAAATTCGTAGCATTTGGGCTGCCATGTTGTGCCCAGGACTGTCTGTGCCCCACATATCTATCACTCATGATGAGGTCGTCTTAGCCACTTGGGTGATGAGTGAGCCAGACCCCAAATCCCATCTCGCTACCTGTTTTCTTGGGCCATTCCTGGTACTATTTGTAGTAGTTAAGGGCCTCAAAGAAACAGATGCCAAGAGGAATAGATGTGCAAATGATTTGTTGGGAGAAAGGCCTGGGAAGGATAAAGGGGGAGAGACAAAGGGTAGGTGAAAAAAACCTTCAGGTTGCAATGCAGGCCTGACACCTGTTAAGAAGAGAGAAAAGGGAGGATTGGATAGGGAAAACCTGAGATTACAGTGCAATTCTGGGAAAGTCTCAGCCAGACTGATAGTCAGTCCCCAAGTCAAAATGGTCTGTTGGTGGCCAAATAATGTCCAGATCAGGCAGGAATGGCCCATTCCTGGTACTCCCCTGTGTTTAGTCAGTGGCTGGAAATGGCCCAAGGGAAGCATGACCTGGCATGAATGTCACAGTAGATCTGAAGGTACAGCAGCTGGAGGTGTCAGTTAGCCGTGCTCCCCAAAGCAGGTTCTCTTGAAAGATGATCTAAATAGCACACCTCTGTGTCCACCGCAGGGGACCATATAATTTATGGTCTGAACAAGATCACTTATAAGTGTGAAAGGGACACTGGTAATAATCCAGGACAAAGGCATAAACTGGGACTATCCCAGGCAAATTAAGACATATGGTTACCTTACCTGTCAATAATATTTGACACAGTTCATAATTCCATCCTTCTTCAAACGCTTTGTTCATTTGGCTTCCAGGATTCCATGCACTCTTGATTTTCATGCTACTTTTCTGACCCCTCCTTCTCAGTCTTCTTTGGTAGTCTCTCCTCAGCTCCCTAATGTCTAAACATGGAATGATTTTGGCCTCAGTCCTTGGACCTTCTTTTTTATACACACCCCTGGTTGAGCTGGACCAGTTTCATGGCTACTCTCAGCCTTATCTATATACTGACAACTCTCCAGCCTGAACCCTCTCCTTAATCCCCTGTCCCACTGCATAGTCAGCCTCTCACTTAGATCTCTAAAAATCATCTCAAAACTAACATATCCTAAACCGAACCTCTAATTGCCATCCTGCCTCTCAAAATGAATCATCTCTCCTTCAGTCTTTCCCACCTGATAAAAGGTAACTTCCATTCTTCCCACTGCTCAGATTAAAAATCTTAATCTTTTCTTCCCTTGTACTCCGTATCTAATCCATCAGCAAAACCTTCAAAAGAAACAGAATCAACCACTTTCACTGCTGTTTCATCACCTTCCCTGCCAAGCCGTCATCACCTCGTGGTTAATTATCATAACTTTCTAACTGATTTTCCTGTTTCTACCTTTCTGCCCCACCCTACTCTCAGTCCCTTCTTCACATGGGCTCTGGAATGATCCTTTAAAACCAAAGTCAAATCATGTCTCTCATATGTTCAAAATTCCCTAGTGTCTTCCTATCAGGTAAAAAGTCCCTACCATGGCCTGTATGATCTAACCACCACTACCACTCTCCCCTCCTTCCCTCCCTTTTTTTATTGCTATTGAGTTATATGAATTCTTTGTATATTTAGCCTACTAGCCCCTTATCAGATTTATGATTTGCAATTATTTTCTCGCATCCAGTAGATTGCCTTTTAATTTTGTCGATTTTGTTTTGTTTTTGCTATGCAAAAGCTTTTTAGTTTCATGCAGTTCCACTTGTTTATTTTTGCTTTTGTTGCTTTTGTTTTTGGTGTCAGATTCAAAACATCATTGCCAAGACATATGTCAGGGAGCTTACCACCTGTGTTTTCTTCTAGAAGTTTTAAGGTTTCAGGTCTTATATTCAAGCCTTTAATCCATTTTAAGTTAACTTTTGTTAACTAAAGGGAGTTATGTATAAGATAGCAATCCAGTTTCATTCTTTTGTGTGTGGCTGTCCAATTTTCCCAATGCCATTTATTGAAGGGACTATCCTTTCCCCATTGTATATTATTGCCTCCATATTCTGTCATGAGTTAATTGATGATACATGCATGGGTTTATTTCTGGGTTCTCTATTCTCTTCCATTAATCTATGTGTCTGTTTTATATCAATACTACTACTGTTTTAATTCTATAGTTTTGTAATATAGTTTGAAATCAGGAAGCATGATGTCTCCAGCTTCATTCTCCTGTCTCAAGATTGCTTTGGCTATTCAGGGTCTTTGTGTCTTCTTCAGTTTTTTTTCATTACTGTCTTATCGTTTTCAAAATATCATTCTTTCACCTCCTCGGTTAGATTTATTCCGAGGTATTTTATTCTTTTTGTTGCAATTGTAAATGGGGTTGTTTTTTTAATTTCTCTCTCTGATAGCTCATTGTTAATGTAAAGTAAGGCAACAGACTTTTGTGTATTGATTTTGTATCCTGCAACTTTACTGAATTTGTTTATTAGTTCTAATAGTTTTTTGATGGAGTCTTTAGAGTTTTCTGTATATAATGTCATATTATATAGTGACAGTTTTACTTCTTCTTTCTCTACTTTTTTTTTTTTTTTGCGGTACGCGGGCCTCTCACTGCTGTGGCCTCTCACGCTGCAGAGCACAGGCTCTGGACGCGCAGGCTCAGTGGCCATGGCTCACGGGCCCAGCCGCTCCGCGGCATGTGGGATCTTCTCGGACTGGGGCACGAACCCGTGTCCCCTGCATCGGCAGGCGGACTCTCAACCACTGCGCCACCAGGGAAGCCCCCTTCTTTCTCAATTTGGATGCTTTTTATTTCTTTTTCTTGCCTAATTACTCTTGCTAGGACTTCAAATAGTATATTGAATAAAAGTTGTGAGAGTGGACATCTTTGTCTTGTTCCTGATCTTAGAGGAAAAGCTTTTAGCTTTTCACTGTTGAGTATGATGTTAGCTGTGAGCTTCTCATGTACAGTCTATTATATTGAGATACCTTCCCTCTATACCCACTTTGTTGAGAGTTATTATCATAAATGGATGCTGAATTTTGTCAAATGCTTTTTCTGCATCTCTATTGAGATGATCTACTGAGATCACATGATGTTTATCCTTCATTTTGTTAATTCAGTGTATCACACTGACTCATTTGTGGATGTTTGAACCATCTTTGCAACCTGGAATAAATCCCCCTTGATCATGGTGTATGAATCTTTTAATGTATTGTCATATATATATATTTTTTTTATTTACCATGTCTTCTCCCCCATCTATTGATAGAATGTTAGAATGTGGCCTCCATCAAGGCAAAGACTTAGCTTTGTTTATTGCTCTATTCCTAGCACCTATAACAATGCTTCCTGTGTAGTAAGCATTCAATAAATATTTATGAATGAGTGAATGAATCTACATGGGAACACTAAACAGCGGTATATCCATCGTAAGGGATGTATGCAGTCATTAGAAACATTCACAAAGAATTTTTAATGATAAGGGGGAAGGAAAGCTTATGCAATAAAGTAAGTGGGGGAAAAAAAAAAAACAAAAACAAGAGAAATACAACTACTCCAGCCATGAAAATAAGCTCACATGGGGAAGAAAAAAAAAAACCTGGAAGGAAATATTCTAAAATATATACAATGGAGTTTGGGTTGTATATTTTGTCCCCTTGATTCTTCTAGTTGTGAAAAGCCTAGAAGGATTGGGATGGGTCTTCTGGTTTGGGCACCCCATAGCCTTGACCAATGCAAAAAGCAAAATTGGATGGGCTCCTCTTTACCAAAGAGAGAAGGTCAAAGAGAAGTCAAGGACAACTTAAAATTTATGACATTTATTCTACATCCATAAGGCTATTCTGAGGATAAAAGTTGGGTTTAAGATGGGAGAAATGCTAATGATAAAATAATTTTTTGCCTCCTTTAACATCCTTTACCATCATTTCAAGGGCTTTCAGAATTTCAGGCCTCACCTAAGTTTGATCTGAACCTCAAAGCAGTCCACCAACTTCTGTAATGTGTCTAGGTCTCAAGAGGTAACTCAGGATCTAAAGAATCCTCTTGAGCCCCTCTTGACAGTAGACCAATCTTCTGGCATCCCTTCCATGAGCCAAAAGTGAAGACTTGTGAAGTGTATTGGAAAAGGATGATGAGAAAGCCAATTCATCCATTAAGTATGAATACTTACTTTAGATTAAAGGTATAAAATGTTAAAAGACATCACCCTGTCTTCAGAAAGCTTGCAATTTATTCGAGTAGATAAAATACATAGAAATAGAACAGGAATACATATAGTTGCCAGCAAATGAGATATAAAGACAAGGGCAACAGTAATTCTGAGAAGTGAGAGGGGAGGGAGTTAGGGACAAGCCTTTCCAAAAAGTTGGAATATGAACTGATCCTAAAGGAAGACTGGAATTTAGATCAGCAGAGAAGAATAGGTGAGAACATTCCAATAGGCCAGGGAAAACCAGGATGGGTAAGCAACACAGAGGGTATCTGAGACCAGGGACAGGCTCTTTTCTCCAGGACATTTTGAATAAAGCATTTTCAACAGAATTATAGCAACACATTAATTTTATCCAGGTAAATTTTGTTCAACTGGCAATGTTAAACCATAATAATCTTATGGATTATTTCTTTTCCTTGAACAATTTAAAATGAAGGTTAGATTTATTGATCGGCTTTTGTATTGTTTTGTTTCGTTCATACCAATTATAACTTCTGCCTTTGGGAGCCATTATTTTTCTCAAGTCTAACATTCCCAGGTCGTATTTTGCAGATAAAAGATTTATCAATAAGGTTTTATTCTTCTGTTAATTTTTAGTGAAGAACATATTTTAACAAGTGCCAATTTTAGCCATTGCCAATTTTTTCCCTCTTGATTACAAAATCTAATTTTTCCAGAATTAACTTACATGGTTTTCAGTATTACCAGCCATTTGTATTTTTATCAATTACTTTCATCTATAATAAATTTCCCTATGAGATTTCAGCCACTATTTTATGTTACATTAAGTATTTCTACCAATATTATTCATTATGAATTATAAAAAAAGACTACTAATTTGCACTTATATCCTAGCTGAAACATGATATTTAACGGGCCGTTCCCCTCAGCTATTCTATAAATTTCTCTATTGTAATGCAAATGATTGTAATGTAATCATTTGCATTACAATTACCAGATTGCATTACCAGATTGTAATGCAAATGTATTGTACTGAAAATCGGATTCTTCTATATGCTTCTCATCCCTTTGTGTATTCCAAAATAAAGGTCTGTGGCACTGGCAGAGCAAAAGTCACGGTTGCAAGAAACAGAAACTGACTCTGGCTGATTTAAAAGAAAAACATTTATTAACAGGCTGTGGAGATAATTTTAAAAAAAGCTTTGATGACTCATCTACTACAGAATGAAATTCAAACTCTGTGGTTTAGCACTAAGACCCTCTACTGTCTGCTCTTCCCTATCTCTCATTTCTTTTGCTTCTCCCAGGACAGGATGAACTGTTAATGCCAGTGTTTGTAGATGACCACACTCCATGTTACCCATTTTCTTTATTTTTGAAACTGCTACCTGGCCAAATGCTCAGTACTGTGAACTACACTAGTAGTTATAGTAGGTGAACTACACTCCATATAGGCAGGGATTTTGTTTTGTTCATTGCTGTATTTCTAGTGCTTGGAACAGAACGTGGCATGTAGTAACTATGTGTTGAATAAATTATTAAAGGATTGAATCAATAAATGTAAATACAGGGCGGGGGAAAGGCTATGGAGATAAGTCACAGAATCCCTGGGAGGGCTTGAGAACCCAACTCAGAGGCTATGGAACAGGGAGCCCGGCCAGAAGCAGACAGCAGAACCAGGCCAGTCTGGCCTCCCCAGCTGCCAGAGGCACCAGGCTCCAGACTTGCTCTGCAGACTCTCCTGGCCCTGGACACTGCATGCTGGGAGCTAGACCAACTGCAATTGCCACCGTCACCAGGGACGACTCACTGTGGTTCCTATTTCTTTGCTTCCTTCGCTCTCAATTAGAAGCCTATGGTGGCTGTGTCTGAGTGGTAGGGGCTAGGGTCACTTGCCTGCCTTCTTACTGTGAGAAATCTCAGGGAAGCAAATGGAGCATAGCTTCCACTAGGAATATAATGGTAGAGGAATTCCCCAACACAGGAAGGGGCATCATATGCTGGGCTAACAAAAAGAATGATCAGTGTCCATTAGAAAGTCAAAAGATCAGAGGGAAAATATTCTGCCTTGTTCAGTGAGATGACAGATGTGGCAGAGTGGCCATAAATCCTGGACCTTTACTTGGGGGCTGTTCACCACAGAATTGACACATTGACCTCCCTGTGTTCCTCATCATACAGCCTATCATCTGTGCAGGTTCTCAGGCAGTAGGCAGATTTTAAAATGAACTAAATGATCCAAGGTGAAAACATACGTGTTCCTCTTCCACAGTAGTTTTTAGCAAATGTTATGATCTAAGTGTTCTTTATAGCTCGTGAACATCCTGTATACTGCAACTAAGTAACACACAATACTTTCATTGGTGTTGCTATTAGAGTATGTGAGGCTTTCAGATTTAAATGGGTAACTGCAAAAATATGACTGGCTTTAAATCAGAGTGTTTCTCTGCAGCAATTTTTTAATTGCTCTCATTTAGGTGCTCTCAATTAATTTTTAATAGTTCTCATTTAGGTGTTTATTATTTTGTGTGGTTGCTAAAAATCACACAGCTTGAATTAACGTTATATAATCATTTATGTTTAATTTTAAGGACACTTGGCTAGTAAATGTAATCCTAAGTATGTTATGTATAAAAGATATGGCAAACAAAAACCATCTTTATATTAGCTAATTTCTGTAACAGCACACAAGTCACAGAGTGATTTTTATATGACCCAAAGATCGTGGAATGCTAAAGTTTAGAACGTAGAGACCTTCATAGTCCTGTTGTCATTATGACTGAAGCTACTGTTCCAAGTCTCCAAAATACAAAGTATTTTAGAGTCGTCATTAAGGACAATACTTTATTGTAGTAATAGCTTTCCCAATGACTTCTCATGTCATAGGTGCTAGTTCCTTCTGTATGTGTAGAGTTATTTAGTCACTTCCTTTGTCCCTTTTGGGATAATCTGTAGTTCATTTGGCCCCTTGAGCACACTTCTCATCCTCCTCCTTCAGGTCCCTAAACATAAGTGTTGAGTCTTTAACCATCTAACTAAGATGTTTCTCTTACAGCCCAGACTGAAGGGTGGGCAGTGGCCTAAGGAACCTCGGGGTGAGGAATCACAGTTTCATTTCCAGACTCATAAGTCTTTCTAAGCTTTCCCAAATGCTCAAAGGTTCACCTCAGAATTCTGCTGAAGGTTAGACAGTTGGTATGGGATTGTCACAACTAAAACCAAATGGCTCTTGGGGCCAAGATGAGAACTCAGGAACTTCCCTGTGTTCATTCAGAGTCATAGACCACCACCCACAACATGTATCATTCTACTAGGCTTTCTTTCAGCGACTACTTAATGGGAGGAGTGTTCCTCTCAACTCTGCATTTCCCAAACAGAGCTATTAATCAGACCCATCTCCACATCCACTGTGAGTGAGACAGGCATAGTTCAGGCCCTCAGGCTTGCCAGGAGGGCAGTAAGCCACTTGTTTTTCTTGGCAGATGTCTTTGTCTGCATGTGATTCCTTCTCTTCTTTCCTCAGACCACAAGATTCGGATGCCTTGGAGCTTAGAGGACCCTCAGAATTTGCTTCACCTTGTCTGCATTCCGTAGCCAGTACCACATAGTTTAACCCTTCTTGGTTCTTGGTTTCCAGTAAAGCAGTTGACATAACGTCATCTGAATTCAAACAAATCCTATGACCATCTTCATCTGTGAAAAAAAATACAAAAGTTATTCTAGCATCTGTTTGGTTTCCTTTATCTGTACTCTCCAGGCTGTATGAGAATTAGAACAACACCAGCCTTACCCATTGGTTCAGCAAATATTTATGATGCCCACTAAGGGAACACAAAAGTCCAAGACATGTTCCCTGTCCTTGACGCTACTGCAGTGTAGTAGGAAAGCAGAAATAGTACCATGGAAGGTCATGTGTGCGTATATAAGAAAGGAGTACATAAAGTGATGAGAGCACAGAGGTGATTAACTCTGCCATAACAGGTGAAACAGGTCATGGTCTTTGTGACAGGAATTAAGTGGCCCTAGGGCAGCCCTTTTTGTGTGAAGTGCTTACCCTTTCATCTTGCCACATCAGCTAAAACACCTACCTTTAAAGATGTATTTCTTTAGATAAAGTAATTTAATCATTTATTAAGCTAATATCTATTGCATGCCTACTGCACACCAGGCTGTGTCCTAGGTATTGATGATACAGCAGTGAACAAAATACATTTGTTGCTATTTGGGGTTTACATTCTAATGGGGAGAGACAGACAATAAACTAGTGCAAAACTAAATTTATGTCGGGTGGTAATAAGCACTGATATGAAATATAATAATAATAATTGTTATTAATACTTACAGAGTACTTACTACGTACCAGGCACTGTTCTAAGCGAAATGCATATATTAACTCATTCTCCTGTTAAGTCAGTACTGGCACTATCTCCATTTAACAGATGAGGAAATTGAGGACAGAGGAGTTTAACAATTTTCCCAAGGTCACACAACTAGAATTTGAACCTAAACTGTCTGGCTCTAGTCTGTGTCCTCATGTTCACCTCCCTGAGGGGAGAGTGGAGCTGCCGTGCTGTGTGACAGGAAGGTGGTGGGCAGTGTGCCCTGCAGGAGTCCTTGAGAGGCACTGACTCCAGACACACATGTTTGTGAGGTGGGCCTGGCAATAGAAAGATGGGCAGCCAGAGGGTAGTTTGACCTTCTTCACAATTGTGCTCATATTATTTTGTCTTTCTCTACTTAGAAGCTGACCTTCTTACTTAGAAAAGTATAAGAATTCTTGTTGAAACCTAATTGCAGGGTTTCTGAAACATTCCGCAAAATTCTAGGGAGTCAACAAGATAAATATGCAAATGTATATTGTGGGAATTATTTGCTTTTTAACAATGCTTTCCAATCTCTGGGTGTTACTACCTGGATGAAAAATTTACAGTCGGAAATATTACTGTCCTTTCATACAGCATCATGTTTTACTAATCAGAAACATTCCAGTCAGTAGATGCAGGTCCTTCCCTTTCTCCTCCTCCTACTTCCAGCACAAGAGCATCCAAATGTGCGGGTGAGGCCTGCCGGGCTGCCAAGCTTCTGTGCTTGGCCCTGACCTACACCCAGGCTGGATTTATTTAATATGGGGAAATTTTAAATAATTTCAAAGGACTAAGGGAAGCACCATTGCATCTATTCCTCCCTGATGGAATTTAACGGATCTACCTATGACCAAGTTCCAAGCCTGAACTACAAAGCCTATTTTATTAAAGAAGCATGTGAATCACTGTCCTTGCTCTGTCTTCTTAGGTGTTTATTTCATTTTCAGACACTCCCCCACTGCTGAAGAACAAGAAGCCCGAGCTACAGGCTCACAGGTTCTTGGGCATCACCCCATGTTCCTCTTCATTGTTCAAACATCATTCTAGTATATTTCAAACCACACAAATAGTCAGATAGTGTTGTAAAATATCTCCCCCACAGAAATAAGTTTATCAGATGTCAGGTTTGGTTAGTGCCTAAGTGCTGAATATCTATGGAAGGATCCAACTGTTATGATTATTGTCAATATGTACTTATAGCCATTGAGAAACTCATAAGAATAACTTGCTGTGCATGATAATAGCAATAGAAAATATCAAAAAATGATAGCAAGAAATAGGATATTTAACTTTAAATTGCCCAGCAGCCCAGATTACTGAGGAAACTAGGATGATATTCCTGAAGGGCTTAAAGAAATCAGGCTAAAGGAGTTTAGAATTTCAACAAAAATGTACACCTACAATATAGGTCTAGCTACTCATGTTATCAGCTGCTTCACTGCCGTACATTTAGTCCATTAAATAGCTTATTGGGAAACTTTCTACTGAACCATGATTTAATTTTTTGCCTATATTGAGTTATTTGGAAAAAAACCTTTTACATAAGGCAAATAAATTCTTTTTACAAATTCTAGTGCAACATGTCAAAGAAAAATCATTAGCTAACTATTCCATTTGTTCATAGTACTTAGGGCAATATTTAGTAACTTGACCCTGGCAAGCTTTCAGCAATTAGTACATTTTCTTATTGCATAATTATGAGAGATGGGGCGGGTTGTTTATTTTGGTTTAAAAACTACTGTATAGAAAACCTGCAGGTCCTTAAAGCAGAGAGAGATCCTGAGCAAAGATGGCATGCACTTGGCAACCCTTGGTTTAAGAGGGAAATATTAAAATAAAGACTTCCAAGTAAGACAGGATATTTACAGACAAGACATATGCTGGCTGACTGGCTATGTTTAGAACAGCAGAAGAGCATTTAGATTTGTTTCCTGTGGAACTCTCTGGGACTGATGAGGTGATGTTTACACAAATGTTTGGATGAAGTCACTGGGATATTTTTACTAGATCCCCAGATATGTTACTAATCTTCTCTCTCTATCCCCTCTCCACCCCATTAGGTCAGTAGGACCATAGCATAGGCATGGTATTATTGCTCCCTGAAATCCTAATGCCTTTTTTTTTTTTTCAAAAAAGTCCTCCCAGTGGCTTTCCTCTCTTCGTACATACCTCCGACAATAACAAAGAAGACTTCTTACAGTTTTGTTAAATATGCCCACCAGTCTGCAAAGCAGCAAACTATTATTAAATGCATTCTCTTTTACTTAAAAGGTAATTAAGTTTAGGCTTGCCTTGAAGAGACTGTTCCATGATTTCTATCCTTTGCAAATATGCAAACTCTGCTTTTCATTCTATTTCTTCTCTCTTCTCTGCCACTTTTTTTTTTTTTTTTAATGTGGTACACGGGCCTCTCACTGTTGTGGCCTCTCCCGTTGCGGAGCACAGGCTCCGGACGCACAGGCTCAGCAGCCATGGCTCATGGGTCCAGCCACTCTGTGGCATGTGGGATCTTCCTGGACCGGGGAACGAACCCGTGTCCCCCACATCGGCAGGCGGACTCTCAACCACTGCGCCACCAGGGAAGCCCTTCTCTGCCACTTTTGTTCAGTCACATCGAATTATCAAAATTTTTGGTGATCCCTGTATCTCTTTCTATTCCTTATCATCAGGATTTACATTCATTGTAAATCTCAGAATGTGAATTTCTCTTGTACCAAAATTCTATATCTGTCACGGCACAGAACTACTTGTTTGTATCTAAATTATCAGAGTTTGATTATATTCCCTGTTAACCTCTTCCTGCATCCTTATTCTGCCTCATTATGTCTGCTTCTCTATTTTTTTTAATATTATTTAGAATTTTAATTCAGTCTTTCAACAACTTAGCACCTAAATAAATCAGCATACCAAAGAAAACAAAGTGGGGAGAGTGTGGGAGCAGTTTTCTAACCATAGCCACGTCTCTGTGAAGGATGAGAGCAAAGGCTCTAGAATAGAGTCCTACTCCAGCCCCATTCAGCAGGATGACCATGGGCAAGTTACTAACCTCAATCTTTTCAGCTGTAAAATGGTAATATTATAATGCCCACTTCATAGGGCTATTGTGAGGATTTAATGAGTTAAATTTATATAGCACAAGTGATATATAAAAAAGTGCTAAAATAAAGTTAACTAATACTGCAATTAAAAGCCATTCACAAAAAGAGTTTTGTTCTCTATATGTACTGTTACCTCGGTCTCATAGATGAACTAGGTAATGCTACATGGTGAAAGGATTTTCTTAAGGGTTCATGGAGACTTCTGGTAGACCCTAAGGTAAAACTAAGCTCTCAGGCCCTCTAACACCCATTATGACAGCCTCCGTAATTTTTATATAAAATGTCTGTACTCATTAGAAGGAAAGGCTTCCGTGAGCGAGGAGTTGAATTTTAAAATATAACATAAGTCAACTGTAAATTCCTCGCAACCCTATGGAACTCTTTATCTCTGCAGCATTTGACCACTCTCAAGTCTGTGAGCCTCTCTCCTTTGGATTTCCATGACAGCCTTCCTCTTCCCTTTCTGACTTCTCCTCTCAGTGCCCATCATCTTTCTTTGTCAGTCCCTCATATATTGGCCATTTTCTGGGTGCCATCCACTGTTTACTTCTCTTCTAATTCTATACACTTTAATTGAATAACCTCAATTACACCCTTGACTTCAACTACCTGTATTTCCAACTGAATACTGGGCTTCTTCATTTCTCCCACATTCAGCTCAAACCAAACATGCGTAAAGCTGTTCCTCCTCCTGTGCCCCCGCCTTTGGGAAGAGCATGGCTTTGCACCTAGTTTCTCAAATCACTGGGATTCACCATCGTCTCCTCTCTCTTCTTCACCCAATTAGATGCCAAATCCTCTAGCATCTACCCCTGTGGTAAGTCTGGTTTCCATATCCTTCTTTCTATACCTGTCATCATTCATTATTTCAGCTTTCATTAATTTTCATTTCTTATGTGATTAGTGTGACCACCGTTCCTCCAGTTTCATCACTTGCCATTTCCCACCGTCAAGTGTGATAAACTACCTGCAGTTCTGTGAACCCCCATTCTCTATTATTCCCTGACTTTCTACATACTGCTCCTTCTATCCTGAGATACCTTCTTCTCACCCCTCTGTAGGACTCATTTTAGGATTAACCTCTCAGTGGCTTTTATTGACTCTCCCTCTGCCATACAGTGTAGGTTTGGCATGCTGCCACAGGACTCCCACAGAACGTGAATTCCCTCTCAATGGCAACAGAATGCCTCCTGGCTTCTGGCAGAAGATGTAGTTTAAAATCATCTGCTCACCAAATCTTCGAAAATAAACTCATTTGTTAAAAAAAAGAAAAATGGTGGAGAACTGACCAGAGAATCTACATCTCACTCATTCCTCTAGACTACCAGCCAGTGTGTATGTACACAAACATACACAAATGAACATATCTGTAAATAGTTGTATATGCATATAAAATATCTGGAAGTATATAATCAAATCACAAACAATGGCTAGCACGGGGAGTAAGGACAGGGAAGAAGTAAGAGACTAACTTTTTACGCTGCTTAGATACTTTTATATGTTTTTTAAACAATAAACATAAATTACTTTTCTAATAAAGATCTTTAAATACAGTTATAAAAATAATATAGCAAGAACTATTACAGAGATTAATTACTAGGAAAGTTAGAAGAAAAATTGGAAAGGATCAGGAGTCACTTTTTTGATTGATTGTAAAATAACATAAAAATTCTTTTTTAAACCTTTAAGAAGATGACGATTGTGTTTCATTTTATAAAGGCCACAAAAATGATATTCACAAGAAAATCTGAATCAGAGGCTTAGTAGTTAAGCTTTGCCTTCTAGAGATCAGAGCAGTGATTTAGTAAGGAAATCATGCTTTCAGTGCCCAGTAAGCAAAACCATGTTCTGCTTGCCTTTCAAACATCTCTGCAATCAACTCAACCCACTTACTGCCATTCATCTACCTCAGGAACAAAAGATTTCATTTTACATATTGGCAAACCACCCCAGATTGTTGTTCCTCTAAAGTTTCCATATGTGAAGTTACAACCAATAAGAACCAGGCCAAGCAGGGGCAGATTCAAATGGCTTGAGCAAAACAGTATTATTCAGTAGTAGACTGGTGACACTCACCTTTCCTGTGGATAGAGACACAGTCCTATGACAAGGACAACTTTTAAAATCACCAGTAGAAGAGCAGCTCACTACTAAACATTACATACAAGATTAAAGAAACTGACTCTATAGTTTCTCAAGGGAAAGAAATATTCTTGCCTCTTCTTTTTCTTTAAAGCATCCCAATGGTACACATTAAATTCAGGTGCTTACCACTATACTAGGCCTTGCACAAAAGTCAACAGGTATCTGTTGAAATAATTTTTTAAATTTTCTCAAATATTCATTCAAAGGAATACATTAAGCAAACGTTTAGAAAATGAGAAGGATTTTATTGTATGCAGAATGGCTTATAGATATGTTTTTTCTTAACCTGGGTGATCTTCACACAGTCAGGTATATGTATAGAACCCTCCAGAAAAGTGGGGTTGCCTTGCAGTTATAACTCGTAAGGGCTCAACCATTGGCACTCCTAGAATCAGCTCGGTTCCATGATGAGAAGGCAGGTAGAGCCAATGTGAGATTATTAACAAGGCTTATTCTGTTAAGGATCAGGACGCATGCTCAAAGCAAGCACAGCCCTTTCCAATCTGTCACTTAGCTGTTTGTGTTAAAGAAGTCTCATGATCAGAGTCTTATCTCCATTCATGTCATGGATCCAAAGTTACTCAAAATGTATAGTCAGAAACACAGCAAACAAGACAAGCAGATATTCGTCCTTGGGCTTCGTATTTTTCCCTGCCATTATTAGTCAAGTGTATCACTCACGGTGAAGGTCTCACTGTAGAGAGATGACTCCAGGGCAACCATCAGCCATTGTGTAATCAATCAGTGCAGAGACGGAGAGTCTTAATTTCTGAGGGATTCTGAGTCATGGTCAATCTTGCCAGGTTTATTTCTAAGCAAGAATGTTTGCATTTGAAAAAAAACAAAGGGTCCTATGAACTTTTAATAATGGGGTGAAGTTTAAGAGCAGCTGGAAAGGATCATTTTAAAATTTATTTTTCTGCAGCCAATTAGGCAAATGTATTGTAAATCTGATTTTGGAAATGAATTAAGTGACTACTGTGTTTTAATACCAAAATACTGTAGTGGAATCACAGTAGACCTTAGCAAGGTGTGACCCACTACAATAATCATAGCAAACTAAGTAGCAGTTAAAAGCACCAGATTAGACATATACATAGCAACATGGATGACTCTTAAAAACACAGTACTTAATGAAAAAGAAAGAAAAGAAGCATTACATAACACGATAGTATCCATGCATACAATATACAACAAATTAAAAGATACCCATTAAAGACATTCGTATGGCTGCCTGGCAGGTGGAGGGAGGAAATAGAACAGGAGAGGAATATGGAGATAAAGGGACTAAACAAACAAATGAAAGAGAAGTCTTGCATAGACCAGTGACGATAATGTACCATCAACTATAATTAACTCAACTCTGCCACTGAGGTGCAAACTGGCATGAGGGGTGGAGGGCGGAGAGAACAGGCCTCATGAAAATATAGTCTAACATGTTAATTCTCATCCTTACTATCTGAAATTATAAATCCAGGGGCCATACCATTCTTTTTTTTTAATTTAATGAACAAATCAAAATTATTTTCAAAGAGGAGTACAATAAATACTTGATTATGAGGATGGTGCCAGTATATTCTTCTTCTTACGCACTGTAAGATGTCTTCCACGTACATCCCATTTTAACCTTATTCAGTTCACACTGTAGAGAAAACCCAAAAATTCTGAAGAAGAATCAAACTTACCTTCAAAGGCTTCATTTATGACTCCGCTGGGGTTTGTTTCTCCTCTGCATTGAGAAATACTATTTAAGGAAAAATTTCTGAATAACTGAAGCTGTTCTTGAATTTTATGGAAAGTAGGTCTTTGGTCAGGTTCTTGAGCCCAGCACTGGGCCATTAAATTCCACCTGGATATGTGGGTAAGGACACGAAGTAAATAGTGATTGGATATGACTAGGTACCCATTACTGATAACCCAGGTAAGTTCATTTCAGAAGGAAAAGAATTTGAGGTATTGCCAGTTTTCCATAATTAATATAACTGAACCAGAACAAAAGCTTTTGTTTCTTATATAATAGTGGCTGGCAGTATAACTACGTTTATTAGAAAACATCTTCCTTCTGAAAAGCTGACATTCAACAGTTATTAATCTAAATAAATAGATAGTAAATAGATGGTTGGAAAATGTTTACTGAACCCATTAGGAAACTAACAGCTATAAAAATTACTGAAGAAGCTGAGATTAAATTTTACATTCATACACTGATATCTGAAACAAAATCTAAGATTTACTCCAAGCCACACAGATATTTAGTGGCAGAACCAGGGGTAGAAATCAGATCCAATTCTAATGTTTTTACTCTTCCTTACACTGCCAGGTTCATTAAGAGACTCAGTTCTCCTAGACATAGATAGCTGGTTGAACATTCTCTTTTCCTTAATGGTTGTCTAAGAAATGTCTGTGCAGAACTCTTGACTAATGTTCATTCATTCATTCAGCAGATCTGTTGGACACTTACTATATATGAGCAGTATATCAAGAGCAAGAGATGTGGCAGTGTCACTCCTGTCCTCATACGATATATATAGCAAACGTAAGAGGGAGACAAAATTTATCCACTACAACTCATAGGAGCAGGGGGAAAATGTAGCTCTTTTATAGTTCTCTAACTAATTCTCAAAGCCCCACCTAGTAGAAGAAAATTAGTACAATGCCATTTATAACCTAGCCCATTCCAATATTTTAAACCACCCTTTTTAGGTAATCCTCAGTCTTTTATGGATAATAACTCAGTCTCTCTTATCTTTAGGCTATTCCTACTCCCTCTGTCTTCCTCTCCAAGGTGGCATCAGGATTTATGTTGGGTGAAAGTCTTTTGTGAGTTGTACTGGCACAGTGAAGGATCCTTTGGACCCCACTGTGCCCTCCTTCTCTAGTCTCAGAATGGAATGATGAGGAATTCCATAAGGAGTGACTGGTCTGGTCCATCCTGCAGGCATCGGCTGCTCTCTGCAGTCTATGATCCCTTTAACCTGTTCTTTTGGCCCTTCTCCCTGAACTGGCCCCCCCTTTTCTCTCTCTAGCTGCAGGCCTCTGAGACGGCATCATGTCCCATATCTACTGACAAGGCCCAGGAAATCCCTTCCTGTTTCTGCTGCATGCCCGAAGATGCTCCTCGGCTGAATCTCCAGC
This sequence comes from Grampus griseus, assembly GCF_964374135.1. NCBI lineage: Eukaryota > Metazoa > Chordata > Mammalia > Artiodactyla > Delphinidae > Grampus > Grampus griseus. Next base: position 46,039,819 of record NC_139007.1, read on the forward strand.
CTTCAACAAAATGTTCACTCTACACAGGAAACAAAGGAGGCTTAGAAGGGCAAGCTACATGTTCCCTGTCTGGACATGCCATCCTACCCTGTTCATGATGCTGGGTGTCCATGTCAATGTGGGGGATCCCCTGCTCAGTGATCTCCTTGCCATCCTGCCAAATTGGGAGGAGTGGGCAGTTGCTCCCTGTGCTTAGTGTCACCCGCACCTAATCTAACTGAGGCCTACAGAGGTTTCGAGACCTAAATATCCAACATCTTCATCCTCCTACCTCTGTCTGTTAAGGTCTCTTCTTCCTACACTTGCCCGGGGCTTAGAAGGAGTTGAGTTTCTCTTCAATTCCTCTTTTTTTATTAGACTATCCTTATATAGAATTATAGGTTTAGTTGCTCACACCTGGCATTTAGCAAGCTAACAAGGAGTTAAAGGAGTCTGTTGGGTGGGCTAAAAGTTTCGTTTGTTTTTCTCTGTAAGGTGGCTCTAGTAGCACTTAGTTGTCTTTAACTTCATTCAAAACAATTTTGTTAGATTGTATGTGACAGCTGTCACGTCAGCGCACATTATAAAAAAACTTATCAAAATTGGTGTAGCCATTTCAATATTGAAGGTGGAAGGAAAAAAAGCAACATTTTCAGCATATTATGCGTTATTATTTCAAGAAAGGTAAAAATGCAACCGAAACGCAAAAAAAGACTTGTGCAATGTATGAAGAAGGTGCTGTGACTGATCGAATGTGTCCAAAGTGCTTTGTGAAGTTTCGTGCTGGAGATTTCTCGCTGGAGGATGCTTCCAGGGTCGGGTAGACCAGTTGAAGTTGATAGTTATCGAATCGAGACATTAATTGAGAATAGTCGACGTTATACCACACGGGAGATAGCTGACATACTCAAAATGTCCAAATCAAGTGCTGAAAATCATTTGCCACAGCTTGGTTATGTTAATCGCTTTTATGTTTGGGTTCCACGTAAGTTAAGCAAGAAAAACCTTCTTGAGGGTGTTTCCTCATGCGATTCTCTCCTTAAACGTAACAAAAACATTCCGGTTTTAAAACAAATTGTGATGGGTGATGAAAAGTGGATACTGTACAATAACGTGGAATGGAAGAGATCGTGGGGCAAGCGAAATAAACCACCACCAACCACACCAAAGGCCGGTCTTCAAAGAAGGTTATGTATATATGGTGGGATTGGAAGGGAATCCTGTATTAAGAACTCCTTCCGGAAAACCAAACGATTAATTCCAACAAGTACTGCTACCAGTTAGACCAGCTTGAAAGCAGCACTCGACGAAAAGCGTCCAGAATTAGTCAACAGAAAATGCATAATCTTCCATCAGGTTAACGAAAGAGCGCATGTTTCTTTGATGACCAGGCAAAAACTGTTACAGCTTGGCTGGGAAGTTCTGATTCATCTGCCGTATTCACCAGACATTGTGCCTTCAGATTTCCATTTATTTTGGTCTTTACAAAATTCTCTTAATGGAAAATATTTCAATTCCCTGGAAGACTGTAAAAGACACCTGGAACAGTTCTTTGCTCAAAAAGATAAGTTTTGGGAAGATAGAATTATTAAGTTGCCTGAAAAATGGCAGAAGGTAGTGGAATAAGAAGGTGAATACAGTGTTCAATAAAGTTCTTGGTAAAAATGAAAAATGTGTCTGTTATTTTTACTTAAAAATCAAAGACACTTTTTAGCCAGCCCAACAGATAACCCTCTCTCTCCTCCAAGCTTCATTTCCAAGTCTACTGACTCACTAAAAAGGTCAAGTACCTGTTCTCTTTTTTACTTTCTGGATCTAGAAGGCCGATTGGGGGCAGAGAGAGAAAGACTGCTAAAGAAACATAAACTGGGAAGTATTTAAAAATATTAGTACTACCATATCAACAGATAAATATACAATTACAGATTATAAGTTCTAAAAAAAAGTACTAAAGAAAACAGATGTGAGCTCTAATAAGAGATGGAACATTTTTGGCAAATTGCTTATAGAAGGACCCTCTGCAGAGGCGATGTTTAAGCCAATGAACTCTGTAGGAAAATAAGATGCTAGTCATGGGGACTGGGTGGGGATGGAAGTCAGGGAACACACTAGAAGAGGCAAAAGCATGTGTAAATTCCTAAATTGGGAAAGAGCTTGGCACATTTTAGAATATGAAGGAAAGCCAGTGTGGCTGTAGAGCAGTCATTGAGGGGGAGAGTATAAAAGATGAGGTCAGAGAGGTGAGGATCACACAGATCAAGGGCCAGGCTAGGTGCTGGATTTTATGGCACTGCAATGGAAGCTGTCCAAGGTTTTTAAGTGGGCATGACCTTTACATCTTTAAAGGATGACTCTAGTTGATATATGTGGAGAATTGATGGTAGAGGGGCAAGTTGGAAGCAAGGAAGTTGTGTTTTTTTTTAACATCTTTATTGGGGTATAATTGCTTTACAATGGTGTGTTAGTTGCTACTGTATAACAAAGTGCATCAGCTATACAGATACACATATCCCCACATCTCTTCCCTCTTGCGTCTCCCTTCCACCCTCCCTATCCCACCCCTCTAGGTGGTCACAAAGCACTGAGCTGATCTCCGTGTGCTATATGGCTGCTTCCCACTAGCTATCTATTTCACATTTGGTAGTGAATATATGTCCAGTAAGCTGGGACGAAGCGAAGGAAGTTATTGAAGACTAGGTGAGAGATAATGGTGTTAGACTAAGACAATGACAGTGGAGCGGGAGTAAGAAAATATTCAGTTGCTAGGTGACAATGACGCAGAAATCATCATAGGCATTGTATTTAAAATAGCTGTATCTGTATATGGCATGCAGACTCCACTTCCATCTCTTTCATTCTTGCAAGCACCTCAGGTCAGAGTTAATACTCAATATCAGAGTATCATGGAGAAACCTAATATTGGTCTGTTTTTCAGTATTGATCTGATGACTTTTCATATATATTACAAGGAATTTACATTCTGGATATGGAGTGCCAAACTTGGCTTTATTTTTTAAAGATTAGAATCATCGCTAAGAACCTAATCTTTTACATATTTCTTTATAATCTGTGACATTTAGAAACAGGGATGACAGAGAACTCAGTGAAAGACAATTCGACTCTGAAATAACATCGTGTAACTGATATTCGATCATGGAGTTTAAACCAGTAGTTAAAGTAGAATCTTGATGGGAATCTTAGGGTTGTCCTAAGAGGTGAGAGGAGAAAGTGAAGTGTAACTTGCCACAGGGAGCCTATCCCTTCTAAAAAGAAAGTTGCGATTCTGAGATACTGCCAGAGGATACATTGAATCTCTCAAGACTTGTCATATTTCAATTATGAAGTTTCTAGTTTATTTATTTATATCCCACCTCATTCTACAAAGTATTCAAGACACTTAATGGAGATGATTTAGTGAGAAGGAAGGAGCGAGAGGAGGACGGAGGGAGAGGGGAGAGAAGCCATCCATACAGTCGCCCCTTTGCCACTCTGTACTTCACCCACTCACACTCCCCTCCAAAAGTTTAATCTGTGCAAGTTATTTAATCAGATATTCCTAATTTTCATCTATGGAGGCTTTAATTTACATTGAGTCCATCATTACTCTTAACTCTCTGATGGCAAAAACAATTGACCTGATGGTATTTAAAACCTTTCTCTCCCACTATCCAGGGCCAAATGAGCACTGGATTGCCCTAGATTAAGAAAAGAGGAGCTCTATAAAGCAGTAGTCATTTAAAAGTAAAGAGTAAAACTTGTGCTCTTAAACAGCATTAAGCTGACAATGGAATAAATGACTAGGCTTTTAAAATTTTATCAATCCTGAAAAATGCATATCTTTCAGGTAAATTAACAACAGCTGTATCTTTGGCATAGGGGTCTTTCCTTACAAATACATACTTGTCACAATTCAGTATCATGCATTAAATACTTGTACCAAGTTATAGTTACAAATATTCAAGCATATTAGTCTAAATAAACTGACAGCTCCTTCACTTTTATTAAAATTTACCTGGGCTGGTTGTTCTACCTCTAAACAGATACTCACACACTATACTTGAAATGTCTCATTTAGCTAAGTGTTCCGGTTCAAATTCTTCCACTCACTATGCCAACCCCTTTACTCCTCTTTGCTTCAGTTTTTTCCACGATAGCACAACCTCATTAACCATGTTCATTAATAGTCTCTATGAGTAAAATCCTTGGATTCGTAAGGCAATTGAAATTCAACAGTTGAAAACTCCATGGCATCTTTCAGTATTAAGGGGATGAGTTTCTATAAGTATTTAAGCACAGCACGTAAAATACAGATTTTAAAATACCCAATCCCGGAAAGACCCAGTTGGCATCAATTAGCGTCTAGGTATACGTATTCTTAAGGGGTAAAAATAAGGTGGTGAGCCTCCATGTTCTCTCATTGTCGCCTCCGTCATTTGAGAGACTCTCCAGTAATTTCAGTTGCCCCCGTGAAACCTGTGAAAGAGCTCTCTCACTTGATGTAGATTGCCCTTTGATCCCGTTTATTCTTGAGAGTGCTATGGTTGTTGTGCAAACTAAAAGCTGAAGAGAATGCTGAGGGCTGGGCTTTGCACCGTACATCCCAGGCTATGGAAGGAAGGGCAGGAATGCTCTGAACTCTCACATTCCATTAATAGCTAGCCATCTATGGACTCACCTGACCCAGAGAGCATCCAGGTGCTGAGTATTTAAGCAGTGAATAGAAGGTGCAGCCTGGCTCAGCACAGACTTTCAACCCTCTAAGCTGGGCCTATGATCTCCGAGAACTGCTTCAAATAAAAATCAGTTCCCTCTGTACTCTAAGGAGAGTAGTTAATCTTTATCGTGACAACTTAAGGCCGTGGACAGATTGAATGGCATCGCTGAGAGCTCCGTTTCCTTAGCACAGCTTGTCTTCCTGGTTGGCCATGGGTCGTTAACCCTTCCTAGGGATCTGGAGCATGCAGCCCTTAGAGGGCTTGGAGCATTTTTCACTTTTTAATTACTGATGTTCAAATGAACTTCAAAATCAGCAACAGAAATTTTAGCTTCAAGGAAACTATATTTTTAGAAAATTAGAGCAATAATGTATCCAACTGAATAATTATTCAAGGTAAAATTATATAGAATATTATCTTTTTCCACTTATAATCAGGAATATTTTTCTAGAACTTTTCTAGCACTCCTTCTTTCTCCTCCTTCTAATTGAATTTTTGGATACCTTTGGATAGAGCAAAGTTCAACATACCCGCATTTTTCTTCTCCACAATAGGGCAGTTAATTATCCACCTCCCTCTTCCCCAAACAAAATAAATGAACACATAAGTCAAAACGTATAATTCAGTGACTGATTCCTAGAGTGCCTATCCAAAAAAAGAGCCTAATTATGATGAGGTACATTACCCTCTAGAGGGGAAGATATGCCAAATAGAATTCTAACAGCACAAGGAAAATTTCGTGCAACTGAAATTTGGGAGAAATTTTCTGAGTGGTCAATAGATGTGTAAGAGATGCAAAACAGTGATTAGTTTGCTAACTATTTAATTAAAATGTATTTTATACCTAGGTATGCTGGGTTTTTTTCCTCAAGCCCTAGACTAAAGTTTTTCAAATTTTGTATAACTTTCTTAGTCCTAACTTCTAGAAGTTTTCCCATCTGCCCCAAAAGGATCATGAGTCATACTTTTAGACACTGCCACCAAACTTGTTCAGGTATGTGTATAACTGATCCTCTGTAAATATCCCAGAGGCTATAAGAGCTAAACAGAAACAGACAGTGATTCCAATCTTCTTCTAGCTGGAAGATTTAAATAATACAAAAACATTCACCCATAGAACATCCAGCCAAGGTGCCCAGATCTTAATCATCTTTGGCTCTAGTCTGAATAATCCTCTAAATAACGCAGCATAGGCAAGGCAGTGCAATCATGGTGTGTATCCGCATACTGCTAATTCCTTTTGCACTTGTCTGTACCACGCAGTTTAGCACTTTATTACATGTTGGCTTGTTATCCAGCTGCTCCATGTGTGTGTCTTTTCTTTCAAAATACATTCAGAGATGCTGAAGAAGCATGGCTTCGGTTTAAACACCTCTGTATTCCATACAGTCCTTAGCATGGTGTAGTGCACACAACAGAGGAGTTTATACTTGTTGATTATATGTTCTTTGAGAAATTTCTTGGGTAAAACACCTCTTAGAAAAAGTGTCAAGACTTGATATTTCTGCCAAGGTTGTTCACAAGAAGGTAGATTAGTACCCAGCAAAATTACTTGGCTTGTTTTTCCTTTATAATTAGATCAAAATCACCTACTGTTCCAAAGATCACAAATCTATTAGAATTCAATAGTTGCCAGGATCAATTTGATAAAGTCACTAATACTTATGTAGCCACTTCGTGTGAAGTTCATAAATAGATAAAAACCTATATAATTTTTAGCAGTACTATATCCCAATATCAGCTTTATCAACAAAAGCAATCCAACTTTTAAACAATATATTCCTAGTTAATAGAACCTTTTAATATGCAGGTTAAGATGTTAGTCAAATTAGATCTTCCAAAATGAAATGAGTATATATGTGAATACACACACACACACGCACACACGCACACATATACACAAAGAGCTTTTATTTATTTATTAGAATTCTCTTAACCTAGAGTATAAACATATTCTGCTGTTCTAGATTTTGCTTCTGAAATGAAATATCATGTATATATATAAATAAAAAGCCATGAAACCAAAAATACATGAAACCATCATGTATTTAGTAAATTAAGTGCCACAATAATTTACATTTTACATAAGATATACAAATATATAGATTCAGTTTTTATTTAAAAATACCATACCAATGAGGCACGTGATTGCCTGTGCACATGTTTTTGTTCTTGGGTACTTATGGAACATGATTAACTTACAGATCATCGGGACAATTTCTCGGTGGCTCCAGTCTCCCTCCTGTTTGCACATAGCTTAAAACATCAAGGTTAGAATGAGCTGGATAAGGCTGATGACCAAGAGTTAAAATTTCCCAAATCAAAATTCCAAAAGACCTAAATATATTAAAGAGTTTGCTTTAATTATACATATTAGAAACATCATGTTTACAGTAGTTTTTCCAACATAATTATTCCTGGGGCTATCAGAGTCTACTTTGTGATTGGCATTTTTGGCCCCATAAAAGGCAAATGGGAGACTTAAAAGCAAGTTGACCTCAAGAAAAAGAGAACAAGCAACTGCATACTAGCAACACTTCAAAGGTGATAGGAAGGCTTAGTGGGGGCGCACACACACACACACACACACACACACACACGCACACTGTGCTCCTCTTCCCTGGCTGAATCTGCACTGCGGACCTCCATTACCTATGACTTCCATAGCTTCATTATGCAAACACACTAGGGGTGAGCAAGAAAGCATTTCACCTTTCTTCCTGAGTTTGAGTGCTAGTAAATGTGGAGAGGGAAGGCATGAATATAAACTGACAACACTGAAGACCGACTTTATTTCATCCCCAGTTTTGCAGAGGTCCAGTCCAGCTTAAAAGTTATTGGATGAATCTTTACATTTTGAGCAGCTCTAATCAAAAGTTTGGGGTCAACAAGCAGAAATGAGGGGTTCTATTCAAATAATAAAGAGCTCTCCAAACCTCCCTCATGTCCTAATCGTTCTGAGATCCATGATTTAAATTTTGTGTATAAATTAATGACCAAACATCCCAAAATAGTAGGCATTTGGACACATACTTGGACATTAATTCATAGGCACCAATTCCTATTAGTCATGGCCTCTGCACTTGTGGAGAGTAGTGAGCTATCTGAAATAAATGGATCTATTCCACACACACCAGTAAGGTAACGGATCAAAACTAATTGGAGGGAGAGGTATAAACTGTTGAGACCCAAGAATAGCCCTTCCTTGCCCACCAGCTTTCACTTTAGCTTGAGGCAAATCACTTAACCTCTGTGGTCTTATGTTTTCTCACGTAAAAAACAAGACTAGATGACCTTTTAAGATCCCTTCTGGCTCGGGCATTGGATGGTTCTGCCCACGTTTCTCTGTGTCCTGTTAAGCTCACCATACATCAGACTGAGTAGTGAAGATTCCATCCATCAAACTTTCTGGAGCCATCCACCGAACAGGGAGCAGGCCTTCTCCTCTCTTTCTATAGTAATCATTTTTATAGATGTCCCTCGCGAGTCCAAAGTCCCCAATCTTCACTATCCGTGATGGACTAGTGTAGTCTTTTACAGAGACAAGGCAATTCCGAGCTGCTAGATCCCTATGGCAGAAGCTATACTTTAATAATAATACTACTAATAATAAAATTCCAGAGATCAGACAAGTAACACTAGGAGGTCTGTAGAGAAGAGAGATTTTAACAGAAACTATTGCTATTTTGAAGGAATGAAAATGTTAATTATCTTGTATATTCTACCCAAACTACAGGTGATTATTGTGCCAATCTTCATAAGAACTCTTTATCCAGAATGTCACTGTACCTGTGAATGAAGTGCATCTGCTCCAAGTAGACACAGCCTTTTGAAATGTCTACACAAAGGTCTACAAGGTCAACCAAGGTGAGTAAAGGACCGTGAAACTGTAAGAAATAAAAGAAAAATTACAGGCACTTTTCCAGTTTGCACAAAATATATATGTATATTTTTGGCCACATATATTTGCATGTACACACACATATATATGACATTTTAAAGGAATTTTTAGTTATGGTAAAAGAATTCCAACAAAGAGGAAAAGAACTACATTTATATGCTTTCTACCAAAATATACATAAATAAGACTCTCTTTAGTAAGCAGAAGCAATATAGAATCTTTATTGGCAAGATCTCAGGGTGTTAGATCAAACAGACTAGTTTAAACCTAGTTCTGCTACTTACGAGCTGTGTGAACTTGCTCACATTGCTTAATTCACTAAGCAATTTTCTCATATGTAAAATGGGAACAATAATACTAACTGTGTCAGATCTGAGATAAGCTATGTAATCTAGCTGGGACATAACAGGCACTTAATAAATAGTAGCTATTCTCATTAGCAGTAATGATGATAGTTTAATCAGTTTAATTATTGGCCCAATGTCACGCTATAATGTCAGTCATGACAATGGGCTTGTTCTCCATATGGGCCCCATAGAAATTGTTAGCAATACTCTATTTCAAGGTCACAGATTACTCCTCTCATCTAAGAGAGCCAGCACAAATATACAGTTGAGCCTGTACTGGCTGCGATGATTTCTACATGAACAAAGCCAGTTGAAGTTTTTATTAGTACCATATGGAAAAAATTCAAAGTTCCTTCCTGGAGGCTCTATTCATATACTGTCTGTCCCTTACCATTTCCCTGCAATTACCCTGTTTCAAGCCTTTATCATCCCTGTCTGATGCTTCCCAAACTTCCCATGTCTCCAGCCTCCTGTGTTTTAATTAGCTCACTTTGTTGTGACCCACTGCCTGTAGAGTCTATTACAGATTCCTGAGCACAGCCTCCATGGCAGCCCCAGGCTGCACCAGCCTCTCTTTACATCCATTTATTTTCCATAGATTCTCCTCTCACAATCTGTGCTTTGGTCACACTGGGCCATTTGCAGTTCCTTATACCTGCTCTGCATTTCTCAACCTCTCTTCATTATTCCTTCTATCATTCCTGGAATGCCCTCCGTATTCTTGATTTCCATCCACATCCTTCAATGAGCATCTCAAAGGATTCACAACCTTGAAATCCCTTGATTCCTCATAGACGGGTGCTCTTAAATGCTGTTCCCTCTGACTCCCCTGACAAGCTCATGTCTTGTCCCAAAAAGTAGGAAGAATCCTGAATTCTGGGACTCAACATTGCCATGGTCCCACTCAACCACACCTATGTCTTAAAACTAAACTCAGTCTTACTCCCAAGAATCAATCCCTTGCAGCCCTGTTCAGGTCCACTAGATGTGCGTCTCCCAGCCTTGTGTCTGAGTCCCTGCCTTGTGTCTCAGCTGGTTCATTGGTTCCTCTGTGAATGGAATCCTGCTTTGCCCTTGGCAAAACCTACTCTACTCTTGAAGACATTCTTCGCAGAGAATCCTACTCCTGCACTTCAGTCTGGTGGCTAGTGCCCTGTTCCTTGCTGACAGATTTTCAAATGCTGCCTGCCTGTTTGAATCTCTAATTGTAACTTGCTCCTAATAGCCCCTGTGACAACCTATTGGAACATTTCATTACCCCATGTCGGGCCTCCTTAACCCCAGATGCTGTCCTCGGCTACCACCTGTCTTCTCTTGCCAAACCCTCCAGACATATTGAACCTCCATCTCTGTCCATCCCTAGTCAAAGCCTTTTATATAACTCATATCAGTGTAGTTTCAGAAAGTGTTCTATCTCGCACCTTGGTTGTGTCCCAAACAGAAGACCTCCTCCGTGAAGCCTTCTCTCATCTCCCCAGTTGGAAATCATCTCTCTCTCCTCTGTGCTTCAGCAGTGTATTCTCTACTCCATTCTAATGGGCCTTCCCTCTTTCTACCTTAAATGATTCATTCATATGTGACTTACCCACCCTACCACGTGGCAGGGCCCTTGAAAGCAAGAGCCACATCCTCCACTGTCGTAAAATAAATACCCGGCAAAAATTTCATGAAGTGAATTGTGTCTGGCTGTGTAGTTGTATTATTTTGATAGATAGGGTTTTTTGTTCCCTTTTTCTATCTTACTACAATCTTAGAATATCAAAGCTAAAAGAAGCCGAAAAAGTTTTGGATTCAGTGTTCCATTTTACGATGCAGAAACTGAGTCCTAAAAATGAAGGACCAGACTAAGGTTTATAAACCCAGTTGCAGTCAATCCTTATGCATTCAACCCAACAAAACAGTCTCAGAGTGGGGATGGGGAGAAGGGTGCTTGTAGCACTCTCTGTGGAGAGGCGGCTGGCCCCGTGTGACCTTAGACTGATGGGGGCGTAGAGCCCGTGGCCCTCCGCTGTGGACCCCGCACCTTGATTCTGGCACTCAGCACCTAAGGGCACCCTGTCCGATAAGGTCAGGGCAAGAGAGACAATCATGGACGCTGCCTTGGTAGCCAGCAGGAAAGGCAGTGGAAGAACTGAAGTGCACTTGAGAACCAGTCGTCAGAACCACTAGGACACTGGCTGAATAAGAGTAGTTTGGGAAAAGCAGCTCTGTGAGTTCTTTTAGTCCACCTTCATTGTCTCTTCTCTCGCCCACAAAAAACTAAAAAAAAAATCTACAGAGGCACTTTCTTGTTAAAGATGAGGAATTGAATTTATGCATTTTAGTTTTATTCTCTCCCCAAACCTTACTAAAATGACATTATAGAGGAAATGTTGTGATCTCAAGAGGATAAACAGATCAGGAGAATAGATAGAGCGCAAGGAAACATTTTTGGAGGAAGGAAAGCAGGTGGAGGTGTGGTCATTTAGCAGAGCCAAGAGAGATGAAAGCTGGCTGCCTGCAGAGGGAGAAGACAAGAATTAAGTGATGTTTTTCACTATAGAACCCCATAAACCCTCTGGAATTCGAGGTAGCAAGTATCTCTGAATGCAGGGTTGAGGGGCAGGACTGAAAGCAAGGTGAATATTTAAAAGTTTGTTTTAAGAGTTAAGTAGACCCTAGATCCCCACCCCACAGCAGCAGCAGGCTTTCCTCTGCTAAACCCACACACACACATACACACACACACACACACACACACACACAGAACCAGAGCAACTCCAAGTTCAAAGATACCAGTCATACTAAGGCACTGTGCTAAAAATGGAGAAGGGAATTAAATGAGAATCCTCATCCTGAGCCTTGAGACCTCCAGCCCTCCTCCCCGACTCGACTCCCTGACTGAGGCTCAGGCGTTTATTGCCCAGGCAGGAGACCAGCAGATTCCTCTCTGGGGAAACTGGCATATGCCAGGGAAGACATCCAGGTGCTGTCATCAGGCGACCCCAGCGGAACATCAGGGTCCCCCCTGACAACCAAAAGGAAGCTGCCACAGACATAGGCTCCAATTCTTAGGTCTCCCTATTAAATATGAAGACCAGTCACAAATTACAAAACATTTGAGAAAAGCTTCTCATATTACAAACAGATCCCAGAACAATGAGGCAAAAAGGAAGTCAAGACAATGCAGGAAGCAAATTAACACTTAAAAAAAACTATGATTAGTATCCTAGGAAAGATAAAAGAAGACTTTGCATGTATGGAAAAATCAGAATACTATTTTAAGAGGCAGTCAAAATATAAGAATGAGTCTATGGAAAATTAAATTTTTAAATTCTATTAAAAAATTAAGGAAATATACCAGAATTGAGAGCAAAAATACAAAGAGTAGAAAATAAGAGAAAACAGCTAATAAAAGAAAAGGATACAACGAAGGTGACCATTATCCAACTACTAGGATTCCTAGAACAAGGAAATAAAGGGAGCAAAGAGTTTTCTTTATTACCAAAGAAATAATATTAAAAAATCCCAGAACTAAAAGGGATGATTTTCCAAGCTGAGTGTCCAGATGAGTAAAATGTACCACAGATAAGAAGCAGTTCCTGGGACTTCCCTGTGGTGGTGCAGTGGTTAAGAATCTGCCTGCAAATGCAGAGGACACGGGTTTGAGCCCTGATCCAGGAAGATCCCACATGCACAGAGCAACTAAGCCCGTGTGCCACAACTACTGAGCCTGCACTCTAGAGCCTGCAAGCCACAATTACTGAGCCCACACGCCACAACTACTGAAGCCCGCGTGCCTAGCACCTGTGCTCCGCAGCAAAGAGAAGCCACTGCAATGAGAAGCCTGCACACTGCAATGAAGAGTAGCCCCAGCTTGCAGCAACTAGAGAAAGCCTGCACGCAGCAACAAAGACCCAACGCAGCTAAAACTAAATAAATAAATTTATAAGGAAAAGAAAAAAAAAGAAGTTCCTAAAATTTTCCAAAGAGAGGACAAAAAGCAAGTCACTGATCATATGTCCAGGAATCAGAATGGCATAAAACATTTTAAAGGCAATTGTAGAAGCTAGAAAACAAAGATGCAGGAATTTTATTTTTGAGGACAAGGGATTTTCAACCTAGAATCCAGCCAAATTATTAATCAAGTGTGGGGCGGGAGGGAAGAACAGTTCCTCAAAATGAAAAAAAAAAAGATTTTTGCCTTGCATGCTTTCTCTTTTCTAAAACAGAACAAAGAAGCCATGGAATTGAGGAAATAAAGGTCCAACATGGAAATTACCAAGGTACATGTGAAGGAAACCCCTAGGGTAACAGCTCTGTAGAGACCAGAGGACAATCGCCTGTATCAACTCTAGGAGAGAAGTGTCCAGGAAAAATACAGTGAGGAGCTGGATTATCTCATATATATACCCATATTGTGAGAAGGGTTACAATTCTGTCAGAGTTTAGGAATATAGAAACCTAAACGAGTGGGGGGGGCATTTATTAAACTACTCAAGAGAAGAACCACAATCATAGTATTTGAGTAACTTAGCAAATAATAATTAAATAGACATAGTAACATAAACTTGCAATATTGATTCATCTGCAAATTGGGGTAACTGTCAGAGGATGGGGAAAGCAGAGTTTTTCTGCATGTAGAGCTGGTGGGGTCAGGCTGGTACATGACTAAGAGCTTAAATCCTTGCCTCTTGCAGTAGGCAGTCAATAGATCTCCCCCAAGGTTGAAAACTCACTTATACTGCAGCAGTATAAGCAGAGCGTTTAGGAAAGTGGAGGTAAACACCAGAAGGAATGAGCAGAGGCCTGGGATGTGGGGATGAGATAGAGCACAGGACTTCTGTTTTTCACCATAAACCTTGTCATATGTTTCAGTTTTTTAACTATATAATGTATACTTCAATAGAAATAGAAATAAATAGAAATAGAAATTTATTTCAATAGAAATAAAACCTGTAATTTTAAAAACTACACACTTAAATTTTCGTTACTTGTTTTGTCTCAGGTGTTTCTCACCTGAGACCTAAAAGCAGGTTCCCACAGGTGCTGAGACCCCCGGCCCTCATTCCCCACACGTGCCACAGTATTTACACCATCCACTGTGCTGGATGCTGCTCTAGGCACTGCAGACATGGAGAGGATGGATCGGGGCTGCATTTTGTTAGCAGGACCCTAGAGTGGACGGGACCTATTAGCATGGTTGTAGGAAAAGAAAAGTAAGGAACTAGATGGATGGCATGAAGGAGGATGCATGAAATCAAGAGCTCTGTTTTGGCCAAAGTTTGAGACGCCTGTGAAAATCCACACAGAAAAGTCAGCTGGGAGAGATGTAAGACTAAGGGCTGGAAATTTCAATTTGGGACAGAAAGGCAGATAGATTAAGTACAGAGAAACTCCACACATTCTCTGTTCTTTAGAAACCATGATTCTGGCAGGGAGGGACCTATTTTTCCATTAGATACTAAGAGCAGGCTCAGATAGCCAGAAAGTGCGAGACATTAGCCCAGGGTTCTAGTTTGACTAATCCAACATGAAGGAAATATAAGAATTTTTTTGACAGAAGTCTTCTAAGTTTCTACCATCAGCCCAAACTGCAGCCTATTGAATTTAAAGGAAAGTAAGACGAACTTATAGGTCATCTGCATTACATAACCAATACTGTGGACCCCATTTCCTACCGATGTCATCCGGGCTTTACGCAAATAGGTAAGAAGGTCTCCTCCTTCCATCAGTTCCAGGATGATGTACTGGGGCTCATTCAGCAGACAAACTCCAAGCTGCTTCAGAATGTTGGGATGATTAAACTTACTAGAAGGCGAAAAGAGACAGGCAGGATAACATGACAACGACAAAAATCTAGTGAGGATCTTTATGGAACAGAACAATTCTTTATTTCTGCTTTCCTTCAAAACCCTGATTTTTTTTTTCCTCTTAATAAATGAAAGCCTCCTTTTCCAAGAACCCGGCTGCATGCCTGCCTTACAGAGGTAATATTGCAACCCCTAGTGGCCAAGGCATGTGGATAGAACAGAGGGAGTTTTAGAAGAAGTTATATTTATATTAAGCATTTTATGTTCTGGAAAAGAAAGTAATTTTAACTAATGTCCTTCTTTGAAAAATATTTTAGAACATCATGTTTTTGGTCATGACAAGTATGAAATACTCTCTCCCTTTCAGAGAAACAATTCAGACACTCAGGTTTGGCTACAAATGTTTGCTCAAGAGGTCAAAGCAAATAAGCCCCAATCTAACAATCAGAACCCACAACTTGGGACCTGATCAACCACTGCCTCAGGGTGTATTAAGATGTATTTGAGTAGTTTTCATGACCATCAACTAATTCTAACCTTGAAGACAAGTTTACCAAGACCAGGGATATTCTCATTGACATCACTGTACTTAAGAGAACTCTCCCTTACTTGGTCTACTTGACCCATTATCACACATTTAGAAGAACATAAGCATATTTAAAGCTGAACAGCTTCAGAAATCCCTTGCAAGACATGCTTCTTATTGAAGGTAAAAGAAAGGACTGCCTGAGGACTGCTTGTGACCAGGCTCAGAAGACTGGGTTCTATAGAATACTTGTCACTCCAGACATATTTCCTTTTAAACTTCAGCCATGTTTATTTTGGGCATGATCTGTTATGTCAGGTCATTTTGAATGTTAAAAATCCACCAATCAGGTGTAAGAGCTTCCTACCCATACCAAGGGAAAATTATTTTAGAGCTGCCCTGATACCTCATCAGGTGTGCCTCCTTCAGGAATTCAATCTTCTCCTGGTCTGTGGAGCCCTTCTTCAAAGTCTGTGCAATGTAAAAACAAGCCAGGAATCAGTATAGCAGACATTTCCGTGAGCTCAGTGGGTTAATGGAGACAGTCTTTGTTTTGTTTTGTAATATGCACCCTTATCATAAAAAACTGTGTTCTCCAATTCTCCAGCCTCCCTTGTAAACAGGGCTGGTCATATGACTCAGTACTCATCAAAGAGATGTAAGGGGGAAACTGCTGAGGGGGAGAGAGGCTTGTGCAGAACTTTTACTTTCCTGAACATATACATCTAACACTATCCTTCCCCCTCTCCATGTCCTGAATGAAGATGTGATGCTTGATTCTTTGGCAACCCTCTTGGGACCATGAGGCACCATACATGTACAAAGTTGAGAGAATTTCAGATATACTGGCTCTGGCCTGACACAGTACTACACCAAAGCCAGAAGTCAACTTGTTATCTAAGAAAAAGAAACACTTGTTTAAACCAGTTGAGGTTAGAGTATGTGAAAGACTGTTAAATGCTATCAATTGGAAGTGGAGAAAATTTTGCCAACTTCTCTGGCTGTATAGCCCACTCTCAAAGCAATAAATTCCTAACAAGCAGTGATCAGGATATTATTCAATTACATAAAAGATTCATCATCCTTTGATCAAAAGAAAGTTTTCTAAAAATATGAGAGTGTATCCAGGGCTTCCTTAAAATGACATCATCAAATACACCATGATGAATAATTGTGTAGTCCAGGGGTCAGCAAACTACAGCCTGTGGACCAACTCCAGCCTGTTACCTATTTTTGTACAGCTTATGATCTGAAAATAGTTGTTACATTTTTATTAGTTGTTATTTTATTTTTTCCAGGTTTATTTTTTTTAACATCTTTATTGGAGTATAATTGCTTTACAATGGTGTTAGTTTCTGCTTTATAACAAAGTGAATCAGTTATACATATACATATGTTCCCATATCTCTTCCCTCTTGCGTCTCCCTCCCTCCCACCCTCCCTATCCCACCCCTCCAGGCGGTCACAAAGCACCGAGCTGATCTCCCTGTGCTATGCGGCTGCTTCCCACTAGCTATCTATTTTACGTTTGGTAGTGTATATATGTCCATGCCACTCTCTCGCTTTGTCACAGCTTACCCGTCCCCCTCCCCATATCCTCAAGTCCATTCTCTAGTAGGTCTGTGTCTTTATTCCTGTCTTACCCCTAGGTTCTTCATGACATTTTTTTTTCTTAGATTCCATATATATGTATTAGCATATGGTATTTATTTTTCTCCTTCTGACTTACTTCACTCTGTATGACAGTCTCTAGGTCTATCCACCTCACTACAAATAACTCAATTTCATTTCTTTTTATGGCGGAGTAATATTCCATTGTATATATGTGCCACATCTTCTTTATCCATTCATCTGTTGACAGACACTTAGGTTGCTTCCATGTCCTGGCTATTGTAAACAGAGCTGCAGTGAACATTGTGGTACATGACTCTTTTTGAATTATGGTTTTCTCAGGGTATATGCCCAGTAGTGGGATTGCTTTTTCCAGCTTTATTGAGGTATAATTAACTTGTTACATTTTTAAATGGTTGAAAAAAGTTATAAAAAAGAAGAGTATTTCATAACACATGAGAATTATATAAAATTTAAATTTCCGTTTTCATAGATAAAGTTTTACTGGAACACGACCACACCCATTCATTCACATAGTGACTGTGGCTGATTTCACACTGCAATGGCAGAGTTGCGTAGTTGCAACTGACACCATCTAGCCAGCAAGCCTAAAATATTTACTATCTGCCCTGGCACCTAGCACCCCAGTTCTCTTATGGTATATTTGAAGGGAAAGACTGTCTGCCAGGTCTTAGCTAATTAGTAACCTCAGAGGTAACTGTTAATAACAGAATTTATGTAGGAAATGGGGGGGAAATGTGATTTCTGTAGCCATGGACAGGTTTCTACCTTCTCCCAGTTATCTTTTCCATCAAGAACACTCCTCTTTTATCATAGTTGTATCCATGTAAGTCCCTGTAAATATGTTGACATAACAAGTCAAGGAGTTAAAAGATCAGCATTACCTTCACTGCTACTTTGGTTTCTTCACTTCCAACTCCTAAGATGTCTACTGCTGTCCCTTCATACACTTCTCCAAAGGCCCCACTTCCCAACAAGAGACGCAGAGTCAGTTTTTCCCGAGGGAAGGCAGGAAGACTGTCAATCTCCTCTTGGGTTGGAAGCGTACTGGAAAATAACAATATTTTTGGTCTCCCAAAATGTATATGGTTTACGAGTGGGTGTTGGTGTTAGTGTTTGAGAGAGAAAAAGTATGAGAAAGAGGAAGAGAAATCTTATGGTTTTGCAACACTGCAGTGCATTCAACGTGACATAGTGATGTGTCTGTTCCTATTCCTTTCCTATTCCACCATCCAGAATATTCCTTCTCTCTTCCAAAACCCAGACAGAACATGTTACTTCACTTCTAGGCACCTTCATTTTGATAGCATGCCTGTGTGTGCACTGCCTCAAGGCTTTTTACTGTAGTTTGTTTCGTTAAAGTTATCAGTTATTAATTTCTTCGGGTCACCAATTTGTGTAAAAAGCTATTGCAAATCAGTAATAAATACAGCTGGGCTTATGATCTCAAAAGCTTTTGCTTTACTTCATACACCTGATCTCTCATGTAAAACAAAATTTACTATGACCACAAAATTACTCCATGTCCATCAGGTTAACTTTTAGAAAGTCAAGCTTCTCACTTGGAATATCATGAGGGGAAGGAAATCCATCTGCATTAAAAATGCTTTGAGATTTTAAAAGAGAATCTTGAATATCAGATATGCTGTGTATTTTCTCCAGGAAAAATCACCTCTGAAAAGCTGATTTAGGTCACCTCTGTGTCTGCTTCACATCCTGTGTTCTTATGTCTTTAAATAAATTTCTAGAAGCAAGGCCAATGGCTATATAATCCTTTGTGCATGGAACATAACATAGTGTCTTGTACAATGAGACATTTAAATATTTTCTTTAATTATGATGACAATGGAAGTTCAATCCTCATCTATTTTAGAGAAGTTTTGTAGGCAATCACCATAGAATTTCTGAAAACAGAATAAAATTGACTTAATAGCACACACAAGAGAACTTGGAATTCTTCTCTTCCAGTTGAATCAATCATGTTACCATCTACTCCCTTCCACGTAGTAGTTATCTCCTTGTTTTACTGACTTTCAAACTATGTGATAAGACACTAGAAAACAACTAATTTTTGTTTATTTTTCTTAGGATAGGATAACAACATAATTTGCCATCCATCCCAGGTCACATTTGAGAGTGAAAGGGGATGTTACTTTTGAATATGCCAGAATAATATGGGCATAAAGCAGGACAGTCCTGGGTAACGTGGCATGCATGGGCACTCTCTTTAGAGTTGCCCTCTCTCCATCTAGGGGCCCCGTAATGCCGGCCCAGGTTACATACTGTATCGCATAGCAGGCATTCGCCAGTCCTACTCCAGCAGCCAGACCTCGAAGGTCAGCCAACTCTTTGTCTTCATTTATGAGACCCGTCAGCCCTTCCTTGGGAGTTTTTTGATTCTTTAATCTTCTGTGCCAGACTATAAAGACAAAAGATCATAATTTACAAAATAAAACATTGCTTTCTTTTTCTTTAGGAAATGCTAACAATACATTTTTGAAGTTTATACTGAAGAACACTATTGATAGAATAACAGAATTTGATTGAAAAAATATGCCCATAATAGAATAACTAAATCCAGGTACAAAGCCATATAAAAACACATAACTTATACCACATCACATTTTATCTCACTTCTCAGAGTAAATTTTAATATATTTCTTATTGCTGTTATAAACAAGTTGAAGCAACTTAATATCAGAACTTATTTCTCAAAATCACCCATAAACTAGAATCAAAATAAACCAAAACAAACGTGCATAATAATTATTAGTGAACAAATTCATTTCTGAATCCAGATATGTCCAGGTTATACTCCTCAGCAGACCTGAGGAATGCTTTCAATATAATGGCATGCTTTATTTTAAAATGCAGAGTACAAGAGTGTATATTCATTGTTTTTCATAATACACGTACTCAAATACATAGAAAAATTATTAGAATGAAATCTACCAAGTGTTAGCAGTGATCCTCCCTAGCTGTGGGATCATGGGCGATTTGTATTGTCTTCTTCATATAATGGGCAAATATTATTTTTATAATCATGAAACATAGTAATATCTTTTGAAGATTAAAATACAATTATATCATTAAGATCGCCCATCAATACTAGAATATTGGCTCAGAAGTTGAAAACAGCAAGGATGCTTTGTGAGATGATGATTAAAATTTGAACTTTATTCCATAGTAGCTTCAGTACCCAACAGGTGAGAGTTTTATGCAAGTGAAATTCTGTCTGAGGGACCACACAACAGGGAGAGATCTTAAGTACCTTTGCTAATGCAATTCTTCAAACCTGAAATGCTCTTACCATCCCTCTTCATTTTTAAAGGCCCAGAATGAGGCCGCACATCCTCAGGGATGCCTTCCGAGACCTCTGCAACCTCTGTTGATCTCTCATCTCTGAACTTCTAAGACCAACTG
This sequence comes from Grampus griseus, assembly GCF_964374135.1. NCBI lineage: Eukaryota > Metazoa > Chordata > Mammalia > Artiodactyla > Delphinidae > Grampus > Grampus griseus. The sequence continues at coordinate 46,060,134 of NC_139007.1, forward strand.
TGGCTCTCAGTCAGCATGGCTATGTCACTGTCTTCTACATTTCCTATTTTCTTTTATTGCTGTTTAACACATATCCTGCTATTTATCTTTTCGTACAGGTATGTCTTACCTCCCCCATTAAATGGCAAGCTCCTGAGATCAGCAATTGTATTTTACAGTTTATTTTCCTTTGCTCCCAGCGTCAGGCTCATGTTGCACAGTAGATATAACCACTCACCAAAGTGAAAGCTGTCGATGCTTATTTTAAAACCCTTGCTTCAATTTTGTATTTATAAGTATGACTGATGAGAGCCCTCTGCACAATACAAATTTTTAAACAATTGCTGTTTTCATTATTTGAATAATTCAATCTTTTCTCACGCGCTCGCATAATCCTACCGGTAAAACCGCATACACTGCTACTAAAAGCAAAAGAACCAAATTAGCTTACCTATACTCAAAAATCTGTGAGTTCCAAGTACAATAAAGACCTTTAAGTCCTGCGAAAGTCAGATATCCATAGGATGTCTTGAAAGCACAATAGCTTGTCTGAAATTATCTCATGTTCATCCACTAGAGTTATGGGTTTAAACAATGGTGATGTACAAGTAGGCAGGCAAAGGTCAGATGAAGGACTCTTCATGTAATACTCCTTCCCAGTAGGAAAGCAGACAGTCAAGCCTATATGCCAACTGCCAAATATACTGCAGTCATATGCATAATTCTGGAGGGGGCTGGCTTAGTGGCACAAACATCAGCTGTGCAATACTTAGACTCCTTGGAACCACAGTTTAAAATCCTGGCAGGGTCAGCTGAAATATTTAGCTTTCCAAGTTAGCTGAAGAAATAACATATTCCATATATTGTCTGGTGTGGAATCTTTGAAGAGAAATCTCAATTCAAGTTTCAATGTGCTCTCTAATAGCTTATGACTCCAATCAGTTTGGGGAAGAATATAGATTTAGAACACTTAGTAAAATATTGGCTTTCTTTATCCTGAGAGTTCAACTTTATGTTTGTAACTTTTCCTTAAACTTTCCCCTATTTTTGAAAAAAAAAAAAGAAACTACTGTTTCCTGAATATGCGCTTGAGTGTTCTCTTCCGGTAAATATCATGTCTTTTTTTGTAATGTTTCAGCATGTCAGGGACTCATACGTTAATAATGACAGGGTGACCATATATCTTATAATCCAAACCAGAACATTTTGGGGATAATGATTATGCTGAAACAATAAGAATGAAGCAGGATGTATGATCCACTATGGTAACCCCATAGGTCCAATATTTAATCATCCTTTTGGGAGTTGTCACTGTATTTTCTCATCATTAAATCTTGAGAAAAAAAAAAAAAAAGACTTTTAAGACCAATACATTAGTATAAAATGAGTGGTGGGAAATAGCTAGCTTCCTATCTATCTAACCTAATTCTTCTGCTTTCCTGGTCATTTACAAATGAGCAGGGATTTGAAACAAGCAGGCCAGACATCTGCAAGAGAGAGTATTGAATGCTATAAGGCAGAAATGGATCTTTTGCAAGAGGCCCTGCTCATTCTAGACCAGGCTGTCTGCCTGGAGACCTAAACTATCCCGACCAATGATTGTCACTGGTTTCCCTATAAAAAAAAACAATTTTTTTAGACCCAGAGTCATTTTTCTTTTATTTATTTCAAACTATAAGTCACAAAACACTTGTTAGATAGCCAATCTGTAATACTGTTTTAAGGAAGGCTAAAGTTGGTGACTTTGCAAGTAGTTTTATCTAAAGTATACTGTGAAGTGTAAATACAGATTTATTTTTCATAAAAGTTACCCCAGATTAGAAAAAAAAATTCACAGGAGTTAGTGGTTATTGAAGTATAGCCAAAGGTAATATTGTGACCTTTATAAATTTATTTCATGTGAAAAATTAAATCAACTCAGAGATTAAATCAAGTAATATGATCAAATAAATAGTTTATTACCTATATTTCTAAATCTACTATACTTACCAAAGGTCAATAGGATTGTAACAACCAGAAATATTCCAATTATAGTAGTAAGTATAAAGCTTGTTTCTGATATCCAAAAACCATCTAATAAAATAAATGAGAAAAAGAAATTAATTCAAAGAGTAAAACTAGATTGTCTCAGTGATATGCCAGATATGCAGAGTTAGCTCCTATTGGGTTTTTTGCAAGCCACTTGTTAAACCATCGGTAGCTTGAAATCAATCATGGTGAGAGTATTTACACCATGAGAAATCAAAATCAAGGTTTTCTTCTTATTTTTTTTTCTTTTCCAATGATCTGGTTTACCAATACATCATTGGGATATACCCACCCCGTCTTCTACTTTAAAATGGCTGAGGAAACAAGTATAATCTTTTTAGCGAATTTGGGACAAAGAAGTCTCAGTCTTCACGCACTATATGGTTGGGAGTATTATTTCTTCTATAACATGTTCATGTACATTTAATTCCATGAGTACTGAACTGAGGAATATAAACATGATAACATGGTACCTGCTCTTAGATAGTTTCATTGAGCAGAGGAGACAAACATGTGGACCAGAGCTGGCAAACTATGGCATGCAGGCCACATCTGGCCACAGCAGCCTGATTTTGTACTATTCATGAACTAAGAATAATTTTTACATTTTAAAAATATTATTTGAAGGAGTTCCCTGGTGGCACAGTGGTTAAGAATCCGCCTGCCAATGCAGGGGACACGGGTTCAAGCCCTATTTCAGGAAGATCCCACATGCCACGGAGCCAGTAAGCCCGTGAGCCACAACTACTGAAGCCCGTGCACCTAGATCCCATGCTCCACAACAAGAGAAGCCACCACAATGCGAAGCCCGAGCACCGCAACAAAGGGTAGCCCCCCACTCACCACAACTAGAGAAAGCCCGCACGCAGCAACGAAGACCCAACACAGCCAAAAATAAATAAATTAATTTAAAAATATATATATATATTATTTGGAAAAAAAAAAAGAGGATGCTACAGAGATCATTGAATGTAGGCCGGAAAGCCTAAAATATTTACTATTTGGTTCTTTGCAGAAAAGGATTACTGAGCTCTTCTCCAGATAACTAACTATAATGCAAATAAGAATGATGTCAGTTTTGTATAGAATAATGGGCTGTGTGTGTATAAAATGCAATAGCTCATTTTGCCTAAGGAGCAGCAGTTAAGCATCACAATGGGTTCATTTAAAGTTAGGCCTTCAGGCTCCCTGACTTCAGACTATACTACAAAGCTACAGTAATCAAGACAGTATGGTCCTGGAACAAAAACAGAAATATAGCTCAATGGAACAGTATAGAAAGCCCAGAGATAAACCCATGCACATATGGTCACCTTATCTTTGATAAAGGAGGCAAGAATATACAGTGGAGAAAAGACAGCCTCTTCAATAAGTGGTGCTGGGAAAACTGGGCAGCTACATGTCAAAGAATGAAATTAGAACACTCCCTAACACCATACACAAAAATAAACTCAAAATGGATTAAAGACCTAAATGTAAGGCCAGACACCATCAAATCTTAGAGGAAAATATAGGCAGAACACTCTATGACATAAATCACAGCAAGATCCTTTTTGACCCATGTCCTGGAGGAATGGAAATAAAAACAAAAATAAACAAATGGGACCTAATGAAACTTAAAAGCTTTTGCACAGCAAAGGAAACCATAAACAAGACGAAAAGACAACCCTCAGAATGGGAGAAAATATTTGCAAATGAAGCAACTGACAAAGGATTAATCTCCAAAACATACCAGCAACTCATGCAGCTCAATATCAAAAAAAACAAACAACCCAATCCAAAAATGGGCAGAAGACCTAAATAGACATTTCTCCAAAGAAGATATACAGATTGCCAACAAACACATGAAAGAATGCTCAACATCATTAATCATTAGAGAAATGCAAATCAAAACTACAATGAGATATCATCTCCCACCGGTCAGAATGGCCATCATCAAAAAATCTAGAAACAATAAATGCTGGAGAGGGTGTGGAGAAAAGGGAACCCTCTTGCACTGTTGGTGGGAATGTAAATTGATACAGCCACTATGGAGAACAGTGTGGAGGTTCCTTAAAAAACTACAAATAGAACTACCATACGACCCAGCAATCCCACTACTGGGCATATACCCTGAGAAAAACATAATTCAAAAAGAGTCATGTACCAGAATGTTCATTGCAGCTCTATTTACAGTAGCCAGAACATGGAAGCAACCTAAGTGTCCATCAACAGATGAATGGATAAAGAAGATGTGGCACATATATACAATGGAATATTACTCAGCCATAAAAAGGAATGAAACTGAGTTATTTGTAGTGAGGTGGATGGATCTAGAGACTGTCATACAGAGTGAAGTAAGTCAGAAAGAGAAAAACAAATACTGTATGCTAACACATATATATGGAACCTAAAAAAAGAAAAAAAAATGTCATGAAGAACCTAGGGGCAAGACGGGAATAAAGATGCAGACCTACTAGAGAATGGACTTGAGGATATGGGGAGGGGGAAGGGTAAGCTGTGACAAAGTGAGACAGTGGCATGGACATATATATACTACCAAACGTAAAATAGATAGCTAATGGGAAGCAGCCGCATAGCACGGGGAGATCAGTTCGGTGCTTTGTGACCACCTAGAGGGGTGGGATAGGAAGGGTGGGAGGGAGTGAGATGCAAGAGGGAAGAGATTTGGGGACATATGTATATGTATAACTGATTCACTTTGTTATAAAGCAGAAAGTAACACACCATTGTAAAGCAATTATACTCCAATAAAGATGTTAATAAAAAATATTTTTAAATAATAATAAAATAAAGTTAGGCCTTGAAGGATGAGAAGAAGTTCAGTTGACAGAAAGTGAGAGAAAGGAAATCCCAGCTAAGGACAAGTGGTAGGTGGTACAAGCCTGCATTCTAGGCTGAGGGAAACAAAGGCTGAGGACCCAGTGTCATGAAAGTTTTTTACCAGTCTGACATGGCTACAGCATAAGGATAAATATCACGAAAGATGAACCACAATCGGAGGGCAAGTCCCGAAAGGCCTTAAATGCCGCAGAAAGGTTTGTACTTGATTCTGAAGGCAGTGAATGGAGAGCCATTTCAAGCATTTCAGAGAGCAGTGAAGTGATCCAGATTGTGCTTCAGCTGGATTAACTGTCAGCGGTAGGATTAAGCCAAGAGCACAGGCTAGACATGGTAGCTTAAATTAGGAAAGTCAAAGTAGGAATAGGAAGAAGCAAACTCATTAGACAGAAATCAAGATAATAAAAGCAACAGAACTTGGTGGCCGAATAGAGGGGAAAATCCTACATGGTACTGAGATTTCTAGCCTATGTGATTAGAAAGGTAATGTGTTATGAACAAAAATAGGCTACCCAGTGGAAGATACAGATATCGGGAAGTAGAGTTTCAGGCCTGTTGTGTAGCAGATGAGAGTACCAGGAACAGAATAATAAAGCTGGATAAAAACCAGACTGTGGACAACCTTGGAAATCCATCTAGGAACATGGACTTGATGTGGTGGGCACTAACGATTAGCTGATTGTCGCTGAGGAGAAAAAGGACATGCCGATCTTGATGTTTTAGGAAGATCACATCAGATGAAATGAATAGTTCAATAGTTTCAATGATAGATTTGTGAAGTTATACATTCACCCAATTTAATGCTAAGAATTCACTTATCTTTACCTCTGAACCTTTGTGTAATAAGTTAGTATATAGACAGACATGATAACATACCTCCAACGAATATAATATCCTCACTGATTCCACTATATTCACCAAAACCCAGATTATTTACAGCTACTACTCTGAACTGAAATGTTCCTTTCAGGTTTTTGGGCTTCCATGTGCAAATGCTACTGCATGAGCCATTAAATGCCATCTTCCACATTAAATTCTGGTTCTGTGAATTCTTTGAAGTGCCCTTACTGCAAAAGAAAGAGCAAAGTTATAAATATAGGAAATATACAAGAGAATATATGTGTTATTTCTAGGTGCTCATATATCATTTAATGACAGAACTCCAAAGCGTCTCCTGTTGCACACTTTGCCCTTGATTTCATTCCTCTCACATGGTTTGGCTACAGCACATAGCAGAGTCTTATAAAGTCATCCCAGCAGTGCCTGGAGCCAACCAACTCAGCCCATCTGGAAAATTACGAATAATCAATGGCCAAGAGAAAGCTGAAGATCCTCTTCTTACTACTAGGGTGTGCAAACCTTCCTCAGAATTCCAAACACATAAGACAATTATTTCATACTTTTTAACTGGGAATTTTTTATTTTTCTTAATTTTTGGTGTCTTATGCTACCTGTCATTTACTGATACCATATCTGGATAAAATACAGAACATAAAATTGAAAAGGAAAATAAAATAGTTCAGCTACCAAAGTTACCATTGTATCTGAGACTCCAAGGTTCATTGCTTCCACTTATATTGGCCTACACTACCTCAATGTCAATCCTCATTATTCTTCATAACGAAACATGGGAAGAGAACAAGAGCTGGGTTTGAAAGACATAACTGAAATTACTTTTAACAGAACCACAGACTGAAGGCAAGTTCAAGGCCTTCCAATTATGTCTTTTCTGACAACGAACTTTTCAAATCTGAAACTTCTCAGACCACAGCCGTTTTAGGACTTAGTACCAACCCACAGTAACCTTGAGGATAAGTAATGGAAGCCAGTTCTGCTCCCACTAACTGAGTGGTTGTCCTGAAAGAGCACCAAGGACAGCAAGGGCTGAGCCTCTGAGGGACAGGGAATGAGCAAGGGCAGCAAGGATGGTCACAACTGTGACCAGGAGCTAAGTGACCTCAGGACCATCCTAAGTAAAGCTGCAGGACACAGTGATTTTGTACATTGTGTGAAGTCTCACGTTGGGCATTGGCAATTTCATCGTTCAACCCAAACAACGCTGATCCAAGAGAAAGAGACCCTTAAAAATGTATAAAGGGCCTCTTCTCGGATATTGGCCACTCAGGAAGAGAAGGAAGAATGCTTCCTTTGTTGAGCACCTTCTATTTACAACACACCGTACTGGGGCTTTTCATATGTTGTTTCATTTCATTGAATCTTCTCAACAACCTAAAGAGGTAGATATCATCATCCCATTTTACAAATGAGAAAACTTAAGTTTAAGAAAGCAATAAAGCAAGGATTTAAACATGGTCTGTGTACTGGGTTGAATAATTCCCCCCAAAATTCATGCCGCCCAGACCTTGTGAATGTGACCTTGTTTGGAAATAGGGTCTTTTCAGATGTAATTAAGTCAAGATGAGATCATACTGGATGAGGGTGGGCCCTAAATCCAATGACCAGTGCCCTCTTAGGAAAGAGAAATTTGGACACAGACACATACAAGGAGAACATCATGTGATGACAGAGCCAGAGACTGTTGTGATCCATCTACAGACCAAGGAATGCCAAGGATTGCCAGGCATCACCAGAAGCTAAGAAGAGGCAAGGAAGGATGCTTCCCTAGAACGCAGTCCTGCCAGCACCTTGATTTCAGACTTCTAGTCTCCAGAACTGCTAGAGAATAAATATCTGTTGTTTTAAGCCACCCAGTAGGTCGTACTTTGTTCCAGCTTCCCTGGAAAACTCATACAGTCAGCTCAGCTCCCAAGTGCATGCACCTTGCACTACGACCACCACTGCACCTCAGCAAGTACACACGAGTATCCTGACTGAAGAAGATATTCTGAGATACTGTGAGGTACTCTGAGACAGATAATACATTCTATTATACCATAGTCCCTCTCCTGAGAGCAGAGACTTGGGGGCAAGGAAATGCAGAGTATTTATGGAGCCATGCACTTAAGGTGTTACTGAGGGGAATACACTACAGGGGTCCTAGTGGTGTGGCCTGGTTGGTGAACATAAATGCAGTCACAGACCACCAGGATGGTTCTGCAGGTCAGAATGTATTTCGCTCTGCATGAAAAAAAAAAAAGTGACAGAAATTTCAAGAAAGTTTCAGTTAGAAATATGGCCCACATAATTCTCTAGCATGAGCAGGAAATTTTTTTAAGGCTATGGGAATGCCAGAGCAAGATGAAGCAAAAATAGATCTAAAGCTCAAGTTGCCAGGACTATAATTATGGAAGTGACTTTTGTCCTTGGAGCATCTTAAAAGATGGCTTCAGAGTCCCGTGAGGGGAGTGTCTGTGGAATTTGGAATTCTCCCCTCAAGTTGGCACAACATCAGCCCATCTGAGCCAGTTATGATTCACAGAGCTCCCCATACTGGCCAGATCTGAGGTTGCATATGTTCATCAGGTTTTCATCAAAGGCACATTTTCAGTCCCTGGGAACACACTACAAACTGTAATCTTGACAATAGAGAGAGAATCCTGGGCTGCCTATGCACTGCAGGCCATTTCGGATGTTGACCTGATTTTACATTCTGAAAAATACCTAACTCATTGTCAATTCTCACTAGACCTTATTCATCTTCCTAAAACAAATTAACCTCAGAAATTTACATGCATACCATCATCTAACATCAAACGTCAGCTCAGAATAGGTACTAAGTAAATATTAGTTACATGCTCAAAAGATTGAATTGTTTCCATCGACAAGCAGTTGCAGATTTCTGAGAAGAATGACTACCTGCCTTGTAATTGAGTGCCAAGGCTGACCACTAGGAATTGTGCAGAGAACCTAATGATGCATGCAAGGCCCTTAAACGAAAGATCTTTTGTGTTTATTTATGAATACACGTTCATAAATAGTGTTACTTTTGATCTAATAATACCTTACAATTAACTGCTTAGGTCTTTGTAGTTTACAAAGCACTTTTGCAAACGGACATACCTGATCTCAAGGATATAGTACATAAGTCTGCCTCCATTATCATCAGCTTTTTCCCACTGTATTGAATTTTTACTCCCTTCTGATAATTTTGGAATGCCTGGTTTACTTGGGACTCCAGCTTTGGAAACAAAAGAAAATCTGATTTGTATGTTAGAAGTATAAAATATTCTGCAAAACATCTTTCTATAGACTGTATTTACTCAGAGGAAAGCCAGATATATTAAAGGAATATTCAGAAAATTATTCAAAAATTTTATTCAATAAATATTCAAAAATTCTCATATGATTGCATATTTTTAAATGTGTAACTGAGGTTTTTATTAGTGACAGATTAGATGGATTAGTGACAGGAGTAACAATAGATCTTAGCCTGACACGAAATAAGTGATGCAAATAAAAAGAATTATTATAAGTTTGGGAGCACTTTCCCTTGATTCCTATAGGGATCAACTTGGAGTTATAGTATACCTTTTAGAACACTAGTTAATTTAATATACTTGTTAAATATTTTTTATTTTGGGCATCTGGTTATAGTAGTCAGTAGTAAATATTTGAACACTCAGTGACACTGTTTTCATTTAGTTCTTACTGCAAAATATCATAGCTAGACAGGAAATCAGAATACTGAAATAATTTTGCCCAGTTCAGGATCCTGCAAAACCAGATGAGTATTATCTCATTACTGCCAGTAAGGACTCCTACCTCTTTTCAGTTTCTTCAGTCAGGCTCTAGAGATAGTAATTTACTCTTTTAAGAAAAATCTCAACCTCTAGGATTAGTGAAGTAAGCGATGAGAAAGGAATTGAGAAACGTCTAAAGTTTTCTAAGTGCGGAATATGTTAGTACTCACCTTTAGTCTTAAAGCTTTCTGGAAGTGAGGTGCTATTTTCTCCTGTCCTGTACACCACCACTACTCGGACATTATAGAAAGTATAAGGCTGTAGACCTGTGATGTTACAAACATAAGCAGGACCTTGGCTGCACGAAGCTTTAACATGGTAAAACTCATTGTGCTTCCACTAGAAAAAGAAGTCTCAATTAACATTTTGTTTCTTTTAGAAAAACATTTTAAACATAGAAATTCAAAATCTTGTGGCAATTAAAATTTTAAGTTTACTTTCTATTAAAAAATAAGAGCTCCTTTATGAGTGTTTGATCCCAAATATTATCCTTACCACCAACAGCAATTTTATTTTTTATGACAAGCTATAAGTGACTTGAATGGTGGTCCTTAAGATAAGTCCAAGGTGGGAAGTGCACCCCTGAGTATATATCATCAGGGAAGATTCAGAGCTTGACTTCTTGTTATCCCTAATCAAAGGCATTTTTATTAAATCAGGATGACTGAGAACACAAATTTACACCTGAGGGGAAATGATGGATCAAAACAGTGATACTTTCAATTCCACGGATTTGCTAATTTCAAAGTAATAATATTTTTACATATTTTGATTCTTTGAAGAAGTCCACAGTGACTTATAAATTAAAACATTTAGTTTTTCCTCCCCAAACCCTCTTCAGACATCTAACCAACATTCCTTATATTTATACATAGGAAGCCTAGTTCCCTAAAAGAAGGACATTTTTGCCCAACATCACTCAGTCACTAAGTAGCAAGGTTACAAGTTAAATATAGGAAATGTTACTTTCATTTCACTGGGTCTCTAATTATAGCTATCTTAAACTTCTTTCTTTGAAACACTGCTTTAAAAAAATTTGTATGTTTGGACCCTTAATATCTTGTTTGAAAATGATGGTTTTTTTCAATGTACAAATAAGAAAAGACAGAGGCATTCTGTCAAGGGTTCTTCTTGTCTTTTCCTCAGTAGAGTTTCCTAAGAAGGTCAGTTTCCATAAATAAACCTGACTTTACATCTCCTTTTTCATTTAGCACTCACAAGGTCATGCCATTTCATTGGATGGGCACTTTATATTAGTTTTCTGTTCAGTTAGAAATGATTCTCTGTAGCACCTTCAGGAAGTAGACCACCTGGTTCCAGAAAGAAAGAGGAACAGAAGGAATGAAAAAAAAAACAAAAACCAGAAATGCTGATGTCAGAGACATTGCCTGTTAAACTCATAAATGTCTCAATCCCACTGAGACATATAGCCTAATGAAACAGATGCACTGGGTCCTTAATATTTATGCTGAACTTTCTGAGAGAGTCAGAGCGAGAGAAATGCTGAGCCCTGGCTCAAAAATTTTAGCCCTTTTTGGTCCTGCCTCCTTAATGCTCTGTCATAGAAGCCTTCAGTGAATAGTCTAGACGGCCCAACATTCCACACCAACCAGAAATTATCAGAGCTCCTTGGAATGTCAGGGAGATGTTTGACCAGGGGCTTTGCTGGAAAACTGTGGAGTATTGACCTCACCACAGCAATGAATGTTCTGGGCAGACCATCAGCTTGGAGAGAGGTACCACGGGCTACCCCAGTAAATCACAAGGGAGTTGGGATTTTCCATTCATCAGAGGCCAGCAGGTGCAGGGGGGGAAGGCTACCACAGAGGATTTCCAAATTCTTGGGCAAGGGTGTGAGGGAAATGGTGCAGACTATGGTGCAAACTCCGTGTCTCAGTTTCAGAGACTGAAACTTCAGAAATGTTTGGTTCTGGTAGGGATTCCCCTGGACAGCTGAGAAAAAGACAATTGTAATGAATTTCCATGAAAAAAATTTACCAAAGCAAAATTATTTGTTTCTCCTCAATCTTAAATTGAATATGTTCTTCTGCTATACATTGTTGTGAGAAAGAATCTATGAAATTGAAGACCAAGATAAAAATTTAGCCTTGTGCTCTAATTCCCTCATTTTTCCATGTAAGGAAAAGATGAAGACTGGAAGTTTATCCTTTTCTCCTTTCCTTTCTAAAAAAAAAAAAATCCATTAAAATATTTACTCACCCTCATCACTCACCCCTCAGAGTTTCAGTGTGGCGTTACAGGACCATTGCTAGCTGTCCTATCATTATGAGTTAGATTCAACTTGCTCAAAAGAAATAGAACTTTCTGACTAGATGTAACACAGCCTTCTACTGTGCTCATCAGTTAGTACTTGTAGGTGGTCACGCATGTAGAAATTACTATCTTACATGTTCAGCTTCATGATTTCTTAAGTGGTCTATCTGGAACCTGTGCTGAGCAAGTGTAGTGGAAGTTTTGAAAGAAAAAGCATCCCATGAAAGTCATGAGGACTGAGCCAGGTGGCCCCTGTCTGCTGCCCCTCTCCCAAACTTTGCGAAGCTGGGTGGGTGACGATGACTCACGTTCCTTCTGTGTATGAACCAAGGAGAACCTCTGTAAGGATGAGTCAGCCCTGAGGGTCCTCCCCTGCACGGTTGTGATATCTGACTCATCAGGGTGCCTTACTGGGTCTCTGGCTTCTCATCAGTAAAACGAGAGGCTGGAGTCATCACCTCTAAGGTCCTTCCTCAGTTCACGTCTTTGATCTGGGAAATGAGCTTTACATCCCTCCCCTTGACCTCAAACTGAACCACATTAAGCTCACCTAAATAGATGTCCCCAAAGAGATGATCCTTTAATTTCTCCAATTTAAAACTGAATTTTTATGAAATGACCATTTTTTAAATAGGCAACAAATCATCATAAACATGCTCAATGGAAAAGATCTGATTGAACTATGGTCTTTGGTCTTACCAACTTAATATTCACTGCTGTTTTATATTTTTCATAGTTTTTATCTAAAAGTACAAGATTATAAAAAATATTTTACATAGAAAAATTTTAAACCTCTGGGGAGCAACTCCATTTTTTTTGTTTGTTTGTTTTTGTTTTGTTTTGTTTTTTTGTGGTACGCGGGCCTCTCACTGTTGTGGCCTCTCCCGTTGCGGAGCACAGGCTCTGGACGCGCAGGCTCAGCGGCCATGGCTCACGGGCCCAGCCGCTCCACAGCATGTGGGATCTTCCCAGACCGGGACACGAACCCGTGTCCCCTCCATCGGCAGGCGGACTCTCAACCACTGCGCCACCAGGGAAGCCCGCAACTCCATTTTTAAAGAAAAGTGAGATCATGACTATACTGATTTGTTTTTAAGTTCCCACTAAACAAAACACTCCTAACCAATCTTTACAAATGCAGACACACAAATATATAATAATGAAAAATGAAACATCACAGTTATAAAATCTTAATCATCTATTAAGTACATCAGTATAAAAATTAATGTAGACTTTCCCTAGCAGTGAATTAATTAGATTAACTGATGCTTAATAAATTCAGTGGGCATTTTTACATTGGTTAAAGCGTGAAGATTTTTGGATGAGGAGCCATTTAAACTAGTTTACATGCCAAGATCCAACTAGTTTAGAATAAACTAGTTTTATATTTTACTTCTCTCCTGTTGCTATTCAGCCCTGAAATGGCTGAAAGAACATTTCTAAACAAGGTTTTAGATTTATGTTTGTTCATTTCTTTCCATTTTTTTTTTCATAGAAAACAGCAAATTGCTATGGACTTTAAACTGAAGAGCCATGCTGGAAACATCTAAAGTAAGTAAAACATTATGAAACCAGTAAACCATAATTTATACCCTTTTATGTGAAGCCTTTTAAGAGCAAATGAATCTCACTGGGAATTTTTTCCGTCAGAAATTATACCACTTCTATCTGGCAAACCTGAATCAATGAATCTTGTCAAATATATTGCTCATTTATACAACTGGATGCCCTAGAGATATCTTTTAAAAGGCCTTTTGATTTATTCTATAGCATAAAACAAAGATTTGCATTAAAAGTGTACAGTGAGGGTTTCCCTGGTGGCACAGTGGTTAGGAATCTGCCTGCCAATGCAGGGGACACGGGTTCGAGCCCTGGTCTGCGAAGATCCCACATGCCGCGGAGCAACTAAGCCTGTGTGCCACAGCTACTGAGCCTGCACTCTAGAGCCTGTGAGCCACAACTACTGAGCCCTCGCACCACAACTGCGGAAGCCCACGTGCCCTAGAGCCCGTGCTCCGCAACTAGAGAAGCCACCGCAATGAGAAACCTGCACACCGCAACGAAGAGTAGCCCCCGCTCGCTGCAACTAGAGGGAGCCCACGTGCAGCAATGAAGACCGAAAGCAGCCAAAAAAATAAATAAATAAAATTTTTTAAAAAAAGTGTACAGTGAGATGTACCTTTTGGAGTTCAAACCAAAATCTGATAAGGTGAACATTAGATGGAGCCTTCCAATCTAATTGCAAACTAGTGCTCCCTGGAACCAAGGCATGAGGTTTCTCTGGCGTGTCAAACGTTTCCACAGTGACAGGATGACTCTCCGTGCACCACATTTCCTCGGCGTGGCAGGCCAGAACCTTTTTGTAGGAAAGAACAATTGCTTAACTTTTCTAGAACCTTGCACTTGAGAATGGCAATAAAAGTACCCAATATACTCGCCGTACTTTTAACACATAGAGTTTTCCACCAGACAGTCTAGTAACAAGGAGAGAGAGCCTCCCATTTGGATAGTCACTTTGCCTTAGTGGAGTCTCAGGAATGGGAGCCAGTTGAGAGATTGCCACCTGATAGCGGACTGCCTCTTTCGGTCCATTTGGCTTGTGAGATTCTCTCCAGGATATAACGAGGCTGGTGTCTGACTGCACGCTTGTGTTAATGAGCCAAACCGCCTCTGGTACTGAAATAAATAGCAGTGCACAATAAGGCATGTTGCAACAGCACTGAAAGATGGAAAGAAGTAATAGGGTCTTGATTGAGGAATAGGCATATCATGTGAGCAGAATGAATGACAGATGTTCCAAAGGAAAGCCAGCCTCCTCCATAATGGTAAGTTAACAGGCTGCCTGAAAGGCTCTCGCTTATTTTTGCCTAATGACTAAATCATTCTCTGGCTGCCGCTCAAGGATATGGCCAATGATGAATAATCCAATTCGGGTGAGTTTTGTGAATGGCATCAGAGATGTGTGAAAGAAATGGCCTCCCCTCGTAATAATCGCCACCTCTTACAACACCTTTTCAGATTCTAAATCCACTTTCTTTAAGGCAATGATGTTATATTACTTTACAACTCAGTAGCCTTGGTAAAATTCGCATAGAGAAAAGGCTTGGCTTTCCTAGGTTTCACCACGTGTACAGAGACCTGTAAATACATGGGAAGAGAGTGACACTGTGAGGTGAGACCAAAGAATGTGTTTCCAGACACATAGAATTGATGATGATGTTTTGCCATGGAGTTGCTTTTCATTTTGATGGGATATTTTCCATCATCTTCTGGTGTTCGAGTAAGGATCATGTCAACAGAATATTCTCCTAGAAATACATTTTTCTTATTAAGCTTAAAAAAACTCACATAATAAAGATAACTTAGCATCCAGATAAAAACCAAGTATAGGGCTTCCCTGGTGGCTCACTGGTTAAGAATCCGCCTGCCAATGCAGGGGACACACGTTCGAGCCCTGGCCCGGGAAGATCCCACATGCTGCAGAGCAACTAAGCCCATGCACCACAACTACTGAGCCTGTGCTCTAAAGCCTGTGGGCCACAGCTACTGAGACTGCATGCTACAACTAATGAAGCCCACGCACCCTGAGCTCATGCTCTGCAACAAGAGAAGCCACCGCAATGAGAAACCTGTGCACCACAGAGAAGAGTAGCCCCCGCTCGCCGCAACTAGAGAAAGCCCACGCGCAGCAATGAAGACCGAATGCAGCCAAAAATAAATAAATAAAATAAATAAATTTATTTTTTAAAAAACCCCAAAAAACAAATATAGGCACACACAAGCACATATATCACAAAATTCCACTCTAGAAAATCCCACACCACACCCGTAACTCACCTCCACTTTTAGTTTTTCCCCAAATCTCTTTTCCCAGAGGTAATTGTTCCAAAGGATCTGAATAATAATTCCTTACAGCTGTCCGTATCACATATGTTGAAAATGGTTGTAAACCTTCAATAAGGGCTATACTCTGCTGAAATTCCTGTAATTAATTTTTAAAAATCAGTGTCTTATTTTTTGTACAAACGGGGAGAAATTATTTAATCAAAGAGAAAAAAACTAAAAGACTCAAATATTTTTAATTCATCTTTAAATCTTGGATCATGAGTGACAATCTTCACTGTCCTAGTCTGCCCAGAATGTCTCCAAGAATAAATGCCAAATGATTGGCAGCCTCAGTCAGTTGTGACATAATCATTTCACTTAGGAAGCTGAATTCCCAGAGCACACTATCTCATTAGCGTTGCATTAGAAATTCAGCAGGAAGGTATTGTAAGGATGTGACACATCCGTGAATACAATAAAAGAATAAGCTACATTATCTAATCATTCTCAGAAATAAACTTTAAGAAACTAAAAAGACTTTCCTTACACTAATGGTTCTCAATTTTGGTTACACTTTGGAAACATCTGGGAAGTTTTAAGAAAATACTGATACCTGGGTCCCACCCCTAAAGATTCTGATTGCATTGGTCTGAGGTGAAGCATGGGCTCAGAAATTTTAAAAGCTTCAATGTGCTGTCAAGTTTGAGAACCACTCACTGCCTTTGGCCCATATTAATCGTTATGAAGACAATAAGAGATAAGCTCTAATAAGAGAAATGACAGAAACCCAATCTTGGTCAGCCAAATGATCCAATCTGTCTCTGAAACGACTCCTGTTAGAAATGTGTAAAGAAAGGTTAAAATAGACAAAATTTTTAAATAAATAAATAAATATATATATTTATATATATATATATTTTTTGTGGTACGCGGGCCTCTCACTGCCGTGGCCTATCCTGTTGCGGAGCACAGGCTCCGGACGCGCAGGCTCAGCGGCCATGGCTCACAGGCCCAGCCGCTCCGCGGCATGTGGGATCTTCCTGGACCGAGGCACAAACCCGCGTCCCCTGCATCGCAGGCGGACTCTCAACCCCTGCGCCACCAGGGAAGCCCAAAAATAAATATATTTTTTAAAAATAGACAAAATAAAGGAAGTTACAAGAATCAGAAAGAAAGTATATAGTGCTTAACCTCCAATAGATGATGGTCAATTTCACCTTTTGACTTGATTATAAAATAAGCACAAAGAAAAATACTGGATACATACAATTCCATCTCAAAGACAACTGGAACACCAGGCCAATGATGGAATGAATTGTCTCCATTCATTCATTCAAGAAATATCTAGTAATGCCTATACAATGCCAAGTAGTATGCTAGGTGCTAGGAATACAATGATGAATAAAAACGTAGTCTCTGCATAACAACACATTTCACAACATATAGAAAATAAACAAAAATATAATGTACAATTTTTATATTAGCTACATGCTATGGAGGAAAGGTATACAGAAATGTACTTTCTGTCCAGTTCATTTCTTACCCCTCAGTCTGCTGGAATGGCCACAAAAACAAGTCTGTATCACTTTCTGGGGATAATTAGATAATTAGGGAGGGAAACAAACCCAGCTCTTTTAGGACACTCAGGAAACAGTCACTATAAGGCAATCTACCGACTGATTAGGGTTAATATATTTCCTTGAAGCTGAACTTACTCGTAGACAAGAGACTAGATAGAACACAGTATGTTTTTGTTTTTTTTACATCTTTATTGGAGTATAATTGCTTTACAATGGTGTGTTAGTTTCTGCTTTATAACAAAGTGAATCAGTTATACGTATACATATGTTCCCATAACTCTTCCCTCTTGCGTCTCCCTCCCTCCCACCCTCCCTATCCCACCCCTCCAGGCGGTCACAAAGCACGGAGCTGATCTCTCTGTGCTATGCGGCTGCTTCCCACTAGCTATCTACCTTACGTTTGGTAGTATATATATGTCCATGCCTCTCTCTCGCCTCGTCACAGCTTACCCTTCCCCCTCCCCATCTCAAGTCCATTCTCTAGTAGGTCTGTGTCTTTATTCCTGTCTTACCCCTAGGTTCTTCATGACATTTTTTTCTTAAATTCCATATATATGTGTTAGCATACGGTATTTGTCTTTCTCCTTCTGACTTACTTCACTCTGTATGACAGACTCTAGGTCTATCCACCTCATTACAAGTAGCTCAGTCATCTGTAAAAGTTAGCATCACAGTGTGTTTCAGAACATAATATAGAAAATACTATGGCTGAGGATTTTATATCAAAAAAAGGCATCTTGTGAAAAGACAAAGACAACGAGCTCCAACCTTACCAGCATTCTATCTTTCAGTTCAGAGCTGTTCTTCCTGTCATTTACTTCTTTGTAATAAAGCAGGTATGTGGGAGTGGGACTGGTGATGCCATCCCACATGTGGTTTGTCTGGACAGGTGGTAATCTGATTGTGAGGCTGGTATTAGTGGTGTTAAGTATAGTTGGCTCTGCAATATCTGAAGCTAGAGACAGAAATGCTCTATCTAAAATAATAATAAAAAGATTATATACACATGTACGTACAAGAGAAACAGCAGATTTATCTAACATCAAGGATAATATCATATTTTCTTTTTATTTAACTGACAAGGTATGGTGCATTGGAGTGTTGGAAATGTTATTCAGGACAGGAAGACACGTTTTTTTCATACGTTTTGAACATGTTAAACGCCTGGGGAAGAGTGCAAAATAACTGGTAATTGCTTACAATTTCCAGCAGATGGAGCTAAACTACCCTTAATTATGTACCTAGACAGTGAATAGCAAAATAAGTTGACCCTTTTTTATTTTGAAGAAAGTAATGAGAGCATTATATCAATCATATTTTTCAATGAATTCCGATTATGAAAACTGATGTTATCTTTAGGACTTTTATTTCTAGGGATATGCGTGTGTGTTCAAACTCAAACAGATATTGCATGGATTTTTTAAATCTCTTAGATGAATTATTTCACCAAAATATGCACTCAGTTTATTTATAAGTTCTCCCATGTTTTCATATTGTATAACTTACGTATTTTATAACTGAATACATTTAAGCAAAGAGGGTTTGTTTTACTCATTTCTCTCCCTCTCTAAGAGGGAATTATACTGAATTTAGAATGACATTGTGACTTTAATGGCAGAGAGAGCTTGTGAAAAAACTCAGAGACCACTTTAGGTTTGAATGTCACCCATGAGGCTATGTAGTGCTGTTTTTGTTTTTGGTTGGTTGGTTTTTATATTTCAAACATTTATTTTATTATGACTCTCAGCAAAAAATATATAGTCAGTTCTGCCATAATGTGATACATGCATTCCTAAAAGTCATTGCATTATACAAAACCCAGAGGATGTGTGGGGAAAATAGAGTGAAGGGCACAACACTAAAAAACTTCATGAGTGACACATTAAACAAACGAGAGAAACAATAAAAATGGTAGCACAAATGTACACGTTAAATGGTTGACATATCTAATCCTATAATACATAGGCATTTTACCTTGAAAAAGACCTGAAATTTTATGCAAAGCTTTTTGACACCACTGGGAGGTCTAAAATATCATCAGGGGAGAAAAAAGACAGAAAGAAGGGAAATTATGGGACTGAGAAGACAAGAGGCTAGACAGAGAGAATGACAGGACAAGGGTTTCCCGTGTCTAAAGTAGCCTGCCACAGCCCAAGCCATGTATACAGATAGAGATAAATTGTGACCCAGGGCAAACAGCAATCACAACGTGCACCAAACCCTGACCGTCTGGAGCAATGCTGAGAGCACAACGAAGAGTTGGAGGGACAGCCCTGGAGGAGGAAACATTATGAAATTTTCCTGACCCTAAACTGGGAGAACAAGCTGATTAAGTATGTGACTCTCTTACCTGGAAAAGGCTGCAGAACTGAACTGTAAACCAAGATATGCTTACTACTTAGGGCCTCCACCTGGGACAGGATGGCCCCATTGCTTTTCTTTGCCTGATAAATTTGTGTGCTGTCCTTTGCTGTGGAGATCCAATAGAGAAATTGTCCATCCACAGTCAAGCTAACAAGCATTTTTCCTGTTGATGAAAAACAGAAAAGAACATAAAGAACAAAATACATATCTGACATTTTCTACTCTAAGCAATATGTGAAATCCTTTTTCTATAGCATAACTGAGAAATTTTGAATCTTTCTATTATTTCAATATGAAAAAATAATACCTTTATGTCATTAGCCTAAGGATTTTACAGATATTTTCTCATTTTAGCTCCATATCAAGCCAACAAAGCAAATACTATGATTATTAGTCTCATTTTGTATAAGTGGAAACTGAGGCTTCGAGGGGTTAAATAATTCCCCTCAAGGCCACAAAGTTCGTCAAGGGCAGAGCCAGGATTTAAAGCTTACCTGTGTGATTCCACCCCAAACAACACCAACTGAAGGGAGGTATTAGCTGAGGCACAGGGCTCAGCGCCTTGCTCAGTATATTTAGCAATGATTTAGAATGAATGCATAATAAACATATTTATCAAATTTGCAGATAATACATGATTCTTACTGTCACTAGTACATTCAGTCTCTGACTTATTCAAAAATATCACAACAGAATCGTGAAATGGATTGAAATTTAATAGCAACAAATATAACATCCTAAATTCAAGGTTAAAATTAAAACTGTAAATAAAGAATGAAAGAAGTTCTGGCTTAATAATAGTTAACATGAAAAAGACTATGGGTTATTCAAATGGCAGGCAGCCCAAAGGCCTGATGTCACTTTTAGCTGCAGTAAAAGAAGACCTAGGAAGTCACAGGCCCTCTGTGCTGACCAGAACATACTGAAAGTACAGTGAGTCCTTATGGGACAACATTTAAGAGAACTAAGCAGCTAGAGCGAAACCTCAGGAGGGTGAATAGGGCAAAGAAAGATCTAGAAGCCATACCACCTAAGGGGTACTTAGAGATACTTGAATTTTTTCCTCTAAAGGAAGTGCTTAGCATGGGCTCTGGCAGCTCTTTCCACATAGTTGAGTCGCTATCATGTGGAAAGTGATTGATTTATTCTTTGTAAATTTAGAAGTCAGAACTCGGGCCAATGAATGAGAGGAATGGGGAGAAAACTTCGGCTAAACATAAGAAAAATATCTAGCGTTTAGAATTGTGCAAAAATTAAACAGACTTCCTTATAAGGTAGTAAATTGTTTTATAAACAGGTGCTCAAAGAAGGCTGTTTTGGTAGAGGGGATTTCTTCCAATATTATGTCAGCTAAATGATCTCTAAAGTCATTTTAATTTTCTAATTTTTGGATTATGGATTTCAATTGTGGCTTCATGAAAGACTGACTAGTTCTATAGCTATAAAATAATGGCCCAATAGATAACTCTTGTGTGTCAGATGTTAAAGAAAAATTATCCTGACACTTGTTTAAATGGTAAGGAAGACTTTAATCAAGGCTGCTGCAATATTGCAGTAGGGGAGGGAGATGTGCACAACTCCAAATACAACAAAGACAACTGGGGGTTGTATCCAACAAGCAGAGGGAGAGAGCAGTCAAGAAAATTACTAAGAGGAGACATCAATGGGAGGGGGATTCTTGCTAAACTGGCCTCATAGGATTTTTGGCCAAGAACATCAAGGGTGGGGGTGAAGAACTTTATCAGATACCAAGACGAGGGATTCTCTCTAAACTGATTTGGCAAGATTCTTGCTAAAACTGGACTCAGCAAGGATGGACAGGGAAGACCAAGTTTGAGGCCTAGTTGAGAAAAGGGCTCACAGGAGCGTAACTAAAGTTTGATCCGGGAGTTCCCTGATGGTCCAATAGTTAGGACTCTGGACTCGGTGCTTCCACTGCAGGAGGCATGGATTTAATCCCTGGTTGGGGAACTAGGATCCAGCAAGCTACTCGGCGTGGCCCAAAATAAAAAAAAAAAAAGAGCAATTAAAGTTTGATCAAGGAAAGAGTCTTTGTCACACATTCAACAGAATCAAGTTATTCTCCTAATAAGAGAAGTTCAGAATATTATCTCCACTCTCAAGCCCATTGAAAGTACATTGGAATTGCTTCTAAAAGGCTCTGGGGGCTTCCCCGTTGGCTCAGCGGTTAAGAATCCACCTGCCAATGCAGGGGACATGGGTTCGAGCCCTGGTCCAGGAAGATCCCACATGCCGCAGAGCAACTAAGCCCATGCATCACAACTACTGAACCCACGTGCCACAACTACTGAAGCCCGCGTGCCTAGAGCCTGTGCTCCACAACGAGAGAACAGCAATGAGAAGCCTGCGCACCACAAGGAAGAGTGACCCCCCACACACTCGCCGCAACTAGAGGAAGCCCGCACGCAGCAAGGAAGACCCAACGCAACCAAAAATAAATTAATTAATTAATTTAAAAAAAAAAAGCTCTGGCTGGTATGTCAACAAAACCATACATAAAGTTACAACACACAGACACACACACATTTGCAATTTCAAAACTTTACTATATAAACCAGCAATACCCAATATCACTTTTTAAAAAATAAATTTATTTATTTATTTGTTTGTTTGTTTTTGGCTGCGTTGGGTCTTCATTGTTGCACACGGGCTTTCTCTAGCTGCAGTGAGCGTGGGGGGCCACTCCTTGCTGCGGTGCTCAGACTTCTCACTGTGGTGGCTTCTCTTGTTGCGGAGCACGGGCTCTAGGCACGTGGGCTTCAGTAGTTGTGGCACGTGGGCTCAGTAGTTGTGGCACACAAGCTTTGTTGCTCCATGGCATGTGAGATCTTCCCAGACCAGGGATCGAACCCATGTCCCCTCCACTGGCAGGTGGATTCTTAACCACTGCGCCACCAGGGAAGGCCCCCCAGTAGCACTTTTGATGATGGAAATATTTTACATCTGTGCCGCCTAATACAGTGACCATTAGCCTCTGTGGGTTTTGATCATTTAAAATGTGACTAGTGTGGCTGAGGAATTAAATTTTGAATTTTATTTAATTTTAATTAATTTAAACTTAAATCACCACACATGATTAGTGATTGGATAGTGAGGACTAGACCCTTAAGAATATATGGGGGTATTTAGAGTGTTTTTTTTCTTTTGCAATTACTCCTAATTAGAAGACTTCCAAGTGACTTTAGACTTTCAAATATTTCCTCCACAAGATTGTGAATTTCAACAGATAGACCTGTCAAGTATTGACCAAGTCATGCTGAACGTGGAGGCAATGAAATCATCAGCACGGGGGTGGAGTACTGGTGGGAAGATCAGGGATGCCGTAGTTAGGCTCAGTTTCAGATACCAGCTCCTCTATTAACTATGGCCCTTTGGACAAATTACCTTTCTCAGCCTCAATTTCCTCATCTGTAAAATGTGGATACTAGTATCTACTTCACTGAGGTGTTTTGAAGATCAAATGAGATAATACATTTAGTAGCCTGCTTAGAACACATAGTTGAGCTCAATAAGTTGTAGTTCTACTGTTAATTATAAAATAACAACAAAAAAAGCCCCCCACAGATCCAGAAAATTATGTGAATGCCTATGTACAATTTGCCTGAAAACAACTTGAATTCTACAAAAACATTTGGCACGGTCTGGAGCAAATACTATATATATATATATATATATATATATATATATACACACACACACACACACACACACACACACACACATATTCCTTTGAGTATAGGTTGAATGTAACTCCTTTTTAATAGGACAGGAGGGGCTGCCATTATTAGTGAAGATCTACTACACACACGAGTGTCTTACCAAACAAAGCAGGCATGATGATAACTTGCCAACACTGACATCCTTCCAGATCCATTGCCCAGATCTCTTGCCCTTTGACAAAGTATATCCGTGGTTTCTTTAGATCAGAGGTATCAATAGTCATTGCTCCACTTAACTCGAATTCAGTCACATTGCAAGAACATTGGCTTCTTCCATTTGGATGGTTTATGGCTGGGGGTTGCAGAATTCGGTGCAAGGTCTGGTTGATAATACTGTAGTAGAACATCTGAGATCCAAAATCAGAAACTTCTGTCCAATACAGGCGACTATAGGAACAAAAGGACACTCCAACTTAATGAGTAAAACATATCATTGCAAATATCAGTTTCTAATGAAGATCAATCATTTCTAATGATTGTGAGGACAGATGCCACCTTTAAAAAGAACATGTCCCAGTGTTCAATAACCTTCTGATGGAAGAGATCACAAGAAGTCTAGTTTGTAGCATTTTCCAATGATTTCTCAATAAATGTGTTTGCAACGAAAGCCTTGGACTATAATGACCTTAGGCATTGTATTAAATGGCTCATTACTGGCTCTAAATATGAAACATATTTGCATACTTTTCATCAACACCATCTCCATTCCCTTCCTCTCAAGTTTGTTTCTGTTTCTTAATACTAGTTACCAATCTAGTTTCAAGATAGACTATAACCATGCTTATGGCACAAACAAAATATAACTCTTCAGCCGGAGAAACTGCTATTCAGTTGCTGAATGGAGGCCTTAAAATTAATCTCATAAGGACATTAATTAAAGATGGATGAGCCCAGAATAGCATTTACTATGGAAAACATGCTTCCTGTCTATCTCCTGCTCATTTCCTGCTGCCGTCTCAGTCCCCTTCTTGTCCTTACCAACTGGGGATATTATTAAATTCACTGGTATAAAAATATCCTTTGGTTTCCCGCTGGTAATTAACCTAACTTTAGGTTAGTGGAATTGTCAGTATGGATTAATTTTATATATTGGTGGTTGTAGGCTCATCATTTATATGTAGAATTACTATAAGTTAACATCAAGAACATTAAGTATCTTACTGTCCCAACATTGACTCTAATATTAAACCAAAGATACTACATTAAATATGTCTATGTCTATTTCATCACAATAGAAACAGACACTCACGCTTCACATACCTTAAGAAAGGATATACAGAAAAAGAGATTACTGTTGAATTTCTGTTGCAAATTTTCAGCTTCCTGGGATATTTCACCTTGTTTTCAAGATCTACATCAAATACTTGCGTTCCATTTTGTGATTCTTTCAGCACAAAGTAGAGGTGCCTTGAAATCCAGTCAATTGTAATAATTGTGATATCAAAAACCAGTGCATCTCGGAAAATCTTAACAACAGGTAGAAAACACAGCCAAGAAGATAATGCTCATTTTCTTCAACTCTGAGGACTTTTTTTGTAGTCACTCGATTTCTTATTTACTTCACTTCTCTTCTGTAATCCAAAATCTCGGTAACTCTGGACTGTGTGCCACTGTAACACTGGTCCTCTTCTCACATTGTATATTTTCCCTGGTTAATTTCAACTACCATGGCTTCAACTGTAATCCATAGACCGGAGCTACAAATTCACATCTTCAGGCAAGATCTCTCATTGAGTTACTGCTTCAAATATCAAACTGCCTACCGAACATCTCCAAATGAATGATCTCAGAAAACAAAATTCATCACCCCACCCCCCAAACCTCCTTTTCTCCTGCATTTTATATTTTTATGGATTTCCAACACTCACCTGAAGAGCAGTCTCGACAACTGTTGCTGCCCCTTGACTTCTTCCTCCCATTACTACCCATAGCCAATTAGTCCCATTTTAAATATCTCCTGAGTTTGTCCTCTCCTCTCTTACCTCAGTGTCTCTCACTTCCTGCCTAACATTTCCTGTCTGGATTCCTGTGATAGTTCCCGACTGCCTCAGACTTAACCTTCTCTTCTTTGCTAACAGAGAGATCGTCCTAAAACAAACCTTCTCTTCTTTGCTAACAGAGGGGTCTTCCTAAAACACTACTTGATCATGTTAATGACCCACTAAATTTCTTGAATGGCTTGATGTTGGCTTCAAAATTGACACTCATCTCCTTGGCACCGTAAAGAAGGTCCCTTATATTTAGGCTCTTGCCCACCTCTTCAGCTTTACCACCTGCCTCTTACTCTGCCCTGACCCCCACCTCCATTCCAAGCTCCTAGTTACAGCTCCCCGAACAGGCTATGGCTCTCTGGTTTCCCGGACTTTGCTGCTGCCTCAGCTTTTCCCCACATTCACCTGGTTCATCTTATTTGTACCCAAGATGTCTTTCCACTCTACCACCACCACCACCCCTCCATCCTGGATGAAGCATCCTTTCTCTGTGATTCCACTGCATCCTGCCCTCAGCATAGCACTTACAGTCTTCCGCCTGTCTTCTCCACTAGCTAACAGTCAGTGAATACCTACCACATTCCAGGCGTTGTGCTAAATGCCTTACATGGATTAGCTCATTAATCTTCACCCTAAGATGAGGGACTATGCAACCATAGTGGTTAAATAAGTTGCTGATGGTCACAGTTCTAGCATGTAGTAAAGTCAGAATTAAATTCTAGGTTGTCAGGTTTCAAGGCTCACCCTCTTAATCACCATGCCATACTGTCTTACCCTTGTTAGACTAAAACTAGACTGGATTTGTTCAAGGACTGTGACGTTCTGTTTTCCCTCTATCTCAGGTAACACAGTGCCTTAAGCCCAAGAACTGTTTGCTAAATTAAGCCTGAATCACATCTGCACAAAACATAACCTGAATTCACTTGTGACTAAATACACAACATCTGTCCTTTTCAACCATTCTAATCTTAATGGCTCAACCACTGGCTCGTCATTTTCATCACAGCGTTGTGTGATATGCAAATACTCCACTTCCTTTCAGAAGAATTACGTAGCGAAATACCTCAGAGCTGGACTGATTGTGCATGTTGAGGAGGAGGAGTGAGTCTCCCTGAGCATAGTACGCCACTGCGTCATCAGCTGTGTAGCCCAAGGCACCAACGTCGCCTTCCGCCAAAAGTGTCCATACAACTTGATTTCGATCCATATCTAACAAAACTATCTTGTTGTCAAAAAAAGTTATGAGGTATGGAAATGCACTGATCTCTAAAAACAAAAAACAAGTAGATAATATGTATGAGAAAAAGAACTTTAGCAAAATCCCTTGATTCAACATCAGGCCCTTCTGAAATCCGTGAGTCTCCTTTGGACTCATTTACTACACCCGTCTCAATGGATTCTGCCTGGGTGCTCTAAGCCTAGGTTTATTTAAGCGTGTTTGGTGATGATGAAAATTGATTATTTTATTTGACTTTAATTTCAGCTCAGAGATAGCACTTGGGTATCCCTGAGAATACTAAGGGTCAAAAATGTTTTTAAATCACTAGTTGTTATTTGCACAGGTTTTAGATAATAAATACCTGATGTTTTGGACTTTACTATGTCAGAAAATGGTCCAGGTCCTTTGGATGTGAAGACTCGAACCTAAAGAAAGAAAAGCATACAAAAATGTGCATTCAAAAGTGTCCTCAGTGACGACAGTTAAGTTCTGAGACTGATAAATTATTGAATACTTCATTTCACAATTATGAGATATATCATGAATAGGTTCAGTTATTCACATCGAAGTATATAGCAAAAAATTACTAAGAGGAAAAATATTGTCCCAAACAATTTTTGGTAGGATTGTTTTGTCCAGAAAAGTACAAAGTAATGGCACAAACCTCTATTGCAAAAGATCTGAATTTCTATAAAACGTCTTTAGCTATTTCCAAAATTAAATTACATGGAACATTTAACAGAAACAAAACCATACAGATTATGGTAAACTTCCACTTTATCATGAAATCAACAAGAAGCTTCAAATAACTAAATTTACTGTACTTTTTTAAAAGAAGATTTAATAAAAAGAAAATAGTAATTAACCCTTATATTTGAAAATGAGTTGTGCATTTCAAACCACTTTTACGTATATTATCTCTTTTGATCCTCACAACTACTAGAGTAGAAACTGGACAGAGATCATAATTAGGGGAGGCAACCTATCCACAATGACACATGTAGAAACTGGCATAAAACTAAGTCTTCTGAGGTCTGTATGCTTTCCTTCCCACTGTGCCAAGCTGCGTTCTAACAGCAAAGTTTTTTTAAACAATTTTTATTACATGTCTCTCATTATATAATAATTATTTCCACTTCCAAAACTTGCCTGTGTTCTATAGCCTAAAAGAAAATTGCCATCCATAATGGTGGCCTTGAAAGATAGAAGCTCAAGTGCCCTCTCAATCAACGAAACATTGGATTATTTTTATTATACTTCTAGAATTAAATCTCTTTTACTATATTCTGTTTATTACTATCTGTGTATGGTGTGCGTGCATGTGTGTGTGTTTATCATGGTGCATACATATATCAATCAGTCTTCACTTTTGCACTGGACCGTGTTAAGTAAAACTCAACGCCTATACATGCAGATCACTTTGCAAAGCTCTGTGGTGACTGAGATTTGAACCAATATAAACATATAGGCAAATACACTTAACCAGACTATTTATTTAACTGGAACACACGTAATTCTTAACAAATAGGAATGTGTGTTATCTTTAACTTTTATGTACAACTGTTTTGATTAGTATATGTAGACCTAATATATTATAAAAATAATTACAGAATTAGAATTTTACAAAAAGAAAATAGATCCTCTGGAAACCACAAATCTCTAAAACACTCCCCAAAACATTCTGTTCCCCAAAATGAAATGGAAAATAACTCTAAATATGTACAACCTTGTCACCAACCTGGTATATAATGACGATGTGAAAATCATCAGGCTATCTACCATAAGGGGAAAGCTATGTCATATTATATTTAAAATGCCAAAATAGGTGGCAGTCGTTTTTCCTTTTGACTCCTACTCTCTCCGACTTTCTCCTCTTTCCGCAGCCAGGTGATAAATGTGAGATGTCAACTACCCAGACCCTCAGCTTTTATTTCCTTTAGTAGCTGCAATCGGGGGCATCCAGATGACTTCCAGCAGTTGATGTAATATAGTGGAAAGGACTCTAGAAGCTAGACTGTAGCACACCACTTCCCAACCACGCAGCTTTGGTACACCCAGGGACATGGCTTTTTCTTCACAATGTGAGAATCAAATGAGATAATGAATATAAAAGCACCTAGTGTGGTACACGGCCTATAGTGGTGGAGCCAAAAAATAATGTTTGTTCTGAATCTGGAAGCAAGAAAATTGTCAAGATGTCCTTTACCCTAGCTGTCCCCTCTCCCTTCTGTACCTTTGCTGTCCACTTGACCTCTGTGATCACAGCGTACATGAAATTATTGACAGAGCGGCAGAATTCTTAACCTGGTCCTTTAATCCACCTTTTGTCTACACTATTCAGACCCCTGTATCCCTGTTTTCACTCTCATACCTGGAAGGCAACACTGTACCCAAGACTCATACCCTCAAGTTGAAAAGACATCACTGAGGAAGTGACATTGACAGCAATCCAGTCTTTGAATGTTTTGTTTGTGTCGCTTTGGTTGGATATTTGATAGAAAATTTCGAATCTTGTTAACACACCATTTTCGTGCTTAGGCTTATTCCACCTAAATTCCACCACAACTTCATTCTTATTGTGGTATTTTTCACTTGGTAATATAAATATTCTGGGATTCTCTGGTGCTGATGGAACTGAAAAGCAGAGACACAGGGCAGAAAACAATACGAGGTCAACTTCTACCACTCATGATGAGGGTGCAGAGCAACTGAGTAATAGATATTTCTCATTCCTGACAGTTAAGGTATATCTATCTTCTTCTTAAAGATCTTCAGGAGAGAATATTCCATAGATTTCTTCAGGAACCTATCCTGATATTTCTGCAAATCTTCCTTTTCTCCAACCCAAATCCTACTTACTACCACTGAGGCACACCTTTCTCATCTGTGGTCTGTGTACATGGAAGCTGGCTAGTTCACCTTATAAAATACAGTATTTACTCTCACTCTGGAGGCGGAAATGGCAGTCACCAGGAAGGAAGACACTATATCCAGCCTTCAGCCAGTTCCGGGTGTAAAATACAGCATATCCAGGATCTAGGCCCTCTCACCGTGAAGCCTCTCTGAGAGTATGGCTTAGTTGTTGCCATCTATTCTGGAGCCACATCAAGAAATTTAGCCTCTCCCAATCCTTTAATTAATTTCTCTCTCTCTCTCTCTCTCTCTCTCTCTGTCAATCCAGAGAAATTCCTCTGCCTGATTTCCAAGTCATTCCATCCAAGACATCCCTCTTCTTTCTTAGGATTCCTCCATAGGTCCCCTCCCACTCTGCCACTCCAATCACATTGCTCCGTAATGTTCAACACTCACATCGTTATCCAATCCCCAGACCTTCTTGCATTGTATTTACACGGGATAAACCTCTTCTTGCTTCATGCCTTAGAGCCCAGCTAAAGTTTCCACTCCCCAAAGGCCTTCCCCAGCCATCCAAGCCTGCATGTATGGCCCTCTCATAAGAATGCTGAGAGGCAGCCTGATAGAGGTGAAGGTTTCATAGCCTGCTTATTCACTCTATGCCACTGCTACTCAGTTGTCACTGTCTTATTTCTTTTATCATTAGCAGCGTCTGCGTTTATCTCTCTACTGTCTTATGAGCTCCGTCAGAGAGAAAGCACCTTTTCTTATTCCTTATTAAATCCCCCCAAATCTAGTAAAGGACTGGCACACAGTAAGTGCTTAATAAATAGTTGTCAATTTGAATAATTTCCAACTATATTGTAAACTCCCCGAAGGCAAGGGCCAAATCTTATCCTTTTTCCTTATTTCAGAGTGTTGATGGCCCCTAGCCCCCAGTGCATCCCCTGATAGTCAAGTCCATTTCCACAGAAGAAGCCAACCAAAGCTGCCATCCCAAGACAATCTCAAAGAGAGCATACCTGGATCCAAATGCTAACTGCTCCACAACCTGCCCAGGCTCCACTATGTTCCTGTTATGAGACTCATGGATAAATATTGTTGATAAAATCTTAACAGTTTAAAAAAAAATTGCAACAGTGAACGTATGTCTGTTTATTGAGCTCTTACTGCCTGCCAGGTCCCGTGCTAGGAAGTTTATATAAATTAAATCAACATGATAAGATCACTCGCCAGTGTCTGCAAAAATGACTGAATGGAAATTTGAAGAAACTAGAGTGAAAAGTCCAGATTAAGCCCCAGCCCTGCCACTCACTAGCTAATTTACATTGGGCAACTCCTAGGCTTCCATTTTCTCTTAGCATAACCAAGATAATAACATCTGTCCTACCTACCACAGAGATGATACAATGATGTTGAGGGTCACTGAAATGATACAGTGATGTTTCTGACACATGATAGGGATGTAATAAATGTTTAATAAAGGAGTGATATATATAAATGCGCTTTGTACACTTTAAAGTGATATACACACGTAAAGGTGTGGGTAATTTCCTTTTTAAAAATATATTCCAAAGAAAAACATTTTTAAAAAATTTAGAGGGACTTCCCTGGTGGCGCAGTGGTTAAGAATCCGCCTGCCAATGCAGGGGACGTGGGTTCGAGCCCTGGTCCGGTAATATCCCACATGCTGCGGAGCAACTAAGCCCGTGCGACACAACTACTGAAGCCCACGTGCCTAGAGCCCGTGCTCTGCAACAAGAGAAGCCTCCGCAGTGAGAAGCCCCCTCACCCCAACGAAGAGTAGCCCCCACTCGCAGCAGCTAGAGAAAGCCTGCGCGCAGCAACGAAGACCTAACGCAGCCAAAAATAAATAAATTAAATACATTTAAAAAAAATTTAGACATCGATATTCACCTACAGAAGATTCTGAGTTACCATCTGTGAGAACACCTCCTGGTAAACCTGCCTTCCAGGAAATTTTTACTGTTCTTAAATCCCCTTTGTCTTTATGAAGCATCTCACAAATTACCTGAACCATGTTTCTGCATTATATACATACTGTATATCATTACAGTCAAGTGAAACAGTCTTTAGGAAATCTTTGAGATATTCGTTAGGAATAAATTATGCAGATTTATTTTAATGGTGCTATTCTAATCTCCAAAAAGTCATTAAAGAGTATTGAATCTAAACACATCTGCAAAACTGAAAGTTACTTTTAAAAATTATTAACTATCCATTCTAGATCATGAAGGTGAGATTCTGTCTTTTTTTTAAAGAGATTTTAACCCCTGTACCTGTTTCAGGTGCTCGGAGTGATAGAGATGTTTTGGGGCCCTTTCCCCAGTAGGTATAAGGAGTGACAGAAAGATTAAATAAGGCATAGGGCACCAGCCCTTCCACAGTAAATACAGGTAAAGAATGTTGTTCACTAGCCAGGAACTAAAATATAAGCACAAAACATTATTTTCTTAGGTAGAGAATCATAACATCTTTTATTCTTAATTAACTAAAATCTTCAAACTTTGGTTCACATGTAAAGTTAAACCTTGCAATTTTGGAAACACTAATGTTGGTAAATTCCATGTTGTTCCACGAGGACCAGTGTATCTAACACACCAGTGGTTAACACTAACCACAAAGCAGTCAGAGACTGGCTATAAAAAGGAGTTCTCAGGAATAATCTTAATAATCAAATGCTACAGGAACAGTGAGGGAGATGAGCTTGGCTAAGTAAAGAAAGTGGCAAATCAGTGTGGGCAGGGCTGACACAGATGGTACACTCTGTTTGAAAAATGGAAGTTACTAGAACCAATGCCATACCTTAGAATGAGCACTAAATTCCACACTGTAGAAAATTACACCCCAATCCACTGCTAGGGAAGCATTCCAGAGGATTTGAAAACTCGAAGCATTTCCTTCAATCATAAATGAAGACTCTGGAATGGCATCTGGGATAACCTTAGGGGTAAAGGAAAAGTTCCCTATGGGATGAAAGAAACAATAGAGAAAGAAAGAATTTAGGATTATCAATTATCACAGATACATGGAAGATTAATAGAAATTACTAACAATTAGAACCAAAACAAAATTTTTCTTTCCTTTAACGTATCCTGAAAATCATCTTTTTCTGACTGTTTCAGGCTATAAATTTGGGTTAAGAGTCAAATGACTGCAAGCAAATTAACAGAAACTACTAAAGCCTTTTTTACTCTTAAAACATAATTCTAAAGAAAAAAAAACCCCAACCTTAACATTTATGTAACAGAAAGTATGGAGAAGAGAGGTTATGAAGGAATAAAATATCGTACCTGGCAGAGGCTTGAGGGATGTCTGAATAATTGTGAACTGATTAAATTTGGCTGGTTCCAAGACAGAGACACTAGTTCTCTGATCTATTTCCTGAGCTGTAATAATCCTAAAGCCATTGATCCAGAAGAGCCGACCACTGTAGTACATCAATGTGTTCTGGGAAATGTCAGAAGTACTCCAGGCTGCGAACTCTGTGATGGTGGTGTCCCCAGCAGTGCTGAAACAGGACGTCAATTAGTATTTCTGTCTGGAGTCGGGTAAGGGCTGATGCATTCAAGTACTGGAGAGAATGTGTGTTTGTGAGTGTGTGTGTTTGAAAACAAAGAGAAAATACTTTGCAACAATAATTGTCATTCTTCTTAATTCCATATTAAGTTGATTTTTACATTTTATATGAAGTATACCGAAAGCAAATTTCCTAGGGTTTTTCTTATGAATGTGATATTGCAATAGCAAGAGTGTTACACCGATTTTAATAAATCCTTGTGATTTTTATCAAAAAAATTTTTTTACCCTACATCAAAGGCACAACCCATTGATCTGTTTCTCCTCATTGCATCATGCCTTCCTCCTATTCTTGGTTAGTCATCTTATTTACTCACCATTCTTTATTCTAGGTTGTTTAGTCCTTCACTTTATACTATTCACAACTGTCTGTTGCTTCAACGATACTTATCAACTTCCACAGCTTAGTCCAAATGCTCCGTTTCAGACCAGGGAATTCAAGGAAACAGACTATTGTTTTAAACTGCTTTTAAAGTCTTTTTCTCAATGACAAGGAATTTTATTTTAAAAATCTGCTTGGTTGTTTCTAAAATTACACCAGTTGTCTGGTTCTCACAATAACTATCTCAATGTTCTCAGCCTTTTGGAGCAGTTATTTCACTTTTTTAAAATGATTTCTCTAAATTTTTTTAAAGTGTTGACATTCCCTTCTTTAGAAAAGTATGGCACTTAAAATCAAAATAAATAAAAGTTTTGTTTTGAGAGTTTCATAATACTTCCTTGAGAAAACTGAAACTACCTCCAAGGACCTGAGAGGTGTCAGACTTATAAAGAAAAAGTATATTCACTAGTACTATTCCCATAGTCCTTTTTCTCATAAAATAGTCTTTATTCATACCTACTCAGATGTGAAGCTAGCACCTGGTTTGCCTTTTGGCCTTTCACCCACTTGTCTAATTTTACACTTTGTCGTTTCCACTTCTCATTAGAACTTTCCAGTAACCTTGGTGAGGTATATAAAACCTAATTCCATATGGAAAGAAGCTCACCAAGCAGGATGCACTTGGCCTGAGAAGGCTGGCCCTTCTGGACCACACACAGAGCTGCTGCAGCCTAGATGCTGTGAATGTGTTCATGTTAGCCTTGCTCACAGGTCGTTTGTTCAGCATTCCCAAAACAATCCCCAGGGCAGAGATTTCCCTGCAGGGTGAGACTGGAGATCCTTAGTTGTCACTGGCTTGGATTGCCCCTCATTTCCAGCTGAAGACTCCTCTCCTGTAAATATCTCCTGGGCTGGTCAGAAAACTCTTGCCATCTGGTGTTCATCGCAATTTCAGCACAACTTCCTCACTTACAGGAGATGAGTACCTCAAACCCTTCAGTCCTCAGACAGGTAGAGCTGGATTTAAATCAAAGCTCAACAACAAAAAAATCATTAAAAGGTAAACCCTTCCATGAAGCATGAGCTGTGTATAGAGGTCAGCTGAGGTTACTCTACTGAGGGCTTACTCATTTATTCGTTCGTTCAGCAAATGTTGGGTGCCTAGTTCTGTGTTGGCCACTAGGAATACAGTGGTAAATAAGACAAATACAATCCCTGCCCTCATAAACTATGCAGCCTAGCAGAATAGGCAGGTAATGAGCAAATAACTACACCATTGAATGGCACTGTAAAAGGAAAGGTAGAGTGGGCTCCTAAACAAGGAGACCTAATGGGGTCTGGTCAGAGAAAGCCACTCTTAGAGAACAATGTTTAAGCTGAGCCATGCAATCTGAACACAAAGTAACCAAGAGAACTGGGTTTGGGGACCATTTTAGGCAGAGGGAACAGCAGGGTGTAGGCTCCTTTGGAGCAATATACTCAGTCCTGACATGACTAAATATGCGTGAACTTTTATGACAGATGCGCCTTTTTCAACCTCCAAGACAGATATGTTGTTATAGATTATATATATATGTCGGTAATAGATTCATTCTTTAATAAACCAAAGGGAATGGCTGTACATAGGAAAGGGAAGAGCAGTTTGAAAGGCAGCTTACAGTTGTCAAGTTCTGAATATGCTGAACGACAGCAGACAGCTAATCTCATCTCTACTCTATGCTAGAACTACACTGTCCAGTAATGTAACCACTAGGCCACAGGTGACTACTGAGCCCTTGACATGTGGCTACTACAATTGAGGAGCTGAGTTTTTATGTTATTTAATCTTAATTAATTTAGGTTAAAATTTTAAGCTAATATTTGATTTATATATTATGAATCATATGTATGATTTACTGGAAAACTTTAAATATTTTGGAAAAACTTGGGTACGTAAATCAACTTTTTCAATTGTAAATTTTATAAAATCTAACTGCAGATCAAGTATTTCCTATGAAAACTTAGTGTGCAAAATGAGATGTGCAGTACATGTAAAATACACCCAAGCTATCCAAGAATTAATATGAAAAAGGAATACAAATAACTCATTAATAATTTACCTATATGCTTTTACTTTTTAAAATGAGGCAACAGGAAATTTACAGTTATATATGTGGCTCACATTAGTTGTATTGGGCAGTGCTGATCTAGACTAGAGGTGAGGAACTTAAAATGCAGACGAAGGAAGCTTGATTATATATTAGGAAAAAATTTCTGCTTGTAAGATGGCTTTGGAATCCCTGTCTCTATGTACAGCTTTTTTTTCCCCCAGTGTGATAAAAAGGCAAGTCTTACGTGGAGGGCAAAATTGCCTGTCCTTTGTGTAACCTTGTCAAGATCTGCTGCACTCCACTGGGCATGCAGACAAGGAAAATTATTAACCTTGAGATAAGGAAATGCATTTTTAAAGGAGAAACTTCCTTCCTCTATCTGGTAAATCCAGTAGTACTGATTTTTCTGGACACTTGAGGAGCTGGGCTCTCAACGCCAGCTAGCCTGTCCTCTGGAATGTACAGACAGAGAGAGTGAGCCGTAATCCTTCAGGACACTGTCACTTTGAACACCATCTATATCTCACAGACAGATTCTTTTGACAATCACATTGCCAGTATCTTACATTTCTAGGGAAGGGAACAACCAGTTTTCTATGGTTCACAGTTGGGAAACGAACGAGAACTGTATGTTATAGCTGATATGAAATAAATGATTAATCAGATTTGCTGTGTTTATGCTCGTATGCATTATAGGTTTATAAACATATACTCCTTTTTTATAGTCTCTATGATTAAGAGTTTTTCCATAAACCAAAAAATATATATTTTTTAATCTAAAAGTAATTTTGACATTGTCTTCATAGAGCACAAATTCTTGGTCTTCGTAAGATTAGACTCTTTTGAAAATTTGATGAAATGAATGGATGCTCAATTTCCAAGCACTCACACACCACCTGAAGCCCTCCATGAACTCCCTAGGGGGTCCAAGAACCCAATATTAGAAATCTCTGCCCTAGAGCAGGACCTTTTGTTTTACTTTAACCTTTTCCTATCTCTCTAATTTACCATGTGACAATCGGCAAATTTATACACATCTGTGGTTTCAGTTTCCTCATCTATGTAATAATATGACCTCTAAATTCTCCCTTTAACTGCTGTTCTTTAATGATTTTATGTCCTGTATTTTAATTTGAGATAGGTAACTGTTTCCTTGAAGTTAAAAACTATTGGCTGTTTAAACTAAAAATAGTAGTGAACATGGATTTTAGAGTGTAGATGAAAGTAAAATATATGACAACAAGAACCCAAAGAGTGAAGGGTAATAATTGGAAACATATCACCATAAAGTTTTAAAATCATTTATGAAGTAAGAATATTTTGAATATGACTGTGGTAAGTTGAAGATATTTAATGTTAAAAATGCATATTTTACTCTCTAAAGCAACCTAAAGAAAATTATAAATACACATAATTAAAATGTTATGAGAGGAGATAAAATGGAATACTAAAAAAGTATTTTATTTACCCTCAAAAATGCAGAGAAGTAGAACAGAGGAATGAACAGCTGATGAGACAAATGGAAGTCAAACACCAAGATGGTAGACTTAAATCCCAACATATCAATAATTATATTAAATGTAAATGAATCAAACACCCCACTTAAAAGGCAGAAATTGTCAGACTGCATAAAAAAGCAAAACTATATGCTGTTTACAAGAGACACCTTTTAAATGTAAAGACGAAAATTGAAAGTAAAGAGATATAAAGAGCTGTACCATGCAAACACTAAGCATAAGAAAGCTGCTATGACTTTCCTAATACTATCAGACAAAATGGTCTTTAAGATGAAGAATATTACCATAGATGAATGAGGATATTTTATAGTAATAAAAGGAAATACAATGTAATCAAGTATATAGATAACAATACTAAATACAAAGCATGCAGATACGTCAACTAAAGAGTTATAGGCAAATCTATAATCATAGTTGGAGACTATATTAAGAAGCAGAAAAACCCATCCACCCATTTCCTGGGCTCTTGAGGGGCATTCTCCTCAGTGCCTCTACTGGACTCTCTTTACATCCTATCACAGTATTCACCATATCCTACGGTAATTAGTTATTTAAAAACTTACCTTTCCTTACAAGCACAATGCCTGCAACACAGTGGAAAATTAGTAAATGTTTATTGGAAGAATAAATGAATTCTCATGCACTATCATTTATAACTGAGGAGCAAGTTGTTCTCTTATTCTCAACCAATTGCCTTCAATCTTACTTACCTCTGACCCCGAAGAACAGCTGTGTACAGGTGAATACACTGACTGTCTTGAACCAACCAATACAGGAGCCCATCACTAAGGTCTAAAGTTAGAGCAATTACCTAAATAGAAAATATGGAAAGAAAACAAATCAAATACATGTTTAAGGATACCTTTGTGATTATGTCACACTTAAGCTACAGATTTCTCTTTAACATCCTCTTTGGAATAATAAACTCAGTGATTTTTGCCTTTCACTGAATATAAATATTATATGAGTATGTCTATTACTACATAATTTTGATATAAGCACTGGTTTCCTAAAAATCCCCAAATGGCAAGAAGTATTCACTTCTATATACTTATCTCTAGTGGTTCTCAGAGTTTGATTCTTGGACCAGCAACATCAGCATCATCTGGGAATTTGTTACAAATACAAATTTTCAACCACACTCCAGGTCCTACTGAATGAGGGACTTTGAGCCACTGTGTAAAGCCTTGTCTAAAGCTAGCCATAACTTTGGACTCTTCAGCCACATAAGCCAGTGAATTTGATCGTTGTTTAAATCAGTTGTTCTCAATTGCTACACATTAGAATTACCTGTGGAATTCTTTAAACATCTCAATTCCCAGTCTGCATCCTGTTAAATTTTGATCTCTGGAGATGGTATCCAGTCTCCAGTATGTCTTCATATTCCCCAGGTAATTCCAATGTGTCCCCAAGTTTGAGAACCAGTGGTTCAAACCATTTAAAATTATATCTCCTGTTAATTACAACCAA
The DNA here is from genome assembly GCF_964374135.1 of Grampus griseus. Taxonomy (NCBI): domain Eukaryota; kingdom Metazoa; phylum Chordata; class Mammalia; order Artiodactyla; family Delphinidae; genus Grampus; species Grampus griseus. The sequence continues at coordinate 46,098,467 of NC_139007.1, forward strand.
AAAATCCTGATATTTTTCTAAAATATAACACAAACAGGGTTTTTATGTGATATAATTGGATAGAGTCATGTACATATAAAGTCCTATTTCCAGCTGACATCTTACAACTACTTCTTATTACTCTTTCTTTGTCTTCTTTTTACAATCTATGTCTTAATTTTACATCCAGTTGACTACGTGAGGCTTGAGGGAAGACTGTTTCTCCTATGAAATAAGGTGCCTGAGATAGAAGTTACAATCCAAAGGATCTTTTTTGCTTTCTTTGGCTTTCTAGGTATTTTTCAGATGAGTTGAGATTGCTAGGAGTCTGACCTCAGAATAGCAGAGTCTTTCTATAGCAGACCCAGAGGCTGAGAGGTATCAGATAGGATTAAAGTTGATGACTGTATCTTTAGCAAGATACAACAGCATATAAACAAAAAGATGAGCCAGTGGAAAATGTAAAAAGAATACAATAAAGTATCCAACAACTAAACATACTTGCTGGCAAGTTACCCAAGGCTTGCTACAAAGAAATAATCTCAAGACCCGTGGCCACAAGAACCTTCAGTAGTCACGTAAATCACAGCCCTCAATCTTCAAGAAAGCTCAACGTACTCCTTTCCCAAAAGGTAGAAAACTATTCTAGCAATTCCTAGCCTTTCGGGAGTTGAATTATGTCCTTTCTTCAGGCTAAAAGAGATTTATTGATAATTTTTCCAGTTAAAGTGAAACCAAGTTAATACTGTTCGGTTGTCTATAATGAGATGCACTAGAGTTTTCCAAATTACAGATTAACTCCACTTTATCTCTTAAAAAAGAGTTTCTACAACTCCCTTTGCTGGAATACAACAAACTGTTCAAGCTATAAGTGAAATTCAGGTGTTGGATCATTACCCCATTCCTTTACACCAGCCATTTGGGCCCATATTTAAGCAGTGTCAGAGGCTGTCCCATAAATCTTTGGTAACCATTGTTATGTCTAGTAACTCCCATACGTAGGAAATAATCCCTTTGATCTAAACAAAAACCTTAAAGTTTAATCCTCTGGTAAAATGTACTATATACTATGAGCCTGACACATCAGATGTGGCAAAAAGTATCTTTTCACTTTAAAAGAATTTCTCATTTCATTCTCCCTTTTCATCGCACAAATGAGTCTTTCTATAAATGATTGGCTAACTATTTTATTACACCGTTGATTGCAAAGTATCTTATACTCCGTGATAAATCTGTGAGTAACACAGAAAGGAATGACAGTGAGATGGAGCGCTTTGCTCGGTGCAAAACATATTACCTTCAAAACACCTACTAGCATTAATGGAGGCAGATGAATAAAACAAGCCACGGAACCAGAACACAGATTTGCACAAGTAGGCACAACATTAGCCAGCCTGTGAGAGTATCTGGAGTGGATTTTAAAGAAAAGTGTATTTCCCCAAACATGCTGAGAAATCTAATGATTCACTCATTTACAGAAAAGTCCCCAGGGCCACTCCCGAGCTATCCTGAGTAGAAAAAGCTCAAACGACAAGATCAGGACAGCAGGAGATTACTGACAAAGTCTTGGGGATGAATAGGAAGTTACTCCTGATATACTGTTACCTTTAATATGCTTTTACACAGAAAAAGGTTTTCCCCTGACATTTTTTATGGAGACATAAAACATGTACTCAAGTGGCTCTAAAATAGAATTAAGGGATTATTTCATTATTTGACAGGAATAATTAATCTCTGGATATGGTGTGTAAATTTCTATTTCTTTTAAATATCTGTGTTATAATCTGTAGATGCCAATCTTAGGAATTATAACTGATACATCCTATGGAATTGAGGATCAGTGACTCAACAATTTGTTTGTTTGTTTATAAATGATCTGATACATCTGTATTATCTCTACTGACAACAAAAAAGGCTTTAAAAAAAATAAGAAAATTTTAAGAAATATCCTAGATAGAAATAGTATAAATGATATATTTCTTCTTCATGCTTTTCTGTAATTCCTAAATTTTCTACAGTAGACATATATTATTATGATGATCAGAGAAAACAAAATTCAGAAATTTAGATGGGTTGCTAGAGGGTAGCTAAACAGGATCAAGAAAAATAGGTATTGCTTCTAGAAGTTGAGGAAGTAAAAATATCATTTGTTTTAGAACCATTTCTATATCAGGGTATTTTTTCGATTGAGTTACAGAATACAAGCTTAACCTCTGTTGAGTGGTTACCATGTGCCTGGAACTATTCTCACTACTTCCCATGAATTATCTCATTTAATCGTCACAACAACCCTAAGAGGTAGGACAATTGTTAATATTCCCATTTTTCAGATGAAAATGGGACACAGAGAAGTCAACTGTTTCAGATGAAACAGAGAAGTCAACTGTTTCAGATGAAACAGACACAGAGAAGTCAACTGTCCTAGGATTTACACAGTTTTTAGAGCAGTCAGTACCAGAAATTGATTGAAAATAATAAAACACCTAATCATCACCCAAGAAGAAGCTCTAAAATATCCAAAGAATTCCTAAAGACTATGAAAACAGACGGAAATTAAAATGCTCGTAAAGTGTGAGTCCATTCAAGATAAAGCAAACTATAAAAATCTCCACATTATATTCTAATTTATTTAATCACTTATGACAATCAATAAGACTTAGAGAAAGTCTGGTTATACCAAGATCTTACCATAACAGTATTTCTTTTCAGATTCCACCTGAACAACTCACAATAAGCAGAAACAGTATTATCATAACTATAAAACAGCATTATTTAGTACTATTAAATGATCAGATCTTATTTTTCATTTTCACCTTTTTCCCAGAAAACCAAGGCTGTGCCTGCAGTATAAGGGAACTTTCCCCATTTAGCCTGGTACTTTCAACTGAATACAGTGTGGTCCAATAGAGATATCCAGCAACTGAGTCCACCACCATGTCATTCACCAACGACTTCACGTGAGTCACAATGTCTGTGTGTCCTGTCGACAGAGACTGCCTTTGTATCTACAAAACATAGTCATGTCAGTTAGTGATTTTCAAATGGCATCATGATTTCTGAATAGTTTATTGCAATTGTTAGTAAATTACTGCATTCATACATTCATTTGTTCAACCACAAGTAGTTATTGGCACTCTGTGCTGGGTAGTGTGCCTAGCCTTGAAAACATAACAGTTAGAAGTTATAAGAAAGTTAGAGGTTATAAGGAAGCTTACTCCTTTTCATACCTCTAAAGAGAAAGGAGATACATTTATTTTGAGTTAAAATGCTTGCCCTTCCTAATCATACATCCAATCAACACATAAAAATGTATTTGATTAGGCTCCCAAAGAAGATGTATACTCCTGATAAATGGTGATGTCTCTCTCCTTGCTCCTGTCAGTATATCTCCATAATATTAATTACTATCATTATTGAGTACCTATTGTGTGCCAGGCACTGTACTTCTTTATTTCAATCTTTAAAATATTAGCTCTTTTAGCCCTCACATTAAGCCTGTAAATGATTTCTATTTCCTACTTTTTCACAAGTAAACTGGGTTCAAAGAAGTTAAGTAATTTTTCAAGGAGTGGAACTGTTTTATAAGAGACAGAGCAAATACTTGAAACCAATTTTTATCCCACTCTTCCACTTCCTCCTTCAAAACTATTTTCAAACTAACCCATTTTGGGGAGCATTCTCTGATTAACCTCAGTTAGCTCCATTCTGCCTACAGGCCATTGGCACTTATGAATTCAGACTATACCATATTGCTTTGCTTCTAAATACATTGTTTTGTATGCTTCTTCTATTAATTCATGAATTTTGTTTGTTTGTTTGTTTGCTTGTTTGTTTGGCTGCGTTGGGTCTTCATTGCTGCCCGTGGGCTTTCTCTAGCTGCGGCTAGTGGGGGCCACTCTTCGTTGCAGTGCGCGGGCCTCTCATCAAGGTGGCTTCTTTTGTTGCGGAGCACGGGATCTAGGGTGCACGGGCTTCAGTAGTTGTGGCACACGGGCTCAGTTGCTCCGCGGCATGTGGGATCCTCCCAGACCAGGTCTTGAACCCGTGTCCCCTGCATTGGCAGGGGGATTCTTAACCACTGCGCCACCAGGGAAGCCCCATGAATGTATTTTTATGTCATGAAAAGAGCAGGGGCAAGTAGTGATGATTGCACAACACTGAACATACTAAAAACCACTGCATTTTATACAATCAAAGGGTGAATTTTATGGTACATGAATTATATCTCAACAAAGCTGATATATTTTTTCAACAGAGCAGAGGCATGTTGTCTATTTTCTTCATATTCTCTACTATGCCTATTCTCAAGACTCTAAACATATTGGTAACAGATAATGAGTAAATAAATGAATGGACGCGTGCCTTCCTGATTAGAAAACGATTTCCGTACCATATTTCTTGATCTGTTAGACCAGTGTTCTCATCAGCAACCGTCTTATATTTCAGTGTGCGCCATGCACGGGATGTCTTCATCTTGCCCCCAAATCCACTCTCCACTCTCCTCTGTGCCCCCTGAGCCTGATATCAATGGACTACACCAACCTAGCTCTGTTGTTCTCTGGCTTCCAGAGAGTTTCAGCCAATGGAAGCACTGGCAGAAGATCAGATGCCAGAAGAAAAGAGGGATAGGGGTACATAGGTACCCCCATATCACTCCTTGCTAGACCATACATTTTGGCAGTGGCTGGCTTTCATGTCAGCAACTCCCCTAAAGCTACAGCCCTCACCATTCTTGCCCTTCTTTCCGTTGCCCTTTATGCCTGGTGGCAGGAATAGCCTCCCACACTTGCTTGCCCAGGGCATGCTTCACCATCCTTTGTTCATTTTCCTTAGCCCTGTAGATACCTTTGAAAATAGTCTCCTCACTTAGTTTCTTTTAATCATGCCTTTGGAGTGTGCCATCTTCCCTAGGACACTGACCCACTGGTGAACATTTTAATATATTTATTTTAACATATTATTGAAAATATGTGACAAATACACCACATAGTGATATAAAATTTCCTTTATACCTAAATACGTTTTAATTAAAAAGTGAGTAGGCTTAGAGACAAATACTAAGTAAATAGTAGCAGAGGTGGTACACAAGTATGAAAAAAATTGTGAAAATTACATTCCAGTCACTGAAATGGGTGGGCATTGTTCGAGAGCATCCAGAATGCCAGGCTTCTACTTACCATGTACGTCTTTCCAGCCCAGTAGAGAAAGTGACCCAGCCACTCAAAAGCTAACGCCCCTGCTCCTGCAATGTTGGGTATGTGATAATTCTCTGAGATGTCCGTCCCACTCAGCAGCCACACATAGACATCACCTTTCATGTCGCTGTAGTAGAGGCTGTTGTTATACCAATCCATATCTCAAAACAAAGTGAATTGGTAGCAGTTATTTTTTCATACATGCTAGCGTAAACATGGAGAGTCAACAAATCATACATGCACCTCAACATAACATTAAAGCATATACTAACATAGATACTCACTAGAACTTCAAGGATCTGTCAAGAATTTTATCCCAAAATCTTAACCCCTGGAACTAGAGAGAGGAACTAATAGTCATTGAGTGTCTCCTCTTTGCCAAACATTGTCTTGGGCAATGTTAACCTATTTCACTCAACTCTTAAAACAAAACAAAGTAGAAATCATCCCCATTTTTTTTTTCTTTTTTTTTTTTTGGCTGTGCTGTGAGGCTTGCAAGATCTCAGTTCCTCAACCAGGGATTAAAGCCGGGCCATGGCATTGAAAACCCAGACCCCTAACTGTTAGGCCACCAGGGAACTCCCCATCCGCATTTTTGACATGGAGAACGGAAGACTCCGTGAAATTATCTATTCTGCCCGAGGTCTCACAGGTGAAAAGAGGAGGAGACCAGATTCAAGACAACTTCAAAGCATCGTTCTTTCTATTAGTACCACACCGCCTCCTAAGTCCAACTCATTTTGGTCAGAAATGCTGTGGTACTTTTAATAGCCAAACAAAGAGATCTAATAATTAGATAATTATAGAAGATGCCATTAAATAATAAATAAATAATAATAAATTATAGAAGATGCCATTGAAGTAAGATACCATTACTTAATCTTCTTTGTCATGAAATTCTTTCTTATACTTGATTTAGAACTTCACATAGCTGTTCTGTGTTCCAGTCTTACAGCAAACTCATAATAAATTACTTAACTATAGCTGTCTTCATGGAACAAGTTAGGCTGTTACTGTGAGACAACATTGAGAAATTAAAATACATGAGAAGTATATCAAAGCCTTCCTGAAATGGACATAAATCATTAAATAACTACATTTTGTGGAGTAATAAATGGCCCTCCTCCTTGAGAACAGACATTTTCTTAATAGTGTCACTGGCAGTATAGTTCAGTCAATATTTTTTCCTTTCATTATTGACCTAATACTAAAATACGCAATCCTTTTGATTGGTTGAATATCTCAAGAAGTCTTACAAGTAGAAACCTGCCATCCAAGTGTACAGGGGACTCGGTGTTTACCTGATACATTTCCCATATCAGAGGATAGGAATTCTCCCGGGCCAAAGCTATTTAATGGTTTACTCCAAAGCCCATCTTCTTTCACAGCCATGATAAATGGTGGCTCTGCAGCTGTTTGGTTTAAAAAAAAAAAAAATTGAAAGAAATATCACAGAAAACACACTTTTTTTAGGTACACATTTATACGTTAGATTTCCTTCATAAAGTCAATGAGCATTTTGAAAAATACTCTGGAATAATATGAGTAATTGTATCTGCTTAAAAGAATTATCTATCATATTAAACATACTTTCTGATTTTTGTGTAAATAGTTGTAATTGAATGTGGAGAGAAATGTGTACTGATGTTGCCTCTATAGCAATGTCATGGTCATGGCAGAATTTTTTTTTTTTTTTTTTTTGCTTTAGCTATTGGTGGCCATGGTCCTATTCAGAGCACCCAGAATCGATTGCGATAACAACAGTAGTATAAATGGGTCAGTTATCTTTCCATTTTTTTTCAACCAAGAGGATAGAATTCAACATAATTCACAGCCCCTCAGCTTCTCTCGCCAAGACCTTCAGAGTTCAAGGAGTGCTACTGCTTAATAAACCATGAGAAAGGAGAAAACCATGAAGAAGAAGAGAATTATATTGTTTGTTAAAAAATATCTTGGACAGTTTAAAAGAGCAGGTTAGAAACATAAATGTCACACAATGCTTTATTTGCTTTCCTAATCTCAGATAATAAACACATCCTCAAGGGGTCAACGCACTCTCATTCTAATTTTTTTTACCACATTGAAGGTGAGAAATTTTAAAGGACATAGGGAGAAAGGCTTTTTGTCAGAATCACTCCCTAAATCAAGACTATTTTCTCACCTGGTACCAGGGTAGTTCCCACTGAGGGCTCTGACCAAGGGCCTGGCCCCTTGGGAGAACTTGCTCTCACAAAAACCTTGTATTTCGTAGCACTCTGAAGGTCGTGTACATTAAGGATGGTCCCACTTATATTAGAGAACACGTGAGTGGTTTCAGGAAAGTCTTGGGTTGATACTTTCACCTCGTAAGTCCAGTTCTGCCAGGCGGAAGGGCCTAATTGGAAGAGTTAAACAATGTTACTGATGAGGATGACATCAGCAAGGGCAAACAAAGGACTGTCAGTAAATTTATCTACAGCTTCACCTTGAGTGAAAGGATAATTGGGCCTGTTACCCCGTAATCACCAGGGTTAACTTGGTGACGTGACTAGGACAGTGGTCATCCCACCCACTCATTTTGTTCCATCAAAGGAGACATCATGCCCAGCAAATCAGAGGCCACTGTTCCCCCGTCAGTGCTGTATGCTTGGCTGCATAGAACTGTCGGAGGGCTTTTCTATACAAGCTCCTAATAAACAAATGCTTAATGATGAATCTCTAATATAATTTCCAGGGTTGGTAGAGCATCTCCCTTCTAGAAGCCCAAACAATACAAAAGAATTTTTTTTTGCTAATTCATTTTCAGCCATCTTTGACCTATACAGCAAACAGGCATAATTAACTTAGTCTTAAAGTAAAAAAATAGCCAATGTTTGCTAGATACTCTAGGGGACCAGGGGTTGACAAACGGCAGCCCACAGGCCAAATCTGGCCCACTGCCTGTTTTTGTAAATAAAAGTGTACTGGAACACAGCCACAGCTACATGTTTACATTTTATCTATGGCTGTTTACATACCACAAGGACAGAGTTGAGTAGCTATGCCAGAAGCCATATGACCCACAAAGCTGAAAATATTTACTTATCTAGTCCTTCCTTTATAGAAAAAAGTTGCCAGCAGCTGTGCTAGACACTGTTCTAAGTGTTCTACCTGTGCATCTTAATTTGGTCTGTATGACAATCCCATAGAAGTATATAATTAATGTTTTTATTCCAGTAGCGAAAACATGCATGAAGTGGTTAAGTAACTTGCCCAGGTCATTCTGCTAAAAAAGGGCAAGACCAGCCTTTGAATCCATGCAGGCTGGCTCCAGAGCCCACCTGCATACCCACCACACATGCTGCCTCTCCAGAGATGAAAATTCAAGTCCAGAGAGTTTTAGGCTCAAATTCATGCAAGATCTCCCTGGATACATAATCTCAACCCAAATCTCCGTCCCCCTGGCTAATGCATTCCCTCAGACTGGAATGTTAGTGCCTGACTCCAAGGAGACACTCAATAAATGCTCCACCCATTCTGTTGGGACATATATGATGAAATATAGAGATTCTCTTAATGCAAAACTGATAAATGTAGAACAAACGTATAAACACGTGTGTGTGTGTGTGTGTGTGTGTGTGTGTGTGTGTGTGTGTGTGTGTGTGAAAGAGAGAGAGAGAGCACTAAGTAGTGCTTTGAGTTGATGACTAAATAATCACATATGGGCTCTCAAAGTTGAGTCGCCAGGTCAAGCCATTCAAGCTTTCCTCTCCTTGCAGCAAGGCCAGTCTCCAGGCTGGGGACAGGGCACTCACTGGCTCCAATGGCGAGCACAGGGGGCTTCCACTGAACCAGGGCCTGGTGTGAGCCGAACAGCACTGAGAGCTGCTGTGGGCAGCCCGGCAGCGGGTGTGGCTGGGTGTACAAGCCAAAGATGACCAAGTTGCCAAACCCAAATTCTTCTATGTGACTCAGGTCACATCCCACGATGAACTCATTAAAAGACAGAGAATCCTGTTGGAAAACAGTCTTGCCATCTGTGACCAGGAAGTCGTTGTTTTCACAAGCAAAGCTCTTCACATCAGTAAAGGGGACATGAGGTAGGACAAGGTGGGATGTGGAGCCATCCAGAAAGGTTGACATGAAGACTTGGGCGGTGTCATTGAAGTAAATGATTTGCTTGGACTGTGGCTTGATTGCAAAGTCCTTTAATGTGCCACTCTGCACAATACGCACAACTTCCGAGCCCCGACCAGAAGCCACAGGGAGATCGATTCTATAAATGCCGTCTCTCAGAAGATAAAAGAGATACCTGACACAGGAGCAAAAGAAGCCTGGTGTGATTCAGTGCAAGGGTGAAGGAGCAACAATGCCTCAGCACATTGTTTTATCCTGTTGGGCAATTAGAACCAGGTATCTCCAGAGTGGATAAGTACAGGGTTTCCCAAGGTGCAAAGTAGTAAAGGTATTTATTAAAGATATGCTCTAGTCATTTAAGAAAAAGAGAAGAAAGGTGAGGAGAGCTGGGTGTGGGGGGAGGAGGACGGAGGTGAGAGAGAGAAGCAGCAGGGATGGGGGAGAGGGAAGAGTTTTATAATAAGTACAAACTCAGTGAGTGAATAATTCAGTGGTGCAAGATAACAGCATAATGGTAACTGTTTTTAATCAGAAGAATAAACTATTTCATCTGCCTGAAATTCTTCAGGAATACTACATAAAAAGGGTTGCTAAAAGTTTTGATTTTTACAGAAACTCTATCATTGTATAGGGAGATGATTAGAAGACAGGCCCTGGAGCAAGAAGTCAAATACTGATTCCAGCGCAAAACAGCTGATGGTCGTGGGCGGTCGATAAATCAACTTGTGCTTTGCTTTCCTATCTATAAAATTGGGATAATAAAAGTACTATCCCATACGGCTGAACAAGAATTAAATGAATTATTGGAAGTAATGCACTTAGAAGCACATATTAAGTGCCTGGTAACTATTATTGAATAATTATTATTATAATTTCTAGTCATATTTCAAAATCTAAGCACAAATCAGTTTTATCCTAGTGGAAGAAAGAGCCACCAAAGACCTCTTTGAGATGTATTTTGAGCGACTGATTTAGTGAGTGAAGTTCATTATCCTCAGAATGAGTCATTTCGTGTAACTGCCAGCAACAAAGTTCATTTCATAGGATCTTAGACTTTTACAAATGAGGAAAATAAGATCCAAAGAGTCCAAAGGACTTGTCCTACATCACAGGGTTTTAAAAGAAAAAAAAAAAATCCTGTAATTCAGTAATTCACTCAAGCTTAAAACATTAAAATAAATATCTGGTAAATTATGAAAGAATATGAATAGAAAATCTTGATTTTAAATCAATAATGAGTAAGAAAGTCAATTCGTGAAAGATAAAAAGTGCTATGGGCTATATATTTTTTTCATTCAAAATGAAAACAACTTTATCCCTACAAGAAAGAAAAATGTTTAGTCTTACAAATGTTGGCCTTGCTTACTGGTTACTAACCTGTAATTATCTGATTATATTTATGAAATAATAACCCCAAAATAACTTCCTATGTTTTCATCCTTCACATGTGAGCATGTGGAGATCATGTAATACATTCACAGTGAATAACTCATTTCATCCTCAAAATACCCCAACTGAGTATTATTGTCTTCCCCGAATGGGAGGATAAAGCAAAGGTCATAGACCCGAAGTTACTTTCTTGAAGTCCTACTACAATTTAGCATCACAACTGAGCTAAAATGTGTCCATTTCATTTGTGGCAGGGGGAAGCATAGTGATTTGTAATGGCAAATTTTAACTTGTTATTAGCTATCAATTTCAGTTTCCTAAAGTGGATGGTAGCAGTGTTCTTTCTAAACCAGCCTCCTGATAGATGTGAGAACCAGACCAGAAAAATGAACAGGTGCTGAATTGCTCAGCAAGAGAAAATGGTGCAGTGAAAAGACGAAAGAGAGGCAGGAAGGGCTTCTCATGGGGAGCATCGAGGGGGAATAAGACCCTGAGTCATGCATAAAATATTGATATACCCAAGACGAGAAACCAGGCCCCGGAGTCCCAGACAAGAGGTCTTTCCCATAAGCCCATATTTTACTGTGAAGGAGAAAGGAAAAACTACTTACCTAGAGAAGTAGTGGATCAAGTTTGAATGAAATTTCCTCTTGGCTCTATAAGAATGAAAAAACTTTGCCTGGATTTAATTAAATGTGAAATCAGATACATAGATGGGCTCATCTGGTACTAGGATGTTATTAGCAAGCAAGTTTCCCCAAGTTTCTTGCCAAAGGAAGAGAATTCACATTTACAAGACTAACACTCACCCATTGTATGAATCAGCCACGATTTTTTGAGGTGCAATAATTGAGGGAGGAGTAACTTCCTCAATGTTTGAGCAGTTTTCTAAATCACAGACACATACCTAGAGAAGAGTACATCAGTAGAATTAGTGTCTATTCAATTTGACCAACACGTATTGCTTGAGCAACTGTTCTGTATTTAGAATTTCACTAGTCACAGAGCACTTTTAGAAAACATAAAAAAGTTCTTAAAAGACAGTGTCATATCCTATATCCTAATGAGTTTATATCCTCTTGGTATCCGTGAAATACGAGTACGTATTTTCCTGGCTTACAGAGGCACTCAACTATTTTTATTAATATTTAAGCTGTTTCCAAGCTTAGGGGCTTCCAGCCGTAGTGATTGTGACCACCCTGTCCCTTTAAAAGAAGGAAACTTGAAACACAGCAAACTGTGTCTTCTCAAAGGTTTGGTAATACAATATTTTCAGAGACCTACTAAAGTTATCCATGGTTATTATACAATTTACAATGCTCGCAGCTGATTTTGATTATGATTGGCCGTTTTATCTAGTGATAATTCAGGTACCACCACTGTCTTATGGAAGATGAATTATCATTAGTATAAACTCATGGCTCTGAAAAATCACAATAAAGATGATTTAATGGTAGGTCAGGACTAGTACTAGGTAAAGTCTAGACCCTGCTATAGGCTAGATCTATGGTTCGTTGCTAACCCAGTGTCTAAAACATAGTAAACACTCAGTGACTAATTATTGAATGAAAGAATTATGTTTATTTGTAAATATACCAAGATATGCATTAGAGTATCAATATCAAGTTGTTTACTTTAAATTCTCAGACTAACCAGTTGAGCCATGATGAAGTACATTCTCTGATAAAGCCAGTCTATGGAGATGGAAGAAATTAATCCCGAACCACTGTAAAAAATTCTCAGGTCAGACACATCAGACATGTTGGCAGCTCCCTTCACCCATATGAGAGTTCCTTCAGAGAAATAAACAACTTGCTGGTGGACATTAACTGATATTCCTGGAAGAGCCATGCAAATACATGTGTGTTATTAGGTAACAACCAGACAAAACACTTCCTTGAAAGAGAATTTATTTCTTTAATCCTTAATAAAGGGATTCAAACTGAAGTCAACCTGGATCTTTCTTTTCACACTAAGGAAACATTTTTCTCTATTACACTGACCTGTAATGTTACGGTGTGTAGCACCCGGCTGAAGGCAATGTGCTTCATCTACTAAATGTTTTAAAGATCTCTTTCGTAGAGAAGTTTTCCTGGATAAAAAGAGCCACCGTTCCTCTTCTTGAACTAAAACAACAACACACTTTCTAGACAGACAGACCAATCATATGCACGTTGACACAAAAAAGATCAATACCACCCTTCAAAACAAGGGGACTAGCACGTGAAAGAGGCTGGTCCGATTTTCTCTGAAGGCACTGGGGTATTTCAACTGTAGTACAAATCACATTCTGTGATGGGGATGAGAAGTACAGTGTCAGTCAAGTAGGATTTCTGGGTATGTGCCCCTAAATGCCCTCAAAATAACATCCCATGCGGGATCACTGTTCTCAACAGCCTTGCCCAAATAGGAGCTCGGCTTATTTTCCTCCACCATAGGAATCTGACTGCTTGGTGGAGGTGGTCCAGCCCAGGCTGGAGCGGGTTGTTGCATAACACACACATATGGACAAACTTCGGTTGTCTCTGTTTTGTCTTTAATTATCTCCCTTTGAGGCAGGAGAAAGGTCTGTAGTAATGAAATGTGAGGACTACAGAACCCTGACATCCTGTTCAACTGGAGACTGATGGAGTGTGTGTTGATGAACACTTTTAGTGTAATTAATAAATGTTATGCAATAATCACGGTAACAACAACCTTAAGCCTGCTCTATATTTAACTCGCCCTTTGGATGCTTCTTGCATAACAAAAATACCTCTCCTTTCCTAGAGTGTAGTAACAGCCCCAAAAAATAAACTAAAGGCTGGTGATAGATGACATTCACTCCCCACTGGCATAGGCGTGTGCAGCTTAGAGGACGGGGCAGTCAAGTCAGCAAATGGGGCTCCCATGAAAACGGAGAGCAGACTCCTAGAATTCTGAATCTTTGGGTGTTATTCCAGTCTTTTAACTCACTTCCCCAAAATATTTCCAGTGCTTCTTAGAGAGCATTTTCTTTTATCATTTTGCTCACGTGGGCATCATGCAGAAAGTATTCAATCTCTCAAGGCAATTGTTAAAATGCCGAAGTAAAAAAAAAAAAAAAATGGTACTTGCAAAATAATAACAGAAGCCAATTTGGTAGACTGAATATTCAGAATGGTAAAATGTAACTTATTAAGTTTAGATATATTTAAAAACCTTAAGGAAACTGGAAGAAAAAGATATCTGGTCTGTGTTAAATGATAATACATGATATAAGGTGGAGGTTAGGGCAGAAACAATATATGTATCCCCTAAGTGTGTAAATGAGAGTCATAATCACTAGTGACTTTAACTGAAACCAGGGGTTTGCTTGAAGCCATTTTTTTAATCCCTAATTTTTTTTTAATTTTTAAATTCCGACGTGGAAACTTTAGATCAAACAACTTACTCCTATTTGTCAAATACTGGGACTCATTTAAAATTGAAAACTTATCAAGTATTCAGAAGACAGTGTCCATTTGGGCAGAACAGTAGGGTCTTGGGGAGCACCAGAGGACCCAGGACCTCCAAGATCTGAACCCACCCTTGCCACCCCCTCAGTTCCGTGTAACAGGAGGCGCATCCCCAGTCTCTACCTGCTGGGGATGAAGTGGTAATACTAGATTCTGCTTCCGGCCCCTCACCAACTTCATTTACTGCTGCAACAGAAAACCTATTCCAAAAACGATTTGGAGAGATGTATTTTACATGGCATGGTGTGAACATGAGATAAAAATAGAAGGAGCAATAACATTTCTATTTAAAGGACGATGTGGCAATGCATGTATCTAGTTACTTGGTGCCACTGCTTAGCACTAAAATGACCATCAATCACATCCTTGTTTGCATTCCCCATAAAATAGTTCAGGGTCACAGAGGTCAAAAACTGAACTCTGCTATCTGCATGACCCCCATTCATGCCCTAATTTAAAGAGGTCTTAGTAAATGCTGGAAAAGCTAACAATAATAAAATAATCCCCTTAACAGTTAATACAAAAATACCATTAACAGAATTTTACCTCCTTACTTTTTTCATGTTGGATTAAATGAAGCAATGATATTTATGATGCTTATAATGTCTTTTTTAGCCAATATTTATAAGCCCATATTTATTAGCCCACATTTATCTCTGAATATAATAGAAATACTTACAAATGTTTTTGCTCAGGATGGTGTAATCTAATAAGCGTAAAAACTTGAGGAAAACCACAGTAACTTAAACCAACAGCACAAAGCCAATGCGACTTCTCAAAATACATTTAAACTATTTTTTAGCCCTATTTCTTAAATAATATCATGCCTGTACCCATGCTGGTTACTATTTTTAAATTTTATATTGGAGTATAGTTGATTTATAATATTGTGTTAGATTCAGGTCTACAGCAAAGCAACTTAGTTATACATATACATATATCTATTCTTTTTCAGATTCTTTTCCCATATAGGTTAGTACATAGTATAGAGTTCCCTGTGCTGTACAGTAGGTCCTTGTTGGTTATCTATTTTATATATAGTAGTATGTATATGTTAATCCCAAACTCCTAATTTATCCCTCCCCCACCACCCCCCACCTTTCCCCTTTGCATGCTAGTTACATTTTTCCTGCACCACTTAATTCTTACCTGTAGGTGGTATTTGGTAGAGTGGAGTAAAACTGGAAACTGGTTCTCTGTGTCCCTGAATCTAACTTTTGATTTTTATTAATCAGCCTTAAGTTATAACCCAAAATAGGTCCACCTGGGAATTGAGGTGGAGCCCAACTGATTTCCACCGTGTCCGGACTGGAGCTTTCAATATTTTTAATGAGAGGAGCAGTTTCAGGAACTGGAAGAGATAATGGTGACATCGTGAGCAGAAAATATACAGTGAAAAATGTAAAAATGTAAATAGGATAGGAAAAAAATGTTGTTTTTTTGAAAACAGCATAAATGAAGTATTTTTGTTAATATTCACAGAAGTGATAGAAAGAAGATAGTAATATATCTATGAGCTGCAATTCTTGATCCCTAAATGATACCAGTTAACTACTTTCCTAAGGGACTCTTTCAAATGTTATTTTCCTCAGTTCTAATTTATGCAATAAAATTAAATGTGGAAGTATGCAAATTGGATAAATGTTCTAGAAAAAAAGTGGTCAAAAATCTCCAGAGACCTAAACACGTTGAAACGTGGGATGGAACCAGGTTAGGAAGGAGAAGAGAATCTGTAATAAACTGGAGTCAATGATTAACACAAGTTAAAAGAAGTAAGTCCTGGGGCCTATTCCCTCACTAGAGTGCTGTGGCCGGACTAGTTCCAGCTAAAGATATGGATTTAGATAAGCCTGAATTAGAACAGTCTGCTTCACTTTTGCTGGCATCAGCTCTGCTGACCTAGACTGTACTTTCCTCCCCCAGCTCCCAAGGTCCCCTGGAACCCAGGCTTTCTGTGCCTTAGCAACATCCCTTCCCTTGTGAAGGATGAAAGGAGCATGCATTCTCTAATTAAGCGCTCACCCACAGACTTTAGGAGCTACCCAGGTGACAAAGAACAGAAAGGAAAACAAATGATCTAACAGCCTATCTTCCACCCATGTCTCCACCTGCTTTCCATACCCCCCACGCCCTGAAACCACACCCTTTTATTTCGTCTTTCCATAGAAAGACAGACTGATGTCACTTTGCTCTTCAGTAGTCTCTCTGCCTCGGAACAATTTTGGCAGGTGCTCTGCGTCACCCCTGACCCTTTAGAGTGGGGAGAGAAGAGACAGTTCAGCCCTCGCATTGGCTGCATTTTAAAAAGGCTTTTTAATTGATCTCTCAGCCTTTCTCTGATACAGTTCCTCCCCAACTCTCAGACTGAGCTTTAGCAAACACAAATACCATCACATCACTCCTCTGCTCCATGCACTCAGTCACCCTGGTGAACAGGGAAGTAGGAATCATCTCCCAGTGAATCAGAATCAGGATGTCAGAAAAACTAACTCTTCAGGGTCAGTGCCCAGACAGACATGATCTGCTCCACTTCAAGCATGTAGATGTCCCATGGTGAACTGTGATTATTGTCCAAATCGCCCCCACAAAAATCGTCCCTGAAAAGGCTGGTCAGGTTAGGCAAGGTAACCATTCCACCTGATTAAGAAATTATCTTCATAAAGGCCCCGATTAAAAGGCAGTAATACCATCTAAAAATTATATATTTCCCATAGCTAAAAAAGAAAAGAATCATGAAGTGATGGAACATGAAACAGATAACTTTATAAGTTTTGATGTGGCTAAAAAAAGTGAGATAGAATTGAGGCATGCGATGCTATCCATGGAAAAGACCCTCAGTACGAGGACTGGAACACCTGGAGGGTATGTGGGCTTGCATATCCAGAGAAACGCCCAGAAATGGAAAGCAAAATTTGCCTTCTTCATTATTTTGATTTGACTAGCCTTGGGCCCTGGACCACGGTATGTCTCCAGCACTGGAAAATGTTCCAACACTATTGGAGTACACGAGGCATTGCTTTGAATGAAGAAGGATCCACGTATTCTGCTCGGATCTGGAACCTGTCGAATATGACCCTAGGCCAGTGTCTGACCTGAGGTCCCAAGGATAGTCAGAGAACAGTCAGCAGAGGTGCCACACATACCCTAAAATCTGATAAGCAAGAAGAGAGCACTAATCAGAGAAGAGGGAAAATGCCCCAACCGGCTTCATCCGCTATCTAGCTATGCTTCTGGCCAAGGCCTAGTTCACAGTGAGGGTCTCTGCACACAGCTGAATCTCCAGAACGAGGGGTAGGGACATATAACGTCTGGCTTGGAATAAGTCCTCCCACGTCCCCTCAGCTAACTCTAAGGGTGAGAGCACCAGGCAACTCTCCCTGAGTGTCTGCCCCAGGCATTCACCTCCCTAACAGGCTCTAGGCTTGAATCCTTTTCCTGGTATGGAAGTCACAACTTTGAAAGAAGAAATCAGAAAATGCCCCAATATATGTACTATTTTTAAAAATCATCTCTAATCAAATGTTAAAGTATTATAATAACCTCCCAGCTGATCTCACTACCTCTGTACATTCCAGTCTCTCTCATTCCTTCAATCCATTCCATGTGTAGTGGCCAAAATTATCTTTTTAAGGAGTACTCAAATCAACTACTCCTCTTCTTCAAAACCTTCCATAATTTCTGACTGCTAAGTGAGGCTTATTCTGACCACCTTCTTTAATACACTCCCCATTTCTAAAGAACAGACCCTGCTCAAAACGTTCCTCTTACCGTAGCACCCCGTATCTTCCTACTTACAATATACTTTCCTTATTTATTAGGTTTACTGCTTAGAGTATTCTTTTCCACCAGAATGGGTATTTTTGTTTTGATCACAGAAGTACGGTGAGCACCTAGAACACTATTTGGCACCTAGCTAGGTACTCCATTGTTGGATGGGTCTATTAATGAAGGAATACATTTATTTCATTGTTTAAAATAAAATGAACTAACCAAAGCTTTGGAATAATCCCTGATTTCTTAAGCAACGTGTGCATGCCATACCTCCATAAGGATGAGTCCTATAACTGGGACTTGGAGGGGAATACAGCTGCAGCTGGGCTGTGAAGATCCAAACCACTCGAAAAATATATTCAGTGAAGGGATGCAAGGGCTCTACCACATAGGAGAGCTTGGACACAGCCTAAATCAACAAGAGATCAAAATCAGCATTTATGGAATAGCCACCGTATATTGTAACTCAAGAGCACAGATTCGTCTGTAGATGATGGATGGCCTTCTGGATATGGAGTGACCCAAGGCCTGCCAGACCAGTTGAAATGGAGGCCTGGAGCTCAGAGCTGAGCCATCCCGACATCAGTCAGCATAATTCACACCAAAATTCTTTCCTTCTTCAAAACTGCAAAATTATGGATTCAATTATATGGCATTTACCTCAAGGCTTTACTTTACTTTTCCATGTTAATATACTTGGTGTCTTTGGACTATTTTTCTCTGAACATGATTTCCTAAAAGGGAGCATCCTGGATGACCTCCCTGCCCTCCACCCTAGTTGGAATCATTTTCAATGGGGTGGGCAGATAAAGACCAATGATATAAGTAGTTGGTTATGTGATGCTGTGCTGAAGGAATAATATATATGTCCAATAATAAATTTTCCTTAAAAATAAAAGGTTTAGCATAAAAAGTAGCAGAGATTAAAGTTCATCTAATCCAACCACTCATTTTACGTTTGAATCTTCTCTAGAATGTCTTTTCACCTATAATTATATGTAGTAATTTGGCACTTTTAATAACTTGAAGAAAAAGTCTCCGTTTAGGCACATGGGCAGCAGTTCATACCTCAGTGTAAGTCCAGCTTCCAGGCAGTTGTGCATATTTCCACTGAATGATGTATTTTACTCCAGAGATGTTGGCCGATTTCCATCGTAATGTCACACTGTGGCTTCCAATGGAAGAAGCAAATGGTGCAGTGGGGAGGTCTGTATTTTCTGGGGAGAAAACAAGATTTCATTCACCATGTCCCCTGTCTGTCAAAGCAGGAGAGAGTGTCCCTGCTTCATCTAGTGCCCTTAGCACCCTCTTGCCACAATTATTCACCTGAACAATAACTGATGCACATATTCAAGTGATTTATTTTTTTAAATCAGCCAGTCTGTCTGGCAGCTTTTTTCTCCCATAGAACGCACTTATCTTTTTTTTTTTTTTTTTGGCGGTACGCAGGCCTCTCACTGTTGTGGCCTCTCCCGTTGCGGAACACAGGCTCCGGACGTGCAGGCTCAGCGGCCATGGCTCACGGGCCCAGCCACTCCGTGGCATGTGGGATCTTCCCGGACTGGGGCACGAACCCGTGTCCCCTGCATCGGCAGGCGGACTCTCAACCACTGCGCCACCAGGGAAGCCCCGAACGCACTTATCTTTGACGATAGATTTTTTACAAGCAAGCAACATGGAGTGTTCTGAGACTGTCCAGTTTTCTCTTGTGATACCACTTCTATATAGGCTAGAAGGGTGGGTACCAAGGGTGTGTCTGGTGGGCAACCATCCACTACCCCAGGACATGTATCTCAAGATATATTTTAATTTTACACTATATGTCTACAGTTGTTGCCCATTTTGTCAACACATTATTTTTATACATGCAAGTAGTTGTCTGTACTCCAAAGGATTCTATATTCTGCTGTTTTTTATTGTGAAATATTTCATGACTTTTAAACAGTAGCAACATTACAATTGGTACACACAGTTATTGGTGCTACTTCCCAGGTCCTGTGTGAGGGGTTAGAATTCTGAATGGTATGTACCACTGGGATGAAATTATTTTACTTTACTTTTTCTATTTTCCAAAATTGTGACTAATTTAATGCATTAGCTTGCTTTTTCCCCAGAATTTTTTATTGTGGTGAAATACACATGGCATAAAATTTACTATCTTAACCATTTTTAAGTGTACAGTTCTGTGGTATTAAGTACATTTGTATTCTCATACAACCATCACGACCGTCCATCTCCAGAACTCTTTTCATCTTGCAAAACTGAAACTAACCATTAAATAATAACTCCCCATTCCCCCTCTCCCTCCCCCTTCCCTAGGCAACCACCATTCTACTTTCTGTCTCTATAATTTTAAGTACTCTAAATACCTCATGTAAGTGGAATCAAACAGTATTTGTCTTATTGTGACTGGCTTGTTTCACTTAGCATAATGTCCTCAAAATTTATTCCTGCTGTGGCATATGTCAGAATTTCCTTCCTTTTTAAGTCTGAATAATATCCCATTGTATGTGTATATTGCATTTTGCTAATCCATTCATCTGTCAGTGGACATTTGGGCTGCTTCCATGTTTTAGCTATTTTGAATTCAATATTTGAGTATAATAGGGGTGTATAAATATCTTTTTGAGACCCTGCTTTCAATTCTTTTGAGTATATACCCCCAAAGTGGAATTGCCAGATCATGCAGTAATTCTGTCTTTAATTTTTTGGTTTTTTCCACAGGAATTACACCATTTTACATCCCCATCAACAGTGCACAGCATTCCAATTTCTCCACATCCTCGTCAACACTTATACTTTTCTGGGATTTTTTGCTTTTTTTTTTTTCCTTAAAGTGGTATTTCATTGTAGGTTTGACTTGCATTTCTCTAATGATTAGTAATGTTGAGCATCTTTTCATGTGCTTTTTGGCCATTTGTATATCTTCTTTGTAGAAATGTCTAAGTCCTTTGCCCATTTTTTAATTGGATTGTTTGGGGGTTTTGTTGTTGAGTTTTAGGAGTTTTCTATATATTCTTGATATTAATCCCTTATCAGATATGTGATTTGCAAATACTTTCTCCTATTCTATTGGTTGCTTTTTTTACTCTGTTGATAGTGCGCTTAAATTTTTTTAATTTTCATGAAGTTCAATTTGTCAATTTTTTCTTTTGTTACCTGTGCCTTTCGTGTCATATCCAAATAATCATTGCCAAATCCAATGTTGTGAAGCTTTTGCCCTATGTTTTCTTCTAAGATTTTTATAGTGTCAGGTCTTACATTTAAATCATGGATCCATTTTGAGTTATTTATTTATTTTGGGGGGCTGCATTGGGTCTTTGTTGATGCACATGGGCTTTCTTTAGTTGTGGCGAGCAGGGGCTACTCTTCGTTGTGGTGTGTGGGCTTCTCATTGCGGTGGCTTCTCTTGTTGTGGAGCACAGGCTCTAGGCGCACGAGTTTCAGTAGTTGTGGCACGCGGGCTCAGTAGTTGTGGCTCGGGGGCTCTAGAGCACAGGCTCAGTAGTTGTGGTGCATGGGCTTGGTTGCTCTGCAGCATGTGGGATCTTCCTGGACCAGGGCTTGAACCTGTGTCCCCTGCATCGGCAGGTGGATTCTTAACCACAGCGCCACCAGGGAAGTCCCCATTTTGAGTTAATTTTTGTATATGATGTTTTATAAGGATCCAACTTAATTCTTTTGTATGTTGATATTCAGTTTTCTCAGGACTATTTGCTGAAAAGACTGCCTTCTCCCCCATTGAATGGTCTTGGCACCCTTGTCAAAAATCATTTAACCATATATATAAGGATTTATTTCTGAACTCTCTATTCTAGTCCGCTGATCTATATGTCTGTCTTTATGCCAGTACCACAGTATTTTGATTACTGTAGGTTTGTAGTAAGTTTGAAATCAGGAAGTATGAATCCTCCAGCTTTGTTCTTCTTTTCAGCATTTGGGGTGCTTTGAGATTCCATATAAATTGTAGGATGGGTCTTTCCATCTCATGCAAAAGATCTGCAAAAACATCTTTGGAATTCTGATACAGATTGCATTAAATCTGTAGATTGTTTTGGTAATATTGACATCTTGACAATATACCAGGTCTTTCAACCAATGAATAAGGATGTCTTTCCATTTATTTGTCTTCTTTAATTTGTTTCAGAAATGTTTTGTAGTTTTCACTTTACAAGTCATTCACCTCCTTGGTTAAGTTAATTTCTAAGTGTTTTTATTCTTTTTGATGCTATTGTAAATGAAATTGTTTTCTTAATTTCCTTTTCAGATGGTTCATTATTAGTGTATAGAAATGCAATTGATTTTCAAGTGTTAATTTTGTATCCTGCTATTTTGCCAAATTTGTTTATTAGTTCTAACATGGTATTTTGTGGTATCTTTAGGGTTTTCTGCATATAAGATCATAATATCTGCAAACAAAGAGAAGTTTTACTTCCTCCTTTCAAATTTGGATGGCTTTTATTGGAGCCATCAAATTTGGTTGCCTTTTTCTTGCCTGATTGCTCTGGCTAGGATATCCAGTACTATACAGAAGTGGCAAAAGCAGGCATCTTTGCCTGAACTTAGAGGATAAGTTTTATTTATAGAAAAAGAATCACTACTCTGGTTCAGAAAAGATGGTAAATTTTTTTAAGGAGCTTAAAATGATTAAATACAAATTCCCATGACCGCTTTCCAGTTAAAGGAAATGTTGACACAATTCTAATCACTGTAGATACTGAATCTGAACTAATTAAAGTCCATACTACAAAAATACTCTGTGACCCAGAAAAAATAAAGCCACTGTCATCTGAGAGTTTAGCCCACAGAGTGGCTTCACACAACCCTTCTCTGCTTATTCTTCCATTTAGGGTTCATTTTTGGATACTATAACTATACAGGCAAAGCACAGTTCCATTTTTCCCTTTTTATAGTGTGAGATGCTTAACAGCAGGGATTGGAATAGCTGTGGGATACCTTGAAGAGGAGTCCAGTGATGGAGTGGTCAGCAGAGCAAGGAAGAAGAACCAGGAGACATCAGAAAAGATGTAAGTTAAGAACTGGGCAGAAGGGGCCAGAGTTATATAAGTACAAGTAAATGGAAATTTCATAGCTAAATACAGACATATGTTTCAAAGCCATGGTGATGCATATGGAAAAATAGAGATAAGGTAGGTTTATTCTAAAATATCAAGACAAGAGTGAACCAAATGAGAAAGAGGAAGCTAGGGACTTCCCTGGTGGCACGGCGGTTAAGAATCCGCCTGCCAATACAGGGGACATGGGTTTGAGCCCTGGTCCGAGAAGATCCCACATGCTGCAGAGCAACTAAGCCCTTGCACCACAACTACTGAGCCTGTGCTCTAGAGCCCATGAGCCACAACTACTGAGCCCGCGTGCCACAGCTACTGAAGCCTGTGCACCTGGAGTCCGTACTCTGCAACAAGAGAAGCCACCACAATGAGAAACCTGTGCACCGCAACGAAGAGTAGCCCCCGCTCGCCACAACTAAAGAAAGCCCACACGCAGCAACACCCAATGCAGCCAAAAATAGATAAATAAATGAATAAATTTATAAAAATAAAATTTAAAAAAAAGGAAGAGAAGCTAAACTGAGCTATATACTACTTTCAATATATAGCAGAGTGGCTAAGAATAGGCTCTGGAATGAGATAACTGGGTTAAAATTCAAGTTACATCCTTCTCTGGCTATGCAGCGCCAAGTAAGTATTTACATTCGTGCCTTATTTTTCTCATCTGTAAAATGAGGAGGATAATAGTGTTTATACCTCTGAGGACAAAAAGAGCTAAAACCTATAAATTACTTAGAACTGTGCCTGACTCATAAATGCCTAATAACTAATAGCTATTTTTATTTCAATATATTATTAGCTGTTATCATCCCCACCATGAGGAAAAGGGGAGGATGGAGGGTATCTGAAATAAGATAATGTAGCAGATCCGCAGATAAATGGACCAGTACCAGATGTGTTAAAGACAAACAGGGTCTTAAGTACATGGGTGAAAAGACTCATCAGAACAAACTAAACATAAGGTCTGTAAGCACAAATGCCATATATGTAAACTTGGTACATCTCAGTTAGTGGTACATAGACATTGATAGCCAAATGAAAAATATAAAATAAAGCACTGATTACACTTGTACTCTAACAGAATTGTATAATTAAGTTGGTAGTATAATTTTAGAATATGAGAAAAGGATATAAATCAAAGTTTCCCAAACTCTCTCAGTTCTGGCATCTTTAATATATTAGTAATTTTTGGGCTTCCCTGGTGGCGCAGTGGTTGAGAGTCCTCCTGCCGATGCTGGGGACACGGGTTCATGCCCCGGTCCGGGAAGATCCCACATGCCGCGGAGCGGCTGGGCCCGTGAGCCATGGCCGGTGAGCCCGCGCGTCCGGAGCCTGTGCTCCGCAACGGGAGAGACCACAGCAGTGAGAGGCCCGCATACCGCAAATATATATATATTAGTAATTTTTTCATGACCCACTAGAACAAAAGAATCACCTAAACAGTTCCATTTATTAAGTATTATAACTTGAGTATGCGTGTCCTATCAACTTAGTAGATGATTGGGGAAAAAACACATAAATTGAAAGACAAAATAATATATTTATTTCATTCCTAAATAAAAATAATTGCATACTACTTGGATCTGTGTGCCTACTGGGCACTGCACAACTTCTCAAATATTCTAATCAGACTGGACACCTCCATCCTTATTTCCTGTTCCTCGTTGTATTCCTCATGATATTTGCTTTTTAACACAGCAACACCAAAAACGCAGATTGTAAAGATATGATAGCATAGAAAAGAATGTAGTGCAATCCATTGTTTATACCATCACTTACCTCTGGCTAGTAGTTCCTGTGATGTCCAACAGACATCGACTACCCTTGTGTTTCCCTCAATGTTTAAAATGCCCCCACACCTCCCTGGGAGGTAGATGTGATGCCCTGGGGAACCTCAGTGCACAGTTTGGAAACCACAGAATATAAATTTTATCCACAACTAACTCCCACTACACAGAAGGTAAAAAATGTAATACCACTACCCCTCCACAGAAATGTCAAGGAGGGTGTTTTGTGGGACATTAAAGGGCAGAAGCAAATCAGGATAGGAAGGCAAGATCCACCTTCCAATTTCCATCAGCCACTGAGAGCAAGGAGCAAGCCACTGAAACAAGGACCACAACTTACGGAAGAACCAATCATCTCTTGTTCTGGAAGGAGCTGTCTATCTCCCAGTGGGAGGAAACACTGGGGAATTCTGGAAAAGTTAACTGCTAACATATAGGCTATAATTTATCAAAGCGTTGGTCCTTCAGAAACCACTAGAGAATTAACACACTTGGGCAAAGTCACTTAGAGACACCCAACCTGCTCTGAAATAAGTCAGAGGGAGCTGGAAACCCAAGTTCCCTACTTACTCAAAATTTAACACTGAGAAGGATAACTTCCATACATTGTGCAAATTTCCCAATGTCTTGTAGGGAGCCATAACTATAGTAGGTACTTGAGTGAATAACTGTTAGCTGAATAATGAAATGTGCATTAAATAAAATACTTCTACACTTTCAGTTCATTAAAACAGTGGCATTTCCTGACATCAAGTTGCTCAGGATTCACATTGGTCTTTCTCGTTAAGACAGAAGTAATTGCATCCACTGAACTGCGGGCGAAATCTCAAGTTCTAAACATGTCATGTGCTGTTTCCTCTATTTTGCTCTGAAAGAAGAGTTTTGCTGAGTCTCTGTCAAAATGGCTTCCACATTTGAAGTTATTGAAAAATATATATATTCAATAATACATATATTCAATAATATATATATATAGATCATACTGAGACATAGAAGTCTAGATATTTTAAGAGGTGGCTCATTACCCCTACATTAGCACAGGTCCCTGGAGTAGTGTAAATTATTTTCAATAACAGTTGGTTGCGTCTGCTTACCTAGCACTTCCTCTTCATATGCACCTTCCCCGCTGCTGCAGCCGACCTCACAGGATTCTCGCTATGGAAGACAGGTAGCATGCCAGTCAGCACAGCCTTTGTACTGCTTTTCTGATAAGCTTCAAGTAAATTTTGAAATATGAATGCCTGATATATAAGCATACATGTATATCAAGTATTTCAGCTGTAATGAGTATTAAGTTCCCATTTGCTAGTGGGATTAGAACAACACTTCTCAATCTTTTTTGACCGTGTCCCAAATTCCAAAATACATTTAACAAAACAACTTAGTACACACATACATGTTGGGAAAAAAAAGATTCTTGAAATGGTATTTTTTTCCCTGTTTTAACAGTTTTGTTGAAATATATTTTACGTAACCATAAAATTCGCCCATTTAAAGCCCATAGTTCAGTGGTTTTTAGTATATTCAAAGATTTGTACAATCATCACTACAATCTAATTTTAGAATATTTTCATCCCAAAAAGGAATCCTGACCTGTGATGCAATCTTATATGTTCTATTCTATGTCATTTTATTGTGATTGTTTATTCAGTAAATTGATTTCATGACCCTCTAATGGGTGACACCCCACAATGTGACAAAATACTGAGCTCAAAAATGCAATTATATGTTTGCCATCTTAGTCAAAGGTTTAGTGAGTTAATAACCTAAAGCTCTAGCCTAAAGTTATGCCTATTTATTTTATATATCCATGTCTTCCTTGAAAGATTAAAAATGGACTATAAACTTTATAGTAACTAAACATTTCAATGGTTGTCTTAATGCCAACGTTAAATTTTAAGGTCTACAAAAACCTAATGATGATTAACATGTTTATCTCATTAACAGAAAACATAGAAAACATTTTGGTGACTGAGAGATAAATTTCCTGCAACTTTTAGCAGGTGCATTAACAATAGTTAATGGGGGGGGAACTTGGAGAAAAGGCACACATCGTAAAACTACAACACAATCATGATCAATCTTCCTGCTCTCACTCAGTTTACAATACCTAGGACAACATGCTGTTGTTTCTCATGATAATAGTGGAAACCATGACACAATGCATTTACTCTGAACATCCAGGTAGAGAAGGGCTGTAATTTGCAAATACTTAGCTGTCCCACGTTTGATCTGTGCACTCAGAGGAAGTGGAGCCTGATAAGCCTAGTTTTGCTTAGTTAAGGATTAATTTAAATACTTCAGTTTGGGCTCAGGGTTATTTAACTTAAGGGTTTAGTATACTTTTCACATCTTCTTTGCAGGTTTCAGTAAAATACATTCAACACATTCATTAACTGCAGAGAATAAATATACCAATTGGGAGCAAAATTATCATTACCATAGGATTTTCTTTTCAAGAAAGAAAACTGAGGAAGAAGAAAGGAGATGGAATAATGTTTATTTGGAAATGTAGCTAGTCCTGACCTAAGAGTTTAAATGTTTCATTTTGTTTACTTTGGTGAAGCTTGTATTTTTTTCCAGCTTTTTTGAGATAAATGATTACCACCAAAGCATTAGCTAACACCTTCATCCCATCATATAATTACCATTTCTTTTTTGTGATAAGATCAGCTCTTTAGCAGCATTCAAGTACATAACAGTGTTATTAGCTGTAATCACCGTGCTGTACATTAGATCCCCAGAACCTGTTAATCTTATAACTATAAGTTTGTACTCCAAGGAGTTTAAATGTTTCCTCAAGTGGAGGCAAAAGCTGTTGATTAGGATTTCCTTCTCTCTCTCTCTCTCTGTGCCTTCCTCTCTCTCTCTCTAATCTAACATTAGACTTCAAATGAAGTTATCCACTGTTTCTCAAGCTCAAGTTGCCTGGAGAGAATCTAAAGGAATTCAGATTTAAGAAATTCACAGAATCTGAGCTCACAGCCCCTGGATGGGGCGTTTATACAGCATATTCCAGGCTACTGAGCTGCCATTCCCACTGCAGAAGCCAAGTTCATACTTCCCAGGGGCTGCATCAGTTTGCTGTCTCTGTTCTCACAGCAGTAAGACCATTTTTATCATCATCCCTCTGGCTCCATGCTTGTGTTTCCCAGACTGGCACACCTGCTGTCGGTGCCTTTTCTTATTCCTGTAGCACAAGGAGGACATGCCCCACCATCCTCCTGGGATGCCTCTACTGCAGAGTCTCTACACCAATTGTGGCTTCATCTCCTAAAAAATCATTCATTCACTCATCAAAAAATATTTATTGATACCTTTTATATGCCAAGCACTGTTTTAGGTTTTAAGGGTATGGCAATGAATAAGACAGGCAAGCTCCCTGACTTCATGGAATTTACATTCTCTTAGAAGGGAAGAGACAATAATGGAGTAACAAACTTAAAAGATAAAATATGCTCAGATATGAAAAGTGCTATGAGGAAAATAAAACAAGTCAAAGGCAGACGGCATGACCAGACAGGAAGGGGACTAACTTTAGTGAGGGGACTCAGGAAGAACCATGCAGAGGTGACCCCCAAGGCAAGACCTGAGTTATTAGAAGGAGCTGGCCTTGCAAAAGTCTCGGCAAGGGCAAACACCCTGAGGCAGGCATGTGCCACATATACTCAGAGAAGAGGGAAAGGCCAGTGTGGCCAGTACAGAGCACAAGGAAGAGGGGGCAAGATGAGGCAGGGGCGTCAGCAAACACTGGCAATCTGTATTTTTTCTCAAATGGCAATGAGAAGCCACAAAAAGGTTTTTAGAACCTTTTAGATTAGGATAATCTAATCTGTGTTCTTCAGGGATAAGCCACCTTACTTGCTAACATCATTTTCCAAGTTATATTTTGCTAAGCTACCAGTTGTAAAACTATTCCCTCCAAGGAACATGTGGGCAGATTCCAAGCTTCCTAGGTTGAAGCTTTGATGGTTGAGGAGTTTGATTTCCTAAAGGTGTGAGCAGCTGAGTTTAAAATATCTCTCTCGGGACTTCCCTGGTGGTCCAGTGGCTAAGACTATGTGCTCCCAATGCAGGAGGACCGCGTTCGATCCCTGGTCAGAGAACTAGATCCCACATGTTGCAACTAAGACCCGGTGCAACCAAATTAATTAATTAATTAGTTAAATATCTCTATGTTTATCTCTACCTCCACCTCTATTGAGCATGTATTACTGTTCAGTTCTACATTATTTAACATATAAAATAGCAAAATATAATAGAAAATAATAGAATAATTATATATTACAATAGAGAGAAAAGATGTACATTACATAAGCACAGACAACTGGGCAGCATACTGATGAACAGGGAACTACCACACTGGAAACCCAGCTTCAACGCTTGAGACACTTTAACTCTCTCTGGCTTCTAAACACAATCCTCCAGGGACTGTTTTTTTGGCTGCTTTTATTTTGGTCACATAAGAGAGTTCTCAGGCAGTCTTTTTTTTTTTAATCCCAATCAGGAAAGAACGTTCATTATCTATTTACATACAGGGCAAATTTTCTTCTCTGTTTTATCTCTTCTTACCCAACTCAATCACCATCCACTCCCAAGGAAAAATCACTCAGGTACAGGGTTGCCGCAGACTATTGAGAAAATATTCCAATTTACTTTTTTGTTTTTACTTTATTTTCCACTCAAAGGAAATTTTTCTATTTTACTAATGAATGACAATCTCTGTTTCTTCCTCAGGCAAGATAGGATAGTTCTGTTCTCTGGCTTCAAGGACATTTTAAATAGAATACAGCATAGATGTTAAAGTGAGAAATAATGCCGTTTCATCATAAATACTTATTGTCAAATAAACTAAAATGAATTCTGAAGGGTATGGAATCCAGAACAGGGAAGTTTAGTTGAAGGAGATTGAGTAGGAAAAGATCAAAATCCCAGGGTCTTTCTGAAGGAAGAAGAAAGTCAAGAGCAGGAGAGGGAGCTCCTAGGGTGAGGGAGACTGGGGGCAGGGATGGCGGGGAGGCGTTGATAAGAAGATACCTGGGCACCAGAGTCTGCACAAGGTCCCTTATTGTCATAGCAAGAAGTAAATTAATTAGTTAAAATTAAAAATTTAAAAAGCTGTGTTTCAAATTGTTGTTGAAAGAGTTCACTGAATAAGGAAGAAAATTGCAACTAAAGGATCTCTCCTTTTTTTTTTTAACATCTTTATTGGAGTGTAATTGCTTTACAATGGTGTGTTAGTTTCTGCTTTATAACAAAGTGAATCAGCTATACATATACATATGTTTCCATATCTCTTCCCTCTTGCGTCTCCCTCCCACCCTCCCTATCCCTTTGTCACAAAGCACTGAGCTGATCTCCCTGTGTAAAGGAATCTCTTCTAATGCACTGTATTAATGATAGCGCATAGGCTTTATGGGGAAGAAATGAAATCAGCAGAGATGAGGGTAGTCCTCCAAGTGCCTTCTCCTCTCTTCCTGCCACCCTCTCTCACCCAGGCTTCAGGAATCAGAACCTTTCAAACCAGATTAGAGTAATATACATGTATATATGTGAATGTGTGTGTGTGCATACACACATCTATATACACTCATATATGCATTTTATGTATGCACATAGATATATAAAGCACAGCAAATACTTATGTCAAAATGGAATTATACAGTCATTTTTATAGCCAGAGTAGAGCACTCCCAGGAAGAACATTTCTGTGCATTAAGAATGACTCACTTTTCTTCATTCTTATTTTAACAGCTTTTTAAGGACAAGCGAGAAAGACATGGGGTTTAATGACATGTTTTCTGTAAGCGACTGACACTCACCTCACAAACAGCAGCATAGGTATCATTCTGCATAGAAAGAAAAGGAAATTAAAATTATTGAAAATCTCTAAAGTTGTAAATAATTTTAATGACACTTAGCTAGGCATGTCTTCCAAATTAATTTCTTGCTCCACCACTGACAAAATAATCAATAAAAATATATCAGAAGCAAGGGAGCCCATAGATGGGCCTTCCATCCAGGAAGGCTGCTGTACAAACAGCTATAAAAATTATGCTGTTTGCATCATTGGAGAAACAGGGTTGCATGATGTCTACTAAAAAATCCCAGTCAGTTAAGAGGTAATCTGCCATGGACCAGGTTAGAGAATGAAGGGGTGTTGGCAGGTGCCCGGGGAGACAGAACCTGAAATGAAAACCACCAACAGCTCTGGCTAGGAAAGGCCGGCGGGTTCCTCTGCCCAGACAGGCTGCTCCAGCATCCACTCTGCTTCCTGGACTGTTACTGGCAACAAATGGTACTTCCCATTCACTCACTCAGCAAGTGCGATCTGAGCACCTGCTACGAGCCCCTCACTGTGTTCAGTGCAAGGGACACAGTGTGAACAAGACAGAGAGGATCCTGCCTTGATGGGCTTACATGTCGGCAAAAGATACTAAACACATAACTAGACAAATAATGATTTAAATTGACATTTGGACAAAGTGCTACCAAGGAGAAGGAAAAGTGTTTTTAGAGTGTGTAATAGTTCCCAAGTGCAGACAGCATCTGCTCCATCTTTTGGTAAATTCCATTCTGTGAAGCACACAGTCACAAGCATGAGAGTAGGCATTAAGTGACTCCCATAGCGGAGATCTGTGAAGACACACTATATAAGAAAAGCTATAAGGACTGTACATAAGGAGATGTTAATGACGGATTTAAATCTCAATGCTATAATTTGAGTCATTAATAGAAAATGATATTACCTAAAGTTATCATGATCCTAACTGATTTAGTCTCTGACTTGAACAACCTGAACAAAGCGACCCATTTTTTCTTTTTTTTTATAAATTTATTTATTTATTTTTGGCTGCATTGGGTCTTCATTGCTGCGTGTGGGCTTTTCTCTAGTTGCGGCGAGCGAGGGCTGCTCTTTGTTGTGGTGTGCGGGCTTCTCATTGCAGTGGCTTCTCTTATTGCGCAGCACAGGTTCTAGGCACACAGGCTTCAGTAGTTGTGGCATGCGGGCTCAGTAGTTTTGGCGCACGGGCTTAGTAGCTTCACGGTATGTGGAATCTTCCCAGACCAGGGCTCGAACCCATGTCCCCTGCATTGGCAGGCAGATGCTTAACCACTGCACCACCAGGCAAGTCCACGACCCATTTTTAAATTACAGAATTCTTAGCCATGAG
Source organism: Grampus griseus (assembly GCF_964374135.1). Lineage (NCBI taxonomy): Eukaryota > Metazoa > Chordata > Mammalia > Artiodactyla > Delphinidae > Grampus > Grampus griseus. Next base: position 46,130,406 of record NC_139007.1, read on the forward strand.
ATTGGAGTAATTATAGTGTAACAGGCACTATCCCTAGCAGGGAGATTCGATTATTATCCTCATTTATCCATAAGGAAAGCAAAGTACCAAGGGTAAAGTACCTTAACAAAGTCACACACTAATTGGCAAAGCCAGGATAAATGAAAAATAAAGTACTGGGGATGTATTTCATATACAAAGTGGAGTAAACCCAGGTGTTTGTGCCCTCTGAATGAGATTGCTACCATGTTCCCTGAAGAGAAACTGAACATGACCTAGGACCCTGTTATCCAAAGTGTGGTCTGGAAACAACAAGCATTGCATCACCTGGGAGCTTGTTACAAGTGCAAAATTTCAGGTCCTGCCCAAAACCTACTGAATCAGAGTCTGCATTTTAGCAAGATCCCTGATATTTGCATATTAAAATTTGAGAAGTGCAGGGCTAGGAAATTGAACAAATACCTAACATTCTACTGAAAGGCCTTTATAATTTGGAGCAACTGGTCATCTCCGGGTTCCATGGTTTGCATTAACTTCCCTCCATCTCCAGTTGCATTAATAATGTTGATCTCATTTTTTCTATTACTATGTATTACTCATACTTTTGCTTTAGAGTCAAGCAAACTAATCGAAAGCCATTGGAAGCTGAAATGGGAATCCTCTTGGAGAACGTTTCTCTTAAGGGAAACAGTAGTATCAAAACAGAAACATAATTAATACTTACACACTTTAAAGTACAGTTTTCCTGATCTGCAGAGGTCCAAAAATGACATCCTTGGATGCACTACAAGAGACAATACGAGACAATGATGACTGAAGAAGGATGATTTTTTCTTGTCACCTGAAAGTGCAAATAGTGACATGAAGTTTTTCTGAAATAGAAATCTACCAAGGAATCTGTGGCCTCACAAGGATCAGGACCTTTGGAATTCTAAGCAGAGCTGTCATATTTACAGGCAGACAGGGCTTGGTGTGGCTCAGGGCTGCCGAGTGGAGTCCAGCCTGAGGCGGGCAGGCCTGGATCCCAGAGAGCACCAGACCTTCAGTGAACGCACTGTCCATTGGGTGCTTGGCAGCAGGTTAAGTCCAGGACAGCATGGCATCAAGCATATTATAGAGGTCAATGTGGTGTCCTCACACAACAAGCAAAAAGCAAAGCTGGGGACTCAAACAGAAGGCGGCCCATCACAACCTAAGTAGGTGGACAGTTTGGGAAGTCAGCTGCCCACTAGCTGGCTTGCACCCCTTAGCTGCTCTGAAAACCTGCTTGCAGAGCTGCCCTGGCCTCCTACTGAACAGATTCAGCCAGTTCCTCCCTCCCTTACCTGGTTTGTCTGTGCCTGTGACTGTGTTGACCTTTCCGTCCACAGGCCGTGATGACACCTAGATCCCACCTTTTTCTCAGTTCCTTCTACTTTGCCATCTCTTTTTTCCTCTCCTTACTCCTTCTGTGTTTGTGTCCTATGCTCAACTTTTTCTCTTCTCACTCTTCAAGTTCTCCAAGTGAACTCATCCCCCACCTCAGCTTCAACCTTCTGAGGTGTCAATAACCCCCACATGTGAACCTCAGCTGAGACTCCTTCCGGAGCTCCAGACACAGATTTCCAATTGCTCATTAGATATCTCCATTTAAGTCCCTACAATACCTCAAATTCAGCAAATGAAACATCAGATTCCTTACTTTCTACCCTCTAATTTGCTCTCTCTCCCGTGTTTCCCATTAATATGCTTCAATCTTCTGAGCTGCCCGAGCCAGGAACCAGAGTGGCTTCTCTTTCTGCCATCCCCTTGCCCCATGGACAATCCATCATCAAGTCCTACTGACTCACTCCTTCGTTACCTGGACTCTATCTGGGTTCATCACTCACTCACTGCCCTTGCTTTTCTGTGCCTGCCGCCGCTTGCCAACAGCCTCATGAGGGACCTCTCTTGTTTCCACACTTGGAGTGATCTTTTTAAAACAAAACCTAATCATATCCTTCTCTTACCTAAAACCTTGTGTGTCACTGAAACCAAATTATCAACATGGTACCCACAGCTCTCCACCACGTGGGCCTGCCTAGCTTGCCAACCTCTTCTACCTGCCATCTCTGCACACACGCCCTGTCCTCCGAGCAAGCTGAAATCCTCCTCTTCTCCTGCACCAGTCAAGCTCTCTGAAACCATTGTGTCTTGGCACAAAGGGCTCCCTCTGACCGGTGTACCTCTCCCCTCTAGTCCATCTTTCTAGTTTTAGCCATGCAGGCAAGCAAGTGCTTTTCCTCTTGTGTATTCTCTTTGCTCCTCCCACACACTGCTGATCTAACTCTCGCATGGCTGTCTGGCCGTGTTTTTATCCATGTCTGTCTCTCCTACAAGGTTGAGAGTCCTTTAAAACAAAGACCCTGTTTTACTCATTCTTAAGTCTCTACTACCCAGCACAGTGTCTGGTTTAGTCTTACACTTGGAGTCCCTAAACGCTTGTTGAGTAAATGGATACAGGTGCAGAATAGTGATAAAACCATAAATGTAATTATTAGAAGAACGAGTGGAGACTATCTAATCCAACCCTCTCAGAATACACATACTTTAGTATTAACCACATCTCAGAAATTTTAAGGAATTTGCCCAAAGCCACATAGCAATGTAGAATCAAAATCATGGTCATGGCTTAGTCCTGTGCTCTTTCCACTTCAACACACTGTTCCTGAACTCATGTTTGACTTCTCTGTGATTCAGACTTCTCGCTGTTTTCCATCCAGCTTCCTTCATCAGGCACAAATAAACGAGCTTTTACTTAGGAATTATTCTATGGTAATCAAACCTGACCATTGTCCCTTTTTTATCAATGCAAACAGTATAAAGTCCCAGGAGGTGGGAGCGATTACTCACCGGTGCACTCAGATTGTATGGTGTGCTGACATCAAGCTGTCTGCCCTGAAATGAAGAAGGAAGGAGTGAACACCCCTATCAATCTTGTGTTCAGTATAACTACGACACCTTTTTTTTAAAGCTTCCTGGAGTAGTGTTGCCTCCTCAGTGTTTTCTAACTGTAAAGTAAGGAGCCAACTGTTTTAAAGTTGTTAAATCAGTCATGAAACCAGACAAATGCCAGTGCAAATTAACAGGCATACCTTGGAGATACCGCAAGTTCAGTTCCAGACCACCGAAACAAATGGAATCACACAAGTTTTTTGGTTTCCCAGTGCATATAAAAGTTATGTTTGCACTACAGTAGTCTATTAAGTGTGCAATGGCACTGTGTTTTAAAAAAATAATGTGCATACCTTAATTTAAAATACTTTATTCCTAAAAAATGCTAACCATCATCAGACAACACAGGGTTGCCACAAATCTTCAATTTGCAAAAAACTGCAATATATGCAGAGTACAGTAAAACGAAGTATGCCTGTCTAAGATGTAATGCTTAAGGACTCTGCAAAAATGATAAAGGTGGGAGTGGGGGTGTAGCCAAAAGGAGTAGTTAAGAACAATGGAGAGGTTCTACATAGTATTAAATAAGCCTGTGAATTAGTCAATTTATCAAGGACTGCTGGATTAGAGATGAATTATGTTTGCATTTTTCTTTCTTATTTTAAGAGACTGAAACAACCATTGACTGCATTTAATTAACATTATATAACAGATTATACAAAAAATATTCATATGCCAACCTAACTCTGTATACATTTGCATTCATTACACACAAGGTAAAAATGTGGGTATTTCCCTAGGCAAGATTTTTCAAGGTGTATCTCTTTCTTGTGTTTCCGTATTTATTATTTTGGATTTTTTTGGATAATGGGAAAAACTGTTTTCCTCCATCCAAGAAATTGCTTCCAATATAGAAATCATTAGTGAGCTTGGATATGAAATTCAGAAATGGGAAAATGAAGTCATTAGCTAAACAGACTATTTGATCATGAGATTAATAACCTGAAGCCCAGAAACAACTTGATTTTGTTCCTTATAAAGTCTCATGTACTAATATGAACAGGATGTCTTGATTCTCATGGCTATGCAGTATTTGGGGTTTATATAGCCAGGCACTCTCCAACTCTTTAGCAAAGGGATTTTCAGAAGTTCTGGTAACAAAGGAGTTAATGGAATGGCATTACTATTAAAAGATTTATGCTAACCAGGTGTTTGAGTTGGTTGAAAAGTCAACCATTTAACATATAACCATTCTGTTGTAAATACTGTACCACCAGAAGACAGATGAAATCGTTTTGTATAAAACTACGGTTTTAAAAAAAATAAGGGTAATGAGAAAAACATTGTGTTCAAATTTTCTTGAGTAAGTTGCCAACCATGTGACCCGGAGAATGCCACAATGTCCTGATACCAGCAACTCACTTAAATTGTCTCATGAGGGGCAAAGGTGGTACTGGGGGCTTTAAAACATAAATATAGGATATGCATACCCGAAACAGATTGATGACTATGCTAATCACGTATACAATTATATGTGTCATGTGCAAAAACTCATTCAAAGGACTCCAAGGTTATGGTGGCCTATACCATCATACTTAGAGACTTTCAGTTTGTCTGAATAATGACTTTAAGACTGTTAACTCTGTCGCCTTCACACTGTTTCGCTGGAAATCCTTCCTGTTTGGGAAAACTGTGGTTTTGCAGGCTTACAGTCTGGAGCTTGCTTTATACAAACTAACCACTAAAAATGGGGGCGGGGGGCTTTTCGTGAAATGAGCGTTATAGGAACTAACCTCTGGGTTAAATACTACAATCATTCACAGGTGGGATTAACGCGGGTTTCGTAACTTTCCATGAAGGGATTTACATATGCCTAAAAGAAGCCACTGCTGAAACAGGTTGTTTTTTCCTTTGGGGCGGGGGCGGGGTGTTAGGGGGTTGGGTGTGCAATTTTTATTAAGCAGGGAAGTAACCGTATCTGTTCATGGTTACAGAGCTGTTGTGCTTTTTGTTTAGTAGGTCAACATACTGTTGTCACCTTAATTTGCATCTGGGCCTATCACGCAAGGGCCATTGCCTCACAGAAGGTTTTAATCAAAGCAGCCACACCAACAAAAGACATCCTGGTCGGAATTATTCTCGAAACCTCATTCTGAACTGTTGCTTTTTCAGAGATGCGGCAAATTTCACGATAATCCACTTAGCAAAGTGTTCACATATAATGTGGCAATTTTTACAAAAAAAATAATCTTCTGTCACCAGGTCCTTTAAAATGTCAAATATCCATAGTTAAATAAAGAGCAGTGCTACCTTTTCAATCAGTCTGCCATGAAAACTTAAAGCATAGAGTCTGAAACAGTGCTGCTCTTTAAGACTTCTCTACTCATACCCCTATAACCTGGATGCTAATCGTCCCAAAAAATTTTAAAGATTTTCTTTCCATCCTTTTGAGCTTCCCATAAACATAAGGACCATAAGTATTTGTTTAGTATTAAGCTTTTGAGTATCCGTATCCATCTTCCTGCTCTACTCTTGGATCTCACAAATGAAACGACTTGTAGGTGACTACTAGAGCCTGCTACTGTAAAATGAAACAGAAAACCACCCATTGTCATCAAGAGTTACTAGATTCCCCTCTGGCTTTCTCATGAATCACCAAGTTAAATGTACAGTCACAACCCAGAAATTTCTAGATTGTTCACAAATGCCCAAAAGGTCAAGCGTGGTGCATGTTTAACAGCATTTCAGTTGAAGACCATCCTCTTCATTCACACAGTCATGGCATCATCTTTTTTTGCCAATAGTTCATTGAAGTCAGGGTGGTTTTTTTTTTTCTTAAAACAAACCAAAACTAAAGTCTCATTTCTCTCATAGATAGATATGAGATTGATGTTAATTTTTAAAAGCTCAATTTGAAGACACATTCTAGGCTTTACACAGAGGCAGTGTGTATGTACACATGTGTGCAAGCAGCTGGCATGTGTCAAAATGGGGATCAGGCCTTCTAGCCCTGCCTCATGGCACATGGCATCTTTCTTTTTTAAAAGCAGCCTTATTAAGAACAGAGGAAAAATACAAATTCAGAACTTTGCATAGAGTAAAACAACAGATTACTCTGTTTATTTCTCAATTTATTTTCAGAAATTTTAAGAACTTTTTTGTGCTGGAGGAAAATACATGGAAACTAAGGTGGGAAAAGTCTATAAATTGTCCATCCTCTCCCTGGTCATTTTTGAGTGGAGACCTTCATGAGCGGAAGGACTTAGAAAGGATGGCAAAGCTGAGTCTATGATAGTCTGATATGCACCCGAATAGCCTTACATGGATATGATCTAATTGTCAACCTGCCTCACTCATTGACTTAGAATTATAGGCAGAGGAAAAGTAAGTGTATATTTTTAGTAACTCTAGTTGGTACTGACCAGAACCTCCCCTTAAAAGTTGCTGAATTCGAACCATTGAATTGGAGAGGTGATTAATTCAGCAAGAAGCACGCCATCTGTCCTGGGCTGACCCAGCACTACAAGCAAGATACGTTCCAAGAGACAATCAAAAATCTATGGGGGCTTGGGAGGTGGCTTAAGCATCTGTTGTGGCCTTCCAAACAGTCTGTGCTTATCAGAGGGAAGAGAAAAGGTGGCCACTACTGAGTTCGTGGAGCCCTGTCTCCCCCTTCCACGTAAGCACCATCCATTTTGCTCTCCACTCTCTCCAGCATCTAGAACGGTGCCAGAGGGATAATGAGTGTTCAATAACTATAAGCTGAAGGAATAAATCCATGAATTCAACATGGCCTACTACTCAGGAATGATCCAGAAGTCGTGTCTCTTGGAAACATCATCAGGTGACCTAGCGTCATGGGGGTTTACTTGAGAAGTAATCAGACACAGGAACCAAAGGACAAATGTTGATGTTTTTTCCTCTCATTTGATGTGTAAATAAAGATTCCTCCAATCTCCATTCCCTACCACTTGTATTTGTAGGGAAAGGAGAAGAAGGCTTAATACTTTTTTTTGTTTTTAGATAATAAATACATAGAGAGTAAGAACTGTATCTTTTAGATTAATTGTGCAACCACATACTTCACAGTTCTTTGTTTTCATAATTTTATTCAAAATGAAGCCTTTGATTCCCCTTTGTGTGACTGAAACACAACCATACACAACCAAGTGTAAGATGGTGAATTTGCAATTGAATTTTTTCTACCCCTTCAAAAAAATCAGGGTTAGCTCATAAAAGCAAAAGGGTGGATGCTGGGTAGTTTTTAAACAATAAAGCAACAGATGTTTCTTGATGACCATAAAGTCACACTGTAACAGTATTAAGTCCTTCTGTTGGCAGCTCTCAAAATTAAATTTAACAGGCTGAATGGCGTGCCCATAAATGGGCTTGGGCAAGGTAGCTTCCTGAGCTGGGTCTAGGGGGTTCTGATGAAGCAGATTTGTCAACCCTCTTTCCTGATCTCCACTCCCTTTCCATCCCCTTCCTCCTTATTATCACAGCTAACATTAGTGAGTGATTCCCACGTCCCAGCCACTCTTCTTGGTGTTTTACACTGTCTTATTTAACGTCCCAACAACCCTATTCAACAGGTACTATTGCTAATTCCATTGTGCAGCTGATACCCAGGGAAGTTTTGTAAATTGTCCAAGAGTTAGGATTTGAATACGGCACGGAGCCTCCAGAGCCTGTGCTCTCAACCAAAGCATGGATGCTGCCTGTAGTCTGCACCAAATTCCTCACGTTGGACTTAGGATCCTCGTCGTTTAACTGAGTTCCACCTGCTCCAATTACCTGCTTGAAAGACACAATCCCAGTCCCGGATCTTAAAAACTCAACCCAACACCTACTTCTTGGCACAAGCTTTTCTATCTTGCCCGCCTCAGCCGGAACTAATTTCATTCTTTACTTCCTACCCTAATAATAAAACAGAGCAGAATGATCTGTATTTTAATCCCACATATGATATTTGCTCCTGATGTGATATTTTGAAAGTTACCTATGCTGTTTAAACTTAGTATTCTCATCTGAAACATAAGTAGGATAATATTAATAAAGTTCTGTGAGGATTCAATTAAATCATATATTCATTATTATAGTACAGTGCCAGGTGCTTAGAAATCTAATATTAATATGTGCAAATTTGCTATAAACAGCCTTTTGCAAACATATCGTTAGTTATGCAATAATCTCTTCAGATAAATTTCTTGATGTTCAGTGTTAAAAGTATATTTTCTCTTTTAATTTTGACATTTATTAACCCACTGTTTTCTAGAAATCTGTCAACTTACATCGTAACCAATAGCCCGTGAAAGTCCCGTCTTATACAAACTTGGCCAACTGTAAAATGTTTTATCTCTGCCAATCTGATAGAAGAAAATTGATAATTCATTTTTTCTCTGCAACTCTATGGTTGCTGTGAGGTTGAACATTTTTCACATGTTTTTTCACCATTCATAGTTCTTCTTTTCTAAAGTAAGTCTTCATGTTCTAAACTTAATTTAAATACTCCTATATATATATATGAGTTGGTAAAATTGTGTTTATCATACGTAAAGCTTTTTTCCATTCTTTGGCTTTATTTTTATTGTCTTCCGTTTATTGTCATATAGTTAGTTTCGAAGCAGTTGAATTTATTAATTATTTCTTTTAGTGATCCTGGATTTTTGAAGCTGGCTTCTTAAGGCATTCCCACTCCAAGATTGTAGAAATATTCATCCCTCATTTATTCTAATATTTTTATAGGATGAGGTCTTGTTTTGTTTTGGTTTTGCTATTTGTCTGTTTGTATTTAAATCATATCTTTTTTTAAATGCCTCCTGGAATTTATTTGAATCTGTAGTGATGTAGGAGTTGGATTTTTTTTTAATCCTTCTTTTAAACTTCATTTTTAAAGAAAGAAGTACTGAACTTTTTACTTTTTTTTTAAAGCAGCTTTAGGTGTACAGCAGAATTGAGATTATTCAGGTACAGAGATTTCCCATAAACTCTCTTTCCCCACACATGCATAGCTTCCCCCATTATCAACACCACTCACCAGAATAGTACATTTTTTAGTAAGGGCGAACCTACATTTGCATAACCATAATCACCCGAAGTCCACATTTCACCTTACCTTCACTCTTGGTGTTTGGACAAAAGTATAATGAGATATATCCCTCATTATGATATCAATACCATACAGAGTATTTTCACTGGTCTAACAGTCCTCTGTGTGCTACCTGTTCATCTCCCCCTAGCCCAACGCCATCCCTCTCAACCCCTGATCTTTCCAGTATCTCCATAGTTTTGCCTTTTCCGGAATGTCATACAGTTGGAATCATACAGTATGCAGCCTTTTCAGATTGGCTTCTTTCACTTAGTAATGTGCATTTAAGTTTCCCCCATGTCTTTCATGGCTTTATAGCTCGTTTCTTTTTAGCTTAGAATAATATTCCATTTCCTGGATTGCCGCAGTTTACTTATTCTTTCGCCTGCTGAAGGAAGGAGTTATTTTTCATTCTAAATGGATGGCCCCACTTTGGTTTGAAGGATCATCTTTATCATATTCCACACTCCCTTATGTACATGGTATTGTTTCTGGAGTGTATTCTCTTTTACTGGCTTGTCTATTCCTACACCAGTACAAATTGTGCTAATTTCTGGATATTTTATGGAATTTTTGGATTATGGTTTTGTTCCATTATCTTGTTATACGGTTACATATTGATATACAAGAAAGGTATTGATGTTAGTACATTTTTTTAAACAGGACAACCTTCTGAATCCTATAGTTTCTAATAGTCTGTTTTTGAATTGAGCTGATACTTGTAAAAGAGCACTTCTGAACACTAGTTCCTCAGCTGTTCGGATTTGTTACTCAAAAAAAGAGTTTCGTTGCCAAAGAAGATCAGAAAATTCTGATTAAACAAAGCCATTAATATGCGGTTGTGTCCTGTGGATCTACAAAAAGAGAGTATGGCAAAAAGCATTTCCATAAATTATTTGACCATGAATCTCTTTTCTTTTTTATAAAGGATCTCACAATACTAGTGTTCTGAAGAACATTATTTTTTGTTCTCTGCAGCACATGGCATATGTAATTTTAAAATATCAGGTCAGTTAATACACTCAACTAATACATACAGATTCCTCCATTAATGTAAAACCCATGCTCAAGCATAGAACACTGATTTGTGCATTTTGGGACAGCAATTCTAACATTCCTTTGTACAAGACTCTTTTGTTTCTTTTTAAAAGACAAAGATGCCTCAGTATCAAGAACCACCCAGTGAGAATAATATACTATACATCCAATTAGAGTCTCAGAAGGCAAGAAAAGGATATAGTAGAGACAACCTTTTGAGAAATGATGACTAATAATTTTCCAGAAATGTTGAAATACATAAATTAGCAGTTATAGGAAGTATGTTGTATACCCAGCATGATAAAGCAAAAAAAATTTAATTTAAAAAAAAAAAAAAGGACCACCCAGTGAAATCGAAGATGACCTTCATAGCAAAAATCCAGGCTAAAAAGGATAGCACAGAAAAAAAATTCAAACAGTGAAATAAACTCGAGCACTTTTCCATATCTTTCCTCTGACCCATGGCTCCGTTCACTGTTCTTGCACCGAGCTTTTGTCCCCCCAGCCCCATGTGGGAGGCCCAGATGGAGGACATGATTACTGTCAGATTGGCAGACTGGGTCTTCTGCCACATCAGCTGTGCCTTTCTCTGTAGGTGGTGAGCGGAAGGCAACTCGGCAAAGGACAGACTGTCTACTCCTCCTGCCAAGCCCTGAAATCAAGGAGCCCACACACAAAATAAGACAGAACTAAGCTTAGCTAAAAAATAAAACAAATAGAATAATAGGAACAACAAACATCAGTTTTGATAGTAGGGAAATTAATAAACAAATTACAGTGGTACATTCATACGATGGAGTATTCTAAATATATTAAGAATCCTGTTTCCATCAAAACTTCAGGGTATAGGGGAAAACCCACCATGTAATGCTCAGTGAAAAAGCTGGGTACACAACTGTGTGAAAAATTATATACATATCTGAGAGAAAACACTGAAAGAAAATACAATCATAGGTTAATAGTGGTGGAATTATAGGATTTTTTCTTTTATTCTTCTCTAGCTCTTCTCTATCATAAATATTTTACAATAAATATGTACTGTTATAATCAGAGAAAATTTTTTAATAAAGAAAACATTTAATAGTCCCATTTTTCCATGTTTAAATTTAGATTACAACTGTAAAAACCTAAAGCACACAATTCTACGTTCGTAGCAGTGAAGCCTTCAGCAAAGATTTATATAAAATACCAAAACTTTAAAAAAAAGTGCTACTAACCATAGTAAGCCTAAGTAGTGTTTTAAACTATAGTTTAAATTAAACCAAGAGTGTAACACAAATATGTTTCTTTTTTATTCTACCATAGACTTCTATCTCCAATACCTTAGCATAATAGTGAATATTGTATTTAGTACTTTTATTATTTTTAAAAGTATGACTATAAGTATTGTCACATGTAAGCTATCATGCTATTTCCTTTGTCTTTAGATAAGAAGAGTGCATCTTTCCCTGGCTAGAATGTATTTGGTTTTTAAAGTTGATTCAGTGACTGTTTTAAGCACAACTAAGTCAAAATAACTGAAAAGACATGAAACACTATATATAGGAGGAATGACACCCAGAAATGAGAAGGAAATCATAAATGTCCAGCAAAACTCACCAAAAGAATTACAAATGCACAGATAGAAAGGAATTTACCAACAATTCTGTCTTTTAATAATTATTATTATGTATAAATATATAATACATAAAATAATATATAAATATATAATAACTAATAGTAAGAGTAAATGTTAAATTTTCACCTACGTCTGCTTCCCTCATCATCCACTTCCCGATACAGTCATCCATCCACAATATAAATAGTACTGCTGCCTGCAATTAGAAGGCATTGCCCTGTGGCCGAACCTATTGCATGCTTCAAGACAAATATAAATGATTTTGTAATAAATGAGTTTAACTGATATTTTTTAAGGTGTGCAAAATTGATTTTATTTAAGCCTCCTTTACCCAAAACCCATACCCCCCCTGCAAAAAAAAAAGATCTATCAACAGATAACTTAAAGAAATAAAGTAGCTCTGCCCTACCTTCTGTAATGAGTAATGTTCCTAACTTATTTTGGAAAAAGAATCTTTCTTGCCTTGCTACCAACTTCTCATGAGAAAACTTCTCATAAAGATAAAATAATTCAAGCATTTGTAACAAGCTGAATTCTACATGTTCTAATTTCTACAAAGACAAATATTAGACCAGGAAGACTTACCAGGTTAGTTACACATGACTTTAGGCAGCTGTTTAAAATTGTACACTGTAACACAGAAGTCCATATGCAGCCAAGAGTCACAAAATTGACAAGTTTCAGAACAAGCCAGTAAATGTTCTTCATCACTTCACCAATGGCGGATTCTTAGATGAACTTTCTTCTCATTTTCTCCTTTTAGCTATCTGAATTCTTTGGGTTTCATCACTTCAGTTGAAAGAGTGGCCGGTGGATTTTTTGGGTTTGTTTTGATGTGTTGGAATATCTTTGCCTTTTAAAATAGTGTTTAGACCTTTGCATCCTAGATAGCTTGTATCGTTCCCATAACAGCTATTTCATAACGTAGCTTCCTTTTACTCCCATAAAGAAAGTCACCCACTGCGTAAAGGTTAGGTCTTAGGAGAGCACTTCACATGGAAAGTCAACAAAGTAGAGAACGCAAATTGCATTTCAGCAAAAGCATGTGACAACGTGCAGTCTGAGACGGGATCAGACTCGGTGGATCCTCCACCACTTCACTTCTCTGAGGTTTGTTCAGCTACGCAGGAAATTGGGTTTTGACCGTCTATGCTTTAGCAAACAGTAATACTATTCTAATAATGAATTCTCAAAAAAATCAAAGCGCCCAAATCAAATGATGCAGCAGAGAGAGGAAACAGAACGCTTCGAAACCAAATACATATTTCAAAATGAAAAAGCAAACAAAGCTGCAATTAATAGACAAATACTCTGAGGGTTAGCTAAAGACAAGGAAGTTTGTTAGCGCGCTCTCAGAACTTCACTACATATTAACTAATATCAGGCTTATCAGGTCTATTGAGACAGAACTGAAACCAGCCACCACAGAAACCTAAGATATGTCCCGGTGTAGCTGTCCTGAAAAGGAAATATTGTACAAATTTCAATCAACCCAGCATCAAGATAAAGTTTACGCCTGAAACAAAGAATTTGAAATTTGCAATGTACAGAAGTGAGTCATTCTGGATAGGTACTTTTTAGATTGCTGAGGGTTAACTCTTTAAGGCTAGATATTTTCGTGTTGGTGTTCTTTCTTATGACAACCTGAAGTACCAAATCAACTTCCTTGTCTTCTTAAATAAATTATACTAATGTAATTTAAGCTTTTCTTAATGGCATGAAGTTATTGTGAGCAACGTCTGCATGAGGGTTTGCTTTGAGCTGAACACCTTTTAGTAAATGCTAACCAAATCGGTGAACAACATAAACAAGAATGATACTGACTCCAGAACTGGCCCCTAAAACCTGTTCTCTTGAAAAAATTCCCCACTGTCTGCCTGCTCTTTGTTCATTTTCTGCATTTTAAAGAACGTAGATTAAAGAATATGCAACTATCCAACTTCTTGGTCAAAGGATATGGCCATCTTTCTACAAAAGCATTTTTAAATCACAGAATAAACTATCTTGCCTAAGGGATTTTCTCATTCCAACAAAATTTATCTTCTTCACTGTGCCACAAGTGCCTTTGTCTTATTAGCACAAATAATATTTGTAACTTTTACTTCAGTAACAAAGTGGACCACTAAGTACTTCCTTGAAAACCTAAATACATTCTTTACTCTCACTTGATCTAACTCTTTGGTGGGATGTGAAAAAGAAGTATCCTTACAATATCAGGACTTGTGCTTATTCTGGTTTGGGGAATCTAACCGGTACATAGATTTGCACTTGTGAAAAATGGAGTATGTTCAAAGATATTTGTTGTAGAATTAATTATATTAGCAAAAGACTTGAAACAACCTAAAAGTTCAATAGTATAATACTGGATCAACCAATTCACACATCTTCTCCAGGTGTTTTCTCCAAATAGACTTATTTGGACTCCTTCACAACATAATAGTCTCCAGGCAATTGGATGGCTTACATGGTGGCTTAGAGCTTCGATAAAAGTGTGCCAGTGTTAAGCTGTATTGACTTCCATGATTCAGCTTTAGAAATCATGCAGCTACTTTTGCTCCATTTTACTGATTACCAGAGAGGCACAAAACTGCCTAGATTCAAGAAGAGGGGAATTAGACCCTACCTTTTGACGTGGGAATAGCAAAGTCCTAGAAGAACATATAAGAGGAAGAGATCATTGCACCACCACTTCGGAAAATAAAATCTGCCACCGTATAGGGAATCATTGTTGGGATGGTTCTGAAATGCAGAAATTTAAGTTACCACAGTTTAGTTAAATAATAATACAGTTCAAACTTCAGTTAGCCCAATATGTTAACTGTAACTATTGTGCATTAAATACAAACTTCTCTGCTATCTCTGCAGTCCACAAATCAGGTGTATATAACAGATGCACATTAAGATCAGATACCAATTATGTCACTTCTTTCAAAGTCTGTCAGTGATTGGCCACTCACTGCACATCTGCTATTCAGTTCTTACACAGACAGCAAAGCATGTTGTTGTGTTGCCTCCTTGTCTTCCAGTGGTAAATCCACATGACATTTTACAAAATGATGTTCAGAAAAATGGATAATTGGAAAAAGGGAATTGGCCAACAAAGATAAAAATGCAGCAAAGAAACAAAAGTGATAAAACTGGAAGTGATATTTGAATCAAATGTAAATGGAGGATTTGACACCAAAAACAAGGCAACAAAAGCAAAAACGAACAAGGCGAACTACATCAAACTAAAAAGTTTCTGCATAGCTAAGGAACCCATCAACAAAATGAAAAAGCAACCTACAGAATGAGAAAATATTTGCAAATCATGTATCTGACAAGGGGTTAATATTCATTTGTAATGTCTGAGTTTTGTACCATGTGTACATATTACAGTTTCAAAAAATAAATTTTTAAATAATAATTTTTTAAATATTCTGCATGAAACTTTAAAAGTATAAGACTTAACAACCTCCAACTTCATCTCAAGTTAAAATAGGATACTCTAAATACATGGCAAGAGTTCACATCAAACAAGTTCCTCCAAAATGTCTTTGAACAAAATTTTAGTGCATGCATTAAAAATGTTATACTAACAAATAAGACTTAAACTCCTAAAAAATCCCTTAGAATAAATCAACTTTCCCATGGGATCAATTTGCAATTAAGAGATCACATTCTGAAACAATTGCCTTGTTCATAGATTGAATCAGTGAGGTGGCACTGTGAAAGGAGAAATTGTTAAAACATTCCTTTTTTCTAATCCTGCTTCATTAGAATAAGCTATACAGATGGTTAGCAACAGAATAGATTTGATGTGATCAAATACATCGGAGTTTTGAAATTATATTTATTGAAAATATACAATGTATATCCTCAAACTCAGTTGTACTCTATCAGCACCACATAACTCCAGGGAAATAAAAGTTTACAGTCATCAAAAGGAGCCCCAAAGAAGGACCTTTTACACTATTAGGCTTGAGAAGGGCCATGTTGTCAGGGGAACCACTGACTAAAACCACCGGTCCCACCGGTCTGGCCAGGCCCTATAGTAACCATTTGCATGAATTATCTTACAATAGGAAGTCCTGGTAAGGAATGTGGAACTAACAAGCCACCACCAACCGGAAGACTTCGGGAAAGGTCAAAAGGAGAGAGGAGATACCAGTCCATATGTCCTACCAACCTCCCAGAATCCTCCTCGCTGGATTCCATCTTGGCTGAGCGATGTGCACGCCACCATGAGGGACCCTGAGTCAGACTGACTGGCCAGAGAAAACCCAGAAACTAACCCAATTACCATAAAAGCCGAGACTGCGAGCCATGTGGCAGAGCAGTTCTCCTGGGTTCCCTTACCCTGCTGATCCCCACCTGGGCTCCCCTTCCCAATGAAGCCTCTTGCTTTGTCAACATGCATGTCTCCTCAGACAATTCATTTCCGAGTGTTAGACAAGAGCCCACTCTCGGGCCCTGGAAGGGGTCCGCCTTCCTGCAACAAGACTGGTCTCAACTTTGTAGAACAAAACAAGAAAAAGAAAATGGATGCAAAGGAAGAAAACTTTCTGTTTCTTGTCTGCAAGACATTCATTACAATAAGAGTGCGTTACTTTCATCACAGTCTTTAGAGGTTTCTTCATGTGCATTTCACAGCATCTTCCCTGTCTGCTCCCCTGACCCCCTGCACCCATGACCCCCAGCTTCTCACAGGTGAACTGACTCACCAGTACCCCCAGGTTGGGCTCTCAATCCTACCATTGGCCAGAACTTAAGACACACTCATTCATAGATGAAGTAGGCACCAAGTCAGTTTTGCTGGATTTCTCACTTTAACTTTGTGATTCACTTCCATTTATTGAGTTTCTGCCATCATCTGGGGTTCCATAAACTTCTGGTAGCAACTCCGAATTTGTATCTTCACAAATAATCTGTTTCTTGATACCTGGTTCCCATGAATGGGCTGCTGGCTGAAATTTCTCCAGTTAGAGCCAGTGGCCTCCAAGGCAAATACCTGTGTTCCACTGAGCACTCCTTCCAGCCACCCAGGGCCTTCTTATCTCCTGACAAAAGCATTGCTTTTTATTTGTCAACTCTCCCAAGTATTTGCACTTTTTGAGCCTTTTCAATCTAATTGAGACTAAAAGGCATGGTGTTTTCATGGAAGATACTTCCAGAGATTGCAACTAGATACTGGATGACCACTTCACCATTTTACCTAAAGCTAGCCCTCAAGTGAAAACTGCTTTTGTAATAAAGTTGAGAGGTTTTCAAATACAAAATCAGGCCCTCTTCTCCCAGCCTCCAGATCAGAGGACCCAGAATCTATAACAGGGTTTTCACATTCCTCTCCCTCAAGAGTGGCCCCAACCTTTGTTCTTAATGAAGCTTCTCCAACCCCTGAGGAGCTGGGGCCCAGAAACCCCACAGTACCACGTGGCACCACCAGTGACCTCGCAGACTGCCATACACACCACCAGCACCCCATCTTGGGCCAGAACTGCTGCTGTTTCAAACCCTACTCCAGGCTTGAAATATATGCACAGAGCCAAGAAAGCAACTGCCGAAGGACAGACGGTGGGCAGAGGACAGGAAAGCACAGATGCATCTTGTTGAGGCAGAAAACCTCAATGGGCAATGGGAGCAGGTGAGGGAGGCAGTGACTCTGACCCATGAGAACCAAGCCGGGGACTTTTATCTTGTAATAAAGGACTTTAAGAAATGTGTGATTATAATTGTAATTATTAAGCCGTGAGTGACGTGGGAAAAACTCCAACATTGGCATTTTTACAGATATTGAGAAACCAATTTATAAAAGCGGGGGCAGAATAGGAAGGCTTACTAATAACTAATTACGTTGCAGGAGAATGGGGCATGGAGGATGGTCATGTCCCAGGTCTCTGGCAAGTTGCTGGAATGGGCCACCAAGTGAGGGTCCCTGGCTCTGCGCAGGAAAGAAGTCAAGAGTGAGCCATAGTAAAGTGAAAGCAAAGTTTATTTAGAGAGATACACATTCCGTAGACAGGATGCGGTCTGTCTCAGAGGTGAGAGCGGCCCCAGGGTGCAGGGGTGGTTAGTTTTTATGGGCTGGGTAACTTCATAGGCTGTCAAGTGGGAGAAATACTCTAACTAAATATCTTGGAGAAGGGGCAGGGATTTCCAGGAATTGGAGCACCACCCACTTTTTTTTTTTAACATCTTTATTGGACCACCCAATTTTTGGCCTTTTATGGTCAGCCTCGGAACTGTCATGTTGCCTGTGGGCGTGTCATTTAGCGTGCTAATGCATTACAGTGAGCATATAATGAGGCTCAAGGTCTACTGGAAGTTGAATCTTCTGCCATCTTAGGCCTAGAAGATTCTAACCCGTTTTTGTTGTGTCCTCAATGGCTGCGTCATTCTTTTAATGGGTGTGCCCAGCCCCCTTACCTCTTCTTTCAATTACATCATTTATTATTGTTTACCGTTTATGACTTAGTCTGAGCACAAAACCAATTAGCTTTGAATACGGACTTCAGACTTAAAAATGTCTTGACAAGTATACACCAAAGTTCACCTAGGAAAGAGAAAACAGGGAATCTTCTAGACTTTCCTTTGCTTCAAAAATTATTGCAGTGGTGGACTTCCCTGGTGGCACAGTGGTTGAGAATCCGCCTGCCAATGCAGGGGACATGGGTTCGAGCCCTGGTCCAGGAAGATCCCACATGCTGCGGAGCAACTAAGCCCGTGCATCACAACTACTGAGCCTGAGCTCTAGAGCCCCTGAGCCACAACTACTGAGCTCATGTGCCACGCGTGCCACAACTACTGAAGCCCGCACACCTAGACCCTGTGCTCTGCAACAAGAGAAGCCACCGCAATGAGAAGCCCGTGCACCGCGACAAAGAGTAACCCCCGCTCGCCACAACTAGAGAGAGCCCGCATGCAACAACGAAGACCCAACACAGCCAAAAGTAAATTTAAAAAAAAATTGTTGCAGTGGTAAAGAGAGGCTTTGGTACATCCGAAAACAGTTCTTCACCCTTAACGTGTATGGAGAGATCGTTTATTAGGTGGTAGACATGGTATTAGATTTCAAAGCACTTTATTTCTCTTATCCACTCCCTCCTGCAACATGTCTCTGACATCAGAGCCCTCACCTTTTCTGTCTCCTGGAAATAGTACAGTAGTTAGAACACGGACTCTCATATCAGCCTGTGTCTAATCCTGTCTCCACTTATGAGCTTGGGAGTTACTTCAGTTCTTCTGCCTCAATTTTCTCATCTGTAAACGGAAATAATAATAGATTCAATCACAGAGTTTTAGTACCTGCCGCCTGGTACATTCTTGGTCAATTTCTTCACGTTTAAGAATTTTGTCACTTAGGTATCCACATTGTTCCAGTTGAGGTTAAATTAGTCCTAATGATTTGCTGAATTAATCTTCAACAGTTATTTACTGCCAACTATGTGCCAAAGACCATGCGAAGAACTATGAAGACCACACTGAAGCAAACAGATAAAAATCCCAGTCGTCATTTGGGTAGGGACCAGAGGAAGACACACCAGACATAAACAAGTAAAACGCCTGCTAATAGATAAAGAAGATGTGGTACATACATACAATGGAATATTACTCAGCCATAAAAAGGAACGAAATTGGGTCATTTGCAGAGACGTGGATGGACCTAGAGATTGTCATACAGAGTGAAGTAAGTCAGAAAGAGAAAAACAAATATCGTATATTAACACATATATGTGGAATCTAGAAAAATGGTACAGATGAACCAGTTTGCAAGGCAGAAATAGAGACACAGATGTAGAGAGCAAATGTATGGACACCAAGGGGGGAAAGAGGGGGCGGGGTGGTGGTGGTGGGATGAATTGGGAGATTGGGATTGACATAGATACACTAATATGTAAAAAATAGATAACTAATAAGAACCTGCTGAATAAAAAAATAAAATTCAAAAAAATAAACACGTGCTAAGTTATTATACGCTAATAAATTCTAAAGAGGAAAAAGGACAGATTTGCGGGGATAGAGGGCTAAGTTTGCAGGTTGCTATATTAGATATTATAGCATTGAGTAAACTCTATATAATTTTGTTTATTATTTAAAGATATATAAAATTGTGATTTTAATTGGAACAGTGAACTAGTCTTTGCTAATATAACAAGGTTACCTGCTCACAAATTAAAAACATTTGCACAAACATTGTTTTCTTTAGCTATTTGTATTTAGTAAAAAGATTTCTCAATTTCTTTCACATACTTTCAACAAGAGCACTTGGGCCACCTACAAGTAAAGATCACAGCTGAGAGCAAAGTGCTTTCTTTCAATAGCTCTTATTGCTATTGTGATGATAGACACACTGTTTAAACTCAAAGAGGATGAAGAACTAGGAAACCATGACTTCAGCCTTAGCAAGTTTCTCTATTTCTTTATCAGATCACCCGATCTGCATTTGCAAATATTGCAACATATACATCAGACAAAGGTTCCAATTGAATCCTTCACTAGAAAGAAATTTTATGACACAAAATTGTTACAAAGCCCCTCTAAGATGGGGGTTTATAATAATATAATTTTGTATTTAAAATAATTGACATTTATTTAAATATTATTAATATATTTATACCTTTAAATATTTTAAGGATATTTTAAATTTTAATTAAATATTTTAAATATAAGTAATATAATGTATTATTGATTATAATATAATTAAATATTATTAATATATTAAATAATGTAATTTAGTATCACTAAAAATATATTTAACAATGTAATTTAAAATAATATATTCTCTTTTTTATTTCAAAGACTGGGCTTGGAGAAGGAGGTTGGTTCAAACCACAGGCATCCAGACATTAATAGCCAACACCCTAGAGAGTGGAGATCAGTGTCAAGCTGCCATATCATCAAGAAAGTGTGAGTGCCCATTATCTGTCTGGCAAGAGTAAGGTAAATTGCTTTGGGGGTAAAAAAAAAAAAAAAAATTGCTTTGGGGGTCTCAATCAGGGTTCCCATTTAAAAGGTAATCATTAAGAAAAAAGGATTGGAGTTTTGAAGGTATGTTATTTGAATGTTTATATTTATGTGTCCAAGTTTAATTTCCCTGTTTTGAAATACACACATGATTCAGAACGGTTCCGGTGGTTTTCTTCTACCGTGGGTTTTGTATCAACATACAAATATAGCTGTTGTGATTAACTCACACTGAATGAGCAATGTCTGTGTACTGCACACTGAGAAATGATTTATGTGTATTATCTCCTTCCAGTCTAAGACTCAATAAAATAATTATTAGCATATCCACTTTACAGTCGAGAAAACTGAGGCCTGAGAAGGTTAACAAAGTTTCTTAGGTTCACACAGATAGGAAGTAGCAGAATTGGGACTGAAATCCATATTTATCTGACCTTAAACACCATAACCTTAATTTTAATCTTAAAATCAACCTTGACATTAAACTGCCTTTAGCCAGGTAATGTTTTCAGTGGGTCATCAGCATTCTTTTCATCTCTCTGAACTGGAATATCTAATTAGAATGGTCCTGCTCCTTTTAAAGAGGAAATGTATTTTATTTAGCACTATCAATTTAAAGTTCGAGTAGTTCCCACTCTCCACTCCTGCCCCAAAATTTAAAATAATAATAATAATAATAATAACAGGAGAGAACTATAAGATATTGCATTCCGACTGTTGCAATAACTAATCATTTCTCGTTTTTAGATTTGAATAAAGTTCCTGGCGGGAACGGCAACAGTTTAAGTGTATTATTATCTTTTGTAATAGTAACATTCCTTATATAATACTTACATTATACTAGATATCTCTCAGAATATATGAAATATACTACCTAATTTTCAAAGGAGTTACCAAGGCAAAGAACTAAGACTGAATAGGGTTTGGACAGTAGACGAAGCTTTGGTTTATTGGGAACTAAAAATGTCCTCATGAACTTAACATGTCATTAGGTCAATCAGTTTGACTAATCAGACGGTTCCCTGGTCTCTAGAATTGTGAAAAGTTAATCCAGCTAAATCCCTTTGACATGTGTGAAATAGCTAGACTTCACTGGTCTGTTCTAATCATGAACACCACTATGTTCACAAGATCACAGTGCCCTGTGCTTTTGAATCTTCTCCGTGGGAGAACCCTGACAGCAAAGGAGAATTAATGAGTTAAGTGGGGATGATGTCCGTCTCTGGAATTGGGTTTGAGTTTTGAGCTTTGAGCTGCTCATGAGCTCAAATTTTCTTTGTATCTCTAGTTTCGGTTTTAAAATTCGTACAAATTTAGCATTTTACTCCATAACATGTTTTAATATAAAAATCAATGAAAAACTGAATTAACACTGGGCCCACCTACTTCCAGACTTCTTTAAATGAGATCATGTTTGTGTTGTTTAAGACATTTTCAACTTGATACTCTGATTCTTACTCAAGAGCTTCTAAAGTGATACATAACAATAAAAACAAAAAGAATATAAAATGATAACAGATAACGATGAAGCCCAGCACCTTGCAGGTGGTACAAAAATGTTTATGGGTGATGAATATCGGTATCAAATAAGAAAAGATTTAACATCAAAAATTCAAAATAAGAACTTCAGTTTTTTTTCCGGTAGCTTATCCCAATCACATGGGAAGGATGGGTCCTAATTAAGCTTCAGGAGCACAGGGCTGTTATGTACTCGTAAGGTTTGTTCCAGATATTAAACAGTCTTACCGAACATTGTGCACTATCTACAGCCAACATGGCTGTGTGTTCCAATATTGTAAGCAGATCAGCTACTGTAGTCATTATTGTACTTTTTCAGTTGCTTTTTTACCTACCTTGAATTTTCACTGAAATAGTCACTTCAAAACCCTGGCTGTGTTATTTTGAAGGGACTCCCCAGCAGCTGATCCACCCCAAACCATTTATTTCAAGTGTAAAAGAGAACTATGATGTCTTCCTATGTCACCTCCTTTCTGAATCTTTACTTCCATCTGTTCCTCTGGAAACTGAATAGTCACAGTTTCCCAGAGGAACAAGAAAGCCTGTAAATGAATCTCAAGCGACCCAGCTGTGAGAGCTGTGGTGAGATAGCTGCCTCGCTGCTCCCCCGGACAAGCACTGCCCTCATCACAAGTGGACACTGTCTAGAGGGACAGGTGCACAGATTTGGCACTCCTAAGACTTGGGTTGCTGGACACCAATTCAGACTTTGGATGCTTCATTCTTTTCAGACTTGGAAATGTCAACTAGACAGTCTCTGAGACTAATTCTATACCAACACAAGGTGTAAAAATCAGCTGCTCCCCTGCCTAAAACACTTTGTCGCCTTCCCATTTCCCTTTGGATTGTTACACTAATTAAACAAGGAACGCATTAGACTGAGTTGGCTCTAATGCTGTGGGGGTCTAGGTAAGCAAACCAAAACTTAAGCCTGTAAATGCCTCGAGGTTGAGAAATCGAAACCTGAGGACAATCCATCACGAACAGCCAGCCAGGCTTTTCCCAAATGAGGCAGCTTCTTAATCAAATAATTGCCTTGCTTTGCTCCTCTCTCGCCTTCTCTGTGTAAGTCTTTCTCCTAGCTGCTGTCGACAGAGCACTCCTAAACACTTCGCTCCAAATGGATTCTGATTTGGCACTGCCCAGTTAGAACCTACATTTGCTCAAATAAACTTAAAATTGTTAATGTGCCTCGGTTTACCCTTTAACAGTTCAACATCTAAAATCCCTAAAACAGACGTGGTTTACAAGGCTCTCCTCAGCCTACCTGCTCAGCTTCTCTCCCTCTGATCTCCTCCTACATCACCTCCAACTGGCCAGAACTCCTTCTGGTTCTTTCCTTCACCAATGGGCCTTCCCTCATCAGTCTCCACTGCCTGGAAGGCCCACCCCTTTCTCCATCTGACTCATCCTACCCATCCCTCACACCACTTTCCCAGTGACCCACCCCCTCCAAGACTAGCTCTGGTTCCCTCATTCCAGCATCCCCTGGGTCCCTCTTTCTGCTCATAGTTGGCACACTTGTAATTATTTGCTGATTAATTACTCTTTAGTTATTTGTATAAAGGCTGTATTCCACACTAGATTATCAATCCCTTGCGAGTAGGAGAGCTTTCACTGCTGGTTCCTTGAACAACTACTTTAGCCAATAGGTTCAAGCATGTGAAATGGCTGATATCTGAACAACAATTTCACATGCTTCAACCTAATACCTGTTCAACAAATACTTATTAAGCAAATACATTAAAAAGCCTTTCACTGTGGTTTTAGGGTCCCTCCCTCTGTGTGTGTGTGTGTGTGTGTGTGTGTGTGTGAGGGATCATCTATTAGTGTTAACTGTTATTAAAAGAATCTCTTAAGTTATGCTAATTTTGAAAAATTTAATTGGGTTTCATGGAAATTTTTTTCAAAATTAAATACAATAATAAATTCTAAAAAATGGTTCCTGTTTGAAATACAACATTAGTAGTTTCCCTCTGCTGCTTTAATCTTAGGTCAGTTCTCTATTCACCCGAGTTTTCTTCATTCTTCTCTGAGATTTAGCTCAAAAGGTCACCCCTTGAGGCCTTGCAGATGAGTTCTGCATGATTTCTTGCCGACCGCCAGAAGGAGGAACCAGGACGGGATCTAGATTTGGCACTGTCACCCTCCCACCCCACCCGAAGCATCAGACACCTTTCTTCACTTTCCTTCCCTGAGTTGGATTTAACTGTTTATAACCAAGACCAGTTCTCTCAGCCAGGAGCTACTCTCCAGGAATGCCTCACCCAAACTCCCCTAATGTTTATAACTCCATAGAACTCCTCTGATTCAAGCACAACCAAAACTTATAGTGATGCCAAGTCTATGGCACCTGAGTTAAGGCCATTCAATTTTATTCCTCTCATAGATTCTCCACCTAAGAGACTTTGGATGAGGGGAATACTGAGGGAAGAAACCATTCGGGAGAGTGGGGAAAGGGAGTATACAGGGATATGACAAATACTGCATAGAATTCTCTCACCCAGCCCCACTCATTGTTATAAATTAACTGGTTTGCTCACCTCACATAAGCATTCAGCAGGCACGTCCCGTGTACCAGCCCCCTGAACTCCGGTGCCTGACAGGCACTGGCCCCCTACCTTGTGAAGCCCAAGTCTAGCAAAGCCAGGAAAAGAAGAGGTAATTTAATCATACTGAGAAAAATAGTCAACTGAAACACCTTGTTAGTAAAACTTAAAATCTTTTATAATTGCTCAAGCTTTGGAGCACTAGAGAAACTATTGCATTTTATATATAAGGCAAAAGATAGTAGTATGAATCATAAAATAAAATAATGCCTAGTGACTGGCCAGGAGGAAAGCAAGATGAAGGAAAAACAAATGGTCTAAGAAGATAGGAACAGGTCCTTCGGGAAGCAGATTCTTGAGACTATCACACCCTGTCCATCATCCAGCCTCCAGAGCTGCTTGAGGTTCAACGCACCCTGGAGCCCTGACTCTCCCATAGAGCTTGGAATGAAAAGCTCTCCCAGTCACGATCTGCTGACTTGACTTTCTGATGAATGGCAGCTCTGAGGAGCTCATCAACATACTCAGACCACAGCCACCTCCCAAAGGACAAAAGCCCTATGTGGCCTAAGAGAGGAGGCTTTCCCTCCTTCACCCAGAATGGCAATTCACCCAGCCCAGCACTTAGTCAGTACCTTAGTCAGGAAAAGTAGGATGTGCATGAACAGCCACGACAGTCCTGCCTCAGGAGGCCAACCAGATCACTCAAGACCTGCACACCTTCAGTCCTTACAGCAACTCAACTCAGTGAACATGGTATCAAACCCATTTTACAGGTGGGGAAACTGAGGCTTGAGCAGTTAGGTGCTTGAGCCAGGAGTCAAACCCAGACAGATGTATTTCACACTAAATCTCCAAATCTCTATATAGGCAAAGTTGCATCTGAAATTGATGGCTTCCTTACTCTCTCAAGTCATTTAGAAGTTAATTGATTCCATAGCTTATAGACCTGAAAGGGGTTAATCATGGAAACTTTTACACATACATTAATTTTTCATATATTTCTATATGATTCATCATCCTGTTTGCTGACAGTCTGCTATAGTGGAAGCATGACGCCAAGGAGCTATTTTCTTTTGTAAAGAGCTTTATTGAACTATGATTCACATGCCACACAATTCACCCATTTAAAGTGTGCTATTCAATGGCTTTTAGTATATTTACAGAGTTGTGCAATCATTACCACTATCTAATCTAAGAACATTTCATCATCCAAAAAAGAAACCCATTGCCCACTAACAATCTTCATTCCACCTCCCTCCAGCCCCTGGCAACCACTGATCTACTTTCTGTCTCTGTGGATTTGCCTATTCTGGACATTTTATGTAAAAGGAATCATACATGTGGCCTTTTGTGCCTGGCTTCTTTTACTTAGCATAGTGTCTTCAAGGGTTATCCATGTTGCACCCTGTATCAATACTTCATTCCTTTTTATTGCTGAATAATGTCCATTGTATGAATACACCACATTTCATTTATCTGCTCAACAGATGACAAACTGGGATTGCTTCCACTTCTGGGCTATTATGAATTATGCTACTCGTGACATTGGCTCTGTTTACTTTTAGTTCATCATACTCTCCTTTTACTCTATAGATTACAGTGAGCTCCCCTAGGTCTGTGACAAATTACTAGAAACAAGGCTAAAATCCCTGGGCAAGACAGCAATATGTGAGTCATACTTAGGGGGAATCAATTCTTCCTGGTTTGCCTAGAACTTCCCCAGTTTTAGCATGGAAATTCCTGTATCCTAGGAAAATTTTAGTTCCAGGCAAACCAGGACAGTTGGCCAGCCTCGACTGGAACTTGGCTCAGAAGAGAAACCCACTTTCCTGGGATGAGTTTTGTGGTTTCTGGTGATGGTATAGTTATATTTTTAAAAACTGGCTTATGTAGTAACTATCCTTTTACATAGTTTCATTTGAGCAGAAAACAATTATTCTTTTAATTCCTGCATGGGGAATAATGCCCCCAAATTTCACAGCTTCACATATACTAATTTTAAAGTTATTACATATCTATCTATTAGGTAGACAGATTGATAAATAGATGCTATTTGCCCTGCATTTTTTTTTAAGATTTTTTTGATGTGGACCACTTTTAAAGTCTTTATTGAATTTGTTAACAACATTGCATCTGTTTCATGTTTTGGTTTTTTGGCCATGAGGCGTGGGATCTTAGCTCCCTGACATGGGATCAAACCCACGCCGCCTGCATTGGAAAGCAAAGTCTTAACCACTGGACCGCCAGGGAAGTCCCTGCCCTGCGTTTTTTTTTTTTTTTTCTCATGTGATTTTTTTTTTTTTTTAAGACTGTATTTTTTGGAGCAGTTTTAGGTTCATAGTAAAATTAAGAGGAAGGTACAGAGATTTCCCATATATCCCCGGTCCTCACACACGCATAGCCTCCTCCATAATCAAAATCTCCCGCCAGAGTGGTATGTTTATTACAGTTGATAGCCCTGCATATTTTTAGGCAGAATACAGGTTAGTAATTAAAAGACCTCCCTAAAAGCTGAAAAGCCTCATGTCCACAGGGTGGCAGTGTGTCACCCCATAAACCCAAATAGAATTTAAGTAAAAACTATGTTAATAAAACCTAATCTCTATCTTTATGGGGAAATGCTAATGCCCATCAACTCCTTGTGAGATCAATGGCTTTGTTTTACACTGGTAAACAGACACGGATGGTTAACGATTGATGTTGCCAAACCTCCCTGGAGCCCTGACAAGAAATACAAATTTTTTTTTTATATCTTTATTGGAGCATAATTGCTTTACAATGGTGTGTTAGTTTCTGCTTTATAACAAAGTGAATCAGTTATACATATACATATATCCCCATATCTCTTCCTCCTTCCATCTCCCTCCCTCCCACCCTCCCTATCCCACCCCTCTAGGTGGTCACAAACCACCTAGCTGATCTCCCTGTGCTATGCAGCTGCTTCCCACTAGCTATCTATTTTATGTTTGGTAGTATATATATGTCCATGCCACTCTCTCACTTTGTCACAGCTTACCCATCCCCCTCCCCATATCCTCAAGTCCATTCTCTAGTAGGTCTGTGTCTTTATTCCTGTCCTACCCCTAGGTTCTTCATGACATTTTTTTCCCCTTAAATTCCATATATATGTGTTAGCATACGGTATTTGTCTTTCTCTTCCTGACTTACTTCACTCTGTATGACAGACTCTAGGTCCATCCACCTCACTACAAATAGCTCAATTTCGTTTCTTTTTATGGCTGAGTAATATTCCATTGTATATATGTGCCACATCTTCTTTATCCATTCATCCGATGATGGGCACTTAGGCTGTTTCCATCTCCTGGCTATTGTAAATAGAGCTGCAATGAACATTTTGGTACATGACTCTTTTTGAATTCTGGTTTTCTCAAAGTATATGCCCAGTAGTGGGATTTCTGGGTCATATGGTAGTTCTATTTGTAGTTTTTTAAGGAACCTCCATACTGTTCTCCATAGTGGCTGTACCAATTTACATTCCCACCAGCAGTGCAAGAGTGTTCCCTTTTCTCCACACCCTCTCCAGCATTTATTGTTTCTAGATTTTTTGATGATGGCCATTCTGACCGGTGGGAGATGATATCTCATTGTAGTTTTGATTTGCATTTCTCTAATGATTAATGATGTTGAGCATTCTTTCATGTGTTTGTTGGCAGTCTGTATATCTTCTTTGGAGAAATGTCTATTTAGGTCTTCTGCCCATTTTTGGATTGGGTTGTTTGTTTTTTTGTTATTGAGCTTCATGAGCTGCTTATAAATTTTGGAGATTAATCCTTTGTCAGTTGCTTCATTTGCAAATATTTTCTCCCATTCTGAGGGTTGTCTTTTCGTCTTGTTTATGGTTTCCTTTGCTGTGCAAAAGCTTTGAAGTTTCATTAGGTCCCATTTGTTTATTTTTGTTTTTATTTCCATTTCTCCAGGAGGTGGGTCAAAAAGAATCTTGCTGTGATTTATGTCATAGAGTGTTCTGCCTATGTTTTCCTCTAAGAGTTTGATAGTTTCTGGCCTTACATTTAGGTTTTTAATGCATTTTGAGCTTATTTTTGTGTATGGTGTTAGGGAGTGATCTAATCTCATACTTTTACATGTACCTGTCCAGTTTTCCCAGCACCACTTATTGAAGAGGCTGTCCTTTCTCCACTGTACATTCCTGCCTCCTTTATCGAAGATAAAGTGACCATATGTGTGTGGGTTTATCTCTGGACTTTCTATCCTGTTCCATTGATCTTTATTTCTGTTTTTGTACCAGTACCATACTGTCTTGATTACTGTAGCTTTGTAATATAGTCTGAAGTCAGGGAGCCTGATTCCTTCAGCTCCGTTTTTCATTCTCAAGATTGCTTTGGCTATTCGGGGTCTTTTGTGAAGAAATACAAATTTAATCAAACAGTTCAAAGGCTATCAATGCATGCCTTTTTCAAGGCTTTTTTTTTTTTTTTTTTTTTTTTTTTGCTTTTTGCAAAATTGTAGAATATTAGGGGACTTAGAAACGACAAAATTCAATGTTTTCCACCAAAAAACACAAAACACTTTTAGACACTATAAATGCCCATGACATTTCATGGATTGTAACTTCACTCCTTTTCCTCAACTTAAGAAAGAATTTTGAAATTCAGGTGAGTGACAGGGATATTATAAGAATAATCTTGAATCTTCTCTATTTTTTAAGTTAATCATTCACTAGCTTCAATACTTGAGTCTTAGAAATAAATTACTTTTACATGCTTAACACCAAATCTGGACACATGATTTGTTAAAATTTTAACACATGATGTGTTAAAATTCTTAAAATGAGAAAACGTAATTCTAGTCTGACCTTTCACTGAATGCCGAACCCCCTTCCTGAACATTCTTAACAATTATCTATCTGGGAAATGGGCACCAAAACAATGACCTTCAATTTGCTTTGGCTCCATTAGCATAAATCCAATGTTGCAGACATGATATTTACAAATTATTTATATTTCCTTATTTTCATTAAAGAAGAAATCTAGAAGAAAATGTGTACTTTTTACTACAAACAGCAACAGACTTGGAATTTGGAAACTGTTTGTTCACATTATTAAAGTGGGGTAAAGGGAAGTATGGGCTACTTTCTTTTGCATGACAAAAAGACAACACTGAAATTACTGAGAAATTACTGAGCAATTCCCTGTTATAGTTTCTAAGTGATGCACCACGCCAATGTTCACCTCCTGTTAATAAAGCAGCGCTATAGACTCAACAGCTGAGTAAAAATAATTAGCAAAGGAGGGGAAAAAAACAGACTAAATATGAATCTAGTGACATATATTCTCTCTCTCTCTCTCTTTTTTTTAATGTCAGGTCACAATGTCCATGGAATAAAAAGCAATCTGATCTCCAAGGGCTATTCATGCTGGACTTTGTTTTCTTCTAGGAGTCTTCGGTCCTAATCTTCCTTGTTTGTCTTTTGTTTGCCCATGTTGACTCAGATATTTATCATGGCATTGCTGAAATTTGAATAGGTAAACAGTGACTATCTAGTTCTCTCTAATTCTATCTAATTCTCTAAGAGAGAAGGTATCATATGTTTCAATTCTTATCCTGCTCTGTCTGTGAACTTCTGTTTTGAGATTCTAAATGCCCACTTCTACAACTCTTGTAAAAAAACGACCACTGAATAACTATAATTAGATTGATTAAACAGAGTCATTTTTGTTTTTAATGTTGTTTTTAATATTAACAACAGACATAGAGAATTAATATTAACGTAGACATAGAGAACGGACATGTGGACACAGTGGGGGGCAAGGAAGGGTGGGACGAATTGGGAGATTAGGTTTGACATAAATACACTACCATGTGTAAAACAGATAGCTAGTGGGAACCTGCTGTATAGCACAGGGAGCTCAGTTCAGTGCTCTGTGATGACCTAGGTGGGTGGGATGTGGGGTGGGGGGGAGGGAGGTCCAAGAGGGAGGGGATATATGTATACATATAGCTGACTCACTTCACTGTACAGCAGAAACTAACACAACACTGTAAAGCAATTTTACTCCAATAAAAAAAAGAAGAAAAAATAGTAATATTAATGAGAGCCCTCCAGGACTGCAATCCACTTGTGGCAGAGGATCCTTGAGGCGTAAAATATATATCTAGGGCTATGAAAGCTGCTTTCCTTAAAAACTGGATATATTGTCTGGGTTAAATAATACATTCTCTAAATCATATTGCCTAATACGTGGGGGAGATCGGTCACTAATTAGTTAATGCCATTTACTGTCTTCCACAGAAGGCCAGGCACGTCCCACTTACAGTTTCTCAATAGATCCTGAAGTTTACATAATAACTTCCTGTTTGATAGACTAGGCAGTACAAGCACTCTTCTGATATGAATGATGATCTTGAAAGCTGTGTCTGTGACATTTCTTTTAGGGATGGTTGCTTACCTTTATTATAACAGATTTCAAAGGTCCATTCAGATAACTTTCCTGTTGTTGGTTGCTGTGGCATTGCATTCCAGAATTACATTGCTCTGG
This sequence comes from Grampus griseus, assembly GCF_964374135.1. Classification (NCBI taxonomy): domain Eukaryota; kingdom Metazoa; phylum Chordata; class Mammalia; order Artiodactyla; family Delphinidae; genus Grampus; species Grampus griseus. The sequence continues at coordinate 46,161,573 of NC_139007.1, forward strand.
AACACAATGCCACCCTTCTGAGCTCATTAAGGTTTGTACCCAGGAGCTTGCCCCGGCATTGCCGGTTCGGAGTACTGAGAATCTGGGTTGCTGACACAGAGGCCCTGAAAATCAAACTAGAAAGGCCTGAAGGTGGCAGTCAAAAAGAAACGAAATTGAGCTATTTGTAATGAGGTGGATAGACCTAGAGTCTGTCATACAGAGTGAAGTAAGTCAGAAAGAGAAAGACAAATACCGTATGCTAACACATATATATGGAATTTAAGAAAAAAAAATGTCATGAAGAACCTAGGGGTAAGACAGGAATAAAGACACAGACCTACTGGAGAACGGACTTGAGGATATGGGGAGGGGGAAGGGTGAGCTGTGACAGGGCGCGAGAGAGGCATGGACATATATACACTACCAAACGTAAGGTAGATAGCTAGTGGGAAGCAGCTGCATGGCACAGGGATATCGCCTCAGTGCTTTGTGACCGCCTGGAGGGTTGGATTAGGGAGGGTGGGAGGGAGGGAGACGCAAGAGGGAAGAGATATGGGAACATATGTATATAACTGATTCACTTTGTTATAAAGCAGAAACTAACACACCATTGTAAAGCAATTATACCCCAATAAAGATGTTAAAAAAAAAATAGCTACAATGCTTTGCTAACAAGGCTCAACGGTTAATCCTCACTACAGAGTAAAATAGATATTTATGCACAGGTGTAGACAAGGAAATCGAGGCTGGGAGATTCAGTGACCTACCCAGTGCAGAGAGTAGTCTGAACCCGGGGCTGATTCCCCTGCAGCACTCTGCTGTCCTGGGGCTCCTCACAGGGATGACGGGGCTTCTCTGGGAAACATCTGTATCCCTAGCCCAAGAGAAAACGTGGCAGAGTGACACAGATCTGATCTCACATGTTAGAAAGCTGGAGAACTCTAGTCCCAGCCCCAGAGCTACTAAGACAGAACACTTGCCCTCGATCAAAATATAATCACTGGGGTTTGTTTGTTTTAAGACATCTGGGTTCTATTTTTTTATTGTGGTAAAAAAAAAAAAAAAAGCACGTAACATAAAATTTACCATCTTAACCGTTTCTATGTGCTAACTATGTGCACATTGTTGTGCAACAGATCTGTAGAAAATTTTCGTCTTGCAAAACTCGAACTCCATAAAACAACGACTCTCCTTTTCCCCTTCCCCACTAACCCCTGGCAACAAGCATTCTACTCTCTGCTTCTCAGAGTTTGACTACTTTAGGTACCTCATTTAAGTGAAATCATGCAGTATTTGTCCTTTTGTGACTGTCTTACTTCACTAAGCATAATGTCCTCAAGTTTAATACATTCTGTGGTATATGACAGAATTTCCTTCTTTTTAAGAACTAAACATTATTTCATTATATGTACAATATATACCACGTTTTCCCTTTTTTTTTTTTTTTTTTTTTTGCAGTACACGAGCCTCTCACTGTTGTGGCCTCTCCCGTTGCGGAGCACAGGCTCCGGACGCTCAGGCTCAGCGGCCATGGCTCACGGGCCCAGCCACTCCGCGGCATGTGGGATCTTCCCGGACTGGGTCACGAACCCGTGTCCCCTGCATCGGCAGGCGGACTCTCAACCACTGCACCACCAGGGAAGCCCTTCCCTTTTTTAATGGAGATATAATTGACATATAACATTGTGGTGAGTTTACGGTATACAATGTGTTGATTTGATTGATACATTTATATCTTGCAATATGATTTCCACTGTAGCATTACCACCTGTATCATGTCACGTTTTATTTACTTACCTGTAGATGGACACTTCTGTTGCTTCCATCTCTTGGCTATTGTGAATAATGCTGTAATGAACATGGATGTGCAAATATTCTTCAAGATCCTATTTTCAATTCTTTTGGATACATACCCGGAAGTGGGATTGCTGGAACATATGGTAATTCTAGTTTTGTTTTTGTTTTGTTTTTTAAGAAACTCCATACTTCTTTTCATAGCAGCTGCACCATTTTGCATTCTTAATAACAGTGCAAAAGAGTTCCAATTTCTCCACATCCTTACCAAAACTTATTTTCTGTTGTTTTTTTTTTTATAGTGGCCACATTATTTTTTATTACAGATATCCCTGACTCTTAACCTTCCCTAACCATGCCCCATTTCAAGGCTCTTTCTGCTTTATTTCTATTTGTCTGGATTTTTTATACATCTATTATTTTTATAATCATTAAGGCAGTGAAGATACATTTTTTAAAAATCTGTTCTCTGCAAAAAGTTTGGCCAAAACCAACATTATAGAGGCATTTGATAGCTTTGAGTATAACATATGTGTTACTGAGTACTGAAAGAAATGATAAAAATTGAATTGTGGATTTTTCTGGACAGTGTGGAATGGAGACTAGGGTATCACACTATGGTCCAAATATCCCTCCCATCATCACCTGTCTTCTCTATACCCACTCAAGTAAGGTTAGCATTGTTAGAAAACCTATAGTCAACTAAGCCATGCACTAGAATGTCAAGTGAAAATTAGTTTCCTTTGTTAAGCAGATAAATATATTCATTAATTTAAAGTAAATAAAAATAAATCAAATAAGAACAAATAGAAGTTCAATAATTTATGTTTTAGAATTCTAAAATGACCCCATATCAAATCAGCTCATGTCAAATTATCACGTGTCCCTGCCACTAACTAGCTGTGTGACTTTGACCGAGTCACTTAACCTCTCTAGATGGATAGATAGATGCATAGATGGCTGGATATACTAACCAAACAACAAATGAGTGAATAAATTAATGAATGGACTTAGAACCATTTGGCTATACAATTCTGAGAAAATATTACCACATCTTTGTTAAAGCCAAGTATTTATCCATTAATTTAAAAGCAATTTATCCATTTATTTAATAAGTATTTTGTCTCTTTCATTAAGCATTAATAATTGGAAACATAAAATTGAGAATTACTCTCCTACTTATATTCACACATTTGATATGCCAAGAATTTTGGTTGCAAATCAACAGAGATCAATTATCTACCTCTTTAATGTACTGTACAGTGTAACATTACAGACTGTTAAGCTTTTATATCTATCCAGGATGCAAAGAACTTGGTATTAACTGTCCCAAAAGCTTTTCTTGCTTTGACAGAGGCAGCTATTGCTTTCGGCAGAGTTTAAGCTACTAGTGCCTATACCAGCTGACTTTTATCCTACAAAGAAAATAAGCAAAAAAGTAATTTATCCAAGAACTTTTAAAAGTAAAATATACTAATAGTGTGAAAGCAAGTTTTTACTGGGTATATAACAATTTGAGATAAAGTTGGATTGGGCCAGGAAAAGATTGTGGGAGCCAAGAGGAACAGGCCTAACCAGCTCTTCCTGTTCTAAAGAATGGAATCTAAAATGAATCACACCTAACACTGTGAAGTGATTCCTCAAAGTTCCTATCATAAGTTTACATATAGTAAACCAAATTTTATCTGCATTAAAAAATTTTATTCATGTGATGTCAATATAGTCACAAAATAATAATTGTCCTTAAACAGTGATGTTCTTGTGGCAAAATCAAAGCTCAATTTTGGAAATTCTTGAGGAACTCACACAAAAACATAACAGTAGTTTTCTGGTGTGGGTGAGGAAAAGGAATTAGGAAGACAAAAAACCTTAATTCTGTCCTTTACTTCTGGAATGTTTTACATTTTTACAATAATCACATACTGTATTTTAAGCAGAAAAAATAATTTAAAATTTTATGTTTAGCTTCTGGAGTTTATGTGATAGATAAATAATTCCCAGCAAATTTCTACTCTGCATTATAAAGATGTCTTCTCATATTCATATTGATTCCTTCTAATTCAGTGCACATGAAGATTTAAGCATCTGAGTGAATATGAGGACAGACATCAGAGATCAGAGTACAGACACTGGAAAATGTGTGTTTCTGTCCTTGTTGGAAACGTTATTGCCAGCCCAAGTTGTCAAACATAGTCACAGTTTCCTCAAAACGGAACTGAAGAAATTAAGAGTCATTATTAGCATTCTAAGTTGGACAGAGAATCTGCAAACCCAGCTACATATGTAATATAAATTTATTACAGGTTACTATTTAACTGTGCGGGTTTGTTTTTTTATTTTTTGTGGACGATTTTTAAAGTCTTTATTGAATTTGTTACAATATTGCTTCTGTTTTATGTTTTGGTTTTTTGGCCATGAGGCATGTGGGATCTTAGCTCCCCGACCAGGGATCGAACCTGCACACCCTGCACTAGAAGGCGAAGTCTTAACCACTGGACTGCCAGGGAAGTCTCTAACTGTGTGTTTCTGATCAAAGTCTACTATTACATAACACAAAATATACACTTGCAAATTCACAACATTCTGTAAAGCAATAGAGCACTCAAAATAATGGTTTAAATTACAGATAATTCTTTTGTTTAAAATTCTTACATGTTTCATTGGCTTTAGAAAAGGACTTGGGGGGGAGACCTTCAAGATGGCGGAAGAGTAAGACATGGAGATCACCTCCCTCCCCACAAATACATCAGAAATACATCTACATCTGGAACAACTCCTACAGAACACCTACTGAACGCTGACAGAAGACCTCAGACCTCCCAAAGGGCAAGAAACTCCCCATGTACCTGGGTAGGGCAAAAGAAAAAGGAAACAACAGAGACAAAAGAATAGGGACCGGGCCTGCACCTCTGGGAGGGAGCTGTGAAGGAGGAAAGGTTTCCACACACTAGGAAGCCCCTTCACGGGCGGAGACTGTGGGTGGCGGAGGGGGGAGCTTCGGTGCCACAGAGGAGAGCGCAGCCACAGGGGTGCGGAGGGAAAAGCGGAGAGATTCCCGCACAGAGGATCGGTGCCGACCAGCACTCACCAGCCCGAGAGGCTTGTCTGCTCACCCGCCAGGGCGGGCGGGGCTGGGAGCTGAGGCTCGGGCTTTGGTCGGATCGCAGGGAGAGGACTGTGGTTGGCTGCGTGAACACAGCCTGAAGGGGGCTAGTGCGCCACTGCTAGCTGGGAGCAAGTGCAGGAAAAAGTCTGGAGCTGCCGAAGAGTCAAGAGACCATTGTTTCGGGGTGCGTGAGGAAAGGGGATTCAGAGCACCACCTAAACGAGCTCCAGAGACGGGCGCGAGCCGCGACTATCAGCGTGGACCCCAGAGACGGGCATGAGACGCTAATGCTGCTGCTGCAGCCACCAAGAAGCCTGTGTGCAAGCACAGGTCACTATCCACACCCCCCTCCTGGGAGCCTGTGCAGCCCGCCACTGCCAGGGTCCCGGGATCCAGGGACAGCTCCCCCGGGAGAACGCACGGCGTGCCTCAGGCTGGTGCAATGTCATGCCGCCCTCTGCCGCCGCAGGCTCGCCCTGCTTCCGTACCCCTCCCTCCCCCCAGCCTGAGTGAGCCAGAGCCCCCGCATCAGCGGCTCCTTTAACCCCGTCCTGTCTAAGCGAAGAACAGACGCCCTCAGGCGACCTACACGCAGAGGCGGGGCCAAATCCAAAGCTGAACCCCAGGAGCTGTGCGAACAAAGAAGAGAAAGGGAAATCTCTCCCAGCAGCCTCAGGAGCAGCAGATTAAATCTCCACAATCAACTTGATGTACCCTGCATCTGTGGAATACATGAATAGACAACGAATCATCCCAAATTGAGGAGGTGGACTTTGGGAGCAGCAATATATATGTATTTTTCCTTTTTCTCTTTTTGTGAGTGTGTATGTGTATGCTTCTGTGTGTGATTTTCTCTGTATAGCTTTGTTTCACCATTTGTCCTAGAGTTCTGTCTGTCCGTTTTTGTTGTTGTTGTTTGTTTCTTTTTTTGTATAGTTTTTAGCGCTTATTATCATTGGTCAATTTGTATTTTGGTTTGGTTGCTCTCTTCTTTTTTTTTTTTTCCTTTTTTATTACCTTTTAATTTTTTATTTTTAATAATTCTTTTTTATTTTAATAACTTTTTTATTTTATTTCTTTTCTTTTCTTTCTTTCTTTCTTTTTTCTCCCTTTTCCTCTGAGCTGTGTGGCTGACAGGGTCTTGGTGCTCTGGCCAGGTGTCAGGCCTGTGCCGCTGAGGTGGGAGAACCGAGTTCAGGACATTGGTCCACAAGAGACCTCCCAGCTCCACATAATATCAAATGGCAAAAGCTCTCCCAGAGATCTCCATCTCAATGCCAAGATGCAGCTCCACGCAACAACCAGCAAGCTACAGTGCTGGACACCCTATGCCCAACAACTAGCAAGACAGGAACACAACACCACCCATTAGCAGAGAGACTGCCTAAAATCATAATAAGGTCACAGACACCCCAAAACACACCACCGGACACGGTCCTGCCCACCAGAAAGACGAAATACAGCCTCATCCACCAGAACACAGGCACCAGTCCCCTTCATCAGGAGGCCTACACAACCCACTGAACCAACCTTAGCCACTGGGGGCAGACACCAAAAATAACGGGAACTGCGAACCTGCAGCCTATGAAAAGGAGACTCCAAACACAGTAAGATAAGCAAAATGAGAAGACAAAGAAATACACAGCAGATGAAAGAGCAAGGTAAAGACCCACTAGACCTAACAAATGAAGAGGAAATAGGCAGTCTACCTGAAAAAGAATTCAGAGTAATGATAGTAAAGATGATCCAAAATCTTGGAAATAGAATGGAGAAAATACAAGAACCATATAACAAGGACCTAGAAGAACTAAAGAGCAAACAATCAGTGATGAACAACACAATAAATTAAATTAAAAATTCTCTAGAAGGAATCAATAGCAGAATAACTGAGGCAGAAGAACGTATAAGTGACCTGGAAGATAAAATAATGGAAATAACTACTGCAGAGCAGAATAAAGAAAAAAGAATGAAAGGAATTGAGGACAGTCTCAGAGACATCTGGGACAACATTAAACGAACCAATATTCGAAATATAGGGGTTCCATAAGAAGAAAAGAAAAAAAAGGGACTGAGAAAATATTTGAAGAGCTTATAGTTGAAACTTCCCTAATATGGGAAAGGAAATAATCAAGTCCAGGAAGCACAGAGTCCCATACAGGAAAAATCCAAAGAGAAACACGCCAAGACATATATTAATCAAACTAGCAAAAATTAAATACAAAGAAAAAATATCAAAAGCAGCAAGGGAAAAACAACAAATAACGTACAAGGGAATCCCCATAAGGTTAACAGCTGATCTTTCAGCAGAAACTCTGCAAGCCAGAAGGGAGTGGCAGGACATAATTAAAGTGATGAAAGGGAAAAACCTACAACCAAGATTACTCTACCAGCAAGGATCTCATTCAGATTCAACAGGGAAATTAAAACCTTTACAGACAAGCAAAAGCTAAGATAATTCAGCACCACCAAACCAGCTCACAACAAATGCTAAAGGAACTTCTCTAGACAGGAAACACAAGAGAAGGAAAAGACCTACAATAAAAAACCCAAAACAATTAAAATCATAATAGGAACATAAATATCGATGACTACCTTAAATGGAAATGGATTAAATGCTCCAACCAAAAGAAATAGACTGGCTGAATGGATAAAAAAACAAGACCCATATATATGCTGTCTACAAGAGACCCACTTCAGACCTAGGGACACATACAAACTGAAAGTGATGGGATGGAAAAAGATATTCCATGCAAATGGAAATCAAAAGAAAGCTGGAGTAACAATTCTCATATCAGACAAAATAGACTTTAAAATTAAGATTATTACAAGAGACAAAAAAGGACACTACATAATGATCAAGGGATCAATCCAAGAAGAAGATATAACAATTGTAAAAATTTATGCACCCAACATAGGAGCACCTCAATACATAAGGCAAATGCTAACAGCCATAAAAGGGGAAACTGACAGGAGCACAATCATAGTAGGGGACTTTAAAACCCCACTTTCACCAATGGACATATAATCCAAAATGAAAATTAATAAGGAAAGACAAGCTTTAAATGATACATTAAACAAGATGGACTTAATTGATATTTATAGGACATTCCATCCAAAAACAATAGAATACAGTTTCTTCTCAGGTGTTCATGGAATATTCTCCAGGATAGATCATATCTTGGGTCACAAATCAAGCCTTGGTAAATTTAAGAAAATTGAAATCATATCAAGTACCTTTTCCAACAACAATGCTATGAGACTAGATATCAATTACAGGAAAAAAACTGTAAAAAATACAAATACATGGAGGTTAAACAGTACACTACTAAATAACCAAGAGATCACTGAAGAAATCAGAGAGGAAATCAAAAAATACCTAGAAACAAATAACAATGAAAACATGACGGCCCAAACCCATGGGATGCAGCAAAAGCAGTTCTAAGAGGGAAGTTTATAGCAATACAATCCTACCTCAAGAAACAAGGAACATCTCAAATAAACAACCTAACCTTACACCTAAAGCAATTAGAGAAAGAACAAAAAAAACCCCAACGTTAGCAGAACGAAAGATATCATAAAGAACAGATCAGAAATAAGTGAAAAAGAAATGAAGGAAACAATAGCAAAGATCAATAAAACTAAAAGCTGGTTCTTTGAAAAGATAAACAAAATTGATCAACCATTAGCCAGACTCATCAAGAAAAAAAGGGAGAAGACTCAAATCAATAGAATTATAAATGTAAAAGGAGTAGTAATAACTGACACTGTAGAAATACAAAGGATCATGAGAGATTACTACAAGAAACTATATGCCAATAAAATGGACAACCTGGAAGAAACAGACAAATTCTTAGAAAAGCACAACCTTCTGAGACTGATCCAGGAAGAAACAGAAAATATAAACAGACCAATCACAAGCACTGAAATTGAGACTGTGATTAAAAATCTTCCAACAAACAAAAGCCCAGGACCAGATGGCTTCACAGGCGAATTCTATGAAACATTTAGAGAACAGCTAACACCTATCCTTCTCAAACTCTTCCAAAATGTAGCAGAGGGAGGAACACTCCCATACCCATTCTATGAGGCCACCATCACCCTGATACAAAAACTAGACAAACTTGTCACAAAGAAAGAAAACTACAGGCCAATATCACTGATGAACATAGATGCAAAAATCCTCAACAAAATACTAGGAAACAGAATCCAGCAGCACATTAAAAGGATCATACACCATGATCAAGTGGGGTTTATCCCAGGAATGCAAGGATTCTTCACTATATGCAAATCAATCAATGTGATACACCATATTAACAAATTGAAGGAGAAAAACCATATATTTATCTCAATAGATGCAGAAAAAGCTTTTGACAAAATTCAACACCCATTTATGATAAAAACCGTGCAGAAAGTAGGCATAGAGGGAACTTACCTCAACATAATAAAGGCCATATATGACAAACCAACAGCCAGCATCATTCTCAATGGTGAAAAACTGAAAGCATTTCCACTAAGATCAGGAACAAGACAAGGTTGCCCACTCTGACCACTATTATTCAACATAATTTTGGAAGGTTTAGCCGTAGCAATCAGAGAAGAAAAATAAATAAAAGGAATTCAAATCAGAAAAGAAGAAGTAAATCTGTCACTGTTTGCAGATGACATGATACTAAACATAGAGTATCCTAAAGACTCTACCAGAAAAATACTAGAGCTAATCAATGAATTTGATAAAGTAGCAGGATGCAAAATTAATGCACAGAAATCTCTTGCATTCCTATACACTAATGATGAAAAATCTGAAAGAGAAATTAAGGAAACACTCCCATTTATCATTGCAACAAGAAGAATAAAATACCTAGGTATAAACCTACCTAAAACCTGTATGCAGAAAACTATAAGACACTGATGAAAGAAATGAAAGATGATACAAACATATGGAGAGATATACCATGTTCTTGGATTGGAAGAATCAACATTGTGAAAATGACTATACTACCCAAAGCAATCTACACATTCAACGCAATCCCTATCAAACTACCACTTGCATTTTTCACAGAACTAGAACAAAATATTTCACAATTTGTATGGAAACATAAAAGACCCCGAATAGCCAAAGCAATCTTGAGAATGAAAAATGGAGCTGGAGGAATCAGGCTCCCGGACTTCAGACTATACTACAAAGCTACAGTAATCAAGACAGTATGGTACTGGCACAAAAACAGAAATATAGATCAATGGCACAGGAGAGAAAGCCCAGAGATAAACCCATGCACATATGATCACCTTATTCTTGATAAAGGAGGCAAGAATATACAGTGGAGAAAAGACAGCCCCTTCAATAAGTGGTGCTGGGAAAACTGGACAGCGACATGTAAAAGAATGAAATTAGAACACTCCCTAACACCATACACAAAAATAAACTCAAAATGGATTAAAGACCTAAATGTAGGACCAGACACTATAAAACTCTTAGAGGAAAACACAGGCAGAACACTCTATGACATAAATCACAGCAAGATCCTTTTTGACCCTCTTCCTAGAGAAATGGAAATAAAAACAAAATTAAACACATGAGACCTAATGAAACTTAAAAGCTTTTGCACAGCAAAGGAAACCATGAAGAAGACGAAAAGACAACCTTCAGAATGGGAGAAAATATTTGCAAATGAAGCAACTGACAGAGGATTAACCTCCAAAATTTACCAGCAGCTCATGAAGCTCAATATCAGAAAAACAAACAACCCAATCCAAAAATGAGCAGAATGACTAAATAGACATTTCTCCAGAGAAGATACAGATTGCCAACAAACACATGAAAGGATGCTCAACATCACTAATCATTAGAGAAATGCAAATCAAAACTACAATGAAGTATCACCTTACACCAGTCAGAATGGCCATCATCAAAAAATTTAGAAACAATAAATGCTGAAGAGGGTGTGGAGAAAAGGGAACCCTCTTGCACTATTGGTGGGAATGTAAATTAATACAACCACTATAGAGAACAGTATGGAGGTTCCTTAAAAAACTAAAAATAGAACCACCATACGACCCAGCAATCCCAGTACCAGTCATATACCCTGAGAAAACCGTAATTCAAAGAGTCATGCACCAGAATGTTCATTGCAGCTCTATTTACAATAGCCAGGACATGGAAGCAACCTAAGTGTCCATTGACAGATGAATGGATAAAGATGTGGCACATATATACAATGGAATATTACTCAGCCATAAAAAGAAATGAAATTGAGTTATTTGTAGTGAGGTGGTTGGACCTAGAGTCTGTCATACAGAGTGAAGTAAGTCAGAAAGAGAAAAACAAATACCATATGCTAACACATATATATGGAATCTTAAAAAAAAAAGTGGTTATGAAGAACCTAGGGGCAGGCCAGGAATAAAGGTGCAGATGTAGAGAATGGACTTGAGGACTCTGGGAGGTGGAAAGGTAAGCTGGGATGAAGTGAGAGAGTGGCACTGACATATATATATATATACTACCAAATGTAAAATAGACAGCTAGTGGGAAGCGGCCACATAGCACAGGGAGATCAGCTCAGTGCTTTGTGACCACCAGAGGGGTGCGATAGGGAGGGTGAGAGGGAGATGCAAGAGGGAGGAGATATGGGGGTATATGTATATGTATAGCTGATTCACTTTGTTAAAAAGCAGAAACTAACACACCATTGTAAAGCAATTATACTCCAATAAAGATGTTTAAAAAAAAGTAAATAAACATCACAAAAATAAAAGGAAAGGACTTGGAACTCCTAATAGTGAACTTGGGTTTATTACTTAGATAAGTGCAGAGAGGATAAGATATACCTTTTTAGAAAAGTACCAAAAGTAGACTCAGTACATATAACAATTATTTTAAAATAGTAATATCAAGTCATAATTCATTTATCAAACAAGATTGGAGAATTAGGTGTGGTACATGAGCAATTTTTAAGAAAGCTGAAGTTAACCATTTTAAATGTCTTTTTATTTTTAACAGCAATCTATTAAAGTTGTAGCAGATATTTTCTTGTGTAATTGAACACAATATATTGAGGAAAACATCACCTTTGTCCTAAGGTTCAGGGACATCAGGGATTGTGCTGCAAAAGGCACTCCATGATGACTAAGGTTTTTATATGCTGCTTGGCTCCCTTGCTACCTCCTTTGCTGCCTGTTGTTCCCAGCATGCCACAGCCCCCTTTTCATTTTTCCTTCTAGTACACCACACCCTAGGGGCACAGTTATAATTGAAAGTAGCCAGCAAAAGCCTGATAAGCAAGCTTGGTTAAATTTACAGGCATACGTGAGTCAACAAGCTCTGATCTTGAGGTAGGAGATATATAGGCCCTAGTCTGATCAGCTGCAGCTGGTCTCCTGCTGATGCTTCCAGATGGGATACCAGCCTTGGCCCCTGATTGGGTGCATTCTTGTGGATTTCCTGACCAAACACATGCACAGAAAAGACCCTCAGTCTAGGGGAAGGACAAAAGGAGGAAGAAGATACCAGCTGGAATCAATCTTGGCTGAGAAATATGTGCCCACACCAGGGCCAAATATGGAGATGATTGGCCAGAGACAACCCAAAAAACTGCCCCTATTGCAGGCAATTCACTCTGAGCTCACCTGTGTGCCCTTCCACACGGTACTTTTCTTCTAGTAAATGATTTTATCTTTTTCACCATCTTGGTCTCTCTGCTGAATTCTTTCTTCAAAGAAGACAAGAACTAAGGTCCTTCTTCCAGCTTTTCACTGCCGGAATCAATGTCAAGCTCTGTTAATGGCTTCACTCTTCTCCAGTGAGTGGTGAGACCATGACCTTTACTACTTAACTCAGTAAGATGCTTTTTGCCAAGTCCATGCTGTATGTTGATATGGGTGGGTAAGATGGTAGAAAAATGAGTTGCCAAATAATAAAAGCAACACAACCCACGTTATTCAAGTGCCTGTGACAGCTGCAGTCTCTGGTGAGCTCCCAATAATTAGTACCCCTCTCCCCCATCCCAGTATAAACAATTTAAGTAATAAAGTAAAAATGGAAGCCATTACCAATGGTCCTTGGTTGAAAGTGTGAGACCCAACTAGGCCTACTGACTAAACTACAAAATTAGGAAAACTTGCCCACCCAGTCCTAGATAGCCGTGGACCTAAGCAGGCCTATGCAATGGAGGCCACCTCCCAAGAAAAAAGGAAAGAACTGAGCTGTGCATGCCTAATGTGTCTTTCCCAATTGATCAACTCCACTTAGCTGATGTGACGTGAAATCATCTCAGCTTTCAGTTTCCTATACAACCAGTCTTCCACTACTCCTTCATCTTTTCTTCCTTAATTACCTCAGCTTCAGAGAATTTAGCTAATGATACTCATTCCAAGTCACAGCATCATCAATGTCACGAGTCCATACAAAGCCCCTTTTGCTTAGTTATATATACACTACACTTGTTTTCTTCCCCACTACAGGCAACAAAAGTAATGTAGTTTATGTGTTGTCTTGAGTTAAGATGAAACTTTGTAAAAAACATTGTTGCTTGTGTGTTTTAAACCTTTATATAAATTTGCACACACAAGGTCCCATCTGAGTCTTTCTGACTCCATACCATGTTTTTAACATCTATCTATACTGTTATATGCACATCAAGTTCATTTCTTCTAAATGTTGCATGGTGCTCCAAGGTGTGCAAACACCACATTTCACTTGCTTATTCCCCCAAGTGATGGACATCCTGACTCCTCTACATCCTCATACATGTCCCATTATGGTCCTGGCTGGATCATAGAGCTGTGGGTACCTAATTTGATTGAGCACTGCCAAATCACTGTCCAGAATGGTGCCACCTGTCTACATTCCCTCCAGCAGTGCAGGAGGGTCCCTATTATCCAACATCCCCACCAAATTTTATATTATCTAACTTTCTATTTTTGCCATTCTCACAGAGTGTAAACTGACATTTCATTGCATTTAAAATTCACTAGTAAGTTATGGCCATCATCAAAAAATCTACAAACAATAAATGCTGGAGAGGGTGTGGAGAAAAGGGAACCCTCTTGCACTGTTGGTGGGAATATAAATTGATACAGCCACTATGGAGGACAGTGTGGATTTTCCTTAAAAAACTAAAAATAGAACTACCATAGGACCCAGCAATCCCACTACTGGGCATATACCCTGAGACAACCATAATTCAAAAAGAGTCATGTGCCACAATGTTCACTGCAGCTCTATTTACAATAGCCCAGACATGGAAGCAACCTAAGGGTCCATTGACAGATGAATGGATAAAGAAGACGTGGCACATATATACAGTGGAATATTAGCCATGAAAAGAAATGAAATTGAGTTATTTGTAGTGAGGTGGATGGACCTAGAGTCTGTCGTACAGAGTGAAGTAAGTCAGAAAGAGAAAAACAAATACCGTATGCTAACACATATATATGGAATCCAAAAAAAAAAGAAAAACACAGTCGTTCTGAAGAACCTAGGGGCAGGACAGGAATAAAGACGCAGATGTAGAGAATGGACTTGAGGACACAGGGAGGGGGAAGGGTAAGCTTTGTCAAAGTGAGAGAGCGGCATGGACTTATATATACACTACCAAATGTAAAATAGCTACTGGGAAGCAGCCGCATAGTACAGGGAGATCAGCTCAGTGCTTTGTGACCACCTAGAGGGGTGGGATAGGGAGGGTGGGAGGGAGATGCAAGAGGTAGGAAATATGGGGAAATATGTATATGTATAGCAGATTCACTTTGTTATACAGCAGCAACTAACACAACATTGTAAAGCAATTATACTCCAATAAAGATGTTTAAAAACTAATAATAAAATAATGAAATTCACTAGTGAGTTTGGACAGCTGTCTATACATGTGTTAGGCATTTAGGTTTCTGTAAATGGTATGTCATATACTTTGCCTATTTTCTGAAACATGGCCTGGATTTTTCTGGATGATTTAAACATATGAATGTATTCCAAATGTTGGCTCCATGTCTGTTTAGGAGTCGCAAATATCTTTCCCCAGTCTTTCATCTACCTATAAATTTTGTTCAGTATGTCCTTTGTGAAATAGAAATCCTTATTTTTTTTCAAACTCCTAAATTATTTTTGCTTTATGGTTGTACTTTTGTTCTTTCTGAAACCTAAATAAGCCCATATTTCTTCTTATGACAGTTTAGGCTAAGCTACTCACATGTGTTGTTCCCCACACAATCAAGGTGAAAAGATTCATACAACTTATTTTAGCTACATAAAAATAGTAGCTTTTTGCTTTCAATAGAAAAGTTGTTTTGTTTTAGTCTGGGCAGACAGACTTGTTAACTACAGAATATGAGTTGAATGAAAATAACTCCCAAATCCTACAGTGAATACAAACCAAATTACTCTGGGCAGTAGATTAATAAATGGGAAGAGAGAAAGCAGGCTGTCTGGACCTGCCCAGAAACTCACAAATCAAGCCACTCCTTGCTAAACTCACCTATGTGTTCTAGGAAAGTCTTGGTAGATTCCTTGGGGTTTTCTACATGGACAATCATGTCTTCAGCAAACAAAGGTAGTTGTTTTGTTTTTTTTTAACAATTTTTTTTTATAAGCAGATATTTATTTTTATTTATTTATTTATTTATTTTTGGCTGTGTTGGGTCTTCGTTTCTGTGCGAGGGCTTTCTCCAGTTGCGGCAAGCGGGGGCCACTCTTCATCGCGGTGCGTGGGCCTCTCACTATCATGGCCTCTGTTGTTGCGAAGCACAGGCTCCAGACGCGCAGGCTCAGTAGTTGTGGCTCACAGGCCTAGTTGCTCTGCAACATGTGGGATCTTCCCAGACCAGGGCTCGAACCCGTGTCCCCTGCATCGGCAGGCAGACTCTCAACCACTGCGCCACCAGGGAAGCCCCTAAAGGTAGTTTTATTTTTTTTTTTTCTTTTGTTCTGGTCTGTATGTCCTTTATTTCCTTTTCTCTTTCTTTTTTTTTTTTTGGTCTTATTGAACTGACTAGAGTTTCTAGCTCTACGCTGAATAAGAGTGGTGAGGACAGACATTCTTACCTGTTCCCAATCTTAGTGGGAAAGCATCAGGCTTTCACATTAAATATGATGTTAGCTGGAGGGTTTTTGGTAGATGTTCTTTATGAAGTTAAGGGATTTTTTTTCTATATATTTTTTTGTGTGTGTGAGTAAATGCTGAATTTTATCAAATATTTTCCCTGCATCAATTGATATGAGCATGTAAATTTTCTTGTTTAGCCTCCTAATATGTTGGATTACAGTTATTTTCAAATATTGAACCAGCCTTGCAAATCTGGCATAAGCCCCACTTGGTTATGGAATATAGTTCTTTTTATATATTGCTAATTTTATATTGTTAGGGATTTTAGAATATGTAGTGTTGAGGAATATTGGTCTGTATGTTTCTGAGGTGTTTTTTATTTGTTTGCTGTCTGTTTTGGTGTCAGGGTAAAATTAACTTTGTAAAATGAATTAGAAAGTGTTCCCTCCTTTTCTATTTTCTGGAAAGTTTGTATATAATTGATATTAATTTTTCAAATGTTTGGTAGATTTCTCCAGTGAAAGCATCTGGGCCTACAGATTTCTTTTTGGAGGATTTTTACTTATGAAATCAATTTCCTTAATAGTTACAGGGCTCTTCAAATTACTTATTTCATATTGGGTAAATTGTGGTATTTCATGTCTTTCAAAAAAAGTGGTCTATTTCATCTAAGTTGTCAAATGTATGTGTGTAGAGTTGTTTGTAGTATAAATGTTCCCTTGTGATCCTTTTCATGTCTGCAGAGCCTGTGGTGTTATCTCTATTTTCATTCCTAATATTGGTAGTTTGTATCTTCTCTCTGTCTTATCAGTTTTGCTAGAGATATGTCAAATTTTGTTAGTTTTTTCAAAAATCCGACTCTCTATTTTATTGATTTTCTCTATTGTTTTTTGATTTTTAATTTCATTGATTTCTGTTCTCATCTTTATTCTTTCTTTCTTTCTTCTTGCTGTGGGTTTAGTTTGTATTTATTTTTCTAAGTCCTTGAGGTATTTCCATTATTTATTTCTAGTTTGATTCAACTGTGGTCAAAGAACACATTGTGTATTATTTCAATTATTTTAAATTTGTATGACTAGTTTTATAGCCAAGGATATGGTCTAACTTAGCATAGTTCTGTGGGCACTTGAAAAGAATGTGTGTTCTGCTGTTGTTGGGTGGAGTATTATTTAAATGTCACATAGATCCTGTTGAGTGATGGTGGGGTTGACTTCTATGTAATTGCTGATTTTCTGTATAGTTGTTCTATCAACTGTTGAAAAAGGGGTGTTGAAGTCTCTAATTATAGTTATGAATTTGTCTATTTCTTCTTTCACTTCTATTAGTTTTTGCTTAAAACATTTTACATATGTGGTTGGTTTTTGCACAATTAGAATTGTGTGTCATCTTGATGGATTGACCTTTTTATCATTATAGAATGCTCCTCTCTGTCTCTGTCTCTGTCTCTGTCTCTGTCTACTTAGCTCTCAAGTCGCTTTTTTAACCACATCAGACCGTGTTAAAAATTTTGCCTCAGCCAACAAACATAATTTAGAACACTCAAGATGAAAAGGAAAGTCTGTTGTATTTACCCATATTTTTGGTTACTGTTTTCTTTCTTCCCTCCTGATGTTCCAAGATTTCTTCCTTTAATGTTTCCTTTTTGTTTAAAGAACTTCTTTAGCCATCCTTCAGGTGCATCTGCTGGTGATAAGCTCTCATTTTTCCTTCTTCTGAGAACGTGTTGACTTCCTTTTCATCCTTAAAAGACATTTTCTCTGGGTGTAGGATTCTGGTTGACTTCTTTCAGTACTTGAAAATATTGTGCAACTTCCTTCTGGTCTCCACGATTTCTTATGAGATATCTCCCATCATTCTGTTTCTTCCCCCCACCGTAGTAAGTTGTTATTTTCTCTGGCTTTTTCTCAAGATTTTTTTCTTTGTATTTAGTTTTTAGAAGTTTAATTATGATGTGCCTTTCCGTGGATTTCTTTGGGTTTATACTCTTCGAGATTCATTCACCTTCTTGAATCTTACGGCTTATGTCTCTTGCCAAATTTGGAAGTTTTTAGTTATTATTTCTTCAGGTACTTTTTCAGTGCTGGCCTCTCTCTCTTCTCCTCCTGGGATTCCAATGACAATATTATTCGATCTTTTGCTATTTCCTCAAAGGTCCCTGAGGCTCTATTCCTGGTTTTCTGTCTATTTTCTCTCTATTGTTCAGATAAGGTAGTTTCTATTGTTCTGTCTTCCAGTTCCTGATTCTTTCCTCTTTTCCCTCCTCTATTCTGTTCAGCCCATCCTGAGTTTTTAATTTCTGTTATTGTATTTTCAGTTCCAAAATTTCTATTTGATTCTGCCTTATGTCTTTTATTGCTGAGGCTTTCTATTTTGTGGTGGTTGTTTGAAGCATATTCACAATTGCTCCTTGAAGCAACTTTATTATGACTGCATTAAAATATTTGTCTGGTAATTCTAAAAAACCCCTGTCACCTCGGCATTGGCATTTACTTTGTTTTTTCAGTTTGAGATCCTCTTGGTTCTTGATATGGTGAGTGAGTTTTGATTGAAAGTTGAATGTTTTCACATTATGAGACTCTGGATCTCCTTTAAACCTGTTTTAGCTGGGTTTCTTTGACACACCTCCAGCAGGGGAAGAGTGGTGTGCTGTCTGATCACTTCCCAATGGAGGGAGAAATCCAGGTTCCCCACTTGGCCTCCAGTGACACCCAAGGTGTGTGTGTGTGCGGCGGGGTGGGGGGGAGTTCTCGTTACTCCTGGGTGGGGATGGGAATTTTGACTCGCCATGTGGTCTCCACTGACATTATAGGTGCAGCAGGTGGACCTCCTTCGTGACCAATGGGGAGGAAAGTCCCAGATCCCTACTTGGTCTTCTAACACCACCCCAGAGTGGGTGTTGGCAGCCATCATTACAGTTTCATGAGGACAGAAGTCTAGGCTCCCCCCTCCACCTTTGCTGGTGTGGGTGTGGATGAGGCTATAGTTTTATCTGTGATGTTTGGCTAGAGTAGAGAAGTGATTGTCTAGAAGTTTTCTGTCTTCCTATGCTGCCCCTTCTCAGGTCCTCTGGCTAGAGAGAACAGGCTTTGGTTGTTTTGTGTGTGTGTGTGTGTGTGTGTTCTTTGGTCTGTACCCATTGGTGTTTCCTGGTTGCAGCCTTCTGAAGTTCCAAGTCTGTGATGGGTAACACAAAAAGAAACTCACCACCATGTTGTTCCTTGGGTCCCAATGTTTCTAGGCATCTCTTTACTCCATAGTCTTCTTATATTTGTATTATATGCAATTTCCAGGTTTTTAGCTGTACTTAGCAAGAAGAATAAGAAAAAGTATGTCCAATCCTTCTTCCCAGAAGCAGAAGTCCAATTGCTTCTTTTTATTTTTTTAAAGTATTTATTTATTTATTTAGCTATGCTACGTCTTAGATGCAGCATGCAGGATCTTTCTTTTCTTTTTTTTTTTTTTTTAGTTGCGGCATGTGGGATCTCTAGTTGCAGCATGCATATGGGATTTAGTTCCCTGACCAGGGATCGAACTGGGCCCCCTGCATTTGGAACATGGAGTCTTAGCCACTGGACCACCAGGGAAGTATCCAATTGCTTCTTTTTAAATAACACTTTTTGATAACACAGCACATAGTACATTCTAGAGCAGATTTTCTGCAGAGTGAATTAAGAGGCTTATGGAATTTCCATGATATTTGAACATGCAGAAGAACAAGGGATAAATAAACCTTACTGTCATAAAAGCCAAACAGATGGAAAGGAGACAGTTTTCTTCAGGGTAATAATCCGGTCAATGGTGTACACTAACTGAAGTGAGCCACTGACCTAAAATACTGTGCAGAGTACACGGCTGAGACCCCAACAAAACCTTCAGTTCCTCAGCCTGTCATATCCACTTTGTACTTTTATTCTTTGGGCATTGAAGCTGTTTTTCACGCCTCAATCAGACAGGCATGAGGAGCATGATGGGAACCTTGCCATGCCTCATAAGTAGACCTTGTCCTCAAACCAGGCTGTTTTGTTGGCTTGGCTCTGAGACCCTCATCCTGACAGTACTTCTGACTTGTAGTCTTGACCTTTTGTTTTGCTTGGTCTCAGTGATCCCAACATTGTTCTCTTTCTGTCTTTGATAGTACCTTGTCATGTCTCTAGCAGGAAATCAGGTATATTTGCCTCCTTCCAATGAAAAGTAGGACCAACTTGGCTTCCCAGGGAAAGTTTGATGACTCCAGGCTGGTGCTTTGAATCCCAGTTACATTCAACAGAAGAGAAAACTTAAGAATGTGGGTGTAAAGATGTGATTAGTCACCAGCCCCCAAATTTGATAAATGGTACATAATGTCAAGCTCCATTTTTGAGTGTGTTTCAGTCCTCAAGAGATGCCTTAGGGATAAAGCCAACTGGGTTCACCTTCAAGTAGGGACAGAAAACATTGGCCCAGGAAGCTGAATTTGATATTGTTGTTTTTCAGTAGCTCCTCTGCTACGGACTGAATGTTTGTGTCCCGCCCCCCCCCCCCCCCCCCCCCCGCCAAATTCATTTGTTGAAACCCCAATCACCAATGTGATGGTATTAGGAGGTGGGACCTTTAGGAGGTAATTAGGTCATGAGGGTGGAGGCTTAATGAATGAGATTAGTATCTTTATAAGAAGAGACATGAGAGAGATAATCTCTTTCTCTCTCTCTCCACCATGTGAGGATATAGCAAGAAGCCATCCATCTACAAACCAGGAATAGGGTTCTCACCAGGAACCGAATCTGTCAGCACCTTGATCTTGAAGTTCATAGCCTGTAGAACTAAGAGAAATAAATTTCTATTGTTTAAACCACCCAGTCTAGGGTACCTGCTACAGCAGCCCGAGCTGTTTAAGCTATCCTCTTAAAAAATACAGATCTTCCTTAACTTATGATGGGGTTATGTCCCGATAAACCCATCATAAGTTGAAAATATCATACCTTGAAATGTATTTACTACATCTAACTGAACATCATAGCTCAGCCTAGCCTACCTTAAACGTGCTCAGGACACTTACATTAGCCTACAGTTGGGCAAAATCATCTAACACAAAGCCTATATTATAATAAAGTGTTGAATACCTCATGTTATTTATTGAATACTGTACTGAAAGTGAAAAAGAGAATGGTCCTATGGGTACAGAATGGTTCTAAGTATATCAGTTGTTTACCCTCCTGATCGTGTGGTTGACGGGAAGCTCTGACTAGCTGCCACTTCCCAGCAACACAAGAGAGCATGGTACTGCATATAGCTAGCCCGGGAAAAGAACAAAATTCAAAATTTGAAGTACGGTTCCTACAGAATGTGTATCGCTTTCTGATCATAAAGTCAAAAGATCATAAGTAGAACCATCATAAGTTGGGGACCATCTGTAACTCTGTTAAAACGTGATCAGTTAACATCCCCAAAGACACCTCTGGGCTACAGGAAGAGAGTAAAGTTTTGTAAAAATGATTCATAGAAATATGGAAGACCCTTGAAAGCTGCAAAGAGGGAAAGGATAGAAGGAGTGAAAGAGAAACTGTTTAGCTCATTTTTTTTTATTTTTTAAACAGCTTTATTGAGATACAATTAACATACTATACAATTCACTAATTTAAATTGTACAATTCAATGGTTCTTTAGTATAGTCACAACCAGATAGGTCCAACCATCACCAGTCAATTTTTTAGAACATTTTCTTTTTTTTTTTTCTGATTTGAATTTTATTTTACTTATTTATTTTTTATACAGCAGGTTCTTATCTATTTTATACATATCAGTGTATATATGTCAATCCCAATCTTAGCTCATATGTTAACCATGGACTGCCAAACCTGTATCCTTAAAGATCTCATTTGGTGAGTTTAAGAAGCTGGCACAGAGTAGCCAAGTGCTGGGAGGGGGCGAGGAGAGACTGGTGTCAGACTGCCTGGCTTCCCATAGTGGCTCTGTTCACAGACTATCAAGCCTTCTGAAGTCCTTATAACCTGCCTCTCAATCTCCTAATTCTGTGTTTCTATTCAAACAAAAATTCCATTAACCGAGAGAATTGTTGTCTAAATGAAGATTTCAGAATCAAACCCATAAAGTGCTCTCTGTTTATTTAGGAACCTCTACGCTAATTACTCAAACTTCTTGATTTTAAGATTTTTATCTCTCTGTTTTCTGACCTATGATCATCTCCATGTGGTATGGAGACACGACTTTTTTAAATTCATATAGCACAAACATTAAGATTTTTAGAGAAAATGGAAAACATCCTCTTTGAAAAGGCAAAGCTGTTTGACAAACAAGCTGAAATTCAATCCTTCACATATTTACTAAATGAGGATCTTTCTTGAGATAAAGCATGTGAAGGTAGGAGATATAGGCTTTAGAAAAAAAAGGTGGACAATAGTTTTTAATAGGAATAGTCCAATTTCTTACTTATCACTAGGACATTTTATTTTAAACCTCATTGAGTTTCTGCATTCAAGACGTTTATCAGGATAAGAATTGGTAATTTGCATGGAAATTACAAACTGCTGTGTGGGGACAGGGCAGAAGGGATCTTCAGAAAGACCAGACACCGCTGCTGAGGTCTTCCTGCTGGAACGTTCATCCTTGTGCTTAAAAGAAATGCATCTCCGGGCTTCCCTGGTGGCGCAGTGGTTGAGAGTCCGCCTGCCGATTCAGGGGACACGGGTTCGTGCCCCGGTCCAGGAAGATCCCACATGCAGCGGAGCGGCTGGGCCCGTGAGCCATGGCCGCTGAGCCTGCGCATCCGGAGCCTGTGCTCCGCAACGGGAGAGGCCACAACAGTGAGAGGCCCGCGTACCGCAAAAAAAAAAAAAAAAAGAGAGAGAAATTCATCTCCTGTTTAAATGGACTGGTGGCTACTAATGGTCTTTGTTTCTTCAAACTATAAAGTCAAATCACGTGTTGGAATGTAGGGAGAAGGAAAAAAAGAAATCAGAACCCAATCTCTTAGCAGAAGTTGACAGAAATGGCCCAGGCTTTTGAACGGAGAGCCCTCATTTGTCCCCAGCTTCATGATTTCTCTCGCTGTAGGCACTGCGAGGTGGTCAGGCATGTTTTCATAGATGTTCTGCTCTCACCCCCTCCACACCAGATACCTGTTCTTTGAAACCCTCAGTCTTCAGGTCTGAATATCTGAGAGTCACAGGGGGGAGGCCAGAGGATGGGAACCACCTCTCCTTGAAAGTTTTCATTTGCTTGTTCAATGTTTTAAGCTTCCAACTATGCCTTCCAGAGATCACAAAGGATCACCTTCACTTCCCCAGTGGCTCACATTAGCGTCAGGACAGCATCCCAGATGTCCAAGCAGGAAGTATCACAGATTCTCCAGTCAGTCCAGCCTTCTCCCTGTAGACATGAGGCCCCAAGAGGGGGAGAGACTTGCACAGGTCACAGAGTTAGTGGAGCCAGGACTAGACCCAGTTCTCCCTGACTCCTTGTCTAGAGCCTTTCCCCTGCCCCCTGTATCACAAGAGCATAAGAGCAGCGGGCAGGGGTGGGGCTGTGCTAGGGGTTGCTCAGTCTCCCTAGCCCTTCCTCTTACTCCCCCAGCTTTGAGCACGTTGGATTTAATCTCAGAGGTCACAGTCTAAAGGTCTAAAAGTCAGTTTCAGCTTCAGACTTCGGGTACCCTAGAGTCCCACACCCAGGGCTCCCCAATTTGGTAGCCTCTGCTTCCTGCTGTCCTCTCCCTGTTAAGCCCTTGCTCCCCAACCTTCCTCTCCAGTTATTCCTCCCTTGGTTCTAGGCTCAGATGGAGGGGCCAGAGGAGAAAGGGGAAGCACTGGCGCCTGTTAGCTGAGCCGGACACTCAGCTCCCAGGCCCAATCCCAACACTCGTATCAACAGTTTGTGGCTGTTATGAGTGAAGTGGAGGGCTCTCCTTTACCTTGGGGGTCCTGAATGACAGCTGTTAAAGACATGTGTAATTCCAGGAGGAGTACGAGGACCCTGGCTCAGCCTGCTTGCAGAGCCTCAAAGTTCCTCCTCCCTCCTCTCATCACCCAGGCAAACGGCCCAGGTCTCTGGACTGAAGGTGGCACCTGTGAAGACAGCAGAGCCTAGAACTCTCCTCCAGCAATCCACACTGGTCTGTCCCCTCCATATCAATCTCCCATGAGAGAGTGGGAATGAGCCACTGGTTAGTGATGGGCTCTTTTAAGCCTGGGGGATGAAGCTGCCCCACTGTGCCTCTTGTGAATGTGTTTGGAAAAAGACAAAGCAAAATAGAAACTGTGCAGTTACCCTAAATCCCACCCAACACACCACAGAAAACAAAAACGCAATTTCAGATCCATTTGGGAAACAATAGTTTCAATAAATAAGTTTCTTGGCTTCACAGCTTTTCCAGCCTCAGTGGGCTCTGGGAGCATCCTGCAATTAGATAACAGCCGCCCCAGAGCTAAGAACCCGTTCAGAGCAAGTATGTGAATGTTCTTCAAAAACTAT
Source organism: Grampus griseus (assembly GCF_964374135.1). Lineage (NCBI taxonomy): Eukaryota > Metazoa > Chordata > Mammalia > Artiodactyla > Delphinidae > Grampus > Grampus griseus. Next base: position 46,185,960 of record NC_139007.1, read on the forward strand.
ATTTTAAAATCACACAAATGTAAATAAGTACTAGGGATGTAATGTACAACATGATGACTGTAGTTAACACTGCTGTGTAATATATAGAAAAGTTGTTAAGAGGGTAAATCTTAAGGGTTCTCATCACAAGGAGAAAAATTCTTTAGTTTTTTTTTCCTTTCTTTTCTTTATATTGTATCTGTATGAAATGATGGTTGTTAGCTGGACCTATTGTGATAATCATTCTACATTAGTATATGTAAGTCAAATCATCATGCTGTATGCCTCAAACTTATACAATGATGTAGACAATTATTTCTCAATAAAACTGGAAAACCAAATTAAAAATAAATAATAAATAAATAAAATTACACAAATGTATTGCAGGCAACTAGAACTTGAAAACAGGGTTATTCCTTGAAAGTGAACACCATAAATCAATAGATAGTGCACTGGAAACGGAATGAGGGAACATGGGAGAAAGTCTAGGCAGGAGAAAGCCTGACTCACATTAATATCTAAAGAAGAAATGGAAATTAGAGAAAGGTCAGTTCTCTGTTAAGCTCTGCAGTGGGAGAGGGTTTGACCTGCTTATTCTAGCTGTTTAGTGCCGGTGGCAGAAATCCACACACATGTGTAACGAAGACTCTGCTTGACCAAAATAAAGTCAAGCTCCTCCGAGCCCCCTTTGTGATTAGGCCTCATCTCTGGGCCCTCTCTGGCCTGCATAGTTAGGTTTTAGTAAGATTCCTATTAAGTCAGTTTAGAGAGACTCTCCCACCCTTGATATCTGATTACCATTGATAGCTGATCGAGTTCCTCATTCCCCACTGTTGATATATAAATCCTTGACCTGCCTTCAGCAGGGATCCTGCTGAAGTGGGTTAAGTGGGTTTAACAAGAATCCTCCTACCCTTCATGTCTCCTCTTACTCGTGTCCCATCCACTCCCCTGTCACTCTGCTCCCTGGCTGGAAATCCCCAGCTGTCTTTGCCATATTCAGAGGTAAACCTGATCTCTCCCTTTATTGGCATAGTCTTAACCCCTACTGGGGTAGCCCTGAACAAAGTATTCCTTACAGTTTTAATAAGTGTCAGAATAAGTTTTTACTTTAATAGAGGTGAGAGGTGCGAAGGATAAGTATTCTTGTGGTGTTGCCTTCAAACCTTAGAACAACCCTCAAATAATCAGCCTTGCTTTTCTTTTATGTTCACCTAACAACCTCTGATGGAGTCTAGCTTCCAAAGTTGTTTTCAGGCTGAAGAGAATGTCCCTCACCATTTTATAGTTCTCACTGTTAATTAATAAATTGGCACTGATGCTGGTTTGTATACTTCAGTGACTAAGTTAATCATGGAGCAGTATCCCCAAGGTCAAGCACACTGACAGAAATCAAGTTTCTGGGCCCACAAAAGAGAGGACCAGAAGGTGAGACTTGGCCACCATGAGCTACAGCATTTAAGAATTCTTGCTGGATCTTAGATGACACAGCTACCTAGTGAACGTCGGCAACAAAAGTTTTTGAAAATCAATAGGGAGGGACTTCCCTCGTGGCACAGTGGTTAAGAATCCACCTGCTAATGCAGGGAACACGGGTTCGAGCCCTGGTCTGGGAAGATCCCACATGCCGCGGAGCAACTAAGCCCGTGAGCCACAACTACTGAGCCTGTGCTCTAGAGCCCACGAGCCACAAATACCAAGCCCGCGTGCCACAGCTACTGAAGTCCACGCACCTAGAGCCCGTGCTCCGCAACAAGAGAAGCCACTGCAATGAGAAGCCTGCGCACCGCAACGAAGAGTAGCCTCCGCTCACCACAACTAGAGAAAGCCTGTGCACAGCAACGAAGACCTAATGCAGCCAAAATAAATAAATAAAATAAATAAATTAAACAATAAAAAATCAATAGGGAGTTACAGATGAGGAAAAAATGTGGGTGATACAAATTATTTTGGCCACTGCATTCAAAATTTAATCTTTCTTCTTTCTCACTGTTTACATTCTAAGACTCAATATGTGTCTTGTGTTTTCATCCTTAATTGCTCAGATTTGCCCATGGCTTTGTCCTGACCTGGGGATATTATTAAAATGCAGATTCTGGTTCAGAGTTCCTGGTGGGAGTGGGGACAGGAGTCTGCCTTTCTAGAAAGCTCCCAAGTGTTGCAGGTGCTGGTGGTCTGGGGGACACCCCCTTTGAGCACAGGAGGTGAGGTGTCGTCATCTCTAGTCTGGAGTATTGCCACAAACTCCTAATTGGTCTCCCTGCCTCCCTTTCCAATCCATTCCCCACCCTGCAGCTAGTATGGTCTTTCAAAAATGCAAATCTGAACAAGTTCTGCCAGTTGTCCTGCTTCCCGTTGCCCTTAGAGCCCTCAGATACTGCCTCCTACCCCACCTTCAGGCTCTCCCTCCTGTCTCAAGCCCACTGTTCCAGCCCCGATGAATTAGGCTCGATTCCTATAAGCAACTGTCATCTCTACTCTGCTTTCTCACAAGTTCTTCTCATCTGACAAACATTTTTCTTCTATTTCCCATCCTCACCCCTCCCACGCCCTCCCAGGCTTTTGAAATCCATTTATGTCCCTCTCCTCTGTGATTCTATCACACCCTGAGCCTCTTGCATTTATTGTACTTGTCAACCTATATCATTACTTTTCTTAAATTCCTATCATTAGATCATGAATGAGGGAGAGAGGTACCTGTATTTGTTTTCATTGTATCTCCATCACATTGTCTCACATATAGAAAATGTTTAAAATATGTTTATTGAGTTGAACCAGAAAAGGGAGAGTGTTGAGGAAGCAGAAGCCTGTAAGGGTTTCTCATTGGGTCTACTTCATAGAGTCACTATCGGGGTAACTAAATGTTAAGGACAAAATTGATTAGGTTGTCAAATTGAACTACAATCTGAATCTTTGTAACTACTTTAGCATAATACTAGGCTTGCAGTTCTGTTTAAATTCTGTCTTGCCTAAGCAATACAGAATACATATTTTATATATAAAACAAGGCAGCCCTGACCAGCTGTTCTCTATTTTTACAGAACGGCTACAGATGTAAGCATAAATTGTAGTTAGATATGCAAAATACAGAAAGACTAAATGGTAAGTAGGGGTTGGGGTTAGATAGCCTTGTGAGAGCCCCTTCCGAGAGATGTTTCATATGATAAGCAGTTTTTAAATCTTAGTTTGTGAGATGTTGCAGATGGATTCTAACAATTATAATTTTTAATGGAATCTTGGAACTTTACATTAACTTCTGAGATTCCCTTGGAACTTTACATTAACTTCTGAGATTCCACAATGCATTATTTTAAAAAAAGATCAAAATGGTATCAACTCAAGAATAAAACAGGTACACATGCCTAACACAAAAGTCTGTGTGGTTGAAGTATATCAATTCAATGAGGCTTATTTATTGTATTATATACAAAAGTATAATTGATAATCTGTTGTATTTTCACATTTTTCTTTCACTATGCTTTTCTTGACTAGAGATTTTCTTTTATTTTGCAAGGAAGGAATGGCATGTGAAGCACTAGGATCCACCTGGCCTTTTGGTTTTCCCATTGTCACCAGATCCTAAATCTCTCTCCTGATCTGGCTCAGGATTCTGGTGTAGAATAAACTACTGGATTCCCATCAAGGTACTACCTGAGATGGAAAAGGTCCCCCCTGGGAGCTCACCTGCCCCACCCTATGAATTCCTCACCGTGAACAATGCTCCCATTGTCTTTCTTCATTCATTGCTCACAGAGCCACACCTGTTAGAGGCCAGCAGCGGCCAATACTCACCTTCTTAGAAAGAATGAAAAGAAGAAATAGGGCAAGCTGGAGTTAGGAAATGATTCAATGTGTCAAAGTATCTTTTTATGTTTTGTGTCAGAATATTTAATATTTTCATGGGTGTGACCTTTGCTTTCAATACAAATATGCTAAACCTGTTATTTATTGATTACCTCTTACATGCTATAACTTCTTATACATATTTTATTTTGTCTCTGTGACAGCCAGGAAAGTTAGGTATTATACTCCCCAACGAAGAGAGTCCCAGGGAGAATCAGTCCCAGTCAGTGGTTGATCCTAGATTCAGAGTTGGATCAGCCTCATTTCTAAAGCTCAAGTTCTTTCCTCTAACTTCTGCCGCCTTCGAGAAAGCAAAGCCCCAAAGATATCTCATTGGAAGTTTCAACAGCGTTTGTATTTAGTTTAAAAATACAGAGGAAAAAAAGGAATGTGTGAACAGTCTATCGGGGGTATCTAAAGAGCACGTGACGGGCCAATATTGGCCCTTGGAGGGGCTGTTATTTCCTCCCGCCTCTAACACTTCCCCTTCTCGGCATCTGCAGGTGTTAACTGTCGCTGCGTGTTACCCAGGAAAACTGCAGGGCGCCAAAACGGTAGTGCGAAGGTTATGGCAGTGAGCGGAGGACTAGCGATCTGGAGCCGTCAGAGTCTTTAAAATATGTATCTAATCTGTCCTCATTTAATTTCCACTGCCACTTCCCCATCCAGCTACTCGCTAATAGCCTTGTAATTCTCCCCTCCCCCAAGCCCTTCTCCACCCCCCCACCCCCCAGATAATCGGATCGTGTCATTCCTCCGTTTGAACAACTTCTTGTCTGCTCCTAGCTCCGAGGATAAAGTTTAAAAACATCCTTTACGCGACCTTCCAGGCCCTCCACGTTCCGGACCCTGCTCAGCGCTCCGGCTTCCACCTCCGGCCATGAACCCACCTGTTCGCCTAACTCCCCACACCCTGGCCGTTTCCTCCCTCAGCTCTTTTGCACACCTTGTCCGTTCTCTTGTCCCCCGCCTTCCGCTTTCCCAAGTCCCATTCACTCTCCGAGTCTCAGCTTAGATGCCACTTTTTAAGTGAGGCCTTTCCTGTCTGATTCCTACCTGCAGTCTCGTCACCCGGCATCTAATTAGATCTTCCTGAATGGGCTCCGCTAGCACTATTCGTCGCCGACTGCGATTTGCGTTTGCATACTTGCCTTATTATTTTTAATGTCTGCAAGTGTCACAAGGGATTAGCACTGTGGCCGGGAGGCACACTTTTGGAACCTAGTAACTTTTGAATGAATGAAAAAGAACTTGAACTGGATGTTGTCACCACCATCATCCTACCGTGACAATATTTCGAGTCCCCCAGTGCTACTGTCAATGGCATGCCCACCCCTGTAGGGTTGGCAAAGCCCTGGAGGAGAGTAGGCTTTCTGGCGCTCCCACCACTCTCTCAGGCACTCCGGGGACGACCCGGGCACAGCGCGGCTGGGGGCAGGTCTCAAGGCCAGGAGTCCTCCGGGCTCCCAGGTTCACATGCACTGGGAGAGGAGGGGCGGAGGAAAAGGAGAGCGTGAGCGGGGAGCGCAGGGTACCTAGAGGGGAGCGCGGGCCACGCCCGGTACGCCTACACCCCCGCGGCCAGCCGCCGCCCGGGAGAGACTTCCTCCTCGGGGGCCGGCGCGCAGGGCGGGGTGGGGCGGGGCGGGGCGGGAGACGCCCCCGCAGGGCTGGGCCCCGGGCCGACCCAATGAGATTCGGTGCCGGGCCGCGGCTATTCCCAGTCCCGGCGCCGCGCTCGGCCGCGGAGGAGGCGGCCGGCCGGGTCGGCGGCGGTGGCGGCGGCGCTGCGCGGGCCAAGGAAGAGCCGAGCCTGCCAAGCTGGCGCCCGGCGGGGCCATGGTGGCCGGCGCCCGCGGCGGCTGCGCGCAGGCGGGGGCTGCTCGGCGCGGCTTCCTGGCCCTGCTGCTCGCTGTCTCCTCGCCGCTCTGGCTGCAGGCGGAGGAGCTGGGTGAGTGGAGCGCGTCCGGCGGGCGGCGCACTGGGCCTGGAGGGGACCGCGCGCGGGAGGAGGTCGGGGTCGCAGCCTGCGCCCTGCGGAGTCCGGCTCTCTCTGGTCGATGGCGGCTCGAGTGTAAAATAAGTTAACTGCGTTCCGTTCGCTCCCCACCAGACTCCTTCCTTCGCCCCCAAACAAGAGGACCAGCTTGGCGCCTCCCCACTTTCTCTCTCCGCAGCCGGGCTCACTTAGTTTCCAGAGTTCCTTCCTGAAGTGAAATGGTCCAGGGCTCGCGAGCTGACGACCCCAGCCTTAGGGGAGAGACCTATGCGGGGAGGCCCTTCTCAAGCCTCATTTTGACAGAGCTGCCCGGCATTTGGGCGGCCGGGCCCTCCCGGTCGCCTCGCTTCCCTGCGCGGCTGGAATCGTAGCGTGTGAGTTTGTGGTTTGCACGGATGGTCGGGAAGGGTTTCCCTGAGGTCCCCCTGGGAAGCCGGCAGTCCCACCGCGCCTCCCGTCACGAGTGAGCTGCTTGCGCCCCGACTTGGAACCCTGTGGCTCGGCTCCTTCTTGGGTGTTGGAGCGAGTCGACTCCCGACCAGGCGGATCTTTCTCTGCACCTGGTCCTTGGCTTCAAGTTGGACCTAATTAGCCCACAACCGAATTTACTGCGGCATAGCCACCAGATGAGAGCAATAAGCTGTTTTACCAGCTGTAGGCAAATCGTTGTAATTTAGTTCTTTATGGATCGCAAGGGGCAGCTTTCTGCGGATTTTTTCAGTTCTTGTTTCCCTCCTCCCTTGCTTTTGCCCCTCTACGACTGAGGTTACTTAATGGCAGTGCATCTAGCCAGAATATTTTGACTGTCCCCGTGCCCCCGCCCCGTGTTTTCTAATGAGACAAGAATCAAAACGAAGCCAAATGCTGGCATTTTTTTTTTCACTGAACCATGTATTCCCAGTCTGAAACATTGATACTCAAGATGTTCGTAGTGGTTCCTAAGTTTGCATACATACCGATTTGTTAGGAAAGAAAAAAAAGCTAAAGTTTAGACAGACTGTATCTTGGCACTGTAGCAGAATGCTAGGAATATCGTAAAATATAAATATGTATGCTTTTATTTAAAATGTACGATTTTGATCACGGGTGTTTTAAGCACGTAAATGTTTCTCGGGTCACTGTTTGAAGAGGCACCTTCAATACTGTACATCTATGAATAGATCCAACAATGTGTCCCTGTACTAATCTGGCTAAAGCTGTCACCCATCGTTCCAAATGAAGTTTTAGATGTTATATGGCATCCAGGCTGTTAACTTTATAGAGCAGTTCTCCGGGAAGACGTGTGATTGCTTAGATTCTTAGAGCTTCAAATTTGAGACTTTACTGCACATGATTGATGGAAGAAGATGTCATGTTTCGGTGAAGCATCCTATATATTTAGGATGTTAAAAGAACCAATCGCAAAAGAAGTAAAACTTAGATTTGGCACACTTACTGAAAAAAATCTACGAACTCGAGTTCTGATACCTCATGAGTGAAGAGGCATAATCAGTGTTTTTTGAGTATTTCTCACGTCTGTCATTTTCCCAATTAGCCCTCGGTCACTTATTTTTCAAGTTTTCATAAATTTAAGCATGCAAACCCATTTTAGGTTTTGAAATATGCTACTGGCTATACAGTTGGATGGTGGTCGTCAGTGATATTAGTGCTCTCGATGTTTAGAAGGTAAGAGGGTAGCCTTAGCATAACAGTCTTGTTTTGGTGAGAAGACAGCATTTACTACATTTTACCTCCATTGTCCTTGTCAGCTTAGTCAGCTGCTTCGTGGCTCCCCAGCCTACCTGCTCACCACTCTCTCCGGGAGCTTTATAAAGCCCCAGACCCATACTGTGAATCACACCATCCAATGGGTGGGGCCTGGGAACATGCGATTTTAAAAAGCTCCCACAGGTAATTCTGATTCAAATCAGCTTTGAGATGGTGGAAACATCTGATAATGTTAGGGTTATGGTAAAGTGCTACTGCTGTCTGTGTCATAGACAATTTAATATTAGAGTTTTATTCATTGTGTTATGTTTCGGGAAGCAAATATGATACATTAATCTGAATATTTGTAAGCCTAGTCAATGAAATTATTCAAAATTTTAAAGTCAGAGTCTGGTGACCACTGAAGCTATACTAGTTCCTTTTTAAGGCTGCTACTTGCCTATGTGGTGTTTTTTTTGTTTTGTTTTGTTTTGTTTTTTGTGGTACGCAGGCCTCTCACTGTTGTGGCCTCTCCCGTTGCGGAGCACAGGCTCCGGACGCGCAGGCTCAGTGGCCATGGCTCACGGGCCCAGCCGCTCCGCTGCATGTGGGATCTTCCTGGACCGGGACACGAACTCGTGTCCCCTGCATTGGTAGGCGGACTCTCAACCACTGCGCCACCAGGGACGCCCGCCTATGTGGTATTTTTGCTCAATTTATTTTTTTTTTAAAAAGTCCATTCTTCCTGTATTCATAGGGGGCCAGGCCCCAGGCATTAGGGCATGATGAGCAGAATATGGGCTGATTTTAGCTCCTTCTTGCGCCTCTGGATCCACTTAACTAAAGTTAGATATTTACACAGATTGTTTCACGTGATTTTGACTTTACATAATATCACATGTAAATTGATCATTAGCATTGATTCGATTTGTATAAATCCATAGGCTTGGGCTTACGTCTTATTCCCTTGATTATAAGTTTTGTGGAATAAAATACCCTTAATTCATGTGAGGAATTTGTGCTAACTAAAAATACCTGATTCTCTCTTCACCAAAATATTTGGAAATGGATATTAAAAATTTCCTCCTTCTGATTTAAGTACTAGAAGAATAAAAATAAGCAGTTAATCTCTGAGGAAACTTCTAAGCGTAGAATTAGATACAGAAAAATGGATTAAAAAATTCTGCCCAACGCTAACTTTTTACTTTCGGAAGTTCTGTTTTTAAGCCATCACTTCTTTATATTTGGTTCAGCAGGGGACAGCTGATGTCTGATGTTTGGCGTGAGTGGCTTTTTAAAAAGTCACAAGTTTGTTCTCGCACCTTCTGCATCAGTGCTTGCCCTCACCCCAGATTTTCCTTCATCTTGAAGGCCTGCGATTCAGTTAGCCTGGGAGACTGTAAGTTCCTGAGGGCAGCCACTGGATTGTCTTTATCTTCATAGCACCTGACCAATAAATGTTTCTTGAGTTGAACTGAACAATCTTTTTGTATTAGGAGATATTTTCAAATTATGTCCTAATTAGTGGAAACTAAGTAATAAAGAGTCTACTGAAGTTCTTTATAAAGGTACCTCTGGTACTTCCACTAATTAACTTTGTTTAGCAAGCCCAGCTCTCTTGGCATGCTTATTTCTATATGTCAGGATGCCTTTTAAAGGCAAGTGCAGCAGAAAGAAGGGAACATGGCCAGCAGAACAATATGTACCATGTCTTTTGGCTCTATTAGATGTAATTTGTAACTAACACTCTGAAACATGAAGTTATACCATATACAGTATTACAGGGGAAAAAAAGTTGTGCTGAAGGATTCATTAAACACATCAAAGGATGTTATTAAAGCAGGATTTGAACTCTGAATAGTGTCTCAAACTGTACTTATTAACTTTTCATAAGTTGAACCCTTTCACCTTCAGGTACTGGAACAGACTTGAAAATCATATAAAAAAAACCACAACTTGGAAATAAGCAAGACATTTGACATTTATAAGAAACTATGTTTTTATTTTTAAGATGCACAGGGAGATTAATTGCAGAGTTTAGCGAAGGTTTTAGTCATGTTAAGGCAGGGGTAGGGTGAGGGCTTGTTAAGGGAAATACTTCCTATAGAGAGTTTTGCACTTACTGCCATGCGCGTCCTAAAGCATAAAGGCAACTCTGTGCCTATTAGAGCGACCAGTTGCTTTGAATTTGTAAGGAGATAATACATGGTACCTATTTGGAATTGCATTTAGCACAAAAAACTCAATAAATTCCAGCTCTCTTCCTAATTATTACTGCTATTACTCTTAATTTGACAAATACGGGGACCCCTTTGTTCTGCCTCCCCGACTGCCTCTTGGACCTCGTTCTCTACCACACTTCCCCGCATCCCCAGGCATACTGACTTTCTTGCTATTTCTCAGTGGTATCAGGAACCCTTCTACCTCAGAGCCTTCGCAGGTGCTGTTCCCTCTGCCTGGAACAGGCTTGCCCCAAATGTCCACGTGACTCCCTTCTCCTTCGATCTTTGTTCAAATATTGCTTCACAGGGAGAATGGCCCTAACCGCCTGGAATCCTCTCGCCTTCCCCAGAACTCCACATTCCCCCTCCCTGCTTGCAGTTTTCTCTAGGGCATTTACCACCTTCCAACAGAGTCTATAATTTATACTTTTCTTTCTTGTCTGTCTCCCCACTGTGAGAAGTTAAGATCCATGAGAAGCTATGTGCCTTGAACAGTGGCCAGCACATGATGGGTGCTCAGTAGGGAATGGGTGCTCAGTGAGGATGGGGGGAGAAGACAGTGAAAACACAGCTCCTGCCCTGTTGTTAAAGACTCAGCGCTGACTCTAGTTGAGAATCACAACCGGAACAAGACAAAGTAATGAAGTTGTATGTCTAGTCCAAGTGTTGTTTGTAAACAAAATGTCTGAAAATATGGATTTAAAATAGAGGAACTCATTCTGGTATATTCAAAGTCTGGCATTGAAGATGAAAGGAAAAATATTGCCAGACTTTCAGATTCTGTTTCGTTAGACTACGGAGTAATTTTGCCTTTTTGCAACTGAAGAGTCGTGTTGATGTCATCTTCCAGATGTTCATTCTCTGCTTTGTATATAAAATTTAAAAAATGGTTGTTTGTCCTGGGGGTGCAGGAATGGGAGAGACTTAACTGATGAGGAAAAAAAAACACATGGTGATTTTTAACCCAATGTGGAAATGAATTCTAACTATGACCCCTAGTATGCTGGATCCGGAACCAACTGCCAAACTTGCCTTTCAGTGGGAGTTGAAGAGGATGGGGGAGGGGTGGCGGGGAACGGGAGGCAAATAGAAGGAAAGGCTAAGCTTTGTGAGAGCAAAATGAAACAGAGCTTTTTTATTCACCACCAGCACCGGTTATAGTACCTGGCTGATAACAGGCTCCAGATAACTATTTCCTGAGTCGGTGCATGAATGCTTGTGGCTGAGGTTTGAGCGAATGAGGTGAAGGGTAGTAGTCACTAAAGTGTTTTAAACAGAAATTGCATACATGACTATTGTGATGTCTTCAGACACACCGTACATGTATTCAAGAAAATAGCTAAATTCAACTCTGAAAAGAGTTGGGAATCTCAGAGACTCCTTTCCAGGTAATACCAGCACAGCTGCCATAAGTTAGGTGCTGGCCATCTTGAAAATAGAGGAGCAGGTGGTCTTTGGTCCCCTAAGATCTGCAGGTGCTTATACATTGAGGGCATCAGGGCCCTGCTTTACCTTGAAGATCACTTGAGGACAGTGTTTAGGCATTTGTGTCATTAGCACTGTGTTGAGCCATATAGTCCTGTAAGCCTTGACTGTTTAATGCCATTTCTGTTTAATCTTAATCTAGTTTTCATAAACTATCTCCTTGGGTGTTCTAATACCCCATATTTGCAGAAATGTCTTTGTCTTATGTTGATATATGCTTACATATGGTCATTTTCATTTTATACGGCTCCATTTCATGACTGAGAGTGTTTAGTGGATGTTCCTAGAGGTTATGTGTAAATGATTTTTATGGAGCACTCTTCTTTTTTTCTAAAATTTTTTTATTTTTGGCTGCATTGGGTCTTTGTTGCTGTGCACGGGCTTTCTCTAGTTGCAGCGAGCGGGGGCTTCTCTTCGTTGTGGTGCGTGGACTTCTCATTGCGGTGGCTTGTCTTGTTGCAGAGCACTGGGCTCTAGGCGCATGGGCTTCATTAGTTGTGGCACATGGGCTCAGTAGCTGTGGCTCGTGGGCTCTAGAGCGGAGGCTCAGTAGTTGTGGAGCACGGGCTTAGTTGCTCCGCGGCATGTGGGATCTTCCCGGACGAGGGCTCGAACCCATTTCTCCCGCATTGGCAGGCGGATTCTTAACCACTGCGCCACCAGGGAAGCCCAGCACTCTATTCTTGAAAAAAGAAAAAGGGAAAAAAAAACACCTTTATTTCACTATTATTTCTGACAGAGATCAGAAGTCCAGTTAAATTCAAAGTGCCAGTGCATAAAATTTCCTACAGGGAAGGTGGTAAACATCTTCGTGGGTCTCACTTAATTTTTAACAGGCTGAGTGGATTTAATTCAGCTTTTTTTTTTTTTTTTTTTTGCGGTACGCGGGCCTCTCACTGTTGTGGCCTCTCCCGTTGCGGAGCACAGGCTCCGGACGCGCAGGCTCAGTGGCCATGGCTCATGGGCCCAGCTGCTCCGCGGCATGTGGGATCTTCCCAGACCGGGGCACGAACCCGTGTTCCCTGCATCAGCAGGCAGACTCTCAACCACTGCGCCACCAGGGAGGACCCAGCTTTTTTTTTTTATTGCTTTACAGAAGCAGATTGAAATGTGGTTGATTTCAGTCCAAAGGAGGAAACTTTTGAGACTTAATAGCCCATGGGCCCGCTGGGACATGAGAGCTGTTTATTGAATTGCTCCCACTCCGAGGAGTTTAGAATGGAGGCTGCTTATTGTGAGAATTACATGGACCAAGATTTGCCTTTTTTTTCCCCTAGAAAGCCCCTGCTTTGCCAAGAGTCTAAAATAGAAGATAGCCAACTCTACAGATAGAGAAATGGTGCTGTACCTGCTGTTAGTGCTAGCTCAAAAGGGTCTAAAAATCTTTGAGACCCTCTTGCCTTTTGGGTAGGAAATTCTTTTTCCGCCCATCTTTCTTCTTCCTTTTCCTTTTTTTATCCTCTTTGCTACAGTTACTGTGCTATATTATTAAGATCTTAACAAACACACTGCTCTTCCCCTGAGGTATTTAAAGTATATTGAAGACTTCATGGCATTTCTCCCCTAATATCTAATACTCAAGTCATATTTCCCCGTTAACCTTAACATGTCTTTTGGCTACTGGTTTGTTCAAACAAAGTCCACACATGGCAGTTAGTTATTACGTCTCTTTAAGTCACTTTTGATCTACCACTGATCCCCACCCACATACATTTTATTTTCCTGCAAGGAAGTCAAATTCAATTGTCTGGTGACACAGCTCACATCCTAAACTGACTTACTGCTTCTGAGTGGTGTGTCTTTCTTTTACGTGCACCATCCCCTAAAGTATAAACCTGAATTAGACTTACAGATTTGATTAGATTCAGGCTAAGGGTTTTGGGTAAAAGTACCTCAAGGTGCCATGTACTGCTAATTGTATCACAACAAGATGCATATACTATTATTGTGATTATTATTGCCCCCCATTTCAGTGATGTTGAGAATGATCAGTGACTTCAGGAAGTGACAACTCAATCCATCCTTTATAAAGTTGCCTTTTCCTATATGACCTGGAAGTGGTCTGTGGGATAATAGTCTCTCGCTCACTCAGACTACTCTTCTCCATCGACATTTCACTCAATGGTTTAAGCATCTATTGATCATTGTTGTTTGCCCAATCAGATACTTTTTATGTAAATAACATTTTAAAACCTTACCTTCAAATATATATTTTTTATCAGGTGGTTTTTTGGGTTTTTTTTTTTTTTTTTTTGCATCGAATTGAATTGAATTGAATCCCAACAATTCTGAGAGCTATTGAAGGAACTGAGATTCAGAGAGATTGAATCATTTACCCCAGATGCATTCACTTTATGTGCCTAAAGAGGGGGTCAGGTGCATGTTCTACAATTCTAAATGCCTTATGATGGTCTTCTGCCCCTCATCTTCAAGGGACGTTCATCCAGATGACATCAAGTTCAAGAAAAGAAGCCTTGGAGGAACACAATTTCAGGGGGTTATTTATGCAATAAAGTTTTAAATTAATAGCCTTTGGCTTCTCTTAGAGATGATTACACTTGCTACAGAAATATTAAGACTTTGAAAACTCCCAATTAGCAGCTGTTGTGCTTTAATCCACCGTGAGACATTTAGCAGTGCAGAATACAGAATGTGCAAAGGCCATACAATTTTCAGGACCATGCAACGTGATATGAATTTCGTGATTTATTTATTTTTCTCTCAACTCTTATGTTTCGTACCTCATTCGATGAATGATAAAATGCCATCTCTTACCCAGCTGATATTTGCTATTTTCTGGTTAGTCAACATTGATTGCTTTTTCCTTACATGTGGTACGTACATGTATGTTCCCACAAACCTTCTCATCCTATTTCATTGTGTATTTTTCATTCTGTGCTCAGATAATTCCTAAATTGACGCTCTTGTCCAGGTGTTAGAAACGTCACTCTGGCTTAAATATAGATCCTGAAATTTATTACTTTCTTTCCTGGATATATAAATGAAATCGAGAGTAAAAATGTATCAGAGAATTGAAAATACAGATGTGTTCCAATTTTAGGAATAGATATTAAAGTAAAACCATACAAAACTGGTATCTCAAGGATTTTTCATTTTTAAGAAAATTCACTGCAAGATCCCTCCTAATAATGAGGGCCCTTTAGTCTCCTGCTACTCAGGGTATATCTTAAAAAGACTAGCAGAAGAGACATTACCAAGAGACTTTTGGACATGCAGAAATCTCAGACCTTGCACATTAGCAAGATCCCCGGGTGGTTGCTGTACCCACTGAAGTTTGAGAAGCAGCACTTGAGTCTACTGACCCTTCATTTACAGAGCAGCTTTTAGGAGCTCCATTGGTGCGAAGCAGAGAATAGCCTTTGTGGGAAGTAAACTAGCCGCCTCTCAGACTATTCCTTTAACAGGCTAGTAAAAAGCACTTACTTAAATGATTAAAAACAGAGAGTGGTGGAATTCCTCATAAGTTTTACAAGAAACCCTGAATTAAATATGGCTCTCTTCCTCATGTTAATTTCAAGACCAAAAGAGTAGGGCTATAAATAAATAATCGTAATGTGGGTTTTAATGCCGGTTGTGTTGGCATTAAAACCCTGGTAGTGTGATCTTGGGCAGTTCCTGAAATCTCTCTGCTCAGTGTTCTCACTTCTGAAATGGGTGACTTCAGCAATTGCCACCTCAGTGCTTGAGTTTCATGGGGTCTGAAGTCCGACAGGTGAGGTTCAGATGCCTGCTCCGCCGCCAGGGCTGATTACTCAGCTTCTCAGAGCCTCAACTTCTTCACACATAGAGCAAGGACAATAGGAAGGACATGTGGTAAAGAAAGGGTGCTGTGGGCTTCTTGGGCTGTATTGGAAATGTCCTGTCTTATAAGCTATGGGGTGTATTCTTGGATGTTTGAGATAGTACTCTTTATACACAGCTATCTGTATGTCCGCATGTGTGTATGAAATGTTTCATAATTTTTAAAAAGGAAACTAATAATATCCATCAAATATGATTGTCCTGAAGGTTAAATAAGATAATATAAAGTCCCTTAGAACACTCAGTATCTGTCACCTTTTACAATAAATGGTTGGTTAGTAAGAGCACTTTCACAATTAATTTTATGATTTTTTTCCTGTTCCAATAACTTTTTGGTTCTTATTAATTAAAAAAAAATCTGTCAAAGTGAAAATATCTGTGTATATGAGGGAGCAAGAGAGAAACATTTAAAGTTTTACTTTTTAAAAAAAATTATTGAAGTATAGTTGATTTACAATGTTGTGTTAATTGCCGTACAGCAAAGTGATTCGGTTATCCATATATATATATTCCTTTTCATATTCTTTTCCATTATGGTTTATCACAAGATATTGAATATAGTTCCCTGTGCTTTACAGTAGGACCTTGTTGTTTATCCACAGTTTTGACTTCTAAAGCTCAGATGAACTTTGTCTGTACTTGGTAATGTTGGAATTTTTGGACGCCAAGAGAAAAGTCAACATCCAGTTACACATATGTGAATATTGGTGATATGCATATTTAACATGGAACCAAGGTTAGAAAATACAGCACATTGTAGAGACAGGAAGGATTGCTCGCATTTGTCCTCAGCTTCAGCAGTTGCAACGTAGACATGACATCAACATCCTGACATTATTAATAAAGGTCAGCAGCCACTTTTCTCCAACTTCCGTATCCTGAGCATCTATTCAACAGGGATAACACAGTCATCTAAGACTTGTTTTGCTTTACAAACAAGGGGTTTGTTTGGTTTGGTTTGGTTTTACATTTTTATCTGTGAAATTAGGACACTTCTCTCAAACAACGTGTCCAGTTTGTTGCCAATTCCCCTTGTAACTTAAGCACTTGTAAGTTAATAACAACAGTGGCAAGTCTTGCTTTTGAATATCAGTGACAGGTTACAATTTCAGTGTCCATTTTTTAGAGCTCTAAAGACCGAAATCCACCTCTCCACATCTGATCTTTGATCCCGGAAGCCCTGTTTTGGGATCTCTCTGTGCACCCCCCTTTTGTGAGCCCAGCCCAGGAGTTGGCCAGTGTGTCCCACAGAACACTGCTCCCAGGAGATGCCCATTGAGCATGCATCCTCCTTTAAAGTTTCACATGCACTGCAAGGGCTTTGAGATGTCCTGTGGTGAAGAAAAAGGCGGGTTTCTGGAAGCTTATTTGCCATTTTTTGGCAGCAAGGGTGTGATCTCTTTGTAAGCCTTCTAAGGACTGAGGGATCCAGTGCCTATTTTGGGAGGTGCTGAGCTAGCAGCTAGTGGCCCTAGATAAATCTTGGGGAATGAATTCTGGTTAGACTTCCCAGCAGTTTTGAGCACTTAACACACACAGCCTCATTCATCTTTACCACACCCAGTTTTGAGTGGTCATTTTGGAGATGGGGAAGATTGATACAAAATAGGTAACTTCTTAGAATCGTAGAGCCAATGAGTGATGGAATTTAGAAGAAGTCAGCTAATTCAAAGCAATATTCTTGATACTTTAATATGTGTAGTATTTTTAAAATAGAAATATAGTAGTTAAAATGTATTGAATCTCACTGTATGCTAGCCTCTATGCTCAGCGCTTTACTAGCATTATATTATTTAATGCTCCTGTGAGTTGGGCACTATCATTATCTCTATATTACAGATGATAAATTGACGATTAGAGAGGTAAAGGGACTCACCCAAGCCCACACAACTCCCAAGGACACAGGAACCCAGTGTCATAACCATTGTGCTCTGTCACCTCCCAAGTATATGGAAATAGTTTATGAAGTTAGAAGCCGACATGTGTGCAACCCTCTTCCCCCACATCCACAGCCCTTTCAGTGATCGTTTTTCCTTTTCATAGACTGGAGAGTGACCAAGAACTATAGAGTTTTCACTGATTTTACTTATAGCATATTAAAGAATAGCATTAAACAAGGTTTTGAGATTTTTATATCCATTGGGCATAAATGATGCTTTTTAATATGTTAATATTAAAATTATTGATGTCTTTGCACACTGATGGAAATAGTCTCCCATTATGTAGGGACTCTTGGATAGGACCTCTTGAAATGATTTGTTTAATTTTCATGCATTCAAATTGATTTGTTTTAAGTGATTTTTTTTAGCTGATAGGAAACACTGTGTTGTAGCATCTATTTTATACACAGTGATAATAAGGTTTAAAGAGATTCTAAGTTTTGCAGAACAGTTTTGCAGAACTTGGTCATGTGCTTCTAGTCTATAGCTGTGACTATTATCCATTTTCCTTTTAGGAAAACTAAAGATTTTGAATAATTGAAGTTTTACCATCATAACTTTCTGTTTTACTCGTTTTATTCTCACATAGAATGAAAAGGCTCTCCTGCCCCTGTGCTTCCATTCCTTTCCAGGCAGTGAAAAAGTTAAGCATAACTGGAGAAGAACAACATTTGTAAGAGAGGATGGCTGACAGTGAAATTAGTAATAGCTTGGGAAAGCTGTTCGCCTTACCATCAGACAAAGAGCTCTGTAGTAATTGCAAGCTCCCTTTTGTGGTTGAAAAGATTGTAGTCGTCAAGAGCTCACTTGATCTCAGAAATGGGAAGAAATTTTCTCACACCCACACATGGGTAATGGTGTATGTGTTGAGACCTGTTGTAACTTGAATATTAGGAAGAGCAAGGATACAACTGTAATTAAATCATGTTTCTAGAAGTGGTTTCACTCGTGATATTTTAGAGCACTATTTTCCAAATTGCAGCTTGTGACCCATTTGTAGGCAGTCAGTTCATCTGGCACAGCCAGCACGCTTTTAACTTAAAAATGAAATGGGATAGAACAGAAAATATCACAGTGCATTACATATAATAAAAAGTATTGGGCTTCCCTGGTGGTGCAGTGGTTGAGAGTCTGCCTGCCGATGCAGGGGACATGGGTTCGTGCCCCGGTCCGGGAAGATCCCACATGCCGCGGAGCGGCTGGGCCCATGAGCCATGGCTGCTGAGCCTGCGCGTCCGGAGCGTGTGCTCTGCAACAGGAGAGGCCACAACAGTGAGAGGCCCGCCTACTGCAAAAAAAAAAAAAAAAGTATTATAACATTAGATTTTTGTTTGTTATTTATGTGGGTGTATGCATGTGTGCTTGCTTAGGTTGTGATGAGAAATCTATATTCTAACTATGGGTCTTCAACAAGTTTGAAGGTTGCTGTCTTGTTCTGTGGACTAGTCAATAATTAATCTTAAATATATTTTTGTACTAGTTGTTTTACTTCAAATAATTTTCCAGGTACAATTAAGTTTAAAAAAT
Organism: Grampus griseus; assembly: GCF_964374135.1. NCBI lineage: Eukaryota > Metazoa > Chordata > Mammalia > Artiodactyla > Delphinidae > Grampus > Grampus griseus. The sequence continues at coordinate 46,204,463 of NC_139007.1, forward strand.
TTTTCAAAGCCTAAATCATTCTTTGTAGTATTGCAGAACTTAGTCCATATCAAATATATCTTAATTTCACTTTGCTGTTAGTGGAATGTGACTACTTATCAAAGGGAAGTAGTCTTTTAAGGAAGTTATTGTTTTCCTTTCTTAGTGGCTGGAATTTGAGTAGACTAAATAAACGGTTGACTCGTGTAGACAAGCATCTGGGGATTTGTTTTAAGCTTATTTAGAAAATACCTTGTATATCCATACTTCCTAAATAGCTGAGGTAAAAGTCTGAAAGATAAATGCATATCCATTCATTTCAGGCATTTGGGGGAACAGATAATGAGTCCATTGGACCTGTCACTTTACTCTCAGGAATTACTTGTTAACTTACGTCTCTCTCCCCTTGACTGTGATCTCCTTCAAATGGGAACTGCATTATCCTAAATTTCGAGCTGTTTGTTGAGTAAGTTTTTAATGCCAGTTTGGGTATGTTGGTTTAGAGACTTCTTCCCATCTGCATACCTTAAGACCAATGCTGAAGGTAGCCTTTAATGTTACAAAGCACATTAGGTGGATTTGGTAGTTTTAATCATATTAGTTTTCTGGTTTATGTATAATGTATTCATACTATAGAACATTTAGAAAACTAATATAAATAAAATGGAAATCAATTCTAATCCCACACCATAAAAATATACAGTTTAAACCTTTTTTCCTTCATATCTATGTATGTGGTCTATATTCTGTTTTAAAATTAAATCGTTTTCTAAAACATGGCCTTAACTTTTCCTTAATATCAATCTGCTCGGAGGTGTCATAGTCTGACTCTTTACTAATTTAGGTTGTTTCCAAATGCTCAGAATTAAAATGCTTAAATTTGGGGTAGAGATCACCTGGGGAGTTATAAAACATTAATGAGTACTTGCAGCTTTTTCCAAAATCTAAACTTCCTCCATCCAGTTTAATTTCTGTAAGTTGTTTTGAGGAGGTGGTGCGTCAGTCTCACAAACCAGCTATGGCTCCAAGCAAACCCCAGGGCCCATTGTGGACCCTTCAACTGTTCTACAGGGGGAGAAGCTTCCAGTCTGAGGAGAGGAGGAAATGATACACAGTTTAGTCATCATGTGCTTTGGAAATTAAATTACAGTTCAAAGGAAGAAGATGATAAATGCTGCATGGTAGCCACTTGTGAAGAGTAGAGAAGTTCCCTGTGGCCAAACTTCCTCCACCCCACTTCTTGCCATGTTCCCCCCTTGATGGTAGGTGGTGACAGTTCAGTGTCCCTGTCGCCTCCCACTACTGCATCACCGCGGCTCACTGCCCTTGAGTCCTCAAGGAGCTTAACCGTAAAACCAAGATTGTACTTTTTTGCCTTCAAGATTGACCTTTATTTCTTTTCATTTTAATTAAAAACAAAACAAAACAAAACACTGTGAACCCTCATCATCCAGCTATGGTAACCATCAACATTTCCCCGTCTTTTTTACTTATTTTCCTCTCTCCCTTTTTTGTTGAAGTATTTTATGGCAAATCCCAGACCACATGTCGTCATGTCATTTCAGCCCTACAAATGTCAGTAGGCATCCCTAAAAGTAAAGACATTTTCTCACACAACCTCAATACCATTATCACACCTAAAAAAGTGAATAATACTCCCCTGATGTTATTTAATACCCCACTTATCTTTTTTAAAATTAGCATTGGTATTTATTAGTGTAAATATATTGCATTTGAAAATCCAACTTTTTTTAAGTTGAGGTATAGTTGATTTACAATGTTTCAGGTGTACAGCAAAGAGATTGTTATATATTCTCTTTCAAATTCTTTTCCATTATAGGTTATTACAAGATATTGAATATAGTTCCCTGTGCTATACAGTACGACCTTGTTGCTTATCTGTTTTATATATAGTAGTGTGTATCTGATAATCCCAAACCCCTAATTTATCCCTCCCCACCACTTTCCCCTTTGATAACCATAAGTTTGTTTTCTATGTTTGTGAGTTTATTTCTGTTTTGTAAATAAGTTCATAGGTATCATTTTTTTAGATTCCACATGTAAGTGATACCATATAGTATTTGTCTTTGACTTACTTCACTTAGTATGATAATCTCTAGGTCCATCCATGGTGCTGCAAATGGCATTATTTAATTATTTTTTATGACTAGTGATATTCCATTATATATATGTTTACATACACACACCACATCTTCTTTATCCATTCATGTGTTGATGGACATTTAGGTTGCTTCCATGTCTTGGTTATTGTAAACAGTGCTGCTATGAACATTGGGGTGCATGTGTCTTTTTGAACTAGCATTCTCGTCTTTTCAGGATGTATGCCCAGGACTGGGATTACTGGATCATGTGGTAATTCTATTTTTAGTTTTTTGAGGAACCTCCATCCTCTTCTCCATAGTGGCTGTACCAATTTACATTCCCACCAACAATGTAGCAGGGTTTCCTTTTCTCCACACTATCTCCAGCATTTATTATTTGTAGACTTTATAATGATGGCCATTCTGACAGGTGTTAGGTGGTACCTCATTGTAGTTTTGATTTGTATTTCTCTAATAATTAGCTAAGTTGAGCATATTTGCATGTGCCTGTTGTCCATCTATATGTCTTCTTTGGAGAAATGTCTATTTAGGTCTTCTGCCCATTTTTTGACTGGGCTGCTTTTTGTTTGTTTGTTTGTTTTGATATTGAGCTGTATAAGCTGTTTGTATATTTTGAAAATTAAACCCTTCTGGGTCACATCATTTGCAAATATTTTCTCCCATTCCGTAGGTTGTCTTTTCATTTTGTTGATGGTCTCCTTTGCTGTGCAAAAGCTTTTTAGTTTAAGTAGGTACCATTTGTTTATTTTTGCCTTTGTTTCCATTACTCTAAGAGATGGATCAAAAAAGAATATTGCTGCGATTTATGTCAAAGAATGTTCTACCTATGTTTTCCTCTAGGAGTGGTCTTACATTTAGGTCTTTAATCCATTTTGAGTTTATTTTTGTATACGGTGTTAGAGAATGTTCTAATTTCATTCTTTTACTTGTAGCTGTCCAGTTTTCCCAGTACCACTTATTGAAGAGACTGTCTTTTCTCCATTGTATATTCCTGCCTCCTTTGTCATAGATTAATTGACCATAAGTGTGTGGGTTTATTTCTGGGCTTTCTATCCTGTTCCATTAATCTATGTGTCTGTTTTTGTGCCAGTACCATAGTGTTTTGATTACCGTAGCATTGTAACATAGTCTGAAGTCAGGGGGTGTGATTCCTCCAGCTCCATACTTCTTTCTTAGGATTGTTTTGGCTATTCAGAGTCTTTGGTGTTTTAAAATTTTAAACATACAAATTAAAAAATTTTTTGTTCCAGTTCTGTGAAAAATACTACTGGTAATTTGATAGGGATTGCACTGAATCTGAGATTGCCCCCAGTTATCTTTTTAAAATGGTTTTGTAAGATTGGTTTTTCAAGTCATGGTCCAAATAAGATTCATGTGGTTGTTGTGGTGTTTAAATTTCCTTTAATCTAAAATAAACACTTTTTTTTTTACACACACACACACACACACACACACTGTATTTTATTTTTACAAGAGATAAATAAACTGACACCAAGCATTGTAAATGGATGACCACAACAAAAGCAACAATAATTGCAGTTACCAAACACGAAACACACTCATACTATGTCATAATATTGACATTCAGTCCAGTAATCCTCCACTGTAACAGCTCCTTTACTTTGCAGTGGAAATTGATTTGTATATTTTTTTGCCTCTGAGTCCTTGTGGGATTTTTTTTTTTTTCAAACAAAAAGTCACAAAAATTATAATCATCCTCATCAGTTCACTCAGTCCCATGTAATTAATTTTTTTTCATCTTGATCTTTTGTTAGCACTTTTTTTTTTTTAAAAAACGATGTTGGGGGTAGGAGTTTAGTAATTTATTTATTTATTTTTGCTGTGTTAGGTCTTCGTTTCTGTGCGAGGGCCTTCTCTAGCTGTGGCAAGCGGGGGCCACTCTTCATTGCAGTGTGCGGGCCTCTCACTATCGCGGCCTCTCGTTGCGGAGCACAGGCTCCAGACGCGCAGGCTCAGTACTTGTGGCTCATGGGCCTAGTTGCTCCGCGGCATGTGGGATCCTCCCAGACCAGGGCTCGAACCTGTGTCCCCTGCATTAGCAGGCAGATTCTCAACCACTGTGCCACCAGGGAAGCCCCTGTTAGCACTTTTATGAATTCATCAGTTTTCCATTAGAGTTCTGAAAATGCTTATTCATTCAGTTCAGCAGTATAGTCAGTTACCAGAAACCTGTACTTGTCAGTCTTTTCCATGAATTCCTTGAAGATGAAACCCTTTTATAAGAACATTTTTGCAAAAGCATCAGAGTACACCCAGAACTGTCTGTAAATGACAAAAGACTTAAAAATGACCACAGTTAAAGATTTGATGAGGGCTTCCCTGGTGGCGCAGTGGTTGAGAGTCCGCCTGCCGATGCAGGGGATGCGGGTTCGTGCCCCAGTCCAGGAAGATCCCACATGCCGCGGAGCGGTTGGGCCCGTGAGCCACGGCCACTGAGCGTGCACGTCCGGAGCCTGTGCTCTGCAACGGGAGTAGCCACAACAGTGAGAGGCCCGAGTACCGCAAAAAAAAAAAAAAAAAAAATTGATGAAAGTTCATAATAATGCAATTGACAAGGAAATTTAGTTATTTCTGAGATATACATTTTAAAGTAATAACTAGAATTATGACTTATAACATTATACCAGATCATATAAGAGTTTTAGAAATTTCATGTAATGTCTGAAATATTTATATTAACATATTTCCATACAAATAACCCAAAGAAAGTTTAGTATTAGTTGTTCTTTTGTTTGTTTTTTTATACTGCAGGTTCTTATTAGTCATCACTTTTATACACATCAGTGTATACATGTCAATCCCAATCACCCAATTCAGCACACCACCATCCCCACTCCACTGTGGTTTTCCCCCCCTTGGTGTCCTACGTTTGTTCTCTACATCTGTGTCTCAACTTCTGCCCTGGAAACGGTTCATCTGTACCATTTTTCTAGGTTCCACATACATGCGTTAATATACAATATTTGTTTTTCTCTTTCTGACTTACTTCACTCTATGACAGTCTCTAGATCCATCCACGTCTCAACAAATGACTCAATTTCGTTCCTTTTTATGGCTGAGTAATATTCCATTGTATATATGTACCACATCTTCTTTATCCATTCGTCTGTTGATGGGCATTCAGGTTGCTTCCATGACCTGGCTACTGTAAATAGTGCTGCAATGAACATTGGGGTGCATGTATCTTTTTGAATTATGGTTTTCTCTGGGTATATGCCCAGTAGTGGGATTGCTGGATCATATGGTAATTCTATTTTAGTTAAAATAAACACTTTTTAAAACGTTTCTTTATACAATTCGTTGTTGAAGAAACTGGGTCAGTTGCACCTAGAATATCAACTGGATTCAGCTAATGACTTCCTTGTGGTGTCAATACACTTGTGTTTCTACCCCTTGTGTTTCCTGTAAACTGAAGTTAGACGTAAAGGCTTGATGAGATTCAGAGTCAATTATTAATTCAAATGTTTTGGTTTTTGGCAAGAGTGCTTCATAGGTGTTGGTATGCAGAGCACATTTTATCCTAGCAGGAGACTTGTAATATCTGATTTTCTCACGTGTAGTCATGCTGAGATCCATTAATAAGTTTAGATGGTGACCTGCCTGATCCTTTCATTTTAAAGTTTTTCCTCTTGTAAAGCAACTATACTCCAATAAAAATTAATTAAAAAAAATAAAGTTCTTCCTCAACCTTCTACCCAAAGGTTTTCCATCTATTTGTGACCATAGCGAGATACATTTTATTAGGGAGCTGTTCATTTTAATAGACAGATGTTGTGAAAGTATCTAAAAAGAGGTCTGGTAGGGCATCAGTGCAGGTGGTTTTCCAAAATTAAACACAAATACACTTGTGTTACAAAATCAAATAAAGAGATGACAAAAATGCTTTTAAAATCCTAGAACTAGATCATCTTGGAATTGTCATCTGGTATGTACCACTGGTTGAGTAGCCTTAAGGAAAGTCATATACATCTTGTCTTCTCATCTGTAAACTGGGGCATATATTATGAACCTCCCCAGACACAACACCCTATGCTCTTTAGACAAATGTGAGAACTTGGTTAATGGATTTAGTACACAGAGATTTCAGAATAAAAGTGGCCTCCTTTATTTGTTGTCATTTCCTTGGTGATCTTTTTAATGCAAGCTTGTATAAATTCTTTAATTAAAAATAATTTAAGTAGAAGATCACAAAATCCAAAAAGTATAAACAGTATAAAATAGAAAGAGCCCCTTCATTTTCACCCCCTGCCAGGAAAACTTAACCAGACTGACAGATTTTTTTAATTAAATTTTTTATTCTGAGATAATCATAGATCACATGCAGCTGTAAGAAATAATACAGAGTGATGTTGTGTACCCTCACCTGGCTTCCCCTGTGATAGCATCTTGCAAAGCTATAGTATAATATTACAACCATGATATTGATGTTGATACATTACATATGGAACGTGGACTGGTAGATTTTTAAATAACTCTTGTCGTCTTTCTTGTCAGTGTTTCTTAATTAGAGTTGGGTTCTGAGTTAAGCTACAAAAGTGTTAGGATGAGGTCGTGGAAATGGTGCTTCTCTGTTGTTTTCAGTTGCGTGCATATGCCTTATTGAGTATATGATACCATAGGCATTTTCTCTCCCTAGGCATTTTCCATTTGCCCTTTGGCATATTTCTAGTTCTTTTTTTCCCTCAGCTTTATTGAGATATAATTGACATATGACGTTGTGTAAGTTTAAGTCTACAATGCATTGGTTTTATACATTTATGTATTTCAAAGTTATTTAACACTGTAGCATTTGCTAACACTGCTATCACCTCACGTAATCACTGTTTCCTTTTTGTGGTGAGAACATCTAAGATCTACTCTCCTAACAACTTCCAATTATATACTATAATATGGTTAACTATATCTAGTCCTTTGAAGTCATCAAAACTGTGGAAAGACAGTAGGTTGAAAATTCCTGATGTCATTAGTACCCAGGGAATAAGTTTATTATATTAGTGCTTGCCACAGCAGACTCCATAAGTAGTCTTCCATAGGCTGGAGTGAAATTGCAACTTCTGATGACAGTTTGCTTTGTAATAAATTAGGAATCAGCCGTTCCTTTCAGGTTTTTTGGCAGAAGAAAGACCTAGTTTCATTCTGATAGTTAATGGAAAGGACAGCTTCTCCACATCTGAGCCACAGTCCCCCACGTAAAGTAAGGATGGGAGTGTTGAAGACTTAAACCTGCTCACATTCTGCCAGTGTCGCTGGGTGAGATGAGTTTCCTCTTGGGCATTAGAGTAGAAGGCATTGAAAAGAAGCATAATTACAGGCTTGAATAAAAGTGACACCCTGGAATTTTCCTTTGTCATGACATGTCGCTTAAAACTTCGAATACAGTAATCATGTGTGGGCTGATTCACCTGTAACTGAGCCTCATTTTATGTCTAGGGATGTTTTCTAGGAAAAGATTTCACTTTCTTTTCTCTTATAAAAGCAGAATTTCATAGTACTAAGAAACGAGACATTTAAAGGTTTCACAGGTCATACCTTGGTGGCTTAGAGGGGGTTAGTTATGTGTATAATTATATGCATAGTTGTACACTAGTTACCCTAGTGTTGTTTCATCAGGGTGCTCCAAGTCACTGCCTCCTAAGGTTGGGTGAGTCTTAGAAACGAGTTACAGGACCTTGTGGGGAGCTAGGGCGTTTGTCTCCTTTACAGGGGCAGCCACCGCCTTCAGCCCTGTGAGAACACCTGCTGGTATGATTGCCCTGTCTTCCAGTTTCCAAGAGAAATTGTCAATTGGATTTTTTTTTTTTTTTACAAAAGCCTTTAAGAGCAGGTAAATCATTCTAAATTTAAATCAAAACCCCTATGTGCTTCTGTACCGTATGCTTCACTCTAGTATAATTTTCATTTAATTCTCAACAATTTGGTACTTACTGCCAGAGAGCCCAAGGAATATAGTTATCACCTCAAACTTAAGAACCAAACTTACAACCTTTGTCCCCAAACCTGCTTGCCCTCTGGGCTTCCCTTTCTGTCATATTAGCCTCAGTGTTCCCATCATTTCTGGACTCAACGTCTCAACGTTTTTTAATTTTTTTCTCCTCTTGTCTTTCCCACTATAATTAACCGAAACCCGAGCCTGTTGGTTTTTTTCTTGTGAACCCCCTGTTTCTCTTTCCCTTTCCATTCCAGCCACCCCGTTCCTAGCCCTCCTGCTGCCCTTCTGAGGCAGATTCTCCTGCATCCTAGTTCCTGTATCAAAACTTTTTCTAATACCTCTTTCATTATCTCCCTTCTCTAAAACGTCTGTGGACCCCTATTGTAGCCTACTGTATAAATTCCACAACTTCTGCCTGGACCTCCAGGTTTCAGAGTAGTTTTATCTTAGCTGTCTATCTCCATTTCCCTCTGGTACTAACTCATTGCTCCTATAGGTCAACTCCCCCAGTGCAACCTCCCTGCTTGGAATCTTGTGAGAGTTTCTGCATAATGGGTGGGTCCTTGCCTGGAGCTTGACGGCTGATTTGGGATAGATTCTGCAGTTTTCCCCAACCCCTTATTTTAACTAGACCCCCATGTCATTTGGGCTGCAAGTCTCAGGGCAAGAAGGAGGTAGAGTAGAGGAAGACCCCAGATGAATCCTCTAGCAGGGACTAGCCTGGAGAAGGAAGAAGGCTGCCTTGGGCTTCAGATTCCCAGGATGCCCAAGTTGGGGCTTGTCCATAGGAGGCTTTGGGATGCCTTCTGTTACCACCTCAGAGAGTTCCTTCTCCAACAGACTTCTGCTTCCGGTGCAGGGCAAAAATTCTGGCTTTGTTTCTTTGAAGCCGTAGTAACCACAGGCATTTTGTACTTCGGACTCTGCATGCGGTGTTTGCTCCTAACCTTGCAGCCCACCCAGTTGTGCATGCTGTTAGATGTTTGGGTGATTAACCTGGTCACTTTAATATACTGGAACAACTTGTTGGTCAATTGATTAACTACCCTGTTCAGAAAGTCTTAAGAGAATTCCTTGTTTTAGTGGAGTAGTGAGAGTTCACTGAAATAGATTCTCTCTTGCCCTCTCTGGCCCTTTGTTTAAGCTCCTGCTATGTCAGGGACACCTAGTGTTATAGTTATCGGAACATGGAACTCTCCCATTTCACTCTGAGTCCTGAGCAGCCATTGCTGCTTTTATGCGTCTCCAACAATGCCATGTCTGGCGGGTGGCAAGCACTCAATACAGTATATCCTTGACGCTCATGATACATCTTGAGTCTATCAGGAACTTCCAAATCTGTGACTGTTACTAACTGACATGTGCATGTCAGATGCTTGTTAGTCCCCAGTTGAATGACAGGCTCTTAAACAAAGTCCTCTCAGCATAAGCCTCAGAATCTACCAGGAGCATTTTGCATACATGATCCCATTTAATCGGGACAGTGACCCCTGAAATGAGTAGTAGTAGTTTCTCGGTTGCAAATTATTTCATGGCACTGGCTTGCTAGTAGACAAAACCACAAATGGCAAATCTGCGAATGCCAAGGGCCCACTGTGCAAGTGTGGATGGGTAGATATCTGGATAGATGATTAGAAAAAGTAATTAGACTAAATGATGTGTTTGCAAAGGGCTTACCATGCTAATACATGAAACATTTTGATCAACAGTGTTCAGAAGATTAAACTGAGAAACAAGAGATGAAATAACCTGGAATAATAAATACGGTTTAATAATTCAATCCTTTTTTTTTTTTTTTTTTTAGCTTTTCCCTCTCTCCATAGAAGGAGTAGAATACCTAAGATGAAGATTATACTGGACATTTTCAGTCCTCAGTAAAAATTAATTTCACTTACTTTTTAAATTTTTTTTTAGAAGATGTTGGGGGTAGGAGTTTATTAATTAATTTATTTATTTTTGCTGTGTTGGGCGTTTGTTTCTGTGCGAGGGCTTTCTCTAGTTGCGGCAAGCGGAGGCCACTCTTCATCGCGGTGCGCGGGCCTCTCACTATCGCGGCCTCTCTTGTTGCGGAGCACAGGCTCCAGACGCGCAGGCTCGGTAGTTGTGGCCCACAGGCCCAGTCGCTCCGCGGCATGTGGGATCCTCCCAGACCAGGGCTCGAACCCGTGTCCCCTGCATTAGCAGGCAGACTCCCAACCACTGCGCCACCAGGGAAGCCCTCACTTACTTTTTGTATTCTTTTTTTTTTTTAACAGGTGATGGCTGTGGGCACATAGTGACCTACAAGGACAGTGGCACCATGACATCTAAGAACTATCCAGGGACTTACCCCAATCACACTATTTGTGAAAAGACGATCACAGTACCGAAGGGGAAGAGATTGATTCTGAGGTTGGGAGATTTGGATATTGAATCCCAGACCTGTGCTTCTGACTACCTTCTGTTCACTAGCTCTTCAGATCAATATGGTAAGAAAAGAGATCTAGGTTTCACTGAGCATGGGAAAATTTGAGATGCAGGGAGGAGGCACGTGGCACGCTCATCAGTGTTACAGCCTGGGAAGATCAGAAGAGGAACTTGCTCCTTGTAGACTCAGGGTAGCTCACGTGGATACACTTGTTTCATAAGCTGCACAAAAGACATCTGAGGAGATAGTAGCCTTGCGTGGGTCTCAGGAGCTTAGTTAGTTTATATCTTGTCGGGAAGACAATTGGAGATATATAGCATTTGGCTAAAACACCTACAGTTCATTCGTTCCTGTGACAGATGTTTATTGAACAGTGGTCATGTGTTCAAGTGCTCTGTGGAGTACTGGGTGGGATACAGCAGTGAAAAAACAAAGTTCCTCCTTTCATTGTGCTTACACTGGTAGAGGGGAGGGGGGAAAACAAACAAACAAATACATCTATAATATGAGAGGCAGTGAGAAAGAAAAATAAGGAATAAGAAAAAGGAGTCATCCTAAGGTGATACCAAGTCTGATTCTGAGTGTGTTTGTGTTCAAATGGGATGGTCAGGAAGCCTTCTCCAATAAGAAGACATTTGAGCAGAGACCCAAATGGAGTGAGTGAAGGGACTGTACACATATGTCTGGGGTCAGTTTTCTGGGTAGGGGAAGGGCAAGTGCAAAGGACAGTTTTCAGAGTAACCTTCTGAAATTAAGCTTTTTGTGGTTTGGGGTGTGCTGTTAGCACACTGGTGTCTGAAATCACCATTAGCACTAACCCTACAGTCCTTAGCCCAAGGAAACAACTTGGGTTTCGTGGATTAGAAGACAAAGACAGAACTTAAGTACGGATTCTTCTGAGATTAGAGACTTTTTGAAATTCTCTGTGTGTTACAACTTCAAAAATGATACAGGTTTTAAGCAAAACCCTGTCCTCCTGCTAGTTCTATAGGTAATTTCTCTCAAACACACAGCTTTAAGGCTGTCTTTACCTTTGCATCCAGAGCTTCCTCACTCCTCCCAGGGTGGAAGCCCAGACCAGTCCCGAGACTGTTCAGAGGTCTAAACCTATCTAGCCCCCATGGAGGAGAAAACTTAAGATTTATTTTTTTTATCCCTCAGAATATTATCTGTATTTTAATGTTGGTTGAATTACTCTGACAGAGTAAAGATGGTTGATTTCATATAATTAGTTGCAACTTTTTAACTCCAGTTTGACTCAAATGGGAAAAATGAGAATTCCAGGGATGCTTACGGCCCTTGGGAACACTCACTGTTCTGTTAGCTCTGGTAATCGAATGTGTGGTAATTTATGGAGCCACTCTTCAGGGAATCCTTCATTGGCCAGGAAATTTCCTTCAGATTCAGAGGGCATTGAGTGTCAGAGCTCCTGTGTAAAACGCAAGGGAAAGTGCTGCAGGGCCAGAAACGGCTTTTCCACACTAGTCTCTGTGGGGAAGCATCTCCTTTTCCAAAAGATGAGCAGTTAATTCCACCTGCTGACAGAGCAGCAGCTAATCACCTCTGTTGCTCTGGGTCTCTCTCAGCTTGGGGGCTGAGGTGAGAACTAGAGAGGGCAGCAAATCGTCCTGAAACAGGATAAGAGAATGGATGTGGCTTTCCCACACCAAGGCGTCTACTCCATTGTCTTTGTTGTATATTCGCAAATACACAAAAAGGAGGAAAAGCCTGGGATTAACTACATTTTAGGAGCTGGGTTACAAGGTGATCTTGGTTGGCCTCAGGGCACTCTAGTCCACATTTCCAGCTTCTTGAATTTTCAAGATTTAGACTCTTCACTAGGAAGTGAGTAATGAATTGCAATTCATTTCAATAAAGCCCAGTAAATTTGTTTTTCTCTTTAAATTTTTTCCTACATAGTTATGTTTGTCTTTTAAAAACAGAATATATACTCATTATAGAAATAAGCATACTCATTGTATGTCAGGCACATGCTTGGCCTCACGTAGGTTTTCTGGAATCCTTACATCCACCCTGCAAGGTAAATATTATTAATTCCTTTTTACAAACAGGGAAACTGAGGTACGGTGAGTATTTTATTTTATTCTATTTTAGGAACATGCTGAAGATCACAAAGCTAGTTAAGGGCTGAAAGGAAAATTTATATCTATGTCTTTGTGGCTCTAAAACATCTGTTTCCAGATGTCTGTTCCTCTCCCAGTACCAACACCCAAAGAAAAACTCAGTGCCTTATCACCCTTCCCAGGTGGACCAGCCCAGTATTACATCATACAGCAATTTTGCCTAAAACACAGGTGTAGTTAATACTTTGGGTTGGGGATGTTCTTAAGATAAAATATTTAACGATGCTCAGAAGTTCTTTCTTTTGAGGCTACGTAAAAGATTCCCTGATCAGTCGTGTTAAGGCAAATCCAGCAGACAAGAATAACAGAAATTAGCAATAAAAGGAATGCATGGAAAGGAAATTAGAATACTTCAATCCTATAAGCATATTTAAAAAGAAGTACATTCTAAATTTTCTTGTAGTCAGAACTACAGATTTTCTTTGTTAGGAAAATCTTTATTACATATAGGCTGAAAAAGTTCTATCTCAACCTGAGTAAAATGAATGTGCCCTTAAAAAAAAATTAAGTGGCTTAGGGCCAGATATAGCAGGTGTACACATGCATATGTGTGTATTAGGGCCAGGTATAAGCAGGTGTACACATGCATATGTGTGTATGCTGCATATATATATTTGTGTCTTTTGTAGTTTTGAAGAGCATTCTGGGAGGAGCCACTTATGCATATATGTATACTTACAGTATTTAATCCAGTGACTTGAATGTAGTAGATACTCCGTGAATAAGTGGTTTTAAAAGTGAATTGGCAAATTCAATGGCGAGGAACCAGTTCAGTAAAACATGTAATACCTGCAATATTAAGCAGCTACTTGGTGAAAAGGCTATTAACATAGAAAACTGCTGAGGATATAGTGTTAGGTAAAATATGAATACACAGTAATGTCCTAATAATAGAAAAAAGCCTCTGAATAAAGTAAGACAGAACATAATTGTAGCCAAATGTTAGAAGGAGGACTTTAAAAGGTTCAACTCTGGGTATTGTTATATTTTCTCTCTACTCTCTGTTTTTTTCTCTAATAAACATACATTTCTTAAACAAGTAGATTTTCTTTGCCCAAGAACACTAACTTTAGACCTGTATTTTAATTTAGTTAAAATAGTCCCCTGGTCACTTTGAACCTCCTGGAGGAGTGTATCATCTGCAGAGGAGAGAGAGAAGGAAGAGGGGGAGGAGTGCTTTGTTGGCCTGTGCAAGCTCAGGGAGTGTCCCTTCCTTTGGGACTGTTGCCCAGCTCCCTGGAGTGGGGAAGGCCCCTCTGCAGCCAGTGTGGCCACAGGACTGTGGAGGGAGGGTCTCAGGGATCCAAAGCGCTGTTGCCTGGGCCGGCAGTCGAGGGAAGTACCCACTGCAGTTCCCCCCGCGGGGACCATATGTTCTAGAGTACCTCCTGCAATTCCAGTATACAGGGCTCTAAAGGTGACATGTATGGCTGAAAGAGCTGAATAGTTTTGGTTTATCCAGCTCAGTTTTTTTCAATTAATGGCTAAAACCCATTGCCAAGAGATTTTAAGACTCAACACTATCAGACTTTTGAATGTGGAGTTAATGTTTGGAAAAAGAATAATGTTTTCTGGCATCCCTGTTTATAAGCTCTGCCAAGAGTGGACATAGTTGCAATGTGATTGCATTAACCATTGTGGATATGCTGAAGTTATATAGTTTTAATCCTTATGCAGTTCATTTGTAATGGCTCACCCCCCCGTGCCGATTTTGTTTTAAATGTTTGGTTCATATACTTCGGGTGCTTTCATTCGTGGTAGCAAAACGTTTAATACTATAAACAAGTGTGACCCACACCAGCTTTCACAGTGATCAAGCAAAATACACACCTGATCTCACTGATTGTTAAGAGACCTGATACAAATAAGATGGGGTTGTTATTCTTCTGTTTCTCATATATGATAATGAGGGCTGATATTTCAGATTCAAACATCAGTTAAAAGAATGTACTTACATATATCTGTGGCTGAGTTAAGACACGGATTCTCCCTTTTAAAATACTCTTGAAACAGCCAGGATGCAGCAAAGTTGATAAACTATATCAACCTCACTTTGGAATATATGTTGCTTAAGAACAAAATAAGATTTTAAAGTTACTTTTAAACATAAACTTTTAAACGTATAAAAATTTTGGGCTGTAAACATATATACTGACTTTTAAGATCATGTGTACTAATATCCTGGCCAAAAAAAATGTTTAAGAAGTATCATACTTTGATTAGTAGAGATTGTTCTCACTATAACTAAGGGTATTCTGCATTTTTGTTTAAGAGACCAAAGTAACAGAGCCTCCCTTCAAAAGAAACACTCATGTCCCTTTTCTGGTCTAGAATCCAGTCAGGATCGTGAAGCACTTAGCTGTTGTATAGTAGTTCAGATTGCTGCTTTGGTACTGATTCTCAATCTCCTCCCTTTTATATTTGTGATGTAAAATAATAAGAGGTTAGTTATATAAAATTTTAAAACATCTTGAACTTGGGGGAAGAGTAGGTGCTGATTCAGGCATTGTGTCATAACCAGTGTACCTACATTTAAACTATGAAACGTCTCACATTGATTTATGACACTGAAGAGGGAAGGCTATGAATTCATATTGAAGATCGTTATTCTCAACTTTAAAACTTGTTATGGACCCTCTAACCTTTACTGGTTAAGTTCCATTTCCAGTCTTACTGACCACAAAGAATTCATCCAGAGGTTTGTTTCTGTCATGGCTGCTTTTGGGGATCCCAGAGAAACTCATTTCTGTTTCCTGATATTTCAAGAAGATTGACTCGGTCCCAGTTTTCCATGAAAGTTGATCTTCCCCCAGTGGGCAGAGTTTAGGGCTATTCCTAACCTGCTGGAGCAATCTCGGTGGGAGCCAGATACTGGTTCCTCGGGATCTCAGAGGACCTTGTTCTCACGTAGTTTCAGAGACTTCCCCGCCTAGGTCACTGTGGATCAATAACACCAGGCTGGCCTTCAGCATGGATTGAGATGAGCACTTCTGTTTCTATGCAGAGTTTTCACTTGGGCTTAAGAGTGCAGACTCTGGAATTAAACTGCCTGGCTCCAAATTCCTGCCGTACTACTCATTTTTTAATTACATGACCTTGAGCAAATTACTTAACTTTCTGTATCTCCGTATCCCCATCTTTAAAATGGGCAAAATGATAGTATCCGCCACATATGGGTGATTGAGGCACATGTATATATAACTTACAAGAATGATGTCTGGCACATAACGAGCATTCAGTAAATGTTAGCCACCATCATCACTCCCTCCCTACTCCCCTTCCTCCTCTTGCCCTTCCCCCCTTTCCACCCCCTCTTCCTCCCCAATGGCCTTGCGCACAGTTCATTCTTTGTCTAAGATGTCTGAGAGCAGAGAACACATCGGTCCCTCTCAATACCCCGAGAACGCTCCTTCCACCCAGCAGAGGCTGAGTTGCGGCAGCACACCCCACCCTACCCATCCTGGTGCGTTCCTGGTGACCTAAAGTTACCCAAATCAGTCCAAGCCTGTGGCAGGGGTTCCCTGAGCCAGAAAGAGCTTCGTGGACAGATTTTCTCCATCCAGCTTCATGAGATGAGCCAAGAACCCATGTTCCCTAAGCCCATGGTACATTCAGTTTGGCTTTTTATTTTCACTGCCACCACC
Organism: Grampus griseus; assembly: GCF_964374135.1. NCBI lineage: Eukaryota > Metazoa > Chordata > Mammalia > Artiodactyla > Delphinidae > Grampus > Grampus griseus. The sequence continues at coordinate 46,220,710 of NC_139007.1, forward strand.
AGTCCACATCTTTGTATCTATTTCTTATAGAAAGAGCTTCCTGATTTTCCCCTCTCTCCTTTCACCAGTCTCCATTCCCTCCGGACCATCTACGATTATCTTGTTAAATATTGTTGTAATAATTTCTTTCTTTCCTTATTTCAAAAATTATTATTGTGTCCCACTGTCCACAGACACTTGTTAGCATGGTTCAAGGCTCGCTCGTGCACTCTCTTCCCACTCACATTTCCAGCCACATCATTTTTAAAAATTAATTAACTTTTTGGCTGCATTGGGTCTTCATTGGTGCGCGTGGGCTTTCTCTCGTGCGGCGACTGGGGGCTACTCTTTGTTGCAGTGCACGGACTTCTCATTGCGGTGGCTTCTCTTGTTGCGGAGCACAGGCTCTAGGCTCGTGGGCTAAGTAGAACACAGACTCAGTAGTTGTGGTGCACGGACTTAGTTGCTCTGTGGCATGTGGGGTCTTCCTGGACCAGGGCTCAAACCCGTGTCCCCTGCATTGGCAGGCGGATTCTTAACCACTGCACCACCGGGGAAGTCCTCCAGCCACATCTCTGAGTGTCCGCATCTCCTATGCCTTTTCCTAAACATATCACACAGTTTCATGTTCGGTACATTTGATGATGTTATTTCTTCCATGTGTTATTTCTTCCCCTGCTTTTCTGCCCCTTCTAACACACACACACACACACACACACATACACACACAAACACAAAGCAAATCCAATGCCACTTACCCTAGAACCTCCTCTGATGTCCAGCAGCTCCAGTCGGTCCCTCGTCTGGACTCACGTTGTTTTTCTAAGCCGTCAATGTAGCACCAATCTCAGGTTGAGATCATTATTTTAGCTTCTCTACCAGATAGGGGGTTTTCTGAGGAAGGAATTGCATTTTATTCATCCTTCGCTTATCCTCTGTTGCTTAGCGTAGTCTTACACTGGCAGATGCTCAGTCAGCGTTTAACGAGTCTGACTGCATGTAGCTTGATCTTGGCAAACTTTATATATTTAAAAATCTATAAGCTTATAAATATGAGTGTCTTTTTTCACACTGTAGGAAGATTTACAGTAAGATTCCTCTATCGGGCTTCGCTGGTGGCTCAGTGGTTGAGAGTCCGCCTGCCGATGCAGGGGACACGGGTTTATGCCCTGGTCCGGGAAGATCCCACATGCCGCGGAGCGGCTGGGCCCGTGAGCCATGGCCGCTGAGCCTGCGCGTCCGGAGCCTATGCTCCGCAACGAGAGAGGCCACAACAGTGAGAGGCCCGCGTACCGCAGAAAAAAAAAAAAAAAAAAGATTCCTGTATCAATAAATATCCCCTCCTCATTTAAAGAAAGACTTGATCTACCTAAAATTTTCGGACTCTACTTAGCATATAGAAAAGACCATGAAACAGTAAAGAAGGTGTCTGCAGTGGAGTGTTCATCTGTGCCGTACACTGTGCTTTGGCGCTCCAGAGTTACTCACTTAACCCTCGTAATAGCCCTGTAAGAGGGGGCCTATTATTAGCCTCCACACGTAAGGAAACTGAAGCTCAAAGAGGTCAAGTAACTTGCTTACAATCACTTAACTAGATCTGGGATTCAAGTCTGGGCATTTGACTCCAGGGATCCCACTTTTAAGCACCGTGCCATTCCCATTCAGGGTGACAAAAGCCATCTGATCCTGTGGCTTGTGCAGAAGTGAGCTGTAGTTCTTGTTCGTTATTTGCTGAATGATGAACAAGAAATGGAGACCTCTGCAGGCCTTCCCCTAGGGGTCTGAGAACCAAATGGAGTTCTGAGAAGTCACTCACACGCAGAGTGCTAGTATAAATTCAAGGTTTAAAAAAATGCATCTTAGTCTTTTTGACTAAGGGAGACATCATGGTCAGTGAACCTAATTGTAGTCAGTTAAATTAGCTGTGCTGTGCTAAATGATTTGCACTATAGAAAAGCCAGGAAGTTCCAGAATTGTTCTCTTACACTTCCTGTACTTCCACCTCCACCCCCAGTATTTTTTTAACCATTGTCAGTGACTTAGAAGTACAACGATATGAAGTCAACCGTTAATATTTATATTACACCAGGAACAAGAGAAATGGGAAAAGTAGGAAATAATACTAAGTGTTTTGACTCATAATTGCAACAAGATTTCTGTGATAATAGTTTAGAATGATACTTATTGCATATTGCAGTAAGGTCTAATCATTATGCCTTGCCTGTTGATTTTTTTAAAAAATTCCAAATAGAGAAAAATACAAGATTGGCAGCCTCTATTTTATACATTGTTTATGTCTCACAGCCATGTTATGGAGAATGCAAAATTCTTAGGACTTTTATTGATAAAGCAAAAGCCTTTGAAGAAGCTTATGGAAAGTTGTTTTGGGCCTCAACCACCCCAGAGGTGCGTCCTCCTCTATGACTGAGGCTACTTTGGTGGAAATGCTTGAGAAGGACTGATTTTTGTTTGTTTTGCTTTGTTTTGCCTTTTATGCCAAGGTAGAATACAGAAAGAATCGTCAACTTATAAAAAAGGTTATATCAGCCAGAAAGTTCCATGCTAGATGTCTCATTAACATAACCATAATCGTCAAGGAGAGGAAGTATTGGCCTCCACCGCCTCCTCTTCCTCAAACACTTTCCCAGAGATGCACTGTGATTCATTTCAGCCAATTGCCATCTTTTGTTGGGAGAGAAGTAATGGCCTAGGTGGGTTCTGCTGTGAAAGCGCTTCTTGACCTGAGTCCCTAGCCCCAAGTAAAGCCGCACCTTTGTCTAGGAATCTGCCTGGTTCATTTATCATCTGTCACTGATTTTTGTCTGGGAACCAGAGACCAAAACTCTCCAGGGATACCACTTACATTCTTACGTGACTATGGTTTTAATGACACAGTCCAGGAATATCCCTTTTTTTATGCTAATTTCCCTCCTTTTCAAAGAAAATGGCCCTGAAAATTCTGTAATTTTGTACAGTGACCTATTGCAATTAGCAAGCAAGGACAAACCCTGCCATCTGACTGCATAGAAAAAAAAAATAACAAAAGGAAAATGGACACAAGTCCAGTGGCGTTTGCAGCCTCGACATTTCTGGAGACTGTTTTATCAGCACGCCTCTGCACCCAGATCTGGGCCGTGCCAGGTACCACTTCCCTGGCAGCTGGCTGATGATGTGCCGAGTGGTTGGCTCTGCCAGTGGCTCTCCCAGGGAGCATCACTTCATCTCATTGGCATGTTCTTATCTGTCATGAGAAATTAAATGTGTGCTTAAGCTGGTGCTCGTAAGGCTAATGAAGGTTTTTAGGAGTTTTTTGTTGTTCAGTTTGATTTATGGCAGATCTGTCAAGACTTAAGTTTTTTATTTGCTCTCTGTTTTTCACCCCCAGTTATGGAGAGGGAGGGGTCTCTTTGATTTCCTTTAACAGCATGCATACCATTTTTTAAACACATCTTTTTCACAGATGAAACAATAACTTACTGTTGTCAGTTTCAAGATCAAAAGCATAGACCCATCTGTAATGACTTGGAACAGTTACTAAACAAAATATTACCTTGTAATGTCTGGAGACTTAGGCAGACAGGCCATGGAGAATGCAGCAGGAGGATAAATTGCTGCACAGATTGTCAGATTGCCAGAGAATCCAGAGGACTGGCTCCAGGCAGGCAGTTCATTCTTCCTTGTAGGACAGTTTGCTTTTATTCACACGTGGGAAGATAAAGGGTTTCCCTTCTCAGCTGCTCATGGAACAGGGGATGTGTTGAGAGGAACTGGCCTACTGTGCTCAAAGCAGGCAGCTCCTAGGGTTCCTGGCCCTTTATTCCTTTTGTCCAAGGAATCAGTCCATTGTCTGCTAGCTCTTGGTCTCATGTCTGGTGCCAAATGCCACATGCTATTCCATTTGGTGTCATTGATGGCTCTTCCCACAATCCAGGGTGACTCACTGCATTCCACAAAAGGTAGAGGATTTATTTTTTTGATTTTTCTGCCTACTTGATGAACTGCCTTTCTGCTGTCTCCCAATCTGGTGGGAATTTGAGACTACAAAGGTGGAACCTGCTTCCCAGACAAGGATAGAGGTGAGGAGGAAGGTCATTGTTAGACAGCAAGTCCAAGTTCTGTGAAACACAGCACTGCCAGTTGTGAAGCAAACCTCTATGCAGACTGTGAGTCTTACTTTTAGGTCTGCTAGAGGTCTTCAGAACCACTCAAGAAGGTTTGGGGTTCAGTCTGACTGTGAATTGAAACAGGTTTACCAATCTAGGAACACTGCACAGGATGGCACATATAACCATGGTCAAAGCTAGAAGTCACCTCTGAGCTCTTACTTGGGTTTCCAATGGCATTGTGCATGTTCAAATACAGGTGTAGATCCTTTTGAAAAATTGGGACAGAGAGTACTAACAGTAAATATATCTTTGGGGCAGGTGTGGGTGGTGAAAGGCTTTCATAAGAAAAGATACCATCCTCCAGGGAGTCTGCTGAAAACTGAGAGCATTGCTTAGGACAGACTCCTTTCATGGTTTCCCATTAATTATTTTTCCCTCTCACTGCCACTCACATTTTTCTATTTTCATCTCTTTTTCCCTTTTAATTCTAGGAATGCAGTTATTAACTTCTAATCTGTGAAAAGGAATCTTTATCTGTCAGACCTCCAGACAGGCAATAATTTGGGTGTTTTGCCAAAGGTGATACCGCAGCCAACCCTCAGCTTCAGTTCCCCACCCTGGGCTACAGCTGCCTCCTGCTGTTGTGATGGCTGTGCCCTGATGAACCTGTCAAATAACTTTTAATGATGGCATTTGTACACACAGGGCATGCCCTGTCCCTGCTAGGGTTTAGTTACGTGTTTGCAGCACATCAATGAAAATGTGAGAGGGATGGTGCCTGTGGGGTAACGGTGATTAAAGTGTGTGTGTGTTCCCATTTTCTTTCTTTGAACTTCTTCCAGAAATGTTTACCTACCATGCCTACCATGACTTTGGGAGGATGCAACCAAGTTAGAGTTTTACTGTTTTTATGTGGTTTTGATCTAGGAAATTGTATGTATTGTACAACAACTTAGTGTAATGGCATACATTCTTATCTATTTGTGTAAAATATTTATAATTTTGCAACCTTTCCTTTCAACTGTTCCATAAAAATCTTTTAAAAAAATTCCAGTTATTCAACCACGAGAAAGAAGAGCATCCTGTCATTTGCAGCAACATGGATGGACCTTGAGCACATTATGCTAAGTGAGATAAGCTAGGCAGAGAAAGACAAGTACTGTATGATCTCCACTTACATATGGGGGATGGAGGGTGGGAGAATAGGACACATGTTGTTTAAGGGTACAAACTTGCAATGAGTAACAAATATGCCCTAGAGATTTAATGTACAGTATAGTGAATATAGACAACAATATTATAATCATCAAACAAGAGACTAGAAATTAATTATTCCAACCCCTAAGAAGAAATGATAATTATGTAATGTGATAGAGGTGCTAATTATCCCTACAATGACAATCATATTAAAATATATAAATGTATCAAATTAACATGTTGTATACCTTACATTATACATTATACAATATTATATTATTACATTATTATTATTATATTATTATAATATATATTATTATTATACATTATACAATATGTATATTACAATATACATTATTACATGTTGTATACCTTACATTATAGTGTTATATGTCAAATATATTTCAACTAAAAAAATTTCAAACAAGTTCTCACTGATTATCCATTTAGACTTTTCCTCACGGTTTTTGTTAGAACTCATTGGAATGCACATAGAAGTTTAAGGAGAGATTGGTATGGTATCGTCATCATGATTTGGAGAAGAGTATATATGTTGTTATTTCTTCTTGGAAGAAATAAATATGATTAGAAAAATATTCTGATTTATTAATAGCAACAAGTTACTAGGTATTTCATCTTTGTTCTTAAGTTTGCAAAGTAAGTATCTCACTTACCTGTGCAAAGAACAAATGAATTTGAAACTTACTTAAAACAAACTGAGAATCAGTTGCGTAAGTCAAGCACAGTAATCTGACTCACTCTAATTTTGCAAAAATGCTTATTCTACTTTATTATACAAAAATTCATTTAGTATTGCCTATCTTCCATGCTTGTGAGCACTCTTGAAGATCAAAAAATCCATATATCTACCACACTAATGATTTTCTTTTCCTTTCTTGCTTTTCCACACTTTTCTTGCCTCTTCATGCTATTTTGTAATGACAGGATTAAATATTTTATGTATCTTTATAATCATGTTTGGTTTTTAAAAACCAGCTGTTGCAAATAGAAGAATATTTAACTTCATTTTGATTCAAACAATATTTGGAAAGCTGTCACACGTACAAGGTGTTTGAGATAGTGACGGATATAGAAAAGTCCCTAACCCCATGGAACATTGTCTAAAAGGAAAACAGGCATTATTTATTTGTTTGTTTGTTTTAATGTATTTATTTATTTAACGAGTACTTAACACTTTATATCCTAGGTACCATTCTAAATAATTTGCAGGTATTAACTCATGTAAGTAATTGTATATGATGAGTGTTTCTAAAGAGAGAGATGATCCTTTTTATTTGGATTTCATTATAATTTAATAATAGGCAACAACTGAGATCTGGGGCATGTAAACACACAGCATTTCTCTCATTTTATCACATCTTCAGAACGTGACACCTGGACAGGACAGAAGAGAAATTTGATCCCTTATATCAGGAAAGGAAGGCTGAGTTGGGTTCACGATCTTCTGCATCTTTCAGCAGTTTGGTCCCTATGTTGGCTTTGGCTGGTGTGACTAGTTGTACTCACATTGACTTGGAGTGATCTTTTTCTTCCCTTAACCTGATGTTGTCATTGTTGTTCCATTGACTCTTTCTATACTGTTCAATTTTGGGAGAAGTTGATGAAGAATACCGCTCTTCAAAATTGACTTGCTAACCCCTATTTTTAGAGAAATTATCCTGTCTTGCATACTTGACTTTCAAGATGACAGTTTGCAAACTAAACTTCAACTTGAGTATTCTTAGGAAGGTCTTTTTTTTTTTAAGCTCCAAATCTCATTTTGTCTTTTTAAAAAAAATTTATTTATTATTTATTTTTGGCTGTGTTGGGTGTTCGTTTCTGTGCGAGGGCTTTCTCTAGTTGCGGCGAGCGGGGGCCACTCTTCATCGCGACGCGCGGGCCTGTCACTGTCGCGGCCTCTCTTGTTGTGGAGCACAGGCTCCAGACGCACAGGCTCAGTAGTTGTGGCTCGTGGGCCTAGTTGCTCCGTGGCATGTGGGATCTTTCCAGACCAGGGCTCGAACCCGTGTCCCCTGCACTGGCAGGCAGATTCTCAACCACTGCGCCACCAGGGAAGCCCTAATTTTGTCTTTTGAAAGTTCATAGAGCTTCCTATTGCTTTTCAAGCAACGTATTTTAGAAACTATATGTTAAACTATTTTGTTTTTTTAACATCTTTATTGGGGTATAATTGCTTTACAATGGTGCGTTAGTTTCTGCTTTATAACGAAGTGAATCAGTTATACATATGTTCCCATATCTCTTCCCTCTTGCGTCTCCCTATGTTATACTCTTAATTGTATAATTTATACTGTGGTATTTCAAAAGCCTTTAGACATTATTCTGCTTTCTTATAAACTTCATTTTACAAATCAAAATAAATTATATGAGTTAACCAGAAGTTGCTGTTAAGAGTGGTAAAGAAGAGAAAGAGAAGTGTGCAAATTGCATGAGAATAAGATTTTTACCCTGTATTGGACAGTCTTTTAATTCTAGAACTTTCTTTTTCTTTACACTTTTTTAAAAAATTGAAGTATAGTTGATTTACAGTGTTGTGTTAGTTTCAAGTGTACAGCAAAGTGGTTTAGTTATACATATATTTTTTTTTCAGATTCTTTTCCCTATAGGTTATTACAAAATATTGAGTATAGTTCCCTGTGCTATACAGTAGTGGAACTTTCTTGGCAAAAGGGAGCTTGTGAGTTTCTTTGAGCAAATTTAGGAGAATATCATTTTTGTGATAACATTTTCTTTACTACCTGTCTTAGTCTCTCCAGTCTGCTGTAACAAAATATCACAGACCGGGTAACGTATGAACAACAGACATTTATTTCTTACAGTCTGGAGGCTGGGAAGTTCAAGATCATGGTGCCAGCAGATACGGTATAGTGGATGGTGAGAGCCCCCTTCCTGGTTCATAGCCATCTCCCTGTGTCTGCACATGCTGGAAGGGGCAAGCAAGCTCACTGGGGCCTCCTTTATAAAGGCACTAATCCCATTCATGAGGGCTCTGCCCTTGTGAAACTAAGTACCTCCCAAAGGCCCCACCTCCTAATACTGTCACATTGGGCATTAGGATTTTAACATATGAATTTGGTTGGCACGCAAGCATTTAGACCATACTTTAAGCAAATTTAGGAGGTCCCTAGAATATCACTTTTGTTATAACATTTTCTTAACTAAATATTTTGATTTTTGTTTGTTAGTCGCTTTCTTATAAAAATTGGAACCTATCTCTTGTGTTGTTCACAATTAACTAGTTCCAAGCTATTTCTTATCTAGAATTGGCCACTTCCCCCATCTTGTTTCTCTGTATAATCAAGTTTACAATCAGTCACTAATTCTTAGTCTCAGTATGAAGCAAAATTTCAGTTGGGTAAAGATTATAATCTTATGTGTATGTGTTGTCTGGTAAAGTTGACATTTAAGGGGAAAAAATGTATATACCAATTCTTTGTACTGGTCTAAATTTTGAAATGAGCTACAAGTGTGCTTTGTTTTTAGGTCCGTATTGTGGAAGCATGACTGTGCCCAAAGAACTCTTGCTGAACACCAGTGAAGTAACTGTTCGCTTTGAGAGTGGATCCCACATTTCTGGGCGGGGTTTTTTGCTAACGTATGCCAGCAGCGACCATCCAGGTATAGCAGAAGGACCAACATAAATCTGTAAACCTTTATCTGTCTAAGAATTCCTCTTGCTAGTCACCATCTCCGGACAGAACTGTGACCTCAGATCCAGAATTAAGATGTGAGGGAAGAGAGGAATGCAGTGTCTTTGTAAGTAGCTAGGTCTGAACTGAATACTTTCATAGCCCACGTTAGACTGATCCGCTGACTTATGTGGGAGAGGGTTGAGCTCATTTTCCTAGAAATCATGGATTGTGTATCTTTGGGGCTACCCTCCTGACCCTCCTAAGGTCTGGCTGTTCTCTGGAGCTCTCCACCAACCCCTTTGTTAGCTTAGGGGACAAGCCTTTTAACCAGTGACACCCCCCCACTCCATACACACCAGTGCACCAGCATGGGAGCATGAGAGTATGAGGAGGAGAAAGTCACTGTCACCAAGTGCCCTACCCATCCAGCTAGCGCGTGAGCGGGAGAGAAGGGGAGCATGAATATTGATGGGAAAGGAAAGCGTGGCCTCCCATCCAGGCCTCGAACTCCAGAGTAATTTCCATGCAGCCCAGGGTCTGCCAGGGCCACAGAGGTGCCCAGAGTTTCTGCTGTCAGGCCCCTCCTGCAGAAATACTCTGGGAAGGGGGTACCCCATTCATTTCTCACTCAGCCAATCAGATCTGAGCAATATCCCAGCAGGCCCCTGCATGGCCGGTGTTCAGCATACATTTCTCCCTAAGAACTACTGAAATGATTAAGGAAAGAAAGAACTTCTGCAGCAAGTGTGGAATATTTTGGAAACTATACTAGGTCCATCTAAAAGCACCAAAATCCACAGTATCTTAGAGTTTCCATTGCTGAGTATTAGTTCAGTTCTATAAATTGCTCCAGAGAGCACGCTGCTTTTAAGTCCTTGGTCCTCATTGATCAAAGCTGATAGGCTCTTTGCTTTCTCACTAAACTCCTGGCCCTGTGGTCGCTCGATTGCCACTAGCTAAATTGTTAAATTAAGATGTTCCTGAACCTTCTCTGAACCACACTGGGCTCTTGAAATGGTTTTCCTCCTGCCAGAGGAGCTTATACACATGGTCTTTTGTAGGTATGTAGTGAATAGTAACTAACCAGGGTTGGGTTTTTTGTTGGAAATAGATTCTGTTGTCATTCACTGGATAAATACTGAAGAACCGTCATTGATGGTAGAAAGGAAAAATGAAGGGAACTGATGAAATCCTGGGGGTAGTGTGTCAGTTTTTATTTATTTTTAAACAGAAGAGTTCAGATAACTAGATAACGAATAAATACTTTTCAAAAACTGTTTCATTTTAAAAGAAATCTTTAGAGCTGATTGCAATTATCTTTATTTATGACAGATTTAATAACGTGTTTGGAACGAGCTAACCATTATTTGAAGACAGAATACAGGTAAATACAGTGTCCTAGCTGTGCTGCAGTCATTTGTTGCTGAATATTTTGTTTTCCTTGACATTAAACCAGATAAAGTACCTTACTTGTACTTAATTTAATTTAAAAAAATCATCTATGTTGTAACTAATTAGGGATATTTGAAATGGTTTCTTATACAGCAGAGATCAGCAAACTTTCTGTCAAAGTCCAGATAATAAATACTTTAGGTTTTGCAGGCCGTGCAGTCTCTTTTGCATCTGTTCATACAGTTTCTGTTGCCTTTGTAGTGCAGAAGCAGCCATAGACAGTATATATGTGAATGAATGAGCATGGCTGTGTTCCAAAAAAACTTTATTTCAAAAAAAAAAAGGCGCTGGCTGGATTTGGCCCATGGGTCACAGTTCGCTGACCCTTGAGTTCTACTCTAGTACCAATGAGCCAAAATGGAGTCTAGAGTGCATTTTTTTACCGGGCCAGCATTTGGGAGTGACTTTGTAATTCTGGAGGGGTTCATTTTATCTTTCCCACAAAAAAGAGACCTACTGAGAATAGGAGATGAAAATTTTCATCCCAGCTTTACTTTAACTGGAAAAATGACTTAATTTCTTAGATGTACGTTTTCTCATCTGTAAAGTAAAAGTCTAGAGGGGGATTTCTCAGCCTTGGCACTGTTGATATTTTGGATTGGATGATGTGCTGTTGTGTGCATTGTGGGCGTTTAGCAGCACCCCTGGCCTGTATGAGCCAGTCACGATAAATGTCTCCAGACGTTTCCAAAGGTCTGCTGGTGGGCAGAAATCACCCCTAGTTGAGAACCACTGGTCTATAGGTCATTGTCAACAAAAACACTAACAACAACTCTAACTCATTAGAGTGTTTTCTTAGTACCACTACAGCTCTCTGGAGTTAGCATATAGGTAGCTCATGTGAATGTTCCAGTACACCAGCCAGGCAGGTTCTGTTTTACCCCCAAAACAGGCACAAAGCAATTAAATAACCTGCTTAGGGCTACACAATAAATAAGAATACCCCAAAAGTCAAGCTTAAGAGTCCATGGTCCTATCCATCTGATACTCTAATAAATGAGATTCTTTTATAATGCAGAATCAACTCTAGTGTTTACTAATATGAAGGTCAGTTGAGAAAAGACAAAAATGAAAATGACCAGTAATTAAATGTTGCCCCTCAAAGTTGCTGTTCATCCAGTGCAGACATTCAGCAGCATTTTCTTTCCAGCCATACGTGTACAGTCCCAGTGGTGACAGGGCCTCTGGGCATCAATAGTCATTTCCTATCCTCTTAGAGAAAGGAATATATTCAGCCCTACGGTGTGATGTTATGGTGTCAGATCATCTAAGCTGTAGCCCAGCCTGTTTGTAGAGTTTAGTTAAAGATGAGGTGTGATGACTAGTACAGGGCCATATTCCTTCATCCATAATTGTGAAATGCAGAAAGCTTTAAAAGTCAAAAGATTTTTGTAACTCATTTGGTGGCAGTACCTGATTAACGTGACCTTAAATTCAGCTGACAGCAAAATTGGACTAAATTAAACATGAGGCTATTTTGTCTTTATGTATTTGACCTAATATGACTATCCATATATTTGATACAGAGATATTAATGCTTTGATTAATATTTGCAGACCGCAGTGGCGTCATACATCATATACATTATTGGCACTGTTTTACTTTTCTAAAATCCCCCAAATTCTGAATTCTGAAATACATCTGGCTCTAAGGGCTAGGATAAGGAACTGTAAACCTGTAATAGGATTTCCATTATTTCTGTTTCTTAATTCCTTGATTATTGCTGTAGTGCTGGATTCCACTAGGTCAATGGGGAAGAATTATGAACCATTTATTTGGGTAGTTTTGATCATTGGATTCTGTTACACATCTAATTTGCTAAGTCAGCAGGAGGAAACTGAGAGGAAATGAAATAAAAGCAACTGCTGTTTTGGAATCTGCTTGGGCTGGTACATTCTTCTTGAACAAACCAAGCAAACATTACTGTAATATGGTATATATAGAAACAAGGGCCTATGGCATTCGTCTTTAAAGGTGTCAATGTTCACATAATGTTTTGAGTTTCCTTTTGCACGTTTTTTAGATGTATGGTTGTCTCTCATGGCCTATTGATATGTTGATGCTTGAAGGAACTACAGAAGAGGAAACTGAATTTAAGGGGGATTATGTGCAATATTCGGGGTCACATAGCTAGTTAGGTAGTAACAGAGCCTGGGTCAACACACCCTAAGCCACAGCCAACCATACCATATGCCATGACATGTTTCTGAAAAGTTTCTTGAAAAATGACTTGAGCAAATGAAATCCTAATTTTAAATATACCTCTTTTAGTCAAACTCATAGAAACAGAAAGTAGTTACTGGGGGCTGGAGGTTAGGGGAAATAGGGAAAGGTTGATAAAAGGGTATAAACTTTCAGCTATAGAGATGAATAAGGTCTGAGGATCTAATGTATAACATGGTGACTATAGCTGATAACACCATATCGTGTAATTGAAATTTGTTAAGAGAGTAGAACATAAATATTCTCACCAAAAAAAAAAAAATATATATATATATATATATATATATATATATATATATATATATATATACACGTGTGTGTGTGTGTGTGTGTGTATGAGGTGATGGCTGTGTTTAACTAGATGGGAGGAATTCTTTCAGTGTATACGTATATCAAATCATCATGATGTACACTTTAAATATTTTACAATTTTGTTTGTCAACTATACCCCAGTAAAGCTAAAAAAAATATACACCTTTTTTCTGATTGCAAAAGTAATTTATAACTAATGTGGACCATCCCTCTCCAGGCATTTAAACTTGACTAATTCAAATTGAGGTGTGCTGTAAGTATAAAATATACTGCAGATTTTGAAGACTTATTTAAAAAAAAAGACTGGAAATATCTTGATAATTTTTCTGTTCATTACATGTGGAAATGATACATTTTGAATATATTAGGTTAAAAAAAATATATGAGTAATATTAATATTAATTTTGCCTGTTTCTTTTGATTTTTTTAATGTGGCTACTAGAATATTTAAATTAACATGTATGGCTTCCATTATGTTCCAATTGGGTAATGCTAGTAGAGTGAATCCAAATTTACAGAGTTAGTAACACAGAAAGTGATAGTTTCTCAAACTCCTACACTCAGAGAGAATCCAGAGATATTCTTCCTTGTTATCTTTTTATCCATAGAAAACATAAATTGTTATTTAAACATTTCTTTTCATAAAGACAGGATTATGCTATATATACTGTATTTAGAAACTTTACCTTTTTACTTAACATTTCTTGGACCCCTTAAAATCAATTAAGATGCTTTAGGGAAGCTCATTGTTTAATAGAGTTTATAATGAATTTTGATATCAAACAAATAATTGTGTAAAACTTGCCTTCAGATGAATATTTTAGATAAGTGTGTGTTTTCACAAATCAGGTTTCTGATTTGTCATTAAAGAAAGATATTCCTGCATGTTGTATAGAGGAGAGAAAATACTTTTAAGTATAATTTCACACTAAGTACGACCTAATAAAATATAAATTCTTTATTTTTTTTCCAGCAAGTTCTGCCCAGCTGGTTGTAGAGACATAGCAGGAGATATTTCTGGGAATGTGGTGCATGGATATAGAGATGTAAGTAATTGAGGGTAATTTTATGGCAGGGAGGAAATTAAAAAGAGTTAGTGCTTGTTGCTCTGCCTAAATTCTTTACAAAGTAAAGTCAAATAAGATATAAAACTTTGTAGATAGATGCACAGTTCTCTTTTCTGAGAATAAATAAGTATAAAAACCAAGGTTATTCATGGCATTCATTCCTATTTTTAGCATTTCCAGTTAAGCATACTATAAATGAAATGGTAAACAAAACCCTTTATATTATTTATATTTATATTAATTATACCTAAGGGTATAATTCCATCCAATTTTTATAAGAGATCATCCTTTTGTTATAATTTATTTCTTTATTTTAATGCTCCAGTTGATTCATGTAATACAGCCAAGGACATGAACATTTTACATCACAGAATAGTGACATTATATCTAGGACCAGTGAAGCCATATGCCCTGCTCATATATATTATTCCCCTCCCTCCTTGCACTCCAATTTCTAATGCCTATTGAAACTCTCTGGGTGATATAAATTGTTCCCAGAAAAAAAGAATTCACAAGACATCATTTTTCTAAAGTATATATCTTATATCCAGATACACAATCCTTTATTTCTTACTATTTACAGATTTCTATCCTGGAAATCTGATACCTGATTTTTAAAAATTTGCTATTCAAAATAGTTGGGTTTATAGCTTACGGGAAGGGGCTTGAGTTATTAGAAATGTGAAATTCTATATAGTGATGGAACTTTTCTAAGAGTTCTTTATGCACGGGGAAAACATACATGTTCTAGGAGATTGATCACATATCTCCAGCAGGAGGAAAATAACTTGGCTTTAATTTTGCTTTCGGTACATCCTGATTCTGGAAGCAGCAGGTTTTGTGATTTTGCTCTTTGTTTCCTTTTTCTTGTGTTGTCTTAATTTACAAGATTGACACAGGATATTTACTTGGACTAGAAACTGAATCTTAAAATGATTTACACTACCTCAATTTGAAAATACACTCGGCACAGGCTGAAGTCCTAGATGACTTCAGGAAATTAACCAAAAGAACTAAAAAGTTGAGGTATAGTCCCCCTAGCAATATAAAGTTTTAATTTATTATTTTCCTGTCCTGTGTAAGAAACTTAAGAATTATATGCAGAAAGAGAAATAGCATTGTTTCTTTCTTGCTTTATTTGTTGATCTCACCTCCTCTTGACAGAGCTCTCTTTTTCAGAGTAACAGGTTAATGGTTTCCTGGGTGGTAGGCCTCAGTACATGATCTGGAAGTGCTAACGAACAGGTTTCCTATTTGACGCACTAACTGGTTTTACACCATTTGCTTCCAGTATGATTTCACCTGGAGGGAAAATTTGTATTTTGAAAACTAATCTCTTCAAAGAAGTCTGATTAGTGTCTTTTTTTGGTATATGTTGATACTGTGTGTATATTAGATATCTATTGCTACATGACTATTACCAAAAACTTAGAAGCTTGAAACAACACATATATACTCTCTCATGTTCTGTGGGTCAGGAGTTTGAGCATGGCCTGCTGAGTTTGAGTGAGGGACACTCACAAGGGGGTATCCAAGGGGACACAAGGGTGTCAGTGGGGCTGCAGTTTCATCTGAGTCTTGACTAGGAAGATATTTGTTTCTAAGCTCACATCGTGTTGGCAGCATTCAGTTACTGATGGGTTGTTGGATTGAGGACCTCAGTTTCTTCCTGGATTTTGGTTGGAGGCTGTCCTCAGCTTCTTACCATGTGGACCTCCCCAACATGGCTACTTGCTTTTTTTTTTTCTTTCTCCCTCTGATTATTTTCTCTCCGCCATCTGTGTACCATCTTTATTTTTTTAATTTTATTGATGTATAGTTACTATATAATATTATATGTTACAGGTGTGCAGTATAGTGACTCACAATTTTTTTAACATCTTTATTGGAGTATAATTGCTTTACAATGGTGTGTTAGTTTCTGCTTTATAACAAAGTGAATCAGTTATACATATACATATGTTCCCATATCTCTTCCCTCTTGAGCCTCCCTCCCTCCCACCCTCCGTATCCCACCCCTCTAGGTGGTCACAGACGACCGACCTGATCTCCCTGTGCTATGCGGCTGCTTCCCACTAGCTATCTATTTTACGTTTGGTAGTGTATATATGTCCATGACACTCTCTCACTTTGTCCCAGCTTACCCTTCCCACTCCCCATATCCTCGTGTCCATTCTCTAGTAGGTCTGTGTCTTTATTCCTGTCTTGCCCCTAGGTTCTTCATGACCATTTTTTTTTCTTAGATTCCATATATATGTGTTAGCATATGGTATTTGTTTTTCTCTTTCTGATATACTTCACTCTGTATGACAGACACCAAGTACCTCCACCTCACTACAAATAACTCAATTTCGTTTCTTTTTATGGCTGAGTAATATTCCATTGTATATATGTGCCACGTCTTCTTTATGGCTTAGGTAGCTTCCATGTCCTGGCTGTTGTAAATAGTGCTGCAGTGAACATTGTGGTACATGACTCTTTTGGAGTTATGGTTTTCTCAGGGTATATGCCCAGTAGTGGGATTACTGGGTGGTATGGTAGTTCTATTTTTAGTTTTTGAAGGAATACTGTTCTCCATAGTGGCTGTATCAATTTACATTCCCACCAACAGTGCAAGAGGGTTCCCTTTTCTCCACACCCTCTCTAGCATTTATTGTTTGTAGATTTTTTGATGATGGCCATTCTGACTAGTGTGAGGTGATACCTCATTGTAGTTTTGATTTGCATTTCTCTAATGATTAGTGATGTTGAGCATTCTTTCATGTGTTTGTTGGCAGTCTGTATATCTTCTTTGGAGAAATGTCTGTTTAGGTCTTCTGCCCATTTTTGGATTGGGTTGTTTGTTTTTTTGATATTCAGCTGCATGAGCTGCTTGTAAATTTTGGAGATTAATCCTTTGTCAGTTGTTTCATTTGCAAATATTTTCTCCCATTCTGAGGGTTGTCTTTTCATCTTGTTTGTGGTTTCCTTTGTTGTGCAAAAGCTTTTAAGTTTCATTATATCCCATTTGTTGATTTTTGTTTTTATTTCCCTTTCTCTAGGAGGTGGGTCCAAAGGACCTTTCTGTGATTTATGTCATAGAGTGTTCTGCCTATGGTTTCCTCTAAGAGTTTTATAGTATCTGGCCTTACAATAGGTCTGTAATCCATTTTGAGTTTATTTTTGTGTCAGCTGTTAGGGAGTGTTCTAATTTCATTCTTTTACATGTACCTGTCCAGTTTTCCCAGCACCACTTACTGAAGAGGCTGTCTTTTCCCCTTTGTGTATTCTTGCCTCTTTTATCAAAGATAAGGTGACCATGGGTGCGCGGGTTTATCTCTGGGCTTTCTGTCCTGTTCCACTGATCTATATTTCTGTTTTTTGGGCCAGTACCATACTGTCTTGATTACTGTAGCTTTGTAGTATAGTCTGAAGTCAGGAAGCCTGATTCCATTTTACTTTCTCAAGATTGCTTTGGCTATTCAGGGTCCTCTGTATTTCCGTACAGATTGTGAAATATTTTGTTCTAGCTCTGTGAAAAATGCCAGTGGTAGTTTGATAGGGATTGCATTGAATCTGTACATTGGTTTGGGTAGTATAGTCATTTTCACAATGTTGATACTTCCAATCCAAGAACATGGTATATCTCTCCATCTGTTGGTATCATCTTTAATTTCTTTCATCAGTGTCTTATCGTTTTCTGCATACAGGTCTTTTGTCTCCTTAGGTAGGTTTATTCCTAGGTATTTTATCCTTTTTCTTGCATTGGTAAATGGGAGTGTTTCCTTAATTTCTTTTTCAGATTTTTCATCATTAGTGTATAGGAATTCAAGAGATTTCTGTGCATTAATTTTGTATCCTGCTACTTTATCAAATTCATTGATTAGCTCTAGTATTTTTCTGGTAGAGTCTTTAGGATTCTCTATGTATAGTATGTCATCTGCAAAGAGTGACAGCTTTATTTCTTCTTTTGCGATTGGATTCCCTTTATTTCTTTTTCTTCTCTGATTACTGTGGCTAAAACTTCCAAAGCTATGTTGAATAATAGTGGTGAGAGTGGTCAACCTTGTCTTGTTCCTGATCTTAGTGGAAATGGTTTCAGTTTTTCACCATTGAGAACAGTGTTGGCTGTGGGTTTGTCATATATGGCCTTTATTATGCTGAGGTAAGTTCCCTCTATGCCTACTTTCTGCATGGTTTTTATCATAAATGGGTGTTGAATTTTGTTGAAAGCTTTTTCTGCATCTATTGAGATGATCATATGGTTTTTATCCTTCAGTTTGTTAGTATGGTGTATCACATTGACTGATTTGCATATATTAAAGAATCCTTGCATTCCTGGGATAAACCCCACTTGATCATGGTGTATGATCCTTTTAATGTGCTGCTGGATTCTGTTTGCTAGTATTTTGTTGAGGATTTTTGCATCTGTGTTCATATTGGCCTGTAGTTTTCTTTCTTTGTGACATCTCTGTCTGGTTTTGTTATCAGGGTGATGGTGGCTTTGTAGAATGAGTTTGGGAGTGTTCCTCCCTCTGCTATATTTTGGAAGAGTTTGAGGATAGGTGTTAGCTCTTCTCTAAATGTTTGATAGAATTCGTGTGTGAAGCCATCTGGTCCTGGAGTTTTGTTTGTTGGAAGACTTTTAATCACAGTTTCAATTTCATTGCTTGTGATTGGTCTGTTTATATTTTCTGTTTCTTCTTGGTTCAGCCTTGGAAGGTTGTGCTTTTCTAAGAATTTTTCCATTTCTTCCAGCTTGTCCATTTTATTGGCATATAGTTTCTTGTAGTAATCTCTCATGATCCCTTGTATTTCTGTAGTGTCAGTTGTTACTTCTCCTTTTTGATTTCTAATTCTATTGATTTGAGTCTTCTCCCTTTTTTTCTTGATGAGTCTAGCTAATGGGTGATCAATTTTGTTTATCTTCTCAAAGAACCAGCTTTTAGTTTTATTGATCTTTGCTATTGTTTCCTTCATTTCCTTTTCATTTATTTCTGATCTGATCTTTATGATTTCTTTCCTTCTGATAACTTTGGGGTTTTTTGTTCTTCTTTCTCTAATTGCTTTAGGTGTAAGGTTAGGTTGTTTATTTGAGATGTTCCTTGTTTCTTGAGGTAGGATTGTATTGCTATAAACTTCCCCCTTAGAACTGCTTTTGCTGCATCCCATAGGTTTTGGGTCATCATGTTTTCATTGTCATTTGTTTCTAGGTATTTTTTGATTTCCTCTTTGATTTCTTCAGTGATCTCTTGGTTATTTAGTAGCATATTGTTTAGCCTGCATGTGTTTGTATGTTTTACAGTTTTTTTCCTGAAATTGATATCTAGTCTCATAGCGTTGTGGTTGGAAAAGATACTTGATACGATTTCAATTTTCTTAAATTTACCATGGCTTGATTTGTGACCCAAGATATGATCTATCCTGGAGAATGTTCCATGAGCACTTGAGAATAAAGTATATTCTGCTGTTTTTGGATGGAATGTCCTATAAATATCAATTAAGTCCATCTTGTTTAATGTATCATTTAAAGCTTATGTTTCCTTATTTTTTTCATTTGATCTGTCCATTGGTGAAAGTGGGGTGTTAAAGTCCCCTACTATGATTGTGTTAATGTCGATTTCCCATTTTATGGCTGTTAGCATTTGCCTTATGTATTGAGGTGCTCCTATGTTGGGTGCATAAATTTTTACAATTGTTATATCTTCTTCTTGGATTGATCCCTTGATCATTATGTGGTGTCCTTCTTTGTCTCTTGTAATAGTCTTTATTTTAAAGTCTTTTTTGTCTGATATGAGAATTGTTACTCCAGCTTTCTTTTGATTTCCATTTGCATGGAATATCTTTTTCCATCCCCTCACTTTCAGTCTGTATGTGTCCCTAGGTCTGAAGTGGGTCTCTTGTAGACAGCATATATATGGGTCTTGTTTTTGTATCCATTCAGCCAGTCTATGTCTTTTGGTTGGAGCATTTAATCCATTTCCATTTAAGGTAATTATTGATATGTATGTTCCTATTCCCATTTTCTTAATTGTTTTGTGTTTGTTATTGTAGGTCTTTTCCTCCTCTTGTGTTTCCTGTCTAGAGAAGTTCCTTTAGTATTTGTTGTAAAACTGGTTTGGTGGTGCTGAATTCTTTTAACTTTTGCTTGCCTGTGAAGGTTTTAATTTCTTCATCAAATCTGAATGAGATCCTTGCTGGGTAATCTTGGTTGTAGGTTTTTCCCTTTCATCACTTTAAATATGTCCAGCCACTCCCTTCTGTCTTGCAGAGTTTCTGCTGAAAGATCAGCTGTTAACCTTATGGGGATTCCCTTGTATGTTATTTGTTGCTTTTCCCTTGCTGCTTTTAATATTTTTTCTTTGAATTTAATTTTTGATAGTTTGATTAATATGTGTCTTGTTGTGTTTCTCCTTGGATTTATCATGTATGGGACTCTCTGCACTTCTTGGACTTGATTGTCTATTTCCTTTCCCATATTAGGGAAGTTTTCAACTCTACTCTCTTCAAATATTTCTCAGTCCCTTTCTTTTCTTCTTCTGGCACCCCTATAATTCAAATATTGGTGCGTTTAATGTTGTCCCAGAGGTCTCTGAGACTGTCCTCAGTTCTTTTCGTTCTTTTTTCTTTATTCTGCTCTACAGTAGTTATTTCCACTATTTTATCTTCCAGGTCACTTATCCGTTCTTCTGCCTCAGTTATTCTGCTATTGATTCCTTCTAGAGAATTCTTCATTTCTTGTGTTGTTCATCATTGTTTGCTTGCTCTTTAGTTCTTCTAGGTCCTTGTTAAACGTTTCTTGTATTTTCTCCATTCTGTTCCCAAGATTTTGGATCATCTTTACTATCATTATTCTGAATTCTTTTTCAGGTAGACTGCCTATTTCCTCTTCATTTGTTAGGTCTGGTGGGTTTTTACCTTGCTCCTTCATCTGCTGGGTATTTCTCTGTCTTCTCATTTTACTTACCTTACTGTGTTTGGGGTCTCCTTTTCCCAGGCTGCAGGTTCCTAGTCCCATTGTTTTTGGTGTCTGCGCCCAGTGGGTAAGGTTGGTTCAGTGGGTTGTGTAGGCTTCCTGTTGGAGGGGACTAGTGCGTGTGTTTTGGTGGATGAGGCTGGATCTTGTCTTTCTGGTGGGCAGGTCCACATCTGGTGGTGTGTTTTGGGGTGTCTGTGGACTTACTATGATTTTAGGCAGCCTCTCTGCTAATGGGTGGCGTTGTGTTCCTGTCTTGCTAGTTGTTCGGCCTGGGGTGTCCAGCACTGTTGCTTGCTGGTCCTTGAGTGGAGCTGGGTCTTAGCGTTGAGATGGAGCTCTCTGTGACAGTTTTTGCTGTTTGATATTACAAGGGGCAGGGAGAGTGGTTTGTCCAGGCTAAAATCCAGCTGGAGGAGGTCATGGAGAGGACATACTGGTTGGATGGAGACGTGGACCCAGGCAATTCAGCAGCTCAACTATCAGGTTAGCGGAGGCACCTTCCACCTAAAATGTTTATATTACATTTTAATACTTTGTCAATACTTTTTCGTACAAGTTGATTTTTCCTAAAGGAAGACTTAAGAAAATACTCCAGTTCTGGGATGATTCGATAACTGCTTTGAGAGTTAAGTCTTCTCATGCTGATCTGCTTGGCCATCTTTGTGGCTCAGTGAACTTCAGGGATGCTTAGTTCCATCAACCTTCAAGTTCATGAGTCTTGCATGTGTTCTCCTCAACTGTCCATTGCATTCCCTTCCCTGAAGAATTACATTTACATTATTTTGTTTGTTTAAGGTAATTACTAATTAACATAGGCTTTCCTATATTTACATTTCGGTGAGGTTTAGACCTCAAAATAGCTAAAAAATAAAATATAAATCTGCTGTTCAAAAGGAAATTTTTAAAAAGCAGGTTCAGTGAGTGTGAATTTTAAAAATTGATACCAAAAAATCCCCAACTTTAGAAAACATCAATTTTATTTAAGTTAGTGGGTGAGCAAGTGATTTCTTTTAAGGAAGTAACTCAGGAAAGGGCTGCTAATTTTATTATAATAATATGATAGCCAGATCTGGTGGTTATTCTCTTAGGGATGTATCCTATGGCCTGCATTTAATATTATGAAAAAATATTAAATAAATATGTGTAATTTAACATGCAATAATGCAATGAAATAAACTCCATAAAAGGGGCACATACCACTGGGTTCCCTCAATGCTGGGGACTGTGGGAAATGAGAATATCTGTTGGGCAATGAAGCTGATAGGTCGTGTTGCTTGTTGGCCTGTGAATCTGTCCTTGTTACCAAGGAGGCCCCTTGTACATGCCAAGTCCAGTGAGAGCTCTACACACAGGGCAGGGATGCTGGGATGAAGACCATCCCATCCCCAGACTGAATTCCAAGGAAGCCAGGTGATCCTAGGGACAAGAGAGTAGCTGCCCAGCCGACCACTTTGTTTTTCATTTGGGGCTGAGAGAGGGAGGCAGGCCTGCATGGACCCTATAAGAGGTACACAGGGTGCCCTTTAGAATCACAAGGTGATTCTAGACATCACCCAGTCCAGCCTTTTCATTGTGAAGATGAATTGGGAAGCCGGGTCCAGAGCAGGGAGGTGACTTAAGCGCACCTGGTAGAGTTAGAGGCAGAGTCAGCATGATGCGCTAAATTGCTGAATTTAAATCCAGGACTTTTACAGCTAGCTCCTCTATTTTGTACCCTAAGCGTCTAAAACAGTATTAAGAAACCTTTTTAAGAAAATTCAGAAAAAATGAAAATGGAAGCTGTCTCTTTAAAGAGTACTAGCTTTCTCTTCTAATTCTTCTCTTTTTCCCCAAAAATCAAGAAGGGTAGTATCTGCATCAGTTTCAGCATTCTCATATTTCTTCTCTGTCATGAAATCCTCCCCCTTTTTTCACTATGATAGCAGTCATTGCAAAACTGACTCCCTTTGCCAAATCTAATCTAGTTTGGGAAGTATGAGCTCTCTACGTTAAAGATCACAAAAGCTCTCAATTTTATTGCAACCACATTAGTTGCAAAATACAGTTGGTCTCACTGGTCCTCCTAATATTGTAACCTAAATCTAAGGAAAACTTTCCACTGCAGTAAGGTAAACAGTGTTGTCGTTAACACAAAGAGAAACTGCGAAGTTCAGTTATTGAAACACAATTTCATGAGCTGCTTTTCTCTTTTCGGCACTAGCCATTGCAGAGAAGCAGGGCATTGCTAAAATTTATTTAGGAAAAGATCCTCTTGGCCCCTCAGTCCTGGGCTAAATACCTAATCACCCTCCCCCATGGGTCTGTGCTCGAGGGGGACGTACGGGCCTGGGCACCCCGTGGAACAGTTCCACTTCTTCCTGCATTCCCACTTTCAACCACAGGATCCCCGGCTAATCAGAGCCTGCCAGGTACCCCTGCTGGGTTTGTCACACCAGCCAGCAGCCTTGGAGGGCTGAGCAGGTGCCAGCTGTTTGACCCTGTCAGAGGAGATTCAGAAATTGAGATGGAGGCCTTGGGCCCTGGGTTGCTTGTCATCACTCTGAGAACTTCATGAAGTTTTCTGTTTTATTCAGTGTTCTGTGGCTGACACTACCATTTTGGTTTTGATGCCTTGTTAAGTCTGATTTTAAAATGAAGCTATGGTATGGAAGGTTCACCTTTTCAAATGATCCTCAGTATGTATATTTAGTAAGAATGTAAGAAACTAATGTTACCTATTCTTGCTGAACAAGTTATCCCAAAACCTAGTGGCTTAGAATGACAGCCATGTTCTTTGCTGATGAGTTTGAGGGTCGGCAGTGTGGGCTGGTTGGTTCTTAAGCTTCCTTTACCTAGAATTGCGCCTGCAGCTGCAGTCGTGTGGCAGGTCATCTGGGGTGGGAGTCTCAGGTGGCCTCATTGACATGTGTGGCAGTTTGCCGGGCCACGTTACCTGCAGCAGAACAAAGCAAGCGCCAGGGCCCAGTTCAGAGTCGGTGTGGGAGGTGACCACACCCCCAGGAGGCGTTATTCACTGGGGAGCCATGAATACTGTGAATTATCTCCCTTCCTTCCTCCCTAGTGGAAGGGTTCCCAGGTTCATCAGCATAAATAGAATGACTCTGATGTCACTCTGAGATAGTTAGCCAATAATTTTTTCCACCCCCTTCTACTTTTTATTTAAATGAATTATAATTTAGCCATGTCAGGGGTCAAATAGGGATCCTGAGCACAAGTTGTAACAAAATGTAGAAGCTCCCGCTATATTTTAGATGTATTGTTGAGCCATTTGTAAGTGAGATGTTGCTGTGTTTCAGACCTCTTTACTATGCAAAGCCGCCATCCATGCAGGAGTAATTGCAGATGAAGTGGGCGGTCAGATTGGCGTGCTTCTGCGCAGAGGCATGAGTCGATACGAAGGGATCCTGGCCAATGGTGTGCTCTCAAGGCAGTAAGTACTTTGCCTTTTGTTCCGAGTGGAAGGTAACCCCGCAGGCACAAGTCATCAGCTCACAGTCTGGAAAGGGCTGCAGGCATGTGATACCAAGGGCATGTCAACTGGGAAAAATGTGTATGACTGCTTAGAGCAGCATTTATGCTGTCAGTGTGGAAGACAAATGCAGCAATAAAAAAGCTCACCGACAAGTAGGTTAGAATGGCACACATCTGAAGCCCCAGGACAGAGGAGCATTCTACTCTCAGGTGCTCCAGGGGGAGGGGATAAAGCTTATTCCTCTCTAGTTTTTCCTGATTCCGTAAATTACTGATCATCACCAATATCACCAAAGATACTGAAGGAGATAAGGGACTGACATAAACCCAGCAGAACCACTGAACTCCCTAGAGGATCCCTAGAGACAGTCTCTTAAGGATGAATAATAGTTGGGAAGTGAATAAAAGATGGCTTTTTTTTTTTTTAACATTGTGAACTTCTCTGTTCCGTGTTATCCTCTGATCTTTTAGCTTCATAAGAAAAAAGTATGTCAATTGCTTTAAACACTTCAACCTCAGCTTTTAATGATTTCAGGTTTCCTCAGCTTCTAGAGTGGAAAACTAGAGCTGTTTGAACTAAAATAGGCCAGCCTTGTGATCCAGCTGTCCACCAGTATAAACAGGCAGCTCGGAGTGGTCCAGAGGGACACTCGCTTTGGAATGGCTGGCTGCCTAGTGAGGGAACAGTGCTTCTTGAGCCACTGTACAGTGTCCTTGGGGATTGGTTCCAGGACCCCCGTGGATACCAAAATCCACGGATGCTCAAGTCCCTTATATAAAATGGCATAATCTTTACATATAACTATGCACATCCTCCCATGTACTTTAAGTCATCTCTAGATTATTTATACCTAATACAATTAAATGCTATGTAAATAGTTGTAAATACAATGTAAATGTTGTGTAAATAGGTGCCAGCATGTGGCAAATTCCAATTTTACTTCTTGGAATTTTTTTTTTTTTCCTGAATATTTTCACTCTGTGGTTGGTAGAATCTGGGGATGCAGAATCTGCAGATACGGCTGACATATGCACATGTATATGTACACACATATGTACTATTTCCATAAATAAAATTTTAAAATATATATACATGTATTATATACACTTACATACATGCACACACATATGTATATACATTTTTTAATTTTTTATTTTATTTATTTTTGGTTGCATTGCGTCTTTGTTGCTGCGTGCCGGCTTTCTCTAGTTGCAGCGAGCGGGGGCTACTCTTTGTTGCGGTGCACGGGCTTCTCACTGCAGTGGCTTCTCTTGTTGTAGAGCACGGGCTCTAGGCACGCAGGCTTCAGTAGTGTGGCACACGGGCTCAGTAGCTGTGGCACGCAGGCTCTGGAGTTGTGGCGCACGGGCTTAGTTGCTCCACGGCATGTGGGATCTTCCTGGACCAGGGCTCGAACCTGTGTATTCTTAACCACTGCATACCAGGGAAGCCCTACATTTTTTTCACTTATGTACTTGCCTCAAACTCTTTGGGACATTAAAATTTATATCCTGATTTATATATTTATATCCTGATTTATAGTAAGAATGATTGCTTATGCACAGTAAGCTTTCAATGTCTGCTTGACTTTGACTTTTGAGGATGTTTCTTTTCTTTTTTTTTTAAATTTAATTGGAGTATAGTTGATTTACAATGTTGTGTTAGTTTCAGGTCTACAGCAAAGTGATTCAGTTATACATATAGTCATTCTTTTTTAGATACTTTTCTCATATAGGTTATCACAGAATAGAGTTCCCTGTGTTATACAGTAGGTCCTTGTTGGTTATCTATCTTATGTATAGTAGTGTGTGTATGTTCATCCCAAGCTTCTGAATTATCCCTGCCCCCCAAGTTTCCCCTTTGTAACCATAAGTTTGTTTCAGATATCTGTAAGTTTGTTTCTGTTTTGTAAATAAGTTCATTTGTATCATTTTTAAAAATCAGATCCCACATTTGTATCATTTTTAAAAATCAGATCCCACATATGAGTGATATCATA
Source organism: Grampus griseus (assembly GCF_964374135.1). Lineage (NCBI taxonomy): Eukaryota > Metazoa > Chordata > Mammalia > Artiodactyla > Delphinidae > Grampus > Grampus griseus. The sequence continues at coordinate 46,247,128 of NC_139007.1, forward strand.
TATTTGTCTTTTTCTGACTTACTTCACTTAGTATGATAATCTCTAGGTCCATCCATATTGCTACAAATAGCATTATCTCATTCTTTTTTATGGCTGAGTAATATTCCACTGTATATATGTACCACATCTTTATCCATTCCTCTGTCTATAGGTATTTAGGTTGCTTCCATGTCTTGGCTGTTGTAAATAGTGCTTCAATGAACAATGGGAGGATCTGTTTCTTTTTATGTTTTTTATTGTTTGCTCTATGGATAATAAGGTGCTGTTTCAGGAAGGTATCAAGCTGTGGCCTAGATTTGTTAGGTGCTGCTATCTCCAAATAGGAACGAAGAACTGGCCTTTGGCTTTAAATCTGTTTTTGGACTCTCTTGCTTATGTTTGAATACATTTGAATGCTTCTTTTGTAGAAAAATAGGATAGCAAAAAGTTTAACTTGTACTACTTGGATTTTATTTTACTTTTGAAGAAAAGTTATTTAAACTATTAAGTAAAAGTAGACATAATGTTCTCGATTCTGCTACATCAACTGGTCACTTTATATAACTTGATATTAAACTTTGATGCGAAAGTAAGAGTCCAGAAATCTAAACCATTAATGAATTAGGAAAAGTTTTGCTCCACATTCCATATAGTTATTTGAACTAACTGTCCGATTTTTGTTTTGGTGGAAGTAGACAGAAAGTCTAGAATTATATCAAGGCCCCTTCTCCCTTCTGGCTCTGTGGTTTGGCACCATCTTTTTGTACTGAACAGAAAAGAGTAAACTGTGTGCTCATACAGTCTCTTCCACTCGTTTCCATTCCCAGATCTTCAGGGAGCAGTTGTTTTGATCTGTGCTGTTTCGCTGTTGGGGAAGCACTGTACATGCGGTCATTGAACTTCTGTTCCCACACATGATTGTTTGGCGTTCAGGAAGAAACACAGAAGGAAGCATTGCAGCTGAGGAAGAAGTGGTCCCTAAAGTAAATATCTAGGGTTCTTCTGGGATTCATCCCGGGTCAGGTCACTTCCTTGATCTGAGGAGACCAGAATGGAATCAGGAAGAGCGGCTGACCTCACACAGAGGATGATGGCTCAAACCATCTGCAGGGAAGGCTTTTCTTTGTTTACCTCAGGCTCTTCCTGATTGCTTCTACAGCCCTCTGGGAAGGAAGGCTGGCAGTTCCTGGAATCTGATCGAATTCATTCACCCTAATGTGTGAATGCCTTAGAACCCCATTTTCCCTAGGGGGTTTTCAAAGAGGAAGCTTATTTACCTATAGAATTCTCTAATGGTTGTATTTAATTAGCTTAATTGGGTGAAATGGAAAAACATATTCCAGCTGATAATAGAGGAAAGCCAGGCAGAGAGATCTTAGCAGCAGAACCTTACCCAGCATTTTCTTCTCAGGATGAACTCCAAAGCTAACCTTCTTTCCTTAACTTCTCTTTTTCAACAACAACAAAGTAAATGTTTTAATGTTTCATGGCAGTGGGAGTGCATTTAGGTGATCAGGGTTGCAGCAGTATTATTTGGGCTTATCTGGGCCAAACTTCAGGTGTAATACTTCGTGCAGGAACATTAGAGAAAATGCAAAAATCAGTCAAAGAGAGGCTCTCAAATCTTAACAAATTTAAATACAAATTGCAACAGTGTGCACCTTTCTTTAAAGGTTAGGAAAGCTGGGTCCTCACCCCTGCTTGGCCACTAACTGTGAACTGAAGAAGGTCCCATGACCCAAGTGGGTCTGCATTTTCTCCTGTACGAAATGATTGGTGCCTGCATTATATTCAGCACAGATTATAACAGAATCTTTATGTGGAAAACCAGGGCTTACAGAGTCTCTGCCTGAGAGTGGACAAAGAATATGAAAGAAAAACCTGTTACTTAAAAACAAAATGTTGCTGTGAAGGTGCTTCTGTCCAGACTAGTTTTGGGTTCTCTGTGGATTTCACATTTCAGTACCCTCTCTGTCCATTATTGCCACAATAATTCAGAGTTAAACATTTAAAACAGGAGTACTCTCAGATTGTAAAATAACTGAACATGACAGTGACACCTACCTTTTTTTGTTTACCTGTAATATCTAATGTAGTAAGTACGATGCCTATAAGATTAATCTTGAGAATTCCAAGTTTTCTATTCGTTCTACATATTGTTACAGCATTGAGTTGGTGAGGGATTTACAAAAAGATACATGTGATCTCAGGCCTTAGGAACCTCTTTTCTGCAGAAGGAGACAACTGCCGAGCAGGGCTGATTTGATAAGTTCACCAGGAGAGTAATACAAGGTACAGAACTGGGGGGTCCAGAGGCCCAGGGATCAATGCCAGATGTGCAGGCTTGTCTTGCAGCAGTTCAGGACCCGTCAGTGAGGTGCTCTGAGTTTTCTCCAGCTGCACCTTGTCATCCAGAAGCAGGAGCTGGTTCATGGTTTGGTGTCCTTGCTGCAGTAGGTAGGAGTGTGACTGGAGAGAGAGAGACCCGGGCGGAGGCTCTCTGCGGAGCGACGCTGCTGGGGCAGGACCCCTCAGGGAAGGAGTGGAGAAGTCTGTAGGAAAGGCAGCTAGACTGACTTGCTCGTTCTTTTAAAAGTGATCAGGCATCTTCATGTCTCAGTGGTCCTTGATTGTTGAAGCGAGTGGGGCACTGTAGGGGTGCCTTCTGAAGCAAAGGAAGTGTTCAGGGCAGTCATCCTTTCTGTCTCCATCACTACGTAGTCATTAATTGGGATTTAAGTGTGTCCTGGAGACTGTATATGTGCCTGTTCCTTCCCAATACAGTGTGTCGTGATGGAAACAGCACAGGATTGTGACTCAAAAGCAGTATCTCAAGAGTCCTGGCTGCCTGTCACCTCTATGAATTTAGGAAAGTTGCTTACCTTCGAAGGGCCTGAGTTTCTTGGTCTATGAAATACCAATGACAGAGATAATAACAGTAGCCTTGCCGGGTGCTCTGAGGACCTCATGGGGTGTGGGAAGGCTCTGAGCCCCATCCTATAGCGCTGTACCAGTCATTAAGATCCAGTTAAGCAACTAACCTCCTCATCTTTGTGTTTATTATTTCAGTGGTTCCCTGTCAGACAAGCGATTTCTATTTACCTCCAATGGTAAGGATCATGCTTTCCTTAAGAATTTGATATTTTAAAATCTTCAGGGGTAGTTTATTCTTCCATACCCCTCAGATGATATAGTTTAAAAGATTAATTTTTTCTTTTCCCCTCAGGTCATGTAGCACCAAGTATGCTGTGACTTAAAAAATACATCAGACAATAAACCCAGTTAACATTAGGAAAAAAAATATTTTTCTTTATAATCTAAAACTTTTGCCAGAAAAAATGAAAATTTGAAATGACAGTTAAGATAAATTCCTTTATGTTAGATTTTAACAGAAAAACCTTTTGAGCAGTGCAATCTGATTTGTGTGTATCTGGAATGAAGTTATTGAAAATGAATAGCATAAAGGCTTTTTAGCCCCTGTCATGGAATACGTTCTGGGGAAATGTTCTCCCTCACATAAAATAACATATTTCAAGGAGAACAATACAAACATGTCTTCTCTGCCCAGAAGGAGGACTGGCCTTTATCTGCAACCTCCACATTGTCTTGGACATGGTATAGTTAAGCTCTCAGGCGTGATGTTGGGTACAATTAACTGATCTTCAGAGCACCTGACGTACCTGCTCTTCAAGGGTAGAGAGCGTTGGAGTCCTCCCTCTGATCAAGTGAGAAGAACCTCAGCATTTTCAGCTTTTAGGACACCTTGTACTTCGTTGAAATCATGGTGAATTTAGATTAGAAAGGAAAATCTACAGTGGGGACAAAGAGATGTCACTTATAGGGGATATAAGGTCCATTAAGAAGAAAAGCAGCAATAGTATCAAGATACCACAGCACCAGCGAGTCAAATGCAAGTCTGAATCATTAAAAAACTAGTAATTAAACAGTTGATTCAATATCAGAATGGAAGTAAATCAACCGAATAATTCTAGGTGAAACGGGGTGCTTTTTTTTTTTTTTTTTTGGTTTTCATTTTGTGTCTGTATCTGAAATATTTCCCTGCCCTTTTTGTCTAGGTTGCAGCAGATCCTTGAGTTTGGAACCTGACCGGCAAATCAGAGCTTCTTCTTCTTGGGAGTGGATCAATGAGACTGGAGATCAGGTCCGTTGGTCTCCTGGCCAAGCCCGACTTCAGGACCAAGGTCCGTCATGGGCTTCGGGGGACAGGAGCAAGAACCACAAACGAGAGTGGCTGAGGATAGATTTGGGAGAGAAAAAGAAAATAACAGGTACTGAAACGAGTGCAGTTTCACAAAACAAGATGACTTGCAGTTGAAATTATGTTTTGAATTTGCACAGGTGCCCCCACCTCAGAGTACTCCATGTCTTTTTTTTTTAATCTTTATTGGAGTATAACTGCTTTACAGTGTTGTGTTAGTTTCTGCTGTACAACAAAGTGAATCAGCTATATGCATACATATATCCCCATATCCCCTCCCTCTTGCGTCTCCCTCCCACCCTCCCTATCCCACCCCTCTAGGTGGTCACAAACCACCGAGCTGATCTCCCTGTGCTATACAGCTGCTTCCCACTAGCTATCTATTTTACATTTGGTGGTGTATATATGTCCATGCTACTCTCTCACTTCGTCCCAGCTTCCCCTTCCCACCCTGTGTCAAGTCCTTTCTCTACATCTGCGTCTTTATTCCTGCCCTGCCACTAAGTTCATCAGTACCGTTTTCTTAGATTCCATACATATGTGTTAGCATACGGTATTTGTTTTTCTCCTTCTGACTTACTTCACTCTGTATGACAGACTCTAGGTCCATCCGCCTCACTACAAATAAGTCAGTTTTGTTCCTTTTTATCGCGAAGGTAATATTCCATTGTATATATGTACCACATCTTCTTTATTCATCTGTTGATGGACATTTAGGTTGCTTCCATATCCTGGCTATTGTAAATAGTGCTGCACTGAACATTGGGGTGCATATATCTTTTCGAATTATGGTTTTTCTCAGGGTATATGCCCAGTAGTGGGATTGCTGGGTACTATGCTAGTTCTATTTTTAGTTTTTTAAGGAGCCTCCATACTGTTCTCCATAGTGGCTGTATCAATTTACATTCCCACCAACAGGGCAGGAGGGTTCCCTTTTCTCCACACCCTCTCCAGCATTTATTGTTTGTCGATTTTTTGATGATGGCCATTCTGACTGGCGTGAGGTGATACCTCATTGTAGTTTTGATTTGCATTTCTCTAATGATTAGTGATGTTGAGCATCCTTTCACGTGTTTGTTGGCAGTCTGTATATCTTCTTTGGAGAAATGTCTGTTTAGGTCTTTTGCCCATTTTTGAATTGGGTTGTTTGTTTTTTTGATATTGAGCTGCATGAGCTGCTTGTATATTTTGGAGATTAATCCTTTGTCAGTTGCTATGTCTTTTTCAAAAGTAACAAACCTTCACATTGTCTCTGTGGGAAGAACCTGTATGCAGGGGGTAAGGATGGATGTGTGGGTGAGAGAGCTGATATCTCCATGCTGAAACCTTTTTATGGCATATTGTCAGTGTGAAAACACTCATCTGTCATCACGTTTCTAAATGCAGATAAGAAAAGCAGGCCTGTAAAATGATTTGCAATTTCAAATGAGAGGGAAAAAAAGAAAAGAAACCTGAAGTTATAATACATGTTGTATAACATATTTTTTAAACTAACCCATAAATAATATTTTCTTATAAGGAATTAGGACCACTGGATCCACACAGTCAAATTTCAACTTTTATGTAAAGAGTTTTGTAATGAACTTCAGAAACAACAACTCCAAGTGGGAGACCTATAAAGGAATTGTGAATAATGAAGAAAAGGTAAGAGACACTCCGGAGGAGGGAACTGAGTAGGAGAGTGGGCCTCCAGATATTTTCATCAGTCCATCAGTGTGTTTCCAAAAACAGATGCACAGCATCAGATTACGCAGCCTTTGAGTGCAAAGCCTTGGATCTTCAATATCAAGCATGTCTATAAAAAAAGCAACAGACATAGAATCCTCACTTTGATTTCATATAACCAGGTGTGAGTAGATTGATAAAGACCTAGAAACGAATAGAATCTTCAGGTAAAGGTTACCTGTTCCTACAGGTGTTTCAGGGCAACTCTAATTTTCGGGACCCTGTGCGGAACAATTTCATCCCTCCCATCGTGGCCAGATATGTCCGCGTTATCCCCCAGACGTGGCACCAGAGGATAGCCTTGAAAGTGGAGCTCCTTGGCTGCCAGATTGCACCAAGTAAGACTCAGGGTGAGTCAGTGAGTTACTGGATTCTGGTCACCTCCTTTCACAAATTGTTGTTATTAATGTGGTTTCTCTAACATCTCTTCTCGCTCAGGTAATGACTCATTGGTGTGGAGCAAAGCAAGTCTAAATACTGTTGGTTCAGCTAACAGAGAAGATGAGACAATCTTAAAACCCGTCCCCTCTGAAGAAATGCCCAAAGGTAGGGCAGTTATCGTTTTGCGGTTTCTTAAGGAATATAACTTGTACTCCAGCCAATAATACGGTAGCTTCAACAACGTTCTTTGTTTCTGTGTCATATAAGTGTCTGGGGGCAGATGGTCCAGAGATATCTACACATGTGTAAAATAATATATGTCCACACTTTTCATTACACTATTGTAAGTAGAAAAGGACTGGAAACAAACACATGTGCCCTTCAAACACTATGTAAATCCTTTATAGAAAAATAAAACAATAGCACATCCATACCATGGAATACTCTACAGCCATAAAAAAGGAATGTGTTAGTAATATAGAAAGTTCTCTGAGACACACTGACAACTTAAAAAAATAAGCATGGTACAGAACAGTTTACATAGCACTCGACCATGTGTGTAAAAGGTGGGGTGATACAGCATATATATATATATATATATATATATTCATCCCAGTATACCTGGAAAAATGTCAAGAAACATAATTTCACATAGAGGAAGAACAGAGGTGGAAGGGAGACATTCCATTCCATACCTTTCTATACTTTTTTTTCCTTTGCGGTACGCGGGCCTCTCACTGTTGTGGCCTCTCCCGTTGCAGAGCACAGGCTCCAGACGTGCAGGCTCAGCAGCCATGGCTCATGGGCCCAGCCGCTCCGCGGCATGTGGGATCTTCCCGGGCTGGGGCACAAACCCGTGTCCCCTGCATCGGCAGGCGGACTCTCAACCACTGCGCCACCAGGGAAGCCCTGAATCCTCTTTTTGCTTTCCAGTATCAGTAAATGCCTAGCATGTATTCTTGTCCCCCACATGTTAAACCACTGAGGACCTTTCAAATCAGTATTCAGTTTTAGATCATGAAATTTGGTTGCTGTTCATTTCTGCTGTAATATGATGTCTTTTCCCCTTCTTAGGGTTAAACGTCATAACTATTGTTACTCCACTGGTGCTCCTCGTCCTGCTGGTTGCTGGAGTGGGAATCTTTGTAGTCCTTAGAAAGTATGTGACTTCACATTTAAAAAATTTTTTTCTCTAATTATGTAAACAGTCACAAAAGTTTACTCTTCGTATGTTCATGTGTAGAAAGCAGCATTACTTCTCCCAAGATAAATGTGAACTTCTATTTTAAAAACAAGTTGGATAGAGGTAGAAAATATCATGTATTATTTTATGAACAGTACTTATCATTTAGAAATCTTTTCAGTGGGATTTTTTGTCTTGATAGGAGGAAGAAGAAAGGAAATCCTTATGGATCAGCTAAGGCTCAGAAAACAGGTTGGTTGAAAAAACTATCTACAGTTTTATTCTGTCCTTGAGGAAGGGACAGAATCTTCTGATTAAAAGCATGATTAGGTGCTTTTAATTAGCAGATCCTGATTAAAACCCACACTTATATGGTTTAAGAAATAAGATCTAATAGCTTTAAGTTAACAAATCTACCCGGAAGGAATATATTGTATCCTGTCTCTTAATTCAGAATCTTCATAGCCAGTTTATTTTTACTTTTGTTCAACATCATCCCATCATTTATCAAAATTAATTATTTTTTTTTGGCAACTGGAATTTACATCACCACGCTGCCTGTCACCAAGGAGAAGTTATAAAATCCCCATCTGTGAACTGGACATTGCCCGGCACTCCTAGCATCTTCAGGCCTCCACTGTATTTTTCATTCTAGGGAAGGACTAGGCAGGGCGGGTTTCAGAAAATCCTTAGGATGCCCAAGCAATGAGTCAGCTGCAGTCGAGAGAGAGGGCAGAAGGGCAGGACCCCTGAGAATCTCAAGGACCACCTGGGACTCCACCTCCCTAGGCTCTAAACAGCCAGCTGCATTGACCCCTCACGGTCACAAACACCATGTCAGTGCAGATTAGGGAAAACCATGCCCAGGTGGTCTAACCTAGGGATAATCTGGGACCTGATGGGTACATAAATACATTTTACCCGCAGAGTAGAAAGCATGGTTGGGATGGTGTGTGCTGTTGTTGTTGTGACCTCATCATGCTGTGTCCACCACACACCTGGAGAGCTGTGGTTGTGCATCTGTCACAGTCAGCTGGCAAAAGGCAGCCTGACCTCTGACTTAACCTGGAACCTATGGTGGAGTAAATGTGTTACACTTCTGAGAGATTAGTTTGTTTCATGTTATCTTTATTCCAGACTGTTGGAAGCAGATCAAATATCCCTTTGCCAGGCATCAGTCAGCTGAGTTTACCATCAGCTACGATAATGAAAAGGAGATGACACAAAAGTTGGATCTCGTCACAAGTGATATGGCAGGTAGGTACCAAGTCTCCGTGACCAGGCTGTTAGCCAGGAGGTGCTGCTTATGGGAGAGGGGAGACCAGGAAGAGAAATAAGACCGAAATCTTTTGTTTAGATGGGGTCTAGTAAATCAGTAACGTGTGACGTTTCCTCTCTGTGCTCTGCACAGAGTTACAAAGTGACACTGAAATATTTCCCCAAAAGCCCCATCCAGCCAAGGCTCTTACACCTGCAGGGCCTCTAATGACACCCAGAGCAATGGTCCTGAAGTACCAGTGAAACCTGGAAGCCCTTAGCTAATCTGTTTTTGTTACTAAGGTTTTGATTAAGACACTAGGAAAAAGGGACTAGAAAGATGAATTGAGCATAGCTCCTGCCCTTGACGAATTGGAGGGAGGAGATGAAGGAATCTGTTAGAATGGCCTCAAGGTCCCTGACAAGCCATTGCTGAGAGTCAAGCTTCTCAAACGATTTGTGAGGAAGGATACAGTTTTTGCCTTTTATTTCTTTAATCCATCAAGGACTAAAATTTTTGTAAAATACAGTATAAATTAGTAAATGAAATGTTTAAAAAGACATAAAATACAAAGCTCTAATTTTCTAATTAGATTCAAGGGGCGTAAAATCACTCTCAAATTGCTGCAAGATCTGAACACTTTCTATCCATTTGTGCACTGGTCTCTTTACAGATCTGTCACAAACAGTTCTCAGACAGGTAGGCATCCACAGACCACTGTGAGTAGCACTGCTCTAGCTTTTTGCTACTCAGAGTGTGTTCTAAGGACCAGCAGCAGCATCTGGGAGCTTGCTAGAAATGTGGGCTTTCAGGCCATGCCCCAGGGCTACTGTTATATATGAAAGTCAGAAAGGTACCAATGGAAAGGCTGCTTGACCTGCTTCAGGGGCAAAGGGAGTAATTCTCCAATCAGAATCTGTCTTCTTGTTCCTTTCCTCGGACAGTTCAAGCTCTGCCTTGGGGATGAGGCGAGGAGAGTGGAGAGCCCCTCTCCTTTCATTCTCCTTCAGCTTCTGGTCCAGCCTCTTCTTCTTCCTCGCTGCGTGGTCCTTCTGGGCACCTGAAACATGCAAGGCCCCACTCTTGCCTCCACTCATCTGCAGTCTCACCCACTACACTCCAGAGCTCCCGGCAGAGCCATTCCTTTCCTTTTAATCTGCTCTGCAGCTCACATCCAGACTTCCCTCCCGGTCCCCAGTAAGTCAGTAATTCTTGCCTGCTGGACATCATATCCTGCAAGTGTCACCAGGTCCTCAGGGGATCCAAAATTGAACCCATCGTTCCTAACCCTTAACCTATGTGCTCTGTGCATTCCTTTTCTAAGTGGCTTCTGAATGGGCATCCCAGTTTTCAGGGCTTAATATCTGGGAGGTGTCCTCTTTGGTCATACCCTCCCTACATCACTGGTGACAAATTCCTCTGATACCTGTCCCGAAAGTGTGGCCTTTCCAGAGCTGCTGCCAGTCCCCTAATTTATGACTTATATGTCTCATTTCTCTGCTTTTTACTTTTTGTTTTTTTTATCTTTCCCTCTTCAGTCTCCCTCCACGGTTACCTCTTCTGCCAGTCTCTAAATTTAGAATCTTTGTAGGTTTCTACAGCGTTAAACCAAACTTCCTAGCAAGGCACTCAGTGCCCTCCATGATCTAGCACATGGATAACAGCTCACACTTGGGACATGTGTTCAAATTCTTGCCCCACTGGCTGCTACCTGTGTAATCTTAGAAAAATTAATCTCTCTCTGCTTCAGTTTTCCATTTGTAAAAGGGAATAATGGTCCCTACCTCATAGTACTTTTTTTCCAGAGGATTTAACTAATTGATATCTTAATGTCATAGAATAGTGCCTGGCACCAAGTAAGGACTCAGTAAAGCTTTGAGCTTTATCCTTATCATTAGCCCAAAACCTATTACTTTGGTCTTCATAGCCTATTAAATTCCTCCATGTCCCTCATGCTCTGGCCACATCACACTCTGTTCATGTTTGTTTAACAGGTTGTTCAATCACTTTTCCCTTTCCTGACAGTGTTACCTCCACCTCCAAAACGTGGCCTTTCAGGAGTCAGCCTAAGAGCTCCCCGTGAGGTTGTTCCCTCCTACCCCTAGGTGTGGTTAGAGGTTAGCTCCGCCTCGCTAGGCTCCTCGGAGCCTTGAGGCTTCCTAAAGCACCTGTGTAGTTATGTAAACCCCTAAGTGTGGCGTCTGTGCCTTTTACATCTTAATCTTTCTCTTCCTGCCCGGTACACGTCAGGCCCTCAGCAGATCACCCCCTCTAGATAGCCGGTTTGTGGGTGTATGGGGGGGGGAGTGCACAAACGTCTGCCCTTTGGGTTTCAGATTACCAGCAGCCTCTCATGATTGGCACCGGAACGGTCACCAGGAAGGGCTCTACCTTCCGGCCGATGGACACCGAGGCCGATGAGGCGGGGCCGGACGCCGAGGCTAGTGGCCACTACGACTGCCCCCTCCCGGCCGGCCGCCACGAGTACGCCCTGCCCTTGACCAACCCCGAGCCCGAGTACGCCACGCCCATCGTGGAGCGGCACCTGGCCCGGGCTCACACCTTCTCCGCGCGGAGCGGCTACCGCGTGCCGGGGCCCGGGCCGGCGCACAAGCACTCCCTCTCTTCCGGCGCCTTCTCCCCGGCCGCCGGCTACCAGCTGCCGCCGAGCCCCGCGCCCGCAGACCCGGGCTACGACAAGCCCAAGGGCGGCGGCGGCGGCGGCGGCGGCTCAGCCGCGGGGCGCGCCGATCCCGCCTATCAAAAGCCGCAGGTCAACCCCGCGACCAACGCTGCCTACTTGGCCCCCAGAGACTGCCTCAGACCCCTCAACCAGACGGCCATGACCGCTCTGCTGTGAACACACTGTGAATGAAAGCTGCTGTGGTACTGAGCTCCGGGCTGTGCGCGCGCGAGAGAGACTGAGTGAGTGCGCGCGCGTATATGGTTTAACAGGATCCTGCGGTGGAGTCGTAGAGGCACCCCCCCCCCCCACTGTTTACAGAATTGTGCAGCTGGTTTTGTCCTAACCCTTAGGGCGAGCGTCTGTTGGGTTTTATGGGGCTAGAAAAATGAAAGTTTTCAGATGGCATTTTTCATTTCTCTAACTGTGATACCGAGCTGCTTCGGTGTAAAATGTGCAATCTGTACAGAATTGTATTTAACAAGAATTAAAGTAACTTAAGTTTGCTTGCGCAGATTTTGGTTCTACATGGAGGTTATGTAGGAGAATGCAGCTGTTGCAAAAACGTATATAAGAGTATGTTCACTTTTTAAAGATATTTTATCTGATAGTGTGTTAGCAGCAGGTCTGTTTAAACTTAATCTTGTTGTTATTATGGCTCATTTCCTTTCCTTTGATATCGAGAACTAAAAGCATTGTTAACAGTCTTCTCCTGGAAGGAATGAAATTACTTGAAGCAAGAAAAGCACACCAGGGTGGTTGTTTGTTTGCAATTATGACTGTAGATTAAAAAGAACAAACAAACAAAATACACCACCTCAGCAGCTGCCAGTTCCTTAGACTCCACTTCAGGTGGGGATGCTCAGCGCCTGTGAAGGTGTGCAAGGTGCAGGGGGTCTCTGGGGCCTGCAGAGGCCTCGCTGCCCGCAGCCTGTGCGAGCAGGCTCCTGAGCAGCTGGCCTTCACACTGCTCGCTCACCTCAGGCCTGGCAGATACTTGCTTTCACATGCAAGTCTGCCTTTTCAAACTGTCTGCAAAGCCAAATGCTGAGACTTAACGGCAACCAAAACTGCTCTCTCAACAAACTGAATGAAGGTGGCACAGCAATTACGCTGTAAATTACTGTGTCAGATGCTTTTGTACCTCAGATTAAAAATATTGCTGAGGTCAGACACCCACACTTTTCATGACTTTCTTCAGAAATAGCACATCGTACTCTGAAACACAGAGAAGTTACTTGACGTGTTCTTACAAAAGTGACTGAGGCCAAATCTACATAGAGCTTTTCTACTGAGATGGTTGGAAACTGAACTAATTTTGTAAGAAAAAATTTCCCCTCGAGTATGTGTCTGTAATTCCAGATTAGCCCAGACTTCAGCTGTACCTCATGTTCAGTGGTTTTTACCTGAGTTTGCTTTGTGAGTTCATGGTGGGGGGATTTAACCTCTTTTGCCAAAGAGGAAAGTGTATGTTTGTTTGTTTTAATAGAAAATGTGGACCAAAAAGATCCTTTCCCTAAAAATGTATTATAATCCTATTTGCATGACTGACTTTCTGTGAAACATAGATTTTAGAATACTGAGGTGCTGGAAGGTCACAGCAGACTATCTGTGGTTATTGTGGAGGTTAAACCATTTACCTTGTGAGTTTACATGGTTTTCTACGATTACTAATTGCAATAAACTATGCCAAACCAACGTACATACCCCAGTCTCTCACTGGTGTCCTGCTTGCTGGGCTACTGAAGGCACTTGAGGCTTGCTCCATAGAAGTGCAAGTGGTGCAGTGGAAGGAGCATATCTGGCTTCCTCTGGTTGGTCCTAAGTTGGAACTGGGGACAAAAATTATGGAAGCTGTCAGTTATTAATAAAATCTTAGCGATTTGGGGTCGATTGTTTCATGCTTCCTGGATTGTTACAAAAAGTAACAATCCAGTCTACAACTTGTAGACTTCCTACAAGTCTGACTTACAGCAGGCTGCCGGGTTCTGGGCTGGTGACGATGGATGATGAGTTGGTTTCCCGTGCTTACTGCTGTGCACTGCCAGCCACAGTTCCGTTTTTCCTTATGGTATGGCCATGATCCATTTGTATATTCAGTTGGTCACTACATAACCCTAAGCCTCAGTTTCCTCATGTGTAACAAGGATGTGAATGTGCCTTCCTCCAAGGCTTAATTAATTGTGACAACATTTGGGCTGTATATATTTTTAACATTAAAATATTAGTCCATAAAAACAGACTTCTTTATAGTGGGGCTGTGTCCATCTATCACATTTCTTCCCTGTATACATGATCTAATCATGACAGAAAGTGGGAGAACAGGACTTTGTTTTGGAACACCGCTTCCTCAGAATGGCCTACTGTGTAGCCTAGCATGGGCAGTGGAAAAGTCTGTCTGATACACGCAACACAGCCAAGCTAAACTAGAGGATAAGAGCAGGAAAATACTGTTTTTCTTTTCCACTGTTCTGCAACGTTAGCACATAAGATAAGGCAATTGTCTGTTTTTCTGTTATCAAATCCTATTGGGAGGCAAAGATTGCATTCTGTCACTTTTTACAATTGTGGTGGAAACACATCTGCTCTGACAGACAAGACTATGCAGTCCACAGAGGCTGCTGAAACTGTGCTCTGGGTTCTACTACTGTGATTTACACTTGCACCAATATTTATAATCAGCCTAGAAAACCTCTGGAAAGGATGCTAGAGATTTTTCTGTGTTTATCTTACACTGCTTTAGATTCTTAGCAGAAACTAAAATCAAATTTATATTATATGCACAACTATAGACACCATGAATAGCCTTTCATAAAAACATCACCACAAGGCCTTTCATAAATACATACATCAGTTCAGCAATCCAAGTATAGCCACCAGCTTGGCCTCACTATTCTCAAAATGCTTCTCCTGCATTCATTCATGCACCAAATATTTATTAAGGTTCTGAGAGCAGTGCTCATCCTGTACTTACTTGAGTTAAGAGAGAGCACATGCCTAGGCTCTTGCCAGGAACGGGGAGGAGCTGAGTCCCACTAATGAGAAGCTAGGGTTGAATACAGTCCAGCTAGCAGTCCCTCCCCAAAACACAGCCCATCCAGTCACCCAGTGCCCCTCTCAAAGCCACACTGCTGTGTTCATGGCCCGCTACACATCTCTCATCTCCCACTATGGGTCTCTTGCCCAGCCTCTCCCTATTTTGGGAATAAATTCCCTTAGAGGCTTTAAAGATTTCTCACTCTGCTTTTTGGTATTCTGCAATTTTACCACTTTGTGTGGGGCTATAAATTCATTTGTATTCACTTGGGACTTGTGCTTCTAGAATCTTAGGATTCATCTTTATCAACTGTGAAAAGTCTCAGCCCCCTTTTTCCAATACTACTTGCCTCTTTGCTGTTCTCTTTATTCAGTCCTGGAATTCCTGTTGGATGCTCATTGGACCTTCTCATTCTATCCCCCAGGTCTCTTCATCCCTCTTACTTTCCATCTCATTATCGTTCTGTGCTGCGTTCTAGGTAAATTCCTGAAAGACAACATGGCACAGTTGTTGAGTGCATGGTGGACAAGGCACCAGAACTTCTCTGCACCTGTTTCCTTGCTTGTTACCTGGGGGAAAAAAATACTCTCCCCCTACCTATGGCTGTTATAAAGATTAAATGAAGCTTTCAGAGCACCGTCTGGCCCACATGAAGCACTGTATAAGATTACATATTACACTCCAGTTTACTAATTCTCAGTTCTGCTATCTAATCGGCTGTTTAATCATTGAGGTTTTAATGTCAATTATAAAAAAATTTCTGGACGGTCTGCTGATTCTTTTTCAAGTCTTCCCTTTTCTACACTGTCTTGGTATTTTCTTTGGCTTTGATTCCTTCTTTTAATCATTTGAAACCTACTAATTTTACATTCTCTTTGATTTTTCTGTTATCTTCATCTCATTTAGAGTAAAAGCCAAAGTCTGTGCAGTGATAAGGCTCTGTCAATACTGTCCAGTAAAACTTTTGCAAGAATGGAAATACTCCCTGAGCTGCTCAGTAGGGTAGCCACCAGCCACCTGTGTCTATGGAGCACTTGAAATGTGGCTGGAGTGACTGAGGAATACATTTTTAATTGCTGAATTTTCATTTATTTAAATGTAGATGGCCACGTGTGGCTACTGTGTTGTACAGGACAAATCTGTGATCTGCACCCGCCATCATGCTGTCACCTCTCTGACCTCATCTCCCACTTCTCCCACCTTGTTTACCCCATGCCAGCCACGTGGGCCCTCTGGCTGTCACCTACACGTGCACTTGCTGTTCTCTTCCTGGGAAGCTCTTCCCCTGGATGGCTGCACGGCTTGTCCTTTTACCTCTGTCAAGTCTGTACTCCACTGAAACCTCCACAACCTCTTCCTTCCTCTCCCTGGCAGAAAACTGCACATTTCTCCTCTAACATATTTTCTATCTCCTTTCCTACTTTACTTTTCTCCTTAATGTGTGTCACTAATCCGGCACAGTTTTGTTTTCTTATTATCTGACTCTGCCACTAGACCACATCCCATGAGGGGAATGACTTTTACCTGTTTTGTTCCCTGCATACTCCCAGCACTTAGGACAGTGTTCAACAAGTATTTGCTCAGTGAATGAACAAGCAGAAGTTCTTGAGGCTCTGTCCTGTTTGTTGTTTCTACCGACTCTTGTTTGTGATGGTTTGTGTCTTTGTGTGGTCTCAGACTTTTGATTGTGAGCCATCCCTCCAGCAGGGCTTTTTCCTCCTTGTGAAAACTTCATGACAATGTCCTTTCTGAGGGGTTTCGAATTTCTATCTGTCAGGTACACCAGGTAGGTCTGCCAGATAAAATACAGGATACCCAGTTAAGTTTGAATTTCAGATAAAAAACAAATAATTCTTTAGTTCAAGTATGTCCTGTGCAATGGGACAGATTTATACTAAAAAAGTATTCATGTCCTTTAACTTTTATTTGCTAAATCTGGCAACCCTAATACCAGGAGTATCACCCACCCTGCACCGGTTTGTATTTTAACTTTTGGATTGGCGGTTCCTAGACTATACTGAAAGTTTAGACCCAAGCCTGTGTGCAGCACAGCCCCCTGGTTTTAATTCCTCAGGGGAGACTGCCCTTGTCACCCAGGGTCATTCATTCATCCTTTGTTGTCTTATTGGGCAGATTTTTTTAGGTTCACTCTTTCACTGTTCCTGCCATGCCTAACCCCAAATCTTGTTTCCTATCCCCTCCTGGAGGTTAAATACCCAGCATCTAAGGAAATGAAACCCTCCCCAACCCCAGGATGCCCAGAGCCTCAGCTCTAGTCAGTGCTTGTCACTCTACTTGTCAGTTTCTTCTTTGATTCTGATACCTGGGTATTTCCCTTTATTTCTTAAGATTAGCTGGGCCTTTTAAAGAATTCTGATTTTATTTTACTCAGGAATTCATAGACAGTTTTTCTTATCTAGTCTGCCATCTTGGAATAATACCTCCCCAACAGACAGAAGATATCATATTTTTTGCAAATATCACAGGCTTTAGAACCATATAGAACTCAGGTTTAACCTGGGATTTAATCTTTTTAAATACATGATTTCAGGCACATTATACTGGTGTTAAATTAAACAAGGAGGACATGAGACTGATGTGGCTCTAATGCCATGGCAGCCTAGGTAAGCAAACCAAAATCTAAGCCTGTAAATAACTCAAGGTTATGAAATGGAAAGCTAAGGACAACCAATCACAAATAGCGAACTAGTCTTTACGCTGTAGACAATCAAATAATTTCCTTTCTTTGCTTCCATACTTTCTCTAATAAGTCTTTCTTCTGGCTCCTTTGGTGGAGTGCTCCTAACTACTTCCAGCTTGTCTTTACCCAATTAGAATCCATAAATGCTCAAACAAACTCTTAAAAATTTTAATACGCCTCGGTGTATCTTTTTTTTTTTTTTTTTAAGAAGATGTTGCGAGTAGGAGTTTTAGTAATTTATTTATTTATTTTTGCTGTGTTGTGTCTTCGTTTCTGTGCGAGAGCTTTCTCTAGTTGTGGCAAGCAGGGGCCACTCCCTATCGTGGTGCGTGGGCCTCTCACCATCGCGACCTCTCGTTGCAGAGCACAGGCTCCGGACGCGCAGGCTCAGGAGCTGTGGCTCACGGGCTCAGTTCCTCCGCGGCATGTGGGATCCTTCCAGACCAGGGCTCGAACCCGTGTCCCCTGCATTAACAGGCAGACTCTCAACCACTGCACCACCAGGGAAGCCCAACCTCAGTGTATCTTTTAACACTGGTGATTTCTAAACCCACTTCTTAATCCCTAAAGTGGAAAGGATTATAAAAGGGCTGTTGGGGCTTCCCTGGTGGCGCAGTGGTTGAGAGTCCGCCTGCAGATGCAGGGGACACGGGTTCGTGCCCCGGTCCCGGAGGATCCCACATGCCGCGGAGCGGCTGGCCCCGTGAGCCATGGCCGCTGAGCCTGCGCGTCCGGAGCCTGTGCTCTGCAACGGGAGAGGCCGCAGCAGTGAGAGACCGCGCACCGCCAAAAAAAAAAAGGTGGGGGGGAGGCTGTTGTGAAGACTAATTATATCAGTGTTTTGCATAAACAGGTGATCAATAAATACTGCCTCCTTTTCTTTCTGCCCAATCTGAAGTCTAAATTGTCTTCCAACACCATTTCTTTTAGTCCTTTTCAAGTGGAGGCTGCCTTTTCTCTTCAACTATCCCACAATGCACACCTTCCTCCTGATTCCCACTTCCCCATCCACTCTCTTTCAGCCCCATGCAAAACTCTCTGCCTTTATGATACTCGTGCCGGCTAGCTCTACCACCTTTTCTTCTCCGTGTGTCCCCTAATATCTTCCAAGCCATTTTCCCCATTGACTGAGGACTGTCACCTAGCTCAATTCTCCGTTTTTCCTCTGTTAATCATGTTGAACAGTTCAGTGTCCAACATGGTCACTTGTATGATTTTTTGACATTTACTCTAGAAACCTGCAGTTCACTTAAACCACCTCCACACACGTCCACACTTGTTATCAGCAAGAACTCCAGCTCTGAAATCTTAATAATTCTGTCTCTGCTCAAAACCTCCAATTCTTCTGATTCCTCACCTTTTATACTACTTATTCATTGATCTCATTAAGAGATTTAATTTAATTTCTTTAATGCCTAGATCCAGTCATTTTCCTCTGGTTGCTAAGCTTTTTCAGTTGCCTCTTCTTCCCCATCCATCACTTGAACTGTCTTGTCTGGGCATTTTCACTCTATAGTCTCTCCTGGACTGCCAAACCTGAGGCCCCGACAACGTAAGTGCCCTTCAGGAAACCATCTTCACATCTCCATCACCGCAGCAGAAAAACACTGTGTAACTATTCACACAGGGGCTCTTACCAACTCCCAGTTTCCAATTTACCTGGGGCTCATTACTCCTCAACCCTTTCACTTATCTTGGATCCACTTCTTTTTCCATCTCTCAGCAGCTATTCCAAAGCAATGCCACTCCGCACAGTTTCCCTTTACTCTGAGATCTTGCCACCTCCTTCACCTAGGAAAGTCATTAAAATCAGATCCTACAACTACCTGTCCATCCCTCTTCCCACAAAAAGCTGTATCTACTCCAATCCTTCCCTCCTGTGTCGATGGAAAAGGTGTTTGAAACCTTCACCCACTGCCTCTCCCTCACCTCTGATTTCCCTCCAATTATTTCCATTTCCCTTATTTTCAACTTCTCCCTCTGAACTGGTATCTTCCTCTTGACCTATAAACTTGTTCAAATCTCACATATGTAAAGAACTCTCCCTTAATATCCCAAGCCCTTCTAATTACCTGTCCTCTTTCTTCCAAGAGCGATCTAAGCCTAGAATTTTCATATGCTTTATCTCCCATTCTTTTTTCTAATGGAATTTTTATTTTCTATAATAACCCTTTCCATTTGTTCAAGCCTTCTTTTGCATCCTTTCAGGGCATTTTAAATGGTCTTCATATTACTAGTACACATTTTTGGTTTAATTTATGCTTAGGTGTTTTTTGTTGTCATTGTAAATGATCCCACGCGCCTCCTTTTATATATCAAGAACCACTATGGCCCTAGTGGAAAAAAGCATGAATTCTGGGACTAGCCTGCCTGGGTTCAAATTCTGCTCTAGTTGTGTGACCAAGAAAATGTTATTTTACCTCCATCTGACTCCATTTCCTTATTTCTAAATGAAGATCATAATAGTATATACCTCATGGGGTTATGGTGAACACTGCAAGAGTTAATACATGTAAAACCTTTAGAACAGTGCCTGACCCACGATAAGCACTATGTTGGTATTAGCAGTTACAGACATATATATTTGAATATATAATTAATTTTTTGTCCTGATTGATTTGTTTACACACTGCTCCTTTACTAAATTCCTTATTTCTAGTAGTTTTTAGTTGATTTAGTTTTTTGGGAATGTGATCATGATGTCTGCAAATAGTGCTGATGCAACCTCCTTTAAAATACTTATATGTACATTTAATTCCTCCAGTGCCATATTAAATGCTTCTAGTATCTCCCTACTCAACATGATGCTGGCTTTGGGGCATACATTATGTTGGGGTATATGTTATTAGATTATGTCCCTTTTTTCCCCTCACCAAGAATGGGTATTGAATTTGACCAATGCCTTTTCAGCATCTATGGAATTAGAAGCAAATGATTTTCTTCCCTAGGATCCCTCTCTAGACCCAGCCAAATGATTAATTATACCAATAGATGCCCTAACATTAAACATTTGGTTATGGCATATGAGTCTATTAAACTGCTGCTGAATTCACAGTGATAACATTTTATTTAGAATTTTTGCATTAATATTCTTTTTCAAGATACCCTTTCAATTTTTTCTTTGTGCCAATCCTTATCAGGTTTTTTTAGCTTGACAAAAACAATTTAGAAGTTTTCTTCTCTTCCTAGGTTCTTCGCTTGCTAGGCATTAGAATTATCTGCCCTTTAAAGGTTTAGTAGTATTGCCCTGTGAAACTATATATTGGAGTAATTTGTCAGGGTTGGCAGCAATCTGACCATTTTTTTCCTAGAGAAATCTGTTTAGATTTTAAAACTTCAGTTTGGGTAAATTGTATTCTCTTAGAAAAGTTTTCAAATTTATTCATATGGAATTAAACAAAACAGTCTTTCGTTATCCTTTTAGTTCCCTCTGCTTTTATGGCTATTTCTCCCTTATTTCCTATTTTGTGCATTTGCCTTTAGTACTCTCCTTTTTATGACTGGTATAGCCAACAGTTTGTCTTTTTTCCCTGAAAAATCAGTTTTTAATTTTTTTTTTAGTTCTACTATTTTCCCACTTTCAGAAGCTGATAATCCACTTGTTACAGCCATAGGCAGAAGTAAAAATGCCCTTAACAATGGTGAGGATGACAATAGGAAGGCACCTAGTGACAATGACACTTCCCTGAATGTCACAAACATTGCTTACTAAAGAACTGGGAACCGTAGGCAGGCGCGCGCACACACACATACATACACACACACACAGAACATTCGTGTGGGGGAGGAAGGGGAATGCTATAGTCTCAAGGATGGAGGACTCTACTTGTAACCTCAGAAGTTCTTGCATTCTAACAGTCACTCAACTACAAAGAAACTATTTCTACTGAAATCCAGGGCAGGTCAACCATCATTTTTAAAAATCAAAACAGCTGGACTTCCCTGGTGGCACAGTGGTTAAGAATCCACCTGCCAATACAGCGGACACAGGTTCGAGCCCTGGTCCAGGAAGATCCCACATGCTGCGGAGCAACTAAGCCCATGTGCCACAACTACTGAGCCTGCACTCTAGAGCCAAAAGCCACAACTACTGAGCCCACATGCCACAACTACTGAAGCCTGCGTGCCTAGAGCCCATGCTCCACAACAAGAGAAGCCACTGCAATGAAAAGCCTGCGCACCACAACAAAGAGTAGCCCCTGCTGGCCACAACTAGAGAAAGCCCACGTGCAGCAATGAAGACCCAACGCAGCCAAAACATAAATAAATTCATTAATAAAAAAAAATCAAAACAGAATCAATCCTAGGCTTCATCAAACCTTGCACTATTTAAGAGAACTAAAAATAATTATTGGGAGAGCAAGACTGAAAAACCAACAATTTCATCTGTATTTCCCTTTTCCCTCTTTGAATATGGCCTATTAAAGATAAACCAAGAGATGGATTTGAGTTCTGCCTCTGACACTTACTAGGTGTGTGACCCTGGAAAGTAATATCTTTCCTAGTTCTCAGTTTGTTCATCCTCATAATAAACGTTATTTTTTTTTATAATCTTTATAAAGCCTTCCAGCTCTTAACAATAGGTGGCAGTAAAATATCACATTTGGAATCTTCTGCCCCCTGCTGGCATTTTAGCAAATTGCAAATTTTACCTTTCCAAAGCATTTACGTTCTGTTTTACGTTCTGTGTATCTAATTTTCCTTCTTATAGTCCATTCATCTATCATCCCTAGCCTATCAAAGGCTAAGGCTTTCTTTTATAACCAAATACCCTCTTTAACTTGAACTTTAAAACAATCTTGTTACTTTTGCTGTTTAAATCTTCCTTCTCTCCTAGTTTCTTTGAAAGTTTTTTTGCAATCTCCACTATTGTGAGGGACTTTTATAATTTTCTTATGGTTCTATTTTTACTTTATAAATTTTGAGGCTAGTTAAAATTGGCATATACAAGATTAGCATTATTTTCACATTGGAATGTGAAGTAGCAGGATACAAAATTAATATACAGAAATCTGTTGTATTTCTTTACACTAACAATGAAACATCAGAAAGAGGAAGTAAAAAAAAAAAAATCCCATTTAAAATCACATCAAAAAACCCAAAAAACCCAAAACCTAGGAATAAATTTAACCAAGCAGGTGAAAGACCTATAAGCAGAAAACTATAAAACATTGATAAAGGAAACTGAAGATGATTCAAAGAAATGGGAAGATATCTCATGCCCCTGGATTGGAATAATTAATATTGCTAAAATGGCTATACTACCCAAAGCAATCTACAGATTTACTTATTTTTTTATACAGTAGGTTCTTATTAGTCATCAATTTTATACACATCAGCGTATACATGTCAATCCCAATCGCCCAATTCATCACACCACCATCCCCACCCACCCACCGCTTTCCCCACTTGATGTCCATATGTTTGTTCTCTACATCTGTGTCTTTATTTCTGCCCTGCAAACCAGTTCATCTGTACCATTTTTCTAGATTCCACATATGTGCGTTAACATACGATATTTCCTTATTTCTTTCTGACTTACTTCACTCTGTATGACAGGCTCTATCTAGGTCCATCCATGTCTCTACAAATGACCCAATATCATTTCTTTTTATGGCTGAGTAATATTCCATTGTATATATGTACCACATCTTCTCTATCCATTTGTCTGTCGATGGGCATTTAAGATGCTTCCAGGACCTGGCTACAGTGCTGCAATGAACAATGGGGTGCAGGTGTCTTTGAATTATGGTTTTCTCTGTGTATATGCCCAGTAGTGGGATTGCTGGATCATATGGTAATTCTATTTTTAGTTTCTTAAGGAACCTCCATACTCTTTTCCATAGTGGCTGTATCAATTTACATTCCCACCAACAGTGCAAGAGGGTTCCCTTTTCTCCACACCCTCTGCAGCATTTGTTGTTTGTAGATTTTCTGATGATGACTATTCTAACCGGTGTGAAGTGATACCTCATTGTAGTTTTGATCTGCATTTCTCTAATAATTAGTGATGTTGAGCAGCTTTTCATGTGCACCTTGGCCATTTGTATGTCTTCTATGGGGAAATGTCTATTTAGGTCTTCTGCCCATTTTTTGACTGGGTTGTTTGTTTTTTCAATATTGAGCTGCATGAGCTGTTTTAATATTTTGGAGATTACTCCTTTGCTGATTCGTTTGCAAATATTTTCTCCCATTCAGAGGGTTGTCTTTTTGTCTTGTTTATAGTTTCCTTTGCTGGGCAAAAGCTTTTAAGTTTCATTAGGTCCCATTTGTTTATTTTTGTTTTTATTTCCATTATGCTAGGAGGTGGGTCAAAAAAGATCTTGCTGTGATTTATGTCAAAGAGTGTTCCTCCTATGTTTTCCACTAAGAGTTTTATAGAGTCTGGTATTACATTTAGGTCTTTAATCCATTTTGATTTTATTTTTTCTGTATGATGTTAGGGAGTGTTCTAATTTCATTTTTTTACATGTAGCTGTCCAGTTTTCCCAGCACCACTTATTGAAGAGACTGTCTTTTCTCCATTGTATATCCTTCCTTTGTCATTAGTTGACCAGAGATGTGTGGCTTTACCTCGGGGCTTTCTATCCTGTTCCATTGATCTATATTTCTGTTTTTGTGCCAGTACCATACAGTTTTGATTACTGTAGCTTTGTAGTATTAGTCTGAAGTCAGGGAGCCTGATTCCTCTAGCTCCGATTTTTTCCCTCAAGATTGCTTTGGCTATTCGGGGTCTTCTGTGTTTCCATACAAATTTTAAGATTTTTTGTTCTGGTTCTGTGAAAAATGCAATTGGTAATTTGATAGGGATTGCACTGATCTCTGGACTGCATTGGGTAATATATTCATTTTCACAATATTGATTCTTCCAATCCAAGAACATGGTATATCTCTCCATCTGTTTGTGTCATCTTTGATC
Source organism: Grampus griseus (assembly GCF_964374135.1). Classification (NCBI taxonomy): domain Eukaryota; kingdom Metazoa; phylum Chordata; class Mammalia; order Artiodactyla; family Delphinidae; genus Grampus; species Grampus griseus. Next base: position 46,271,213 of record NC_139007.1, read on the forward strand.
TCTTTCATCAGTGTCGTATAGTTTTCCGAGTACACGTCTTTTACCTCCTTAGGTAGGTTTATTCCTAGGTATTTCATTCTTTTTGTTGCAATGGTAAATGGGATTGTTTCCTTAATTTCTCTTTCTGATATTTTGTTGTTAGTGTATAGGAATGCAAGAGATTTCTGTGCATTAATTTTGTATCCTGCAACTTTACCAAATTCACTGATCTAGTAGTTTTCTGGTGGCATCTTTAGGATTCTCTAAGTATAGTATCATGTCATCTGCAAACAGTGATAGGTTTACTTCTTCTTTTCCAATTTGTATTCCTTTTATTTCTTTTTCTTCTCTGATTGTTGTGGCTAGGATTTCCAAAACTACGTTGAATAACAGTGGCAAGAGTGGACATCCTTGTCTTGCTCCTGATCTTAGTGGAAATGGTTTCAGTTTTTCACCATTGAGAATGATGTTTGCTGTGGGTTTGTCATATACAGCCTTTATTAGGCTGAGGTAGGTTCCCTCTATGCCCACTTTCTGGAGAGTTTTTATCATAAATGGGTGTTGAATTTTGTCAAAAGCTTTTTCTGCATCTATTGAGATTATATGGTTTTTATTCTTCAGTTTGTTAATATGGTTTATCACATTGATTGATTTGCGTATATTGAAGAATCCTCGCATCCCCAGGATAAATCTCACTTGCTCATGGTGTATGATCCTTTTAATGTATTGTTGGATTCTGTTTGCTAGTATTTTGTTCAGGACTTTTGCATCTATATTCATCAGTGATATTGGTGTGTAATTTTCTTTTTTTGTAGTATCTTTGTCTGGTTTTGGTATCGGGGTGATGGTGGCCTCATAGAATGAGTTTGGGAGTGTTTCTTCCCTTGCAATTGTTTGGAAGAGTTTGAGAAGGATGGGTGTTAGCTCTTCTCCAAATGTTTGATAGAATTTACCTGTGAAGCCATCTGGTCCTGGACTTTTGTTTGTTGGAAGATTTTTAATCACAGTTTCAATTCCATTACTTGTGATGATGGGTCTGTTCATATTTTCTATTTCTTCATGGTTCAGTCTTGGAAGGTTATACCTTTCTAAAATTTGTCCATTTCTTCCAGGTTGTCCATGTTATTGGCATAGAGTTGCTTGTAGTAGTCTTGTGATGCTTCGTATTTCTGTGGTGTCCATTGTAACTTCTCCTTTTTCATTTCTAATTTTATTGATTTGAGTCCTCTCCCTCTTTTTCTTGATGAGTCTGGCTAAAGGTTTATCAATTTTGTTTATCTTCTCAAAGAACCAGCTTTTAGTCTTATTGATCTTTGCTATCGTTTTATTTGTTTCTATTTCGTTTATTTCTGCTCTGACTTTTATGATTTCTTTCCTTCTACTTTCAGTTTTGTTTGTTCTTCTTTCTCTAGTTCCTTTAGGTGTAAGGTTAGATTGTTTATTTGAGATTTTTCTTGTTTCTTGAGGTAGGATTGTATTGCTATAAACTTCTCTCTTAGAACTGTTATTGCTGCATCCCATAGGTTTTGGATTGTCGTGTTTTCATTGTCATTTGTCTCTAGGTATTCTGTGATTTCCTCTTTGATTTCTTCAGTGATCTCTTGGTTATTTAGTAATGTATTGTTTAGCCTGCATGTGTTTGTGTTTTTTATGGTTTTTTCCCCATAATTTATTTCTAATCTTACAGCGTTTGGTCGGAAAACATGCTTAATATGATTTCAATTTCCTTAAATTTACCAAGGCTTGATTTGTGACCCAAGATGTGATCTATCCTGGAGAATGTTCCATATGCACTTGAGAGAAAGTGTAATCTGCTGTTTTTGGATGGAATGTCCTATAAATATCAATTAAATCTATCTGGTCTATTGTGTCATTTAAAGCTTGTGTTTCCTTATTAATTTTCTGTCTGGATGATCTGTCCATTGATGTAAGTGAGGTGTTAAAGTCCCCCACTATTATTGTGTTACGGCCAATTTCCTCTTTTATAGCTGTTAGCATTTGCCTTAGGTGCTCCTATGTTGGGTGCATATATAATTGTTATATCTTCTTCTTGGATTGATCCCTTGATCATTATGTAGTGTCCTTCCTTGTCTCTTGTAACATTCTTTACTTTAAAGTCTATTTTATCTGATATGAGTAGTGCTACTCCAGCTTTCTTTTGATTTCCATTTGCATGGAATATCTTTATCCATCCCCTCACTTTCAGTCTGTATGTGTCCCTAGGTCTGAATTGGGTCTCTTGTAGACAGCATATATATGGGTCTTGTTTTTGTATCCATTCAGTGAGCCTGTGTCTCTTGGTTGGAGCATTTAGTCCATTCACATTTAAGGTAATTATCAATATGTATGTTCCTATTACTATTTTCTGAATTGTTTTGGGTTTGTTTTTGTAGGTCCTTTTCTTCTCTTGTGTTTCCCATTTAGAGAAGTTCCTTTAGCATTTGTTGTAGAGCTGGTTTGGTGGTGCTGAATTCTCTTAGCTTTTGCTTGTCTGTAAAGCTTTTGATTTCTCCACTGAGTCTGAATGAGATCCTTGCCGGGTAGAGTAATCTTGGTTGTAGTTTCTTTCCTTTTATCACTTTAAATATATCATGCCACTGCCTTCTGGCTTGTAGAGTTTCTGCTGAGAAATTAGCTGTTAACATTATGGGAGTTCCCTTGTATGTTATTTGTCGTTTTTCCCTCCCTGCTTTCAATAATTTGCCTTTGTCTTTAATTTTTGTCAATTTGATTACTATGTGTCTTGGTGCGTTTCTCCTTGGGTTTATCGTGCCTTGGACTCTCTGTGCTTCCTGGACTTGGGTGGCTACTTCCTTTCCCATGTTAGGGAAGATTTCAACTATAATCTCTTCCAATATTTTCTCAGGTCTTTCTCTCTCTCTTCTCCTTCTGGGACCCCTATAATGCGAACCTTGGTATGTGTAACGTTGTCCCAGAGGTCTCTTATGCTGTCTTCATTTCCTTTCATTCTTTTTTCTTTATTCTGTCCTGTGGCAGTGAATTTCACCAATCTGTCTTCCAGGTCACTTATCCGTTCTTCTGCCTCAGTTATTCTGCTATTGATTCCTTCTAGTGCAGTGTTCATTTCAGTTATTGTACTGTTCATCTCTGTTTGTTTGTTCTTTAATTATTCTAGGTCTTTGTTAAACATTTCTTGCATCTTTTCGATCTTTGCCTCCTTTCTTTTTCTTTGGTCCTGGATCATCTTCACTATCATTATTCTGAATTCTTTTTCTGGGAGGTTGCCTATCTCCACTTCATTTAGTTGTTTTTCTGAGGTTTTAATCTTATTCCTTCATCTGGTACATAGTCCTCTGCCTTTTCATTTTGTCTGTCTTTCTGTGAATGTGGTTTTCGTTCCACAGGCTGCAGGACTGTAGTTCTTCTTGCTTCTGCTGTCTGCCCTCTGGTGGATGAGGCTATGTAAGAGGCCTGTGCCAGCTTCCTGATGGGAAGGACTCGTGGTGGGTAGACCTGGGTGTTGCTCTGCTGGGCAGATCTGAGTAAAACTTTAATATGCTTGTCTGCTGATGGGTGGGGCTGCGTTCCCTCCCTGTTCGTTGTTTGGCCAACTCCAGGAGGGCTCACACCAAGGAGTACTTCCCAGAACTTCTGCTGCCGGTGTCCTTGTCCTCGCAGTGAGCCAGAGCTGCCCCCCGCCTCTGCAAGAGACCCTCCAACACCAACAGGCAGGCCTGGCTCAGTCTCCTATGGGGTCAGTGCTCCTTCCCCCTCAGTCCCGATGTGCACACTACCCTGTGTGTGCCCTTCAAGAGTGGAGTCTCTGTTTCTCCCAGTCATGTCAAAGTCCTGCAATCAAATTCCGCAAGCCTTCAAAGTCTTATTCTCTGGAAATTCCTCCTCCCATTGCCAGACACCCAGGTTGGGAAGCCTGACATGGGGCTCAGAACCTTCACTCCAGTGGGTGGACCTCTGTGGTATAACTGTTCTCCAGTTTGTGAGTCACCCACCCAACGGTTATGGGATTTGATTTTATTGTGATTGCACCCCTCCTACTGTCTCATTGTGGCTTTCCCTTTGTCTTTGGATGTGGGGTATCCTTGCTGAGTTCCAGTGTCTTCCTGACGATGACTGTTCAGCAGTTAGTTGTGATTCTTGTGCTCTTGCAAGAGGGAGTCAATCTACAGATTTAATGCGATCCCTATCAAAATACCCATGACATTTCTCAAAGAACTGGAATAAATAATACTAAAATTTATACGGAACCACAAAAGACCCAGAAAGTCAAAACAACTGTGAGGAAAAAGAACAAAGCTGGAGGCATAATCATTCCAGACTTCAGACAATACTACAAAGCTACAGTAATCAAAACAATACTACAAAGCTACAGTAATCAAAACAGTGTGGTGTTGGTACAAAAACAGACATATAGATCAACGGAAAAGAACACAGAGCCCAGAAATAAACCCACGCACCTATGGTCAATTGATCTACGCCAAAGGAGGCAAGAATATACAATGAAGAAAAGACAGTCTCATCAACAAGTGGTGCTAGGAAAGCTGGATAGCTACATGTAAATCAGTGAAATTAGAACCTCTCATCACACCACATGCAAAACTAAACTCAAAATGGTTTGTCATGACACCATAAAACTCCTAGAAGAGAATATAGACAAAACATTCTCGGACATAAATCATAGCTGTATTTTCTTAGATCAGTTTCCCAAGGCAAAAGAAATAAAAGCAAAAATAAACAAATTGGACCTAATCAAACTTAAAAGCTTTTGCACAGCAAACGAAACCATTAACAAAAGAAAAAGACAACATATGGAATGGGAGAAAATATTTGCAAACAATACGACTGACATTAGTATCCAAAATATATACAAATAGCTCATACAACTCAATATCAAAAAAACAAACAACCCAATCAAAAAATGCACAGAAGTAAGTAGACATTGCTCCAAAGAAGATACAGACAGTTCCCCAAAGAAGACATTCAGATGGCCAACAGGCACATGAAAAGATGCTCAACTTTGCTAATTATTAGAGAAATGCAAATTAAAACCACAATGAGGTATCACTTCACACCAGTCAGAATGGATGTCATCAAAAAGTGTACAAATAATAAATGCTGGAGGGTGTGGAGAAAAGGAAACCCTCCTACACTCTTGGTAGAAATGTAAATTGGTGCAGCCACTATGGAAAACTGTATGGAGGTTCCTTAAAAAACTAAAAGTAGAGCTACCATATGATCCAGCAATCCCACTCCTGGGCATGTATCCAGAAAAGATGAAAACTCTAATCTGAAAAGATACATGCACCCCAATGTTCATAGCGGCATTATTTACAATAGCCAAGACATGGAAACAACCCAAGGCCCATCAACAGACGACTGGTTTAAGAAGATGTGGTATATGTCTACAATGGAATACTACCAAGCCATAAAAAAGAATGAAATATTGCTATTTGCAACAACATGAAACAACCTAGGGAATATTATATTAAGGGAAGTCAGACATAGAAAGATAAATATATGATATCACTTAAATATGAAATCTAAAAAATAATACAAATGAATCTATCTACAAAACAGAAACAGACTCAAAGACATAGAAAACAAACTTATGGTAATCAAAGGGGAAAGGAGGGGGGAGGGATAAATTAGAAGTATGGAATTAACAGATACAAGTTACTATACATAAAACAGATAAACAACAAGGATTTATTGTATAGCAGAGGGAACTATATTCAATATCTTTTAACAACCTGTAGTAGGAAATAATCTGAAGAAAAAATATAACTGAATCACTTTGTTGTACACCTGAAACTAAAAAAATATTGTAAACCTACTATAATTTTAAAAAAATACATATATATATATAAAAGTAGCTTTCTCCATGTCTGATAATGCTTTTTTTTCCCTTGAAGTCTATTCTCTCTGATATGAATATTAACTATCTCAGCTTGCCTTTGGAGAATATATGCCTAGTGTATCTTCTTTATCTTTTCACTTTCAAACTTTCAGTATCCTTAGGTATGTTCCTCATAAAGAACTTTTTGCTGGATTTTTTTCCAATTTGAATCCTTTCTTTCAACTGGAGAGTTTAGCCCTTTATCAAGCACTGTCAAAAATCTAATCCCAGTAGCACTTCCTTGGCTTCTGCCAGGATACACTAGCCAAATCTTACCTTTTTTGATGTGTGGTCTTTCTTCTCCCTTACCAGGCCCAGCACATCTGCAGCCAGGATTTGCTAGGATTTAACCCTAGTTATAGGCCTAGGAGCAAAGAGGAGAGGGGCAGTTACTGTCTTGGACTGCGGGGGAGAGGGGGAAACGGGTGGGAGGAGGAGGGGTGGATATCAGCCTCTGAAGCATCTTCCAGCATAAGCAGAGGTGACTTATTAGGGAAGGCTGGGCTGCTTCTGAAAGACTACAGGATGCAGTAGGGACTGTAGAGTCAACATCTTCAGAGGCATCCATCCAGGTTTCCCCATGGCATGTTTCAAGGTTCTAGGTTTTCCCTACCAGCACCTTGAATTTCACAAAATATAATGTGGCTGAACATTTAAGTCAAGTCTCCGAAGCTTTGTGACTGTAACAATTAGATGCTCAGCCTGAATCTCAGCTGTTTCAATCCTTCCATTGCAGGAGAAAAGGCCTCCTTATGAGCTCCCCAGAGGTCCTTTGGCTCTCACATTTCAGTATTAACAGCTTGATAACATCCCTCAGTCTCTCATTATCCTTCTATAGGTCATCAATACAACTAAGCAGTAACCAGCCAATTCTGCTGTTTTTGTAGACACTGTCCTTTCTGTATTTATCAAATACCTGCCTCATTGAACTTCTAGAGAATTCCTCTCCATGGGGATATTTGCCTAAGTTACCACCTGTTTCTGGGGTCTCTAAAACCACCCCCAGGTTGAGCGACTTGCTAGAAGGGCCCACAGGACTAAGCATAGACCTGTACTCACAACTGTGATTTATTACAGAGAAAGAACACCAAGCAAAATCAGCAAAGGGAACAGGCACATGAACAAAGTCCAGATGAAATGAGCACGAGCTCCAAGAGTCTTTTCCCAATGGAGTCACATAGGATGAGCTTAATTCCTCCAGCAATGATGTATAATAATATGTATAAAGTACTGTCCACCAGGAAGCTGGCCTGAGCCTGGGCATAGCAGTCCAGGGTTTTTATTGTGCCCAGTCAAGTAGGCACTCTTTGCCTAGCATGTACCAAATTCGTGATTCCCAGAAGGAAAGCAGGTGTTCAACATAAACCCTATTGTCCGTACAAACATTTCAGGCACAGTAAACCACTCTTATCAATTAGGGAATGGGGGGAACACCCGTGAAATCCAAACTGCTGGACAGTAGCCACAGGTGGACCTCAGAAGCAGGCCTTTCTAAGGATAACAGGTTCAGGCCTGCTTTGGTAACTCTTTTCTGCACACCATCTGTGAAATATCTAGTAACTGAGCCATAACCTTGTGCCAAGGCCTATATGTACACCACTCACCAGCCAGGATGTCATCCTCTTCATCCTTTGGGAGGGAGATGAACCAGCTCCTAATCTCCTATTAACCTGTTTTCTCAGATCTCACTTCTGGTCCACTTGTGTTAGTCTGGGTCCTCCAAGAAGCAGACACCAAGACCAAGAAGGGATGAGCTATAGAACAGACTTACTAGGGGCAGTGCTAGTGAGGAAAAGCAGGGTGGGAGCTGGGGTTGGTGGGAGGCTGGGAGGCAACCAGCCCCTGATGCAGGCATGACCCCAGGTAAATGAAAGAAGGAAGGTTGAGTGAAAGTGACTTAGAGACTATAACGCAATCCTAAAGGAGTCTGGCAAGACCGTCAGGTAGTCTTCAAGCCAAAGTGAAGGAGTCAACTCTCTGCCATGCTCAGCCCCTGGTTGGCAGCAGCATGAGGCAGAGCCTGTGCGTTAATGTGGGGATGACCAGAGTGCAGAGGCTGGAGGGCCTTCAGTCCCTTATGTTCCTTCCTGCTGGAGAGCTGAGGGGTGCATTCTCCTGGCTGCCACGACCATGACTGTAGCTCTCAAAATACACCTGAAAAAGATTTGTGATCAAAACAGATATTTAGCACCAACAGCACATGGTAATTTGCAATAATACCTTTCAGCTAAAATTTTTTTTAAAAGGTTAATTATAAAACCCCTTTAATAAAATAATCTTTTTAATTTAATAAAAAGAACAATATCCTATGTGGGTGAATTCTGGGGAAAAGACTTTTCCAAATTGCTTGGTGAATTGGAAGCTGACACACAGCGTATTGTATTAGGACTAAATCAAAGTTACTCAATGACAAAAAAATAAATACCTCTAAATGTTCATAACTCAAGTAATTTTCTGAAATATGGTTTACATTAATTAATACTTAGAGTAAAATACCATTTGTGAGTTTTTCCTCCTGATTGACCTCAGATACCCTTGATAAAGAAAAAGCATTCCTACACATTCTACACATAGTTCTTAGGTTGACTATAAATGACCACACGTACAACTTCTGAGGCAAACAAACTGAACAACGTTTATAGATATTTCTAAAATTATTTTATATACAATTTGGGAACTTCTAAATCATATATGCTTAGATGATAAAATGGATAAATACCTTCTTACATAGTATCTAATAGGATTTGTTTTCTAATTTTTATCAATGCTATCCTCAAAGGCAACATTCGCCATCAATATTTGTAACATAAAACTCACCCAGGGAGACTAGAGTTTTTGCATCTGCTACGATTCAACAGAAAACTGGTCCCACAGCTGCTCTGGCAGCTTCTTCCAACCAATATGCTTTTAACTAATTCAGATTAAATAGTTCCTAAAATCAAACAGTTAATTCCTACTAAAAAAAACTGTTCCACCATAGTAACTAGGTTCAGCCTTTGCATGGACTTTATGACTTGCTGGTACAAATAACAGAAGCTACTAGAAATAAATAATAAATAAAATATATAACATGAAAGAATTGCAAAATGTTTATTTTTTTAATGCGATTAATACCATTTTAATGTAGGAGAGGCCATCTTTATTTACAGGCTAATAAAAAAATACTAAATTCAACACAGCTAGATATAATACATTTGTCAAAAATCCTATAGATTTGAGGCTGACCCTATGTGGAAGACTGGATAGGTGGGATAGTGATTACGTAATAAGGATGTCAGAAATGTGCAACTTACACATGAATCAATATACTGTTTCTAAACATGAAAACAAAATAAGTCCACGGTGGGGGGAACAGAACCAGCACCAATGACAAGCTGGGCTAACTTTTGACAACTGTTCAGCTAAAACCATTCAGTTATATTACCAAGGATCAAAAAACTGTCATCTCTTTTCAATCTATTTTAACAAGTCTCATAACCCAAATGTTGTCTGCCATCATATTCACAACAGACACTTAGAATTTTAGAAGTTAAATGTAAATATATACACACATACATACAACCCTCACATTCTTGAAAATTTTTTCTCAGCTATTCTGTTTGTGTGTGCATATGTATATTTTTCTTTTTCCTTTTTAATTTAATGGCTTTGCAACAGTTCTCTCCTTATCTGTTTGGTTTTGTCCTTGAAACTCGTTATGAGTTTCTTTCCTGTAAACGTGAAAACATAAAAACTGTTTCTCATTCAGTCCTTTGGGAAAAGTCTGTAATTCTTAGTTCATCCCCCAAAGACTATATATTCTAAAATGAACTTTTAACTGAGTACTTTCTAAACACCTGATGGGAATCTCATAGTAGCATCTGAGCAACAGTGCTCTCACATAGGCCTGCAAAAGCAAGGTGAGGCAGGAATGAAATGGGAACTGACCTTTGCAATTTTAAACTACCTGGGAAATTTTTCATTCTGCTTATCACCCCAAGAAAGTTTGTATCACAACCATCTCATACAGTTCTTCATATCACATGGCGTCCTCACAGAAATGCCAATTCAAGGCTCTAAAGAAAAAACGCTTTATAGACACATTAGTTCTTGAAAATCAAAAGGTGTTACCTAATATTTCCTAAGGAATCAGTCTTAGTGGTAAAGGATACTCTCTGAAAAAGTGCCATGGCCATCCCATCCCAGGCTGTGTTTTAAAAAGGTAAAATAACATGGTTTCAAGTCAAAACACAAAGTTTTCAGATACGTGACAATGGAAATTTTTTTGACTAAATGAATACACTGGCTAAAATCCAGTTTGCAGATCTCATGTCATGCATGGGGGCATGTGTTGGAGCAGGGGATGCATAAGGAGAAGACTTTTTTTCTTTTAAGAGGCCTAGCCTACCAGGAGCAAACAATAACATGTAGCTTGCTTATTCAGTTATACAATTAAATACTAGCTTCTGCTTAGAGGCAACGCTATGCTACAAGGTATTTTAATATCAGTAACCATATATACTATGAAGTGCATTTCTATTACAAATTAACATGGTGATATACAGATGAACAAAACCACCCAAAACAAACCATAAATGAGCAACAGTTAAAACATAAAATTTATAAATAGCAAAACCACCAAATAAAGTATATACATTTTATAGATTTACCTATGAACAAATATACAGTGCATCTAGGAAAGATAAAAGAACATGTTTTATATCCCATAACATTTGAATATTAGAAAGAGATACTGATAATACTATAAAAGCCTTCTCCCAATCAATACTGCCTTCAACGTATGTCCTTTAAAACAATGATATTGGCAAAACTATCATCTCTTTAAATGCAATATTTTCACTTTCCCCTGCCCAGTACAGTGGCCTGCGGAACAGTAAATAAGAGAGCAGGCACTCCATGCTTATTCCTGGGATAAGCGAAGTAGCAATCTAGTTTGCATATGAAAAGCACTTTAGTCAAACAAACACAAACAAGAAAAGCCAACCAAAACAATTACCATTTCAAAACAGGTTCACCTTATCTTACCCTCCAGTGCCTCAGCTTTTTGGATGACTGGCAAATCAGTTAGGTACTTTCAGAGAAAACTGCTTTTGAATGTATCTCATTGACATGGTAATAAATTTGAGCTTTTACTGACAGAAAAGATGTATCTTTAAGTGCCAGGACTATCACAAGACAAACATTATGAACAACTCAAAATGTATAAAACTGTCTTTCGTGGATTCCAGAAAAAAAGCATTTGTGACTAAACATTAATAACGTAATACTCCAATACCATGCACACAAGATCAACATAATTGAGAACAGATATTTTACACTCATCTGCATTTCTTCTAAAAACCTAAAATGTACAATGTACAATAACTTTTCTGAAACTATTTCTAGTGCAGCACTGATTGATAACGGATTGCTTAAAGAAAACTATTTTGTACTGAATGAATAACACTGAAAAGCAAACTCATAATAAATGATCATTAAGAACTGATTTAGATATCAGGAAGCACATTAAGTTAAAAAAAAAAATTAAGTCAAGCCTACATTTCTGCTATTCAAGTTCTGTCCTTTGAAACACCACACTTAACATTCTGGAATATACAGTATGAATTCATTTATTCTCTTATATTTAAAGGCTATTTCTTAAAAACATTCCAGTTAGCACTGTCCTTCTACTAAATGGAAAAGGAATCAAATAAAACAGTAGTGCTTCATTTAGTACTTAAGAGCCTACTACTATCCTTTTGGGAAACACATGCTTTGGTGCTTTACAATTTTAAGAAAATCAAAATTACTTTACATGCAATAGCCAATTATGGTATACCACAGAAAATAGGGAGTTTTATGCATTTAGAATTGTTCACGTGAAGCCCTGAGGTACCCGCCTTTCATTTAGGCAACAGCCTCCCTTGATCTTGTACAGTCTTTGTCACCGTCTTCCCTAGTGCCCCAAATTCAGAATAGTCTGATTAACAATCTTGTCTGGAGATAGTCAGTTTAATAAGATTTTTTATGATACAGACTGTGCAGATCATCTAATTTAGAAGCACCATCTTGGAGTGGAGTTTCACTTGAAGTTCCTAGGTCTCCATTTTCATGTCCATCAGTTACTGCTTTCTTATTAAATCCTGAAAGAAAGAGAAAAAATCCAGATACTTTCTAGTTAAAAAAAAAAACTCATACTTTTATTGAGCTATAACGAAGGAATGCCCACTGTAATTAATAATAATATGGAGCAAATAATGGGACCCTAGATTAATCAAGTCAGCAATCTCTGACAAAGGAATTCTTCCTTCTTATAGCAGATATCAAACACTGTACAGATTTTTTAATATTATCTATTGGACCTATCTAAAAATTATATAAAATTTCCTACCAAATTTTCTATGAAACTTAGAACTGACACACACAATCCCAAAATTCAGTAAGTTCTACTCACACAAATACCTGTTGAACTGTAAACTGTATTTTTCTTTTACATTTTGCTTTCACATTATTTAACTTCAGTTCACTGAGGCACATACTCGTTTACCATTACATCTAATTTGTCCAATGTCCAGATAAAATTTAAAACTGATTTTGGTTAATCTACAAATAGTACACATTTTGAGTCACATTTTAAGTAGTTTGCAATTTACACAGGTGATAGAGAACCTTTTAGCCTCAGCTGCAAAAAGCAAGGGACAAGACCTCTAATCCTGACAAAAAATAGAAGAAAGGGTGAAAGACAACAAAAGCAAAGGAAAAGTAGCTCAACAGCGCAAGGTTTTGACATAGTGTCACAATCGTTTTGTTCAAGATGCACGGGGAGAACGATTGCTACTGCTGTCTTTGTATAGATAATTCACAACATATAGATTTACCAAAAGGGCAACAGTTCATCAGTTCACTATAAAACTCTATGCCAGCAGTTCTCAAACTTTTTGGTCTCAGGATGCCTTTACACTCTTAATAAGTACTGAGAATTGCAAAGAGCTTTTGTTTATGTGGGTTATTAATGTTATGTGAGGTACTGATGTTTACCACATTAGTGATTAAAACTGAGAAATCTAAAAAAAATTTATTACTTTATTAAAAATGATAATAAACTCCATAAATGTTAACATAAATAACATATTTGTTTAGTGAAAATAATTCTACTTTCCAAAAAATTTAGTCAGAAGAATATCATTATTTTACAGTTTTGCAAATATCCTTAATGTCTGGCTTTACAGAAGATAGCTGGATTCTCATATTTGCTTCTACTCAATGAGTTACAAGTATATGAAGAAAGTTCACTCTCACACAGATATATAGATAGAAGAGGGAAGAGTAACTCAGCTTTTTCAGATAACTGTCAATATTCTTCTTTGATCGTATACCAAAATTTTACAGTATAGAATCTAAAACCATATCAATGAACTTTCACACTCTGCTACATTAAAATCATTTGTCTATCTTGCACTTTGAATGGCTCTTTTACCCATGCAGGATTTAGTAACATCATGCACTGGTCATTTGAAAAATATCAGATCACTGAGTTACGTAGCAATTGCAAAAGCTGACACATTTCATTTTACTATATCAAAAAAAATCACAGTCGTTAATATCACCACCAGTCTTATTAGAAAAGTTCTTTAAGTGTCCGGAAGCTGTTGAGCTCATGGTGGTTGATGCGTGTTTTACAAAATTCTAATTTTCACTTGAAAGCTCACGTTTTATCACTGGCAATAAATAGTCAGTTGTTCTCTTTGAAGTGATGGATTCACTTTGTTCATTTTAAAGAAAATGGCTGCCAAATAGTCTGAACAACCATAATTTGTCGGTCATTCTTTCAAGTAAAAATTGTCATGCTGTCATCCATGAAAAAAATGACTAGTTCAGCTAGCAAATTAATCACTTAAGTACTTTTCCTCAAGACCAGTATCTCTGTTCAGCATACACTCAGTAATACAATGCATACTTCCCATTTCATCACACAGAATATTAAAAAGTCATATATTCAAGATTTAATAAAATTAGCAGTTTTTACTATTTCATCAAGGATATTCTTAAGAGAAGCTGGCATTTTCTTCTTCTTCATTCTGAGTGGATGGCAAGGAAGAACACAGTGATCACTAGTAAAGTGGTACTACTGCTTTGACTCGCACTAAAGTATCAATAGTTTTACCCCCATTGCTTTTGTACCATCAGTGCAAATATCAACACAGCAAAAAAAGACAAACAATGCCTTAGTGTTATTATGAAAAGTTTTGACCTCAAGAACCCCCTGAAAGGTCTCAGGGTCCCACAAAGATCCATGTATCACAATTTAAGAACCACTGCTCCATGTAAAAGAAAGTGCTAGAATTTTTCTTTAAAATATGTATAAATGATAGCAAAGGAACTAAACCAAAAATCCTCAAGATCACATATCCTGATTCTATTAATAACAATCATAACAGTCTAATCACTTATTCATATTTAGCCTGTAAAATCATTGCATTATGAGAGAAGAATGCGCATTACAACAGCAAGATGACATTAAGATGTATCTACTCTAAAAGGCATGTTGGTCTTTGTTTCAGAGTCTAGAAAACTTGAATTTTATTTATTTTTCAAGGATCAGTTATAGTTTAGTAATTGGTCACGTACTTGTCCAAGATGACTCTAGAAGAACTTACATGTAAATAAAATTTTGGTGTAGTTACTGGTGTACAATAAAACTATAATTTAGCAAGGGAAAGCTATCTATTTTGTTAATGATGGTTTCCCCATCATTAAAACAGTGTTACTAAAGAACAGCTAAGGCTTTTATATTTTTAAAGTTTATTAATAATAAATACATTAATTATAACTTTGAGTAATTTTTACCTTGTAACACTTTGATTTCCCCACTCGTGTCTTTGCAACTAGCACCAGGATTACTACTTCCCTCTAACTCATCAAGGTACAAACGGTAACGATGTCCACTCTCATCTTCATATTCCACATTTTCATCATCAGAATCCACTTCAGGAGCCACATAAACTACTTCAAATTCAATCTCTCCTCTCTAAAATGGGGAAAGAAAATGAGGAAACCAAGTTACTGTAATTATAATTTTAAAAGATTTCCAAATTCTTTGTGGTGAGAAGTAGTAGTTGGACCTCAGATGTATCTCCTTTCAAGACAACAAATAATGAAATTTTAGAATCTCAAGAGGTAAAAGTAATTTCCTTTTAATATTACAGATTTTTCTACTGATCAAAATATTTTTGTTAACAGACCTAAAATAAAAAAGGATGTTTATTCAAGTTACAGAATTTTGGAACAAATGTTCAGTTTAAAAGTCATTTTGCCCTTTTATACTTTCCATAATAGCAATTCAGCAAATCCATCTAAATAGTCAGATATTAAAGTTGCACCTAAGGGTACCACACAAACTTTTCTCTAATTCAAGAAACCTCTACACAATGATTTGTTTCTTACTGAATAGGTCTTGAGCCTTTCCTTAACTTTCACCAAGTGCCAAAGTGTTAAGGTATTCTGTTCAGCAGTAATAGTAATTACTGTATTTATTGTACAAAATTACTATCTTTCAATCCTCAGAATAACATTATTATAGTCCCTTGTACATGAATGAGAAACCTGAGTTAGTCCTGGAGAGAGCAGGTAACTCTCTCAATAAGATGAACAAGTAAAACAGAAAAAGAGAAATTTGACTCCAAAGTCCTTGCTCTTTCTACTATACTAGACTAAATGTGCAGTATTTATATTGTAATTCTTTAATAACAACTTTATGTTCAGGTAAAAAGTTACAGATTATTTCATGTTAAAAAAATTACAAGCTACAATTGTCATTTTATAAGAGACTACAATCACTATTCCCAAGTCTGGTATTTATAATTCTCTGAAAATTATAGCCTGCCTTTGCTCAAAAGAAAGCATGCCATTTTTTTTTTTTTTTTTATTGCTACTCACTAAGTTAGTCTCTGCTGCTCCTCTTTCCCAGCAGTTTAAGGTTATACTTCAGAATTTTAACATGCGCTTAGTGTTTCCATACAACTTTGTATCTCATGAACTGCATCTCATGAACTGACTGTTTACATCTCCTTTACCACAGCTGCTGTTCATCTCACTCTTACGCTACTGGATGACAGCCAAGTCAGGCTGAGAAAACACCAACTTAAAGAGACTAGCACTGCATTCTTAGGCAATGCTTTAAAAATACCATTTGGGGGGAGATGGTAAATGCAGTGGTCTTCAGTAAAGTTCTCTAGATGACAGAATCAGGTCTGTGGGTAGCTGTCATGAAGAAACAGATTTTGCGCTTAATATGAGGAAGAACTTTCTAAAAATCAGCAACGTACAACAATGAAATGGACTGTTTTATCACCAACAAGTCCTCCCTTTAATACAATTATTTAATTAGTGATATTGTAGATATTTATGCATCTCGTAAAGTTAAACTAAACGAGCTATAAATTCACTTTCAAGTCTGAGATTCAATTCTACCCTGGCATACTATGCTGATGATCCAACACCTCCAAATATCTCAATGTACTAACCAACACCTCTCTAATTCCCTCAACCTTATTCTTGAAGGAAAAAAACAAAACAAAACAAAAAAACGTTGTAAGTGCTCTGGATAACAAATATGACTCCTGGATGTAACTCTCAACTCTTTATATGTTCTGCAACCTTAAGCAAATCATTTAATTTCTAAGAAGCGTAGTTCACTCATTTTAAATAAGAGGGTTGGGCTAAATGATTTCTAAGGACCCTTGAGTGCCAACATTTATGACTGTAAAATCAATCCACTTCTAACATTGTTTTTTCTATAGTACTTTATATTTGTATAGCGTTTTAGTCATTAATAATGTTTTGCCTTCTAAGAGCCAAGTCCTGTTCTGAACACTTTATATGTATTAACATACTTAATCCTTACAGCTCTTAGATGAGGACACTGCAGCATAAAGGACTTTAAGTAACTTGCTCAAAACTATACAGCTGTGAAGAAGAGCAAATCTTTTTCAGTAAATCTGGCTGAATGTCTTCTATAATAGGGAACTAGTATCTATATATATACACTTTACTACTTGAGAAACCTCCTAGGGAAGTACAAAATATTCAACAGATTCAAAAAGGAACAATCAACAGATCCAATTTTAGTTACATAAAGGGTACTTACCTGCTGGGAAAGAATGGTTACAGCTTCTTTATGCTTTGTGTCCCTCAGGTTAACTCCATTAACAGCCAGAATAGCATCTCCAACATGTAGCCCTCCACATCTATCAGCAGGTTGCCCTGGATGAATCTCAGAAATGAGGATTGGAACACCATGTTCCTTTCCACCCTAACCGAAAAAAGCAGTAAATTAGTTTACCTTTGCATAGTCACAGACTATTCTACTGATATTTTCCTAAGAACATTTCAGTAAGCACCTATACTATCTCTTATTATAAATACTGAGTGAAATTCTATTTGCTACTATATTTAGGTAATGGTAAATCAAATTATTATGAATATCAAAGTTACTTCTAAATAAAACGATTAATAATATACATGTGCTTTTTAAAACGCATTCCAGAGCCAAAAAACGAAGAACCCTAAAAAAACCAAAAAAACAACAATTAGCTGCTCTCGTAAATAAATAAATAAATATATTTTATGTATTAGTAGTCCACAGCACTATTAGATTTTATCAAATCTGAGTCACTATGAACGGTAAGACAAACCATTATTTTATGTTCCACAAAAATAATTATAAGATGAATCTCAATTTCACAGATGTTAAAATGTGAAAAAATATGCAACACAAAGTGGATGAAATGCAATGTTTGGTACATTCCACCTTCTAGCTTTTAATCATAATTGTGTGTGTGTTGTTACCCATGGGGATAAATTTAGTTATTTAGAAAATATATTCAGAATACTTTATTTCCCAACGATGTCCAACAAAGGAGCATGATAATACTAGACAACTGTAGAAAACAAGACTGGAAGCACTACTTCTTACTGTAATTGAAATGCCAAGGCCTTCATGGTCTTCCTTAAGGAGGAGAACTTTTCTAATTGGACCAACACCTTGGCTTTTCTTTAAAGAGTCTTGATCCTTATTGAAGGAAAAAAAGAAGAAAAATTAGTACTACTTAAATAATATACCATATAGAATAAACCCATACTATCATAACTTGCTTTTAGCAATCTTTATTAGTTGCCTGTAATGGATACACAGTATAGTGTTAAGAAAGTAATTAATAAATAGATAAAATGGGAAAGCAAAAATAGTTCCTCTGTTAACACGGTGAAATACAGATGATTTTCTCACGCTCTTATTAACTTCTTTAATACATCTGGTACATCTCTTTTTAAATTGTAGGACATTACAAAAGAAATCACTGCCAGGAACTGATAAACAAATATCTTCAAGAAATGAAAGGAGGTAACTTTATCTTAACTGGAAAAATGCCTTAAAGATCTATATCCATTTTAACTGATTTGTAGAACTGAAAAACATAATGCCAACTGGATCATTAATTACTTTTTCATTTCTTTGCGTTCTGGAGTCTACCTCTTAACTAAAGGACCTTGTTCCATTAATAATTCTTTCTCTGGTACCTTTACTCTTTCCCTCTCTCTACAAGCTCCTTCCCTAATTCAGCACATGAAAAAACTCCAGGTCTCATCCAGCTTTAAAATACTGACCATGTACAAACACAAAACAACACAGATAAAAACCCTTCAATCACCCACTGTCTTCTTTACCTACTATCCTCCCTCCATCTTTCCTTAACCGGCACACACAGTTAATCCTAACTGTAGTTATTTCCTTGCCTCCTACATTCAGTACTCCAACCACTGTAATTAGGGTTTTGCCCCCACTTGCTCCAATGAATCTGTCTTCTCTACAGTCACTGGTAACGAATGTGGCTACTTCCAATGAATACGTTTGTTAGTCACTGCCCTTCTGAACCTTGCAGAAACTTGATACTGTTCACTATCCCCTCCTTGAAACCTTCTCTTTTCTTTGGTATCTATTACACTAGTGCTTTCCTAGATGGCCTATATCTGATAGCTCCACCTCAGGCTCCTTCCTTTGGTGATCCATTTCCGTCCCTCACTCCATAAAAGTCTCCTTCCATCTTTTTACTTTCTATATATTTTCCCTGGGTGACTTAATCAATTCCATGGTTCAAAGGATGATTTACCTAATAATCTTCAACTCAGAATTCTCTCTAGAATTCCAGAGCCATATATCTAATTGGATATAACTTGGCTGTCCCACTGGCACCTCAAACACTACATGTCTAAAACTGATCTCATCATCTTTCTGCCAAAATCTTCCTTTCCCTCTATTTGCTTTATCAATGCATGCCATCTCACACAGCTGCCCAAACCAAAAACCCACATTCCCTTCTCACTCACCTAATTAACCAAAAGCAGTTAGTCACCAGATCCTCTTGATTGTACTTCTCTCAAACCTGTCCTTCCTCTAACCACTTTCTCCTTATTTTATTATCTTTCTAAATGTAACTCTCCGACTTCAATTAGGCCCTCTTCCAATATATCCTCTTCACTATACCAAAGTAATTGTCAAACAAATATTAAATCTTATTAGTCCACTATTTTATTGAAAAACCTCATGATTATCAGGTTAAGGTTCAAATTCCTTTATTTAGCATAAAATAACATTTATGATCTGGCCACTGCCTAGAAGTTAATGGGGACCAACAGTGTCCCAAAGTAGACAATGGCATAAGCGCTTATTGCAATCGCCACTCCTCTCCCACCAACTAGACATACATATCAATTTTTCTTGCAATAATCTTTTCAGAGGCAACAAATAATTTTACTATTCAAGGTCAGGCTTTATGTGTTACTAAGATATGTGATCCACTGGGTAGGAGTTAGATATGATTTTATTATATTAAGGTTTCTATCATTAGGCTGCTGTTGTAGTGAAATTTAATAAATTTTTATCCAAGTAGAAAGAAAACCTCCTGTACAGTGGTGGCTACAGAAGCAGACAATTGGACACAGACCTCAAATTCCACCTTAATGCAAGACCAAACAGTTATAAATGTTAGTTCAGAAACTACAAATAAATCTAGTTACTAAAAGTCCCCTGTAAAGAACTATCCAAAAATATTTGCCAATTTATCAATGGGATCACATGCTCTCTGCTTAGCTTAAAATATTTGTAAACATGCCTAATCAAGATTCAGGAAAATTCTGAAATATGAGCCAAAGCAACATGCATTTGCTAGCAATAGTTCACTGTCTTCAGAAATATCATTTTTGGGCATTAGTAAATCTGTAAAGAGCTATATGGGTTGCTGAAACTTTAAATATGTACCTATTTTAAATAAGTTTAATTCACTTTTAAATAAAGGTTTTAAATACTAGTAGAATTTTTTTAAATGCAAAGGACTTGTGATTAAAGAAAGGGCAAGGCTGAGTGAGAAACAGCAGAAAAGCAAACATACATGGCCTGGTGGTGCATGCATTGGTCGCTTCAGGTCATTACGCCCTCTACAGGCTCTGATAACAGTTTTGTGACGATGCAAATGTATTTCAGCTTCCAACTGGTTCCAAAGCTTATCATGAGCAGGTCCCTTCATATCTCGTCCTAGTAATTGTATTTGTTGGACCCTTCATATTGGGAAAAGAATTCAGTTAGTTTTTTATCATACATACTATAGAAAGAATTCAGAAGAATTACTGAACACAAGTAGTTTTTGCATAAATCTAATTCAGTAATAAAACTAATACTCAGGAACCTCCTGATGTGTCTCAGATTTAGAGACATGAAAATTCTGAAAGAGACAGGTGTCTTCAAGGGAAAATCAGTTTAAAAAAAAAAGAATGATTGAGACCTTCTTTAGTCACATACTTAATTCATATACATCTTAGAAACAATTTACTAATGTCAATTAACATGTTTCATGTCTTGCATGCAATCACACTAGTCTTTAGGTGAGGCTAACTGTACAAAACATTTTTTCCAATGAGAGTATCTTTTTACAAAATGATTATTTCTTTAAATGTGGTAAAATTATTAGAAAATGTGCACTTCAAGATGATATAAATTATTTTTATTTGTTCCACATCAGTCCTTAATATGACATTAGAACAATAAGCTGAAAATTATTTAGTAATAATAATGAATCACCAAAGTTTGTGAATAATTTACCATAAAAAATTAATACAAGCAGAACTCTGTATTATTATGATAAAACCACTGTCATTCCAACATGTTTTTGAGGGGCAAGAAAGACTGGGTTTCAATGATCACAGAAAGAATTCCTACGGAAGTCCTGCCGTACATGGGAACATCAACTGTTATGGTGTCAAGGCAGGAAATGGTAAAAAGTGCAGCTCTAAGAGTTGTTAGCATTTCACAGTAATTTACTAACAGTGTGTGTGTGTAAACCGGAAATACTTATTTAGTATGGCTAAATAAATTTGCAATATGTTATGCTATCAATATTAAGTTAACAGTAAGCTACAGTCAATGATAAAATCACTCTTAGGACAAAGATTAATATTTCATTTACCAAAAGAGATAAGAGTCAACCTCTTTAACTATGCAGTTGGTCACCTAAGAGCACAGGGGTACTCATTTTCCACGCACCTCCCTGCCAGTTCCTTATCCAAGTACTTGGCAGCTAGTCTTGCCCCATAAACTTCAGCCTGGAGAACAGCTATATGTCTACGAAGGGCTTCATTCTCTTTTCTCAGCAACTTCACTTCAGCTTCAAGTTGAGCTTCTTTCATTTTCTCTTTTTTGTTTGCTTCAAGCTCTCTTTCCTATTGCAATTTTTTTATAAAAAATAATGCAATGAATACACTTTTAAGACTCTTTAGCAATAGACCATGTTCCTTAAAATACACAAAAGCACACAATCTATGACACCAACAATGAAAGCATATGATAAAAATTACCACTTCGTTTCTATAAAATGGAACACAAAGATTTGGATCCAGTTTTTTTTAAACTAGTACCAGAAGGTGTTGGAACCACTTCTAGGTAAGATAATAACATGGCTTGGGGCACCTTGATCCTGAGGATACCAAGATTAGTAGCCTTCTCTAAGCTCATGTTATCACACACTAATAGTAATGGCTTCAATGGATAATTAAATCTACTCCCTACTTCCTAAAAATGACTCTAAAACTAGACCAAAGTAATCACTCTGGTGGTTGTGCCCAAACATTTAATGAACTTTAATGCAGCAATTCTATAAACAGGTCAAAGCCATTCAGTGACGCAGAGATACATTCTATGACCAATTTATCTTACAGCATTATAAGAAACTGACAATGCTTAAATTAGAACAGATATTCCAATTCTTTTAAAACATTTTATGGTCATGGAGAAATGCTGGTAACAACTGCATTAAAATATTTACACATTAAAAAATGTCTACACAGAGAAGAGACTTGTGGTTGCCAAGTGGGAGGGAGGGAGAGGGATGGAATGGGAGTTTGGGGTTAGTAGATGCAAACTATCATGTACAGGATGGATAAACAAGGTCCTACTGTAGAGCACAGGGAACTATATCCAATCTCCTGGGATAAACCATAATGGAAAAGAATATTAAAAAAGAAGATATATTTGTGTATAACTGAGTCACTTTGCTGTACAGCAGAAATTAGCACATTGTAAATTAACTATACTTCAATTAAAAAAATATGGCTTATGGTAAAAAATATCTATAGCATAGATATCTATAGTATAGTATCTATGTATATATATCTATGGTATATCTATGGTATAGATTATCACTGAACTTTGGGATCTGGATCATCTATTTGTCCATATGTTAAAGTGACTGAAGAACTGTTTTCTGAGGAAAAATACTGGCCTCACTTGCCTACTATGAGGTTGGATGGATATTCATTTTTACTCTCAAAAAAGGATGCCATCCTATGCTCCACTTGGTAGATAACCCATATATATGAATTTATAGGTGTTAGCCAGAGAATATAACTTTAAGATCTTTGCCATCAAATTTTTATCACCAGCTCAAATGTCAGAGAAATAATTCTCAATATACCTTCAAAGTATAAAGTACAGTGTACCTATACATCAAGGGTTACAAATGTAAATACCTTTGGAATTCAAGCACAGAACAGATAGGCAGGTACAAGACAAAGTGGAGGGGAAAACAGAAGGTACAAAATCCTGCCTAAAGGGAGTCAAATTCAAATTCAAACACACACACACACACACACACACACACACACACATAGACTGTGTGGCAAAATAAAACTCTTCTGAGAGTTGGACAAAAGATCTTTTAAGTGTTATTTTTGGATCAAGAGAACCATCCCAAATTTGAGTGGAAGTGTTTTTACTGACTTAGAGAACTGCTTTTACTGACTCACTATGTACAGAATCTATAAATCCTGTGAAAATTCAGTTATATTTATTGATGAGATGTGGATGACACTGTTCACTACACCATGTCCCCTTCAGGAGATTTAAATAAAGATCTACATCTCAGCACAAGAAGAATGTTTCTATTGAGTGAATGGCAAATGATATTGTTTCTAATGTATGAGTAGTGACTATTATAATTATTTCCCTTTTTATCGTGAATATTAAGCTGAGAAACAAATGTAAGCAAACTTTTAACAATTAATGGAATGTATTTGGTAGTAATTTCAATGTCTGCTTTGATCTACTGTTTTGACAACAGCATATCAATATATGACATATTTAAACATCAATATATGATATACTCAAATACAAGGCAGTGAGTACCACAATCGTAAAAACAATAACAAAAAAAAATACAAACTAAAATGAATGACAACTACCAAATGTTGAATATATTTATCACTTCCTTGATTAAAATATCTGTCATTATATATGTGATAAACAAAAGGAAGATTAATTAGCATGCTTTTTCAACTTGTGTAAAAAAACAAATATAACCATTAGAACACAACTTGTAGATTTAAAAAAAATTATTTTATTTTATTTTACTTTTTTTGGCTGCACCCCACAGCCTGTGGGATCTCAGTGCCCCGATCAGATATTGAACCCATGCCCCCCGCACTGGAAGCACGGAGTCTTAACCACTGGGCCGCCAGGGAAGTCCCTAGATTTTTTTTTTTTTTTTTAATCTGAAGAACTAATAATCTAGAATCCTCTTTTTACAACAACTTTGGAATTCTTAACATCTCAATTTACTTCAGAATCTCTTTCCTAAAAGGGCAGGTATCAGTTACAAAACCTCAGTTTGGACAAGATGAACAAAAATCTTTTTTTATGACATTTACTGAGGTTAATGCTGTTTGTTTCATAAAATGAGTTCCTAGAGACCAAGAATTTTTTATTTACGGGCTAAATAAATTTTATGTTGAGGATTATCTACTTACACTTTAATGAGCTATTTATATAATATTTATGAAATCTGAGAAACATATTAAGACACTACTTTGCTTTAATGATTTAAACCCCTAATGAATCTGACAAACTTGCAGACCTGAAATTAACAGATGCAAGCAAGAATAGGACTAAGAACACTGAAGTTAATCACTTTTAGATTTTTTTTTTTCCCCGGTACGCGGGCCTCTCACTGTTGTGGCCTCTCCCGTTGCGGAGCACAGACTCCAGACGCGCAGGCTCAGCGGCCATGGCTCACGGGCCCAGCCGCTCTGCGGCCTGTGGGATATTCCCGGACCGGGGCAGGAACCCGTGTCCCCTGCATCGGCAGGCGGACTCTCAACCACTGCGCCACCAGGGAAGCCCTCACTTTTAGATTTAAAGGAAAAAACCTTTTTGTTTTAGTTAACCTGTTCATCATTAGGTAACAACAAAGAAGTTAATTTTGTATTCCGATATCCAAACAGTATATTTTCAAAAGAAGAAAAGTCATATGACAATTTAGAACCTGATTAGGTTGAAGTAGTGGGAAAAATATTAAGAATTTATATATTGTTATTTTCCAAAATAAAAAGGGTTTCAAAATTCAGTTGTTTCAAAGGCCACACAATTATTCTCAAGACTGATGAAAAGTTATAACACATGCAGTGGATAAATAAGAAACCAACATGCACATTCTTTCTCTGGGAATAAATTCAAACAGAAAAGGAGGAAAGAGCTAGGCCTGCATAAGGAAAATCAATTGTTCTTTTGAAGTAGCCTATGAGCAAGTTACAAAGCTCAGAAGTTGTCAAACGCTGATGGGTTCTGCAAATAATGGCAACAAATCACAAACAAAAGAAAAATCTTTTAACAACACAAGGTGCGAAAAGAGCAATGGGCTACTCGCTGAACTTTTCACGTATTGGCACATTAAAAAATTACCATCGTTAATATCACTTTCAAATACATACAAAGTGACAACATGTACTATGCAAATAAAGCACTAAGAACATTTCAGCGTAACATATTAAAGCAAAACAGAAACGGCATACTTACCAGCTCCTCCACAGAGGGGACAGACTTAAGATATAAGAAAAAAGTTTTATAATTAGAAAAACATCAAACAAATGAATTTATTTAGTGGTACAATCATTACAAGGAAAATTCCCATATGTTGAATATCACTTGGGTAAAGTTCATTAGAACAAATATATTTGCAAATCCATAAGCAATAGTAACTGCACAGGATTAGATTAAAAATGTTTGTTTTATCGAAATTAGTTAACACACCTGGTTCAGTGCCTTTCCACTACAGCACCATGTTTCAAATCTAATGTTAAAATGTCAGGTGAATCCTTTTCTAGTGAAATTGTACATTGTTTCTCAATGTTAGTATCAAACATTCCAAAGAAGCAGTTATGAATCTGACTCATTTCAGTTAAATAAAACAACACTAATAATTTATATTTATAGAATTTCAGAATTTAAAAGGACTTTAGGAGAATGTAAATATTCATTTAAATAAATTCTAACATATCCTTATTAGAAACTAACCAATTAAACAGAATTAACTGAAAACGAGTAAAACTTTGAACTGTATTACTCTCATCATCAACATCATTTCATCTTCTGCCTCTCCCAAGCTTTATCTGTCTTATTTACTGCTGTATCCCCTATAGTTAACAAAGTGCCTGGTACATAGTACACAATACATATGAGGTTAAACAGAAATGAGACTTTAAAAAAATTCTATTTCAGCAACCTACATTGATTAAGAGGGCAATAGTTAATCATGGAACATTTACACAATGAACATTATGCAAACATGACAAAGCACTCAGTGGCAGGGAAGATACTTATATTAAGAGCAAAAGAAAAAATGTGCCACCGGTTGGCACCCCATTCCATTTTCCTCTTCTTCCTTATTAACAGAACTCCAATTTTACTGGAGGTGGTCATGTGACCAACTAAGGGAATGACATGCAGCTAGGGATAGCCAGTGAGACAGCGAAATGATTGGCAAAAAGCTGACGAGGATTCCGTGAAAAGGTCTTTAAAGAAAACTAATGCAGCTGGGAAGCATCATTTTGCCCTTAGATCTTCCTGCTTCCTACCTGGAATGCAGATATGAAGAAATCCTGAAGACAGAAACCATGAGCTAAAGATGGCAGAGCAGAACAACAAAAGGAAACTGGATCCCTGATATCTGTGGAGCTGCCATATCAGCTCTGAATGCCTGTCTCAGGGCTTCTTTAACTAGGAGAAAATAATTTGTACTATTTAAGAATAATTCCAATGTTACTTGGGATTTCTGTTACATGTAACTGAACTTAATCTTAACTGATACAATAGGTCCAAAAAAATGTTTATATGTTATAATCACAAATATCTTTTAAGTGTATTTATATAGATCTTTTTAAATGGGAAGAAGATCCTATTCTAAGTATCAATTGGTTATTGATGTTATCACTGATCATCTCCAGGTGATAAGATTGTGGATGATTATGATGACCTTCACATTTCCTGTATTTTCTAAATTTCCCAGGAGCACATATTAACTTTTATAATTAAAAAGACTCATTAAAGATTGTCCTTTTCACCCTCTAAAACACATATAAATATATGTTACCCTCTAAACTACTTACCAATTTTGCCTTAATGGTACCAGAGTCAACACTTTGACCAGTTTTAGCATGAAGCTGAAGCTGAATAGAGTGCAATTGTAAAAGCTGATCATGTACTTCTTTCTCCAATACAACTTTCTCTGCTTGGGTCTCTGTCAGTTCAGATTTCAGATCCACCAACTGTGCCTTATAAAAACAGCAACAATAGCAGAAATTAACACAGCGTTGTAAATCAACTATACCCCAATAAAAATTTTTTTTAATAAAACAGCTACAATAAAAACATTAAGTATGCTTAATTTTCTTTATTTTGACTCTAATAATTATTATTCAAGAATGACATAGGCTATCTTTGAAATGAATAGATGAACACTAGAAGTCCATTATTAACTGTAAGCTACAGCTAACTGTTACACTGTAGCAGAACAACTCATCAGAGCCACTCAGCCATTCAATCTGAAGCTTTTCATTTTTCACAATCGATACATTGTTTTACAATTGCAAACAGGACATATCCCTTGTGTGTGTTTGATCTTCCCAACTAACAAGTAGGTTAAAGACCAAGGCAAGGCCTTAGTTTTCTATTGAACATAATTTTACTAATAAGCATCTACGGAGCCAACAAGTATGCTGGTTCAATGAGGGGAAAAAAATTGTGGAGAATACTTTCTAAATTATAGGTGATAATTATTTATGCCCTTGAGAAGCTTCCTTATCAACTGAGGTAATAAATATGCATCGAACCAACTAAAGAAAAATGTGTGGCAAGTTACAGATATATTTAGAATCGGTCAGGTCCCAAGAAATTCAAAGTAAAGGAAGGTTTAAAGAAGGTTAGTGAGGAAAAGAGAGTTTAGAAGGGCTTTGAAGTTAAATGACAACAAGGACAAATAGAAGCAGTAAAGCAGTCAAGAGATGAGAAGACTAGCAAGGGGAGACAGACTAGAAGCAACGTAGGTAAATTCTCTGAGTAGAGAGACCAGAGAATTAGAATCTACCTAAACATCCCAACTGCACCAACTAGTGCCTACTACATAAAAGATGCTCAATAAGTATCTTGAAGTTGAAACAAATTCTAATACTAGCCCTGTGATTCCAGATAAATCACTGTGTCCATTCAAGTTTCCCTGATTTTAAAATAGGATAGTATCTACTAGGTATAAAATAAATAAGATACAAGGATGTAATATACAGCAACAAGGAATATAGATAATATTTTATAACTTTATATGTAGTATAATCTATAAAAATATCAAATCACTTTGTTGTTCATCTGAAATTAATGTAATATTGTAAGTCAACTATACTTCAAATAAGATTTTTTTAATAAATAAAATAAAATAGGGATAATACCCATGGCTTTGACTATTTTCATATTATTAATCTTATATATGAAAGCACTTACTAGAATATGAAGGTGTTATTAGCAAGGAGATTAGACTACTGACAGGGGCTGTACATTGACAGACTGCACAAAACTGGATAGGAAAGTGAGGCTAGATACAACAAATGGCTTTGGATGATAAACCAAAACTGAGATTAAATCTGGTAGGAAATCACTACATGCTCTCAATGACATTTTTGTTTTTGTTTTTAATAACAGCTTTATTGAGATATAATTCACTTACCATTAAAACTCACTCTTTTAAAGTGTACCGTTCAGTGACTTTTCGTATAATCATAGAATTGTGCAACCATCAACACCATATAACCGTGGAACATTTTCTCTCAATGACATTTTAGCTACATGATATGTGCAGGTAAGGAGGTGAAGACAGGTACACTAGCAACACCCTACATAGCTTTCTATGGAATACAATTCTGGTGAGTATATATCTAGGAAGGAAACTTCTGGTTTACAGAGTATGAATATGTTAAACCTCAGCAGAAAAGGCCAGTTTTCCAAATGGTTGTAGCAACTGACATGCCCACCATATATGAGAACTCTGATCGTTTCACAACCTTGCCTTCATTTGGTATTGTGAGTCTTTTTAATTTTAGCCATTCTGGTAGGAATGTAGTGGCATTTCATTGTGGTTTTAATGAAAACTTCTTGATTACTAATAAGGTTGTCCTTTATTGGGTATGAGTTACAATTGCTTTCTTCCATTCTGTGGCTTGTCTTTTAACTTTCTGAAAGGTGTCTTTTGATGAACAGAGTGCTTAACTTCAATGTAGCTCAATATGTCAGTAGTTTCCTCCCCCACATTAAATGCTTTTTGACCTGAATTCTACCTTATCTGTTATCAAGTTTGCAACTCCTACTTTCATTTTATTTGCATTTACCTGGTATAATTTTGTCTATTTTAACCTTTCATATTTTTCATTTTATAGTTGTAAATAGCACATACACATGTAAGGTCTTAACTGCTCATTGCTAGATTTTAAAATATATATATTTTTTAGTATTCTGGAAACTCTGTAACTTTAATAATTACTTTTAGATAATATCTTTAATTTCCTCTTTAGATTATATTTAAGATAACATCCTTGCTATGAACAGTCACGAAACTATTAGCATTTTCTTCCCCCTTTTCTTACTCTTCTCCAGCATCTTGATAAAGCGTTATCTTGGTATTTCAGCTAATAACTATGAGCAATCATCAAGCTTATACTACTTTCAAGATACTCTTTTCTCCCATTTTCGGTAGTTGCGCTATATTTATAATGCAGAGCATACAATATGTAATGTTTAAACATTTTCTCATCCTTAACACTGATAGTCTTAGTTCCACTATTAAATAAATTCTATACTGACCACTTGACCTTTTACCAGAGCTGCTCCTATGAATTCAACTCATTCTCTAGCCTTGTAGATTTCTCAGAAAGCTCTCATAACAGTATTCTCTGATTTCTGGCATGTTCATAACTATTTATTTGTGGTCTTTATATCTGAAGTCAGTTTGGCTGCATATAAAATCTTTGGCTCATATTTTCTTTCCTTGAGTATTTTAAATATGTTGCTCCTTTGGCTTCTGGTATGAAACGCTTCTATTTAAATGTCCAAAATCCTAATCTTTTCTTTCTCTTATAAGTGACTTGATCTTGTGTCTGCTTTATTTTTAGTCCCATATTTTACTAAAATGTAGCATGGTGTTAATCATTCTAGGTCCATGTGTACTCTTCTCAACATGCAGATTCAATGCTCTGTTATAGTTTTAAAGAGTGAATTGGTTGGTAATTTGTTTTTTATTGAGGCAAAATTCATATCACAGTAAATTAACCATTTCAAGTGAACAATTCAGTGGCATTTATTATAATTACAATGTTGTGCAGTCACCATCTGTATCTAGTTCCAAAACATTTTCATCACGCCCAAAGAAAGCCTCGTACCTGTTAAGCAGTCACTCCCCACTCTCTCTGTCCCCAGCTTCTGGAAACCACCAATCCACATTTTGTCTCTATGGATTTAACTATTCCAGATATTTCATATAAATGGAAGCATTCAATATGTGACCTTTTGTGTCTGCCTTCTTTCACTCGGCATGTTTTCAAGGTTTATCCATATTATAGCATGTATCAGTACTTCTTCACTCCTTTTTAGAGCTGAATAATATATTTAACTATAAAAATTCAGATATAATATATTCAGCTATATAGTCCACTGTATGTACATACCACAACTTGTTTATCCATTCGTCAGTTGATGAACATTGGGCTATTTCCATCTTTTGCCAATTATGTTCAGTGCTGCTATGAACATATGTGTACATATATTTGTTTGTGTACATGTGTTCAATTCTTTTGGGTATATACCTAGGAGTGGAATTGCTGAGTCATAATTCTATGTTTAACTTTTTAAGGAACCATCAAACTGTCTTCCACAGTGGCTGAACCATTTTACATTCCTACCAGCAATAAATGAGAGTTTGTTGATAGAAGTTTTAAATATTGGTTTTGTTTCATGCTTCTTCAGGGACTCCAATTATACTAATATTAATTATTCTTTCCCTATCTTTTATATTTGCAATTTCCTCTCAAATCCTTTCTGTTTTCCCCTTGTATATCCTCTTCCTCTTGCTGTACTTACTGCACTACCTATTTTTTACACTTCTTCCAAATTAGGATCCATTCTGAAATGATTTTTTTTCCTATTTTTTCCCAAAGTTCTGCAAGTATTCTTTTTATTTTTATTACTTTATTTCTGAGTTTTCCTATCTCTGAATTATTCTGTTTTATTCATAGGTGAATAACATTGTTAATTTCCTTTATTTTCTAATATAGTTTACAGTTTCCAACTGCTTTGCAGCCTTATTTTTCTGATATGCCTTCGTTGTCTGTTGTCACATTATTCTATTAATTTTTACCTTTTCTGATTACAGTACATTTATATGGGGTTTAAATAAAATCCTTTTCTGTTACTCATGTTTAAATGAAATGGGTTTTCATGTAGTACATGTTAGGTAGGAGGAGACTTCCATGGAGGGGTTTGAGGTGAGCAGAGGGAGCTTTCCTAGCTTCAGGCTAGCGGGCTCCCACCCCTGGCCTTAAACTGAACTATTTAAAACAACGGCCTGTCTGTAGCCAGAACTACTGTTTTGCAATCAACCTCCTATGTATGTATTCCTCCCCTATCTTGAATACAAACTCTCCTCACTTCAAACTTCATGTTTCTGCCCTGCTGAATTTGGATTCTATTTCCAGCAGTGTTTCTTCAGAATTGGACTGTCTTTCTCAAAAGCAGTTTTGTCAGAAATCTCTGAGATTCTGAAAGCCCACCCCAAGTACTTTCTAATCTTCCCGCTGCTGCTTAATGTGTCCCCATGGTTGTTTTGCATTCCCCTGCAACCTGGTGGCAGTTTTGCCAGTTGTTCTTAGATCGTTTGCTCAAGTTTCCCATCCAAAGTGATGTCTTCTCCTTTGGGGCTCTGTTAGTGATTTCTGTGCCTGGGTCCCCTTGCTATTATTTATTTCTTTTGCCCCACAGGTGCTCATCCACATGCACTCTGTGTTGGTCCTGCTACCCTGACCAACCCATGTTCTGGGGTTTGTGAGGATATGCCCTCCTCATTTAGTTTTGCTGAAGAGGCTATCACTGGGTTTTGTGGGGTGTTTTTGTTATGCTAGTTTTTCTGTTTTTACAAAAGATTTTTTAAAATTTAAAACTATCAATCCACTGTGATCCTTCTCAGACCAGAAATCCTCAGCTCATGTTTTCATTGCAATAGAAAAGCTGTGATATTCTAGTATAGCGCTGCCTAAAAGAAATTAAATATGAACCACATATGTAACTAAAAATTTTCTAGTAGTCACATTTTATTTATTTATTATTTTATTTTGCTTTATTTTTCTGGCTGTGCCGCGCAGCATGCAGGATCTTAGTTTCCCCACCAGGGACTGAACCCATGCCCCCTGCAATGGAAGCATGGAGACTTAACCACTGGACCTCCAGGGAAGTCCCCTAGCAGCCACATTTTAAAAAGTAAAATTAGGGACCTCCCTAGTGGTCCAGTGGTTAAGACTCCACGCTCCCAATGCAGGGGACCTGGGTTCGATCCCTGGTCAGGGAACTAAGTCCTGCATGCCACAACTGAAGATCCCGCGTGCTGCAACTAAGACTTGGCACAGCCAAATAAATAAATAATTATTTTAAAGTGAAATTAAACAGGTAAAATCAAGTTTTATAATATATTCTACTTAACCCAACACATCTAAAATATCATATAATATTATATTCAAGCATATAATAATATAAAACAATGATTAAAATATTACATTCTTTTTTTGATACTCAGTCTTCAAACCCATTACGTATATTACACATACAGCACATCTCAATTTGGACCAGCCATATTTCAAACACACAATAGCCACATCAGGCTAGTAGCTGATGTATTGGGCTGGCCCTTTTATTATGAATCTGAAACAGTAACAAATTCCATTAAGATTTAAATGCTAAAATAAATAATAATACTAGTACTTGACTCTATTTTTTAAATATAGTAAACATATGCAAGAGATTAAATAAAGTAGAACTTCACTTCTATTGCCTTCCAGAAAAGAATGTTAGTTTAACAGTTTTTACACCTTTCACAAATACTCCTAACCAAAAACCTTAGAAAAGAAAAACAAAAAAACAAAAAACTTACGTGTATGATAAAAATGTATTATAGACATGCATCAATTTAACAAATTGCCCACCAAAAAAAAAAATTATAAAAATTTAAAATCACCTATTACTAGAATGTTCAGTATTCCCTGAAGACTGTACCTTTAAAGTACAAATGAGCCTGGTCTAGACAGTCCTTCTTAGTCAAAAAAATACCTATTGAGTTTTATAATCTTTGAAATAAAATAATCACAAAAGGAAAATAGATATTTGAATAATATGCACTTTTTGAGCAATATGAAGCTTATGCTAAAGTAAACCTACCCAGAAATAGTTTAAAATAGGCCATTTAATCTATAACAACCCTTATCTTTTTTTTCATTACTTTGACTTTCATTCTGTATCTGTCTTACTGTTTCTTTGCAGTGTTGTCTAATATATTCCTCTATTCCTTATATTTCCTATAAACTACAAGTAGATCTAAAGGTTTAGATTTACAGTCAGCCCTCCATATCTATGCAATCTGCATCCACAGATTCAACCAACTGTGGATCAAAAATATTCAGAAGAGAAAACTCCAGAAAGTTCCAAAAGGCAAAACTTAATTTGCCTCATGCTGGCAACTATTTACATAGCGTTTACATTGTATTAGGTATTATAAGTTATCTAGAGATGATTTAAAATATACGGGAAGATGTGTTTTGCTTATATGCAAACACTACACCATTTTATAAAGGGGACTTTAGCTTCCATGGATTTTGGCATCTGCAGGGGTATGGGCGGGGAGGCCTAGAACCAATCCCCTGCAAATACTGAGGAACTATGGTACTTAAATGTTTGTGGCAAGAAGTACACTGTGTGTTTCAAGAGGTATATATTGTCTGGTTGTCCCACTATGATTTATGTTTCAAACCAAAAATCTCATGATTTATTAATAACTGAGTAAAACTGGCATTAAGATGCTAAAGAGGCACAAGTGGTATTCATTAATTAATGTGGCAGACTAATATTCAAATCAGAAGTGACTGTACTCTAAAAAGGCAAGGAAAAACAGGGTAGTATGGAGGTTTTTTGAAAGTGGCCTACTAGAAACATGGACTCTTCATTAAGTGAAATAATTTCTCAAGAGGTCGCTCAAATTTTTAAAAATTAAGTAAAAATTCTTTACAAAGCAAGGATGCAGGTATCAAAATTCAAAGCCCAATTTAATTATTTTGGAACAAAACAAGTGTTTCAAGTTTACTCTATACTTCATAATATTTAAATAACTCTTTTCTTGTCTATGATATCAGCATTTTAGCTGCTAAGAAAAGTTAGTTAATGGTAAATTTTATGTGAAGATTAGAAATTTCCATATTTTATTCAATGGCTAACCTCCTAATATCACAGAACTTTATAATCAAAGAGATCTTAGAGAACATAAAAACTATGATTATGACGATTACTATTACTATTATTACTATTTAGATAATAAAACCAAGGCCCATCAAAGCTGCTTTTATTTCTAGGGCTACCCAAATGGTCAGTAGCAAAACAGCACTTTGAACTCAATTCTTACTCTCAGGGCAAGGTAGTAAAAGTATTATCAAGCAGTTAGCCATAAGGAAAAATGTGTTTCTACAGCTACGATACCTATGTTTGACTTACTAACAATATTCACAGCTACCATAAAGCAAGCATTTACCTACCAATATGGCAAGCAATCACGTACCATGCGCCATCTGTTAATTCTTACCATGATACTCTTTTTTTTAATAGCTAAGGAAACTGGAAATCAGAGTTTAAGCAATTTGCCCAAGATCACACAGCTAGTAAATAACAGACTAAAAACTAGCTTGACCATAAAAAAAGGCTGACCATCTTTCACCTCACTGTCTTACCTTGGCAACACTATAACTAGCAAAGAGTGAAAATTAATAAACAGTTGATTTCAACCTTCAACTCTTAAATTTTCAAGTGATTCCAAAAAAATCTTTTAAAAAGCAAAATCAAAACCAGTTAATCAACCAGTTAACCCAATCTCTTCACTTTCCTATATTTGATCTTGGATTCATTTACAGAAAAAATAAAATAAAATAAAATAAAACAAAGCTGACCATCAGGATATTCTTTCCCTAGAACTCATCAAGGACAAAATGACCTCACTCTAGGAGAATCTCTGAGCCTTAAGACCATGGCCTTCATTTAAAGGCCATTAAACAACCAATGGTGAGATTTTCTAAGGTAGTGATTCTCAAAATGTGGTCCCTGGGGACCTCCCTGGTGGTCCAGTGGGTAAGACTCTGTGCTCCCAATGCAGGGGGCCCCGGTTCGATCCCTGGTCAGGGAACTAGATCCCGCGTGCATGCTGCAACTAAGAGTCCGTATGCCACAACTAAGAGTCCACATGCTGCAACTAAGAAGTCTACACGCCAAAACTAAGAAGTCTGTATGCCGCAACTAAGAGTCTGCATGCCTCAACTAAGACCTGGCACAGCCTAAGTAAAGTAAATAAATATTTTTTTAAAAACTTAGTTAAAAAAAAAATGTGGTCCCTGGATCTCCAATATCAGCTGGAATGGAGTGGGGAGATATATGAAACTTCAGGGCACATTCTGCAACATAGGAATGAAGTATCCCCAGGAATGAAAAAGACAGAGAGGCAGTGTATTTAAACAAATTTTGAGAATTATCATTACCATTTATTTGTAAATGCAGTCATTACTATTCTATTTCTTCTCTCAAACTCTTTTCCATCAGGATAATTCCTTTCTAATATAATTCTTAACTTCTGGATTCCACTCTGTGGCACCAAAATCTAAGTAATTTTTTATTCAGAGTTTCCTATTATTCTACTCTGTCTAGACCTTAATCCTCCATCCATATAATCGTGTAAAAATACACAACAGGACTTCCCTGGTGGTGCAGTGGTTAAGGGTCCACCTGCCAATGCAGGGGACACGGGTTCGAACCCTGGTTTGGGAAGATCCCACATGCCACAGAGCAGCTAAGCCCGTGTGCCACAATTACTGAGCCCGCATGCCACAACTACTGAAGCCCACACGCCTAGAGCCCATGCTCTGAAACAAGAGAGGCCACGGCAATGAGAAGCATGCGCGCCGCAACGAAGAATAGCCCCCGCTCGCTGCAACTAGAGAAAGCCCGCGCATAGCAACAAAGACCCAACACAGCCAAAAATAAATAAATAAAATATAAATAAATTTATAAAAAAAACTACACAACAGCTGCACTTTCTCTTTCTAAACGAAGGCTAGTTTTTATTTAACTGTCTTATAGATAAAAATGCCAACTACTTTACCTTAAGCACCCCTCAAAAACCTCTTGTTCTGGGGAGGATTAAACTAAGACAAGACATTAGCAAACATCAAACAGCAGGGAACTTTGATCTAGCTCACTCATTGGTTTTGGCATTTCATATAGCTCTTTTGATAACATTTTAGAAGATGTAAGAACCTAAATTAAAAATCTGGTAAAACATCTTTATTTTGCACATGAAGAATTGAGGCCCAAAGAGATTAGGTGAGTTGTCCTAAATTACAAACTGCATGGGATTAAAACTCAGACCTCCTGACATCCTTTATAATTCTGGCAGTAATAGGAAAAATGGAAAGGAAGGTGTCCATGAGTTCCGAATGAGATCACATTCCCAAATCTCAGAACTAGACAGGGCTCTAAGCAAGAGACTACTCTGAACATCATCCACCTAGCCAGCCCCACCCTTCACACACCCAAATGCATGCACACACACACACACACACACTGGAACTCATGTGCACACACAGACACACGTGTAGGCATGCACAGGCATGCACACAAAAGCACACATACTCCAAGTTGTATTCTCTGTAAGAATTACAAAGAAAATAGCTGACTTCAAATAGCAGTTTAACTGTTATGAACCATAGCATTGAAAGCTGCTGATAAAGATGTAAATATTATCTCACGTTTACCTACAAATTGCTTCCACACCTTTTGTTTTAAAATAGTGTACAGGGCTTCCCTGGTGGTGCAGTGGTTGAGAATCTGCCTGCTAATGCAGGGGACATGGGTTCGAGCCCTGGTCTGGGAGGATCCCACACGCCGCAGAGCAACTAGGCCCGTGAGCCACAACTACTGAGCCTGTGTGTCTGGAGACTGTGCTCCGCAACAAGAGAGCCCACGATAGTGAGAGGCCCGCACACTGCGATGAAGAGTGGCCCCCACTTGCCGCAACTAGAGAAAGCCCTCGCACAGAAATGAAGACGCAACATAGCAAAAATAAATAAACTCCTATCGCCAACATCTTCTAAAAATAAATAAAATAGTGTACAAAAGGTAATCACATCATTAAAAAGAAACAATTATGCTTTTAAATGTCTGTATGTTTTTAATATTTGCAAATGCAGTTTAGGATGAAAAGTACAGACTGGAACTTAATCGCTAGCAATTATACCATTTAATGCCAATATCTAAAATTTATCATCTACACCCACCTACTTACCAAAAGGCTTTAAAGCTCGTAAGAGCAATAAAACAAATGTAAAAAATAAAAATCATAAAGAGATGGCAAGATATGACTGTAAAAAAAAAAAGACATCTTATTACTGTTGAGTATTAAATACTGAGTCTCCTATTAATAGGAGAACCTTTACAGATTATAGAATTCTCCTTGACTCATTTAAAGAAGCAACGCCATTTTATCTGGTGAGACTGTCTTTTTTTTCTTCGATCGAAACTTTTAAAAGAATCTATTATAGAGATTCTTATATAAAAGATCCTAAGCTATTTATTTATACCTGACAGACAGCAGAACCATTCTTCAAGGTGATAATGTAACTAATGAAAGCATTTTGATCCATTCTCTTTCTTTTCTTCTACTTCTTCAAAATAGCTGAACAAAGTCTTAGAGCTCATTTAATTTAAGCAACTCCTTTATAAAGAATCTTCCTCAGGCTTCCCTGGTGGCAATGGTTGAGGGTCCGCCTGCCGATGCAGGGGACACGAGTTCGTGCCCCGGTCCGGGAAGATCCCACATGCCGCGGAGCGGCTGGGCCCGTGAGCCATGGCCGCTGAGCCTGCGCGTCCAGAGCCTGTGCTCCGCAACCGGAGAGGCCACAACAGTGAGAGGCCCGCGTACCGCAAAAAAAAAAAAAGAATCTTCCTCTATTTTATCTTTTCTTCCTGTGCTCAGGATGGTTAGTGCTGCCCTACTATCGAAGATCACAAAAAGCCAATGAGCCTGTTCTAAAGCAAAGACTGTGACCAAACAGAAAATATATTCAAAGGTCAAAGATAAAAATCTCTGTCATCCCTCAAGATAAGAAATAATATTCTTTTTTATTACATGTCAGCTCTTGAAGCAGTCTGTTCATTTGGCTTATGAAAGTTCTGTGAGAAAACTCCACCTATTTGCTCCAATTTCCAATCCGAGCATAGAGACCGCAAACTTCATCTGTCATTATTTCTCCCCGAAGTGTTCTACAGTTCAAGACAAGCAAACATATTTTTAGTTTTAGTCTCCCACAACATCACACATTCATTCAACATGTATTTATTAAGCACCAATATATGCCAAGCAGTGGGCTGGTTTCTAGGGATACACTGGTAGACAAAACAAATGTGGAGCCTGCCCTGCAGAGCTTCAGTGGCCTTGTGCAGGAGGTAGCTCATAAAGAAAATGAATGGCATATATAATAATAGTATTAACCATGTGCCAGGCACTGTTTTGAACATATTCATGTTTTAATTGTCCTAATCCTCAAAGATACTTTTTGTATTGAGAAGGAAAGTGAAGCACAGAGGTTAGGTAACTTGCCCAAGGTCACAGCAAAGCCAGTAGTAATATACATAACTACAAACCATAATAAGTTATAGGAAAGAAGCAAAGAGAATCAGAATTAGTGGGGTGGGAGTGTATGGCTATCCTTCTGGGAAGTGTTTCGGTTTATCAGAGCAGCAGTTCTCACAGGTCTATGTGACTATTTCAGGGCATCCACAAGGTCAAAACTATTTTCATAATAAAAAAATATGAATTGCCTTTTTCATTGTGTTGACATTGTACTGAAGGTACAAAAGCAATTATGAATAGAATGCTTACAACACAAGTCAATGCAGTGGCACCAAACTACCAGTAGTCACTGTACTCTTCACTCTCATGCACTCGCAGTCAAAACAAAGACAAAAAACAAGGACTTCCCTGGTGGCACTGTGGTTAAGAATCTGCCTGCCAATGCAGGGGTCATGTGTTTGAGCCCTGGTCCGGGAAGATCCCACATGCCGTGGAGCAACTAAGCCCT
The DNA here is from genome assembly GCF_964374135.1 of Grampus griseus. Lineage (NCBI taxonomy): Eukaryota > Metazoa > Chordata > Mammalia > Artiodactyla > Delphinidae > Grampus > Grampus griseus. The sequence continues at coordinate 46,310,331 of NC_139007.1, forward strand.
TGCACCACAGCTACTGAGCCTGCACTCTAGAGCCCATGCGCCACAACTACTGAGCCCACGTGCTGCAACGACTGAAGCACGCACCTAGGGCCCGTGCTCCACAGGAAAGGGAAGCCACCTCAATGAGAAGCCCGCCCACCACAACGAAGAGTAGCCCCCGCTCACCGCAACTAGAGAAAGCCCAAGCGCAGCACTGAAGACCCAACACAGCCAAAAATAAATAAATAAATTTATAAAAAACAAATAAACAAAAACAAAACCCAAAAATTCACTTAAGAATGTCCTTGATAAAGCAGTAAAATTATTAATTTCTAAAAATCTCAACCCTGAGTAAGTCTTTTTAATATTCTGTGTGATGAAATGGGAAGCATACATAAAGCATACCTGCTGCATATCAAACTATGTTGTCTCAAGGAAAAGCACTTATGCAACTGCTTGAGATGCAAAACTGAACTTTTTTTCTTGGAACACCATATTTATTTGAAAGAAGAACAAACTGTGGTTATTAAGATTAGTATAGGGCTTCCCTGGTGGCACAGTGGTTGAGAGTCCGCCTGCCGATGCAGCGGACATGGGTTCGTGCCCCGGTCCGGGAAGATCCCACATGCCACGGAGCGGCTGGGCCCGTGAGCCATGGCCGCTGAGCCTGCGCGTCCGGAGCCTGTGCTCCACAACGGGAGAGGCCACAGCAGTGAGAGGCCCGCATATCGCAAAAAAAAAAAAAAAAAGATTAATATATTTGGCAGACATGTTCTTGAGAATAAAGTGAATCTGTTATTTCAAGGAAAACAACTGACAGCATTTGTTGGCAATGATAAGAACTTATACTTTCAAAGTGAAAATTAGAATTTTGGAAAATTGGAATCCATCACCATAAGCTTGACAGCTTCTTAATACTTACAGATTTTTCTCATGAGACTGCAGATATTAACAAATGTGATTTTTTGATATTGTATAATGAGACGTGTCCACATTTGGAAGATCTGGATAACTCAGCAAACCAATATTTTCAAAATGACCAATGCACAATGTTAAAATCATGCCTTGGTAAAAGATCCATTCAAAGGCTACAAAGATAGACCAATGTATTTTAATGTAACGGTGTATGAAAAGTTTATTGATAGGGTTTCAGACTCCACATTGTAACTAACCTTTAAGAAACTACCTTTTACTATCAAAGAAGAATATCCACAATTATCTGAAATGGCTACTAAAATACTCCTCCGTGATCGAGCTACTTCTCTGTGAGGTCAAATTTTCTTCCTATAACCAAAACCACAAACCATAACTGTTTGAAAGCAGATGTGAGAGTCCAGCTATCTTCTATTAAACCAGATATATATTTTTAATTTTAATATAAAATAATACTACTCATAATTTTTTGGAAAATGTAGTTTTTTTTTATTAATAATGATATTAACATGTAATGGGTTTATTGGGTTTATTTATGGGTTTATTTATGGGTTTATTGTTGCTTTTTTTTTTTTTTTTTGCAGTACGCGGGCCTCTCACTGTTGTGGCCTCTCCCATTGTGGAGCACAGGCTCCGGACACGCAGGCTCAGCGGCCATGGCTCACGGGCCCAGCCGCTCCGCGGCACGTGGGATCTTCCTGGACCGGGGCACGAACCCATGTCCCCTGCATCGGCAGGCGGATCCTCAACCACTGCGCCACCAGGGAAGCCCTACTGTTGCTATTTTTAACTGATGTAATATTTACAGTTTTCTCAGTTGTAATTTCTAACACAGTAAATACCAGTTGATATAACCCATATTAAGGAAAAAAAAAAGCTCTTTGGGGACCTTATAATTTGTAGAATGTAAAGGGGTCCTAAAACCAAAAAGTTTAAGAATTATTGTCTTAGAGTTTCTGAAAGGAGACCCATGTGGCCTGGGCCATACAGAATAAGAGGAAAGAATGATAAGATACGACATTGGAGGGCTATCCAGAGGTCAGATCACACAGAGCTTATCAGTGATAAGGAGGCTGAATTTATTCAAAGTACAATTGAGGAATTTAAAACAGAATGACATGATCAAATTTATGTTTTAAAAATGGCAGCTGGACTTCCCTGCTGGCGCAGTGGTTAAGAATCCTCCTGCCAATGCAGGGGACACAGGTTCGAGCCCTGGTCTGGGAAGATCCCACATGCTGCAGAGCAACTAAGCCCGTGTGCCACAACTACTGAGCCTGCGCTCTAGAGCCCATGAGCCACAACTACTGAGCCCACGTGCTGCAACTACTGAAGCCGTGCTCTGCAACGAGAAGCCACAGCAATGAGAAGCCCGCGTGCCGCAACAAAGAGTACCCCCACTCACAGCAACTAGAGAAAAGCCCATGTACAGCAAGACCCAACACAGCCAAAAAGAAAAGGCAGCTATGTGTAACATGGGAGACAATGTCACTGAACTAGAGTTGGGGGATTTGAAATGGAGACAAGTAGATAAGTCTATGATGTATTTTTAAAAGTTAAAGTACTTTAAACCTCAAAATGAAGTTCCAAACAAGATAAAATGTTTTCTGTTTTCATTTTAAAGAATTCAGCTGCTCTATAATTAAACTCGAGGTGGGATGAGGAGAATCAACCTACCAAATATACTAGAAATGTCAAAAGTACACTAAATCCATATTCAATATTCTAATGTAATGATGTTATTTTTAGTCAGTTTCAAATTTTTCTTAAAATGGAATACCATGAAATATTAACAAATCATATCTTTGTGATTGATTCAGTCTTTCACTAATATGGTGGGCCCTATGTTAGACACAATGGATAGTAGAGTCAACAAGACAGACCCCATCCCAGCTCTCATGAAACTTGTATTACAGAATGATTACTGATAAACTTTGAAGACTCATGGCAGAATGAGGCAACTAAAGTTGTTTCAAATAATTTATTCATTCAAATAAACATTTATTGAATATACACAGTGTGCCAGGATCTGGAGACAAAATGATGAATAAGACATGGATTCTGCCCTTGAGGATTTTACTGTCTAGTAGAAACAGATAAAAAATACATTCCCAATTATGATGTAAAGTGTTGTAAACACTAGTGTACAGGCATGTGTGATGTACCAATTCAAAAAGAAACAAAGGGAGTCAGAAAGGAGAAGTTTACCTGAATGCTGAATGGAGAAAAGCTAATACATGGAGTAGGGAAAGGGAAAGGTCTGAGATGTGAAAACCCCTAGCAAGTGAGATAAGAATGTTAAGTGGGTCAAAAAGGTTGGTGTTTAATGTGTGAGTTCCAAATTTCCAAAAATTGGCCCCTTTTTAAAAGGGGCCAAACACCAATTCTGTAATTCACATATAAATCAACTTGATATCATGGAGAAAAAAACTACCAACCAATTCTTAGAAACCAAAATGGGTTCACAAACGGATAATGCTACCACCAAGTCAGCTTTCACAAGCATTTGATAGTTCAGATTATTTCAGCTATGACAAAGTCTTGGCCTTCAAAGAGCTTACCTTCTAGAGGTAGAGAAATGTGGCAACCACAAGTTATAGTACAATGTATAATAACAAATCTTGTAACAGCCCAAGCAAGTTCAAGGTGTTAAGACAGCCTCTGCCTATAGAGAGCAGAGAGGAGTTGGGTGAGGAAAGCCTTCACAGAGATGGTGATGTAAGTGGTGTGTTGAAAGATGAGTGGGTGTTTGACACTGTAGACAAAGGGGACAGAGAAGGTATTATACACAAAAGCCTGTGCCAAAGTAGAGATACCATGAAAGAGCAGGCCTATTTAGAGAAATGCAAATAAACCAGTTTTATTTGAGGCAAAAGCAGCTAAGAGGGGGTGACAAGAGATGAGGACAGACAGACTGGACACTGATCAACATGCTGCAGAGTTTGAATCTTAGCCAGTAAGTAATAGGGAGGTATACAAAGAAGAGTGACGTAGTCAGACTTGCCTTTTGATATGAACCATTAATATGAATCACTTTAGAATGATTTTGGCAATGAGAGGATGATGTGGAGGGGGTAAGAAGCAATTAGGAAACTATGTTAGGAATATGCAAAAAAGGGATACGGACCTTAACCATGCACAACCTCCTAAACTCAACCCATTATCTTTCCTGCCAGACCCACTCCTTCTCCTGGATTCCTTACTTAAGTGAATGGTATAAGTCTCCTAGGGTTGTCATAACAAATTACCACAAACTTGGTGGCTTAAAAGAACAAAAATTTACTCTCTCACAGTTCAGGATGAAGGAGCCCCAAATCAAGGCACTGGCAGGGTTGGTGCCTTCTGGAGACCCTGAAAGAGAACTGTCCCATGCCTGTCTCCTAATACTGTGGTTGCCAGCAATCCTTGGCATTTCTTGGCTTGTAGACAAGTCACTCCAATCTCTTATTCCATCCTCACATAGCCTTCTTCTCTGTGTCCCTGTGTATCCTCGGAGGATAGTCTCACTGGATTTAGGACCCACTGTAATCTGCTATGACCTCATCTCCATCCTTATATTAATTACATTTCTAAAGACCCTATTTCCAAATAAGGTCACATTCTGAGGTTCTGTGTAGACACGAATTTGGGCGGGGGAGCACTATTCAAGTCACTGTAGGTATCAACCAATATATTTCCCAAACAGAAATGTGGCATCATCCTTAACCATTCCTCTTCCTTTGCATCTAGATAATTATCAAATACTATTTCTACTCCTTTAAAGATTATCTCCTTTTCTTCATCCCCAATACCATTTTCATTTCAATAACACTCTTGTCTATATAGCAAACTCCTTGCTACAGCACTGGTTGAACTCAATTATTACTCTCATTACTGTGCCTGTATTGCCAGAGAAAGTCATACAACAGGGCAGACTGGTTTTACCATGAATTTATGGTAACTCCAAATTAGTCCCCAGCATTGTCTGGCAGTCTCTATTTCTCTGGCCAACTTGCTCTCCCACTCTTCCATTACCATTTCAAATCTTTTTCACTCTCCTCGAGCTCTTACTTTCACCCACTTTCAGCAGTTGTCCCAGGCTCCTATTCTACAGAGAATAAAGAAGCCGTCACACAAAACACTCCCGCTTCTGTGCTTGTCATCTCTCCTTTCCCTTTAAGTATAATAGCTGTCCTTTCAATATAAAGCCATTCTCTCTACATGTATTTTGGATTTCATCTTCACTCAGAAATCTTACTAATTATCCTCTCCTTCTCTAGAATATTCAGATTTTCCCTCAACTAGATGCTTCTCATTGGCTTGTAAACATGTTTAAGTTTATTTTTCCATTAAAAAAAAAAAGAAAACAATACCTCCCTTGAACTCCCCCTCCCCCTCCCGGCTATCCAGCCACACTCAACTATTTCTGCTTGCTTTTTTTCTCTCCACCTCCTCCTTCCCCAGCCAGACATAAATGTGTTTTTGGAGAGCTTGGTTTCTCTAGTTCTGTAGTCTTGGGCCCCTTACTTAATCCCTATAAAATGGGAATAACAATACTAAACCTACCCCACAGGACTATTATGAGAATTGGGTGAATTGATATATATAAAAGACCTAGCACAGAGCCTGGCCCATAGTAACTGATCAACAGTTAGCAATATAGTATTGCTAGCAATATATAATATCCATCCATTTATCCAGCCAACTGACACCTTGGAGTCATCCTGAATTCCCTCATCCCTCTGTTCCACCTCATCCCTCTGTTCCAACCCATCCCTAGATTTTATTTTTACTTCTCAAATCTCTCTTGTTCTGAACACTTTCCTCCACCTCTGCTATCCTACTCCCATCATCTCACATGGATCAGAATTAAGGGCCCCCTAAATGGTTTTCTGCATTTATTCTTGTTATTTCCCCAAATTCTCTCCTTATCATAGCCAGAGTAAACTATTCTAATCTCCTATCTGAGGTTACCACTTAATTTAAAACATTTCCCATTGTTATGATAAAGCCCTCAAATCTACTACATGGTCTAGAAAATCATGTAGATATTGTCCCTACCTACCTGTTCAAACTTATTTTGCATATCACTTCTTTTGCCCTATGCTCTTATAACACATACCAACTCTCAGTTCTTCAAATGCATTAGCACTCGCCCATCACAGGTGCCTTCTACATCCTGTTCCCTCTACCAGAATGTTGAACGATACTCCTATTTCTCTTGGCCTAATTAATTCCTACTCATCCTTTATGTCTCAACTCAACAGTCACTTCCTCAAAGAAGCCTTTCTTGATGCCCCAGAATAGGTTCTCATTACTCTATGTACCTCAAAGTTGGAATTTCACATTTATATGATAATTATTTCAACAAATTCCAATAAAATCCAAGTTCCATAACAGTGATGATTATGTCCGTTTTTGCTTTCCATTGTATCCCAAGTGTCCAACACATAATTAGCACTCAATAAATATATATTGGAGCAATATTAAACTTCAAGTTCAATGCTGCAAAACAACCTCATCGCTTGTTTAAAAACAGAATAGCTTTCCTATACTAGTCTAGATTGCTACCCAGTTCATCCAAGTATGGAACATGGCACTAGAAACTAAATATGAATAGCCTTGGTATAAGTAAGTAAGTAGAAGGGCAAAGGGAAATCAATGTAGTAATTATTGAAAAAGAGCAAGGATGGGGAATTCCCCGGCTGTTCAGTGGTCAGGATTAGGAAGGAGCTCTTACTGCCAGGGGCCCAGGTTTGATCGATCCCTAGTCGGGGAACTAATATCCCACAAACCGAGTGGCCAAGAAAAAAAAAAAAAAGAAGAGCAAGGATGGACAGGTGAGAATGGGGGCAGATTATTGGGGGGGGGGAATACTATTTTTGAAACCCACCATTTTATGGCACTGAAACTGTTCAATGAGTGGTTAACAGCCAATGTTAAACAAATTGCAATAAAACTGATATACTTAAAAAAAAAATCAGAATAGCTTTAAAGCAGTAAAAGGGTAGTATATCATTAGTTCATTTTCAATGTGGCTCTAGATGGCTGTGAACAGTAAATCACTTTAAAAAAAAGATACTTATTCAGCAATTGCTGAGGGAAAGGAGGACATGACAGGAGATATATTGTTTTGCTGTTATTTTAAAGAAGGGGTGAACAGGCAGAAAACCGTACTTCAAGGCAGAGAGGTGAGTTTTTCTAAAGCACTGGTTCTCATCTTTTGTTCTACTCCAACACACCTACTACTGCTACTATTACTATTACTACTACTACTATCCCAATTAGTACCTGTGACTCCAGCACAGCTGTCACCAAGTGGCTCACCATAGCAGGGATTCTCAAGCAGGTGGGAAGTATAAAAGAGATGTGAGTAATTTGAAATGCACTACCTCAAAATATTCTGAATTCTCTGCCCTCCCCTTCCCCTTATAGATATCCCTCTCCCCAAATATAATTTATGGAAAAAAGCAGTCACATAGATGTCACTTATATTTAATTTTTTAATGTAACCTCTGACTTTTTTTGTAGCAAAATTGTTTTCCTAACTACTATATTAGTATTAAATTAACTACCTGAAGACAATGAGCAGAAGAAGGGCGATCTGGAAGGATACTCAAGACGAATTTAAATATATCATAAGTTACTCATACTGGAGGTACCCCTCTTGATTATAAAAATATTTTATTATGGCAATATGGTTTAAGGTATTAATCTCTAAAACCACCGAACTTTGGTGCACATCTGCTATATCAAATTGTAAGTGACCTCAAATATTATGTCTTAATGCCCATATCCTTAAAACAATAGAACTAATTCAATTCACTTACTAAGAAATAAAACAGGGCAAGAAAGTATGGAAATCTCTTCTAAAATTTCAAGATCTCAAAAGATTGCTAACAGTACACAGGCAACCTCTGAAATTCTGCAGATGATACAATGGCAGATCTACTTTGAAAAGCACTACTGACAATGAACCTCTCTCCTCAGCAATACACAACAGATTCCATGAAAACTGTAGAAACTGCTAAATATAGAAAGAATAACCCCACAGACAGAGAAGTCAACTGTAACTGAAAAAACACACCAACAATCCCCATTTCCTAAGATCTTTAAATCAAAGGCTTCAAGCATGTTGAAAAAACATGCTCACATTGTGATAGGCTAGCATTTCTTATTTTGAGAAATAATGCCACCTTCTAAGCCAGGACATGGAATCAGAATATGTAATTATAATTTCTGAAAAAGAACATGCATAATTTATTACAGCTCTGAGTACTCATTTAAAATATTTAAAGATGAAAAAAACTGAGCATCACCTCCTGCTCATAGAACATAATTTTCTCCAAAATCAGGTTTTATATCTGACATCCAAATAGCACTTTAAAGTTTCCTTAAGTCATTTAAAAAATGAATTAGATCTTGTTTCACTTTTTAAAATCTGTTTATCTCAGTAAATACTCTCAGTTGTAGAGTAGCAAAAGCTACTCTTGCTCTGTTATTTAAAGCTGAAGTACTATTTCTAAAGACCAACAAATGTAATTTCACTACATGAATAAATAAACATCTTCTAGAAACTACCACTAAAGCAAGAATTCAAGAGACATTTTCATATACCTAGATTAAGAAGTGATTAGCCTCATATCAACACTTCTAACCTTTTCAGAAAGGATGAAAGAAATTAACAGTCCTTTCAGTGAACAAGAGTCACAAAATCTCCCATATGCAATTCTATGCTAATCAAAGCTAAATTATACCACCTTTTCCACGACTGACAGGAAAGAGAAAGAATGCTAACCACTAAGCAAGGAGAGGATGCATTTCTGATATTCATATTAATTTGGATCCAATGGGCATTCTCAATCACCACAACTGATAGTAACGATGATTTCTCACAAAATCTAATGTTCAAAGAGCTGTGCACATCATTTATTATCCTATTTTTACCTACTTTAAAATGAAAGACCCATTCTCTTATTTAAATTATCTAGTTAGAAAATGATCTTTATGTAATAATGGTAATCTATTATGCTTTCTAAATATTGTAAAAATTTAATTTTCTGCAAAAATGGTAGGTTTGGGGGTTTTTTTTGGAAGCACCACCACTGCACTCACACCCACAACCAAGATTAGAGACTAAAGCAAATGATCATCCTTCACACACTCTCAAAAATAAACCCAGACTTTGGGAAAGATAGTAAAGTACAGACAAAACCTCAATGTTAGAAGTCAGCTGAATAATTGTAGGGCGCTCTGGAGGGATGTGCCTGTAACTTAAGGACCAACTAACTGTAAACTGAAATAGACATTGATACCGTCTTGCTTATCCCACTAACTTTTCTTAAGAGCTTTGATCAAATTCCCCTAAATAGTTCGTGTAGTCAAGGTACAGTACGTCTGTGTGCAACAACAGAAATTGACCTGAAATAGTTAAAAATAATCAGGACTGTGTCTGTCTGGTGATATACAAACCTAGTTTATCAATGTGAAAGTAGATCTAAAAACTCAAATGTTAAAAGGTGAGCTAAAGTATTCTTATGACAGAATCTCTGAGCTTCAGTTAAGTCTGAGATCTGTTAACGTAACAGGCACAAGTAGGCTGGAGTAATTAGTTCCTGCTTCCTCTTCATTGAGATACAAGGAAGGTGGACGACAGGATCCCGGGAGACCCACACGTCAGTCCACACACCTTTTTCTGCTCTAACCTCACCTCACTCCTTTCCTGCGCGCGCGCGCACTCCCCCGTCACGTAGTAAGCCCAGGTGCCCCGGCTGGCAGTTTTCTAGGGTCGTTTCACGGGTGCGTTAAATGAGGTCTGATGACTGGAGTTGAATGCTACCCCCTCCAGCGCCCAAAGCTCACCTCTAGCTTGTGGTTGATTTGGGACACAGTCTGGGCTTTGTGGCAAAGCTGCGCAAAGCAGGAGCTCAGGCTGGTCATCTTCTGTCTCCCCTCATAAGTGATGTCCGCCTGGTCCGGATCGATCTCGCCCAGGAGCAGATCCACATCCACGAAGGCCTTGTCGAACTCCTTCTCCAGCACCTCCAGCCACCGGAACATGGATACCCCGCCGGGGGAGACCCCCACGGCGCATGAGGCGCCTCCTGGGCCCCCGCCGGCTCCTGCCGGGCATGGGCCGCCCGCCGACATGGCGCCGTCTAGGGCCTCCCCCGACTGCTGCTGACCTCGCAGTCCACCCGCGAGAGGAACTGATGGGACTGCGGGAACCCCCGCGTACGCACGCTCCGTCGGTCCCCTCTCTTAACCCTCGCGCGGCTAACGCCGGCTATGCAGCCCCGGAGGCGCAGGAGCGGCGAAGCTCTGGCGCCAGCGGTGGCGGCGGCTCACGGAAGACGCGGGCCGTCCCACCTCTCGGCCCGCCCTCGCCGCGCATGCGTATCGAAGGCCTCGGCGGACGCAGCCAGGAGGGATGAAATGGGCGGGGCTGGGGTGCGACCTTGGCCTATGAAAAGCCTCTGCTTGGGACCGCCTGTCAGCGGCCATATTGACATCTGGCAAACTCCTGCTTGAATCCCCGAGAAACCGAGGCGCGTGGTGTTGGCTTCCAAGTTGGAAAGGCCCGAGGAAGAGAAGGTTGTCCACGTCGCAGAGAGGAACAGCTTCCACCCGTTTGACTTCAGAGTGGGCGGGAGCCGTTTTAGAGTCGTCCGGGAAAGTTTCCGCGGTGACGTCCCGGAGCAGAGAAGGAAGAGTGAGAAAGGGACGTTTGAGCCTGCGCAGTGGCCACGTTTTACTTTTTCCAGTCCAGTTCATTTAGGGTGAGGTGCGTGGGGTGTGTGGACACACTCGTTCTTCTTGGTAAACCAGGCCTTAAATTCCGGGTGGAATCTGTCTAGAACTGCAAGTTGAAGGGCGGCGGCTCACCAAGTTTTGCTGAATTAATACGAGGCCTTTTCTCTTGTGATTAAAAGTCAGGCAGCCTTGGGTTCAAGTTTTAAACTCTGTCACCTATTAGCTGTGCCATCTTAGTTGTATTCTTTAATGTCGAAGCCTCAGTTTCCGAAATTTACTTCACTCAGTAGTAAGGTAAAATGCTTAGCTCCAGTGCTTGGCACTTGGTATGCCTTATTATTCACACCACAGGTCATACGTTTCCAAAGCAACTACCTAAAAAGGTGTACTTATTTTAAAAACTGGCGTAGTGTTCCTACACGTGACAGGTTAAAAAAAATTATGAGGATTCATATATTCATAATTATATTGAATGCAGAACCCTGTTGAGGCATCGGGGGCACAAAAATGAATGAGGCATGACCCTCACGTTAGCAGAACTCATAGGCTACTGAGTCTAACCCTTATAGCTGCAACTTTAATTTGAATACTCACTCTCAACCCCCTTCCACTTCAAGAGTAGCCCAGTCTTGAAAACAGAAGGAGAAACCAGTCTGATAGAGTAGAAACTGCCCCTCCTAGGAGACTTGCCTAAGGGAATATTTTACTGGCAGAAGACAGGCTCTTCCAGTTAATCTCCACCAAAGCCTGCACTGTGGGCCCCTCACTAATGCTATGCCAATGAGGAATAAGAAATCATAGCTTTAGTTTGCTCTCTGAGTCAGGGCAGACTGTTTAGCATAAAGTCCTTTGGCTTCAACAAACTTAGCTAAGCAAAACTACTCAGAGATCCTTGCCTTGAGATTAAGTAGGCACATTCACACAGGTTTTACCCAGAAATAATATAAAACTAAGATTTGCATCTTTCCCCTGCTCCCTTCCAAATTAACTTTTTTTTTATCCGCCGTATTTGCAAGAACATCATTACTACAGCTACCAAGTTCCCACCACTTTCTCTATTCATAATATAGTTAGCAATCCCATTTTCAGGAATTTAAAGTCCGAAAATAATTTAAAGTTGAGGTTGAGGGGCCCACATACATATGGAATCACAATAATAGCTTTCAGTTATTGAATACGTACTATGTGCTAAACATTGTGCTATCTGCTTTACTTCTTTGACTCTCACAAAATCCTGTCAGTTAGCTGTGGTCAGTTTTTTATAGATGAGTCACAGAGAATTTAAGTATCTTGATAAGCTTGGTATACAACTAAAGATGCACTGAGGTGAGATTTCAATCTAGGTGTCTTTTTCTCCCAAGTCTTAGCTGTTAATCACGGGGTATAGAAGGATGAGGAAATCCATTTCTTCATGTTTAAGTTACCAGTGTAATAAATTGGCAAATCAGTCTAAAAGTTATTTTCAAAAAAATAATTTTTCCCAATTATAAGCCATATACAAATCTATTAATATATAAGAACTGTTATCCAAAAAATTAACTGTAATACTCATTTTCTATTACTTAGCACTTTCTTTTGTTTATATGAACTACATTTGAAAACAAATTTCATTTCTTTAAAAAAAATATATCATTCAACTTCCTACTATATTGTGTGGGTACAACTGAAATGCATTTTAAGTGTTTATATGTATCCAGTGCTCTGATCCTTTGTGAATACCCCCATTTTCGGGATTGAAGAGCCTGACTCCACTTCTGTGAACAAATTTTACAACTCGCAAGTCACACCCTCTATCTCAGAACACTTTCATCTCATATTGTCCCTTCTCATTACCATGCGATGTAACAACTTCCGCATCCCTGTGTGCTTGCTGCTTGGTGCTATGTGACTATTTCAAATGCTCATGAGGAACCCTCTATGTACACATTATCTTTTGCCCACCTTGACTGGGGTTCTGCATTTTTGCAAGTCACAGCCTAACAGTGAAGTGAAAGGCAGGGTTTGATGTTCTAGTGCTGCCATCTGTTGTCAGTGTGCTTTATCTACACTTGTTGCCTTTGGTCTACTTTGTTTTGGTCTACTTTGGAATTTGGAATAGTATGTAATCTCAATACTTGTGGGACTTATTTTCCTAGGGATAATAAAATCTTGATACTTCTGTTTGCAATTGCACTGGCAGAAACCTCCAAAAAACTGTTTCATGAATCATGTTTGTGTGATTAAAAATTTCTTGTATAACTTAAATGTGACAGTCTTGTTTTAAGAGTTTTACCATAAGGTATTACTAAGAATACAGTGGGGGAATGAGGAAACTGGGAAAAAAAGGAAGATGCTGAAGATTTCTTTGGTGGGTAGTGGTAATTAGCCGTGAGGTTAGTGTAGAGTTCAAACATTTATTAGCACATCGTTAATTGCAAAGGCACTGTAGTGAATGGGCATAGAAGTCTCCCTCTCCTTGGACTGGAGAGGGAGATTATCACTTATTGAATGTTACTGTGTGCCAGGCCCTGCACTAAGCTTCACATGTTTCATTTACTCTCTGGTAACCCCACAAGGAAAAGGAAAAGGAAAAGATATTAATAAGTATTATACCATTGGTCGCTAGAAACAATTGTATAATGAATAAAGAGGGCCAGGGAAGACCTGCTACCATTTTATTTGAGCAATGTGGGGAAAGTCTTGGAATATCATAGTCATATGTATTATTTATATTTATTCATATTTGCTAAAATCTGAAATTCTGTGATACATATGCTGAAGAAGTTTGGGCATTCCAAGGTGATTTATTAGCTTAGTTCTCCTGATTATTTCTCTTGCATACACATATGGAACAACTGTTTGCCCTCTTGTTCTTAGAACTTGAGAATTTTGGTGCAGTGATGTAGGATTAGCTAAGAAACCTCTTCCAAGAGGCCTTCCTTTATTCTTATTTGGAACTGTGGACTCCATCCCTGTTCAGTTTCCTGCAAATACCTGCTATAGTATTTATCATACATTTTTTGGAGCCCCTTGGACTGTGAGCTCCTTGGCAATAATAATGGTATCTTGCTTATCTTTGAAGCCCAGGTCCTAACACAAGATCTTGAATATAGTAGGAATGCTGAAAATATTTGTGTTGTCAGTTAAAAAATTAAGACATTACAACAGTCTACCTAGGAAATTCTAAAGAATTAGAATTTGCTGCTAGAGAGCATAGCTAAACATATTTTTTTATATTGGCTCAAGAGTTAGGAATATCTATAAAATGTATGTTAAATATCTATAAAATACATATTCCTTTAAAATCCAAGGAATATTTTTCCCAACCTAAAGAGAAAGGTTCATTTAACAGTGATGGTTGATTTGACTAATAAATCCAGTATAATTTAGGCATCAAAAATTATTTTACCTATTCCATAGTTAAAATTTATGAGATACTACATTTGGTATGGTGTACCCAAACGTAAAAACAAAACACAGCAAAAAACAATTTGAAAAAGTCCTATTACTTATTGTTAAAATTGTCATACTACCCAAAGCAATCTACAGATTTAACGCAATCCCTATCAAATTTCCCATGACATTTTTCACAGAACTAGAATAAATAATCCTAAAATTTATATGGAACGATAAAAGACCCAGAATTGCCAAAGCAATCTTGAGGAAAAAGAACACAGCAGGAGGCATAACCCTCCCAGACTTCAGACAATACTACGAAACTACAATAATCAAAACAGCATGGTATTGGCACAAAAACAGACATATGGATCAATGGAATAGAACAAAAAGCCCAGAAATAAACCCACATGTCTATGGTCAATTAATTTTCAACAAAGGAGGCAAGAATATACAATGTGGAAAAGACAATCTCTTCAGCAAGTGGTGTTGGGAAGTTGGACAGCTGCATGTAAATCAATGAAGTTAGAACACACCCTCACACCATACACAAAAATAAACTCAAAATGGCTTAAAGACTTAAATATAAGACATGACCCCATAAAACTCCTGGAAGAGAACATAGGCAAAACATTCTCTGAAATAAATTTTGGCAATGTTTTCTTAGGTCAGTCTCCAAAGGCAATAGAAATAAAAGCAAAAGTAAACAAATGGAATCAAATCAAACTTACAAGCTTTTGCACAGCAAAGGAAATCATAAATAAAACGAAAAGACAACCTACAGACTAGGAGAAAATATCTGCAAATGATGTGACTGACAATGGATTAATCTCCAAAATATACAAACAGCTCATACAATTCAATAACAAAAAAACAACCCAATCGAAAAATGGGCAGAAGATCCACATGAAAACATGGTCATCATCGCTAATTATTAGAGAAATGCAAATCAAAACTACAATGAGGTACCACCTCACACCACAGGATGGCCATCATTAAAAAGTCTACAAATAATAAATGATGGAGAGGGTGTGGAGAAAAGGGAACCCTCTTACACTGTTGGTGGGAATGTAAATTGGTGCAGTCACTATGGAAAACAGTATGGACAGTATGGATGTTCCTCAAAAAACTAAAAATAGAGTTGCCATATGATCCAGCAGTCCCATTCCTGGGCATATATCCAGACAAAACTATAATTTGAAAAGATACGTGCAGCCCTATGTTCATAGCAGCACTATTTACAATAGCCAAGACACAGAAACAACCTAGATGTCCATTGACAGATAAATGGATAAAGATATGGTATATACATACAATGGAATACTACTTAGCCATAAAAAAGAATGAAATCATGCCATTTTACAGCAACATGGGTGGACCTAGAGATTATCATACTAAGTCAGACAGAGAAAGACAAATATCATATAATATCACTTATATGTGGAATCTAAAAGAAGTGATCCAAATGAACATATCTACGAAACAGAAACAGACTCACAGATATAGAGAACAGGCCTATGGTTGACAAGGGCGAAGGGGGGTGGGGGAGGGAAGAATTGGGAGTTTGGGATTAGCAGATGCAAACTATTATGTATAGGATGGATAAACAACAAGGTCCTACTATATAGCATAGGGAACTATATTCAATATCCTGTGATAAACCATAATGGAAAAGGATATGAAAAATAATATATATAGGTATAACTGAATCACTTTGTTGTAAATCCCTATTACTATATTTTTATTCCCTAACACTCTCAGACTGCCTATAACTGCTTTTCCACTGTTACTTGAGCTACATTCTTCATTTACCCTTTCCCACAGCTCCAGGTTTGGGTCAGCACTATCTAAAACCACCATTTATCAACCACGCTATCAGAGTTTACTGATCATTGATCCTTCCTCTTTCATCCACTGTCAAGTTACTCTTTACTTCTCAGATTATCAGACCTTACAGATCAAACAGACTCCCCCTCATCAGCCTCTGTCATTTATTATATTTCTTCCACATTAGTTCTAAAAGGGGCCCAAAACAATTGCATTCTGAACACCATTTAACATTATCTTTTCTTTGCATGTATATTTAAAAGTATAAAAATATTTTAAATGATTGCATTAGAATTTTTGTAGTCTTCTAAATGAACAAGTCAGAAAAGTATAGTGAAACAATTACACAAAAAGCCATGTCACAACCATTGTTAGTAATATAATTTGTTTGGTCCTTGGTTGCAACTCGCTCAAATCTCATTTGGCTTTTGTGGTCATGATGAGCAGCAGTGAGGGTGAAAAGATTTCTATAGTGGACATTTGTCACTACAAATAGGGGACTGTCCATATTTGAACCCCTTTCCTTTGTTTAGGGAATTCCCTCTCTTATGTGACTGGAATATCGGAAATAGTGTCCTCCTCCCATAATGAACTGAAAACATAAGATAATCACTTGCCCAGCTCTGTGACAGCTAGAGCACAGGTATATGACCTAAGTTCACCTGACCAAAATCATCCACCTAAAATTTTTAACGTGGAGATAGTGAGGCAGGGATTGAAAGAATTCTTGTTGGTAGGGAGTAGAGAGAGATGGGGTGGGGGTTAGCTGCATCCTTTTTCAGTAGCCAACAGTGCAGACAACGGTATCCAATTTCCAGTTCAATGGTGGAGGCCAGGGCATCCATGTGTGGTGATACTCACTGAAGTGTGTGTTTCTGGCTATACAGCCTTCCTTTATTCTGTCCATTTCCAAATCTGGTTCTCCAGGTTTTCCTACAATTCTGTGTGCTACCCAATTTTCTTTCAATAATTCCTTTTCTTCTTAAGCCGGCCAGAAATTTGTTTCCATTGCTTGCAACTAATAACCCAAACCCAAACTGATACAACCATCTTTTTTTTTTTTTTTTTTTGCCACACCGCACGGCTTCCAGGATCTTAGTGCCCCAACCAGGGATGGAACCCGTGCTCCCTGCAGTGGAAGCACAGAGTCCTAACCACTGGACCACCAGGGAATTCCCACAACTATCATTTACTGAGACCCTATTTTTGCCTATGGACTTGACATGTCTTAGTACATTTCCTCTCTTTCTTCTGTAAAATTGAAATTATTTCCCCCATTTAATCTTCATTCTACAGAAGAAAACACTGAGGTGTAGAGAGGTTAAGTAGTAGAAAATTTTATTTTTTCTTTTATTTTAAACTTAGGCTGTTTTTGCAAAGAAGAAGCAGCAAACAAGTTTAAAAAAATCATATTCACCATTATTTTATTCTTTAAAATTTCTTTTATTTTGTCTCAGAAAGAGATTTTAATAAATTAAAGTCTTCCGTTTAGCTCTTGGTTGATCAGTTTTATAATAAGAATCACAAGCTAATCTAAATTCAGGGAGAATTTGGGTTAGTCAGTTTCTTCTCTGGAATTCAGTTGCCCTTTGCTTTTTTTTTTTTTTTAACATCTTTATTGGGGTATAATCGCTTTACAATGGTGTGTTAGTTTCTGCTTTATAACAAAGTGAATCAGTTACACATATACATATGTTCCCATATCTCTTCCCTCTTGCGTCTCCCTCCCTCCCACCCTCCCCATCCCACCCATCCAGGCGGTCACAAAGCACCGAGCCGATATCCCTGTGCCATGCGGCTGCTTCCCACTAGCTATCTACCTTATGTTTAGTAGTGTATATATGTCCATGCCTCTCTCTCGCCCTGTCACAGCTCACCCTTCCCCCTCCCCATATCCTCAAGTCCGTTCTCCAGTAGGTCTATGTCTTTATTCCTGTCTTACCCCTAGGTTCTTCATGACATTTTTTTCCTTAAATTCCATATATATGTGTTAGCATACGGTATTTGTCTTTTTCTTTCTGACTTACTTCACGCTGTATGATAGACTCTAGGTCTATCCTCCTCATTACAAATAGCTCAATTTCGTTTCTTTTTATGGCTGAGTAATATTCCATTGTATATGTGTGCCACATCTTCTTTATCCATTCATCCGATGATGGGCACTTAGGTTGTTTCCATCTCTGGGCTATTGTAAATAGAGCTGCAATGAACATTTTGGTACATGACTCTTTTTGAATTTTGGTTTTCTCAGGGTATATGCCCAGTAGTGGGATTGCTGGGTCATGTGGTAGTTCTATTTGTAGTTTTTTAAAGGAACCTCCATACTGTTCTCCATAGTGGCTGTACCAATTCACATTCCCACCAGCAGTGCAAGAGTGTTCCCTTTTCTCCACACCCTCTCCAGCATTTATTGTTTCTAGATTTTTTGATGATGGCCATTCTGACTGGTGTGAGATGATATCTCATTGTAGTTTTGATTTGCATTTCTCTAATGATTAATGATGTTGAGCATTCTTTCATGTGTTTGTTGGCAGTCTGTATATCTTCTTTGGAGAAATGTCTATTTAGGTCTTCTGCCCATTTTTGGATTGGGTTGTTTGTTTTTTGTTATTGAGCTGCATGAGCTGCTTGTAAATTTTGGAGATTAATCCTTTGTGCATTGATTCGTTAGCAAATATTTTCTCCCATTCTGAGGGTTGTCTTTTTGTCTTCTTTATGGTTTCCTTTGCTGTGCAAAAGCTTTGAAGTTTCATTAGGTCCCATTTGTTTATTTTTGTTTTTATTTCCATTTCTCTAGGAGGTGGGTCAGAAATGATCTTGCTTTCTGATTTATGTCATAGAGTGTTCTGCCTATGTTTTCCTCTAAGAGTTTGATAGTTTCTGGCCTTACATTTAGGTCTTTAATGCATTTTGAGCTTATTTTTGTGTATGGTGTTAGGGAGTGATCTAATCTCATACTTTTACATGTACCTGTCCAGTTTTCCCAGCACCACTTATTGAAGAGGCTGTCCTTTCTCCACTGTACATTCCTGCCACCTTTATCAAAGATAAGGTGACCATATGTGCGTGGGTTTATCTCTGGGCTTTCTATCCTGTTCCATTGATCTATCTTTCTGTTTTTGTGTCAGTACCATACTGTCTTGATTACTGTAGCTTTGTAGTATAGTCTGAAGTCAGGGAGCCTGATTCCTCCAGCTCCGTTTTTTGTTCTCAAGATTGCTTTGGCTATTCGGGGTCTTTTGTGTTTCCATACAAATTGTGAAATTTTTTGTTCTAGTTCTGTGAAAAATGCCAGTGGTAGTTTGATAGGAATTGCATTGAATCTATAGATTGCTTTGGGTAGTAGAGTCATTTTCACAATGTTGATTCTTCCAATCGAAGAACATGGTATATCTCTCCACCTATTTGTATCATCTTTAATTTCTTTCATCAGTGTCTTATAATTTTCTGCATACAGGTCTTTTGTCTCCTTAGGTAGGTTTATTCCTAGATATTTTATTCTTTTTGTTGCAATGGTAAATGGGAGTGTTTTCTTGATTTCACTTTCAGATTTTTCATCATTAGTATATAGGAATGCCAGAGATTTCTGTGCATTAACTTTGTATCCTGCTACTTTACCAAATTCATTGATTAGCTCTAGTAGTTTTCTGGTAGCATCTTTAGGATTCTCTATGTATAGTATCATATCATCTGCAAACAGTGACAGCTTTACTTCTTCTTTTCCAATTTGGATTCCTTTTATTTCCTTTTCTTCTCTGATTGCTGTGGCTAAAACTTCCAAAACTATGTTGAATAAGAGTGGTGAGAGTGCAGTTGCCCTTTGCTTTTAATACACCAAGGAAGGCCAATATCTATTGCATAGAAGCACACATTTGTGTTTATTGCAGGGTTTCTTAACAATGACATTACTGACATTTTGGACTGCATGATTCTTTCTTGTGCGGGCCGTCCTGTGTGTTGTAGGGTGTTCAGTAGCATCCCGGCCATTAACCTTCTAGATGTCAGTAGCACTACCTACCAACCCACCCCCATCCTTTTATTGTCATCAAAAATGTTTCCAGGGCTTCCCTGGTGGCACAGTGGTTGAGAGTCCGCCTGCCGATGCAGGGAACACGGGTTCGTGCCCCGGTCCGGGAAGATCCCACATGCCGCGGAGTGGCTAGGCTCGTGAGCCATGGCCGCTGAGCCTGTGCGTCCAGAGCCTGTGCTCCGCAACGGGAGAGGCCACAACAGTGAGAGGCCCGCGTACCGCAAAAAAAAAAAAAATGTTTCCAGACATTGCCAAATTGCCCCTGGTTAAGAACCACTGGGTTATAGGAGGGAAGAAAGGATTATAACTACTGGGTTATAGGAGGGAAGAAACCTGACAAAACTGTTCACATTGTAAAGGAGTAATATATTAGAGATAATGCCAAAATTGCAGGAAAGCTATAGAAATACCATGGAAAAGAAGAAAAATATATTATACAGTATAATTTCAAGGATTAATCAAAGACAAGAGAATCTCATGGCTACCTACAGAGGATAGAAAGTGAAATTCATCGCTATGCTGCATAACAGAAAAATTAGCTGTCATTAATGGTAGATGAAAGGTTAGGATTTTATAGGCATTTCATTTCAAGTAACTAAATATGAACTTACCTTCTTAGCAACACAGAAAGTAAGTGTTCAATGAGTATTTCTCTTTGCCGTTTCGAAGCCTAGGCAGAGAAAAAAATTGTCTGATTTGGAGAAAAGGTTTGATTTGGAGACAGGACTGAAGTTTTTTTTTTCCCGTCCTTGCTCCTTTTTCCAAATTTTCTTTTATTGAGCATTACTTTTCTATTTGAAAATTCTAAAAACTAAAAAATAATTCTATTAATGGACAAAAGAAATAAATAATAAAGCTTCTTGAAAATCAGAATATTGACAGAAAAGAAATCTCTTATCACTTCTTGTCTCTGATAGTAAAAGAAAACAAAAGGCAAACAATCAGAAAAGAGGAGTAGACAAGTCTTTTGGGAAATGCACACAAAAATCCTTCCTCTGGAAATAGAATGAATTGATTATTAAAGTAAAGAAGCTTTTGCCTTCAAAATGAAAATTGTAGCGAAGAGAGGTAAGGTTGAAGAGGAGATCTGAGAAGGTTTTCAATATTAGAAAGTGTTTCTTTAGAGCAATCTGCTGAGGCCAACCAGCATGGGGAAATTTAGGTCTTCCATTTGCGGGGAAAGAGCTTCTCTATATAATCTTTTGCTTAAAATGCTTTTAAATTCCTTCAGCAGGGATGATCACAGCAAGACAAAAAGCCACAACAAAGGGGCACCCAGGACAAGGGAAACCTTCCCTCGCTGGTAGGAACTCACAGCTAAGTTCCTCTGAAGAAACTAGAATCCTTTTCTTCCATTATTACAAATAAATAAAGATAATAGACCTAGTTTTAAGTTTTATTCTCATTTGAGTCAACAATATTTTTGAATGACAAAATATTTTCTATATATGATATTTGAGTGATCAAGTGACAGGTGAATTGAACAAGTTATCTGTGGCTCTAAATATCTCTACATTGTACTCCCATTGTTTCACTAGCAATAAAATGTTATTGAAACAACAATAATAAATAGAAAACCTGCCTATTTTCCCATACTAGTTAATGTGAGAAGAAAACACCTGCCCATTGCAGTTCCACAAAAATGGTTTTAATATAGGGTCACAGAAAATTCAAAGGTTTTATAGCCCACTATAAAACAGCACTTTGTCTTTTCCCACTAATTCCCTAGTGTCACATTTAACAAAACAAGGAAACTACAGATAATAGAGGTGTTTGCAGATTAGCCTTCCAAGCCATAAATAACATAGGGTTTTGCTCACCTACAAATATTAAGGCAGCTTATCAATGTTTAAGCGCCTTCCTCTTTGTAATGGTCGCTAACATTTTAACCCAGGCAAATTGAGAATTTTTTCTTTCCTGTCTTCTTACATTGACAGAGTACACATTCATAAGATTCTATAATCAGATTTCACGTTATAAAGAGTGAGACATCACCTAAACACTCGCCTGCGACCTGAAAGGCCCTGTTTTGGAAGATGTGTCTGCTTTATGCTTTCTTTGTTTTGCTCTCTCTTAGCTATGGTTTCGATCCTAACTGTCCTGGAAGATGCAGCTGTGATTCAGAGCAGTCGGTGCAATGCTACAGGCTAACGGAGGTGCCGTCAGGTATTCCTTCCACCACCAAGAAGCTCTACGTCAGTCATAGCAAAATTCAGCACCTTCAGGTAATTACTCATTCTACACTCAAGTTACTGCAATTTTATTTTGTGAGATAGGGTGAGGGGCAAGTGTGGGTTTGTTAAACTTGATTTAAATAATCAAAACGTAAAGTGATGGTTATGAAGTCGGGTAGTTGCACTAGCTACCTGTTTGCTCTGTATACTGAGATGGGTATATGCCTCTGGATATTTCTTTTTAGGAAAGTAGCCCCCCCAAAATCGGAGTCTATAATTAATTTTTTATTTTTGAAAATTCTAATTATGTTGTTGCAGAGTAAAAGTAAAGAAATGACTCTTTCTTAACAAAAAGAGTTTGAGATCATATGGCCCCTTTGTCTCCCCATGTTAAAAAGAAGTCCTTTTAGGGGAAAAGTAGTTTTGTATGTGCCATAGAAGGCAGATGATACTTAGAACATTATAAGACTATCAAGGTGAATGCAGCATATGAGAATTATTCATACAAGCTCTACAAACCAGCCAGGCATCAGTGTCTTTGTGGAAACATATACAGAAGAAATATGTGTTTTTGTTTTGCCACATTACTGCAATTCTCATTCTACATGCTTTTAATTATGATGTCTATTTTCATGCTTACCTATTCAGAGGGCACTGAAAAGAGTGCTATAGATTTGTCTGACTTGTATAACACAAAGAAACTTTTTAAAATATTTTACTTATTTATTTTTGGCTGCGTTGGGTCTTCGTTGCTGCGCGCAGGCTTTCTCTAGTTGCAGCGAGGCGGGGTCGCTCTTTGTTGCGGTGCGTGGGCTTCTCATTGCGGTGGCTTCTTTTGTTGCCGAGCACAGGCTCTAGGCATGCGGGATTCAGTAGTTGTGGCACACGAGCTTAGTTGCTCCATGGCATGTGGGATCCTCCAGGACCAGGGTTCAAACCCGTATCCCCTGCATTGACAGGCGGATTCTTAACCACTGCGCCACCAGGGAAGCCCGAAACTTTTGTTTTTGACCTTTGGTATTTTGAAAGGCATCAAGAGACTAGAGTTCTCATTCTAGTTTTCTCATTAACTAGAGATAGAACTACCTTAGACAAGCAGTTAAAAAAATCTGCAGACCTCATTTGTTACCTTTATGACGTGAGAAGGCTGGATTAGATTGGGGATCCCAGGAACTTTCTAGATGGAAAATTCTATGACTCTGAGTTTGCCTTTACTGGTCACTGCTTCTCCCTCATTGATCCAAATCTTAAGATAAGGAAATGCCTGTCTGTGATCCAGGTGCAGAGAGTCAGCAGGTGAATGTATTTTTCCTTCAAACAGAGACACTTCCCCCTCCCTTTTTATTTGGTTAAGAAATTTTAATGTAGGTGCACATAAACACAGGGAGTTTAAAATATGTGGCATAGTATTTATTTCGAGGCTCAATAAGCACAATTGCCTGGTCATCATCTGTTTACTTTCCTCTTCTAATCCAGTAGTGCCTAATGCCAGAGAGCAGGTCTGACCCTGTCAGGTCTCAGCATTCAATCAAGACACCTGGTTAAAGGGCAAGATGCTTAAATATTTGTCCTGAGGACTTGAGATACCGAGAGCGGGAGTGTCAACTAAGCCTGGTAATGATCCCACACTGCTGCTTTGCAGCCAATAAGATGAAATTATGCCTCTCGTCAAATTCACTTATTGGATGAGTTCATTTGTCATTGGTTTAAGTTCACTGAACAGCAATACTGCCACTTCCCTGACTTTAACCCAGTTAATTATCTCTAGGAAGCACAGTTCACAGCAGAAAGTTTGGCAAAAGAGAGGATTGTTTTGTGAAGGAAGTAGAAAGCTCTGACCAATAATCCTTCTCTTTTCTCTTTTAAAAATCCTTAGGCTTTAAATGACCATAGTTTACTTGCATTTGGTGAATGCAATGTATATTCTGTTTATTTGGTTTGAACTACAGATTGGGTGCCTATATTTAAAGTAAAAAGTCTTAAAATGGATCTTCAGATTAATAGCAATAGAATTTATATATATATACACACACATATATGTGCATATATATACACATACATCACATATATGCACAACATATATATATATATATATATATACACACACACACGTATATGTGTATATACACCACAATTTTAAATGTTTCAGTTACTTGTTCATATAATTCAACTGTCTTTGGGTCTGTGAATGCTGTGTTTGAGACTGGGGATAAAAGATGAAAAATTCAGTTCTAGGAGTTCCCTGGTGGCCTAGTGGTTAGGATTCTGGGCTTTCACTGCCATGGCCCAGGTTCAATCCCTGGTGAGGGAATTAAGATCCTGCAAGCCATGCAGCACAGCTGGAAAAAAAAGTAAAAATTCATAGTTCCTGCCTTCAAGAGGTACTTTATTTATCCATTTATCTGTAAAAATCCCTACTTCTTTGAGGTGCATGCCATCACACTGTAACACTCTGTTCCTCTGTGTGTCTTATACTGTGCCCCTGGTCCCTTCCATACTGGCTCCTACTCCTCCTCTCCATCCTAAGTCCTGCATCTTTTGGTGTGCCTTCAGTGTCTAATATCCTAGTCCCACTCCTTGAACTCATAAAAAAGTATCTATCTACATTTCCACTTCACCACAGCCGTCTACTCTCTTGCTTATATCATAATCCTCATTGTATCTGAAACTTCTGCACTCAAAAATCTTGAATTCCCCTACCCACTCTCTGGTCATCATGTCCTTTCCCTTCAGCTGCCATACTCTACACTTATCTTTCCACTTCATGGAGACTTCTAGTCCTAGATCTACCCACTTTCTCTCAGATAATCAGTTCATTTCTTATCTATCTTCTTTCCCTAACCCTTCCCTCTTTGCATCCCACAATTAATTATCTCAGCACCTATTCAGCAAAGCCTCAGTCTTACATTAGGGTGATCATTTTCCTTTGTTTCTCCTATATCTGGACAGCTGGGTGCTGCTGGAGAGGATTACACCTGGTGTCATATCCAAGATAGCTTTTACCAAATCCAAGGTCATGAAAATGTATGCCTATATTTTCTTCTAAGAGTTTTATAGTTTTAGCTCTAACGTTTAGAGGACAAATAGAAATGTCTTTATGGTGGCAGTCAATTAAAATAATTGCACTTTACATCTTTTGTGGAGAGAAGAAGCTACTTCACATTCCTCTTGGCTAAGAAATATATGGTTTATCAACAAGTGTGGGGGGGAATTATAGATTCTTTTTATATTCTCTCCATACTTTTCAGATTTTTAAATTGTTTACAGAGAACAAGTGTTGCTTTGATCATCAGAAAAAAAATTCCAACATAATTTACAAACTCCTTGCTGGCTTGGTTCACACATGTCTGAGGCAGTCACTGTGAGGGTGTGTGAGTTTCCTGTGTGCACTGGACCTATAAGGTGACTAAGAAAGGCAGGTAACCTTCTAATGCTTGAAGTAGGGCCTGCCCAGCATTAAAACCTGAAACAAAGCCTTTTCACGGGGAAACCAGCAGAAGTTGCCCCTCTATTTCATTTTACTTGGTTTGCTTTTTTTTTCTTTTTAAACTTTTCTTATTATATAGTAACTTTTATCTACATAAGTATTAGGCTCACTAAACTGTACAACTGTGATGGCAGGAATTTTACTTAGCTAAGCTTCCTAAGCCTAATTGTTAACACCAAGCCATACTTGCCTTGCTTTTTAAGCAATGTTGAAAAACTGCCAGCAGCCCCAAGGTTAGCTGCAGGGCAAAAGCATCTCTTTCCACATCTCTTGAGCACAACCCTGCTTAGGCCATGGAAATGGAAAAACAGGTCTGGCAGAATTTTTTTCCCTTTGTCAGCTCTGCAAACTCAACTGATAAGTTGAAAATCATTGGGGGTCTTCCTCACTGTTTGTGGCACCAGAACTCTCTACTCTTCAGCTAAATGCATGTTATAAACACTAAGGTTAAAAATATATGTGTTGGGGTAAGGTAAACCTGGGTTGGAAGCCGAACTTTTCAACTTACTAGCAAGACATACTTGGACATTTTGTTTTGCCTTCTTGAGTTTACCTCATTGAAAAGGGAATAATCATGCTTACACATAGATCTTTGTAAAGATAAACATAGTAAATACTTAGAAAATGGTGGCCATTTTAACTAATAATAATCAAAAGTAATCTGCACTGACCTGATAAAGAGCAAAGGTTCTCTATGCTTAATAATAGGAAAGAACTATTCACTGGATTCAGTTAAGAAAATGACCTATATTTACTATTAGCTAGTCTATATACTTTACAAATAGAAATGAAGACAAATTGAAGCTCTGACACCACTCTTTGTCTAGTCCCCATAGAAACTGCCCATTCAGATCCATGTCATCTCTGAGACTTGCTACATAGTCAGCAATCTTTTAGGGTCTGTGGTCACTCAGATAGAAGTAGAAGCATTTGCAACACCAAGGTCTTTTTTGTGGGAGATCAACAGACCCAAAGGTGAAAAGCTATGTGTAGAGTCAATCATGACTTTACATGAAAGAAAGCCTAGAAAAAGGTACTTCAGAATGAAGAACAGATTAAACAACACTGAATCTTGGACAGGTCATTTAATTTTTTTTTGGCATCATTCCTTGTATGGAAGTTTTGGACTAGATAATCTCTAAAATTTCTGCTTTTCTAAAACTCTATGATCTGTGTCCAGATCTTGAGTCTTTTTTGAAAAACATTAATTATAGACCACAGGCAATGGAAAATGTATTAGAAAATGATGAGTTGAGGAAGAAAGGGCTTTGGAGTCCAATGGACTTTGTTGAAATTCTCAACTCTTTCAAGTTTGACGATAACAAACTTTCAAGTTTGACGACACCAAACTTTCAGGGTTATTAGGAGAATTAATGATAACACATAAAAAAGTACTTGGAACTTGTAGATGCTCAACAAATGCAAAAAAAAAAGCTATTGATCTTGGGATTAAGACTAATTAATACATCTGTTTAATCATTAAGAAAATATCAAATGTTAGTAACAATATATAAGCCAAGGCAGCTATCAAAACTATTATAATTAAAATCTGTTTATGGAGTTTTTAACATGAGATTCTTCAGCTAGAATATCATATTAGGAGATACTTTAAAATATACCATAATTCACATCACGTGTCTTCCCAGAATATAAATACCTGTAACAAATATGTGATGCAAAATTAACCCACTTTTAAGGTATTAATCATGTATTGATGTTACAAAAGAGCTCAACTTCACAATTAAATCCAACATTTAGAAACTGTAGATAGTAAGACATAAAAGTGTGCACTGAAAATTCCAGTTTAATTGAATTCTAAAGCAGGTTGAAAGTTTTGTAAAGATTTATCAAGCTCAGGAAAATCTGGAACAATTCCTCTTTTTGCCTAAACATGATTTTACTCTGAGAACCAAATACCAAATTACATCATGCTAGAAAAGAGGTGGATGTCCACCTAGGAGGAGTTTGGGGGATATGTGGAGAGATAGGGGTGCTTGAACTTGCAAACCATGGAGAAAGTACAGCAGATTTGGTAATTTCTAAAATCTAGGAGAGGAATAGCATTAGGTCTGGGATATATGCGTGAATGGACTCCTTGCTCTACAGAGATGGAGACACATGTATCCTGTTTGTTTCTTCATGAACCTTTTTCATCAGTGAAGCGTAAATTGGCCGGTAGGAACAACGAGGCTAGTTTTCCAAACTATTATACAGTTGAAAATGTTTTTCTGATAGGCCCATTCTATTGATAGCAGTATCTAGGACATTAAAATTTTTTTACTTTTAATGCTTAAATTGTTAAAAAGGTAATTTATAATTTAAAAAAACTAAACATTGCAAAATGTAGATAGATAATGAAAATTCCTTATAATTTTATCCCCTAGAGTTAGAAACTCTATAGTTTGGTGAAATATTTCCAGATTGTTTCTTTTTTGGCTATTACAAGATGATGCAACCAAGAACAGCCTATTGCATAAATCATTGTGCAATTTTTAAGTACTTCTACCTAGAAGTAAATTTGCTGGGTCAAAGAATACGCAGAAAAAGTTGGCCAACTTTATGTCTACCAATAGTGTGTGAAAGTGCTTAAAATATTTTAGACATGTTATACTGTTAACAAATGAATCAAAATGGTCAGAACCTGAGTTTCTATCCTTTTCCAAGAGATATTTAAATAGATCCTGAAGGGAAATCTGAAGTATCATTAGCATTGAATGATAATGTATATGGCTTTTTTTTCTTACAATAATCCTAATTTACTGCTTTTCTCCCCCATTCCCCATCCCTGAATTTTTTGTAGCTGTCTACCTTCACTCAAATGTCAGCTCTAGAAGATTTTATTCTGCTGGCCAGTGGAACAGAGTCGGTAGAAAATGACACTTTCAAGACTCTGAGTACTTTGAAGACCTTGGAACTCTGGAAAAATAAGTTAAGACAGGTCCCCAGTGCTCTCCCAGCCAGTCTTGAAGTGTTAAAACTAAATGATAATTCAATATATGTCCTTCACGGATCTGATTTTGAAGGACTGAAGAAATTAAAAATCCTTGAACTGAAAAACAATCTGATCTCTTCTCTCCCTCCCAGCATGCTCTCTTCTCTTGTCAGTTTGCAAAGCTTGGTGTTGGACAGCAACAATATCGAGTCTGTGAATGGACCACTGGCACTTCCCCATCTGAAACATCTGAGCATGGAGAATAATAAGCTACATCTCATACCAGCTAGCTTCTTCACTTCTCTTCAGTCTTTGCAGTTTCTCAGTTTCAGTAGTAACTTTCTGACTAAAATTCCTATTAACCTGCCCAAATCCTTGCTCTCATTAAAAATGGAGAGAAACCGGCTCAAAGTGGTAAGGTTTCAAGATATGAAACATTTGGAGAATCTTTCCCATCTTTACCTGTCAGAAAACTCACTCTCTTCCATAGATGGGGCACAGCTCCTTGCCAATCTAACTACCCTTGAGCTGTCCCAAAACCAGCTTCAAACGTTGCCCCTCAGACTACCAGCAAGGCTACAAAAGCTTGATATCAGCAACAATCTGATTCAGAAAGTTACAGCACAAGACTTCCAGGACCTCCGAGATTTGAAACATTTGTTTCTGGACAACAACATTGTCAGCTTGTTTGAAGCTGGAGCCCTGCAAAGGTGTTCCCAGCTCTCCAACCTGGCCCTGGAGCAGAACCTGCTCTTGTCTATACCTCTACGGTAAGTGAGCGTTATCATTTACAGTAACTACTAAAAAAGTTTTCCAAAAACTGGGACAACTAAGTACATTATAAAAGCAAGAAAAGTCATCCAAGCATACATAAAGTATCTGATCAAGGCTATCCAAGGGTTCAGGGGTGGAATTTAAACAGGGGTTTGGAATCTCCAACCCTCAAGCTGACCCCTGCACTGACTTAACTTATCTTGCCTGTAGGACAAGACACCAACAGGGGACATCTGTATTTGAAAATATGCAATGTCACTCTGGGGACGTATGGTAACAAACATCATAGGGGGATGTTACTTGTAAAACTGTGTTCTGGTTTCTAAGTATATGGCCTGGATCTAGCAACAGGCTGACTAGGCATGTGCTTAACCACTAGCAAAGCAGGACACCAGGAAAAAATGAGGTGGGGCGGGGTTGGGGGGAATGTACTAATACATTTATATTTTTAAAAAGCATTGAAGTAGTATTTGTGGTGAAAAAAATCAAAACTCTGTAATCTAACATTGTATTTATTTTGAATTATGTATTGGGAGCCTCATGTTCTTCTCAGTGCTGTGATTTTTAAAGGGCTTAAGGGATGCTGCTTATTTCTCTGGGTGTCTGTCTGTGAGTGTGTGAGACAATTTGTGTCCATCTTACTTTCTGTTTTTGGTTGTTTCTTCTGTTCTCTTTCTCTCTCACACAAACACACACACACCCTCATACTCTGACAGTTAATTTCTCTTCCAAATATCCCTCCTTCTATACCCAACCCACTGTACCTGTACATTAATTGATCCTATTTATTTAAACTTTATCACATGTTCCACATTTTAAAGTAGAATTAAAAAACAGTAGAATAAATACTATTATTCTCCTAAAAAAGATATTATGTTGTTTATTAAATGTGTCTATTAGTGGATTCTTTTTCCTTTCAGAACTATAGAAAAAAATGCTTCCTGCCCTATTATTGTTATCAAATTTCTCATAATTAATGTGCCAGCTTCTGGCTTCTGTAGAATCCTGTGGCACTTGATTTACTTATTATCAGTGTTCATTATGATAATTTTTCTTATCAATGAGAAAGGAAAAAATTATCTGATATGGACAGATACTCATTTTTTTTGCACTGTACCCAATGCAAAACATCGAAAGGTGATTTTTTGAACTGAAATCAGTATTTTAAATTATGTATTGAGGATAATTTGAAAGTAATCAATTTCTCTTAATGCCTAAGCATGTGCATACAATTAATTTAATTCAACAAGTATGTTTTGAGCATTCACCATGTGCCAGGTACTTTACCAGGCACTTGGGATACATCAGTGTAATAAAAGAGGTAAAACTTCTTGTTCTGTACAGCTTAAATTCTAGCAGGGAAAGAGTGACAACATAATATGTAAGTAAAGTATATAATATTGAGATAGTGTTAGGTGTTATAATTAACAACAAAAAGGGGCAGGCAGGATTACCAGGTTCAGGACTACAGTGAACGAGGGTGGATGGTTGCAATTTTCAATGAGGTAAGCATGGTAACCCTTCTGAAAAGGTAAGCTCTGAGCAAAGACTGGAAGGAGGTGAGGGATTTAGTTGTGAAGCTGTCTGGGGGAAAAAGTGTTCTGGACAGAACAGCCCTGAAGACAAGAACATGCGGGCAGTATTTCAGGACTCTAATTCTTGTTGTTATTTAAATAATTTCTCTACTATGTTCAAGCCTTATTTTCTATTACTGCATGCTCCTCCTCCAAACAAAAAATCGTGTATAAAATAAAAACTCATCAAACAGGTTAGGGAGTGACTGTATCACATAAGGATTCTCAGCAGGCTATGACAGCCATGGGCAAAACTGTGAACTCGGTGGGCTTTTCTATTCGGGTGACCTTTAGAAAGCATTTGGTGAAGTAATCCTGCTAAGTTTAATGAGTGAAAAATAGCTTAATTATTTACTCCTGCCAGGGTATTTGTGTTTTAATAAGTGACTACAGAAAGCACAAAGTTTCTACCCAACAGAGTGTATAATGGAATTGCAAGCCTGAGCTAACCCTAATTTTCAAGTCTGACTTTACGATGGAATTATCTGGAGAACTTTTATAAAGCCTACTCATGCCTAGACCTCATTTCAAACCAATTAAATCAGACACCCAAGGGTTGTGGCCCAGGCATCGGTATTTTTTAAAAACTCCCCAGATGAATTTAATGTGTAGCCAGGTTTGAGAACTACTGGGAAAGGACAATGGGGCAAGAAAGAAGATACCAGGGGGCTTTTCCTATGAGGCTTAAATGAAACAACACAACTGTCTGCTTTGTCAAAGAACCTGGCCTGTTATGAGAGCAATGCTCCTGTAGAGAGTGATTTTTTTTTTTTTTTTTTCGGTACACGGGCCTCTCACTGCTGTGGCCTCTCCCGTTGCGGAGCACAGGCTCCGGACGCGCAGGCTCAGCGGCCATGGCTCATGGGCCCAGCCACTCCCCGGCATGTGGGATCTTCCCAGACCGGGGCACGAACCCGTGTCCCCTGCATCGGCAGGCGGACTCTCAACCACTGCGCCGCCAGGGAAGCCCTAGAGAGTGATTTTTAAATTCCCCATCAGGACCACCGCTTCCCAAACCACCATTCCCCAATTTTTCTTTAAATTGGAAAGTGGGAAGGACCCCAAAAAATTTTCCCGTGGTTTTCCTCCCATAAAGAATTAAAACACAATACAATCTATTCCTTATATTTGAATTTTGAGACTTTTATTTATGAGCTTTAAACATTACACTCTTTCTTTTTATTTGAATGCTTCTTATTCATACACAAAACTACACTTTGAAATTCAGTGTTCTATAAATAAACTGTAAACACAGGCAACCTATCTGTGCTAGTTGCTAACCTAACCTAACCTAACCTAACCTGTTAGTCGCCCGTTGTGTATCCTATCACAAACTGTTTCCACAAATCCCTTCCTCTGTCTACCATGCTGCAATCTACATTTCATCAGGAAAATAATGGTATATGGTTTTAGGCACACATGAATTAAAGTATCTACCCCATTTGCCTAAATATGCTAACCGAGATAGAAACAATACCTAACATTTACTAAGTGCTTACTAAGCTCAGCAGGGAATGAATATACATGTTATTCCGTTACTCCCTTACAACAATCCTGTGAAGGTAGGTACACTGTTTTACCTATTATTTTACAGATTAGAGATTAAGGTTAAGAGGTATCAAGAAACTTGCTGGAAGTCATATGGTCAATAAATTTTGGAGTCAGGGTTAAATACAATAGTCTAACCCCAGGGCCTGGGAATTTTAGGCACTGCACCCTCGCCCTCTGAGGTTTACTCTGCTATCAACAATACACTCCACTACTTAGAATTTAGTCTACCCAAGACCTGGGTCTTGCTTCTTGCTGCTTCTCATTTCACCAAGCTGCAGCTCGGGGAGCAAATGTAAGTTACGTCACCCCTTCTTTATTCACAATCTGGATAATTCAAATCCAGGATAGCTTTCTACAACCTGATGAAGCCAGTCAGCATTTTCTCTTACTCAAGTGCCACATACAGACATAACGGGGGTGCGCCCCTTTTTTACTCTGAAAAGCGACACTGCCGAAAGAAGAAATAGCATTTCTAGGCATATGTTTGTCTTAAAATCAGGGCTACCTTTTTGTATAAATCAGACTTATAAAGATAAATTATATCAAAGCAATAAATGACTA
Source organism: Grampus griseus (assembly GCF_964374135.1). Taxonomy (NCBI): domain Eukaryota; kingdom Metazoa; phylum Chordata; class Mammalia; order Artiodactyla; family Delphinidae; genus Grampus; species Grampus griseus. The sequence goes on from NC_139007.1 coordinate 46,343,260, forward strand.
CCCAAAGGTCACAGAAGGAGGAAATTAGTGACTTCTCTTACAGTGCCATTTTGGTTATCCATAGAAACATGAAAGAAAAAAAAAGGTACTCCTAAGACCAGGTACAGTTTTTGGCTGCCCAGCCCAGAACTGAATAACTGTATTTGTTTAAAAGAAAGCTTGGCTTGCTCATTTTCGTTACTAACATTTTTATGTAACTTCTGTGTACTGAGCACTTTCATCTATATAGTGGAAAATCAGAAGCTTTAAAGAGCTAAATAACTTACCTAAAGTCACATGCTGGTGAATAGAATAGCCAAAGTTAGAACTCGAATCTTAATAAGTAGACTTGACTCTCTGGTTTACTCTGCCGTATCTTTCCTCAGCTGTGCTCCCTGTGCTCCCTGTACTCTCAATAGTTACAGAGTCTCGCTTACTGCCTCACCACCTATTAACAGGCCATTTTTCCTTGAAAAAAAAAAAAAAAGCTATGCACAAGAGATTTCCTGTATAACTTTTAGAGATGTACCTTGTATAAGCTGGTGTGTGCACAAAATTACATTGTCTTAGGGATTAACTTCAAATTCAATTTAAACTGTGGATACCAATTTGAAAATTGTTAGTGGTATTCACAGTAAACCGACTGAGAGAAATGTCTTTGCAGAAGCTTTTATCAAACTGTTAAAATGTGTGAAGTGATTTTCCCTGGTAAATTAATCTGCTTTGTTAGGTAAATTTAATTCCAATGAAAAAGAAAGCACGTTAAACAAATAAGACTTTAAAATACTCAAAAGCACAAGTACTTATGTATGTATATGTATTATACGGTTTAGGAGAGGAATACAAATATAAAATACATGAACGTAGGGCTTCCCTGGTGGCGCAGTGGTTGAGAGTCCACCTGCCGATGCAGGGGACGCGAGTTCGTGCCCCGGTCCGGGAGGATCCCGCATGCCGCAGAGTGGCTGGGCCTGTGAGCCATAGCCACTGAGCCTGCGCGTCCGCAACGGGAGAGGCCACAACAGTGAGAGGCCCGCGTACCACAAAAAAAAACAAACAAAAAAAAACCATGAACGTAAATATATATAAATATAAAATGTAAGTATCAAAGAAAAAAACAAGGGCAAAATTTAGGCTAAGTGCCAATAACCTAAGAGATTAACGTTTCAGAATGAAATTCATATGAGAATAATATTATAACAAACAAAAGGTAATATTGTCATAAAATATGTTTAAATTCATTTGCTTTTTTCTCTTTGACATAACAATCATATGACAGGGACCACCACAAAAAAATTCACTAAATACTAAAAAGAATGAAATGTACATCTAATATGTTCACACTGTATGAAGATAGCATTCAGATGGTATTTCAAGGGACTTTTTTCCTAAAAAGCTTTCTCACTTCTTGTACTTCACAAAGAGAATAGCACTTAATATAAAGTTGTTGACTAGCAGAAAGATTTTCAGTTCACAATTGTGATTATTATTTATTTTTTATCAACAGGCGTTAGCATCACATTTTTCAAATTGGTATCCATGGTTAAAATTTTTTTTTCCTGATTATAAAGAAATACCCGTTCAAGTTGAAAATTTAGCGTGCTGAAAAATAAAAAAGTCACCCATAAGTGTTCAACCAGAACCTATGCCTAGCGATAATTTGTTTTTATGTATTTGAGCAGTCAATTTTTTTTCTATTTTTTCCATTTAACATTATAGTGTGGTTTTTCTCTCCAGTTTCCCTTTTCTATTTTTTCCAAGTATCACTATGGACCCAGGGATCTTAATTCATTCAGTGTGTTATGATCATTTATAGTTGCTAGTCTCTTTTGGTGCTCAAATTTCCCCAAATTTCGCTAGTGGGAGCCCCTCCAAGCTGGTTCCTATGTTCATGAGACATGATTCCATTACCTCTCTTTTTATAAACTTGTGGTAAAATACACATAACATAAAATTTATGTGTACAATTATTAATTTTTACGTGTACAATTCAATATTGTTAAGTATCTTCACATTGTTGTGCAGCCAGTCTCCAGAACTTTTTCATCTTGCAAAACCAAAACTCTGCACCCATTAAACAACTCCTCATTTCCCTCCTCCCCTCACCCCCTGACAACCACCATTCTACTTCCTGTTTCTATGAATCTGACTACTCTAGATATCTTATGTAAGTGGAATCATACAGTAGTTATCTTTTTGTGACAGGCTTTTTTCACTTAACATAATATCCTTATTCACGTTGTAGCATGCGTCAGAATTTCCTTCCTTTCAAGGCTGAATAATATTCCATTGTATGTACTTGTATTTTGTATTTTGCTTATTCATTCATCCATCAGTGGACACTTGGATTGCTTCCACATTTTAACTACTGTGAATTCAATATGGGAGTATAACATGGGTGTATAAATATCTCTTTGAGACCTTGCTTTCAATTCTTTTGAGTATATATGCAGAAGTGCAATTGCTGGATCATATGCAAGTATAGTTTTAATTTTGGGGGGAACCACCCATACTGTGTTCCATGTTGACTGTACCATTTTACACTCCCATCAACAGGGCACAAAGTTTCCAATTTCTCCACATTCTTGTTAACACTTGTTATTTTCTGGATTTTTGATAGCAACCATCATGATAGGTGTTCCACTAATCTTTGAACACTTCACTGCATTCCAGTTCAGACATTCCAGCTTACCTTGCCCCAGACGTGGAATTAGCCATTTTTCCAAGAAGTCTTGCTTCTTTTTTTTTTTTAATTTTATCGAAGTATAGTTGATTTACAATGTTGTGTTAATTTCTGCTGTCCTGCAAAGTGATTCAGTTATACATATATATATTCCTTTCCATATTTTTTCCATTATAGTTTATCACAGGATATTGATTATACTTCCCTGTGCTAAACAGTAGGACCTTGTTGTTTATTGAAGCCTTGCTTCTTTTAAGTAGCGACTGGAATTCTGGAACAAAGATCTGTGTGTTCAGTGAGCTTATGCTATTGGGATCACATTGCTACTAGTGTATAATATTGCTTTTAGGTCCTTTCAGTATACAGAGGTAGAAGATATATATTTTTTAAAATCATAAATTCACATTGGTATTTCCACTTCATATTAACATTAGAGAGAGTTTTTTCTTCTCTTATTTTATATTTGTATCTTTTTCTCTTACAATGAAAATCTTGGTTCCTAATAAGATTAATATATTTACTTATTTTCTTTACCTTACAGTATTCATTAAAAAGTTTTGAATTGTATTACTAAGAGTAATATTAACAATAAATATACTGCGAGAAATTTCTTTGCAGATCCTTTTGTCTTTAGAGTCTAAGGCTTAGCTATTCAGAGTACTTTTTCTTTATTTTATATGGTTACATTACCAACATAAACATTTGATTAGTTAATTAGATTTGTTTGTTTTGGCTTGTGTTCAATTTTAGGGCTTGGTTTTGTTTTTATTTGTTTTACGTAAAACGTTAACATGATTCAGAAGTTAAAACCATATGGAACCAAACACTCCCTATAAGTAACTATTTTAATTCACTTCTGGTTTATCTTTTTTCTTTTTTTTCAAAAACAAGCAAAATGTGTACATGTATTCTCATTTCCCTCTTACATAAAAACTAAGATACTACATACACTATTCCACTTCTTGTTTTTCTTCCCTTTAACAATACTTTCTAGAAATCATTTTATGGGTAATTCATAGAGACCAGTCTCTTTCTTTTTCAAGGCTGCATAGTAGTTCTTTACTGTTGTACTGGGTTGTTTACAGTCTTTTGCTATTATAAATAATACCATAAGAAATACACATGTGCTGTTTTATGTTTGTGGATGTAAAATATGGATATGTTTGTGGATATAAAATATCACATCTTCAGAGATTTTACCTAGAAATGAAATTGCTGGGTCGAAGGGTAAATGCACATTATTTTGTTAGGCTTTGCTAAATTCTCCACAGGAGCCATGCCATTTTCAGCTCCCACCAAGCTATGTATGAGATTGTCTGCTTCTTCATGGCTTTGCCCACAGAATGTATTGCTAAGGATTAAGACATTTTACCAATCTGATAGGTGAGAAATGGAATCTCTGTGTGTTTTTATTCTTCATTTCTCTATTCTGAGTATGGCTGAAGACTTAAAGGCTTTTCTTTTTTTTTCTGAGAATATAAGTTCCTTTTATTTTTTATTTTATTTATTTATTTTTTTAACATCTTTATTGGAGTATAATTGCTTTACAATGGTGTGTTATTTTCTGCTTTACAACAAAATGAATCAGTTATATATATACATATGTTCCCATATCTCTTCCCTCTTGCGTCTCCCTCCCTCCCACCCCTCCAGGCGATCATAAAGCACGACCTGATCTCCCTGTGCTATGTGGCTGCTTCCCACTAGCTATCTACCTTACGTTTGGTAGTGTATATATGTCCATGCCTCTCTCTCGCTTTGTCACAGCTTACCCTTCCCCCTTCCCATATCCTCAAGTCCATTCTCTAGTAGGTCTGTCTTTATTCCTGTCTTACCCCTAGGTTCTTCATGACATTTTTTTTCTTAGATTCCATATATATGTGTTAGCATACAGTATTTGTCTTTCTCTTTCTGACTTACTTCACTCTGTATGACAGACTCTAGGTCCATCCACCTCATTACAAATAGCTCAACTTCATTTCTTTTTATGGCTGAGTAATATTCCATTGTATATACGTGCCACATCTTCTTTATCCATTCATCCAAAGATGGACACTTAGATTGTTTCCATCTCCGGGCTATTGTAAATAGAGCTGCAATGAACATTTTGGTACATGACTCTTTTTGAGTTTTGGTTTTCTCAGGGTATATGCCCAGTAGTGGGATTGCTGGGTCATGTGGTAGTTCTATTTGCAGTTTTTTAAGGAACCTCCATACTGTTCTCCATAGTGGCTGTACCAATTCACATTCCCACCAGCAGTGCAAGAGTGTTCCCTTTTCTCCACACCCTCTCCAGCATTTATTGTTTCTAGATTTTTTGATGATGGCCATTCTGACCAGTGTGAGATGACATCTCATTGTAGTTTTGATTTGCATTTCTCTAATGATTAGTGATGCTGAGCATCCTTTCCTGTGTTTGTTGGCAATCTGTGTATCTTCTTTGGAGAGATGTCTGTTTAGGTCTTCTGCCCATTTTTAAGGCTTTGCTTTTATGTGGATTTCCATTCATACTTTTTGCCCACTTTTAGACTTATTTTAAAACCTTTTCTTCTCAACTTGTAAGAGTCCTTTACATATTAGGGAGATTGGCTCTTTGTCTGGGATATAAAGTGCAGATAGTTCCCCCAGTTTATCATTTTTCTTTTGATTTTGCATATGTCTTTTGCCATATACAATTTCTTTTTCTGTGATTTTTAATGTAGTTGATTTATTGATCTTTTATAGCTTCTGGATTTTTTTTTTTTTTTTTGCGGTATGCGGGCCTCTTACTGTTGTGGCCTCTCCCGTTGCGGAGCACAGGCTCCGGACGCGCAGGCTCAGTGGCCATGGCTCACGGGCCCAGCCGCTCCGCGGCACATGGGATCTTCCCAGACAGGGGCACGAACCCGTGTCCCCTGCATCGGCAGGCGGACTCTCAACCACTGCGCCACCAGGGAAGCCCCAGCTTCTGGATTTTTAAGCCATAGTCAGAAAAGCTTTTTTATAGAACTGGTATTTTAAAAATTATTTGAAAATACGATTTTTATAATCACATAATAGTCCATTATCTCTTAATTTCCATATTAGTGGACATTAGCCCTTTATCATTTTTTTGCTGTTATAAATATGATCAAATGTATGACATATTTTTAAATAAATCTCTATTCACTTCTCCTATTATCTCCTACGCTGAAAGGCATGACGTTATTTAAATTCGATACATGTTACCAAATTGTTTCCAAAATGGTACCAGTTTATACTCCCACTAGCAGAGTTTAAGTTCTTACCTCACTACACCCTCATCAGAAATGAATTTTAAAATTTAAATTCAAAATGATGCTCTAATTTCTAACATTGCATCTTTTATATTCATGAAGAACAACCTTTTCATATTTTTATTCAATATTTTTACCTTTCCTATAAATTATTGATTCATGGCATCTGCCAACTAAAAAGTTGGAAACTTACTATTTTCCTTATCAATTTGTTACATGATCCAATTTGAAATGAAAAATTAAAGAGTTTATGGCTAGGAACCAGAAAAATCAGAGGGCTAGAAAATAAGACCTATGAGAAAGTGTTAAAGACCTATAGATAAGACTGAGGTTTGCACTTTTAATTAACTTTACAAAATAAAGCTTGTTTTCTAGCTTCAGAGGGAACAGAATGGTACAGAAGAGGTGGGTGTTGCTCAATCTGAGTTGCCTAGGCAGTTATGGAATGATGGTCACAGCCTCCTTTCACATCCTGTTTCCATGCTTTTGCAGGCTCCCGGCAACCTTAGCAAGGCTGGACCTAAAAGGCAATGCCATCCAGGATATTGCTGAGAGGGAGCTCAAGGATCTGAAGCAGCTTCAGGTTCTAAACCTTAGGAACAACAAGATCTCTGCCTTAGACCTCAAAGCCTTGGAGGTGTTGCCTCGCCTCAGGCATCTGTATCTGGATGGAAATCCGTGGAATTGCACCTGCAGTCTCCTGAGAGCCAGGGAGGTCCTGAAGGCCAAGGGCACAGATGTGAGGGGAGGACAATGTGCGGCACCAGCTGAACGACAAGGGGAGAGCTGGATGTCTTCCAAAAAGATAATGAGGCAATGTGAGCATCACTTGCATCTGACCGAGAAAAGCAAAGAGACCAAAAAGAAACCAAAGCCTGAAGAGCACTCCAGCATCAGAATCAATGTGGATGATGATTATTATGATTATGAGATAGATTAAGGATGAGCTTAGCTTACAGTTTAGAAAAAGGTTTTGTTTCTTTTTTTAAAATAGACTTCATTTTTAGAGCAGTTTTAGGTTCATAGCAGAATTAAGGGGAAGGTACAGAGATTTCCTATATACCTCCTACCCCTACACAAACATAGCCTGCCCCATTACAACATGTCCCACCAGAATGGAACATTTGTTACAGCTGATGGATCTCTATTGACAGGTCACAATCACCTGAAGTCCATAGTGTACATTAGGGTTTACTCTTGGTGTTGTACATACTCTGGGTTTGGACAAATATATAATGACATGTATTTACCACTATAATATCACACAGAGTAGTTTCACTGCCCTAAAAATCCTCTGTGCTCCAGAAAAAAAGTTGTGTTTTTTTTGTTTTGTTGTGTTTTTTTTGCGGTACGTGGGCCTCTCACTGTTATGGCCTCTCCCGTTGCGGATCACAGGCTCTGGACGCGCAGGCTCAGCGGCCATGGCTCACGGGCCCAGCCGCTCCGTGGCATGTGGGATCTTCCCGGACCGGGGCACGAACCCGTGTCCCCTGCATCGGCAGGCGGACTCTCAACCACTGCGCCACCAGGGAAGCCCAGAAAAAAACTTTTTTAATGTTCAATATCTTAAGCAGAAATATATAATAAATTTAGATATACAAGATTCTTTTTATAAGTTTTTCTCTTTCTTTTTAAGAATGAAGTGAGAGTTAAGACAAGTTGAGGTGGGGGGAGGAAAGTAGAAATGAATGGTCAGAAGATGTATGATTCCTTCCATGTTAAAAGTAATTTGTTTGTATTTTATACTGAAACGTAGACAAATAGTAATGCCCAATAAAATCTCTATCTAACTAACTTCCTACAAATAGAGTAGTTCATTTTATCAAATAAAAAGTGATGATTTTGTGTATGAAGCTGGTACCTATAGACCTACACTACAGGCTTTTGTTTATAAGTAATAAAAACTGACTCCAACTTAAGCAAGCAAGAATTTATTGGAAAGGTTGGGAATAGCTCACAGAATCAAAGGAAAATCTGGAGAATCTGGAAAGGACGGGGATCAGATCTGCTCCTGGGCCCCAGGCAGAAGAAGTAATGAAGAGTCCCTAAGCTTCTTCAGGGTTCTCTGCAGAATGAAGTGTTCCCGCTATTAGCAGTGTTAGCTTCCCTGTTCTGAAGAGTCACATCCCCAGAGGGAGAGGCAAATCCGGCTTGAGTCACATGTTTGCCTTTGGCTAAGGGACAGTAGCCAAGGCTACTCTTTGACAGTCTCACCAAGACCAAAGGGAAACCAGTAGAGGAAATGTAAACTGGCACTGTAATTACCACAGATGTCCCTAAAATAGCCTTCCTGAAAAGGGCTGTGCTTTGGTTACATTCAGTTTTCTCCGAGGACCACAATCCCTGCAGTGCCTTTCTTTTCTTTTTTACATCTTTATTGGAGTATAATTGCTTTACAATGGTGTGTTAGTTTCTGCTTTATAACAAAGTGAATCAGTTATACATATACATATATCCCCATATCTCCTCCCTCTTGCGTCTCCCTCCCTCCCACCCTTCCTATCCCACCCCTCTAAGTGGTCACAAAGCACCAAGCTGATCTCCCTGTGCTATGTGGCTGCTTCCCACTAGCTATCTATTTTACATTTGGTAGCGTATATATGTCCATGCCACTCTCTCGCTTGGTCACAGCTTACCCTTCCCCCTCCCCATATCCTCAAGTCCATTCTCTAGTAGGTCTGTGTCTTTATTCCTGTCTTACCCCTAGGTTCTTCATGACATTCTTTTTTTTTTCTTAAATTCCATATATATGTGTTAGCATACTGCATGCTTTTGAGAATTGCCTGATTGGGGATAGAGGTGGGACTGTAGAATAATTTTTTTTTTCCTCTCTATCAATCTACTTGTGAAAATGATCTACTTGCAAATAAATCTAAAACCCCATCCAAATCAGTTGCTGTTCTAATTGGTAAGACTTATCAGCTGTAGTATTTTACAAGGCTTTTCATCAAAATACCCCCAACGGCAGAGAAAGAAACAGTAGAGATCTGAGTGGGTGAGCAAAGATGCCCATCAGAAGCTAAAACTTTCTCCAGAGTGCCATGTTTTAGCTTAAACTATTGTGCAAATTTTACATTACTTGCTTTATGTCCACATTTTCTTCTCCCCAAATCTTTATAACATTGATATTCCTTGGAGAAAAGCCTGTTAATATTGTGGTTTCTAGTACTTCTTGGCACATTGACAGGTATCCCAAGTATATATGCACAGATGCGCAGAAATAAGGGAACTCATATGATTTTCCTTGCTATCGTGTGGGGCTTCAATTCTTCTAATGTGTTAGACCACAGTTCTCTCTAACAAAGATTAATGATGCTTAATCATTTACACCCACTGACATTGCCTGGATATTTATAATCAGAATTCTCAAGCTGTGAGTGCCTTGAGACAGAATTTAGTCTTTTACAGGTGAGGGAGCTCAGGCTTATAGGGGTGAAGTGACTGTCAGGTTCACACATATAGGAAGTGGCAGAACCAGAACTGATTGCACCTGGGTCAATCAATTTTTTATTTTGGTCCAGTACTCTTTCTACTATAGCATTCAAAGCTACGTAAGATTCCCTTAGCACATTCTACTCACAAACAATGTCTAGAATGGTAATAGGTTCAATAAAGTATTTGTATTCATCTGCTTGGGCAGCCATAACAAAATGCCACAGGCTGGGTGACTTAAACAACAGAAAATTAGTTCTGGAAGCTAGAAGCCCAAGGTCAAGATGCTGTAAGGGCTGGATTTTGGTGAGGCCTCTCTTCCTGATTTGCAGAGAACTGCCTTCTCACCGTGTCCACACATGGCCTCTTGTCTGTGTGCACACACATGGAAAGAGGAGATATCTCTGGTGTCTCTTCTTCTTATGACACCAGTCCTGTTAAATTAGGGCCCCACCTTCTTGACCTCACTTAACATTCATCACCTCCCTAGTGGTCTTATCTCCAAATACAATCACATTGGAGGTTAAGGCTTAACATATGAAGGAATCTTGGTGGGCACAATTCAGTCCATAACAGTTTCTTTCTTTCCGTCCTTCCTTCCTTCCTTCCTTCCTTCCTTCCTTTCTCTCTCTCTCTCTCCCCTCCCTCCCTCCCTCTCTCTCTTTCTTTCCTTTCTTTCTTTCTCTTTCTTCCTTCCTTCCTTGCCTCCCTCTATCTTTCTTTCTTTTCCTTTCTTTCTTTCTCTACCTATTTATCTCAATTTCTGGCTCTTGATTTAAGTTTTTTGATGAATTTACAAAGAAGAAAAAGATAAAAGGTGGAAAGGACAAAGAAAGGGATAAGGAAATTTTATGGCCCAATTATTATATTTTGACACTTATGAAGAGATTTTTAAAAATCAGATAATTAGCGGGCTTCCCTGGTGGCACAGTGGTTGAGAGTCCGCAGTGGTTGAGAGTCCGCCTGCCGATGCAGGGGACACGGGTTCGTGCCCCGGTCCGGGAATGTCCCACATGCCGCGGAGCGGCTGGGGCCGTGAGCCATGGCCGCTGAGCCTGCGCGTCCAGAGCCTGTGCTCCGCAACGGGAGAGGCCACAACAGTGAGAGGCCCACGTACGGCAAAAAAAAAAAAAAAAAAAAAAAAAAACCCAGATAATTAGCTATTAATCCTGGAAAACAGCTAGAGACCAGGGCTGAGATACAGGACAAGTGAAATTTGGAACGGAGAATAAAGTATGGAATATGAGATACTGATTCACAATCCTGGAAGGTGGGTGTAGGTTGAGTGTCACTGGAGTTGGAGAAGGGTCAGTCACCTGGGCACAAGAGTAGACTTAATGCCTGAGAAAAGGGTTACTTGGTAGGTAAAGAAAAGGGTAGATAAACTGTCAGACACCAGTTTTCCAGTTAACTTCCAGTGCCTCTGTTTCTCTTCATCTGTAAAATGGGTATTACATACTACCTCCCAGAGTTAATTCTTTTGAATTAAACCTATGTGGAAGAAAGTCATTTTCCTAACTACTCAATAATTTGCAAACCTGCCTCTCTCTCCAAATGGAGACCTTGCTCTATACCCCAGGTGCCAATCATATGGTGGCATCTGTAAATGGCACCTGCTAGGGTTATGCAGTGGCCAGCGTGTGTCCGTACTGAAGCCCTTCTCTTCCCTCACTGGGTCCTCCCAACAATTCAAATCATGCCTGTTTGGGCTTCCCTGGTGGCGCAGTGGTTGGGAGTCCGCCTGCCGATACAGGGGACATGGGTTCGTGCCCCGGTCTGGGAGGGTCCCACGTGCCGCGGAGCGGCAGCGCCCGTGAGCCATGGCTGCTGGGCCTGCGCGTCCAGAGCCTGTGCTCCGGGACGGGAAAGGCCACGGCGGTGAGAGGCCCGCGTACCGCAAAAAAAAAAAAAAAATCATGCCTGTTTAGTCCTGCCAAGCGTCAGAACCGAGCCACTCACTGCCTGGTCACACACTTCCTACTGGCTGCTCCCTTGGTAATAAAAATCCTGGTTGAAGACTTTAAATTGCACCTGGTAAGGGCTTGATTGTTCTCAGATAAAAGACCAGTCTTCCGCTCAGCTCTTGGGGAAGGCAGCAAGAACTTAATCACAGTTTGGAACCCCAGAAGGAATAACTGAACTGAGTAAATCTGAAAAGAAGGCACTGGTGCTCCTTTCTGGCACACGTTCACATGGTCACACGTGAATATACTGCGCTTTTTTCCCCCCAATTTTGATGACTTATTTATTTACTTAAAGATTGTTCTATAGCCATGTTCTTTTTTTTTTTTTCCCCCGAATAAATTGCTTTTATCAGAGCTGATATTTTCATTCAGGAGCATTTTTAGTTTCTACTCAGAATTGCTTAGAATTTATAAACTTTAAAGAGTTTTTCCTTACAGACTTTATACATTTCTTTTATGCCATACATGCAACAGCAGGAAAGTGTAAACTTGTCTTCTTTTGATATGCAGGCTTTCTGCTAATGCCTTGGCAACGGGGTTCACAAGCCTTCTCAAAAATCTCTGCTTGGTCGCACCTGTGAATGCCTCCCTCACTTCAGAGGGAGGAGGTTCATGGAGGTCCTGGTTTTAGATGGGAACTATGTCTTCAAGGCTGATGCTGGGAAAATCCTCCTTCCTCTGAAGGAGTCCTTTTTTTTTTTTTCCTCTATAGTTTTTTTTTTTTTTTTTACTAGATCCCATCATCAAAAAATGCTCTGGTATTGAGGCTATAGCCCAAAATTCTCCTTTTTCTAAAACAGGCATTCATATATATGTGTGTGTGTGTGTGTGTGTGTGTGTGTGTGTGTGTGTAAGGGGTGAAGGTTGGATGGGGGGGGGTCTGTTGACATTAACTGTTTCATGCCTTTTATACATAGGTTATATAGAATTCACCAGCCCTGAGAAACTGAATAAAAATAATGATTTTTGTTAAGTTCTAGTTTGCCAGGGGTCATGCTTCAGTTATGTCATTCATCACTTGGTTAATTAGATATTTTGCTCTTAGCTAAATTTGCTTAAACAAATATGTACCCAAATGAAATAATTACTATCTTTACAAGTCAGCCAGAAACTTGATGTTTTCGCATCATATAATTGTGCAGTGAATGCTAAAAATTGGATTTTTTGCCAGATTATCAGTCTGAAACCTCAGGGAATGGTGAAAGTGTCCAAAAGCACAGTTTTATGAGAATAAACTTTGTGGAACTGCTGTCATTCTAGTAATAATAATGGCTCATCGTAACATTTTGATTGAGAAACATTACTAGCACTATCTCTGAGCCCTAGGTTTGCCTGTATTCTGGATAGTATCTGGTTTTGACAGGGAATAACTGTTATGATGGATTCCCCTATCTTTTTTCTTTCTAAGGCAAAATATTGTTTCTAATATTCTCTGTAAGCATTCATGAAACACTGTTTTTAGGAATCCAGTATAAAGGGTTTGATTTAATAGCCATTATTCAACGTTCAAGACAGTAAGTGACAATTGCCTTTAGAGTGATCCCAATCTATCTTAGTTTCCAGAAAATACTTAATATAGTCCTTCCTTCCCCCACTTCTCTCCCCACAACACAAACCCTCACAAGCTCCCCGACCCAGCGTTGGATCATTGTTATTCAGGCTTATAGTACTCATTTCTGCTTTAGAACTTATCAACCACTTTTTTCTTTTTAAAGAAATCACAAGTGCCACTGAAAATAATACTGTCTAAACAGACAAAATATAGTCCATGTATCATATGAAAAGTAGCTCATGATAATTATTCATTTGGAAATGGAATGGAATTCCTAAATAAGATCCCTGTGTTACAGACTATGTGTATTTTTTTTAATTAAAAAAAAAATTTAAAGGTTACTTTCCATTTACAGGTATTAAAAAATACTGGCTATATTCCTCGAGTGGTACAATACATCCTTGAACCTATCTTACTGCTCAGCCATAAAGAAGTTCAAAATTTTGCCATTTGCCGCAACATGGGTGGACTTGGAGGGCATTACAGTGTAATAAGTCAGACAGAGAAAGATAAATACTGTATGATATCACTTATACATGGAATCTAAAAAGTACAACAAACTAGTGACTATAACAAAAAAGAAGCAGACTCAGAAATAGAAAGCAAACTCGTGGTTACCAGTGGGAGTGGGGGGGAGGGCAGAATAGGGGTGGGAGAGTGGGAGGTACAGACTTTTGAGTGTAAGACAGGCTACGTGTATTTTTAATTATAACTGATACCAACAGATTATTTTACAAAGATTACTTCCTTCGAATGTTGTATAAGCTAATCAGCAATGTTTATAGATACTTGTTTCTAAACAAGCAACAGTCTTTACATTTTGCCCATCTGACTGGTGAAAAAACTGTATCTCATTGTTTTGATTTTCACTTTCCCGACTACTAGTGAGGTTGAGCATGTTTTTTATATATTTGTTTGCCTTTACGTTTCCTCTTCTGTTTATGACCTGTTCATATACTTTGCTCATTTTTAAAAATTCAGTTCTTTTTTTAATCTAAAAATCAGTGTGCAGGGTTGCTTTGTATAGTACGGATATTATCTCTATTTTGTCAGCTATATTATTCATATTTTCTCCCAGACCATCATTCTTCTTTCAGCTTGGTTTATGATGTCTTTTGCCTTACAGAAACTTTTAACCTTTAGTCAAATCAGTCAATCTTTTATGTATAAAGTATAAACATGTATGTATATATACACACACTAAAATATATTTTAGTGTATTTATATATGTGTGTGTTTATGTAATATATTATATATATGCATATATATAGTGTGTATATATAAGACATGTATTATCTCTGTGGTATAGATATACCTATCACTATGGAACATAGTGACCTATGTTTCAGTTTTCTATGTTACTTAGAAGTTATCTATGGAACTCCTATAAATTAATCAATTAACCTGATTTAATATTATTTCCAACAGTTAAAGTTAACTCAAGATCTTGGAGATTCTATTTAAAATGACACACTACAGATCATAATTAACACTGACATAAAAAATTCATCAGAATTTATATACAGTTGATCCTTGAACAGTGGGGGTCCCACTTACATGAGGATTTTCTCAGTAAATATACAGTGTTACATGATTGGTAGTTGGTTGAATCCACCGATGTGGAACTGTGGAAACAGAAAGCCAGTGATGGGACTTGAGCATCGTCGGATTTTGGTTTCCTTGGTGGGTCCTGGAACCAGTCGCCCTTGGAGAGTGAGGGATGACTATAGTTCTAAATTGTTGAACATATAATTTTACATTTTTCCTAATTTTAACATTATGTGGGAGTAAACTTATCTGATCGATAACCTAGTATAAGAAGTTTGGGAAGTTCAGATTAACTAGTCTCTTTATGAGAAGACAAATCCAGGAAATAAATTTACAGATTTAAAAAAAAAAAAATCCAAACTGTCAAACAAGGATAATTCCTCCAAGGATTTTGGATTCTTGTATAAAAATGATTACGACCTAGCAGTTTCTGTGTGAAAGTGACTTTTTTTTTCCTTAAAAAGCTGGTACATAGTTCAGTTTCTTTATTTTCTGGGAATTCTGGTAATATCAGATTTATGTAAGCACTTTTTAGCCTCTATAAACCAATCTGAATAAGGCTCCTTTTACTTAAGGGATTTTGTAATTTAAGTCAGGTGTTGGCCAACTTTTTATGTACATGACCAGATAGTATATATTTCAGACTTTGTGGGCCTTGTGGTCTCTGTTGCAACTGCTCAACTCTGCCAGAGACAATTCATAAGTGAATGGACATGGCTATCGTTCAATAAAACTTAAAAAAAAATGGTGGTAGGGCTTCCCTGGTGGCACAGTGGTTGAGAATCTGCCTGCCAATGCAGGGGACACGGGTTTGAGCCCTGGTCTGGGAAGATCCCACATGCCGCGGAGCAACTAGACCAGTGAGCCACAACTACTGAGCCTGCACGTCTGGAGCCTGTGCTCCACAACGGGAGAGGCCGCGACAGTGAGAGGCCCGCGCACCGCGATGAAGAGTGGCCCCCCCTCGCCACAACTGGAGAAAGCCCTCGCACAGAAACGAAGACGCAACACAGCCAAAAAAAAAAAAAAAAAAAAATGGGGGTAGACTTCCAGTTTATGATCCAGCATGTAAGGAGTTTGGAAGTTGTTAATCCGTTGTAACAACAAGGGAAAGCTAGACAAACTGAAAAATCAACAACTCTTCTTAGATCCATAAGGGAAGTGAGGTCAGAGGTCAAACTGCTGCTCTCCAAATTGGAGAGACAGACAGGGGAATACAGAGAATTACAACTTATTGGAGCAGAAACCTCCGCGGGAGCCAGTGCTGTGGTAGGAAAACCTGAACTATAATTGATGAATTGCTGGAGGCTCAGAGTGGACAGGTCTGAGAATTAAAAACTCTGGGGGCCCCAGATATCGGGAGCCTCCCCCGTTTTGTGAGTTTTACCTCCAGGAACTCAACCAGGTGCTCAACTGAACACTGGA
This sequence comes from Grampus griseus, assembly GCF_964374135.1. Taxonomy (NCBI): domain Eukaryota; kingdom Metazoa; phylum Chordata; class Mammalia; order Artiodactyla; family Delphinidae; genus Grampus; species Grampus griseus. The sequence continues at coordinate 46,359,097 of NC_139007.1, forward strand.
GAAAAAATTCCCTCGTGCTTCTGGCAATAGGAGGGGGAAAGGGACCATTCTGAAATACCCAAGAGCATTCTGTTCTTAACAAGACGGGCTCTCAAGAGAAACTATTTTACCAGAGCCTAAACTGTTGGGGTTTTATCAGAGCCTAACCGACCTCGGGGAAGACAAATACCCAACTCCAGCCCACTCTAGCCTTTCATGTGGGGGAAGGGAAATACAGTTGGCCCTCTGCATTTACTGGTTCCACATCCATGGATTCAACCAACTGCGGATAGAAAATATTCGGAAAAAAAAAAATCCAGAAAGTTCAAAAAAGCAAGCCTTGACCCTTTGCTGCACTCCAGCAACTATTTACATTGCATTTACATTGTATTTACAACTATTTACATAACATTTACATTGTATTAGGTATTATAATAATCTAGAGATGACAAAGTATATGGGAGAATGTGCTTAGGTTATATATAAATCCTATACCATTTTACATAAGGGATTGAGCATCTGAGGACTTTGGTATCCACGGGGGTCCTGGAACCAATCCCCTGTGGATACCGAGGGATGACTGTACCCAACTCTAGCCCACTCTAGCACCCCAAAAATGAAATACTTAGGTATAAATCTAACAAAATATAAGATCTCTATGAGTAAAAATACAAAACACTGATGAAAGAAATCAAAGAGGAACTAAATAAATGGAGAGATATATTCCATGTTTATGTATAGGAAGACAATACTGTTAAGATGTTTTTCTTCACAACTTGACCTGTAGATTCAATGCAATCCCAATCAAAAATCCCAGCAAGTCAATTTTTGGATATCAAAAAATACATCCAAAAATGTATTTGATAATTCCAAGGTTTATATAGAGAGGCAAAAGACCCAGAATAACCACCTAAATATTAAAGGAGATGAAATTGAGCTATTTGTAATGAGGTGGATAGACCTAGAGTCTGTCATACAGAGTGAAGTAAGTCAGAGAGAGAGACAAATACCGTATGCTAACACATATATATGGAATCTAAGAAGAAGAAGAAAAAAGCTATGAATAGCACATAGGAGAACACATAGTTGGCCTTGGGTATGGCAATTACTTTTTTTTTTTTTTTTTTTTTTGTGGTACGTGGGCCTCTCACTGTTGTGGCCTCTCCCGTTGCGGACGCGCAGGCTCAGCGGCCATGGCTCACGGGCCCAGCCGCTCTGCGGCATGCGGGATCCTCCCAGACCAGGGCACGAACCCGCGTCCCCTGCATCGGCAGGTGGACTCCCAACCACTGCACCACCAGGGAAGCCCGCAATTACTTTTTAGATACAACACGAACATGTGATCCATAAGAGAAATAATTTGTAAGCTGGACTTCATAATATTAAAAACTTCTGCTCTGCAAAAGATAGTGTCAAGAGAATGAAGAGACAAGCCACAGACTGGTGGAAAATGTTTACAAAAGACTCATCTGCTAAAGGACTGTTATTCAAAACATACAAATAACACTTAACACTCAACAACAAGAAAACAAACAGCCTGATTTTTAAATGGGCCTAAGACCTTAACAGACACCTTACTAAGTAAGATATACAGATGGCAAATAAACATATGAAAAGATGCATAATGTAGCATCAGGGAAATGCAAACTAAAGCAACGAGATGCCACTACACACCTATTAGAATGGCCAAAATCTGGAACACTGACAACGCCAAATGCTAGCAAGAATGTGGAACAACAGGATGTGAAAACAACCTAAATGTCCATTGACAGATGGATAAAGAAGATGTGGTACATATACACAATGGAATATTACTCAGCTATAAAAAAGAATGAAATAATGCCATTTGCAGCAACATGGATGGACTTAGAGTTTATCATACTAAGTGAAGTAAGTCAGTCAGAGAAAGACAAATACCATATGATATCACTTATATGCGGAGCCTAAAATATGATACAAATGAACTTATTTATGAAACAGAAACAGACTCACAGACATAGAAAACAAATTTATGGTTACCAAAGGGGAAAGTGGGTGGGAGAGGGATAAATTAGGAGTTTGGGATTATCAGATACAAACTACTATGTATAAAATAGATAAACAAGGTCCTACCGTATAGCACAGGGAACTCTACTCAGTATCCTGTAATAAACCAAAAGAAAAGAATATGAAAAAGAATATATATACATATACACATATATATGTCAAATTGAATCACATTGCTGTACACCAGAAACTAACACAACATTGTAAATCTACTATACGTTAATGAAAAAAGAAAGAAAGGAATTGGAGCAGCAGGAACGTTCAATCTTAATGGCGGGAATGCACATGGTACAGCCACTTTGAAAGACAGTTTGGTAGCTTCTTACAAAGCTAAACATACTCTTACCACACGATCCAGTAATTGTGCTCCTTGGTATTTACCCAAAGGAACTGAAAACTATGTCCACACAGAAACTTGCACACAGGCTTTTATGGCAGCTCTATTCATAATTGCCAAAACCTGAAGCAAACAAGATGTCTTTCAGTAGATGAACAGATAAATTGTGGTACATCTAGACAATGAAATATTAGCACTAAAAAGAAATGAGCTATCAAGCCATGAAAAACATGGAGGAACCTTAAATGCATATTGCTAAGTGAAATAAGCCAATCTGAAAAGGCTGCATACTGTATGATTCTACCTATACAGCAATTCTGGAAAAAGCAAAACTATAGAGACAGTAATAAGATCTGCGATTGTGAGGAATTGGGAGTGGGGGGAGGGTGGGAAGGATATACAGGTGAAGCACAGAGGAGCTTTAGGGCAGTGAAAATACTCTGTATGATACCATAATGATGGGTACAGGTCGTTATTCATTTGCCCAAACCCATAGAACATACAGTACGAAGAATGAACTGTAATGTAGACTAAAATCCTTGGATGATAACGCACGTTCATCAATTGTAACAAATGTACCAGTCTCGTGGGGTGTTGTAACGGAGGAGGCTATGCATGTGGGATGCAGGAGGTAGATGGGAAATCTTTGTACATTCCTCCCAATTTCGCTATGAACCTAAAACTGCTCTAAAAATAGCCTAGATATAAAGACAAAATACAATAATGTCCTGTGGGATTTAAAACATATGTGCAAGTAAGTACCTTGCAACAATTGCATAAAAGGCAGTAGGGAGTAAGTGGGTTTGTGTTAGTCCGGGTCCTCTGAAAGCAGATGCACAGACTGGAGTAGCCATGTAGGAGATGCATTAGGTCAAGGCCTGTGAGGGGACATAGCGAGGGAGCTGGGGAAGGACAAGAGAGCTGTCAGGTCAAATTGTGCATTCCATGTGCTTCTCACATGCAGGTGACACATTTACCAAGATTGACTACATGTTGGGGCATAAAATATGTCAAATAATGGAAATCGTTCATATATGTTTTCTGGACACTGCAATTAAGCTAGAAATTGATAACAAAGAAAAATCTCCCAAATGGCTGGACATTAAGCAATGCATTTCTGAAAAACGCATGTTCAGAAACATCATATTGGAAATAAAATATTTGTAATTGAAGGATAATGAAATATTACATATCTGGAATGCCAGAAGGAATGGAGTTTGTTGGGTTTTTTTACCTTTTATGCAGACAATTTCAAACACATTAAAGTGTAATGGGACCCCTTGGTACTCTCTGTTCTATTTTGCTGTGAACCTAAAACTGCTCTGTGAACCTAAAACTGCTCTAAAAAATAAAGTCTATTTTAAAAAAATAAATAAACAGGGAATGGGACAGATTTGGTCCGTGACCATGGTCTGTTAACCCTTGGTCTAAATTTTTAATATCCTACAAAGGATGGAGGAACGTACAAAACTACACCAAAATACAGACAGTGGGAAACTCCACAGGACAATCTGGTTTCTTCATATATAAATTGGAAAGGAAAACAAAGAGAAGGAGGTGGGATGAATAGATTGAAAGAGACCTAAGAGGTATATCAATCAGTTGCAAAGTGTGGCTCTCACATGGATACTGATTCAAACTGCAAAATATAAAAATTTTAAAAACTTTAGGATTATATAAACAACTGAAAATTGGAACACTGATTTGATATTTAATGACATTCAGGAAATATTGCTAACTTTTTAGGTATGATAATGTACTGTGGTTATATATTAAAAAAGAGCTCATTTGAGGTATGATGAAATTTTATGATGTGTAGAATTTGTTTAAAAATATTATGAGGGGGCTTCCCTGGTGACGCAGTGGTTGAGAGTCCGCCTGCCGATGCAGGGGACACGGGTTCGTGCCCCGGTCTGGGAAGATTCCACATGCCGCGGAGCGGCTAGGCCTGTGAGCCATGGCCGCTAAGCCTGCACGTCCGGAGCCTGTGCTCTGCAATGGGAGAGGCCACAACAGTGAGAGGCCCGCGTACCACAAAAAAAAAAAAAAAATGGGGATATAGGTTTGTTCATGAATCAGTCACTGTTTAAGCTGAGTGATGATACATGGAAGTTCATCATACTTTAACATATTTGAAATTGTTCACATAAAAGTTAAAGCACACAAACTCTACTACATTTCCCAGCCATATTTGCTTCTTCATCACCTGCAATTTCCTTACATTGTTTTCAGTTTATTATATACTTAAAGTGCACTTTTTTCAAACTAACTACATATATCTAATCTAGTTAGCTGTGGGATTAAATTTAGACAACACAACCCATCTTTTATAAAAATGCATTGCCACATTCTTATATCTGAAGTGTAGTACAGCTTGCAAAATCCACCCTGTCATGCTGGTTTACACTCTCCATAACATGTTTTAGCTGAGTATTAAGCATTGCTTCTAAATGTTCTGCAATTGAACAGGTTTAATTTTTAATTTATCATATAAATCCTATGTACTAGATCCATAACTGCTTGAAGAAAAACTTTCCAGTAGCTGTATAGATCATTTTCTCTTTTGCTCTATAAATGATATGCCACCAAATGTGGTGATATTAAAGTTTTCTCTTGAATGACCAAGAAATTGTTCTGATAACTGTATGTTTTTTTCTTTTCTTTGTTTAATTTTAAGAACCTTATTGACAAATTCAGCATGCTGCGTTTCCAAGTATTTTTTTGAAGGTTTAAAACTTTCATTTGCAAAGATATCATTACAAATATTTTTTAAAAGTGCAGGGTCTCATTTTTGGAGCTTACATATTTGACAAAAATATATTTTAAGATACTCTTTTTAAATTCTTATGTCTAGTTCTAGTCTTGCAATGTGGCTTGATGGAAATCAAAGTTTACCCTTTGAGCCAACAATTTTTTTTTTTTTTTTGCGGTACGCGGGCCTCTCACTGTTGTGGCCTCTCCCGTTGCGGAGCACAGGCTCCGGATGCGCAGGCTCAGCGGCCACGGCTCACGGGCCCAGCCACTCCGCGGCATGTGGGATCTTCCTGGACCGGGGCACGAACCCGTGTCCCCTACATCGGCAGGCGGACTCTCAGCCACTGTGCCACCAGGGAGGTCCCTGAGCCAACATTTTTTTTTTAATATTGTCATTCTTTATGCTTCAAGATTCAGCAGTTGAACCTGGACCAGGCCTAGGTATTTTTTACTTAAAGAGGCTTTTACCTTTTAATGAGAAAATGATCCATCTTAGGGGCTATTTGTATTAGCTCAACCACAAGGTTACGGCTGCCAATAATGAAAACTGTAGTAAATGATAATGTCCTTTCTAAAAAAAAAATACTGAAATTTTGCCTTATTTTTTTTTCTGCAGTAGATTAAATTACTGAGCTCTTACTACTGAGCAGACATTATGCTGAACACTTCACATACACTATTGCCCTAATTCTTACAACAATCAAATGAGGACTGGAATAGCATCACCTCCATGGTGCCATTGCCACACTACAGATAAGGATACAGGGATGGGAGTAAGTGGATGAGCTAGCCGAAAGGATCTTCCTTAGAGCCCAGCCTCTTACACATTATCCTGAATTGTTCATCTCTAATAGTTTTCTGTAAAATTGAGATGATTCTACCTGGCCTAGACAGATAATATGTTTAGTTGTGAAGATTAAGTTAAAATATTTTTGTAAACTGAAAAGAAATCAAATACTGTTCCCATAATGTTTGGGATGTAACATCTTTCTGAGGCTGTGCAACTCTTTCTGCATTTTTCTGTACATGGTAGAATTTGAGGAGTTTAGATATGCTTAAGTCCAAAATTTGTATTCTGAACACTTAAAGTTCCTGAAAGTGCCACAATTACCCCTTTTGGGGGCGAGAATGACAAATAAGAAATCATTTAGAAAAGGAAGAAGTTCATAAAATTATTTGGATTGAATGTACATATATATCTCTATATATATAATAGGACATGCAGTGCAGTTTTCCTGTGGTCCCAGAATTGTGGCTGAAAACAAAAGGCAATGAATCTATCTCCTTCTAAGCACAGAGATGCAGCCTGAAATGGGAGTAACCACAGGGCACCTTCATTCTTAGTCCACTGAAATGTGTCAAAGGAGAGAAATGGGCCCCCATCTTTTCCCACCTCCTCTTAGGAAGCTGAACATTCCTTAAGCTAGGAGACCTGCTAACCTAACTCTGGCTTTCTAGGAGGAAACAAACAAACAAACAACAGGAGAGATGCCAGGATCTGCATACTGGGGGTGGTGGTAGAGTCTGTCAGATGGAGATGGTTTGCTTAAGTTTTCAACTCAAAGAAGTAGAAAATTTGCAGTCTGCATGTGCCTTCACACCTGAGTTGGCCATGGGGATATGAGATTGATGCCTCTAATCGTGGCAGAAGAGGCAAACAGTGGGACAAAAAGGTGAGGATAGCAGAGAAATGTGGCAGGGTGTCACCTGGGGGTGTGGGGGTGCCCTGTGAAATATGTAGCCAAATTTCAAAGGGACGCTGGTGCCCGGGGAGCTTCCTTAGCAGGGCATCCTGGAGTCCTGTAAGCAATAGCAATGGCCAGTGAGGAAGAAGACTACAGGCCTTCCTGGTCATGGCCTTTCCCCGCCCCTTCTTCTCTGCTCATCACCAGAGGAGCAGGTGCAGAGGAGACCGAGGGAGGTCAAAGAGTGTGAAGCGGGTGCCTGTTGCCCAGCCCTCACTTCCTCGGGCTGAGCTGCCAAAGGGAGGAAATTTTTGAGACGAACATGAGATTCAAGTTTTAAATTAAAGTGAAGTGAGTCTTAGAAATGAAAATGAGACTAGTTGAAAAAGTGACAATGATTGAAACATTAAGGCATGGAGCCAAGGTGTTAACAGATGTTTCCCAGTGGAAAAGGGGGCCTGAAAAAACAAGGATTAGGTAGGTATCACAAAAAAATGCAACTGTTTGATTTCATATATAGGTTATGTATATGTATATATAATAAAATGTATAATATATAACACGTAATAATATTATATATACAGACCCACATATTTAGGAAGGTGAGAAGTACTATAAATAGAGCCATGAAATTTATGAGGAGCCGTGGACTTACAAGGAGGGAGTGAGAACTTCAGGTTAGGGAATCAGGGAAGTTATATTGAGGAGGTGGCATATAGGATGAACCTTGAGAAATGGGTCGGGATTTGGGCAATACCTAGTTGAGAAACAGGAATTCGGGAGAAGGGAAGATCTTGTGCAAAAGGGTCAAAAATGGTACAGAACTACTGCAGGGAAGTACAGAACTGGCCTGGAGGACCACTTTGTAGTCCCGATTGGCTGTGTGAAGGGAATGATACCGCAGTATGGGCAGTTTACATCAAATAGAGGTGGAGACTGAGGTCAATCGTGCTGGTAGTTAATAATCGCTGAATGAACGAATGAATGAATTGAAGAATGCAGTGACTGGAGCGCCAGGCGATGTAGCCTCTCTTTTATGAACTAAGCAATGAACAGCCCGTAAGGATACCGACTTAGAGAGGAATGAGGAATGACGTGGGCAGAAAGCATTGTGTTTCAGGAACATTACTAAATAGCCTCATTGCCACTCTTGGAAGAATTAGCCTCGGCTAGAAGATTTGTCCGAAGTACAGACCTCTCTACGGGGCACACTTCCGCCTCTGAAGGCACTTCCTTCTGGCGACCCTTGGTTGACCTCCAGCATCAACACATGCTGAGGGCTACTTTCTACCCCTAGGTTCCTTCTGGCATTTGTAATTTCCAATCCACTTGGGCCATTTTTGCTCTTTGGAAGCCGTTTCTGGGGGTGCTATGAGAAGAGACAGACCGTTTAAGATGCCCAGGATCCAAGGGACGCTGGTTCCCCGGAATCTCCCATTCTAACCAAGAAGACGCGCGCCTGACTGACGTCCTGCTCCGGGTGTTGCCGGCGTCTGCTCCTCGCCCTCCACGCGACCAGGTGGCGCGCTCGGTCTCCGGCCCAGCTAGTTCGCAGCCGCACGCCGTCCCTCCCCGCGCCGGGCTAGGCCACATCCTCGGACCCAGAGGCCGCGTCAGAGTTCCACGTCGACCAATTAGAACTGTCCATGTACTAGCGGGGACGGGGCTGCCGAGGCAAGAGGAAGATGGCGGCGGGGGCGCGGTGAGGTGTTGGCAGTAGAAAGGGGTTCGGGTGCGGGGGGCGGGAGAACGCGGAGAGATGGCCCGCGCCGGCTGCAGGGCCGGATGAGAAGCGGTCGCGCCGCGGGTGTAGGAGAGAGGAGGGCGCCCGGGCGCCACGAGAGTATGACGGGGCTGTATGAGCTGGTGTGGCGGGTGCTGCACGCTCTGCTCTGCCTGCACCGCACGCTCACCTCCTGGCTCCGTGTTCGGTTCGGCACCTGGAACTGGATCTGGCGGCGCTGCTGTCGGGCCGCCTCCGCCGCGGTCCTAGCGCCGCTCGGCTTCACGCTCCCCAAGCTCCTGGCTGTCGGCAGGAACGGCAGGAACCGCCGTCACCACCGGCATCCGCGCGGGGGGCCGACCCCGGTCGCCGCCCACCCGCGGCTACGCTGGCGCGCGGACGGCCGTTCCCTGGAGAAGCTGCCTGTGCACATGGGCCTGGTGATCACCGAGGAGGAGCAGGAGCCCAGCTTTTCGGACATCGCAAGCCTCGTGGTGTGGTGTATGGCCGTGGGCATTTCTTACATTAGTGTCTACGACCACCAAGGTGAGACCGGGAGCGGGTAGGGGGCCCGGGGCGTCTCCGGCCGCGGGTACCGCGCATCGGGCAGGTGGACCCGGGGCGCGTCGCTCGGCACAGCCATCCCGGCTCCGCGAGTTACCTCGTCCGGAGGCCCTTAAGTGCAAATTATGGTGCTGGCGCTTTCGAGGAAGGGAGATAGGCTTAATTGGACACCAACTAAGTTCCTGAATTCGGTTCAGTCGCCTTCTACATATTTAAAAATATTTCTTATTCGTTATAATGTCCCACTAAGGTGGATGATGTTTCTGTACCCTTGTTTCACAAATGAGGGAGCTGAGATAACAACATTCATTGATTTGTCCAAAGTTAGAGAGGTAGTAATAGGAGGATTGAAATTTTAGCCAGTCTGTGCTTTTCCACAGATTTACCTTTTTGTTATACCGCAGTGGTTCTTCAGAGAGGCTCAAGGCACTGTTCTTAAGTCACCGCAGGCTGTGGAGGATTTATGCGTAAGCTAAGTGGTTGGGGACAGGTGGCATTTGAAGTGGGTTTATGAAGAGTACGTGAGAGACTGGATAGACAGAAAGGAAAGTGGTCACCGTCTGTCTTCGGAGGTCTGGGTTGTTGTGCGATCCTTGATCCTCAGGGGCCAACACAGTACTTGTCCTCCCATAAGTTTTGATTGAGGAAATTTTCACTGTAGGGAATTTTTGTAGGTACAAGACTTCAACATTGTTCGCGTAGCTACAAACCTAAAGCACAGTGCTGGGCATATTCCTTGGATTTTTACATTGAATTTCATGGATTCTCAGGCTTGTGGGGTGGAGGGTAGACACACTCACATGAGTGGCATGGGTAGCAACAAATGTTGGGAGTTAGTAACTGCTGTGAGAAGGGGGAAGAGAAATTCTCATTGGAGAAACTTGAGAAGTTCCTCCAGAGGAAATGGCGTTTAAGCCGGATGTTGAAGAATGAATAGATCAGGTTGGGGAAGGCTCTAAATGTCATGTTTGGGTTTCAGTCAAATCCTGAAAGCCATGGTATTTCCTTAAAGGTAAGAATGATTTAGGAGTATTGGTATGAAGGAAAGAAAACTAGTGTCTTAGGCTCTGTTCAGTACCTTAAATTACTGGTATGCTCACAGAAGCTACAACTTGATTTTTAATCTTTAAGTCTTTGTTAGGCAGGTTTAAGTGTGACATTTTGTCAGAAAGGTTAGGTTGAGGTCAGACAGCACCTCTTGCAGGCTATTAGAGTAATCTTTGGTTGACTGATTGCCTTCCTTGCAGCCAGCAAGGAGTATGGTGACTCATAGCCTGTCATCATCAAATGAAAATTTACCCTGAAAGGTAAAGTTTAATATACTCAGGGGCTGACATGTTATGGAGCTTGCCAGAACAATAGAAATCATAAGACTGTTATAAGGCGATGCACTCTTTGCTTAAGCAACGCAACAGAAACGTTGGGGGAAAAAAGTAAGTGAAGCAGAAACGGAAATTAATTAAAGCTGTTGAGCTATGTGGTGAATTCACTTTAAGTGAGTCACTTATATCCAGGGGATTCTTTTAAAGCAAATACCTTTACCTTCTAGTAGAGAAGGAAAATGAATAGCTGAATAGTTTAAATTGGTGGCTGCGTATGAACGCAGATTATAATATTGCCACACTTCCTTGTTCTGGCAATTCCTGTTCTTAAGTTGCTGATGTGATTCAGAAATAGCCTGTGTCATATTCGCTAAAAGAAAAATGATTGGTAGTGAAAAGGAAGAAGTCAAGCTAAGCAAAAGGAGTTTTACGGAGCATTTTCAGTGCATGGACTCAAGAGCATTTTGTGTCTACTGTAAAAGCAATTTCAATAAGGGATAAAGGTTAATTTCATTGTTTGAAATAAGAGGCTTTCAATTTACTCATCCTTGGTTTTGACTGATTGATTCATTCATTTAACAGGTGACAGATTGGGTGTGTGTTAAGTACCAGATACTGTTCTAGGCATGAGAGTGCCCCAGTGAAAAAAACAGACAAAAATTCCTACACTCATAGAACTTACATTTTAGTGGAAGTCTGACAAATATTATAAATGAGTAAAATGTATTAGATCATAAAAGCAAAGAGGAAAAATAAAGCAGGGGACGTGGAGAGGAATGTTGAAAGTCAGTGGTGGAGTAGGGGGTGCGGTTTTAAATAGAGTGGCCAAAGAAAGCCCCCGTGACTTTTGAGTAGACCTGAAAGAGGTGAGCGATCAAGCCATGTGGATATGTGAGAAAAATTATTCCTTTTTCAGGGGAACTGTAAATACTTAAGCTATATTCAGTTTTCCCAAACTTTCACTTAAACTTATTTCTATGTAAATATTTAACTGATTTTAAAAATCCTATTGACATACTCTTAAACGTCAATTTATTGAGTACCTACTGGGATACAAAGAAGTACAAGAAATTGTCTCAAAGAGTTTATACTCAAGTTAGGGATAGTTACTAAAAATTAATGCAAGCTAATATATAAATGCTAGTGAATGGAAGAGACTTTAAGGAGAAAAAAAGAGAAAAATCCCTGAGGAGCAAGGTAACCTCCATATGTCCATAGGAGGTGACATCTGAGATGGGCCTTGCAAAAATAGGTAGAATTTGGATTAGCATAATCAGTACAGTGTTCTTTGTGTGTGCGTGTGTGTGACAGAGAGAAAGAGAGAGAGAATGGGGAATTCCCCGTTGGCAGCATTCCCATTAGAGTAGATTGAACAACAGCATCCAGCAGTGTGTTGGGATCAGTAAATATAATAGGTAAGTTTATGTAATGAAAGGTTGAGAAATGAGGTAGGATGAAGGCTTGGCCACCTGTTCTGGTTATCTGTAGCTTTGTAGTCTACTCCAAAGCATAGTGTTTTAAAACAATTTATGAGTTGACTCGGTTCAGGTGGACAGTTCTTCCTTGGGGTTAGTTCTACTCATAAGGCTACAGTCAGGTAGTAGCTGGGACATAAAGGTTTCTTATCATACATTTAGTGCCTGGTTTGTGATGGATGGAATAGATGAGGACAGGTTGGTCATCTGTCTTCACATGGCTAGCTTAAGTTTCCTCATTTAATAGTGGCCTTGGAGTAGTCATACTTCTTTTATAGGCGTTCCCAAAGAATTAGCCAAAGGCCAAAGCTGCATGACTTCTTATGACCTAGCTTAGGAGATCATACAGTGTTACTTCTGGTGTATTCTCTTGGTCTGAGAAGTCACAGGTCTGCCCCAAATCACGAAAATGGAGCGGTAGACTTTACCTCTCGATGAGAAGATGGCTTGTGCAGCAGGAGTCGGGGCTGGGGCTGGTGGCAGCCATCTTGGAGACGAGCTACTGTACCACCTTCCATTTTCCCCTGTCTTGTACCCCTTAACCTCCCAAATTTGTATTTAAATCAGTGTTCATTCTAATTATAGTTGGATTTAGATTATATTTAATTCTTAGACTAAAAAAAATCCACTGATATTTACCTTGGTTTGACTCTGCCAACAGACTGATATTTTCATCTACCTGCACTCTTTCCTGATTATCATCAAGAATTTCTGCAAGTAATAATTTCATCTGTCAGAAATTGGAGTTGTTTTCTCAGGTATTTCTTGAGCTCAGAATTCTAGAAGGGAGATTTGGCTATTTTGTCTACATTATTATAATTTAAGACCATAATGGGGCTGGTACAAAAATTGGAGTTTGGGGCTTTTGGTGCTGTAGCCTCAGGGGTGTTATGCTTGCTTGGGTTCACTTGAAGTACACCTAGATCCAAGTTACCTACAGATACATTATTATCTTCAGTGATGGAACCTGTTCATGTTGCTCAGCTGTATTGGTGCCATGCTGAGAACCTTGCTGTAGGGCAGTAGTTTTCAAAACGTGGTCTGTGGACCATCCGTGAATGAGTCATTGGGGGTGTTTATAAAAAATACAGATTCAGCACAGTTATTGATCAGACCAAATTAGGGGAGTGGGACCTGAGCATCTCTATTTTTATTAAGCTACTTATATGATACATTTGCACATTGAAGTTTGACCCTAACACAAATGAAAGGATACCCTACTACTTGTATTACATCAAATTATTCATTCATCCTTCATGTTCCTTTTCATAAGTGAAGATAATCTTGGGTGGGTCTCAATATTAATTATTACTTAATATTACTTTTTTATTTCTATTTTATTTTATTTTTTAGTTAATTTTTATTGGAGTATAGTTGATTTATAATGTGTTAGTTTCTGCTCTACAGAAAAGGGAATCTGTTATACATATACATATATCCACTCTTTTTCAGATTCTTTTCTCATATAAGTCATTACAGAGTACTGAGTAGAGTTCCCTGTGCTATACAATATGTCCTTATTATTTATTTTATATGTAGTAGTGTGTATATGTCAATCCCAATCTCCTAATTTATCCCTCCCCCACCCTTCCCCCCACCGGTAACCATAAGTTTGTTTTCTACATCTGTGACTTTATTTCTGTTTTGTAAATAAGTTCATTTGTACCATTTTTGTAGATTCCACATATAAGCAATCATATGATATTTGTTTTTCTCTGACTGACTTCACTCAGTTTGACAATCTCTAGGTCCATCCATGTTGCTGCAAATGGCATTATTTCATTCTTTTTAAATGGCTGAGCAATATTCCATTGTATATATGTACTATATCTTCTTTATCCATTCTTCTGTCCATGGACATTTAGGTTGCTTCCATGTCTTGGCTGTTGTAAATAGTGCTGCAGTTAATTATTACTTAATACTACTGTAAATTGGAGTGATCCAGAATAAGGCGTTGCCTTCTATGTGAGAATTCAGCAACAAAACAAACCTTTTGTGTTGCTCTTTTTAGTGTTATTTCCGTAGTTGTAAATCTATACTAGGTATCGTAGGAAATGGTTTTTGGATTCAGATTTCTTACACAAGAATTTAAAAGATCTGCCCTGTGTACTCCCAGCCTTCTCAACATATTTCTCACTATTTTATGTCCCTTTTGCTGCATCCATAATTAGGTTACTTGATGTTCCCTCCTTCTGGAGTGTCCTCTTCTCCTTTTCTTGGCAAATGGCTATCTAGCTGTCAAAAGGCCATCATTGATCCTTTTAAGTCTATCCAAACTATCACCTCTTAGGTAGTCTCTCTCGGCTATTCCATTCCTAATCTTGCTCTGTCATTGAATCTCCTTAAATATCGTACATCTTTAAAGGTACTTCCATTCTCCATTTTGTGAAGTAGTAGTCCTATGTATATGTGCCCGAACTTTCTTACTAGATTGTAAGCTTTGCAGATGCTAGCTGTCCTTCTCATTGTTGCTTCACCTACAGATTGTAGCTTGGTGTTTGCATGTAATGAGTAGGTCAGTATATATTCCTTGAATTGGAAGAAGGGGCTGCATTTCTTGTAGATAAGAATGATGAACTGAGTTGTAATTTGTTTCCCAACACCAGTACCCAGAAGCCTTAATTAAAGTAGTGGGGGGAAATGAACATAGTTTGTCCTAGTTTACTTATTTGGCACACTGACACAGATGCTGTTGGGAAATATAATTTTATCAAGTATTGTTCTCCTTACACTGAAATACAGAGTTGCCAGAAGTGTTGAAAGTCTAAATAGAAATGTGATTAGATTTGATATACAGACAATACAAACTAGAGTACTTGTCTTCCCTCATGTGGAAACTCATGTAAGGGAACATTCTATTTCTAATCTTCACCTTTGTATAGTACATTTCAAAAATATACAGAATTTCACATTTACCTTAACATCCTGGGATGTCCTCTTCTCTTTTTCTACCAAAGGGCTAGCTACCTGTCAAAAGCTATCAATAGATCCTTGTACATCATTCTCACTATTACCTGCTAAGTAGCCTCTCTTGACTGTTCCATCCCCAGTTTTGCTTTGTCTTTGAAAAGCTCTGTCCTGCTTTTGAACTGACCTCATTCTCTGAGTACCTTTCTATTTAACAATACTGGATTTATGTATGAAAATAAACCTTTCCTTAATAGTAATAATTACTCTTTGTTGCACTTTTACTATGCACTAGATGCTATGCAAAGAAGTGAATTAAATCCTTAGCACTTTTAGCAGTCAAGACACTGAGACTTAGAAAACCAAGAACCCATATATAGGAAGGGGCAGATCTAGAATTTGAATCAGATTTTATTCCAAAGCTTTGGTACTTAAGCATTATGCTGTACTGACTTCCACTGAGAAGAGAATGTAACCACAGTACAGTCATGTTAGTACTCTTCCTGATTATGTTGTGTCATCTTAAAGTCTTGGTAAAGTGGGTTCTTATCTAGAGGTAGTAGAAATAATTTGTTAAAGATATTTAAAGGTAAATAGAATTTTCTTCATACTACTAATATAAACATTCATCCTTTGAGTCGTAGGACACACTTGACTTTTTTAATCAACTAAATTTAATTTTATGGAGCTCCTGCTCTGTATTGAACTGTTTCCTTGTCAGGTGAGCAGAGTCTGGGAAGACATTCTCATTTTAAAAATGTGCAGTCAGAGACTGAGAAAGCCCACTTGGCTAGTTTATTTTAAACATCTCTCCTGCTAAAGAACTGGGACTTAAAATTTAGCCAGCGCTCGTTCCCGTATGCTGTGCCACCATCACGCATATCTTTCTTGGTACAACATGCTCATTCCAGTATAATTGTTGTTCTATGAGGTATCCTGGGGCTCTTTCTCTCTCTCTCTCTCTCTCTCTTTTAAAATTTATGTATTTTATTTATTTATTTTTGGCTGCATTGTGTCTTCGTTGTTGAGCGCGGTCTTTCTCTAGTTGCGGTGAGCGGGGGCGGGGCTACTCTTCCGTTGCGGTTTGCGGGCTTCTCATTGCGGTGGCTTCTCTTGTTACGGAGCACAGGCTCTAGACAGGCGGGCTTCAGTAGCTGTGGCTCATGGGCTCTAGAGCGCAGGCTCAGTAGTTGTGGTGCACGGGCTTAGTTGCTCCGTGGCATGTGGGATCTTCCCAGACCAGGGCTCAAACCCGTGTCCCTTCCATTGGCAGGTGGATTCTTAATCACTGCATCACCAGGGAAGCCCTCCTGGGGCTCTCTCTTGAAATAAAATTGTTTAATGGCTTGTAAGATTTATTTTGTTATGACTACTTCAGTCATGTAAAATTTTATTGGTAGATTTTTTTTTAATTATTGTTCCATATGTTTTTTTCTCTGAAGGTTGACTCTAATAGTGTTATAATTGGATTGTTAGAGAATTAAATGAGGGTAACTACCAGATAACTTACTTAGGTGTCTTGTTTAAAAGAAGAAAGGTAGACTATTTCGAAGGATGGGTGTTTATTTGCAAAAAAGTATTACTTTAGTTCCTTAGCTGGTGAGATGCTTTGTAACCAGAGAGATTGCTTCAATGTTTATCTCGCTTTTCTTCCCTTCCTTTCCCTTGTTCTTATAAACACTTGCTAGATATTTCTTTAAAAATCTGTTTCTATAGAAGGGAAGGAATAATCACATAAAAGTTCAAATTTCAGATCTAAAAGAAATACTAAACGTGTATTTTTAAAGTCTCATTTTCTATAATTGATTATTCAGTTCATGTAAATTTTAGAAGAAGCAGTATTTAAGGGATACAGGTAAGATTTACTGATTGAATACTTGTTTAATTAAACTCTTGGTTCCCTTAATTCGAAAAAACTATTACATTATGGCGTTATTACCCAGTTAATGTGTACATAGTTGATTGTTAGGGTAGACTGAATGTTGAAACTTGTAAGTAATTCTAAAATGTAATTTTAACTATTAAAGACCCCAATAAGGTCTTTATATCCCGAACAGTATATAACCTGATTGGTGGATAGGACATACTTAATTCCACTCTCTTTGAAATATTTTCTCTCCTGGCTTCCATGACATCATGTGTGGTTGGATTTCTTCCTATCTTGCTGACTGTTCCTTCTGAGCCTTATGTCTGGCTTGTTTTCTCCACTTCTAAAAGTTGAGATGTCCTAGGATTTTGTGCTGTATGTGTGCCCTTGTCTTTCTGATGTTCACCCTATCTCCTAGATCAGAGGTCAGAAAACTTTTTCTTAAAGGGCCAGCTAGTAAATATTTTAGACTTAGTGGGCTGTATGGTCCCTGTCACAAATACTCAACTTTGCCAGTATAGCCAGAAAGTGGCCATAAACGAATGGTGTGACTCTGTTCCAATGCTCACACTCAGGTTTGAATCTCCAGTCCTTATCTCTCCTATAATTCCAGGCTCCTTTATCTCACCCTACCTAACATCTCCACTTTGATTTCTTTAGGCATCTCAAATGCTTAACATGTCTAAAACAGTACTCTTGAATTTCCCCCCTAAACCTGCCTTGCTCAGCTTTTTTCCAATCTCAGAAAATACCTTCCAACCAACTGCTCAAGCTAAAAATTTAGATGTGAGTCTTCTACATCATGTTCTACCTCTAATCTTGATCTTCTAGAATATATCCCAAATTTGCCACTTGTTTTGGTTCTTCATTGTAGTCGTCCAAGTTTGAGTTTTCATTATTTTTCACCTGGATTAATGCTGTAGTAGCCTCTTAATTTATCTTCAGTTCTGTTCTGACCCCTGTATAATCCATTCTTCATCCACCAGCAAAGTGATCTTTTTTGGTAATACTATTCAAACTCTGAATAAAACCTTCCAACGGCCTCCCATTGTACTTGGAATGTTTTCTGAATTCAGACCTTTATTGTTAAATAATGCAATTGTTAAAACAATCATGAGACTACCACCAAAGAAGGATACAAGTTATACAAGTGAAAAAAGCAGGATACAAAATTGCATGGTCATATATGCCAAGATTACACATGCATGTGGACAAAGGCTAGGAAATGTTAAAAACCAGAAATAATTGTATTATGATAGTAAGATTAAGGGACATTCAATTTATTAGGAAGGATGGTTAGGGGACATATCCTTATTGTCTAAACTTTGAACATCATACTAGAATTAGAAAAGGATATTTCTTAGGATATAAAAAGAAATCTACATTTGGTATAGTTAGTGTTTATCAAAAACACCAAAAACATTGTTGTCTTTCTGAGGTCCACCTTTCCTGACATAATATTTTATTCTTTCTTGGAAATTGTAGGTTTTTCTGGGTGTGTGCATGTGTGTGTTTTAAAAAATTTCGGCTCTTTCATGTAGCTTTTCTATATATGTTTCCAGTTAGCTGACATGTGGGAAATTGAGAGTGCATGAGATATAGTTGTAGAGCAACAAGCATAATGTAAAATTCTTTAAGTCATTATTGCAAAAACTTATTTTATATTCCCAAGTCATTCTTAAAGAATTCAAATATCTGTTACCTTGTGACTTCTTAAAAGCCTTTTTAAAAAGAGCTCTAGTCTTAGTTTTTTTTCAAAACATTCTGCTCATTTGGAAAGGGGTCAGCTTTATTTATTTTATGAAGTTTAACTTTGGGGGGAGGGAAATTCAAAATTTAATAGTAAGGTGGATTTAGCATTGGTTATCAGCATTAGAAATAGTTACTGAATTGAATAATTAGAAGCCAGGAGACCTGGATTTCAGTCCAAAGTCTTAGACTCTTGACCAAGGACAATTGCTTGACATTTCTGGGTCTATTTCCTCATCTGTAAAAGGATGGGATAAAATAATTCTTGCAGTTCATTATTATATAACTCTGTAAAATACAGGTTTCTGAAAAATTTGAGTATTTGCTAATGTTTTTCCCTTAGTTATTTCTAAATGAATACAGTCTCAACTTCCTTTTGCATAAAATGACTTTTGTTATAGTTTCTTTCTTTTATTGATATTACATCATTTTGGCTTTAGTTTAGATTCTGTGAAGGCAAACAAGATGAATTATGATATGAGAAAAAGACTCTTCCACATATCAATTTATTATGATATCGCCAGAGGAGTTGCCTGTCTCAGTCAAAGTCATTCTTATAACTTGTTGCATTTCTTGTGATGTGAAGTGTGTATGTGTAGACTTTGAATCCTGAAGAAAATTATAAGCTGAGAATATTGCTTATGGGAAATAAGATAAGTACCATAGAGTATAATCAGATTTCTGGATGGGGGTCAAGCTGTGAGGTATCAGGAATTATTTTGCTGGCAATCTATCTTATTTATGCATTTAGCACTTCTCAGAAGCTATACTTTTTAATTTCATGTCTTCATCCAAAGCAGCCAAGACAAAGGTTCAGTTTAAAATAACTTCATGGAGGTCTTCTTTATAGAAGGTACTTTGTGCCTCTAATATTTTTTCTTTTTAACAGAATTTCTGCCTGTATGCAATGAGGAAGTGTCTCCTTTTATTGTGAGAGTTTCCTGGAAATTTCTTAAAAATTCCATTCAGTGACATGTCCTTTTAGGTTTTGTTGTTGTTAGGTGGCACTCTGTGCACTGATAATTCAGTTTATTAAGTAAACGTTGAACTCCTGCTATGTGGAAGGTGCCTTAGGGGGAAAGAAATGGGTAAGACTCAAGTGCACAAGTAAGACTACAGTACAGTGGGGTGGGGGAGAGTTAAGCTGTAACTAATAAAAAGTAGAATATTGGTTTGTTAAGGAGTTTGAGCAAAATGTGGGTATTTGGAGGGAGTGAGGTAAGTCAGAAGAGAAATTGAGCCTGGCTCAATCTGGCTGGGGGACTCAAAGTTTTCTTGAGGGTAAATGACATTTCAGCTGGCCTGTGAAGAATTAGAATTTTATAGGTGTGGGGCTGGGGAGGTAACAAAGGATGAAGGTTGGAGTCACTCCAGGTGTTTGGGGGGGCAGTATAAGGCAATCTAATTGCCTTATACTGGGGATAGAGTACTGTAGAGAAATTGGAAGCTTCCGTTATTTCATAAACATACATTATTTCTACCTACCGAGTATGGAAGCGTAGGATGGAATGTTAATGCTGATCTGAGCAGTTTGTTCTTGATACATTAAGCATTTTGGGAGCCATTGAAGATAATAAAGTTGGAATGTGCGAGGATTACAGATGTAGCCTAGGAAGGTCAATCTGGTACTTAGTCTAGTGATCCATGCTAGAAGGGGCAGGAAGGCCCATTAGAAGGTGGTTCTAATATTACAAAGAAGACTATTGCTTGAAACAGTGGGGACAATGGACAAAAGGAAATGGGTACAGGGAAACATTGCTGTAGAAGAGTAAAGGGCTTAGCATCTTAATAGGGCATTGGGGGTGGTGGTGATAATGCTAGAGCGTAAGGAGGATGCCTGGTTGACTGAGCAGGTAGTGATGTCTTTATTATAAATAGAACAACAAGAATAAGGGCTAAGTTTGTTTTTTTTGGGGGGGGGTACGCGGGCCTCTCACTGTTGTGGCCTCTCCCGTTGCGGAGCACAGGCTCCGGACACGCAGGCTTAGCGGCCGTGGCTCACGGGCCCAGCCACTTTGCGGCATATGGGATCTTTCCGAAACTGGGCACGAACCCATGTCCCCTGCATCGGCAGGCGGACTCTCAACCACTGCGCCACCAGGGAAGCCCAAGTTTTTTGTTTTTAAACAAAAATATAAACAGCTTTACAGCAGTTATGATTTTAAATCACCTATTGTCCCATCAACCTTACATATTTACTGTTCTCATATTGCCTGTTCTCTTTTAGGCCTTATCCCTAAGTGCATATAAGTTTCACGCTTACAGTACTGTTTCTTTTTTTTAACCTGATGTAATATAAGTGTTTGAGAGCTAGCTTTAAAAGATAAGCTGCCAAGTTTTAGATTTGTTCATTTTCAGATGCTTACAGAACTTCAAGGTAAGATAAGATGTTTGAATGAACTGAAAATGTTAGGAACAAAATGCTGATCCTGTTTTTACTTAAAATTTTAATATTTTGTTCATCATGGATGTTTTGCATTAATTTTAATTTTTAAAGACAGTTATGTAAATAACTTTACACCAAGTTATTATTAATCTTAATTACTGTTTTTTTTTGTAAACTACCCTCCACCCCTTCCCCCCAGTTTTGTCTTATTCATATTACCCTGGTCCTGATGCTGAGTGGTATTAAAGTCCCATGAGTGACTAGAACCAGAGAGGGAGGAGCACATGGACACGAAGAGGGCTGAAGTAGGAACTCTGAGGAGTAATCTCCATTTAGAGGGAAAGAGGAAAAGGATTCAGTGCAGAGTGAGAAGCGGCCATTCAAGGAGCAGATTGGGAGTTGATCCAAGGGAAGATACTCACACGAGCTGGGATGAGGATAGGATTTTGAGAAGGAAACAGGTCTCTGACCTGTCATGGTCTTGCTACCAACATTTATTTGTTGAGTGTCTGTTCTGTGCTTGGCCCTGTGCTAGCCTCAGGGCCCTGTGTTTGTAAGCAAAACAGTAAGAGCCCTACCCACTTGGTGCTTATATGACCTCTTTTGAACACCCTTTCCTCATGTCTCTTAATCACTTTTACAATAACCCCACTTAAATATTCTGTCATCACCTGTCTAAAACTAAACTTGTCTTTTCCTTCAAACCAGTTCTCTTTGTAGAATTTCCCTTCTTTTTAAAAATGTTATCATTTTCTGTTATCCAGGATTAAAGTCACAGAATTTTCTCTGTGCACCTCCAATCAAGTCATATTCTTTATTCTCTCAACTCGTCTTTTGTAGTGAATCCTTTTCCACAGCTTTATCAAATTATGTGTGGAATATTGCAGTAGTCTGCTGCCAGGCTTTCTCTATCACCAACAACCAAACTGTCACCAGGTTGGTTTTCCTAAAGATAAAGATTTCCACACATTTCCACAGGAAATGAGTGGTTACCATTGGGTAGGCAAAATGAATAAAAATTAGGCCTATTCCCTTGCCCCTTTTCTCAAATCATTTGTACCAGCAGCATTTGTCTGCCTTTTGAGCATTCAGTGCTTTTTTTCTTAAGCATCTTCCCCATCTAACTATCCTCTCCATTTTCTTCACTTTAACTTTCTGAGGTCAGCTCAGCTGAAGTCTTGCTTGTTTGTTTACAAAGTGTTTCCCTACCGAAGGAGACTGCTTTCATCCTTGAACTGCTATTACACATATTCAACCAAGTTGCCACTATACAGCGTATTCAGCAGATTCTGTGCTATTTTATGTATATACTTATTATGTTCTCTCTCACAGTTAATCTTTGAACCGTTTTAAAGACAGGACTGAGAATACAGAGAAGGAACACTTTTAAAGATCAAAAAGGCAATGGCCACTAGAAAGCTGGCCTCTCTGAAAATAGCCAAATTGTTTTTAATTAGAGCTCTCTGTATTAGTTTTATACTAAATATATGTCACATAGTTCCTTCATCTTTCTCAGTGATATGATAGTCATTATAGTTTTAATTTTTCTGTGCATGGAGGATCAGAAACAATTTTATGTAATATATTTTCATGCTTTGTTTGAATTTACTAAATTTTGCTTTCTGTACTTTTGTCTATTCTCTGCTTTTTACATAATTCATATTATTTCTTCTTACCATAAGAACAAATGAATCAAATTGAGGTGATAGTATTGTGTGCACAGAGTAAATCTGTAGGGGAATTACATTAGGCTGGGAGAGAGGAAGATAGAAGCTTTGGATCACTGCTGCAGTTTATAAGTTCTCTGACAAGTCTCTTAATGGTCTTACTGAGACCTGGGCATCCGTTTCTTAATCTGTAAATAAAGGTGTCAAGTAAATGGTCTCTTAAAATTTCTTTCTAGGTCTAAATTTCTCTCATATTCATATTGACGCAGAGTTGTTACCCCTGTCCTTTTTTTTGACTTTAGCCCAAAGCCAGACTCTTGTAATAACAGAGTTTTGTTGTCATGTTTTCCTTTTAGATTCTAGTTTAGGATTAGTCATCAGTGATTCACTTGGAAATTGTTCAGTTCTGGATCCAGTGTTGTTTTCACAACAAGCATCCGTTAATCATTGAAGAGGATAAATTAACCTAGTTGGGATTCCCTTTTTTCTCTTTTTAAGGTATTTTCAAAAGAAATAATTCCAGATTGATGGATGAAATTTTAAAACAACAGCAGGAACTCCTGGGCTTAGATTGTTCCAAATACTCACCAGAGTTTGCAAATAGTAATGACAAAGATGATCAAGGTAAGTGTGAGTGTAAAATTGAATATCTAACATATGCAGATATGTTTTGTGTTTCGAGGCAGATTCTGTTACTCATTCATTTACTTATTAATTTTACCCTGTTAGTCTTTATTATCACCATCTTTAATCACCAGAGTTAGACTTTTCATTCTTCATCTTGTTAAAAGATAATATTCAGAAAAAGATAAAATCATGACTCATGGATATTAAAAAATAAACACATGTTAAAGATTTTATTTAACTCAAACAACCAGGAACCAGGTAGATTTTACAGCCAATTCAAAGAGAATCCAAAGAATGGAGGTATTTATAGATCAGTAATATTGAAATAAATATGTGAATAGAGGCAAAACTTGTTTTTCAATGGGATTAGAATGAACATAATTGAACCTCTACCAGGCAAAGAATTGCATAAACAAGAATTGGGCATTGGGACTTCACTGGTGGTGCAGTGGTTAAGAATCTGCCTGCCAACGCAGGGGGACATGGGTTCGAGCCCTGGTCCGGGAAGATTGCATGTGCTGCGGAGCAGCTAAGCCCGTGCGCTACAGCTCCTGAAGCCCCTGCGGCTAGAGCCCGTGCTCCACAACAAGAGAAGCCACCGCAATGAGAAGCCCACCTAGTGCAATGAAGAGTAGCCCCCGCTCGCCGCAACTGGAGAAAGCCCACGCACAGCAACGAAGACCCAACACAGCCAAAAATAAATATATAAATTAATTAATTAAAAAAAGAAAAAAAAGAATTGGGCATTGCTGTCAGTTACCTAGAATCCTATCAATTGTAAAACAGCTCCACAGAATCAGAATTTGATAAGGTGGGTGTGTGTGCTACAGACAATTCATATTCTATTGAAGCACATTTTTTTCCTATAGTCTTCATTTTTGTCTTCTGCGTTAGTGCTGACTGTACTAGAATTGTAGATGGCGTTTTGAGTAGGAAATTGTAAGTTACCCTATAATTAAAATTTCTGTTTTCTAGAGGATTTATTCACAGATACAAGGTCATTCTGAGCACTTTGAAAAGAAGGCTGTATGTAAATATATACACAAATGTTATATATTGGTTCTTTCAGAGGAGAGTAGCCAGGTATGTTTTAATATTGAAATTGAAGGGCTTAAAAGATTCTTGTTTACTATAAGAACTGTACTTTTATTTTAGTCTGAACTTAATATTTCTTAATATCATAGGTTGTAGACCCATGATAAACAAAAATGTACATAGTCCTTAAGTTATTTTGAAATATATCTGGAAGAGGGTATTTTTAAAAATATCTTGTTTTTTTTCCTCCAGTTTTAAATTGCCACTCGGCAGTGAAGGTGCTGTCCCCAGAAGATGGAAAAGCAGATATTGTGAGAGCTGCTCAAGACTTCTGCCAGTTAGTAGCTCAGCAGCAAAAGAAATGCACAGATTTGGATGTAGATATGTTAGACAGTTTACTTAGTAAGTCATATATGTTTGTTCTTAGTTTTGTCCCACAAGGGTACAATATGAAGGAGACTATCTAAGTTCCATTTTATTGTTGTTGTCATTATACTTGTTATGTTTCTGAAGTTTAGAGACATACATGTGAAAATAGTTTTGAGATAATGAAATTTGTATTCCCCTGACTTGCATGAGGAATTATTGGTAAAGGAGAGGATCGATCTAAAAGGATTTGGGGGGAAGTGATGAATATTCTTAAAAATAGGTCTTCTGCTTCTGCCTCCCTCTTTTAAAATTTATTTTGATTTATTTTTTTCCAGTTTTATTGAGATATAATTGACATACAGTGTTCCTCATTCTTTTTAGTTTGAACTCTCTTGAATATTAAGTTTGAACTTAATAGCTATTTAGGAAACAATCCCAAGAATATTATACTGCTATCATCCGTGACTCCTTTTATAGTATTCTTTCTCTTATGTTATACCAACTTTACCACTATATTTGTCACGTTATACCAAGTGTAACATATTTTATTTGTTTTTCTTCAATTGTTTATAAAAGCCTTTAGTTTGCTTATTCTCTCTAAAGTTCCCTAGGAACTTTTTGCCTTAACTTTATGGTTTTTTTTGCTTATTAGCATTATCCTTGATCCTTTTGAAGAAAGGCAATATTTCTAACAAATTCATGTCTGCTGATAGCTTCTATAGCCATACAATTTCAGACATATTTTTTATTCATTCACATAGATTCTCCATTTACCTTACTTATTAATCATCCATTTTCTAATTCTCAGTCATTTATTTAACCCTCAGTTCTTTGTTTCTTCTGCTTTGACATGTCCATTACAGAGCACAGTCCCTCTCTGGCCTCTTGGTCTCACTAACTCCCTACTTTCATTGACTATTCACTTCTTACCCTACTTTCCTATTCTCTGCTCTGTCATTGACTAACTATCGAGGCTGAATGAATAGGCTTCAAGTAAACCATTGTAGGAGTTCTCGAGGCAGAGGTTACTGGGGTGTTGACTGTTTCCTGGATCCTATAAGTCCCCAACCAGAGAGTAGTTTTGAGGATGTCCTAAAAGTGATGCAGGGACCAAAGGTAATCCTTCAGATAGCCTTTGGAGACCATGTATTGACTGCAGGGGTTTTAGACCCATGATAAACGAAAATGTACATAATCCTTAAGTTAACTCATTAATCTGACAGAAGCAAACCCTCTGAATATTGTCGCCCCCAAGAGTTCCCTTGTGACTGCAGTTAATCTCCACTCTTATTGCCAATATGAAGCAACTGCTTTGTTTTCTTCTAGAATTTTTATAGCTTTAGCTATTATATTTAAGTCTAATCCATTTTAACTTAATTTTTGTGAATGATGTGAGGTAAGGGATACCAGTTATTTATCCACCACCACTTGTTGAAAAGACTGTGTTTTCCCCCTTTAATTACTGTGGCTCCTTTATTGAAAATCAGTTTTTCATGAATCTGTGAG
Organism: Grampus griseus; assembly: GCF_964374135.1. Taxonomy (NCBI): domain Eukaryota; kingdom Metazoa; phylum Chordata; class Mammalia; order Artiodactyla; family Delphinidae; genus Grampus; species Grampus griseus. The sequence goes on from NC_139007.1 coordinate 46,385,095, forward strand.
TTTTTTCCTGGACTTTCTATTCTATTCCATTGGTCTATATGTCTGTCCTTAAAATGCTGCAGTGTCTTGATTACTATAGCCTACCGTAATAAACTATGAAATTCAAGTAGTGTAAATCTTTCAACTTTGATTTTCTTTTTCAAAGTTTTAGCTATTCAGGGTCCTTTACATCTTCATATACATTTTAAGATGAGTTTGTCAATTTAAAAAAACAAACTCTGTTTTAATAGGGATTGAGTTGAATCTGTAGCTCAATTTGGGGAGAATTGCCATCTTCACAATCTTCACTATGTTCATCTTCCAATCCATGAACATAGTATATCTCTCCATTTATTTGGGTCCTAATTTTCCTCATAACAATGTTTTATAATTTCAGGGTATAGAGTTCTACTTTTTTCAGTTTATTCCTAAGACTTTTATTCTTTTTGATGCTACTGTTAATGAGATTTTTTCTTAACTTTATTTTCAGATTGTTTGTTGATAATATATGGAAATACAGGTTGGTTTTTTTTAATACTGATTTTGTATCCTGCTTTGCTGAAATTTCACTTAGTAGTTCTAGTAGTTGTTTTTGTAGAGTCTTAGAATTTTCTAAATACAGGATTATATTGTCTATAAATACAGGTGACTACTGCTGTCTCTGCTCAGTTTTTCTATTTTTAATTTTATTCTTTAGTCTGGCATTCTGTGTCTGCATAGTTTAATGTGTCAGACAGTGGTTTGCACACTGGTTGTGCTCAAACACCTTAAATTTGTAAGGCTTTCAAGATCTTTGTGTGATGTTGGAGGGTGCATTCAAGTCAGTTCTCAGGTCTCCTTGGCTGTTACCTTTCACTGGACTTTCTTGCCACCCTGTCCTGCTTGCCCTCCTTCTTCCCTTGCATGTGGTATTTTCCTAGTCAGCCTGGATATATGGAGAGCTTAAATGAACCAGTGTTTCCAGCATCTCCCTGTTAAATTTCTATCCATTGTTCTGCTTGCCCTAATGGGGGGCTACAACCTCGGGGTAACAAAGCTGTGGGTTTTCCTTTTGAGTCCATAGGTTTTCACCATTGCTCCCTCCCTCCTGCCCACAACCTCCAAATTGAGTCCATATATTTTGGCTACAAGCAGCAAATCTGCTAGCTTTTGCTGTCAGTCCCCTGCTGGTAAAACTACTGTTTCCTTCAGTTGATGGAGATAGAGACATGGGGGTTAGGGGCATTCCCAGGCAGGAAGACCAAAAGACCTACAGTTCTTACCTGAAGCTCTAGCTGGTGTTTTGTTTTTTTAAAGAATAGTCATCTGCTCTGGTTAATATCCAGTGCTCTTAAGTGATTGGTTTTGTCCAGTTTAATACATGTTATTTTTGGAGACGATTCGTCACCCTCTTCACACCACTATTAGCCAGAAGTACCTTCTTGCCTTTTCTTTTTGTGTGTGTGTACTAAAGAGGATTTGCTTTTTTAGCAGGAAGAAGAGTGTGTGTTCTACTTAGTCTATTCACTCTGCCACATAGACTTTTAAAGAGACTTTGTTGTGGAAATAATTCTTTATTACTGCTGAAGGGACCTGTCTAATGCAGTCCCCTTATTTAACAAATGAGGAACTAAGCCCTGGAGAGACTGTGTGACCAGAAAGTTAGTGGCTGAACTGAGGTTATTAGAAGCTGTTAAAACCTGAGTCTCTTGGATTAAAGCATCTTTTCTGTTATACCAGTGATTCTTTATTTTAAGATTTACTTTACTTTATTTTTAAGCAGTTGAAATATTTCTATCCCATTTTTCTCTCAAGCCAGATCTCACATGGAAACCAGTCTGTGAAGCAAAAAATGGCCAGAACTTGGTTGATGCAGGTGTACAGTCTCCTTTTCCCCTCCCAGGGAGCTTGGGCTCTGGGGAATACTGAGAACATTTGTACTATATAGCTAGAAGTTGGTCTTTCTGGAGTTGGTCTTGCTCTGTAAAATCAGAGCATGGGGAAGGAAGGAGAGTAGATAACTTTTTAAGTTGCTTTTCATCTCTGAAGTTATTTAGTTCTGTGGCCAGAATAAGTATTAAGTCCTTAAAGCAGTGAGGGTCCCAGGATGCGAAGAGAACACTTAAGTTGAGTCTTGAAAGATAGATGGGATTTGGGGGCTACTTATAGGGTTTAGGATGGGAGTTGTGTTACGTCTCCTTATCAGGTAATCAATCCAGTTAAATGGCCTTTAGAGAAAACTTCCACATTTGGAAATAACATAGATATAAAAGTAGATGTTGGGCCATGGAATAGGGGTATGGAAACATACAAATGAAGCTTCTGAAGAGAACAGATACGTAAAGCATAAGAAACCAATTTGATGAACAGATTTTGCCATTGGTCGTTTTTTGGTAAGCAATGTGTATTAAGTTCATGTGTCTTTTTATCTTTCCAAGGTTCAAATGGTTTCCCTGATCCTGATTTAGTATTGAAGTTTGGTCCTGTGGACAGCACACTAGGCTTTCTTCCCTGGCACATCAGGTTGACTGAGATTGTGTAAGTAATTAAAAGTGTACTGACTTTGGTTCGATCCAGCAAGAGTTTCTTGAACCCAGCACCGTGCTAGATGTGGTGGGAATTCCCAAAGAATTATAATACTGGACCCTTTCCCTCAGGTATTTGACAGTATCAGTGGTGAAATAAAAACCTGTATCAATGATTCAGACACAAGAGAGCATGTGGTTGTGCAAATGTTTGGTATTGAAACTAATCATCGTAGGAGATCAGGAGTGAGAGAGAAAGCTGTGGGCCAGAGTTGTTGATTCCACAGAAAAGATGTGACTTGATCCAGGGTATATAAAATGGGTAGAATTTTTGTAATTAAAGAAAAGGTGGGAAGTGTAGGGGGTGAGCAAGGGGGAAAAAAAAGAAAGGCTGGGGGGAGGGGCAGGGCGTGAACATCGCCTTTGAAAGAAATAGGGAGCTGGCCACACCAACGCAGAGAGTTAGTGTTAGATAGCAGTATAAGGTGAAATCAAATTGTTTGGGGGTGTTGACATTGGGAATGCTTTAAATATCAGCATAAGGAATGTGTATAATTGTTTAGAGAGGCAGTAGGAAATTGATGAGCCTGTGGGTAATGTGGGAATGATGATTCTGGAAGATTTGTTGGGCAACTATGTACTAGAGTAGATTGGGTTTGGGCAAGGGTGAGGTAAAAAGACAAGTGATGAGGCCATGCCTATAATTTATGGGAGAATACACTGATGAGAATGTAACTGCTTATTTGGCAAACTTTTTGTATAAAGGGCCAGAGGGTAAATATTTTAGGCCTTGTGGGCTATATAGTCTCTTGGAACTGCTCTTCTCTGTTGCCACTAAACACTTGCTAGTATAGCTAAACAAGCATGGACAGTATGTCAACAAATGTGTGTGACTGTGTTCTAATAAAACCTTGTTTACAAGAAACAGGTGGCAGGCTCCTGGGCTGTAATTGCAGACCCCTGATTTAAAATAAAGGAGAGACTTAGGAGCCTTAGAATATATTTAAATTCTGGGTCTTAGGAGGAATATACTACAAATTTTCTTTCTCATGAGAACTAATTACCAAGTATACTTGCAGGCCTAGCACTTTACTATCAATAATTGCAGTAAAAACTAGAGTAGAAATGAAATGATTCCTAAGTTCTTAAGCCTAAGTGACTGGGTGAATTATGGTGTTATTGAGACAAATGGGAAAGTCAAGGGACCATTGATTTTGAAGGGAAGATGTTGAATTCAGGAATAAGAAAATTTTGAGGCCAGAGTCTGTTTAGATGGAAATACTTAAGAGAGCAGATGAAGATGTCGAATTGATGCTTGGATGAGAAGTCAAGGCTAAGGATGGATCTTTGGGAGTTGTCAGTACCTAGGAAGTAGAAGTAGTTGAACCTGTGAGAATAGAGGACTTCCCTAATGTGTTCATAGAAGAGAACAGTACCAAGGGGTCCTGTATGAAATGCTTCAAGCTGGGGGCAGGAGGGAGACGAAAAGAACACGTAGCATGTTAGGGTCAGAGAGGGCTGTAGGTCATCCGGTACTGCCTCCTCATTTCATAGGCCAGGAAAATGGGGAAGAGACATTACTCAAGCTTGTAATAAAGTGGAATTAGAACCCAAATCTCCAAACTCTGGGTTTCTTTATGGTGATATGTGTTTCTCTTATCTCTTCCTCCCCCCACCCCAGGGGGTTTTCCAAGTCATTTCAGGTGCCTTTCAGGTGGGCTTTAAGAAAGGTAGCAGTGATATTTTGTGAGGTTGGGAGTGGTTTGGTAGGAAGAGTATGTCTTAGAACATAGATCTTGGTTTGAGTCTTGGCTATGCAGCTTGTTAACATGACTTTGGAAAGCTATTGAAACTTCTCTATATTTGTAAAATGGGCATTTTAATCCAGAGTTGAGGATTTAAATCTGATCATGGGCATCAGATCCTGGCACCTAACAGGCTTTCCCACAGATCTTTGTACATATGTCTCTTATAGCTGTATAATGTTATTTGCTCTATATTTGTCTACCGTCCACCAGACTGTAAGCACCGTGATGACAGGAAAAGTATCTTGATCACAATGTAGAGAAGAAGACTGGAGCCCTGATGGGACAGACCAGGAAATAACAAGACTGCTTCTGAGTCACTGAGGGGTAGTGACACTAAGTGCTTCTTGAGGAGTGATAGGAGACGAGGCTGTTGATAAAGGGCGTAAAATGAAGACAACCTAGGAAAGTGGGTAGTTTGAAGACATTGGAAGCAAGCTTTTAGCAAAAAGAAAGTCGTTACATTTGTCCTTGAGAATATCATTTCAGTAGAGTGAATAAGGTAAAAGATTGATAGCAGAGATTATTAAGAGATAAGGAAATGGAGGGAAACAGGAGGCTTATTTCAGAATTCTTAGCAGTAAGAGGAAGGATAAAGATTATATGTCAGTTATATCTCAATAAACCTGGCAAGGGAAGAAAAGGAAGGATAATGAAAACATAGCTGAAGAGAACCACAGGGTCAGGCAGGAGTTCATTATGGTAGGTTTGTTTAGTCCTTTTCTTATGTTCATGTGACTGTAGAATTCTTAATGTGAGTCTTGTAATCTGACTAGATCTTGGCTCTGATTCTGTTTGAAATGTCCAAAACATCAAAGTAAAGCTGTATAAATTCGAGATTTTTTTAATGTTAATTATTGAAAATTATTTTAAGTCTTTAAAATACTTAAGGGGAAACCCTCTGGCTGTATATTCACTTTGTCTTAAAAGTGCTTGTCTTCACATTGTAGTTGCCCCCTTGAGCAATCGAAAATTGTGGAGATAAATATTGTTCATTTATTGGTTGCTCACCACATGGCTTCAGTAATCATCACGTGGGGATGCTGTGTTGCTCTGCCAGCATTCAGCCTGACTTTTGTAAACTGTTCAAGTAACACTGGCTTTACTCTGACAAAGCCGAGTTCTTGAAGTAAATTTAAGTGAGATCTTTTATAAATAGCTCTCCAGTTTTGCATTAATCTGGACTTATGCTTTAATAGGTTCTGAATCTCTCTAGCACTACACTGTGCCTTCATCTTGGAGGATAAAAGAATATTCCAAAGTATAAAAGTGTCAGAATTGAAAATGGGCTAACATTCCAATGAATTCATTGTAAGTTATGTCTCTTAGTAATTTTCACTTTATCCTTAGAATTAGAAATATAATGTAAACCAACAAGGACCTACTGTATATATAGCACAGGGGACTCTACCTGATATTCTGTGATAACCTATATGAGAAAAGTATCTAAAAAAGAATGACTGGGCTTCCCTGGTGGCGCAGTGGTTGAGAGTCCGCCTGCCGATGCAGGGGACACGGGTTCGTGCCCGGTCCGGGATGATCCCACGTGCCGCGGAGCGGCTGGGCCCGTGAGCCATGGCCGCTGAGCCTGCGCGTCCAGAGCCTGTACTCCGCAACGGGAGAGGCCACAACAGTGAGAGGCCCGCATAAAACACACACACACACACACACACACACACACACACACACACAAAGACTATATGTATATGTTTAACTGAATCACGTTGCTATATACCTGAAACTAACACAACACTGTAAATGAACTATACTCCAATAAAATTAAAATACTTTTTAAAAATCCCTTTAAAATCTCAAAAAAAAATAAAAGAAACATAATGTATACATTTTTTGTTCAAATGGTCCATAGATCTGTGTGAGCAAAGGATAAGTCTTATCATCCTAAGTAGATTGCCTTTAGAAAGGCTGAAGTCCAGTGCAGCGTTTATGGTACTTTGCCACTTTCGTTCTTGCTTTAATCTTTTGTAGACTCACCTACCAGTTTTAATAAATTTAAATAAATTTTATCAGCAGAATCTTGCCTTGTGTTCTTTAAAAGTAGTATAGAAATTCATGGCTTAGACACAAGGTTTTTCCAAGGAGGGAGACGAGATCTATCAGATGACATTTATGTCTTAGATGCCTGGTGGTGCAAGATTGTTAGGGAGCCTCAAAAATAAAAATTAGAAACTTGGAAATAAAAAAACGTTCTGAATCTCCATCTCGCTACAATTTGCTTTTCTCTTCTTGTGAAAGGAGGGATTATATTTTATTTGAACTGTTTCACAGTGAGTTTAACAATCATTTAGTAGAAATAGTTTGATGTACTCTAGGCTTATAATTTACTTTCTTCTGTCCTTAATCTTTTTGGTCATTACCCGTCTGGTTCCCCCTCCAAATTACAGCATATCATCTAATTGCTTTTTTTCTCCTTTTATTTTTTTTTCAGCTCTTTGCCTTCCCACCTGAACATCAGTTATGAGGACTTTTTCTCTGCCCTTTGTCAATATGCAGCCTGTGAACAGCGTCTGGGAAAATAGTGATCCCTGGTTGTGTAATTTGATTTCAGGCTTTTGGAGAAAAGGACTCAAGTGACTCTGATGTTTACAAAGCACCTATGAAACCCTGTACACACCTAGTTCATAATCCTCATAATTTATCAACAAACACAAAAAAGTGTCTTACTTGAGAGTAAGAGTACATGTGAGTGAATGAGTGTGTGTGTGAGTGTGTGTGTGTGTGTGTGTGTGGAAATAAACTTATAAATGGGGGAAGTATTGGAGGAGGATATATGTGGACTTGCACCTTTGAGCAAATAGCAGCGATGTTTTAGGAGCTGAAATTTCAGATTTACAGGCTTCAGCCCCAACTACTTCCCTTTTTTGTGGGGAGAGAAAGGGGTGGTTAAAGCTGTTTTGTTGTTCTTTGGGGGGGAGGGGAATAACTTTTGTTCATTCTTTCCAAGTGACCAAACTTTAATTTTTAAGAATAGTATATTGACGTATTAAATGGAAGCATTCTGAGTTTGAGGGATCTCCAGAGGAATGGAGTTCTGTGTTGTTCACATGTTGAAAGTTTGCTCACCTTTGGAGCAGAGGGAATACCTATTTTCAGACATCCGTCCATTTTCATCTCTTCGTTATTGTCAGTGTGACTTGAAAATGTCGCTCTGTTGTCTGTGTTCTGGGTTGTGAAGATCACTTGAAAAAGAACTCTTACAACATTGAAATGCAGAATTAAAAAAATTTTAAATATTGTGTGAGGCAGTCATAAAAGGTGAAAAGGTTGTAATCCTAAAAGTAAAGGTGAAACTTTCCTGAATAAGGAAAGAAAGTTTTGATCTCCTTTTCTGTTTGGTGGGCAGTGGGCTAGATAGTACCCAAAGCTGGTTTAAAAAATTTCCATTAACTGTGTTTATTTAAATAAGCATTTGAGGGAAATTACCGAGGCAGCTCTTTTCCTCAAAAGTAACCTGTTCCTCTTTGGAATAGCACATTTAGGACCATGTTAGTACCCAGGATTTTTACTTAATAAATCCTGACGGTGACTTTGCATAAAAATATGATCTTTAAGTAAGATTGAGGCCTGTGTAGGTAATAAAACATTACCAAAGTCTACAAAAGTAATTTAATTTTGCATGTTCTCTTTCATGGCAGAGAACAGCACTGGTTCTGTTCCTTTTTAAATGAAGAAATGATTTTTTGATAGGTGTTTAGTTTTTCTTCCCTCACTGCTGATACTCGGACAGAAACCATTATTTTTTATATTTGATGGGCTGTTTTCAGAAGAATCTTATTAACAAGTGCACAATAGTTATCCAAAATTGTATGTTTAGAATGGAGTAGTTTAAAAACTAGGTCTCAGAGTCTGAAAAATAGCAAAGAAGACTGGATTTGGAAAGCAAGGTCTGGAATTGCTTGCCAAATTCTGAGGCTACGAAGAATAAATGTTTTGACTTTGGATTCCAAAACCCCATTTATGATTTTAAAAAACACTTGAAATAAAACGATATAAACTAAATTTTGGTTCAGTGACATTACTTTGCACATTGTAGTTCTTTTGTACATTGTGAGACTTTTTTTTTTAAGTCTTAATTTATTGCTAAAAGCTTTGTGTGATGCTACAGCATATCTCTAAATTTTACCAGAGAATTTTTTATTTCTGTTCCCCTGTACTGTCATGCATGTTCTATTGAGGCTTTTTGGCCTTAGTTGAAGACTGAATTTATGCCTTTTATAAACATGTGTCTTTTTTAAACATTCTGGAATATATATGGTTTTAATGAATTAAATTTAATGGGCCCGATTGAAGTGAAGGGATTTAATAATATTTGTTCAAATGAAGTTAGGCAAATAAATTATCCACTGCAATATAGCCAAAGCCACTAAAGGTTTAATAGTTGAGTCTTTGTATTTTTATTTCTTCTTATATTTCACAGCAGTGTAGTGTTACACATTACAGTAAATCTGTAACCTGTGACCTGAGTCTGTTATAGTCCTAAGTAGGAAGAGACCCTTAAAACAAGTTGCTGAGGATTCTGATTTCAGATATAGGCATTCCAGATCCTTCCCATGAGTTTAACTGTTAGTACAGTCTCCACAATTTGAATGACATCAGTCATTCTGTAATTCCTGCCCAAATCATCTACTAGTTATGCATTATCAGCGGTCCCTTTGCACTCCCAAGAAGAACTGATAAAAACTTTAAAGAAACGTGTTGTTTGTCTTGATGTGTTTTGAAGAATATTGTCTTTAAATTGTTTCTTCTTGACACTGCCCACAATGGAAAAATTATCAAATTAAACCTACCTTATGGATGGCAGCTTGGAGCTTAGCAAGAGGTTGGAGGGTTTGAATTCCATTCCCAAATTCTGGTTGTGTTTTGTTTCTTAATACTGATTACTGTTAGAAAGTTTGAAAGCTGGTTTTGATGTGAATAGCAAATTCTGGTATATTGTGACTAAGGCTTAATAATGCCTTCTTGAGAGAAGAATGTGTTATAATGTTAATGAACAGTGCCAAATACACTGTACACATCTACAATTTAATCTTTGAATGTATGTTACTTGATTAGTTCCCTCTTTCTGTGTGATGGTACCATGCATAGAGTCAAATCCTTGTGATGTTTTGTATGGCTGTAGACTTTGGCAACATGTAAATAATGTGTAAAGCAAGTTTTTATGATTAAGGAATCAAATTTATTGAATTTTACTATTGAAAGTTGAAACGACATGTATGAACAAAAACAATAAAAGAATATACACTTTTCATGGACTATAGTATTATGTGAATGCTACATTCTAAACATGTAGGGACTGCAAAAATGTAATGAGAAACTCATATGACAAGATAACAATACTATTTTTTTGGATGGTAAGTTCTTGATTGAAGTATATTCTCATTTTTACCAGATTAAACATTTGGAATCGTAAAATGTTATTTGCTTTTTGCCAGGTAACAGGTAAAATTCAGCTTCGCCATTGGTAAAATTGTCAAAATTCCACAGTAATTAAAATCTGAACAGTTTTTTACTGAATATGGAATGCCAAGTTGAAAATGTATATGTGTACTCTTTTAAAAAGGAATTTGACGTTCTCGTTAAACCAGGAAATAGAAGGGTAAGAGCTATGGTTTGTCTTACGTTGCATAGAGTATTCACTTTCTAACTCGAGGATCTAATTATAAGATAGCTGGCTTTTTATGCATAATTTCTATCTGAAATTGTTTCTCAAAGGTCACCTTTTAACTTTAGTTAATAGGAAATGCCTTTAACAAAAGTTAGTGTAGGAAAAGTTCAAGACAGTTTGAAATAAAACCCAGGAAACAAGAATACGGCCAGAATCCTAGTCGATAGGACATAAACTGATAAAATTGGTGGAAAAGGGAAGTGCAAAAAATTTGCTTGCGACTTGAATAAAAAATACACATTCATTCTAAAAAAAAAAAAAGAGAATTCAGAGAAGCAGATGTAAAGGAAAATAACTTCTAATACCATCGCTCATTGATTACATTTTTGGTGACAATCCTAGAACTTTTTTGTATTTATATTTTAAAACGTGGATCCTACTGTAACAGGTTTAATAAAGAGATTCTTTTTAAACTACAAACCATAAATTGAGTCTTGCATTCTATTTTGTATTTGGTTATTGTGTCTGGATATAAACAATTACATCACATGGAAATGTTTGGAAAAAATTATAGTCCACATTCAGTTGTCCTTAATGAGTATTTAACCTTGGCCCAAATTCTTCAAGTAATTTTATACTCGTCTCTCTTACCTCCATCTTCTAGAGATTCAGGTACTTTAAATTAATTTTAGCATCTGGATTCATATCCAGATGATTGCAAAAAAAATAAAAACTATATGTCCTCCCAGATCAAACTATTTGGATTATCTGCTATTGACCATGTTTACACTTTCCTTCATTAGCATTAATAATTTAACTTGCTTTTATGAGGACAAGAAAAAAAAATCTGTCTCAGGGAAGGAAAGCCTGATCAAAATGATAAAGTCAGAATTAGGTGAGTGCTAACAGCATAGTTTTACTTGCACAAAGTATTTAATATTTCCTTTCTGATGATTGATTTCAACTGCTAAATCTTTTATGCATTTGGTTCTGTGAACTATTCCTTTATTTTGTTAAGTGTATTTTGCCATGTTATTCCCCAGTAGTAGATGTACATAACAACTAAGTTTCTTATTTGTACAAAATTTAGTGAAGTAGATGGGTAATGGTAATAGTAACCAACTGTTTTCCCCAGAGAGGAACCTATATTTTAATTAGGTTTCAGATAATTAGAAAATGGAACATAAAAATGTGGAAGTTACTTAACTGGAGATGTTTGGCAGCATTTATCCAATGTAGTTGTACTCAACTGGAGTGATTATGCCTGACAGTGGACATTTGCTAATGTCTGGAGACATTTTTATTTGTCACAACTGGGGAAGGAGAGGCCAAGGATGCTGCTAAAAGTGCTGCAGTTCATCCGACAGCCTTCAAAACAATTATCCGGCCTCAACTGTCAGTCAGTGGTGCTGAGGCTCAGAATCTTTGGTCTAGTGTAGTTTATTTGAAGAGAGATGGTGAGGATGTTGCCTAAAATATGCTATATGGTAATTGTAAAAAAAAAAAAAAAGTTTGTTTAGATTTAACTATAGATCATAGTTTAGAGGTGAAATGTTATATATGCATATTTTAATTATATGAAATGATATGTTAAGTTTTTTCCACTCATGAGTTCTATTTATTATTTTTACATTTATCTTTGGCATTTTGAGATACCTACCAATTTTCCAAAGCTTGTCAGCTTGTTGCCTGAATTTATTTGAGAGAAAGTAATGTTTTTTGAAAGATAGTAATGTTTTACACAGGTATGATATTATAAGAAGTCTCATGCTTCAAATTACTCATTGTATAAACAAACATCGTTAGCCATTTCTTTTATGCATCCTGTAGGTAGTTGATTTCCACATTATATAACCATTTATATTGTTCTTAAAAATTATCTTTAAAATGCTTGTTGTATATATGTCCCGTGCTTATTTTTGAGATCTATTTCCAAGAATAATAACTAGATCATTGTTATATTTCTTTACCTCTTCCTTTTTTAGCCCTCTGAAAGTGACATTGATAGAAGTGGCTTCAGTTTAATGTGATTTTCCCAAATATTACCTGCAATTCAAATAAGTAATTGAGAGCGCTTCTTGTAAAGAGATTTTGCTTGGCCTGGACCTCAAAGAGGACTTTTCTGAGGGATAATTATAGAGGTATAAACCTGCTTATGTTCAGGTGTACATGGGATATATGTATATGTGAAAATAGTCCTGGTAAGTCTGTCATTAATTTTGGAGTGTGAGGTACAACAATATAGAGTCTTCAGGAGATTAATAGGAATGCATAAGAAATATCCAGGCAGATGATTTCATTACATATTAATTTATGAATTACTTGGAAGCTGAAGTTCATCTATATGTAAATATGCAGAATATCAAGTTTGCAAAATCAAACTTTATCAGTTATACTCTGAGATCCTCAACTTACCAGATGGAATATAAGACCAGCCACGATGCTCAGCATATCAGTTGATTATACTTTTCATTATTTTAAAAGAAAGAAAAACATAGCTTCCCTACTGCTTACTCCTCTGCGCCCAGGGAAAGAAAAGCGAAGTTAACACAACCAGCATGTGTACATATTCTATTCGTGCAGTTAGAAGTAGGATTGTGATTGATTGCTGTGTCCAAGGGTAATCATTGCCAAATTCCCCTTTGTAGGTCCTATACCATATTCTATTATACTCCCACTTGCAGTGTATGAGATTGCCTATTTCTTTAGAGTCTGCCGCCATCAACTTTTAGATTTTTGCAATTTGATGGGTGAGAAATGTTTTTTGTAGTTTTAATTTGCATTTTATGGTAGATTATGTTTGCAATGTTTGCAAAGATGGTGTAACAGTAGTTCCCATTCCACATGTTTTTTTTTTTTTTCCACATGCTTTTTTACTGTGTTACTTTGCCAGTTTTTCATAATGCGATAGAGTCTATTTCCCTGTTCCTTGAATCTGGGCTGGCCCTGAGACTGACTGTGATTAATAGTATGTGTCAGAAGTGACACTCAGCTTGCAAGGCTGCATCTTAAAGATCTTGCTTCTTCCTCCTCGTTCTTGGAGCACTGAGCCATCACATAATGAGGTATGTCTTGCTGGAGAGACCACATGGGGGGGAGGGGGGAGGAGGAGGAGGAGGGAGAGAGACTTAAGAGGGGCTATAAATGGAAAGATTTAGAAGACATCAATCAGTTACCTTGCGTAGACCTTATTTTAATCCAAACTTCTGTTTGTTATTTGTTTCAGGTTAAATTTATATGATAACTTGGAGAGAACTGACATTTTTATGATGTTGAATTGACCAAGAACAAGGAATATCATGCCATTTGTTCAAGTTTACTCTTGAACTTTTCAGTCTTTCAGGAGGGTTTTAAAATTTTATTCATGTAAGTGTTGCAAATTTCTAAGTTTACACTCAAGTATTTAATCTTGGTTTCTTTTTCTTTTGTATTGATTTTTGTATGTTGATTTTATATTCCAGTACCTCATTGAATTCTCATATTGTTTATATTAGTTTTACTTTTGTTTTTCTTAGGCTTTCTAGGTATTCTATCATCAGCAAATAGAGATGATTTTACCTCTTCCTTTCCAATTCTTATGTATTTAACTGTTTTTTCTTTTCTAATTATGTTTACTAATACCTCCAATGTAATAAGTGGTGGAGATAATGGGTAACCAAGCCTTAAACTTGACTTCAGTGAGAATGCCTGTACTGTTTCCCCTCTTATCAGATGCTGATTTGGAAGCTAAGCATATGTGTATATTTATATTTATACATATAAATTGTGATAAGGAAGTATTCATCATTTCCTGTTTAAATACTTGATTAAATATTAAATCAAGAATTGATGCTAAATTTTGTTGAAGACTTTTTAGAATATACGGAGATGATTGTATGATTTTACTTCTTAGATCTTCTAATATGGTAAGTTATGCTAATGGTTTCCTAATATTAAATCTTCATTGTATTCCTGGAATAAACCACACGGAGATGTATTGTTCTTTTTTAAAAACTGAGCTTTTGGATTCTGTTTGCTGATATTTTAATTATAATTTTGCATTGATGTTCATAAATGAGATATGTCTGAAGTTTTCTTTCCTTTGCAGCGTAATTCAGGTTTTGGAATCAATGTTATATTTTACAAGAATACATTGGAAGTTTCTCTTCTTTTAGAACAGTTTAATAGGGTTGGGATTATTTGATCTTTGAAGATTTGATAGAATTCCCCTCTGAAACCACCTAGACCTGGTACTTGTTTTGGGGTTAGTTCTTTGATAAGCTTTTAATTTCAGTTTGTATTTTCTATCTCAGTAGAGGCCAAATTTGGTAAAATATATTTTCCTAGGGTACTATTCCAGTTTTCAAATTTATTTGTAAAGACATGTACTAAGTAATCTTTCAGTGTTTTCTTTTTTTTTTAATATAGCCTTTGTTTCCAAGTTATTTTTCCCTTTTCATTTCTATGTTGTGTATTTTCTTTTTCTTTTTTTGATTAGTTATCTAGTGGCCTCATTTATTTTGTTGATTAATTTTTAAGAACCAGCTTTTTAATTTGATAGTTCTATTATTTCATTTTGTTTCTAAACCATTATTTGTGCCTTATCTGTATTATTGCATTTCCTCTTTCAGTTTTCTCTGTTGCTATTTTTAAGCTTTTGAAGTGCATATTTAATGCAGTATATTTATTCTTTATTTTTCTCAGTATAAGTATATATATAAGCTCTAAATTTTCCACCAATCACTGATTTAGTTGTATCCTATACATCCTGTTTTTATTATAATTTTTAAAGAAATTTGGCAATTTTGGCTTGTCTTTTTTTTTTTTTTTTTTTTGCGGTACGCGGGCCTCTCACTGTTGTGGCCTCTTCCGTTGCGGAGCACAGGCTCCGGACACGCAGCCTTAGCGGCCATGGCTCACGGGCCCAGCCGCTCCGCGGCACGTGGGATCCCCCCGGACCGGGGCACGAACCCACGTCCCCTGCATCGGCAGGCGGACTCTCAACCACTGTGCCACCAGGGAAGCCGTTGGCTTGTCTTTTTGTTCTTACCTAAGTTGTGTGTTTAATAAGTGGTTTTTAAAATTTTCCTGTTAAAATGACATTTTTGGCTTTAAAAACTTGTTTATTGGCTTCTAATTTTACCATATTGTGATCAAAGAAATATTGTTTGTATTTTCCTACTTTATACAACTTTTTGAGGTATTCTTTTTGACATAATAGTTTCCTCAACTGTTTCATGTTTCTTGAAAAGAAGATAGATTCTTTAATATCAGGGTACAGATTTTGATATATATTCATATATATAAGTATCTACCTTACTGAGTATGTTATTTAGGACTTTTATATACTTACGTATATTTATTTTTCTTTTGTCTTGGACTAATAATGATGTATTATTAATACGTGTGTCAATTTGTCCCTGCATCTTCTCACGTTTCTGCTTTATGAAGGTGGCCACTATGTTATTTGGTATAGAGATATTCAAAACTGCTATATTTTCATTATGAATTGTGGACTTAATTTTACAAAGGGTCCTTCTTTGTCTTTGTTCAATGCTTTGGGGCCTGAATTCATCTTGTTAGATATTATGCTCACAGCCCTGCTTTACTTTTGTTTGCAATTGCCTAGTCTATTTTGCCTGTTTCTCTATTTTTAGCCTTGTTTTAGAGGTGTCTCTTGAATACAGCATAAGCTTGGATTTTGCTTTATTAAACTATGTGGGAAAAGATAAATGGTTATGTTAAGCCTATTTATATTTATTGGTATAACTTACTTGGTGAGTCCATGCATTGCTGTGGAGACAGTCTGGCTAAGACTTCCAAATTCATGCTTCCTAAGTTTTCAGTAATGTGTATTTTTTTTATAAATGAACACGTACATAGAGTAAACTTTTATATTAAAAAAGCCAGGATTTTATATTTTATGTGTATGGTATATATTTTGTTTTACTTACATAGAATTTTTGTATAATGTTTTTTATTTCAGAATATTCTACGTGACTTTATTTTTCTTTGATTGACAGTGTTGACCTGAAATAAATAGACTCACAGATATTTCTCCAGGAAAGGTAGGTTTATTTGGGATCAGCAGAGAATTGCAATTCTGGGTCTGCACCCACAGCAAGCTTTGTTCAAGTTCCCGCCACAGCAAAGGAAGGAGGATGCTTTTACAGAGAGGAAAAGGAAGTTGGTAGGGCTGTAGTAAACAGAGAGTCCATGGCTTTTCATTGTCTGAGTCCTTGTCAGGAAAGGAGCCTTCTTCCTGTTGGCTCTGCTATCATTTCAGAGCATGAGAGCTCCCCCTTCTGGTTGCCCAACTCTGTTCAATCGAGGTTTCTGTGTATTAATTTTTTTTTTACAACAGTTTAAAAAATCAAATGTGCTTGGTATTTTCATTGACATTTTCTTTTGTTCTTTTTTGTTGTACCGTCTCTCCCACCCCATAATAGTCATCTGCTCATAGTGGGTACTTGGTGAATACTAGGTACACAAATGACTGTCCCTAGGCAACTTTAATCCGTATTTGAACGTGTCTACTGGAACCAAATCTGTGATCTAGAGACCATCAACACTGTGCGGCTCAACATGATCTAGCCATTCTGTTTTCAAGCAGAATTTAAAACACTACTGTTCATCATTTCCTTGAACCCAATTTCCTCTTAAGCCAAATGTGTCATTCTTATTTTACTGGGCACTTTTGTCTTTGGTATTCGTATAAAATGTTGAGTAAATGGAAGTTTAAACAATACTATTTAGCGACAGATTATGATGGTGTTCTAAGTTGAATAACGGCCACCCAAAGATAGCAAGTCCTAAACCCTGGAATTTATAAACGTTACCTTAAAATTTGGAAAGAGGGTTTTGCAGATGTAATCAAATTAAGAATTTTGGGAAGAGGGGATTGCCCTGGGTTATCTGGGTGGGACCTAAATGCCATCAAAGTAGCTTTAAAGGAGTGAGGCAAAGGGAGATAGCACAGACACAGAGGAAAGGACATGCGGATCAAGGAAGCAGTGTGATCATGGAGGCAGAGATTGGAGTGATGCTTTCCCAAGCCACGGAATGCCTAGAACCACCAGAGCCTGGAAGAGGCAAGGCATGCATTCTCTCCTAGATTCTTCAGAGGGAATGTGGCCCTGCGGACACCTTGATTCAGACTTCAGTCCTCCAGAACTGTGAGAGAAAAAATTTCTGTTGTTTTAAGTCACCAAGTCTATAATATGTCACAACAGCCACAGAAAACTAATATAGATGGAAAAGTTACTAAAGCCGTATGAAAATGGCTATTGTAGGCGATAGCCTGGCTGTTGCTATTTGTCTATATAATCTCTGAATTGACTCAAACTATTGTGCCAGGAAGACAAAGTTTTTAAGGCTAACTGCTTAAAAGGCAGAGTGCATTTAAGGCTGAAGGAATGTGAATTTGGCTAAGTAAGGTATGTTTTGCCCTCAAAGATCACTGAGCTGGCAACCACCTGGTAAAACCAAAATTTTTGAACAACTGGTTATAAGCGACAGTCTCATGTTGCTGTGTCTGACAATTCAAAGGTGTAGTGGACTGTCGGTATTTCTACGGCTGTCCACCTTCCAAACTTTTCCTCCTTTCTGGGATAATCCACCATGAGTCTCAGTGGAACACAGGATGCTGCCTCCAATGATAGTTAATGGTTAATTTGTCCCTCTCCTCTTCTTCTTGGAGCCAGGACTTGGTCATATGACCAGGGCTTAGTTAATTAAACATTCCAACTCAGGACCCTGAATCTTCAGTGACTGCCATATGCATAGGGACAGTTAGGCAGGATTCACAGCAGCAGGGGCAGCTGTTTCTGCTAAAAGCGCCCTGTTTCCTCACTTCAGTGCTGTCTTGGTGTTGGCTCCTAGTCCAAGTTTGCCCCCCCCCCGCCAGCATCCTACCAATAATGGGAATTCCCAATATCCTTCCAGTAATTTCCTTTTTTTTTTTTGCGGTACGTGGGCCTCTCACTGTTGTGGCCTCTCCTGTTGCAGAGCACAGGCTCTGGACGCGCAGGCTCAGCGGCCATGGCTCACGGGCCCAGCCGCTCCGCGGCATGTGGGATCCTCCCGGACCGGGGCACGAACCCATGTCCCCTGCATCAGCAGGCGGACTCTGAACCACTGCGCCACCAGGGAAGCCCTAATTTCCCTTTTTACTTGAGAGAACTGGTGTCAGTTTCTGCTACTTTTAGTTTGAAGGTTTCTAACAGATGTATTGGCTCTTCTTAATGTCTTAGTATCTATCTTACTATCTTACTATTTTCTTAAGAATTCAGGCTTCATTAATCCAATAGGATTTCTGACTCAAGAGAGAGTGAAAGTGAGCCTTGGACAGCCTTAAAATACTAGTGTTGATTATCTTTTCAAGACATACCAAATTGTATAAAGTAATCAAAACATCTAAGGAGGTCTTTGTGACAAGTTAGCTAGTGTTTTAGCATCCTTATTATCCCCAGGATAATTAGAATTCTGCTCGATTCTTTAAGATAAAACTGATAAGTTTTTTTGTTAATTAATTATATGGCACGTATAGAAAAAATTATAAAATTTATTATTGATTGCTTCATGCCAATCATAGTTTTATGCATTTTATACGTTATCTTATTTAATCCTCATTAAAATATTTTGAGTCAGGTACCATTAAAATTCCTAGATAAGGAAATGGAGACATTGGCAAAAGAAAAAAGAGGGGACAGCTGATAGTTTTGTTACCCTCTAAACAGCTTCAACCGTCACTAGTAAGTCAAGTACAGTGAAGTCCAGACAATCCAGTCACTGCAAGACTTAATGCATCCTTTATTTGTGACTTAAGTGTGGCTCTCAAAACAGCACCACAGCAGCTGGCGTAGCAGATGTAGATTGAAGCCAGCTGCAGAATTGCACAAATGAATCTATAGTTTAATTTGATATATATGTATATATAAAATTGTATAATTGTATAACATATAAATATAATTTTTTTAAGGAACACCTTCCTCATCTAGAAAATCATTTGGGATTACTTAAGGCAATCTCAACTTCATAACTTAGCTGAAAACCATATGGAGAATCTTGATATAGAGGTAGAGACTAAAAATAACTTTTAAAGAAGTTAGTATGGCTAAGATTTCATGATCAAGCTGGCAGAAATAGCTAACTTTTTAGGCTGTTCTCTTCTTGTTCCATACTTTGTCCCAGTGATATTTTACCTCTTTATCGTGGCACATCTCATGCCTCCAAGTGGAAGTCTCCAATGGTGAGGGCCTGAATGACTTTGCTGGGGTTATATGTTTAGTGACTGTTTTTCCTGTTGGCTAGGTTCCTCACCTCTTCTCCGTGTAATCTCATGACCTCTCCCTCTCCACGTGGTGTCTTCAAATTGCCTCTATATATGGTGTTTCCAGTAGAGTAGCCAGACTTCTGACATGGCAGCTCAGGGCTCCAAAGAGTGCAAAAGCAAAAGCTGCCAGGGCTTCTGCCTTATTGTATTGGTTAAAGCAGGTCACTGGGCCAGCTCAGATTCAGGGGGAGGAGATTACAGAAGGACTACTTTGGGAGTCACCAAAGAAAGGGTGGAGCACATGGTGTAAAGGCAGCATTCCAGCCATGTTTGTGTCCAGCCATTATGTGCATGCACGTGCTGGACGTTTGATGAAAGATTTTTCTCCCTTCTCCTTGCATCACGTCAGATCCTTATTTCAACTACCTGTGCACAGATGCAAAAATAAGTACCTCACATCCCATATTTATCATGCTATTAGTATTTCTTTGTGTTAGGTCAGATTTGTAATAATTTTCGTCAGAGGTTAATGCAGAATTTAGAAAGCAAAGAATTGTGCCTTATTGTCAAAATAAAGATCAGATCAGAACAGAGTGAGAATAATTTTCTGAGAAAAAGAATAGGTACATCCTATTGGTTGATTTTTTTTTTAAACCAGCATTCTTAAGGTTTTTTTTTTTTTTTGCGGTACGCGGGCCTCTCACTGTTGTGGCCTCTCCCCTTGCAGAGCACAGGCTCCGGACACGCAGGCTCAGCGGCCATGGCTCAGGGGCCCAGCCGCTCCGCGGCATGTGGGATCTTCCCGGACCGGAGCACGAACCCGTGTCCCCTGCATTGGCAGGCAGACTCTCAACCACTGCGCCACCAGGGAAGCCCTTAAGGTATAATTTATATAATACAATTTAAGGTATAATTAGCATAAATAAAATGCATAGATCTTAAGTGTTGTTTTACTGAGTTTTGACAATTTTATACACCTACCCAAAACGACATAAATCATTTCTGTCACCAGAGAAAGTGTTCTCATGCCCCTTTCCAGTCAGTTCTCTCTCACCTCCAGGAGCAGCTATTGTTATGATGTCATTTACCATAGATTCATTTTGCTGGTTAAATTTCTTGTAATTTGTATAGATTATACAACCTGTTGTGTCTAGATTTATTTACTTACCATGGTGTTTTTGAAGTTCTTCTGTTTAGTTGAGTATATCAGTAGTTCCCTTTATTAAATAATGAGTAGTTTTCCATTCCAGATGTACCACATTTTGTTTATCCATGCTCCTGTTGATTGACTGACACTTTGGTTACTTCCAGTTTTTGGCTACTATAAATAAGGATGCTATAAACACTCTTGTGTGTCTCTCTCTCTCCCCCTCTCTTTCCCTCCCCCCATACATACTTGCTGAATCAAAGAGTAAATATATATTTAAGTTGTAATAAATTGCCAAACGGTTCTCTAAAGTGGCAGTAGGGAATTTCCTGGTGGCGCAGTTGTTAAGAATCCGCCTGCCAATGCAAGGGACACGGGTTCAAGCCCTGGTCTGGGAAGATCCCACATGCCACCAAGCAACTAAGCCCGTGTGCCAAAACTACCGACCCTGTGCTCTAGAGCCCGCGAGCCACAACTACTGAAGCCCGTGCGCCTAGATCCCGTGCTCTGCAACAAGGGAAGCCACCTCAGTGAGAAGCCCGTGCACTGCAGCAAAGAGTAGCCCCCACTCGCTGCAACTAGAGAAAGTCCATGCAGCAATGAAGACCCAATGTGGCCATAAATAAATAAATAAATAAAAAGTGGTAGTAATGAAGAGCGTTTTAGTCACTTCCTATCATCACTAATGTTTGGTATTGCCAGTCTTTTTAGCATTCTAATGGATGTGAAATGGTGTCTCGTAGTTTTATTTTGCATTTCTCTTATGACTAAAGATGTTGGACACATTTTCATGCACTCATTGGCCATTCCTATACCTTCTCCTGTCAAGTGGCTTTAAGACATTTTCCCACTTGTATAATTCTTTATATATTCTGATACCAGTACTTTGTCAGATCAATGTGTTAAGATTATTTTTATTCTCAGTCTATGGCTTGTGTATTCATTTTCCTAATGATATCTTTTGATGAGCAAAACTGTTTACTTGTGATTAAATTCAGGTTATCAATTTTGAAAATTTTACAGTTAGTCCTTTTTGTCTTATCTAAAAATATTTTAATGGTCCAAGGTCACAAAAGGTATTTTCCTATGTCTTTTAGTAGATATTCTATGGTTTTAGCTTTTATATTTAGGTCAACTTCCATTTGAACTGTAGTCAGAAAAGATACTTGTTATGATTTTAATCTTAAATTTTTAAGACTTGTCTTGTAGCCTAACATATGATCTCTCCTGGAGAATGTTTCATGCGGACTTGAAAAAAATTTGTCTTCTGTTGCCGTTGGATAGAATGTTCTGTCTGTGTATGTTAGACCTACTTGGTTTATATTATTGTTCAAGTCCACTGTTTCCTTATTGATTTTCTGACTAGATCATCTATCTGTTATTGAAAGTAGGGGTACAATTATTGTATTGCTGTCTATTTATTCCTTCAGTCCTATTAATATTTGCTTTATATATATTTTTGTTCTCCTATATTGGGGTGCACATATATTTACAATTGTTATATCCCCTTGATGAATTTACCCCGTTGTCGTTATATAGTGCCGTTATTTGTCTTTTTTGAGAGTTTATGACTTAAAGTCTATTTTGTCTGACATAAGTATAGTCACTTCTCTCTCTTTTGGTTATCATTTACATGGAATATCTTTTTCCATCCCTTCACTTTCAGCCTATGTGTGTCATTAAAGCTAACGTGACTCTCTTGTAGGCGCCAAATTGTTGGTCACTAGGGCAGGCCAGGTACTGGGGTCCACCATGACATTCACTTCATTCTGTCACTCTGCCATGCTGCCTGCGCTTCGGGTGGGGTGAAGGGTGTAATGTGAAACTGTCCTTCCTACCCTCTTCATTGCATCTTTTCTTATTTCCGTGCTCCATCCAGGTGCTGTAATCTCTCACCTGGAATCCTTCACTCTTGTGAAGGTATTTTTGTGAGTGGTTGGTTGTTCAAATTGATGTTTCTGTGAGGGGACCAGTGGTGGAAACTCCTATCTCACCAGCTTGCTGACTTCAGTTCAAACTATTTTAAAACTAGACGAAATAAGGGCCGCTTTTTGATGCAGTAATCTTGTTGCTATCCATGGCTTGTTGTTATAAGTCCCATTTCTCAAAAAGAGTTGCAGCATCAGCAGATTTCAACGAAGTGGTTGTTAAGCATATTTGGCTCATGAAGGCTGATTCCCTTCCTAGTGATCTTTATCAAATTGAGAATAGAAGTCTTTGAATATGCTAGTCTTTGTGCAGTGAATATTCATGTTTTCTTTATTTCTCCCAGTGATATTGTGTCAAAACGGCATTTGACAAATCAGTCAACTGAAACAAAATTCTGGGGTCACCTGAATGCCTATTTATTTCATTAGGGGTGGAGTCACATCCATTGTGTTCACTTTTCTTGTTTTATTTTCATAGCTAGATACATGATTTAAGGGCAATTTATGTGGAGAAATCACATTTCTCTTACATAGATTACGTGAAATAGGAAAAACCTAATTCTTCCATCAGAATATAGGAATCTATTAGACACATACACCCCTACTTCATAGGAGTGAAAAGCTTCCTTTTGGGTCTCCTGAAAATACTCAGGTACGGGGCTTCTGGAATGAAGAATTTGTTGTACTTCTGAGTTACTAGTTGACGTTTCTCCTATCGGCACTGTACATCTTCACGCAACACATCCTGTTTCTCCCTTTACATTGTTTACTAGGGTGCTCAGAACCAAATGGGTATTCTACTGAATATGAGTATCAATTCTGCTTTCACATTATAATTTTTAGACTTATTTTTCACTAAGTCCAATTTCCTCATTTACTTAGTTTTTAAAAAGCTTAACTGGCCATTTTTAGGTTGTCCTAAAAAAGTGGATCTCACCTTTGCCTATATTAAATCACAAAGTTTTGAGGATGGGGTGAGGGTGTTACCCAGGCTCCATCAGGAAGGATAACCCAGGTCTTGCTGGCTCTTGCCCTTGCACTTCTTCTGTCCTCTGGGCTCTGACCTCTGTCCACCTGGTGACAGATACATGCTCTCTCTCCTTCCCCATGCACCTGAGCACAAGCTTCTCTGGCAGATGTTCTCCACCCCACCCCCTCCCCTACTCAGATCATCTCATGCAAATAAATATCACAGGCTTGCAAATGCACTACTTCATAAAAATTCCTGAAATCCTTTTAGCTCAACCCAGATCCACGCTACAGATTTATTCAACCTAGGAAGCCAGGAAATGTACAGAGCACAGGGGAGTGACCAGACTTGCTCTATTATTTCCACCTCTGTTTTGTTTCTCTGCAGCCCCAGGGCTGCGTTCCCATTCCAGGTACTCCAAACGTTTGTACTGCTCTCTTTTCT
This sequence comes from Grampus griseus, assembly GCF_964374135.1. Classification (NCBI taxonomy): domain Eukaryota; kingdom Metazoa; phylum Chordata; class Mammalia; order Artiodactyla; family Delphinidae; genus Grampus; species Grampus griseus. The sequence goes on from NC_139007.1 coordinate 46,408,748, forward strand.
ACAGTCAGTCAGGTCACAGCCAGGGTGCACCCGTGCTGGTGATACCCTCTCATGAAGGCTTCCTATCCATGATTTTCTTGCCTCTGATGGACATGCTATTCATGGGATGTAGATGGAAATTGCTCCATTAATTTCCTGACACTTGGTTGCATATGTGCTTCTTGAGAAAAACAGTGTGCACAAATAATTGGGAAATGTACGGGGGTCCTATGCCCTTTACGGCTTCAAAGAAAAGAACATTAATTAAGGAAATTATTCTCCTTTTTTTTATTTTTTATTTTTTAATACCACAGGTTCTTATTAGTCATCCATTTTATACACATCAGTGTATACATGTCAATCCCAATCGCCAAATTCATCACACCCCCACCTCCACCCACACTGCTTTCCTCCCTTGGTGTCCATTCGTTTCTTCTCTACATCTGTGTCTCAATTTCTGCCCCGCAAACCGGTTCATCTGTACCATTTTTCTAGGTTCCATATATATGCATTAATATACGATATTTGTTTTTCTCTTTCTGACTTACTTCACTCTGTATGACAGTCTCTAGATCCATCCGCATCTCTACAAATGACCCAATTTCATTCCTTTTAATGGCTGAGTAATATTCCATTGTATATATGTATAACATCTTCTTTATCCATTCGTCTGTCGATGGGCATTTAGGTTGCTTCCGTGACCTGTCTATTGTAAATAGTGCTGCAGTGAACATTGGGGTGCATGTGTCTTTTTGAATTATGGTTTTCTCTGGATATATGCCCAGTAGTGGGATTTCTGGATCATATGGTAATTCTATTTTTAGTTTTTTAAGGAACCTGCATACTGTTCTCCATAGTGACTGTATCAATTTACATTCCCACCAACAGTGCAAGAGGGTTCCCTTTTCTCCACACCCTCTCCAGCATTTGTTGTTTGTAGATTTTCTGTTGATGCCCATTCTAACTGGTATGAGGTGATACCTCACTGTAGTTTTGATTTGCATTTCTCTAATAATTAATGATGTTGAGCAGCCTTTCATGTGCTTCTTGGCCATCTGTATGTCTTCTTTGGAGAAATGTCTATTCAGGTCTTCTGCCCGTTTTTGGATTGGGTTGTTTGTTTTTTTAATATTGAGCTGCATGAGCTGTTAATATATTTTGGAGATTAATCCTTTGCCCGTTGATTCGTTTGCAAATATTTTCTCCCATTCTGAGGGTTGTCTTTTGGTCTTGTTTATGGTTTCCTTTGCTGTGCAAAGGCTTTGAAGTTTCATTAGGTCCTATTTGTTTATTTTTGTTTTTATTTCCATTTCTCTAGGAAGTGGATCAAAAAAGATCTTGCTGGGCTTCCCTGGTGGCACAGTGGTTGAGAGTCCGCCTGCCAATGCAGGGGACACGGGTTTGTGCCCCGGTCCGGGAAGATCCCACATGCCATGCCGCGGAGCAGCTGGGCCCGTGAGCCATGGCCACTGAGCCTGCGCGTCCAGAGCCTGTGCTCCGCAAACGGGAGAGGCCACAACAGTGAGAGGCCCACATACCACAAAAAAAAAAAAAAGATCTTGCTGTGATTTATGTCAAAGAGTGTTCTTTCTATGTTCTCCTCTAAGAGTTTTACAGTGTCCGGTCTTACATTTAGGTCTCGAATCCTTTTTGAGTATGGTGTTAGGGAGTGTTCTCATTTCATTCTTTTACATGTAGCTGTCCAGTTTTCCCAGCAGCACTTATTGAAGAGACTGTCTTTCCTCCATTGTATATCCTTGCCTCCTTTGTCATAGATTAGTTGACCATAGGTGCGTGGGTTTACCTCTGGGCTTTCTATCTTGTTCCATTGATCTGTATTTCTGTTTTTGTGCCAGTACTGTACTGTCTTGATTACTGTAGCTTTGTAGTATAGTCTGAAGTCAGGGAGTCTGATTCCTCCAGCTCTGCTTTTTTCCCTCAAGACTGCTTTGGCTGTTCAGGGTCTTTTGTGTCTCCATACAAATTTTAAGATTTTTTGTTCTAGTTCTGTAAAAAAATGCCATTGGTAATTTGATAGGGATTGCATTGAATCTGTTGATTGCTTTAGGTAGTATAGTCATTTTCACAATGTTGATTCTTCCAATCCAAGAACTGGTATATCTCTCCGTCTGTTTGTATCATCTTTAATTTCTTTCATCAGTGTCTTATAGTTTTCTGCATACGGGTCTTTTGTCTCCCTAGGTATTTTATTCTTTTTGTTGCAGTGGTAAATGGGAGTGTTTCCTTAATTTCTCTTTCAGATTTTTCATCATTAGTATATAAGAATGCAAGAGATTTCTGTGCGTTAATTTTATATCCTGCAACTTTACCAAATTCATTGATTAGCTCTAGTAGTTTTCTGGTGGCATCTTTAGGATTCTTCATGTATAGTATCATGTCATCTGCAAACAGTGACAGTTTTATTTATTCTTTTCCAATTTGTATTCATTTTATTTCTTTTTCTTCCCTGATCGCCATGGCTAGGACTTCCAAAACTATATTGAATAATAGTGGTGAGAGTGGACATCCTTGTCTTGTTGCTGATCTCATAGGAAATGCTTTCAGTTTTTCACCATTGAGAATGATGTTTGCTGTGGGTTTGTCATATATGGCCTTTATTATGTTGAGGTAGGTTCCCTCTATGCCCACTTTCTGGAGAGTTTTTATCATAATGGGTGTTGATTTTTGTCCAAAGCTTTTTCTGCATCTATTGAGATGATCGTATGATTTTTCTTCTTCAGTTTGTTAATATGGTTTATCCCATTGATTGACTTGCGTATATTGAAGAATCCTTGCATCCCTGGGATAAATCCCACTTGATCATGGTGTATGATCCTTTTAATGTGTTATTGGATTCTGTTTGCTAGTATTTTGTTGAGGATTTTTGCATCTATATTCATCAGTGATATTGGTCTGTAATTTTCTTTTTTTATAGAATCTTTGTCTGGTTTTGGTATCGGGGTGATGGTGGCCTCATAGAATGAGTTTGGGAGTGTTCCTTCCCTTGCAGTTTTTTGAGAGAGTTGGAGAAGGATGGGTGTTAGCTCTTCTCTAAATGTTTGATAGAATTTACCTGTGAAGCCATCTGGTCCTGGACTTTTGTTTGTTGGAAAATTTTTAATCACAGTTTCAATTTCATTACTTGTGATTGGTCTGTTCATATTTTCTATTTCTTCCTGGTTCAGTCTTGGGAGGTTATACCTTTCTAAGAATTTGTCCATTTCTTCCAGGTTGTCCATTTTATTGGCATAGAGTTGCTTGTAGTAGTCTCTTAGGATGCTTTGTATTTCTGTGGTGTCTGTTGTAACTTCTCCTCTTTCATTTCTAATTTTATTGATTTGAGTCCTCTCTTTTTCTTAATGAGTCTGACTAATAGTTTATCAATTTTGTTTTCTCTAAGAATCAGCTTTTAGTTTTATTGATCTTTGCTATTGTTTTCTTTGTTTCTATTTCATGTACTTCTGCTCTGATCTTTATGATTTCTTTCCTTCTGCTAACTTTGGGTCTTTTTTGTTCTTCTTTCTCTAACTCCTTTAGGTGTAAGGTTAGATTGTTTATTTGAGATTTTTCTTGTTTCTTGAGGTAGGCTTGTATAGCTATAAAATTCCCTCTTAGAACTGCTTTTGCTGCATCCCAAAGGTTTTGGATCATTGTCATTTATCTCTAGGTATTATTTTATTTCCTCTTTGATTTCTTCAGTGATCTCTTGGTTATTTAGTAACGTATTGTTTAGCCTCCACGTATTTGTGTTTTTTACCCTTTTTTCCCTGTAATTCATTTCTAATCTCATAGCCTTGTGGTCAGAAAAGATGCATGATGTGATTTCAATTTTCTTAAATATACTGAGGCTTGATTTGTGACCCAAGATGTGATCTATCCTGGAGAATGTTCCATGTGCACTTGAGAAGAAAGTGTAATCTGCTGTGTTTGGATGGAATGTCCTATAACTATCAATTAAATCTATCTGGTCTATTGTGTCATTTAAAGCTTCTGTTTCCTTATTAATTTTCTGTTTGGATGATCTGTCCATTGGTGTAAGTGAGGTGTTAAAGTCCCCCACTATTATTGTGTTACTGTCGATTTCCTCTTTTATAGCTGTTGGCAGTTGCCTTATGTATTGAGGTGCTCCTATGTTGGGTACATATATATTTATAATTGTTATATGTTCTTCTTGGATTGATGATTATGTAGTGTCCTTCCTTGTCTCTTGTAACATTCTTTATTTTAGTGTATTTTATCTGATGTGAGTATTGCTACTCCAGCTTTCTTTTGATTTCCGTGGAATATCTTTTTCCATCCCCTCACTTTCAGTCTGTATGTGTCCCTAGGTCTGAAGTGGGTCTCTTGTAGACAGCATATATATATGGGTCATGTTTTTGTATCCATTCAGCAAGCCTGTGTCTTTTGGTTGGAGCATTTAATCCATTCACGTTTAAGGTAATTATCGATATGTATGTTCCTATGACCATTTTCTTAATTGTTTTGGGTTTGCTTTTGTAGATCCTTTTCTTCTCTTGTGTTTCCGACTTTGAGAAGTTCCTTTAGCATTTGTTGTAAAGCTGGTTTGGTGGTGCTGAATTCTCTTAGATTTTGCTTGTCTGTAAAGCTTTTGATTTCTCCATTGAGTCTGAATGAGATCCTTGCCGGGTAGAGTAATCTTGGTTGTACGTTCTTCCCTTTCATCCCTTTAAGTATATCATGCCACTCCCTTATGGCTTATAGAGTTTCTGCTGAGAAATCAGCTGTTAACCTTATGGGAGTTCCCTTGTATGTTATTTGTCGTTTTTCCCTTGCTGCTTTCAATAATTTTTCTTTGTCTTTGATCTTTGCCAATTTGATTACTATGTGTCTTGGCATGTTTCTCCTTGGGTTTATCCTGTATGGGACTCTCTGCGCTTCCTGGACTTGGGTGGCTATTTCCTTTCCCATGTTAGGGAAGATTTCGACTATAATCTCTTCCAGTATTTTCTCAGGTCTTTCTCTCTCTCTTCTCCTTCTGGGACCCCTATAATGTGAATGTTGTTGCGTGTAATGTTGTTCCAGAGGTCTCTTAAGCTGTCTTCATTTCTTTTCTCTTTACTCTGTTCCGCAGCAGTGAATTCCACCATTCTGTCTTCCGGGTCACTTATCCGTTCTTCTGCCTCAGTTATTCTTCCATTCATTCCTTCTAGTGTAGTTTTCATTTCAGTTATTGTATTGTTCATCTCTCTTTATTTGTTCTTTAATTCTTCTAGGTCTTTGTTAAACATTTCTTGCATCTTCTCCATCTTTGCCTGTATTGTTTTCCCGAGGTCCTGGATCATCTTCACTGTCATTATTCTGAATTGTTTTTCTGGAAGGTTGCCCATTTCCACTTCATTTAGTTGTTTTTCTGGGGCTTTATCTTGTTCCTTCATTTGGTAAATAACCCTCTGCCTTTTCATCTTGGTTGGCTTCTGTGAATGTGGTTTTTTTTCCACAGGCTGCAGAATTGTAGTTCTTCTTGCTTCTGCTGTCTGCCCTCTGGTGGATGAGGCTATCTTAAGAGGCTTGTGCAATTTTCCTGATGGGAGGGACTGGTTGTGGGAAGAGCTGGCTGTTGCTCTGGTGGGCAGAGCTCAGTTAAACTTTAATCTGCTTGTCTGCTGATGGGTGGGGCTAGGTTCCCTCCCTATTGGTTGTTTGGCCTGAGGTGACCCAACACTGGAGCCTACCTGGGCTCTTTGGTGGGGCTAATGGTGGACTCTGGGAGGGCTCACACCAAGGAGCACTTCCCAGAACTTCTGTTGCCAGTGTCCTTGTCCTCACAGTGAGACACAGCCACCCCCCGCCTCTGCAGGAGACCCTCCAACACTAGCAGGTAGGTCTGGTTCAGTCTCCCCTGGGGTCACTGCTCCTTCCCCTGGGTCCCGAGGCGCACACTACTTTGTGTGTGCCCTCCAGGAGTGGAGTGTCTGTTTCCCCCAGTCCTGTTGAAGTCCTGCAATCAAATCCTGCTAGCCTTCAAAGTCTGATTCTCCAGGAATTCCTCCTCCTCTTGCCGGACCCGCGGGTTGGGAAGCCTGACGTGGGGCTCAGAACCTTCACTCTAGTGGGTGGACTTCTGTGGTATCTATTCTCCTTTTTTTTCATTTAAATGCTTCCAAGTTATGTAATCAAAATATGGTTTTATAATTTTCCCCATTCATTCATTCATCATTCCCCCTTTAGCTATTTGATTCAGGTTAGGTCAATTAAATATTGAACTATATGTAAGGCAGATTTATGAACTATAAAATAAATAAGAGATTTCTCCTACTCATAAGAAGTTTTAGAGTAATATGTTTTTTCTCACCTCTGGCTGCAGGCAAGAATCCCTTGGCCAGGACTTAAAAACACTGATATCAGCACTCTAGTCCCAGGAACTCTGATTTAAGTGGTTTGGGGTGGGGTCTATGCCATTTTTTTTAAATTGAAGTATAGTTGATGTACAATATTATCTTAGGACATTGCTTTAATGTGATACTAATGTGCAGCAAGGGCTGAGGACCACTAAGGTAGGCACATGGGTTATGCACAAAACAGCTGTACTGCAAAGCAGAATATAATTTAACTGTTAAAAGAAAGATACCATCACTAAGATAAGGTCTCCATTCCCCACAGCTTCCTTCTAACCGCCTGCCACTGTCCCCACTGTGTTCTTGGTTCGTTGCCTCACCTCTCTTCTCTCATAACTCCCTACAGTTACTCCAGACACAGCATTTATCAGTAACTTTTTTTTTTCCCATTTATCCGTAACCAGTGATTTTGCTTCTGGACTAGATTCCCTGAGTCCAGGGACCAAGGTCTGCAGTCAGATTAATGTAATTTCACATCTGGGCAGCTCATGATACAGACAAGTTTCTTAACCTCTATGACTCCCAGTTATTTTTCTATAAGGTGTCAAAAATAAGAGTGCCTAACTCATAGGGCTGGCATGAGGATGAATGAAGTAATGCCTGTACAGCACTTAGTTCAGTGCCTGGAACATAGTGAGTGGACCATGAATGTTAGTTATTGTCATTACTAGTTTCTCCTGCCCCATACTGATTTGTACTTGTTAAGTACTTAATACGTAAAAATACCACTATAGTTGACTTCACAGGCCAGATTTATTGAACTCCTACGAGTGTTAAAGCACATCTTTAACAAGAGGCAGGCTGCTGGTAGTCCAAACAGTGCCTCTGTGCATCTTAGAAAAAGGATCCTGTGCTGGTTTTGCTGTTCTCCACATGTCCCTGCCCTGGTCCCTGCCAAGTCCCTGCCTTGGGCGGCTGACCTCTCATTGCCTCACTTGGGCTCCCTTGCCAACAACTGGAGTTCTGCACATGGGAGACCCCAGAAGGAGAGTAGAAGGGCAGAAGGAGAGATAGGACATTTATCTCTGCTCCCTCCCTGCTTGGGGCTGCATTTCTGGTAGGGGCTGCATCTGTCCACACCTGCACCTCCTGTCAGGAGTGGGGCCTGTCCGCCATCACTCCAACTTCCACTGCCTTCTGAGAACACCATTTCCTTCCCTTGCTGCTGCAGGTCCAGGAGTGGTGATGGCTTCCTGCTCTTGCTAGTTTCCAAGTGCAATATCCCTTCTTGGTTTCCTTAGCCCTGTCCACACATGGGGAGGGAGGGGAGGTATTCCTTCATTAAAGTCTTTTGAGCTATCTGAATTGAACTGTTTCCGATTAGGTGCCTGGCTGATACCCGCTCCTTCCTCAAGGACATTTTACTGCCCTCTGCTGGAAAATTGTGGTGAGCAATTTACATTTACATTTATTAGGTCTCCCGTGAGAAATGGTGCCGCTTAGATGTGGGTTGAAGTAAACAACTCAAAGCACAGCAAAGTCAGAGGTCAGACATTTATAACTTAATATAGCTCAGCACCTCGTGCCTCATAAAGGAACACCAAAGCCTCCGCACTTAGTTATTCAGCATGTCCTCTATGGATACTTCCTCATCCTGTTTCTCTCTCCTGTTCTCTCACGCAGCAGCCCTCCTCCAGCTCTCCTCGTTGACTAGTCTGCCCTCCTTCCCCACCAAGTAAATAATAATAATTTGGGGGAACATATTTATATTAAAAATTATTTGTGTTTATTTGAAGTTTAAAATTTAATGGGGCATTTTGTATTTTTATTTGCTTAATTTGACAACTACTCCCTGGGCCATTAGCTGTCATTGGCAGCTCAGACCTTGTTCTAGGTTCAAACCCATAAGAGGAATGTGGTTGATTCCAGAGTCACATTTCTACAGGGCAGGTCTGATTTGGCCTAAAAAATATATTCCCTTCCCATTGCTTGTCTGTCACTTAGAGAAACTTCTCTTAATCAGCACTGGTGTGTTTCTTCCAAGTGCAGCCATGCCCTTTCCAGGATGTCAAAAGAACTAATAGTACCATTTACAGTTGAAATGTTAATTGTATTTGTTTCCATAGGACCCAGATAATGAACTCTGTGAAGTAAAGGAAAATTTTTGTTATGATTTGTGTAATTTTTAGTCTCAACTTTAATATCTTAATATTATTTATTGATAATTGATAATAAATGGTCATTTAATTACTCCATTTTTAATACGGCATTTTGCTTATATGCTGGTATACATTGCCACATATCATCATTTATCCCAAAGGCCTTATTAAAACACTGCCAGTTATTCAATTTTCTACTAGTTCAAAAAATTACAAAAACACCAAAAGTAAAAAAACAAAACAATTAAGGATCTTTCTGTGTGATGTGTCTGTCTCTTTGTTTTGTTTGTATTTACCTGATGGTTCGTCAATAAATATTTTAGATACATATAGTGAACAGGACATTTGATAGGTACAGTGTGCAAGCAGTGTAAGAACCTCTCACTGGCTCTCTGAACTTCATACTTTGACAAGGGCACCACAGATGCTTGGCAATTTGTATTAGTTATTGATATATAACAAATTAATCCACCAAGTCTTCGTGGATTAAAACAACAGCATTTATATCTCATGGTTTCTGCAAGTCAGGATGTGGGTGCAGCTTATCTGGGTCCTTTGCTCCAGAGTCTCTCACAGATTGTGTGAGGTTTGCCAGGGCTCTGGTCTCGTCTGCAGGCGTGAGTGGGGAAGTTGCTGCTCCAGGCGTCCATGTGGTTGTAGGCAGGATTCACTTCCTTCGCGGTTGTTGGGCTGAGGGCCTTAGTTCCTCACAGGCTGTTGGCTGGAGGCTGATCTCAGTTTCTTTCTACTCTCTCTACAGTAGCTCAGAACACGGCAGCTAGTTCCTATCAGAGCAAACCAGCAAGAGGGCCAGAGAGTGCCGGCAAGGAGGAAGTCACATTCTTTTGTAACTGAATCAAGACAGAAGTCACAGTCTTTTATGACTTAGCATCCTAATACTTTTATGACATTCTCTTTGTTAAAAGGAAGTCTCTAAGTCTAGCCCTTAGGAGAAATTAATGTTGGGGTGAAAACTGACGTCACCTTTATTAACTATACTCTCTAGCTTTTGTTTTCCAAAAACTCTGACCTTATTGAACTGAGAAGGGAGCTTTATAAGTGATGAAGAGGGGGCAGGAGAGATTTCCTCAGGAATAGAGAAAAACTGGAAGTCAAGGAACCTATTGAGAGCTACAGGCCTAGGTTTGAGTGGAGTGGGGGATCAGGCTTGATTTTAAGTGGATTTAAAGATAATGAATGGATATTTCTTATATACACATGAAAATATATGGACTGAGAGGCATAGTCACTTGTGATATTTGTTTTTTCATTTTAAGAGTAGGTGTGGGATTGAGAGGGGACTAACACGAATGTTTTAAACTAACTGCATTTATGGATTTAAATCTTGGTGTGTCTAATTTAAATTGGTTGTTTGTAGCATTCTGTAAAGCCTATTAAATCATGTTAGGTAGAATTAGTTCCAGAACAATTATCGATGCTTCCACCAGACTTTGTATTCCTTTTCATAATTATTTTCCAATACATGAAATGCCGTGAAAAGACCAGAACAAATGAGAGTTTGCTCCTTTAACTTGTTATTTTGAGTTATAGAATACGGTGTTTATTGGATTTAGGAGATAAAAATATTACAAACATTTTCAAGTTTGAGATAAAATCTCAGTAAAATGAACAAAACCGATGCACCCCATGCCTCATTCTTAATTCTGTTGCTTCTTTCATTTGAAAAAAACTTCAGACATTTAGTATGACCTCTCATTTCCTCTGCCTTGGGCCCCCTAACCAGCCCGCATTCCGATGCTGCCATCCTGGTCTCCGCTGGACTCCTGCCAGAGCCTCCCAGCAGCTCCCCACCACTGCCACTGCTGGCCCTCAGACCGCTCCTCTACACTGCAGGAGAGCGATTTTAAAACAAACACACACACACACAAATGTTGTCAGACCACCCCACTCCCTCCTCAAGACCCACCCAAAACATCTCATCCAACTTTGAGTACAGCAGAGACTCCTTAGCTCTCCCGAGCCAGCCTTTCCAGTGTCAGCTCCGCTCGCCCCTCACTCTGTCCACCCTTTGTTCTGGTCCTTCCTCAGGCTTACTAAACTCTAGAGCCTAGTGCAGATGGGTCAAGCACACTGGAAAATGAACCAATGAGTTCTAAAAAAAAAAAGGAAATCTCCCCGAGGTGGTCTAAGTATACATACTGATTATTTTTAATAGATACATTTCCTATTAGCTTTTGCCTGCATCCATTCAGGTTCTGTCTCATGTATTAGCTTCTAGTTCATTCTGTCAAATGACTGAATATAATCGAGAACCTCGTGTGGGAAGCAGATGAATGCAGCCTTCTCTGCTATTACTCTCCGAGGTGAGGGAAGATGACCTGTTTGGCTGTTCAGCTAATTTTTGCTGAGAGTTAAAGGATGGATAATGTATCTGTGTGATGAAATTTAGCAGTAATACCTGTGGGCTAGATATGTCATGGTATTTGGGCTCTGGGTAGTGGATTGTGAGTCCAAGGCAAATTTATTTGCTATTAAATTCTCTCTCCTTCAACTCACCAGTCCTCATGAGTAGACATCTTCTAGTTTTCAAAAATATCCTACCTGTCAGCAACTTTGGAAGCTCCCCCTGCCCCCACCACCACCACTGGCCATGCCCTTAGAAAGGAGATACATTTTCTTGATTAAGAAATATACTATCAAGGTGAGCAGGCTTGAATGGGATGGAGAAAATGGAGGTATTAATCATTCTCAATGCTCTTGGAAAAAGGAATTTCTATTTTAGCAAAGCAAACCATTTCTCTTTGGTTAAATAAAAAAAGTGGACTCTAAACTCTCCTTACCTTTGGGTCCTGTCTGAGAGCCTAAATCTGTGCAGATTCCATAGGGCCCAGTTCCTTCTCTATGGTATTCTTTCTCCCAGCTGTCTCTGTGTGGTGGACAGAATTGAGGCCAAGTTTAGGTCACTTTTCCTGGAGATTTTATATTGACTCATATAGTTCTCCCAGAGCACATCCTGCCTAAAAGGCTTCAAGTTCTCAGGCAAAAAATATGACTATTTATAAGCCATAGAAATACATATTAAGAGATGATAAAAACACAAAATGGTACCTTAAAAGCTTTCATCACTTTCTCTAGAGAGTCAGGGATATGCCTGGCAGGCACCTACAGTGTGCTTAGTACTTCTCTAGGATGGATAAGCCACTTATTGGGGCATGCTGTAATGACAAATATACAACAATGAGTAATACACAGCATGATAGAAGACAAAACCGGGGACTGCAAGAACCAAAAGGATGGAGATCAAGAGGACTGAGGTAATCAGCAAAGCCTTCAAAAGTCTTCACTGGTGAGAATGATTTGCCTTGGAGTCAAAGACTTTTCCTTATGGAACCTGCACAGTAGCTTCCCTAGTTTTTTGTGTTTGTGTTTGTTTTTTATTTTTATTTTTCAAGCTCTTGTTCCGTTCCCTCAGAAATGTGATCATTTAGGCTACAGCTGGCCGCTTCTAAAGAGGCCTAAGTCCTCCTCTATCCTCCTACTTACTGGGGACTCCAGATGTTTGCAATGTACAGTTCGGCTTATAGAACCATCCAATCCCATTTCCGCCTTCAAATCTGGACTCAGGTTTCTTTGGAGGCAGCACAATAACTTCTTACCAACACTAGAACCCGATCACCACAGATGATTTATCCTCTGTCCGAGAGCCTCAGGATGGGGGCCGAAGGGCACTCTCCTGACCCCCAGCATCACTAGTAAAGCATTACTCCTGCATGCTCACATGCAAGCCTTTCTCTTTGAAGGTTCAGGCCTTCCACCTTTCTCCTCTTCACGGCTGTCTTAGCTGGTCACTCTTCCACACTCACTAATGACTGTGGGCTGTGGCTTATATCTTCCTTTTCATCCCAAGCTCCACTGTCATTCTTGAAAGAAGCACAAGCGTTGGAATCAGAGAACTGGGTTTGAAACACAGCTCTGCCCTCTACCAATTGTGTGACCATAGGCACATTGCATAATATCTCTGACCCTTAGTTTCTCATGTAAAACACAATAATGGTGCTTACTTAAAAAAAAAAAAAGGCTCAGAGACAAGTAAATTGCTCACCACAATGGCCAACTCATAGAAAGTGATACATAAATTTTTGCTTGTGAGGATTGCTATGATGTGGACAGCTCATCTAACACCCTTTGTTCATGGTTCTCAGATCTCAACAGCTCCGCCAACCTTCACACCGCCCTGCCACTTTCAGCTTTGGGCTACACCCAAGCAATCTGAATCATTCCTTCTGCAAAATCCTAAAAATCTACATTTTTTACACCGCCTTCTTCTATTGTTCTAGCCCTCTTATTTCTCTGTTCTTCAATGTTTCTTGATCTTCAGTTCCTCCTTGTTCTCCCCCATCTCTTTCCTTGTGTCTCAAAGAAGTATAGACCTCATGATGTGATGTTATTAATAACATTCTTTGACAGTTCTCTTGCTTCCTCGTCTTTCCTCTGCATCTTTCTGGCAAAACCCTACCGCTAAATCAATGCCCAGTCTCCAGAGAGCTATTAGAAAAATGAAATTACACTTCAGTGAGGATCTGTAAGTTCACAGTCTCCAGCCTAGCTCTGGTGAGCTGCCTCCATCATGCCTTACATTTCAACCCATAACATTCTCCTTGAGATTCCTACATGTCACCTCCCTGAAAGCTCCCAGCTGAGGCTCTTGCCATCTGCATCATAAGAGTCACTCCCTTAGCTTTCTGCTACATCTCCTCTCTCAGTCCTTTCCCAACTCCTTCTCCACTTACACAGATCCACTTGCTCTTATAGTAGAAGATTCTGTACCCCATCTTTTCCTATTTCCTTAGGGTTGTCATTCCACTGTTCATCTCTGTTCTCTCCCGTTGCTTTACACTTCTTCCACCTACTTGCTTTCTCTTTCAAAATATAAATGTGGGGCTTCCCTGGTGGCACAGTGGTTGAGAGTCCGCCTGCCAATGCGGGGGACGCGGGTTCGTGCCCCGGTCCGGGAAGATCCCACATGCCGCGGAGCGGCTGGGCCTATGAGCCATGGCCACTGAGCCTGCGCCGTCCGGAGCCTGTGCTCCGCAACGGGAGAGGCCACAGCAGTGAGAGGCCCACGTACCGCAAAATGAATGAATGAATGAATGTGTTCAGGATCTTCTCTCCTTCATGGGATCCCCTTCCCCAGACACTATTCGCTGTGCTCTCCCTTTGAAACAGTCCCCTGGTATTTCCTGCCGTAAATCTCTTACCTCTCTTCCTCCTCCTCCTCTTTCTTCTTCTTCTCCTTCTTTCCTCCAATAAACACATGAACATTTTTCAAGCGTCTGTCCTCCACCCTTTCCTATTGTTATCCTGGGTCATCTCATACAGAGGTGAGAGTCACAGTGTTTAACAGCTGGCACAGTTGGGCACTGACAAATCAGACCAGGTACTGGCCATGAGCATGAGATTTAGTTGTGCCAGAGCATACCAGCTGAGCATTAGTCCTGACTCCATGGCGTCCACAGTCACCTTTGCCCCTGGCCTGTGCCTCTTACCCCAAACCTCTTTCATAAATCAAAGTGGACACACTCAACTTGGACAAATGTCAGGCACCATAAGTTCAAGATTTCCAAAACTGTGCTCTTCTTTTCCTCTTTTCTCCAAATGTTTCTTCTCCTGTACTCCCTGTGCTGCTGTTGATAGGGAATGGCACCCTACTCTACCCCAAGCAAATTGGTCTTACCACTGTGATCTTGGCTCCCTTTTCTACCTTTGTTGCAGTGAGAAGAATACAAGTCTTAAGCTGAGAACTTCCCTGCTAAAATCCTACAATGGCTTCCTGCTACTTTTAGGATAAAATTCAAACCCCAGGGCATACAAGGCTCTTTAGGTTCTGGCCTCTGCCCACCTCTTTAACCTGACCTCAGCGCTTCCCTCACCACCCTTAGCCCTTTGTTCTCTCCATTCTATGCTAGATGAACCCCAAATACCAGCCCCAAAAAGTCATGTTCATTTTTGTCTTGTACCTTTCCACGTCATCTCTCAGCTACCTGGTCCATCGTCATCACCACCAACTCACCATGACCTCTTTGATAGAATAGCTCCTACGTATCTTTAAAAACTTAGATATGCCATTTCTTTTAGGAAGACTGTCTTGAGCTCCCCACCATCCAGTTTGGGTTAAGTGTACTCCGCCCCTGCTCTCATCACCCCTCATGATTGCCTCTTCCTTCTCACTTAGCAAAAGTTCCTGTATCTCTATTTACCTCTCAAACTCTTCCCTGCAGTGTGAAGTCCTTGAAGGAAGTCCGGATTAGTGCTTTGCGCTCAGTAGAAGCTCAACAAGAGTTTATGGATTGAAGGGCTGATTACACCAAGCAGGAAGATTATAAATGATGAACACCAACACATTGGGTCTGTTCATTGTTACTCTATGGATGGTGTTTATCATTTGAAAAGACTTGAAATTAGCAATGCAGAGAACACTGCCTGGTCTTTGTTCAGTGTTTGGAGAAAGTATCAAGACACACAGAGTGTCCCTCAGGAATTTCTGAGAATCTAAAATCAATTAGAGGGCTCTGTGAACACCTGCTGCCTTCCCCTGGGTACCCGTGGGTGCGTAATTAATCTTGACTGACTGACTCCATCTTTCTCTGTGTTTTGCCAAAACATGCCCATATGCTTTAAGTTACTTTTATTTGCCACTGTCCTCCTGTCTGCATTTTTCTTTCACGGAGTAGGAATTGCAGCAAAATGGTTGTAAGTTATATTCTCTAATCATCTTGTTTGATGTTTTTAGTGCTTTCTCAAATCCTGCTTCTCTTTTAATCATTTCAGTAAAATGAAATAATTAATTTTTATATGCTTCTCTGTTGCCCTGTAATTTTGTTACATCAAAAATATGTTCTAGACACAAATTATAATTTAGCTTGTTTTTCTGGATCCTGTATTGCCTGTAACCATTTGATTTACGCTATTAGAGAGCGATGCTACACTTTCTAGAGGCCCAAGCCTCTGTGTCTCTGGTGACATGGGAGTGGTGGGAAACAGGTGGGGAAAATACAATCTGTGAGTTACAAAGGGAGAGGTCAGCAGAGGAGGCAAAGTCATTTGGAGCAGCTTAACCGCCACAGTAGTAAAGGACTCTTTCTTCAGGGACACCGTGCAAATTATTGTCCAAATTGTGGTTAAAGCACTTCCCCCCTGGCCCTTATATTTTTATTTAATCTCTTCTCACCATTGCCGCCACCCTGCCCAAGGGAGATTCACGAATGGAAAAAATGAATTTCTCAAATTCTTAAGATAGAAGGTCAAGCTTATTGTATTAGAGCATTTTATTTTTGTTTTACAAATACTGTTGGTGGTAATTTAAATGTTGCTTATGATTGAAATGCAAAGTAACTGTTTTTCCATCTTGTGATCCTTGCTGGGGTTTCCTGAACTTGTTATCTGTCTCAGACCATTCTCATGTTCTCTCTTTCCAGAGCTGGTCACCAATAGACCTTGTGTTGTATTGTAAATGGCAAGGCTGGTGTTTATTCATTTCATATTATCATTAAGGAATGTAAGGAAATCGGCACTTACTGGTCACACAGAGCTAAAGCAGAGCTACGTGCTTTATATATGCTATATCTCATTTTAGTTCCCACCATAATCTAGTGAGGAAGAGATTATTTTCATCCTGATAGATTAGTACACAGGGGTTCAGAAAGCTTAAGTAATTTGATTGGACCAACAGACCACAGAATGGGGTGGGGGGAGCCTGGATTTGAACCCAATCAAGGTTGCTTTGGGAAGCCCATTATTATTCTACTCTACAAGGCTACATCCTATTGTGACTAAGGAGTATCACAAAATTCAGTATTTAATTTCTTTTTTATTCTTGTTGATTTTTTTCTCTTAAAAGTTTCAACCGTGGTTCCTAGTGGATTCTCTATGTCTCTTGTAAACTGCTTTGGAGGGTACTGTATGTACACATAAACGTACATGGTTATGCATGAGAAATGAGAGAGAGTTTTGTTGATACGTTAGAATATTTAACCAATAGCATTTTCTACTGAGGATTTTTCTCTTTTCTCTGTTCCCAATTTGAGAGTTTTTTTTTTTTTTTTTTTTTTTTTTGTGGTACGCAGGCCTCTCACTGCTGTGGCCTCTCCCGTTGCGGAGCACAAGCTCCGGACGCACAGACTCAGCAGCCATGGCTCACGGGCCCAGCCGCTCCGCGGCACGTGGGATCCTCCCGCACCGGGGCACGAACCCGCGTCCCCTGCATCGGCAGGCGGACTCCCAATTTGAGAGTTTTATAAAATAGTTTCTATCTTACAAAATCAAAATGTACCAACAAATGGCTTCTCTTCACAAATGTTGGAGTGGTTGACATGGTCCCAATTCTTCTGTCCTCTATCGGTCCTCATCTCCTTCCCACCTTATTTTCCTTTACTTGCCATTGTGTTCCCCTCCAACTTGGTGTCACCTGAAACCAGTTCCTAGAAGCTGATTCCACCCCTCCTGCATCCTTCTCTTTTGGGAGTCAGCTTCTCTTCTTTCAGTGAAACCTTTCTCTACCTGCTGTAATCTCTGATCTCTTTTTAGTCAGGACTACACAGTTGAAACAGATAAAAGTTAAGGGATTGTTAGCAGTATTTCTACAACTAAATTACAAGAGCAAAGACTTTGATTACGAGGTTTTATCTTTTTCAAACTCATCTGCGGTGGCTGGACAATGCTGGTGTATGGTGAGCCCTCAAAAAACATTTCCAGATTGTTGGCCAGGGCTGCCTATGTGGCTATACAGATACAAGGACTATACAAAATGGTGTGTTTACCAGTTGTGGGTTTCCACATCATGCACTCTGAAAATGACCAACCCAGTGAGTGGAGTGAGAGGCCTGCCGTCTGCCAGGCACATGTAGATAAGGAGTCTTCAGTGAAGCAAGTCTCCTTAATACCAGGAATACTTTGGCATTATTAGTGCCAAGTTAGTTAGATGATGTGATGTAAATCGTAAGCAGGGTCTCAAGTTACTCAAAGATCTTTTTAGCCTTATTGTTCTTCTGTCCTAAACAAAGCCAATGCTTTGGCCTCCTAACACCTGCTTTGTGCCACCCAACCCAATCACAGCCTTTTCTCCATTTTCACTTGCTGAAATTCTTTAAGGCCTCTGTGTGTTCCCAGAGCATCCCATAGTTCTGCTAGCAAAGCACTTACAACAATTTAAATTATGCACATGGCTGGATAATATATCATAGTCTCCCTGGGAGGCTATTCTGTACTCATTGCTTCAGAGGAGCCATGTGGAGAGCAGAAAGCAAAAGGCTTCTTGTACATTTTGGAGGTAGAAGCGTTTCCCCCGTAGCAGAATTTGCTGTTGTGCTCACCAAAACCTGTTTCTTTTTTCTCTTGGGCATAACAGCTAAACGATATTTTTCAGACTCACCTGTAGTCAGATGAGACCATAACTAAGTCTGACTTATGGAATATTGATGAAAGTGATCTGTGCCTCTTCCATACCTGGCCCGTAGAAACCTCCCAAGCAATTTTCCACTCTCCATCTCTCTTCCTCTGCTGGCTACATGGAGAGCCACTAAGGACCTAGAGGACAGTGGAGCCACGGAAGGGAAGGAGAATAGGTCCATGAATCACCATATGGGAGGTTTCCTGCTGCCTAATTCCAGTGAACTATTTAATGAGGGGATGGAGGATGGAGGTGGGGGACAGAAAACCCTGATACAGACAGGGTTGTGGAACCTGAAAATGAATGTGGAGACCAGGTTGGTAGGAGAACTCTACGAAAGGAACATGTATGTTCCCCAAACACTGTGCAGCCCGGGTCAGGCACACGACAGACAACTGCAGGACACGGAGGCCACGATGGGCCAGGGGCCACTTCTCAGTGGTGACTGCGGAGGACGATACCAAGCGTCAGAGGGAATGCTGGATGTTTCAGCAGATGCAGATGGGCAGGTAACTGCAGGTGGCCTCAAGGGACAGTGTTCCCCTTCCCAACCCCTCCCTAGCAACTCTTCAACACTTTGTAAGACCCACCTCCAAAACTATATGCAGCCTGTGGAAAGAGGAGGCCTCAAATGGGCTGAGATGACGTTTCTGCTACGCTGGGGGATTGGGAGCTGGAAACAGAAAGTAGGTTAAGTTATAAATTAAGAAATGTGTATATTTTTCACCACTGAGTATAAGGACGGAGATTCATCCTGACTCCCTCATTTGCTTGCCTGTCTTTCCTGCTGTGCTGTGAGCTCCGTGAGGCCAAGCCTGTCCGGTTCACCAGGGGTCCCCAGTGCCCAGCACATGGTAGGTGCTCAGTGACTACGTATGAATATGTGAACAAATGAGCAGTCTGTGGGTGAGAGGATGGTCCCATTTCTGTCTGTCAGTGGTGGCTGTGGGAAATAACTTCACATCATCAAGAGCAGAGGACCAGGTTGAGAGAGCCTTCTATTGGGGATTTCGTCCTTTCCTTTTAAAGGTCAAAAAGCTAAATGTCACTGAATCTATTTCCTGGGAGACTATGTTAGCTTCTGGGTCTTAAAATAAAAATTACCAACGACAGAACACTGTCATCTTTGTGAAGGCTTCCTTTCATTCACATTTAACTGTTAGGGTCCTAAGTTCAGCAGACAATAAGCAGATTCAGTGGCAGGCTTCCACTGTGATATTTGTTTTTATAAAAAACGAGCTTATGCATTTCATATACTGTCTCTCCTTCACTCTGATTTCAATCATAATGATCACAAGCAAGTACCAACAGTGTTTTTATATGAGCTGGAAATACTACATTTGTTAATGATTTGAGAGAGGTTATTTTTGATGTATGATGATTTAAGATAATTTCAATAATGGGTTTTCATTTTACATGATAATTATAATCATGACAATAATTATTAATGTTGTCATGGTGAGGACCGTGTATTGAGTGCTTACTTGGAATATCAGTTGTTTTTAGGTACTTTTGAGCCTATGGTTTAATTGGTTTTGAACCTGTCCTCAGAGGAGGAGGTCCCTTCCCCATCCCTCTTGGGATCAATCTTGAGAGGCGTGCAGGGGCAGCAGAAACTCCCAGAATGATCTAGAGGAATCAGAGTATTGGAGGCTGGTGCCTCATCCATGTTCCCACCATAGGCTGGGAAGTCCCAAGACTAAGAGAAGCTGTGAGATCAGGGTGGTAGAGTTGAATGGTGGCTCCCAAAGGATATGTCCTCCCAGAACCTCAGAATGTGACTTTATTTAGAATTTAGACTTAATGTAAGAATCTTTAGATCAGGTCATCCAAATGAGGTTGGGCCCTAAATCCAATGAGTGTCTCTATAAGAGACAGAAAAGGAGAGATAACAGAGAGAAGAAGGCCATGGGAAGATGGAGGCAGAAATTGGAGTTTAAGCCTTAAGCCAGGGAACGCCGAGGGTTGTCTGTAGCCACCAGAAGCTTGGAGAGAATCATGGAGCAGATTATCCCTCAGAGCTTCCAGAAGGAACTACCCCTTGAAACAACACCTTGATTTCAGATTTCTGGCCTCTAGGACTTTGAGAGGATACATTTCTGTTGTTTTAAGCCACCCAATTTGTGATAATTTGTTACAGCAGTCCTAGCAAACGAATACAAGAACAGAGCCAGACAGGAGCATTGATTCACTACGGTAGGAGGTTCCTGGAGCCGACAGCTGCAGCAGCTGTGCTCTGATTCCCTGAAGTGTTGGCCATTTGCCTGTTTGCTCCCAGTCTACCTCAGCCTTTTGTGCTCTCTGTTTTCGGGGGCATGGAGACAGCAAAAACTACACTTGGAGATTCCCTCTCCAACTGGCGCCTAATTAGCTTTAGCCAATGGATGGTGTTAAAAAACAAAATTCAACTGAGGAAGTTTTAAAGATCTTAGTGGTTGTAGTCAACTATTCATGAATCAGGCAGCATCCCATCTAGCAGAAAGAAAAGAACTCTGGGGAGCTGTACAAAATCAAAGACTTGCATAGGTAGAATGGAGTGAGAACAAGGCAGTGACACTAGTAAAAAGTGGATTGGCTGTGACAAGGTCCCTTTCTTTTAGGGGAAGGCGGGGTCTATCAGGGAGATGACCTCACTAGTGCTGATCAGGTGATTCCTGATTGACTGGGTTTATGATTCCATTGCTGGAAGAGCCAAAACTGTAACTAAGTCTTAAGTCTCAGTTTGGTGCCGTGGGGCTTAGCATATGCTAAGTGACTTCATTTGGGGCCTGTTGTCTTGTTTTTAACACTGACAGTGTCAGACGACTGGCAAGGCAGGGATCGGGAATAAGTGAGCTCCATCTGTCTTCCAGCGTCTGGAGGCGAAATGGTGGTGTCGGCAGTGGCTGAGGCTGCTCTAGCGGCAGCAGTGGGCGGAAGGCGGGCTCTGGCTCCTGTACAGGTGCCTCGGCTCCAGCAGGGACCTCAACAGCACAGGGATCCTGGGCTGTGGGTCATGCTGTCTCCCCTTCTGCTCCTCCAGCTATGGGCAGCCATGGTTTCCTGCACTTACGGATCTTTGGGGAAACTTATTATCTTCTTTCGACTTTCCAGCCATTCTAACACCCTTGCAACCAATGCCTGTATTAAATTTTCTCTGTTTGAAATGTCAAGAGAAGTTTTGTTTGTTTGTTTGTTTGTTTTCTTTTCTTCCCTGATTGAGCCTGACTGGTACACCTTACTTCCAGCTGTGGCAGAGAATGCTGCCCCCTGGCAGGCAGCTCGGCAGAGCTGTTCCAGGAGACATTTATGAAGCCTCCATCTAAAGACTCTCCTTCAGCCCTTCTTCTCAATTTTTCAGGAAATACCAAATTTCCGACACTAAAACCCTTTCTGCTTAGATTAGCCACAGTGATTCCCATTCTCTGCAACTAAACCAACCCTGACTGAAACAACAAGATTCTGGGATCCAAAGGCTTGGTCTTCTTTCTAATACTATGTCTCTAAAGCATCTGTACACCCATCTCTCTGGCCCAGCATGGCGCTGTGGCTAGCAAGTCACACATACCTTCTGGTGACCAGAGATCCAAAATCTAAGAGTGGCTGCTGACTGCTGGTGAGGACACAGGGCAGACAGGTCAAGGGGGTTTATGGGCTTCACTTTGTTGGGTATTTGTGATCACAATGATCAGTTTCAAGGGGGTCATTTGGAGGTGGTTTCTTTATTTTGCACACGTTGACAGTAAAAGAATGAGTGGCAGATAGGCACACAAGTTTAGGTCAGACAGATCTGAGTGAATCCAGCTCCTCCATGTGTGGCCTGGAGTTCTCAGTTTTCTTATTGGAATAGGAGTAAAATGTCAGCAACAACTTTGGAAGATTCTTGTACAGGATTAAGTGAGATAACCTATGTATACATATAAAGCATTTGGCTTGGTGACTGGCATATAGGAAGTATTCAATTTTTAAAAAATAGCTATTTTGTTCCTAACTTTGCAACATGGTTTTGCTTGTAGGTATACTTTTAAGAACATGGAGGTGTAAATTAGTAATTTAACCAAGTCCACCGAACTTTGATGAGACTGCCTGGGCCGGGGCCAGTCTGTGTCACCTCCTGAGATACAAACCCAGAAGTCTGCTTTCAGGACTAGACGAGAAAACGCCCACTTAACTCCTGCCAGCCACAGTGATGATTGGTTGTTCAGGAAAGAGCATGAAGGAGCACATTAGAAGGAGCCTAAGTGTACTCTGGGCTAGTTTCATCCATAGATTTTTCCCAGAAGGCAAATGTGATTACAGAAGACCGTGAAAGCTTGCTGATGAGTATGTTCCTCTTTTTCAACAGAATGCGAGTTTTGACTTTGGGGACAATTTTCTAGGAAAGTCTCCCTGAAACTAGTTTGCTGTTTCTGGGGATATGACTCCCAGGAATCATTCTTAGGAGGGATTCTGTAGAGAAGAATTTGAACACCAGGGTGGTCAAAGGGCTGCCTGGCCCGTTATGTGGGAACCTTGTTTTCTCTGTAACACGCTGCTGATGGCCTACTCAATGGTTGTTCCCCCTCCTCCTTTCTAACAGAATTCGGTTTTATTTGGACTGCAGCTTGTGATGAAGCATGAATGAACTAAGTCAATTACAGCAATCCTGTTCCCCTTTGCCAGTGATTGGTTTAGGGGGTCTAGCCAGTGACATAAGTCAGGTGGGGATTTCTAGGGGGCTTCTGCTGCAGGAGAGTCACCCCATCCTTCCTGCTTTGGAACTTTTCATGTACAGTTGTGATGCTTGGAGATGTTGCAGCCATGTTGCAACCATAAGGTCATGAGAATCCCAGACATGAACATGTAGAGCTCTTACATCACTGATCCACTGACCCCACCCCGGAAGTGCCTACCTTCAGACTTTTTGCTAAGTGAGATTATAATGAAGGGGCTCATTTGTTAGGCTGCTTTGATCCTGATTCAGTCTGGTGCAGTTTGATGTCTTAGTTAGAGTTTGAGAATATGATTTAGTACAAGATCTAGTTGGTAATTTCTGGTTAAGTGTTGATCTCAAATTTTCTTAATTTTACTCTCTGTACTGGACTGTGCTTTATAATATATGGCAAAGGAGTTTGACTCCATATCTTCTGTCTCCTAATCAGCTAGTACAGGAGAAGACTGAGCAGAGTGTGGCTGCTTTTGAGCCTGGTGTGTCTCCGGTTAACAAGTTTATTCACACAATTGTATTGGGACAACAGAGATTTCCATACTGAGAGTCTTCAGTTATGTTATCCGTACCATAGTTGCTTGTAGACAGCGTCATGCTTGCTGCCATAACCTCAATAATTGGTTTTACCAAAACAACAACGAAAAAATACCCCAAACCAAAAAACCTCACAAAAAAATCCAAATGATATCTTCCTGATGATTATTATTTTTGTCTTTATATTGGCTCTTTACAATGTTTCTTTGCCATCCTGTTTTTTTGTTTTTTTTTTTATTCTTGAAATCTGCTACATGCTTGACACAAAAACTGTGTTTTGCTTGTCCTAACAGCTAATTACTTGAAGTGGGGAAAAAAATCTCAAATACAGACTGATTAACAGCATAAGCTTACAAGTTACCACGCACACATGGAGCCACACGTCTTCAGTGAAAATATCTCATAGAATTACATAAATTCACAAAGAAGCTTAAACCATATATTTGGGGAGAAGAGGAAGCAGGCTTCCTGTAGGAAGACCCTAGATACCTCTTTTTAACCATTCTAAAGACCTTTTTATATGTTTATAGACTTGGCATATTTTAGAGTCAAGAATGGGCTGTGAAGCTGCTGGAATTTTTACTCAAATAACCTGACTGGATGTACATTTTTAATAAGAAGTTTTATAAAAAGTTATTATAAACCAACAATATTCCGTAAAATATAATATTTACACAAAAATACCATTTCAATAACATCCTGTAAACTGGTAAAGGAGTCTTCCCCCTTTTTAAGAGCTATCTTGGTTTTGTTTTGAGTATAAAAGTAACATATGCTCCATGACAAAAATTCAAACTACACATTCAAATGTTCAAATGTACAGTGTGGAAGTTCCCTATAAGCTCATCCTCCCACAGACAACTACAGCTACTATTTAGTGCACAGGCTTCCCGTTTCTTATGCATACATAATATATCTGTATAAATGGGATCACACTCAACATACTGTTTATAAACTGCTTTTGTCACTTAAAATATATATCTTGAACATCTTTCCAAGTCAAAAGTTATATACTTAATTTTTTAAAACAGATGCATAACAGTCCAATGGGTGGATATACCATATTTTATTTAACCAAATAAGTAAAAATTTTAAAACTTTTTTTAAACTGTTTTAAACAAATCTATAGGGGACATTCTATGTACCTACATCCTTGTGTACTTGTCTGATTATGTTTCTGAGGATATATTCTACGAAATGGAATGACTGTATTAAATGATAGTGCTTTAAAATTTTAATACACATCAGCAGATTTCTCTAGAAAATTTATATCAATTTGCACGCTTGTACACAATGAATGAGGGGACCCCCCTTCCCAATATCCTTGCAATTGCCAAGTAACAATCATTTGAATACTTGTTAATCTGAAAGATGACATCACTGATGTTTTGTTCTGTATTTAACTAATGACTAGTGAGGCTGAACATCTTTTCATTGGTTTATTGGCCACTTGTATTTCATACTTTGTTAACTGCTTGAGCATATCCTTTGCCTGTTGTCAATAGGAGGATTAATCTTTTACCTGTAAGAGCTTTTATATAGTAAGGGCATCAGTGGTTTGTATTTATAGAAGTTACTTGCTTGTTGAAGGATTCTTTATCCAATTTACTGAGGGTTAGTTACTCACATAGCTCCAGTCTTCTTGGAGAAAACACGTTGATTACGGGGTGCCTCCTCTTTGTTTCTGTGGCACTCTGGATGTGTATCCACTAGAACACTTCTTCACTCAGTAGTGAGTGTTTCAGGAACTGATTCCTTCATTAAACCTGTAACTCATGGCAGGCAGGGAGAATTCTTGTTCATCTTTGTACCTTGGAAGCAAACATGACGCTCCTTGAAAGTAGTCATTAAAATGGTAGCAAAGGCAAAGCCATTTGGCTTTCTTTTTCCGCTCTCTTCTAAAATGCAGCCCAGGCTGGATCTGCATAATAGTAGGACATTCAGTTTTGCTTTCTTCAGCCCAGTTTTGAATGCTAATGGTATGCCAGCATTATTCCAGAGGCAGCTACCCCGAAAGGAAGCACTAGACACCCCGGGTCATATGTCTATTTTTCATTTCGAGGGAAAGGGGTCTGTCCCCCAAATTTGGAAAATGAGGACCAAAATGCTAAAGCCACTGTCTGCATATATGGTGCTGTATATGAAAGGAGAAAATTAAAACAAAAGACTGATGCTGGGAAGATTTAGCCTGACAGTACCTCAAAAATGATAGTTATGGAAAGGACCATGCCATATTTGAAACACAGTTAGATATTTACTCATTTATTTCTAGCTGCAAATGTATCTAGCTTTTGTAGGTTAATTTTGTAGCTTATTCTCTTTTTAGTGATCATACTGATAACTGAAACTTCTGAAGAGCTGTTGCTAAGCAAGGTAACTTGAAGCATGTAATGAAGCTTCCCCATGACTACTTAAATGTAAAAAAGTACTATCTTAAGTTTACTGCTTCATAATCAATCTACTTTTAATGTTTGTGTGATTGCATCTTTCCCTCTTACCTAATTAAAATTTTTGTACAGTCGTCTAAAACTGATCTAACAATCTAACAGAAGACCAAGGGGGAAATCTCCTTCAGAGAAAAATGTTTATAGAGTGACAAAGAGACATGATTTGGGTATTAAACATTGGGTTAGCTGGCATTATCTAACTGGTAACTTTGAGGATGTCCCTCCCTCTTTGTGAGCCCAAGACTTTATTGGAAGTCCCAGCCAATGTCATAAGACATAAAAGACGTGGAGTATAAGCACGAGAAAAAGACAATATTTTCTATATAGATTATACTCTATTATAAATTTGAAAATCCAAATGACGTTACAAATTATTAGATGTCATAAAATAGTTTGGCAAATTTGCTATATAAAAGATTAACATACAAAATAATTTGTATTGCCATATCAGCAATAAGCAAATAAGAATAGAAACAGGAAAAGAGATGTCATTCCAAGAGCAACTGTTAGACCTGCGCGGTCTCCTAGGAGTTTCGACTCGCCCAGGAAACAACAAGAGTCGGAAGTCGATGCAAAACGCAAGAGGTTTATTGAAGGCCGGTGCACCGGGGTTCCTTGGTCCTCACGCAGGAGGTCGAAGAAGGAACCCTTTTGGGCGCGAATATGTCAGTTTTATAGGTTCCCACTTCCCCGTATGTAAATTATAGATTTGGTTGTGTTCTCCTGCTGATTGGTCCCGGCTTAGGCTCGGACCAGAGAGGGAACTTGTCCCCAGCTGCCTGATTGGTCTTTGACAGACACCTTTTTTTACATTTTGTTATCTCCCTCCTTCTCCCCAGCTGTCTGATTGGTCTTTGACAGACACCTTTTTTACATTTTGTTATCTCCCTCCTTCTCGGAAGGGGGCCGGACATCCTGGAAATTCACCCATTGTCTAAGAAGCCCCTATTGTCTGGAGAGTTCTTAATCATTAGCTGGAACAATGTCCCTCGAGTCCCACATTCCCCCCTTTTTCTTGTGACTATTGATTCCAATCATGGAATCTCAACCTTCTGTTCGTAAACTTTGGTACTGTTGTCTTAACATTAGAACTTGTACAGTACTGATACGTTCTCTAATAAATGCTATCAAGCGATTTAGAACACATGGTCCAAAAGTTAAAATCAACAATAAAACAATAAGAGGTCCCAACAGAGTAGAGATTAAGGTGGTAAACCAGGGGGACTTATCAAACCATGATTGAAACCATCCTTTTTCGTTCTCTCTCTCCCTTTGCCTTTTATCTAAGTGTTCCCTTAGTTTATCCATGGTTTTGGTAATTGTTCCTGAATGATCAATATAAAAGCAACATTCTTCTTTTAGAGCGGCGCATAATCCCCCTTCCTTAAGAAACAGCAAATCTAGGCTGCAACACCATTTCTGAAAGTGAGGTGAGTGATTCCTTTAGTTGAGTTATGGAACTTTCTAATGCTCGAAGGTCGATGTCTACAGCCTGTCTTAAACTTGCATAATACTGGGGTTGTTGTATGAGGGCTGTGGTTCCTGTTCCTATCCCGGCAGATATTCCTAGTCCTAGAAGGACAGCCAATGTGAGGGTTACAGGTTCTCTTTTGTTTTTCCTACATATTCATCTAAAAAGGATGAGTCTGAATGGTAGATAAGTCTAGGGACTAATTGCACTAACACACAAAAGTCAGCTGAAGTATTAAGAACCTCTAAAGAGACACAAGGGGTGAGCCCCGTGTTACATGTCCACCATCCATCTTGAGGAGGTACAAGATATCCTGAGCCTGAAGGGAGGCTAAAATCATGACAAAGGTGTCTATGGGACTGGGGAGGTGTTCCTATACAAGTACCATTTCCAAAAACCGAGGACAGGGTTAATTTACTGTTCCCTTCTTGCTTCCATCGACATTGGTCTGAGGATGTAGAATTAGTATAGTTGGAGCTATATCCTATAGCATCATAATAAGGGGGAGGGGCAGCATAGCAAAGCCAACATGATTTTGTAGCCTCTGGGTTTGTAGCATTGAGAACCGTAAAGGCTGCCTGCACCAAAGAAAGCATCCTATCCTGAGGAGTCCCAGGCTTAACTGTGGGTTCTTTGGATCCAAAGGTTTCATTAGTCTCATTCTTTGTTGACGTAGTTGAAGGGGCCGGGGGAAGCAAAGGGGGGCCAAGTATGGGATTTGGGCCTATTGATATAGGAGCAGGAGTCTCAATCTTTAGCTTAAGGGTCATTAATATTCCTAAATCATATCCCCTCATGTAAAATCTAACGCCCCAAGAATGACCATTTATCCATTTTTTATCTCTTTTTCCGGGATTACTAAAGGAAATTTTAAGGGGATGACACCATCCTGAACATTTACTCTGGTGTCCGGTATCCTCATTATGAGAATAATTAGCCGTTACAGTAATAAAATCCCAAGTTGAGGTGGGTTTCCAATTAGTATCCCCGGTAGTTTCACATCCCCAGCTTTTGCAATAAAAGTTTTCAGTTCCACCACATTTATAATTCAGAGATCAAGGGCGGTGGAACCCGGGGCATACGTAGAAAGTGAGAATACCAAGCATCATTCTTTTGCCTGCATTTTTGCAACCCGGCCCAAACCAATCAGTTTCCGAAACTTTGGAAGGGGCAGTGTTCATATCATGAGAATCTCCTGTATCCCAATAAGGTGCTCCTATAGCCAATTTACGAACATCAGGAAAAAGATCTGGCCACCAGGTCCAGGGGGGTGCAGTATGACTAATGGACCAGGTTACATCTCCAGTCTGAGAAATTACCTGCCAAGTTAAACGTTGGGGGAGGTGAGGGCTAAAATCACTTACAGTCAGTAAAGGCAGTAAAACCAAAATTATAAGTCTTAGGTTCGTAGAAGCTTGAGTTTGAGCGGGTTGTCGGTTCTTTGGGCCCGCCATCCTGATGATGCCGTCGCTGGTGCAGCCTTCACATGTGAAGCATGGATCCAGGCAGCGATGCCGTCCACTTTTATGGCCGTTGGGGTGGTGAGGAGGACGGTGTATGGTCCTTTCCATCGAGGTTCCAACGTCTGGGTTCGATGCCGACGGACGTATACGGAGTCTCCGACTTGGAAAGGATGAGTTTCTCCCGGTGTTCCCGGTTGGTAGGCCTTGGCGAGTTGGGACCATATTTCTTTCTGGACCAATTGGAGTCCCAGTAGCCTGGGCGACGAAGGCTGGACCATTATCAGACCCTATTACCTTTGATGCTCCAAATCGAGGAAAAATTTCTTCTAAAATCTTCTTGGCTACTACAGCAGCTGTTTCTTTCTTTGTTGGGAAAGCCTCTATCCATCCTGAAAAAGTGTCTTCCTCCAGGAAACTGCTCCCATCCGTGAACCAGGTGAAATCAGCATCAGGGAGGGGCAGGTCCATCAGATCTGGCCTACGGCCGTGTGCTGCGGCTAGCACTTCCTGACAATCATGTATGATAGTGGAGCCTTCCAAGTCAGGATCAGGTAGCAAGGTGGCTGGATTGAGTCCTGTGGCTGGAGCAAACTTGATGCGATCTGAGTTTAGCAACAGGGTTTGGTAATGGGTCATCCTGGCATTAGTTAGCCACCTATCCGGTGGTTGACGGACTACATTTTCCAGGGCGTGAGGAGCTGTTATCGTTAGATTTTGTCCTAAAGTTAGTTTGTCAGCATCTTTGACTAGAACGGCCACTGCAGCGATTATCTTTAAACAGGTGGGCCATCCTGATGCCACAGGGTCCAATTTTTTTGACAAATAAGCAACTGGGCGATTCCAGGGACCCAATTTCTGAGTCAATACTCCTTTTGCAATGCCCTTATTTTTGGCCACATATAAATGAAAAGGTTTGGTTACATCTGGCAGTCCTAGGGCTGGAGCTGAAAGTAAAGCTCGTTTGATTTGGTCAAAAGCCCGTTGTTCCTTATCGCCCCAAACGAAAGGAGTGCTGTTTTTGGTTAGGGGGTACAATGGGGCTGCCAGCTCAGCAAACCCTGGAATCCATAGTCTACAGAATCCGGCCGTCCCCCAAAATTCTCTAACCTGCCTGGCGTTTTTGGGAGCCGGAATTTGGGCCACCGTATCCTTTCTGCTCTCCGTGAGCCATCTTTGCCCCCCTTTTAATAGATACCCCAGGTAACTGACCTGTTGTTGGCATATTTGTGCTTTCTTGGCTGAGGCTCTATATCCCAGGGTTCCAAGTTCCGTTAACAGTTTTTCAGTACCCTTGATACAATCTTCTTGGGTCTCAGCAGCTAATAAAATATCATCAACGTATTGGAGTAATGTTACCTGGGGATTTGATTCTCTATATAATGCCAAATCCTGATGGAGGGCTTCATCAAAGATGGTCGGGGAGTTCTTAAATCCCTGAGGTAGCCGTGTCCATGTCAGCTGACCAGACATTCCCGATGTTGGATCTTTCCATTCGAAGGCAAAGTAGGGTTGGCTCAGGGGAGAGAGTCTTAAACAGAAAAAAGCATCTTTAAGGTCCAAAACAGTATACCACATATGTTGAGGTGGAAGAGTGCTCAGGAGGTTGTAAGGGTTTGGAACTGTGGGGTGGAGGTCTGCCACCCGTTTGTTTACCTCTCGTAGATCCTGCACCGGCCGATAATCATTTGTTCCTGGTTTCTTTACCGGCAGGAGAGGGGTGTTCCATGCTGATTGACATCTTATTAAGATGCCCAAGTCTAGTAGCCTCTGTATATGGGGACGGATACCGTCTTTGGCTTCTCTACTCATGGGGTATTGACGGACCATTATTGGGGTGGCAGTTGCCTTGAGTTCCACTAGCACCGGGGGCCGATTTTTGGCCATCCCCATTCCGGCAGTTTCTGCCCAGACTTGAGGGAACCGAGTTACCCAATCAGTAACATTAACTCGTGAGGATGAAGGCTGCTCGTATAATTTATATTCATCTTCTAATTTCATAGTCAATATTTGAAGTAACCTTCCCTTATTATCAGTTATGGTGGGACCTTCTGGCTGAAAGTGGATTTGAGCCCCTACTTTGGAGAGTAAATCTCTTCCCAGCAAAGGATAGGGGCATTCCGGAATAATCAAAAATGAATGGGTTACTCGTCCAATCCCAAGATCTACTGTCCTTCGTGTGGTCCATGAATATTGTTTATTCCCAGTGGCTCCTTGTACCCATGACCTTTTAGCTGAGATAGGACCTTTTGAGTGGAGAAGGACGGAGTGCTGGGCTCCGGTATCTACCAAAAATTGAACAGGTTCCCCCTCCACTTTAAGAGTTACCCGGGGCTCGGGGAGAGGGTTCGAGCCCTGACTTTCCTAGTCTTCTTCTTTCAATGTTAAGATTTTGTTTTTGGTTGGCCTTCCTCCATTCTTTTTCTTAGGGCATTCTCTCGCCCAATGTCCTTTTTCTTTACAGTAGGCACATTGGTCCTTGTCTAATGGCCGCCTTCTGTCTGCCGTTCACCCTTCCTGCCTATTTCTATCCCCTATATTTCTTCCTCCAACCACAGTGGCCAGTATCTTACTTAAATTCCTCTCCTGTCTCTTATCCCGTCTTATTTCATGGGCTTCCTGCTCTTTCTGCTTTCTTTCTTCCTTCTCTTCCTCTGTTTCTCTTTTGTTATATACTTTATCTGCCTCTTTTACTAACTCCTGAAGCGAAAATCCCTGCAAGCCATCTAGCCTCTGTAATTTCTTCTTAATATCAGGGGCCACTTGATCTATGAAAGCCATTGCTATAGTAGCCCTATGTCCCTCCGAAGTTGGATCATAAGGGGTAAAGCGTCTAAAGGCTTCCATTAAACGTTCCAGGAACACAGTTGGCGATTCCTGGGGCCCCTGAGTTACTTCCCTTACCTTAGCCAAATTAGTGGGCCGTCTGGCCGCTCCATGGAGACCCGCCACCAGAGCCTGGCGATACATTTTCAGGCGCTCCCTACCTTCCGGGGCATTGAAATCCCAGTTTGGCCTGACGAGTGGGAAACCAGTATCAATCTCGTTAGGCAGCTGGGTAGGTTGCCCATTGGCGCCTAATACATTTTTTCTGGCTTCTAAAAGAACCCGTTGCCTCTCCTCAGTCGTTAGGAGAGTCTGGAGCAGCTGCTGACAATCATCCCATGTGGGCTGGTGGGAGAAAACAAGAGATTCTATTAAAGCGGTAAGGGCCTGTGGATTTTCGGAAAAAGTTGGGTTATGCATTTTCCAATTATAAAGATCTGCAGAGGAAAAGGGCCAATATTGGAGAGGTCTATTCCCTTGGCCATCGGGGGGGCCATATTCTCTAAGAGGTAGGGCAGTGGAGTCCGGGGAGATAGCCCTCCGGCTCCTAGTGCCCACTGAGGGACCCCTTTCTTCTTCCATCATGGATGGTTCCCTTGGTGCCGAGGGCAGTGGAGCTGGGGGTCCTCTAGGTGGTAGGGGATTCGGGGCCGGAGGATAAGGGGGTGGGGAATCCAAAAGAAGCAAATCGGACTGCGGGTCAGGATAAATCGCCTTCAGTAGATCCGGGGCGTCGGGTAGCTTCTCCGTGTTGGGGTTTTTCTTTAAGGCTAATATCTCCGACGCTGCTGATGTATGCGCGGACGTACCTGTTGAGGAAACAAAGGGCCGGACCCACGGAGGTGGGGAGAGAATTAAATCTTCCCAGACCAAGACATATGGTACTTGGTCTGGATGTCCGTGGGGATCTATATTAAATATCTTAGACTTCAGCAGCTTAATCTTGTCTAATAAAAAGGATCCTTCGGGGGGCCTTCCTATCTGAAATGTTGGCCATTCAGAGGCACACAAAGTCTGCCACTTTCCTTTCTTTACCTCTACCGAAAAATTATGGGCTCTGGCCCGAACTTCGGTCCAATAGCTTAGGGTAAGGGAAAGAGGAGTCGTCATAGTTTGTCCCATTGTCGTCCGTCAGAGAAGAATAGACCACAATACAGAAACAGTTAAAACTCCACGAAACACATATACGTATGGGCCACCGCGAGCTCGCTTCAAAACCGAAACTTCTTCAGATGGCAGTTATCACCAAGGGAACTGCCGAAACCGAGTGAAGGGGAGACAGAGTTTGCCTCTCCTTTCAGATGAGCCACCAGGGCGTCCCCTAGGGCTCATGGACGCCGGCTATTAGCACGTCTGCCTAGCCAGAGGTCCGATACAGATTCCATAATAAGCCGATTCTTACGGCTTTCCTCCGATAATGGCCCACAAAGAACAAGGGACAAACAGACAATCAAGCTCGAGCTTACCTGGTACCTCCAACTCCCGATGTTCTTGTGGTCCGGGGCGAGTGGAATCCCGGACGAGCCCCCAAATGTTAGACCTGCGCGGTCTCCTAGGAGTTTCGACTCGCCCAGGAAACAACAAGAGTCGGAAGTCGATGCAAAACGCAAGAGGTTTATTGAAGGCCGGTGCACCGGGGTTCCTTGGTCCTCACGCAGGAGGTCGAAGAAGGAACCCTTTTGGGCGCGAATATGTCAGTTTTATAGGTTCCCACTTCCCCGTATGTAAATTATAGATTTGGTTGTGTTCTCCTGCTGATTGGTCCCGGCTTAGGCTCGGACCAGAGAGGGAACTTGTCCCCAGCTGCCTGATTGGTCTTTGACAGACACCTTTTTTTTACATTTTGTTATCTCCCTCCTTCTCCCCAGCTGTCTGATTGGTCTTTGACAGACACCTGTTTTACATTTTGTTATCTCCCTCCTTCTCGGAAGGGGGCCGGACATCCTGGAAATTCACCCATTGTCTAAGAAGCCCCTATTGTCTGGAGAGTCCTTAATCATTAGCTGGAACAATGTCCCTCGAGTCCCACACAACAAAAAAACCAAAGGTAACCTAGGAAGGAATATGTGCAAGTTATCCATGGAGAATATTACAATACATGACTGAAGGACCTAAGGAAAAAAACTGAATAGATAGAAGTATATACTGTGTTTATAGATGGAAAGACTGGATATCGTAGTTTGTTAGTTTTTTCCCTGAAAAAGCTTACAAACTCAATAATTTATTCCAATAAAATCCCAATAGAGTTTTTCATGGAACTTGACAAATTGATCCTGAAATTCATATGAAAAAGGCCAAGAGGCCTTTTGTATAAAGGGCCAAGAGAAGCTAAAATAATATTGAAGAAGGGAAAGAGGAGAGGCTTACCCTTCGGATATGAAGACAATTTATAAAGCTAGGGTAACACAAGGTGGTGCTTTTTTCCTGAGATAAACAAAAAGATTAATGGAACAGATTGGTACAAAGTAGAGCTCAGCAAAAGCCCGCACTCATAGGAGCACTTGATACATGACAGGGATACCACCATAAATCAGTAGAGAAAGGATGGGCCTTATCAAATAATGTCAGTACAGTGTAATAGCATTAGATAAATTCAAAGATAAATTCCAGGAAGATTAGACAATTAAATATGAAGGACAGAATTTTACAACTGTTAGAAGAGAATATAGATGAATATCTTTATAATCTCTGTATAGGGAAGGATTTCTTAAATATAAAGACATGGAAAGCACAAACAAAAAGGTTGATAAATTTAATTATATTAGCATTGAGAAGCTTTTTCATTACAAAAGGTATTTAGAGGGCTTATTTACAACCTACAGACTGGGAAAGATCTTTGAAAGAAATATAATTGGCAAAGAATTCGTTCTAGGATATATAGAAAACACCTATGAATCAACAGGCAAAAGGCATACAGCCCAGTATAAAAATGGGCAAAAGAAATGTATGAATAGCCAGCCCATCACAGCAAAAGAGAACACCTGAATGGCCAGTGGACATATGAAAAAACATTCAATTTCTAGTGTGGGAATTGGAGATGAAAACAATCCTGAAATAACACCTTAAACACGTTAAGGCTGGCAAAAAATGGAAATGCTTGATAATAGCAAATTCTGCAAGTCTTTGGAGAAATAAGCACTCTCTTCCATGACCTTTGCAGCCCAGCAGGAGAAGAGCTTAGTGTTTAAGAGGGTGGACTCTGGAGGCAGCCCTCCTCCGTTGCTGGCTGTGTGACATGGTCAGCATACTTCAAATACCCGTGCCTCAGCTGCTTCATCTGTGAGCCACACATGACCGGAACAGCCAGATGTAGAGAGACCTTACTTATTTCAAACCAGGCCCTCTTCTAAGGGACCTCACTGAGTTTGTGTGAGGATTAAATGAAAAACTTTAAATAGTTCCTTCTCACAGGGTTAATACTATACAGGTATTAGGCATTTTCATTTGTTACTATATAGTAAAACTAAAGCTGTCCATACACTTCAATCTGATGATTGCATTTTGAAGTGCAAATTCTTGAGAAACTCCCGTACATGTGCTCAGGGGGCCTATATGTTAATTTTATTGCAGTATTGCTTATTACAGCAAAAAGTAAGACTACCCGAACGAATAGGAGGAAAATAGATAAGTAAATTGGATGTGTTCATTCGATCTTGAGAGAATTAGAAGTAACAGCATGGATAAATGTCAACCATATAATATGAACTGAAAAGCAACAACGGACTGATACACACAATAAGATACCATTTGTTTAAAGTTCAAATACATGCAAAACAATATGATGTGTTTATGACAAATATAAATGTGGCAAAAGTATAAAAACAGGTATGGGGGACCTTACCAACATCAAGATAATGGTTACATGAAGGTGAGAGAGGGGCATCCGGAGTCAGGGGAATAAAGGACCCAGGCTGATGGGAACTCAGTCATATCGTGGTTGCATCATCTGGAACATACAGCTCCTCTGTTGCTGCAGAAGCAGACAAACAAGACGGGAGAAGCCCTGATGGGCTTTCTACCACCTCAGCCCAGAAATGACAGGTGGTTTCTGTTCACATTTCATTGGCTAGAACTAGTCATGTGGCCCCACCCATCTTCAGAGGAACTGGGGGAGGCTCGCTTGTGGTGAAGGCTAGTGATGTCCTCCACACTTGGCCTGTGGACTAAATGTAGACAGAGCACACTTAGCTTCTGAATAAATAACCTCATATTGTCCTTTGTTTCCCCTCTTGATCTGTAAATCCTCAATAATTCAGTTTACCTGGACGCCTGAATCACTGGATCTTCAAGAATTAGATCAAATGCCTTGAATACCTTTATAAAGAACAGCTGTTCATTTCACAGAATCACCAGATGGGAGCAGAGGTTACTAGGATTTTCTTCCCACAGGTTACTAGGATTTGACTCAATGAGAAAGTCTGGAGTGGTTCTACATTTTTTTAAGGTTTTGTACAAGTGTCTAGAATATTTTGGGTCTTAAAAAGTAGATGTTAAATAGTAATTGTTGTTATTCTTTTTAAATAATTTAGGATTTATCCCTTAGTGACTTAATAAGGCCCTTTGATTAGGGAGTCTTTGAATGAGGTGCATGCTAACTGGTAGATCGTCTGTGAGCCTGGGAGGCTTTGAAAGGCTCATTCATCAAAGCCAGCAGCTTTGGCAAACTGAGCTACAGCTTTTTTTTTTTTTTTTTTTTTTTGCGGTGCACGGGTCTCTCACTGTTGTGGCCTCTCCCGTTGCGGACCACAGGCTCCGGATGCGCAGGCCCAGTGGCCATGGCTCACAGGCCTAGCCGCTCCGTGGCATGTGGGATCTTCCTGGACCGGGGCACGAACCTGTGTCCCCTGCATCGGCAGGCGGACTCTCAACCACGGCGCCACCAGGGAAGCCCTGAGCTACAGCTTTAATTAGCATTATGTTGCTTTCTTCAGTTTGGATTTTGCGTAAGTTGAAGCAGCCGTGGAAATATTTTACTAAAATCCACCTGCTCACTCAGCATCAGCTACCCCTTCAGTTTTCCATAAATAGCTCAGAATGAAGAGTTGACACTTTACTTGTTTCCGTACTCACAGCTTGGGTTCTCAGCTGAACATATGGAAAAGTAGAGCTTACGACTCTTCCTGAGCCAGGTAAGTGGGTACCTGAGGCTGTTTTCTTAGTACCCTCCTCGATCCCCATCTGGCTCTCAGGTTTGGAGCTGGACTTGTATTAAGTCAGAGCTCTAGCTGGCTTTGATGTTGCCCTGGCATGATCTTTTTTCTTTTCTCTGGATATGCTTAAAAAACCAGCTCTCTCATAAGTCACTCTCAGAGCTGCCTAGATCTTTTACTTAGGCACCTGTGTCAATCTGTCTTCAGTTAAGTATAGGTGATAAATAATTTGGGTCTATCATTAAGCCAATTTCTATAAACACAGTATTGAAATAGGATAAAAACTATTCTGATAACACAGTGTATTCTGTATTTTGCAATTGGTCTCCCCTATTGGTGATATTTTCTTCACGCACTTCCATTCAAATAGTATATGAGATTTGAGAGTTTCTCTGTAGTACTGGAGGGAAGAGGAAGAGGCATATGGATGGAGGTGTGCCACTTGTGATGGTGCTAGCAATTCACTATGATAGGAAATAGCTTAATGCTTCATGGCAGTTTGGGTGGATTCTCTTTGTCCTCCATGGTTTCTGGAAATGGATACCTGACTGTACAGAAACCCCTCTATGTTGCAAAGTTTACTGATCCTCTTAGAACCAATTGAGCACATTCAATGCCTTTCAGGATAAAAAGGAAAATAGATTCCTACGTTCCACATTCCACTCCAGTATACCTGGAGCAGACAGAACAGGAGTGTGTTCACCTTAATTAAGCAAGGGTGTGCTGAACACGGAGAAGCACCTCCGAGTTAACCTGCAGTGGAGGACTCATTGCCCAGCCGTCTGCTGAGAGCCTCCAGCTGCTCCTTCAGGGTTTGCCTCCTCTCCGGGAGTGGCCTCTCTCAAGAGCTCCACTGGTCAAATGGTGGTATAAAGGCCTGGAGAGTTTGGCCTGATGTGGTTCAACTCTAATGGGCAATATTTACTCCCTGATGTGGTTCAACTCTGATGGGCAGTATTTGCTCCTGAGGTCCCCATCGAGTTGGCTGAGGCTTCATCATGCCTGCGTCACAGCCAGTTCCCTCCAGTGGACAGGGCTTCTTTCCTTTCCCTTCCACAGATGGTGCTCCTTAATAATTCCCTGTATGCCAAACTCTGTCTCAGCATCTGCTTTTGGACAATGCAACCTGCAACACAAAGCAAAGCTCCTTCCTTGCTAGTCAACTGCGTATGCTAAGCACAGCTCTTCAAGAGTGGAAGCTCAGGTGGAGAAAGGGGTAGAGCACCTGGAAGGGCCATAAAATTGTGGATTCCTGTGACACTGAAAACTGAACATGTGGGTCCTTTGAGTTCATAGAGTCCAGATTTTCTAAAATTGTCTTCTAAGGAAGATATTAGCACTCCTTGTGACAGAGGTCCCATGGTGCAAACATTTGGGAACTACAGCATACTAAATTTCTCCTTGGAAATTTGTAATGCACATTAATGAGAACTCCTATTGTAAAGAACATAATTTAACTTTAGCTTAATGACAATTATCCAAATTTATTTGATTTTAGAATGCTTTTATCCCCATGAAACAACCGTTAGCAGTCCACAGCACTAGTGTTCTTTTGATAGCCCTTTGGGAAGCTTTGATGGAGACATATGTAGAAATTGAGTCCCAAATAGACAAAGTAACTCCCAAAGGCTACAGAATTATTCTTGGCAGAATCAGGACTGGAACTTAGGCCCCCTGAGCTTTTCCCAGTAGTTTACCTGTGAGGTCCAGCTACCTCTCTCATGTAAGCTTAAAATGATAATTTTTTTTGTTTTTGGTCTCATTTTCAACTGAGGCTCAACGGCTATAAGAGTAAACTACTCCTGCATTCTAAAATACGGTGTCAGAACTCTGAGCAAGACACAAATGGTGAGGCTGACCACAGGTAACCAGCTCTCACTAAGACGCTGAAGTTGGAAATTGGGCCGTTGTCTTGAGAGACTGATACAATGAGGGGGGTTACCCCTCCCTTCAAGTAAAGTGACAGTGGCTTCCAGAGACCACCCCAAGGGCCGGGTCGCATCTCCTGCCAAAGAGAGGCTGGAAATCAGCCTGGGGCCGCAGAGCAGAAGGCTGTGGTTTAGGAAATAATAACAATCCCACCAGTGATGGGACAAAGGGGGACATTTTCCATGGTGGGCTTGAGAGACAGCCGACCTGGAGTCCTCAAACAGGACTTGGCACAAGAGGGCTGCCTGGAGGGGAGATCAAAACAGAAGAATTGTGCAGGTGGATTACTGAGAGAGCCAAAGGGGAGTTTTAAGAAGCTAGTCAGAAGGCACATCCCACACAGGGGACTGCGGGTACCACCTGGGTGACGGGGGCTCCCCCAGAGCTCATAGAGGTCTGTTCCTGAGACCAAGTTGGTTTTAAACATCAGCATGGCCTGGGGAGCTAATGCGCGCTCATTGTAGGAGGGAAGGGTCCCCTCCCCCTTACCTACCTTCCTTTCTCTTCCAAATAACCAGAGCTAGCTAGAAGGTGTGAGCAGCCCCCCAAGGCCCCTCTCCTACCCAGCGCCATGCCTGAGACAGCCACTAGCTGGAAGGTGCTAGATGCTAGGAGAGGCTTGTTGGGAGCATTAAAAGCTAATATTACATTGTAGCTCATCTATTATTTGCTTAATGGTGATTGTTCTTATGCCTTGAAGTTACTGGAAGGCTTTTCTTCTCTAGGAGAAAGGCCGTGACACCTGCCCAGGATTTCGCTTCAGGGAGCGGGTGGGGCACGGGTTATGCATAGAAGAGAGCTGACAACAGATTTGCAGAAGCAGGACTGAGAAAGGAAAAGTCGCTGTATGAATCCACAGGGTAGTGGTTAAAAGTAGAGACTGTGGAGCCAGACCACCTGAGTTTGCATCCTACACTTAAATCCTCTCTGCCTCCATTTCCTTACCTATAAAATGGGAATAATAGTAGAACCTACCCCATAAAGTTATTATGAGAATTAAATTTGTTGAGACATAACAAACGCATAGAACGGTACCAGACACCGTGGTAAGTGCTTTATACATATTGGCTATTGTGGGTCTAGCGCTCAGGTTACCTGTTATATAAACGTGTATGAGGGTCCCAAGGATGACCATTCCAGTAAGCCAAAAAGTAAGTGAACTTCCTTCCCTGTTGGACTAGGAGAGGTTGGTCTGTACCCTGTTGTCCATAACAGGCAAGCTTATTATCATTCTACTGATAATTCTGAAGATTTCCTTTCTCTCTAGGAAAACATGTGATGTATCTATGCACGGCTAGGGGTGTAGACACCGGCATAACTCCTTTAAGTTTTATGCTCCCCTTGCACCAGGGCTAAATTTTTACTTCATCTGCTCATCAGCAGGAGGTGCTGTCCCTGAGGAAATCTAGTAGAGCTGGCATGTGCCATTCAGCATTCAGGACACTGTGCTCCAAAGTGAATGTTTAGCATCCCTTGAATAAGATTTCTGGTCTGTTTTGTTGATTCTCATAGTCTGTGAATTCCAGTGTCAGCTAATAGGAAATCTTTTTCGCTTCCTTGCCCGTGACTTCAATCTATGTTTTCAAATGAGGAGGGAGTGGAAACTTAGATTTTTTTTCTCGTCTCTTGGAAATGAGATGTCTGAGGTTTGGAATCTGTCTAGTGGTTTCCAAGTACTCAAAGCAGAATTTAAAACAGGAAATTTAAAGAGATTTGACATTTAATTTCTATGAGTCATGTCACTTGTTCTTAACTATGACCTACACACTTAGCATTTAAAATCAACATCCATCTGCACCGCATGCAATTGAGTTAAATAATAGCCACATATGAACAAGAAGATCAAGGATGTATTTTTTTTTCATTCTGTGTTCCCAGTTTGTTTGTCTCTGTTTTGTATTTACTTCTTCTCTCATCATATAAACAATCTGAAACATGATTTTTCAGTACTAGGAAAATGACTGAGATTTCACTATGATGACATATGATTAAATTATAAATACAGGGCTTCCCTGGTGGCGCAGTGGTGGAGAGTTCGCCTGCCCATGCAGGGGACACGGGTTCGTGCCGCGGTCCGGGAAGATTCCACATGCCGCGGAGCGGCTGGGCCCGTGAGCCATGGCCGCTGAGCCTGCGCGTCTGGAGCCTGTGGTCCGCAACGGGAGAGGCCACAACAGCGAGAGGACCGCGTACCACAAAAAAAAAAAAAAAAAAATTATTATAAATACAGAGCAGATATTACCTTGCCAACGTGGGACACGCAGATACATAAATTAACTGGAGGTGTGCAGTTTGGGCGTCTTATGTATCTTTATCTCTGTGACAAATTTGAGTTAAAAACAAATCTA
Organism: Grampus griseus; assembly: GCF_964374135.1. NCBI lineage: Eukaryota > Metazoa > Chordata > Mammalia > Artiodactyla > Delphinidae > Grampus > Grampus griseus. The sequence continues at coordinate 46,449,440 of NC_139007.1, forward strand.
ACTGAAGTTAATGACTTGTTCATTTGGTTCCTCATATTGACCTTTGAAACAAAGACCCAGATTGAGTGACTTTCGTTAGTTCTGTTTTCCCAAGATTGCCGTTACTTCACTGGGAATCTCTGAAGGAGGTTTTTGCCCGGATAGGTTTATGTCTGAAAGAGTGCTTCAGCCAACTTTCATCTGGAATGACTGGGCCACCCTACAGGGTTAATTTTCTGGCAGTTTCTTTCACATTCCCATGCACCTATTGGAAGGAGCAACTTGTCCACAGTTCTGGATGTGGCAGGAGAGTGCTTGCAATATAGTGGTGACTGAGCATTCAATGCCTCTATAGTATTAATTTCATAAAATGCAGTGGACTCCTACACACAAAGGGAAAACATGAGAATATGTGTTTCCTTTCATGTGAACTCAAGGAAAAATGTTTTCTAAAACTCCAAATGTCTTATACACATTGAATATTAAAATCCATGAGCAAAGCTCTTACCCATCATCCATAGTCTAGATAGTAAAGAGACCCCAAGCAAGCTACTGATTTCATAAGAAACCACCATTGGTCTCATGCAATTTAACATATCATAACTGTAGCTGAACTAAGTAGCAGACCTACCTGGCATAAAATATGGTACATTTAGCCTGTTTTTGGTAATAGGTCTCTATAAACTTTCTGGACACGTCTTGACCAGGAATGGAGCTAATTGGTGAGTCAGTTGCTGAGGGTTCTAATGCACCTCTTAAGGGGGAGTTAAGTCACATAGGACTGTTGCTAGCCCCAAGAGTTGAACCCTCAGCCAGGAGGTGACTGGAGGAAATTTGCTCTGTAAGGCTGGGTAGGATTTAAGTCAGTCCAATTAAACTTCTGAATTAGATTGTACATCTATAAGAGGCCAGAGATAGTAGAAGAAACCCAAGGCCCTGTGGAGTAGGAATACACTACTTTTCCATTATTGTCTGGGAAACGCTTCACAAAGCCTAGGGAGACCAAACCAAGAGCTTCATAATGACCCATTAAGGGCAAGAGGGTAGAAGCAGGTTTAGAGAACAAGGAAGATTCTCTTTACTTCGGAGCATAACTGAAAATTCACTTGTGTTATTTCTTCGTTTCATCTTCTCTTTCCCCCTTCTTCTCATTCATTTCCTGTCTCCTATGGATAGGTACAGTGCAATGAGCAGTTGTGGTAATAGACCCCATGATACTACGGTTGCCATACCATTTGATGTCCGATATTATTTTAAGTAGGGTCCCAGGTCATTGCTGAGGATTTACGTAGCATTTTTAGAGGATTCTCTAGCATTTTAGTGTAATTACTAACAGACAACAAAACAGCAAAAATTCTGAGTGATGGCATATGTGTAGAGGTAATTATAAAAGTGAGAAAGATTTATTCCTTAACACTTTAATGTGGTTTACTTTCATCTTAGTTATAGCAGCTCCTAAAGAGTTTTCTTCACTTGAGAGTAGTTATTGGCAACGCATTAACAACCCACTTAAGATATTAAAAAGGGTCAGTGATCAAAATATGTCCACCTCATTCCAGTTGTGAATTAAGTGAAAAATACTCATCCAATTTCGGTGAATTTTTCATTATTACCTGATTTCTTCAGATTGACCCCGCGTGCAGTGGTGGTAACATTTATCCAGTTAACAAGTGGTGAAAAGAGCTGTATACATGGTAAAAAGAGGACTACATTTATGTACATCAGAAGTACCATCCTGGGTCAGACTACATGTGTGGCTAGGCAGGTGCCTGACAGTCGAGTCTAGAGCAATGCTGTGAGTGGCCTCACGTGAGAGGTAGGACAATGTGATTGAAAGCATAGTGACCTTGATCTAGGCAGACCCCTTGGGGAAAACGCCCGAGCCATTGGGATTTTATGAATTAGGGTCTGAGTTTGAGTTGCAGAGGTGGTACAGGTCGTGCTGTTTTGCACAGGCCTAATTTTCTTCATATGAAGGTCTTCTATTTCAGATTTTGATGTCATTTCCAAATCAGGCTGTCCAACTGTCACAGCGATACTGCCGCTGCATTGGGAGGAGAAGCCATTTATTACCAACTTCCACTTGTGTCCGGTTCCTAGACTACATTGGCTGTGGTAGGCTATGAATTAATGTTCTATTGTATATGTTCTATTGTATTTTATATCAAAGGACTTATTTATTAAATGAAAATATTGAAAATATACAGAAATTTATAATTTCATATTTTCAGTATAATGGTAGCCTTGTAAAAAGATGAAAGTAACTTGGCCTCTGTTTTATATATATATATATATATATATATATATATATATATATATATATATATATATATAATATAATTTACAATCTACTTAAAAGTGGTTAATTAGCATTTAAAAATGCTAATTAGGAGTCCATACCCCAGAGGTAGCTAGTTAAATATTGTTATCTAAATCTGCACCAGTGTGTTTTGTTATTTAGCCAAAGGGATGTTATAAATAATTATTCACTGAAGAAATGAGTAATGTTTAAGATGTATGGTTGGCTAGAAAGATTGTACAGGCATCTTTATCCTTTTACGAAAAAACAAACAAAGAAATCAAGGACCCAGCAAACATCCCGCAAATGCAGCTGCATAAAATGTTTGTGTGACGCTTTAGCTCTAGAACTCCGTTTGGTCATTTGTGACTCCTGTAATGGAGGACTAAGTTGTGTTAGCTGGGGCTGTTATAACAAAACACCACAGACTGGGTGATTCAAACAGCAGACATTTATTTCTCACAGTTCTGGAAGCCAGGAAGTCTGAGGTCAGGTGGCCGCATGGTTGGGTTCTGGTGAGAACCGTGTTCTCGACTTGATGGCTGCCTTCTTGCTGTATCCTCATAGGATGTAAAGAGAGAGGAGGAAAGCTCTGGTGCCTTTCTCTTCTTATGCGGGTACTAATCCTGTCATGGGGATCCACCTGTGGATCATTTAAACCTAATTACCTCCCAAACCCCACCTCCAAATACCATCCTATTGAGGGTAAGGGCTTCAACTATGAATCTGAGGGGGGACACAAACATTCAGTCCATAACGGGGTTACTTTGAGAGAAGAGTTTGCTAAGCTTAAAAGAACAGGTTGTATGACTGTTTCCGTACCGGCTTGTAGAACGATGTTGGTATGTGTGGCACAATTTAGTCTGACTTGTTTTCATTTAACGTACAGTCTGGCAGCCACGTGGTGGGGAGGAAATGTATAGTTCTCAGTTCTCCAATTGTTGCTGTCAACCTTGGAGGGCCCTGCTCTGATGTAACAACTCCGTTCTGTATCTTTCATTAACCTTTCAAACTGGAAAAGCAGTCCTTCTCAACTGGATTATATTTTTTTCCATCAACAAACTCAAACCATGTAAATATGTGAAATCAAATTAATGAACTGTGCACATAAAGAGCCTCAAACATGGCGTTGAGATATTTCTTCATGCAAAGCAATCATTCTTTTTTTAAAAATTATTGAAGTATAGTTGATTTACAATGTTGTGCTAGTTTCTGGTATACAGCAAAGTGATTCATATATGTATACACACATATGTATGCACATATATATTCTTTTTCGTATTCTTTTCCATTATAGTTTGTTACAGGATATTGAATATAGTTCTCTGTGCTATACAATAGAACCTTGTTGTTTATCCATGTTATATATAATTGTTGGCATCTGCTAGTCCCAAACTCCCAATCCGACCATCCCCCCATACAATCATTCTTTATTACTGTGAGTCCTGAACCACAGGGATGGTTCAAGATAACCACAACAGAGAGTTGTCAGGCATTGAAAACTGTCCTCAGTGATGTGCAGAAGGAATGGGGACAATCAGTTGATTATTTAATTATCAGTGACTCAGATTCTTCCAGGGATGAACCGTAGAAGTCTATTGAATTTTCACATTCCTAGTCTGGAAGTCAGAAAGACATTCTTTAGTGTAAGTACTGCTGTGCCCGTAGAAAACAAATTATTTGAAATTTATCTTTATCTTATTTTTCTTATTTATTGAGACACTCTGTAGGTCTTATTTCCAGGCTTGTGATTTTAAAAGTGTGACCATTTTGAATCTCTTTGCAGGGGTGACAATGTGGTTTTTTAGAACAATTTCAGATACCTTGTTGATACTATTGACTCAGGGATGAGGTACTTGGAATGTGGAGTTTGAAGTAGAAATTCAAAACGTGAAGGAAGGAACAAATAAATAGGAGTTTCAAGGCACAGATGGTGATGAATTACTCTGATATGCCTTAGGGCCTTGCTTATGCTAGATTAAGAGCCTTGTCTTTTAAAATCACTGTATATGTGGAACTGAGTTTAGTAACGTGCGCAGTTAAGAACTTTGTACATTCTTAAACAACAAGGTCCTACTGTACAGCACAGGGAACTATATTGAAAATCCTGTGATAAACCATAACGGAAAAGAATATATATATATATATATATATATATATATATATATGTATGACTGAATCACTTTGCTGTACAGCAGAAATTAATACAACATTGTAAATCAACTATACTTCAATAAATTAAAAAAAAGAACTTTGTACATTTTCATTTGATCGGTGTTTGAAAAGAATATCTTAAACTGCCCTGAGGCATTTGATCAGCCAGGCAGGATTTTGCCTAACAAAAAAACAGGTTCCATTTTCCACACTGGATGTTTACTCATATGTCCAGAGACCCTATTCATCAGTATGGAAATGAGGTCCACCGACTTTAGAACCCAAAGTGTCCTCTGGAGTCTTTCATGGGGATGAATTTTTTTTTTTTTTTTTTTTTTTTTTTTTTTTTGCGGTACGCGGGCCTCTCACTGCTGTGGCCTCTCCCATTGTGGAGCACAGGCTCCGGACGTGCAGGCTCAGCGGCCATGGCTCACGGGCCCAGCCGCTCCGCGGCATGTGGGATCTTCCCGGACCGGGGCACGAACCCGTGTCCCCTGCATCGTGAGGCGGACTCTCAACCACTGCGCCACCAGGGAAGCCCTTTGTGGATGAATTTTGAGGGCAATTCATCAGACCCCAACCATGAACGAGGTCTTACGGAATATAAGTTTCATTGCCAAGGATTCTATGTTTAAACTCTCGAGTTTCTTCAAAAACTTAGCACAGGTTATTTTTTATCTTTACTTTGTTTCCTAATGTCTCCTGATTAGGTGTAGAATATTGGTGTTTGTTATTGTTATTTGATGTAATATCTTTGATCTATCTCCTTCAAAAGGCAATTGAAAGTAGAAATCTTCCTAACTTTTTCCAAAGTGAAGACCGAAAAGCCTATCAAATGGGCACATATTTTAAAATCAAGTGCTCCTCATGTTCAAGGCACTTTGCTAAACAACAATCTACTCTAAACAACCAAAGACATATTGCTTTTTGCTTTTAAATCTCTTGATTGCATCCTTTGTTCTCTGATTAGGAAATATTCTCTCAGAATTTCTTTTCTTTGAAATTTTACACATGCATTTTCATTCTTTGCAAGGTTGTCCTTGAATTCCTTCTTTTGGTTTCTGCATAATTTCTGGTTTGTGCCTTAATTTCTAGTTTGAGTTTGCTTCTTCTCCTCTCTTTACCCATCTTTCCATTTTAAAAAGATACTTTCTTCTCTATGATGCTCGTCCACCCCGACCCCACCCCGACTCCCAGGTCTGGTTATTTTGTCCCTTGGTCCATATTTATTCCAGGACTTTGGGAAGTTGTATTAGGTTATCTCCAGGCTTCTTGCCTACTAACTTTGCCTTTCAGTCTCTTAAAAATTCTCCGTTATTATTACCTGACCTATTATTACTTCTTCTTCAGTGTCACGTAGCTTTTTCAGATCAGTTGTATTTTCCAGTTCAAGGTTAATTTTGTCATGTACAGAACCACCCACAGAGTCTGTAGTTCCTTAGTTGTCCAGCAAGTTATTTCTACAACATTTCTGTTTTTTTCTTGCATACAATCCATTATTAGTACCCCTGCCCTTTTTTTTTAATGTATCTGTGTCCTTCCTTTAGAATTCTTGACTCTACCAAATCCCATTGGCTGTCTTCATTTCTTAAAGGCTCCAAGACGCTGTCTTTGTCAGCTTGGGCTGCTATAACAGAATACCATAGACAAGGCAGCTTAAACAACAGACATTTATTTCTCACAGTTCTGGAGGCTGGGAAATCTAAGATCAAGGTGCTGGCAGATTCAGTGTCTGGTGAGGACCTCTTCCTGGTTTGCAGATGGCTGCCTTCTTGCTGTACCCTCACATGGCACAGAGGAGGCTCTGGTCTCTTCTCCTTCTTCTGAGAAGGAAGTCCCCTCCCAGCCTGGGGACTCCACCTTTATGACCTCATCTAAACCTAATTATCTCCTAAACGTTCCACCTCCAAATACCATCACATTGAGGATGCAATGTGAGGATATAGGGCTTCAACATATGAATTTTAGGTGGATAGAAACATTCAGTCCATCACAGATGCCCATTATTTCAAAGCCCTTGTTTCTTTCCGTAGAAAGCTTTAGGAATACACACACACACACACTTTTTTTAAAAAGAAAAATATATAAAGAAAACCAATCTAATTATGATGATCATTAATGTTGGGAAATATCATATGCCGTATAAATTTTTAAGATAGAAAATGATTTAAAACTGATGTCTTTTGCTCACCATTGCTAATTATTAGAGAAATGCAAACCAGAACAACAATGAGATGTCACCTCCCAGATGTCAGAATGGCTACTATCAAAAAGTCTACAAATAACAAATGCAGGAGAGGATGTGGAGAAAAGGGAACCCTTGTACACTGTTGGTGGGAATGTAAATTGTTGCAGCCACTATGGAAAACAGTATGGAGTTTCCTCAAAAAAACTGAAAATAGAACTACCATATGATCCAGCAATTCCACTCCTGGGTACATATACGGAAAAAACAAAAACACTAATTTGAAAAGATCCATGCACCCCAAGTTCGTAGCAGCCTTATTTACAATAGCCAAGACATGGAAGCAACCCAGGTGCTCAACAACAGATGAATGGATAAAGAAGATGCGGTACACATATATATCTCAGCCATAAAAAAGAATGAAATTCTGCCATTTGCAACAGTATGGATGGACCTAGGGATGGACCTAGATAATACTGTGCTTAGTGAAATAAGTCAGAGAAGGACAAATACTGTATATCACTTATATGTGAAATCTAAAAAATAACACAAATGTGTAAGCAAAACAGAAACAGGCTCACAGATATAGAAAACAAACTTGTGGTTACCAAAGGGAAGGAAGAAGGGTGGAGGGACAAATTAGGGGTATGGGATTAAGAGATACAAACTACTACATATAAAATAGATAAGCAACAAGGATATATTATACAGCACAGGGATTTATAGCTGTTATCTTGTAATAACTTACAATGGAGTATAATCTGCAAAAATGCTGAACCATTATGCTGTACACCTGAAAATAATATAATATTCTAAATCAACTATACTTCAATGTTAAAAATTAAATAAAATAAGACATATTTGATCAGTAGATCTTTGCAAGTAAAGAGATAATTGCAGAGTATGTCTGTGTGCTAATTCTATTAGGATCACTCTGTAACATAGATGTAATCAAAATTGTTCTGTCTGTGTGATGAAATAAATTATTTATTCTCTGATGGACACAGTTATAAAGACTCACAGAGTTTTAGCTATAATATTTGAAACACAAACCAGAGTAAAAGGGAGATCAGAGGCTGTTGGTGAATTTACGTATAGTTGCTGTGTTTATTTCCTAAGGAAACACTAATAACTTGGTGGGGAAACAGAAAGAAGAAACCCTTTTATTCTCCTCCATGCATAGTCAAATGGAACGTTTTTGTTTTCTTCAAAGACTTCATGTATTCATACTCGAAGATATGAGGTTATGAAGAAAACTGATCCTTCCATTGTTTAAAAATATTAGAAATGATGGTGCAAAACTTAATGTTTTCTGGTGTTGATTTCACAAACTTTTAGAAAAATAATAAATAAAAGGGAAATATATTCTCTTTGGTGATATTCCTAAAAGCATATGTTTTAGTTTGAAATAATGTATTTCAGCTTCATAAGGAATAACAACATAAATAACCAACATATATATTAGAAAGTAAATCCTCAAGTATTTCTCCTGAACCAAATTACTTTCTGAGAAAATTCTATTTTCTAAAATAGAGACTGACTCCTTCAATGAGCGGCTCTGTCCCTGTATCCTGTCACTAGGAATAGGCAGTCCTGTAAGGTGATGGTGGTACTCATTATACTGACATTTAATGAGTGAAAGATAAACACTTTTAATGAGGTTTGCAAACTCTTAATTTCGGTGATTTTTGTCTACATAATGTTCTGCCAACAAATCAATTCAATCAACAATATCAATAAAATCAGCAAAGATAGGCGAATCTCATTGAGTTCACATCCATTCACTCAGTAAATTTTTATTGAATTTCTACTATGTGCTAGATACTGTTGTAATCACAATAAACCAGAAAAGCCTCCTTGACCTCAAGAAGCTTAGATTCTGGTAGGGGAGACAGACAAAAATAAATAAGTATGTAACTAGATACATATCTAAGTACCTAGAAGAATGACTAACATATAATAGGCATTCAGCGGCTTTTACAAAAATGGTTTTTATTGATGTATAATAAAATTTATATAAAGTGTGGTAGGCAGCATGATTTCTCCCTGCAAATGCCCATGCTCTAATCCCTGGAACCTATGAATGTTACTTGACAAGGGGAAGTAAGGTTGTAGATGGGCTTAAGATTGCTAATAAACTGACTTTAGGGTAAGGAAATTATCCTGGATCATCTGAATGCACCCAAAGTAATCACAATGGTCCTTCAGATGCAGAAGAGGGAGGCAGCATCAGAGCAAGTCTGTGTGAGAAAGGCTTGAATGGCTATAGCTGTCTTTGAAGATGAAAGGGAAGCACAACCCAAGAAATGTGGGCAGCTTCTAGCAGCTGGAGGGGGCAAGAAAATGGATTCTCCCTTAGAGCCTCCAGAAGGAACCAGCCCTGCTGACACCTTGATTTTAACACAGTGATACCTATTTTGGACTTCTGATGTCCAGAATTAGAAAATAATAAATTTGTCTTGTTTTAAGCCACTAAGCTTGTAGTAATGTGTTGCAGCAGTGAAAGGAAACTAATACAAACAGTGAAATGTACATGTCTTAAGCATATAGATTGACAAGTCCTAACAAATATCTTCATTCATTCAACCAACCAAGTTATGGATATTTCCATCGCCAAGAAATTTTGGCTTGTTCTAGTCAAACCATTCTCCCCCAAACAGAGGGAATCACTGTTCTAATTTCTATCATATTAAATTATTTTAGCCTGTTCTTGAGCTTCATATAAATGGAATCATAAAGTATTCATTCTTTTGTGTCTGGCTTCTTTCAACACACTTGTTTTGAGTTTCATCTGAGTTGAGTCTACAAGTAGTTCAATCCCTTTTATTGCATAGAAGTGTTGCATTGTAAGCACACCGCCAGGTCAGATCAGGGCCATGCCCAGAACTGACAGGAATATCACTTCTGTCATAATTCATTGGTCAAAGCCTTAACAGAACCTATCCAGATTCAAAGGGATGGAGAAAGAACTCTGCGTCCGTTTTTTTTTTTTTAATTTTTAAAATTGAAATTAATTATAATACAGAAAATGAACACAGCATTTTGCAAATGTATCGCTCAAAGGGTTATCTCTATTCGAGGAAATCAGCATGTTACACTTTGAGAGATGAAATGTTACAGCTTGTGCCCCAGAATCAAAAAATGAAATGAAATTAAAAAATGAAATGGTTACCAAGGTAATGCAGGTTAGGGGATCAAAAGTGAAGGGTCACACGTTATTAAAAAGAAATCCAAAAGCCCAGCTGCATCATGATCTCTCATTAGTGTTCCAAAGGTGCCTCTCTTTGGGTAAACTTGAACATTTCGGCATTCAAGCAGCTTTTTCAGTAAAAAGATTTTTACGTGACTACCATCACTGTTCCCATGATCATCTTCTATAGGTGGCAAGGTGTTGAGAACACAGTAGGTGCTATTTCCGCAGAATACACTTTGGGAAACGCTCCTCTGGCTTATTTTCAGCAGCCGTTTCTTCCCCTCTCCCACCGCAGCCTTCTACTCTTCAGGACTGGACCCGAGCACGTGCTTTGTACTGCCGCTGCCAACCATGACTCTTGACCTGAGTGGCAAAGGCCCTGTTATGGACCAAACTGGGTCCCTTCAAATTCATATGTTAAAGTCCAAACCCCCAATACCTCAGAATGTGACTCTATATGGAGATAGGACCTTTAAAGAGGTGATTAAGGTAAAATGCGATCTTGCGGGTGCATCCTAAGGCTATATAAGCAGTACCCTTATAAGAAGAGGTTAGGACAGGGACACACATAGAGGAAAAAGACCACGTGAAGACACTGGGAGAAGACAGCCTCTACAAGCCAAGGAAAGAGGCGTCAGAAGGAAACCCCGCTGGCATGGTGATCTTGGACTTCTAGCCACCAGAACCATGAGGAAGTAAGTTTCCATTGTATAAGCCAACTGGTCTGTGTTCGCTAGAGTAGGCTTGGAAAATGAATACAGACCCATGCAGAAGATGGGAAATATTATTGTGGCAATATATGGGAAGTACAGTCTGCTACAGTTAGGTTTAAGCCCTCGGTCTTCTGTTAGTTTTCCATTTGTCCCGTCTGTTTTTAATGTTCTATTCCTCCCCACTCCGCCCAACCTTTCCTGCCTTCTTTTGGCTTAATTATTTTCTACAGTTCCACTTTTCCTCCTTTTTAAGCTCTGAATCTTTGTGTTCTTTTTGTGGTTGCTCCAGGGATTATGTTTTGCATCCTTATTTTATCACAGCCCACTTAGAATCAACATTGTACCACTTTAACACTTAAGAGGCTTGTAACAGTATAATTCCTTTGTGCTCTTGTCATATATTTTTCTTCTGTTTATGTTATAAACATTATCCTTTAAAGAAACTAGGAAAAAAAGAAAGTAGACTCATATTTACCTATGGACTTAACATTTCTGGAGTTCTTCACTTCTTCTTGTGGATTTGACTTTTTACGTAGCTTTTCCCTTCAATCTAAAGAACTTCCTTTAGCGTTTCTTAAAATAAGTGTCTGGTTGCAAAAAAGTTCCCTGAGTTTTGTTTTATCTGAAAAAAAACCTTTATTTTATTCTCATTTTTGAAGCATATTTTCACTGGATATAGAATTATAGTTTGACAGGTTTTTAAAATTTTCTTTTGCTATGTGTTGATTTGGGTGCCTCTCCATCCCCCCCTCCCCCAAATGTCTTTGTTGAAGTCCTAATCCTCAGTACCTCAGAATGTGACCTTATTTGGAGATAGGGTCTTTACAGAGGTAATCAAGTTAAATTCAGTCATTAGGGAAGCCTAATCCAATATGATTGGCATCCTTAGAAAAAGAGGAAGTGTGGATACAGAGACATGCGTAGAGGGAAGATAATGTGAAGAGGCATAGGGGAAAGACAGTCATCTGCAAGCCAAAAATAGAGAGCTGGAATAGACCTCCCCTCACAGTCATCAGAAGGAACCAACCCTGTCAAGGAATCAACCAACTCCTGATTTTGAACTTCTAGCTTCTAGAACTGTGAGACAATAAATTTCTGTAGTTTAAGTTATCCAGTCTATGATACTTTGTTATGGTAGCCATAGCAAACTAATACACGTCTCATCACTTTAAGGATTTTGTTCCCTTCTGGTTTCCAAATCTTTTCTAATGAGCAGCTAGTTGTTATTCTTATAATTATTTCCCTGTAATGTTTCTCTTTTTTTCCTCTGGATGCTTTTAAGATTTTATTTTAATCTTTGATTTTCAGTAGTTTGAACTTATGGGGCTCAGTGTAGTTGTTTTTGTATTTATCCTGTTTGGGGTTTATCTGAACTTCTTGGATCTATGAATTAAGTTTTTCATCAAATTTGGATACATTTCTTCCATTACTTCTTAAAATATTTTTTTCTGCCTCATTCTTTCTCTCCTTTCCCTGGACTCCAGTCATCCAAGGAAATGATATTGTTCCACAGGTTACTGAAGCTCTGTTCATTTTTTTTCTTTCTGCTCTTAAATTTGGATAACTTCCATTCATCTGTTTTCAGCTTCACCGACTTTTCTGCCAAGTAAAATCTGACTTTAATCCTGCAAATTTTTAATTTCAGATATTGTCTTTTTTAGGTTTAGGATTTCCATTTAGTTATTTTTTATATTTTCAGTTTCTCTGCTGAGATTCTCCATCCATTTATTCATTCATTGTCCATCTTTTCTTGAACAAATTTACAATAGCTTTTAAGACTCTTTATCTGCTAAATCCAACATCTGGATCATTTTGAGGTCTGTAGCTATTGCCAGCTTTTTTTGTGAATGTGAGTCACCTTTTCCTGCCCCCCTTTCTTTTTACGTGTCTAGTGATTTGTATTATGTGCTGGATATTTTGGGTAATAAATTGTGAGGAGTCAGAATCATATTAAGTTTTATTCTGGCAAGCAGGTCAACTTACTGGTGAATCCTCTTGACCCTGTCTGGATTGGTTTTAGGCTTTATTGAGCCAGATATATTTTGCTTTTGTCCTTTGTCCTAGGTTATGACCGTTATTCTCGGGAGTGTTACTTCCTCCTAAGGCATGGCCTTTCTGGGTCCGTACTTGAATGTCCAGCGCTCAGCAAGGTCTGTCAACTCTGGCGTGGCTGGACTCCAACCCCTCCCAGAACAGCTTGGTAGTGTCTCCATTCAGCCCTCTGCCACCCAGTACTTGCTCTGTGCTACATCCTTGGAGTCTCATGTTGCTTATGGTCTGTCCAGCACTCAGGCAAGTACCCTGGGGTACTCACCACAAAGATAACTGGGAACCCCTCTGTACTGATTTCTCTTAGCTCTACCATGGTATGTGCATTCCAGCCACCTTAACAGCCTCAAAGTACTCTGTCTCCTCAGATCACTGAGATCATTATTCTCCTCCCAGGTTCCACATTTCTGGGTGGTCAGGAATGTGCCCCAAGGAAGAAAACTGCAGTGAATGTGAAGCTCACTTTGTGTTTCCTGGCTTTCGAGCATCAAACGAGTGCTATTGTCCAATACCTGAAACAACTTTTTCCACTTATTCTTTGCCCAGGTTTATAGTTGTTTTTGGTGAGAGAATAATTCCAATACCACTTACTCCATCATGGCCCAAAGTGGAAATCCAATACTCAAAACATTTTTATGCATAAATGAATGAATTTGACTTTGCCTTCCTAGTGTTCAGTATAAAGCCTGGCACAATTGGAGCTTAATATACGTTTGTTGGATAAATTTCTAAGATTTCAAAGAAAATCTACCCTCAAATTCCATTATTGGTCCACTATAAATGTGGAAGATAGGAGTAGAAGGTACTAAATGTTAATATGGAACTTTTTTTTTCTAATTTTAGTTAGCTTGTACTTCATGCAAATGGAAATGTTTCTGTATCCAGAACTGTTTTATTGGTAAACTCTCTAGAGGAGATTGAGGAACATTGACACAATGCAAATTACTTTCTTGGTGGAAAGAAAATTGACATCTATAGTAGACTTGCCTAGGAAGAAACAACCATGTTGTTGAGATCAGAAGAAATACACACAACTTTCTGGGGGAATAAGAAAGGGTGTCTTGTCAAGAGACTCATATCTTGTTTGATTGGAGATGTCATCATCAGCTTTCCAAGAAGCTATATAAAGAGGGCAACCCTCTCTCCTTTTTAGCAATTTTCACCTTGCTTTCTGAGGGATTTTTTTTGTGTGGTTTCACACCAGGCCCAGCTGGGTCTAAACAAAATCAGCTGGAGGAATCCTTCTGCACCTGGGTCCTGCAGGTCCATTCTGTGTCACCCACTAGGGTGGGAGCGGCCAGCATCAAGCTTATTCCTCAGTGGAAGTTCTGCCACTTTGAATAGCATGGTGACACCTCAGCTTTATGCTAACGGAATAAAATATTCATTGCTTCAAGTTTCCATAATGACAAAGCATTCACTTCTCTTGTTTTCAAACTGGGAATCCTTCTAGAATATCTATTAGGGGAGTCCACCGTGAGTCACTGTCACAGCTTAGATGCCCACTGTTTTCTTTTAACCCTTCTACTCCAATTCTCTGCACATCACATGTAGATATAAATCTTTGTTCTTGTTTCCTAGTGGAACAAAGAGGCAGCAGAGTTAAAAATTGCTAATAAATCATGTGACCATCTGTAGTACAAATTTTATTGAAAAACGAACTAGAATTATGCAGCTCTCCCTAGCTCCCTGAGTCCTGACACTTCCTCCTTCAGAGAATTAGTTTGATTCTAGACTCTGGAAAGCAAGAAGATGAATTAGATATTAATAAGACTGATTTATGCAAAGGAAGCCACAACAATGAATATATTGTGCATTATGCAAAACAGAGGCAGTGTGCTTCAGAATGAGAGTCACTTGAAATCTTAATTACAGGTTATATATTGAAGTACATGGCAATGACAATGTCCTGCATTAAACATTTAACCTCAGAGATATCAAATAAAAATGTTTTAAAAGAATTTTTTTAAAGCAATTAAAATATCACAGCACCTAAATTGTTATGAATTTATATGTATTTCTTGACTTAAATGTGACAAGATGACACGTGATAGAGGACAGTTGAGCACGTTTGACATGTGCATTTCTGCTCCACAACACACCTTATATGCCTAATGAAGATGTAACTTTCTCTATTATAATACGGCTCACATCCGACTGGGGAATGAGGCAGCCATTAATGCACAGCTGTTGGCTTCTGTGTAATAGATAGATATGGAACAAAACAGCCTCTATTTAGCTGTTGCCTTTTTGTGAAACAGCAGTGAAATATCCTACAATAATAATAATGATAATAATCTCTTACAGTTACTCAGTGATTTACAGTACACAAAGCGTTTGAACATTTAGAATAACAATGGCTACCATTTATTCACTGTGTTTTAGGCACTTTCTTAAATGCATCACATCTACTTGGTTGGTTTAACTCGTACAGCAACTCTGTGAGGTAGCCATTGTTTTTCCCATTTTCCAGATGAGAAACTGAATGTTGAGAGATGAAGCAACTTAACTAAGATCATGTAACTTGTGAGAGGTCAGAGTTCAGATCTGTGTGACTGCAAAGTCAATTGTCAAAAACTGTGTTGTCTTGCCTTGTTTGATGTCACAAATACATTCTAATGTTAAATACTTATAGCTGCTCCCTGCCATGCTCCCAAAGTGTTACAATTTGAAAAATAATGTATTTACATAAAAGGAAAACAAATGGAAAAGGCTGTTGCCTGGCTAATTTTTTTCTCTTCATTTACTTAATTTTCCTCCGTATCTTCTACACCCCCGTATACTATCACCTCAGACAGACCCGCCATTCTTCAGCTTGTCCCCTGCTGTCCCTTAGCCTGGAAATCTTCCTGGCTGCCCAGTCATGAGACAGCTATGTTCAATAGTGGACTCTGTTCTTCCATCATAAATATTCCACTGTGTGCATGTTTGCATGCGTGTGTGTGTGTGTGTGTGAGGGGACGTAAGGGAGAACAATTAGATCCAACCAGAGCCAAGTTTAACAAGCTCACACACAAAGGCAGCAATCTGTTTTTCTGTTGCAGTAGTGGTGGCTCCCCTGCGCTACCTTTGAGACTTTGCTGAGTCATGCCTGGATATTATTCATATTCACTCACTCATTCATTCAATCACTGAAAAATACTTGAGCATCTACTCTATGCCAGGCTCTGTATTAGACGCTGAGAATACAGTTAAAAATACAGATGCATTATTCCTTGCCCTCATGAAACTTATAGTCCAGCTGGGAAAATAGATAATACCCATTACAACAGAGGGTGGAGAAGGAGGTTTTCAAAATGGGAAGCGTATGTCAGAGACCAGCAAAGAACAAAGCAGCTTTGGGGAGTGGGGGGAACACTGCCTTCCAACTCCTGATGTTTCCATCTTTGTTGGGGGACATGAATTTGTGTAACTCCAGCATCTTTCAGTTTGTATTCCAGTCTCTGGTTGTCACTTTTGTTTATCATCACTCCTGCTCTCTACCCTTCCCCATTCAATCTTACCTGACTAGTGAGTTTGGGAGCAGGACCCAGACACATATAGCCCCACTCCTGCCACTTCCTTTCTCTTTGGGAGTTCCTGCCCACTAGAAGTATATGCTCTTGTCTGCTCCTCCGTGCTGCCCTCTGGGAAGTCCTGTGAATTTCAGCCCTGCTTGAGACCAGGTGGATGGGTCTATCTCATTCTGTGGTACAGTATTAGAAACACATTGTTGCTGCCATTTAAGCCACATTCTTTCATATCAACTTAAAGACTAATAAAGGTGATATTTTAACCCTAATGCACCTTACTCTTTTTTTTTTTAACATCTTTACTGGAGTATAACTGCTTTACAATGTTGTGTTAGTTTCTGCTTTATAACAAAGTGAATCAGCTCTACATATACTTATATCCCCATATCCCCTCCCTCTTGCGTCTCCCTCCCACCCTCCCTACTCCACCCCTCTAGGTGGTCACAAAGCACAGAGCTGATCTCCCTGTGCTATGTGGCTGCTTCCCACTAGCTGTCTGTTTTACATTTGCACCTTACTGTTTTGTATTATTTCTCAAATGGCTCAGAAAGCCATTTGGGTGGGAGAGACTGGTGTAAGTTATTGAATTCATGTACTGATTATGACAAGTGTCTTTTAAAATATCTCTACTTTAGAGGAGGTCTAAGAAACATAGAATTATTCTCATAACCCAATTGTCAATATGATTACTGACTTATTTTATTTCCTAGTAATGCCATTTGAATAAAAGTAGTGTTGAAATGAAAAGTCAAGAAATTGTTGAGAGTTCAATTATTGATATTGAATTCCTCTTTGACCTTTACTATATATATAATATAGTTATTAATGGTAAATTTAACTTGTGGCTTTTTTATAAATGAATTTTCCTTGTTCCATAATATTAAGCCATGGAGATTTATCGCACTTAAAAAAATATTATATAATATTTATATAGAAAAGTTTATGAAATGTTAATGTCCACTAACATGAATTGCATTATTTAATTCTTTGGGTTATCACTGGACATTCACTGTTCAAAATGTAAATTCTGATGAGGAAAAGAATACGATGTTTTTGCTTTTATATTTGTTGATTTCTTCATTTGTCAGTGAAATTGAGGAAGCTCTGCCATCCACTCACATTTTGGTTCTTTATTCTCTTCTTAGCAGTGCAGTTCTCAGAATGCAGTCACGGTCAGGACCACATCTCCCAACGTGTGAATTGCCTCTTATTGGGCTGCGGAGGCTGCTGTTTCCTCTTACCTCAGCCACATCTGCCCTTGCGCATGTGTAAGTGTAGAAGGTTCATAGAGAGAAGCTGTCAATCTGATGATACGCTTACATTTCTTTAGGTACTTAGGAGGATTGGAGGGAAAAAAGGGAAATTTTAATCACCTTTTCTTTTTCATTTTAAATGATCTGAGTTGTATTTTCATAGATGAATCCTCCAGTTCACTTCACTGAGAGCTGCAGCCTTGCTTGATTAACTCTAATCTAAATACAATCAACCCTTCCTCTAAACCATACACATGCACATTTTCACCATATAAATCTGCATTTACTAAGTGTTGCTTTAATCATTTACTGAATGTTTAGTAAGGCCTTTCCTCGGTCCTAGGAATGCAAAAATGAATAGGAAACAGAATTATTACAGAGTGACAAGCTCTAGAGTAAATTTAGGAAGTAGACTTGGGAGCACAGAAGAGAAAGTGCTTAAGAGTCAATAGGGAAGATTTCTTGGTAAAGGGAGCGCAGCAAACACTCTGGAAAGAAAAGAGTTTATTTACAGAGGATTTGGGAGTTCAAGGGGCACAAAGGAATAGATAAAGTGACATTCAGAGGTGAGGAGACAGGAACAGGGACAGCCAGGTAGGTAGAAATGAGGGTAGGGTAAAGGATGGATGATCCCAATGGCATGCATTTTGGATGACCGGGCAGAGTGGTGTGAAGAGAATTAACTGGCCTCAAGTTTTCAAAATGAACTATAGGGAAAAGTTATTTTTGACACATCTGGACTTCAGCAATTTTTTTCTACTTATGGGAATGCTATTAGGGTCAATTCTGCTTGCTATCAATCAGAAGGGGGCAATGTTGGAGGAAGAGAATGACAAGAAAGAGTTTGTACTTCAGAAAATGCATTTCTATAATACCTGAGTTGTGATCATTAGAGCTACCCTTTTCTAATACGTGAATGTGATTTTAAATTCTTTTCAAATAGTTGCCTCTGTGCTCTTTTTTTTTTTTTTTAATTTGTAAATTTATTTATTTATTTTTGGCTGAGTTGGGTCTTCGTTGCTGCGCGCAGGCTTTCTCCAGTCGCAGCGACCGGGGGCAACTCTTCTTTGTGGTGCATGGGCTTCTCGTCGCGGTGGCTTCTTGTGTTGTGGAGCATGGGCTCTAGGCGCGCGGGCTTCAGTAGTTGTGGCGCATGGGCTTAGTTGCTCCGCGGCATGTGGGATCTTCCCGGACCAGGGCTCAAACCTGTGTCCCCTGCATTGACAGGCGGATTCTTAATCACTGTGCCAGCAGGGGAGCCCCTGTGCTCTGTTTTTCTAAGTAATAGGGAAACTGACATTTTAGGAATCATACTTTCTAATTCCTTTATTTACTTCCCCATCCACCACTATATGGTACCGAATTTTACATATTTTGTTATAGCTATTGGGCACATGACTTAATCTCTTTGGTTAGAAACTTTTTTAAAGCCAGAATTTTAATCATCCTTAGTTATAACCTTATATTTAGCTACTTAATACATGTTTGTTGAGCTACAAAGACAGAAGTAAATTGGACAGTGAAGGTTCAGGTGTCGCTATGGTCCATGAACCCATGGAAGGCCAGAGAACACACATTGCTTCCTGGCACCAAACAAGTCTGCGTGAACATTCACTCGTGTTGCCCTGGGCCGCAGATATCCAACACAAATGCTTACTTCTACCTTCCACCCCAAGGAGTGCATTCTTTGTGAAATAACAATATGCCAAGAACTGTCAAAACCAACAGCCATATATGTTAATGACTTTTCTTGATTTTTTTTTTCCCCTGTAAGCCTAACTTAAATAGGCTTTAGGATAGCAGTGGAGAGAAGGTTTTCCCTTCTACGTGACACTATCAGCCTTATTGTTTGTCTTGTTGATGTGGAAAAGGAAAATCAAAAATAACAGACCAAGTATTTTCTGTTATTTGAACATTTGCCTCTAAGATGTCTTATTTTGTGTGAAAACCGTGTTGATACTTTATGATCTCCAGATCTCAGAAGGGATATTTTTAATGAACAGAGAAGCAAGCATTATGGTGCTGAGTGACAATTACTTAGCAATGATTTTCAGCTTTTTCATAATTTTTAAACAAACTTTTTAAATAGGTGTAGATTTACAGAAAATTACACAGGTAGTGCAGAGTTCCCATATAATTCTCACCCAGTTCCCCCTGCCATTAACATCTCACATTAGTGTAGTACGTTTGTCACTATTAATGAACCAATGTTTATATGTTATTATCAGCTAAAGTAAATACATACTTTATTCAGAATTCCTTAATTTTCCCTGATGTCCTTATTTTATTCCAGACTCTAATTCAGGATACTACATTATATGTAATCATCCTGTCTCCTTAGGCTGCTATTGGACATTTGTTTCAGGTAATAGGAACTAAGATGAATGAGCCCTCAGTGGGTGGATTTATATTAATTAGGCTAGAAGTTGGGCTGTGTTCATGTTTGCTGTTGCTACAGGTGTCAGAGCCTTAACATTTCTTTAGTGCCCTTGTTTTTGTCTTCCTTCCTGACTCGAGGCTTCCCTAAGTCCTCACCTTCAGAGACAGTCTGTGTCTTGCAGTTCTTTCAGCTGCAATCAGTCCACTGATATTAAACTGGAGCCCTGTTGGTGTTGTGATAAAGCGTGGAAGTGAAATAGCATTCTATAATCCTGTGACTAAATCTCAGTCTTTTACTGGGCTGTGACCTTCCCAAATATTTCTCAGTGATATAATCCCCCCATCCCACCCCCCGCTTCCTACTCCCTTTTCTCGCTGCAGTATTGCCAATTTATTTCCCTGAAACTCTGATCTCTATTGACTGTGCTTTTCCCCCTTTGGTGAGTCCATTCAACAAATACTTGTTTAGCTTCTACTATGTTCCAGCCACTACTTTGTCACTTGGGGAGTGATCTAGTGTTGAGGAAAAAAATTGATTTTGCAGGAGAAATTAAGGATAATATCTGGAATGATGTCCTTGATTAGGAGATAAGAGGATGTGACCGAGTTCACAAGTGGAGTGGCTGGCTTAGACGGTAGCTTGTACACATAGGAGCTTGTGACAGGAAAGAAGACAATAACTTGGCCCAGATGCAAGAAGGTTGGTTAATTTGGCTTCATAAGGGACTGAAGCCAGGAAAGTCATCAGAAACAGGCAGCTAATTCCTCTCTCTCTCTCTGATTCTTGGGCTTCATGATTTCTCGTAACTCTTCCTGTTTGCTTCATTCTCCATTCTCTTTGAAGTCTGATATCCAGTACTTAAGTAGGGATGTGATAGGAAATGGCTCTGCCATCGTTCTCTCAGGTCATCAACTTAAGAGCTTAGAGTTGCTGAGTCTCAATTACAAACTTCTGGAAGAGAGAACTACACAATTTTCCCATCTGAGGTTAGGGGTCTACCACTGTTTCAGTTATTTACAGCCAGTAAGTTGCCCCACTGCTCACTTTGCGGGGATTGTGAAGACCAGCTCTCCGAGAAGCAGATGTGAGCAGCTTCTGTAAGGGGGTGTGGATTTGGGGAGGAAATGATTTCAATTTCTAGCAGTGTGTGTGTGTGTGTGTGTGTATAAAACATCTAAAGTTAATCTGTACATTTCATTTAACATCCTTAAAAATACCATGTAGCTCTGCTCAAGTGCATTTAGAATTTGATTTTGGAATTAAGAACCCAAGAAGAAGGAAATTGTATTTTAAATTATTGTTTGAATTATTAATTCATAGTTTAAATTATCATAGTTTAAGTTACTGGTGTACATTCATTCTCTTACTAAATTTGAATCCCTTACTCAAAAATACAGTTGAATACATATTGTCAGGCAAATTCTACAGTGCAGGCCTGAACCTTGGCCCTGAACGTGCTGCAGCAAGTCCTTTTCTGCTTCTAGACCTTTCATCATTACCTGCCCACCCCCAGTTTTTTAAAAGCTAGCCTTTCACTCCAGATGGAATCTGTTGTTATGCTTGATGACCACTTAAGACAAAAGTGAAGGCTTCTTTGTCCTAACACTTGATAACACTGGCTGAATTATTTAGACAGTTGGACACTGTTGGAATTATTAACCCAAAAAAGTCCTGTCCCTTTGGGAAAAAGCTAAATTGCATAAGAAGTAAAATGCCATAAGAAAAAATTCTATTTTGGATTTATGAACTAATATTTCTTGAATTATAAAGTATTGCAATTTCACTATCTATCCAGAAAGAAATGTTTGGTAAGTTTAGAAAACTGCTTTCATTTGATAAGAGCCTTAAATGTGAACAAAAGTGGAGAAATAGATAACTTCTTTCCTGTCAGTGCAGTTTATTGGCACATGCGGCGTCCAATTGTTCCCCAGTATCGATCCTCCCTTTCTTCCTTAGTGACAGAGTCCCCAGTTTTTATCTAGGCCCAGGCAATAGGAATAAAGACTGCAGTTTCCAGTTCTCACCCCTTGTAGCTGGATAGGATAATAAATAAGTTCCTGTATAAAAACTTCCAAGAAGTTTCCTTAAAAGGAGCATTTGTCCCCTTCTTTACCTCTTCTTTTTTCCCCACTGGCCAGAATTTGGACGCGATGGCCAAGCAGCAATATTGGATCATGAAATAGAAGACACAAATTGAAGAGGCAGAGCAGCAAATTAAAGGCATGTGGGTCTCTAACACTTCTGAGCTTTCACCCTTGCCCAGACCGCTTTGTTCCTGTATCACCTCTCCATCGCTACAGTAATACTGAGTAAGAAACGTTCACAAAACTTCAACGGCGTACGGCAATACCTATTTCTTACACGTATGTGGGATTCAGCTGATCTGACGCTGGACTCCCTTCTGGGGGTCAGTGGAGGGTTGGCTGATCTAGATTGGTTTCAGGTGGGGCAATTTATGACTCAGCTTTGCTCCATCTGCCTTTCTTCCTCCAGCAGAGCACCTGGAGCACATCCTTGTAGTGTAATGATAGAGGCACAAGAGAGCCAGTGGAAACATGCAAGGTCCTTGAAGGTTTAAACTTGGAACTAGAACACCAGCACTTCTGCCTCATTCTGTCAGCCAAAGGAAGTCAAAAGACCAGCCCAGATTCAAGGAAGTGGATTCCACCTCTTTAGTGAGAGGAACTGCAAGTTACACAGCAAAGGGGATGATAGAGGAAAGAGTGGAGAATAGGGGCTACTTCTGCAATCTTTCACCTTTCAGACTTTCTTTTTTATGCAAGAGACAAACTTCTGTCTTGTTGAAGCTTCTGTAATTTAGTTTCCTTTCATTTCGTTTTTGTTGTAGGTAGCTGACCCTAATCCTAATTGATTTATTGAGTTTCCACTGGAATGTGAACTTCATGAGGTCAGAGATTCTCTTTTCAAAATCACTGCTTGTGCCCACAGAATGGAATCATAGTTCCATAGTAGGAATTCAATACTTTTTGATAGAATAGATAAATGATATGCAATTAAGCTTAATATTTTAGAAAAGAACACCTTTGTAGAAAGAACATAAACATGAAGGGTGGTGACAAACAAACAAAAAACCAGGATTATGAATAGCTTTAGAACCCAATTAGACTGCTATACAATAACTATATTTTGAAATGCTGATGTATCTTAAAATAATTTGGTGACTGTGGCAGATACCGTAATTTGGCTCACTGGGCTCCCATGGCAATCCCTCAGGCTGTATTGGCACCATTGTTTATACGCTCTTTGATCTTTGTCTGGGAGTGCTTCAGGGTTGCTGGAGAAGTTTTCAGACCCCAGAAATAATATTTAATCTTGAAATGCCTTGTCAAAATAAAACCTTTTTCTGACCCAACAAACATTTTTTTGAAGCACAACTTCCTGTTGGAATGAAAGTTTCAATATTTAGGACCCACAGAGAGAGGTTTTTAAAATATTATTCCAGAGTGACAAACTAAAGATGTGATTACAAACATAGACATTTGGCTTATTTAGGTAAATTAAAGAAACTACCTTACTTTTAAAAATACCTGTTATTTAATAGAAATTCAAGAGATCCAAATTTTCATTCTACTTCTGAAACAAACTAAGCCTGTGATTTTGAGAAGAGAGAGAGAAAAGAACTTTGTAAATAATGAGTCCCTGGGCTCCAATATTTTTCCAAATACCTTATTATGCTATTTCTAGTCACTTAAAATTCCTCTCTCTCTGAGTCCTTCACCTTCTAATTAGGTTGTTGGATCTGGCCAAGGAATCTTAACTGAGATCCATGCATGAGATTCAGGGCGGGTCTGAGAATTCCCTAACACCGCACATACTCACATACTATATTTGAGTATACGTGTATGTGCAGTATTCTGTGGGAGATGGACAAGAGCGTCCATCAGGTTCTCAAAGGGATTCAGATCCTGGAAAATAAAAAATCAATTCACTTAGGACAAATGGGGGTATGTGTGTCCCTGGGAGTAGACAAATCCAGGGGGTACGTGGGGCATGGAAAGCTCTAAGGACATATATTTGTGTTCCTCGATTTCCTTGTATATTATGTGCTAAACTGTAACTGCCTGAGAAAGTACAAGTCAGAAAGCCGCTGTGATGGAGGCTGAGTCTCCACCATCTCCTCCTTCATAACCTCCATTCCTCATTTCACAAAAGAAATGTTTACTTCCAGTTCTCTCATACACCCTCCACAGGGCCAAACACAGGGATATTTCATAATATTAGCGTTGGGGTTAAGAAAGTAAATGACTTTAATAACTGGATAACAATTCCTTTGTTCTTTTCATGGTTTGCTTTCAATCAAATTGAAAGAAGACTTACATTGTTAGCTGATAAATCCTTACATTTTTAATGATTGGTCCCAATAATTTTCTCTATTGTGTATTTCTTTCTCTATTTAATTAATTTCCACTCTTCTCTCTATTATTTCTCTTCATTTTTCATTGGGTTTAATATGCTGTTGTTTTTCTAACTTAATATTTTAACCACCATAAAATTGGGTGACGTTGCTCTAGTAAAATGGTTTTCATTCTCATATACTTATTTATACAAACAACTTAATCAGTGCTAACATCCATGGAAATGAAAAATGACAGCAAATTTCATTCTAAATGTCTCATTCTAGCAAAAAAATATTTCTATATTTTGATCCTTTAGAGCAAGGGTCAGCAGATTATAGCACATGGGCCAAATCTGGCCCATCACCTGTTTTTATAAATAAAGTTTTACTGGAACACAGCCATCTCTGTGGTTTACATATTATCTCTGGCTGCTTTCAAGCTCCAAACACACAGTTGAGTAGTTATGACAAAGACCAAATGGCCCTCAAGCCTAAAATTTCCTATCTGGTCCCTTTACAGAAAATGTTTGCTAACCCCTTACTTAGAGCCTAATGGTTATATAAAAATGAAACAATTAAATATAGATGCATATATATGTGTGTGTGTAGTGTTGAGAAGTAAGGTAGGATGATGAATAAAATACTATGAAGCATGAAATATTTTATTTTAGTATAAAATTTTGTGGAGAATGTGGGATTAAAATACAAGTTCAAAGAGGAAAAGAGATTATGCACAATTTTCAACTGTCAAAGAAGAGCTAGTTCATGTATATGTCAATTTCATCATAAATTGCAATTCTTGTTTAAACACAAACTTGTTTGTAATATGTTAACCTGTGCATATTTTAACATTAATTTCTGTTTCTATTGCTATTACTTCCTTTTTTCTATTCTCTTTGGGTTTAATTTGCTGTTGTTTTTCTACCTTCTTGGGAAAACATTTTAATCATTGATTTTTTTTAACTTTAACTTTGTATCTAATAAATGCATTGAAGCTATACATTTTCTTTGAAGCTCTAGTTGGTATCCACAAATTTTGGTATGTAATATTTCGTGATCTTTGGATTACAAACATTTTATTTCCAATATGATTTTTTGAACATGGATTTTTCAGAAGTGCGTTGCTTAATTTCCAAGCATTTGGGAGATTTTTTTTTTGTTATTGATTTCTAGTTTAATTACAGTGTCCAGGAAACATATTATGATTGATTTCCGTTATTTGACATATTTTATGCCCCAACATGTAGTCAATCTTGGTAAATGTGTCACCTGCATGTGAGAAGCACATGGAATGTACGGTTTGACCTGACAGCTCTCTTGTCCTTCCCCAGCTCCCTCGCTATGTCCCCTCACAGGCCTTGACCTAATGCATCTCTTGCGTGGCTACTCCAGTCTGGGCATCTGCTTTTAGAGGACCCGGGCTAACACAAACCCACTTACCCCCTACTGCTTTTTGTGCTATCGTTGCAATGTATTTACTTGCACATATGTTTTTTTTTAATTGAAGTATAGTTGATTTACAATATTGTTCGCACATATGTTTAAAATCCCATAAGACATTATTGTTTTTGTTTTCGTTTTTGTTTTTTTGCGGTACGCGGGCCTCTCACTGTTGTGGCCTCTCCCGTTGCGGAGCACAGGCTCCGGACGCGCAGGCTCAGCGGCCATGGCTCACGGGCCCAGCTGCTCCGCGGCATGTGGGATCTTCCCGGACCGGGGCACAAACCCGTGTCCCCTGCATCGGCAGGCGGACTCTCAACCACTGCGCCACCAGGGAAGCCCGACATTATTGTTTTTTATAGTCAATATTCGTTTGCATTTATTTACCCAAAAACTTATTTTTAAAAAAATTGGTCTTTGTTTCTTCTGGCATTTTCATGGCCCCAGAATCATAGGACTGGAATCATATTTTCTTATGCCTCAAGAATCCCTTTGGTTTTTCCTTTAGTGTTGGTCTCTTTGCTGATAATTTTTTTCCTTTTTTGTTCCTATGAAAATTTGTTTATTTTGTCTTCATTTAAAAAACATCTTTGCCAGTGTAAAACGTTAGGTCTTCTGCCAGCATCCGTGAAACTGTGGCAGGCTAACTTGCTAGCTTGCAAGTAGGGTACAACCTCAGACCATTCACAGTTCTTGATCATTACTACCTGAAATTGTATTTTTATTTGCCTACTTGTATATATTATCTGTCTCCTTCTCTAGCATTTAAGTTCTTGGTCTCTTTTCACCCTGTATCTTCAGCACGTAAGACAGTCCTCGATACCTAGCAGACACTCAGAAAATTTGCTGACTGAATAAATAAATAAATGACAAACTTTTCTTACACCCTTTCCTAGCATAATGTTTCAAAAATCTCTAGAGCCATTTTCCTCATCATATCCTGAAGGCAAACCAAATCTTATTTTCTCAATGCTGCCTAGATCATTTTTCTTCCTGATTAGAATGTTACTTAAAGTCTTATCTCAGCATAGTAATGGTATTCACCATTTCTTCCAAAGCACATTGCTGACACTTGTTCCCATTGTAGGAGTTTAGCATTGTGGGTAATACATAAGAGTACGAAGGGTGATACTAGGACCCCGGAGTAAACTGCTTCTCAGTCTAGTGCTGGCTTTACTCTTTACGAACAGTGTATCATTGAGCAACTTACTTAACCTTTCCACACCTCAGTTCCTTAATCTTTATAATAGGGATAATGATAATGCCTAATTCATAATATTGTTGCAATTATAAGCAGACACAACATATATAAAGTCCTTAGCAGAGTACTGGGCCTATAATACACTTTGAATAAATGTGAGCTGAGTTTTCTGTGGAATTTGAATATGGTTATTCCTCCCTGTGATGCCAACAGTGCCTTAGCATTAGAACTTTTTGACAACTTTATTCGCATGCTCTTTGTTCCACGTTGAAGGAAATTACAAAGCCAGTGAACAATAATAGGCTTACAGCTGTTAAGCTCTGGGATGGGCCACTAAACTTTCACCCAGCTTTTTGTTTGCTGCAGGTGACCTGAGAACACTTCTCCAAGGTAAAAGAGGAACGGAAGAGTTGAGCGAATCTTTTGGAAATTCCAGGAAGTTAAAAGAAATGCATTTTGGGTTTTGAGCTGCATTTCTATGTTTATGGTAGAAATGCATTTTGGGTTTTGAGCTGCATTTCTATGTTTATGGTAGTGGAAATTCTAATGGGTTTCCTTGGTCAGAATTTCCCCCTGAATGATGGTCTCAGTGCTCAGCTTTATTAAAATTAGAGAATAACAATATAGTTGAAGTTTCATTTTACAAGATAGGAAGCTGAGACATTGTGGTGAAATGATAAAGATGTCATAATGAAAATGCAAGTCCTGGTTAATGAAAATGCAAGTCCTGGCTGAATATGTGTTCATGAATCTATAGCCCAAGTTTAAACATAAAGACCTGTGCTGAATATGCGAAATTATTATGTTAAGATGTTTAAAAAATCATTATGCTGCTAGATAGGAATGTAACCACATTATTCTGATATAACATTTTATTTATTTTAACTGCAAAGACTACCTGAGAAAAGTTTCTTGCCAAACAGAAATATTGAAGATGGAGAATGTTTCTTTTGTGAGGTAGCACAGAGACTGAGCAAAGACTCAGATGCTTAGTTCCCAGATGCTGGCAGATAGCAGTCATGCTCATACAAAGTCACAGCTCATCATGAATTCCACATCAACATCAGTGCAAAAGATGGCTAAAAAATAGACTGAGAAGCTGGTGGTTATAGATAGATTTCTAGAAATAGATGAATTTCAGAAAACAGAAACAGAAAAGGCTTGACATTCTCAGATGGTGTTATATTTACAAGTTGCTCTAGCAAATGAAATTGAAAGCTGGTGACAAAGCATTCACCAGAAAATAAAGAAGTAACAGAAACAGTCCCTTGGGTCTGTGATTGAGTATGGCATTTTGCTACATCAGGCAGAAAACTTTCCTTAACTAAGGCTAAACTTAAGGAGTGTGAGACGGGTTGAATAGAAACAGCAGCTTCACAGACACGGCAATTGGTAACCAATGCCCAATGCAGAAATGCATGGGACACATTTTCCTCTAAGCACATCATTATCATCATATCATTACTATCAGCAACCCCCGTGTGCATGCCAGTTGGACCACACACCACGCATTCTGGTGTGTTTGGACAGTACTGGTTTGCACAAACACGCATTGTTCTCATGACCCTGACTGTTAAGAGTTCACGTTCACTCTCACACATGTCCTGGTGTGGATGATAAACTATATGGTCGCTCTGTGCATGGTACATTATTAAGCATTTGGAGGCTAATCCAAGAAAAGCTGTGGCCCCTGGACTTAACAGTACTTATTTTTTCTCCCTTATGGGCACTAAGTGCCCCTGCTGTGTTCTAGAAGAGCAGATGCCGGGTGGGGGGCGGGGTTTGGGGGGGGCACAGGAGTATCCAGTGTCTCGGCACTTGCAAGGCTTAACAGGTGGGTAAGTTGGTTGAGTTAAATCCTTAACCACCCCCAGAGCCTCTTGGATTTAGGTAAATGCTACACCTCTGCTGAAGATTCTTTAAATTCTGCTGAGTGTGAAGAATATTGTAGCTCAGAGATAGGTTGTGTTCAGTCTTACCGTATTGGAAAGCAACCATGACACAGTGTTTGGCTGGAAGGCTGGCTTCTACGGCACCAAAAATATGACCAGCCCTTTTCTTCATGCTGAGAGGTATAGAGTGAGTTCATCTTTGTTATTATCCTGATGAAAAAGTACAGGTGCTTCCCAAAGTTAAACTTGTAAAGCTACTACTTAAACCTGTTTATGGACTGAGTATCCCTTTGCCACTCATCAGGGAAAGTAACCAGTCAGCTGGGTCTTGAATAGAGTTTATTGTTTGGGGATGTTTTAAGTTCCCAAACTATCACACTGAAAATAAAGTTGGGCTTATCCTTTTAAATGAGTAATCTATTCCTTGTACACATTTGAGATAAAAGATTGAAGATTTAAAATCTAAGCAGGATGGTAGATTCTTAAGTAGTGCCTGATTCTAAAGACAGTCAAAGTATAAAATATAGATTGGTTTCTCAAAATTAATTCTCACACCTCTATGAAGAAAGGAACAGATACTAACATACCTGATCTCTGTAAAATAAGAAAGAGGTATTACTAACTCTGTTTAGTTGAGAGGAAACAAAAAGTGTGGTTTCAAAGATGTACATGTCCATGGTGAAATGATGATGTTTTGCTGAGCATTACATTAAGGAAAATGGATAAAAACAATTAAAACTTTACCTTTGGTGATGATGAGAATGGTATACATTGATATCAGGAGCTCAGAGCCAAAGCTAAGAAGGAGGATTAAAGAATTTTCTGGCAAATTTATTCTGAACCTCATTCTTGAAATATCTTGGGTATTGGTCAACTGAAAATAGTTAGCCAGAGTCATTTATCAATAGGAATCATTTATTTTTCATCTAAAATACACATCAGTTTTATGATTTGTGACTTTAGCGCTTTTCTAAGAAATCCTTCTCTGTTATAAGGTCATAAAGATATTTTCCCTTTATTTTTTCTAAAATGTTTTAAGTTTTATTCTCATTTAGATTTTTAATTCATCTGAATTTTATTTTTCTAAGTGGTACGAGGAGGGGATCTAAAGTACTTTTTTAGATAGCCTTCATCCAAACATCTCTTGCTTTGGATATAAGCCTGTCTTTTCCTTGAGAGCTCGTGAATGTCTATCAGATAATAAGATCTCACATATGCATGGGTATGTTTCTGGCTCTCGATTCTGTTCCACTGAACTATTTGAGCCTACCTGTGCTGATACTATGCAGTACTTCATATTAAATCTCGACTATCCAGCAAAGCAATTAGTCTTTTCTTGTACTTCTTCAAAATTATTTTGGCTATTCTTGGAAAATATTTACAGAGTTCTGACAAACTTTTTGAACTTTGACTGTAATTGAATTTAATATAAAGTAGAATCTGGCATACTAAAATCTTTTAACTACTGATTATTCCCTCCACAAACATGCTATATATTTCCATTTATTCAGATCTTATTTTATGTCTTTCAATAAAATTTTACAACTTTCCCATAATGACCTTGTATATCGTTTGTTAAATTCATTTCTTGATACTTTATCCTTTTTCTTCTCTTACCATCCTGTCTGGGACCCTTACTATAATACTGAATTTCAGTGTTGACAGTGGGATTTCTTGTTTTGTTTTTGAATTTAAAATGAATCCTTTTAAAGATTCACTATTAAGTGTAAGATTTACTCTGTGGTAGAGATCTTTTACTGGATTAATAATCGTTCTGTTCTTAATTTTTATTTAAATCATAAACATGTTGAATTTTATCAAGTACTTTTTTGCATCAATTAGTATCACCAAACATTTTCTTCTTTAATTTGTTATTGTGGCAAATAATTCTAATTTCTAGGTCAAAAAGTTGTAGGTGAGGCTTGTCTTTTGTAAATTGTGTATAACAAGATTTTAAAAGATTTCTGTATGACTGCTTCCTTACTTTCTGGTACTTCAAGATGCTTCAAGCCCATCTTATATTTTCCCTGCTCCAGCCCTAGAAGCAGCCATTTCTTCAAGGGTCCCTGGTTCTCTTTAATGGAGAATGGTATTTAGAAAGCAAGACTGGGTGCTACGTGTGCTCACTGCTATTGAGGTATTCTAGGCCCTCTCAGTAAACAGAGGTAGAAAGCATATATATATATATATATATATATATATATATATATATATATATATATATATATATATATATATATATATATATATATATAAATGTCTATACTGTTCTTTAATTTCTATATTTGTGGTTCTAACTTCATGAAGGTGATGAGAAATTGTACCCAATATCCAGGCACAGATTTTGGTTTTAGTTTCTTGAGGACAAATCTACTCTTCATTACTCAGTGCTGCCAGCCTGCTTTCCATGATAAAAGCCAGTGAGCTGGGCTTCCCTGGTGGCGCAGTGGTTGAGAGTCCGCCTGCCGATGCAGGGGACACGGGTTCGTGCCCCGGTCTGGGAAGATCCCACATGCCGCGGAGCAGCTGGGCCCGTGAGCCATGGCCGCTGAGCCTGTGCGTCCGGAGCCTGTGCTCCACAACGGGAGAGGCCACAACAGTAAAAAAAAAAAAAGCCAGTGAGCAGAGTTTTTCTTTCACTGTTCCATGGATGGACTGAGCTCTTCTTTCTGCCTTTTATCTTTAGGCAGGGAGCTCAGTCCCCACTAAACACAAGGTTTGCAGCCTCAGCCATACGCCTCTCTCAGGCACCAGATCCTACCCCCTTACCTCACGTCTCCTGACACTCTTCAGGACTATTTAGCTTTTGTCACCCCTTCAATTTTAAATTTCTTCATAGTTTCTGGTATCTGTGGGCATCTTTTGCTTACTTTGGAACTCTAGTAACTATAAGAAAAATATTTGATTTATTTTATCTAGCATTTTTATGTATTTGTGTTTATGTGTGTGTATCTACACATTAGCTTCATCCACTGTATTGAATAGAAATTCTGTCTATTCACAGCTAAGGAAACAAACACCAAAAAGTTTGCGTGACCCAAGGTTACAGAGCGAGTTGGTAAGAAAACTGTGTGCACGCCCTTTTCTGGTATTTCCACTTTACTTTCCTGCTCTTGTGGTAACTGCAATTGTTTCAGAAAGTTTAAGCCTTTTCATATATGACTTTTCCTTTTCAAAAATGAATTCAGCTCTAAAAACTTCCAGAGTTCTACACTGTGATCAACTGCCCTTGAAATTTTGCCGTAGAACTGATAGAGGAGAACAGAAGATCACAATAGACTTAGAACGGATTCCCCTTCATTTCCGGCAGTCTGAAGTGTATTTAATTTACCAGCCTAATTCTGGAAGAGAATAGTCCTTGGCATCCACAAATACCTCTAAACTTGCAGAATATTAATTCAAATATTAGCCATATACACACTCATCAGTTTGTTGGAATTTACAAAGACAGTATTTATAGCTCAGCCTCTCATGTAAGGAATATTCAAAATGATTAGATTAAAATATCTAGATTTAAAGATGTACGTCAAATTCTGGACTTCCTCTTGCTAAGGAAGAGAGGTTGGACATATCAAAATGGGAGTAAATGTTTGTTTTATGGCTCAGAGTTTGGAAGAAGAAAATTATCAAAATGCTCTCATTCCATTATGCCTTGTCTATTCTTCATTCTTGCATAGTCTTTGTAACAGTTGGTTGCCTATTTGTGGTTGTTTCATTACCCTTAAAAAGTAATAAGACTAAAAAAAAAAGTAATAATCCTGAGAAATTGTTTACCTAACAGAATATTCTCAAAATTAAAGCTCTTTACTGACAGAATGAATCATATAAAATAAGTTAACATTGTAAGTTTAATTCTAATTTTTTCTGAGAAACTAGTAAAGACAAACACAAGCACAACAGCCCCCTTCTGCATTGTAACTACACTTTTCCACTGAAGCCAGATGAATTTTAGATATAAAATGTGGCTGATACTACATTGCTCATATTATTTTTAAGCAAAAGAAATGACTCTATCAAAAATGCATCCTAAATAATTCACCACTGAGATGTGAGAATCACTTAACTAGATTCTTTCCTTAACTCTGACATCTACATTAATGATGTCTAATGTTGATTAAAATTCAAGGATCAGTTATAGTTGGGTAAACCACAAAAGTTACTTTTTAAGCCCAAATTCTCCAAATTTTTGTAGTAAATATTACGTGTAATGGAGCTTTGGTATCTACTTGTGGACTGCTCAAAAGTAAATATCTTAAATTAGAAACATACCTGTGTAGTTTGTGGGAAATTATTAAACCCTTTACAAATATGTATTATAATACAGTCACTGGAACTATATTTCAATTGATTTATTCTAAGAATCAAAGTGCGGTGTACAGCCAGGAGATTTTTTATTCATGGTCATTTGTTATGCCTAAACATCACAGTCTGATTAATGTTAGCTGGAGATAAAAGAATTCATTGTGTGTCAATATTTGTAGAATCTAAACTTTTTTTTTTTTTTTTTTTTTTTTTGCGGTACGCGGGCTTCTCACTGTTGTGGCCTCTCCCGTTGCGGAGCACAGGCTCCGGACGCGCAGGCTCAGCGGCCATGGCTCACGGGCCCAGCCGCTCCGCGGCATGTGGGATCTTCCCAGACCGGGGCACGAACCCGTGTCCCCTGCATCGGCAGACGGACTCTCAACCACTGCGCCACCAGGGAAGCCTGAATCTGAACATTTTAACTCATCTACATAGTCTGGCAAATATTAATGAAAATTGCTATTGGACCTGATATAGTTGTTCTCTTTCTAGGAAAAACTCACCTAATTATGGAAGAGAGAGACCTCAAGTGCAAGATTCTTGGCTGTCATTGACTATAAGTTTTTTTTGTCTTTTCTATGAAAAGAGAAAGAGATATAAGTTAAATGAAGTATTAATTTATGTTAGTTGTTCCAAAGATACTTATCCAATAATCTCTGAGAAATAATTTGGAGGCCCAAGAACTGTATTTGGTAAATTAATATATTAAATTATCTCTCTGGAGCGTCATGGAATTCCAGTGGTTCAGATTATTTCCTTTACTTTGAGACTGAGGCGGCTTAGGTCCATGGGTCTACTATTGAGAAGAGAGAGCCTTCTTTTCTGATTTCATACCTGCAGCGATTTATCGGTTCTTTACGTTCACATCTTTTCTGGAAAGAGCAAACCCATATGCTGTACAATCACTCTCTGTTCTAACGTACACTCTTTTCCATTTTGATTCCCTCTTACCTGCTTTCAGAAATGTTTACAGCAGTTTATTAGAAAATAGCATCCATGGCCACAGCAGCCACCATTGTGAACAGGTCACTTTCCCTGGGCGTTTTCCGCTCTAGTGGGTCCACATGTGGTACCTGAGGTGATGCTGAACCAACAGCATCTTGGCGCACAGGGCAGACTGTACACACTACCCAGAGCCTCGCACAGGGACCTGCTTTAGTGTTATTTTGCAGACACAAAATGTAATGTCCTTCAAAATAAAGGGGCAAAGTATTTCCATTGTTCTGTTTTACTCTTTGCCTTCTTTTGGTTCTCCCACATACGTGTATTTTCTCTAAGAAAAGAGGTAGCCATTTGATGCTTTGATTAATCCCGTAAGTCCCAACTGGGCTTCACTGAACAAAAAGCCTTTTCAAGAGGACAGTGGGAACATTTTTCATTACTATTTCTGAAGAAAAAGAAAACTAACATAACAACATAATAGAGTGGTGTTTCTATAGCATTAAAGGTCTACGCATCTCTTTTACCCATTTCTTTCTGGAAATTCTGAAAGCAGAATTTCTACTCCTGGTAGGGAGAAAACGATGTGGGGTGTGTGTGTGTGTGTGTGTGTGTGTGTGTGTGTGTGTTAAATAAATAAAATGAAACAGTTAAATAATTGGAGAAAAATTAAACCTCTTTTCATCCTCCCCACTCCCCTTTCCCTAAACATGTCCAGGCCAACCAACTGTGCTGAACACTCCAAGTGCATTTCCATAACCATCTCATTAGGCAGCAGAGCCAACACCTGGTTAAGCTCTTTTGTCAACCGGCAGGCATTTAGTACTTGAAAGAAATCCGTTTGAAAAGATTTGACTTTTCCCTCTTAAAAAATACCCCAATTATCTTTAAAATGATGGCACATTAGCAATTACAATTGTCCTCCCCCAATGGAATCCCTCCTGTCTTCTCTACAGGAACAGCGCTTTGTCTGCACTTGATTGGACTGCTCTAATGAGGTGGTCCTCCCACTGTCGCTTAGTTAGGCAACTGATCTCTGGCTTATCTATGTTTTCTAGGCTTTCTTGGCAAGTAAACAATGGTGACCTAGGAAGGAGCTTGACACTTTGACAAGATGATCACACTCTTTGATACTGGTGAAGCCCCACAGGGGAGAAAGCATATTTTATCTTTTGTGAAGTAAGCGGTGGCTGGGAGTGAGATCTTTAGATAGATTGATGCTCAGTTATGGTATTTAGTGGACTGTAGCAGGGTTGCTAAACACCCTGCAGAATGTGGGACAGTCTTACAAAAGGAAGAACTGTCCCATCTAGATGTTACAAGTGTCCCTGGAGAAAAACCCTGGGTCTAGTGTATACTGAGAAAGGAAGAACGTCCTAAGTCGTTCCCGAGTTTCCCATCTGACAGTTGCTCCCTGTGTCATGTGAAGCCCCTGTTAGTCCCAGTTGCACCATGGGCCACTAGTTACCTTGCTTCTAGTCACTTTCTGACATTCCTGGACACAGTCCCTGTCAAAGAATGTTACTCCCTCTCCCTGGAACCAGTGTGAGGACCGACTCCACAGTGCCTCTCTGCTCCGCAGTTCCACCAAGTTTTTATCTGATTCTACTGGGGTTTTGGCATAACCAAAGGAAAAGACATTGTGAATAGGAAAATGTTTAAAACTTTATACTAAGTATGACTTTCTCCATAGTATAAGGGGAAAAAAAGGGATGGAGTTAGTGATCTTGCTAACCCATTCTTAAGTCTGAGATGCTCCATTAGAACACCCTCTTAATCTCTGCCATGTGAATCCATTTTTCAGAAAATTTGTGCTCTACCCATGGAATTATCTTGCTTCAGGATCCGTCACCTTCCTCAGCAGCATGTTTTCTGAAGTCTGGGTAAGCCTATCTAGAATTTTACATACATACACAAACACACACACACACACATATACATACTTACATATATACACATACATATATACACATATATATGTCTATAGTGTAGAACAGTGACAGTGTTGTGTAGTACATGTTGTATATCTAATATATATAGTATATACAATGTATACAGCATATGCTATACTACATATACTATTCTAAGTACATATATGTGTGTCTGTGTGTATGACATATACTAGAAGTTTAATCAAGGCTCATTGAATGAATGAATAAATGAATGAATGAAACAGATCCCCTCCCGTCTATTCTTGAAGTAAATCCTCATTTTTGCTTAAGATAGTTAGATTTGGTTTCTCTTGCTTGAAGTTAATAATCCTGACTGAGAATTGGATGGTTATTTTTAAGAAACCTTATCTTTTGAGAAGAAGAATTCAACCCAAATCCATTATTTGCCAACCACAGAGTTTGTTAGTTTTCTCTGGCTCAACTCTGCTCTTGAGCTCTAGTTAAACGCCCTTCTTACACAGCTGGGTAATACTTCATTCCAACCTCATTTCAGACGTTTAGCAGGCTTTCTTCCATTGCAGTTCTGTTGAACTGACATGAGGTCTTCTCCTAACCCTGCTTTCCGACTTTCTAACACTCTGTAAATTGCATACGCAAGAACTTCAATCCTCATGCGCGCTGTCATCAGCAATTCCTGACAGCCCTACCTTAAAACTTTATGAAGACTGGTCCTCCACATCTATCCCCTTTGATCTTTATATCCCTTCCCTCTTTGTGCCTGGTTGTCTTCTGGAAGTAACCATCTCTGTGTGACACTAGAAAGCGATTCTGAGGGAGGGGAGGGAGGAGAAGGGACTCTGACTTTCCCGGAAGCCTCCCTCCCGGGGCAGATGGCAAGTTGCCCAGTCTTCTGACTGATGTTTTTCTGACTCAGTGATTAAACAGTGGGGACTAATAAAGTTGTCTCGCTCCCTATTATCATGTGGGTATCATACAGCTTCTCTGTGTAGTTAGTTTTATCTGTTGTACTCTTAGAGGAAATGCCTCTCAAATTCTGAGCATCAGCTGAGTATCATTTTTCGGTTGCAACCTCAGAAATGTATACATCCCTGTATGGTTCTTTACAAATATTTTAGTGGAAATTTGGGGAGATCAAGTTAGAGCTGAAACTAAAAGGTCCAAGGATTATTCATATACAAATTATATTTCAAATGTTTTTCTAAGGGCCTTTGTCCAAATATGACATATACGCTCACGTATGAGTCAAACTAGTACTTGCATTCATACATTTCGGATTTTAATACTGTGATTCTCTAAGTTGGAGACATAGTCTCGAGGTCTGAGTGTTGACTGTTGTCAGTGTTGGAACTCTGGTACCCTTAGCTCCGTTACAAATCCTTCTAGTCCTCAAGAAGGTGTTAGAAGTTTCAGTGGTAAGTTGTCAAAATACACCTGCTGCCTTGAGGCTCTCTGTTCACTGTTGGGCCATTATTTCCAATGATGCTGTTGGCCTCGGCATGACTTTCAGAGTTTGTCTGGAGCCTTACTGATGGCAGCCACAACTTTCACTTTCCTCGCTGACGACTGCTCTTTGAGTGTTTCTACTGGGTTGGCCAAAAAGTTCGTTCGGGTTTCATCATAAGCTGTTATGAAAAACCCAATATATTCATTTAGATTTAAGCTCTTTGAATGTGGCAGGCATGCCCTATATTTTTGTAAGAAGCCTACAGACCACATACACATTCTGGTGTCTTGTGCAGAGGAGACACTTGATGGCTGTTGGTTTATTGATTACCATGACGGTGGAGGTTGTCATGTGTCAAGTGGCAGGCTCCCAGATTGGGAAACTGAATCTCAGCTCTACAAGTCATTAGAAAACCATGCTATGAATGGGGAAGGACTTTCCATATGTATTACATGTATTTATTGGCATTTTCTGTGTTTGTAGCCAGTATTTCCCATGTGCTCTCTCATTTAATTTACACTTTACTGCGGACATAATTATTACATTTTTCACTGACAGAAAAATTCAGGCTCAGAAGTGATTACATGGTCATAGTACAGAGAACAATAATAACACTTAGGAAATTCCAAGGGTTTTAGGAGCTGTGAGCCAGGAACCATGGCCAAAGACCAAATATATGAGAAATGTATTTCTTATAAATCACAATATCTCAGCCATTCACTGAATTTGTGAAGAGGTTATTTCAGGAGAAAGATACTGAGTTCGGTTTAGTGTTTTGGGTTCTAGATGTTTGTGGGATAAAAAAGTGAAGATGTGCAGTAGGCAGTAATCTATACTAGTCAGAAGCTCTGGAGAACCACTTTGTCCTGACAAATCATTTCAAAATGATTTGAAAGTCATTTGCATTTAGATGATAATTTAAGCCATAGAAATATACGAGATTGCCTAAGGAGAGGTTGTGGAGCAAAAGAGAGGAATTTAGGGCAGAGCCTCAAAGAACACATTTAAAGGACATACAGAGAAAAAGACTCCTGCAAGAGAAACAGAGAAGAATCGGTCAGAGAAAGAAAACCAAGAGTACAGAAACCAAAGGAAGAAAGTTTCAGGAGGGTCACCTGTGTTACATGGTTTATACGTCATACAAGAGTCAACAAAATAGAGACTGAGAAGTGTCTACAGGATTTAGCAACTAGGAGGTCCTCAGTAACTTTGGAAAAATCAGTTTCTGTGGAGTGGTGAATGGGAGCAGTTGGGTAGAAACCCGGCTGCATAAGAGTGATAAGTGAGTGTGAGGTTCGAAAAAGGAGAGAGCAAATGTAGACAACATGGTCAAGAAGTTTCCCAGTAAAGGAGATAAAATGCCCTTAACTAGAAGGCATTCCTCTGACAAACTCAGAGGTAATGTTATTGTTGTTGCTGTTGTTTTGGAAGGGAGAGATTTGAACAGGTCCAAATGCTTACTGTAAGGAGACAGTAGAGGGGAGAGTTTAAAATTGCAGGAGAGGCAGGTGTACTTGCTTGATCAAATTCCTTGAGAAAGTGAGAGAACATAGGCTCCAGAGCACAGGTGATGCGAGTAGCCTTAGGAAAGGTGAGGGATGCCTCTTCCATCGTGAAAGCTGAGAGGGAACAAAAGAGGTAAATTTGTAGGCTTGATTGTGGGAAGCTGAGGGAGTTCTCAACAGCCTCTATTTTCTCTGTGAAGTAGGAGGCCAGTAACTGATGAGGGCGAAAGAAGAGGTGGTGGAGATGGGGGAGGTGATGGAGCATAGGATATTTCGATACACGTATTTTAGAAAGCACTCAGTTTTTTTGTGATGATAAGGACCACGGGAGTGAAGGAAGAGCTGATGAAAAGATCATTGGAACTAAGGAACAGAGGAATCAAGGCATTTAGTAGGTCATTTATTTGAATGTTGAAACAAAAGTCGTCGTAGGAACAGGTAGAATGAGAAAGTGAGTCAGGGACTAAGATGATCAGTTAATGAGTGGTATTGGCAGCAGGTCAATAGGTGACAGCAATAAGGAGGGGTAGTAAGTTGTCAAGTGTGATGTCGTGAATTTCAAAGGAGATGTAGATTTTAAAGAAGTGTAAGGAGAAATGTTGTGAAAGAAGAAACAAGAAGCAAGAGGCTTCCTATCCTAGTTTTGGGACCAAAGCTAAGTAGAGTGTAAGAGAAAAAGCAGCACCCACCTGAAAGGGCTTCCAAGGGAGTGGAGTCGTAAGGGACATTCAGATTTCAATCAAGGCAAAGAAAGGTGAAGATGCTGAAGATGAAAAGAGTAGTTTTCTGATAACATATCATGAGTCCTAGAAGGCATAGAAAAAAGTTAAGGGTGTGGGAAAGGTGGGAGATCAAGTCAGTTTAAAGACATATGGCTATCATCCTGGGGGTGATGGTTGATAACTCAGAAAGCTTGGGATTTTGAGAGTAACAATCAGAGATATGAGGCATGAGCGGATCAGTCTCACAGGTGAAGTTGTATTCGTCAACAAAGATAAGGAGCCGCTGGGGACCTGTCTTTGCTTGCAGCTGATGGTTGCTTGTTGCTAAGGCATAAGAAAGTTCCTCTCTTTTAGGCAGCCATTGGCATATAGATGATAATTAAAATCATGGGTATGATGAGCTTGTCTAGGGGGTGTAGAGTGACAAGGAAGGGGTCTAGAGACTGAGACTTGAGGAATTATGACATTTGATGGCTGGGTGTAGGAGGATGAGCTTATAGAGAAGACTAAGAAGGAGCCATCAGGTTAGAATAAGACTAGAAACGTGTGGGTCATGATGGGATACACTGGGAAAATTTGTTTTACACAGAAAGGATTAGTTAATATTGTCAAAGGCTAAGGTGAGGACTAAAAACCCCGTCGACTTTTATAACATGGAAATCACTGATAATCTCAGCACGAGTTTTATGTGAAGTTACTGGACAGAAGCCAGACTGATTGAGGAGTGAAGGAAAAGTGAGAAAACTGGGATAATGAATCGGCAAGTTCAACAGTTTGGCTTTGAGAGGATGATGAGAAATGGGAGGGTGATGTGGGATCTAGAGAAGGTATCTTTTTTTGAAGATTGGAGAGACTTGAGTATGTTTGAATATCTACAGGACAAGGGAGATGTTTTATATATAGGAGGGAGAAGAGACCATTGATAATATGAGTAAAAGTTCCAAGAAACTGAGAAGGAATGATAGAATTGCATTTCTTCTTAGAGAACACACCAAAAAAGGTTGGTTTGGAGGTCAAAGAGTAAAATTACAGAAGAAGTAGTCTCAGAGGTAAAGTTAGTAGCTTTTGTGTTTGATTCCTAAACCACCTTTCATCCCAGATGTTTAGTCTTAGCCAATCATGGTATTGTCATCCTCTTTGCCTCCATAGTGTAGGACAGGTGTGTGGCCCAATCATGGCCAATGACATGTAAGAGAGGTCTGTCCATGGGTTTCTGGAAGACATGGCTCCTTTCTTTTCTGGATGTTGGTGTATTTGGATCAGACACATAGAACTGCAATCTTCTGGCAACCCTGAAGTAACCAAGCTGATGGCACAACCAACTCATTGAGGTTGGTAGAGAAAGATGGAAAGACTCTAGGTCTTTGGTAATATTCCTGAGACACTGTATTAACTAATTCTGGATCCTGCCCAACCCCTGGATTTCTCATTCTACGATACAATATATTTCCTATTGTGTGAGCCGATTTGAGCCAGGGGTTTCAGCTACTAGCAGTTGGATATGTCCTAACTAATGCAGTAGGATTAGTTGCTCTCAAGACAGAACTGACACAAGAATGCTAGCTGGCTTCTAAGGCTGGATAATACTCATTATTTTGAGATCTCACCAGAAATCTGTGGCCTTTATGCTGGTTCCACATAGAACATTGTGGCTGTTTGTTGTTGTTTTTGAATTGTATACACCTCAGTGCTGGGTGACAGAGACATTATTTTAGGACTGAATCAATACACAAGTAACTAGTGCTCACAGGGTCTAATGATCTTGCAAAGTCAGCTCTAACTAAATTAGCCCTGAGAAAAATTGGCCTTCAGTAAGGTTTTTGGCCTCTTTAAAATTTATTACCAAATAGAGAATATGGCATGTTGAAGTCTGAGTCACAAAATAAGAAACTAGAGTTAGGTACAAAATTAGGAGTTCACTTGGGTTTCTGAGTAAACAAAAATATCACAAATATATTTTCATGTATTTTTTGGGAAGATTAAGTAGAAATGCTTTAAAAATAAAAAGAATTTATAAATAAAAGAGAAATTATTATTGGGTTAGAGGTAGACTATTTGCCTTCTCACTATTTGACCAAGTAATGTTGAAAGATACCCAGTATGAGATAACTTATTCCCATTGACTTTAACAACTCACCAATGTTTACAAACCTAAGGGGAAAAAAAAATCTACTATATCCAACTGAATGAATAAACTCAACCGTGTTTAATTTTTGATTTGTAAAGTGAAAAAAAATTGTTTACCATCTTCCTACCTTCCCCACTTTGCTGCCAGAAGATGTTAACTAGAAAATGATGTCTCACCATTTATTATATCCTATGATTTTATGTCAACCCAAAAGATAAGAAATTACTTGTTGAATTGTAGCTGAATCTCTCTGTTGGGAAACTGAAGGTTTATCAGTGAGGAAAGGATAGGCATCTCCAGAGAATGGAAGCACAGTTAGCAAATTAATGAATCTGTCTATAGATTTATTGTGACAATTATTTGTCAGCTCAACTAAGAAATTGTTGCAGCTCTTGATGGCGACCCCGTCTTTTCCCCCTTAGCTGCAATCTGCTTAGGAAGGTGCCTTGACAACACCAAGAATTCAATGGAGAAAAAAAATGTCAGAGTTATACTTCTGTATTTTCCCTTTCTTTAGAAAAAATGTTTATTTTTGTCAAATTTATATCTGTACATGGTTTAAAGAGTCGATCCTATGGCTTCGTTAAGCAAAACAGTGGTGCCTCTCCCCACCTCTCCACCATTTTCCCCTTCACCACAAGCAATCACTTTCCACTGTCTTAGCTGATTCTCTTATTGATCAAGATGCAGTGTCTGCATTGTTATGGCTCAGCAAACACAATTTGGAGTTTAGACAATTAGTGAACTGTGATTACTTTTCCCCTCAGGCCTGAACAGCTCTCAGTTATCACTGGAGTTCATAAGTACCATTTTTTGAAATTTTCTTTTTCACTTGTTGTTAAGACCTACCCATTCTACTCTTTTTCCCTTTCCCCTCTCCACAAATTTCCCACCAGCTTTGTTTTCTTCTCTCCTGCGTGAATTCAATTAAGTGAATGAAACTCTATCATTCTAGATGCCATGCGTTTAGTAGTGTCTGTTGTGTAGATTCAACCAGACTTAGGAGAGAAAGAAAAAGAGTGAGAGAATGGCACGGGGAAAGTACATGGGCACTGGGTATTTGCAGTAGTACAAGCAATTCCAGACAACTGTTGAGCAATTTGGAGAGAATCATCCATCACTTCTGAAGCATAACTTTGAAGCTTTAATTGGATAAACACACAGGTGTGGTCTATGCTAAACAGATTGGTCATAATGCCTGGTGACTGAGGTCTGACTCACAGACCAAAGTCTACTCTTCCTTACACGAGTGGAAGTGTCTTCAAAATCAGCAACATTAGAGAAAGTGTTGCTGAGATTCAACTTCTGCTTCCTAAAGGAATTCAACAGTGCTAGTGTGTGTCTTAAGTGAGGTTTGGATGATGTAAGGGGAAGAGTGGAATGGAAATTTTGCAGTAGTGATGTGCCCATAACCACAACTGGTCAGAGAGGTAAACTGAGCAGTCAAGTATGACCCTGGCATCCACATGCCACTATTAAAAACTCCAGCCGACAGCCTTCATCCCTTGAGGCCAAAGAGGCAGCTGGGGGGAAAAAGGGAAATAGGCCTTCCCCTCATCTTTTCTGTTTAATTCCATTCTGACACACCACTTGACCTTTGCGCTTTTAATACCTGTTTCTCTGTCTCTCAAACGCAATTCAGCTCCTTTTTAGGAGATGCTCATGAAACACAGAATTGGAGGATAAGAAGGGAACTGCTGTTGTATCTCCTTTACCATAATGAATAA
Source organism: Grampus griseus (assembly GCF_964374135.1). Classification (NCBI taxonomy): domain Eukaryota; kingdom Metazoa; phylum Chordata; class Mammalia; order Artiodactyla; family Delphinidae; genus Grampus; species Grampus griseus. Next base: position 46,492,727 of record NC_139007.1, read on the forward strand.
TAAAAACATGGTGCTTGAGACTGCTTTTGGGTCTTTTCTTAACAGCGAGATTGAAATTCTACATCTCTCATCCTGTTCTCTCCCATCTTGGTTTTCTCCCTTCCTGATTCAGCGGAGATTTAGATCATTTGCATTCAGTGGTCCCTCTAGAGGAATGACCATGTGCAAATGCTGACACTGAAGTGCAGACACAGCACTTGTGACGTGCCAAAAACATTGAAATGGAAGCAAGCCAAATGTGAAGGAAGAGGGCACTGAAGCAAACGTTCAAGGCAGACACCTGAAATTACCATAAATGTTGTTTTAATAGAGAGACTCCAACCATGATTTGTTGTCAGGTTCAGCTGAAGTGCATTTCATTCATCTCCTACATTTGGTGGGTCCTCCAAGGGCAAACTCATTATGAACTATTAGAATCTTAATGCCCATGAGGTTACAAACCTTGATCCTATTCGTAACAATTCTTCAGAGCATCCTGTACAAATCTGAGGTGGAAAAATATGAGAATGATTGCTGAGAAAGAATGGGACAGTGTGTGAATTATAAAGGGGAAAATGTTCTAATTTGAATTAATTTTGGTAGAAAAAGACTTCAGGGATATTTCAGGTGGTAACTGGGTTTTAATAAATTGAAACATAAATTAGAGAGTTTTTGGATAGCTGTTTCCTCACATGTTCAATGATTAAAAAAAAAAAAGTGCTCCCAATCTTGTTAAAGGAATGGTAACTTACTTCTTAACCAAAAAAATGAATCTCATCTTCTTTTTATCCTCCCGTCTCCCTTTTCTCCTCTGTTAATCAGACAGCCCATCCCTTTTTTCAGTGTTAGCTTTCTCCTCAACCCCCTTCTCTGTGGCACATCCTATCACCAGTATTTTTTTTTTTTTTTTTTTTTTTTTTTTTTGCGGTACGCGGGCCTCTCACTGTTGTGGCCTCTGCCGTTGCGGAGCACAGGCTCCGGACGCGCAGGATCAGCGGCCATGGCTCACGGGCCCAGCTGCTCCGCGGCATGTGGGATCTTCCCGGACCGCGGCACGAACCCGGGTTCCCTGCATTGGCAGGCGGACTCTCAACCACTGCGCCACCAGGGAAGCCCTCACTAGTATTTTTTATTTGCTGGTTTCCAGTGCATTTGCATTCAGTGGTGGTATCAGCTTGCTTTTCTGTAGATATACTTACCTATTAAACATATACAGGGCAAATAATTCCACATACTGCACTGAAATGGAAAAAATGTTAAATGTGTATCATTTTTCACTATAGGATCTCTATCCAGGCAGTCTAGATAAAGAAAACTGTGAAAAATCTCTCTCTCTTAGGAGTCAACTATTAACTGGGATCTAGATCAATAGGTCTGAGAGATGCCTGGGACAGAGAATCAGTTTCCTTTGGTGGCAATATCGTGTTCAGGTCTAAGATTTCTGAGCCAGATACACAGGGGTTTTCCCTTTTGAGAGTGGAGATCTGTGGTAGTAGCGCCACTGAAGAAGCTGTCAGGGCCCCCTGCTGGGTGGTTTCCCTCATTTAACTCTTACAGCACCGCGGGGAGAGAGACAGTAGTCCCGCTGCACAAAGGAGAATTCAAGTAAATTGTTTAGGGAGTCTCTGCTAATAAGTTTTAGAGGCACGATTGGAACTCAAATCTGCCTACATTCCCTTCACAGTGTTATGAAACCGAGACGTTGAGTTGGTCTGATATGCTTTTTCCAGTCCCCAGAATGAATTATTTGTGAGAAGTTGTTTCTCCTCCAGTTTCTTCCAGGCCCGTTATAGTGACTGTAGGTGTAATATTTAGGATACTCGAGTTTGGCTTTGTAATCCAGGGCCGGCGCCCATTCTCAGCATCCTGTCGTTGTCCCGGGAAAGTGGTGCTAGCTTCCGCAGCATCTCGGCAGGAGAGGGGAGTTCCCTCTAACTAAAGAGGGAGGATCTATTTTCAACCTCACGAGCGGGGGGGGGGGACCCACAAACAGACAAACAACAACAACCCCCAAAGAAAACAATCACAGCAACCCAGACCGTGGGCCTCTGGTGGACTGGGGACGGGAGGGTCGCGGCATCGAGGCACCTCGGGAGCGCCCTCTGGCGAGAACAGAGCGCGCGTCCCCCGCCCGGCCCCCCTTCGCCGCCGGCGCTGCGCCCCCGCCAGGCTCTTTGGGTTCACTCTCGGTCTCTCACTCCGTGAGACACAGACGGCAGCTTTCCGAGCGAGCGGGGGAACGGCTGAGGCGGCGCCAGCGCCACTGCCGCCGCTCGCCCCGAGAAGACCTGGGCACCGGGAGAGAAGCCAAGGCCCGGAGCCCCATCCCCTCTCTCCTCTGGGGTCTCCTAAGCCGACCGGCCGCTCGGCGCCCCCGCGCGACACCCTTCACGGCCACTTCGCGGGGCGTGCCGGGACTTGAGGACGCGGCTCGGGAAGAGCTGGGGCAGGAGGCGGCGGCGGCGGAGCGAGGGTGCGCACACTGGGACTGGAGAGGTGTGAGTGGCGGGCTGGGCGGCGGCGGCGGCGGCCGTAGCCGCGGGTGCCTCCCCGCCTCGCCGCTTGGCAGGCAGCACCGCCTCCCCGGGCCGCGGCCGCCCGGCAGAGTCCTCCGCGCGTTCCCGGGCCCGGAGCCGGCGCACGATGCGCCCAGCAGCGTTCTGATCGCCGCCGCGCCGCCGCCTCCGCCGCGATGATTCCCCCCGAGCCGCAGCAGCAGCAGCTGCAGCCGCCGCCGCCGGCCCCGCCGAACCATGTGGTGACCACCATCGAGAACCTACCGGCCGAGGGCAGCGGCGGCGGCGGAAGCCTGTCCGCCTCCTCCCGGGCCGGCGTGCGCCAGAGGATCCGCAAAGTGCTGAACAGGTGAGCGGCGGCGGGGGCACGGGGCTGCGGCTGCGGGCGCCCGGCCCGGGGACCCCTCCATCCCCCGGGCGGCCCGGAGGCCCTTTGGGACGGACGGAGTCGCGTCTGGGGAGACTGAGGAGAGCGGGCGACGACGCGCCCCGCGCTGGCGGAGAGGCCGCGGCAGCTTTGTCCCGGAGCGGGGAGCCCCGGAGCGCCCGGGCGCCGGCTGGTCCGAGGCGGGAGTTCGGGGAGAGGCGGGGTTCTGCCAGCCTGGCTGCTGTGTGTCCGCGCTCACACCCTCGCACACGCGTGTCGCCTCGCGTCCCTCTCCCACTCGGGTTCCAGCTTTGCGCTCGGGGGCCAGAGCGGACCTGGGGGTGGCCGGGGAGGAGGCGGAAAGGCGCAGGGCTGCGGGGATGGCGTGGAAGTCGCCGGCCTCGCGCTCCGCCCGGAGGTATCCCAGCCCCTCGCCGGGAGATGGGGTAATGGAGACAGACCCGGCGGGCGGCGCGGGGACCCACTTCTCCCGCCCTGCGCTCCAGTTGCGGCTCCGACTCTTCCTGGCTGGGAGCGGGGATGGGAAGGCTACAGGCCTGGGTCAGACCCAGGCAAAGTGCAGAAATGTTGCGGGAAGGGTATGAGGAGGAGGCTCCTGGCTGTGTCGAAGCCAGAGGAGGCGAACGCTGGTGGCCGGCGCCTCCAGTGCTGGAATCTGCGCAGTGGATGGATCAAGGACGAGGCGTTTAGGATGAGAACCCGGGTTGATGTGAGATGGGCCCCCCCCTGGCGCCCCTGAGTCGGCCGTGATGCGAAAGGGACTTTTTCTACTAAAGTAACTTGAAATGGTTGAAGAGCTGACACTTAAAAATCAAATAGAGAACTGGTTGTGTGTGTTTTTATTTGGGTGCGTGTGTGCCTTTCGATGCATCTGTTGGGGGTAACTCTTAAGGTTGCTCTGTGCGTACAGGTTTCTGTGTGGCACTCTTTTGGGGTAGCCGAGATTCCCCCCAGGGATTCACCTCGAGCTCTTTGGGGCTGAAAGCTCTAGTGGGAGCACAAAATACGTACAGAAATAGAAGCTTGAAAAGCTCCTTATTTTCGGAGTATGGTTTAATTTAGTCATATGAAATCCCAAACCATTAAGGAGTCTTCACCTGTGAAGACTTAACGTATATTAGCTTACTTGTGGGTACTTCCATGTGTTTCCACTTATTATCAAACGAGAAGAAATTCACTCTGAAGTGAGACAGGAGTTGGTAATAGAAACTCAAGCCCTTTACTTCCCTTTGATTTGTAGCTTAGAATAACACCTTCCAAAATATTACATATTACATCTAAAAAAGATAATGAGCAGAATAAATCAAGAAGATGCTGGCTCAGTACATATTCTGTGGGCTTCCTATCCTTTCTGAATACCTGTGATGTTTTTGAATTGTAAATGACTTGGCATTGGCTGTTTAAATTTTTATGCAGAATATGTTAATTATTAATTTCCCTCATCAAGCTGAGAAAAAACTGGTGCTAGTGTTCATTTATCTTTGCTTGATTGTAAGTTATTATTGACTCTGTGCAGGTTATTTCTTGATGTTTCGTGGATCTTAGAGTCCAGAATAACAAGAGCACCGAGGTGGGAGCTGAGGGGCTTGGTCTGTCATCATTCCTCTGCCGCTGACTTGCCACGTGGCTTGGGGCAGAGCTGTTCATCTCCATGGCTCTTGGTTTCTTCATTTGTAAAATGTGTTTTGTACTTGTCTTACCTCTCTTATCATGGTTTTGAGAAATAGATAGACTTGGGAAAGTACAAAGCTTTACACGAATTCATTATTCAACCGAATTCTGTTGTCTAAGGGAGGGCAGTGGGAATATCGTACACAAGTTAATTGAAGTCATGGTACATCAAGGGGAGAATGTTGTATTTTACTAGCCTTCAGTGATCTGTGACATGAGTTTTATAGAGGAGGAACTTAGACTGAAAGGTTGGGTCCGTGACATTTCCTGGCAGATACATCTGTGAATGGAACCCTAGGGTTATAGCCTTTAGATTTCAACTGAAACATTTGGTTGTCTTTCAAAGTTCTTCAGAATTTTCAGTGTGATATTTTGTATTAAGTAAATGATCTTTCCTTAGCCTTAAAGGATAAGAAGAAAATATTTCTTGGAGCAGGAGCGCCTTTGGTAAGGAGACTGAAAAAAATCAGAATAAGTGTAAAAATCCTGGTGGAGTAATTTCGTTAGCATGCTGATGGGCTTGGCTTTTGCTCCATGATTATGTCAACAGGAGACAGCACTAGTTGTGGCTGTTGAATGGTTGGGCTCTGTGTAAAAGCAAGAGATGGGGGGCGGGAGTGGAATTTTCGAGTTCCTGTGCCAGCACTTAGGTGTGGCTCCCCTCTGGTCTGAACCCTCCAGGTATCTTGGACTAGGCAGTAATGGCTTTAAGGCTGGCCCATTGGGTGCCATATCATAAGCATCTTTGTTCATTTTCTAAAAGCTAAAGATCCCTTTTTGCTTCTTTGTCTTCTTTTCCTCTTCCTCTTTCCTTAATACTTCTATTTCCTTCACCTACGTTGCCCTATCAACTAACAGTCTTCTGGACAATTTTCCTTTCATCTACCTCTGGCATGCAGCAACTTAGCTGCTAGCAGAAAGTGAGGTTGGAAATCTGGAAGTTTGGAGCCAATATGAAAAATATCCCTCTAACTTTGGGCATGCAGATATACTGTTGGCAGCGTTCTAGTGCTGTGAGCTGGCCAGTAGAGTCTCTTCAGTGACTGAGTGGGGCATTGCACCACTATTAGTTACTCTGAGCATCCCACTGGGCCAGAGGGGCGGTGCTGAGAGACTGAGGATGGTGCCCTGGGACGAGGAGTATCAGACTGTGAGCACCGCAAGCCTGGTGAACTGCCTGCCATTGGTCACAGCCTGTAACAGTAGCTACCTGCCAACCCAGAGGAAGAAATGCCAGCACATATGCTGTCTGTATCCTGCCTACCGAGGGATAGGTAAAGGGAGAAGTACTGATTAATAATTAAACGTACTGTCTTTCAAGAAGCTTAGAATGAAAATGCAGTGTTACCTTAATGCAATCTGCCTTACATTGTCCTGCATCATTTTATTTCCTCAGTATATCTCCATATCCTTTCCCCTTTCTTTAAAGGCTTATTGAGTTGGATGGTTGCATTTTTTGTATGACAAATAGGGCATCTCACCGATTGACTACTCCCTGTAAAACAATTAGAGTAGAATATAATAGTATCCATGATTTTGGTGAAAGAGGAGGTGCTAGATAATTGTTTTTACCAGTTAATGGGATGTGTCACATTCTTCTCCCCTGTCCTGTTCAAAATTGTTTTGACAGTGTGATGCAAGAAATACAAGATGATTTAGATGCTGGGATAATTGTTACTTCTTTAATTCCCAAAGATTTAGAATAATGTCTTGGTTCAAAGAAGGAAAAAATTATGGCAAACTCCTCTCCACTTATTTCTTGAGTGTGAGATAGTATTTATTACCCTGCCACAGGCAAGCAAGATATGACAAAAAAGAAAATACTTCAAGGGCAACAGTTGATGACCCTCTCACAGAAACTGCTGATACTAGTAGATTTCTTAGAAACATATAGGAGTAGATACTAATCTATGTAGTATCTGAAGATTTTCTCCTCTAAAATGATTTCATTATGAAATGTTTGTGAAAAACGAGTGATAGCTTGTTTTATGTTTTGCATGTGTGCGATTTTATTTATCTCTTCCCACTTGAATATTAGTTTCAGATCTTAATAAAACTAACCATGAATTTCAAGTTTTGACACAGTTTCTTCCCAATAAGAGATGCATTGGGTTGTTTCAAGTTATAAAGGCATTTCTGCCTTTTTCTGTCTTGTGGTGGGGATGTTTAATCATTGGAATGGAACCACGAGTGTGACTCTGGGTCTTCCATCCATTTGATTTGAAACTAGCTGATTTCTAACTTACATTTTGATTTATTTCATTAATTTTCAAATTTATGAAACTTTTTTGAATTGAAAACTAAAAAGCATTAAGGAAGATACGTAGGAGAGTTGGTAGCAAGCCTACATAAAATCAATATCCATGTGGGAAGTTACCATATGTGATGGGACAGTATGTATATATAGCTTTTCTGAGTTATTAAGTAAGGTAGAGAGAACATGGTGAACCAACAGAAGGGCTGCCAGGAACAGAGTTATGCTTGTACTATTAGGTACAGTTGATGAAGACATCTGTTATCATTTAGGTGATCCTTTTTTATCAAATGGGACGACTTTTGTTAAAAAATTGATAGTGAGGCTCTTCCTCAAGCTGCTCCTTCTAACAGATGTCAGAATGAAAGGGGAAGACCAACCAGTAATGAGGATAATTGATACAGAATATTCCAAATGGAACAGCATGGTGTGATTAAAAACAGACATTTCTAAGATTAGTAGTAAACAAAAGATGTCTGAAGGACACATTTATTTTTAACTAAAGGACAAAATTATAAAACTGGAAGATCATCCAGTATATTTTTTTGCATGGAGCTTGGAAAACTGAATGTTCATATTAAAGGAATATTTGGTTTACCTTGGATAAAGTGGTGCATTTCCAAGGAAGTAACGTGTAAGAAAATGGACCTATCTTCATGTAATTTTTCTTTGACCTTTTACTCTCTCAAGGTCCTTCAGTGCCTCAGGACCATAATAAAAGATGTCTGTTTTTACTGTACACTGCTATAGATGTAGACAATATGGCAAATTGAGTTGGCTGCCCATATAGTTCTAAAGTTACTTAATGCAAGAGCTGATTTATTATTTAATTGCCGTTTCTCATAAAAATAGAATACAGCATGTGAAAGTACCACCACCAGGTTTTAGTTTAGCTTTCTCATTCATTTGAGTTCAGGCCAATGAGCATTCACTGAACCTTGTTCAAACACATTAATTCTTGATTATGTTCCTAGAAAAGTATACTTAGAGGAAGTCAAATGCCAATAAATACATGGAAAAATACCCCATACTATTTGGCATATTTCTTGACTGTGACATGAACATCTACATGTATACATTCATTTATTCTTTTTTTTTTACTTTAAACTTTTGAATTTTATTTAATTTATTTTTTTATACAGCAGGTTCTTATTAGTTATCCATTTTATACATATTAGTGTATATATGTAAGGTCTGAAACCACATGACATAAAATTTACCATCTGAAGCATTTTATTTTTATTTTTATTTTTTTTGCGGTACACGGGCCTCTCACTGTTGTGGCCTCTCCCGTTGCGGAGCACAGGCTCGGACGCACAGGCCCAGCGGCCACGGCTCACAGGCCCAGCCGCTCCGCGGCACGTGGGATCCTCCCGGACCGGGGCACAAACCTGCGTCCCCTGCATCGGCAGGCGGACCCTCAACCACTGCGCCACCAGGGAAGCCCATCTTAAGCATTTTAAGTGTACAGTATAGTAGTGCTAGCTGTATGCACATTGTTATGCAGCAGACCTCTAGAATTTTTTTAATCTTGCAAAACTGAAACTCTGTGTCCATTGAACAATAACTCCTCTTTTCCCTTCCCCACTGACCCTGGCAACCACCATTCTACCTTCTGTTTCTAAGAGTTTGATTATTGTAGATACCTCATATAAATGGAATCATGCAGTGTTTGTCTTTTTGTAATTGGCTTATTTTATTTAGCATAATGTCCTCAAGGTTCATTCACATTGTCACAAGTGGCAGAATTTCCTAAGGCAAAATAATATTCCATTATGTGTGTGTGTGTGTGTGTGTGTGTGTGTGTGTGTGTGTGTGTAAGTAATACCACATTTTCTTTATTCACTTATTGATGGCCATTTAGGTTACTTCCATCTCTTGGGTCTTGTGAATAAAGCTGCAATGAAAATGAATGTGCAAATGTCTCCTCAAGATCCTGTTTTCAGTTTTTTTAGGCTATATAACCAGAATTGGGATTGCTGAATCATATGTTCTATTTTTAATTTTTTGAGGAACCTCCATACCATTTTTCATAGCAGTGGTACCATTTTGCGTTTTCACCAACAGTGCACAAGGGTTCCAGTATCCCTACATCCTGCTAACACTGTGTTTGTTTGTTTTTGATAGCAGCCATCCTAATGGGTATGAAGTGATATCTCATTGTGGTTTTGATTTGCATTTCCCTAATAATCACTGATTTTGAGCATCTTTTCATATACTTGTTGGCCATTTGTATATCTTCTTTGAAGAAATGTCTATTCAAATCCTTTGCTCATTTTACAATTGGATTGTTTGGTTTTGCTGTTGTTGTAGGACTTCTTTATAAATTCTGGATATTAACCCCTTATCAGATATATGATTTGCAAGCATTTTCTTCCATTCCAGTGGTTGTTTTTTCACTCTGTTGATTGTTTCTATATTCATTTGTTCCTAATCACTTTCTGTGTGCTGAGTCCTCTTCTGGAGGACACATACATAGCAAAACATTATTCTTGGCTTGAAGGACCTCAAAATCTAACTGGGTAGCTTGGCATATGTACTGCTATTGAGAGTGAATGATTATAATCTGTAATCTGAATTTTTATGCATAATGCTTAATTGTATACTTCTAAATATCTAGATGCTAGAATCATATAAATAAGTTGTCCTGTGTGTGATCCATACTGCACTTATTCTTTCTTATACAGACACTAGTTGAATGTACAAGAGTTGAGAGAAGTTTCCCAGGAAATGGCAAGGAAAACAATAAAAATAAATATGTCTTAGAAAATATTTTCTTAGAAAAATGACATGCCTCAATCGGTGGCAACATGAATGTAATTTGTTTAAGTATATTATTATTAAACTTTTTAAAATATTGTTTTCTGCTAGATTTAAATTTTCAACTCTCAAGAAAATTTACCTATGTGACTGTGATGTTAAAAAATACCTTACATACCATTTTACAAGTTCTGATATTATGAACCATCAATTCCTGCCCTTTTAACAAATTAATTAGGGAAAGCTAGTACAACTGAATACACATTTAAAGGAGGCTAAACATAAAAAGAAACGAAATCGAGTTATTTGTAGTGGGGTGGATGGACCTAGAGACTGTCACACAGACTGAAGTAAGTCAGAAAGAGAAAAACAAATACTGTATGCTAACACATATACATGGAATCTAAAAAAAAATGCTTCTGATGAACCTAGGGGCAGGACAAGAATAAAGACGCAGGCGCAGAGAATGGACTTGAGGACATGGGGGTGGGGGGGAGGGTAAACTGGGACAAAGTGAGAGAGAGCATTGACATATATACACTACCAAATGTAAAATAGATAACTAGTGGGAAGCAGCTGCATGGCACAGGGAGATCAGCTCGGTGCTTTGTGACCACCTAGAGGGGTGGCATAGGGAGGGTGGGAGGGAGATGCAAGAGGGAGGGAGTATGAGGATATATGTATACATATAGCTGATTCACTTTGTTATAAAGCAGAAACTAACACACCATTGTAAAGCAATTATACTCCAATAAAGATGTAAAAAAAAATAAAGGAGGCTAAAAACAACATGCTAATTATATCCAGATTTAGAGTGATAGGGCTACAATTCCTAATCATTCCTGGCTTGGAGATAGTACAAGGTACTGATCCATTGTGTAAGATAAATACTTCACTGGTTTCTCTTTTCCTCGTCCACTCATTCATTCAATCAGTCAGTCATTTATTCAATGAGTATTTATTAAGTGTTTACTATATGTTGGACACTGCTGGATCATAGTGGTGAACCAGATAGTCATGGGGCTGACGTGGACCCTTGAGTGCCATTGGCGGAGTTTCTAACTGTTATTACCCTTTCAATATAATCTATCAAGGGGACAATTTAAGTAAAGTAGAAATAAAGATAACATACATCAAAATGATTAGATTTTCAAGCTGATCTAACAGAGATGCAGAAAAAAGCCCCATAATTTAGCTGTTTCACCTGTAAGAAAACTACTCAAGAGGAAGACTGAACCCATAATAAAATTACTTGGAGTTTACACATAGGTAAGAGGCAGATCTTTCTTGAGGAATACAATACAGTTTGTTTCGCTTAGGACTTTAAACAAAGGAGGAATAGCCACTAATGTTCATCTACTTTCAGAGTGTTAGAAGAAAAAGTGCCATTTCAGGGCGAGCCTATCAAGGTCATTGCCATATAACCCAAGAGAATCGAGTTTCCTGCAAAATAGCAACATTCTGACAGTGCATACACAACTTTGAGGGAGCTTGGGGACATGTTTGTGCACTGCAGGTAAGAGAGATTGAGGGTGATTTGGAAGGACTTGATTGCTTTACTATGTAATTTGATACAACCTATGAGTGTTTGAATTAAAATGAGCATTTAGACAGCTCAAATTCTTAAATTTTATATTATAAAGCATACATTTTATATTATAAAATTTTACATCATATGTTATTCTCATAATAATCTTTTTATAGATGTGGAAACCAATTTTTTTTTTTTTTAGTGTTTCTTTATTTGGCTTTGCCGGGTCTTTGTTGCAGCATGTGGGATCTTTTTACTTGTGACATGCGGGATCTAGTTCCTTGACCAGCGATCGAACCCCAGCTCCCTGCATTGGGAGTGTGGAGTCTTAACCACTGGACCACCAGGGAAGTCCCATGGAAACCAATTTTTATGGTAACACAGCTAAGTGCTTTTATAAGACTACAGAGGAAGGAGAGACTAGGCTGGAGACAGGGCAGGAGGGTTTAGGGATGGCATTTGTCCTTGGCATTGGAAGATGGGGTCTTAGGTTGGGCTGCTATAACAAAATATTATAGACTGGGCAGCTTAAATGACAGACATTTATTTCTTACAGTTCTGCAGGCTGGAAAGTCTGAGATCAGAGCGCTGGCAGATTGCATGTCTGGTGAGGGCCTTCTTGACTTGCAGACAGCTGTCTTGTACCCACACATGGTGGAGGGAGAGAGTGAGAGTGAAAGAGAGTGAAAGGGAGAGAGATCTCCTTTCCCATCTTGTAAGGATACTAATTTCATAATGAGGACGTCACCCTCATGACCTCATCTAAATCTAACACCTCCAAAGGTTCCACCTCCAAATACTATTACACTGGGGAGTTAGGCTTTAACACATGAATTTTGGCGGGGACATAAACATGTGATCTGTAGCAGATGGGTAGGATAGGAACACGTGCAAGAAGGGAGATGACAGAAAGGATGAACCAAATATAGAGTAAGAGACTGGAGGAGGATTAAATGACCAGTTTGACAATATTATATGTAGGTAAAAAGGCAGTAGAGTGAAGTAAGGCTAGAATTGCAGGATGGAGTCAGATAATGGAAAGCCTTAGACACTCTAATATGAGTTAGACTGTGGGTTATTATTTTTGCAGGTTATTGAGTAGAGAAAGGACTTGATCAGAGATCTGCCCGAACATTATATTTTGGACAAAGTCTGTAGGAGAGATGGACAGAGGATGGACTAGGGTTTAGGGGTCAGTTAGGTGGCTACTGTAGCCGTATAGGGGAGTGGAGACAGGAGTCTAAATGGGATGGAGGCGGCCAGGTTGGAGAGGGAAGTGCTGTAATTTGAACAGAGTGTGGACCAGGGTCAGAGAGAGGAAGATTAGATTATTTTTGAGAAGGTACTCAATAGTGTCTGCAACATAGTGGGTGGTTAATACTTGTTTGCTGAAAGGTTATAAACTTGCTACAAGGAAGGGATCTGCTCGCTAGGGCAGAAGAGACCTAGGGTGTTACCTGAACTAGACAGGCAGCTGGAGGACCTTAGCCAGCTACTCAGTTGTCTGTGGACCTGTGCTGATTCACAGATTGTGTAACCAGCCTGTGAGAAGAACAGAGATCAAGAGTAAGCATTAGAAATAGCTATAGCAACTTGACAGAGTACTTTTATGTTTTTTTTCTAATATTAAAATATTGGGTCATGTATTTTAATTTTTGTTTTTTTGCCATTTTATTTTTCTAGTAGTTGATTTTTTGAATTGTATTTTACAAAAGAATTGTCTTCAGTGAGTTGAAAAAAAAGAACCAATATCTTATAACAGATAGTTTGAGAAGCGCTGGTCCCAGTCCAGTATCCAAGAGGGAGCAACAGCGAGTCTGGATTCTGGAAGTGCATCTAATCATGGGGTAGGTAGGGGGTCCTCACGGTGGCAGCATTCGGCTAGTGCTAGTCATGGCCCTGGAAATCTGTACATCCCAGCTGGCAATGTGGAGGCAGCAGGTTAGACCTGACAGTAGCTACATTAAGTATCAAGGACTCAACCCAACAGGCTAGGTTGGGGCTCCCACCTTAAAGGGATCCCCTGGAATGTTAGGCGGGGAAGCTCTTTAGCGATGAGAAGGGGTACAGCGCAGCCCACCTTAAAGGGATCCCCTGGAATGTTAGGCGGGGAAGCTCTTTAGCGATGAGAAGGGGTACAGCGCAGCATCGCAGTTCTGTGGAATGGAGTATAAGTGGAGAGTGCTATTTTTCAAGGATCTTAAAGTTAAAGAGAGTAGATTCTAGGTCTGAGTGCAGAAAGGAGGGTCAGGGTTACAGGGGGGCTCAGCATGACCAGCAGGACCACTGACATGGCTCTACTTCAAGCTCTGCGGAGCATAGAGTAGGGACTCTTCAGCCATTCAGCACCGTAATTACTGAGCCAGGTAAGAGGCACCATCTAGATATTGGGGAAACTGCAGGGAACAGGACATAAAGGGCCTCCACTCTCCTGGAGACTGTGTTCTAGTTGGGGGCAGGCAATAAATGCATACATAAGGCAGATATCTCATTGTGCCAAATACTCTCCAGAGAATTAAAGTGGGGCGATGTGACGGAGAGGTAACGGGTGGTACTTTAACTTGAGTGGTCGGAAGAGGCCTCTCCCCGTCCGGTAACATTGAAGCTAAGATTGGAACGACTAAAAGGAACCAGCTACTTGAGGGTCAGGAGGCAGTGCATTCCAGGTGGGGATGCTGCGATGAAACAAGCAGCAGAGGGAGTGCAAGAAGGAGGGGAGCATGGGAGGGGGGAGATCATGGGCTGGGGTGGGGTGGGGGGAGGCAGGCGTGAGGTCTTTTCGGGCCCCATAGGCCGGGAGAAGAACTTGTGTTTTATCCTCAGTGGGATGGGGGAGCAACTGAAAGGTTTTAAGCAGAGGAGTAATGTGGATAATGTTTTGAAAAGCCCACCCTGGCTGCTGTTGGAGAATGGACTGCGGGAAAGGTAAGTGGCTCCAGGAGGAAGGAGACGTTGCAGGCTTGGACTGGAGGGTAGCAATGCGGTGGAGAGAAATGATTGCGTTTTGGAGTGATTCATCTTGGGAGATGGAGTCCATGGGATTGGATGAGTGGTTTGGTTAAGCTGCTGAGGGAAGTGAATAAAGAAAAAATCCAGTTTGGGGTGCATGAGAAACTGGGTGAGTGATGGTGCCCTCGTCCAAGATGGGAAAGACAGGGAGAGGAACATGTTTGTGGATAAAAAGTCAAGAGTTTACTTCTGGCAAGTTAAGTTAGAGATGTTCAGTGGAAATGTCACATGGTAGCTGGAGTATGGGATTTAGGGAAAAATCAGGGGCTGGGGATTTGGATTTGGGTGTCATTGGTGTGGTCCTGGATAAGATCATCTGGGGACAATCTGTCGATAGAGGAGAAAAGGGGTCCCAGGGTCACTCTGGGGAGCACATCAACTTCCAAGCCAAACAGAGGAGGAGGACCCAGCAAAGGAGTTGGAGAAGGAGAGGTCTGAAGCAGGAGGGAAACCTGGAGAGTACGGTGTTCCGAAGCCTAGAGAAGTAAGTGTTTTGAGAGGGAGGAAATAAACAGTGCGGGTGCTGAGAGTAATCAACTAAGGGAAGGGTGGAGAAATGATCAGTGTCTCGGCCACAGATAGGCACAGGCTCAGGTGGTGGGTGCCGGTGGAAGCCTGGATGGAACGGTTTGGAGAGCAACTGTGAGCTGGGGGTTTCAAAACATAACTTTTGAAAAGTTTTCCTCTAACCAGGAGCAGAGTAAAGGGAGAGTCTGTTAAGAGAGGACATAATACAAAAGGTCTGTATGCTGATGGGAAAGATACAGTAGAGAGGGGAAAATTGCATATGCAGGAAGGAATGGGATAAAGGAAGGAGGAAGGCCTTGCAAAGGCTGAGATGGTAGGATCCCAGGTGCAGGGGGAGGGGTTGACCTTGGAGAGGAGCCAGGACACTCTCCATGGTCCAGGAGTGGCGGGGAGAAAGCGTGGGTGTAAATGAAGGTAATTTGGTAGATTGGGTGGTGAGAATAAAAGGTGATTCCTGTCTGGTGGCTTTTCTTTTTCTGTGAACTATAAGGACATCCTATCAATTAAGAATGAAGGTGCTAGGTAGTGGGGGAGGGGTATAGGACATTTGTACAGAGAGAAGTGGAAATAGTCATTTTGAAGAGTCAGAAAGGAGACATACAAGAGAAGTATCGTAGGATTTAAGGGCAGAGCTATGCGCTTTTTTTAAAATTTTTTTGGTACGCGGGCCTCTCGCTGCTGTGGCCTCTCTGGTTGTGGAGCACAGGCTCCGGACGCGCGGGCTCAGTGGCCATGGCTCACGGGCCCAGCCGCTCCGCGTCATGTGGGATCCTCCCGGACCGGGGCATGAACCCGTGTCCCCTGCATCGGCAGGTGGACTCCCAACCACTGCGCCACCAGGGAAGCCCTATGCACTTTTTTGACATTTGTGATGAGGAGGTGAGGCGTGTGATGGGCAGAAAGAAGCTACTGCTGTTTAGAGTCTGTGTTGGAAAGGGTTAGCTCAGAAACAGATCTGGGCCCTGGTGACAAGGCATGCAGGAACCATCAGTAGATTCAGCTGTGAAGAAGTCAGGATATTCGTGCAGGGCTAGTTAGGAGAGCTCAGGAGGATTTTGGTCCTGATTATACTTGGGAGTGGGGTGTGTGAGAGAGAAGAGGGAATTAAACGTCCCTTGGAGATTTTGTATCTGAGCCCCTGGGATGATGATGTCCCTTTCAGAATGTGAAGTGTGAGATGTTCTGTCACAGGGAACTGACTTCCGTTTTTCGGGGACCTCAATATTCTCATTTGTAAACTGGTTAAAATAATCCTAGCCCTTCATTTCCCATTGCATGTTGGGGATTTTTAAATGACATAACATCTGGGAGAGGGCTTGGGAAGCTGCCAAGCACTCTGCATTTGTTATCCTGGTCACAAAATGGAAATGGGAGCCCGGTTTCTCGTGGCTTTGTGCCGTCCCAGGCCCGGGATAAGCGCTAAAGAGCGCCCTCAGCGCGCCGAGGACTTGGATGCAGGCGCTGCTCTGCTCGGTGGTTTTCCTCCTGAGCCTTGCGGGTCAGAGTCTGAAGTGGAACCCACCCACCTACGAACAAGGCACAAGTCTGTTTTACTTCAATGTATTGCGTTTTTTGAAAGCTAGATATATTTAAACATTTTTGGCTTAGTTTTAAGAACGCCTCTTCTTGGGAAGACTAATTTGGCAGAAGGCATCTGCCCTGCAGTCTTATTGCGCCTCTCAGAGTGATGGTTGCTTCGGCGGTACCTGCGGTTTGTAAAGGAGAGTTTGACAGGTTTCGGGAAAGGGTTAGTGCCTCTTGAACTGGGGAGGTTTCAAAATGAGCTTGGGCCTAAAAGGCTCCATAGAGCCCGGCAGTGGGACAGACAGAGCGGCTCAGAGGGAAGGCACAGAGCAGCTTTTATGTGCTAATGAGGGGAAGCCCAGATGCCAGGGGGATCAGAGGAGCTCTTTGTGATGCGGGGATGGCTGGAGCCTCTGTCCTTATCTGGATCGTGCCGCAGGCAGGAGAAACACTGCGCCCTCACAGAGGAGCCCTTGCCTCCACGGATAGCCCTACACACCGCTCCCAATGCTGCTGGGAGGTGAGGGGCTGTGAAAAGTCCCAGGGTGGGGTGACTGCTTGGAAGCAGGGAGGCTGGGAGGTGGGAGAGGTGTACGTGGGGAGGACGGAGGATGGGAAGGCGGAGAGCTGTTCGGTAGGGTGTGTGGAGTCAGAGAGCTAGGAAGGACTTCTGCAGCTTCACAAAACGAACTGTTGTCCCTCCAGTGCTGCCAAGCTTGAGGAGTGGCCTTCAGTCCAAAAGGAGGTGAGCTGTCCTTGAAAATAGCACAGGTCAGTTTTTAGCTAGTTACAGGGTAAGTCTGAAACATCACAAAAACCAACCAAACAAAAACTACCATCACCCAGTGAGTGCTGGAATGAATTTCACATTCTGGTTACTCCATTAAGTGATTACTCCAGCATTGCTAGCTGGGAGGGGTTAGGAGCACCCCTGTGGTTGGAAGCAGGGTCAGGGAACTTGTCTTGAAGCTGAATTTGCATAGGAGAACACAGTGTTTACAAAGGTTGTGTGTTTAACTTCTACTGATGGAGAGATTGGGTAACCAGCACACCCCTAGGATTGTTACTGTCTCTGGAAATATGAGTTCCCAGATAAGACAGACCAATGAAGACATCAATCCATGGTACCTTGACCTTTTCTTTATCTCCTACTTTTCATTTCTGTATCTTTTGGGGGCTATATAAATATTTAAATATAATATCTATTATATACATTATTTCTCAAATAGTGTATATTAGGTATTATTTGTAATGAATCTTTGTCTATTGATCCATCTGTCTCTTTCTACCTTGCTCTGTTTCTCTCTGACACACACACACACTCACACACACATGCACATTGATAGAGAATAGTTTTTCCATTTGGAATAGTTTGTTTTCCTTCTTTGAAGATAGCCCTCAACTTTCCTTACCATGCTTTTTTTGGCTCAGAGTTGGTTCAAGGAGAATGCTTTATGCTTAATGTGTTTAAGTTTTACTTAAGAACCACATTGAATTGGAATCACTTAAGAAAACAAAAATATTCAGTGTGAAATTACCTGTGAGCTAGCTATATCTGAATGTGTGAATACAACTGTAGAACAAGCCCCACATAAAGATTCCGCCTTCCCCCCACCCCCTCCCTTTCCTTGAGCCATATATGGTTGCATTACAACCCTTCAGTTCCAAGTGGTAACGAGTCCAGTGACTTGACTTAAAAATGTATCCTTTTTTATAGAGCTGCTTTTTGGATGATGAAAAATTTCTGGAAATATATGGAGGTAATGATTGCACAACATTGTGGATGTACTTAATGCCACAGAACTCTACACATAAAAATGGTTAAAATGGTAAATTTTGTTATATATATACAATATAAAATATATAGTATAAATATTGTACATACTGTATATATGCAATAAAAATATTTTTAAAATGTATCTTTTTTTACCTGTTCTAACAGTTTGTGTGATTTTAGTGCTTTTCAGGCAAAATACTTCTTTCTTTATTTTTTTTAGTTCTTTTTCTTAATGCTTCCTATTTATTTCCTGCTGCTAATGGGGTCCCTGCATTTTGGATTGACCTTCCCCAGTGTAAGCCTAAAGAAGTGTAAGCAATAAGGTGCTTGTTTGCACTGGTTTTAGAAAATTGATCGTATGCGACGCTAATGCTGATAAGTGGACTCATCTGCATCCAATGTGATGAGACCATAATTATTACCTCCTTAGCCCCAAAGTTCATTGCAACCTGAGAGTATACCTACGAAGACGATGGAAGGAAGGCACGGTCCAAAGCATTTATAGCAATGGATATCAGACTGCTCCTTTTGGATATTAGTTTGTTGAAGAAATGAAAAATACGTGAGTGGGAATGTGTGTGGATGGCCTGCAGGACCACGACTGCAGTTGGTTGGGCTGTAGGTTGGTGAATTGAGATACAATAACAAAAATGTCCTCTCCCTGTTTTCCCTTGTCACAGCTAGAAAGCAGTTCATTGGATTTAGGAACCTGACGATTCTCTTCCTTTTTAGTGGTTCCTGGAGTAGGAGGTAAAGGAGCCAGAGTCTGTAGTGCACACTTTTTCTAAAAACGAAATTTCTACAGTCTGATATCATTTACCCCATACTCTTGGTGTTGGGGGAGGTTAAGACACATACAAGAAGCAAAGGCATTTCAAAGTGAAAGGCTGAAGGAAATGGAATGCTTGGGTCAGAGTGGAGGAGCCCTGCAGAGAGCTAGCCTTGGATTTCTAATATTCTCTGCTATTTTAACCATTAAAGTAATTCGCTCCATAAGGATTAAAATGTTGATTGCTGTTTGTTCTTAGGGAAACAAGTGAACAAACAAAGAAAAAAAAGTCCCAGACACCATGTGACATGTGAATGAATCAAAGGCACCTTCATTCCATGTCAAAATTCCCACTTTGGAGAACTATTAATGTTCTCTGTGGAAATGTTTTGAACTTCAGAAATGAATAAAGTAAAGCAGTGAATGACACTATAAAGCCCTGACCCTCAATTTTCAGGTGCTGCTAGGTGGTGCTATGAGTGCTTCAGAGTACAGTCTAAAGATAAACTGATATAGAAACTCAGTGTATGCGACATTATAACTCTTCAACCAAAACACAAAGGCACCAATGCATCTGAAAACCTTGATGTCTGACCCTCAACCCCAAAGTCTGGGTTAGATGCCCCATTCCATGTGCTGACTATTGCCTATCATTTCACACTCTACATTATCTTCTTGTCTGAACTCTCCTAATGGGTTGTAAGTCCACAAGGGTGTTCTCTACCAAACATCTTACATAGAACCCAGCATGAAGTAAGTGCTCAATAAATATTTGCTTAGTGACGGGGCAAATGATCTGCTAGAGGCCCCTTCAAAAAAGAGATTATTTTCAGCAAATTGACGTTCTCTGATTTTCTTTTCTCAAATAACGTGTGTCATAGAGCCTGGGACAGAGTTGGTACTCAATAAATTTTAGTTTCAGTTTTTTTTAAATCGATCTATGTAAAGGTAGGGGATGTAGAAAAAGTATAGAAGGATGATTTGAATGGTGCCAGAGTTGGGGAAACACTAGGTGTGATACATAAGTCCTACTCATACTTTAAAACTCAACACACGTTTCTATCAATTCTGTTTCCCAAAAGTTTTAAATTCTCTCTACCAAGAAATTTCCTGTGGGATAATCAGTTGTAGAAATAAAAATAGAAGTCATTTTAAGCTCATTATAAGCAACAGTGGTTAAGAACGGGGCTAGACTGCCTACTTTAGCATCTGAGTGCTCTGATCTTGGGGACCTCAATTTCTTATCTTTTTCCACGTTGTTGTGAGGACTAAAAGACTGTGTATATATGTATACACACACACACACACACACACACACACACACACATACATATATAATCTGGCACTTAGCATCTGACATATAGAAAGTCCTACTCAAAATTTTATTATTATTATTATTAGCATTAGTATTAGTATCGTCATCATCATCATCATCACTGGCAGGTAAAAAGCCCAGGAAAACATAGGGAAGAAGAAAACTAATTGCCAAGAAGAGTATGTGAAAGTAGGGCCCATGTCTGGTTTGATTAGTGCTTTTTGCCCAGTGCCCAGCATAGCCCTTGGGCATTATAATGTTGATAATACTTGTGTAATGAATTAATGGTGTGTACTTATGGTGGTTTGGGGAAGGAAAGGTAAGAGAGTCATATGGTAAGGTCCTAGCTCAAAGTAAGTGAGGAGAAAGGAGAACATATCTTATTCCTGTTCATAAATATTTTCCTAAACAATTTATACCAGTTAGAAACTAGAGTTAAATTTCTTCTTTAAGTACATCACCTTGGGAAAATTAAACAAGATTAGATTTATATCCTTTGTATGTCTGCTTCAAGGAAAGCAGTCATAGGTGTGGTTAAGAGATGCAAACTTACAAAGTTAGGTCTCTGCTTGCAAGTATGTTTTAATCTAGTTGATCAGTTATTATTTCAGTCAATCAATTAGATTGCTTTCCTCTTAGGAGGTGAAGTTAGTCACAAGGAAGGATGGAGCATTGCTTGAAGGTGGCTTTGGAACATGACACTGGGCATATTTTTATAGAGGGGGAAATTGTACCACTAGACAGCTATAAGCATATTGGGCTAGAGAAGAACGCACAAGTGAGGGAGACCACCAGAGATCAACTTGGTTGTCTTTGAAGTGTGTCCAGAACTCTGCACCAGTGGGGTCAGCCACCACTTCACCCAAAGACTTTCAGGGGTATACTGGTCAGTAACTGTTTGAGAATATATCTATGTGACAGCTGTGAGAATTTTGACAAGTCATTTGAAATATACAGTCACTACATCCCTGTCCAGTTCTTATGGTATACATGACAATAAAACGCAAAGACCTTCTGAGAAATCAAGTGATGTTTATTTTTAAAGCATATCTCTAGTCCTTCTTCTTCATGTGCTGGTTCCTCAGAATAAAAGTAAATAAAGCTCAGCCGTTTCAGCGCTGGTTCCATGTGCTTGTGTCCTGGAGGCCAATAGCCCATGCAGAGAGTTTAAAAGTTAAAGATCCTGTGTGCTGGATTAGGGTTCCAACCAGGGAATTATTAGGTACCTCAGTGTATTTAGATAAACCCTGCAAAGATGGACCCAGGATAACTTGACAAGTTATCTGCACTGGAATAGAACGGACATTGGCATACCTATTTTTTTCTAAAAATAAGTTGGCTTTTAAACTCCTGTTCCAGAACACCCAAATGTGACCCTTTGGGGAGCAGGACAGTACTAGAGGGTTGGTAACTGTGACGCCTTTCTTTTCCCCTCTCCAGCCTATGTTGCACCACTAAGGTGTGATGTTTCTTCCAATGTGGAGTGATGGAAACTTCTGCTTTGTGATATTACCAAAGATCTGCCTACATCAAAAAGAGTGATGAAGTCATCTGGCTTACATTCTTGATATCATTTGTATTGCCTCTGTGCAGGGTTGAGTGGGGCAGTTTCTATAGCTGCTGTAAGCAGTAATCCTCTAAATATTAAATGCTGACTCAACATAAGCATGTCTGCAGAAGAAGATGATTAACTTCAAGAGAAGCTAACGTCAGCAAGAAGAACTACAACCACACAATCAAAAGGAATAGGGAGTATTTCCATGTGACATCTTCAGGAGCCACTGCAAATAGAAATTTATAGTAATTGCATTAGATGGGAAGGAGTATACTCCTTCTTTTCTGTCCTTGGCATTGGAGATTTTGTTCTCCAGAGTCTCTGTTGGTTTCCTCATTAGTCCATCCATCTTACCCCAGATGGTTTGTATATGCCAATGAGTTCTTGGCATTTTTCCGCAGATTGTTGTTGGTCTTGGGGTGGGCACAGGTCCCAGGTTGGCCGAACCAGATAGAAGGGAAAGACTTACATTTGATAGTGAGGGAAGAGATTCCTCTTTTTCTGCTGGATTTGACCACAGAAACAGTCATCTTGCTATTGGATATTACTGTCAACTACCTTATGATCAGGAAGGAAACCAGCCTTAGGATGTCACTGATGGTGAGGGCAGCAGAGTGGAAAGAGGGAGAGTACCTGAGTCCTTGAAGGTAATATGGAGCAACTGACTGCCGTGCTACATGCTTGGAGCTTGCTCCATCGCTGGACTTTCACCATGTGAGGTTATAGATATCCTAACTGTTTTGGCCGGGTTGAGTTGGGATTTGTTTGACCTGTAGCTGAGCACTTCCTTAACTGATAGACACATCTCTCTCTCTTTGCCTTGAAACTGATGATCTAATGTGAATGCCAGCCAGGGCCATTTCATCTTTTCCAGTGCGGGCACACCTGCCAAGAAAGAGAAGAGGCAGGTTTGCTCCAGTCTGTGGTGTAAAGGGTTGGTTTTCCCAGGATGTGGTTGCACAGGGGGTAGAGGAGTGGGCTCTTGTGGTGGATTATCCGTACCAGTCTGTGGCACCTTTAGTCCCGAGCTTGTCTGGATTAGACAAATATTGAGGAGATTGAAGTGCTGATGATAGGCTCCCCCCACCACAGCATCCATTTATCACTTGTTTGATAAGCATCTGTTCCTAGCCTGCTTTGTGCCAAGCTACGTGAAAGATCTCAAAGAGTATATGGGAGAACCATGGGGCGCCTGATACAAGGGACTGGGGAAGGCATCTGAGCGTATGACAGTTAAGCCGACAACTGGAGAATGAGGAGGACTTAGCTAGAATAAAGAGAGGAGTGTGTGTGTGTGTGTGTGTGTGTGTGTGTGTGTGTGTGTGTGTGTGGCGAGGGTTTATAAACAATGATGTTTTAGGCAGAGGAAACAACATATCATGAAACTGTGAGTGGAACCATTGTGCATTGCGGGAAATGAAATCAGTTCCAAAGGCTGAAGCTGTGTGTGAAAGGTAGCGAGGTGTTAGAGGCTGGAGCGGCAGGTAGGCTGCAGATCAGGCAGAACTTTGGAAGTTTATTAAGTTATGTGTGCTCTGTCTTAAGAGCACTGAGCAGTATTGGAGACTCTAAGCAGAAGAATAACACGACCAATGTACACTTTCATAAGCTCTGGCTGCCTGCAGTATAAACAATACATTTGAGGATGGCAAGATTGGTTTCAAGGAGCCCAGCCAGGAGATGCTTGCAGAGGCGAAATGTGGAGTTATGATGTACCCTTAACCTTTCCTTTCTAAAACCATGGGTTTTGATTGTAATTAGTACATAAGAGAGGGTGAATCGGGTTTGGTGGTAGGTGTGTTTGACTTTTTTGTCAGGCAAGTTACCTAAACTCTGAGTTTTTGTTTCATTATCTGTGAAATTATGATAAGAACACCTACCTCGTAGGGCCATTGAAGAGGATTAAATAAGATAATATATTGATAGCTCTGGGCACCATGCCTGAAACATTAGTCATTATAATAATGAATAAATGTGTAAGGAAGAGGCAGAAGAACAGTGGCAGTGGCAGAGCTTTCTATCTGAGTTCCTTTGTAGTCTGGGGGTTGAGAGTCACATGAAAATCACAAAGCAAGTATAACTATGGTGCTGTCATGTTTTCTTTGGGAGAAGGATTTATATTTATTGTGTAGGCAAAAAATTTCTAATAATCCTTGCTCTTGGAAGGAGAAGGAATAGAAATCAAGACAGAAAAAGATAAATAGAAGGTGTGCTTATTTTTGTCTAAGGAGAAGAGGAGAGAAGGGCTGTTGAATTCACAGGGTGGAGAGAGAAGTTACTTTGGTCTTGGGAGACGCTGGGGGCAAGGGCTTCCAGAAGAACCTGTGGTTTCTCTGTAGTGACAATACTCTGCATATACACAGCTGGAAGTTTAGGTGAAAGCAGGTGTATTTCTTTAGGGCGGGAGCTTTTGTCCACGTTTTTGTTTTTAATCATGTAGAACAGCTGCTATATAGTAGTTACTGTGGTCAACAAGTGTTTGTTGAATGAATGAATGAAGAGATGGATGTGCTTTTACCAAGCTTCGAAATTCTGGGCTCAGAATTTCTGCCTGAGGTCTAGGCACATGCCGGATTGAGTTCCCTCCATTTGCCACCTACAAAGCAGCCTTGTATTTTCTTACGGTCATTAGAGAAGCTAATTAGAGAAGCTAATCAATGGCTGATAAACTGATTCATGGAGATAGATTTCTGAAGCCAGAGTTTGAAAGAAAAGAACGGCTTCTTTCCTTGGGCTGCGTGAGCTGCTATTTTTAGTGTGCAGGTGTTGCAGCTTTTAAGAAGCATTTGGCAGGGTTCCCATCTACTTCGATTTTATCCAAAATATGTAACTTTCATCCCTTCCATTCCAGAAGCATGGTGCTTTGTGAGTGTTTTCTGAGTAGAAAAGGGGATTGTGGGAAAGAATAATCAAGAAAAAAATATACAAAGTGCTTAGCATAGAACCTGGCCCTACAGTGAATGCGCAGTCGGTAAGGGAGAAGACGGAAATGCCCTTTGCAGAGGGTGGGCGGAGGAAGGAGATGGCAGGTGGGCACTGCTCCCTGCTGTACATGGAGGGAGTTTCTCTGCATCACTGGAGATATTGCGCTGCTTCCAGCTCCCTCAGTCTGAATCAATCCCTGTACCAAGAGCCTTGGCTTAGAATTTACGATGTCAGTACATATTAGTTAGGGAAGGACCAATCAGTATTCTCTGTGCATTGCTTAAAAACAAATAGATCCCCTCCAGATCAATTGGTGAAAACACAATGACTTAATGCTTTGAAAAATGGGTCCCTAGAAAACCGTATGCCACATAGTTCTGAGATGAGAACTGGGCCTCCGGAACAGTTATTTCCTGGGATAAATTTCCAGTCATACATTAGATTTATGCCAGAGACGGGTAAAGTGGAAGCCACGGATATTAGCTTGTTCTATGTTCATATGTTCCACAGTGAGATGCCACACTTAGGTCTTTGAGGAGGACAAGCCTGGAAATGTCTTGCTGCTTGGAGGACAGTTGTGGAAGTCAATTAAATACACTAGCAGCTTGCTTTCAGCTGACTGTACATCGTCTTGGTTATGAATCGTGTTCTGACTGGTACCGCAAAGGGGTGGGGAACAGCTAGGCAAGTTGTGATGACTGTGACAGTCAGGGCTCTCCAGGGAAACAGAACCAATAGGAGATACATATATATTAAATAGATTTTTATCTATTTTATAAATAAATAAATATTGATTTATGTATACTGAGAGAGAGGGAGAGAGAGATGCTTGTTTAAAGGAATCCACTCACACAGCTATGAGGGCAGGCAAGTCCAAAATCTGTAGGGCAGGCCAGCAGGCTGGAAACTCAGGCAGGACTTCTGTTACAGTCTTGAGGCAAAACTCTTTCTCCAGGAGACTTCAGTTTTTGCTCTTAAGGCTTTCCCTTGATTGGATAATAATGAGACCCACCCTCCTTACTAAGGGTAATCTGCTTTACTTAAAGTCAACTGATTATACATGTCAATCACATCTGTAAATACCCTCATAGCAGCACCTAGACTAGTGTTTGACCAAATAACTGGGCACCATAACCTAACCAAGCTGACACATACAGTTAACTGTCACACTGGTGGTGATGACGATGGGGACTGTGTTGTTTGTAGCCCTCAGATGTCCTAGAATCACCATGTATCATACACACCATGTATCAGTGCTTTACGTGCATTATTCTGTTTAATCTTCTTAAACCTTCATCTCCATTTTAAAGAGGAAGTTATTGAGTCAGAGAGGTTGTTAAACCGCCCAGAGTCACACAGAGACTTTGTGGGTTGCTAGGGCTTAGTTCTAAAGCCCATGCTATAATGTAGCATTTTATACAGCAAATTTTTTTTTTTTTTAGAAGCTAGTAAAAATTATTTATTATGTCATTATCTGGAGATAATGACTGTTAAATCCCAATACATGCCCTTCACTTTTATATATGGGTATGTGAATAGCTATATGCATAGTTTTAAATTATGCTGTTTTCACTTTCTAATTATTATAAGCATTTTCCTTGTCACTAAATACCCTTCAAAATATGATTTTCAGTGGCTGAATTTTTTTTTTGTTTTACATCTTTGTTGGAGTATAATTGCTTTACAATGGTGTGTTAGTTTCTCCTTTATAACAAAGTGAATCAGTTATACATATACATATGTTCCCATATCTCTTCCCTCTTGCATCTCCCTCCCTCCCACCCTCCCTATCCCACCCCTCTAGGTGGTCACAAAGCACCAAGCTGATCTCCCTGTGCTATGTGGCTGCTTCCCACTAGCTATCTATTTTACGTTTGGTAGCGTATATATGTCCATGCCACTCTCTCACTTTGTTACAGCTTACCCTTCCCCCTCCCCATATCCTCAAGTCCATTCTCTAGTAGGTCTGTGTCTTTATTCCTGTCTTACCCCTAGGTTCTTCATGACATTTTTTTTTTCTTAGATTCCATATATATGTGTTAGCATACGGTATTTGTCTTTCTCTTCCTGACTTCACTCTGTATGACAGACTCTAGGTCCATCCACCTCACTACAAATAACTCAATTTCGTTTCTTTTTAAGACTGAGTAATATTCCATTGTATATATGTGCCACATCTTCTTTATCCATTCATCCGATGATGGGCACTTAGGCTGTTTCCATCTCCTGCCTATTGTAAATAGAGCTGCAATGAACATTTTGGTACATGACTCTTTTTGAATTCTGGTTTTCTCAGGGTATATGCCCAGTAGTGGGATTGCTGGGTCATATGGTAGTTCTATTTGTAGTTTTTTAAGGAACCTCCATACTGTTCTCCATAGTGGCTGTACCAATTCACATTCCCACCAGCAGTGAAACAGTGTTCCATTTTCTCCACATCCTCTCCAGCATTTATTGTTTCTAGAATTTTTGATGATGGCCATTCTGACCTATGTGAGTTGATATCTCATTGTAGTTCTGATTTGCATTTCTCTAATGATTAATGATGTTGAGCATTCTTTCATGTGTTTGTTGGCAGTCTGTATATCTTCTTTGGGGAAATGTCTATTTAGGTCTTCTGCCTATTTTTGGATTGGGTTGTTTGTTTTTTTGTTATTGAGCTGCATGAGCTGCTTGTAAATTTTTGAGATTAATCCTTTGTCAGTTGCTTCATTTGCAAATATTTTCTCCCATTCTGAGGATTGTCTTTTGATCTTATTTATAGTTTCCTTTGCTGTGCAAAAGCTTTGAAGTTTCATTAGGTCCCATTTGTTTATTTTTGTTTTTATTTCCATTTCTCTAGGTGGTGGGTCAAAAAGGATCTTGCTGTGATTTATGTCATAGAGTGTTCTGCCTATGTTTTCCTCTAAAGAGTTTGATAGTTTCTGGCCTTACATTTAGGTCTTTAATCCATTTTGAGCTTATTTTTGTGTATGGTTTTAGGGAGTGTTCTAATCTCATACTTTTACATGTACCTGTCCAGTTTTCCCAGCACCACTTATTGAAGAGGCTGTCCTTTCTCCACTGTACATTCCTGCCTCCTTTATCAAAGTTAAGGTGACCATATGTGTGTGGGTTTATCTCTGGGCTTTCTGTCCTGTTCCATTGATCTATGTTTCTGTTTCTGTGCCAGTACCATACTGTCTTGATTACTGTAGCTTTGTAGTATAGTCTGAAGTCAGGGAGCCTGATTCCTCCAGCTCCGTTTTTGGTTCTCAAGATTGCTTTGGCTATTTGGGGTCTTTTGTGTTTCCATACAAATTGTGGAATTTTTTGTTCTAGTTCTGGGAAAAATGCCAGTGGTAGTTTGATAGGGATTGCATTGAATCTGTAGATTGCTTTGGGTAGTAGAGTCATTTTCACAATGTTGATTCTTCCAATCGAAGAACATGGTATATCTCTCCACCTATTTGTATCATCTTTAATATCTTTCATCAGTGTCTTATAATTTTCTGCATACAGGTCTTTTGTCTCCTTAGGTAGGTTTATTCCTAGATATTTTATTCTTTTTGTTGCAATGGTAAGTGGGAGTGTTTTCTTGATTTCACTTTCAGATTTTTCATCATTACTATGTAGGAATGCCAGAGGTTTCTGTGCATTAATTTTGTATCCTGATACTTTACTAAATTCATTGATTAGCTCTAGTAGTTTTCTGGTAGCATCTTTAGGATTCTCTATGTATAGTATCATGTAACATCAAACAGTGACAGCTTTACTTCTTCTTTTCCAATTTGGATTCCTTTTATTTCCTTTTCTTCTGTGATTGCTGTGGCTAAAACTTCCAAAACTATATTGAATAAGAGTGGTGAGAGTGGGCAACCTTGTCTTGTTCCTGATCTTAGTGGAAATGCTTTCAGTTTTTCACCATTGAGGAGGATGTTGGCTGTGGGTTTGTCATATATGGCCTTTATTATGTTGAGGAAAGTTCCCTCTATGCCTACTTTCTGGAGGGTTTTTATCATAAATGGGTGTTGAATTTTGTCGAAAGCTTTCTCTGCATCTATTTTTTTTTTTTTTTGCGGTATGCCCGTCTCTCACGTTGTGGCCTATCCCATTGTGGAGCACAGGCTCCGGATGTGCAGGCTCAGCTGCCACGGCTCATGGGCCTAACTGCTCCGCGGCATGAGGGATCTTCCCGGACCGGGGCACGAACGCGTGTCCCCTGCATCGGCAGGTGGACTCTCAACCACTGCGCCACCAGGGAAGCCCTCTCTGCATCTATTGAGATGATCATATGGTTTTGCTCCTTCAATTTGTTAATATGGTGTATCACGTTGATTGTTTTGCGTATACTGAAGAATCCTTGCATTCCTGGAATAAACCCCACTTGATCATGGTGCATGATCCTTTTAATGTGCTGTTGGATTCTGTTTCCTAGTATTTTGTTGAAGATTTTTGCATCTATATTCATCAGTGATATGGGCCTGTAGTTTTCTTTCCTTGTGACATCCTTGTCTGGCTTTGGTATCAGGGTGATGGTGGCCTTGTAGAATGAGTTTGGGAGTGTTCCTCCCTCTGCTATATTTTGGAAGAGTTTGAGAAGGATAGGTGTTAGCTCTTCTCCAAATGTTTGATAGAATTCGCCTGTGAAGCCATCTGGTCCTGGGCTTTTGTTTGTTGCAAGATTTTTAATCACAGTTTCAATTTCAATGCTTGTGATTGGTCTGTTCATATTTTCTATTTCTTCCTGATTCAGTCTTGGCAGGTTGTGCCTTTCTAAGAATTTGTCCATTTCTTCCAGGTTGTCCATTTTATTGGCATAGAGTTGCTTGTAGTAGTCTCTCATGATTTTTTGTATTTCTGCAGTGTCAGTTGTTACTTCTCCTTTTTCATTTCTAATTCTATTGATTTGAGTCTTCTCCCTTTTTTTCTTGATGAGTCTGGCTAATGGTTTACAATTTTGTTTATCTTCTCAAAGAACCAGCTTTTAGTTTCATTGATCTTTGCTATCATTTCCTTCATTTCTTTTTCATTTATTTCTGGTCTGATCTTTATGATTTCTTTCCTTCTGCTAACTTTGGGGGTTTTTTGTTCTTTTTTCTCTAATTGCTTTAGGCGCAAGGTTAGGTTGTTTATTCGAGATGTTTCCTGTTTCTTAAGGTAGGATTGTATTGCTATAAACTTCCCTCTTAGAACTGCTTTTGCTGCATCCCATAGATTTTGAGTCGTCGTGTCTCCATTGTCATTTGTTTCTAGGTATTTTTTTATTTCCTCTTTGATTTCTTCAGTGATCACTTCGTTACTAAGTAGTGTATTGTTTAGCCTCCATGTGTTTGTATTTTTTACAGATCTTTTCCTGTAATTGATACCTAGCTTCATAGCGTTGTGGTCGGAAAAGATACTTGATACAATTTCAGTTTTCTTAAATTTCCCAAGGCTTTATTTGTGACCCAAGGTATGATCTATCCTGGAGAATGTTCCATGATCACTTGATAAAAATGTGTATTCTGTTGTTTTTGGATGGAGTGTCCTATAAATATCAATTAAGTCCATCTTGTTTAATGTATCATTTAATGCTTGTTTTTCCTTATTTATTTTCATTTTGGATGATCTGTCCATTGGTGAAAATGGGGTGTTAAAGTCCCCTACTATGAATGTGTTACTGTTGATTTCCCCTTTTATGACTGTTAGTATTTGCCTTATGTGTTGAGGTGCTCCTATGTTGGGTGCATAAATATTTACAATTGTTATATCTTTTTCTTGGATCGATCCCTTTATTATTATGTAGTGTTCTTCTTTGTCTCTTCTAATAGTCTTTATTTTAAAGTCTATTTTGTCTGATATGAGAATTGCTACTCCAGCATTCTTTTTTTTTTTGTACGCGGGCCTCTCACTGTTGTGGCCTCTCCCGTTGCGGAGCACAGGCTCCGGACGCGCAGGCTCAGTGGCCATGGCTCACGGGCCCAGCCGCTCCGCGGCATGTGGGATCTTCCCGCATTGGGGCACGAACCCGTGTCCCCTGCATCGGCAGGCGGACTCTCAACCACTGCGCCACCAGGGAAGCCCTCCAGCTTTCTTTTGGTTTCCATTTGCATGGAATATCTTTTTCTATCCCCTCACTTTCAGTCTGTATGTGTCTCTAGGTCTGAAGTGGGTCTCTTGTAGACAGCATATATATGGGTCTTGTTTTTGTATCCATTCAGTCAGTCTGTGTCTTTTGGTGGGAGCATTTAATCCATTTACATTTAAGGTAATTATCAATATGTATGTTCGTATTCCTATTTTCTTAATTGTTTTGGGTTTGTTATTGTAGGTATTTTCTTTCTCTTGTGTTTCTTGCCTAGAGAAGATCCTTTAGCATTTGTTGTAAAGCTGGGTTGGTAGTGCTGAACTCTCAGCTTTTGCTTGTCTGTAAAGGTTTTAATTTCTCCATCAAATCTGAATGAGATCCTTGCTGGGTAGAGTAATCTTGGTTGTAGGTTTTTCTCCTTCATCTCTCTAAATATGTCCTGCCAGTCCCTTCTGGCTTCCAGAGTTTCTGCTGAAAGATCAGCTGTTAACCTTATGGGAATTCCCTTGTGTGTTATTTGTTGTTTTTCCCTTGCTGCTTTTAATATGTTTTGTTTGTATTTAATTTTTGACAGTTTGATTAATATGTGTCTTGGCGTGTTTCTCCTTGGATTTTTTTTTTAAATCAAATTATTTATTTATTTGCGGTATGCGGGCCTCTCACTGTTGTGGCCTCTCCTGTTGCGGAGCACAGGCTCCGGACGCGCAGGCTCAGCGGCCATGACTTACGGGCCTAGCCGCTCCTTGGCATGGGGGATCCTCCCGGACCAGGGCACGAACCTGCGTCCCCTGCATTGGCAGGTGGACTCTCAACCACTGCGCAACCAAGGAAGCCCTCTCCTTGGATTTATCCTGTATGGGACTCTCTGTGCTTCCTGGACTTGATTAACTATTTCCTTTCCCATGTTAGGGAAGTTTTCAACTACAATCTCTTCAAATATTTTCTCAGTCCCTTTCTTTTTCTCTGCTTCTTCTGGAACCCCTATAATTCGAATGTTGGTGCGTTTAATGTTGTCCCAGAGGTCTCTGAGACTGTCCTCAGTTCTTTTCGTTCTTTTTTCTTTATTCTGCTCTGCAGTAGTTATTTACACTATTTTATCTTCGAGGTCACTTATCCGTTCCTCTGCTTCAGTTATTCTGCTATTGATCCCTTCTAGAGTATTTTTAATTTCATTTATTGTGTTGTTTATCATTGCTTGTTTCATCTTTAGTTCTTCTAGGTCCTTGTTAAATGTTTCTTGCATTTTCTCTATTCTATTTCCAAGATTTTGGATCATCTTTACTATCATTATTCTGAAAACTTTTTCAGGTAGACTGCCTATTTCCTCTTCATTTGTCAGGTCTAGTGGGTTTTTATCTTGCTCCTTCATGTGCTGTGTGTTTTTCTGTCTTCTCATTTTGCTTATCTTACTGTGTTTGGAGTCTCCTTTTTGCAGTCTGCAGGTTCGTAGTTCCCGTTGTTTTTGGTGTCTGTCGCCAGTGACTAAAGTTGGTTCAGTGGGTTGTGTAGACTTCCTGGTGGAGAGGACTAGTGCCTGTGTTCTGGTGGATGAGGCTGGATCTTGTCTTTCTGGTGGGCAGGTCCATGTCTGGTGGTGTGTTTTGGGGTGTCTGTGGACTTATTATGATTTTAGGCAGCCTCTCTGCTAATGGGTGGGATTGTGTTCCTGTCTTGCTAGTTGTTTGGCATAGGGTGTCCAGCACTGTAGCTTGCTGGTCGTTGAGTGAAGCTGGGTGCTGGTGTTGAGATGGAGATCTCTGGGAGATTTTCGCCATTTGATATTATGTGGAGCTGGGAGGTCTCTTGTTGACCAGTGTCCTGAAGTTGGCTCTCCTACCTCAGGGGCACAGCACTGACTCCTGGCTGCAGCACCAAGAGCCTTTCATCCATGCGGCTCAGAATAAAAGGGAGAAAAAGTAGAAAGAAAGAAAGAAAGAAAGAAAGAGGATAAAAGAAAATAAAGTAAGATAAAATAAAGTTATTAAAATAAAAAATAAGTATTAAGAAAAAAATTGTTTTTAAAGTAAAGAAAAACAAAATGGACGGATAGAACCCTAGGACAAATGGTGGAAGCAAAGCTATACAGACAGAATCTCACACAGAAGCATACACATACACACTCACAAAAAGAGGAAAAGGGGAATACATCATAAATCTTGTTCTCAAAGTCCACCTCCTCAATTTGGGATGATTCGTTGTCTATTCAGGTATTCCACAGATGCAGGGTACATCAAGCTGATTGTGGAGCTTTAATCCGCTGCTCCTGAGGCTGCTGGGAGAGATTTCCCTTTCTCTTCTGTGTTCGCACAGCACCCAGGGCTCAGCTTTGGATTTGGCCCCACCTGTGCGTGTAACTCACCGGAGGGCGTCTGTTCTTCGCTCAGACAGGACGGGGTTAAAGGATCAGCTATACTGCAAATATTAATCGATACCTTTTTGTTTCGTCCTGGTAACAGAAGCCTAACTCGTGGATGCAATGTTTGTCTCTTGCCCTTGGGAAGTCTAAGGTGACTGGCTTTAGGCACAACTGGCCCCAGGAGCTGAAGGGATGTTGTCAGGACTCTGCCTTTTGCTCCATCTCTTGTCTCTACTTATTTCCTCTTAGCTTTATTCTGTTGACAGGCTCTCTCTGTGCGGAAGGTAGGACTCATCCTCAGCAAGCACAGTAGAAAGGGGCTTTGCTCTTCCGTAGCCATGGAACAATTCCAGGAAATAACTTTGGCCTTGCTTGCATCATGTGCCTGTTCCTGGTCTAATTCCTAGGTCCCAAACATGCAGCTCTGTGGTTGCTACCACCTCGCTCTCAGGTCTAATTCTGGGCTGGTGGGCTTGGGGGTCCGGGAGCAGGGCATGATGCTGGAAGGCCGACCTAGAACAGGTGAAGTGTGAGAGGGTACTGCTGCACTCAGGTCTCCCACCATCTACAGTTCCCTGTGGACACCTCCTTGGGAAGGAAACTCCCCAGTGGATACCTCCTAGGACTGGACTGGGTGTGACAGTTTTCTGTTTCCCTAGTGGCAGAAGTACCTTGAAGGCATTTGTGGGAGCACTCTTTTTAGTTCCTTGGCCTGTTTGAGAGGAAAGCCAGCCCTAAACTCTTTAGAATTTAAATGTGGAATTAAAATTTCTTTCCTCTGATTCAAAGCAAAGGACCTAGGCAAACTTCTTTTCAAGCTTTAGTGCTAAATTAGCTTCCCAGCAGGTACCTAAACATCAAAGCCTGTCTTAGGAAAGGAGATGGTACGACTGAATGCTCATATCACCTCATCCTAACTGCAAATCGCAGACTACCCTGAAATATGATTGTTTGCATTCCTACCTTATCTTCCTGCAATCTTATCTTCCTTTCGACTGTGAGCTATTAGGAGGCAGGGCCCAATCTTCTTTTAGTAACTCCCTACAGTTCTAGCACAGATTTCTGTCGCAGTGGGCACTCAGTAAGTGCTTTCTAGCAAGTGAATGAATCTGAGTCATTACAGAGTAAAATAATCCATTGTGTGCTGCACTCAGAGAGTTCTCCAGGGTAAATTTTTAAAGGGGCAGAGCATAGAAGAGGGCTAAGGGCAGTGGTCTGGGTCAGACTGCCTGGTTTGAGTCTTTTACCCTGACACTTTCTAAAACTTCATACCCTCATCTGTCAAATGGAGATTATAACAGTATCTATCCCATAGAGATCTTACGAGGATATATGTAAGCTCCTGGCCCATGGTTAGTATTCAGTAAACATTAGCTGTTGTAATTACAGTTAACCCTTGAAGAACATGGGGGCCGGGGTGCCAGCCCTCCTTGCAGTGGAAGATCCATGTACAGCCATGTACAGCCTTTTTAGGCTCGGTTCCTCCATATTTGTGGTTTCCCATTCTCAGATTCAACCAACAGTGGATTGTGTAGTACCGTAGTATTTGCTATTGAAAAATATCTGTGTATAAGTGGACCTGTGCAGTTCAAACTGTGTTGTTCAAGGTTCCAACTGTACTGCTGTTATTTGATTGCTAGGTGACCAGGCCCTGTTTGAACCTGGCAAGCATTTGATTTAATTATGCTCATTATTGTGCCTCTATTGCATTTCACAACTTAAGTGTATTCTTAGTTGCATTGCAAAAGTAAAGAAATATCTTTCATAAAAGTTTGTTCTTTTCCCTTTTATTCAAACAATACTAGTATGTATCTCATAAAGCTGTTACAAAGACAAACAAACAGACAGGAAACAGTACTAGTGTACAGGTGGTTGTTCTCTAAAGATCCCAGTCTCAGGAATCCAGCATGATAAAGCTACAGCTGGCTCATCTTGATGACCCTCAAAGGTGTTCTTCTTCAGGTCAAAAGATCTGCTTTCATGGTGAATGTGGCCCATTTCTCTCTAAGCTAATGGTTGACCAATGACTTAAACCCTCCCATGTTCATTCTCATATGGTTTAGTCACTTCCTGGCACATTATTTAATAATCTTTACATCCCAAATAAGCCCAAGTCACCCGGGGGGATTTTTCATTTTGCAGGTAGATGTAATTAATTGTGAGAAGGAGGGGAAGGGAGAGTGGAGTTTGCCCAGGCGTCTCTGGAATTCTCTCTGCATTTCCACAGCGGGGAGGATGAGAATTGCCTGTAGAGGTCTTTAGCTTTGCTATGGATGGTGCAGACAAAGGAGCTCTTGAGGCAGTTTCCTGCCTGATTGTTGCTGTTGGATTCTGAGAAACTGTGGATAAAGAGGTACCTCCAGATGAGGTGGGAAGCATCCTTATTGCTTTTCACTATTGTTGCCTAATACATTTTCAATTATGATTATATTTGTTTCACAGAGAAGGAAACCAAGCTGTAAAAAGTTTAAGATAACAGAGCAAGTAGCCAAGCTGAGATGTGAGTTCAGTTTGACTATAGAGTCTGTTATCTTAACCATCACGCTGTACCTAGAAGGATGGCAAAAAAGGACACCTTTTTAAAGCCTCCTGTGGTCTCTGTCTGATAAATTAACTTTCTGTACCCAAATCCAAGATGGAAAATGCTAGATGCTAGATGAACCAAATCTCAGACAAATTGAGGCTTTTCTTCTGGCAAAACCAATACATTCAAAGCCATTCATTTCTAAAAACTTTCTTTGTGGTGTAACGTTTCAAGAATGATGTGACATTTTGGGGAAATGAGAAAACCACATGAGACTTCTAGAACTTGGAGTTACTGAGGTCGATCCAAGCTTTCCTTTGGAGGTGTCAGAAAATGTTAACTTTGGAGGCTCTTCTGATCCAAGAGACGGGACACCTACTTGACTGGGATTCCAGGGCTGGACAAGCCAGCAGTTTGTCCATGGCCCATCCGCTACACTTCGACATCCCTAGCCTCCCTGCTGGGCTTTCTCAGAAGGTGATGCTCAGAGAACTAGTGGTAACAAAATCCATTTCTTATGTTGGTTTCACTAAAGCTCCAAGGAAGCTCAGAACTTGTTTGGCTTCTGCTTTTTGTGCTTCATAACTAGGAATAGCACAGAGACATCTACTAATGCTTGTGAAATGAATCTGATGCATATTGAAATATGTCACACAGGGGGATGCAGCACTTATTTCTTCATGATAACCAGTTCCTTTCTTCCCCCTTTCACGGCTTGTAATACCTCTTGGACATGCGTACATTGTTAGGCACTATAAACCTTGTGTATGTGTGTGTATGTGTATATATATACACCTTGAATCATTTCTTAGTGCATACCATATTCAGTATTGAGACTCCTCTTCCTCTTGTTTTCTTCCTTCCAACAAAAGCAAGCCCCCAAAACACTCCAGATTGTATTGTTTTGGAGAAGCCAATTGTCTTTAAAACAACATCACACTTAAGGAATTCCCAATTTCTTTTAAGCATGTATTTTTTTTTAAAGAAGGTGTACTGAACTCACAGTATTCTGAGTAAGCATATATGTCTTGTGATGTAATGGTTGCCATAGAAATTAATCACCTCCCAAAAAGAATAGTGGAGGATATAAATTAGAACTGCCCCCCACCCCCACACCGTACCTTCGTTTATGAGGAATTTCAGGGAGAAAAAAAAGGTTGTTTTTCTCCTTTTCTCTTTCACGGAAAGAGGGATGGAGAAAGCTGCTTTTGTGCTCTGATTGCCCGGCCTTCTCCCTTCCCACTGGCTAGTGCCAGAAGGTTGCAGGGCAGGGAAGCAGTCACTCCAGCTGACAGAGAAGGCTCTTGTGATAACTAATCGCAAAATACACTTGGGAATGGCGGGGCCCATCGCTTTATGAATATTCTGCATTCCGATTCTGAATCGCCTGTGCACTTTCCAGGACCCCGCGAGAACTCGGAGCTCAGCGCCTCGCTGCTTTGGCAGACGCTCTTCTGTGTGTCCTGACCTAGGTCTTTCGAATTGAACTGGAATTTACCACTGATTTCTATTCAATAGAAATAACAAAAGTGGAAATTATTTTGAAGGTTGACTGCTGAGCAGGGGTCTGCTGAGACAGAGCAAAGCATTGTGAAGGGAAATTCATGAACTACAGAAAAAAAGGGCTCAAAAGGGAATGAGCAGCTCAAGGATGATTTCCAAAATTTAAACTATGTTGAGCAGTGCCATCTGGCACCTAGAATAGGGTTTGCCTTTTTGCCAGCTCCTTGTGGGTCAAGACTTGTAGCTTCCAATCCTTTTAAAGACAGTCTGTCCTTCCGAAGTGTGATGCATTCCGGTGTGGCTGGCACCCAGAGCCATTCCTGATTGAAAGGATTTCTTATAGAAAGGTTAATGGAAACAGGTTAATATATTGGAGGTGTTTTAAACTAGGACAATTCAAGGAATCATATTTAGAAGATAGTATGTGACAGTATTGGGGATAAATTTTGATAAGGGAATATCTGATAATTATTAAGGATATGTGTGTGTGTGTATATATATATATATATATATATATATATTTTTTTTTTTCGGTTCGCGGGCCTCTCACTGTTGTGGCCTCTCCCGTTGCGGAGCACAGGCTCTGGACGCGCAGGCTCAGCGGCCATGGCTCACGGCCCAGCCGCTTCGCGGCACGTGGGATCTTCCTGGACAGGGGCACGAACCTGTGTCCCCTGCATCGGCAGGCGGACTCTCAACCACTGCGCCACCAGGGAAGCCCAAGGATATATTTTTAAATAGAATTAACAGTCACAAAGAGAAGCCTCAATGATTCATGTGCAGGTTCATGTCACTTTATAGATGATAGCTTAAAAAGTCACTTGTAAAGTGAATTCTGGCCTCAATAAAATGTAAAGTTGCTTTTGGTTTGGAAAAAAATTCATTTCCCAATTATAAAAATTATAATTTATTATTTTGGGGCAATATTTGATTAAGATATAAATATCAAACACAAGAGTTAAATAAATTATTATATTTGATGGTTTCATTTATTTATTTAAATTTTATTGGAGTATAGTTGATTTACAATGTTGTGTTAGTTTCAGGTGTACAGCAAAGTGAATCAGTTATACATATACACATATCCACTCATTTTTAGATTCTTTTCCCATATAGGCCATTATAGGGTACTGAGTAGAGTTCCCTGTGCTATATAGCAGGTTCTTATTAGTTGTCTGTTTCGTATATAGTAGTGTGTTTGTGTCAATCCCAATCTCCCAATTTATCCCTCCCCCCCCCTTTCTCCCCTGGTAACCATAAGTTTGTTTTCCACATCTGTAAGTCTATTTCTTACATTTGTACCAAATTTCTTTCATTTGTACTCTTTTTCAAGATTCCACATATAAGTGATGTCATATGTTATTTGTCTTTGTCTGACTTACTTCACTCAGTATGACAGTCTCTAGGTTCATCCATGTTGCTGCAAATGACATTATTTTGTTCTTTTTTATGGCTGAGTAATATTCCACTTTATATATGTACCACATCTTCATTATCTATTCCTCTGTTGATGGACATTTAGGTTGCTTCCCTGTCCTGGCTATTGTAAATAGTGCTGCAATGAACATTGAGGTGCATATATCTTTTCGATTATGGTTTTCTCTGGATATATGCCCAGGAGTGGGATTGCTGGATCATACGGTAGCTCTATTTTTAGCATTTTAAGTAACCTCCATACTGTTTTCCATAGTGGCTGCACCAATTTACATTCCCACCAACAGTGTAGGAGGGTTCCCTTTTCTCCACACCCTCTCCAGCATTTATTGTTTGCAGACTTTTTGATGATGGCCATTCTGGCTGGTGTGAGGTACTACCTCATTGTAGTTTTGATTTGCATTTCTCTAATTAGCGATGTTGAGCATCATTTCATGTGCTTTTTAGCCATCTGTATGTCTTCTTTGGAGAAATGTCAATTTAGATCTTCTGCCTGTGTTTTGATTGGGTTGTTTGTTTTTTGATATTGAGCTGTATGAGCTGTTTGGTGGTTTCATTTAAATAAAAATGATTCTTTTCTGATATTGTTGTATAAAAAAAGTTTAAAGGTATGAAATTTTTCATGTTTGACTCAAGAATGAGATACAGAGTTCAGCATCACAGTGTAACCCTATAGATGCCTCTGGCATGAAGACTCACTTAGTCACTTCCAAATAATTTATGCACAAATTCTACACCAAGAAAACTTACCAGTTTGTTCCATTGGATGGATTTTGCTCTCTAGCAAATACCCCTTGCATTAAACAAATCTGAATAAATAAGAGATTTCTTATTTTTTCAGTATTTTAGTTAATACTAGAATTTCTAACCATGAGATATGGCAAGATAGAGTAGCAAAATTGGAGCCATAGAAAGGGAGAGAAATTCAAGATTAGTTATAATAATTGTAGTGTTTCAGATTGAAGCCAACAGAATTAGATTTTGTTTCGCTTATATGAATACTGATCTCTTATGGAAAGGAGTTAACTCCTCAGCTTGTTAATATCCAAACAGACAGTTTGAATGGACAGCACTGCAAAGTTAGCTAAGCCATCTCCCTCAATCCTCAAAATTTCCCATTAACCATGTCATTAGCAGGTATAATGCCATTGAGTTACAGGAACCAACACTTTATCTGCATCTACTAAGTGCTGGGTACTGTGCATTTCATATACTCTATATAACAGCCTTGTGTAAAATGATCAGTTACCAAATGGGTGGTCATTATCAACTTCATTTCAACAGACGAGGAAACTGGGGTTCAGAGAAGTTACATAAGTTGTTCAGGGTTATGTGAGGTTATGTGGACAATACTGTAGTTGATATTCAAACCAAGATCTTTTTTATTACAAAGGCTGTTCCTTCTCTGACCAATAATTTTCAAGTGTTTTAGACAGTAAAGTTACTTTTTGTTTTGCCTTATATGAAATTGTATCAGGAACATCATTGTATCTAACCATTAGAAACAATGACCAAGTCACTCAGATACGTTGTCTTCATTATTTGGGGAAAGCACATCATTGTTGGTGGAAGCCCTGAGCATCACATCAGAGCCTTAGTGTTCTGGGAGGACCCAGTGTGAAACCAATGCCTGGGCAGGCTGCCAGCCCCTGTCTAGAACAGTGCTAGATCTGAGAGGCTGGGAGACTCCGTGACTTTTGGAAAAATCACATGAGTCTTAAATGGTCCTAAAACAGGCTAATAAGTTAGGGAAATGTGCAATAAGGTAGCAGAGTTTTTTGACAAATCTCAAATGAAAATAGTGGCTTCTGTGACCTAATCTAAATGTACACAGCACTGGGGAAATGAGGCTCCATAGAGTGTATCAGTTTAACTCCTAATGTGTTTTTCCGTCTGGTGAATCATTTTACTTTTTGTATCTCCTTTCTCAACTTGACCTATTTTTGCACCATGCCAGTCCTTCAGTGAAGTGTATTCGCTGTCTAATTTAGTTCGGGACAGGATCGTAACTGTTTCAGTGTTAGTTACATTAAAGTTAATTTAGAGAGGTGAGGTGGGTTGAGCATAATATTGGCAGTCAGGAATTTTAAACAGCATTCCTAATTGCTGCTCTGATTTCAGAAAAATGGCTTCTTTAGGATTGTGACTTCAGTTTCCCTCTTTAAATTCTCTTTTGCTCTTTTTTTCCTTCCCAGCCTTCTTCTTGAACCTGTTAAGCTTTGGGATTTCAAAGCATTCTTTTCCCAGAGGAGGACAATGTTTATTTCCCAGAGGTGACACTGGCCAGTAGAGTCCATGAAATATCCTACTACAGGATTCAACGACTTGTTTTCCTTTCATCTTTTTCTGTTTCCCAATGTTTATCTTCCCCGACCCCTCATGGGCTTGTAATACTTTTGCAGTCATTACTTAAAAAAATATAAGTGGTCATCAAAGAAGTCTGTAAAATGTAGATGTATGTCTGAATAACTATTTGGAAAAATAGTATTTACTCAATAATGATCAAGTTGTGTCCCGCCTCTTCCTCACGAGTTTACTTTTTGTTTGTTTACTTTTGGAGTGGATTTATGAGTGATAAACTTGCAAAGTCCTTGCATTAAAAACAAAAACCTTTTTTTCCCCTTGGGTGCTAGTTTGGTTGAGCCTGGGTTTTGTGCTCAAATGTATT
This sequence comes from Grampus griseus, assembly GCF_964374135.1. NCBI lineage: Eukaryota > Metazoa > Chordata > Mammalia > Artiodactyla > Delphinidae > Grampus > Grampus griseus. The sequence continues at coordinate 46,533,762 of NC_139007.1, forward strand.
TACTGTAAGAACTTTGAAGATGTTGTGCCATTTTCTTTTAGCATCTAGTGTTGTCCTTGAGAATTCTGAGGTTAAAATGAGTCTTCTTCCTTTGCAGGAAACCTAGTTTTATCTTTGAAAGTTTTTAAGATCCTCTCTTTATTCTTAGTGTTGAAAGTTTTGCCACAGTGTGTCTACATGTGGACTCTAAAATTCATTCTGCTGAGCACTTGGTAAGCTTTCGCAATCTGAAAACGTGTCTTTCTTTGATTTTGAGAAATGTTTCTTTTCTCTGTCTTTGGTTCTGAAACTCTTACTAGCTAGATGTTAGAACTTTTTGTGTGTGTGTGTGTGTGTGTGTGTGTGTGTGTGTGTGTGTGTGGTACGCGGGCCTCTCACTGTTGTGGCCTCTCCCGTTGCGGAGCACAGACTCCAGACGCGCAGGCTCAGCGGCCATGGCTCACGGGCCCAGCCGCTCGGTGGCATGTGGGATCTTCCCGCATTGGGGCACGAACCCGTGTCCCCTGCATCGGCAGGCGGACTCTCAACCACTGCGCCACCAGGGAAGCCCTAGATGTTAGAACTTTTATACTTCTAATTCTAAACTTCTCTCACCTACTTTGCAGTATCTTTGGGAGAATTCTGGCTTGATCTAACTTGCTAATTTATTCTAAAACTAGTGTCCATTTTGCTATTCATTATATCTACTGATTTTACAATTTCTACAATCATATTTATCTCCCAAGAATCTCAAATTATTTTTTCATACAGTCTAATATTATTCTTAGATGCAGTTGCCTTTCTTATTCATGTGAGGGTATTAACTGTACAATCAGTTTTCATTGTTCACAGTAGTTATGCTCTATAAAGTTGCTGTGAATTAGTGAATTAGCAAATACTGGATTAGTGAATATTGAACCATTGCTCCTACAGGAAATAAAGCATTAGGTGATGCTTGTGAGTTTCTGGTCATAACATTTTCTTCAACTGATCAACACATGACCTTTTTTAATGTCTGTTTTTGTTGAAGACACTTTATTTAATATACAGTTGGCTCTCTGTATCAGCAGATGCAGAACTGGAGGATACAGAGGGCCGACTGTACTAAGTCCTTTTATCGAAGGGACTTGAGCATCTTGAATTTTGGTATCCTGGGGGGTCCTGGAACCAATCCTCCATGGATACCAAGGGGCAACTCTGTATTTTTGATTTATAAACATTTAGCTTACAGCCAACAGCACCGTAAGTCATGCCTGAACGAAGCTTACGAGACACACATATGTTCTCTGTAAAGCACATCACAGCCTTCTTGTACTTAGGAACGCTAAAGAGTACCTCAGGGCCACGCTTGGGGGCCATTTTAAACAGTGAAATCACCAATAAAAATAAAAAGTGTGAAAACCATGGCCTACATACGCCACAGAAAAGACACTTGTTTACAGTATGAGAGCTGAGACAAGGCAGAGCGTTGCCTTGTTTTTCGCTTGTTTGAATGTGCACATCAGGCATCTCAAAAATTTCCCTGCTCTGTACATGTCTCTGATTGACCTTGAAAGCACGACGAGTATTGATTTGGGGTTACAAATTCATTTTATCAAGCAGACGAATTCACAGTTACAGAATCCACAAATAATGAAGATCAACTCCGTTCAAAGTCACCTTCCGTTTGTGCTGTTAAAGTCTGTTTCTTTAGATGTTTGTGGTTTTCTCTGCTGAATTTGGTGCCGTCTCTCACGGGGTTTGTTTTCTTGAAATATTTCGTAATTCTCGTGTGTGCTCATTTTTATATTTGAGCCTCTTTGCTTCTCTGTGAACACTGTTTCTGTTACAAGAATCTGTCTTCTCTGCTGGAGGTAGGGGAGCTGGGATGTGCTACCAAGGCGTGATGGTCATGTGCTCCTCTTCTGCGTGTGGGGACTTCCTGTTCTTTCTGGCGATGACAATCCAAGTCCCTCTCCGGTGCACTGTCCTCACGTGGTGCCTAGGCCGAGGGGTGGGTGCAGCTCATCCTGTTGGTGGTGGTGCTGGGGGGGGAGAGCAGGGTATCCTGAACCACTTACCAGCTAGTTCCTGTGATGCTTTCCTCCGGACTCCTTCCTGCTGCCTCGTCTGTCATCTCGGGGTTCTGAGTGTCCCAGAGTTGCTCTCACCTTTGCGACTGACTGTTCCTCCATGTGATCTGGGTGGTGGTTTTCCCCATCAATATGATTCTGTCACTCTTCCTTACTTCTGGAAGTCCTCAAAATTTCTGTCCATCAATTCCACCCATTCTTGTTTTCAAGCACTGCTGTGAATTTATTTCTTTTAAAGACAGATTTTTTGGTATTTTTAGGAATTTGAGGTGGGAGTACATAGGCATAAAGGCTTAGTCTGTCATTTTGATCTAATTCCATAATATTTTAATTAGGAAAAAATACAGTTCTTTTTAAAAAAAACTTTGTATTTTTCAAATGTTCAGACAAAAATGTCTCAATTCTGGATTTCAAGGCAGGATTTGTATGGAATTCTTTATTGATGGCTTATGTAGACATCTGTAAGAACACATGAGTAGATTCTGATTTATTATTGTTATGGTTGTGTTTATTACTGTATGGATTATCTTTATCTTCATAAATATTCAAATATACTTTATTAATTATATTTTTATATGAGTACCTTCTGTGCTCTTAACACATTTGTAACAAAGCAGTGATGCCAGGTGCTTTATGGTTCATTATCACATTTAATTCTTACAGAGATCCTATAATGTAGTGGTTGTCATTTTCACTTGGAGGATAAGGAAACAGGTTCAGTGACTTTAACTTTCCAGTGCAAATAAGTACAGGTGCTGGATCTGACCTGTCAGCTATCTGGCTGCAAGTTCATCCGTATATCACACTCTTAATAGAAGATTGGCGCTGGTTCCACAATGCTGATTATTAGGTCTCCGCACATGTGCTCAGGCACAAAAAAATTAGGATGATAGGACAATTATGAGAAATTGCATCTACGTTGGAGGAACTGTGTGGTAAACATTTAGGCATATGCTACAGCCTCCTGTTACTGGATTCTTCTTCATGTTAGAACGAATAACTGTTTAAAAGTTCATCCTTCTAAAAACAAATTAATGATCAATTTAATGTCATTATCAACCATTAAAAAAATTCCATTCTGATTTAAGGCATAGCAATCAAAAATGTATTTAAGGAAAATAATTCTACTCTCTCCAGGGTTTTTCATTTGAATAAACAGATAATAAATCAGAAATACTGCACACAGCAGGCCTCTAGCTTGGAACAGCTCAAAAATGCTCCCAACATCTATATTGCAAAAACATAAAGGAGTTACTTAATGATTGGATTTAAGTCAGAAAAATACTACTGCTTTAATCTCTAGAGATATTGAGTACATTAGATAAAAGCAAGAAGACCCCAATTTCTGACTTCTCCACTTTGAGCTGTTTAAACTCAGAATGAACTCAAATTTAGGAGAAATTTCCTGAGAACATGCCCTGAATATGGGCTCATGTTACAGCCTCTACTGTCCCCACCCTCCAGTTTCTGATGGAGCTGATTGGAAGAGTTAGATCTCACACACATACTTTGAAGACATAATTTCCTGTCTGTGGGTCCCATTTTAGAGACTAGTCTGGTTATCCATGACATAAAAATTAAGTATAAGTCTGTGGACATCAGGCCTTGGGCATCAGGCCTCAAAAAATATTCCATAACTTTCCTGTCTCTTTAACTTTTGTTTTTTTGTTTTTTTGGGTGGGGTGAGGGGAGCAGGTGACTTGAAATCCAAAGGTTCTTATCTCTGCCAAATACTAGTTGCTAATCTGTTATTCTGCATCATCTGAGAAACATTATATAGAAATAAATCTCACTGACATTAAGTTGGATGTTTGTTTTACAGGACCAGAAAAAAAAAGTCAATTCTCATGATTTTAATTAATAATACCACACTAGAACATGTTGACATTAATAACTAAATCTCACTGTTCTAAATCTCAGCTTGTTCTGACAGAAGCTCCAATCTCTTCTGGTAAACTTTTTTTTTTTTTGCGGTACGCTGGCCTCTCACTGCTGTGGCCTCTCCCGTTGTGGAGCACAGGCTCCGGACGGGCAGGCCCAGTGGCCATGGCTCACGGGCTCAGCCACTCCACGGCATGTGGGATCTTCCCAGACCGGGCCATGAACCTGTGTCCCCTGCATCGGCAGGCGGACTCTCAACCACCGCGCCACCAGGGAAGCCCTCTTCTGGTAAACTTTTGGGAGTTGCCTCGCATGCCTCGCAGTCAGGACTCCCCTGCTCCCAGCCTCCTAGTCCACTCTGCACGGAGCCCCTCGCCCTCGGCCTGCCCTGCTGCCCTGACTGGCGTTCGCACCCAGGTGAAGGAGCAGGTTCCTGCCAAGTCAATAAGGCTTCTGACAAGTTCAACCTGCTCCGACAGCTTGGCCAACTCATGGGAAGTGGGAATGAGGATGTTTCCACCTCATGGTAATACTCAGCTAAGAAGGTCCCAAGACACGGGTTCTTGGGCCAAAAATGTGGCAGAGTTGAGTGCGATGGCTTTGCCAGGTCACACGGAGTTCTTTTCCTGCCAGAGATTTGTCCATATCACCAGGTAGCTTTGCCTAAATGGATTTAAGTACCAACTTACTGAATACTGTGCTCATACTTGCCTCTCCTCTCCACCCTCAGGGCCTTTGGCCTACTATGTTAGACAGCTTTTGCCCTTAAAATGAATTTTCTTTTGCACGCAGTCTCCACTGTCCTTCCTGCACCCTGGCGTCCGTTCCTTTTACTTTCAGAGTTCTGCCAGATGTGCCTGTACATGCCTGAACTCTAAATGGAGACATGATTCAAGTGTGTTTCCGCCCGTGCCCCACGAAGGCCTCTTAGCCCTAATGTAAATCAGTGGATGCAGATAGGTACTTCTAAGAACAAGTATCCCTCAGCTCTACTTCTCACAGATCTGAGTCTCACATTAGCCTAGTCAAGTACTGCAAGTAATTTTTGCATTTGTTTCTTTTCCCCAGCAAGTTACGGTATACTGAGATTATGTGGGTGTTCTGGACCTGGATTTTCCACAGTGCCCAATTCATCTTTGAAATTTTCTGACATTCATTGAAAGTTACTCAAAAATTTCAAAACCTGGAATACAAAGGACCTGCATCCCAGTAAGGTTCCTGAGATGGGCCATAGTGTATAAACCTGGAAAAATAACAGAGACCCTACTATGAAGTTTATGGAAGAGGAAAAGAAGTAGGGAGGAGGTGATTTTTTAAGTGACTGAAACGTTACCCTATGTTCACATTATTTTCCTTTTCTACTTTTAAATGAGGAGAATTCTCCTTTTAAATCAGCTCAGAGAGGCAGGCCCAAGCAATCTGTGCGGATACAAGTCCCTGTATCAGTGTTGTCTTGGTGGAGCAAAGGAGCAGAGGGACCTGACACATGGTCCCACAACCCATGGTGCAGCCCAGCATGAAAGGGTGAATTAGTAAAGAGGAGTGAGCCTGTGCCTTCAGGCCAGACCAGGCCAGGGTGCTCCTTTAAGTCAGTCTTTTCCCTGTATCTGCTGATTGAAGAGCCCTTCTAGCAATTAGCCATGGCAGTTTAACCAATGGGCAATGGCATGGAGGAAGTATGCAAGGAAATCATTTTTCGTTTCAAAATGAGTGTGGTGAGGAGAGAAATACATAAGGGTCAATAGCTCTTTCCTAGGCTCATTGCTTTTGATCTCTTATAAATCGATTTGCTGAATACCCAGAGGGACAAAAAAAGGATGCAGCAGAGGCTTCAACCATCGGAAGGCACTAGGCACTTTCTGCTGAAGTGTTGTGGAAGATGGAGTTTTATCTCTGAGGATCATCTGGGACATTTCATCTATTCTAAGGTGGTCTCTATTTATTGCCTTCCTGATTTTTTTTAGATTACGTCTCAGCATCTGAAACTTTTCCAAGAAATACAATAACGGCAACTTGCATTTATACCCATATGGTGCTCACTGACCTGAAATTCAGATTCGCTCCCTTGTCCCAGTTTCTCTCCTTCAGTGTTTTAAGACCTGGTGGTATTCATTTATTTTAAAATAATAATAAACCCATTAATGTCATACTGTATCATTATATGTTATATAGCTATATTTTATATATTATATATTACATGTTATAAGGTACCTTCATACTGTTATAATATGGGTGGGGTTATACAAGAATAAAATGTACATATTTACTGAGCTCTATATTAAAAATGAGAATACAATGTTCTTTATATATGTTATATATATATATGTTATACTTCAGAAGAGAAATTGAAAATATAAATACAAATAAATAATTGGAAAAAAATGGGAAAAAAAAAAAAAGACCTGGTGGTCACAGGTCGGCTATGCTGTTACTATTTGGTTTTAAGAATCTAGGGCTTCCCTGGTGGCGCAGTTGTTGAGAGTCCGCCTGCCGATTCAGGGGACACGGGTTCGTGCCCCGGTCCGGGAGGATCCCACGTGCTGTGGAGTGGCTGGGCCCGTGAGCCGTGGCCGCTGAGCCTGCGTGTCCGGAGCCTGTGCTCCGCAACGGGAGAGGCCACAGCAGTGAGAGGCCCGCATACTGCCAAAAAAAATAAAAATAAAAAAGAATCTAGACATATCTTTCTGATTTATAAATTCCATATTAAAGAAGGTATTTTCTAAAGCAAAACGAAAGCTCCAGTACCTCTTGAGAGCAAATCTGTATTTAGATCAATTATTTTTAGGCTTTCATGCTGAAAATGTATTGGAAAGACTTTTTGCTGTTTTAAAACGTTTAGAAGCAAATTAGTCTCACCACATTGTTTACATTCAAGGTAAAGCTATAACTGTTTTCATTCCTCTTCTATTTCTATAATCAAGGCAAGAAGGTTCACAGAATAGGGGTAACATCCTTGATGAGACCCTAAAGTCAAAACCAGTGAATAGCAATAGCAAAGCCGATAACACCTACTACAATAATGACCCTTCAAGTAAACCAAGAACCAGAGGGATGTCAAGGGCAGCTCATCTGGTTGTGAAATGACTACATCTTTAAACCAGTGACTTTCTTTCTTTCGTGCAATATTCTGTTTACCTTTGGAAATTATTGGTTTGATTGCCAATAATGCAACAGATTAGCTTTCGATTCAGAAACAAATTCATTCCATGGAATGAATTGTTCAAGTACCACTGAAGATTTGAGCCTATATTTAAACAGCCATATATATATTTAACCCTATTTCTTGTTTACTTGAGGCTTTTCTGAACGAAAACAGACTTCTTTTTTTTTTTTTTTAGACTTCTTTTTTTCATCTGGAATCCCCATCCATATCTGGAAAACACTCATAAAATAAACATGCCTCAGTAGTTATTGTTGATACTTTAGGAGTTAGCTAAGCAGATTATCTTCTTCATCACCATCTTGTCATTTGCATAATAGTTACCTTGTATTTGAATTCCTACTGTGTGCCTAGCACACCTCTTTCACAAGATCATAAACATTATCAAGGAGAAGAAAAAAGTAGTGGAAAAGCCACTGCAGGCGTATTTTATACAAATTATCATTTAATCTTCTCAACAACACTTTGAAGTATCGTCCTTTTACTGACATTGGTACTTGCCAACAGAGCCTGGTCACTTGTTTAAGGTTACACAGCCAGAGAGTGTACGGTAAGGACTTGAACTTGAAACTTGAAGTTTCACTGACAACAAAGCCCTTGCACTCATTATGGGATTTGGACCTAATTGCACTGTTGTTATGAATTGTGTAAATATTATGAGCTTAGATATTTTAAATATCCAGGAAAAAGGAAGAACAATTTTTTGTGTGTGTAGTCAAGAGATCAAAGCCAGTTTGATATAGAATGTTTTGACTCTGAGGATGTTCATGACTTCATGTTTGTGAATTTCCATTTTTAATAACTAATGCCAATTAATTTTCATTTTTTCTAGAAGCAGCCTGTGTTCTACTCAGAACAGCTCATTTCATTTTTTAGTCTATTTTTATTTTACTGAAAATAATGTCATGGGGTCACTTGTTCTGTATAATTTTTAAAACAATGATTTAATATATTGTTCAGCTTTCTGGCATATATTAAAATGTTAATGATTATAGCATCTGTCATTGAAGTGGAAGTCCAAGTTTCTTGGTCAAATATTGTCGTGATTGAAGTTTTACTAGGAAGGTTTAATTCTTCTATCAATGGTTAGCCATTGCCAGTTTCATGCTGGTTATTTCTGCTAAATCCAATTTCCCCAGATCATTGTCAGTAGCAAGATGACACGTGTGGTTTTAGCTATTGAAAGTTTGTTTTAGGTCACTTATTCTTACCAGTAATGTATTCATTTAGAAATGAAGAAAAACCTGATGGTGTTTATTTCTTTCTTAGCTAGTCCATGAGAAAATGATGATCGGCTTATCTTATCACAAATTACCCTTTGTCAAAATATCCTGCCAGTCTCAAATTCTTTCAATTTTAACACAATCAATAGTCAAGTACCTCTGAGACAACTTTTCCTGTCAAATGTACAGATCTTGTTATTGATCCATTTTTAGATTGAGTCTTGCAGATCCTGTTAATGGATTTCTAAAATACAGGGTGCTTTACTTCAAATTTCATTTGAATGTGCTATGTGTATCTCTAACCAAATTATTTGGTAGATCATAACAGCTGATTGATATTTCATCTTGGGACCAGATCTGGGGAAGCAGCCAAAACCACATTTTTCTGAACCAATTTAAAAGTGGTTGTAGTTTTTCTAATATATTAATTTGCTAAGGTCTCCAATGAAGTCCTAACTTATAAATTGGAATTTAGGCAAGTGATACAGTTATCTCCTCTGCATGAACAAAATACATGTTGTTATTAGATGCGCTGTTAACATTCTCAGCTCCAACTTTTACCGGATTAAAAAAAAACCTGAAAAATTTAATGTCATGGAAAATTGAACAGATTGAATTAATGCCACTTGTTAAGACTATGGACATTGATGTCAGTGTGAAATTTTGTGTAATGTCCTTTTTGGGTTTAAGCGTACATCAGTGGTAGATCAGAGATCACTGAAATCATCTTGTAATGGAAATTACCGAAATCCTTGCCAAAAAAGTTGGCTCTATTTTGAATGTTCTATCAAGGAGAAATCTTTTCATTTGATTGTTGCAGTGAACCTGAAGACCACTGACCAGACTCAAACCAAATAAAAGCTTTCCGTGTGTGTAGGTCTGGAAACGTTGTTAAACCTCAGTTTGTATCAGTCATAGCACTGGTTTTGCTGGTATGGAAGAAGTTCCTTTAGCTTCACTTTTTGTCATCACATCTGCCTTTAGTTGTCCCCCTTTTTGCCTCCCTCTCATGTGGTCTGATACACATAAATCTGAAATAAAGATGGTATTTCCAACTTTATAAGCATTGGTCATGGAAGCACAAACTCTGGCAACAACACCTCAGTGAGAATGTTCCTTCAGCATCCACAGATCCAGTCTCTTCGTGGAGATGTGAAGTCTAGCTTTGCAGGTGTGAGAAATGCACTAAAAATGGATGGTTTCATCATTATTTATTTTTGAAAATAAGTGGCCATCACAAGACAGTTTTCTGCAATTATATTCCATAGTCTTGTTTTTCTATATTTGTGCTTCCTATTCAGAAACAAAACATGAACAATTATAGAGAATTTTTTCTATAATTGAACTTAGTCCAGTTTTCCTGTTTGTTATCACTTTGCTTACTGTGTGCTGTCTGTATACATTATTGGCGATTCAAAGGCCATTAGTAAGGAAAAAATAAAGGATCTGGGTGAGGGAAGGAGCAAATCATCTCTGAGGACAAAGTTATGAGATTAGATATCTTACTTCCTTGTCAAATGTAGCATAAATTCTGTTGTTGGGCTCAGAGCCATGCTGCAAGTGGAAAATGCTCTGAATAGCTGAAAAGTTCAAAATGTAGTGAAGAAAAATACTGAGTAAATTTAACATCCTGACAAACTAGTTATTATTTTTGTGTTATTTCCTGAAAAAAGTTTTCAACTTTGTTTTTTGAGATCCGCCTCTCCTAGCACACAGACACATCAACACACCCACACAGTGAGAATATATTCTAAGCATAAGCACATGATAAGTATTTGTTGATTTGTTTTGACCTACTTTACTGCCATCTTTATGGATGCATCTGTTCTAGAGAGAGAATGCCTGCATACAAACAAGGCAAATTTAACTAAACTTACAGGATTCCAGTTTTAAAGAGTAATTTGTAAGCAGTTTTTGAGATGTGATTCTTATTTCTGTATGAAGCCGTTCTTACTCTTCATTTCAATTACGCTGTCTAATCTGAGTGTTTTTACTATACTTCTGAATGGTCTGGATCCTTGCATAAGGGTAGCTAGAACTGTCTGAAGAGGTACAGCAGGTTTGCAGGCTGGAAGGCAGAGCTGATAAATCTCTCTTGGCAGAGCGTGTGGGCAAGCTGCCGGGGCTCCGAGGGCCAGCGCTGTTCCCATCCACAGGTCATCTGGCACTTGCCCAGTCACCCCTTAACGCTGCCCAGTCTCAGTCAGGGTATAAAAGCGACTCTCCTTAAGTCATGCATAGATGGGGTTGGCCCTGTTTGGAAAGATGTACTACAATAGAGGGTGTGTTTCTCCTTGTTTGAATTTTTTTTTCACATACAGTCACAAATTTACTACTATTTCTTTAGTACTTGCTACATACATTATGTCAGTTATAACATCCTGCAAGGTAGGCAGTATTTATTACCCCGTTTTACATTTGAGGAGACAGTTCTTTAGGGAGAGTAACTCATATTATATATGTTTATATAGAGATAATATATTCTTCACAGCTTTTATGAAAAATAAAAGCTAACTGCTCATGATGATTATTTTAGAGAGCGTTGCAAGTGTTTTTTTTTTTTTTTTAATAGATTTATTTATTTATTTATTTTTGGCTGTGTTGGGTCTTCGTTTCTGTGCGAGGGCTTTCTCTAGTTGTGGCGAGCGGGGGCCACTCTTTTTTTTTTTTTTGCGGTACGCAGGCCTTTCACTGTCGCGGCCTCTCCCGTTGCGGAGCACAGGCTCCAGACGTGCAGGCTCAGTAGTTGTGGCTCACAGGCCTAGTTGCTTCGTGGCATGTGGGATCTTCCCAGACCAGGGCTCGAACCCGTGTCCCCTGCATTGGCAGGCAGATTCTCAACCACTGCGCCACCAGGGAAGCCCCCGCAAGTGTTTTTCATGATCACTTCTTAACACATAGAAGCAGCATCCTTTTCCCCCTTCTCTAGTCTTTAAACCTCCAAGTAAAGACATGTTTCCAGTGACGCAGGCTTAAGGAGACTCTCCCCTGTCTTTTCACCATCAGTGCTATGCTTAACTCGAGTTAAACGTTTCCCATTACAATCCTGTCTTCACAGAGGGATTGTAATGGGAAACGCTTCTCTTCTGGATAGTAACAAGCTTTTCCTTTCGCATTGTAGAGATATTTTTAATTTTGGAAAAAGTATAAGTTGCTCAGTATAATGGTTCCTCAGAAATGAACTTTTAGAGATGGATCTCGGAAGAGCTGAAGACAGAAACATCACAAGGAGAGAGACCACAGTCCTAAGAGAAGATGATAGTTGTTAAAATGATGAGCATTTTCCATGACTTGTAAAAAGTTTTGAAAGGAATTACAGTTAGTGTTGTTAGTTTAGAATCAAGGAACCCAAACTCTGACTCTTTCCTTGTGTCTCATTATTCTGACCAGACTTTGGTTCAAGAATTAAAGGAAATGAACTGGATGGTTTCCTCAGTAACACCCATTTCCCTCCATTCTCCTCACAACTAACTTCCAAGTCGTGACTCATTTCCAGACTTTTTGGAAAAGGTTGAGAGTGGAATAGGAGAAGAAGAGAGTCTAAATGGGTTTGCACCTAATCCAAAAATGTGGATTTAAAATTTATTCTCTCAATAACAATGACATAACCACAAATAAAATGATGTAAAAGCAGCCTGCAAAGTGCCATTCAAATATAACTCTCACATCCAGTCTAAGATGACAGAAGGGCTGAGATTGTGTTTCTTAATTCAAATCTGAGTAAGTTGAGGTTTTGAGAGATTGATGCCTCTCCTTACAAAGTGCTGGAGGGGTGGGGCTTGGATAAGAACTCAGGCCGCATGACATTCAGTCCAATCTTCTTCAGTTCACCATGGCTTTCCCATTTTAAGCTGAGTTTTCTGTCATAAGTATGAAAGAGCATATAATACTTCCTTCTTAAAGGTGACTACATCATGGTCCTTGTTAATAACCTCTGTGTAAATTCTTCTAAGTGATTTGACTTAGAGGAAAACCGTTAGTGGCTAAATGGAAATGTTGTGCTTTGTGACGTTACCAGAGAAGTAGGGACCAATGTCCTTAAAAATTATTGACTTTCTTGGACACTAAGGGTACTTAGGTTACCCGATACTGAATTTCAACCGTTGCAGACATTTTTAGCAGTTATAAAGTAGTATTGTTTGTTTTAATTTTCAAAAACCAGGTCTGGAAGTCAGGGTAGCTGTTTATTTATTTACCTGGCTCACTCATCCATTTAACAGGTACTTATTTGAGTGCCTACTCTGTGCCAAGCACATATTTCGGTTTTGGGAAAACATCAGTGATCAAAGTAGACAGAAAGCTCTGCTGTCATGGAGTTTACGTCCCTGTGGAGGAAGGCAGACAACAATAAGATAAATATATAAAATATATGGTATGTTGGATAAAGGTAATGGCTATAAAGGAAAACTTAAAGTGGAGGGGTGATAAGAAGTATGGAAAGGGTAATGAAATTGAAATAAGGGGCTAGGGAAAGCCTGACTGAGAAGATGACTTTTGAGTAAAGACCTGAAGGACATGAGGGAACAAGCTATTGGGATATCTGGGGAAGAGCTTTCCAGACAGAGGGAATGATCAGTGCAAATGCTGATGCTAGAGGTGCCTAGGATATTCAAGAACTAGCAGGAGGCCAAGGAGGCTGGAGACGGTTGGGAGGAAAGTGGGAAAAGAAGTTCTAGAGATGAAAGCAGGACTGATCCTTGGAGAAGGGCACTGCAGGCCATTGTAAGGACTTTGGCTTTTCTCTGAGTGAAATGAGAGATTTTTTTAACAAAGGGAAGATGGGATCTGATTTATAAGAGCTCTCTAATAAAAGATCACTCTGGCTGCTGTGTTGAGAAGAGACAGTCATAGGTGGGCAAGAATAGAATGAGAGAGATCACTTCGAAGATGACAGCACTAATCCAGGTTCAAGTTGATGGCAGCTGTGTACATGATAAGAAGTGGTAGGATTCTGGATATATATATATATATATATATTTTAATTAATTAATTAATTTATTTTTGGCTGCGCTGCGTCTTCATTGCTGCGCGCAGGCTTTCTCTGGTTGCTGCGAGCGGGGGCTACTCTTCATTGCGGTGCGTGGGCTCCTCATTGTGGTGGCTTCTCTTGTTGTGGAGCACGGGCTCTAGGCATATGGCCTTCATTAGTTGTGGCATGCAGGCTTAGTAGTTGTGGCTCGCGGGCTCTAGAGCGCAGGCTCAGTAGTTGTGGCACACGGGCTTAGTTGCTCCGTGGCATGTGGGATCTTCCTGGACCAGGGCTCGAACCCGTGTCCACTGCATTGGCAAGCGGATTCTTAACCACTGCGCCACCAGGGAAGCCCAGGATTCTGGATGTATTGTGAAGGGAGAGCCATCAGGATTTCTGGGCTGATAGGCTGTGGGGTGTGGAAAAAGGAAGGGAGTTAAAGATGACATCAGGGCTTTTGGCCTGAGAAACTGGAAAGATAGAATTGCAGCCACCTATGATAGGGAGGGTGTAGTGAGTGAGCAGGGTGAGGGAAAGATCAGCAGTTCAGTGTTGAGTTTGGAATGTGTGTTAAGTATTCACTTCGATTGTTGAGGAGGCATTTGAGTCTGGAGCAGGGGAAGGGTCTGGCTGGGCATACACGTCTGGGAGTTATCACATAGTTGCTATTTAAAACCATGGTACTGGGTGAAATCTCCAAGGAAGGGATATAGACGAAGGAGAAAAGAGGACCAAGGACTGAGCCCTGGGTCACTCCTACATCATGAGCTAAGGGGAAGGGGGAACCAGCAAAAGAGACTAAGAAGCAGTTATCCATGAGGTATAAATAAACATTTTTTGTATTAGTAGATTAATTCGTTTCAGTATTTCTTCTTGTTATGAAGCAAATGGCAGTAAAAGAAACTGAGGAAAAGTGGCCAGTGGTGTAGGGGAAAAGCAGGAAAATGTTCATAAGTGACAGGGCGTTAACTAAGACAAATCCTAACTGTTCTATGGCAGAACTAAGTCTGCATGGAGGTCGGGGATGAAGAAGCAGTTACACTCATTTTCCTCTCCAGCCTTTGCTCTTGAAAATGTATCAATTTTAATTACTTTGGATTTGACTTGGTATTGAAAGATAATTTAGGCTTTTATATCCTGGATACTTGGTAAACAGCACCTACTCCTTTACTTGGAAGTTAGGTCCATTGCCCTCTAAATTGTTTTCGTATACTGGGGCGGGGGTTGGTTAAGTTTTCTCTCTGATTTGATTCTCAATTACATTTCTTTTGATGCTTGAGGATAAGAGCATCCTTGGTTCTGGTGGAGGGTCTGGACTTGTCTTCATGGCCTTTATTTATTTAACAAACGTTTTTCAGAATCTATTACATATCAAGCTTTGCAGTTAGTGTTGGGTTTACAAGTATCCAACAAGTTAACTCCCTTTCCTGAAAGAGTTCTCACTCTAGTGTGCATGAGCAATTATAATGGAGTGTGATGTGTGCTGTAGTGGACATGAGTGTTGAGGGGAGATTTGTTAAAGAAACTCCAGGGAGAGAGCAACCAACTTTCTGGCAAGAATTGAAGAGTGCTTCTCGGAAGAGGTAATACTCAAGCTTAGTCTTGAACAATCAATAAGAGTTTTCCAGGGGACAAGAGGGCAAAGGGTATTCTAAGCAGGGATACAATATATGTCTGGGCAAAATAGCATGAAGGCAGAAGTGCAGAGTTTAGAAGGCATGTGGGGGAAAAGACAGAATGCTTAGTAGGAGCTGGATTATATAGGCCATTTTATGGCCTGGGCTGGGCACTGTTCTTAATGTCCTTTGTGTATTTACACACTGAATTCTCAAAACAACCCTCTGGGGTGATATAGTAAATCCATTAAATCCATTTTTGCTGATGTGTGTCCTAAGGCAGAGAGAGATTGAGTGATTTCTCAAAGCCATAGTACAGTTATAATATGTGCATCTTATGCTAAAAGTGTAAGTTGGTTAGTCCTAACACTTTTCCTCGTTGTTTTCTTCTTGGAATTATTAGGAACCTCCTTCATTCTGGCTTATCGTTTACTCTCCATGACACACCTGCTATCCTCCCTCATATCATATTTGACAAAGGCCTTAATTTTTTTTGATGATTTTTTTCTTCTCTTTCCACAAATTTGAATTTAAAGTCTCTTTATTAGGTTGGCAAGTCTCCTGCCGAGGCTCAGTTTATGTGAGATGCCATCTGATCCCTTCCAGGAGCCCTTGATCCTGACATTGTGAACCATGGCTCAGAAAAACTCCCATCCTTTAGCACTATCCATGGAACCTACTGTTCTCACATGTGCTCATTTCCCTCATGTAATTATCACCTTCAGGTTGGACAAGATTTGAAAATAGTATCTGTTCACTTGTGTCGCCGGGGCTTTCGGTGTCCTAACCTATCACTGTAGGTTGCTACGGAAGGAGCTGTGAACGGTAGTGTGAGCGGCCTGGGTCCAGGAAGTGGTGCACCACCTGGTTAGCCATAGATTCACACAGTTCACCTTTAGTAACATACGTCTCTCTCTGGGGGATAATTGGGGTCCTTGAACTTGATAATGCATCTTCTTTACTGTTCTGTGGTATGAAATGCTTCCTCATTTGCAGGTCTGGTGTTTTCCTCCTTGGGCAGAGTCTCACATGTTTTGAATAACTCTCAGCGTAGCTTTTTCTTCTGTATATTACAGTCTCCCATTTGCAGCCCTTCAACTAGGTCTTCATTCTGTGCTACCCATTTTCTTCTTTTTCTTCTGAGTGTTGTTTCTGCCCAGGGATTATTCATCTTCTTTAATAAGCTAGTAGAGAGGTGTTCCTCAAGCCCTTCCACATTTTTCTCTAGCAAGGAGTTTGATCCTAGCCTGCACTGCAGTAATTGGGGGCCACACATCTACTAGGGGCATGGCTGAACTGGCATTTCTTCTAGACTTTACTAACTTCTAGGTTTTGGATACTTGGTGAGGTTATGTAATATCCCGGAGCACGTACTGCCATCTCAAGAGACTTGAGCCTTTGTCAACTGGACCCTGAAGGCAGAGCTCCTGGCTACAGTGTTCTGCTGCTGCTCCAATTCTTAACATTAAGGACTATTGGCTTTGCTAGTTTTGTTCAAGAAACACTTATAGAGCAGCATTGATTGAATACCCTGTGCCAGATGCCATCTAAGATCCTTGGCATACAAAGGTCTCTCCTTTCAAGGTGACTCATTCTCCAGCAGAGTGACTCAAAGACCAATGTACATGACTCTGGTCATTGACTTATTTCAAACATTCCTGGCACATGTAGCCATACATTCAAATAAAATAGAGGATTTCCGTTATAAAACTAAGATGGTGGATATAGGGAAGTCATCTGATATAATTTTTAAAATTTAGGTGAACATTAAACATTAGTAATAAACATGCTCAGAGCGTTTAATTTGAAAATGTGCAGTGTTGGAATTATAATGCCCTAAATTACAGTCGAGGCAGAGGAGGAAGCAGGTGTTGAAACAACATCAATGTTGATAAATAAGGGACTTCTAAATAGTCTAAGGTATTTCTAAGAAATGGAAAGAATTTTTTCAAATTCTTTAACATATAGGGCTTCCCTGGTGGTGCAGTGATTGAGAGCCCACCTGCCAATGCAGGGGACGTTGGTCCAAGCCCTGGTCTGGGAAGATCCCACATGCCGCGGAGCAGCTGGGCCTGTGAGCCACAGCTGCTGAGCCTGTGCTCTGGAGCCCGTGAGCTGCAACTACTGAGCCCGCGTGCTACAACTACTGAAGCACGCCTAGAGCCTGTGCTCCACAACCAGAGAAGCCACCGCAATGAGAAGCCCGTGCACCACAGTGAAAGTCGCCCCCGCTCGCTGCAACTTGAGAAAGCCCGTGAGCAGCAATGAAGACCCAGTGCAGCCAAAAATAAATAAATTAAATAAATAAATTAAAAAATATAGTCAAAGAATTCATTCTTAAATATGTCTAAACTAAAATAAAAATCACAGACATGCACAACTGAATGAATTACTTTCTTATTCACTTCTGTCTGGATGTTCTATTCTTAGTCCTGAACGGGAACATTTCTCTTCATAAGGAATTTATTTCAATCGCATGAGTGTGATCTATGAAAAAGACGATATTTTGTAGGATTTGTGCAGAGTCCAGAATCTTTCCAGAATGAACTGAGGGAGCTTTGGAGCAAGGCTGGAAAAGCCTAAGATTTAGGGATCAAATTCAGTGCCCAGAAGGAAGGGCTTAATTAATCTGCTCTTTCTCAGGAGAAAAAAAAAAAAACAGCAACAAGAAAAGAAAGTCATATTAGAAGGAGTAAAGAGTTTTTTGCTAGGTTTGAGATTAAAAGTCTTAGTTATGTCTTGATAACAATCTGGACATAAAACCGTTCTAGAGATGGAAAAAACCCTCATTTACTAGAAATTTAGCAATGTGATTTTATTTTATAAAGAAAAAATGAGCAAAATGAAATGCAGTGGAATTGAATGATCTAGCAAAAATCGGGAGTATGTATAAGGTACAGAGTATTTCCTTTGTTTCCAAATAACAAAGGAAACACAAAAAATGACAAAAGGAAAAAGTCAAAACACTTCTGCAAGTTGAAAGCATGATCTAATATTTCTTTCTTCTAAATTTCTGGCTTCTTTGAAAGAATAGTTAACAGACTTGCTTCTTTGTGCTGTGTAGGTCAAGGAATATGCTAGAGATAAGAGACTGGGAAAAGACCCCTGTTCAAACTGAGGCCAGTGTTCAAAGACCCCACACTAATGCTCTTTTTGCCAGCAGCCTAACCCTTCCCAAAGAATGACAGTGGTGCAGGAGGGTGGGTGGAGGACAAGGCCAAAGGAGGTGGAGAGGGATTCCATCTGGATTGCCAATGGGCTGTGCCTAAAGTTGTCCAGTAAGTCCAAGGGATTCCCTGCAAAGTGTCTGCCGGTGGAATGCAGAGCTTTTGAAAGGAACCTTTAGTGCAGCTGGGAGTGAACATTGCCTGTGCTGTGGATGCCAGCCGGTGGCCTGCCTCATGCTGTGCCCTTCTGCCGAGCAGCCATCTGCTGCAGCTTTAATGAATGAATCTCTCTTGGGGTTTTTTTTTTTTTTTGACAGAACAATAGCTTCTGTGGTGTGAGCTGCATTCCGATGGATGGATTGAATCCTTTGCTGGCACTCCTGTGTGCTTGTGTGTGGGTGTGTGTGAGGGGGCGCGGGTGAGGGGAGAGAGATGGTGTGTGTCTGAGTCTTCTCCGGTGGGAGATGGTGGATGTTGTCGGGAAGGTTAATGCGTGAGGTTGATTTTTAGTTGGAATGCTCCATCACCTCTTCCTTTGGAGTCCCGCACAATTGGGCTGCTGCTCATACCTCTACATTTCCTCTCCGCAGCTTGTTTTTCTTTTCTCCTAAACACTGAAGGATGGAGTCATTCTTTCCAGAAATGCTAGTGAAGAACAGTCCTATGGAATAAAATATTTAAGCGGATTTTTTTCCTTTTTAAAAAAAATCACCTGACATTAACTTGGGTTGATTAATCTCCTCTGTCCCTCTTGCCTTGGCGGGTGTCTGTAAATGCACTGGGCTGCCATTGATGCAGTTCCCTGGAGGAAAGCTCTGTAACCCTCGTCAGTATCGCTTTTTTCCCTGTGGTGTTCATCAAACTACAGGCTGGTTCTTCTTAATTACAAAGGAGAGAAACACCCCAACAGGCAAATCAAAAACTTTACCAGGAGACGATTGATTTGGTCTTTGGTTTAATTGTCCTTAGGAAAAGAGAAAATCCTATTTTGCTTGTCAATAATGGTCCTGTGGTTATAATCATTAGCCTAACAGAACTGAGGGAGAAAATCTGGGGGAAAACTTTTGAAGATGATTTTGAAGAATTGGGTTATTGGACTCACTGAGATCACCTAGTTTCTGGTTTTCAAGAAAAAAATTATTTCAAGTAAAATCTTACTCAGAACCTTTACATGTAAACCAGACACGTAGCTGCTCTTGTTGAAATGGAGAGAAGTGGGCAGGATAGAGGCTCAATCTTACGTCACAGTGGTCTGCGTGTACAGGGATCTGTTGGACAGAGTTTGTGAAGCTACTTATAGAGGGTATTTGTTTGGGGGTAGAGTTCTGCTAAACCATTGTAGAGAGTAATTGTTATTATTTTTGTATTTTTATTGTTATTCTGCCTTTTAACTGTTAGCAGTAATGTGATTTTTATAACTTTCACTGGGATCTCTTCCACTCATCAGTTTGGGCTACATAGGTAGAGGATGGGATAAATGGGAACTGAAAATCCCTTCCATTCTAAAATTCAAAGGCAAATGGAAATGTTTTTACTTTTATTTTTCTGTGAAAATTTTCTTACATAGTTGTCACATGATAGCCTTACCATTAGGTATTTTATTACTGTAAGAACTGTGCTTTAATTTTTATTGAATTTATCTTTCTATGTATGGATTTATTTATAAACATACATACCTATATATGTATTTATTTATACACATGCACATATGTAAACTACATTTTGTGTAATTCTTGCATAGTTCATTTTGAGAATACACATATCTCCACTGGTAGATAGCAACATAGAGCATCCCTGAAATTCCTTTATACAATCCACTTACCAAACCCTAAGAAAATCCTTTTTATAGAGACATCAAGAAAGTCTCATCAAATATATAAGTTGTTGCTGTTTTCCACTTAAGGGTCAGCCAGGAGCTAAAAGAGCAGACTAAGGGGGCAGGCATTTATAGTCACATCTGAATCTGTTTTATATGTGAATGTTTCAGAGTCCATGTGTGGTCCTGGGACCCCAGCCAGTCTAGGGGGATAGAGATGCACATCTCCAATTAGGCCCTATATGAAGGTGTCTGAGTGAGTGGGTAACCTGCCGTTCTCATGGTGGGCATAAAGCAGATAATTTTTTGTAAAAACTGGGATCGTTCTGAGAGTGAAAGGCAGCACTAATTGAATGGAATGCTATGTCAACTGGGGTATGTGGTCTCTGTACTTGTACTTCTTGATATCCCTTTGGCCGCTGTGGTTGAAGAGGATCTTCAGCCCCACAGATTTCATAGTATAGCCTTGAGCATTTATGAAGAAGATCTCAATAACTCAAGAAGACAAAAGTTATCTGAATTTTGTTAAATCAGCTTGATATTTTATAATAGTCTTAATAGGTTATAGTGGCTTTAACTTGGTCATGGATTATGAAAGTGGTGCAGTGAGAAAGCCAGTTGAGCAACCATCAGTGATGAACGTGGTGACCAAGAAGACAAGGTTTTTTTTTAGGTAGTCAGTAAGATTATGTTGCTCAAGCTAGATCTGCAGAATTAAAAGACTGCAAGTGAAGAGGTAACGATGGAGATATGGCGTGGAGATGGCAGGTAAGAATCATTCTCTCGACTGGATGTATGCTCTACTGTATCTCAACATCTGAATATATAGGGATATGTAGATCCAAACTTTCATCTGATGACTCCTCATCCAGACTCTGCATTCATATGGTCTGGGGGTGCCTTGCCACAGACTGTCTTTCTGTGCCTCAGTTTTCTCATCTATGCAAATGGTTAAATATGTAGGAAATATAGTGATGACCCCATGGTTTTCTTACTCACTGAGTATTAGTATTATACTCAGGATAAAATTCGGAATGTTAAGCATATTTTATTGTATTGTACCTCTTTGAAAATATTAACTCATCTATAATTTATTTTGAACTTTCCATTAGCCTTAATATTAAATTAAGCTTCACAATCCAGTCCTAGACTATTTCAAATACCTAGGGGCTAATACTTAATTTTTTTGAAAATTAATTTATTTTATTTATTTATTTTTGGCTGTGTTGGGTCTTCGTTGCTGCACACAGGCTTTCTCTAGTTGCATAGAGCGCAGGCTACTCTTCGTGGCTGTGCACAGGCTTCTCATTGCGGTGGCTTCTCTTGTTGTGGAGCACGGGCTCTAGGTGCTCAGTCTTCAGTAGTTGTGGCACACGGGCTCAGTAGTTGTGGCACACAGGCTCTAGAGCACAGGCTCAGTAGTTGTGGCACACGGGCTTAGTTTTCCGTGGCATATGGGATCTTCCCAGACCAGGGCTCAAACCCGTGTCCCCTGCATTGGCAGGCGGATTCTTAACCACTGCACCACCAGGGAAGCCCCTCATACTTCATTTTTATAATTTATCACGAGAAGATTCTTTCTTATAGCTAGTACATTTTTTAGCAGTAAGTTGACTAACATCTGAACATGATATTTATGCCACTTAATCTACTGTAGAATCCCTGTGCTATTTTATATCTCAGGACTCATACCTCCTGATTTTTAAGTGATTTTTAAATTGCTGTTGCCAGAAGGAGCACTGTTTAGGAATTGTAAGCGAAATTAATACTTGAACTGCATTTCGTAATATTTATTCCCTCCCAAAACTAGAGACCTTATTTTCAAAGCTATACTTGGAACCGATTGTCCAAAGCATAGTGTGACAAGTAGTCTGAGAAATGGACTGCATTTTGGAATCGGGACTCTCCCAGCCTATGGTTACCATACATGAAGCAGCCGACATAGGGTAGGAGCTTTGCACGTGGTAGAGCTCTGTGAAACTTTCTCAAGTGTGGGATTATATTATCCCTGGCTTGAAGTTTTTTATTGCTTTTTTTGGATCTTGAGGGGAGTCTTGATGCTCCAGAATCGACAATTATGGACAAGACTTCCAAGCTCCCAAAGGTGGTCCAAGAATTTTCCCCGCCTCACCACTTCCCCAGAGACCCAAGGTAAAGGAAAGAGGTTAGAGTAATCAGGAACTAGAAAGGATGAGAGTGGGGCTGTGTGAGGCCTCAGCTCAGTGGAACCCTGCTCCAGGATTACCCACTTGCTCTCATTCATGCCTGTGGTGAATTACTGCCTTTGTTACCTTGCTCAACTCAAAGTTTCCTACCTGAACTCAAGTGCCCTGCTTGAGGATGGTCTAAGATAATAAAAAGCAGAAACAGTAGGATAGAATTAAGGACTGAAAAGCATTTTACAACTCTGGAATTTCATCTGCTAATGCAACCATGCTGGCTTTGCTCTGGCTTGTGGAGAGAGCAGTGTCGTGCCGTTTGGGAGGTATGCGTGAGTTGCTTTACAGGAGTGTCAGGAGCCTCCAGCCAAGCTGAATGCTGTCTCTGCTTCCAGGCCCACTTTACGTGTCTTTTCTGCATCTGTGTTCCATGCCTCCGGGTAGTTCACGGATGCCTGTTCTTCAATTCATAAGCAGGGTGTCTTCCCGGAAGACAGAATGGAGCACCTCAAGCTTTGTCTCCAGCTGGTGACTGGTGTGAGTGCACTGCCCCTCTGGACAGGAGAGAGTTGGGGTATTGTGGGTATCAGGCTTTTCCAGAAGATGGGCAAGCCCGGGTCCTTTTGCCTTGCCCAGCCAGAGAGAACGTGTATGGAACAGTGCAGAGCGATTGTGCTGTCTTTTGATGTGCTGTTGGGTTGCCTTGCGCAGTGAAGGATGCTGGCCCCTCCATTGTGGATGGGAAACTGTGATTAAACCTTCAATGAGCGCTTCCTTACTAGGCAACGGGGGGGACAGTGCCTGGAATCTAGTCAGTTCATTGATAAAATTCGAGGTTGAAAGCATGACTATTCCTTTGTGTAAGTGCATCCAGGCCTCATTAACGGGCTGCTGCCCAACTCTGCCATCTGATCCAGCCGCTGAGTAATCGGAGGCATTGCAGAGGCCATTTGAAAGCGCCTACAAGTGAAGCTTTTAATTTCTCACTGGAAAATTTTGGGACTTGCCAGATGTCACCGAGGCCCCTGTTGATTGGTTAGGGTTTCAACAGATATTGAGGAGGCCAGGAAACCCCATCCTTCTTAGTGGACATATTTTCAGTATTTTCTTTAAGCAAATATCTACCTTTAAAGCCAGGCATTTGTCATAACTCTTAGCATCAGAATGGAAGCTGAAAAAGGAAACAAGATGAAGAGGGACGTGCATTTTCCCCCGTTTTGTCCCTGGGGCAATATTCTAAGCCTGCAGTAATAACTTCCTTCTTGGCCTTGGTTGGGAGGTTTTTCTTCAGAGACATGCTTGGTGAGCATCTCTCCTCGTGACTCAGGTACCCTGAATGATTTATGATTCTGCCTCTGCATCCAGTGTGTCATCTTTTTTTCTTCCATCTTCTCCAGCATATTTCTAGGTAAAACAAACATTTATCAAAAGAAAGAATGACCCCAATTGCCCATGTGAATATTTTAGTATTTCTTGACTCTAACTTCTTTTTTTGACCGTTCTACACCCCTTATAGAAATACCTTCATCACATTCAATTTTCAGAGGTTAGTGATTCTAGAACTATGTGATACTGGGACTCTGCTTTGGAGAAAGCCACAAGAAGTAAAGAAAAAAGAGAGCATCGAGTTGGAAAGCATTGTAGTGGCACTTAGTATGCATTAGAATTTTCAAAATAGGTTCTACCAATCATCCAAAAAAGCTTGAATTTTAGAGGCGAGCTTTGATAGAAGCATCTGAAAAATAGTTTCATTGTATAATCCATTATTCCTTTAGAATATATACTGAGAAATTTAAAAGATTTATATAGGGTTGTGAATTTTTGGTATTGGCTGTTAAAAGGTCTCTCTCTATACTGTTTTAAAAATTAACAGTTTTTCTCTCATTTTATGGATAGTTCTTGGCAACAAAGAACTTCAGTGAAAGAAAGAGCTTCAGTGAAAGACCGTGGTAAAGTGTGCATTCCTTTGGTAGACCTCTACATTTCGAGAATTTCTGATCCCTGACTAACTTGTCATTCGTACCCTGGAGAGGTAGTTTAGTGGAATTAGAGCCTGGACTTCAGAGGCAGACGACTTGGTTCAGATCTTGACTTCTTTACTTGCTTGTTGCATGACCCTGGGTAAATCACTTAATCTCTCTGTGCATTCATTTCTTCATCCATAAAATGGGGATATTCATAGGGTTGTTCTGAGGCTTATCCAGCTGATCTAAACAATGCACGTAGAACAGTGTGACACATGGTAACCACTCTGAATGTTCACTGTTTCCTAGCATCCTAGGTCACGGATATGGGTACAGTAATGCGCTCTGAGCAGGATGGGAATTGCTAGCAGAGGAGACTGAGGCAGCCTCACAGCGCTTTTATCAGGGCTGTGTTTGGGAGCTGAGTACCCTGCTCCTTTAAGCAAACCGTATCAAATGCTGTCTTCTGCATCCAGGACTTGTAAGTGAGACTTCCGTATAACAAGGGCCTTTTGACATCTCAGTAACTAAATCTCTGTCTGTGGGACCCGAGGCAAAGTTCTTCAGTGCTCAGGATTGTTCTGCAACAAAGAGTTTAACATTTAGGTTCCCGTGTGCTATCTGAAGAGGGGAAAACAATTCTAGCGCCTGGAAATAGATGTACCTTGCCATACCTGACATATAGAAAAAATAAGGAAAATATATTCTTACATAAATACGTAGCTATAAAAATAGGATTCAATAAACCAACTTTTTGGCTAAATAATGCATGGAATAAGAACAGAAAGCATGACAACATTTGAAATTCCTCTCTTCTATGTGCAGTTGAAACAATAGGTTGAAGAACCAAGAGGTTTTTCAGAGACATTATTAGGATAAGATTTAAAGTACATATAATACTGGACATATTTAATAAATAATCATTATAAATTGAAACAGTTCTTTTTGATCACCTACTGTATGCTCCTTCCACAAGCTTCCTCAGTGTTCTCCACAGATTATTAGTTACATGCTATCAACTTCATTTTTAGAAAGTAAAACTAGAGTTGTGAGAGATTTATCTGAGGTTATATATAGCTAAGAATTGACAGCAGCATTCCAATCCAGGAATTTCTGACTCCGAATCCACACACTTTCCACTGTAATCTTATTGTCTTTCAAGGATAATTTATTGGGCTGGCCAAAAAGTTCGTTCGGGTCAGATGTTACCGAAATACCGAATGAACTTTTTTTTTTTTTTTTTTTCCCGAATGAACTTTTTATCCAGCCTGATAGTTCCGTCTGGTGGAAAACTAACAGTAGAAGCTCCTATTGTGTGCAAGGCACCGAGGAAGTACTGGGGATCCAAGGCAAACCAGACAGGCATGCTCCCTGCCTTCAGGAAACTGACAGTCTAGATGGGATGACAACTCTTAGCAGCTATGTATATATTTGCTTCTCTCTTTCTCTTATGCATTCCTAGATGTCTGCCTTGACTAGACACTGCCACTGCCTTGAGGACAGTTTAGACATTTGTTCTCTGGAAGATAATATTTTTAAATGTCCTTATTTGTGCCAAAATGTGTACATCTTAAATTCTCACCCCCATTACCTACCGTTGCCACCTGACATGGTATTTTACAGACTAGATTATGCACAACATAGGCTCATCATCAATTTGGTTACTTTGAAGGATCGGCGGGAGAATTATAAATTAGCAACTTACAATGTATTTCATGTTAAACTAAGACATCTGATTCTATCAGCTTTCTGACTGCCTACATGACGCAAGTAAAGCTGAAGTAGATTTGTCCTGATACTGTGGAGCTCACATAGAAATGGCAAGGAGGAGCAGGAAAGCAATCCTTCTGGTATATTTCCAAAGAAAGTGGATGCGGTATAGATGAAGTATCTTTGCAGGAAAGAAAAGTTGTGTGACAACTGATGCTTGATGAAGAAGGAACGAATCATTAGTACAGGCACGAGAGAGGACAAATGTCAGGTGCCCAGAGAGGCAGAGGGAAAATGAGGCTCGATGGCATGATTTAGAGGTTATTTAGGAAAATTTGCATCATTTAGTTCTTACTTCTTCATAGCTATATGAAACTTGCATTCCTTCATTTAGCAGACTCTTTGCACTTAGGATTTGCTTTTTAGTTTCACTTAGGAGCTCAGGAAGAGAAAGACATGCGCCCTATGACACCTTGTGTCCGGTCACTCATCTTTGCCTAACTTGGCGTCACCTAATAGAGCATTACATCTGCTTCAGGTCTTCACATACATAATGGAAAGGGAATCAAAAGGAGGATCAGACTGTGTTACATTTCTCTCAGGAATTGTGAATTGCAAATTTCCTGTAGGCTTAGCGTGTTTTCTCTTTTTTTTTTCCTGATGAGCGGCTGCTCATTTATAATGGGAAATCTTATAAGGAACTCCATGAAACTCTTGGAAATGAGACAACACAATCTCAGTGAATGGATAAGGAAAGCATCTCTAGCAGATTCAATTCTTCTGACAACATTTCTCCTCCGCTTTATCACTGAGACTATTCAGAAAACCAGAACAATTGCAGGCAGGACACCAAGGCTCTGGTCATCTCCACAGGATGAGAACATTTAATAAAACCAAATGGAAACCTTGTGATCTCTTCCTTCCCAGCTGACACTCAGGCTGCCTGGACAAAGGGCTGATTAATAGAAGAGAGCCTGGCATCAAGCTCCAGCATTGTCCGGTCAGGTCTAGAAGGGCAGTGATTTCCAGTGCTTCTCAATCCCATGTCTGTGTCCAGCCTCTTCCTTCTCCGCTTCTCCTCCTCTCGCTGCCCTTTGTGCTCAGTTCACAGAAGGCACAGATATGCAGAGTTTCCTGAGGGACGTGGCTGTCATTTTTCATGATTCCAGTGTTGGCTTCTTTAAATACTAGTCTGAAGTCTCAAGTTAGGTATGCAACCCAACATCTACAAATTTAATCTTTCCCAGTATTCTACTGTAAAATGAGAGATTTCTTTCCAGTATTGAACGTACTACTGTGTGACATCTTCCATTTTCTGTAGTTCTAATTTGACACAACTAAATCAATAGCCCTTCTTTACATTTCTGTTTCTCCTATAATGCCTAGTCTTACCGATTACAGATAAAGGTATGTGAAGAAAAGTCTCGTCCAGCATAAGATAAAGCAGTGATGGCACAACATTTGCAAATGGAATAAATGCCTGTAGTGACTGTTATTCCTGTGTGAGGACCTGTGCCTGATGATACTATTGAGGATGTTGTAGTTATGTTTCTAACATTTTGGACATTTACTAACTCTTGTATTACGAAGTGAATCCCTGTTTCCATTTGGAGGTTTGGGGTCCTTGGTATGTCACATTTCTTTAGAATTTAGGACCAATCCATTGTCAAGCCAAGATGTAACCACATACAAGAGGCGAGACAGGCAGGTTTGCTTTCCCATCCAGTCTACGAATCTCCATTTTCACTACTGTATATGGGTGAGGAGACCACATAGCTTATGAAATATTCCCCCAAGATTTTAATACAGAAAAACCAAAATCCAGGTATAGTGTTTTATAAGACAGTGAGATGATTTATTTTTTCCTTCACTTATTAAAAATTCCTGTCGTTTCTGTAGCTCTTTCAGCATGTTTACATTTTGAAAGGACTCCCCCTCCTTGCTTTTTGAAAATGCGGGACCTTGAACACCATCACACACACAAGCACACAAAAGGTTTTAAGATTCACTCTTCTGTGATGTAAAGCACGGGGTCTTGTATAATCATCTGCTCACCCAGAGAGCAGATGCTGCTCTCTTTCTAAGCAAACAAAGCTTGGATGAAAAAGGCAACAATGCAGGGAAGATGTTCATGCCCACCACTCTTCTCCCACCGAAGGGCGCTGGACTTTCCCGGATGGCTTGCCAGCTCATGTCAATTGCTCCTCACGGGGCCTTCCTGAGTGATCAAAGGAGAAAGTGTCTTCAGAGTATAATGTGCTGGAGAAGAAATATTGAAAAATGCAGAGATATGGGACTCTAGACGAGCCAGGGCACTCTTTAATTGTGATAGGCTGCTCTTGCCCACTTTTCATAACATGGGAAAGCCCTGATGTCTGCATGGACAGCACGGCATGTGGGAACCCGTGCCGGGGTACTCCGGACACCTGGGCTCAAAGTCTGGCTCCACCACTTCCTGGCTCTGTGATCTAGGCAAATATCTTAGATCTCTGCACCTCAGTGTCTCACATAGTGCTGTGTTGGTAAACCGGCTCAGGGGCATGGGTAGGGGGAAGGGGAGGAGCTCTGATCTGTAGCCTTTGCCAATTTCCACTACTTCCACTATGGTGATTTCAAGCTATCAAGGGTTGCGAAACTCCTGAATATTTAACAGTGGGCTCAGTAGCCGGCAGAACCATATCATGGCCAGTCTGTAAAATGGGCATAATAGAGTTTACCTCATAGGGTTGTGGTCAGGATTAATGAGACAGTGTATGCAAAGCTCTTAGCACCACAGATTCTGGAATACAGTCAATACGTAATGAATAGTAACTGTTTTGTGTTTTTGGCTGCACTTTTAGGAAGTCTTTGTGCTGGTAATTCTAATCCTGGGTTCAGAGTATCACAAAAAATGCTAAGATTTAATACACACATTTTAAGGATAAAATTAATCTTAACTTATTTTAATTCTTAAACTAATCATGTGTACGACACAACATTTTAGAGGGAAAAGAGGGATATTAAAAAATGTAAAAGTGTACCTTACCAAAGAAACTGTTCATTGATGCTTTTTAAACTCCTAAAGTCTTTCTAAGCAATCCTTTTTTCAGTTCTTGGGGTTCTTTTGCCAAGGCTTGTGTTATTTTCTGTGTTTTTAAATGATGGATCCTGGGCTCCGTTTTAATCAGGGAGCCTCACTAAGGAGGCTGCATGGAGGAGCCTCACCTTGGTTGGGTCTAAATAACACTTGTTTTTGTTTTGTTTACCACATTCAGCTGTGCTCTCTCACCTCCTCTTGCCCAGCCGTCCTTTCGTGACATCATGGGACATCCCTAACCTTTCTGGTTGCTTTTTCAATTCTTTTTATTTTTTATTATTTTAATTGAAGTATAGTAGATTTACAATGTTGTGTTACTTTCAGGTGTACAGCAAAGTGATTCAGTGTTTTATATATAAAGGTCTCTTTTTCAGATTCTTTTCCATTATAGGTTATTACAAGGTGCTGAAAGTATTCCCTGTGCTATACAGTACTGGTCGCTTTGACTCAGTACTAATTTAACCAGTCAGTTTAGAGTTTTACTCTCTCGTATCTGATTCAGAACTTCCACCCTCCTCCAGTGCTATCTGTACATGTGACCTAAGGGGCTTGGAGGTGGGAAGGGGTGGATCCTAATCTTCTGTTTACACACATGTCCTTCTCTATTCTAGGTGTGCTTCTCCAGTGTAGAGCGCAGGAGGGGCATGGGGAGAGAGGTAATGTTTCATCGAGTAACCGAGGGAGGCCCAGGTCTCTGCTTTTGCCATTTCTTTGCCTGGTTGGCTGCTAGTGACCACGGTTGGCTGCTAGTGACCACGGTTGGCCGTTCTCCCCACCTTTCCCTAGTGTGGAGGTTTAGATGTTGGCTTGACCAGCTTGTCCCTGCTCAGCTTGTCACCAGCTGCTCACCTCACAGACTCTGTGGTTGGGCGCCAGCAATATGTTGCAAGCCCGGCAGCCTCCAATGAAGTACACGCAACCCTGGACTGTTCATAAGGCCTTGTTATGCCAAGTGGTAGGAGCAAATGTTAAGCCGTTGGCAAGCCTTTTCTCAGTCCTACCGTCTCTCCTCAGTTCTCATGAACTCTGCCAGATAGGCAGGAACAGGCAAGGCTGCTACCGAAGCAGAAGTCCAACTGCAGAAAACCAGTATTTGGTTCCCCCTCCTGCATGTACCCCAGTCGTTTTGCATGAATCTCCTGGAGGCCCTCACTTTTGTATTAGGGAGAGAGAGGTCTCCTCCCTCCCTCCCCTGTGGGGCCCTCTACCATGAGCACTGCTCTCCCCACAGAGCCCAGGACCCCTATTATTCCTTTCCCACTGGGGTGGTAGATTGTGGATGGGTTTATTTGTTTGCGGTGGCTGTCATAACAAAGTACCACAGGTTAGGTGGCTTGAACAACAAAAATTTCTCTCACGATTCTGGAGGCTGGAAGTCTGAGATCAAGATGTCAGCAGGGTTGGTTTCTTCTGAAGCCTCTCTCTTTGGCTTGTTGATGGCCGTCTTCTCCCTGAGCCTTTCCATCATCTTCCCTCTGTATACATCTGTGTCCAAATTTCCTCTTCTTATGAGGACACCAGTCATACTGGATTAGGGCTCACCCTAATGACTCATTTTAAATTAATTACCTCTTTAAAGACCCTGTCTCCAAACACAGTTACATTCCCAGGTACTAAGACTTAGGACTTCAATGTATGGATTCTGGGGGGACACATGCAACCCATAACAGTAAGGTAGGGTTGTTTCTGCAGCCCCAGGTATCACTGATGCTTTAGAAAATTTGATCTTTTTGGTTTGTTTCAGCTTTGGGCCTTACCTCCTACTTCTGAGATGACAGGAAAAAACCCACTCAAAATTCTATTCACTAGAACTATAAATAGCTATTGCTCAATATTTTTGAGAACTGTACTTTGCCTACCTCATCCAGATAGTTGAAAGCATGAAATGTACAAAATAAGAAATGACTAGAGTACATGGCAGAAGGACCTGAAAGGAAAAATTAACTATGAAGCGTAGGGAACAACTGGAAGAAGGGATGGACGATATCAGAGGAAAAATTGAAAATATCAAAAATCCATTTTGAGACCATAGAAGAAAACCTACACTATATTTCTATAGAATGTTCTATGGGAAGAAACAGGAGGCTGCAATCAGAAAACTTCACTGAAGAGAATGTTTTATGAATTTAAGTAATCACTGTAAATGTTACTGTTATTGTTTATCAGTAACATGAAAGTTAGTAGATTATTCCTATTGACATTTATGTTCTCATCCCCTTTTTGATTTACTTAACTGTTGCTTTGGCTTTTATGGCAGGCTCTTAACACCTCAAGAGAATGTTTGTTCAGCTTGACAAATCGGCACGTTGTGCTACTGCTTACTCTTGTCTCCAAAACGAATTGTTGGCTTTTCAGCAATTTCTGAGTGCTAAGAACTACTCATGTTCATTTAAATAAACAAGCCATTGAGAGCAGAAAGATCAGCCAAGTGATCTTTGGTGATGAATGAGTTAATGAAAGTTAGCTCAATAAATCTGCTCCTTGGTGGATGCTGGTATCAAAAGGTTAGTTGCCTTAAGCCCATGAAAAGAAAAGAGCTAAGAGTAGTATAGGGGAGCCCTTTCAATTCAATGTGAACAAAATAAAGAAACAAATATTTGTCTTTCTTTCAAAAAATCTTTTGTTTTTAGTTCTTTGAATTCTTAGTTTAGTGAAAGATAGATGAATGTGTGCTTATGTGTGAGAGAGAAATCATGAAATGTTGTAAAGAATGAAAATGTTAACTACTTTCCCAGAATCCTGTTTTCTTCTCTTTTCTGAAATAACTGAGAGATTAGCATAAATTCTGGCAATTATTCCAACATCATGTGTTTATATGAATTGTATTTGGGTTCCCCACCCTAGTGGACCTCTCTTGTTTCTTTAGAGTGTTACAGGAGTGCATTCCTGAGTGTTCTTCAGATGGGACCCATTCACTCTTTTATCTCTCTGTTGAATCATATCACTATTTTCCTAAGGAAAATGAGAACCTGATTTTAATTTGTGAAAATAGTAAGTCTCGGGCTTCCCTGGTGGCGCGCGGTGGTTGGGAGTCCGCCTGCTGATGCAGGGGACACGGGTTCGTGCCCCGGTCCGGGAAGACCCCACATGCCGCGGAGCGGCTGGGCCCGTGAGCCATGGCCGCTGAGCCTGCGCGTCCGGAGCCTGTGCTCCGCAACGGGAGAGGCCACGGCAGTGAGAGGCCCGCGTACCGCAAAAAAAAAAAAATTAGTAAGTCTCACCAAATTAGCTGATGTTGACTTTCTCATAGAAAACAGCTTTCCATATTAGGGCTTCACTAACAGTGTATTTTGTCCATTCTTCATCTGGAAAAAAGTTACATTATTTGGTACAATCAGGAATCATAACATTTTAGGCAAATTCAAGTGAAAGAAGTTTCATCATTAAGATCTCTTTTGGATGGTGGGGAGCAGTAATGAGGGATAGAAAAGAAATTGGAGAGACGTGAAAACTTCCTTGAAAGAAAATTTGAGGAATGCGAAATCTCTACCAATATTTTATTTCAGCTATTTTTTAATGAAAATTGCAGGTTGAAATAACTAATGAAATACATTTTGTTTATTTTTATAAATCTAGTGAGATTTGGGTTGACATGGTATACCTAGAAATCTAATACTCAACCCTTTGCATATTTTAAAGGCATTTGAACAATATGGCCCACAGTCTATCTGCATCAGAAACATCTCGGTTACTTGCTAAACCTATTTTTCCTGGTCCCCTGAGATTCTGATTCCATATGGTGACGTCCAAAGACCTGAATTTGTGGAGGACTCTCCAGATAGTTCTGGCGCACATAGAAGTTTGAGAACTACTGTGTTGGGAAATAATTGCTCATAGACAATTTATTCTGTCAGCACTGATTCCTGCTTGTCTCTTAACCTATTTTTTTTTTCCTCCTCTCTGTTGTATAAGTTCACTAACTATCTGTTTTGCTCTGGAGAAGGATTAATGATGGGATTTTTTTATGGGTAGCTTACATAGATCAGGAAATATTTTTTGTTTATTTTCTTTTAAGTGATTTTGTAGTTTCGGCACAAGAATATCTTTCTCATATAGCTCAGTCTCAGATGGATGTATTTCAGCTGACAGAAACAAACAGAGAGATAGCCCTTTCTGAAATGAGAAACGGGTACTTTTATTTTTAACACGTCCACATTTTCACAATAAATTTCTCTGTAATGTAGTTCAATATCACCTCCTGTAGGCTGAAACAACTTTGTGTGTTTAAACAAAAATATATTCTTTATTTGTGTCCTTATTTTCCAAAAGGACAAACTGAGACATGAAGATGCTCTGGAGATTTTGCCCTGGAGAGTTTGTGATCAGCACTCCAGTGACATGGTTAATCTTGTAAAAATGAAAATATTAATTTTTTTCTTTAATTTGCTGATTCATAAAAGTAATATATGGCTATTGATGAACTTTTGAAATGTAACAAAAAATATAAAAATAAAACCATGTTCAATTTCAAAACTCATAGAAAAACATTTTTAAGTTTTTGGTGTATTTTTTTTTCCTTTCCAAAATATAACAGTGTAACTATTGTTAATATTGTGTATGTCAGTCTCTAGGCATTCCTGATCATTTCTCCGGATAAGTTCCTAGAAGCATAATTCCTGCAAAAAGAGACGTTTTTAGGGGGTTTGATGCATGTCGCTAAATATGCTTCCTAGGGAAGTTGAGCTAATTGGTTTTCTAACAGTTCAGTGGATAGTCAGACTTCACTGGTTCAGATTGGTTTCTTTTTTTTTAACTTGTAAGGACAACATTTTTCATTAATAGGAAGTTCATAAATCTTTAGTGATTTTTGTCTGAACTTTGTGACTTCTGCTTTACTGTTTGATGTTGAAGTTATTGTAATCAGTGGATTGAACAGGACAATGGACAATGTCTTGGACAATGTATTGGACAATGTCTTCTATCCTGCTGGTGATTCTGCTATTTGGAATGTCTGAAGTTGAGCACATGGTTTGCTGAGTGGACCTATCATGTCCTGTCTCTAAGGAACTCTCTCTCCTGATGGTAAAGATGGTCAAAACTACTCCCAATGGCCTAGCACAGGGCAGCTCCTTGAGCTGCCAGGTATGGCCTCATCATCTTTCACAACCATTCATAAAGTACCTTAGCTCACGATACCACCCTCTTATGGCATTCTAGAATGTAACAATCATGCATGACCTTGAATTTATATATAAGCTTTTTCGGTACTGTTCTGTAGGTTAGTCTTTTTTCCTCCAGTTTTTCCTTGTCAGCTCCTTGAGGGCAAGAGAAGTTGACTACAGCCTGCAATTCTGCTTGAGGCCCACTGCAGAGCCACTACACTTAGATCTCTAGTGTGGAATCAGGGAGAGGTCACATTTTACTGAATTAACAAATGTTATGATGGATGTTAAAACTGTGGAATTTTTGAAAATGCAGTAGGTTGAGAGAGATAGACTGACGTATTAGTCTGCTAGGGCCACCATAGCAAAATACTACAGGCTGGGTGGCTTAAACAAGAGAAATTTATTTTCTTACAGTTCTAGAGGCTGGAAATCCAAGATCAAGATGTTGACAGGTTTGGTGTCTTCTGAGGCCTGTCTACTTGTCTTGCAGAAGGCTGCCTTCTCTCTGTGTCCTCACATGGTCTTTCCTCTGTGTGTGAACATCTGTGGTGTCTTTCTTCTCATCAGGTCACATTGGATTAGGGCCCACCCCTGTGATCTCATTTATCCTTAGCTCTTTAAAAGCCCTGTCTTCAAATACAGTCACATTCTGAGGTGTCCTGAGGGTTTGGACTTCAACTTATGAAATTTTCAGGGGGATACAATTCAGTCCCTAACACCTTATTAGATTGATTGATTTACTTATTTATTTATCGGAAAATGGATGTCACTGAATGTGTACAGATTATTTTACTGGGAGCTGGTTTGCTGACAGTATACTTTCTGGGCCCCACTCCCCATTTCAAGGTCAAGACTGCTTTATAGAAACTACAGTTTAGGATTATTGGTATATTAGGGCCGTTTCTTCACAACTTTTATGGCTGTGAAAAAGTTAAGGATGACCAAAAGTTCCAGTCAGTCTAATTTCTTCGTCTAATCTAAAGAATCCAGGAATAAGTGGTAAACTTGAAGTGATGGTTTCTTCCAGCTCTGCCAAGATAAACTCACTCCAGCAAATCTGAATGCTGCTTTGGACTTCGCTCTAAGTCATGTGCAGCTTAGTCCCAATATCCAGCTCCAAGACTCTATTGGATGGTGCCAGGTACACTGTGGAGGTTATGTGCAGAGATTCTGCTAGTTTAAATCCTGGGTATGCCACTTACCAGACTTTTAACTTGGGACAAATTGCTTAATCATTCTGTGTCTCAGCTTCCTGATCTATAAAAAAGGAATAATAATAATACACAGAGTTCTTTCTAGGAGTAAATTAGTTATGCCGATAAGCACTTAGAATGGTATCTAGCCCATAGTATGTATTTAATAACTGTTAGGTCTTATTATTTAGAGGCAGCCACAGATCTTTTTGTTCAGGCTGAGATACCATTTTATTTTCCCAAACTAGCAGTTTATCAGGCGTAGTTGTATTTATATATGATAGGTACTCAGTAAAGTTTTACTGAATGGGTACACGAGTGGTATTTGAAAATTCCTTACTAGTTAGTTCTGTACTGAAGTGGAATTTAATTTGCATTCTGAGTAGTGTAAAGTCAAACTCTGAGGCCAAGCAGAAGGTTGCTTTGATTGTGAAAATCCGGAAAGATCTTCTGGAGGCTCGGAGTTCAACATTAATGTAACTTTTAAATGCTGAGGCAAAATAGAAGTCTCTGACAGCTGTTCTTAAGAATTTTGGTCTAGGACCCATTTACACGCTTTAAAATTATTGAGGGCCCAAAGGGCTTTTGCTTTTGTAGATTATATCAATTCATATTTACCATAGTAGAAGTTAAAACCGAGAAATTTAAAAATATTTATGCATTGTCCAAAATAACAAAAATAAACCTATTGTGGGTTAGCATAAATAACATATTTTTATGGAAAATAACTAATTTTCCAAAGCAAAAAAAAAAAAATTCAGTGAATAGAGCGGCATTGTTTTACATTTTTGCAAATCTCTTTAATGTCTGGCTTCATAGAAGACAGGTGGAATCACATCTGCTTCTGCATCATCTGTTACAAAATTTGTAAGAGCATGAGAATGAAAAAGGCAAATAACATTTTAGTGTGATTATCAAAATAGTTTTGACTGTGTGGACCTCCTGTAAGGGATCACAGGGACTCCTGAAGCCCTCAGACCATACTTTGAGGGCCAGTGATCCAAACCAAATCCTTTAGGAATCCACAGCCTCAGAGTTTGCAGTTCTCTATCAGCAGTAATGAGCTCAACACTTGGAAATATTTCCTTCCTTCCATTGATGTATAGAAGAAAGTTGACGAAAATGATTTTCCGATGTCATTCACACACCCTTCAGTGATAATGTCCATCCTCAAAATAAATGAGAACATTAAATAGCTAGAAAAATATTTTTGATAATGTTACTTGAGACAAAAAGAAAATTTGATTAGAGTCAACTGCATTATAAATGCCTTTCTCAAATTTAAAGTCCTCTAACTGCAAATGCAATTAAGCTTTGACCTGGGAGTGGCAGGCAGCATCCCAGGAAAAGTCTTCCAGTGTTGCTGAATTACAGACTTAGGATCTAGAGTCTTGAGAAATTCTTTTCATTTTAGTATGAGCTTCCCACTTTGGTGTGTTAGGATTAATTGCATATCTCAGCCTGTTGGTCAGATGTGATAGTATCATAGCAAGGTGCAATAAATAATCCCTAGATTAGAGGGATGGGAAATGTGATTCTCTTTTTTTTGGTTGATGGTAACATTTCAATGTAAAGGGAAACTTATTCTGTCCTACACATGCTCTGTACTGTGCTGAAGATGTCGTAGCCTCTATTCTAAATGATCTCTTAATTTGATTTTATTCTCAGCCTACTCAGTTGTTTTTATCATGTTTATTTATTTATTATTATTTTTTTTGCGGTACGCGGGCCTCTCACTGTTGTGGCCCCTCCCGTTGCGGAGCACAGGCTCCGGACGTGCAGGCTCAGCGGCCATGGCTCACGGGCCCAGCTGCTCCGCGACATGTGGGATCTTCCCGGACCGGGACACGAACCCACGTCCCCTGCATCGCAGGTGGACTCTCAACCACTGCGCCACCAGGGAAGCCCCATGTTTATTTCTAAAGTAATGATTTATGCCTCTTTACGTTAACAATTTACAAAAGTGACTATCTCATCTTCTCTCATGTCAGAAAAGCTTGACTCCATTTTGGGACATTCTGACCCTTACATGTGAGCACAGTAGAGAGTATTTGCCCCAGAGGAGATTCACACCCCCTCCACTGTGATAACCCTAACAAGCAGTGGTGATAGTACAAGAGAACATTTAAGTTGCCTCTCACGAATTTTAAGACAAGCTAACTCTCTATTTAATGTCAGGCACTTTCCTATACAAATGCACTGTATGTTGCAAACCTAAATAATCAGGAATTCTGGGATGATTTTGCTTCAAGGAGAATGGTCTCTGTCTAGTGAGCACAGTTGTGTGTTTTCTCCCATGGTGGGTAATACACAACAGTCTCTTTCAGCTCTAAATATTTTGTAGAAATTTCGTCCCTTGCTCACAAGAGGGCGCTGATTCATATTCATGCCAGAAGTGGCAAAAGAATAAATTTACTCAAACTGGAGACACCTTGGCCACAAGAAAACTAAGACTTGGCTTCTTTTTCTTTTAGCGAATAATCTCAAATTTTACAAACCTTAGGTTGTAAAAAAACAGAACATATCACATACTTGTCAGATATGTGAAAAACTCAGTTTTGAGGGGAAAATTAATTTGGGAAATAAAGGTTTTATTTGTTTTTTTTTGATTTAATTCTTGTTCATTTTTATTGTACTGTTGAGATGATAATAAAGAGTTGTAGGACATGAGGACATCTATAAATATAAATCTATAAATCCAAGTATTTAAATACCAAGATATATGAGTCTAAGCCTTGTGCATATTCTTAGGTTAATCCGTATTTATGTTTCCCTTGTTATTATAAATCAAAGCTTTTTAGGTAAAGCTAGTTGTTATTTTTCCCCTGTTTGCCTAAGAAGTACACATTTATTGTAGAAACCCCCAAAAATATTAAAAAAATGTTAAAACAATAATTACTCATAATCCCACAACTTGATTAATCACAGTTGACATTTTGGTATATTTTCTTCCATGCTTTTCATATATAATTGTGATTATGCTATATTTAAATATGAAAGTATAGTTTTGTATGCTACTTGGAAAAACTTAATGTTATATCAGTTTTTTTCAAGGGTCATTTAGACTGTTTTAAATGCAATTTTAATGACTGTTCAATATTCCATTTTAATTATTCTTTTATTAATGAACATTTATATGCTTTCCTTTTATCTACTGTAAATAATAGTGTGATATTTTTGGTCATAAATCTTTGACAAAACGTCTGATGGCTTTCTTAACACAGATTCCTAGAAGTGGAATTCTTACATGGAAGAATATGATCATTTTTAAGGCTTTTGACATATACTGCTAAATTACTTTCTAGAAAAGTTTTTACCAGTTTATACAACAGGAGCATGCCTGATGCTCTCTTAATACCCTCATTAATATTGCATATTTTAATTGAAAAAAGAGCTAATTTGATAGGTGAAAGTGTTAATTAATGATTGATGTAATTAGGACTTACTTGATTGCTAGAGAAGTTAACTATTTTCTATATTCATTAGCCATTTTTGTTTTTTTCTGTGAATTATCTTTTCATGGCTTTTGTCCATTTTTCTACCTGGTGTGGACGATTTTCTTATCTTTTCAAATGAGCTCTTAATTGTGTAAGGGTAATATATATTCATCTGCTATATTTGGAGTATTCCCCAGTTTGTACTTCACCATTTAATTGCTTGTGATTTTAAGAAAAATATTCGAACAGTTTTCAGTTTTTATGTGTTTAAATCTACTGCATACCTGTGTAGTTTCTGTCATTGATTTTTCTTTTAATGCGTAGAATATTTAGATAATTCTTTATTGAAATATTTTTATGATAGGAAAAGGTTTTCAGAGGCTGTGGCTTAAATTTTAGCTTCACTTAGTAAAAGATTTTCAGGAGTTTATTCTGTTTCCTGGAGTATAAATTCATTTTCATTTGATATAATAAATATTGAGGGGAAAAAAAGCCCTAATTTATCATTATGTTAATTTGGGAGTAGATTAGAATTTTGCTTGGATTTTAGGAAGATTTTGCTCCATATTGCATCAAAGCTTCTTCTGGTAGGCTAATACAAGCATTTATTACAGTCTTTTCTATTTCCCTAGAATTATATGAGGATGATTGCACCTCAAGGCACTTTTAAATTTCACAACTTATTTGTGAAGTGTTGGTTATGTTTTCTAAAGATGCCTGAGTCACCAGTAGCTCTAGTGAGTTACTTGACTATAAGCTGTTTTTTTTGTTTGTTTTCTGATGCGCGGTGCCTGGAACATAGTAAGTGCTCAGAGGTGTTTGTTGAGTGAGTGAGTAACTGAATGACTTAGAATTTTTATTTTTTCAGAATAAATTATTTGACTTATCTCTTTAGGTGTGTTTATCTAGACTGAACTTGATTTCCTATTCTATTGGACCCATCTTCTCCAAAGCACTAAAGAGGCACCTCATTTTTTTTATGCTTTAGAAATACCAGATAGCAGAAATAAGGGCCTATTTCCTCTTTGGTTCCACTTCCAGAGAATGTTCCTGTGGAAAAAGAGTCTCTTTCTTTCTCTCTGTCTCTCTCTTGCTCCAGTTTGCCAAGACAATCACTCTTGCCAGATGACCAGATGCTGTGGGGTCTGCCACAAGTCCAGGTCTGCCTTACCTTGTCACTTAGCCTTTCTCTTCAGGCTGGGTTCATTGTCTCCTTCCATCACACAGTGAACAACGATCTGTGTAGCCTTCGTGTCTTTTATCTACGGGACATACTTGCTTACGGCAAAAATCTTACTTCTTTTCCTTCCCCAGTATTTTGTTTCCAGGCCCCTTCCTCTGGCTCCCAGATTGGTTCAGTCCTAGGTCATCTTTCCTTGGCTAAAACCCGTGGTTCTCTCCTGCTAGATTCCATACCTTTAACAGAGTTCCTCTCCTATGACAGCTTAATACTGTTCTCTGTGCTAAGAAACCCACTTCATTAGGGTGTTATGAATCAGGTTGTCAATTCTCATTCTCTCATTTAAGGCCCCATTTCCCATTAAGGCCTCATTTCCCTCATTTAGGGTTGCCAGATTTAGCAAATAAAAATACAAGATGCCCTGTTAAATTTGAATTTCAAATAAAAAAAAGAATAATTTTCTGTATAAATATGTCCCATGCAATATTTGAAACTTACTAATACTCCAAAATTATTCTTTTTTATAATAATTCTTTTTAAAAAGTAATTCTTTTAAAAAATAATTGTTTATAATAATAATTTTTGAGCTTAAGAACTGGTTTTGCTTCACAGTGTTTTCCCGTTTTCTAACAGTAGATTTCAGATGCTTTCATTTCTCCTTACTCGCATCTGGAAAGTATTAATAGTTCTTTTTCTTTCACTAACGCAGCTTGTTCTCTAGCAATCAGCACACTGGTGTGTTCCCAATCCTGCTGTGCCCTGCCTTTACATCAAAAGGAGAAACTCTTGCTTAAATCACTCTTTTTGAAGCGCAGAGGCATTAACATTCTATTATTATTTCTTTTCTTCTCTTAGGCTCTTAGCTCAAGGTCGTGTAAGAGGTTGTGTGGTAAGAGAACCGAAGAAAATCCAGTTTTTTTTCCTCTAGGATGCGCTGCGTGATCATCATTATTGCGGTCCTTTAACTTGTGTCCAATAGATCCAGCTGATGCAGTTTCCAACACTGGAGCCTTTTGTTTCCCAGCGTGATGGCACACGGGGCTTTTCGTACATCTCGGCAGAAATGTTTGATGTATGTTTCTCTTAGCTCTGCCAGTAAAAATTACTTATCAGGATGTTTTTTCCCTTTACAGTGGTAACAAGTTGCTGTTAGCACCGTTATGAAATTCCTTCTACCCCTGTGCTGAGACTGGGGCTTCAGATTCTTTCGCACTCCCCGGATGGGTTTCCCTTGTGCGTGTGTGTGACAGCTGCGGGGCCAGTTGCCCTGCGCGGTTGTCCGAAGCCTCAGCTATGTGATTGCAGCGGCAAGGCAGTGTCTGTTTACCATGCACTCTCGGCATCTCTGTTGATTGTGAAACAACGTGTTAGGGAAGCTTCAGAAACCTACATGACTAAACCTCTCCACCAAGGTGCAAATGATCAGATGGGCTAGGTGACTTTCAAGCCCCCTACAAAGTCTGAGATTCTTGGAGGTACATCATGAAAGAAATACGGGGATGGCAGGTACTCCCGACACCTTTGAACACCCTTGGGAAGAACCTAATTATTCCCATTTCATGAGACCTTAATGACATTTTAGAATTACAAG
Organism: Grampus griseus; assembly: GCF_964374135.1. Taxonomy (NCBI): domain Eukaryota; kingdom Metazoa; phylum Chordata; class Mammalia; order Artiodactyla; family Delphinidae; genus Grampus; species Grampus griseus. Next base: position 46,575,060 of record NC_139007.1, read on the forward strand.
AATTAGGTTGAACATCCGGTTCTAATGTTTTATTTGTTGAGGTGTCCAATTCAACAGTTATACATCTCAGTGGAGGATATTAACATTTTCTAGAAATATCACAAATGAGATTCAGGAAAAAACAAAAGTGGAACAGAAAGGAGTTTCCATTTTCATTCATTTACTTATCAGACCATTGTTGAGGACCCCGGCTGCAAAGCACTGTGTTGGTGGGTGTCCCTCCAGGTTTAGGGAGCTCAAGGTTTAAAAAAAGATACACATGGAAAGTGTAATAAGAGTATCTTGTAGTGAGGGCTGGCTAGACATATTTACAGAGTATCTGGACAGTCTGTGTAAGAGAAATCAATCAATGATGCTTAGAGACCAGGAGAAAACCTGAGAGAAATGGAGGAGTTCAACAGTTGTCCTAGAGTCCATTTAGGTAATGGGAGGGATATGAATGAAGACACAGGGATGGGAGAGGTGTTGAGTTATCCTGCAGCAACAGGGAAGCCTGGATGATTTTAAGCAATAAAGTGATATCATCAATTCTGAATTTTAGAAAGAAAGCTCAGAAAGTAAGAAGACCAGTTATGGCTATGATAAAAGCATGCAGTAGAGGCGGAGGCAGTGGAAAAGGAGAGGAAGAGGTGAGTTCAAGACAGCTTTTGTTGTAGAGGAGCAGAAGAAGGGCCCCTGTTCCAATGTAACCAGGTGTTTTGAGTTGCTATTAAGTAATATAGGAAACCAAGGTTGAGAAGGAGGTTTGGGAGAGGGGGCAAGAAGTGTATTAATTATATTTTGGCTGCATTGGGTTAGAGGTGGAAAATCTAGATAAAGATATTAGAAATACCCACCTGCAGTGCAGGAGAGAGATGGTGGTACAGACACAGATGTGGTCATTACACAAACATAGGTGCCAGTTAAAACTGTGCTCCTGGAAGAGCCACGGAAAATGAAATGTGTAAACCCGAGAGCAGAATCTTTTGAACATTTAAGGTGGGGGAGTAAGAGAAAGACTACAGGGAGGCTGACTAAAGGGGCTTCCGTCTGGGATGGTGATGGAGCATGAAGAGGAACATGAGGGAGGGCTGAGAGTAGACAGCTAGAGTCAAAAGTCAGGAGGAAACTCATCAGCGTCATTGTTCTTATTGGGACATTAGCATTAAACATTTAGATGCCTCTAGCTTGTCTATTCCCAGGTGTCACCAGAGGGCTTCTAGGTGTATATAGGGGTGCTGAACTGTGCGGACTACTGGCTTTACTTAGCAGTGATGAAAAGGAAAATAGGCCACATGAAGTGGATTAATGTAAATGGTTGTGGTTTTTTTCTTTTTTTTTGCGGTACGCGGGCCTCTCACTGTTGTGGCCTCTCCCGTTGCGGAGCACAGGCTCCGGACGCGCAGGCTCAGCGGCCATGGCTCACGGGCCCAGCCGCTCTGCGGCATGTGGGATCTTCCCGGACCAGGGCACGAACCCGCGTCGCCTGCATCGGCAGGCGGACCCTCAACCACTGCGCCACCAGGGAAGCCCCTGTGTTTTTTTTTTTTTTTTTTTTAACATCTTTATTGGGGTATAATTGCTTTACAATGGTGTGTTAGTTTCTGCTTTATAACAAAGTGAATCAGTCATACATAAACATATGTTCCCATATGTCTTCCCTCTTGCGTTTCCCTCCCTCCCACCCTCCCTATCCCACCCCTCCAGGCTGTCACAAAGCACCGAGCCAATATCCCTGTGCCATGCGGCTGCTTCCCACTAGCTATCTACCTTACTACGTTTGTTAGTGTGTATATGCCCATGACTCTCTCTCGCCCTGTCACAGCTCACCCTTCCCCCTCCCCATAACCTCAGGTCCGTTCTCTAGGAGGTCTGCGTCTTTATTCCTGCTTTACCCCTAGGTTCTTCATGACATTTTTTTTCTTAAATTCCATATATATGTGTTAGCATACAGTATTTGTCTTTTTCTTTCTGACTTACTTCACTCCGTATGACAGACTCTAGGTCTATCCAGCTCATTACAAATAGCTCAATTTCGTTTCTTTTTATGGCTGAGTAATATTCCATTGTATATATGTGCCACATCTTCTTTATCCATTCATCCGATGATGGGCACTTAGGTTGTTTCCATCTCCGGGCTATTGTAAATAGAGCTGCAATGAACATTTTGGTACATGACTCTTTTTGAATTTTGGTTTTCTCAGGGTATATGCCCAGTAGTGGGATTGCTGGGTCATATGGTAGTTTTATTTGTAGTTTTTTAAGGAACCTCCATACTGTTCTCCATAGTGGCTGAACCAATTCACATTCCCACCAGCAGTGCAAGAGTGTTCCCTTTTCTCCACACCCTCTCCAGCATTTATTGTTTCTAGATTTTTTGATGATGGCCATTCTGACTGGTGTGAGATGATATCTCATTGTAGTTTTGATTTGCATTTCTCTAATGATTAATGATGTTGAGCATTCTTTCATGTGTTTGTTGGCAGTCTGTATCTTCTTTGGAGAAATGTCTATTTAGGTCTTCTGCCCACTTTTGGATTGGGTTGTTTGTTTTCTTGTTATTGAGCTGCATGAGCTGCTTGTAAATTTTGGAGATTAATCCTTTGTCGGTTGCTTCATTTGCAAATATTTTCTCCCATTCTGAGGGTTGTCTTTTGGTCTTGTTTATGGTTTCCTTTGCTGTGCAAAAGCTTTGAAGTTTCATTAGGTCCCATTTGTTTATTTTTGTTTTTATTTCCATTACTCTAGGAGGTGGGTCAGAAAGGATCTTGCTGTGATTTATATCATAGAGTGTTCTGCCTATGTTTTCCTCTAAGAGTTTGATAGTTTCTGGCCTTACATTTAGGTCTTTAATCCATTTTGAGCTTATTTTTGTGTATGGTGTTAGGGAGTGATCTAATCTCATACTTTTCCATGTACCTGTCCAGTTTTCCCAGCACCACTTATTGAAGAGGCTGTCCTTTCTCCACTGTACATTACTGCCACCTTTATCAAAGATAAGGTGTCCATATGTGCATGGGTTTATCTCTGGGCTTTCTATCCTGTTCCATTGATCTATCTTTCTGTTTTTGTGCCAGTACCATACCATCTTGATAACTGTAGCTTTGTAGTATAGTCTGAAGTCAGGGAGCCTGATTCTTCCAGTTCCTTCTTTCGTTCTCAAGATTGCTTTGGCTATTCGGGGTCTTTTGTGTTTCCATACAAATTGCAAAATTTTTTGTTCTAGTTCTGTGAAAAATGCCAGTGGTAGTTTGTGTTTGTTTTTATAGTCTACTTTAAGCTCTAAATTTTCTAAGCTCTGCTAAAGAATATGACAGTGGTTGAATAAATGTTTGTATATTCACACCACTACCTACACTATTCTCTTATAGCTCCAACGTGTAGAGTAGTTGTCAGTATTGTTTTTACTTTGCTCTTTTTGTTTCGTCTTTTTTGCGAAGAGATCATTTTAGGGTAGGGAGAGCTTTGGTAACTCTGTGACCTCATGGGTGTAAAGGATACTGATGTGGTCTGACAAGCTATGCACTGAATTATCTGCACTTTTCAGGATCGCAGCTCTGTGCTTATTCTTTTAAGGATATAACAAAATATCATACTTAACCTGTGCTCTATTACAATCCCTAAATCTATTTTGTCAAACTTATATTTAAATATATATTTATTTAAGATTTCTGTTTTTCTTTCTAAATGAATTAGCCTTTTCTGACTTCTTTTCACAATGTTGTGCTCTGTCTCTTAAAAATCAGTTATAGAGAAGGAAGTTATTTTCACTCTAACTTGACTCTGTATGTGTCTGACATGTATTTCTTGTTAACTTTCCCTTCTGAGATGGCAGCGAGTATCTTTGAAAGCTACTGAAATGCAAAATATAGGAGAGGAGACCAAGAAGTCAATACTTAATGAGGATCTGGATTAGCAGTGAAACCTTCATCTTCAAGAAATAAAACCACCTATGATTTCAAGAGAACGGCAGGTTCTTTCCTTATGGCCCTCACTCTCCATTTCCTTACACATACAACATTATGAAAATCAGAAGGGCAGAAACGATTTCAATCTTCCCTGACAACGGCAGCCAAAACATTAGCTGTGCTGAATAATGTGGAATGATGAATTGACATTTAATTGGAACAGAATTCATGTACGGATGGGCAAAGGGAACCTCTGAGGAGCTGACTTCAGAATAGGTTCCTCCCTGACTGGAAGGCGCTTCCAGCTGGCGGAACTGTATGAACATTATCAACAAGAACTTCTCAGAAGGGAAAGCGATCAAGACATGGTCTAGTGCTTGGGGTACTTCTGTTCAAATAGAATGAACATGGAACTGAAACAAAAACTGATGTATTTTTTTTTTCCTTCAAGTTTTCTATGTATCATAATTCCTTTAAAAAAAAAATCAGCAAAGTAGCCTTTCTGACTTTGAGGTATTACCTGGGAGACACTCTACAAATACATTCACTAAGTTTTCTATATCTTCAGGTTCTCAACTATATGATTTTAATTAGCCAGTCTTACCCCCTAATATCTTATCGAGGTGGTGACATTTAAATTTTGCATGCTTCTCCATCTATCTGCCCTTCTTGATTCCATTCATTAAACTGGAGAGACTTGGACTGGGACACTTAGTTTAGAAGAAGAGAAAAATGTGAATTTGCTCCTTATTGCACTTCTGTCAGCAAACTTGTATTTTCTCGGTCTCAAAGGAGAGTCAGCAATGGAGTGGTAGTAGATGAGCTTAAGGACTTGAAAACCAACCCCAAGCACATGTCTTTGCACAGATGGCTGGTGAACTCTTTTATGGATGAAGAACTGTCTGTTCTTAATTGCTTATTCTCACCCAACCTGGGAAAGATCTTTTCAAAGTGGATTCCCTCAAGTCCCAATGGGTTACTGGGTTCACCTGCCCTGGAAAATTCAGAAGCAGTTATGAATCCATGCTGTGCTTTTAGACAAGCAACTTCTGTCTGGCCTACAAAACTTTCCTCATTCTGACCCCACTGGTGAGCTAGAAAGGTCTTTAAAGGTAAAGTAGTAAAACCCACTTATTGTATAAATGAGAAAGTGAAACCGAATTGGTCATTTCTATTTAATTTAATTAAAAATCCACATTGATACCTTGTTTCTGTTGTGACTGGTCTGATAGTTTTGAATATTAGCTATGTAGGGTCATTTAAGTGCCATGTCTAGGTTGCCATATAAAATTAGAGCAAATTGGAAGTTCTAGTGGGAAGATTGGGCTTCTCTGCTCCTTCTTGAACTCTGTGAGGAATATATTCTATCATCTCCTGGGCATCCATCCAGAAATTCCTGTTATAGTCTGCCCTCCAATTGCAGTTTAAACTGTAGGAAAAAGTAACACATTTACTCAAAAAATACCTCTTTATCTATCTGACAGTAACACAATCCTATTTGCAGTTATTGTTATTGGCAGTAATGATAATATTTTTCAGCGTTGGCTGTGGGGCAGGCTTGCTGCCTATTCTTGAATACAAGCTAAGACTCGTTTTTGCATTTTTAAGTGGTTGAAAAAATCGAAATAATAATATTTCCTGACATGTGAAAATTACATGAAATTCAAATTTTTGTGTCCAGAGATAAAGTTTTGGAGGACAGCCATGCCCATTTATTTACATATTGTCTAAGGCTGCTTTTGTGCTACCACAGCAGAGAGGAGTAGTTGCTGTAAAATGCAACAGTTAAAAAGTTGTTATGTTAGATATTTCAAATTGGAATATCTCAAGATGTTCATTAGACAGCACAAAGGAGCATCTGAGGCCGTTGAATAACTATAGTTGAGTGGTATAAATATCTCTGTATACATACTTTTAAGCCATATGCGCTGTCTATTGTTGAAATATCTTCAAAGAAACTGAGTAGTACCTCTATCCATTTACTCATTTCCTTTCGACTTTCAAGCCTTTCAATTAGTGAAGAATGAAAATGGTTCATAAAACTACTTCAGTTTTTTTCTCTTAAGGTACATTTGTAGAAAAACTAAAGTAAATATGCCTGCACTTAAATTGGGTATCTGACATAAAGTTAGGCCTCCTTTGTTTGTGCGGAGCAGTTGCAGACAGTATCATTAGCTTGAGTGAAAGGGGGAAATTGTAAACATAGAAGTGATCTAGGGGTATCTCATGGAATCCAAAGGCAGTTGGTGTGATGGGGCATCACAGAGAACTAGTCAGGGCTCAAAGGTAAGCAGCTATGTTTCAGTCTCTTTCTCACTGGGTCAGGCCATATGGTCTCTTGATTCTGATTCTTCCTAGTGTCTGCTTTAGGCTTTTCTTCCTGCAGACCAGTCTTTTGTGCTTCTCCATTTACATTTTGGAACATGACCTTCTCACAACTCACCAGAGACTAATCAATGTCTCAGTTCCCAATTTCTGGGAGACAGTCTGTTTGGCTTACCTTGGATTTGGGGCCAATTAGCTGTGGCCAGGGATATAGGTCCCGTAGTTTAAACGTGGCCATTAGTGCCTTGGGTTAAGGAAAAATTTCAGGAAAACAAAGTGGCAGGGTGGGCAGAGTCTCAGAAATGTATCTACTACCTATCCTCATCGCCCAAGTCAGACCAAAAATGAATGGACTACTTATTTATTAGCTTTACTTTTTCTTGCTTAACTCAGGAAAACTTGCTGAGACTATGTGTGTATATGTTTTTGTATGTTCTGTTTTATTCTACACGTGCTTGTGTCCCTTGGGGTTATTGGGATGCTTGTGGCTGAATGTTGGGAAAGCTCACCCATTGGCCTAGCTCCAAGCTCCGTTCCTGATCACATCTGCCGCTGGCTTCTGAGGGCAATTTACCTCTGCATGGCTGACCCCACTCTGCACAGCATGTTTGATTTTCCACCTTCACCAGTTGGAAATCTTTAGTCTATCCCTTCACCCTGGAGACTTTTGCAAGGTAAAGAATCTCCATGTTTACCCCATTTGTTATAGATGACAGAAAGGGTCAGATATTTCTGAGGTGCCATTTCTTTCCAGCAGCTCTAAAGAGCTTTTGTTCTTGACAGGAACGGCAACTCCTACTATTGGAGATGATTTCCAGCAGCTTGTATTGGACCTCTTATGCTGAGTTCAGTTTGTTACCTATTATGTGCCAGGCAACATGTTGGGTGCTGGAGATACAGACCATAAAGAATTGATTCCCACAGTTAGATAGGTATATTGATTTTAAAATGCACAGAATACTAAGGAGCACAGAGGAAGGTCATTCAGATGAACTGCTGGGAAGGAAGGGATGCTCCTTACAAAAGTCATGTTAAAAGAGCAAGCCTGTGCCTCACACCTAACTGCTTTCTCAGTTTTACTTTCCCCTGTCCTGTGGGAGCACCACTGTCAAAAATCCGAGAACTATATATGTGCGAATCTGTTCTGGGTCCTGTCCATTCATCTGTCTGTGCTTGTGTCAATTCCATCCTGTTTTAAGATTGTAATTTTATAACAAATTTGCAGTCAAGTAATGTAAGTCTTCCAGCCTTCATCTTCCTCATCCCCCTTCTCCTCCCCCTTCCCCCCTTCCCCCTCCTCCTGCATCATCAAGATTGCCTTGGCTCTTCATTTGCATATCAATTTTAGAATCAGCCTTTCTGTTTCTACCAAGAATTCTAGTGGGATTTTGATTGGGATTGCTTTGAATCTGTAATTCAATTTTGTAAGAACTGATGTCTTTATAACATTGAGTCTTCCAATCCATGAACAAGGTATTTAGATCTTTTAAAAAGGCTTTCAATAAAGGTATATAGTTTTCAGCAGTAAGGTCTTAGACATCTTTCATAAGATTTATGCTAGGGTATTTAACGGGTTTTAATATTATTATAAACAGTATTTTTGTTAAACTTTATTTTTTGTCTGCTACCAGTATAGAAACAAAACTCGTTATTTTGCATTTCTGTGTACCCATAGTGACTTTGATACATTCACTTGTTAATTCTGTTTCTGAGTAGATTCTTTTGAATTTTCTGCATAAGCAGGAGATGTTCAGGAGATGTTCTCTCTCTTCCAGCCCAATCTCTGCATGGATTTAGGGTTTTACCACAGCATTTGAATTTGAGCTTGTTCCACTTTCCAGTCTCCCAGCAAAGCATCACAAAGCTTGCTTAGAAATGGGGTAGGAGTAGGGTAGAAGAGAGAGGAAATGAATCTAGGAAGAGCAAAGACAAATGAATACTTCAGTAATTATTGTGCCTGCAGATAGAAGGTCCTTGGAGGGTAAAGTGCTGTCCTCTCCCAGACGTATAGATTAAGCTTGTGACTCATTTTATGCCAGGGCATTTCTCCAAAACACATTATTTTACGCCTTTTAAATGACTGACAATTTTCATTGGCAATACAAAATTATAACTTTTTCAGTCCAGGCAGTGCTCTTTCTCATGCTGAAAAAATAGCTTTTCTTTCAGGAAGCTTGAAGCTTGGGGTGTACAGAGTCAGAACCCACCAGTGGTAGGACATTCAGAAAGGAAGGAACAGGATTTCCAGCTCCACAGAGGGGAGAGCCCTGCGAGGCTCCATCCCTCCATTCAGGACAGTCGGGAGGACACACATCACTCTCTGACAGCTCCATGAAGCCAGGGATCACATGGGCTTGATCACTGCTTAGTTCCCAGACTCTAACAAGGTGTAAGGCACAGCAGGTACCCCAGCAGTGTTTATTAAGTGAATGAACACAGTGTAGGACAGTGAATATCTCGTGTGTGAATCCCTCAGTGCTACAATATTATTTTATCCCCAGGTGGGAGGCAAGATGGTGAATATTTTGTTCATAGTCAGTTCACATCTATCCTAGAGCAGCAAGCCCATCTAGAATGATAAATCTAATAATCCTCTCTGTATTTCTTACTTTAGTTCAAATCAGAAATTTAAGGATTTCTCTGAGCCATAGAAGACCTGTCTTAAGAGAAGACCAAAGGGAAACCTATAGAATATCGTGATAAACTCTCAAATCTCCCAGCTCTATTTGTGTCTGTGCAGAGTTAAACAAACTGAGTCCCAAGCCCCAACGCCTCAATCGAGATGATGCTTCTTTGGAGAGAAGCCCACAGTGTGAAAGTTGTTTCAGTGATAATATTTGAATATCAGAGATAGATGTGCCTATTATTAATATTGACCAACCTCCCCGTAAACTCTGTTTGACTTCTTTTATGATACTGAGTAATGTGCCAACACAAAAGGTTTCCCTTGAAGAAGATAAATGTTATAGCTCCATAATGTTGGTTTCTTAATATTTATTATCAATGTCTGACTTAGGGCTGAGAGGAGGAGGAAATGGGGAGTTATTATTTAATGGGTAGAGTTTCGCTTTGGGATGATGAAAAAGTTCAGATAGTGGTGACGGTTGCACAATATTGTGAGTGTACTTAATATCACTGTACTTAGAAATCTCTACAGCAAAATGCGAAAATGGGTAGAGAGGAAGTTCTTCATACCCCGGGAGCCGACATGGACTCAAGTTCCAGATGATTCATGGCCAGTGACCCCTTATAGGTCATCTCTGTAAGGGTCACTGAACTCAGGGACCCTCACCCTCCACCCACTCCCCAACCCCGGTACCTCCAGCATTGCACTGTGGTACATAACAGGTCTCTGTCTCTAGGACCCAACAGTTACAGGAACTGCATCCTTGTACCATTTTTAGCTGAACACATTTTATTCCTTTTTCTGCCGCCAAATGGGAGACCTTCTCTTACTCTCAGATTGTGCACTGTGCTTTCTGAAAGACTGTCAGTAGTAGGGGACATACTTCCCACTTGTAGTCTGTCAGATTGTTTGGAATTCTTCTGCATGTAAAGTAGCATGTCTAGGAGAAAAAGGCCTCCCACTAAAGGTAAATTTTGGTCTGATTTTCACTTGCAGTTTTTATTTTGAGGATATTTTATCTCAGGTATTTAATTGTGGGACATTCTGAAGCCCTTTTGATTTACTGAAGATGTTTGAAAAATGGAACTTGGATTGTAATTTTGGACCATATAAATAATTTATTTTTTATTAATTAAAAAAATTTAAACCTATAAGTATGGTTCTTAAAGTTAAGTATACTAAAATCGGGACCAATCACTAAACTAGTGTTGGCTTTATTTCATTTCTTCAGTGTATACGGATACAGATTTGTAGTGCTGGTTCATAGGTAGAATGAAGTAAAGTGATAAATATTAACAGCACTAATAGAGCTTTGCTTCATGAAAAGGAAAAAGCAGTGAAGATTGCTAGAACAGAGCCTCTAACTTGATTTTCTTGCAAAGCATTCGTAGAAACATTAACTTCATTTGGACTGACAAACAACAATGGTTTTTCTATTTTGCAAGCTGTTTTGTTTAACTTGTTTTTCATTTGTTTTTTTTGGTTTTGGTTTTGGTAGCAGAGTCCAATTTAGCCTATGATCGTGACAGCAAAGCGCTTAAATTCAGAATGTACTTTCTGCCTGAATATCTGATTCAGACTGGCAGTTGGCATTTCTCATTTCCTTTGGTTAAAAGTGGTTAAGTGAATAGCTTCCATTTCAAGGGCACTTGAATTATTAAAAAAAAAAAAAAGCCAACAGGTGAGATTCTTCATCCCATTGTACTTCTATGATTTTCAGTGCAGAATTTTGAATCCTGAGCTTTGGAGTCTAAAGAAATTAACTAGATATAGATACTAAGGAACTTCTGTCTTGTTCTGGAGGCCAGTGGGAAGTGTGAGTAGCCTTAGAAGAGAGTCTCACATATGCTGTTTATGCCATATGCTTCTCCTTCTCTCCTCCAGATGGAGTGTCTTCTCCGGTTTAACCAGTGGTAAATTTCCAGTAGAAGACACTAGATAGTTTCCTTTGCTGTGCAAAAGCTTTTAAGTTTAATTAGGTCCCATTTGTTTATTTTTGTTTTTATTTTCATTACTCTAAGAGGTGGATCCAAAAAGATCTTGCTGTGATTTATGTCAAAGTGTGTTCTGCCTATGTTTTCCTCTAAGAGTTTTATAATACCTGGTCTTACATTTAGGTCTTTAATCCATTTTGAGTTTACTTTTGTGTATGGTGTTAGAGTGTGTTCTAATTTCATTCTTTTACATGGAGCTGTCCAGTTTTCCCAGCTACATTTATGGAACAGACTGTCTTTTCTTCATTGTATATTCTTGCCTCCTTTGTCATAGATTAGGTGACCATAGGTGCGTGGGTTCATTTCTGGGCTTTCTATCCTGTTCCATTGATCTATGTTTCTGTTTTTGGGCCAGTACCATACTGTTTTGATTACTGTAGCTTTGAGTATTGTCTGAAGTCAGGGAACCTGATTCCTCCAGCTCTGTTTTTCTTTCTCAAGATTGCTTTGGCTGTTCGGGGTCTTTTGTGTTTCTATACAAATTAAACTTTTTTTGTTCTAGTCCTATGAAGAATGCCACTGGTAATTTGATAGGGATTGCATTGAATCTGTAGGTTGCCTTGGATAGTATAGTCATTTTGACAATATTGATTCTTCCAATCCAAGAACATGGTATATCTTTCCATCTGTTTGTGTCTGTCATCTTTGATTTCTTTCATCAGCATCTTATAGTTTTCAGAGTACAGGCCTTTTGTCTCCTTGGGTAGGTTTACTCCTAGGCATTTTATTCTTTTTGATGCTATGGTAAATGGGATTATTTCTTTAGTTTCTTTTTCTGACCTTTCATTGTTATTGTATAGAAATGCAACAGATTTCTGTGTGTTAATTTTGTATCCTGCAACTTTACAAATTCATTGATGAGCTCTGGTAGTTTTCTGGTAGCATCTTGATGATTTTCTATGTATAGTACCATGTCATCTGCAAATAGTGACAGTTTTACTTCTTTTCCAATTTGGATTCCTTTTATTTCTTTTTCTTCTCTGATTGCCATGGGTAGCACTTCCAAAACTATGTTGAATAAATGTGGCAAGAGTGGAAACCATAAACAAAAAGAGAACCACAGAATGGGAGAAAATATTTGCAAATTATGCAACCGACAGGGGATTACTCTCCAAAATATAAAAACAGCTCATGCAGCTCAATATCAAAAAACAAAAACAAAAACAACCCAATCAAAAATGGGCAGAAGATCTAAGTAGACATTTCACCAAAGAAGATATACAGATGACCGAAAAGCACATGAAAAGATGCTCAACATCACTAATTGTCAGAGAAATGCAAATCAAAACTACAATGAGGAAGCACCTCACACTGGTCAGAATGGGCATCATCAAAAAGTCTACAAATAATAAATGCTGGAGAGGGTGTGGAGAAAAGGAACCCTCCTACACTGTTGGTGGGAATGTAAATTGGTACAGCTACTATGGAGGACAGTATGGAGGTTTCTTAAAAAACTAAAAATAGAGCTACCATATTATCCAGCAGTCCCACTCCTGGGCACATATCTGGAGAAAACCATAATTCGATAAGATACCCCAACATTCATTGCAAGCACTGTTTACAATAGCCACGACATGGAAGCAACCTAAATGTCCATCAACAGATGATTGAATAAAGAAGATGTGGTACATATATGCAATGGAGTATTACTCAGCCATTAAAAAGAATGAAATAGTGCCATTTGCAGCAACATGGATGGACCTAGGGGTTATCTACTGAGTGATGTAAGTCAGAGAAAGACAAGTATCATATGATAGCACTTATATGTGGAATCTAAAAAAAATGATACAAATGAACTTATTTACAAAACAGGAACAGACTGGCAGACTTAGAAAGTAGACTTATGGTTACCAAAGGGGAAAGGTAGAGGGGAGGGATAAATTAGGAGTTTGGGATTAACAAATATACACTACTATATAAAAAATAGATAATCAATAAGGACCTACTGTATAGCACAGGGAACTTTACTTAATATTCTGTAATAATCTATGTGGGAAAAGAATCTGAGAAAGAATAGATATATGTATATGTACAACTGAATCACTTTGCCATATACCTGAAACTAACACAACATTGTAAATCAACTATACTCCAATATGAAACAAATATTTTTTTTAAAAAATTAAAAAAGAAAAGTACCCTAGAACATTCTGATTCAGGGGTCCTGGACAAGGTCTAGAAGCCTGCATTTTAAATAAGCATCTCAGAGATTTTTAAGAAAATGATGTATAGATGTCAGGGTTTAATTTCGAACATTATGATAATTTACTTTATATTAGTGTAATTATTTTTTCCTAAATTCTTTAGTTTTCATTAGATTTGTCTCTGTTGAGAAAACTGTTACTTATTCTGTGATGTAGCTATGCCCAGAATCAGAAATTACATCTATGTGAAAAGATAATTTAAAATAATTTAAGAAATGTATTCATTTTTGTTGGAGGATGGAGGGAATGAAAAGTGCCCACCTAACTGAGAAGGTATCTTGAGATCGAAAAATGAGGCAGGCAGCTGCATATAATCAGTGGATCAATTTATTATAGGGTGATTTACTCACAGGGTGGGGTTGGGATCTGGTGGATAACCATGCAGAAGTATTCGCGGCTGCACTCTGCACCGCTGAGGGGCCACTGGGACAATTTTATAGTTAACCCAGGATGTAGGGGTTTGTGCTAAGAAACAGGATGTGCATTCCTAAGTCAAGATTTATGAATGGGTACCTAGTCTGTGGGTGCTGTGAATACTGTCTTCTTCATTGTTTTGGGACTAACAGAGCATAGAAGCCACCTGGTCCTGATAAGTATTAAAAATATCTATTAACTACAAAGCCCCTGATGACAGAGAAGTGATTTACCACACAGTACAGTCCTGGGTAGGGTCAGCCAAAGGACAGAGGAACTGTAGGGGCCCAAGATGGCATCAGTTATGCGAACAGCCATACAATTTTAACCACATTTCAAAGGAAATTATGTAATATAGAAAAAAAGAATTCCTTATGTTCATATTCTGCAATGAACACTCTAAATGGGAAACTATTCAACCCAGTAGCGTAATAAAGGAATGGTGCCTTAAAAAAGTCACTAGATAACTGTTAGATAAGAAGTATATTAGCTCAGTAATTTTCAATTTTGCAAAAGAAACAGGGCATTACGTTGTATGAAATAGTGCAACTCAAGGAACTCATCAATTATTAGTTGCGTTCACATCTGCAGTTTGCAGTTTGCGGAGTGACTGCATGCACACCAGCTTACTGGTTCTTAAAATGACCTTGTTTGCAAGTGCCTACTGTGTGCTGAGCCCTGCTAGGCATATAAAACAAGATGAAGAGATGACTTTTGTGCTTTTAACATCTGTTCTTGATTTTCATGAAGTGTTAGAAATCTGTGCTATTAATAGAAGAGCGGTTGCATGGAGGGGTACGAGGAGGCCCAGATCAGGCTCGGGTAGCTGGTGTCTCTGTATTAGCTGCAGTTGAGGTGTGGTCCCATCCACCCAGTCTGCTGCTGGTTCTGCTGTATGTCTTCATAAAAAACCAGGACTTGGTGAGATTTGGCCATTTTGTGGGGATTAATGATATTGTCTCCCAAATATCAAAAATAGGGTATAAATTTATAAAGTGAATGGTTTGGTGACTCTTAATTTTTTTCTGATTAGAAAATTGAGTGGACATTCTAATTGCTGAAATTCTTGAAAATGTCAGAAAATATAAAGAAGAAAATAAAAATCATTTGTAGCTAGGACCAGGTCAAGACATTTAAAGGCATTAAGCAAAGAATAGAAAAATACAGCACCCTTAACCCACATTTGTATTTCAAAATAAAAACAATACTAAACTGTGCAATAATTGTAAAGAAGTCCAACTATGTTATGACTTTTTGCATGATTACTAATGCACTGCTTTTTCTTATCTAATCATGAAGTTCTTTCAGAAAAAAACCTTTTTTATTACTTCTGCTCTGCAGGTGTCTTAGCCACCTGCTGTGTGACCCAGTGCTACCTGTCTCTCCTACAACCCAGAGACAATCATTCTTCCTCTTTTGGTGTATATTCTTCTAGAGTTTTCTTATACAGATAAAAGCAAATTTTATAATTAAATTTGGATACTGAACATGTAGTTTTTTAATCTTGATTTTTTCGCTCACCATATCATGAAGATATTTTCATGCCATTAAGAAATCTTTGAAGACAGTTTCAGTGTCTGAGTCATGGCTATATTTAAGCAGCCTCTGATTGTTTCCGGTTTTATAATGTGGCTTAAATAAGGTTCAATGAACGGCCTGCTGTATATGTCATTTAATCCATTTCAGATTTTTATTTGTGTTCAACCTAGATCTGGTTTATATGCCTGCCGGCAAGTCTGTCTCTTGGTACCTTTGACAATCCAGAGTAGTAGTATTTTAAAAAGGAATAATAAACGACTTTTGTCACTTGAAAAAAAGAGTATCTTGTTTTATTTTACACTTATTTGATTAGTAGTGGAATACGTTTTTGCATATATTTATTGGCCAATTTTTCACTTCAGCCTATGTCCATTGAAAAATTTTCTCTCATGATTATCAGAATTTTTTAAGTGCTGTCTCTATATTAAGGATGTCAGACCTTTTTTCATATTTGTCAGAAATAATTTATCTCTGTTTTTCTTGCCTTTTAGTTTATGGCATATTTGATATAGAAAGATTTAAGTTAATATAGCTAATTTTATCAATATATATTTCTGAATTTATTCATTACTTAGAGAGTCCTTCCCATCCTGAGATCTGAAATCCAAGTAGGTTTTCTTCTAGGCATAAATAAATTGTTTTTTCTTTTCCTTTTTTTCCTTTTTTAACTTCTTGTACCTCCTCTGACTAATGTTTTCTCTTTCACACAAGGTATTGTTTATTTCCACTTACCAGTTATTTGATATAATTGTATTTGAAGTGTTCAGTTCTTGATGATCTAAAAAGTCAACTAAAAGGATCACCTTTTCACGTTCTCTTTTTGATCTTCTGACATTGTCTTCTGTACATTAGAACAGGTGTGAACTTTCCATCTACTCCTCATAACATTTCCTCTTTCTTTTCCCTTTCTTTGCATCTATGTTCCTATTTATCTCTCATCTTTCCCTAATTATCATTTGAAAAATACAAAATCTATCTTTTGTCTTCTCAGCCAGGCAGGTATGAAGACCCTGGTCACAGAGAAGTCAAATTGGGAAATTTGATTACTTTGCACATAATATGCCTTTCTGGCTGATAGAAATTTCTGACTTTTGTAGATATTAGAAATATTTCCTATTCAGCTCCATGTATTTTTCTGTGAGAGCAATTTTTTTTTTTGCGGTACGCGGGCCTTTTACTGTTGTGGCTTCTCACGTTGCGGAGCACAGGCTACGGACGCGCAGGCTCAGCGGCCATGGCTCACGGGCCCAGCCGCTCCGCGGCATGTGGGATCTTCCCGGACCGGGGCACGAACCCGTGTCCCCTGCATTGGCAGGTGGACTCTCAACCACTGCGCCACCAGGGAAGCCCTGTGAGAGCAATTTTTTAATGGAATGGCACAAGGTTGTTTTTTGAATGCAATGAAGAGATAGTCAGAAGTGAAAGATTTTTTTTCTCTTCATATATGTCAGGTATTATTTTATTTTTTTTAACATCTTTATTGGAGTATAATTGCTTTACATTGTTGTGTTAGTTGCTGCTGTATAACAAACTGAATCAGCTATACATATACATATATCCCCATATCCCCTCCCTCTTGCATTTCCCTCCCACCCTCCCTATCCCATCCCTCTAGGTGGTCACAAAGCAACAAGCCGATCGCCTTGTGCTATGCAGTTGCTTGCCACTAGCTATCTGTTTTACATTTGGTAGTGTATATATGTCAGTGCCACTCTCTCACTTCGTCCCAGCTTACCCTTCCCCCTCCCCACGTCCTCAGGTCCATTCTCTATATGTGCGTCTTTATTCCTGTCCTGCCCCTAGGTTCATCAGAACCATTTTCTTTTCTAGATTCCATATATATGTTTTAGCATACGGTATTTGTTTTTCTCTTTCTGACTTACTTCACTCTGTATGACAGACTCTAGGTCCATCCACCTCACTACAAATAACTCAATGTTTTTTATGGCTGAGTAATATTCCATTGTATTTATGTGCCATATATGTGTATATGTGTGTATATATATCTTCTTTATCCATTCATCTGTTGATGGACACTTAGGTTGCTTCCATGTCCTGACTACTGTAAATAGAGCTGCAATGAATATTGTGTTACATGACTCTTTTTGAATTATGGTTTTCTCTGGGTATATGCCCAATAGTGGGATTGCTGGGTCATATGGTAGTTCTAGTTTTAGTTTTTTAAGGAACCTCCATACTGTTCTCCATAGTGGCTGTATCAATTTACATTCCTACCAACAGTGCAAGAGGGTTCCCTTTTCTCCACACCCCCTCCAGCATTTATTGTTTGTAGATTTTTTTAATGACGGCCATTCTGACCGGTGTGAGGTGATACCTCATTGTGGTTTTGATTTGCATTTCTCTAGTGATTAGTGATGTTGAGCATCCTTTCACGTGTTTGTTGGCAATCTGTATATCTTCTTTGGAGAAATGTGTATTTAGGTCTTCTGCCTATTTTTGGATTGGGTTGTTTGTTTTTTTGATATTGAGCTGCATGAGCTACTTATATATTTTGGAGATTAATCCTTTGTCATTTGCTTCGTTTGGGATTTAATGAAACTTAAAAGCTTTGCGCAGCAAAGGCAACCATAAACAAAATGAAAAGACAACCCTCAGAATGGCAGAAGTGAAAGATTTTTAAAGCTAGCATGGTACAGAGAGAAATTCAATTTCTTACTTTGAGATTAATCGATAGTCTTTCCAGGAGTCATCAGTATTTCTGAAGACTATGTTAGTTTCGTTAGCTTCATCCCTCTACAATCTGTATGCGAATGATAGGATTTTTGCAGATGGCATTGGGCCTTCCTTCATTTCTGGTCAGATCACATCATAATGATGCCACTTACTCACCCATAAAAGCTTGTGAAAGTGCACTGAACATCTGCACATAAAGCAGCCATTCATGCAAAAAAAGCCTAGGACCCTGTTTATCACAAGGCATCTGTGAGCTCTCTCTTCCTGCTCAGTCTGCCTCAGGAGTTTCAACTGTCCTGGGAGAGAAGTGCCAACAGCCCATTAGCCTGATGAGCCAATCCATAGAAACATACTCTCTGCTCTCCCACATGCCTGGCCCGAGCTGGGGCGCAGCCAACATGCATTTAGTTCTTCTGGAGCCCATCAGCATCATCTTCGTTCCTTATTCCTCCATCCCCAAAACACTGCTTGCACATATGGCTCTCCATGGTAATCTTTGCCCTTAATCAAGTGTTCTGCATAAGCTTTAGCCAAAGCAAATTTAAATTTTTTGAAATCAGAGTAATTCCTTCATCGGACATTGTTACAGAAGTACTAGTTCGATGAAAAACATAAAAATATTTCTCTATTTTCAGTCATTTTAAAATATGCTTTCATTGGTCCAATTTACAGATTTTTATTGCACAGCTACTGTGTGCCAGGTAATATGGATATATTAGTGAACGAGGAAGAAGTCGTTTTATATCCTTCAGCTTAATTCAAGTGCAACAAATGACTTTGGACTAATCTGCTGAGAACTTTTCTTTATTATTTTTCCAGAGAACAATTCAGCTTTCATTTGTTCATAATTATAATTTAGATCAGAGTCGGAAGAAAAACCTAGAAATCTTGGCAGCCTCATTTTTGACAGCTGTCCTCACTTTGTTCAACTTTAAATACCTTTCTTGTTACCTTAACTGGTATGTGTTTTATGTTTACCTGTAATGCATTCCTCGATCCATGTTTGCTAAAATAATGGTGATAAATAGGTAGGTAGTCCCAGTCCTAGGATGAGTCCAAATGCAAGTGAACTAGTTTTCTATTGCTGCCATAACAAAATACCACAAACTTAGTGGCTTCAGGCAACACAAATGTATTATCTCACAGTTTTGTAGGAACTGAAGTCTAGAGGGACTTAGCTAGTTTCTCTGCACTGAGTCTCATGAGGCAGAATCAAGGTGTCAGCTGCCCTGACCTCTTGTCTGGAGGCACTAAGTTCATTCAGGTTGTTGGCAGAATTCGGTTCCTTGTGGTTGCAGGACTGAGATACCTGTTTCTTTTCTGGCTGTCAGCTGGGAGCCTCTCCCAGCTCTCAAAGGCTACCTGAATTCCTGGTCATGTTGCTTCCTTTATCTTCAAACCAGCAATATCAGCACATCTCTTGGAACTTTTTACTTTGAATCTCTCTGACTTTCCCTTCTGCCACGTCTCTGTCTGACTCAGGTCAGAGGAATTTCTCTTAAGGGATCATGTGGTTAGATTGGGTCCACTTGGATAATGCAGGATAATCTGTCAATTTTAAGATCTTAAACTTAATTCCATTTGTGAAGACTTTTTGCCATGTGACATAACATTTTCAAGGTTCCAGCGTTTAGGATATTGACATATTTGTGTAGCCGTTTTGGTTCCATCTGCTTTCAAGGACCTCCTCACAAGAGCTCTTTCTGACTATTCAGATCCTTGCCACAAACCTGTGAGATGCATACTACGTAGCCCAATTTTATAGGTGGGGAAACTGAAGCTCAGAGAGGGTAGGGTACCTGCTCAAAGACTTGCAGCTAATAATACTGGCATTGGAATTTGAACTCTGTCTCCAAAGCTACTGTGTTTCACCTGTGGGGAAAAAAAAAAGTAGTATAAAATATTGTTGACTGACTGGATACCTGTCCATTGACATCATTAAATAATTTGGTAAAGTTAAACTTCATTAGAATGTTTGAGGCTCTCTGAAAATCTAAGACGGTTGAGAGCACATGTGCCTCTCCTCGAATAATTTCTGCACCAGAAATGTACATTCCTTGTTTTCTTTCAATTTTCAGGCAGACCAATTAATACAACTTAAAACTTTATTAAGAAATGAACACCAAGGGCTCGTCATTGGTATATTTGGCATTTCAGTAGATATTCTAGTCTGTAAGTCAAATTTGATAACATCAGGACACTGTATTAGAATACATCTTAGGGGTCATCTGTCCTGACGTCTCACCTAATATAGGCATCTGTTGTGCAATTTTATGACCCTCCAGCCTCATCCAGCTTGAGTTTTTTTCTCACTACTGGAATACTAACAGTGTCACAGAGTTTACTATTTTGCAAGGTAATTACTTTTACTACTACTAAAGAATAGCTTTAATATGTATTTTCTCTTTCATTAAATAAAAATCTTGGTTCTGCCATTTTCTACCACTGATATTTATTCTAAAGTTTAGGAAAAATTCCAAATGTATTTTCCCATTAGGAAGGAAAATTGGGCAGATATATCCAAATGTTTTGCTAAGTACAGTGAAGGCCTTTGAGAATTCCACTCAAATTTAAGTTCTGTGAAGGCAAGTCGTCTTGTACACTGAGCGCCTAGGACCTGACGCATGGTTAGTGCTAAATAAATATTTATTGAATGAATGAAACAATAGATGGACGATGAATTTACATTTTTCACATACACCAAAGGAAACATATTTAAGTTCTGTTTTAGAAATGGCCAAATACATTTTATTTGGACATCTTGGTGGATTGGATAGATTTTATTGTATAGAAAAGAGAGTACATATTTTTTTATTTTCCACAGAAGGAGACAAATTACCATTAAATAAATTTTAAATGAAATAAAACATCACTGTGGGGGATTTCATCAATGCCGTTTCCCATTTTGGAGAAACAAGTATTCTCCATGGCTGAGAGAGTATACAAAGACTATCCAAACACCATACGAAGACTACAAATCATGCACATTTTTTTCTTTATATTTTTAGTGTGTATGTAATTGTCTGTTCAACAAGATTGTTTTCTGAAATCCTCACATTTTAGATAAGAATATGAAAACTTCATGTTTATATTTTTTAATGAAAACTTCAAAGATAACATTTCAGTGTTGAATCTGCAGTGATTATAGCAGAAATTTTTACAGTGCAAGGGTGTTAGATTAGTGTAAATGCAAAAACTTGCACAGTTGTGCTATATAAGAATTTCTTTCTTTCCAGTTTAAATAATAGTTTTCCAAGATCTTATTAGACCTTATCTCAGGTGACTATTTGCTGTAAGAGACATATGTGAAAATATAACCTTTTTCATGACGTGAGAATTTCAAAACTGTGTGGAAGAAAAGTCATAAGAGATAAGAAAAAAGTGACATCAGAAAGAAGAAACTCAAAATTATTTTTGAGAACTTAAGATTTGGCAGCCGTTCCTACAACTTCAAAGATGCTATTATTAAATCCGTTTTCTATTATTCCAGTTTGTGATTTCTCAACATGGCTTCATCTCTTTACACTTCCCCATGGCTCTGAAGCCAGGCTTACACAATGCTGACACCTCTGCATACAATATCTAGATCCTTTCCAGTAAATCAACCAGCATACATACAGCACACTAATTCATTTAGAAGGACACAGAACCACGTGTGACCTGCAATGAGACTGTCTTAAATACATCCAGAGAGGTTAAGTTCTCTCAGTGTAAAATAGTTTAGGATGATCTTTCAAGGCTCTGCCACATCAGCATTTCCTTTGCTGTGGGATAACTGAGTCCCTGTGTGTGTGTAGACTTAGGCCTGTCTGAAGAGGTTAAGATACCTCTTCCCGCAAACCCAGAACAATGAAAAACCCAAAGAATAATGAAAAGAGGATTATTTCTGAGATTCTATCACTATAGACATAGTAAACTCGATAGTCATCATGATAACATCATGGAATGCAGTGGCCCAGGTACAGGAGGTTTTGGGTGCTTTTGGGCTGACCACAGGCTCTGGGCAACCTCCTAGAGCCTGTGGTCTCTGGATGGGTCTCATCCAGGAAGCTGGCGGAGCCAGGCGGGTTGTGCTTCATGCAGTGCTGCTCTGGTTAGAGGTCCTGGCACTTGTAGGCCCCTTTATTCTGGATATAAGCTAAGGGCATACTGTCCAGATGTTGAGAGAGAATCAGAGAGAGAAAACCTAAATCATAACTCAGTTTTCTCATCTGTAAAATGGACATAATCATAGGGCCTATTACACGGTGTTACTATGAAGGTTAAATGAATTCAGACATGTAAAACCCTAACGTTACTATTCACACCTAACTTTATAGTAATAATTTTGCATTCTTTTCCTTAAAGAAGGCATTCCAAGTTGTATAAAGCTTCAGATGCCACAGAACCTGGATCTGCCCTGCCTGGCAGACAGAAGTGAGAAGAGCAAAGTCACTGCTCCCATATGGGAGCTGTGGTAGGAGGAGAGGCTCAGGACTTGTTCAGCCTCAGCATCTTCATTCATAAAATGGGGAGGGTGATGTCTTGGCCACCTCACAGGGATGGTGTGAGGCTCAGATGAAGAATGCCTCTGAAAGTAAAGTTATTATCATTATTACTATTATTATAATAATATAATATTATTATTATAATATAATAATAATATTATATTATTATTAAGCTGTCTTTGTATGCAAGTCTTTGTAGTTTGCAAATCTTTGTAGTTTGCAAATACAGTAAGCAGTCTGGATAAATGTGCACCGGGTCACCTTTAATTCATTTTAGTTTTGCTAAGCATTTATTTCTTCTTGAAAGATGGTGCTTGCACAGGTGTCTAGAGAGTACTCTTTTGAGGTTTTTATTGTCGTTCATTTCAAATCATGAAATTGAGTAATCCTTCTAGATGTTCTTGTGGAGATAATATCAGCAGAAACTTTTGGGGTTCTATCTAGCATCCAGAGTTTCTATTTTATCACAGAGAGTTTTAGTTGAAGGTACTTATCAAATTGTGGGTATTTTGCTTATTGTCTGAAACGTAAATCCTTATAAAATATGCTAACCATTCATTTGGAAAACAAAGTTCTAGTTGTACTAGCTCTGTCCTCCCATCACCTGACATTCAAGGAAACTCAATTCGAAACTCATTCAACAAATACGAGTGTCTGCTAGTTCTAGTTGCTGGGCATACGGAATCAAATAAGATACAGCCCTTGCTCACTGGGAGCTTACAGTCTAGGGTGGTGAAACAGACACACATGGGACAATTAAGCATCTTGATGGACGTCAGGACAGAGGTGTTTATTCATGGGGTCAGCGCACGGCAAGAAAAGCGTCATCTGTATTAGGATGGTGGGCGTGAGAGGAATTTCCAGAGGAGGTGACACAGAGAGATGATGGATGTAAAGTGTGACTAGAAGATAGTGAGACAGAGAAGGGGAGGAAAGGCACGGAGGAGTGGAACAGCCTGTGGTGTTCAGAGGCCTGCCTGTAGCATGGTCCTGGTGCATGTGTCTGCCCACACGCCGGGTTGTGGAGCGGAGCCAGAGCAGGAGCCAGGCCCCAGGGAAGCCCCCAGGTGTTATTATCATTTTTGTGGTTTGTTTTTAGGATATGGCTTCTCTGCAGCCCTAGAGCATGTATCGATAGTAAAAGAGGGCCACGAAAGGGTGCGCCATCTAGACGGGGCGGCTGGCTCGTCATCACTATAAGTGTCTGGCCCAATGTTGAGAGTTACAACGAAAAGGTTTGCTTCTTGCAATTTTAAATCTTAAAGAGTGTTTGATTCCAGGCGTGCTCTTAGATAGAACTTTTTTTAAAAAATTAATTAATTAATTAATTTATTTTTGGCTGTGTTGGGTCTTCGTTTCTGTGCGAGGGCTTTCTCTAGCTGTGGCAAGTGGGGGCCACTCTTCATCGCGGTGCGCGGGCCTCTCACTATCGCGGCCTCTCTTGTTGCGGAGCACAGGCTCCAGACGCGCAGGCTCACTAGTTGTGGCTCACGGGCCCAGTTGCTCCGCAGCATGTGGGATCTTCCCAGACAGGGCTCGAACCTGTGTCCCCCGCATTGGCAGGCAGAGTCTCAACCACTGCACCACCAGGGAAGCCCCCAGAACTTTTTTATTGTTGAAGTATATCTTTTATTATTAAAAATTCGACACTTATTGCAAAAACTTCCAAGGATGTGAAGTACACACAATAAAAAGTAAATGTTCTTCCATACCCACCCCTCTGAATTCATCCCCAGAAGTAACTCCTGAGATGAGTGGTTCTTCAACCACTCTGTTACATGTATGGTAAAATGGTAATAACTTTAAGACACTGCAGATTTATGAAGTATATACTGAGTCATCAAAGAGATATGTTCACTATTCTCTTAATTCTTCAGACATTTTGTTCATTAATAAAGTTATTTCTTCAACATTTATTAATTCAACCACACATGTTCATTGACCACCTACTATGGGCTGGATCTTGTGCTAGGCTGGCCACCCAGCTATGACCCCCATGGTTACAGTGACGTTAGGGTAGCACCGTCCGTTACTGGATGGCTCGCATTAAAGGCCACTTCAACCATTGTAAACTGGAGCCCATCCTCTCTCATAATGTACAGTGAATTTAACTCCCCCATCACTTCACCCATTCTCATGACTTTATAACGTGCTCAGGATTCTTTGCCCATTGTATTAGATTGCTCTTGGTATATAGCACATGACCCACGAACAGCACCTGTCTGTTAGCTCACATTTCTGTGGGTCAGGAGTCCAGGTATGGGTTCACTGGGTCCTCTGCTCAAGGTTTCACTAGGTCAGGCTGCAGTTCTCATCTACAGAGTCCTTTTCTCAGTGTATATTGGAGAATTCAGTCCTAGCAGGACAGGATTGATGTCCTTGTTTATTGATAGCTGCTGACCAGGGGCCACTTGCAGCAGCTAGAGGCAGACTCCAGTTCCTATGGTCTCCATAGGCCTTTTCACAGCACGGGTATTTGCTTTCTTCAAAGACAGCTGGAGTGCATCTCTCTGACTTCTAATCCCTTCTGTTCTGCTACAACAGACACATAACCTTAACCTAGTAAGGGAGCGACTGTCGCATCATAGTTACCTGCACTCGTGGGAAGAGGATTATACAGGGTGTACATGCTAGGGAGCTGGTATTTGGGTGGTGTTTTAATATTTTGCCTGCAACACCCATGCATGACATTGATACGTGAGGGTCAATATTTAATTTGGTTACAAGTTAGACATGTAAAAACAAAGCAGAGGCTGGACCATGAAGTGGTTCACTACACGTGGTAGAGGGTGTGACTGTTATCCTTACTTGGCGTTCACAGGAGGTTGGGCTAGACGGGCAACCACCTCGACCATACGGGAGCATTTTAACGTTCTTGCTGAAATAGTGCAAGGATAAAAATTTAGCTCACAATTCAGAAAAGGATAAGAGAACCTTTTCTGGAATTTACTTAAGAGGAGCAGAATTTAAACGTATTTAATGCTAGTGATGGACCAGATTAGACCTAAGCAGATGGCCAGTAACAACTATGGATGGTAACAGCCTAAGTTTAAAAAGTCTGCCCATTGCTGCGAGGAATAACAATCTTTAATATTTTGCTTCCACTGTCCAAATTCTCTCTGGAGTTGGTTTCTTTCTACTTTTCCTCAGAATCTGGCTCTTCTGCTCATGTTTTCATTTCTGTTAGTAGGAGCCAAAGACCTGTATGAAGAATTTCAGATGGCACTATGATAACTGTTGAACATGGCACATTGGAAAACTTAAAATACTGATAGCCCTTAAGAATATGTGCTGTCATGCCTCTTATGTGCTGCCCTGGAGTGCCATTTATCATTTCTTATAGGTATAGTCACTTACCAACTAACGAATCAAGAGAAAGATATATCGTGTTGGATCTGAAGCATAGAATTACTCGTTTATTCTACGAATATTTTCTGAGTGCCTGTTGTGTTCCAGGCACTGTGCTCATGCTCAGAATACAACAGAGAACAGGACAGACTGGCTCCTGCCCTCAAGGGTAGGGGATTGAGGGATTAGACAGGCTGAAGAGATCCTAAAGATCATTTTGTTCTTTTATTTTCTAAAATTAGACCTTATGGTTATTTTACGGACAGTGAAATGATAGCACATCAAGGAATAGAAGATACCTGAGGTCAGGCTATGGGCAGAGTTGCGTTAGTAATGAAATTCCAGAGTGCCGACTGGTCCAGCCTTGTCGCACATCTCCCTCTGTTTAAATCTAAAGAAAACTAAGTGGAACTGTTTTGAAAAAATAAAATAGGCATGAAGAAACTCAGAATAACTTGTCTGCTCTTCTTCCCGTTTCTGTGCCCCACACTAATGCAATTGGCAATTTTGCCCAGGGTCACAGAGCTAATTACAGGTGAGACAGTGATTTGAATCTTCCAAGTCCAATCATCTTTTGACTACAGCTCCATAAAATACTTTAACACCCTCTACTCTTTGGTCCTTTGTTGCTATATTCTGTGTGCTTATAATTATTCATTCAGTAAAACTACTTCCAAAATGACAACCTCAGTTTCTCAGTATAAATTGTATTCTCATTTTCTTTAAAGATTTTTTTGTCCAAATCTCTCCAACCGTATTTTCTCTTAGATTTATATTCCTCCTATGCCTCCATAAGAGTAAATCTTCCTAGTCTCAGGCATCTGGCTTCCAGACAAAGGAATTTTGTTGTTTTACTTAGAAGGAAATTTGCATATACTAGGAAAGTTTATCACCTGGAAATTTATTGACTGCCTGTTTTACAGTTGACCCCTGAAGAGAGAAACCACATGCGTATGTGATGCTTACATTGTCACTTGAGATTCTTTTAAAAATAAGATACAGGGCTTGCCTGGTGGCGCAGTGGTTGAGAGTCCGCCTGCCGATGCAGGGGACACGGGTTCGTGCCCCGGTCCGGGAAGATCCCACATGCCGCGGAGTGGCTGGGCCCGTGAGCCATGGCCGCTGAGCCTGCGCGTCCAGAGCCTGTGCTCCGCAACGGGAGAGGCCGCAACAGTGAGAGGCCCGCGTACCGCAAAAAAAAAAAAAAAAAAAGATACAGTTTTAAAGGTGGGAATTGACTAAAAAAAATCCTCCCTAACTAAATTTAATTTTGATAGCACATAGAGGAAGTTTAGTATTCAGTGTGCTAAAATTCCAGAGTCTGACATGCCATACCTAAATATGAATCCAGGATTTACTGATGTCTTGACACAAATCTATTCAAGAGCCTCTTATTAGTTTGTATCGTTTCAGAACAGTAATGCCACTTGTTTTCACATCTGCCTCCTCAGTAAGAGATGACACTGATTCCTTCAATGTTAATGTACTGCAAGGATTAATTAGGTGTTTACAAAATGTTCTTGAATATATTTCCAGAGCTGACGAATACAGCCTTGTGATAAAGATAAAGGAAAATAAAAGTGGTTTATGATATTTCAAGAATGTACTCATTCTCAGTTTTTTTTCACCATTTTATTAGGCCATATCAATAAGTAGATGCCAAAAAATGTTGGCTTATTAACACATACAAAAGGTAGAGGATGCATATGGTTCTGTTAGACTCAGTCCACTCATAAGATGGACTTGGGTAGAACCTATGTTACTCCTCAGTGCTTTTATTATTTTATTTTTCCTCCAAGAAACTCAAAATTCTGTAACCAATCTTGTGGTGTTCACAGCAATTCTCTCAAGACCAATGTGAGGTGAGTAGACATTATTAAAAATATAATCTCTCACCTTACCGATCTCCAGCTTCATACATCCATACCTGTGACACGCACAAAACTCAAAATAACCTCCTTCCGTCTCCAACTCATACAAACACACAGACAACCAGGCAGTATCATCTAGACAAGTGCTTCTCCACTGAGGTTGATTCCGCCCCCCAGGGGCATGAGGCACTGGTGACATTTTTGGTTGTTACAACCTGGGGGGTAGGGGTTGCTGTTGGCACCTAGTGGGTAGTAGCCAGGGATGATACAAAACGTCCTACAATGCACAGGACGGCCTGTACAACACAGAATTATCTGGCCCAAAATGTCAGTAGTGCTGTGGTTGAGAAACTCTTTATAGAGGCAAAAGCACTGGGTGGAGGGACAAGAGATATCAGACATCTTTATTTGCCCCTGCTTCTTATAGGTCCATCAGAAAGAGCATAAAAAAGTACTTGAATTTTCAGCATGAAAACCTTATACATATCATAATGCTTTAAAAAAAAGATAATATTTTTAACGTTGTTAACAACACGGTTAATGGCATGCATAGACTTTTAAGAAAAGGAGAGAAATTCGGAAGGAAAGGATTAAAACATCTTTTTTTTAATGTCAGTATTATCAAAAATGATATCCTATTACTTCTAACATTAGTGACCAAGATGAAGAGGAAGAAGCAGGAGGCAAAAGAAAAGGAGAGGAAAAACGGAAACGTGTGCCGATTTATTTAATGAGACTTGTGATACTTTTTGCTTTTTAATAAGCTTTGCAACTGGCATTTCGTTGATCTTCCTCTGAACTTGGAGCTTTCACAGGAGACAGTATGTGGGGACAATAAATGACTGAAAGAAAACAAAGTAAACCAAATGGAAGAACAAGACCCTTTGGATACATGACTATAAGAGTTCCTGGTGAAGGCACAGGAAGGATTAGCAAACTGTTGCCAGTTTAGTCCAGATTGGGAAACCTGGGCTGAGACACCAAGCTTGGTGTGTGAACTCTGTGGTATTGAAGGATCCTGCTGCTTCTGTCCTTATTTTTATTTGCCAACTTGCTAAGCGGTTCCTGGCAAATCACTTAATCTCCCTGACATGAGATTATGCTTCACTTTTATTTGCTTTCTGTAATTCAGTGAGAATGGGGAGATACAGCAAGAGGTCTCAATCCAGAGACCTGTGCTGTTTTACAGGTGTTATTACTTAACATCCTTCTTCATTAACAACATGTTCAACTGCCCAAATGGAAGCGAATGCTACTACTACAAACCATTAAGCGCTCTGCTAAGATCTAAAATCTTTTATGTTATCCTCAGTAGTTGCTGGAAGTTTTGCAAGCAACATCTTTTGCCAAAACTAACCTTCTCTGGTGGTTACTTGAAATTTGGATGGTTGTGAATTTTTTCCCCTCTTTGAGCAGTTAGTTCATTAGTGCAGCAGTAATCATGAAAATAGGTCAGAGCCTTCTTAGAGTTGGGCTCTTATGCGTTCCCCCCAATCCCCTGGAGAACAGCACTTAAATATTAATAACATCACTGGGAAAACACGGCAGCTATTTCCTTGTTTTCTGCAGCTCAATGAAGAGTTGTTCAGCGTGGACCCCAGTGCTCTCCCCTCATGAATGGACGTGATTGTGAGGAAGCCATCTCCTACTAAGGCAAGATGTGACACAGTGAACAAAGGCTGGTTTTTCGCCCGATGTGATGAGCTCACCCCAGTTCCCATGTGGGGACTTTGAAGCTTATCCAGGTGCCAGCTTTCTGTGTGTATGACATTCTTGGGGGAGCTTTGGACACTGGGCAGCAGGCCTTTAAATATTGATCTGTAGTGTATGAATTACAAGGTCAGCTGGGGTGAGATGTCATAATTTCTATTTAGCCTGAATTTCCCCCAGAGGAGGCATATCTCCTTTACCCTGAGTAAAGGAAAAGCTTAATATTTTCAAGTCAGCAAAATCAATAAAGGCGTTTTAAAAGTAAATTTGTGTAATTATTTTCTGGGGTGGATATGTCTGTAAATAAGAAAGTGTGTTTCTCCTTTTCACTACCTACCATACCTTCTGTGAGGCTATGCTAATGCTCAGGAGAAATGCAATTTCTCCTGAATGAAACCAGGTTCAGTGCAGGCAGCTGAGATGAGAAAATCTTACAGAATCATTTTTTTTTTGAACTGAAGTATAGTTGACCTATAATATTAGTTTCAGGTGTACAACATAGTGATTTGATATTTTTATAGATTATACACTATACAAAGTTATTATAATATTATTGACTTATATTCTCTGTTCTGTGCATTACATCCCAATGACTTATTTATTTTATAATTGGAAGTGTGTACCTCTTAATCCCCTTCACCTCCCTCCCCTCTGGCAGCTAGTTTGTTCTCTATATCCGTGAGTCTGCTTCTGTTATGTACAACCCAATGTCAAAAGCAAAACAAAACAACAGCAACAACAACAGATAATCCAGTTGAAAAATGGGCAGAGCACCTGGATAGGGATTTTTCCAAAGAAGACATACAGATGGCCAACAGACACATGAAAAGATTCTCAACATCACTAATCATCAGGGAAATGCAGATCAAACTGCAATGAGATATCACCTCACACCTGTCAGAATGACTGTCGTTGAAAAGATAAGAAATAACAAGCGTTGACAAGGATGCGGAGAAAAGGGAACCCTCGTGCACTGTTGGTGGCAATGTAAATTGGTGCGGCCGCTATGGAAAACAGAATGGAGGTTCCTCAAAAGACTAAAAGTAGAAGTACCATACAATCTAGCAATTCCACTCCTGGGTATATATGTGAAGAAAGTGAGAACACTAATTCAAAGAGATGCATGCACCCCAGTGTTCATAGCAGCATTATTTACAGTAGCTAAGATATGGAAGCAACCTAACTGTTCATCAACAGATGAATGGATAAAGAAGATGTGGTACATATACACACACAGTGGAATCTTAGCCATAAAACAATGAAATCTTGCTGTTTGCAACAACATGGATGAACCTGGAGGGTATTATACTAAGTGAAATAAGACAGAGACGGACAAATACTGTGTTTTCATTTACATGTAGAATCTAAAAACCAAAACAAATGAACAAATATTACAAAACAGGATCAGTCTTTGATTCATGTGATGTCTTAGAACCCCTTTGCTGTTTTTTCTCATTGAATCGACTGATTCTATTGTTTCATCATCTGGTAGTCATAGTTTATTATATTGGCTGTATGCAAATCCACCCAGCTGTTTGTAGATCAAAGTGAAATGTAATCGTATTAGTTTTTTTCCGCTTATGTAGAGATTTTCCAGTCACACTATATATCGTGTATACAGATAGTTAATTAGGCACCCATAGTACACCTAACACTGTGTTGGGTGTTGCATGAATTCAGAACAAGAGCCATTTACAGTCTAGACTTATAAGACAGAAAAATTACTACAGAATGAGACTGCTATTGCTATTTAGTAGAAAAGTGACAGCCTTTGAATCAATGTTTATTAGCTAAGATATCTTAGGTAAGTTAGTTGAGCTCTGAGTTTCATTTTCTTCACTTGTGAATGGTTGTAATACTACTAACATTGTAGGTACATAACGAGGATAAAATAAGGCGTTGTATACAACACACTAGCACAGAGTGGACGCTCAGGAAATGTTACCCACTGTTTGAAGACTCCAAAACATGCACTACGGTTTGAGGGCTCTCAGGTTTCAGGGAAGGATGTACTCTTTGTGGGTTGGAGTAGTCTAGGAGGAATTCGTGGAAGTTCATCTTAATTTGAGCTCTTAATGGCTTGTGAGAAAATCATGGGCCCTAAATATACAAGAAAGCCACAAAAGGTGCCAGGATGCATTAACCATGGTAACATTTTGAAAAGGAGAATTGGTAAACACTGAAACTATATATTGTATAATTGTAATATGCAGATTTTGACACCCAGACTCACACTTTTCACTTATGTAATCTCCTTAAAACCCAGTTGTGATTGGATATCTTGGGGTGGGTGCGGTCAAAACAGATAGCAGTGTTGGCTTTCTCCTGGGGCTGAGGCTGCAGAGGGCGTTGG
The DNA here is from genome assembly GCF_964374135.1 of Grampus griseus. Taxonomy (NCBI): domain Eukaryota; kingdom Metazoa; phylum Chordata; class Mammalia; order Artiodactyla; family Delphinidae; genus Grampus; species Grampus griseus. Next base: position 46,606,512 of record NC_139007.1, read on the forward strand.
GAGCAGAAGTCAGAGGTCACCCAAAAGCTGAAGGAGAGAGCCGCTGTCTCCCTCTCAGGGAGAGTCACAGAGATGCCGAATTTGAAGGAAACGGAAGTGGAGATGTAGATAACATGTCACAGCACAAGTATTCAGAGTCACAGACACAATAAAAAGGGACCAAGAACAAGCAAGAGGGCATCTTAAGTGCCTTAAGCACCAGCTGCCCTCTGAGGCTCACCTGTATCGTTGGCAGGTGTATGATAATTAGGTAGATCCAACTGGCTTAGACCGCATAGGAATTCCTGCTCAAAAACGGGAATTTTCCATGTCCTGGTTGATCCACGGGCTGACTTTCCACTTTTAATTCTCCTTACTTTTCACCCATCCACCCTAGCGGAGCTTGTGGTCTCAATGTTCTTTTTACACATAGTTTCCTAAATTCAAGGTTTTTCCTTTATATCCAACCTCAATTCCCAAGGACCAGCTTAAATGAAAAGTCCCTGTTTTTTCAACAGGAAATATCCACATCACACCTCTCCCCACCTTCCCCCCACACTTCTCTCTTTAGACTAAAAACTACTTAAGGGCAAAGGCTGTATTAGTACATCTTTGTATGTAGCACCATTTTCCAGATATAGCCTATGCCTCTTGGAGAGCCCTGAACAGCTAAGAAAACCAGTTATTTGCTAAATAAATCTGTACATTTTCTCTTGGAAGATGATTTACTAAATTAATCTAATTCCCTGAGGATACTTTTCTCAAGGAAACTTTACCACCTATGAATGATCACACCTGCTTGTTGAGGTGTACTGACTTCCAAAACATACACCCATTGTCCAGTTTTTTTTTTTTTTTTGGCTGCGTTGTCTTCGTTGCTGTGCGTGGGCGTTTTTCTACTTGGGGCGAGCGGGGGCTACTCTTCGTTGCGGTACATGGGCTTCTCATTCCGGTGGCATCTCGTTGCAGAGCACGGGCTGTAGGCGTGCAGGCTTCAGTAGTTGCAGCAGGCAGGCCCTAGAGCTTGCGGGCTTCAGTAGTTGCTGCGCATGGGCTCTAGAGCGCAGGCTCAGTAGTTGTGGCGCACGGGCTTAGTTGCTCCACGGCATGTGGGATCTTCCCGGCCCAGGGATCGAACCCGTGTTCCCTGCATTGGCAGGTGGATTCCTAACCACTGCGCCACCAGGGAAGTCCCCCATTGCCCAGTTTTATAGTCAGTGAGTTCTGCTGCTCAAGAATTCAGTTCTTCCCTTGTTCTTTCCCACACCTTAATCTTAGAATCAGTTTGCTGTATTTTGTAGGAGTCCTTCTGTAACCCCAACATTAAGTTTTCCCCTGTGGAATGTTTCTAAGTCAGCCTCAAGGATCAGACATCCAGTCCCCTGGGTTTTGAGTGTTTTTACAGCTACAACCATCACCACTCATGCTGCTTTTGTGTCATTTCAATCCTTGGGGTAAACAGCATGCCTAATATTTACTATTTCATGCTGAATATAGGAAAAAAACATTCATTATGTAATATTATTTCCCACAGAAATATTAATTTAAAGAAAGGCTAAGAAATCTGAATTCTGTAAGCTTTTTATATATTTAAAAACATTATTTTGTCCAGCCTTGTTCATCAGCAAATGTGGGAGGGAAAGTGGAATGATTTATGTCCTATTCCTTTTAAATTGAATAGAATTCATTTCTTAAATCAACATTTTAGGGTTAAACTGCAAACATTCTTTGTTCAAGAACTTGTATTTTTATAGACGTTCCAAGCTATTGTGTGAAAATGATTCAGTGGAATCAGTGTCTGCACCATGTCGGGTAGTTAATATTTGCTTAATGCTTGAATTAATCAGCACTGGATTCTTTGCTGGTGTCCTGGGTTCTTCTCATCCAAGAGATTTTTTTAGACTCACATGCTGCTTTCAAGGTTAAAAGGCATGGCTTCTAATGAATATTTTCTAAAGGAACGGCTCCAAGCCGTCCCACCCCTTCCCCACAATCCCCCTTCAAAATTTCTACCACCACTATTGTTAACAACCAATAATACCATCCTAAGCTCCAGACTACTCTTGCAGTGAAATTGCAAGGTCGTTTTTCTTTAATGTGAAGCTGGCTCAAGATATTGAGGGAATTGTGGCCGACTGGGTCTCCTCACCCCTGTGCTAAACCCAGAGGCACATAGGCTTGCCTGCAGAATAGGATCTGTGGAATCTCCCTGTCTTTTACTCCTTGGACTATTTCTGGAAAATTTAAGTAGCTGTGAGATCTGGTCTAGGAGAAGGAAAATAGACTTAATGTCTTTGCTTAGTTTGGCTCCCTCTAGAACTGACATAAACTGGTGGTGTCTGAATGTTGTCTCACGTGGACACAGGCCACATCCAGTGGGTACCACAGGATGAACCCCTGGGGCCCTCCCTCCCTGAGCCTGAGCAAAACTGCAGGCAGGATGCGATCTAGCGTATGGACAAACGGGGCTAGCCAGTCCCTACTAGACTGGGTGTCTTTGCATTGGTGTTAAATTTCCCAAGAAAGAAACAACTCTACTTCTTTGTCTTTTCTTTTTTTTTGGTCACACTGCAGGAGTCATAGGCAAGCCAGTATAGGAATGTGGCTTCTCTTTAGAGACCTCTTAGCCATGCTCCCCCAGAATTCACAGCAGGATCCTCTGTTCTTGGGCTACCGTTCTTCACTTTCCAGTGACTGGTAGCAAAAGCTCAACTCGTAGAGAGGGCTCTTCTAAGTAATAGCAACTTGGCAACTGTATGAACTTGTACTAATTATGTTTCTGTCACTCATCTGTGGTAGATCTTCTGTGGCTCTTGTATAAAGTAGCTCCAGGGTATTATTTCTGCACACTTATGTAAGCTCTGCTCATTAAATAAAGTGCTCGAAGTTAAGTTCCCTTTTAATTTTGTTTTCTAAGATCATCATAATAAGTGAGGGACCGCACTGTAGTGAGCCCTTTTTGTAGAATAGTTAATGGAGTCTTGATATAAGATCAATTTTTTAAGACGCACAAAGAAGTCAAGGGGCCTTATCATTACTTTACACTTTGCTTTTTAAAGTTCTCCAGCTCTAGCCCGAAGTGTCACAGTAACAGTTTATACGGTGTCTCCTAAGCAGTCATTATCAGAATCTGGATTCTTTAAGTGGAAGGAGTATTAGACTTGTAATCAAAGGATGAACTTGGTCACTTAGCAGCTACATAAATCCCTCAATTTCTCTGAGCATCCCTTTATCATTTGCAACTGGGCATAATAATTTTTACCTTACGGGGTTGTTATGAGAGTAAATGATTCCTTTATATGTGTGATTCCTTTATACAAAGTCCAAAGCACTTTGTAGATTCACAAGTTATACATGTCTTTGTTGTTGTTGTTATTATTGTTGTTAATACCAAACTGCTTTAAAACAGGATATTTTAAATATGCCTTTCTATGTAAGCAAAGGGTTTTATGTTTGGGATTTGGACACAAGGCTTTACAGGAACCTTTGAATATTTCTCTTAAGAATAACGATAATGAGCGATATTGTGTAGAAAAATCTCATCTGAAAAATCGCATGCTCTGCTGTTGACCCCATGGATCTAGCTGGTGATGTGTGGCTAATGGGACTGGTCGAAGCTGCATGGTGTCCAAATTTATATTGTTAGGCCATGCTACACACATCCTAGTTTGACTGACCTTTACTGACTCTTTCTTAACTTGGGCAGTTTTGAGGACATTCCAATTCACATGTCATGCAGAGAATTCCAACTTGCTTTGTGACAGTAGCACTTGATGAGGACTGTCACAGTAGACAAAATCATTTGAAACGATTTCAGGTCTTTAAGTTGAATGCATTGGGTCACACAAGACCAATGGAGTTGCTGCTTCCACATAACTTTTCTTTTTTCTTTTTTCTTTTTTTTTGCTGTACGTGGGCCTCTCACTGTTGTGGCCTCTCCCGTTGCGGAGCACAGGCTCCGGACGCGCAGGCTCAGCGGCCGTGGCTCACGGGCCCAGCTGCTCCGCGGCATGTGGGATTTTCCCGGACCGGGGCATGACCCATGTCCCCTGCATCGGCAGGCGGACTCTCAGCCACTGCACCACCAGGGAAGCGCCCACATAACTTTTCTTTTATCCTGAAAGACAACAGTTTTAATGTTCTGCCTGTATAAATTTGTAACATGGTTTCCATAATGTAAAATTGACCAAGCTTTAGTATTCCCTGGGACTGGATTTGAACACATATAGCTTTGATATTAGAATAAATATATTGAAACATATGTTTTATTTGGTATTTTACATTGTCAATACATCATTTTATCCATATGTACATACATATTTTATATGATAAAGAAATAAATCTTTATGTGATATTTTCAGTGACAAATAATGAACATGTTTGTGGTGTGATCATTTGAATGCATCTTCTGTATAAAGGTAAATAAAGATTAATAAAATATTAATATAGACATTGATAGTTGGAGCTAGTTAAAAGATTTCTTTTTACCCTGGATAGTTGTATTCAATTAAATTATCAGAAGATAATTAACACCTACTATGTGATGAAACATTTTTGTGGATATATTATGGATTGGAGAAGACGGAGAAGAGAGAGAAACTTCTAACAATGTAATACTGTTTTTTAGTTTTCAGGCACAAATTACCCTTATATATATATATACATCTTTCCAATACCTCCACAGTCCTTGTTTCATATTATGTAATGCATAGAATAATATCTTATCCTCAGTGACTCTAATCTCATCCATTTTAACTCCCTTACTACAGATTAAACCCCTTGGGCAACACTAGTGGGAAAAATATAGGTCTAGTTTTATGTAATAGTTAGACAGTGGTGATACTGTTTGATTCAGTCGCTATTTGTCTTCGGTGAAGAGTCATTTTAACAAAACACTTGTTCATTTTGTGTTGTACTCTTTATCATGATGGATCTAATTCACCATAATTTTTTTTCAGTGAGGAGTGTTTTTAAAAGTGTTAGACAAATGTCACAGCATCTGAAACAATATCAGAGGCTGGCCTCTGGCACATCTGAAGATTCAATGAAAATAGATACGATATTTTTTTCCTCTTTTAAACTAGCCATAATGAGTCCTTCATGGTGCCTCTATTTCTGCTCTCTTTCTCAGAGACATCATTATTAGGACTTATTATGCTGCATTATTATACTGAACTAAAACTGAACACCAGTCACCTCCTATAGGCTGCAAAGTCTGTGTGGTATCAGCTCATAGCTTCTAGTCTGACTGCGAATTATGTGCAAAGTGTCACAGGGTTACCTGACCAGGATATGACATGGTGTTCAGCCGTCAGAAGTGTACTAGATGATTGGAAAGTGAAGGAAAATGATTACAAAGGAAGCATTTAGAACACAAGTGTTTGACCAGGGTGTAGGAGGGCAGGCCCAGGGAGAATGGGCTGGATCTGGATTAGAGACTTGGAAGAATTAGTGAATTTCAAATGTTCCAGCTGGAAGGTTCAGTCCCCTAAGAGTACAGATGTGGAAACAGAAGTCGTTCATCTGGCTTCAAACAACTACTTTGGGCAGAGCAAGGATTAGCATCGTGTCTTTGATTTAGGGTCCATGGAGTTGAAGGAGGTAGAACTTGAGTTGGTTCCAGAAGAATGGATTAATAGAGAGCAAAGCATAGATGAATGAGTATCTATGACTGTCTAAGGGCAGGGGGGTACTACTGAGCACTTTCTATGTAGCTGAGAAAATTGAACTGTATGATGAAGAGGATACACACAAAGGAATACTTATGAGGAAATAAATTTGGATAAACTTGGGGGGAGGAATTAGGGAGAGCCCTTGAAAGTGACATAAAATGTATTGACTTGATGAAATGGGAAATAGGGAATTATTATGGACTTTTGTGTGTGTGAGAAATCAAAGGAAGCTTGTTAAGAAAATCAGTCTGGTTGCTGTACTTAAAATGCTTGGAAGGCACAAGACTAGAGCGTGGAGAATAGCCAAGGAATTGCTCTATAATTCAGTTAAGGATCTAGACTCAGGGGAGGGCATGACACTGGGGACTGAGGTGAAAGGACAAATCGGGGACCTTTTGAAACAAGCAGTGATGAGATTTTAGAGAAATTGACTATAGAGGGTAAAGTGGAGAAAAGGGTTAAAGATAACTCCTAAGATCCTAGTCTAGGATACTGTATATGGGATAGTGAAAAGGGAGAACTATTTTAGGAATTGGTGAACAAGTAAAACTTTTCATCTAGCACTATAGTTGTGCAGGGGAAATTTCTCCAGCAACCAGTACAGAGCATTCTGAGTGACATCAGGAACCTGCATACCCCTCTGGTCTCTGGAGGCCTGAGTTCAGAACTCCCACAATATCACACTTCTTCCACATTCTGTTGGTCAAAGCAAGTCACAAGGCTGGCCCAGAATCCAGGGGGAAAAGAGATAGATTCTACTTTTGAGAAGAGGGATTGTCAAAACTGCATTGCCAAAAGGTATGCAGACAGGAATGGGAAGAATTTGTGGCCGTTTTTTCCAGTGTATCACAGAATAGGATCAGATTTTTGTTATAAAATCTTTAAGACTGTAGCATGAAAATGCATTTAGTGACCAGGAAGAAAATTTAGACTGGATGTTATGGTTAACCAGGAGCATAGTTATGGGTGTATTAATTAAAGCAATGGAAAAAGGGATAGACAAATGTGAACAGATTAAAAAAATATTAAGATGGCAAAACTTGGAAATGATTGTGTTGTGGAGATGAGTCAAGAATGACTACCAAGGTTCTTGTTTGGACAATGGAGAGGAAAGCCATGACAGTCACTGAAACAGGAGCAGGCTTAGATGGGAAGGTGGAGGCTGCTGTTTGGGTAATGTTGCCTCTGAGAGGTTTATAGGACATCCATGAAGAAAAAGGAAAAGCTCTCACCTGAGAATGAGAGAGTTGATAGGGTTTTAAGGAAACTGGTAAAATAGTAGTGGCTGAGAATGGAGGGAACAGAAGACTGGGAAATATGGGGTTATGCACAGTGTTGGGCAGAGAACGGGAACCATGAATGTGGGTGGCTTAGGCAATTTTTTCTAGTAATGTTAAGCCATAATGTATACAGGTATGCTCTGCTTTTCAAAAGTTCACTTTATGCCACTTTGCTATCACGAAAGACCTACATTAGTACCTGTTTTCGCTAACTGAAAGAAATCTGAGAGGATTTTACGAAAAAAGGCAAAAAAGCAAAAGTTGCGTTCAGCGTTTGTTTGGCAGCAAGCTGTTGTAGAGACAGCGCATACCCCGAGCAGGGAGGGTGTCACCACCAAGCTCCTTCCCCGGGAACTACGCTCAGCATCTCAGCATCCAGGCGCCATAGCTCTGAACTGTGTCTGTGAGCATCTGGGCTTTACCTCGATTAATTTTGTGCACCCATTAGCAAGGTGTGTCCTAAGGTAATTGCGTGTTCGCTTTATGCCGTTTTGGCTTACTAAGGTTTTCCTGGGAATCTTCTACTTTTGGACAGTGGGGGAAACCTGTATAGGCATAGAGAATTCCATGGCTCAGCCCTGACATTCAGTAGGTATTCGGTAAAATGTCTTTGCTCAATGTAAGGAAAAGAAGTGTAGGTAGAGATTTCTGAAGATCAAAATAAGGTATTTTAAAAGGCAATGGTCAGGACCAGCTACATATTTTTGGACACAATGCAAAATGAAAACGTGGAGCCCCTCCTTCAAAAATTATGAAGTTCAAGATGGTGGCGAGAAAGCATTAAGCCAACCCGGGGTCCCTTCTGAGTGTGCAGCCCTGAGTGACTGCATGTCACGTGCTCAGGATGCTGGCCTGGTAATGGGGAAACTATCTAGAGACTGAGGAGAACACAGTCGCTGTGAAAATTTGGATATTTTTCTTTGAACATCTTTTTCCTTCCTCTCCTTTTTTGTCAAACATATAAATAACTAAGGTCATAAATGTGATGGATGCTAAGGAAGTTGTGGGCATGGAAGGAATTTGGTGGCATGATATATTTTGGGGCTGACCCTCCCAATTCACCTCTGCCTATTTAAATGGAAAAGCTGATCTCTCTGGCCTCAAGTCCTATATCACAGTGTCTGCTCTGTGACAGCCCTGGTGAGTTCTCAAGCAATATTAATATTGAGGTTATCATCTTAAGCACAGTTTTCCCAAAGTACTCTGTTTTCTTATGGACATATGAAGCTTTCCTCTTCATCCTTTTCCTTCTCTTCAAATCTACCTGAATGCTGGCTTCTTTGTGCTGAGGAAAGAGAGGCTACTCTCTAGCTTATTGAAGACTATTCTCAGGGAACAAGAAACGAATTTTGGGAGGCGAGAATTCTACCACTGAACCACCAATGCATGTAACAAATTTTGGAATCAAAGTTGAGTTAGGTATGCTGGTCCCAGTGAGTCATATCTTTTGCGGCACAATTTCTGTTTCAGAGACAAAAAACTCTTTACTCTTTGTGAATCCCAGAGTTGTTGAAATTTTACAGTGTAAATTTTTACTCTTATTTTGTTTGCCACAGGAAACTTTTAGACCCAGTCTGAACCTTGTTTTTGCTCTTCAAAAGATTTAAAGGTGTGTCATTAAGCTGATACTGAGAAATATTTTCAGTATGAAGATGGTTGGGGACAGAAGTTAACAAGGAGGGTGGGATAAGAAAAATAGAATATTTGCCTTGTCTTTTTTTTTTTTTTTTTTTTTTTTTTTACGGTACGTGGGCCTCTCACTGCTGTGGCCTCTCTCGTTGTGGAGCACAGGCTCCGGACGCGCAGGCTCAGCGGCCATGGCTCACGGGCCCAGCCGCTCCGCGGCATGTGCGATTCTCCCGGACCAGGGCACGAACCCGCGTGCCCTGCATCGGCAGGCAGACGCTCAACCACTGCACCACCAGGGAAGCCCTCTTTTCTGGTTTTTAAAACAAGTCTTGATTTTTTTAAAGTTAGGTTTATTGTGGTATAACTTATCTACAGTAAAATTCACCCTTTTTAGGTATGAAGTTCATTGAGTTTTGACCAATGTATTCAGTTGTGTAACCATCACCACAGTTGATAGAGACGGTATATTCAATCACTTCAAAAACTTTCTGGTGCCCTACTGTAGTCAGCCCCACTGCCAGCCCCTGGCAACCACTGATTAGATTTCTGTCTTTGCTTTTTCCAGCATGAAATAAACAGAATATGTATAAAATCATACAGTATGTAACCTTTTGTGTCTGGCTTCTCTTACTTAGAATAACACTTTGAGATTCATTCTTGTTGATGCATATGTCAACAGTTTATTCCTTTTTATCACAGAAGTATTCCATTTTATTTGTTTATCCATTCACCAGTTGATCAACCTCTGTATTGTTTCCAGCTTTTGGCAGTTGTATAAAAGCTGCTATAAACGTTCATGAGCAGGCTTTTGCATGGATGTACTTTTTTTCTCATTTGTGGTAAATACCTCAGAGTGGGATTGCTCTGTCATATGGTAAATATTTATTTAACTTGGTAAGAAACTGTCAAACTGTGTTGCACAGTGGTAGTAGCCTTTTGTAGTCTCAGCAGCAATGCATGAGAGTTCTGTTTCCTCCATGTTCTCACCAGTACTTGGTATGGTGAGTCTTTTTAATTTTCGCCCTTCTTATAGGTGTGCAGTGGTATCTCATTTCCCTAATAAGTTAATAATATTAAATATCTTCTCATTTGCTTATTGACCACATATTTCTCCTTTATGGCAAAATGACTGTCAAATCTTTTGTCCCCTGCCCCACCTTTAAAAAAAATCTTATTGATTGGATTGTAAGAGTTCTTCATGTAATCTAGGTATAAGCTCTTTATCACATATGTGTTTTGCAATTTTTTCTTCCCAGTCTGTAGCTTGTCTTTTTATTCTCATGACGATATCTTTCCAAGAGCAAAAGTTTTTGATTTGGTAAAGTCAAATTTATATATTTTCTTTTGTGGTTCACACTTTTTATGTCTTTTCTAATAGTTCTATGCCCAACTCAAGGGTATCACAAAGATGTTCTCCTATATTTTGTTCTAGAAGTTTTACTTTTAGGTTTAGGGTTTACATTTGGTTTTGCGTCCATTTTGACTCAGTTTTGTCTAATATGTTGCAAAGTTATGGTTTTATGTTTAAAATACTCTTTTGAATTCCCCGATTTCATATTTAAATGCAAAGTCCAAAATATATTCCTGACTTTTAAATTTTCTTGTATACTGTGGCTGGCTCCATTCTGTTAATGCATATAATAGAGTTTGACTGTAATATAATGACTGGCAGACACCACTCCTTAAGAGGTAAATGTCTCTATTTCCCGTCTCCCATATTCTTTTTTCTTGTTCCCCACTGTAGTCAATGTCAATGAGACTTTCTTTGTAATATTGTTTCTATTTTTCATCTTAGTCTTTTTCAAACGACTGGAAGGCTCTGGAAAGAGTCTAGTGAGATCAGTGAAAATAAGTAGATGGAGTGATAGTTGGGGCTCTGTGGAATACTAAGAGAAATAGAGCTGATTAACACAGAGGAGTCTGGCTTGGATACACAGGACTAATTAGGAAGGATGAGTGAATGGTAGCAGAGCTACCACACTGAGGCAGGGGTTGGTAGTGTTGTATTTATATTCCGCGGTGGGAGAAAAGCAGGATAGGGATGGGGAGGGACCCAAAGAACAAAGTAACCATCTGAGAGAGTGAGCAAAGAATGAGAACCCTAAATAGCGGGGGTGGGAGAGGACGTAGAGCAACAAGAGAAAATAGTAAAGATAAATTCCAACATTCAGAGTTTTTTAGACAGGGAAAATGGTGTGTCTAGAGGCAGAAACAGGGGGTGGATGGGATGAAGATCCAGTTTAAGACGATAAAGTTACTGGTTTTTTTAAACTATGCTCTTTTGCAAAAGATAGCAATTGACCCTGTCTAAATTGGTCTTTGGAAATATAATCTGGAGTTTAGGTTAGAGTCATGAGGATCATTACAGAAGTGAAAGTTGAAAATATAAGATCAGTCTATCCAAGGACAGGAAGAGTGAAAGAAGAAAAGTAAGACAAGGATTTAACTTTTGACGTGCATCTAGTTAAAAATTAAAGAGCAGATACGAAACAACTGAGGAAAACAGAGAAAGAATGTTCAGAGAACTAGCAGAGGGAACAGAACAGGTAGTAGGTAAACAGATGGAGATGCTTCAGGAAGTGCTTAGATATATAGGGTAGCAATCAAGCAGAATAAGGATCTACAAAAGACAATTATATTCATTTAGAAGAATGGCTTTGGTCATTTTTCCTTGAAGGAAAAAGAATGGAAACAGGGACGCTATGTCTTAGCTGTGTTTCCCAGCTTGTGTGTTCTGACGGCTATTAATAAATGCTACAAGATTAAATATTCTGTTAACAAAAGTTTAACAAAGTTAAGAATATTTCTTTACTGAAAAGGGTTAATTTTTTTTAGCAATACTTGGCAGCCTTCAACATGCTTCAATGTGAATTACTGAACTCTAAAGAAGGGAACTATAATATGCAGCTTTTCCTACTTACTGGGCTTGGCATCCCTCTGCCTCTCTTTCCTTCCAGTGAGGGAAGAGAGAAAGTAAACAAATAAGTCAATAAACTTATTGTGTACATTTAGTGTGATGTGATAAGTATTTTGGATAAAAGTAAAGAAAGGGAATACATATGTTGAAGAGGTCAATTTTAAGGGTGGTCGGGGAAAGATGACGTTAAAAATTAGAAGGAAGAGGGCTTCCCTGGTGGCGCAGTGGTTGAGAGTCTGCCTGCCGATGCAGGGGACCGGGAAGATCCCACATGCCGCGGAGCGGCTGGGCCCGTGAGCCATGGCCGCTGAGCCTGCGCGTCCGGAGCCTGTGCTCCGCAATGGGAGAGGCCACAACAGTGAGAGAGAGGCCCGCGTACCGCATTAAAAAAAAAAAAAAAAAATTAGAAGGAGGTGAGGAAGAAAACCATGCTTCCCTCTGGGGGAGTCACATTCCAAGTGCAACACTGCAGAGGCTAGGGCAGCCTAATACGTTTGCAGAACGACAAGGAGGACAGTAAAGCTAGAAGGGGAGAGTAGTCGGAGTTGTGGTCAGAGATGTATGTCTGAAATTGTTTTAGGCAGTGCTTTGACAGTGTGCAATTCCTGGGCCTGGGACAATGACGTGGGACAGTCTAGAGTGGGTTTCTCGTCCTGTGTTTCCCATCAGTGTCAGCAGGTCAGTATCTTTCCTTGTTCCTTCTCATTTTGGCCAGTGACTCATGGCTACAGGAGGAACCTTGGCCAGAATGCCTTCTGCTCTGACCCATTCTAGGAGAGCAGGGCATGATTGTGCCACTTTGGAGAAACAAGTAGAAGTCAAGTAGAGCATATCTCAGTTTGGCTAAGGATGTCCTCAAAAAGGAGAGAATTGTTGAGGTACATATGTGCAGATCCCTTGTGATAAACAATCATTTATGTATGTCAGACACTGTGCTGGGGGCTGGACATATGAGGGTGTCCCAATCTCTGGCCTCAGTGAAGTGGAGTACAAATAGATGCCTCAGCTTCACACATCTCTCTCCTACTCTTTCCATCCCTCCCTCTGCCTTTTCTCTTCCCCTCTTTGGCTGTAAAGTAATAACAGGTATCAGACCTTAAGCAATTTATATACAGCGTAGGTTGTTTCTCTCCCAGCCTGACTTAACTGTTACAAGTGACTCCAGTGTAATAAAAATGATTGTTAAGAACATTATGGTTGGTATTTTAAAAAACTCTTTATTTAAAAAAACTCTGTCAGCTTCTTTTCCCTAGGCTGTGATTTGTCATCATGCTTTCCTATAACATAGAAAAACTATTGGCTTTAAAGGACTTTACTTATTAAATACCTTTCATGAGCGCCCTAGTTTCTTAACCTTGACTCCTTCCATCTATATTTTACGTAGTTTAAAATCCCTTCCCTTCAATTAAGTTCTCGAGTCTTATAATCATTCCTATTTGGCTTTTCTCACCTTTTTTGAATTTGTCCACTGGGATCTGAGGTTTGCAGGTGATGTGCCGTTAATCTGGTTTCTCTTTTCTCTTTGGTGACATCTTTTCTCCAATTCCAAGTCATTCTGATGATTTTGGTCACCATGTTGCCTTACAAACACGACTATCTTATTTGGCACTCTCATATATGTGTTCCCTCTGGTGGCTCTTCCCTTCACCAAATTTTTCTATTTCATGAAATAAATAATTGATTCCAACCACTTGATCCAGAAAAATATCCTCAGTTACATTTTGTTGAATATTTTATTTTCTATCCATATTAATGCCGCCCTTGACTCCTTTTGACAATCTTTCTTACGCCTTCTGGATTTAGAACCCAAATAATTATCAGTGGCTAAGTAAATGTTAGCTAATGCTTTTTAATACATTAAGATGCATATCCTTTGGATTTGGAGATTTTTACATTAACTTTAAAATAGGGAGTGTTTTTTGGATGCATTAAAAAAACCTCCTCAGCATTATCTTTCCCTAATGTTCAACTGTGTTAGTTTTATTTTAAATGTGAGATTTAAGAAGGAGCTTCCATTTGGGAGGATTGACGATTTTGAGACCCTCAATTGAGGAAGATAAGGCTACAATAATATCTTATATTTGCATCTGTATACATTCACATTAATTTTTTATCTTTTGTCTTGAAATGTATTATTACCTTTAAATTATAATGATGAGAGATGTGAGGTCTAGAGAAGCATGAGATCCAGTGAAGAGTGTAAAGTAAGCCCCAGCAGCAACAAGATGGGGAAGGTGTGCTAGGCTTACCTGATCATTGTTGCCTGCATGGCCCTGGTCAGAGCGGGCTGGAATGATTGAGTCATTCATTGAATAAACATTGAGACCTCTTCTGTAGAAGCTGTGGACTCATTGAGGGCTGGGTTGCCTATCTGGTACAGCATTATATTGCAGATATAATGGTGTAGTGACAGATATATAATAGGACTGGGCTACATAGTTATTGAATGAATGAATGAATCAATAAGGAGCAGAAGCTAAGTGGAGGGAAGAGGACAGGAAGGCTGGCAGGTGTCCCGGTTTCTAAGCATGTTGGGTACCCACTCCTCCTGATAGTAGAATAATAAAATTATTTATGGTCATAAACTTGTTACTCTAACAAGGATAGCAAACTCTGTGTAAAGGTCAAAGAGTAAATATCTTAAGGCTTTGCAGACCACGTGTAGTTGCTGTCACTTCTTTTTTTTAACAACTTTTAAAATGTAAAACTCGTTCTTAGCCTGCAGGCATTACAAAAAATATGGGCCTGAGCTGAATTTGACCTGCGAGTTGTAGTTTCTCTGCTTTAGAACAAAATCATTAGAAAATTATTCAGAGAGTACATGTTATACTATATGTTTCACCTGAGGCTGTATTATAATCGGGTCCTGCGAGGCCTTTCAGTAACGAAAGTCATTTGTGTGTAGTCCAAGACTGATACAGAATTATAAAGGCAATAGGACTACACTTTTTAGAAAAATTTTACAACTTCATTAAGATATAATTTATAATCTTCTTACACAGACTTTGGTATTGGGTTATACTGACTTGTAAAACGAGTTGAGCAGTGTCTCATGCCCCTATTTTCTGAAAAAGTTTGTCTAAGATTGGTATTATTTCTTCCTTGAATGTTTCTTAGAATTTACTGGTAAAACCACTTGGGCCTGGAGTTCTTGTTGGAGAACTTTTTTTTTTTTTTTTTTTTTTTTGCGGTACGTGGACTTATCACTGTTGTGGCCTCTCCCGTTGCGGAGCGCAGGCTCAAGCGGCCATGGCTCACGGGCCCAGCCGCTCCGCGGCATGTGGGATCTTCCCGGACCGGGGCACGAACCCGTGTCCCTTGCTCGGTAGGCGGATTCTCAACCACTGCGCCACCAGGGAAGCCCGGGGAACAATTTTTGATAAGGAATTCAGTTTCTATAATAGAAACAAGGCTATTCAGTTTCCATTTCTTCTTGTGTCTGTTCCCTGAATTGTAACTTTTCAAGAAATTTGTCCATTTCATCTAAGTTGTCAAATTGGTTGACATAAAATTGTTCTTAGTATTCTCTTATTAGCTTTTAATGTCTGTAAGATCTGTGTTGATAAGTCCTTCCTATTAGTGCTTCCTGTTCTCTCTCCTTTTCCTTAATCTGTGTAGTTGGAGATTTGCCAATTTTG
This sequence comes from Grampus griseus, assembly GCF_964374135.1. Taxonomy (NCBI): domain Eukaryota; kingdom Metazoa; phylum Chordata; class Mammalia; order Artiodactyla; family Delphinidae; genus Grampus; species Grampus griseus. The sequence continues at coordinate 46,621,627 of NC_139007.1, forward strand.
TTGATCTTTTCAAAGAACTAACTTCTAGCCTTATTCATTTTCTCTACAGTTTCCCTGTTTTCTGTTCCATTTATTTCTGCTTTTACTTTTGTTATTGCCTTTATTCTCCTTTGGGTTTACTTTGCTTTTATTTTTCTAGCTTCTTAAGGTAGAACCTTAGGTTATTAATTTTTTCTTCTTTTCTAATATGTTTCCCAACATTTATGTTTCCCTAAAAGCACTGCTTTAGCTATATCCCACAAAATTTGATATGTTGTGGTTTTTATTGTCATTCAGTTAAAAGTAATTTATGCTCTCCTCTGTGATCTTGATCCATATATTATTTAGAAATGTGGTTTAATTACCAGATAGTTGAGGTTTTCTTAGATGTCTTACTACTGTCAATTTCTAATTCAATTCAGTTGTGGTCAGAGAACATATTTGTATGATATTTATTTTAAATTTCTTAGGACTTGTTTTAAATCCTAGTTTATGGTCTATCTTGTTAAATGCATATGTGCACTCGAAAAAAGGGTATAGGAACTGGGAGGCTGGGTTGACATATATACACTAATATGTATAAAATGGATAACTAATAAGAACCTGCTGTATAAAAAAATAAATAAAATTCAAAAATTCAAAAAAAAGAAAGAAAAAGGGCATACTCTGCAATTGTAGGATGCTGTGTTCTACAGATATCAGTAAGGTCAAGTTTTTTGATAGTGTTGCTCAGATATTTTGTCTTCACTGATTTTTTGTGGGGGGGACATCTATTAGTTGCTGAGAGAGGGATGTTAAGTGTGATATTGAAGTGGTCTGATTCTCACTTTAATTCTGTTAATTTTTGTTTCATGTATTTTGTAGCTCTATCATCAAGCACATACACATTTATAATTGTTGTTTCCTGATGAATTTTTTTATCGTTATGAAGCATTTTTCTTTATGTCTGGTAATACATTTTGTTTTGAAGTCTATTTTATCTGATATTAATGTAGCAACTACAGCCTTCATATAATTAATTTTTGCATATTATACTTTTCCCATCCATTTTCTTTCAACCTTTTTGTGTTTTAATATTTAAAGTGTGTCTTTTTTAGGATATCTAGTTGGGTCTTGCTTTTTATCCATTCTGTCAATCTCTGCCTTTTAACTGGAGACTTTAGACCATCAGCATCGTCTTAGACATTTTTGGATATTTCTTTACCATTTTATCTTTTTTTTGTTTATTCACATTGCTTTTTATTCTTTTGTTTCCTTTTCCTGCCTTCTTTTGGATTATTTGTATATGTTTTGGTATTTGATTTTAAATTATCTTTGGCTTTTGGCTATATCACTTTGAATTTTTTTTTCAGTTAACTTTCAGTATTTGATTTTAAATTGTTTTTTGGCTATATCACTTTGAAATTTTTTTTTCAGTTTACTTAGAGTTAATATTGTACCACTTCAGGTAAAATATAGAGATCTTGCAGTCATATAGATCCCATTACCATGCCTTTTTCCTATTTTTTTTAATATTACGGTTGTCATATGTATTAAATCTACACAATTGAAAACCCACTGGAAAATGTTACAGTTTTTACTTAAAGCAGTTAGACCATTTAAAAGAATTTAAGTGGGGAAACCACTTAAAGTTGCAAAAGAAAAATATTACTGAGAAATCTCCATGTTGATTGTTCCTCCAAATTTTGGCTGCCCTCCCTAGTACTTCCGGCTCTTGTTTACTTTTTAGAATCCTTGGGTTGGGTTGTTGCTTTTCCAGAGTTTATAAGCATAATCAGTGTGGAGGGATGGATTGTAGATAAATTACATTGCCATGGCAGAACTGGAAGTTTCTAGTACTCTTTTATTAATAAAGAAAAAAGTTACTTCTGTGAAGAACAAACAGTGATAGGGTAGCATGAGTACCAAACATAGTTCTAGAAGTATTTAAATATCTTTTATCATTACAGGAGGCAATGTTTACATAGTCAGATTGATTATTCTAGACATCTGGACAGGATAGAATCTTAGAAATTTGGGGCTGGAAGGACATTAAAGGTAATTAATCTAACCTCATCATTTTACATATTATGCCCCAAAGTGAAATTTGTGGTCTAAATTAACTCAGTCCACTTTTATTTTTATTTATTTATTAACATCTTTATTGGAGTATAATTGCTTTACAATGGTGTGTTAGTTTCTGCTGTATAACAAAGTGAATCAGTTATGCATATACATATGTTCCCCGTCCAGTTTTAGATTAACCACACAGTTGTCATAGATGGTATACATATCCACCTGAGTACATGTGGTGAAGTCACAGCCTGTGTCCTGAATGTGGATGTTGTTGCCTTTCCTTAACCCCCAAATCTGAAATTTTGACAAAATTATATGAAAGAGGGAATCTAAGCCTATTTATTTATTTATTTAAATTTTATTTTATTTTTTTCTGGGGCTGCACCACGTGGCATGCAGGATCTCATTTCCCCGATGAGGGATCTAACCTGTTCCCCCTGCAGTGGAAGCATGAAGTCTTAACCACTGGACCTCCAGGGAGGTCCTAAACCAGTTTCATTAACTGAAATAGAAAACAGAGGAGGAGGAGCATGGTTCAAGGAGAGATAATTAGTTCCATTTTGGACAGGTTATGTTGAGAGTTCCTGCAGTAAACCCAAGACACTGATCTCGCTTATTGTGTTTGCAGCTCAGTTGGTACTTGGCAGACGCTGTGGTGTATCCTGCGCGGTTAGTATTCTGTGGATAAGGATGACTTACCTCACTAGGTAGAGTGATGGCCATAGGAGAACAGAGCCATGCATTTCACTCTCCCACATGTTCCTTAGCAGTATACACATGACCTGTTCCTAACAGGTGCTCAACAAATATATATTTTAAAGAGTAAATAAATAGAATTGTAACATTGATGACTCTTTTTTACAAGTTGCTTACCTATTATTTGGAGCCTTTAAGCACTAACAGAACATTAACTAAGCTCATTGTTTGAGTGCCAGCCTGGGTTTCTACTTGTGTCTACCTTCACCCTTGAATTAGAAAGAGTCGGTGAGTCTTAGCAGCAGCTCTGTCACAGAGGAGGACTTTGAATGGGCCTTTATATTTCCCTTAGGTGGATTCTTTTTGCGGTTTGTATAGGAGAAGGTGATGGCATTTTGTGGCATGTAAGTGGTACCTCTTCAAGGTTTCAGGTAAAAAAGAGGGAGGGGCTGTGTCTATCTTATTTTGAACTGTTAACCTGGTATCTAGAGCTGTAAACGTCCATAAGTCTTTAACAGATGAGTGAATGAATATAGAGGTTTTCATGTTTTATTGGTATTTCTATACAAATCTGGGATCAAGGGTGTTAGACATATTCCCTCACACTCAATTCTTCTTTTGTTCTTAAAGTTCTTCAAATGTATTGTACATCTTTGGAACTTGTAGAAAATTTAACTTTCTGACCTTTGTCAACTTTCCCAGATAGGCGATGTGAAGAAATGTCCTAATGTCCTTTGTTGAGGTTGACAGAAAAAAATGGTTTTTCCCTCTGTCATTGCTTTCAGAATTGCCTTTACATCAGGCCTTTAGGGGGAATCTGATTTTCTCCATTGTCTGTACAGGCTTGACAAGTCCGTGGTGATTACTGACAGAGGAGGGCAAAGAGGACTGTCAGTGGATCTCTTGATTGACCTGAATGCGGCAAACCGGCCGCGAGCTGTGGGCTGCCAGGATGCCCCCTGAGGGGTGTAGACCGGCGCCTGCCAGGATGTGAAGGGAAAGCACTTAGGCAGCCACAAAGCAAGGTCCCCTTCAGTTTGGTCGTGATCCTTCACGCACAGATGGCTCACGTGGGTTCCCATTGTGCCTGTCACCCGTAGCCACGATGGGCTGCCTACCCATGTGTGATGAACCTCTGCTCCACACTAGAGCTGCAGCCCGGGACTCATCTTTGCAACCCTTTATGACCTTCCCTCCCACTTGGTCTCCCTGTCTTTCTTCTTGCGTTTAAACAACTCTTTCCTTTCCCTCCATTTCTCTCTATTTCTCTGAACTCTTTACATTTGTTATGGTGGCCTGAAATCCTTCTCCAGGGCTTTTCCTTTGGGGTCAGGGAAGGTGTTTTCTGAGTCACCAACAGCTGAGAGGCGCCGACCCGAGCATTTGTTTCTCTTTCAGGCACACCTGGTTCAGCCTCAGAGTGGCAGTGTGGTCAGATGCACAGTTAAACAGCCAAAATAATTAACGATTAGTAGCCCAAATATTTGAGAATTAGGCTTTTGGAAAGGAAAAAAAAAAGCAGAGCCCACAGCTGCACTTACAGAATCCTCTTTCTCCTCCTGTCTACCCTCCTCACACCCCCAGCTGCTGTCTTCCCCCATCCAATTAGACTCTTACTTCTCAATATCCCCTTTTTCTTTCTTAGCACTTTATCATGAAGCAGAATCAACCTGTCTCTCCACAAGATGTTCTCCTTCTAAGTTTGGAAGGAAGAGAGGGAATTAGGAGCTAGGGGAGAAAGGAAGCTTGTGAGCATCCTTTATGTGACAAATTTTGTACTATTATAAAGTACAAAAATCTTTTTTTTTTAAGTTTAAGATTTTTTTAAGTTTTTAAAGTAAATACTTCCAGATGAAGTCTTGCATATACTAGTGGATAGGAAGAGAATTTTTCAAGAAAACAATTTCAGATTGTTATGCCATTTCTTTCAAAGGCAAAATATGAATTTTCAGGGAACTCCTGGTCTGACACACTTACTCTTAAATGATTAGCTTTGTGATATTAGAATTGGTGAAATTCCACATTCTGGGATTGTGCCTTCCATCAAAGTTTGCATTGCTCGTGGTGGAGAGAGTTTGAAATAAGAGATGATTTGCCAGCAGGAAGGAAAAACATATAAGAAAGCAAGCGTTCCTAGGCTGCTAGCTATAAACAACAATTTGTCAGTGGTCTGAGTTAAGAAGGTCTAAGACTGAGTTCACTAGATAGATGCTGTTGATGGCTAGGGGGTTCGCAAGGGCACAGCATAGAACCTGGCTTATAGGAAGCTCTTGATGGATGTTTAGTGAACGGAACTGATATAGAAACTCTTAAGTCCAGAAATTTACTTTTGCACATTTACCGCCCGCAGCTCTTTGTCTTAATTTCTGAAGTTGCCTCTCACATTCCTCCTTTTCTTCCCAATTACATTCGCACAAAAAGCCCTCACACTTGACTCCCATGTCTTTGGGATTTACAGGTATTTTCTGCCTGTGAGTGTGTAAGCTTGTGATCGTCTAAAAGGAGGAGGAAGGGGCAGTGTCTCAGGGCATGGGCCCCCCCGCCCCCCTCAGCAGCCTGGACACCTGCTTTGAGGTGCTGCTGCTGATTTTACTCTAGTGAGACTTACGTTGGGGGAATGGGAGAAGGATGCTATAGTGTTCTTACGTAGCCTGATTCATTTTTCTCCTTCTCTTGACGTTGTCATCATTTGCTCAGTTTTCCAGATATGGGTTATCTCTGGGCTTGACACTGAGGTCAGTTATCAGATGAGAAAAGTAGGTGGTCAGACAGAATATCTTTTTCGTGGCGTTATGACTCAACAAGATAGTAGTACACCTGCTATATTATAAAGTACTTGAAGCCAAATACTTAAAATGCACAGGCATTTAAAGGAACCTGTGAACATTTTCCTACAGTAATGCAGGGATCTACAGACACATGTCCTTTTGGAATGTGTAAGCAAAGTCTGATATCTTTAACACTGTGACTAACCTAATGCCTTTTCATACGCTGTTCATTACAAAGTAAAATTTGACTTTTCTCAGATCTGACTCTACTCAAAATTTAGTAACGACTGTGGCATATCACCAATAAGGCTGTGATAGTGGCCAAAATTTCAAGGTATCATGAAGCTAATACCAGTTCTATTAGTGAGGCTCCTTTGTATTCCTGTCTGTTCTCAAATGAATGAATGATGCTTTAAATATGAGGTTCATAATGTTAGTACTCATTACAAAGTGCTTTTTCAGAGAGTAGCGTGGAGATTGGGCACAGGTTGGGAACTTGAACAGCTTACGTTTGAATTTCAGGTACAACCTTCACAGCTGTGTGACTGTGGGTGTGTGGCTAAGCCCCCCTAGCCTCAGTTTCCTTATCTGAAAAATGGGGGTAATAGCAACCAATCTCAAAGTTGAGAATTAAACCAGAAAATATATGTAAACCTCCTAGTGTAGTGCCTAGAATACTGTAAGTACTTTACATATGATTGAAGTTAGTAAGGCCAGTTAGCAGGGATTACTGTTACACCCATGTGTCAGATGAGGAAACAAAGTCCCAGAGAGTTTACACTACTTGCCAAAGGTTACACAGCAATTTAGAGAGTGAAAGTGGGCCTCCGACTAGGTTTTCTGACTCAAATTTCCAATTTTAAGATATATCAAGATTGATTTTATCCACATTTTTCAATTACAGATGGATTTTTGAGACAGGAAAGAAGTCAAGTTTGGTTTTCTAATCTCATTGGAAAGAAATTCTACCCATTTTCCTCCTTCAGCTTCATCTGATCTCTCACTGCCCTGTCTCTGGGGCTGCCAGCTGGCCCTCTTTTCTTCTGCTCCTAATCAGCAGCGTCCCCTCCAGGACTGCAAGGGGTGGGGAGGTGACTGTGTGTGCTAAATAGAGAAGCCCCTCCTGCCTGGGTCTTTACTAGGGATAGTCTGTCTCCTGGAATCCCAAGCTTCATCCACTTGAAATCCAAGTGAAGAGGAGGGCATTGGAATGGAGGAAGACAAGAACATAGGATTTCCTTAGGCTGCTGATGAGTGGCATCTACCTTGGGGAAGATGGGGCATCTGAGAGCGTGGGACTCAGAGCCACAAGTTTTGGGTTCTAGCTTCTATCTTCTGTCTAATTGCGCAGGTCATTGCTCCAGTTTGTGCTCAGTGGCTTCCTTCATAAAATTAAGGGGTTGGTCTGGCTCTTGGGTCTCAAGCTCAGAAATCCACAGGCAGGCAGGTCATTTGTGTGGACACAGTGGGCCAAGGCAAAGGGCTTGTGCAGACATGGTGTGAGTGGTGGGGTCCGTGGGGAATTGGGGGACTGCATCTGCTTAGCTCCAGGCACTGCTGCTCTGGAAGAGAGGGCAATGATCTGTCCAAAAGCAGAGCCTAAGGTTAGAATTTGGGTAATGGCAATTTATTTATTTGGGAATGGGTCCCTGGAAGCGTGGTGAGGAAAAGGGGAAGTGAGACTGGGCAGGAATGAAAGCTAATAAACGATGCATTAACACAGAAGATTTTTAGAGCAGTAAGACTACTCTGTATGGTCCTCTAATGATACAGAGTACGTGGGTACATATATGCTTGTCCAAACCCATAGAATGCCCACCAAGGAGAGTGAACCCTAGTGTAAGCTATGGACTTTGGGTGATAATAATGTTCAGTGTAAGTTCACCGATTGTAACAAATGTACCACTCAGAAGGGGGATGTTGGTAGTGGAGGAGGCTATGCACGATTGGGGGCAGAGTTATAAGGGAACTTGCTGCAGTTTCTGCTCAATTTTGCTGTGAACCTAAAACCGCTGTAAAAAAGAGTCTGTTTTCTTTAGGTGTATTAATGCATGTGGGCAACAGAGGTTTAATCACTCTTGAGAACCTCCTGAGAGACTGGTTACAGCACACCCCATAATCATGCTTCTGAGGGTCTGGGAGGCTGGCGATGATAACTGTAGGCAGGGAGACTGATTGAGGTTACCTTCTAAGCCATAGGGGATGCAGTGGGTTATGGGTGGTCACCAACTAACAGTATCTGCTACCTGACCTTTTGCTTTTTCAAGGAGCCAGAAATCTCACTTTTTATGGGAACTTTCTTGATTTTTAAATTGGCCACTAAGCCTGTTTTATAAATCTGAAAACATCAAATAAAAGATGTTTGTGGGCCATATTTGCCCACTGATCATCTGGGTGGGATATGATGCCAAGTGTTTTCCAAGCATTATATTATTTAGTTATTATTTAGTTCTCAAAGGAATGAAAAGGAGATGGCTGCCATCATGATCCACATTTTAGATATGAGAAAACTGAGTCACGCAGAGTTTGTGGCTTATCTGAGACCGAGTAGCTGTTAATTGTTGGACCCAGGATATAAATCAAGTTGGCTGAGCCACTGCAGCTCATTGCCCTGGGGTTCACTGATTGCACCCAGACCTAAAGTTTATGGGGAGGGACAAAACCAAATCCCACCAGCAGCTGACTTTGTCCTACTTAAAACTGAACTGAAGCTTTTAGATCACTTAAATTTCTAATCCTGTGATGAAATGGTTTCCAAAATGAAAGTTTAGACACTGAAAAACACATTTTATCTGACACCAATTTTACTTTCAAGGTATTTCATTCATATGACAGCAACTGGGACCTAGAAGAAAAGCCATTTATTAAACTAAGTCTGGAGACTTGAATGTATTTTCCTAAGTAAGCTTTGGAAAAATCCAGGGAAAGATGTATTCTCAGAAATTCCAATAATTATTACACACATTTTTTTTTTCAGCTGAACACAGGAAGACAAGAAGCTTTGCCCAGAAATGTTCTATTTTAGTTACTGAAACTCTACTGTTTTGCTATCCCATCAATTCAGACTGATGGGTAGTTCTGTTGTAAACATGTCAAGGTGGGCTGTGGCTATTTTTCTTCTATTGTTCTTATCTTTACTGACGTTAGGTACAGAGAATTTATAACATCTTCTCCAATTCAAAAGGGAATTATGTTTGTAGACATAAAATCTGTGCATTCATCTCACAAATTTGGTGTTCTCTGTATTGGCTTTGAGCCCTTGAGGGATGGCTGCAATTACTAAGTGTGTCTAGGGTATTAGGTTTTATTTGAAGCATTTGAGCCATTTTTGGTAGATATGAACTTTTTATAGTTGGCTTTTTACATCTTAGATGAAAAATAAAGTTGGCTGACAAACTTCATAAAGCATTTCTTCAAAGAATGAGCTGTGTCTCTCTGAAAGCAAATGTTTCTTTTTTTCCTGGACTTTATTAGCAAATACACATGGTGTCTTCCACTATGGCATCCATCTTTGCAATGATGCAAGCTTACCTATTTCAGCAGCCTTATCTGTGGGTAATTCTAATAATCAAGATTTACAACCAACACTGGGAAAAATAGCAATAAACAAGATGGAACCTGTTTTCAAGGAATTCACTATGAATTGGGGGGATAAAGACAAAAAAACAGAGGAAAACAAAAAAACTGACAATTGTATTACAGTGCAACAGTGCAGTGATAGAAGTCCAGCGGCACTAAGGGCCTTACAGAGGAGGGTAGCTAACCTTGACAGTGAGAGGAAGGCACAAGACCAGAGAAGAATTCTTTTTTTTTTTTTTTGTAACTGTAATAGTTAATATTTATTGCCATTTAATATATGTCAGGCACTGTTTTAGGGTCTTTATGTAATGAATGTTGATCTTTAACATTGAATGATCTCAACCCCAAAGAATTAAAATTGTAAATTTAGTGTTTTGCCGTCATAAGGACCTGTCAACTAGTGTGTCATTGGAGTTCTTCCTTCCTAGAAATTTCTCTTATATAGAAACTATTATATGACGCAGTTGACAAACATAGGGAAGGGAGTGTGGGTACGAAAACTCTATGATCATCTCCTAGACCATTAAAGATTGAATCATTATTTTATAACATAAGCCAAAATTGTGTTTGTTTCTGCTGTATTTGATTAGTGTTTTGTTTAGACACAGAGGGTAGGACAACAACTCATCCTCCTCCTCCTACAAAAGCTCCAGGCTTTACCTTCTATCACCTTATCATTTCTTTTTTCTTATTAGTTATCTATTTTATACACGTTAGTGTATACATGTCAATCCCAATCTCCCAATTCATCCCACTACCACCACCCCCCGCCACTTTCCCCCCTTGGTGTCCATACGTTTGTTCTCTACATCTGTGTCTCAATTTCTGCCCTGCAAAAAGGTTCATCTGTACCATTTTTCTAGATTCCACATATATGCGTTAATATACGATATTTGTTTTTCTCTTTCTGACTTACTTCACTCTGTGTGACAGTCTCTTGATCCATCCACGTCTCTACAAATGACCCGATTAAGACGAGCGAAGAATTCTTGACGCTAAGGAAGAACAGAAATTACCCAGGCAAAGGAAGAAAGGAGAGAAAGAGTGTTTTAGTCAGAGGGAGCAATGCATTTAAAGGACTGGAGAGGAGGAAGCATAAGGCTTGAGGAACTGAAAGAAATTCCCTGTTGAACCCTAGATGGACCAGGGGCTCGGGGAACAGAAGCTGAAGAAGAAGGTGGGGCCAGACCAGGCCAGGTGTTACTGTGGACCATGTTTCTGGAGCTTGGCCTTCATCCTAAGAAGACTGAATAGGCATTAAAGTGAGGATTCTGTAGACAGAGTATGATTTTTTGTCATTTCCTGTTGATCTTGGCTGGAGAGACATGGAAAGAGAACAATGAATAGGGAGCTCCTGGCAGCTGGAGAGTAAAGAACACATCTTGAGCTGATGAAAACTTTGTGAAATGGGTATCCCTCAGCATAAAACTAACTTTAAAGATGAGTACATTGACATCTAGAAGAGTTTTCCCTTCTACTATCAAATAAAGTTATAGAAAAATAGGTACATGTTTCCTTAAAAAACTTAAGAATTTGTGCAATCTGGGTTAAAAATGTACTCTAAGTTTCCTAGTTGTCTGGTTTGTCGACTTCTTAATATTTATAAAGCATTGCCTCTTTAAGAACTGTACCCATTTAATTATCATTATAAATCTGTTTCTCTTAGAAACATATTATTTAATTTTCCAAAAAAGAAGCTTCAAGTATATTTCCTTTTGTTTCTCTATTTAATATGCGTTGAGTCTTACCAAGGACCCATTGTGGAACCAGCCCTGTTGACAGCTTTGCTCAGTACCTCACTGAATAACTGAGTAATTTTTCTAATTATACATTGTATTGAGTGTGATGCTTGTGTGTGTTTTAAAAAGAAAGATAAATAAGAGAACTTTCCAACTGTTGTAGTTAGAAGGAAAATTAATTAATAATAAGTACAAATTTGTCATTTACCAATCATACAGCTATTACTGTGCAAGTCTGGAAGGGGGCATTACAAAAATACAAAATACGTTATACTTAGTCCCTTGCAATTCACCGTACTGGTGAGGAACTAGATTACATATGAAAAAAATGAGGAATAATATACAGCAAATATTATTAAGAGCTCAGAGTTATGGTTGAAACAACAGAGTTCAAAAGGGATGTAAAGAAGACGGACCTCAGTAAGAGGTAGAATAATCCAGTAAGTGTACAGGAGGGATGCTGGAGCCTGGCTTGCAAGCTGATTTTGGGATGTTAATGGCTTGTCTTGCCGGGGAAGGTTTTATGTGTGAAAATAATCTTGATGCTTATCACGGTGCCAAGGAGAACAGAGTGGAGATGATCAGGAACTATGTGGTTTCAGTACACTTCTTGTACAGGACCAAGCCCTAACGTTTTGCTTTGCCATGATTTGGTTGCAAACCGCCTTCCTAGTCTTATCAAGATCCCATCGCTCCTAGGCTTGTCTCCAGTCTGTCATACTTCATAACTCCAGGAGATCGATCCTGCTTCCTCTCATTTCACATCTCCTTAGGCTATTTGTCTAGTAGAGAATGCCCTCCCTAATCTAGATATGTTGGTTAGAAAGACAACTCGCAACTACCTTCCTCTATCCGTCACCATTTGGTAAATATTAAAGCCATTTGGTAATAAACACTACCTGTAAACCACCCGTTGCACAGAAGGCAACTTTATCTCCCCCAGATGCTGTTCACACACAATCTCAAACTATTAAGATAATTAAAACAGAATTAAAAATTGAAAAGAATAAAACTAGAATTTAACTTAAAAGAATCAAAGTCTCCAAGTCTGGACTTTTACTACCCCTAAGACTCTACCTCACTTTCTGCTGTATTAATAAATTCAATACCTAGTTACTATTGCACAGGAATGCTCCAAGACAAAGCAAGTTATAGATGGGAAGTACTTGAGGAGCAAATTTAAAAGAAGCCTTAAAAATATGTTTCCAAATAAGTGAAAACCAGTAGAGAATTTAATGTGAGTTATTAGCTAGCATTATCAGATATTATCCCCTTTTCAAATCACTTTCATATCTGACTAGTAAGAAAAGCAAAAATAAAGTTTAAGGACAAAGTTTGTTATCAATTAAATATATTAATTCCTATATATTATTACTATACATTTTGTTTCTTATTTAAGAGAAAAACTATTTAGGTGTGAAAAAAACCCAAGGATTTAAATATTAGTGTTATTTTTGTTATATGAGGCAGGCACAAGAATTAGAATTGTATAAGTTAATAGTTAATCCTGGGTTATCACAGAATATCAGTTAACATCTTTTTCAGAAAATGTAGAAATTCCTTTCCTATTATATATTTGCAATGAGGAGAACTTTTAAATGAGGTAGTCTTTTCCATAATCTCTCAGTTATGTTCAAAGAATGTTTGTCCTTTTCTCAAAGCACCTTGTCTAAATCAGCGGTGCATAAAAATAATTACCATCAGAGAGAGGGTTCAGATGGCAGCATAGGAAGATGCTGCACTCTCCTGTTCCCATACACAAGTCTACAACCACACATGGAATAATTCTCCCTGAAAACTAGATAAACATAGCCTGCACAATAAAGCCTAAAAGGACAGCATCAAAACAGGTAGGAGAGGCAGAAATACGGCCTCGCCGAGGGACAAGGGGTTTGAGTTGCACATCAGGCATCCCAACACCTAGATCCTGAACAGGAAAGACGAGCCCCCAAAACACCTGCCTTTGAAATAGGACATACGAGCAGGAAAACTATAGAACTTCAGAGAACAGAAAACCCATTCTTGAAGGGCTCACGCACAGACTAACTCAAGCCCCAAACCAGTGCAAAAACACCAGATTGAGAAGTGTGCAGACCATAGGTGAAGGGGGGCCCACGTACTAATCTTGAAGCGTCTGCCAGAGACGCAGGAACCAGTTGAGATGCTCCCTGGGGGCTGAGACACTGGCAGGAGCCAATCATGTCATCTCAGGCTACCTTGCTAATACAGGTGCCGGTGGGCACCAGTTTGGAATTCTCCATCTAACCTGTTAGGGCGAGCAGGCACAGCCTGCTGAGAGCCTCACCTGTCCCTGTGCCTCGGCTGGGCCTCACAGCCAGTCAGGCTAAGCACTGCCCACCAGTACCCCATGGCAGCTGCCTCTGGGCCTGCAGCCATTCCAGGGGCCAGCTTTGCCCACCAGTGCGCCACGGCAGCTGCAGTCCTGCCACAAGAGCAGGGTGCACACAGCCCACAGAAGGGACAGCCTTTGGCTCTGGTGGCCAGGCAGGACTGTGCTTTTAGAGCCCCATGGGACATCTCCTAAATAAGGCCATTTCTTCAAGACTGGGAGAGAGAGCTGATATAGCTAATACATAGAAATAAACAGAAAATTAGGCAAATCGAGGCGACGGAGGAATATGTTCCAGTCGAGATAAAAACCTCAGAAAAGGAACAAAATGGAGAGAAGCAATCTTCCTGATAAAGAGTTCAAAGTAATGGTCATAAAAGCTCACTGAACTCAAGAGAAGAATGGATAAATGTGTAATAAATATCTTCATGCATGTATTATTTTTATGCCTGAGAGTTTTTTTTAAGGTAAGTTCTCTAATTACTGCGTCAAAGTGTAAGGACACTTTTATGATTCTGGATATACAATACCATATAACATTCCAACATAGTAAAATCTAGTAATACATCATTATTTTCACAGCAGTATATTTCTGTGTTATGCCACATTGATAGCACTGAGAATTTTCCTTTTTTTTCTAATTTAACGTATGCTGAATGGTACTCTATTGTTATTTTGATGTCCATTTCTTTGATAATTAGTAAGACAGAAAATTACTCCATGTGTTTGTTGAACATTTCTCCTTCCTTATCTTTGGAGACTTGGCTTCTAGTCATTGATTTCTCTTTTGGAGTCTTGATTTCTTTCTTGTGGTCATCATAAGTTTCTGCAATTGCTTAGTAATAAGCAAGGTTTTGGGGGCAGAAAAAGCACTTTCTAGACAATGTGGCATTCAGAAAGAGGGAGCCCTGGGAACAGAATTTATTTGGCTGGGGTAAGACAGCCTGGTAACAGAGTTCTCTCCAATAAATGTCTGTCCATTGTGTGAAAGGAAATAAAAAGGATACTGCTTTAGTCACATATACTACAGTTTCAGAATCCTTTAAAGAATGTTTTTGACTATGTGATTGAAATGTTTTATTTAGGGATAACATATAAAGGTTGTTTTCCATCTTGGAATATACTGGCGCAATAAAAACATGAGATTAGAGAGAGGAGGTCATTTTTCAGTCTTGCATCTCTACTTGGCATTTTGGCATCAAAGATGATGTGGATCTTTGTGGGAATTGTTTACCCATGTACCTCTGTTTTGCATTACCTGTCACCTCATTCCCTCTCTGACACTGATTCATCTTAATCTGTTAGAACTGGATGAGTAGCAGGTTTGACATGCTGGCATGCTCCATTTTCCTAACTGTACGAGAGAAGCCCGCTGCTGGGTTAACTGCGTGAGTTAATCTTCCATTCTTTTCAACCAATTGATGAATATGTCTGGGTATTTAAAGAGTGTTTGGATATTAACACCTAGTTTGGAATATTAGTAGATGTTACTTTATCAGTGTTAGAAGATTTATTTGTTATTAGATTCTACTTTAAAGTTTGAATGGGTAGGAGTGTTCTTGAGGATGTTGTGTTTAAACAATGAGTCATGAAGCATCTTAATGTAGTTCTGGTTGGTTTATCAATGGTGTCATTGATTAAATATTTATACTATAGGCATTGTTTTTTATTCTTGGTAACTTTTTTTTTTATTTAGCCAGATTTTGATTTAAGGAAGCTGGCTTTGATGGTATAGTGAACATTTGGAAGAAAAGCCTCCTTGATATTGGATGTCTCTGAAAGTCGTTGTTGGCCTCTCATGTGTACTCTAAGAGAGAGGAACTTTCATTTTAGGAAGAGACCTATTTCTAAAGTTACTAAGCATTTTGATTTTTTTCAAATAGATTTGGCAATAACAGCATGAATCATAAAAATGCTTAGTTATCTTGTAAAAATGCTGGGAGACATCTTCAATCCAATAAGTTATTCTTGGAAATGTTGCCTTTAGTCTGGGTGATAAAGCATCAGATCGTCAGATGCCTGAGCCAGGGCTACAGATTGTGAGGCAAAGTTAGTGGCAAGTCATGGACAAGGCTTGAGCAAAAAAATGTGTTTGGACAAGAAGGCCTCTGGAGGGAGCAGTTCCTTGGTCATTGATCAACACCCATGACCAAACCAGGTGGGCTGAGGGATGATCCCAAGCAAAGGTCAAGTGTCAAGTTTGCCTTTGCATCCATGACAGGCTGGACTTTGGTTCATAGTCAGAAGTCAGGGCCAGAGACACACCGATTAGGAACCACTTCTGTGGCTTCCAGGAAAAGAAGAATCCTTGTGGCTTTTTCTCTGGAATGACTTAGCTCCTCCTCATCAGGCTTGTCCTTGGGTTGATAAAATCCCAAGATCTTTGATACTAAAGATCTCAAACTGTGCCCTGAGCTTCTGAGTGTGTCCCTACTTATTCAAGGCCTTTTCATTTCTGTCTGGAGTCTCTTCCAAATGCGAAGGAGCTTAGGGGCAGGGCATAGGTTGCCTTTTTTTCATGAAATCTGCAAAGTAAGGAGGCAGGGGAGATCAGGAAACTAGTCCAGGGTAAAGCCCACCAAAAACCTAGCAGGCAGAACTGAAGTGTCGCTCTGAAGGATGGAAGCTGGGTGGGAAGGTGGCATTGAGGAGAAATCTCAGATGTGTGATTTTCACCAGAACAGGACAAGATTACCTGGAACATCCAATGCAGGTGGAGTCTGGGGGAATTCCTAAGGTGCTGACTTAAGGACGCTTTCCAGAGGGTGCCTGGGGTTGACCTCTTGTTGGGCAGCAAGATATTAAGGCTTTTCAGTCAATTCAGACAATGTTAGGTAGTACTGATGTTATACCTTTTATCTCTAACATATCAAATTATTTTTGTTTTTTTGTTATTAAAATGCCTTTTGCTTAAAATACAGTTTAAATATATGATTTTATTTTTTGTGGCATTGTTAAAAAATATTTTGTTCATTTTATATCCTTTTAACTATAACATCCTTCTACTTTCATTAACAATTAGTACTGTTTCTTTTAAGAAATAAATCCTGACTCAGTATGGATAGATTGGTATACATCTGAAAAGCAATGCTAGTCTCATAGCATCTATTTAATATTTTGGATTAAGGAAACATAAAAGAAGTCATTTTGATATTTAGCTCAGTTGATCACAAATTCCCAGAGGAAGGCGGTCCTCTTTCATATTCGGGATAGCGCTTTGCGTCTATGAATATTCAGCCAACACTAAATCAATCTATAAAGGCTTGTTAGAGGGCAGTTTTGCAACTCAAACCTGGTTGCACTCTCAGGCAGACAGAATAACCACAGGCAACTCTATCATAATAAATGGTGAAGTTGATACCTCGTATTCTAGTTCAGTGAACCTAAGAAGAGTGTGTGTGTTCAAGTGTGGACGAGAAAAATGGTTTGTATTTATACAGAGACTTTTATGGGAATTTCTGTGAGCTTGATGATCACTGTCTTGATAATTAATGCCCCAGGGTAGTAGAGAATTGCTCTTTATATTGTACCAGTTTTGCATTTGGGAAAACTGAAAACAAAAATAATAGGAGTGCTTGTCCTTGTTTTGTTTACTAGACCTTGTTGTTTGGCAGCACTGACGAGCAGGAAAACGTTAATCTTTTTACTTTGTCAGTAATAGCTGTTTAAAAAGAACAAGCAAATAAGGACAGCAAGAAATTAAAGATGGAAAGTGTGCTGGTCCTAATCGAGTTCTCCACATATAAATTTGGTGACAATGAGATAATTGCGTTTGGGAGTGATTACCTCTGCCCCGTGTAAATTTCGACTTCTCGTACACTTTACTCCCCGTGTAAAGTGTATGAGAAGGCCGCCTTTAAGGTTGCCATATCATATGAGCCATTTAGCAGGAGCAAATAAAATTAGTCACTGAATTAGTTTGATTAGTGTTTACAGTACTGTTGTACCAGTGTCATGCTAGAGATGTTTATAAGTTGCAATTCAAATGCTTTAATACAGGCTCTGATAGTAATATTAGATGGAGGTGGTACTGTACAGGCATGAGATCCTACCTGGATAGAGTCACACTTGTGCCAATCCTAGAGGATCCTTCTGATAGCAGTAGTGACCTTGATGGCCCTGAGCAGGAGGAGGGGATGCTGTGGAATTTCAGGAGAATGTTGAACACTATTGGATTCTTGCAGATGAGTTGTAAGGCAGAAAGATGAAGATGTAATTTTGTAATGTAAATTAACCATCTAAGAAAATATAGTGAAAAGAAGAAATTCCTCTTCCTAATTTGAAATGCGATTAACCTGCCAAAAAGCTATTGCCTTAATCTCTATGTTTTGTTAAATGAGGTTTCAAAAAGCAGTGAGAAGTTGCCGTGGTAGAAATAAAATACTGGAAAAATTTCGATTCCAAAGGTTCTGGGAAAAATCCAGTGGAAGAGTTCTGGTGGTCATGTCCAGTACATTGCGTTGGTAAAACAAGTTAATGATTCTTCATAGGAAAGTCTGAGCAGTGGAGACAGCTGTGTACCACAGGAGGAAGAGACATTTGAGGTGTGAATTTCTGCTGTTTAGAAGCAGGTGGCTCATTTTATTACATATGAAGAGTGACTTATTATTATTATTTTTAACATCTTTATTGGAGTATAATTGCTTTACAATGGTGTGTTAGTTTCTGCTTTATAACAAAGTGAATCAGTTATACATATACATATGAGGAGTGACTTATTACATAGGGCATGTGCATCTTGTAAATTACTGTTTTACCTTATGGACTAGTCTGATCCCTGTCTTATTTCCAGACATTTGTGTTTCATAGACCCCATTTCCTCATTTCTTCTTTTAATCCCATTGCTCTGTATGCATTCCTGCAGACCACCTTGAGATTTTTATGAAACAAGGTGGGGCATATATAAATAAAGTTGAAAGTACTTAGAGAATACATTATTCATCAAGCTATTAGGACTTTCCAAAGCATCTTCACAGTTGTTAAGTGAATATTTCTATTGTGAGATCTTTAAGTAGCTCGAAATAGCCAACTTATAAAAAGTGCTATCTGTCTTGATAATCATATTTTTCTTTCTAATAAATCTTTACTTTGCTGTTTTTCTGTTGGCCTCTGATATTACAATAAATTGGAATTACGAGAATAGTTCTTAAAATAGAACGCAATTATTTTTCTATAATAAGATCAGCTTTCATTTAGTTTCAGCGCAATGAAAATATAATGAACATTTCAACTTCAGAACATAGAATCTGGAGAATTTTGCTGTCAGTACCAAAAGCTATTCATAACCTTTTCAAGATATAACAAAATATTTCATTTCTCACTGAAATTTGTGGGGATTTAAAAATATTCTTCTGATAATGAAAGATGTCACAAAGTTAAACTCAGTGAGATGATTTATTGCAATTCATAGTTATAAGAATAATTTAATTAGTTATTCAGGATGTGAGAAGGCATTAAGCACAATATTTAATCCCTGAGTCCAGTAAAAATGTATTCCACATGTTTGAGGTACCTCTCATATTCACTGCGACAGAACAGAGAATGTACCTTAGCTGGGACTTCTGTCAACCTTGTATTCACTTACAACAAAAAATAAATATCAGATCATGTTGTTTAGTACACTGAGTCATTTAGGAGGATGACTTCTGTATAATGTCAAAAGCATCTTCCCAATCTCACCCTCATACTCATGCCTCAGTAGCACAAAGGGGAAAAAGGCTAAAGAATACAACTTAAGGAAGACGAAGGCTAATTCTGTGGACTGTCACCTTGTAAATTGTTATAAAAGGCTATAGTAAACTTTCTTTCCTTTATTCTCTTCTATGTTAAATTGGAATCTTAAGGTAAATGCCTTGTTGATCAGATTCTAAGATGCTGTATCAGTGCAAACCAGGTTATGCTGTGTTAAGAACCAACTCCAAACTCTCAGTGGCTCACAGTAACCATGTTTGGATCTTGCTCACTCAATATGTTCATTGCAAGTCGGCACCATAGTTACTCAGAAACCCAGGTGCGGGAAGGTGCCATCTCCACCCATGATTTCACAAGTGCTGAGGCAGGGAAAAAAGAACATGGAGTCACGTGCTGGTTCTAAAATCATCATTTCTACTTACGGACACACCACTTTCCAGCAAGCAGAGGATTACAAAATTCTACCCCCGTACCAGAGCAAGAGACCTGGCATATGTAAACATCCCTAATGGTAATCAAAGGGGCCACTGATTGAAAGATGTTCTACCAGTCTAAAGATATCAAGTTTAGAGAGATGGGAGAAGAAAACATTGTATTGTGTACCCGTAAGTCTTATAAACTATGCATTAGGGCTGCATATTAAAAACATTGTTTATATCCTCAAACACCTTACATTTTGAAAGGGGAGGTAAGGATATAATTATATGATACTAGATAATGATATCTGGTTAGAGAGAAATATCTTAAATTATAAGGATAAAAGCCACATAACATAACAAACAGGGAAAAACCTGTACTTTAGAGTTGAGCTCACACATGTTCCCTCCTTCTTAGTAACTGTATGATTTAACCTCTCTGTTTCTGTAAACAGGGAATAATATCTGTACCACTGTGTTATCGTGAGGATTAATAAAATGGCAGATATAAAGCGCCTGCCACATAGTAGGCACTTGATCAATGGTTATTATTAGAACACTTTAACATACAAAGTATTTTGCTTCAACACAGCATACATGTAGATAGGCTCTTAATAAATGAGTTTAATCAAATGTGATGTTTTCTATTCCTGGTGAATATAAATCCAAGTCTACATCTGATGTCATTATTTCCTTTTAAAAGATAAATGTATTTCAATGATAATGTATTTTTAAGTGATTTTTAAAATTGTCCTTCTACCACAACACAAAAGATACCCATATTCCTATTGTGCTGGTTATTTTGCAATGGCTAGTGTTATTTATCATCTAGATTTACCCTAAAACATTTAGAAACCTCAAGCATTTGGCCCACTTGATAAGATTTTGTCACTTTCATAAGCAAAAGAGGCCTAAATGAGACAAAATGAAACAGATGAATGAACGAATGAATGAATCACAAAAACTAAACTTTTGTGAAATAGGACATAATTCTGTTTAATTCTGCCAGCTTGAATTGAGGATTTTTATTAAAACAGAGAAAACAGCTAACATGCATTAACTCATTTAATCTGCGCAACAAGAAGACATGTGCTACTCTCTTCCACATTTTACAGACATGGACACTAAATTAAGTAGCTTGTCCATGGTTGAACAGAGAATAAGAGGTTGAGCCAGGGTTGAAATCATGCAGTGTAGTCCTCAAGCCAAAGCTCAGGCACCATAGTTCTGCCACTCCTTCATTCATTCATTTTTCTTCTCTCTCTCTCTCTCTCTCTCTCTCTCTCTGTGTCTCTCTCTCTCTCGTAAAATCATTTGCATTTCAGAATTCCAAATGTACTGCAAATCCTCTTGATAAACTTATTGACAAGTTCAGGCCAAGTGAGGGTCACAGAATGGACAGGCATTAGTAAGCTCAACTGCCTTCCCATGCTAAGAAGAACATTAAAAGGAGCAGAATGGACTATCTACTCCCCAGAGAGGCTGGAGGCCACCATCATAGAGCCCTTGAGCTCTTAAGGAATATCTTTTTAATTTTTCTAATAGGAAAATCAGAAAGATTTTTGAAAATGAAAAATAGTCTGAAAATATATGTATATATTTTAAACATGAAAATATCTGATTTTTTAAACAAAACACCGTAGTTCTAAGTGAAAATATGACACTAAAAGAAAAACCTCATTTCATTAAAAAGATCACATAAAAGATGTGATTTTAATTAACGGAGAGGTTGATTGCTCATGGTGTCAAATAATTAACAAGTGAAAAAGAAAAACCACCAACTCCTGAAGTTTCACTACATCAATATTATTTGATACTTTCATTAATTAAAAAAAATTAGAGCAAGATATAATTATTTTTAGGGGATGTACCGTATTTTATCAAAGACATTTTATTTATCTCCTAATGCATGGACTTTGGGGGTATGATATGTCATATAATTCTTCTGTTTCTCATGCTTATATTATAGAAAAAAGCAGCTAACTTTTAATGTCATGTTGTTGTGTAGTCACCAAAAGATTGGAGAGCTACAGTCTATAATCAGAAGAGGAGGAAACAGCATCTACTTTGGGTGAAACTTTCCATAAATTTCCTTATTTATCTTATACTTCCCCACACATTTTCATATTTAATTTGTCATCGGATGTGCACAGAAATATTCTAAATTTTTTCCACTATAAGTTTTCAATGGAGTAAGGTTTATTACTCCATTATAGAAAAATTTGAAAACAGAGGAGAGAACATTTTAATTACCAAAAAACTTCATCTCTTTCCTTTCTCTGTATGCTACTGTCCTCAGCCCGGTTCGCTGCCTCTCAAGGCTCCTCTCTGGGGCTGCTCTAAAGTTAAGGACCCAGAGCCAGACAAATAGGCAGAATGTCCCGAAAGGAGACTGTGTAAAATGTATGCATTTTCTCTGTATTTTTATTGACATACTTTTCAGTTATTCACTGTATAAAAGACTGATTGTTCCAAAATTCCTTCACCACACCCAAGCCCACCCCTACCTCCCATATCCAAGCTTTGTAGACTGCTGGCTGCAGCATTCTCGCTTGGCGAAGTCACTCTTCCTTCTCCTCAAAATAATCACTGAGAATTGACTATTGTAAGGAACTGCTGTGCATAACATTCATCTTTTAATATTTCATCCAGGAGAGGGAACGGTGGTCTGGTGCTTCCAGGATTTTTGATAACGCTCTGAAATCAGATGATGTTTTTAACAAAGACCTGAAGAGAAACTTGGGATGATTTTGGAATAATTTTCTTGGAAACTTAGTATCAACTTCTTTTTCTAAAAATTGAACTGAAGGTGTAATAACACACAGGAGTGACATGATTAAATCATGTAAAGAAAATGTCTGGCAAGACTGGAGAAAGCAAACTCATTAGCTCCTTGACAGCTTTTGATCATTTTAATTTAATGGCTTTTGCAGAATTGGGGATTAGTTTTGCATCATAGCCTGACATAGATAGTAGCTGATAAGTTCAAAGCCACAGTACACCTACCATGGCCATCGCACCTCGAAATACTCCTTAGAGTTGTCCAGGGCCCCCATATATTTGGCAGCTGGCTGTCGAACAGCACTAGTCTATTGTGCAGGTGACAGGAGGACAAGTGAGAAGCAAATGTGAGTGACCCAAGCTGGGCGTCGGTTGTCCCAGTGAGTGCATAGTGGATGCTTCTGTTAGCAAGTCTCAGGTCTCGGTGGATTCTGTCAGACACCTAGGGTACTAGAAATTTCAGATCTAGGCACCCTAGGTCTGAATAATAAATAATGAAGCCAAATTCTGAACTTGTATTCTGAACTTTGTAACAGCTCTGAGGAATTTACCACTTTTTACATTATACCACATGCATATTGGTTATCTGTTGTCATGCCTTTTCTCTCTTCCTGGCTACTAAGGGCTGCTGTCTTGTATATATTTTCATCCCCCTCAGTGTCTAGTACTTATTGGCTACTTGATCTAGATGTGCTGAATTGAATTACCCAAAGCACAGGAAACCAAATGAAAGGTTCCACCACTGATTGGTGTATTAGGGAACAGTCACACAGCTAATTTAGATAATTTGGGATGCAAGTGGTGAGGAAAGTTACCATATTGCCTGAATTAGTTGGATTTACTGTGGGGAAGAATCCTAAATTACTGCATGATCCTTCACTAGAGACTGATAATGGAATACAAAGAGATAATAGAAGCTGTGCTTCTAGCTTGTAGGTTAGTGCTGTATTCACTAAATGTATCACAGAGAAATTCCCAGGTAGGCAGAGCAGAAAAAAATCCTGCTTTTGGATATTTTAGTGCAGGATAGTAAACTAAACCTGAATTTATTTTCCAATAATCCATAATCTGTCTTCTACAAAAACTAAGAGATATTCAAAGATAAAAAGGGCTGGATTAATTTAAAACATGATTTTATAGGCTTTTTTTCCCTCTGCTGTTTGGTGATTGATAGATTTATACTGCATTGTGTTGCCTCAGTTAGGCCCTGCTCACAACAAAAAGGTGTTCTGAATAATAAATAGAAAGCTGTAAAAATAAAAGTATTGTTATTGAGCAAAGAAAAGATTGAACTGATTCCTTATTGGAAGATTTACATAAAACTGGTGGAAATTTTTTCAGCTAATTAAATTTAGTGGAATTTTATTGTTACAATTCAGATTAATTTAATAAATATTAGGTAGTGATTTATCACCATAGAATAGCTTAGATTTGTTAAATTATGTTGTTGATTTGAACTATTCATTTTTGCATAATTTTGGAAGTAGATAAATCATGACTAGTGTAACTGAAGGATTTTTTTCTCCTGCATGTAATTTTATAACTCTGTTAGAAGATTTTGTTTGTAATCAAAAATAAGACATGGGGCTTCCCTGGTGGCGCAGTGGTTGAGGGTCCGCCTGCCGATGCAGGGGACACGGGTTCGTGACCCGGTCCGGGAAGATCCCACATGCCGTGGAGCGGCAGGGTCCGTGAGCCACGGCTGCTGAGCCTGAGCGTCCGGAGCCTGTGCTCCGCAGTGGAAGAGGCCACAACAGTGAGAGGCCCGCGAACCGCAAAAAAAAAACCCAAAAAACAAAAGACATCTAAACCTACATGTGTTTTTTTTTATTATGTTTTATAGAGTAGTGGTTACCAAAGCATGATCCTTAGATCATCTGAATTGGATTCAGCTGGTGTGCTTGTTAAAAATGACTTACTGAATAAGAAATCTAGGGGGGTGGAGTGGAGTGGAGGTCCAGAAAGTACACTCTTAACAAACATCCCTGGAGAGTCTTATACAAAGTGTTACAGACTTTGAAAGTAATTTTTTTTTTGCAGTTTGCGGGCCTCTCACTGTTGTGGCCTCTCCCGCTGCGGAGCACAGGCTCCGGACGCGCAGGCTCAGCGGCCATGGCTCACGGGCCCAGCCGCTCCACAGCATGTGGGATCTTCCCGGACCGGGGCACGAACCCGTGTCCCCTGCATTTGCAGGCGGACTCTTAACCACTGCGCCACCAGGGAAGCCCTGAAAGTAATATTTTTATAATATTGGGATTTGGCTTATTTCTAATATTTAAATCATTTAACGACTAGGCAACTCAGTTGAAATATAGAGTCACAGCATCTTCAAAAAGAAAATCTCCATTATTTGATGTCAACAGAACATCTAAGTGAGAAAGACAAAATTTCCTCTTTTATTACTGCTTGAACTGCAAGTGGCAGGGAACTGCAGGTGGCTTCTAGAACCTGAAGGCAAGCTGCAGCTGGTAGTTAGTAAGAAGCCAGTGTCCTCAGTCATACGTCTCAAGAAAATGAATTCTACTCACAACCTAAATGAGCTTGGAAATAGTTTCTTCCTAGTTTAGCCTCCAGATGAGAATGCAGCTCAGCCAGTACCTTAACTGCAGTCTGGTGAGACCCTGAGTAGAGAATCGGCTAAGCCGCGTCTGGGCTCTTGCACCACAGAAACCGTGAGATAATATATGTGTGTGTGTTTAAGCCACTAAAGTGGTGGTAATTTGTTTTGCAGGAAGAGAAAGGTGAATGAATACAAAGCCCAAGGAACAGAGTTCAGGTCAGCAGTTTAAAGCTGATCTAAGGCAGTGGCTCTTAAAATTTGGTAGCATAAAAAACAATTCGGTTATTTACTAAAATGCAGATTTCCAGGCCCATGGTCCCCTGAAGGTCTGATTCAGGTGAGTCTAGGTTGGATTCTAGGAATTTTTTTTTTGGTACCCTGGCCTCTCACTGTTGTGGCCTCTCCCGTTGCGGAGCACAGGCTCCGGACGCACAGGCTCAGTGGCCATTGCTCACGGGCCCAGCCGCTCCACGGCATGTGGGATCTTCCTGAACCGGGGCACGAACCCGTGTCCCCTGCATCTGCAGGCGGACTTTCAACCACTGCGCCACCAGGGAAGCCCTGGATTCTAGGAATTTTGACAAGTTCCGTATGTGATTCTGGTGCACCGTTTGAAATTGCTCTTTGAGAAACACTGAAGTAGGGCTGTTGCCCAGTGACACAGAGGAGAAGGGATAAGGTTCAAAGATATTAAAAAAAATAGAATTGAAATGATTTTTGAACAATTGTTGTGAAAGGTAAGGGTAAAAGAGAGTCATGGATGATCGGACAATGGAATGGCTGATATCGGCATAATACGAGAGGTGCAAGAGAAGGAGCAGGTTTGTGGGAGTAAAGTTGGGTGGGGAAGGAGGATATATTGCATTTGAAGCCCCTACAGGCATACAGGTAGAGATGTAGAAGGCAATTTGAAATTCAGGATTGGAGCACGGGAGAGACTGGTGCTGGAGTTGGGGACTGGTGTCATTAGGGCTTGGTTGAAGGATCCCCTGAGAGTGGCTGAGATTGCCCAGGGAGAGGGAACCAGAGGGAAAAGAGAAGAGGATGAAGATACAGTGCAAGCAAAGCCCATACACAAGGGGTGGGTAAAGGAAGAGCCATAGAAAAGAAGTGAAGGTGAAGAAGTCACATGCAATGAAAGGAGACATGTAGGAGTGATGTCTTGGAAGCCGGGAGACAGTGAATTCAGAAAGGGGATGGCAACTAGTCTCAATGACGATTAAAGGTCAGATGAAACAAAGACTAAAGACAAATGATTCCTGTAGGCAACTAGGTGATTCAAGACCAGGTACAGTGGGTGGGGGTTAAATCAGATTTCAGTGAGATGACAGATGGGAGGTGAGGAAGTGGAGGCAGGAAGGTGTTGTCCAAGCTTCATGATCATCTAGAGGCCTTGTTAAGACACAGACTGCTGGGCCCCCTCCTAGAGTTTCTGATTCAGTACGTCTAGGGTAGGGCCCAAGAATTTTCATTTCTAACAAGTTCCCAGGTATATGTGCTTTCTATTGACGGTGCAACAAATGATTACAAACTTAGTGTTTTCGAACAACACAAAGTTAGTACCTAACAGTTCTGGAGACCTTGTGGGTGAATCTATTTCCTTGTCTTTTCCAGCTCCTAGAGGCCTTTCACATTCCTTGCCACATGGCCCTCCTTCCTCCATCTCTAAAGCCAGCATTGTTGCGTCTCTTTGATCATTCTTTCATTGTCACATCTCCCCTCTTCCCACTCTGGGAAAGGTCCTCTGATTTTAAGGATTCGTATGATTAGTGTGTGCCCACCTGGATAATCCAGATAATCTCCCCAATCTCAAGGGCCTTAACCTTAATTATGTTTGCAAAGACCCTTTTGCTATGTAATGTAACATAGTCACAGAGTCCCGGAATTAGGACGTGGACATCTTTGAAGGTTGTTATTCTGTCTGCCAAACTAGTTGATGCTGCTGCTGCTGGTGTGGGCCCATGCTTTGCCCGCCACCGAGATAGATATTTCTTTCCAGTTTAACAGTGAGGGGGTATTCAGAGTATAGTAACTCGAGAGAGAACTCGGTGAGGGAACATTTAAGGGGGATGGGAAGCCTTGGATGTTCGTGGGAGGGAGGGGGAGATGCTGGTAAAAAGGAGAAAAGGCTAGGGGCAGAAGAAACCCAGACAAAAATATGTGCACAGGTGGAGAGCTGGGCATCTTCAAGCAAGGGTGCTTGTTCTTGTGAGATATGGGAAGGATACTTAAAGAAGGGCCGATTTCTTCCACCTGTCTAGACGGTCTTCCAATTTCTCGGGGAGAATTTGCAAAAGCAAAACAAAGAGACCGAAAACAAAACAAAACAGCAAGGGAAATACCAACTTTACTTGAACAGCATGTACCCTACTTGCCGCTGAATGTTACTTCAGTTGCTACTTCAAAGCTACTGTTGGTAGCTTTGGGTTTGAGCAACCACATTTCACGGGGTGTGTTTACATTTCAGAAAATCAATCATTAAAGTGTAATGACACAAAATGGCAAAATAGGTGCCCGAAGTCCTGTAAGTAGGCTTTGCATGAGATTCAAGACCTGAAGAGCACAGTAACTGATTTTTCATTTTCTAAGATTATTTTAGAATTATAGAATTCTGGAAAATTCTAGAAAATATAGGCTTGTAGATTAACCTAATAGCACTGGTTTTTCACCACTAACATATAACATTATTTTATACTTACTCTTTAAAAAAAGTTACTGAAATGTGACTATTAGAATGTTTTTCAATGCAAAGAGAAGCTTCATTTCCAATGTGTTCTTTTTAAAACTCTTGCATTTTGGAATCCTGGGAATATTGCTGATCACCTTTTTATTCATCTGAAACACAAAATTAAACACAATGCATTATTAGGTCCAGATCAGTTAGTGTACCTGTCAGGATGCTTTTATCCACAAATATGCCCAGCTAAAATGGTGTAAGCTATAAGAACAATTTACATCACAAAAGAAAGGTTGAGGGAATCAGTTTCAGGGTTGGATTCAGTAGGTCATGACAGAAGGGCCCTGGTTCTGACTTTCCCCTGAGTTGCAAGCATTAGCCAAGAACAGAAGGAGGAATTCACTATCTTAAGATCCTTTTCAAGATGAAGGAATTTTTTTCAGCAGAATCCCTCTGGAACCTCCTACATCCCCCTGCCCTGCCACATCTCCTTATATCTTGGCCAGGGTTACATCCCAAGTCCATGCTGAAACCCTTCCCTAGCAAGGATGGAATCAGCATGTGTTGGGTTAGACCAGTGATTCTCACCCTTGGCTTTGCTTTTTTAAAAAAATCAGTGCCTAGGCACCATCCCAGAACAATTAAATCAGAATTTGGGGGAGGGGTCCTTAAGCATTGGCTTTTTTTTTTTTTTTTTTTTTTTTGCGGTACGCGGGCCTCGCACTGTTGTGGCCCCTCCCGTTGCGGAGCACAGGCTCCGGACAGCCGCTCTGCGCGGCATGTGGGATCTTCCCGGACCTGGGCACGAACCCGTGTCCCCTGCATCGGCAGGCGGACTCTCAACCACTGCGCCACCAGGGAAGCCCCACCATTGGCATTTTTTAAAGCTCTTCAGGTGATTCTAATGTACAGCCAGGATTGAGAATTATTGGATTACTAGGGTTCTCAAGCCATGTTAAAGCACAGATTTCTGAAGCCTACCCTCAGAGTTTCTGATTCACTAGGTGGGAGGGGGGCAATGATTTGCATTTCTCACAAGTTCCCTGGTGCTGCTGTTGAAGAGACCACATTTTGAGACCACTGGGGTTGGAGAGGGGCCAGAAGCACATGGCTGCCCAGTGTTTGAAGAAAAACAGGTTTCTCTTAGCGAGAAGGGTCAGTGGGAGGCTGGAAGGGCAGCTAGCAGCATCTGTCTCAGTTCACTTACTTTCTCTAATGTGGTACCAGTGAGGACAAGGTTTCAGTTTTATACCCTTAAAGGAAGTTAGAGATTCCCTGAAGGAAAATCTAGTCCATTGTCATAGACTCCAACTTTGATCCAAATACTTAGGTCCCAGCATATATCACAGGAGAGACCAAGAAAGGGATGAACTGACCAGTGCCAACCATCACTGCTGGCATAATCAACAAGTGGATGCCAGACCGTGGAAGAATTAGAAGCAGCCCATCTTTGTTATAAAAGACCACACATCCATATGCATACACATATAAATATACTTTAGAATGGTAGAACCCAATGTGGAACTTAAGGATTGGATGCTCCAAAGTTCAGAAGTGGAAGATGGCTTTGAGTGACACTGTGAGCTTTAGAGTACATCAGCTTGAGACAGAGGGAGAGAGGGGAGAACATGAAAACGAGGATTGAAGAATTAAACTGGGAAGAAGATGGTTATTGTGATTTTCTTTTTTAAAAATAATTTTAGATTTGGGGGTTCTGGCTTTTTAATTTTTATTTAGGGAAATAGAAATAGGGCAGCAGCACAGGCCAGTGTCTATTAAGGTTATACAAGTTTAAAAGGAATCCAATTCCTCCTCCTCCTTCTCAGGGAAAGTGGAAGAGGAATAAGAGGAAGAGGCTAAGAGGCATGTGGGTGGGGATGGGGGTCTGAATCAGTCCTGCTTGCCCTACCCACCCCAGCTGGAGGAAGGCACATGCCTCTTCATTTTAGTCCTTTTCCAGCTTGGCAAAAAGAGTCTGATCTTTGCCTCTGGAAAAGCTGCTGCTGGCAGTGCACTTGTCACTTCTCAGAAAAAGGAAAGGTGAGGGAGATGGGATTTATTCAGGGAAACTTTTCTTTTTATCTCCTTCAAGATGATTGGCAAAAGCCATCTCCAAAGGGAAAGTACACCATTGAAAATGGTCTTTAGTTACTAAACACCTGTCATATCTTAGGTGTTCTCCATATATCAATATTATCTTATTCAGACCTTGTAACCATGTTGGGAGGAAAACATCTCTATTCTTTCTGTACATGTCATGAAACTGAGGCTCAGAGAGATTAACTTGAGTTATGTTAACTTGTTGGTAAGTTTCAGGTCTGGAGTTTAAACTCAGGTTGGTTTGGCCTTAATTGGGAAGGTTATTCTTTCTCATTACTGTAGCTTTTACAAAGGAATGATACAAATATACTAAATAGAAAACCAATTCCATTATTTTGCTCTTGGAACAAAGCTTCAAGTTTAAAAGTAAATCAATTAAAAGAAAAATATTCAGTTAACAATAGACCTATATTATGTGGCAAAAGTCAGAAATTACTGGAATGACTAAAGTTTGATAAGTATTCAAGAAACAATTTTGACTCCCTGTGTCAAACTGAGATAGTTAAGAGAGTAAAAGATGATATAAAAAGGTTTCCCTTTAACAAGGTTGTTAGTCAAGATTTCAAGTACATGAACGTAAAGCACTTATATTTACTCTTTGTCATTTATCTTATATACTTGAGGCCATTTAATACTTGTGGATATTAATTAGCCATCTCACTTGCATCATATACAACTCTTCCTTTGATCCCACTCATTTTATTTTTGATAATTTCCCCATTATGTCAAGGTGACATTAAAATCGCATTGTAGGACAGATCAAACACAGTCTTCACATCATCCTCAGAGTCCGTCTTGAGGATGACCAAGGACATCAGAGAAGTTTTTATCTTTCTTCATCTGAAGACCAGTATTTCCTTGGAGAAGGTGAGAGAGAGAGAGAGAGAAAAAGAGAGAGAGAGAGAGAGAGGTGAGTGGGGATCAAATGTCTTATGTACTCTCTTCTACCAGTCTCCTTCCCCTTGGAATGTATCTAGTATCAGGTCCAAAGAGATAAGATGTTTTCTATTAACACTCCCTTTCTACTAAAATCTCCTGGGCTAGTAAAAGTTATTTTCTCAAAGCTCCAGCTTGTCACTCAACTTTGACAGTTTTATAAGACACATAAAAATAAAGCAGAAGATTGTCATAGCAGCGATTAGCCAGTCTCACTGTAGGCTTCTCTAGCTAATATCTAGCTATTAAACTGTTCTTTGCATCAGGAATAATTATACTTATTTACCAGTCCTGAACTATTGAGAAAGTACAGTTTACTCAATGTAAAGCACTTAAAAACGAATTCTGTCCCTTCTGTGCCTGAAAGAACAGAGATGCCCCAGATTCAGCTGCTTACTCAAAATGAGATTATTTTTTGCAAGGACGTTCATTTAATTTAGGATAACTTAATTGATGCATTATAAATTATGCAGTGAAAGCTAAGGAAATCTAAGCAAACTACTTCTGTCTTCTCTCTTCAGAGAGAGGTAAGGACTTGTATTTCAGAGAAGCAGCAACCTACACTAAATCTTGTCAAGTGAGTTTTATTTCTAGCTTGCACTTACGTTTCTTCCGTGGCACAATAGGTATGAGAACATAAATCTTGCATCAAGAAGCTGGAGTCTACTTTAAACAATGACAGTCAGTTCTACACTCTTGCACAGGAGTTAAACACAGCAACTATTCAAGTCCCATGAGAAGAAGGAGGCACATGCACTTACCTATCTACACACACGCATGTACATATTTTAAAAACTGGCTAGTATCAAATTTTAATAGTTCTGTCCTATCGCACCATATTCCGCTCCACCACCATCCGTCCTGCTTCTCAAGTAATTTCTTTTAAACTGTTATAGCTACTTCAATTTCTCTAAATAATATGGCTTTCTTGTTTTCTATTTCCTTTTAAGAAGATTTTAAACATCATCTACTAACTTCTTGTTATGGTAGATGAAGACTAGTTTTTTTTTTTTTTTTTTTTTTTGTGGTACGCGGGCCTCTCACTGTTGTGGCCTCTCCCCTTGCGGAGCACAGGCTCCGGACACGCAGGCTCAGCGGCCATGGCTCACGGGCCCAGCCGCTCTGCAGAATGTGGGATCTTCCTGGACCGGGGCATGAACCCGTGTCCCCTGCATCAGCAGGCGGACTCTCAACCACTGCGCCACCAGGGAAGCCCTAGATTTTTTTATGCTAACCCATCTTTCATCTCCCAGCCTCCTGCTATAGTGATGTTACTCTCTTTAAAAAATTGATTATTACTGCTTACACTATGGCTATTGGTCACAATAGCAGTATTTGTAAATATTGCCCACACAGTAGTATACTATGATAACATTTCCTTCCTGTATAGCCTTTTGCTTTCCTGGAGTTTCTAATTACTCTTCTTTATTTCTTGCCCTGTTTTCCCATTATGGCATCTTTATTTTTTTCACAAAGGCTTCATCATATTAGACATTCTATAAGGAGTCCTTTTTCCTTTTCTGGATCCCACCATCTTTCAGCCCCAATCAGGGCTGCTTCTCTCTGGTCTCTGCTGCACTTGGTCAAGCTTTCATATTTAACGCCAAGTCTTGGGCTCTGATTTTAATAAGGTTCTCAGGAGGATTTTTGCACACTAACATCTGTGAACCATTGACCTAAGGTGAGGAGAGCACATTGATAGACACTGGCTCAGAGAAGAGGGAGACACAAAATAGAAGCACTTAATTGCACCTTGAGTTTTTATTCTCTATGGAAAAGACTAAAATGTACCCTAGAGTTTAAGAATTCTGGCTTTGGAGTCAGACAGCTTAGATTTGAGTTCTGGTTCTGATGTTACTGACTGAATGACCCTCAGAAGTTGTTGAAACTCACCAAAGTTCAGTTGCTCATCTTTAAACTGGGTGTACTTATAACAACCACCTCATAGGATGGTAATCGTGATTAAATAAGATAATGCTTGCAAAGAGCTGAGTGTTATGCTTGGCACATAGTAAGCACTTAATAATTATTCGCTGTTATTAGTTATTATTAAAGTAGCTCTTCCCCTTACCATGGAATTGGAAGGAACAAATAAATGCTATCCATAAGTTTTAGATATAACATGAGTAAATCAGTTATAAAATCCAATATATTTAGTTATATAACCTAAAATCAAAATGAGGTTTATGCATGAAACTAAATTTATGTCACAGAATTGAACAGACATGTGTTAGTATTACTTTCAATGTCAATATTAGAAAAGAATTCCCTGCCATTATTATTTAAATAATGAGCAAGGTATATTTTTACTTGCAGGCTTATGTTGTATTTTAAGAACACTATTTACAGCCTAAAGATTTATCTAACAAAAGACAGATTAGTCTTTTGTTGTTAAATTGGCCCACACATTTTAAATTGATTTACAGTATAAATGACACAAAAATCATTTATCATATTAAAATTTAAGGAAAGAAATATGGCCCATTATTTTATTGTTCTGATGTCAGCAAATCCAGGAAAGAGCTGCTTGTCAAAACTGAAAAATGTTTCCTGCTGATCATATAAATCCATTTACTTTAGCTTTTCCCCATAGACTATGGTTTTTTTTTTTCATTTATCGTGGCATCTTTTTATAATTATGCCCTGCAGTAAGAAGGAGCATTGTACCATAAATTGGGAAACTTGGGTCTAGTCCTACTTCTACTGCAGACTATAAGTATATCCTTTCTGTTCCCTGAAATGTGTACAGCCTTAATGTAAATGCAAGACGGTCATGCTTCTTTCAAATTCACTACAATTGTCTTAAGCTTGCGCAGATACCATTCCTACCTGTAGGAAAGAATTGGGGTAACTTGGGTTGTGTAATTCAATACGGCCATGTTCCCAGCATGGAGACTGAATTTCTTTTGTTCAGCCTGACTGTCGTACCTGCTCTGTAAAAGCCTCTGTGCCTGTGCATGACCTCCTCAAAAGTGCATCATCAGCTTGACTTACCTGATACCATTTGTTGTCCAGCATTCTGTTTTTCTCAGTTCAGATCTTCTTCAGGATTGAAACCAAGTTTGAGGTTCTGGTGGTTCAACAGTACAGAGGAGTGACTTGTTAATTATCCAGTTACTTTGAGACTTAAGAAGTAGATATCTAGGGGCGGGGGGAGGGGGCTGCGCTTCAACCTTGCTACCTAAGTGCCAAAGCTTTACTTTCCACTGCAGAGTTCATGCAGCCCTTTCTCTCTGTGTGCCTTCTGAATGAATGATGATGAAGCATGTTCTGTTTCACAACATGGTACTTGTTTAGTGAGAATGTTGGGTCTTCAAAAGAGTTTGGTTAAATGAGTCAATTGAATTCTTGAACCTACAGTCAGGATCTTATTTATGTTGGTCAGAATATAAATGGTCAGAAAATAAAACCCCGGGACTCGGAACATTTCTCATTTATAATTATCCTTCAGTGGATTTTTAGTTTCTTCAGTGGTTTTGCATTAATTGTCACAGTATATTAATAGCAATCCAGTAACAACTTAAATCTACATGATAAATGGAAACGAGTGTTATTTCCAAAAGAAAACCTGTAATTAATTTTATATTGGCATCTTTTTAGCATTACAAAATAGTTCATCAGATTTTGTGGTCACACGTACATTTTTTTTCTAGAAACATTTCAAAACTGCAAACCAAGATGCACTGGGAGCCTAATGCAAAGATTAAAATGACAAATATTATAATTAGATGCACAGACATCTAAAGCCCTGGCTAATATAATATTTAAAACTGCATTTGTATTTTTGTTTGCACATTAGTCTTTGAGTTATACAAATGCAATATTTTTGATCTATTATCACTTTACTTTCGGAAACAACCTGGTTGCTATTTGGAGTTGATTGTGGTTCTTAAATGTATATAGACTTAAAAATATATATTTATACATGTGTGCTTATGACTTTTATGTGCAAGAGAATATAAAATTTAAAAAAACAGAATTATTTTATCTAGTCTGATAATTGCCCATTTATGTTATCTGTTTGGCTCCTGTACTTATTTGAGTTTATGATTTCTGCTTTATAGATTTGGCTTTTTGTGTTATGCTTAGAAAACTTTTCCCACCCCCAAATTATGTAAGTAGTTTTCTGTATTTCCTTGTGGTATTGTTACGCTTTGCTTTTACATTGAAATATTTAATGCATTAAGAACTTACCTTTAATCTAAGGTGTGAGGTGAGAACTTCATTTAGCCAATTGTTTCCAACATTGTTTGCTAAATAATTCATATTCTCACCATGAATTTAAAATAATATCTTATTATGTACTGTTATTATGTACCATTATATATACGTAATATACAATGGATTCTATATATTGATTGATTATATAGAATTGATTGATTCTTTCACCCCTGTAAACTGTTTTAGTTATTATAGGCTTACAAGCTTTACCATATTTATTATATATAGGACCAGCTTTTCTTTTCTCTTTCTTGAAATCTTCTTGCCTATTTTCGTGCAATTATTTTTTGTTTACTTTAGAATGATTTTTCAAGCCCCCTTTCCCGCCTCCACCTACATTACGGTTTCCAAATTCTACATGTTTTTTAATTAAAATTGAAATTTTATTGAGCTAATGGATTAATCTTTGGAGGACTGACATCTTACAGTTTGGAATGTTTGTAAATAAAGCGTTAACGTGTTCCTCATTGCAAGCAGACAACGGAGCCAACAGTGTAAACACTCAAAAGCATTCAGTGCAATGTGTGCAGAGCCAGGAGAGCCCAGTCAGGGATGCCCCGGGAAGGCTGTACAGGGAGACTGTGTGTGGGTCAAGGTTTACGGGTGGATGGGAACACACACGAGCAGTAGAGGATCTGTGTGGAACTCTTTTTTTAAGATGTTGTAGGTAGGAGTTTATTAATTATTTATTTTTTGCTGCGTTGGGTCTTCGTTTCTGTGCGAGGGCTTTCTCTAGTTGTGGCAAGTGGGGACCCCTCTTCATCGCGGTGCGCGGGCCTCTCACTATCACGGCCTCTCTTGTTGCGGAGCACAGGCTCCAGATGCACAGGCTCAGTAGTTGTGACTCACTGGCCCAGTTGCTCTGCGGCATGTGGGATCCTCCCAGACCAGGGCTCGAACCCATGTCCCCTGCATTATCAGGCAGATTCTCAACCACTGCGCCACCAGGGAAGCCCTGTGTGGAACTCTTGAACTCTGTTTTCATGTCACAGTTTTCCAATATATCACTTTGCCAAGTACAAAAATAGACATAACTGTTTGACTAGTCTATAAGAGAGACTGGGAAACGCCCTTTGAGAATTTAAGTCAGTAGTTTATAGAGTCACTGCTGGAAATGAAATGGGTAGAACTCTATCAAGTGTTTTTTTTTTTAAGACACATTTTTGTCTAATTGATAAGACTTTTGGGAATCTTAGTTCACTCATAATAAATGTGGAACGTGGTAACAAGTGTTCAGCTTCAACAAAGCAATGTATAATCTAAATGCTGGACAACAGATTGAGGATTTAAGATAGTTTTATTTTGAACCTTTGTCAGCATATCGAAGGCAATGTAGAGCATACAGCTGCCCCTGGAGATTCCTATGACAGGCAGAATCAGCAGACTGGGAAATACATTAACTACATTCAGTAGCAGAGGGAGAGAATTCCCAGAAAACTCTGAAACAGCAAGAAATTACAGTCTAAAGATCTTCACATTCAACCGTAAATGTGTTACTTACACCATTTTTCACCTAGTCTGGCTGTGTTTTAATTTTCTAGCTCACTAACTTTTTCTCAGTAGAGGGTTAAGCTTGCCAATGGTAGTCAATTTAAGTTCTGCGTCTTGGGATTTAAAAAAAAAAATGTCAGAAGGCAAGTGTCTCTCTTTAATTGATGTCCCGCAAAGACTAAAGCAATGGAACCTGTTTTTCTTTTCTTCTTCTTCTTTTTTAAATGGCTTCTCATTTCAGTGATGTCACCTCAAAGGCCTGGCATATTTGGTGGAGTATTTTAAAAATAATTTTTAAAATTCATGAATGAGAGAACTACCCAATGCTTATTCTTTCTGTATTTCTATCCAAAGTTAATAGAAGGAGTGTAAGGCAAAAAATGACGGCTCAAGTTAAACACTGTGAAAGAACAAAGAGGTGGAACACCTTGGAGACCACTAATAAAAAGAGGAATGGGTAGAATTTGGGGGCAGCAATTCATGAAACAGGAGCAAATTCACAAATTTTGTTTTTGTTGTTTAATATTGTGAAAAATCTTTAAAAGAATGCATTGGAAACTATGAGGAAAAGAATAGCAATATATACTCTATTGATATGTCAGGCTGAGGACCAAAGGCCTCATGCACCAGGTTCTGTAGGAGACTGGAGCTCACATAGATAGATAGATAGATAGATAGATAGATAGATAGATAGATAGGTAGATAAATTTATACAACTGATCTTATCCTGCCCCTTGAAGCTTTATTCCTATGGTGATGAATTATACTTTGATTTTTGCAGTGAATACAATCTCAGTTAAAACTTTGTCACTTGGTGATAATTAAGCAATTCAGAGTTTAGTAGCGCTGTCAGGACTCTTTTTTCCCTTTTCTCTATCACTTTTCTCTTTCCTCTAACCACTACTCCAACCCAGGGTGGCATAAAGGTGTACGAGGAAGCCTGTGTATCCTGTCAGTGTTGGTGCAGCTGGATGGGGAGACATCTGGTGGCCCTTTGACCCTGGTGCTGTCTTCTGAGTCTTCACTGCCCTCTGTGGAAACGCCTCTCGGCCAGCCTGAGCACTGAGCACCCCGAGCCACAGTTGTGTGGGGCATGGCTTATGGGCTTATGGGCATTCACCACTGAAGTCCATTGTCCCTGCCGTGGACATGAACACTGTGTAGCCTCCTAGTCTTTTGGCCAAGCCACTAAGGGTCCACTTAAAAATTTTTTTTATTGTGGTGAAATATACGTAACGTAAAATTTACCATTTTAACCATTTTTAAGTATACAATTCAGTGGCATTAAGTACACTTGCAGTGTTGTGTAACCATCACCACTATTCATTTCCAGAATTTTTTCATCATCCCAAACATAAATTCTGTACCTATTAAACAATTAATCCCCATTTTCTCCTCCCCACCAGATCCTAGTAACTTCTATTCTACTTTCTGTCTCTATGCATTTGCTTATTCCAGGTACCTCATATAAGTGAGATCATATAACATTTGTCCTTCTGTGTCTGGCTTATTTCACTTAGCATGATGTCTCCAAGGTTCATCCAAGTTGTAGCATGTGTCAGAATTTCATCCCTTTTTATGACTAAATATTATTCCATTGCTTATATAGAACACATTTATTTATTCATACATCTCTTGATAGACATTTGGATTGTTTCTGCCTTTCAGCTATTGTGAATAATGCTGCTATGAACAGGGGTGTAGAAGTATCTGTTTAAGTCCCTGCTTTCAATTATTTTAGATATACCTAGGAGTGGAACTGCTGGAGGGGGTCCACTTTTTATCTTAGCAATGTTTTGGTACCCCCAAATTTTGGAGATCTGAGAACTTTTGGCTGCTTCCTCCGAACTTCACTGAGGTAGGCAGGACATTGTGAGGCTGTCCTCAAGTCTGTTGGCCTGGCTGTTTTCCTCTGGTGCTGCCCTGGTGCTGGCTGAATTTGGGACTTAAATGTTGCTGAGCTATTCCCTGGACAAAGGAACAGCTTCCATGCTCTGTGATTCCTTCCAACCTCTCTCATTTGAGGTTTTGGCCCTGAGAGAGGGTGAGCCTGGGCACTCACACTCGGCTTGATCTTCACCTTCTCTCTTCTTTGTCTTGTGCATAAGTGCCAGAGGACTTTCTATTTTTCCTTCTTGTTGTCAAGAATTTTCCCTGCACCACATCCTCTGGCCTTCTTTGTTAAGACATAGTAAAGCAAGTGCATCTCCAAACTTTGCTTTTAATATGTAAAGCAGCTCCTTTGGAATTTAGAAAGGCTCTTATTTTCAACAAAGCCAGGCTTTCAAATCTGCTGTGTCACTCTGAACATTTAAAACATTTAGCTTGAAACTTAAAGCTGAGCTCTAACATCTTTCCTCCTAGGTGGTATCCACCAAATTCTGAAGTAGTAAGTGCCGTCAATTCAATAAATGGGGGGAATGGCAGGGTAGGAAAAAAAACATCAGTGAAATCTATCAAACCTACCATCACCATTACATTAGCAACACCATTTACTTGGCCAATTTCTGGTCAGCTTCTCTTCTTTGCTGTGTTCCTGTGTCCTACAACCTCACTTCTGACTTGGTGAAGCCACACGGCTGTGTGGGGCCAGTGGGATCACTTTTGGCTTATTAAGGTCTGGAGGGAGGCTTTAAATGTCTTATTAGCACATGCGTGTAGGGTCTGTGTTTAGATATGGTGAGTACTCTCAGATCAGAACACAGCCTTGCAAAAGCTTTAATACATATATCTTAAAACAATATGACAGCGGTAAAGAAAAATAAATTGGCTACATAGTAAAAATAACTGCAGAAGTTCAGACTACTGTTCTGTGTGATTATTGATTTCTAATGGCTTTGCTGTGACTTAATTGAGCTATTAGAGGCTAAGCCAGGTTTGAAATAAAGTGAAAGTGCTTGTAGCATATGCAGGAACTCTTCTAGATTGATTGAAATAGTGATTGGGAAGACGGTGGGAGTCTTTACTGATGTGCTTGGGTTCCTAGTGGCTGCAGAGCTAATATGCATCACCTCACAAGGAAACAGTGAGCTGTCCCGGGCAGCATTTCCACTGTCTTCAACCTGGAGAGTAAGGCAGAAAAAGCTGTTAACAGTCAGTGAGGAGAGAAAAAGCTAATGAAGAAATCAGCAGTGTTCTTAATAGCACATCAGTGCCATTCTACTTATTTTGCCATTTTCTGCCTGGGAATAGTAATTTCCAGCCCCTTTTACCCGTTCATTGTATACGAGAAGTTGGTAAGCCGAGGCCTTCTGCTCCACGGTTTCATCATGGCTAATTTCACAAGTCAGAGATTCAGGTAGAATCTCCTCTTTATCCTCTCTTTTACTCTCATTTACTTCCATTTGGTCCAGCAAGTACCCTCTGAAGTTTTCAGTTATAGAAAGTCAAATTTCTCACTTAAGTAGCATTTTATATTTAGGACACACCTTGTAGAGATGTTACAGTGACACTTGTGACCACACAAGAATGCGTATAGAGAGAAGACCAGAATGATGAAACCTGCAGTTGTGAACTTCTACTGGCTTTCAGCTTACGCTTCCTTTAAGACACCAGATCTGTTTTTGTTTTGAGGATGGTATGACCAGGCCCGATCTTTCAGACTGGCTTGTCCATGCTCAACACACGTCATTGTACAGATAAACGCTGGTCAGTCCCAAGCCTTCCAAATCTCAGGAAGTCTCAGCCTGTGTTTTTCCCTTTAAAGTCTCTTTGCTCTGTGTCTGCAAAATGACCGTGAACATAGATTCATGAAGGTTGAACCAGTAGTTCTATCATTTAATCCAGTAGTTCTTACACCTGAATGGTCATCAGAATCACCGAGGGAGCCGTTAAAGTTTCTAAAAGATCCATTAGATCGAAAGCTCCATGAATTTGCCTTAAGAATTTATTTTTTTAAAGAGCACATGATTCTGATGATTAACTGGATTTAGGACCCATTAACTTAGTCCATTTTTCTTCTTTAAGGAAGATACCTGCCTAAAATAGTTACAGGTGATTCTTAAACCAGGGATACATATATGAAACACAAAGCTTTTAAAAATACATTTCAGGGCCTCAACCTCTGAGCTTTAGAGACAGCTTATCCCAGGCAATTGTAATTTTCTTAAAAACAGAATAGGTGATTCTGGTTCATGTGCCAATCCTAGGTGAGACTCACTGATTTAAACCATTCTGTACAGATAAGAACAAAGCCTAGTTTTAAAGATGCCTAAAGGAGATGTCTTGATTTAACTATACGTATGTCTTTATTATAAGGTGCCAGTAACTAGTGATAGAAGTTACTGAAATCTGAAGGGCTTGGGGAATAATTTTAGAAAGGAATAGGTACAGTCAGGGCGTGGAGTTTATCCCTGATAGAAGAGAAGAATTTAGCAAATCAAAGAAGCTCTGAATATTAAGATAAAACTCTAAAGTCTGTCTTTTCCTTAAACAATTATGATCAGGTCTCTTTTGGTTGCAAGTAACAGAAACTCAACTCTAAAAAGCAAAAAAGAGGTGTTTTGTTTGTTTGTTTGTTTTTACATATAGGGGAGACCAAAAATTAGGACTTCACATACAGCTGAGTCCAGAAACTCAAAAAATAGTGGAGCTGTATTTGTGCTTCAGCTCTGTTTTCCTCTCTGTGTTAGCTTCATTCTCAAGCAAGCACTTTCCAAATGGCAAGGAAAAAAGATGACCTCTGACAGTCTCAAACTTATTCCATTAAGTAATCCAAAAGAAAAGAGTGTCTCTCTCTCTTGCGTTATCCATAGTCCAGATCTCAGGGAGGGCACTGACTGGCCTTGCCTGAATCATCTGCCCATCCCTGAATTTGTCCCAATGGCCTGGGGAAGGAGGACTCCAAATGGCAGCCTGGGTGACACATCCCCCTTTGGAGTTGGGGATACCAGCATATACCCCAGGACCACTGAAGGTAGAGTAGAGTGACTCCCCAAAGAGGGCAAGGGGAAAGAATTACTGTGCAGGAAAAAGCAACAGCTGTCCTCTAAAAAACAAATTGAACGACTTTGCTTTGTCTGCCCCAAATTCTAGTATTCATTAAACTTTGTAATCTGTGGGGAGTCACACATCAGACACTTCTGGGGCGAGGAGAATAAGTTTCTTTTCCGGCTACGTGTATTTAACGGTCCATTGGGGAGGATGTGTGACTGAAATGGAAACCAAATTTTTCTACATTTAATATTATCAAACTGAATTGATGAGGTAAACAAGTGTGTAGACAGAGACCCAAAAAGGCATTTTATAAACCTTTCCAAGATCAATGGGCTGACCTAAGTGGTAAAGCAGTAAAGATTTCGCTATTGCAATATATTTGTATGCAAATGTGTTCCTGTATTGAGAATATGACCTTGAACTTGAGCCACCCACAGCTTTCCAAAACCTGTTTAGTGATGCTTATAAGAAAAGAAATGAGGAAACGTTAAGGTAAAAAATATGCAATTCAAAAATCATTAAAATCATCCCTGAGGTACTCCCCTCCCGATATTAAAAGCAAATTAAGGGAATCCTTTTTACAAAATCCAGTGATGCTTTCATGTCACTGTTAAGAAGTCAAGGTCAAAAAAATAATTTAGTATTTGGTTCTCTGTTGTATGATGTGCCCTTTAAAGATGTTCTGTGGTTGATCTTGATTGGTTCTTGGCGATATATGTTTGGCTTCTGGCTATAAACAATAATTTGCAATTTAGCTATCATTAATTAGCATCATTTAAGGGCAGTTATTATTAACACTTCAAGTTACGAAAGGCACCTTTCTCAGCTTCACAAATGCAAACCTCTTCGCTGTTTTTAAGATTTCACCAATTACACTGAGGTTATTTGTATGGAATTTTGAGCCCTGGCCATTTGCTGTCTCTTCACACATGGACACATAATGATAACATTGTTTGAGCACTAGCTGTGTTATAGGTGCCTTTTATATATGTATTTTATTTAATTCTCAAAATAGCCAGATTCTTATAACAGTAGATGCTTTGATTTTCCCATTTTGTGTCTGAAGAAGCTGAGTCGTAAAGAATTCAAGTAACATGCCCAGGGTCACACAGCTAATAAATTCTGGCACCAGGATTCCAGCCCAGTTCTGTCTCGCTTCAAAGCCCAAATTCTTGATGCCAGGCCCTTTCCTCTCCTCCTCTATCCCTAACCCCTGACTTTATGAAAGGAAAAAAAAAAGAAGAAATTTAAAGTTCTTAAATTAAGTGAAGGACTCCAGCAATACAAATCATGTATACTCCCCCAATCTAATTGTTTTCCATATTTAGCTATAATAGATACTTTAAAAGACGTAATAGATGTTGGTTCTTGTTTTAGCTGCAGTTTTACACATACAGATTCACAGACATTTCTGAAAGGTTCTAAACAATACAAGGCTGTTCTCTGAATTTCTCGCATCCCTACTTTGTTTGCTAATGTGTCAAAAGAGATACAGAATAATTTAAACACAATATTTGCTTGCGAGTGCTTTACGTTCGGTATTGGTCAGCTTGGGCTGCCGTAACAAAATACCATCAACTGGGTGGCTTAAACAACAGAAATGTATCTTCTCATAGTTCTCAAGCCTAGAAAGTCCAAGATCATGGTGCCAGCATGGTTGAGTTCTGGTGAAAGCCCTCTTCTTGGCTTGCAGACAGCTGCCTTCTTGCTCTATCCTCACATGGTGGAGGGAGAGCTCGCCTCTTCTTACAAGGCAGTTAATTCCACCTTGGAAGCTCCACCCTCATGACTTCATCTAAATCAATTACCTTCCAAAGGCCCCACCTCCTAACACCATCTCATTGACATTAGAGCTTCAACATAAGAATTTTGGAGGAACGCAATCAATCCATAACAACTTCTATTGGGGGAGATGAGGTAGGTACAAACATAACTACTAAAAAGTACAGTATGTGGCATGCTTCAAGTGACACTAAAGTAGCAGTGCCCATGCAAAACTAAGGGCTTCTAGGGTAGGTGACCCTGCTTCTGGTTTGGGTGGTGAGGAAGCCCAAATGAAGAATTCATTTAAAGGATTGTCAGGGACTTCCCTGGCGGTCCAGTGGTTAAGACTCTGCGCTTCCACTGCAGGGGGCACGGGTTCGAACCCTGGATGGAGAACTAAGATCCCGCATGCCGCGAAGGGCGGCCAAAAAATGAAAATAAAAAAAAAAAAGGATTGGCAGATTGTTAA
Organism: Grampus griseus; assembly: GCF_964374135.1. NCBI lineage: Eukaryota > Metazoa > Chordata > Mammalia > Artiodactyla > Delphinidae > Grampus > Grampus griseus. The sequence goes on from NC_139007.1 coordinate 46,664,834, forward strand.
AAACAGATTTAGGGCAGGAGTCAGAGGTGGACAGCATGTTGCGGGTAAATGGGGTGACTTGCTTCTTCCCCCAGATGCCACTGTTTACGTTGAGATGATTCCACCGACCCAGGGAACTTAGCAGCCTGTCTTTTGGGGGCTTCAATGTCTCATCACCTTAGTCTCTGATATTATGGTGTCTTTGCCTAATTTTTCCATCCTGTGTCTCTTTTCTCATAGCATTTCGTGGAGCACCACCACTACCCCAACCTGGTGGTATGTGAAGCAGAGGTAATAAGAATAGTCATAAAAATATATCTGTAAGTCGGAATTGCAGTACCAGGAAAACAACGAACAGCCTTGAGAAGTTTATGCCTTTCTCTGCCCTCAGCGAATATCACGTAAATGGGGAGCCACTGACTAAGCATCTTTATTCTTTGACTGGTTTAATTAGCCCTTCTTCCAATTGTAGACAGCCCAAGAGATGGGCTCCATGTATGAGAGACTGGGCAAGGAGTCAGAACGTGGGGACCCAAATCCTCACTGCCATTGATACCTCCACACCCCGAATTTCCTACTCAGGAGCCACCAGACTTCCCTGGAGTTCGGGTCCACATCCAAGAGGTCCCATAGAATGTGTTCCCCCTTAGAGGAGGCCTCCTCTGATCTAGGAGCTTCTTCAATAAGGCTGTTGCTAACGTGGTTCACTTTCAGGGCTGCCATTTGGTTCTGACAGATTTAAGGCCTGCCTGTTCCAGTTTGGACCAAATTCCTTAGGCTCTTCCTGATGCAAATTAAAATATAAACATCCTTCTCACAAATCCATGAGTTAATGTTCTTTGTGTAAAGACTATTTCAGCTAGTTTCAAATTTAGCTAAGTAAGCAGTCCTCCAGCCTATAGTTTTCTATTTCATCTTCAAAATATGTCATGCTGAATACTAATACACTGATCTAACAACTTCCCTGGATGAATTTGTATGATTATGTCCAATATGATTGTGTGAATGAGCTGCCTTGAAAGGTAATGAGTTTCTAATCACTGGAGGTGTTCAAATGTGAGCTGGGTCACAAACTTGTGGAAATTTAAGCATTTGATAGCCTTGGGGGCTAAGTCACCCTGAGGAACCTTTCCAATCCTGAAATTCTACAATTCATAATTTTTTCTATGCTATCCTAATAATCAAATTTCCCCTTCTTAAATGCTCATAATTCACCCAGTTGAGAAATTTTTCCTGAGATTGGTGTTAAACTGTCCATTTTATAGTTTGTAGACTGCTCTTTCTTCTTTTTTGGGGAAAATCAGGCCAGCGTATGCCCATCTTCTGTCTTGTTTACCTCTTCCATTTTCTGTGCTTTCTCAGAAGTCAGTGTTGGCAGTTCATTTGCAAGTTCTGCAGTCACCTCGAGATCTGATTTATACTTGAACTCTCTTAGAGCAGCCATGTGCTCTTTCATCATCCTTCACCTCCCTTGCATGTCAATTTCCTCTTCCCAAGGATCATTCCAGTGTCTTCGTTGGAATCTCCTTCTCGCTGACAAAGACCAAACCAGAAGAGAAATGGAAAATTCTACTTACAGCTATTGTTTGGACACATTAGAACATCTGCCCAGCCCAGGCTCCAGCCTCCCTTGGTTTTGGGGCATCAGCTCTAATTTAGGAAGCTCTTGTTGTTGACCTGCTCTATTTTTAGATGCCTCGGTTCCCCATGGTCTTTCATCTTTCTGAGGTTTCTAGTTTGTGTCTGTCAGATACTTCTCCTTGATTTATGTCCTTCTCTCCATATCTTGTACATGTCTTTTAAAATACAAGCTCATGGGGGAACTTGCCCATGGAACTTCTTTGCTGTCTCCTTCCTTTCTTCCTCATCAGGCTCACAGAATTGTATAGTCTTGGAAAGAGTATCACGCCTGCCTCTACTCTGAACTTTCTGCTATATGTAAAAGCCTCTTTGTAACACCTGGTCTGCATGTCTGACAACGTTCTCCCTTCTTCGCACGCCTCAGGGACTCTGAGATGCTGGGGCCCTGTATTAGTTTGCTAGAGCTGCTATAACAAGGTACCACAGACCAAAAGGTGCTTAAACAACGGAAGTTTATTTTCTCACAGTTCTGGAGGCTAGAAGTTTGAAATCAAGGTGTTTGTAGGGTTGGTTTCTTCTGAGGCCTCTCTCCTTGGCTTGTAGAGGGCCATCTTCTCTCTGTGTCTCCACATGGCTTTCCCTCTGTCACCGTCTCTGTCCAAATTTTCTCTTCTTATATGAGCATCATGTAAGTGTTAGATTGGATTTGCCCTCACCCTAATGACCTCATTTTAATTTAATTACCTCTTTAAAGACCCTGTGTCCAAATTCGGTCACATCCTGAGGTATTAGGGATTAGCAACTTAAACATATTAATTTGGGGGGAGACACAATTCGACCCATAACAAGCCCCTTTTCACTTTAGCAGCTGGTACCAACAGATCAGAATTAGGTCCACAGTACTAGTCTGTGGGTTGTTGCTGTGCTTTTGCCTTTCTCTTTACGTTTTAGAGATGCAATGTCAGAAAAATGTCAGGTTCATCTTTGCTGATCTGCTCCTGGCTAGGTTCAGTATTCCAGAACTGAATTCATTTAACTCTCCTCTTGCTACCTTTCTAGAAAGCAGCCTGAATACATGCCTTCTGTGCCTTTGTCCTAATTCCTTCTATCAAAATCCTCCCATCTATCAAGCTCAACTCAGATACCACCCACTGTTTTCCTGGGCTCTACTGCCATAGTCTTCTGTCTGTACGGTTACATTTATAGTTACTTATTCTTTCTATTGTGTTAGTGTTATTTGCAGCTAGCTCTTCTTGTCCATGTAGGATGATGAGCATCTTGTGGAAACATTATGATGTCATGTTCATCATCTTTATTCACCCCAAAGCACCAAGCACATGGTTTGTACCCAGCAACCACCCAACAAATATTACATTGGTTTGAATCTTGTCATAGATTTAGAGCGGCATTCAAAACAATAAACATTAAAATTGCATTTTATAGTTACTCATGTTCTTTTTTTTAATTAATTAATTTATTTTTGGCTGCGTTGGATCTTTGTTGCTGTGCGTGGGCTTTCTCTAGTTGAGGTGAGCGGGGGCTACTCTTCATTGTAGTGCGCAGGCTTCTCTTGTGGCGGAGCATGGACTCTAGGCGCGCGGGCCTCAGTGGTTGTGACTCGCGGGCTCTAGAGTGCAGGCTCAGTAATTGTGGCGCGCGGGCTTAGATGCTCTGTGGCATGTGGGATCTTCCCTGACCAGGGCTCAAACCCATGTCCCCTGCATTGGCAGGCAGATTCTTAACCACCGTGACAAGAGGGAAGCCCAGTTTCTGATATTCTTAACAGAACTATATGACAAATCATTGATAGGGAGAAAATAATCATTGGATTATTTTAATAGTTACTTTTAATGGCTACTTTAATGAAGTATCAATATTTAGCCTAATTAAAATGTATGTCTCTTCATAAGTTTTTCAGGGTGATCTTGCCTTCTGAACTCCCAAAGCACTGTTTGTTCCTAGCACAAACTTCACATTATTATTTATGATGGAGTACCCTTTTATCCATTTTTTCCAGTCCCTTATATTAAAATGTAGTCCCTTGGTGAACAGGAGCAATGGCTTGTAAATGTTTCCATCCCTGACACCTGTGTAATAAACAATAGATAATGCAAGGCAGGCCACAGAGGGTTAGTCTCATCAGCTGTGCCAGTTGCCATCTGACTATGGCCACAAAAGTACTGTCTCGGAAAGAACCCATTTGAAAGAACTGTTGAGTCCAGCAACTGGGCAGCTTTCCTTTTAGTTTATCTCTCAGCCTCTTTTCCCCACTGTTTCATCCGTTCACTTTTTCATATTGAAATATTTAATGAGCACCATTTGTAATAAGTTTTATCCTGTAAATAAATAGAATGTCATGAAAGGGAAATAGTGTTGTTGGTGGTGGTGGGGACAAAGCTACTATGTTTGGTTGTGCAGGTTGTACACTGAGCAAGGGCATCCAGCCAAAGGGAAGATGGAGCTGAAACCGGTCTGATTAAGCCTCATCAAGTCATGCACCCTGGCATACAGATGTGTTAACCCAGAGAAGGGATGGCTTTTTTCCCTAATTAGCATAAAGGTACTGTGCATTTATCAGACTCCGCATCTGTAGGGTTTGCATCTACCCAGAGGGGGCACCTTTTTTGGTAACTTATACAGATACCTTATGGACTAGTAGCATCCCTGGGGATTAGAGAGAGCTGGATCTACCAGATATTGCATAGTTGGGGGGCCAGGGCGGAAGCAGAGAAATCAGTTGACAAGCTCTTGCAGAAACCCAGGAAAGAAATGATGGTGCTTAGGACAAGGAGATAGAACTGATGGACCTGCTGAAGGATTAGATACGGGGCGTGGGAAAGAAAGGGTAGAATGAGGGGACCCTGGAACACTGGCCTGAGAATTCAGTGATCATGGTTGCCATTTACTAAGATGGGGAAAACTGGAGGTAAAAGCCAGAATGACAGAGAAATTTAATAGTTCTGTTGTAAGGAGTCTCACTGTAGGTGCTGCTTGAGGATTTTCTACTTTATACATCTTTGGAGTCCCAAAAAAAACAGCCGTGAGAAGACTCATTCTTCTGTGTGTCCAAAGCCTAAAAGAAACAAAAGAGCTTGGGCTGAGAGTTTAGACAAGTTATCCAATATCTCGGGGCCCATTTGCCAAAGGAATTAGGTACTCAATACTTCCAAGGTCCTTTCTTGCCGAAAAACTGTACCATTAATTTCTATATCCTTTTGCTCAATTTTGTGATATTCTCTGTGCAGGATGCACACTCAGGAAAAGAGGGTGGCATTAACAACTAATAGTAAACTGATTCTCCAAGCTAAAAGACAAAATCAACAACACGCAGAAGAGGTCACAAGCTGCTCCCTGACATATTTTTGCAACAGTACTGGCTCAAAGATAGACACTTGGAAGACTCGTGGACCTGTTTTCATGCCTGTATTGCCAGTGAAAGACCACTCTCCTACCATGGGTTTAGATCCTGGGGGCATCTGTAGATTACAGAGTGTTCTGTTAACAGCTCTCTCCAAGATAATCATCAGCCTGCAATTTGACTTTGCAAAATTGGAAGGCAAGTTCTTCTTCCATAAGCCAATTTCACAAAACAAAAAACAGTGCCTCAATTCTTGACTTGAAGCCGAAAAGCTGTAATGGTCCCATAAATGATTAAAACAGCAGTTGGTAATGCCTTAGAAACAGATTGATCAGTTGGAACACTTTAAAATCTGTTTAAATTCTGCATGCCTTTGAGCAGTATGAACTAACTCTGATGTGGAACTGAGAGTGGGTGTTTAGAAGTCAAAGATATCAAGATAATTATTAAAATCCTGGCAGGGATTGCATCTCTCTAGGACAACTCCTAGCATCTTTTAACCCCAAAGTGGTGTATAAATTATGGAAACATTTGGCATTATGAAAACTCATGGTGACCCTTGTTTAATTGGCCAGAATGCTCCAAGTCAAATCTCCTAGTACAGTATTGTCATTTGCTCATAGCAAATGGGTTTTGAGTGCCTACAATGTATCCATCATGGGGATGCAGTGGTAATGAGACAGAGTTTCGGCCCTTGTTGAGCTTATGTCATGGTGGAAAGAAACAGACAATAACTTATTAAATAAAGAATATATATAAATTCACATAGCAATAAGAGCTGTGCTGGAAATAAAGCTGAAGTGGTGAGATGCTACTTTAAATTGAAATATCAGGAAAAGCCTCTCCAAAGAGGTGACAATTTAGCAGAGGCTTCAGTGATGAGAAGGAAAGAGCCAACAATGTAAATAAATACCGGGGGGAAAATTCTGCATGGCCAACAGGGAAGAGCATATGTGAAGCCTTGAGGTGAGAATGAGCTTGGCATAGTTGAAGAACAGTGAGAAGGCAGGTGGGGCTGGAGTCCGGAGAGTGAGGAGAAAAGTAGTGGGAAATAAGAAAGGTTGGCAGAATCCAGGTCAAGTGTTGCCTTCTAGATCATAAGGAATTAGGTTTAATTTTATGGAAAAACAGTGAAGGGTTTGAAACAGAGTTTTAAATAAGAATAGGATTGATCGAATTTGTTTCTAAAAACATCTCTTAATTGCTGTGTGGATGAAAGAAATGGGTCTTTAACTGAAATGAGTGACGGGTTTAGATGGAGGTGAAGGAGGAATTCAGAATTTAATCTCGAACTGGTTAATGTGAGGTGCCTATTAGACATCTAAGTGGCGATGTCTAGTGGGTCATTAAGGCTTGCTGCATGAGTTACCAAGGGAGTGAAATAGACATAGGAGAAGTCTAAAAAACAAATCCTAAGGCCCATTAACCTTTAGTGAGTGCACAAGAAGAGCATCCAGTAAAGTAGGAGAAAACCAGGAGAATGTGGCATCCTGGAAGCCTGGGGAAAGAAATACTGAGAAGATGAGTCAGAAGAGGACTGGTAACTTATATTTGACAAGACAAAGGCCATGGCTGTACTTGACAATAGCACTTTCAGTGGAGAGGTAGGGACAAATGCCTGCAGTGGATGCATATAGAGTAGATGAGTCTTTGAAGTTTTCCTCTAGAGGACTTGAGGGAAATCAGGTGATAGCTTGGAAGGGATGGTCTTCTGTCACAGTCGTTTTTAAGGTGGCAGTTATAGCATGATTCTGCGCTGTTGAGAATGATCAAGAGAGAAAATCAAGATGCAAGAAAAGAAAGCAGGGATATTTTCAAGAGCAAAATCCTTTTGTAAGTGAGAGAAGATGGTGTCCAGGGCACATATGAAAGTTGGCCACTGCTTAGAGCAGGGAATGTCCTTCCATTGAAACATTAGGGAAGACTGAGTATATAGGACCAGATAAAATAGATGTGTAAAGTAGGTGGTAAGTAAATAATGTAGATCTCACAAAATTGCTTTCACTTTTCAGTGAAATGTGAAGCGAAGATCACCAACTGGGAGTGAGGAAGGTAGAGGAAGTGATGTTGAAAGTTTAAGGAGAGAGAGAACGCAAATTTTTCAGGGAAATAGGGGAAGGTTACTTGGTAACACTTAATGCCCTCAAGAGATCTGTCATTAATCTGAGTTTATGCTCTTTGTTCTGTTCACTGAATATCTTAGCGAAAAGAGAGTGTGGTGTTGGGCAAAGGACGAGGAGGGCAGGGAGTTAGAGGTGAGTGGCGTAAGCTGGGGCACATCATAACATTTGCAAAGTCTCGTGTTCTTTATCTGTAAAATGGAGGTGGTAGTTTCTGCCCAACGGGGTAATTGTACATATCAAAGTAGACAACATATTTGATGAGTGTTTTGCTTTAAAAAACTTGCCATTAGTCTTCTTCAGCCCCTTTGTTATTGGGTAAACAGCTATGGGGATTGGTGATTAATAAGTTTTGTGCAGGTTTCATATGTGGCCTAGAGTGAGCCCTAAAACTCTGAGGCATGTGGGAAAGGAACATCATGGGGCGGGGGGGGGGGGTCTCTGACCAAACTGGACATGACCAATAAGGTTCCCAGGGGCTCAAGAAGAAGCCGAGCTGATAGAGGGCTGAGATGGGGTGCAGGTGGAGTTAGAGTTAGAAAGAAGCAACCAGGAAGGAAAGGAGAAAGTGGAAGCAGGGAAGAGGTAGAACGGCCAGGAGTGTGGGATGGAGTTGTGGACCAGATGAAGGTCACAGATACACAGTTCAGTGTTTCTGTTTAGGACTGAGATGGTTCCGTAGCTGATCTTCATTATTACCAATTCAGTGCCAAACCCTAGACCTGGATCTCTAGTTTACTGATTTTACTTTGACAGAAGAAGTCATGTGAGAATGTGGGCCATGCGAGAGGCATGGTCGACTGTACTGTCTCAGGAGTGGGGAAAGGAAGGAATTGAATCAATGAAATTGGAACATTGCTGCTAAAACCTATTTGTCTGAACTTTCTCTGTCCCAATCTCAACCTCTTTCTTCAGTCAAGCAAGCTGCTGATTCAGGACTGAATTTGCAGTTGGCAAATACTGAATAAATAAAAAGAATGAAATGCTAATACATGTGAAGACTATGAACATAGATATTTTTAGGTCAGCCTAAAATTTTGCCCTAAAAATTTGCACCCTATAGCTGAATCTATGAGGTTTCTTTAGTTAAGATATAGCAGAAGGCAGTGAATACAAGTTGTAAGTGATAAAACCACTCGTGAAACAAATCTTTGTAGATATACTGCCTCTTTTAACTACCACAGGTCTTTTTTGGAAAAGGCTAGGCTATAAATAAGTAATCATAGTTATCTCGGCTGAGTTTCCAAAGTGATTGGACATTCAGCTTTGACTGGCTGTACTCTGGGCAGCCCCTGATCACTCAGGCATTGTTGTAAATCTCCTTCGAATGCACAATAGACGTGCCTTCACTGTTTTTCAAAATCCCAAGGGTTGACTGTCAGGGATCATGCTTCATCTCTAGTTCTCTTCATTCTAGGACTTGCCTACTGAGAAACTTTCAAGGAACTAAGGAAGATACATCACTCATCACTTTTTGACCATTTATTCATTCAGGGTCTAACTGTAGACATGTGGTAACATTACTGGAAAATGCAGAACCGTGATGGGAACCATATTCTGTTGTTCATGGTATCATTCTCTCCTACCCCTAATCTGCTTCTTTTTCTACTATGTCTGTATTCCCTGGCTTGGCTCAAGCAGAATATTCCTCTCTCTTTTATTCTACACAGAATTGGTCATGAAATCCTATCAGTTCTACCTCTTTTGCAGTTGCTGGATGTCTTCATCTTCTCTCAGTTCAGGATCTCAGAAATCTCTCACTTGGTTCTTAACTGGCCTCTTTTCCTCTCTTTACTCTTCTTTCAGTGTTCTTCATTGTAGCCCAGATGCTCTTTCTAAAAGTCAGAGCTATCACTTCTCTTAAAATTCATACAGCTGCTTCCAGTTGCCCCAGGATAAGGCCACACTCTGAAGCTGACTCGTACTGTCCTCCCTCATTGGACCCCACATCCCTTTCTGTCCTCATACCTCCCACTTTCCTTTAATCCTACGCCCAGACCACACTGTACTACATTCAGCACAGCTTCATACATGTTGTGGAAGGAAGGAGGGCAGGCAGGAAGGTGGAAGGAAGGAAGGAAAGAAGGAAGAAAAGAAGGAACAGAGGGAGGGAAGGAGGGAAGAAGGAAGGAAGGAAGGGAGGGAGGGAGGAAAGAAGAAAAGAAGGAAGGGAGGGAGGGAAGGAGGGAGGGAGGAAGGAAGGAAAGGAAGGAAGAAAGAGAGGGAGGGAAGGAAAGAAGGAAGGGAGGGAGGGAAGGAGGGAGGGAGGAAGGAAGGAAAGGAAGGAAGAAAGAGGGAGGGAGGGAAGGAAGGAAGGAAGGAAGGAAGGAAAGCAGGATGGCAAAATGAAGGAGGAGAGGGAGGGAGAGAGGAAGGAAGATGGGCTTCTAAGGGGAGAAAGGAGGTCCCAGACAGGTAGAGTTTTCCCTTCCTTTTAAAACATCTCATTCCCATTTTCAGTTGTCCTGAGCCAGAGCATTGAAGACCTTGTTTTTTCCTTCATTTTTAGGAGGTTTCCACTCAGTTATGTCTTGGGGGTGTGCATTTATCTCTGTCTCTTTTCCTGTTGGACCCGGAGGGCAATGGAAGCTGTTTTGTTCTAAATGTCAGCCATCACGAGTGGGACACTTGAGTGCACAATCAGAGCTGAGTCTGACAGAGCAATATTTTTCTGTGAAGATCTCTTTATACAGGAGAGTGTATTCAAATCACAAATCTCATTTAGAGAATTATCTTGTTGCCAACACCAGTCGCAACAGCTGATAATGTCCCAGCGGTCATTCTTTGTACGGATTAAACAAAGAACACTAATCCATTATAAACAGCATTGAGCTTAAATCCGTAATAATCATCCAACAATTACCAGTTACCTAGTAATTATTCCAGAGTGAAACTTTCAGTCTTGCTAAGTGAATAGGTGTGGTTTAGGTAGTCCTTGGTGTTCTCACATCTATTTATAAATAGGTTTATTTCCAAGTACCATGTGTCTCCTTTCTAAAAATAAGATTACTATGGCTATATGTCCCCTGTGAGCTGTGCTCTGACACAGTGTGAATGGAAAATTCACACCGACACCAATACCCTTAATTAATAACAAGAATACTTCAGTTCATTGCATAAATATTGATTATCTATCACGTGCCAACACAGTTCTAGGTGCTGAGGACACAACAAACGAATCAGTCAAAAATCTCCCTGCTCCTGGGGCTTATGTTATTACTTCACAATTGTATAGAAGTTGCCAAGCATTTTCATATACATGTCTACTTTTGATCTTCACAATAACCTTATGAGGTAGATAAGGCTATAACCTTCCTCCTAAATTAAGAAAACCTAAGCTCAGATTGTCTTGATGATTTAAACAGGAACACTACCCAGTAAGCAGTAGATCTAGGATCAGAATCAAGGTCTCCTGATGCTAGAGCCAGTGCGTTTTCCATTATCCTATTTTTCCAGTGACGATCCAGTTCCTGCAGCCAGTAAGCCTCACGCACTGTGCACTGAGAGTGAAGATAGCTAAAGCACCCCACCAAAAGGAGACCTACTGTTTTTTTTTTTATCAGCTTCCCTTTCTTTCTACCTCTGATGACTTTTTGCTTCTTTCTGACTCCCATGTTGTGTGTTTTTCCCTCTTTGCATTTAGATAGCATCTTTGAAGGGCCTTCCATTCAAGGACGGAAGTCCCCATTGCCTGTATTTGATGACTAAACCAGTGTATCTAATAATACGTCCTTAGGTAAAATGACGACTAGAGGTGGAATTTAATTTTACTAATCAGGGGAAAGGAGAAATAAAATAAGACTTAATATATTCTTATATTTTATTAATACACATATGAAGAGTAGAAGGAGGGGGCAGTTCTTCGTCCCCTTTCAATGTGTCCCCCACAGTTCCCTTTATTTTCTCACCACGGGCTTTGGCTTCTTCTCTAGGGTTCCTGCTTTGTGCAGCCTCTAGGACTATCTGTGAATGATGAATGATGGCGTGACATGGGCCGTGGAGAAAACAGCATCAGGAAATGTACCGCTGCTAGAGAAGTTAGACGATGGAGAGGTCAGAGGGAATTATGCTCATGGTGTGAAGGGCAGAACTGTATCCCCTAGAGGTTAGAGAAGAGATTTCAGCAAGATGTTGATGAAGGTGGCAGTGCCACAAAGACAGGCCAAGATTTTCTGATCTGAGGGCAAAATCATTTAGAGCAGTGATACTTAAACTTGAGCAGTAGAATAACTTGGAAGCCTTGTTAAAAGAGGTTTTGGTCTCCACTCCCTGGGTTTCTGATACAGGAGGTCTGATGCTGCTAGTTGGGGGACTCTGCTTTGAGAACTACTGATTTAAATGCTACAGCTGTCAAATAGGCAAGATGTATAACCAAGAAGACGGCATACCCCTTTCTCTCTCTCTTTCTCTCTCTCTTCTTCACTCCCCACCAGAATCCCTTTACTCAGTGCTGAGTACTGACTCTCGGAGCCTGCAATGCTGCAATTCAATCTCCCATATAGATGGAGTTGATTGCCAAGGGAGCTGAAGGGAATGACCCTAGGCTGAAATGGCCTAGTGGCCAAGGGCACATCTGAGGTCAGCCGTGAACTTAGACTGTCAGTGCCACCTGCACCTGCGGATTCCCATCTTGTACAGCCCACATTGGGGGTGGCTAGGGTTCCCAGTCATACCTGGGTGGATTAGAGAGGTATTCATCCTTATTCCTCTGGTGCTCTAAAAACGGCAATGGAAACAGCCTTTGGTTAAATGTTTAAAAACTATGATTTGATACTATAGTAAATAAGAGAAAAAAGACATTGGTATATTTTTGCTTCTTTGTTATTTTTAATAGAAAAAACAATGCATTAGTTTGACTTGATGAGTAACACTGTGCACTTTGCATGCATAACACATTTTTCCTCACAACTATCCAATAAGGTAGGGGTTGTTATTATTATACTCTTTTTATAAATGAAGAATCTGAGCACAGAGGGTTGAGATAACTCACCCAAGGTCACACAAGCTATATGTAACAGAGGCAGGATTTGTACCAAAGCAGCCAGGTGCCAAAGTCTGGACTTTTTAAAAACTATTATATCAAACTGTTTTGTGCTTATCACCTGAGCAGGGGCTTTTCATGCACCTTAACAAAACGGTTCCTAAGTTTTGAACCAAATAGACCACTGAGAAAGCTCTCCAGAATTAGTCAAACTCAAGGTCAAGGGCACAGCATTCCACAAGACTGCTCTCACTTCAGACACCAGTCTGGACCATTTGGGGGGGGTCCCCATAGCCACCTTCACTTCAGACTGACTCCAAATTTGGGGGTCCCTATGAACTCCCTCAGGTTTGATAATTTGCTGGAATGATTCACAGAACTCAAGAAAGTGCTCTACTTAATGATTACAGTTTTTTTTTTTTCTTTTTCCAGTATGTGGGCCTCTCACTGTTGTGGCCTCTCCCATTGTGGAGCACAGGCTCCAGACACACAGGCTCAGCGGCCATGGCTCACGGGCCCAGCCGCTCCGCGGCATGTGGGATCTTCCCGGACCGGGGCACGAACCCGTGTCCCCTGCAGCGGCAGGCGGACTCCCAACCACTGCGCCACCAGGGAAGCCCATGATTACAGTTTTATTATGGCAAATGCATACCCATTAGAACAAGTCAGAAGAAGAGGCACGTAGGTAGAAGCCTAGGAGGGTTTCAGACGCAAAGCTTCCATCGTCTTCAGGGATGTGTTTCCCTCCCCATATCAAAGTGTAAAAGTACTGAGTTCTACCAACCGTGATAGCTGACCGAATTTTTAATTGATATTTCTTGATGTAGGCATGACAGATTGAATCACAGACCGCGTGGTTGAACCCAGTCTCCAGCCCCTCTCCCCTCCCTGGAGTCAGGGCTGATATCAGTGGCTCAAAGCCTGGACCCTCTATCACATGATTGGTCTTTCTGGTGTGGCCAGCCTCCAAGCTTGAATCACATCATCAGCATAAACTCTCAGGTGGGGTCCAGGGACCCACCATGAATAACAAAGACAGTCCATTTACTTGGGAAATTCCTAGGGTTTAGAGGTTGCCTCCCAGGACTGGGGACAGAGGCCAGCTAGATTCTTTATTACACAGAAGCAGGGCACAGCAAAGTGGTGGAACAGGGATGCCTGCTCAGATGTGACTTTTAGGATATCTTTTAGGTCAGCAGCACTATTCTGGGCCAGACGGTAGTCCCACTGCCATAGAAAGGGGAAGAATTTTCTCCTGCAATTTCTGCAAATAAGCACTAAGTCAGAAAAAGTAACACTGGAGAGAGCATCTAAATTAGGAGGAAGCCAGAGAGCTGTAAGTGGCAGCAGCTGCCGGTGCCACAGTGCAGCAGCAATTTGCAATGAACTCACTTGCAGACAAACCAAACGAACTCCTTAGCGAGGGAGTGAGTATATGTACTGTGTGAATTGAGGGCCACAGAACTCTGCAGTTGTAAAGCTTTTATACACCCCACATGTAAATTACAGTGCTTGTGAATCGGGTTGGTTCACATGTAAATGAGAAAATGCCAGAGTTAAGCAAGTCCGCCTTTGAAAAGAATGGATATCTAGGAACTAAAGACTGTACTGAGGTACTTGCAAATAATAAGGGGAGAGAGAGAGAGCTGTTCTAATTCCAAGGGACATCTAGAATGAAAAATAATGAGGGAGGGATGGGGGGAGGGGAGGGCAAAACATCAGAAGAAGCAATATTCCATGAAAGTCTGCCTGTGTGCCATTAATGTCTGTCTCTCCAAGTAAGAGCGAGCAAGTGAGAAAATAGCAAGGAGGTATAAATAAGGGCTGGGGTGAGCTCTGAAGGGAAGCGTGTTATGCATGGATGAAGCCTTTTATTTTAAAGGGCTGGCTGTTATAACAAATATGCACATTACACACTTGTGTTTACAGCTCACTCAAAATATGGGATTTCCTATTATGTTCAAGCCCTCTTTTCTCTTTTCTCGGAAACTGAAGCCCCTCAAATCTGATGACTAAACTCAGGATTTCCAGTAGGATGGAGGAAGAGGTAAAGGAATGCTTAATTTGGACTGACTGTGTGCCTCTGAATATCCTGGATATTTGCAAGATTGATTGGTTTTGCCTTCTCACTGGCACGTTGTCTTTATTCTTCACTCACTAACTAGACGCCTGAGACAGATGGGGTTTTGTGATCACTATGGCAGCTTTTAAACTGTGAAACCCCTCCCTTTAGGTCCAGTGCTGCTGGTTTAAGCAACGTAAACTGGTACCCAATAACAATGGGTAGCAAGAATTTTTTCCTTTTTCCATTTTTTTAAAGAAAAAAAGAATGGGTTAATATTCAGTTGCAACAAGCAGCTTATGCTTGTAATGTGACAGCCCTGGGTGATGAGGAATTAAAAATGTCCGTGGATGCTGAGTGACACTTTTATGGTCATGGCACAAGCAGCCTTTGCTCTGAAATCAGTTGCTTCACATCTAGAGAAAGCAACTACTACTGTGCCTCAAGAACTCATGAATGGGCTTTGAGACTTAATGCCTTCTGTCCTCTTTGAATTCTCCTTTCCTAGGTCTGTCCCCAACAGCCAGAGGTAAGACCAGTGCTTGGCAGGAAAGGAGGTGTTTCCCTGAAAGGAACAGGTTTCAACCCTGTTGAAAAAGGAAAGCTGTAAAGGAAGCTCCCAGTTAACACAGCTGGATATGATGCCAGGGAACTGAAAAGAAAATGGACTTTTGTATCTGCCTAGACCTAGATTTGTACCCCTGCTCAATAGTCTGGGGCACTTTATTCCACCTATTTGAGCCTCCATTTGCCCATCTGTAAAACTGAGGTGATCTTTAGGTCTATCTCCCAAGGTTGTTTTCAGGATTTTTTAAATAAAAATAATTTTATTTATCTATTTATTTTTGGCTGTGTTGGGTCTTCGCTGCTGCGGGCAGGCTTTCTCTAGTTGCAGCTAGCGGGAGCTACTCTTCGTTGTGATGTGCGGGCTTCTCATTGTCATGGCTTCTCTTGTTGCAGAGCATGGGCTCTAGAGCGCAGGCTCAGTAGTTGTGGTGCACGGGCTTAGTGGCTCTGTGGTATGTGGGATCTTCCCGGGCCAGGGATTGAACCTGTGTCCCCTGCATTGGCAGGCAGATTCTTAACCACTGCGCCACCAGGGAAGTCCCGTTTTTAGAATTAAATAAGTGAACATATGTTTAGTTCCTGAAACATAGTAGATGCCCCCCTCCCAAGAAGAATATGTTGAATATCAAGTAAAGGAATTTCTAATGCAGAATTATCTGCATTAGATAATTATTATCTATAATTATCTAATTAAATCTATAGTCAATAATTATCATTGACTTTAAAAGTTGATGCCTGTCTTGGAAAAGCACTCCTGTATTTTCCTTTACTCAAACACTGCTACCACACTCTGACACCTGATGTCTGAAGAGGTTTTCCACTGGCAACTTAGAAAATTATTCACAACCTAAAAGTTGAGAGTTATGTTTTATTCGGAGTTATGCTTATTTTTAGGACTTCAAGCACGGGAGGCAGCATCTCAAGTGACCCTGAGAAACCGCTCCAAGGTGAGGCGGGGAGCCAGGTTATATAGAAGTTTTACAACAAAGGGTGGGTAGTTGGAACATCAAAGGATTATTGTTATTATTAAAGAAAACCAGATATCTCAAGTTAAGGAATTTAGCGCTTTTCTATGGATGGGAAGATGCAAGAGTCTGGGCTCACTGAACTCATTCCTTTGATATGACCTCAGCTATCTGGGGCCAGTATCCTGTATTGTCACACCCTGAGTTTCCTCAGGGCTCACTGTAGGGAGTGGCTGTCGTCTGATGGCTTCTAGATGGAAGGTATTCTTTCCTTCCTGAGTTCCCTCAGGGCTCAGCAGCTCACACTGAAGGGCTGCAAGCTCCGATGACTGTGACATCCTTTGTTTACTGATATGGCAGGAAATAATCCGTTTCTCACGGTTCAACTCAGTTCTCACACTATCTGCCTGGAGTTCACATCAGATCCATAAGTTAATGTTATCGAACTGAACTTGGGTCTGCTTGCCTGTCACACAGGAGAGCCAATTTACTGACACCTGGTTGTGGTAAAGGAAAGTACAGAATTTATGTGCAGGGCTCCAAGCAAGGAGAACAGTCAGCTTGTGCTCAAAAGACCTGAACTCCCAGATGGCTTTCAGGGGAGGGTTTTTAAAGGCATTTAGGGTGAGGGTTGCAGATCGTAGACTTTCTTCTGATTGGCTGGTGGTGAGGTAACAGGGTAGTGTTTCAGGAATCTTAGTCATTAACCTGGTTTCAACCAGTCTGGGGTCGGAGTGCGTGTGGTCAGCATGCAGTCACCATCCTGACTGGGCAGAGGTCTTAGTTTCTGCAGAAGAACTCAAAGATATGCACCACATTGTTCCGTATATTCCTTGAGGAGGAACTAGGACTCTATTTTATCGCTGACTATTGTTTAATCTAGCATTACTTTTCTTGCTTAACTGCATTTCCTTTGTTTCTGCATTCCCTCACTTCTCTAATTAGTAACTGTTCAATGGAACTCATGGAAGGCCTAGGAGACTAAAGCTTTTTTCTACAAACAAGAAATGGGGGACTCGGAGGGGTTTTAGTAAGTGGGAGGGCCCCACAGGGTCCTGCTCGGTTTCCATCCCCTCTTTTCTTTGATACTCCTCAATTCTGAGGGAAACAGGGGCAGGACAAGAAAGGGAATGTTGTTTTGGATAGAAAGGTTTATCATAAACTTGGCAAAGGAATTCGGTTTTAGGGGGACTCGATTTCATTAAGACCTCTGTCCTACAGCAGGGCCCCCACTTCAGATGCCAATTGCAAGTTCCAGGTTGTCCCCTATACTTCTTACCAATCAGCTGTAAATCTGGATTCCCACAGCCCTCTTTTTGGGTTTGATAATTTGCTAGAAAGCCTTACAGAACTCAGGGAAACACTTACCTTTACCAGTTTACTATAAAAGGATATGATAAAGGAAACAG
The DNA here is from genome assembly GCF_964374135.1 of Grampus griseus. Lineage (NCBI taxonomy): Eukaryota > Metazoa > Chordata > Mammalia > Artiodactyla > Delphinidae > Grampus > Grampus griseus. The sequence continues at coordinate 46,681,856 of NC_139007.1, forward strand.
ATGAACATCTAGGTGGAAGAGATGTATAGGTCAAGGTGTGGGGGACTCGGAGCGTCCCTGCCTTCTTCGTGTGTGCACCGTCCTCCCAGCACTTCCATGTGTTCAGCAACCCTGAAGCTCTCCAAACCCCATTCTTTAGGCCTTTTTATAGAGGCTTTGTTACATTGGCGTGATCAATTGAGTCATTGCCAATTGGTGATTGAACTCAACCTCCAGCCTTTCTCCCCTCCCCAGAGGTCAGGGGTGGGACTGAAAGTTCCAACCCTCTAGTCACATGGTTAGCTCCCCTGGCAACCTGGCAGCCAGCCCCCATCCTTAGGGGCTTTCCAAAAGTCGCCTCATTAGCATAAACTCAGATGTGGTTGAAAGGGGCTAGTTATGAATAACAAAAATCCCTCATTTCACCTTTATTGCTCTGGAGCTATTTCAGAAGCCAGGAACAAAAGATGCCCCTGTAGTTCTTACCACTCAGGGAATTACAAAGGATTTAAGAGCTGTGCTGAGAACCAAGGATGGAGACCAAAGATATATTTCTTATTATAAATCACATTATCACAATGCCTAATTTATGAGCAGTCACCTTAGTGACCTACTGTTTCAGGGGTTGTAAGGTCCATCTGAGAACATTCGTCTCTTAGTACGCACAGTGCCACTTGGCTCTCCTGTCCTGCTGTCTGCCGAAGCAGAAGGCCGACTCTGTCTGCACGTGGAGTGGGTAGAGCAGCCACACCCCGAGATTGTGCCCACCCAAATCACTGTCCCCCCACCCGTGCCCAGGCCCGGGAAGCCTGAGGGAGCACATTCAATCCACTTGCCAAACATGCTGCCCCAGAAATGGCAGGGGAGTCGCCACATGGTGCTGAGTGAGCGTGTGTGTGTGTGTGTGTGTGTGTGTGTGTGTGGGGGGTGTGTGTGTGTGTGTGTGTGTGTGTGTGTGTGTGTGTGTGTTGGCTGATCTATGGAAACTCCCGCTGTCTCTAGCAGCAGAGGCAGCTTGTCTGGAGCTGTGAGTGGTGCCTCTCTACCCTTTCCTGTCCCTTTGCCGGAGAGAGTGGATCTTTGAGGAGATGGGTCATGTCCCAAACGGGTCTCGGCTTGCTTTGTTTACTAGTGCAACTTGTCCAAACTCAGATGATTGTTCAGCAGCCTTGAAATGGATTTTACACCGAACATTTTCGTTTTCCATCATTTAGTTCTGCCAGAGTTATTTTTAGCCAATAATGCCACCTAAAAAAGCCTCAGAGTTTGAAGTAGATGACTACATTTTGTCAGCAGATGCCTCCTAGTGAACTTACATTAAAAATGTAAACACACCGAGGTACTGCATATTCCATCCTAGCCAGGTAGCGTTTTAAACACCATGTATGCCAGTTCAGAATCGTGTCAGGCTTTTCTCCTTTCTTCCTTCTTTGAGTACCAGTCGAGCAAAGGTGGTAAGAGTCTTTTCCTTTCCAAATTCAAATTAACAGGAGAAAAGCATCACATTTATTTAATATAAGTTTCACCTGACATGGGAGCCCTCATAAAGAAATGAAGAAACAGACCTGAGTTTTCTTATGCTAGGATTGATGAAGAGTGTACAATATGATATGTCAAAGGGTACAAGGTAAGTGGAGTAAACTGGGGAAACTTAGCAAGGCCTGTTAGGATTCTTCCTGGGGTCGCTTTGTCTTCAGAGACAAGGCTGTGCCTTTCCTTTGGTTGCACGGAGGATACCTCTCACAGGACGGTCTTATGACCTGTTTCAGGGGTGAAGGGAAAGGGGGAGATTAGTGACCTTCTTGCCTCTGTTGTTTCCTCAGACTCCTTAGGCTTAAAACATTAAATATGTGAAGGGGCCATATTTTGAAGTAGTGGGTCCTGAACCCCATCACTTCTTTTCTTCCATTTCTTTTTCTTTCTTTTCTTCCTTCCTTCCTCCCTTCCTCCCTCCCTCCTTCCCTTTCTTCTTTCTTTCTCTTTTTTTTTAACCCACATTTTTAAAGTACTTGTATTTAAATACTCCAATGGTATATATTTAGAGATCAGATTGTGTGTCTAGAATGGTTCAGAGGCTGTATAGCATAGTGCTCTAGAATAAGACTGACCGGGGTCAAATCTTGGCTTCACCATTTATTGGCTCTAAGATCTTGGGCAAATTAGTTAATCTCCCTGATTCTTAGTTACAGCATCCATGAAATGTAAATAATAATGTTGGGCGCATAGGATTCTCATGAGTTTCAGGTAACACGTGAAGCACGGTGCCAGACACATGATAAAGGCCCAGTACACGTTAGCTACTTTCTTCCTTTACTTATGGAGAATTTTGTAAGTTTTAGTAATATTATTTTTGTCATTTGTGATTCATTTCTCAAGTTCAGTCACTACAGATGTACCAGTAGAAAGGGAGAAATCATGTAGCCCTAATGTGATTTTTTTCAATGATTAAAGAAAGAACTGAAGATAAAGAGAATATATCATTCTGAAAATTCTCAGTATAGCTCCTGAAAGCATATATTTGGACCAATGTAACCCAAAGCCCAGTGATCTTCGGCCATTTGCCTAGTTCCCTTTCAAGGTGAAAAGATCCTTGAGACTGAATCTACCTGTTCTGTCTTCTCTGTATTAAGCCCATAGAACGACTCCTCCCCTCTGGACCCAGCCTTTTTAGTGTCTACATGACCATGGTGTTTTAAGTATCCTTGTCCTAGCCATGGACCTCCTTGCTCCTCCCCTTCTTGACTCCTTCTGTTGTGCCCTCCAGAGCTGCTCCTTCACTGTCTTATTTCCACAGCTTGTTCTCAAAGCCTTCCCTCCACTCTACCTGGCTTTCTCTTAAGGACACCACTTTTCTTACAGTCTTCTCCAAGAGTAGCTGAGTATTATTTTGCATCTGTGGTTCCTCAGGGTAAGGCGGCAGATCTGCTGCTCTGTTTGCTTTGTTGCATCCAACTATAAGCCAACCCCTTCTCTTGGGAACAAGCCATTCACTGATCCCTCTCCCCCTCCCTCTTCCTGTTGTCTACTCCCCAATCCCGCTCATTCATGGAAGACTTGGATAATTGCTTCACAGTCTCCATCTCCATTTCCAGTAAGGCCTCAGTGGGCGATTTCAGCATCCACACGAGTGACCCATTTAGCAACATGGACCTCAGATTTTTCTCCTCTTTATCTCCTCTTCCTTGACCTTCTATACTCCATCTTAGAAACCCACCCCATGTCTACCCCTGGACCTTGCATCACCATCCTGAAAATAAATAGCTCTGGCATTCTACATTCTGTCTGAAACCTTCTCCTGTTATACTTTGCTTGCTCCACTACTCCCACTATGACCATTCTGTGACATTCTTTCCACTTCGTCATTCCTTCTAATGCATTGACCTCTTTACTCATTGCCCAGGAATCTTTTAATAGCATCCTTAACTATCTTATTAGATTCAAAGTTCTATTTTCTAATAGGACTCTAGCTGATACCCTTAACTTCCTTCCTTCTCTGTATTTTCATTACACCCATTAGATAAAACATTGAACTCTAGAGGAACACACTTTAATGCTTAGTTTAAGCCCATGCCTGACCAGTGGAGTGCTGATAAAGAAAAATCACACATCAAAGTAGATAATATGACTACCTATTCATAGTCACTAACCTCAAAAAGACCCTCAACACCACCTGGCAAACCTCCTCCATTTTTCTGTTCAGATCTTTCTCCCAAATGCCACAGTAAATATTTCAAATTGTCTCCAATCTTCTCAAATCTCAGTCGCTCTTCTGTCTCTGCCTGTTTGTACTTTATGGACAAATTAGTAGCCATCAGCCTGCAACTAAGTGTTGATAATACTAATGTTATTATGTTATTAAGTCTGGAAAACTATGGCTCAGTACCCATCCTCTCTTCCTCACCTCCTGTAGGATAGGAGAGCAGACCCTTTGTAAAACTAATAATGACCCCTCCACCCAAGCTTTATAAGCTATCCCTCTGCTTTCTCTAGAGCCTTAAACTATCAATTCTCACTCTCTCATTAAAGTCAGTGTGTTTCTTTCAACAGGAACTTAAACCTCAACAGAAATCTTGATTCTTCTTCCCACATCAGCCCAATGATGTATTCTCATTTTTCTCATTTTCCTAATGGCACCGCCATCTACCCAGTTGCTCATGGCAAAGTCCTCATACATCCTTGCTCCCTTTCTCAGCCATGCCATCCATCAGCAAGTCTTGTTGGCTTTATATCCACTGTTAAGCTAAGTCTGATCACTGCTCACCATTTCGCTGCTACAGCTCTCTTCCATGTACTAGAGTAGTAGCTATCTAATTGGTCTCACTGTTTGTTTCTTTTGATCTCTTATAATGCACCTCCACACAACAGGGAGACTAATTGTTTTCAAGTTTAAAGAAGATCATTTCACTTCCCCTGTTGAAGACTCTGTAATACATTCCTATTGCGATTAGAATAAAACTCAAAGTCCTTTCTATGGCTGAGGGACTATACCTCCCTCTCAGATTTTATTTTCTACCACTTCCCCTCATTTTCTACACTCACTGGCTACCTTTCAGCCCTTTGGACACACCAGACTGTGTGTTCCCTCTGCTGCACAAAGTCCTTCTCTTCATTTCAGCCTCCGCTGAAATGTCACCTCCTCCCAGAGGCCTTTTCTAACCACTCTACATAAATAACACTCCACCCCCAATATCACTTTACATCATTTTCTTCATGGCATTCATCGCTAACTAAAATTAATGTTATTTGCTTATTGTTTATTCTTGTTTGCCCCTAATAGATGGCAAGCTCAGTTAGGATGAGATCTAGCCTGTCTTGTTTGTTGCTATTGTCTAGTGCTTAGAACAATGTCTGATACATAGTAGATGGTTAAGAAATGTTTGTTAAATGAAGGAATGGATGAACAAAAAACCCTGGATCCTTTCTATAAATATTTAAATCTGTTTAAGTCTGTGTCTTCTCAAAGGAAAAACAAAACAAAAGCAAACAAGCAAAAACCCCTCACAGCTCTCTTTCCAGCCATTCCTATCAGTTTCTGCTCTAATTTCTCTTCCCCTTACATCCTGACATTCAACCCCCAAACCCTCTTCTCCTATTACCATTTGGGTTGCATATATATATAATATGTGTGTGTGTGTGTGTGTGTGTGTGTACATATATATTATATATATACTCAATATCATCGTGGGAGAGAATTGGGGAGCACATGTAAATATTTTTTTCCTCACCCATTTGCCCCTCAAATGGAATGCTGACAGATTTTATAATACCCCATATATCAGAAAAGATTCTCTTCATTGCCTAACAAAGATAGAAAAGTGAACACACAGCCTGTCAGTGTTGGATTCTGCCTTTTTCCCTGAGGCAGTATTTTAGATGCATCCTAGATCTAAGAGGAATGGAATAGACATTAGACCTAATTTTTATGCATGTAATAAAAAGCTTTCAAAATAATCTTTGCCACTTTAGGATCCTTGTGTAAGTTAGACATACATACCTACACACATGGACAAGGATTGTGTGTGTGTGTGTGTGTGTGTGTGTCTGTGTGTGTGTGTGTCTGTGTGTGATCAGAATTGTCAATATCGGCCAATGGGATGAGGGAAAGATGAGACATTTTCAGGATCAAACAAATCTCTAAACATTCCTTCAAATTACAGCAAATTTTACCTTGCCTGGAGTTTTATCAAGAGGAGACCTTTATTAGCTCCAGTTCCCACATGCCTCTGGCACAAGAGAACTTTAGATCCTACCCGGAGGTGCTGCAATGGCTTGAACTGCTTTAGTGCTTCCTGAATCATCCCAGAAAGAATGAGCCATGCAAAATTCTCCTGTATGACACACATAATTAGTTGGAGATTGGTAGTCTGTGTCTGGTGTGCGATGTAATTCTATATAGGGTAAATATTTGATTCACAAAAAGACTCTGCTGCTCCCAAATAACAAAGAATTCATTCTTTTTCCGGGTTGGTCCAGTACCTCTTTGGAACCTGATGTTTAACATACCAGTTTACTACTTTCAGAGTTCTTCTGTAATTAAAGTGTGAAGGGAGCTTTCATCATGGTCAAGACTTGTTTGTCACAGTCATCATACTAATGCCAGTGCCTAAGCTACTTCCAGGTAAATTTTATTAAAAATCTTAAGGAATTACTGTGGATTTTTAAATGGTGATTTATCACTGTCTTAGGCCCTGAGATAATCTGCCTGAGTATCCGTAGTCTCTTCTCTTGTGGGAGAAGCCAGAAAGCTCATTAAGAAGTGTAAGAACCTCAAAAATGCTAAACGTGCTAGGAGTCTTTGCTCGCAGATACTTTTTAAAAAATACCTTGGGTGTATGATTAAAGCAAAGGGAATTACTTGAAAATCTTTTCTCAAGAGCAGTTGTCTCCCTAAAATACCTTGTCTGTTTTCACACCATGTTATTACGAGAGCGTGGGTTGGGGAATTGTTTTGGAACTGATTCTTGCTGTGTTTTCCCCATGCTGAAAGCTATCAATCAGCTACTATCTATTAAATTTTTTTTATCAAGCTGTAGATGGAGAAATGAGTTTAGCTTCTTATGTTACGGTGACATTTTATGAGTATATCATTTTCTCACACTGGGAAAATTAAACTTCTCATAAGATTAAACTGCAATACTTATTACTTTTCTTTGTCTTGAATCATTCTCAACTCCTTTATGCCTGTGCTTCTTTGAACACATTTCTGCTGGGTATATTATAAGAGTTTCAAGTCAAAGAAACTGAGAAGACATAGTGAAAGTTAGTGAAGAAGAATGTCAAAGGAACAGATTAATTTAAAATGGAACTTCACATGTAGGAACAACTTCCTCATTATTAGAGAATCATAGTAGAGAAAAGATGAGGTTCAGAGATTCCAGAGGAAAGATGAGATTCAGATAAGAAAAAGTAAGACAAAGCCTTATGGTAAAATCTGAATATTTGAAGTAATTGGATTTTAGAGGGTCACCTACACAGATTAGAAATGGGTGATATAAACAGATGTGGAGCATATGGACAAATTTGGATGGCCAAAAGTTGGTGATTGTGCCAGGCCATTGGCCACAATCCAGGTGGCCAGGAGTGAGTGATTGTGGGAACACGAGCTCCTAGAATTCCAAAAGCATCGACTCATACATCTAGGAATCTTTCCTTAACAACCCTTGTCTTTATTCTTTCCAATGCCAGTGGTATGACAGCATTGTGTTCAAGGCTCATGCATGAACTTTCTCTACTCACTTCCTAAGAAAGAAAGTACCGTGTTCTAAGTAAACAGTGCTCAGGATCAAGCTTCAGTTGGATATGAAATTCTTACTAGGGTTTCAACATCTAGCATTTAGAAAGTAAGAACTTGGAGAACATACAAACCTTTCCTTGGGAGAAAAGCCAAAAACTAAAGTTGACCTAAATATTTTGAGAGGAGTGTGTGTTAGAAAGAGGAATTATTCTAAGTTACCTTGTCTTATAGTAGGAATAAATCATACAAGGTAGAAAGAGCAATAGCATATTAGCAAACAGAATACTTCAATAATCCACACATAGGAGATATTCAGCAAATTACTTATTGAATGACTGAAGACAGTAATTCTGAGGCATAAAAAACTAACCCTCTGTTGAGACATAACAATATAAACCTTTCTTAATCCATATGATGAAATGCACTGATAGTCAGGATGTCCTTAAGGAGACAAATGCACAAAAAACAGGAAAAGAACCTGTGAGGAACATTGAGAGACTGTTAGATCCATCCTCTCACTTTCTGACAGGAGAGAACTCAGAAACCATGCCAGACACACCAGAGGTGGACTAGTTTTAAAGATATATGGGAAGGGAGATTTCACAACCTGGCTTAGTGACCCAGTCCAGGTTATTAACAGCCTTAAGAAAACCCTTCTTTATATCTAACATTTACCTTTCTTCAGCCCTTCATTCAGCACATAACTATCAAGGGCCTTCTGTCTGTTAGGGACTATGTTAGGCATTGGGGATGTACTGGAGAGTAGATTACTAGGGCTCCTGCATAATAACAGGGGACTAAAGCTAAAATAACTGCAAGCCTCAGATCCTATTTACAGAGTCTCTAGGGACACCCCAAGGACAACAAAGGGGCATAAAAACAAGGACGCTGAAGGAAATTTTAGCCTCTGACATGACAGCTACTGCAAACAGTAAACCCAGCCTAACTCCTAGCCAGATAAAAATAAAACCTCATACTAAAGGCTTCTCTACCTCTGTTCCTTTTATCTGATACATACTGTTCAGCTTTCAACAAAAATTACGGGACATGCAAAAAGGCAAAAAACTCAGTGTTTGAAGAAACAAAGCAAGCATCATGAGCAGATTCAGATAAGGCAGAGATATTGGAATGATCAGACTAGGAATTTTAAATAACTATGAATAATATACTAAAGGCTCTAATGGAAAAAGTGGACCACATGCAAAAAAGATGGGTAATATAAACAGAGAAGTGGAAACTCTAAGAAAGGATCACAAGGAAGTACTAGAAATCAAAAGTCCTATAGTAGACATGAAAAATGCCATTGATGGGCTCATCAGTAGTCTGGACATGGCCAAGGAGAGAATTAGTGAGCTTGAAGATGTGTCATTAGAAACTTCCGAAACTGAAATGTAAAAAGGAAAAAGAGTGAAAAAGATGGAAAAGAATATCAAGAACTGCAGGACAATTACAAAATGTATAACATATCAATACATGTAATGGGACTACCACGAGGAGAAGAAATAGGAAGAGAAACAGAATAAATATTTGAAGTAATAATGGCTAATAATTTTCCACAGTTAATGACAGACACTACACCACAGATCAAGGAAGTTCAAAGAACACCAAGCAGTGAAATTAACAACAAAAAACATCTATACCTAGGCATATTCAAGCTGTAGAAAATCAAAAACAAAGAGAAAATCTAGAGGACCCAGTGGAGGAGGGAAGACACCTGACCTGTAGAGGAGAAATGATAAGAATCGCATTGGATTTCTCTTCAGAAACTATGCTAGCAAGGAGAGTGGAGTGAAATATTTTCAAGTGTCGAAAGAATAAACAAACTCTGCCAAACTAGAATTTATATTCAGTAAAATTGTCCTTCAAAGGTGGAGGGAAAATAAAGACTTTCTCAAGCAAAAACAGAGGGAATTTGTTGCCAGGAGACCTGCCTTACATGAACAGTTAAAAGAAGTCTTCAAAGAGAAGGAAAATGATATAGCTCAGAAACTTGGATACACATAAAGAAAGGAAGCGCATTAGAGGAGGAATACATGAAAGTAAAATAACATCTTTTATTTTTCTTATTCTTAATTGATCTAATATAATAGTTTGCTCAAAATAATAATAGCAGCAATGTATTTGGTGCTTAGAGCTTATGAATAAGTGAAATGAATAACAACAGTGTTATTAGGTAGAGGAGGGAGGAATTGAGAATACTGTTAGAAGGTACCTGAACTACCTATGAAACAGTACAGTGCCATTTGACAGTGAACTTGAATTAGCTATACATGTGTATTGCAAACCATAGAAGAACCATTAAAAAATGTGTTAAAGAAATATAACCAATATCCTAAAACAAGAAAGAAAATAGAATGATATAAAATGCCCAATTAGAGCCAGAGAAGGGAAAAAAAGAGAGGAAGACAAAAAGGAAACAAAGAACAAAACAACAAATGGAAAACAGTTACAAATATGATAATATTAATCCACCTATATCAGTAATCACCTTAAATGTGAATGTTCTAAATACACCAATTAAAAGACAGAGACCATCAGAGTGAATAAAAAAAATAAGATACAACTGTATCTTTTCTACAAGAAACCCACTTTAAATATAAAGACACAGATAGATTAAAAGTAAAGTAATGGAGAAAGATACACCAAGCTAATACTAATCCAAAGAAAGCTGGAGTAGCTGCATTAATTTCAGACAGAGCTGACTTCAGAGCAAGGAAAGTTATAGTTAGCACCTCAATATCTTTTCTAGCTATGATGTCAATATGATGTTATTTAACTTTTCTTCCTAGGTTCAGTTTAAGTCTGCTAGTGTAGACCAGAGTACCATGTACAATTTATCAGTCCCAAGGGAGTAGAGTACTATGCCCTGGTTACCAATTTCAGGAGAGGACTCTCAACATTTCCCATTGCATCTTGGTATCAGAGTCACCAAGGAAAATAACACAGTCAGGTATTGGATGGAACAATGCTTTACTTTCATAGAGAAGGTACAGAGCAAGATCAGCTTCAGCAGTGGGTACCAGGCCCCCATGGCTAGCAGGTCTCTCCCTGTGGCCAATGCAGAGCAGTTGAACTACACACGCTCGTCTTGTGCCATGGTGGAAGATACCCTGTACCCTCCCCTTGGAGGACAGATATAACAGTAGGGTTAGCCAGGTGCCATATGAAGCGCAAACTTTAAGCAGTGACAAAAGGATATTCATTGAGCATGAAATAAGTAAAAATATTCCCAGGCTTCCCTGGTGGCGCAGTGGTTGAGAGTCCGCCTGCCGATGCAGGGGACACGGGTTTGTGCCCTGGTCCGGGAAGATCCCACATGCCGTGGAGCGTCTGGGCCCGTGAGCCATGGCCACTGAGCCTGCGCGTCCGGAGCCTGTGCTCCGCAACGGGAGAGGCCACTACAGTGAGAGGCCTGCGTACCGCAAAAAAAAAAAAAAAAAAAAAATTCCCACACGAGGTGCTAAGTCCTGCACAGGTTCTGTGGGTTCTTTATCTCTTGGTAAGGAAGTGTTCTAGGCCCAAGGCTCATTCTTATGTGGCCCAGTGGAGGCTGGTTAAAGGACTGTGCTTTTTAGATTGCCTTTACCAACAATTAACTATTTTTCTGATTTTCCTCCCCAAATTCTCTGTATTTTAGAGTCCAGAATTAAATTAGTTGCCCAATACTTACAGTGTTTAATAATACTGTGTAATTTTACTTATTTAAAGATGGATCCTATCCATCTAGGATATCATTGCATCCATAGTTGTCTATGCTATAGCTGTAAATATTTTGTAGTTTTAGTGTTATCTGTTAAGTGATGTGTTTGCCAGTGTTCAATGACTTGTTTACTTGTCTTTACTCAGTACAGTGTAGTACCTAATACTATAAATAACGAAGCAAAAATACTATTAGCTAACTTAAATCAAGCTGCTTTATATAGCTTTTATCATTTAGTTTTCATAAGAAGTAGGTACTAGTTTCATCCCTGTTATACTGATGGGAAAACCAAATCTCAGAGAGGCTGCCCCAGAGCTTAGCCAAGCCTGCTAAGTGGCACAGTTGGGGCTTGAACTTGGCTGTGTTGGACTCCAGAGCCTAATACTTAACCACTACACCTTGCCTTCTCTCTTTATAAATGCTAAATTATCATCACAATTATGTTTCAGTTTTGCTTCCTGCATTTAGTCCATGTTCCTGGAGTATTTTAGCCCACAAGTGAATTGTGTTGATTTTCCCCTGGTTTCTCATAGTTCTTATATTTTAACTGTAGTTGTGTTCTTCAGCTTTACCACAAAGATGTTTGGCCTCCTAATTTTCTTCCAGTGATTCAAGCTTCTACCACACCAACAGTTGAAGTCTTTCCCTCATAACTTTTCATTACAATTCCGCATCTCACATGATTCAGGTTTTGAAAAGGGCCATCCTGTTATATCATTGCACATGGAATCATGTGCAGTGGGGTGGAGGGGACAGTTTATTTAAAATATCCAGTGTCTTCATTAAATATAAAAAATAATTAAATATTTTAAAAAGTAGAGTAGCTTAAGAGACGCATAATTTGCTGCATTTAATAGCCATGCAAATCTAATACCAGGTGTATGTAAAAGCCACTTGGCACAGAAAGTGCTTATTTTAGATACTTCTAATTTGGTAGCCAGATATTCTTCCCGAGTAGATGCACTGAGTTATGAGCAGACTTTTAAATTCACGGTTCCCTTTGAGGAACTCTCTCAGGCTCTTGCCTCAGATAACGCTGAGCATCAATCAGCTCATTTTATTGCCAGCACAGTTCTGCACTGACATAAAACAGGAACTAATAGTATTTACAATGTGCTACTCTTTCCGGCAGGTGCTTTGCCGTCTTCTAATCAAGGGATGGGTCATAACGAGAAATGCATTTCCATATAATTGCAGCACACGGTTGGTGCCATTGTAAGGAATTACATTTTTAACCACAAAAGAGTAAAATGCCTGTTCAGAGAAGCACCATCTAGGATATCATTGCTTTTGTGAAATAAGATTACAGTTTATGTGCAATTAAAGAGGCTAGCCTTGACCTTAAGCATCTTCATCAAGGTCATTATTTAGTGTGTTCAGAGACACAGCTTTGTTTCAGACCTTGTGGCCCATCCAGCTGATCCTCTCAGGTGCAACTATGTCCATTATTCCACACTGTTGAGTTTGTCACAGTGCTCCAGGAAGAATGATTTATGCTTGGGGTGTCAAAGCTAGCCATCACCTACCTGCAGGATGGGAGATAAAGAGAAAATTTGTAGAAGAGGAGAAGGTCCTAAAGCTGCTAGAGAGGAAGAAGGTGCACTGACCAGATAGCAGGTGTACAATTGGCACATGTTGGTTGACAAATGGAAGTGGAAGGAAAATTAATAGTACCAATAAGGAAAAAAGGTGAGGTGATAGAGGAACCAAGGACAAAGCAGTGGCTTTAATGATTACATCCAATTCTCTTCTGTTTATTCTAGAATGTAAATACTTGTATTCATAATATTTTACAGTCCACACAACATTTAACACCAGTTGTTTCTTTGGGGCTTCACCACCAGTCCTTAAGGTGGATGGTGCATTCTACAGATGCTGAAACTGGCCAGTAAGGTGCACTGTTTGCACCATGCTAGGTGTCTGAACCTGAGACAGTCCAGGTAGTTCTTTATTTTACCTCTGAAATTTTCTTCTCACATTTTCCGTCAACCACAATATAACTCTGTTAGCTTAATATAAATAATAAGAAGGAATAAATGATCAGAGAATTGGTTGACAAAATGACAGCAAGCTGACTTGTACCCAAGTATAAAGTTAATCTGGATTTATCATATCCAGGGAATAGTTGGCTGAGGCTAATAAAAGTGTTAACATGAAAAATGCTGAAAAGTAAAAGGTTTCTTATTCAAGTCTGAGTAAAAAAACAAATGTAAAGCATCAACTTACCTTCCATATGTTTTTTTATTTGAAAATTTAATGTTGAACTGTTGAAGGCAAACATGGAAATTTTCTCTTCCTCCTGGAAATCAAATATGCAGCTGAGAGACAGACCTGGTGCCTTGATGAAAGAAGACTAGGCAGACACCACGTTTCAAACTGTCCCTTTGTGTAGTCTCCCCAGGTTCTCTTTATACCTCAAGTCTCCCTTGGCCATACTGAAATACAGGATGGGTGAGAGGTATTCATTTCTTTTGTAAACTGGGAGAAAGGAGGTTACCAAAGAAATGAGAAAGGAGCTCTGGCTTGACATTCAACCTTGGGTCTCAGGCAGATCCACTGAGGAAACATGCACAGGGAAGCTGATGCTCTACAAATTGATTGCCTTAAAACCAGCCATACTTGCAAAGCTTTGTAAAGTTTCTGTGGGGACACGTTGCCCAGTTTGATGACCATTGGATTATAAAATGAACACAAGTGTGGTCAACATTTTGCAACTTTGCAGTTAATGAAAATCTTGAAGACATTTATAGAAATAAAGTCTTTCTTCTGGAGGCATTGTATATGTATTGATTGAATATAATGCCTATAACTGTAATATGATTTGAGCCATGTTTACTACCATCTAAGATGCATAGAATAAACAATACACACCCAAATGAAAGTGACTTGACAATTTATAGTATTTAAATAGTGTTTTAGCATCTTACTCATGCTAAATGAAAAAGATAAATATATTATTATATTAATCTTTTCTAAATTGTTACTTCAATAGTTCTGAAGACTAATTATTTTTAAAACAAAAAGAGAAATTTTAAGGTGTGTCGAGCAGTGCAACTAAAAAATGCAACACATAAAAAGAATGCAGAACGTGGTGGTAAAAAACCTGAGTGTGATGCTTTACGTGTTATAAGGGAACAGCGACTTGAGGTGGTTAATTCATTTATATTTCTGTGGTTTTCAAGATGCTTTATAGAACAGTTCTCCTTGTAAAGGATTCAGTTCACTTATATTCATTGAGTCCCTGCTGTGTGCTGGTTAATACTGCTGGGTGCTGAGGACGCGGCGAGGAACATGACAATCTGTCACGGGATGCTTACAGCTTTTCTCTCCCACTCTGTTCCTTACACTGCGCTCTGCACACAGAAAGGACAGTAGAGTTCAAAGAAAGAAAAGGATTGTTTGGTTTAGAAGACCTGGTTCACAACCCTCTCACCATATGAGCCGCGTGACCTAGGGGGCCTAGGTAGAATGAGGGTCTGTAATCCTAATTAGGAGCCTAATGAAGAGCCTCAGTTTCCTAATCTAAAAATTAAAAGATAATGCCTGGCAGAGTTGTTGCAGCAATTAAATAAAATCATGTCTATAAAAACCATTGGTAAAACACCATCAGGTGTGGGTTATCGCTGAGATTTTTCCCATTCTCCTTCTTTATCAAACCCTCTAAGCATCTGCTTTACCCACATCATTAAACCTTTCTAGCTTCACTGGGTCTTCAGCATGTACTACATTAATGCTGCTCTTTTCCACAGCTGGAATTCTCTTTTCTCCCTTGATCTTTAGCTGAGACTGGACTAAACCTTACTCTCAACCCTAGATCACCTGCTGTTTGCTTTCTTTGTATGAGAGCTGCCAGGGGAGACACAGAACATGTGAATAACCCTTCCATGATGTTTAATTTTATGTTGACACTTGTGTCTGTTCAAACATCCTGTCATTCATCTGTTCTGCACACTATGTTTCCTTTAACTCTCAGTCACATCTTCTTCCCCTCTTTTTCAAAAGCCTGCCTCCCATTTTACTGAAAGGGTAGAAACCATCCAGGGACTTTATTTCATGTACAGGGACCTACGCTATATTCTCTCATTTTCTTTCTCTCTGTCACTTCAGTTTTCTCTTTTCAACTTGCTTGCTTCCTGTTTTCTTGGCAAATAATGTTCTTTAAGGCATGGAGGGAACTCATTTGACCCTGTGGAGACACTGTGACATATACCACGGTTTTCTTACTTTCTTTCTGCTCTTTGTGGCCAACTTCTCAAACATGCTCAAGCAAATGGTCTGTGACCACTAGCTCATTTCCTGTGCAGTCTAGATTTTTGACCCATGATTTTGGTGAAAATGCAGATGAGAAGGTCATTGATGATTTAATCAAATAATAGAAGCACAGCATTGAATGACACCTTAGCGATCACGCAGTCTCACCTCTTAGCTGATGTTGGGATAACATCTGTGACATCTGCACAAATGTTTATTCAACCTCTGCTTCATTAGCTCTGCCTCGGAAGGCTATTTCACCAGCAGCCCATTTTAGTTCCAAATGGTTGTAGGTTTGAGAAGGTTTATCTTTGCATAAATACAAACCCTGTAACTTCCACAAATGACCCTCGTCCTGTTATCTGAGGCCTCACATAGGTCTCCCTTTTCCTTTTAACTGAAAAGAGATGATCATTCTCAGACCTGCAGCAGATAAGTGAGAGATTAGTAGTTTATACCTTGCTGTACCAACAACCCTATTTGCATATATTTAATTCTAAATATCATAGCCTCTATCAATACAAACATTTTCAAAACAGAGTCTTATAAAGAAATCTTACTACATTTTCCTGAGTTAGGGGAGACACATTTTTGTGGAATACCTTACTTGTCCAAGGACACTGTGCTTGTTGCTTATGACATAGAACAAAGAGAGAAAAATCGAACACATGGGCATTTGCAGCAACTGCATTCTGAAAACGAAAGTAGAAAGAAAGGGAAGGGCACATGTCAGCGGAACAGTCCTGAAATGAGAGGGCTTCTGAGATGTTCAGAGTTGATTTTCTTGGTAACAAGGATCAGTAACTTGGAGTCAGTTTTATCACTTTATAATAAATAGAGTGAGTCAAAAACTGCAGTCCAGAAAAAAACTTTTAATTAAATTATTTTTCACATACAATAAATTCATCAGTATTAATGTACATTTTGATAATTGTTGGTAATTGTATATAATCGTGAAAATATTGCCAGAATCAAGATACAGAATGTTTCCATCACCCTAAAGATTCTTTGTGCCCTTTGCAGAAAATCCCCTCCTCAAATCCCCCAAACTGAAGCAGCCATTGATCTGCCCTCTGTCACTATAGTTTTGCCTTTTCTAGAATTTCATATAAATGGAGTCATGCAGTAAATTCTTAACTTGTGTCTCATTTTTTCCCCCAGCATAATGTTTTTGACATTCATCCATGTTGTTGCATGTACTAATATCTCATACTTCTTTATTGCTGAGTACTGTTTTGTGGTATAGATATAGAACAACTTGTTTATTTACTTACCACTTGAGGGAGATTAAAGTTGTTTTCTTTCTTCTGTTATTATAAATAATGCTTCTATGAACATTCTCATATATATGTATATATATTTTTTCTCAGTGAAACAGCTTTTAATCAGTTCTAGGACACTCTAACCTCAGGGGATTCTGGGAAAGCGATGTCTATATTTTCATTTTAAAAAATTTTTAAATTTAATTTTATTTATTTTTTTATACAGCAGGTTCTTATTAGTCATCAATTTTATACACATCAGTGCATACATGTCAATCCCAATTGCCCAATTCATC
Organism: Grampus griseus; assembly: GCF_964374135.1. NCBI lineage: Eukaryota > Metazoa > Chordata > Mammalia > Artiodactyla > Delphinidae > Grampus > Grampus griseus. Next base: position 46,698,578 of record NC_139007.1, read on the forward strand.
ACACCACCAACCCCACCCCCCCGCAGCTTTCCCTGCTTGGTGTCCATACGTTTGTTCTCTACATTTGTGTCTCAACTTCTGTCCTGCAAACCTGTTCATCTGTACCATTTTTCTAGGTTCCACATCCATGTGTTAATATACGAAATTTGTTTTTCTCTTTCTGACTTACTTCACTGTGTATGACAGTCTCTAGATCCATCCACGTCTCAACAAATGACCCAATTTCTTTCCTTTTTATGGCTGAGTAATATTCCATTGTATATATGTACCACATCTTCTTTATCCACCCGTCTGTAAATGGGCATTTAGGTTGCTTCCGTGACCTGGCTATTGTAAATAGTGCTGCAATGAACATTGTGGTGCATGTGTCTTTTTGAGTTATGGTTTTCTCTGGGTATATGTCCAGTAGTGGAGTTATGGGTCATATGGTAATTCTATTTTTAGTTTTTGTTTTTTTTTTACATCTTTATTGGAGTATAATTGCTTTACAATGGTGTGTTAGTTTCTGCTTTATAACAAAATGAATCAGTTATACATATACATATGTTCCCATATCTCTTCCCTCTTGCATCTCCCTCCCTATCCCACCCCTCCAGGCAGTCACAAAGCACTGAGCTGATCTCCCTGTGCTATGTGGCTGCTTCCCACTAGCTATCTACCTTACGTTTGGTGGTGTATATATGTCCATGCCTCTCTCTCGCTTTGTCACAGCTTACCCTTCCCCCTCCCCATATCCTCAAGTCCATTCTTTAGTAGGTCTGTGTCTTTATTCCTGTCTTATGCCTAGGTTCTTCATGACAGTTTTTTTTTCTTAAATTCCATATATATGTGTTAGCATATGATATTTGTCTTTCTCTTTCTGACTTACTTCATTCTGTATGACAGACTCTAGGTCTATCCACCTCATTACAAATAGCTCAATTTCGTTTCTTTTTATGGCCGAGTAGTATTCCATTGTATATATGTGCCACATCTTCTTTATCCATTTATCCGATGATGGACACTTAGGTTGTTTCCATCTCCTGGCTATTGTAAATAGAGCTGCAATGAACTTTTTGGTACATGACTCTTTTTGAATTCTGGTTTTCTCAGGGTATATGCCCAGTAGTGGGATTGTTGGATCATATGGTAGTTCTATTTGTAGTTTTTTAAGGAACCTCCATACTGTTCTCCATAGTGGCTGTATCAATTTACATTCCCACCAACAGTGCAAGAGTGTTCCCTTTTCTCCACACCCTCTCCAGCATTTGTTGTTTGTAGATTTTCTGATGATACCCATTTTAACTGGTGTGAGGTGATACCTCATTGTAGTTTTGATTTGCATTTCTCTAATAATTAGTGATGTTGAGCAGCTTTTCATGTGCTACTTTGCCATCTGTATGTCTTCTTTGGAGAAATGTCTTTTTAGGTTTTCTGCCCATTTTTGGATTGGGTTGTTTGTTTTTTTAATATTGAGCTGCATGAGCTGTTTATATATTTTGACGATTAATCCTTTGTGCGTTGATTCGTTTGCAAATATTTTCTCCCATTCTGAGGGTTGTCTTTTTGTCTTCTTTATGGTTCCCTTTGCTGTGCAAAAGCTTTGAAGTTTCATTAGGTCCCATTTGTTTGTTTTTGTTTCCATTACTCTAGGAGGTGGGTCAAAAAGGATCTTGCTGTGATTTATGTCAAAGAGTGTTCTTCCTATGTTTTCCTCTAAGAGTTTTATAGTGTCCAGTCTTACATTTAGTTCTCTAATCCATTTTGAGTTTATTTTTGTGTATGGTGTTAGGGAGTGTTCTAATTTCATTCTTTTACGTGTAGCTGCCCAGTTTTCCCAGCACCATGTATTGAAGAGACTGTCTTTTCTCCATTGTATATCCTTGCCTCCTTTGTCATAGATTAGTTGACCATAGGTGCGTGGGTTTATCTCTGGGCTTTCTATCTTGTTCCATTGATCTACATTTCTGTTTTTGTGCCAGTACCATACTGTCTTGATTACTGTAGCTTTGTAGTATGGTCTGAAGTCAGGGAGTCTGATTCCTCCAGCTCCGTTTTTTTCCCCGCAAGACTGCTTTGGCTATTGGGGGTCTTTTGTGTCTCCATACAAATTTTAAGATTTTTTGTTCTGGTTCCATAAAAAATGCCATTGGTAATTTGATAGGGATTGCATTGAATCTGTAGATTGCTTTGGGTAGTATAGTCATTTTCACAATATTGATTCTTCCAATCCAAGAACATGGTATATCTCTACATCTGTTGGTATCATCTTTAATTACAGTTTTCTGCATACAGGTCTTTTGTCTTCTTAGGTAGCTTTATTCCTAGGTATTTTACTCTTTTTCTTGCAATGGTAAGTGGGAGTGTTTCCTTATTTTCTCTTTCAGAATTTTCATCATTAGTATATACAAATGCAAGGGATTTCTGTACATTAATTTTATATCCTGTAACTTTACCAAATTCATTGATTAGCTCTAGTAGTTTTCTGGTGGCATCTTTAGGATTCTCTATGTATAGTATCATGTCATCTGCAAACAGTGACAGTTTTACTCCTTCTTTTCCAATTTGTATTCCTTTTATTTCTTTTTCTTCTCTGACTGCTCTGGCTAGGACTTCCAAAAGTATGTTGAATAATAATGGTGAAAGTGGACATCCTTGTCTTGTTTCTGATCTTAGAGGGAATGCTTTCAGTTTTACGCCATTGAGAATGATGTTTGCTGTGGGTTTGTCGTATATGGCCTTTATTATGCTGAGGTAGGTTCCCTCTATACTCACTTTCTGGAGAGTTTTTATCATAAATTGGTGTTGAATTCTCTCAAAAGCTTTTTCTGCATCTATTGAGATGATCATGTGGTTTTTCTTCTTCAGTTTGTTAATATGGTGTATCACATTGATTGATTTGCGTATATTGAAGAATTCTTGCATCCCTTAGATAAATGCCACTTGATCATTGTGTATGATCTTTTTAATGTGTTGTGGGATTCTGTTTGCTAGTATTTTGTTGAGGATTTTTGATCTATATTCATCAGTGACATTGGTCTGTAATTTTCTTTTTTTGTAGTATCTTTGTGTGGTTTTGATATCAGGGTGATGGTAGTCTCGTAGAATGTGTTTGGGAGTTCCTTTCTCTGCAGTTTTTTGGAAGACTTTGAGAAGGATGGGTGTTAGCTCTTCTCTAAATGTTTGATAGAATTCACCTGTGAATCCATCTGGTCCTGGACTTCTGTTTTTTGGAAGATTTTTAATCAGTTTCAATTTCATTACTTGTGATTGTTCTGTTCATATTTTCTATTTCTTCCTGGTTCAGTCTTGGAAGGCTATACCTTTCTAAGAATTTGTCCATTTCTTCCAGGTTGTCCGTTTTGTTGGCATAGAGTTGCTTGTAGTAGTCTCTTAGGAGGCTTTGTATTTCTCTGGTGTCTGTTGTAACTTCTCCTTTTTCCTTTCTAATTTTATTGATTTGAGTCCTCTCCCTCTTTTTCTTGATGAGTCTGGCTAATGGTTTATCAATTTTGTTTATCTTCTCAAAGAACCAGGTTTTAGTTTTATTGATCTTTGCTATTCTTTTCTTTGTTTCTATTTCATTTATTTCTTCTCTGATCTTTATGATTTCTTTCCTTCGGCTAACTTTGGGTTTTGTTTGTTCTTCTTTCTCTGGTTCCTTTATGTGTAAGCTTAGATTGTTTATTTGATATTTTTCTTGTTTCTTGAGGTAGGCTTGTATAGCTATAAACTTCCCTCTTAGAATTGCTTTTGCTGTACCCTGTAGGTTTTTGATCATCATGTTTCCATTGTCATTTGTCTCTAGGTTTTTTTTTTTTTTTTTTTTTTTTTGCGGTAGGCGGGACCTCTCACTGTTGTGGCCTCTCCCGTTGCGGAGCACAGGCTCTGAACGCGCAGGCTCAGCGGCCATGGCTCACCGGCCTAGCCGCTCCGCGGGCATGCGGGATCTTCCCGGACCGGGGCACGAACCCGTGTCCCCTGCATCGGCAGGCGGACTCTCAACCACTGCGCCACCAGGGAAGCCCGTCTCTAGGTATTTTTTGATTTCCTCTTTGATTTCTTCAGTGATCTCTTGGTTACTTAGTAACGTATTGTTTAGCCTCAACGTGTTTTTTTTTTTTATTTTTTTTAATGTTTTTTTCCCTGTAATTATTTCTAATCTCATAACGCTGTGGTCAGAAAAGATGCTTGATATGATTTCAATTTTCTTAAACTTACTGAGGCTTGATTTGTGACCCACGATGTGATCTGTCCTGGAGAATGTTCCATGCGCACTTGAGAAGAAAATGTAATCTGCTGTTTTTGGATGGAATGTCCTATAAATATCAATTAAATCTATCTGGTCTATTGTGTCATTTAAAGCTTCTGTTTCCTTATTTATTTTCATTTTGGATGATCTGTTCATTGGTGCAAGTGAGGTGTTAAAGTCTCTCACTATTATTGTGTTACTGTCGATTTCCTCTTTTATAGCTGTTAGTAGTTGCCTTATGTATTGAGGTGCTCCTATGTTGGGTGCATATGTATTTATAATTGTTATATCGTCTTCTTGGATTGATCCCTTGATCATTATGTAGTGTCCTTCCTTGTCTCCTGTAACATTCTTTATTTTAAAGTCTATATTACCTGAAAGGAGTATTGCTGCTCCAGCTTTCTTTTGATTTCCTTTTGCATGGAATATCTTTTTCCATCCCCTCACTTTCAGTCTGTATGTGTCCCTAGGTCTGAAGTTGTTCTCTTATAGACAACATATACATGGGTCTTGTTTTTTATCCATTCAGCAAGCCTGTGTCTTTTGGTTGGAGCATTTAATCCATTCACGTTTAAGGTAATTATCGATATGTATGTTCCTATGACCATTTTCTTAATTGTTTTGGTTTGTTTTTATAGGTCCTTTTCTTCTCTTGTGTTTCCCACTTTGAGAAGTTCCTTTAGCATTTGTTGTAGAGCTGGTTTGGTGGTGCTGAATTCTCTTCGTTTTGCTTGTTTCTAAAGGTTTTGATTTCTCCATCGAATCTGAATGAGATCCTTGCAGGGTAGAGTAATCTTGGTTGTATGTTCTTCCCTTTCATCACTTTAAGTATATCATGCCAGTGCCTTCTGGCTTGTAGAGTTTCTGCTGAGAAATCAGCTGCTAACCTTATGGGAGTTCCCTTGTATGTTATTTGTCATTTTTCCCTTGCTGCTTTCAATAATTTTTCTTTGTGTTTAATTTTTGCCAAATTGATTACTATGTGTCTCAGCATGTTCTCCTTGGGTTTATCCTGTATGGGACTCACTGCGCTTCCTGGACTTGGGTGGCTATTTCCTTTCCCATGTTAGGGAAGTTTTCAAGTATAATCTCTTCAAATATTTTCTCTGGTGCTTTCTGTCTCTCTTCTCCTTCTGGGACCCCTGTAATGCGAATGTTGTTGCGTTTAATGTTGTCCCAGAGGTCTCTTAGGCTGTCTTCATTTCTTTTCATTCTTTTTTCTTTATTCTGTTCCACAGCAGTGAATTCCACCATTCTGTCTTCCAGGTCACTTATCCGTTCTTCTGCCTCAGTTATTCTGCTATTGATTACTTCTAGTGTAGTTTTCATTTCTGTTATTGTATTGTTCATCTCTGTTTGTTTGTTCTGTAATTCTTCTAGGTCTTTGTTAAACATTTCTTGCATCTTCTCGATCTTTGCCTCCATTGTTTTTCCGAGGTTCTGGATCATCTTCACTGTCATTACTCTGAGTTCTTTTTCTGGAAGGTTGCCTATGTCCACTTCATTTAGTTATGTTTTTTGGGTTTTATCTTGTTCCTTTATCTGGTACATAGCCCTCTGCCTTTTCCTCTTGCCTGTCTTTCTGTGAATGTGGTTTTTGTTCCACAGGCTGCAGGATTGTAGTTCTTCTTGCTTCTGCTGTCTGCCCTCTGGTGGATAAGGCTATCTTAAGAGGCTTGTTCAAGTGTCCTGATGGGAGGAACTGGTGGTGGGTAGAGCTGCCTGTTGCTCTGGTGGGCAGAGCTCAGTAAAACTTTAATCCACTTGACTGTTGATGGGTGGGGCTGGGTTCCCTCCCTGTTGGTAGTTTGGCCTGAGGTAGCCCAACACTGGAGTCTACCTGGGCTCTTTTGTGGGCCTAATGGCACACTCTGGGAGGGCTCATGCCAAGGAGCACTTCCCAGCACTTCTGCTGCCAGTGTCCTTGTCCCCATAGTGAGCCATAGCCACTCACCACCTCTGCAGGAGACCCTCTGATACTAGCAGGCAGGTCTAGTTCAATCTTCCCTAGGGTCACTGCTCCTTCACCTGTGTCCCCATGCACACACTGCTTTGTGTGTGCCCTCCAAGAGTGGAGTCTCTGTTTCCCCCACTCCTGTCGAAGTCCTGCAATCAAATCCCACTAGCCTTCAAAGTCTGATTCTCTAGGAATTCCTCCTCCCGTTACCAGACCCCCAGGTTGGGAAGCCTGACGTCAGGCTCAGAACCTTCACTCCAGTGGGTGGACTTCTGTGGTATAAGTGTTCTCCAGTCTGTGAGTCACCCACCCAGCAGTTGTGGGATTTGATTTTACTGTGATTGCACCCCTCCTACCGTCTCATTTTGGCTTCTCCTTTGTCTTTGGATGTGGGGTATCTTTTTTGGTGAGTTCCAGTGTCTTCCTGTCGATGATTGTCCAGCAGCTAGTTGTGATTCTGGTGTTCTCACAAGAGGGAGTAAGAGCACATCCTTCTACTCTGCCATCTTGGTTCAGGTCCCGGCAGGCGGATTGAAAGCGATGTCTTTATTGTGCTTTTATGAGATCACTGAGCTTCCCAATTGTCTCTCATATACATTTTTGTGCAACATGTTTTCATTTCTATTGGATAAATATCTAGAAATGCAAATTGCTGCTTCACTCAGGGAGATGTATGTTTAACTTTATGAGATTTTCCAAGGTGGCTCTACTATCTGTTTTGCATTCGCATCAGCAACCTATGAGAATTTCAGTTGCTGTGAATCCTCATCAACACTTGGTGTCATCTGCCATTATAACTTTAGCCACTCTAGTGGAGGTGTAGTGGGATTTCATTGTGGTTTTAATTTGCATTTCTCTGATGAGTAGTGTTGTAGAGCATCTTTTTATATGCTTCTTAGCCATTCATATATCTTGTGACATGTCTGTTCAAATTTTTACCCATTTTTAAATTGAGTTATTTGTCTTCAAACAGATTTTTAAAAAATAATTCAGGAGTCTCTGAGTTCTCATGAATGCCTTTTATGTGTAGGAAGTAACATACCTGGTAAGTAACCAGAGCAGAATTCATTTCCGGAAAGAACAGAGCTGGGAGCTAATGAGCCTCCTTTCCCAGCATGGCTGAACTGAGTGGTATGTACTGCACTGAATGGTGTGTACTGCACACCAGTGAGTTATTGATACCCATAGGAAGGTGTGAATGAAAGACCCTGTGATCATATGGCAGCTTCAAGGGATAGATATGCTTTGGTTTCTTTGTTTGTTTGTTTTTGATACATGGTCCAGATATGGATTCTTCTTGAGCTAAGAGATAATAAACTATTCTTTTTCTGACAGAAGCTCCTCCAAAATAACAAATAACATAAGGTAATTTTCAGACATATTAGAGTGAGAGATATTGACAAAGCTATGTGGTGATAGATCTCAAAGCACAGAGAGTTTAAAATGGCCATTAAATCTTATGTTCGAAAAAAGGAATGTAGCACAAATATTCTTTTTTAAAGATTTAGAATAGGATGATTATATACAAGGTGATGTAAAATAATTTAGCAAGAACAGTATTTTCTTATTTTAGAGATTATTTAAAGATTTATACTTAATTGGCTAAAATACAATAATGCTATCTAATACACAATAATTTTGTACTAAGGAGTCATTACCACATAATATTTATTCAGCACCATTGTGTATATTGTGATGTACCCATGAGAATTACCCAACATAATCTCAATAGTCCTGGCAGTTTACCAAAAATGTGCAGGAAACATACAATATTGTGCTCATTTTTTTCAGGATAAAATAGTAGGCACACATTCCTTGAGGGACATTCAGGTCACTGTAGCTTATCTTTTGTAGGTATCCAATTCAAATTACATAAATAACTTAAGATTTTGCACTACTGAGCATAATAAATTGAGTATATAACAGATGGAGAAAGAAGAGATAAAACAAATTAGGGGGTCAAACATGATGGTAGTCTTTGTGAAAATACTAAGGTTACATATTGAAAAAGATAATCTTTGAAATGGAAACCAGAAAACACAAGTGGCATAAAAAACAGTAGCAGCTTTTGGCCACAGCACAAAGGACTACTCAAGCCTCTAGGTTCAGGTTGGATCAAATGAGCCCTGAATTTCAGAGCATCTCCTCTTTTCTTCTGGGCTAACTTGACACCAGTGATAAACATACAGATGGTTTCCCACAGTGCACAGTGCCTGGCATGGAATAGGCCGTTGGTACAATTTGATGAGCTACTTGGAAATTCTCAAGAATCCAAAGAATTGTATCCAGAGCAAAAAAATTTTAAAAAAATCTTTCCTGTCTGATGACAAGCATTGATGCTACAAATAGAGTTAGCTGAGACCAGACTTATGAAGCCTGAGCTATCTGGATCGTTCCTGAAAATCTGCTCACTTTTGTACAAATACCACCTCTTTAAGCGTCACTTTACCCAACTACCTCCTCATCATGCAGAATCAAATTTAATTGAGAACTTACTCTGTATTCAAAGTAGCTCCACAGTTTCCTCACAGATACATGCTGATGGTTAAAATACTCTCAGAAGTAGGGAACATTAAAATACTCTCAGAAGTAGGGAACTCCCTTTATATCTATAGATGTAAATGTAGGAGGGGAAGATTTGGCCATATTATCCTTACGGTTTACCAACCCTTTTTCTGCATAGTCCAGACCTTATGGACATGAGTTTGTTGGGTTGGGTTTTCTGCTTAAAAGTAATTTTCATCTTTTCTCAAGATAATTCAAAATAATGAACAAACCCAAACTCTTGATTCATTGTACTTTAAGAGTGAAGACCTGAATGGAGAAAAGTTGATGATGGACAGTGATGTGTGATTTGAAGCCTCATGAAAGGAGCAGCAACCCCTCACAAGATTCCAAGCTGAAGTGACATAGACAGAATTAATTCCATTAAGGTCCTAAGAATTTAATAATGAAAGGAGCCCTTTGCTTTGGCTGCAAGACTCTCATTTTTTTTTTTTTTTTTTTTTTTTTGCGGTACGCGGGCCTCTCACTGTTGCGACCTCTCCGGTTGCGGAGCACAGGCTCTGGATGCACAGGCTCAGCGTCTATGGCTCACGGGCCCAGCCGCTCTGCGGCATGTAGGATTTTCCCGGACCGGGGCACGAACTCGCGTCCCCTGCATCGGCGGACGGACTCTCAACCACTGCACCACCAGGGAAGCCCAAAAACTCTCAATCTTAAACTCAAGTCTTAGCTGTAGTAACTCAATGATTCTCTCTAGTTCCTAGCATAATGATCTTTTTTTTCCTTTTCTTTTAAACTGCTGTCCTTTAAATCCTCTGTTTAAAGGACAGCAGTTTAAAAAAAATGTAACAGTTACATCAGAAATATAATATATATATTGATTTTAAGTGATCTCAAAGCTTTTTTGAAAGTAGACAGGGCACCAATTAAAAATAGATAAAAATAATAACAATGAAAAGAGGTTTAATGTTACGAGCTATGAAAAAGCAAGAATTGGGCAAAAATTGATTTGCTTTAGCATCTGTTTCTTGTGTCTATCCCCTGATTTACAATGGTAAGCATTAGTATGGAGATGTTCACTACTTTATTTTATTGTGCATTTGTAGAAGTGATTCAGAGGTATAAATTAGAATCTGTGGCATCACTCTATTTTTAGAAAGTTGAAAGGGACCTTAATAAAATTAACTATTACCTCCCGAAAATACATGATGACATAGACACCATGGCAAGGAATTATTATACTGATCTGATTTAGTATTCACAAAACCATTGTGATTCTCATTTTATAGTTGAGAGAATTGAAGCCCATGAGTGTTATGTGTGTTGCTCAAGGTGACATCACTAGTAAGTTGCAGAATAAGGGTTTGAACCCAGCACTGTCTGGCCAGATTCTTCTCCACTGTATAGGTACCACCTCTTTAAGGACCATTTCATCCAACCACTCTCTCATCACACAGAATCACATTTAATTTATCCATGTAAATGAGAAATTATTTTGTCTTCAAAGACAGCCCTACCATTCCCTTAGAGATGCATTTTATGCTTAACAGTCCCCTCAAAGGTATGAAATCTCTCTTTGTACCTAGATTTATCTTTTATATGATCTCCCACGTTCTTTCCCTTTTGTCTTTTCCTCATCAGTCAAGGGGAAGGCTCTCAGACACATTGACACACTGTGGGAGACATAAGGGAAAATACAATTCTCGGATCTTTAGATATCAATAAAATAAAAATTACTAGGTGATTTACTAACAGCACAGTTGGGGATTTCAGAGTAAGTTCCTCTTACACCCTGTGTTTGAATAGCTCTTCTAGTCTTTCAGAATCCAATGTTGCCCTTTAAACCTTCAAAAACAGTTTTCTCCATTTCAAAGTTATATTTTCTTTAAAATTGAAGTTGCCCTTAGAAAATAGGAAACTGATAAAAATGAACTCTACCTTTATTTTTAGAATGTAATTCATGGCCCAGTGAAATTTTATTTTTATATCTCAAATGAGGCAAAATAATGATATAATGATTTATTCTAATTGAAGAATTTAATATGACATTTTTACATGTCCAATATAAGAGCATCTTTACTCCAGTTCCTTCATCTCCCTTTTTCTTTTCTTTTCTTAATTCAGAAAAAAAAATGAAATACAATAGCATAAACCCCATTGTCAGCTAGTACCATTGCAGCTCAGCTGTGGGGAGCTTGTGACAATGTGCATGGTAGCTTGGTTTCCAGGGGCTGATTGCCCTGTGCTTGCTAATCTGCAAGGATTCAGTACCAAGTAAAGCTGCTCATTAAACAAGCTTTTGCCAAGTCCGAAAAACTTTATTTTCGCTGCCATAATATAAGGTACCAATTGCAGTTCTGCCAGCTTACAATTTAACCCCAGCACTGGGAATCTGGGAGAGCCTGGGTAAATGAGATGTACGTGATAAAGTTTACTTTCATTGTGTGCTTTTAATACATTACCTTGCCAAACTTTTAACCAGAGCTGCCAACAAATAACAAAATGAGCTTATTTGAATCTCCAGGCTTTTATCCCTACCCCACTCCTGCCCCTTATTCCCTCATGAGGGAACTAACAAGCCGTGCTGTGGCCAAAAGGCAGGCAGCAGAAAAGAAATGGAGAAAGAGCAGAGTCAAGTTAATTCAGACCCTGGCTAATTGGTGTCCAAATAATTAAGAGCTGGCTTCAAAAAAATACCCAACACTTAATAGAGGCTCAGCAATGAATAGAGCGCAGGGAAGAGCATTGAAAATTTTGGAACATTTATTAACTACTGGGGAGTCCAAGACTAGGGGCTAAAAGCAGGAAGTTAAATGGAAACAGAGACCCCAATAGGAGAGAGGAAATTAGACAGCTAGCTGGCATCAGCAAACTCATCTACTAGCTGGAAAAAAGATCAGCTTTCAGTTTCAGTGATGAGATGGTGGGTAATTGTTAGTTTGAATAGGATTTATTCTCAATAGGCCTTTTCTTTTGCTTGTTTTATGTTCCATTTATGCTGTGTAATAAATACCTATCTACAAACTAAAGATAGAACCCTGAGAGAAACATTTTCTGGCTATGTCTCCAGGTTCAATTAAAATGAAGGGTTAAGGCAATTACTCAGAAGATTTAAAGGAAAACAATCTCATTTTTGCCTGAATTAACAGGCAAATTCAAAGCAAAACTTAGACTTTAACTTCAGTGCTTAACTATTGTTGGGTAGGATTGGCGATCAAAGGTAAAATATTTAGTAGGTGTTTTAAGACCATTCTTAGAAATTCAACACCAAATGACAGATTTTTTTTACAGTTACCATGGAGATGGGTTCTACACAAACAGATAAGATATTTAATAAATGGCAAGGAAAGAAATTGCCTGTGTGCACTATGAATAAGAGACTCCCTTCTGTGCCTTGCTGTTCTGCATGCTAAATCTTTAGAAAATGCCAATTTTGGAATCAGGGGATCTCTGCAACCCTTGGTCTTCCATGAATAGAATGACAGACTCCCAGGCTTAAAATGGAAAACATTTCTGAATTGACATCTTGCAGCCTGCAGTGAGCTCCTATCATTGTCAAAACATCCCGCCATTCTCTGGAACAACTGGCTTGAACTGCAAGTACACTTTTGTCCCCTTGTTGAGAGTTTCTAGAAACTCTGGGTCAAAATGATGATTCTGGAAGCATTCACTTTTCGATGGACTAAGGAACCCTTTGTAATCTGACCTTTGGGGGCCTGTTTAGTAAGCTCAGGTTAAGCATTGTTGGCCAGACCTGCTGCCAGCTTTTGGGAGGTGGCGTAGTTGTAAGTGATCAGTCCTATATACAGCAAATTGGCCTCTGTATATGCATCTTGAGCAGAAATCCAAATTACAGACCTGAAGAGAGCTGCATTTTGAGTGAGATTTGTCTCTTGAGGGATATGTAGTCTTAGGGTATTTCTGGTTTTCTCAAGGACCAAGAACTCTGGGAAACGTAAAAGAATGACATCTGAGTTAAGAATCAGGGGATCTGGGCTCCAGGATTGGCTTTGCCACTAGCAAGTTGTGACCTTGAATTATTCACTTAGCCTCTGCGTTTTATTTTCCTCAACTCTAAAATGAAAGAGGTGCACTATATAATTCTTAAGCTCACCCAATCTCTTGAAATCTCACTATCTTAAATTAGTGTATAATTACTCTTTGGTCTCAAAGGCAGGGACTGGTTAAATCTGTTGGATTTGGTTTAAAAGATAAAATCATGGAGGTTCTGGGGTAATCATTCTCTTTCTCTGAACTGTGCTCTCCAGTCCAAGAGTCCCCTCTATGGTATTAGACCTACATATCCCTATCTCTCCTTAGAGAGGAGAGAAGTAAAATACTAATAGCTATACCCACGCTGGAAGGAAGGAGAAAATCCTCCACTGTCTTCCCCTTGTCTGAGGGCTCAGGTCTCTGTGTTGTGACTGAGCCCAAGTCCAGGCTAACTTGATCTGCTTCAGGTGACATCCCAAGGACACCTGTCAGACCACTTGATGATTCTAAACCTAATGAAAGACCCAAATCCTTATTTACAAGCCTTTCCCTCACTTTCTGTTGGGTAGCACCCAAGTGCATCTATTCAAATCTAGTCTCAGGAACACAGAAAGAAATTCCACATATTCTCAAGGTGTCACTAAAAACCTAAACTATAAAAATGACTGACAGTTACAATTATAAATGCTATTCTGTATGGTACCTGGCCTCTTTCTTTCTGCAACTCAATATTCTTCACAATGTGCAAAATAGACGGCAACAGAATGAATGAACAGTAAATTATAATGAAGCAAAACTTGATCAACCAGGAACCATGGACAAAAGAAATGCTGGAAGGGTATCTTGCAGCTCAACTTCTCATATTTATTCCCACAATACAGAATCTTGACAGCATAAGCAAGTATTTGCACAAATTTCTGTGTCTTCAGATATACAGATATGTAAGTAGATGCTTGCAGGCGTGTGTGTGTGTGCGTGCATGTGTGTGTGTTAAAAGTAAAATCAAGAGCACATTTATTTATAGAAAAAAAGAAGAAAATGGTATTTTCAGAATTAAGCACTCGGGTTTTGTTTCTGGTTACTGATATAAAGCTACTAGCTAAAATCTCTTGTAGGGAATGTGTCACTTTTCCCTCCATGCTATCTGAACTTTACACAATTATTTGGGAAAAGATATTGTGCGTGTGTGTGTGTGTGTGTGTATATGTATATACACATATACATTTACATATATATAATTTGAATACTTTAAAAAACTCATTTATGTTTGTCATATACTATAGATGTTAGTATATTTACTTATGATATAGAGTTATTCATTGGCATTTTTCTAAAAGGTGAAGATGAGCAAATGATTTTGTCCTTGAGAAAGTTTTGTGTTGAGCAAGAACTAGACTCTGATTGACCCTGTTTATAAGTGAGCACATCCTGAGAGTTCATGGACTTCCTTGGGCAACATGAGTTAAGCCTCATAGGCTTGTTCCTCCAGAGCTCTTCCCTTTAGTTAGCTTTCATAAAATATGAGAACTCCCCTGAATACAGAATACAGAACTCCCGTGAGTACAGAACTCCCCTGAATACAGAACTCCTCTCCTCAAGCAGCCTCATAACTAGAACCCCAAGCTGGTTCTACTTTTCCATGTTTCTAAGACGAGGGGTTTGCCAATGCGCCAGAGATGGAGCAAACCAAGCCAGATGACATCTGTAATTTTGATGAGATTTTGGAGAAAAGGCATATTGAATACTTGACCTTGTTAATATCATTACATCTACTGTCAGCTAGTTGCCCCAGTGAAGGAAGTAGGCTGGCAGTTCCATGGCCTGGAGCGGCTTTTGGGCTACTGCCCATGGATAATCTCTGTTCTTTTTTTTCCAGCATGTTTGGCTTAGTTCCTAGGGCAAGAGGCATTTTTTGCTAGCATTTGGCCATGGAAACACTGCCTGAGTTAGAAATAATATGGGATCAGGACATTTTACGAAAATGAATTCAGAACGTATACAGTCGGAGTGTTACCTTGAGAGGTAGAATAGTTAGTCCTTGAGCCTTTAAAATTGATAGCCCCCTTGTTCCCCTTACTAACTAATGAGCAACTGTTGTCTTTTCTGGGCTGGTGTCTCATCTGGGAAAGAAAGATACAAATAGCACTCTCCTTAGAGGCCTGTTGTTACGATTAGATGAATTAATCCATATAAAACACTTAGACAAGAGCCTGCCACATAATAATAGCTGCATTAGGTTACTTTTTTTTTTTAATCTTTGAATGTCATTGTTTTAACTTTCGGTATTTCATGAAAATAAATGATGAAGCAGTACCTGCTCAACACACTCACTGCTCCCTTTCTAATATTTCACCAGATGGTTATTGATCCATTCATCGACTATTTATTAAGGGTCTCCCATGTGAAGGGCAAGGTGCTGGGCAAAATACAATGTGCATAACGGACGCCCAGTCTCTTTCCTCATGGGGCCGAGGGTCTAGTTGGGAAGACACATGATAAATAAATAAGCAAACGGATAAATCAAATAATTATGGATTTTGATTAGTGCTGTAGAGGAAAGCAATGAGAGTGGTGGTAAAGTATAATAATATCAGGGTCTCAAGTTAGATGGAAGAGATGAGAAGTGGTTTCACTGAGGAGGTACTACTTGGGATGGTTTATGAAGGCTGGAAAGAGCTGGGGAGAGAGTGTTCTGAGCAGTGGGAACAGGAGGAAGTCATAAAGGTCTAGGTGCAGAGGCATTATCGGGGACAAGTGTGGCTGGAGCAGAGTGAGAAAGACGGAGGAGTCAGAGCATCCAAGGCTTTTTAAGCGTAGGAGTTAACATACATGATTTGCATTTTCTAAAGATTCCTTTAGCTGTATTATGGAGAATGGATTGAAGGGGATTGGGTGAGAATGGTTGGGAGCAGGGAGACCGGGGCATTCCCAGAAGTCTAGGTGAGAAAGGATGGTGGCTTGGACCCGGGTGTTGGCAGTTGTGATGGGGATAAGGGGTGGACTTGAGAGATGTTTTGGAAATCAACAGAATTTGCTGCAGATGGATTGGGCCTGGGATATTAGAGATAGGGAAGAATTAAGGACATAAAATAGAAGTCCCTACCTTAATTTTGATGATAAATATGATGAATATTAAGTCAATGCTGCCAAAGGAACAATCTTTACATACTTACGAGACAATTTACATATAATACAGGTAAATATAGAATCCTATACTTCATGATATGGAACACAATCTAATAGCTAGAAGAGCTGTATGATGTTTTGGAAATTTCTTTACTGAGTATAAGGACACTGGGTAAGTTTCATACATATTTCTCCTTGTCAGGTTGCCTGTTGCCTCTGATATATCACCATTAATTTTCCAAACCCTCCATCCCCTTACATATACTGTAGGTTATGGTATCTAAACTACATGATATTTACAAAACACTTCATGATCCTAGAACTTTTTAAGTGTTATGTTATGAATAATTTGAGCTATTTATCTTCCTGCCTTGAACCTGGGGCAAATATTAACCTCTCTTTAGTGGCTTCTTCATCTGCAAACTGAACTTTAACAGTACTACCTTCCTCAGTGGGTTATTGTGAAGATTAAACGACTCAGTACCTGTGAAGTGCTGTGCAGTACCTGTCACACAGTATGATTTCAATAAATTTTAGCTCTTATTATTAGTCTAGACAGGCTTCTTAGTATATGTGTGCTTCAGTTTCTTCACCTGCAAAATGGTTTATTATAGAATGCTCTGTCTTCCTAAGGAAGCTGTAATTTAAGAACAAGGTATTAGTACTAGTTTTTTGGGTAGATCACACCAAATGCACAACATTTGGCCAATCACATTACATGATACCAAATGTTCAGAAGTGTGGAAAAACCTACCCATAAGGCAGTAACTTTTTTTTAAAATTTTATGTGCAGTTTTATATGCAGAGAATGGCCACTACTTTGTATGCGTGAAGCACTATTATCATTTCTTACCTATTTATACTGTGCTACATTCAGAAAGGATTTGAGGTGGATTACAATAAGGGGCTCAGAGATCATAAATCATTTAAATAAAAATAACAGAACCAAAGCCAATAAAGGAAGGGGAAAAGTATATAGAGATTCTATAAATATTTTATGTTTTCTATAACTAGGAATTTTTTTTCGGCAATTAATTCAGATTACGATCCTCTTTTTAACCTTCCTAAAATGTGTGTCATGGAAAGGTAGCAAACATTGCCCTCACACCAAGAGTGTGAAATGTCACTGTCTTGCTGAAGTCAAAGGTTAGGCATAGTCGGCCTGTGTGCTGATTGTTCCAATATGATGCTTTCCCCAAACACACACAATTTTTTTTTTAACAATGTTATTTGTTTCTGCAATTCCAAGTTACTTTGCAATTAACTTAATAGAGGAGAATAGATTCAAAAGTAAGACTTTTTAAATTCATCTATCAAAGTTATAACATACAAGGAAAGCGAAAAAGAGATAAATATCTCTATCAATATAGATAAAATAATTTTATGCAGTTTTAAACAATTTTTATTATAGTGTTTTTCACTCAGCACTATTTTTAAAGCATTTTTATATCTCTACAATCTTTTGGCAATGATATGAAATTGCGGCCTACTAGTCAATCAGGTTGATGCACTGTAACTTTTTTTTTTTAACATCTTTATTAGAGTATAACTGCTTTACATTGTTGTGTTAGTTGCTGCTGCATAACAAAGTGAGTCAGATATATGTATACATATATCCCCATATCCCCTCCCTCTTGTGTCTCCCTCCCACCCTCCCTACCCCATCCCTCTAGGTGGTCACAAAGCACCGAGTTGATCTCCCTGTGCTATGCAGCTGTTTCCCACTAGCTAACTATTTCACATTTGGTAGTGTATATATGTCAATGCCACTCTCTCGCTTCGTCTCAGCTTACCCTTCCCCCTACCCGTGTCCTCAAGTCCATTCGCTATATCTGCATCTTTATTCCTGTCCTGCCCCTAGGTTCATAAGAACCTTTTTTTTTTTTTAGATTCCATATATATGTGTTAGCATATGGTATTTGTTCTTCTTTCTGACTTACTTCACTCTGTATGACAGACTCTATGTCCATCCATCCACTACAAATAACTCAATTTCATTTCTTTTTATGGCTGAGTAATATTCCATTGTATATATGTGCCACATCTTCTTTATCTATTCATCTGTCGATGGACACTTAGGTTGCTTCCATGTCCTGGCTATTGTAAATAGTGCTGCAATGAACATTGTGGTACATGACTCTTTTTGAATTATGGTTTTCTCACGGTATATGCCCAGGAGTGGGATTGCTGGGTCATATGGTAATTCAATTTTTAGTTTTTTAAGGAACCTCCATAATGTTCTCCATAGTGGCTGTATCAATTTACATTCCCACCATCAGCCCAAGAGGGTTCCCTTTTCTCCACACCCTCTCCAGCATTTATGGTTTGTAGATTTTTTGATGATGGCCATTCTGACCACTGTGAGGTGATACCTCATTGTAGTTTAATTTTGCATTTCGCTAATGATCAGTGATGTTGAGCATCCTTTCATGTGTTTGTTGGCAATCTGTATATCTTCTTTGGAGAAATGTCTATTTAGGTCCTCTGCCAGTTTTTGGGTTGCATTGTTTGTTTTTTTGATATTGAGCTCCATGAGCTGCTTGTATATTTTGGAGATTGATGCTTTGTCATTTGCTTCATTTGCAAATATTTTCTCCCATTCTGAGGGTTGTCTTTTCATCTTGTTTATGGTTTCCACTGCTGTGCAAAAGCTTTTAAGTTTCATTAGGTCCTGTTTGTTCATTTTTGTTTTTATTTCTCTTTTTCTAGGAGGTGGGTCAAAAAGGATCTTGCTGTGATTGATGTCATAGAGTGTTCTGCCTATGTTTTCCTCTAAGAGTTTTATAGTGTCTGGCCTTACATTTAGGTCTTTAATCCATTTTGAGTTTATTTTTGTATATGGTATTAGGGAGTGTTCTAATTTCATTCTTTTACATGTAGCTGTCCAGTTTTCCCAGCACCACTTATTGAAGAGGCTGTCTTTTCTCCATTGTATATTTTTGCCTCCTTTATCAAAGATAAGATGACCATATGTGTGTGGGTTTATCTCTGGGCTTTCTATCTTGTTCCAATAATCTATACTTCTGTTTTTGTGCCCATACCACACTGTCTTGATTTCTGTAGCTGTGTAGTGTAGTCTAAAGTCAGGGAGCCTAATTCCTCCAGCTCCGTTTTTCTTTCTCAAGATTGCTTTGGCTATTTGGGGTCTTTTGTATTTCCATACAAATTGTGAAATTTTTTGTTCTAGTTCTGTGATAAATGCCATTGGTAGTTTGATAGGGATTGCATTGAATCTGTAGATTGCTTTGGGTAGTATAGTCATTTTCACAATGTTGATTCTTCCAATCCAAGAACATGGTATATCTCTCCATATGCTTGTATCATCTTTAATTTCTTTCATTAGTGTCTTATATTTTTCTACATCCAGGTTTTTTGTCTCCTTAGGTGGGTTTATTCCTAGGTATTTTATTCTTCTTGTTGCAGTGGTAAATGGGAGTGTTTCCTTAATTTCTCCTTCAGATTTTTCATCAATAGTGTATAGGAATGCAAGAGATTTCTGTGCATTAATTTTGTATCCTGCTACTTTACCAAATTCATTGATTAGCTCTAGTAGTTTTCTGGTAGCATATTTAGGATCCTCTCTGTGTAGTATCATGTCATCTGCAAAGAGTGACAGTTTTACTTCTTTTCTGATTTGGATTCCTTTTATTTCTTTTTCATCTCTGATTGCTGTGGCTAAAACTTCCAAAACTATGTTGAATAGTAGTGGTGAGAGTGGGCAACCTTATCTTGTTCCTGATCTTAGTGGAAACGGTTTCAGCTTTTCACCATTGAGAACGATGTTGGCTGTGGGTTTGTCATATATGGCCTTTATTATGTTGAGGTAAGTTCCCTCTATGCCTACTTTCTGGAGAGTTTTTATCATAAATGGGTGTTGAATTTTGCCAAAAGATTTTTCTGCATCTATTGGGATTATCATATGGTATTTATCCTTCAGTTTGTTAATATGGTGTATCACGTTGATTGATTTGCATATATTGAAGAATCCTTGCATTCCTGTGATAAATCCCACTTGATCATGGTGTATGATCCTTTTAATGTGCTGCTGGATTCTGTTTGCTAGTAGCTTGTATAGGATTTTTGTATCTATGTTCATTAGTGATATTGGCCTGTAGTTTTCTTTTTTTGTGACATCTTTGTCTGGTTTTGGTATCAGGATGATGGTGGCCTTGTAGAATGAGTTTGGGAGTGTTCCTCCCTCTGCTATATTTTGGAAGAGTGAGAAGGATAGGTGTTAGCTCTTTTCTACCTGTTTGATAGAATTCTCTTGTGAATCCATCTGGTCCTGGGCTTTTGTTTGTTGTAAGATTTTTAATCACAGCTTCAATTTCAGTGCTTGTGATTGGTCTGTTTATATTTTCTATTTCTACCTGGTTCAGTCTCATAAGGTTGTGCTTTTCTAAGAATTTGTCCATTTCTTCCAGGTTGCCCATTTTATTGGCTTATAGTTGCTTGTAGTAATCTCTCATGATCCTTTGTATTTCTACAGTGTCAGTTGTTACTTCTCCTTTTTCAGTTCTATTTCTGTTGATTTGAGTCTTCTCCCTTTTTTTCTTGATGAGTCTGGCTAATGGTTGATCAATTTTGTTTATCTTCTCAAAGAACCAGCTTTTAGTTTTATTGATCTTTGCTATTGTTTCCTTCATTTCTTTTTCATTTATTTCTAATCTGATTTTTATGATTTCTTTCCTTCTGCTAACTTTGGGTTTTGTTTGTTCTTCCTCTAATTGCTTTAGGTGTGACGTTAGGTTGTTTATTTGAGAATTTTCTTGTTTCTTGAGGTAGGATTGTGTTGCTATAAACTTCCCTCTTAGAACTGCTTTTGCTGCATCCCATAGGTTTTGGGCCATAGTGTTTTCATTGTCATTTGTTTCTAGGTATTTTCTGATTTCCTCTTTGATTTCTTCAGTGACCTCTTGGTTATTTAGTAGCATATTGTTTAGCCTCCATGTGTTTGTATTTTTTACAGTTTTTTTCCTGTAATTGATATCTAGTCTCATAGCATAGTTGTTGGAAAAGATACTTGATATGATTTCAATTTTTGTAGATTTACCAGGGCCTGATTTGTGACCCAAGATATGATGTATCCTGTAGAATGATCCATGAGTACTTGAGAAGAAAGTGTATTCTGTTGTTTTTGGGTGGAATGTCCTATAAGTATCAATTAAGTCCATCTTGTTTAATGTATCATTTAAAGCTTGTGTTTCCTTGTTTATTTTCATTTTGGATGATCTGTCCTTTAGTGAAAGTGGGGTGTTAAAGTCCCCTACTATGATTGTGTTACTGTCGATTTCCCCTTTTATGGCTGTTAGCATTTGCCTTATGTATTGAGATGCTCCTCTGTTGGGTGCATAAATATTTACAATCAGTTTATCTTTTTCTTGGATTGATCCCTTGATCATTATGTAGTGTCCTTCTTTGTCTCTTATAATAGTCTTTATTTTAAAGTCTCTTTTGTATGATATGAGAATTGCTACTCCAGCGCTCTTTTGATTTCCATTTGTATGGAATATCTTTTTCCATCCCCTCACTTTCAGTCTGTGTGTGTCCCTAGGTCTGATGTGGGTCTCTTGTAGACACATATATATGAGTGTTGTTTTCTAACCATTCAGCCAGTCTGTGTCATTTGGTTGGAACATTTAATCCATTTACATTTAAGGTAATTTTCGATATGTATGTTCCTATTACCATTTTCTTAATTGTTTTGGGTTTGTTATTGTAGGTCTTTTCCTTCTCTTGTATTTCCTGCCTAGAGAAGTTCCTTTAGCATTTGTTGTAAAGCTGTTTTGGTGGTGCTGAATTCTGTTAGCTTTTGCTTGTCTGTAAAGGTTTTAATTTCTCTGAATCTGAATGAGAGATTCAGATTCTGAATGAGATCCTTGCTGGGTAATGTTCTTTGTAGGTTATTTTTCCTTTCATCACTTTAAATATGTCCTGCCACTCCCTACTGGCTTCCAGAGTCTGCTAAAAGATCAGCTGTTAACCTTATGGGAATTCCCTTGTATATTATTTGTTGCTTTTCCCTTGCTGCTTTTAATATTTTTTCTTTGTATTTAATTTTTGATAGTTTGACTAATATGTGTCTTGGCATATTTCTCCTTGGATTTATCCTTTATGGGACTCTGTGCACTTCCTGGACTTGATTGACTGTTTCCTTTCCCATATTAGGGTATTTTTCAACTATAATCTTTTCAAATATTTTCTCAGTCTCTTTCTTTTCTGTTCTTTTTCTGGGACCGCTATAATTCAAATGTTGGTACATTTAATGTTGTCCCAAGGGTCTCTGCGACTGTCCTCAATTCTTTTCATTCTTTTTTCTTTATTCTGCTCTGTGGTAGTTATTTCCACTATTTTATCTTCCAGGTCACTTATCCGTTCTTCTGCCTCAGTTATTCTGCTATTGATCCCTTCTAAAGAATTTTAAATTTCATTTATTGTGTTGTTCATCATTGTTTGTTTGCTCTTTAGTTCTTCTAGTCCTTGGTAAACGTTTCTTATATTTTCTCTATTTTGTTTCCAAGATTTTGGATCATCTTTACTATCATTACTCTGAAATCTTTTTCAGGTAGACTGCCTATTTCCTCTTCATTTGTTTGGTCTGGTGGGTTTTTACTTTGCTCCTTCATCTGCTGGGTATTTCTCTGTCTTCTCATTTTGCTTACCTTACTGTGTTTGGGGTCTCCTTTTCGCAGGCTGCAGGTTCGTAGTTCCCATTGTTTTTGGTGTCTGCCACTAGTGTGTAAGGTTGGTTCAGTGTGTTGTGCAGGCTTCCTGGTGGAGGGGACTGGTGCCTGTGTTCTGGTAGATGAGGCTGGATCTCGTCTTTCTGATGGGCAGGTCCACATCTGGTGGTGTGTTTTAGGGTGTCTGTGATCTTATTAGGATTTTAGGCAGCCTCTCTGCTAATGGGTGGCGTTGTGTTCCTGTCTTGCTAGTTGTTTGGCATGGGGTGTCCAGCACTGGAGCTTGCTGCTTGTTGAGTGGAGCTGGGTTTCAGCATTGAGACAGAGATCTCTGGGAGAGCTCTCACCGATTGATATAACATCGGTCCAGGAGGTCTCTGGTGGTCCAATGTCCTGAACTTGGCTCTCCCACCTCAGAGGCTCAGGCCTGACACCTGGCCGGAGCACCAAGACCCTATCAGCCACATGGCTCAGAAGTAAGGGAGAAAAAGCAGAAAGAAAGAGAAAAATAAAATAAAATAAAATAAAGTTATTTAAAAACGTAATAGCAAAATAAAAGAATAGAACTAAACCAGTAAACAAATCCACCAATGATAACAAGCACTAAAAACTAAATTAAGATAAATATATAAATCAGAAACTAGTCAGTCGAATACAGCAAACCCCAAGTCTACTGTTGCTCCGAAAGTCCACTGCCTTAATTTTGGGAATTCATTGTCTATTCAGGTATTCCACAGATGCAGGGTACATCAAGTTGATTGTGTAGATTTAATCCGCTGCTCCTGAGGCTGCCTGTAGAAATTTCCCTTTCTCTTTTTTGTTCACACAGCTCCTGGGGGTTCAGCTTTGGATTTGGCCCTGGCTCTGCATGTAGGTCGCCCTCTGGCATCTGTTCTTCGCCCAGACAGGAGCGGATTAACAGAGTGGCTGATTAGGGGGCTCTGGCTCACTCAGGCCAGGGGGAGGACAGGGCACGGAATGCGGGGTGAGCCTGCGGTGGCAGAGGCCAGTGTGACGTTGCAACAGCCTGAAGCCTGCCATGTGTTCTCCCAGGGAAGTTGTCCCTGCATCCCGGGACCCTGGCCGTGGCAGGGTGCACAGGCTCCCGGGAGGGGCGGTGTGGATAGTGAGTTGTGCTCGCACACAGGTTTCTTGGTGGCGGCAGCAGCAGTCTTAGTGTTTCATGCCCGTCTGTGGTGTCTGCGTTGATAACTGCGGCTCATGCCCGTCTCTGAAGCTTGTTTAGGCGGTGGTCTGAATCCCCTCTCCTCATGCACCCCGAAACAATGGTCTCTTGACTCTTAGGCAGTTCCAGAGTTTTTCCTGGACTCCCTCCCGGCTAGCTGTGGCGCACTAGCCCCTTCAGGCTGTGTTCACGCAGCCAACCCCAGTCCTCTCCCTGGGATCTGACCTCTGAAGCCCGAGCTTCAGCTCCCAGCCCCCATCCACCCCAGCGGGTGAGCAGACAAGCTGCTCTCAGGCTGGTGAGTGCTGGTCAGCATGGATCCTCTGTGCAGAAATCTCTTCACTTTGCCCTCTGCATCCCTGTTGCTGCGCTGTCCTCCGTGGCTGTGAATCTTCCCCCTCCCCACCACCCCCCATCTCCGCCAGTGAAGGGGCTTCCTAGTGTGTGGAAAGTTTTCCTCCTTCACCTCTCCCTCCCTGAGATGCAGGTCCTGTCCCTATTCTTTTGTCTCTGTTTATTTTTTTCTTTTGCCCTACCCAGGTACGTGGGGACTTTCTTGCCTTTTGGGCATCTGAGGTCTTCTGCCAGCATTCAGTAGGTGTTCTGTAGGAGTTGTTCCACATGTAGATGTATTTCTGATGTATTTGTGGGGAGGAAGGTGATCTGCACATCTTACTCCTCCGCCATCTTGAAGGTCCTCCGTGATGCAGTGTAACTTAATGAACCATTATTATAATAACATTTAGGTCATTTCCAATTTTTTGTCATTATGAATAATAATCGTGATGCAAGTCTAGTTTTTCCAAATTCTGGATGACTTCCTTATAATACATTCTCAGATAGGAGATTACTGGAAGCAGCAAAGGATATGAACATGGTTTTATCTCAGTATATACCACTGTCAGTAATGCAGGAGATGTTTTGCCCCATTTTTGTTGTTGTTGTTGTTGTTGTTGTTGTTGTTGTTGTTTGTGGTACGTGGGCCTCTCACTGTTGTGGCCGCTCCCGTTGTGGAGCACAGGCTCCGGATGCACAGGCTCAGTGGCCATGGCTCATGGGCCCAGCCGCTCCGCGGCATGTGGGATCTTCCCAGACCGGGGCACGAACCCATGTCCCCTGCATTGGCAGGCGGACTCTCAACCACTGCGCCACCAGGGAAGTCCTTGCCCCATTTTTTAAACACGGGAGCTCTCACCTTTTCTACTTAATAGGTTTGCATATTGATGCAATAACTCTAACTTTTGCATTCTGGCAATCAACAACAGCTGAATATATGCCATATTATATTATACTATATTAATATTCTATACATATTATAATATTCACACACTACATACATATAAATATATAAATATATACTGATATAAATAATGTGTATCACTGTACTGATGGATTATTTCATCTTCATGCTAAGACCAATGATCTTCTTTTCTTACACAGGCTTTTCTAGGAATAAGTAACACCACATAAATATGGTTAAGTCTTTTGTCACAAAAACTCTATAAACTCTCCAAGTGTCAGATACGTAATCCTTTATATAATACTATATATAGTAATGCTATTATAATAGTAATAGTATTTTTAGGTTCTTAAAAAATGTCATTTCTTTGCAGTAAAACTAGCTTTTAGATGCATAAATGGCAACATATCTGGCTAGGAAAAAAATGAATTTCCACCTAGAACAAGTTTATAAAAAGGTTAATCATATTGATAGAATAAAATAGGCCAATTTTTACTGCAAAGAAACATTTCAGTGTGCAGAATTACCAGAGAGAAGAATGTTTTCTCTTGATTTCCATTTTGGAGTTAAATTTACAGAAAATAGCCTTCAACTCTCAAGGAAAAAGAGTTTTGATTTATTTTTCTCTTTTCCTTCTTGTAACACAGAGCTCCAGGACACTATTTTGTTATTGTTGTTGTTGTTGTTGCTTACAGACTTTCTTAAATGTCAAAAGTAATGGATTCTTTGATTGACTGATAGACCACTAAACTCCTAGAGGTGATCACACACGTCTGCTCTGACCTTCCTTATCACAGTCTCTGTAACTAGGACCATGTCACTGTTGTGCTCACTGGTTGCCCAGGGGCTGCATGGCATTGTCCAGTTGAATGATCTAGTGCTCTGTGTCTTGGAAGCATTGACCTTTCTGTCCATGGAGAGCCTTCTTGGTTAACATCTGTCCATCCCTTCCCCATGTCTTGATAATCTCTCTTTCCTAAGTGTCTCTGAGACCATCAAGGCAGCCTTAATGTGTCATGTGTTTGAGGATGTCCATCTATCTGTCTCCTTTCTATAGAAGATGGAACACAACCCACTTCTGAAAGTTCAAATCTTTATAAAATCTGAAGTTAATAAAGATATATCAGTAAGAGGAACAGATTACCACATCACAGAAAAAGAAGAGAGTGCCTGTGCAGGACAGCCCTTGGTAGCGTGTCCAAAGGTGAACTGCTTAAGGTGGGTGTTGGGCCTTAAAGAAGAATACATTGGTGGGCAAGATTAAGGTCTTCTTCATAGAGAAAAGTAGTTTGGCTGCATTTTATATTCTTTTATCCCATTACTTACTATGAAATTCTCCTCCCGGCCTTTGGGACACTTGCTTTATCATCTGTCCAGTTGGAGACAGAGAATTAGAAACGTCGGCTGTTTCCAGCTCTGATTCAGCACTCTGGAGTCATGAGAGCCAGGAGAAATGTGTTGGCCCACAAATGAGCTGCTCACAGCAGCACGTTGTTGATGAAGGCTGGTGAGTAAATAGTGCTGAGCCCCAGAATGAGGACACATGATACTGAGTTTAATAAATACAATCCCAAGGTGAATTGGAAGCCGTGGCCTAGACCAAGGTGACTTGATGTAGGCAGCAACGTTCTGTTTGTCTCTGCTTTCTGAGTATGACCGTATGAGGCAGGCCTCTCCTGGGATGTGCAGCCAGGGACTAGAAAAATCTAATGACATATGAAAGAAAAGCCCTTCAAGGTGTACACACCTGGAGAGTGGCTCAGAACTGCGGTTTTAGAGACCTGCCATTGCTTCCCTCCATAAAGCAGCAGAAGTAAACATCAGAATCTACTACTTTCTCTTCTTCCTTCCTCTTCCTCCACTTCCTCCCCCTGTTCCTCCTCCTGCTCTTCCTTCTCTTCCTCCTTGTCTTCCTTTCTCTTTAAGTTTTGCCTCTCATTTTGTCAAACCAGGGATTAAAATTTGAATCTTGACTTCCTGTTCTGTCACTCCAAGTGAGGGATGAATTTGGAAAGCTTACTTGTTAACAGAGGTTATATATACAAAGGCTAAATCAGTAGATGGAGAAGGTCAAGTAGGTCACCCCTCTGTGAGCTTCTGAGTAAACAGTGCCCCTTTACTATGATGTATATTTCTAAAATAGCTCTGGACCATGGTGGGCACTTTTAGAGGCATCCTGCCCCACACCCCACCTTTAGTGTATAAGCGTGCTCAGGATACAAGTTTACCAGAGAGCCATTAAAACTCAAAACAGCCACATTTCAAGTATGGCTCTTAATTAGTAGCATGTGAATAAACTGAGAAGTTAATAACCCTTCTGTCCTTCAAAATGATTCTCCAGGTTATAAATTCTTTGTCAATCGTAGCATTCTCTCAAAAATGCTATTCAAAAAATGTCAAAGCTACTCGAACTGTTATGTTTCTACAGCAGAAATAGTGTTTATGTTTTTTAACAAAAAAGATGCATATGAAATAAAGGGGAGGATTGAGGATTATGAAATCTCCACCTTTGGAAGTATTTGGGTGTTCGGTACCAGCCGTCTGTGCTGGTCGTTGTGTAGGACCTGCCCGGGCCCTTCATTTGGCGTGGCTGCCCTGCAGGCCAGCTGAACTTCCCACTTGCTTCACGGTCCAGTTGAATTTCAGCATCTGTCCCTGCATGCACAGATTAAACACCTGCTGGCTTCTAAACCCTCTGAAGACCTTTGCTGCTCATGGAGTGAAGGGAAGTTGGAGCTTGGACAGCACATTTGGGCAATTTCTGACACTACAACTAAATACACTGTACAAAATTCACATTCTCTCCAGCAATTCCCTCACCAATTCTCTTCCAAATATTTCTGTAGAGGGGAAATAGCATCAGGTGTAGACCACCTGTCTCACATAGTTGGGAGATGGGGGATCTTGAATTAGATCTTCCTCGTAGGTCCGGAAGCCAGATACTCACTTCTGCCAGCGATCCTGTGAAAGACTGGGCTTCCTGGGTTCCCACTCCATGCACTGGGCTTTAGGGAAGACCAGGACACAGAGGATCAGAAACCCTTAAGTCATTGCCATCGTGTCGACTGCAGGAAATGACATTGACAGACTGTCTCTCTTACAATGCCTTCCCCATGATGCCCTACTGTGAGCATGTAGTATCTCCTCCCCACTGCCTGCCCTTACCTGGCCATGCTGTACTATAAGTTAGCATTATTTTTTTTTTTATAATTCTCCTGGTGTTAGCAATGGTCTACATTTACCTCAGAATACTTGTGAAGAATTCAGATGTCTCCCTCCCCTTGTCTTGTGTGTAATCTATAGTTACTAAGCCATTAAACACACTGTTCTATGTCTGTATTTGTTTCATCTTTGAAGAGAAGTAGATATAGAATTGTCCCCATGGTGCTGGAACATTTGACAAAGCTCATTAAAAAATACCCTCTGGTCTATTTGAGTGTCTCTATTTGAGGCTTTTAGGTCTCTATGCTAACATGTTTGCCTTGATGGGAATAAAACATTTTTTTCTTCCAGTTTCTAAGTTTATTATAGTTGAATCACAGTATTTATATCTTGAAGGAATTTTTGTGCTAGTCGAGGATGGAGCCTTGTTTCTCTCATTAATCCTTCTACTTTCATCCCTCCCCTTTTTGTTCTTAGAGACTCCCAAAGTAGTTCAGTAGTTTTGCTCTATTTCCACTCATATAGTTTCAATAAATATTTCCATAAATACCAAACGGGAAAATGTTTGCAGATGTGTTCTGGGATTGTCAACTGAACCAAAAGTTTGTGTGCCAAACATGAAAGGGTAAGTTTAGTGAGAAAACTGGCGCCTTTCATCTCTCTCACTGATCCAGCTCAGACAGCATTGGGAATGCACTGAAGAGAACACTCTGTAAGAAAACATTTTATGAAATATGTATCACAGCAGCTATCATGTTCTGTTCTTCAAAGGGCCTCATTTCTCACCTGAATGTAGATTAGCAATGTCCATTCATTCATGGCTATGTAATGTTTGCAGGTTCTTAAGCCATTCTCCTTTGATTTTATATGTCATAGTTTTAAAAAATGAATAATTGTCATATGAATAGCTCTATTTTTCTAGGTATTATTACACATCATCCTGTCTACACTTCATTCATCCTTCAGCACATAATTTAAGTGTCTTTTAGTTTTGTGAACCTTTCTTTTCTGCCCCTTCCCCCTCCTCTCAGACTTAACTTGTCACTCTCTCCCAAAGTCAAAGAAACTATAGTCCGTCCCCATAGTAAAATTCCAAACATTTCCAAAGGAAGAGGAAAAGAGGGTATTTTAGGGAAGCAAGATGCTTTACTCATGAATGACTTCTTAGCTAACCAAAATGGAAGTAAGGTTTTCCAAGAGTAGAAGAAATTGAGACCTTCTGTTCCCCAAATTTCCACAAAACAAATTAAATCTGACTCCAAGTTTCTTGGCTTTGGACTCAGAGGAAATTCTGTCTCAGCCATTTGGGGGAAGGGTACCCTTTCTTCCCAATTCACCCCAAATCCTGGCATCCCACTGTTGCCAATCCCATCCATTCCCTTAGGGCCACACAGATGACTCAGGCTGTCATGCGTATCAAAACACACTGGACTATCAGTATGCATGTTTTCTGAGACTGCACTGTCCATTGGAATCCAGGGGCTTTGTGAGTTTTATGCCACCCATGGGCACAGAAATCTATTCAGGCTAGGAGCCCTGGTTCCTGGGATATAGCTTCCCTAAATGGTTTGCCAAGCCAATGCAAGATGTCTGTGCCTTTCCCCTCCCTAGAGTGGCATGAGGAGGTGGTTCTGGGTCCATTTCACTTGTAGAACCTGCCCTAGTCTTGACTCTTCCTCCAGCTTGATACTTCTGTGCCCTCCTCTCTTTAGCTCTCTGCCTTCCTTACACCTAACACAATCTGCTCCATGGGATTCAAGACACAAATTTAGCCCTCTGTTTTTAGTCCTCTGTTTTCCTTCCCAATAGAAAGTGTTCTTATGCCAGGGAACTCAAAGCCTGAGAGGAAAAAAATATCGGGGGAAACCCACATAATTAAATGTCTCAATAAGTTATTTCACTATCAACATAAAGTAAATCCTAGTCTCTTTTTAGCCACTCTTTCTGAAGTTAATGTAATATCCGTCTCACCCAAGGAAGAAATGACCCAAGGTCAATCTGACCTCTTATTCCCTCTTAGGGAATATATCAGTAACTGAGTCATTAAACAAAGCCCATTCTGCCTGTCTTACTCATAGAACTTCATTAGGTTTATCTAAAATGTGCTTGAAAAATAATCTAATTTATCTTGCTCTAAGTAATTTAATAAGAATTCAATTAAATTCAGTAGAATGCATACATCATTTTAGATGTTGCACCTTGATTCATTTTATTTGCTATTTTTACTTTAAAGATGTAGTGAAGTTATTTAGCCCTGCAGTAGTCTATCTAAAGTAATCCATTTCATACATAAACTAACTAGTCCTGAGGAGCACTAAGGAAACAAAATGTGTCCATCATTATGCATGCCACACACAACTCATTTGAATTTAATCTCTTTGGCAGACTGTGTGCTGGAGAGACAGGTACTTCAGGTATCAGTTCACTTACACTTCCAAAACCGACACCTTTTTAGCCCCTCCCTTGTTTTCCATCTGACACACACACACGTAAATAGATCAATAAGAGAAAAGAAATCATATTCAGACTCTATTCAAATCACCTTCACAGTCACTATTAAAACTCTAAGGTGTCAATCCAAAAGCACAAGCAACAAAAGCAAAAATAAACAAGTGGGACTACATCACACTAAAAAGCTTTTGCAAAGCAAAGGAAACAGTCAACAAAATGAGGGCAATCTACAGGAGAAAACATTTGCAAATCGTATATCGATATCCCAAATATCGATATATAAGGAACTCATACAACTCAGCAGTAAAAAAAACAAAAAAAACCCAATTTTTAAAAAATGAGCAAAGAACCTGAATAGACATTTTTTCAAAGAAGACAGACAAATGGTCAAGAGGTATATGAAAAGGTGCTCAACATTATTAATCGTGGAGGAAATGCAAATCCAAGCACAGTGAGATATCACCTCACACCTGTTTGGATGTCTATTACCAACAAGATAAGAGATCACAAGTTTCGGCAAGGATGTAGAGAAAAGGGAACGCTTGTACACTGTTGATAGGAATGTAACTTGGTACCTTCATTGTGGAAAACAATATGACAATATGGAGGTTCCTTAAGAAATTAAAAATAGAACTCCCATATGACTCAGGAATCCCACTTTGGGGTATATATCCAAAGGAAATGAAATCAGTATCTCAAAGATATATCTGCACTCCCATGTTCATTGCAGCATTATTCACAATAGCCACACTATATATATAATATATATTATATATATATTTTATATTTATATATAATGGAATGTTGTTGAGCCATAGAAAAAGAAGGAAATCTTGCCATTTGTGACAACACAGATGAACGTGGAGGACATTACGCTAAGTGAAAAAAGCCAGACAGAGAAAGACAGATACTGTACGACTTCACTGATATGTGAAATTTTAAAAAGCTGAAGTCATAAAACCAGAGAGTAGAATAGTGGTTGCCAGGGACTGGAGGGTGGGGGAAATGGGGAGATGTTGGTCAAAGGGTAGAAACTCGCAGTTATAAGATGCATAAGTTCTGGGGATCTAATGCACAGCATGGTGATTATAGTTAATACTGTACTTATACTTGAAACTTGCTAAGAGAGTAGATCTTAAGTGTTCTCATTACACACACACAAAGGGTAACTGTGGCATGGTGGATATGTTTAATTAACTTGATAGTGGTCATTATTTCACAGTGTATACATAGGTTAAATCATCAAGTTATACACCTTTAAAAAATCACATCGTAAAACCAAAATATATACAATTTTTATTTGTCAATCATACATCAGTAAAACTGGGGGGAAAAGCAAAAACAAAAACAAAATGTTAGATTTTCAGGAGAACCAGGGATGGCGTCTGAAGCTCTCTTGTTTAGGGGTGCTGTGGTTCAAAATACTAAAGTGTCGGGAAATTGTTTTTCTGTTGAGTAGACATGCCATACTGAGTTACTAACACAATGTTAAAGGGCTTGGGCCCACGTGGGTCCCATATAAGCAACGCTGGAAGGATGCCGACTTAACTCATTTTCCAGGAAGAGAGCCATAGTGCTGTACGTTGGGTTTTTTGGGGCCAGGATAATATAGCAGAAATCCTCCAAGGCTATAAGCTTCTGTAATTTAAAAACAAAGGGGGATAACAAGTGTCCTTTTCCTATATTTCCTTGATCCCAAATTGCTTATAGGTGAGGCATCTCAAGCAGGCGGTGAGCCCTCTTGGTTTACCAGTGCGCTGGAGCTGTGGTAATGCCTCAGCATTGCTCCCAGCCACCAGGCTGCATCACTGCAGCTGTTTCATCTAAGGATAGGTGGTTTCAAGAAGTTAGGCTGGAGGAGAGGTGGAGAGATAGGAAATATGCCTTTAGCAAAAAAAAAAAAAAAATTGTTAGAATTAAAATTAGAGTGTTTGTTTTTAGCTCTTGAAGTTTTACCTAATTTCCCTGTTAGTCGAACTTTAAAAAATTGAATGAGGCCATTCTCTCTTTTTTTTTAATTTTAAAGACAAAACCTTAACATCAAAATATTAACATTGTCTTCTTTCATATTTTGCCACATACTCATTGGATGACCTCTGTGCCTTGGACAATTTGGAAACATTGCTTCAGCCTTTACTAAGTGACACAGGTGAGCTAGGTGAAATGTGTCAGAGATCTGAAACTGCTTGGATTTCCCCAGATCTTGAAAAGGAAGGAAAGGTGGTTTGTAAATGGTTTCTGTTGGAGACAGTAAGTGACTGCTTTGCCCAGCAGTGTCTGCTGTAAGAGGGCCAACCCGACTGAAGCCGTGTTGAAGGTTAGGAAGGCACCTCGCCTTGTCCCTTCGCACCCTGGGGACTGGATTTCACCAAAGCCAGTGTCTCAGAGCACAGCTGGTACCTTCAACAGCATTTCACAATGAGCTCGAGGAGGAGAACCTGAGTGTGCGATTTATGTTTACATAAGTGACCCTTCATTTGTCTTTTCTTCCATGTTCTTAAAGAACACGACTTGAGCGCCTGAGGCTGGTTTTCAGTGATAGCCTCGGCAGCTACTTTACTTATAAGAATAGGCTAATCTCTTTTTTATAGAGCACGAATTTAATGAGAAGGCTCATCTTCAGAAAAAAAATCACTGTGGCACCGTTGGTTTGTAATCTGCCTGATATTCTGGGGGGGCCTGCTGTGTTTACCATAATGCTTAGTCTTAGCACCTTTTAAAAAGTTGGAACATTGTGTGCCTTATGAACCAACCTGAGTTGTCTTTGAACACATTCTTCGATTTAATATTGTTATTTTTTCTTTTTCCACCAGCCCCCACTCCTGCCTCGAGTCTTAAACATTTAAAAATCCTCCTTCAATTGCCTGGCCTCAGGAGGTCCTCCCACTACCCGTCACCCCCAATTCTGTCCTCTTCCATCTTAAAGGCAGCTGAGAACATTTTGGTATTTCCCATTTAAGGACATCCCTTCCTTCTGATCTTCTAATTGCCTTTTCCTCTTTTAACCCTGAAGCAGGAGTGGCAATAATAGATTTTTTTATATTAGAATCATCCCTACAATAGAAATTTCAACAGGTCAAATCTCTTAAATATATAACATTTGATTATGGTAAATAGCCAATGTTCACTCTTTCAGAAGACCTTTTCCTCTAGAATAAATGTTTTCTAGCCCATCTTGCAAAAATTGGATTTTGATGTAATTTTGAGTTGTTTTTCAAGGCAGTGTGTCAGAAGTACTGAGATAAAAATACTCCTTTACTCTCAGATCCTTGTGATGGGGCAGTTGGAATCATCTTTTGATGCAAAGAATGAGGTGGAAAATGTCAGCTAGTCTACACTCAGAGAACCTTCTTATGACTTGAAAGCAAAGGCAGATATATTTGTCTTCTAAAATGAGGCATGGCTTCCCTATTTATTTATCCTGAGTTCCCTGTTAAGTTCTTCCAAGTAAAAGGCATAATTGATGATCTCAGTTGATTATACATTTTTCAAGCAGGTTTTAATTGTGTGTGGAGAAGTTCAGCACTTAGTGGAATCTAATTTTCCCAATTTGCTCTCCTTCAAATACACTACATTTCATGCATACAAATTTGGTAAATGTGGGATAAAATAATGGAATTTGACATGAGTCTTTATTTTTAAAGAAAGTGAGTCACCAGTCCACTTGTACTTTCTTTGTTTTTATTTATTCAATAGATTTGAAAGTTAAATGTTTGCCATTTGGCCTTAGGGTTCACTAACATAATTCAAAATGCAAAGTTAAAAACATTTTGTAATGAAAAATGTCAAAGTCATTTAAAAATGCATCAAGAAAGAAGACAGCAACACAGCTGGCCTAAAATGTAGTCATCTCTTTCCTAATCTCCAAGAAGATATTAGCAAGTGTGAGAATTCAAGTCAGAAATTCCTATTTAAAACTGAGATCTGTTAGTTTCATAATAGTCATGTCAGGTAAGACTCCTTAAAAATTCCTCATTTGCTTTTTTTTTTGCTTTCCTTCCCCCCAATTTATGAAGAGCAGGAATCCTTTAAACTTTCCATATTTAGGAATAAATTAATTAGTCAGAACTTGAGGAAATAAATCTGGGATGCAATGCAATCATACAGATATATTTAAGTAATCAATAAGCGTATTTGGTACTTATGAAGTGTGCTAAAATGTAATAAGAGCTATTATTCTGAGTATTTATCATGAGCCAGATACTGTAGTAGGAAGTTTATATCAACTGTCTCATTTAGTCCTCATGACAGCCCTGAGAGATATGTATTTTTATCCCTATTTTATAGTTGAAGAAAATAGACGAGTCTCAGCTACTTAGTGGCAGAGTCAAGATCCAAACCCAGATCTATCCATTTCAAAACATATTCTTTCTCTTTCTGACTTACTTCACTCTGTATGACAGATTCTAGGTCTATCCACCTCATTACAAATAGCTCAATTTCATTTCTTTCTATGGCTGAGTAGTATTCCATTGTATATATGTGTCACATCTTCTTTATCCATTCATCCGATGATGGACACTTAGGTTGTTTCCGTCTCCGGGCTATTGTAAATAGAGCTGAAAAGAACATTTGGGTACATGACTCTTTTTGAATTATGGTTTTCTCAGGGTATATGCCCAGTAGTGGGATTGTTGGATCATATGGTACTTCTATTTGTAGTTTTGTAAGGAACCTCCATACTGTTCTCCACAGTGGCTGTATCAATTTACATTCCCACCAACAGTGCAAGAGGGTTCCGTTTTCTCCACACCCTCTCCAGCATTTATTGTTTCTAGATTTTTTGATGATGGCCATTCTGACTGGTGTGAGATGATATCTCATTGTAGTTTTGATTTGCATTTCTCTAATGATTAGTGATGTTGAGCATTCTTTCATGTGTTTGTTGGCAGTCTGTATATCTTCTTTGGAGAAATGTCTTTTTAGGTCTTCTGCCCATTTTTGGATTGGGTTGTTTGTTTTCTTGTTATTGAGCTGCATGAGCTGCTTATAAATTTTGGAGATTAATCCTTTGTCAGTTGCTTCATTTGCAAATATTTTCTCCCATTCTGAGGGTTGTCTTTTGGTCTTGTTTATTATGGTTTCCTTTGCTGTGCAAAAGCTTTGAAGTTTCATTAGGTCCCATTTGTTTATTTTTGTTTTTATTTCCATTTCTCTAGGAGGTGGGTCAAATGCTAACACATATATATGGAATTTAAGAAAAAAAATGTCATGAAGAACCTAGGGGTAAGACAGGAATAAAGACACAGACCTACTTGAGAATGAACTTGAGGATATGGGGAGGGGGAAGGGTAAGCTGTGACAAAGCGAGAGAGTGGCATGGACATATATACACTACCAAATGTAAGATAGATAGCTAGTGGGAAGCAGCCGCATAGCACAGGGAGATCAGCTCAGTGCTTTGTGACTGCCTGGAGGGGTGGGATAGGGAGGGAGATGCAAGAGGGAAGAGATATGGGAACATATGTATATGTATAACTGATTCACTTTGTTATAAAGCAGAAACTAACACACCATTGTAAAGCAATTATACTCCAATAAAGATTTAAAAAAAAAACAACACACAAAAACCATATTCTTATTTTATGACAGCATGGTGGATCTTTGGAGGAAGATGACAAAAGTTTTAACCTTACAATCTAAGAATTAAAAACATGCCTTTTAGGGGCTTCCCTGGGGGCGCAGTGGTTGAGAGTCCGCCTGCCGATGCAGGGGACACGGGTTCGTGCCCCGGTCCGGGAAGATCCCACATGCCGCGGAGCAGCTGGGCCCGTGAGCCATGGCGGCTGAGTCTGTGCGTCCGGAGCCTGTGCTCCGCAACAGGAGAGGCCACAGCAGTGAGAGGCCCGCGTACCGCAAAACCGCCCCCCCCAAAAAAAAACATACCTTTTAAGTCAGTTGTCTCCAAAGTGAGAGTACACATCTCAGGGGAAAATAGAAGTTGATCCCCTGGGATCCAGGAAGAAAATATTATCATTAGTTTATATGTGCGGGAAAAAATGAAAATAATTAAGCTTGACTAATTTTTAACATATAAATTGACCCTGGTGCAGTTTCTTAATTTGTAGATCAGATGGTTGCAACTTTATTTTTTAACTGCTGTGTAATTTTTTCTTTTCTTTATCTTTTTTCCTTACCTGTTTTATTCCTACCTCCCTTCTTTCTCTTTCTTTCTTTTTGGTAACAGCTTTACTGAGATATTATGTAATTCACATACCATACAATTCATCTATTTAAAGTGTAAAATTCAATGCTTTTTAGAATATTAGTATTTAGTATTACAGATATGTGCAACTAACACCACAGTCATTTTAGAACATTTCATCACCTCAAAAAGAAACCCCCTACCCTTTAATTATCACCTCCTGATCCCATCCCCCTAGCCCTCAGCAACAAGCTATCTACTTTCTGTCTCTGTAGATTTGCCAGTTCTGGACATGTCATATAAGTGGAATCATGTAAACTGTGGTCTTTTGTCAGTGGTTTCTTTGGATGATTGACTCCTTTAAGGTGTATGAGATTCTTTGACAGAGGAGTGGCTGTCCTGCTGCCAGAGGGGATTCATAGTAGCCAGTTTATGTGAGTGTCTGGTTAAAGGATTTAGCAATTGTATCATCTCAGTAACTAAGCTTCACAAAGAGGATTGTTGCCTTAAAAATGATTTCTACACAAAAGCTGAGTCAGAGGTAATACCACAATGTACCATAAATAAATAACCAAAAAAAGTGCTCAGCTGAAACTTCTTATTCTTAATCTGACCTTTCTCCATCAGCTATGTGGCAAAGTAAAACAAACACAGTGAAATCTAATCACATGTGACAAAAATATTAGCTACAATTTGTAATTGTCAATAAGACAATTTATAAGACAAAATATGCATTTACTTCTACTTTTATTAAGGGTGGACTTTGCTCTAAGTATACAGTGTGCCTTAAGATATAACCTGACATATTGTTAGCAAGCAGTTAAAAAACTAAGCAACCATAACATAAAAATAACTTATGCAATTTGTGGGGGGAGGGAAGGGAGTTATGTTTAATGTCATACAACCCATCACTTTTTAAAAAATTCCGTTAAATATAATAATCATTGTTTTGCCTCAACTGGTATTTCTTATTTATTAAGAAATGATCAAAATCCTTATATCAATACTACTGGAGAAATTCCTCTTCTTATCACTGTAAACACGGCTATATTACACAAGAAAAACAAGATGGCAACATTCTGCAAATAATATTGAAAGATGCATAAAAAGCTATGCTGAAGATTTGAAGAAGCAAGTATTAAAAGCCTGCAGCTTTGCAATGCTGAGATGAAAGTACAGATGTATCTAGCATGCCTCCTTCAGAGGTGGATTTACCATGAAGCTAGTGGAGTTTCAGGGATGCCAAACTTGCACAGAGACATCTGGTTTTTCCCTCTTGCTCCTTATTGAAACTTTTCCCCCATAATACAAGCAGGGTTTAGATCTGACTAATGGAATGAGCAGAGAAATTTGGGGATGTGTGGCAGAAGCTTACTTTATTTCCCTTGCTCAGAAATTCCAAAGAACAATTCTTACTGAATTAAAACACTACCCTACACTTTAGGGTCTTCTGCTTCTTACCTCTCTTTACCCATCTCTGCTATTATTATGATTCTCACTGGCCAGCCCAGTGATTCTGCGTGTCAGTCTCTGCTTCTGAGACAGCACAGCATTCTTTTTTCCTGGAATAATATGCCACCTTCAAAATACCAAATTAACTCTCTTCCATTATTTAAAACAAGCAAAACTGACTCAAAACTCTGTTCTCCATGAAACCTTTCCATATTTGCTTTGCCCAATTTAAAAAATAAATTTATTGAGTATAGTTGATTTACAGCGTTGTGTTAGTTTCTGCTGTACAGCAAAACGAATCAATTATACATATACATGTATCCACTCTTTTTTTAGGTTCTGTTCCCATATCAGTCATTACAGAGTATTGAGTAGAGTTCCTTGTGCTGTACAGTAGGTCCTTATTAGTTATCTATTTTATACATAGTAGTGTGTATATGTCAGATTGGGACTGACATATTCTTTGCCTAGTTTTAAAGACTGAAATTATCTCTGATAACTTCTAGCAATTTTATATAGACTTACTGGAGTACATGGGTATTTTTATGTTCTCTATGCAGGTACAGTAGCTTCACTTATTTAAGTTCCATGCCCCTCCACGCTTCTTGGAGGCAGGGACCAAGCATCCCTTCCTCATAACCTGTACCCAGCAGGCCTTGGCAAATGCTACTGAGTGATCTCTTTCTCTGCAGCTAATCCCCAAACCTGCAGAGTGTGTGCATAATAAATGAGTAAACATTGCTGCTAACTCAGCTACCAAAGAGTTTAATCAAATACACAGAAGGAATAGACTTTTAAGATCGAAGACACCAATCTCAAGAGTTAATGATTACACATCAGTGTCTTCTAAAAGTAAGTGAGAATTACAGAGTAGAAGGAAATGTAGAGCTCATTATCTTAGCTCGAGTTCCCCAGAAAGCACAGGCTTAAGTGCCGCTACTTTAGTTTGGACTGTAATCCCAGGGAGTAGGAGTGAGGAAGGGAAGGAGGGAGGGACAGTTCTGGGGCACTGAGTACCCAACAGAGAACCTTGTGAGGCAGGACCATCTTTAGAGAACCTGCAGAAGTGACTGCTTCTCGGGACAGTCTGTCAGGGGGAGGGCCAGGGGGAGAGGAAGAAGAAGAATCTATCTGTCTGCTTTAGTTTCCTATTGCTCAAGTGCAACAATTCCCCGGCACCTCCCAGTTGCTGATGAGTGGGCACCAACTAGGTCCCCACAAGGTCTGGCCTTCAGCATCAACCTGGAATCTCCAGGGCAGAAGGCACAAGGCACACAGAATGGGCATGAGGCCCGGGGCCACTGGGCGGGGCCCACACAGTTTTGATTGCAGTCTATTCACAGTCTGTCATGGCAGCCACCACTGGAGCTAGGATACCTTGGAGACAGTGAGACCAAGAAGATTTGAAGGGGAGCATAAGTATCTTACACACTCGTCAATTAAAGTATCCTTACTTTACACGAAGGAATCCGAGCCCAAAGTTGGAGATGTGCAGGATCATGGAGCTTAATCAACGGAACTCAAGAGCCAGGGGCTTCTAACTCCCTATTGGTGCTTTCCACTGTTCTGTCCCACTTCTCTAGACAAACAACATCTAATATACATGCACATCTGTGACTCATCCTCTCACACTAGAGTTTCAAATGTCTCCTACACTTACTACCTCATGGACTCAGTGGAATATTGTTTACGAGGGCTTCCTTGTGACTTACTTGGTTTCCTCTAAAAAACAAAAAGAAAAGAAACTGATACCACAGAACCAGAGAACAGGTTAAATTCCATG
The DNA here is from genome assembly GCF_964374135.1 of Grampus griseus. NCBI lineage: Eukaryota > Metazoa > Chordata > Mammalia > Artiodactyla > Delphinidae > Grampus > Grampus griseus. The sequence continues at coordinate 46,738,492 of NC_139007.1, forward strand.
AATACAGAATCTGAGGCAAAGAAACTCCAATTAATGTAAAAACCTCTGGAGATGTGTATTTGCTTCTTGCCTAATAATCTCCTTACATAGAAGTCTAATTAATACTTAAATGGAATAAAGCCTTTCAGCAAAGATCTTCAAGAAGCCAGTGTCCTAACTTCTGAAAACAGCAATCTCGTCAAAGAACATAGTAGAACACATTCTTCCCATATTCAAGTGGTACTGTGTTTAGTCAAGGCAGTATACGTGTTATTTATGTACGTACATCTGAATTCATATGCTGATTCAGATCTGACATGATTTGCCTGAGAATAGTTAACAGAATGAAGATGTTTCTGCAGAAAGTTTGATGTGCTCTCCTTCAAGATGATGATGTAATTGTTTCACTCTCATACCAAAGAATTACAAAGCAATATGATTATGTAACTCTATGCTGAAATTTTTCATACCTCTTTAAAAGAATGTATTCTTATAACTAAGGGAAGAAAATGAGATTCAACTTATGTTTTATATTAAATCTTATTATTTTGAATATCTACTTTGTAAAACACAAGTTTATTTACAAGATTCTAACGTCTATTTCTTTAACAGAACGGAACTTTTGTGGTAATGGTTTATGTCGGTCTTTATGAATACAAGCTCTATTATAACAGGTATTCAGCTTCCAGCAGCACTTTTTCCTGAGACTCATACATTTTTCATTGTCTAGTCATTCTGAATTTAAAGTGGATAGGATGTCCTTTTAAACACATAAACAAAGATGAAAATGTGTATCATAGTCTCTTCTCCATTTCTGCTGCTAAAATTATAGGAACTCTGTATCCTATGTTAGAATGCATCTGGTGTGCTATTCTATAAACTACATGAATAGCCAACAGCTCCCAGTATAAAATTCCACCCAGCACCGTATTTAGCATCATTTTTGCAAGATAGCACCTTACCAGCCTTGTTCAGAAATGCACCAGAAAAGAGTTTATTAATCTCAGTGTCTAACTGGCAGAAGGAATACAGTGAAAATGAGATTTTTTTGTCTTTCAGAGCTGGTAGTTTTTCAAGATAAGCTAAGCAGCCGTCTTTCAAACCTTCTGATCTTTTTCATTTGTAGATATTTTTTCACTTGTAAATTTGTTCATTCATTCATTCTGTATTTATTGAGCATTTATTTCCTTCCCATTCAGGAGTTCTCAAGGCACCAGGAATATAGAAATGACTAGAATACCTTCCCTTCTTTTCAGGAACTCATGAGTCATACAGTATGGTGAGCACAAGTAGAGATAGGAACATACAGAGAAGGACACTTCACTCAGCCTTAGCGAGCAAGGGGCGGCCAAGGGGAGGCTTCCTGGAGAAGATGGTACCTTAAGTTCATGAAGAATTAAGTGAAGGGACCACAGATCTGCTGTAGTGGTTAGTGTGGGAAAAAATTGTTAGGAGGGGTAAGGTGACAGTAAATGAACTGAAAAGCTCCATAGGCAGAGACAGTGGTAGGAAGACATTCTGAGGCACAGATCACCAAAAGGATTTGCTCTGTGCTAAAAAGGAACAAAGGAGAATCTGATGAGAGGAAGATGGTGGGGCAGTGGAGAGGAGTGGGAGGTGGAATCAGCCGAGTGTCAACATCTAGGTTTATTTATATTTTTATTTATTTTGCTTTGGTGATTCTAGTAACTTAGCTCAGATGTGCAGACTTGCAACAGCTCCATTACTAGCTCCCTTCACTTGGGAAAGGACTGGTGAACTAATCTGATAAAAGGTCCCTTCCATTCCTTCCTGTTTTACAAGTCATGTTTATTAGCGTGATGGACAAAACCATAATGTGCGTTTTCTGTCAGATCATACCAGCAGCAGCTGAATGACACGGCCACTAATTAAAAGCAGAAATTGAATACAGCAGATTTGCTGTTTTGTTTGGATGAAGAAACAAGAATAAGCTTGTGTTGACCTCTGTTGAAAGGCACACATTACAGATGTCTTGGTGGAAGAGTTTTCATCAGTCAGTTGGGACGAATTGTTTTGTCTTCACCTTCCCCAGAATATTTCTGGAAACCAGCCACTTAGGTTTAGCACTGTGTTCTGTGCCCTCTGTGAGGGAAAAGAGTATTTTTTTGGCAGCATAATGATGGTGTAGCATAGTAATTAGGAGGTTGGGATTTGGAATCATATGACTTAGTTTCTATCCAAATCTTCCCCCTGCTGGCTCTGTGACCCTGGGCTGGCTGTTTACCTCTCTAAGCATCAGTTTACTTATCTAGCAAATGGAACCATAACAATATCTGCCTTGTAAAGTTATTATGAGGATTAAATAAGACAGAATGTATAACTCTAAGCCTAGGACTCGGCACATGGAAAGAACTTAATAAATATGAATTATTATTGCTATTTCATCTTACCTGGGTCCATTTTGTAGTAAGTTACTTGGGAACTAAGCTCCAAAATCTTGCTTTAGTAGTTCCCCAGTGACAAAGACTATGTCTTATTCATCTTTGCATACATAGTGCCTGGCATGTGAAGGCTGTTTTATAGTATTCAACATATTGGCACATATACATCAGAAGTACTAAAATTTTTTTTCTCTTATGTAAGCACTCTGTCATTTTTTTGTGGCTTGATTTTGTTCAGGATATCACCAAGGTTTCAAATACCATGGTTGTAACTTAAGCAGTTGTAGGAATTACCATGTCCTAGCAGTAGTCGTCGACCTTCCTTTCCCAAGGAGACACACTCCATACACAGCATCTCCAGTGGACATACTCAGCACCAGGACCCACTCTCTGGTATATGAGCTGTAACTCTCCCCGCTTCTCTTCCACTTAAGGATGTAAGTTATTATGCAAGTAAGAGTGACCCAATGAGAGGATAATCATGAATCCACTCTAAATTATTTTTAATCATTTTAAACATTATTATTTTAACTATTTTTTGTTATTTTTATGTTATGTATGACTAGATCAAGCTTCTTCAAAGGATTCTTGGAATTCTTTAAAATTCTTCAAAGTCAGCACCTTTATTTCTCACCACTTCTGTCCAATTAGTCACCACTAACTATCCCTTCTGTGAAATTCTCTGTTCCCTTTGTTTCCATGATACCAAGTGTTGCTCTGGTACTGACCACCAAAAGTGGTCTTTCAAAGGCTGGCAGTGACTACAAATCATCTTTTGTCAGTCCTCATTCTTCATTCCCTCTAAGCAACATTCAATATTACAACTGTTCCCTCCACGAAAGTCTCTGTTCCCTTGGTTTCCTTGACATAAAGAACTATCTTGGTCTTCCCCTTAGCCTTCAAACCACTTCTGACTCCAATGATGTGCCTCTTCTTTTGTCCCTAACCCCAATCTGGGGATTCTCCAAAGACTTCCTAGGCCTTCTTATTTTATTTCCTCTTCTTCCTTCCATGTTGTTAGCATCCGTTTCCAGTACTTTAGCCGCCACTCTTATATGTAAAAGTTCCACATCTTTTTCTCCTGGTTGACCTCCCTATCCAACTCTGATCCCATGATTCTAATACTGTTGGATCATTTGGAAGTTCATTTGGCAGCTCAAATTCAATATACCAAAAATGTTTGTTATCTTTACACTAAAACCAACTCCTTATCGTGGTTTTTGTTAGTGGGTATCACACTTCTCTTAGGCTGGCTTAAAAACCTTTGAGTTAAATCCGGTACTTCTCTTTACTTCTGCTTTTCTTTCTTCTTTTTTTTGAAATCATCCTTTCATTTCAACAAAACTGTTCAGTGTTGCCTAGGTCTACCTCTGCACTGTCTTGAAGCTCTCCATTTTCTACTTCCTCTGAATGGTACTGCCCAGCTGTAAATATAGTGAAGAACATTATACCAGCATCACAGTAAAAACAATAATTATAGTACAATGATATAGAAGTAAAGGAGATATATCCCAGGGAAGAGAGGGCAGAGAAGACTTTTTAAAGGGGGTAACATAACGTGTGAGCCAAATCTTGAAAGATGAATAAGAGTCAGACTGACACGTCGGGATGAACATTCTGGAAATAACAACATGTGAAAAGGAATGCCAACAAAGAAGACCACGACTCATTGTAGAAGTGCAAGTAGCTCTGTAGGTCTGGAGCTCTGGCTTCATGGGGGAATAAAGTGGGGAAGCAGGAGGCAGAGCTTTGCGGTAGTAGGAGTGGAGGGAGGGTATTGAGGGCCTTGTTTCAGTATCTGCTGCTGCATAACAAACCACCCCAAACTTCATGCCCTAAAACAACACAACCAATGATTATTTCTCACAGTTCTCCAACTGGGCAGCAATCACTGGGGATGGTTCATCTCTGCTCCACATGACTCATGTTGGCGCTGCTCCACTGGGGCCAGGGGATCCACAATCCTCACTCACATGTCTGGTACTTCAGCTGAGGTGGCAGTGGTTGGCTGGGTCTCCCTTCTTCTTTTCACACAGCCTCTCAATATTCGGTAGTCTAGCTCTGGCTCTTTACATGGAAGCTGTGTCCTAAGAGGGCAGAAAATGGAAGCCACAGAGCTTCTTAAGGTTTAGGACCAGAAGTCACATGACATCTCCCCCTACCTTCTGTTGGTCAAAGCAAGTCACAAGACCAGCTCAGCTTCTGGAAAAGGAAAATAGACCCCAGCTCCCTTTGGGAGAAGCGGCATGAATATAGAGGAATGTGAGGAAATGTTGGCAGACATCTTTGTAGATGTCTTTGTAGATGGTGTAACATAGGCCTTATAGATCACTGCATTCTGTAGGGTACCATCTATAGGGTATCATCTATAGGGTAGGATTTTAAGCAATAGACTGACATTTTAAACTTATATGTTTAAAAATATCGCTTTGACTCCTCTGACACCTTTATGAAGATTGAATTGAAGGGTCAGGGCCAGTGCCTGGAAACAGAGCAATCTACCCATCTACCAAGGCAGCCTCTGCCAGTATGTTACAGGCTAACCTCTGCAGAGTCTTTTTCATAGGTCCACATGCATTGCCACAATTTGTCCTCCTCGTGGAAGCAAATGGAATGAGTGATGGATGCCTTTTTTAAAAAGAAGGATACCACCAAGGTGTCCACCCAGAACCCTGCCCAGGGGTCCAGTGCCCCTTCCAGAAAGATGGATTCACATCCGCCATGGGGGAGGGAATATGCGATGCTGCAGATGCTCTGCCTAATGCTTTTCTGTTTAGAAATACTACTCTTTGCTTATTTTATGTTCATTTTTCTTTAAATAAATAAACCAGGAAAGTCAGATGAGACCCCTGGGGAGAGCAGAAGTCTGCTTTGCAGAAGCCAGGGGCTTGACCTGTGTCAGAGCATACAGGTGGATGTGACCATAAAGCCCACATGGGAGTTTTACTTCTATGCAAAGTGAACCGTTTGACTCTTGCCTGTAATCTCCACTACAGTGGTCTGTAGGGTCAGTGCCTATTAAAAAAGCCACAGAAAATATTCACAGAATTTGAAATGTCTTATTGTACCCCCTCAGTCACTAAATTTCCTTCGTGAATGAGAGTTTTAATGTGTCAGCAACTGCGACTTGAGCAGAGGAGAGCAGAGACTAGTGCTTATTAGTGCTTGTTAGAGCAAACTGTTCAATATCTGGGAATGGAGAGGAGATAGTCCTTTTAGATTATCAGGGGTTTGTATGGCCCCTTTACCTAAGTGTTCCTAGAGCCAAGATTTTGGTCTATGAAGAAAAAAGTCTCTGTTTTTTGGTACAAGAACCTGAGGACAAGTTTGGAATATGGTCCTGCTTCATCAGTGTTCAGGTTCTCTCTTAGGTTTCTGAACATTTGTTCATGCCATGGTGGCATCAGGATGATGTTAATTCCCCCCCAGAGCTCCAGGGCTCAGTAGGTAGAAGCCAGGATCACTTGGAGAGATTTGGTCTCAAATCTCAGCTTTGCCACTTCCTAGTTATGCGACTGTAAGAAAATTCCTTAACCCCTCTAAACTTTGGTTTCTTCCTCTGCAAAACCCCAGTAAGGTAGCATTGCTATGATGGATTAAAAGGAATACTGTTTATTGCACTTAGCCTAGTGAATGGCACAAGTGCTCAGTAAATTTTAAGTGATTGTTCTAACGGACTTAATGCTGATCTTTGCTATGTTTCTCTTTATTTCTCAGGGAGATGTTAATCTCTGTGGCTCTAGGCCAGGTGTTATCCCTCCTTATTTGTGGAATTAGCTTGACCAGCAAGTACCTGTCAGAAGATTTCCATGCCAATACACCAGTCTTCCAGAGTTTCCTCAATTACATCCTCCTCTTCTTGGTCTATACCACCACACTAGCTGTCAGACAAGGTAAGCATGCAAAATCCCGAGAATATAGCTTTGTTTCTCTTTTAGCAACATCTGCAAGAGTGATGAGCGATGACCAGATTAACTTTTTTCACTTACAGCGTCGTAAGACAATTCAAAACCCCAAATCTCACTTTTCTATTTTGCAGTAATACAGCAAACAAAATGAGTGAGTAAATCACAAAGAAGCATAAATTGTGTAGATTCAGCAGGAAGTAGGAAATGCATGTATAGGCAGAAATGTACAATTGCTTATATTTGAATTCCTGTTAGCATTCCTTGGACCCCTCAGTAAATCTAAATAGACTGCTTCGCTGGAACCTGGAACAGGCCTGATGAAGCTGTCTTAATAAATGCTAGCCCTTAGAAATTCAAGGGGATTACAAACAAATACATGTTCTTGGGAAAGTGTCACGAGAAAGTTAAAAATAGTAAACACAAACAACTCTAGTAATAACAAAGGGGAAAAGAAAGAAAAGAAAGCTACCACAAATGGCCATGTGAGATGTTCTGTCTAAACTTAAAAGAGCCAAAAAAATGAAACAAGTCCTCCAAGAGTCAGTGCAAGAAAAACTTATTCAAGGGCAATTGCAGTTGAAATCCTTGGGGTATATCTCTGGAGGATATACTTCAGAGACTTATGATTATACCTATGGCCCAGAAATAGCCAATAATAATCCCCCAGTATCAGCTGTCGACTGTAAAATATGCACTGAAAAGTAGCCATTAATAGGTTTGAAGACAATTATATACCATAATAATGAATAACGGTATGTGTATAGCCATATACATCAATCCTAAGAGTCATACTCTTTAGAAACTTTGCTAATAAGCGTATATCAGCATTGAATTTGTATATTTCCTTATTTGGATTGTCCTTCAGAGTCATATTGCTTAATTAAAATGATTTGGCCAGGACTAGATTTCATCTTAGAGGGAGAGTAAAAATGAACAAGTTAGGACTGAATTCTAGTTTAACTTGGGATTTGTTTAAAGTATTGGAAAAGCTAATTTCATTTACTTCTCAAATATTGGTGTTATTGGTGTTTGTTTTTAAAATTTAACATCGGTAGGCATAATTAATTTAAGAGTAACATTTCAAATAAAACCTCAGGCTACAGAAGTTATAGACATTGAGTCTCAGCTATATTTCCTCAGTAGGATTTGGAAGCTAATGATTTTGAATGCTACAAATGCATTATCTAAACAGTTATACCCACAATTTCACCATTGGTGCCTCAATCCAGGAAAGAACTCCAGAAAATGAGGAAATTGGGGAGGCATATAATTAGAAATTTACTTATGAGAGACTGTTAACATGAGGAATGTATAGTTTGGTCGTTCAAGAAGAGAGAGCTATGCAGTTTGACTTAAAAATCACTTGATGAAAGCTTGAATAATAGTTTAGAATTATTAAAGAATAGAATGATTTTAGCCCAGAACAAGGATTATAATTAAGGATAGTAAGATTAAATGAAGAGCAATTTTGCAACACTCTAATATAACCAAAAACATCACACGAAAGTGGTGAATTTACGTTCTGTAGAGATTTTTAGAACCAAACAGTCTAGACTACAAGATGGTGAACTACAACTAGTCTTTGGGTTCTTGTCAGTCTTACTTTCCAGGAGCCCAGAGATTTAGCAAAAACTCTCATCAGGGAAAAAAATAAAATCAAGCCATTCTAAGAAACAGAGAATAATTTCACAGTTACAGGTAGAGACAGAAAAGCTTAAAAAACTAAATGTAGAAAAAGACCCAAAGTTAATAATAATACCTTCTGTTGAGGCTTTATAATGTGCCAGCTACTACCTATGTGAATTACCTCTTTTATTCCTTCAATCCAAGGAAATAAGAATTATTATCCAAAATTTTATAAGTGAGAGATCGGAGGCTCCCCCAGCATCAGGAACCTGCTCCAGGCTACAGAACTAGGGAGAGTAGGGGCCCCTCCCAGGCCAGGACTGGGTGCCTTCATTGGCCCACTGTGCCCACCCATGTGCGGTCCGGGGAGGAAGGAAGAGGGAAGGGAGACAGGTTGGAGCAAAAGGAGGATTCTTCCCCTTGAATTTCAAAACCCTGTATAAGAAACCAGCCCTGGGGGCAAAGTCTAGTGAGGCCCAGCACTGATGTCAGGAGGATGTGACTGTAAACGGTGCTGGGAGAGGATGGCGAGGGTGGGCAGGGCAGAGGCATGACTGGAAAGAGGCCAAGGACCAGAAGCAGCAAGGAATTCAGAGGCTCTTTGGAAGCAAAAGACTGAAGAGGACCTCAGAAAACTCCGACTGTCATTGCAGTTGGTGCTGGAGAGAACCAGTTTCTAAAATGCCCTATCCAGAGATTTCTGCATTGCCTCAGATTATCACTAAATATGCTGGCGTGTCTTTATTTGGGTGTTTACTCAGAATGTTTGTTTGTTTTAAGCTTCATCTTTAGAAGTTTTAATAGGCTGGCATTAAGCTAACATCTGGAAATCAACATAGTAATTACATTAATTTTGTATAGGCTGATTCCGTGCCGTGTTCTAGAGACATAATAATCTCCTTCCTCATGCACCTCAAGATCTGAGAGGGAATGAACAGAGCAAAGAGGAGAGGATGGAAAGTGTGATGTGTGTGAGGAAAGTGCTGTCATGGCCACATTTTCTCCTCCCTTCCAGGTACTTCCTAAGTACTCTGCTAAGTACTCTGCCGGGAGTGCTGCAGGTCAGGATTGAGCAAGATGCCAGCCTTCCCAATTCTTCCAGCACAGATGTCACTGGCCCCACAAGGCCACCATATTCATTTGATACCACCTTAGGCCACACAATAGCAATAAGTTAGACTCAGGAATTAACAATCTTTCTTTATCGTTTTAATTATAAAATGTATGATTGTCACATGTAAACATATTGTGATAACTGCAAGAAGCCTTTCAAGAGCATTAAGGGTGATGTTATTACAAAAGCCTTGTGGAAATTTGACTTCAGAGTTAAAGTGAATTCTCCTCACCAAATTTGCAGTGAACCAATGATCAAAGACTCTGAAGCAACAGAATGCAGTATAAGTTTCAGTGTAACGCCAGTTCAAACTGGAGTTTTGAATTTGTCCCTGATTATTAATTGGTTCCTACAAAAATTTGTAGAAAACCAAAAATTGATTCCTACAAAGACCATCCTCCTTAAAAAAAAAAGTATACTGTAGAACGAGTTTTAAGGCTAGCCCTTCGTGATTGGAGCTAGGTTTTTTTATTCCAGATGGTTCTAAAATTTTTAAAAATCTTGCTGTTTCTCCTAAAGAGCTTCTTTAATACAACTCTGTAGAAAAAAAATGTACTTCAAAAAAGTAGTTCCAATGACAATGTATCACATTTGAGAATTCAGATAAAATTTAGATAGCTGTTACTCGGTTAGTTGTAACCACTTTGGGGAAATTACTCGGACAATGTGGTGAAGTGGTTAAGAATCCGCCTGCCAATGCAGGAGACACGGGTTTGAGCCCTGGTCCGGGAATATCCCACATGCCGTGGAGCAACTAAGCCCGTGCGCCACAAATACTGAGCCTGCGCTCTAGAGCCCATGCACCGCAACTACTGAGCCCGCGTGCCACAACTACTGAAGCCTGCGTGCCTAGAACTCATGCTCTGCAACAAGAGAAGCCATCGCAAGGAGAAGCCGACACACCACAACGAAGAGTAGCCCCCACTTGCTGCAACTAGAGAAAGCCCGCGTGCAGCAACGAAGACCCAACACAGCCAGGGAGGGAAAAAGAAAAAAAAAAAAATACACACACACACACACACACACACCCATTGAAATAATGCCTGAAATCCAAACTCACGCTATATGTACAAAGTAGGGTTTCAGGAATTGTAAAGAAAAACGTAGTCCTCCCCTTGTGTTTCTCCTTTACTCTTGCTCTACCACCACACCACAATACTTCCAACACCAGATGTGTGGGGCTTTTCCCACACCATGCAATTCTGTGACACCAGCTGGGTGTCTTACAGTATAACTCAGTTCTGACAGTTCTATCTGGAGATGGATAGAAGGTATTACCTGTGCTTCTGACCTACCTGCTATAGATCAGAGGTTCCCACGAACCCTCCTTGGGTTTGGTTAATTTGCTCGAGCGTCTCACAGGACTCAGGAAAGCAGTTTACTTACTGTTTACCAGTTTATTACAAAAGGATGTGATAAAGGATATAGATGTATGCTCAGATGGAAGAGGTGAGTAGGGCAAGGTGTGTGGAAAGGGTCGTGGAGCCCCCAGGCCCTCTCTGGGCACAGCTCTTAGCATCTCCATGTCACGTGTTCACCAACCCTAGAGCTCTCTAAACCTCATGCTTTTGGAATTTTTACGGAGGCTTCATTAGGTGGGCATGATCATTAGCTTCATTTCCAGCCCCTCTCCTCTCTCTGGAAAATGGGAAGACGGGGCTGAAAGTTCCAGGTTTCTAATCATAGCTTGGTGTTCCTGGCGACCAGCCCCATCCAGGAGCGCACCAAGAGTCACCTCATTAGAAACAAAAGAAATTCCTATCTCTCTGGAAATTGTAAGGGATTTAGGAGCTCTGTGTCAGGAACTAGGGTCAAAGACCAAATATTAGAACCAAATATGCTCCTAGCATTCTTCTCACTTAGGAAATTACAAGTGTTTTAGGAGCTCTGAGCCAGGAACTGGGGGCAGAGAACGATACATATATATTTCTATTATCTCACAGGTATATGACTAAGAAAGTATAGTGAAGCTTCCCAAAACTTACGGATTTGCCTGGGAAGCCTCTTCCTCATGCCTACTTTTTTCTTAAAATTCCATGTAATACTAGCTGAAATCAGGAAGCAGAGAAACACAAAAAGCAAAGACTGAACAACTAAAGACCACTCAGTTCTTGCATTTGGATGTAGAAGCAAGAAATGTGACAGGCTTTTAAAACAAAGGTGAAATAGGATATATTTCTTATCAAGAAAAATGATGTCATCAAACTTTTTGCCCATAAGCTTCTTTTATCAATTATTACAAGAATCCTGCTGCTTCCCAGAACTACTTTCAGCAGTTCTTAAATAATAGATATCCGTGGTTCTTTTTTTGGCAGTTTTTAACTTCTGAATATATATAAACCACACAATTTTTAAATAGTCAATAATTTCTTCTTCCTTTTCTCCTGCCAGTTTTTCTCAGTTCTTGCCTCTCCAATTTCTTTTTGTTTTCCGTATCAACAAGTTGCTCAGCGATGGGGAAGGTAAAGATTGTGGAGCAAAACCAGGATGCTGAGAGTGAAAAGAAAACACTTTCGTTCCTTGTTTTCTTCCTCAAGTTATGATGACGGGGAAAGAATGAGTATCAGTAATGAACGCATGGATAGAATCAGAAGTGCCTGCTTCTTTTTGTATACAGACCCTAGAAAGAGAAGCAAAGGTTGCCACTGTTGAGCATCATTAGAGATATTCCTGATGACTAGTTCTACAAGTTTTGCTTTTTCACTGAAAGATATTTTTATAAGCTCTTCCAATTTTGAATAAAAGACAAGCTTGCAGCTAAAAATTTGATGAGTATTGCATGAATTCCAGCAAATTCTTACATACACTTTAAAATATTTGTTGAATCTTTTATATATTTCTTTGGGTGAGTGTGAAGATGAAACAAGTTACTAATAGTACTAACAGAACACTCAAAAATATCATCATGGGTAATCCCTTTGATTTTTTCCAAAGAGAATACTGAAAAGTAAATTCATGCCTTACTGTTCAAGAGAAATATTCTCGGTTTGAACATTAAATTCCAGAAGACAGAAATCCTAGAGGTCTAGGTTCAAATTTCAGTTCTCAGTGGAGAGGCTGAAGGCATTAAGTCAGCTCAGGAATATCAAGCACTCACCCTCTCCTGATCCCTTTTACCCACTATCTTCTTTTTTCACCCAGAGCACTCAAATAGGGCAGGATTGGTGAGAGAAATGACAGCCTTGTCTACACACAATAGCTGGATGCAACTCATGGCCCAGTAGTCTAGTCCCCACAGAATGTTCTTCTCAGAATTTGTACCAAAAAAGTATTGCTCCTTTTGGTGGTGGCTGGGGAGACATTAATCAGAAGATAATTGTTGCCTCTTCCAGTGTAAGGCAGGCTTCATATTTGTTCTCTGCAGAAACACTATACTTCTTACACTTCTTACAATGACATAGGCTAAATTCTCAATTACCAATGCTGCAAGATTTAAAATATCTGTGTAATTAGAAGAAACGTAGGACTTCATACGAAATAATATAGACCTCTCAGAAAACCACAAGGTCTGGGAAACTTAGGTATCTGGCATTTCACAGTACGTCAGACCCTAGAATCCCCTGAAGATCTCACCTCCCCAGTTCTGTTTGTATGGCTCTGCCTCTGTGAATCTTTGCCCCTTGCCTTTGTTGGAATTTTCTTTGGTGCTTGCCATAGGAAGTCAAAAACACAGGCCAGAGCAGTAAAAAGAGTTAAAGCAGGATCCAGGATTTTCGCAGAGCAGAAGCCTCAGTTTTGTTTTGTTTTTTAATTTTATTTTATATTAGAGTACAGTTGATTTACAATTTTGTGTTAGTTTCAGGTGTACAGCAAAGTGATTCATTTATACATATACATATATCCATTCTTTTTCAGAATCTTTTTGCATATAGGTTATTACAGAATATTGAGTATAGTTTCCTGTGCTACACAGTAGGTCCTTGTTGATTATCTATTTCCTATATAGTAGTGTGTGTTTGTTAATCCCAAACTCCTAATTTATCCCTCCCCCCAATGTTTCCATTTTGGTAACCATAAGTTTGTTTTCAAAGTCTGTGAGTCTGTTTCTGTTTTGTAAATAAGTTCATTTGTATCATTCTTTTTTAGATTCCACATGTAAGTGATATCATATGATATTTGTCTTTGTCTGACTTACTTCACTTCATATGATCATCTCTAAGTTCATCCATGTTGCTGCAAATGGCATGATTTCATTCTTTTTTATGGTTGAGTAATATTCTATATTCCATTATTCCAGTGATGTTGTATATACGTACAACGTCGTCTTTATCCATTCATCTGTCGATGGGCACTTTGGTTGCTTCTGTGTCTTGGCTATTGTAAATAGTGCTGCAACGAACGTTAAGGTGCATGTATCTTTTCGAATTACGGTTTTCTGCAGGTATATGCCCAGGAGTGGGATTGCCAGATGATATGGTAGATCTATTTTTCGTTTTTTAAAGAACCTGCATACTATTCTCCATAGTGGTTGTACCAATTTACATTCCCACCAACAGTGTAGAAGGGTTCCCTTTTCTCCACACCCTCTCCAGCATTTATTGTTTGTATGTTTTTTGATCATGGCCATTCTGACCGGTGTGCGGTGATACCTCATTGTAGTTTTGATTTGCACTTCTCTAATAATTAGTGATGTTGAGCATCTTTTCATGTGCTTTTTGGCCATCTTGTATGTTGAAGCCTGAGTTCTGCTCATACACAGCTAGTTCAGTTTCCAGTTCTCTGGATAACCTTGACTAAATGAGAAGGGATTCTTAGATGATTGGATAAGGAAGGACTTGACAAATGTAAATACTGAATTGTAACTCCCTTGAGAGTCGTGGGGGAGATATTACTGTCACTTACCTACGTCTGGTGAGGTAATAGTCACTGGAGCCTATTAAAACATCTCCCTTATGGGAAATTACTTGGCAAACCTCCATTCCTGTTCCTTGTCATGTTGCATTTATTTTTACTTCATATGTATGATTGGAGAGTTTTATCCCCCACAGTATAGAAAGGCTGTACCTCAGTGATTTCTGAAATGAACCTTGGTGGACACTCCATGGGAATTATGCTTATGTTGGGGAAGGGAGAAGAGAAGGTGGGGCAGCGGGTGGGGGTGAAGGGATTTTTACACAGACCATGCTGGGAAATTGTTAGAGAAGATCAAAGGGGAAAATTAAAATCCATTTCTAGCAAAACTGCCTGCCAGTATGTGGAGCAACTGGAACGCTCATATACTGCTGCTGGGAATGCAAAGCGATACGGACACTTTGGAAAACGGCTTGGCAGTTTCTTATAAAGTTAAACATCCACTTACCGTGTAACCCATCAATCACATTCTTCGAAGAGAAATGAAAACATCATATCCACGCGAAGAACTATACGCAAGTGTCCATTGCAGTTTTATTCACATTCATAAGCCCAAACAGTAACCAACCCAAAAGCTCATCAGTTTGTGAAAGGAGAAAAACAGTTGTGGTAAATGCACACGATGGAGTATGACTCAGCCATAGAAGGAAAACGCTACTGATACATGCAATGATATGGATTAATCTCGAAAGCATTATGCTATGTGCAAGAAGCCAGACACGAAAGCTTATACACTGTATACTTACATAATGCATAGTAATGCGATATTCTGGAAAAGGCAAAACTATAAGGTCAGGAAATAGATCAGTGGTTGCTAGAGTGGGGAGTGGGGTGTTGACTGCAAAGGGACACAAGGGAACTTTTGGGGTAATGGAAATGTTCTGTATACCTTGGTTGCTGTAGAGGTTACATGACTATATACGTTTGTCAAAATTCTTCAAACTGTACACTTAAAAGGGGGTGCCTTTTATTAGATATAAATTATACTTTAATACACTTGACCAAAGGAAAAAAAAAAGAAAGAGAACTGTCTACTCTCATTCCATGGCTGCCATGATGAAATAACGTTATCACTGGGCTCAGAGTTTCCAAGGTATAGCTATTCCCTCAGTCACTTATGGGTATTAGGAAATGCCATTAAAACTTCCTACTTCATTGTGGCATGCTTTCAGGCTGCAAGAATGAGTATAGTTTCCTCCAACCCCAGAAAATGTACCTACTCTAAAAAACTTGCTCCTGGGACGTGAATTATTATTTATCAAGCTCACAATCTATTAAATAATGTAAAAGTACATAAATTTCATACATATGCAGTGCTTACAGGGTGAATCTGCCCCAAGTCAAGTCTCCCACAGTCTTAACCAAATTTACAGTACCTAATAGTGCATATACTGTTTGTGCTAAAGTGACTGAATCTCAAATAGAGTGATTCCTTAGGCAGAACTTTCAATATCACTTAGCACAATAAATGACTTTTAGACTGAAGGAAAATGACGTGAATATGCAACACCATTTTCTTTTAATGAATCCTTACATAAACTTACACACACACACACACACACACACACACACACACACACACACACACACACACACACACACACTATACATCAGGCCCTCCCTCATTCCCCATGCCAAATACTTGATTAATGGATGCCCTTCTGATTCTTCTATTCCAAACAGCATATAAGCATGGAGGGAGGGATTGTCTTCCTGTTTTATCTGGAGTCTATGTTGACTGTTAATTCTGGAAATCTTTAAGCATTCATCTATCCATGCTGAGAGCTGGCATAGAGCAATACTCATTCTTGGCACGAAGCTCCAGCATTCTTGTGGGAGATTGAAGGGTGGTTACAAGATGATAACTATATTGCCTGAAGGAGATAAGTCCCCTTCTGCCAAAATAGTGCTTTGTATGTAATTAGTGTAAAAATTCAGAGGAATAGAGTTTATCCTTACAATCATCTTTCTCATTAAAAAAGAATCATAATGGAAGAACAAAGCAGTCCCTGCAGTGAATTGAATTGCTTTCCCTAAGTTTTCATTAAATCAAAGACTCAGCAGTTAGCCATCTTGCAGACACTATTGCAGTCTGCTGCATGAGATTTGCAGGGCGGGAGGGGGGGGGAATAAAACAATGAAGCAAAGTTATTTTTTCTTCACAGGATTAGAATTGCATTGTGATTATCTTTAGATCAGAGTTCCCTGTCCATGCATTTTTTTGACTGTCTGGTTTCATTCGTTTCTATTTCTGAGTTCTTGAGGACCAGGAAGAAGAATGTGTAACTCACCAAATTTAAATGTGATTCCTGCAAATGGTGGGTTCTGACTACAAGTTGGAGTGACTGGGCCCCTTCAGTGACCTATATGAGGAAAAAATATAAAAGAAATTACTTCCAGATAAAAGAAAATATGATCAAAATTTGTGACAATTTTTTACTATTTGATATGTCTTTGAAAGAACATGAATATTACTTTATTTTACCTTTAACTGCCTAATTAGTCATGTCTAAGAAAATGTCTCCCCTTAAAAATCATATTTGGGAATTATTACTTATGTTCACTAAATTAAGCAATTAGGATCTAGACATTTTCTGTTTCTCAGTTCAATAGAAATTCGAGAGCCATTGAGTCATCCTGGGTTAACTTGCCTGTGCTGTATTTCTTCATTTCACAAGTCAGAGTAATAATAGTAACTGCCTTACAGCTTTCACGTGGACCAAGTGAGGTAATATATGTGATATATGTGGAAAACTCCTAGCACAGTGTCAGACATATAAAAAGCATTCAATGAATATAATCTGCCGTCATTGGAATTAGATTTGCTTCATAAATGATTGATTTTCCTCCCCAGAAAGTTGGATTTTACACATGTACCCCTTAATTTGAATCAATTCTATCATGCGGACCCTGAAATTCGTTAGCCATATCCCAGCACTTATGTTCTCCTTAACTTGTCACTGGATGTCAGAGTAAGCACTGGTCTGATTTACAGAGGGAGCAAAAAGAGACATTTTAGATGCCTTCTTACCTACGGTGTCCATTGTGAATGAGGGAATTCATTGATATAATTATTATACTAGAGCAGGACTAATTCTGAAATGCCTGAGCCCAAGTCCTTCCCCCGCAGCATGTAGAGTGGGGCTCCCTCCTGCCTGAGGAAGCTACGTGGTGGGAGACCATGGGCACCCAGAATCTGTTCAGAAGGAGCCAGAGCCCCCCCCTTCAACTTTCAAGCATAACTTCACTCAAATGGTCCAAACTACAAGAAATCAGAAAGGGAAGGAGGGAATCTCGCTCCCATTTTTTGACAGGGTAAGAATATTATGTCTATTTTAAAGTTGAAAACTAAAATCAGGGTGACAATAGGAAAAAATAAAACTGGTCCAAGATGAAAAAGAGCTGCGAAATACCCAGAGAGAGCACAAAGCACTGGGGGCTACACAGCCAGGGAAGTGTAGGCAGCCAGTGCGTCATTCTCTAGCTAAGAAGGGGAGAGGCTGTCACAGATCGCGGAGCCATCGTTCAGCCATCTTTCAGCAAGAAGAACACGCTGCAGACAAACTCAATGGACTACTAGGGCCTCACCAAGTTCAAAGCAGCTGGTTCTATACCTACAAGCACAATTCAACTTTTGGCTTAGTGAATGTCATTCGCGGAGGTCGAAATTTCCAGCTGTGCTGTGTTAAACTCAGGACCATTATAGCACAGCTTTAAGCAAGCTATTGATTTTACACTTTTGTCAGACTAAAAGAAACTAAGATCACTCAGGAGCAAGCAAAGAACTCAACTTCTATAAATAAAGTTAAGGAACTTGGTAACTTCTTTTTCACAGAGCAATGTGTGGGCAGAGCTTATATAAGTGGCATAAATGAAGTCTCTGCCCTGTTAAAAATTGTAAATTGTTTACTATATGGAAACGTAATAGATCTCAATCCCTGATTTCTCTTGTTTTGGCATCAGTTACGTTGACTAATTTAGATATCTGACAGGAAAGTCATTGATAAATGTGTTCCTATACTCAGTGTCTCTTAACTGAAGGAATCAACCTGGTGTACAAGCCAAGGATTCAAATTCTCCCTAGCCTACGGAGGTTTATAGTTTTAGGTCTGCCCATGATTACTTCATACAGAACCTTCTAGAACACTCTGACCTGATTACACCTATTCAACTTTCTCTTATCTAAATTTATCTTACTTTCCTCAGTTGCTCATTCCTCCTTTATGTGTTCTTTCATACATTATTTCATTCATTAAGTCGGCAGACACTTCTTGAGGGCCTTGTTCTGTTAGGCAGTGTACTACCAGGTGTGAAGGATACCTGAGTGAAGATCATCTCCCTTCTGACACCCCTTCTAAGCTCACAGACAAGAGGAGGAGAGTAAACAGTCCCTGTCATTGCAAGAGTACAGATCTGAGCCCCGCCCCCACCAGCTTTCCCTTATCTCCACCAAATCTCTATTGCAAAAGAATTTACTTCTCTGCTATCCATTTTAACAGTCTTTGCTCCGTTCAGCCACCCTTTCCCAATTATTCACAACAGAAGGATTCAGTCCAAGCAGTTAGAATCAATCCATTGCTGTTTCACAGCCTTCCTCTTGGCCTTTCTTTGACGGTGCACACCCCTTGCTCCAGGACCCTGACTTCGCATTCAGAAGAGTGGCAGCAGTTCCCCCAGTCCCTGCACCCCCCCCCATTGCTGTCTCCTGGGAGAACACAGCACTGACATCACCCACCTCCTTTATTTAGACTTGACTGTGGCAACTTCTTGGCTGCTAGGCGTCTATGAGCTAGAGCAGTTGGTATTTTCATGATTATTAGTGGCTCCCAAGACCCTCAAAAGTCTCTTCTCCTCTTACAAGCAGCTTATATATGGATCACAGATTTAGGTCTTTTTGCCTGACTTAAGTGACCCCTTTACGTAGTGGAAAATAGCCTTTACTTTTCTGGCTTTATCCTTTTAAGAAGTCTTTACCTTTCTGGTGATTTAGGAATGTACCTTTAGCACTTACTGTTACATGAATTTAAGCTCTTCCCAAGTCTCTAACAACGATAAAATAGAAACCACAATAATTTAATGTTATAAAATGAAAAATAATAATACAGTGGAGGATATCAGAGTTCACAGCCTTTATTCTAGTACCTGACAAAGGGAAAAGGCTGCCAACCACTCACTGGGACCTTTAGCGTATGTGGAGGGATGGGAAGGAAGGACAAAATATCAGCCGCTTGCTTTCAACCAACTAGCTCATCTTATTTTCTTAGCGTGCAGCATGCTCCATTCATCACATCTCTTTCAAGGTGTTAGGTTTCCATCTCGTAGTATTCTAGAGGAGTAAACTAGGGTTACAATAGGTACAATTTCCAGTAATTCCAATTCATTTCTAGAAAGTAGCACAGATAAATATCCAACTAAGTACAGCAATGACTGTAATTCCCTTGAAGAAACCATTATTGCATCCTCTTAATCTTGTACCAAAATCCCTGATCTAAATCTATTTATTCATGGCTTCACCTGAAAACCAGAAAAGAGTATCTCCCCTTAGCAAGCATATCTCTAGCCACAGTTATCCCCTGTGTATCGATGCAGCTCCCAAGGTTAAAGTTTAAACACAGCCAGCAACTAACTTAGAAAAGTCCCATCATCTCTGGGGTTGAAGTTTCATTTGATTGTGGAATATATTGATGGTACAAAGTTGTCTTCAGTTAAATTTCACAAATATTTATTGAGCCCACTGGGTACCAGCACCTGATGAGACCCCTTCAGATGCCCTCTCTCCATCCCCATCAACCCTAGCACTGCCTAGCATTCCTTCTCACCTGGACCGCTGCTACCGCCCCTGAACAGCTCTCTGTCTCTGACATCTGCCACATCTTCATCACTGTAATTCCTCTTTTAAAACTTTATTTATGCTAAGCTGAAGTGCAGCAGTCAAACAGACTTTGGACGATCATGTAAATCCTTGTTTATTTGTGACTTTTATAGAAACCAGGATTTTTAAAAACAGTTGGGAGAGGAATTGGTTAATAAAAGGTGACTATTTTCCATGTCAATTAAAATCAACATCTACTTTCCAGCTTCATTTTGTAAACCGAAATACGGTCTTTTAACAAGGATTCAAAGAGACTCAAAATCAAGATACTAGAATGTTGCTATTTCTGCTTTCTAATATGCCCATCTACTTGAGGAAAGGAGACCAGAGATATAATAACTAATTTTTGTTTTCTTAGTAGGGTGTCTTCTGAAGTGCAAGCCAAGTTGCCTTGGGTTTTAGAGCAGGAGACGTTGAACCTAATGTAAAAAAATAAACTTAATATTTTAGGTACTAGTTTCAGAAGATGTAACTTTGGTTCATACTGTGCTCTGTACACAGCATTATCACTAAACTCAAAGAATTCAGTTCTGGAATTCCCTGGCGGTCCAGTGGTTAGGACTTGGCACTTTCACTGCTGTGGACCGGGTTCTATCCCTGGCTGGGAACTAAGATCCCAGATCCCGCAAGCCATGTGGCGCAGAAAAAAAAGAAAAAAAAAAAAAAATCAGTTCATCTCTTAATATAGAACTTCCAATTAAAATCAATTCACTTTGGGGCTTCCCTGGTGGCACAGTGGTTGAGAGTCCGCCTGCCGATGCAGGGGACACGGGTTCGTGCCTCGGTCTGGGAAGATCCCACATGCCGCGGAGCGGCTGGGCCCGTGAGCCATGGCCGCTGAGCCTGCGCATCTGGAGCCTGTGCTCCGCAACGGGAGAGGCCACAACAGTGAGAGGCCCGCGTACCGCAAAAAAAAAAAGAGAGTGCTTCTCACCTATGGCATAAATGCCACTCTCTTCTTCAAAGGAAATCTTTGTTAAAATTTTGTTATTCACCATTCACAGAATTTTTTTATGCATATGCATCATGTACATGGTTATAATGTGTTTTTCATGTAAATGCTAGGAGCTATACATATTGTTCTGAAACTTGCTTTTTCCACTTAATATATACTGGAAATTTTTCCATCTCAGTACATGTATATTTACCTAATCATTTTTAATTGCTACGATAGTATTGATAAACTCACAATTACTGGTCATACAGATTGTTGCCATTTTGCATTTCCATCCATTTACGAGAAACAACCTTGTAGATATATCCTTAAATACATGAGAGTATCTCATAGTTTAGATTTCTAAAAATTTAAATGCTGAGTCAAGAGGCATTTTAAATATTGATAAATATCACTGAATCCGTCCTTTCCAAAGGTATTACCAGTTCAAAAGCATACTAACAATATTTGAGAGTATCTGTTTTCCCACTTACTTATTGACATTTGATATTATCAGTAACTTTTTTTCAATCTGAAAGGTGAAAAATACTTGTTTTAAATTTCATTTCCTTAATTACCAGTGAAATGAGCATCCTTTCACATGTTTATGGGCAAGATGAAATAACTTTTAAACCCTAAAATAAAAACATGAAATGATAATGGTCCCTCTGCAGTGTAAGAATAAGTCCCAGCGGACTCCTTTCCTTCTTTCTTTAACTCAGTCTCTTGTTTTCATCTCCTCATGAATTAGTGCAAAGAAGGGAAAACAAATGGGCCCTGTGATACCTTCCTCTGGAAGAGCGCCACCGCCAAAACATTGGAGTAATAATGTGGAAATTTATATCATCCATAAACCTTTTATAGTAGTGTAATTAGTAGCGCTATTAATACTACCAAAGCCTAGCTTTCTTTATGGCTGTAAACACAGCTTGTGATCACATAAATGACATCAGTAATAATCCTTTAGGGCATCATGTAAACTAAAGTACTTGAGTCAGTTTAGCTGTGGTATAACCAGAATTATCCATTCAAAAAAAAAAAGATTATTTTTGCTTAGAAAGCAGAATATGAGGGGGAACCCAGGGGCATTTTCCAGCATTTGGATTTTGGATTCCAGGGGAGGTTTACCAGTGTTAATATGTCTGAGAAGAATGGATCGGAGAGAGAAATAGAGATCATTTTAGCCAATATCAGTGCAGGAATATGCCCATCAGCCAAATAGATCCTGTCTTTTTCTATAGCTCAGTGTCATTGACGTATGGTTTTCTTCACTCTTGTGGCATTTTTATTAATGTTTAATACAAAAAGAATGAAGTCAGTTTAGTATATATGTTTTTTTATCTCTTCTGTAAAAAATAATGAAAGTGGCATGGAAGTAGGTTCCAGGAATCCCAAATCGGTATAAATTAGCAGCATGGTTTAGATGACTGCTCTGGGATTCAGAACAGTCAAATTACATTCAAGGATGGTTTCTACCATGGTTATGTTCCTTCCATAAGCGGGTCAACTTAATATCTCTGTGACTCAAATTTCCTCCCTAAAAAAATGAGGATGACTATTAAATAAAAGTTGTTTACTAATATATATTGATTATTTTATGTGCTCCAAGGTGGTTTCATTAAAATGCCAATCTAGTTGATATTTGAGAGACAGTATTCAATTGTATGTGACTTTTCTAGGGTTGGCCTTTAATTTACTTCTGGCTCTGAATAAAAGTAGTATATTCCAGGATGAGTAAGATTTTTCTGAAGCAACAGGTGAAAAGCCAGTCCGTTCAACTTGGATAATTATTGACAGAGAAGAACACACTTAAATGAGGGAGAAAGAAAGCAATAGTGCATAGTGAGTTTGTTTGATTTTATGACCACGCTATGCACCATTTCAAGTACCCCCCAAAGGAGAAAGAGAAAGGAAATGAGAATGTACAACACAACTACATCATCTATAAGCCTTATAACCATCATTTAGGTCATTTTATGGATACGGAAACTGAAGCTTTGAGATACTGACTTATCAAAAAGTGTAGAGCCGCTTCTATTTAGCATATAGTAAATCACAGAAGACCATCAGTCTCACTCTACCAACAAAAAACATATAAAATCATTGTTTTTATGAACCTACCGGGAAGCTAAGGAAGGAAAGAGACCTAAATGTATAAAACTACAGAAGATTCCCTTTGTGAGACAGAAAAGATTCACAGCTTCTCTCATTCATGGCAGAGTGACAAGAGAAGGAATCTACAGAGAGGTAAAAAAAAAAAAAAAAAGGCAGCCAGAACTTTAGGTTTTACTGGCCACACGTGAGCTGATATGGCAGATTTTAATTCTAAAGGACCCCAGCCACAGAGCAGGTCTACGTATACCTGCAGACTATATTTCATGGATCTGTGTCTAGTGCTGGGCGTGTAGTATACCAAAGCCTGAGGTGTGGAGCAGGAGAGCTAAAAGAGGTTCCACCTGAGTTGTGTGGAGCCTCCCCAGGTACATGACAGTCTTCCTTTGAAGGTGGAGGGAACAGTGCAGGAGATCTGAGAGAAATGAACTTGAGGCACGATAGACTTTCACCTTCCAAGGGTTGGAGGCATGGCAGGATTGCTGAGGGAAATCTTTCAGAGACATTCCAGACAGAGAGAGATTTCTATGGTGCAGAAAGCCTGTCACATGACTGGAGAGCAAAGAGAATTCCCCAGCAACCCAAACAGTAGTCAGCTGAGCTATAATGCAAAGATATATTTTTTAGTGGTTCAGACAGTTGGTTGCTTTGTTGCAAAGTGCAAAGAGAGCTCTAAAACCTCAACAGTGCTCAAACCTCAAGTCTTGAAAAAAGGTAGTGCGGATCCTGCTTGCAAATATTTGAAGTCAGCAGTGAACTAAGTCAAACTAAAGGTACAAGAAAGTGCAGCCCCACTGATCAGATTGACTCAGTCCCAAAAACCAAGCAGACTGACACAAAAAGGGCATCCTCTTTTGGAAAGTAAATATTATTTAGTTCAGCCTCTACTGTTATTTTATACAAAATGTCCAGATACAATAAAAAATTACTAGACATGTGAAGAAGCAAGAAAAATGTGACACATGGTCAAGAAAGAAAATAATCAATAGAAACAGACCCAGTGATGTCATAGATATTGGAATTATCAGACAAGGACTTAATAATAACTATGATAAAAATCATAAGTTCTAGCGTAAGAGGTTGAAGATATGGGGAATTTCATCAGAGACCAGGAAACTTTTTTTTTTTTTTTTCTGTACATGGCCCGCTCACTGTTGTGGCCTCTCCCATTGCAGAGCACAGGCTCCGGATGCGCAGGCTCAGCGGCCACTCCGCTGAGTGGACCCACTCAGGACCCAGCCACTCCGCGGCACGTGGGATCTTCCTGGACCGGGGCACGAACCCATGTCCCCTGTGTCGGCAGGCAGACTCTCAACCACTGTGCCACCAGGGAAGCCCAGGAAACTATTTTTAAAATAGGCAAGTAGGAATTCTAGAGATAAAAAACACAATATCAGAAATGAAGAATGTAGGATTCAGCAGAGGAAAGAATCTGTACACTTGAAGATAGGTGAGTACAAAATATGCAGTTGGAACAGGAAAAAAATGAGTGAAAAACAAAAAGAAAAACAATAGACTACCTGGGACAAAATGAAATGATCCATTATGCATGCGATTGGACTCCAGAAGAAGAGACAGACAATGGGGAAGAATAAATATTTGAAGAAATCTTAGCTAAGAACTTTTCAAATTTGTTGAAGGACATCAAATAGATCCAAGAAGCTCAGGAAATCCCAAGCAGTATAAATGCAAAGAAGGCTACACCCGGTTATATCATAGTCAAACTGCTAAAGACTAAAGACAAAGAGAAAATCTTGAAAGCAGCAAAAGAAAGAAGATGCACTACAAAGAGGGAAAAACACCACTTGCTAGAAACAATAGGGCCAGGAAGGCTATGGAACAACTTTTTTAAGGTGCTGGAAAAAACAACCACCTGTCATCCTACAAGTCTATATATAATGAAAGTATCTTTTTAAGGGAAGGCAAATAAAAGGCATATACCTAATAAGAAGCAGAGCCCAGATTGAACCAGAGCCCTATAAATGGGACTTCTGCTTCCCATCACAGTCAGCTCTGCCCTTACCTCATTGTGTTTGTTGTGTTTTGGGATATGATGTGGGCAATGCCAGCTTTAAGTGTTTAATTTTTACAGTTTGTTTTTATTATAAAAATAATGACTGCTGAGAATTCCCTGGAGGTCCAGTGGTTAGGACTCAGCGCTTTCACTGCTGGGGCCTGGGTTCAATCCTTCAGTCCCCTGGTGGGGGCACTAAGAACATGCATGCTGTGTGGCATGGCCAGAAAAAAAGTTCTCAATTTTTACTTCCTATAGACTCAAATTGACAAATTAGAAATGAGAGACAAGCTCCACTGAGTAGCTCAACATGGCCCACTTTCCTTGATCTCTTTCTTAGACTTGAGATGTGAAAAGTCATAACAAGAATCCTTGTCAATCCTTCTCTGTTAAGGCAAATCCTCATTGGCAATAAATATAAGAAATTCAATACTTTAAATATGCAAATTTGGAATAATGTATTTCTTTCTAACTTGAAGAAAACCGTCAGAAAGAGCCAAATTTTCCAATCAGTTAACACAATGACATTAAGCTAATTATTTGGGTTATAAAAGAAAGCAAAAAGTTTTATGTGGTTTCCTCCTGCCGAGGATACTCTGGTAACTCCACATGTCATCACTCAGATGTTTTGCAGTTTCGTGACATGAAGCAGCCTCACCTTCACAAACATCACCATTGTCTTTGTCATACACATGTATATTACCAACTAATACGGCCAGCAGTTTTAAAAATTACCATTTTTCAGAATGTATTCACGCCTGCATTTGGGGGCAGAAAGTGAGAAGTCATACCTGAAGGGTAGGAGAAAAGGCTTGTTTTGTAACAAACTTGAGAAAGTATCTGTAGTCGCTACATTGTTCATAGTTGGCTAATCTGATTTTAGACAGAGTCAAATAAGGAAAATAATTTTTTGTTGTTTATAGTGAGACTGTTTAAAGAACAAAAAAGTACTGATGGAGACTTTAAGAGTCACCTACTCCAACTGTATAATCTCTACCTCTACGATATCCAAACCAGGGACTCAGAGTATACTTATTTTGAACTCATTATATTCCAGGGAAATGCATCCCATCTTTGGTCAACTCTGACCATTAAATTTCTTCCTCACAATGACTCAAAACCTGTTTCCTTTTTCACTGATAGCCAGTATCCTAAATCTATTTTGGGAGGCCCCGTGGAATATTAAATTCTTCTCACTGAAATATTTGAAACACACCTCATGTACATTTTTCTCCTCTAGGCAAACCTCTGCAGACCCTCTCCATACTGATTTCTTAGCACCTTCCGTTTATTCCTTTTCCCTTTGTGAGAGAAAAACCCACTGCTCTGCTGTTCAGAGTGGAAAGAGAGTGA
Organism: Grampus griseus; assembly: GCF_964374135.1. Taxonomy (NCBI): domain Eukaryota; kingdom Metazoa; phylum Chordata; class Mammalia; order Artiodactyla; family Delphinidae; genus Grampus; species Grampus griseus. The sequence goes on from NC_139007.1 coordinate 46,764,657, forward strand.
TCACTTCCCTCTTTCTAAGTATCACATTTTTTATAAAATTTTAATCTGCAGTTGATCTTTTTTTTTTTTTGCACTCAAAGCTCACAGCACCTACATAATGCCAAATGAAAAAGTGATTTATTTTCTTACATACTCCTATATCCTTATTGTAGGAAAGAATTTTCCCAAGCAGCTACTTCCATAACTTTTAACTTGTTAAAAAGTTATTTTTTCTGATACCTGACCAGAATTTCTGCCACTGTCTTATAAACCCACTTCTTTCTAATTATCTTTTGTATCCCTCAAAGTCACCTTAAGTCATATTAAATCACCAAACCTTTCCATCTTTGATTAAGGACTACTGCACACTTTTTAGAGCTGTCTTCATAGGTCCTTTTTTCTATGCTTATCATAGCTTTCAGTGCACACCTTCAAACTCTCTTTGATCTCTCCATGGTCCCTAAAAATGGGAAGCTATACATCAGATACTGTTAAATATAACTGACAGAAGTTTCTCTTTTCTAAGTAAGCCTCCCTATCCTTGTACTATCTTAGACAAATTTTACTTCATTGTATTTCTTCCATTAAATCAAAACTTACTGGAATGGTTAAGAAAGTAAAGGAGGTAAGCCTTCCCATGTCCCTTATAGATGGAGCATGGGATAGTTGTATGGTTCATTGTGAAAACTCAGAATGAAAAGGATGGATTAAAATTCTTTAAGAATTTTCCTCTTGAGTTTAAAAGGGAAAATGCCAGAACCTTGGTCAGGGAATGATCTCCGTTCTGATCCCGTCCAGTCTCTGCTTTTGATTGTCCTCTAAGCTCCTCACTGATCTATGACAAATTGGTTACAAATTGCAGATCCTTCTTAGTCCTTTTTTAATAATCACTATTCATACTTTAAGTAGTTTCTTCCTCATGTATAGTTCCATTGTTCTACAGAATGATCTCTTTAATTTGGTACTATAGTTTCCAAGTCCCTTTGGCATCTACCATGAACCCTGAAAAAAATGGTCTCTGCCTGCTTAGGAATGGTTTTACATTGCATGAGTGTGAAGGGGCAGTGGGTACATAGACCACACTGGCCTTTGGCAGGAAGAAAATTTCTTGGTTAAGAGCTGCCTATCAAGCCATTCCCTATTCCTCTTTACTTGTTTGACCTCTTCCTGAGGTCACACTGTTAAACCTCCTTTTGTTGCAGTCCTGGGTTGGGTGGATGTTGACTTCTCTCATGCTCACTTTTGTAAGGTGTGGATACTACTATTCCTACGACAGTAACTTTCCCAATGTTGCAACTCAAGTAACCCCCTAAACCTGAAAACCACAGCAATTCAGATCCCCATCACTCTTACCTGTAGATTCTGTTCAGACCCCTAGGATATCTTCACCACTGAATATCAACAACACCTCCTAGGACTTGGTGATTTGGATTTTTGACCCTTCTCTGGAGGATGCCAGCTCTTCTGTCCTCATACCTTCCCTCATTCTCCACCTAGAATGTTCTGCCTCACGTCCTTCTCCACACCTCTCTTGTCAGAGCATCCTGTTTTAGGGCTCAGCCGCTCACCTGTGTGTGGAAGGATATCTTTGGACCCTGTGTTTCTACAGCTACTTTTAAAAAAACTTTTCATGTCCTTTTGTTTGTATTCAATTCAGCTGACCATCTTATTTATAAGAATTTATTTTTAGTATTATTTTTTAACATTAAAAGTGAATTTTGGCATATTTTTTCTCATGATACCTATTACCTAACATTTGCTTATAAAAGAAGGATCACAAGTAGTTTAAGGAGAATCATATGAAGTAAAACCAGATGCCTTTTTTAGTCCACTATGCCCGGAAATGGAGAAAATTCCCTGCACTGAGCCTCACTGAGGACTCTATCCTAACCACGGTCAACTAGAAGAGACTGACAGGACTCATAAAGAAACTCAGAAAATCACAAGACAGATGTAAGATTTATCCCAAAGATAACTCTCTTGTCTTGTTCCTAGGATTTTTCAGTACCTCTGTGAGTAGATTTGTGCTCTAAAAACCCAGGTCTGTGACTGACACAGAATCAGATTTGCCCGTGGTAGTTCTGCAACTCAGTGTCTTAAAACTAAGCTCAGGTAAATAACAAACTAGTTTTGAACATAACCCTTAAGAATAGTTTTATGAGGAGCCATAAATAAACAATGTCCACATTACTAGAAATTTTAATGAAGACTTTTTAGTGCAAAATATATGTGACTCAATGGATTCATCTCTTTCCTAGACAGAGATTAACCTAATTTTTTGTTGTTGTTAAATTCATGTATACCCTTCCATACCTGGGGACTAAGGAAAAACAGACAGGAGCCAGGCTTATCTCAGAGCTTTTCAGGACAAGGGCACCTCTCTACTTCCCCTCTAAATAGATACCTAGCATTCAGAACCCTAACCAGAGCCTCTCCTTCTAGCCTTTTTGGGGGTTGAGGAGGTAGTTTTACTACTGATATAGCTGAATGGGTTAACCTCAAGAATTCTATATCCTATAAATAAACTAGTCTTCTATCTTCTATTTTTTATTTAGCATATTTTGCCAAGGTGGGCCTCCAGTATATTTTATGTTATTGGAATTCAGACAATGAGTACTTTTTAGAATGACCATATTAGGATTTCTATTTTTTTTTTTTTTTTTTTGGTTTGTAAACTTGACATAGGATATATATTCTGAGAAACCTTTCCCAGTACAGCACCCCTAAGATTATGGGATAAAATTTTTTTTAAGTTTTTTTTCTTTTAAAGTATAATTGATCTTACAGGAAACTTATGGGAATTTGTAGAAGCCAGACACGGCTGTCAGCCAGAAGGTCATCTGGATGGACATACACTGGTGCTGGGTTACCTCCACGTACCCTCAATCCGGGTGGTTCAGAGGCTGATTTCAGAGTACTGGTTTTAATGGGTCACCTGTATGGCATTCAAAAGTAAAAGCCTAGAACCCAATAAGTATGGACTGTAGGACCAGAGACCTAGAATAAATTCAGGACCAGCAAAGGGAAAGCCTCTCAGTGGATGAACTCTGTCTCATAAAAAGAAGAAGTAGGGATATGTGTCTCTCTGAGCTTTGATCTGGTTAGAGCAGAATCAATAGAAATAAATTCTCCCCTGCAGAATAAAGACACAGACCTACTAGAGAATGGACTTGAGGATATGGGGAGGGGGAAGGGTAAGCTGTGACAAAGTTAGAGAGTGGCATGGACATATATACACTACCAAACATAAAATAGATAGCTAGTGGGAAGCAGCTGCATAGCACAGGGAGATCAGCTCAGTGCTTTGTGGCTGCCTACAGGGGTGAGATAGGGCGGGTGGGAGGGAGGGAGATGCAAGAGGGAAGAGATACGGGAACATATGTGTATGTATAACTGATTCATTTTGTTGTAAGGCAGAAACTAACACACTATTGTAAAGCAATTATACTCCAATAAAGATGTTAAAATAAATAAATAAAAAAGAAAAGAAAACACAGGGCAGAAAACAAATATTACCAGCTCTCAGCTGAGTTTTTGCATTATATTAATACTTCGTTTCTCTGAAAGCTCCCAGAACTAAAGAATGTGCAAAGCCACAAATCAAGCAATGCCATATAGGAAATAATTTTTAAGCAGTAAATGTTAAATACAGTTTAAAAAAAAAAAGAAGAAGAAGGGCTTTTATGATTAGAGAGGAACAATTCCTACCACTTGTATGGAAATGAATGCAGCCTTTATTAAACACAACACAATTTTAACAAACCACATTTAGAGAACAAGTTTTCATAAATAATTGAACTCTGATTACAGACTTAATTCAATAAATTTCCTCAACAATTTAAACTAAAAAAAAAAAAATCTCCCCTTCAAATTTCTGACCACAAGGCCACATGCATGCATATCGGAAATCATATTATCTTTATGTATTAAAAAACACTGAGGCTAAAATTTAAGTAGTCTCAGATTAGTAGTTGCTCTAGGTGCCAGACATAAGCAATTACAGATCCTCTGGAGGAATGAACTTTAAAATATGATCTCAAAAATCTCCATAGATAAAGTTCTAAGGAATATGAGCTAATCATTTTTTTAATGTTAAACAAATTAAGAAAACAAACCATCATGAATAAGAACCAGCATAACAATACAGAAATAGACCTGCCCCATTACAGCTATTGGAATTACCAGATTAAAAATTTTAAGTAAATATGCTTAAAGAAATAGAGGAAGACTTTATTATATGACAAAGAAAGAGACTATCAGAAATTGATCAGGTAGATCTAAAAAATAGAACCAAATAGGATTTCTAGAAATGAAAAACATAATAATTGAAATTAGAAACTCAATGTAGAGGTTAAACAGAATCAATTCCAATTAAGAGATAATTAGTGCACTGAAAGTTCTTAAAAATTTATTCAGGATGCAGCACAAGTAGATAAAAATAAGACATGAAACAGATATTAATTGACATGGAGAGTGCTGAGAAGATGCAACGTGAACTCGGACTCTGGAAGGAGATTATGGTAAGAAAAAGAGAGCGGCACTAAAGAGATAATGGTAACAACTTTTCCAGAATTAACTAAAAACCCGAGTCCCCTAAATTCTGAAAGTTTAGTGAATATCAAGCAAAGTAATTAAAATAAAACCACATCTAGAGACACCATAATTAAACTACAGAACACCAAAGAAAAGAGATCTTAAACACAACAAAAGAGGAGTATGTATATCTGATTCACTTTGTTATACAGCAGAAATTAGCACACCACTGTAAAGCAATTATACTCCAATAAAGATGTTAAAAAATTTTTTTTCAAAAAAGTAACAATTAGATCAATCTAGAACAATGACATCTAGAAAATAGTAATGATGCCTTTCAACTGTGCAGAGAAAAAAACCTACATATAATAAAAGTATCCTTTAAAAAAGAGGGTGTACTAAAGATTATTTTCTCACAAGTGAAAATAGGTTTACTACTAACAGACCTTCAGTAAGGGAAAGATGTTCTTCAGGAAAATAAATAAGATTGTAGTAAGGTGTAAGGTGAAAGAAGAAATGGTAAATAAAGAAAATAATAGATATTAAGGCACATCTATACAAACCTTAATTGTGTAAAACATGATGGTAATGTTTATTTGAACCATGAACAACAATAACATTTAAGTCAGGAAGTGATGGTTGGGATTAAAACGTTCCAAGTTCCTGTATTGATTTGGAGGAGGGTGAAGTTAACTTTAAACATTGGAATATTACATTTTTAAGTAATCACTACAAGAATAGAATTAGGACACAAAACTTAAAATCTAACAGAGGAAGACAATGAAATGAGGGAGCAAAATTCAGTAAATCCAAGAGAAGGGAAGAAGTGCAGCAGGGAGAAGAAACAATACTTGAGACAAATAAAAAGTCCAAAAATTTGGCAAAAATGAGTAGAAATATATGAGAAATTACAATCAATGTAAATGCCCAAAACTTCCCACTTAAAAAAAAAATCAGGATAATTTTTTAAAAATTCTAGCTGTATGATTACAAAAAATACACCTAAAACTGGAATGATTAAAAAAAAAAGATTGAAAGTAAAAGAATGGGAAAAAATAACTGGAAAAACAGAGTTCCTATAGATATATTTGATAAAATCTTTAAGACAAAAATATTATTTAGTGATGAGAAGGCTCACTACCTATTGATTAAAGGTTTAGTTAATCAATATGTTAAACAACCTTAAGCTTGTAAGTACCTAGTAATACACTGGGTTGGCCAAAATGTCCGTTTGGGTTTTTCCGTAACATCTTACGGAATAGATTCAAAATAGATAAAGTAAAAACTGATTCATCAAAGTGGGAGATTTTTAAGGTGACTTTCAATAACTGATAGATCAATAAATATTGTAAAGTATGTTTGCTAATTTTTTAGAAACAACTTTTGACTTGGATGATACTTTCTATGTCTTTGTTTTCTATTTCATTATTTTCTCCACTTACACTTTACTATCTCCTTTCTTATTTTTTCTTTGAGATTAAGAAACTCAATAGAGTACAGAATAAACACAAGGCATTAATAAACCCTAGCATAAAAAAGCAATTTGAAAACAATTAAGAGGTAAATGGATGTAGGTATTCTATATTATTCATCGTTATGAAATGACATTGTTGTTTTCATATATATGTATATGTGTATATATATATATACATGCACAAAAACATTTGTAACAAAATTATACTTTTATAGACTTATCAAAGCCCTATAATATGAAATAACCTGATTGGTGCTTTTTCATGACCAAATTTAATCCTTAAAGACCATTTACCCTAAAACTTAGGTGATCCTTGTGATTATTCTGTTCAAATGAATGACCTAAAGCATATTATTGCTTTTTGGAAATGCTTTCCCTGGAAGGATTTCTCTTTGGTCTGACTCTAAAACTTTAAACACCTCTCTCAGAATCTGTTTCAAAGTAAGAGAAATTATATGGCTCAGGCTGCTACAATTAATCATGATAACCAGATGTCTTGAAATACCTCCAGCAGTGAAGACTTTTATTTTCTGAAGCTTATTAGGTGGCTTTAAAGCCCATGACAGATAGTGACAGATAGCAAATGATTGGATGGCTTGTGTTTGTGTATTTTGTGTTCACAATTTAAGTTAAAATTTCACTCTCTGAAGTTAAGGTTAGAGGTGAATTCCACCTGGATTGTTGAGAGCCATTATTGATGACAGAGGTTGAAGGTGTCAGAGCAAAATTTTTCCTAGTGCTAAGACAGGCATGGAAGAGGAAATTGCTTTTCAGAGAAAAATTGGATGGATCCTGTGAACTGACAACACTAAGAGTAGAGATCAGTACTCAACTGTGGCCATCAAAAAACACCCATTTCAACGTATGTCCCTAGAAATCAAAGCATGTGCTTCCCAATAAGTTCTTGTTACCTAAATCCCAATCTAGTTAATTCAAGAAGAGCCAAACCTTCTAGAGATGCCTGCCTGGAATAGGGCTCAGTAGGCCTAAGGTCTACAACTTACTCTGCAATTAATTGAAAATTAATAGAAGCATTTTGCAAATTACTGTGAATCCATCTTTCTTCCTACCATGATCTTTTACTGTTTCTTTTGTCTTGTGTGATTTTTTAAATCATTTATTTGAATTTTTTCTTATAAGCAAGAGGTAAAAATATTCTCTATGCTTCTGGCTTTCATTCCTTTCCCTAATCTTTCAGTATCAGGAAGCAGAGAAACATTTGCTTCTCTCTCCACCTATCTTGGAACAGTGGATCTCCTAGCAAAGACCTTTGTGGAATTGCTAGTGGACCAGCACACAGTTCACCTTCATTATTGGTTCAAATTCCACTGGGTGATTTAGAAAAGACAAACTGCTTGTAATTTTTTAGGATGTGATGTGTTCCTGACAAAGAACAAATCACAACACACCATACACCACATACCATGAAAGTGTCTCCACGCATGAGGGTAAGATGACTGTGCATCCTGGTTCGCCTATGGCAGTACCTTTCTGCCCGTGCCCTGGAATACTTATTAAGAGCACAACTCTCAAAAGGGTTTCTAGATGATGTGGTACCTGGCCCCACCACACATGGATCAGGTTTTCTGGAAATGCAATCCGAAGGGTTTCCAAGCTTCACCGCAGCCTGGAATCACTCTCAACTACTATGTTAAAGGTGAATAATATACAATGTGAAACCTTCTCTCACCAGCACCCGAAGACTCCACTCTTCCTGCCTATTAGTCCCTCCAAGGACAAGAGTACCCGGCACCTGAATTTCTAGGGAGGGAGCAGCAGGAACTGTCTTTGCAGTCTTTCAAGGTCAGGACATAGAATTAGTGGCTAAAAAGAAAAATTTGTGCCATATCTGTATTTTAAAAAAAGAAGGGTTCCAAAGGACTTAATATGAAAACATGCACACTTTAGTGTGTGATGCCTATAACTAAAAATTATAGTGGGTTTGAATTTCAAGCCACATCCCCAAATGTGGAGGACATAAAACATCTTCATATTTTCTGTGACTCACTCTATTTTTACCTTGGCTACCACTGATGAGGAGGAAGAAAACCTCACCTCTGTTGCACTTGGGGCTCTCCCCTCCCATTAGGGCTGCGCCATGGTTACAAGATCTTTTCCACGGTCAGGGATGGTGCAGAGGTTTTGTGGTCATGGTCATGGGTAACCAGGAATGTAGTCTCCACTGAATTACCTGTCGTCCTGTCTGCATGGCCCCTTCTTGCCCAGAAGCTCCTGATGCCATGCTTGGGATACAGCTGTATTCTTTAAGCTGCTTACAGACCCCTCTGTCTAGACGCACCAGCGGTGGCATTAGTAAGAGGCCAGGCTGGGATCCTTGTTGCTCTGAAGCCCATTATTGTTTCTTCTTTCCTTCCTCTACCTCTTCCCAGTCTGGGAGGAGTTTCTTTCTTGCTTGGGGAAGGAAATAAGTAGTATTTTGTCCTTTGGATATCCAAGACTCTGCATATACTGGAAAATCTTTTCTTCTTTTACCTCATCTGCAAATTACTCCTAAGGTATTAAGCTTTGGGAAAATAAAAGCCAGAAAGATTTGCAAGCTAATCCGACATTGGCCCTGCCACATTTTCTCTGAGGCAATGAAACAGAAACTCGACTATCAGTTTGAATAAGTGGAAAGAATAGACTATCAGTTTGAATAGGTGGAAGGAATAGCAGGAATAGCGGGGAGGAAGGGAGAAAACAAAACGGATTCTAGCCACAAAAGTCAATATGAAAAGAAAATCAAGTAATGTAAGCAGTTCTTTCCTCATATGGTAACTTCGATGCAGATGCTTCAGGGAAGCATTCTCTGACTAGTGTAGGGACCCCCTTTAGGGTTTCAGGTGGTACCCTGATTATTCTTTTTGTCATAATGATTTACTAAAATTGTCTAACACAGAAGTAACAAACTGGCAACAGTTGTTCTGCATGGCTGACAGCAGCAATCCCAGGAAGTGAGCTGTGGCTCACCTGCTGCACCTGACAAGATGGGCACCCTCCAGGTGGCCACGAGCTCATCCTTTACTTAGCCGGCAGGGACTCGAGTTTGTGAGCCCTGGTCTAAGTTTGTACATTTTAAGTTCTGTGATGTCAAGGAGGGTCTCTTGTTCATTACAACAGACACAGTGTCTGGTGTATATTAGGATTCGACATATATCAATATGTCTAAAATATATAGATTCAAATCCCTCTCCCTGCTGAAAAATTTTTTTTAATTTTTATTCAACTCTGCTTTGTTCCCTTTCCCCCCAAAAAGATTTGATGTGTTTACATGACAATTTTATTCTGCCATTTATCTGCAATGTACAAAATCAAGAGCATGAGTTTTATTCTCAGTAGTCTCATTCGAGGGGACTGTAACAGAGGACGTAGTCACATGGCCTCCTTGGCCTCTCCGAGCCACCCTGTCCAGAGCTAGAGTTCCCTTCTCTAACACGCATACACATCACACACACCACCATCACCACCATATATCCTGGCTATATATGGAGTTACCTCTGATGCATGTTTCTTGTTAGTCTTCCCATCCAGAATGTGAGCACCAGGAGAAGAGAAAGAAGAGTTCTTTTCCCACTGTAGCCCCAAGCCCAACACAGAAAAGGGCACCCCATACCTGTGAATGGAAATAAAAGGCCAACAGCCCCTCTTATTTAAATCCAGGATGGTTCCCGGGAGCACAATTCCAGGGCCTCCAAATATACCTTTCTTCAGCCTTCTTTATCTTACCCAAAGCACAAAAACCACTTTGCAAACACATTTATTCCTAGCATACCATCTAAGTCACTGTGCCTTTTTTCCCTCTTCCCCGTCTCCAGTTTTCTCTTTTTTTAACTATTCCTAACTATTCCTATTGACTAAATTTACTGTGAAAGAGTTCGCCCAATTTTCAAATGAGAGATGAGGATTTCATTGAACTGTTCTTGGCACTAATTCGGTAAGCATTTATTGAGCTACTCTTATTTGCTAGGTGCCCGGCTAGGTGCTAGGGCTAGAAAGGTGAATGAGGCAGGCAGCCCACATTCTCTAAATGAGGCCACAGGGATCCTTCCCCAGAGAAATGGTGAGCTCAAGGAGTTCTCCCCACACCCCAAATAAAGGTACAGCTTTTCCTGTCTGGTGAACCGCTAAGGACTTACGATGAGTTTCCTAGACGACTTGAACCAAAGCCAGCTTCCCGGGTCTTTGGGCTACCTTCTAAAGTTGGGCATGGCATGGGAGATATTTTCTCCAGACTCTCATATCCTCCCGACATTCCCCCTCTTTTCTCATATCAGTGCCATTATTTGTGCCCAGCTGTCTCTCTCTTTCTATCTCAACCAGCTGCCTTTTGGAAAGATCTCATTTTCCCCTGATGTGCACAAGGTGGGATTTTTCACTGCCCCTGCTCTCTGTCACTGAGTCACATCTCTTAAGTGAGATAATTTATGTGCCAACACCCTGCACAAGGCAGACACGTGAACGTTACTTCTCTTCTCGCTTCATCCCTGAAGAGCCAAGGCTGAAATTGCTTTTCTGTCAGATGGAGCACTCACATTCTGAGAGCCTGTTTTTGTTTCCACGTCTTTCTCTCTTTACCACCTTTGCTGAGACTGACGAGTGTTCCAATTAATACCAAAATGTAAGGAAATGTAAGGGAAAAAAAGAGGCCTAAAACCTGTAACCAACCCATAAAAGCAGTTCTCTGAGCATATAAAGTGGAAAAGAGACAACAACAAAAAGAAATTGAATTTTTTCTGCGCTATTTCACCTTTTGGTCATGAAAACCTTTCTTTAATCGTAAAGGAGTTTACACTTTGCTCTGTTTGGGGTTTTCTCCCTGACAGCCCCTTAATCAGGTTTCCCCTGGTCGTCTGTGTGTAGGTGGCTGGAGGGACTTCTCCAGAGGCTGTGAGATGAAACAGCTCTTTCGGAGAGAGATGTGCAAACCAAGCTTGCAGCCCATTCCAAGCACAGATCCTAATGAGTCATTGCAATTTTAGGAAGCGTTATTAATCTAAAGGTGCCTGAGCCAGAAAACAGAATTTTCTCAAATGAGAGAGTTAAAAATAGTCTTTGTTAAAGGCAAGGGAGAAACTCTTCTCCCTCATGGCATATAAATCATTCGCTAGCTCCACATTGGGGGGAAGACACTGACACAGACCACTGTCTCTGGCCTCTGCCGGAGACAGAGTTGTTTCAAGAATAATGGCATAAATTCCTATTGTCCAGCGCCTCTGAGACCACAACATAGTGTATTTAACTCATACTGTCAAGTCTCTGAGCGGTCAGCTCTTACCAAAGAATTTAACACTGTAGCGTATTGCTTCATTATGTGTAACTCTCCTTAACTTAAGCCATGGTGCTACAGTATCACTTAGAACTTGACCCAGGCTCACAGATTCAGGGAAGATAGATGTGCTGCTGTGGACACCAGCTGGGCTGTCCACAAAATGATTAAATCTCTCCTGGAGATAGCACTTCTTTTTTTTTTTTTTTGATTCTTTATTGGAGTATAATTGCTTTACAATGGTGTGTTAGTTTCTGCTTTATAACAAAGTGAATCAGTTATACATATACATATGTTCCCATATCTCTTTCCTCTTGCGTCTCCCTCCCTCCCACCCTCCCTATCCCACCCCTCTAGGTGATCTCCCTGTGCTATGCGGCTGCTTCCCACTAGCTATCTATTTTACGTTTGGTAGCGTATATATGTCCATTACATTCTCTCGCTTTGTCACAGCTTACCCTTCCCCCTCCCCATATCCTCAACTCCATTCTCTAGTAGGTCTGTGTCTTTATTCCTGTCTTACCCCTAGGTTCTTCATGACATTTTTATTTTTCTTAAATTCCATATATATGTGTTACAATACAGTATTTGTCTTTCTCTTTCTGACTTACTTCACTCTGTATGACAGACTCTAGGTCCATCCACCTCATTGCAAATAGCCCAATTTCATTTCTTTTTATGGCTGAGTAAAATTCCATTGTATATATGTGCCACATCTTCTTTATCCATTAATCCGATGATGGACACTTAGGTTGTTTCCATCTCCTGCCTATTGTAAATAGAGCTGCAATGAACATTATGGTAAATGACTCTTTTTGAATTCTGGTTTTCTCAGGGTATATGCCCAGTAGTGGGATTGCTGGGTCATATGGTAGTTCTATTTGTAGTTTTTTAAGGAACCTCCATACTGTTCGCCATAGTGGCTGTATCAATTCACATTCCCACCAACAGTGCAAGAGGTTTCCCTTTTCTCCACACCCTCTCCAGCATTTATTGTTTCTAGATTTTTTGATGATGGCCTTTCTGACCCGTGTGAGATGATATCTCATTGTAGTTTTGATTTGCATTTCTCCAGTGATTAACCATGTTGAGCATTCTTTCATGTGTTTGTTGGCAGTCTGTATATCTTCTTTGGAGAAATGTCTATTTAGGTCTTCTGCCCATTTTTGGATTGGGTGTTTGTTTTTTTTTTTTTGAACTGCATGAGCTGCTTATAAATTTTGGAGATTAATCCTTTGTCAGTTGCTTCATTTACAAATATTTTCTCCCATTCTGAGGGTTGTCTTTTGGTCTTGTTTATTATGGTTTCCTTTGCTGTGCAAAAGCTTTGAAGTTTCATTAGGTCCCATTTGTTTATTTTTGTTTTTATTTCCATTTCTCTAGGAGGTGGGTCAAAAAGGATCTTGCTGTGATTTATGTCATAGAGTGTTCTGCCTTTGTTTTCCTCTAAGAGTTTGATAGTTTCTGGCCTTACACTTAGGTCTTTAATCCATTTTGAGTTTAGTTTTGTGTATGGTGTTAGGGAGTGATCTAATCTCATACTTTTACATGTACCTGTCCAGTTTTCCCAGCACCACTTATTGAAGAGGCTGTCCTTTCTCCACTGTACATTCCTGCCTCCTTTATCAAAGATAAGGTGGCCATATGTGCATGGGTTTATCTATGGGCTTTCTGTCCTGTTCCATTGATCTAACTTTTTGTTTTTGTGCCAGTACCATACTGTCTTGATTACTGTAGCTTTGTAGTATAGTCTAAAGTCAGGGAGCCTGATTCCTCCAGCTCCATTTCTCGTTCTCAAAATTGCTTTGGCTATTCGGGGTCTTTTGTGTTTCCATACAAATCGTGAAATGTTTTGTTCTAGTTCTGTGAAAAATGCCAGTGGTAGTGATAGGGATTGCATTGAATCTGTAGATTGCTTTGGGTAGTAGAGTCATTTTCACAATGTTGATTCTTCCAATCCAAAAACATGGTATATCTCTCCATCTATTTGTATCATCTTTAATTTCTTTCATCAGTGTCTTATAATTTCCTGCATACAGGTCTTTTGTCTCCTTAGGTAGGTTTATTCCTAGATATTTTATTCTTTCTGTTGCCATGGTAAATGGGAGTGTTTTCTTGATTTCATTTTCAGATTTTTCATCATTAGTGTATAGGAATGCCAGAGATTTCTGTGCATTAATTTTGTATCCTGCTACTTTACCAAATTCATTGATTAAGTCTAGTAGTTTTCTGGTAGCATCACTAGGATTCTCTATGTATAGTATCATGTCATCTGCAAACAGTGACAGCTTTACTTCCTCTTTTCCGATTTGGATTCCTTTTATTTGGAGATGGCACTTCTGATTTGCAGAAAATTCCTTTTGTATTGGTTATGCTTCCACTGTCTTTTGAGCTGTCTTCATTCACTAAAGTCCAGCCAACAAAATCACAGTGCAAGAAAAACTATACTTCTGGTTGAAATCCCTTAAGCTTATTGGAGCATCGTATGACGTGTAAACGAAAGTTCTCAGCATGCCTTAGTTATTTGGCTTAGTAATTGAATCAGCTATTTGCCCCTTTCTTGTTTTCTTTTATCTTTTCCTTTTTAAACCTTTTTTTCCCTTCCCTCTTTGCTTTCCTTCCTTCCTTTCTTTTTTTTTCCGTTAGATAACCTAAGATGTATCTTTGAGTCTCCAAGTGTCTAGAAACTGAATGACGTGAAAAATTAGTAATGTTAGAATATTTCTCTTTTTAAAAATTCGGTGAATCTTTGTGCTGCCTTTATAGCCAAATACATGAATAAAAAGAGGTTTTACTTTATTATGAAGTTATTTTCCCACATCTAGTTAGAAAGTACAGAGGATCAGACTAACTCCACTACCTCTAGGATTAGTATAAGTTTCCCTATCTAATTCCAGTATGATATTAATATGCTGAAAGAGGATTCAGGAAAATATAGAACTCTGAGCTTATAGAAATTGATCTCCTGCCTCATGGGGCTTTGGCCAGAATAAAGACCATAGCCTAAGGCACAAACTGTACTCCGCCCTTACAAATGCCCTTGGAACAATTCGGGGTTGAATTTTTAAGACTTTTAAATTGTGTGCTTTCAGAGGGAAGAAGGCAGGAGAAAAAAAACCTACTTTACATTTGAAAAGCTCACTTTCTGAAGCGGCTGGTTCCCCGCTGGGAGAGCCTGGGATGGGGCTGGTGGTGGATTTGTGAAGGCATGGCTCTAATCAGCTTGCAGACAAGATAAGTGCTGCTTTACAGCTGAAGACTTTTCTCTGTCCTAAAATCTGTAAGTTGTTTGCAGTTATGTAAAACTTACAGAGGAAAAAATTTTTCTTTTATTAAGAGCAGTTCTTATATCATAGATACTTTCCTTCTGGAACACTTTTCTCACTAAAATATTCAACTGACTTGAGGACTCAGCTTCAGTGTAAATGTTAGGAAATGTAAATGGCAGGAAATGCTGTGATCATTTCCCCCATTTATTCAGACAATTAAATCAGCTTGGAATTCAATTGTGCAATCTGTGAAGGCAAGCATCCTATGTTTTTGCAAGAATATTTTTCTGGATTAGATAAAATTCAGATTTTGAACTGGTAAATTATGAAATTGCTCACAGATATTCTAGTTTCTCTTTATACTGCTTACTTCATGCAGTCAGGCGTGACATGTTTCAAATCTTGTGATCTTATATCACAGAAGTAAAATGACCATAATTTTTTTTCTTTCAAACTGGCACGGTTTAAAGAATGAAAGAGGGACTTATTATTCATGTGGGGACATCAGGCAGAAACCAGGACTGTCCTGAGCAAATTTATGCATGAGGGATTGAGTTTTTAAATCTGAAAATAAATCACTGCAAGATAAAAATGTTCTTGCCCATCCCACTGCATTTTTTAAACGCACGTTTTTAGTGTAAGTGTAATTTATTTTAGAAAAGCAAGAAAATACATTTAAGCATATAGAAGAATTAAATACTTATACTTTCATCTCCAGAGATAATCCTTATTATTACCTTGCTGTATATTATCCCAGAACTGAAATATATGCATATATATCACATTTATGTTTACACAGACACACACACACAGACACACACACACACACATATTTAGTAAGAGAGGAAAACTTCCTCAGTCCTCTTAGGGTCCCTGGTTGGGTCTGGAAATTAAATTGACAAAGACAGATTAACAGAAGAAAAGCATACAAATTTATTTAATTATGAGTTTTACATGAGCCTTCATAAAGAAATGAAGAAAGACCTGAAGAAACAGCTAAACTGAGTGGTTTTATGCTAGGTTTGTTGAAGAGTGGAAGGTCATGCAGAAATATAATAGGGCAAAAATAGTAGCTAAGTGTAGTGAAGTAGGGGAGATTTAGCAAGGTCTGTTTATTCATAGTCTTCTCAGTGTCCTTCCAGCTTTGAACTAAGGATGCTCCTTTTCTCTGGGTAGTGTTAGGGCACCTCTCACAGGAGGGTCTTGTGACCTCCTTCTGGGGAGAAGGGCAGGGGAAGCTGAGAAAGATCTTTCGCTTCTGCTGTTTTCTCAGCTCCGTCAGCTTAAAGTACGTAATATGCCAAGGTGCCATATTTTGGGATAGTGTGTCCTGAGCCACACACACACACACACATATTTATATTTACATTTTTATACAAGAGGAACTCATACTGTGCATACAGTTCTGAAGCTTGCCTTGTTCTATGTCAAATGTTCTTCTGCAGCAACAACTTTTTTTTTTGCGGTACACGGGCCTCTCACTGTTGTGGCCTCTCCCGTTGCGGAGCACAGGCTCCGGACGCACAGGCTCAGCGGCCACGGCTCACGGGCCCAGCCGCTCCGCGGCATGTGGGATCTTCCCGGACCAGGGCACGAACCCGTGTCCCCTGCATCGGCAGGCGGACTCTCAACAACTGTGCCACCAGGGAAGCCCTGCAGCAACAACTTTTAAGGCATTCATCCTGTTATATGAATGTACCATAATTTATTTAACCAATCTCCATATTAAAGGGTAAATTTTAAAGAGGATAAAATCATAACTCCCATACAAATTTAAAATAACCATATAACATAGATTTTATCTCATTAATTAATGAGGAACTAGTAAGATATTACGACCAGCTTTAAAAGACCTCTAATTATCTCAGATGTTTAGAGTCAAATAGAGAATGCTGAAATAGGGACTTCCTTGGTGGCGCAGTGGATAAGACTCCAAGTTCCCAATGCAGGGGGCCCAGGTTCGGTCCCTTGTCAGGGAACTAGATCCCACGTGCATGCTGCAACTAAGAGTTTGCGTGCCACAGCTAAGGAGCCCACCTGCCGCAACTCAGTCCTGGTGCGACCAAATTAATTAATTAAAAAAAAAGAATACTGAAATAAGTTTACAAATAGATGCAAAACTGATTGAAAACTTGTCAGTATCCACAGGGACATAATCAATTGCTTTCTACCAGACACAATTTTTATTCTTACAGACAGGAATTATTTGCATTACTGTTTGTTTTCTACAAGTGAACTTCTCTACAGAGTTGTAAAATAGCACACAAACACAAATAATGATGGAGGCAGCTAGACAGGACACCTAGTAAATTTCAAAATCTTTCAAAAATTTTCCAAATTTTTCCTTACAATCGCATCGCCGTGTCGAATTTTCCAAATAATAAATTGTACTGTGAAAAATCCTGACAATGGACACCTTGTTTCCTTTGATTTTGAAACTTAGGATAAGTTGCTAGAAATGCAATAACTCCATCAAAGAGCACATAGTTTGTGACTGGAGGGATGGAGAATTAATTAATAGTATTTTAAGACTTTTGGTACACAGTGCCAAATTGCCCTCTAGAAAGATTGTTGTACCATTCATACTTCCACCAGCAGTGTAGGTGAGAGTGCTAGGTCCCTGAAATCACACCAAAACTTATTACATGTTTATAAACTGCTTCAATTTGTGATGGCAACTATGTCTTTTGAAAACCTCATAAAACACGTCCCTTCAAATTCCTTTCTCTTTCTCATCTAATGTCTCTTTCAGAGCACTCTGGAACTGTACCTTTGACAGCCTTCTGTTTTGAAAGTCCCTCAGACAGTAAGAACTATAGACTGACAGCAAAGCCCTTGAGCGTGTTAGATATGATCCTCTCTATTTTCTGCACCAATTTTAATTTCTCCCCATGGTTTTCTGGGCATCTTCTTTGGTGTTAGTTTAAAGCAGTCCCTGGCTGCTCCTTTTAATCTTTAGCTATTTTGGGGAAGTCTCAAGCACAAGGACTCTGGTCACTCTGTCCATAGCTAGAAGCTTGGTGCCAGTTGCCTTGGAAATATTTTTCTCTCCCAGGTTCTTCCTCCTCTTCCCTTCGCCCCTGATGGTTAGGACACAGAGCTAAACACCTGGTGGCCTGTGGAAGGGTAACAGAATTTCCCTTCTTTACTTAAGTTTACAATCTCTTATTTCTGTGCAGGTGGAAGAATTTGGGGCTTGGCAGTAAGTGCAAGAATTATGATAGGAAGTGATACTTAATTTTTCCCACAAATGAATAGACAGCAGGACAGTTGTTTTTGTTTGTTCATTTCCTTGTTTGCTTATTTTCTCAAAAGTTTGATGATATCTTCATGGCAACTTGGCCTTCCTAAAGTGGGCTTATTTGAACAAATATCTAAGTTTGTTTGTAATCCCTGAGTTAGAATCCATCCCAAAGAGTGTCCTTCACCATCTAATGTGATAAAATGAATGGAATCGGGTTTAAATTACTATCAAGGTTAGTCAGAAAGCAGTTAAAAATGAAAGGCATAATAGGAAAATAAATCAAGAAGGGAAACGGAGGAGGCTAGATGGGGTAACACTTTTGCTAGGGGATCACCCCAGTATTTTCTTGATAATTTACATGTGAACACCATGGTGTTTTGTTTGTTTTTACATTTTAGCATCACCTGCCTGGACCACTGTATTTAACCACAACTACTCTTTCCCCTGCCAGTATCACTCCAGGTACCTGGTTGCTGCAGTAGCAGCAGTTTCAAGGAATAGAAGAAACCAAACCAGGTTTAAGTAATAAAGGCAATAACGCATGTCTAACCAAAGCTTGATAAAATTACCACTTTGTATGGAAAGGAAAACAGCACCTATAAGCCTAGATTTTTAAGGGATTGCAAGGGGCATCTCAGCCAACAATATTTCTGTCTTTTTATTATACCCTAGTGTGTTTGTTAGGGTAACACTAAGTTTTGCTTTAGTATTAGTGGGGTATTTCTTCCTAGTATAACAGTGCAATTAGGGGTCAACTTGGGAAGTTTGCCTCCACAGTGTCATTCAGGGACTCAAGTTGATGAAAACTTTGCCATTTTCAACACGTGGCTTCCAAGATCAGCGTGCTTATTTTCATTCCATTGGAGGAAGGGAGGAAATGCAAGGAGGAGCAAGTGAAAGATTTTATGTGCCAGACTTGGAAGATATATTACTTCGCCTCAGAAACTGTTAGCTAACACTCAGTTACAAGGCCACCCAACTGCAAGTGAGGCTAGGAGATGTAATCTAGTTGTGTGCTTGAGAAGACTAAGAGGATGAGGATTTTACTCAACAAATAGCGGTCTCCACCACACATCATTTCTTGTAATCAGATTTTTCCTGCAGAATGAGAAATAAGGCGAGGAGTTGGCACAGAGACTACAAACATTTCAGTAGATTATTTGTTCTTCAAGGTAGAGACTGTAGTTGTTGATCTGTGTATCCCCCTCATTTAGCAATGAGCCTATTGCAAAGCAGCTGATGAATACATGTTGAAAGACTGAATGAATGAATAATTTCAGGTATCATGCATCGTTGAATGATTTTGTGATAGTTTTTTATTATTAAATATTTTGTTCTTAAACAGACTTCTAATACTAGCTTTTTTGAGATAAAAATTGATATATCATCCAATTCACTCACTTAAAGTATACAATTCAGTGGTTTTTAGTATATACTCAGAGTTGTACAACCATCACCATAATCAATTTTAGAACATTTTCATCACCCCCAAAAGAGATCCTGTACCCATTGGCAGTAGT
This sequence comes from Grampus griseus, assembly GCF_964374135.1. NCBI lineage: Eukaryota > Metazoa > Chordata > Mammalia > Artiodactyla > Delphinidae > Grampus > Grampus griseus. The sequence goes on from NC_139007.1 coordinate 46,783,942, forward strand.
TCCCCATTTCCAGCCAACTTTTCCAGGCCTAGGCACATGCTAATTTAGTGTCTGTCTCTATAGACGTGCTTATTCTGGACACTTTATAGAAATGGAGCCATGTAATATGTGTTCTTTGTGAATGACTTCTTCATTTACCATAATATTTTAAAGTTTCATCCATTTTGTAGTATGTATCAGTATGTATGTATTCCTTTTTATTGCCAAATGATATTCCACTGTATGGCTTTTTATTGCCAAATGATATTCCACTGTATGGCTATATCATATTTTATTTATCTATTCATCAGATGATAAAAGCTTGGATTGTTTCTACTTTCTGTATGTTATGAATAATTACACTAAAAACGTTTATATACAAGTTTTTCCTTTCTCTTTGGTATATACCTAGGAGTGGAATTTCTGGGTCATATGGTAGCTCTGTGTGTAATCTTTTAAAGAACTGTCAGACTTTTCCAAAGTGACTGCACCATTCTACATTATTGAATGACTTTTAACATCTCCAGTACATCAGTAAATTAATGTATCAAGAACTTAGGATATTCTGAATACTGAAGTTATGATGGTGCCAAAGTTCCTGCTCTCGTGGAACTTACAACCTGGTGGAGGGGGACAAACAACCACATAAACAAATCAGATAGATGGATTTCATGTAGTAACAAATGTTACGAAGGCCATTATATCGGCTTGTGTGACAGAGCAGCTTACGTGAGACTAAAAACGCTCCTTTAGGTTGGGTCATCAGGGAAGTCCTCAGTGAGGAGAGGACATTTGAGCTGAGACCTGAATGATAAATTTTAGCCATGAAAAAGGCATAGGTGAGGTGTTCTAAGCAGAGAAAATACTAGTGGAGAGGCACCAACAATTTACATTTTTATTACAAACTGAGCATGACAACCCAACAAACCAGCTTCCTTGAAGAAAGAGAGGAAGCCATCGTTGCTACCTGTGGCTAATTGATTTCTGGCAAACTGCGTTCAACACAAGTCAGCCCAACTGCTCTCACACAGTGGCCAAGATTTCATGGCAGCGTTGGGAGATTTCATGTTCACTCCTGCTGTTCACTCCTAAGCTGGGCCATGTCTCCATGCACCCTTCCACCCTATTTACGCAGAATCTCAACCCTCACCCGAGATTCACAGGACTCCGAGGACAGCGGTTCCCTTAAGTGAAGCACAGCCCCTTTGAGCAGCAGTGTCCTCCTGTGACAGCACTCTGCTATCAAAGGTCATCTGTATGAATGAACGCCAAATGCAAGAGAGATGCCGGTGCTCAGGGCTGCCTCTCCAGAAGTCAAGGCAGGAGCTTACAGACTGAGGATTCTCACAGCCTCTTCTAGAAGTGCCTTGCCCTGTAGTCTCTTTTCTTTATCCCATTTTCCCACCTTTCAGGAGGGCCCCTCTATACATCTCCCTCTGCGGGCTCTGTGTGTATTAGACAAGCATCCAAGGCCATTGGAGGGAAACCTTGCTCTGTGAAGGGGAGGGAACCATGCCTCTGGGAGGGATATGTCTGTTTCCTGCCAAGGCTTGTAGGCAAGCCTGTCCACAGAGAGACGTTAGAGGAGAAATAACTGCAAACTCTCTTACTCCTAGCTGAGTACCCATCTAACTGAATTGTCCTTTGGAAAGCATACCACAGGAGAACATGATGTTTGCTGTGTTCCACTTTGACCTGGTTTCTTTCTAATTAATTTAGAACCATTCATGGCTTCATTTACTTATGTAGCAAATAGGCATTTCTGCAAGACTACATGCTTTGAACTGTGCGAGCATTCAGGAAATGTAGCAGCAAGCGAGATTGACAAAGTCTCTACCTTCATGGAGGATAATATGCTAGTGAGGAAGACCAGTCAGCAAGATAATTGCTAATAATAACATATGCCATAAAAGAAATAAAGTAGGAGATGATATAGAAAGTAATATAATAATGATGGAGGGCCTATTTTATACAAGACGGTTTAAAAAGATGTTGAGGAGGTATGGCTTGAGATGGGACCCAACGGGGGCGGGGGGGAGAGAGAGAAAGAGAGAGAGAGAGAGAGAGAGAGAGAAGCAAGTCATGTGGACAGGCAGGGAAGAACAGCCCAGCAGAGGGAGCAGTGGACACAAACGTGAGGAGGGAGAGGGGCAGGTGGACTTGAGGAACAGAGGGGAGACCTGTGTTACTGCAGTATCGAAAGTCAGGGAACCAGCAGGACAAGATGCAGATGTAGAGGCAGGCAGGTGCCAGATCCCGTGAGGCCTCCTGGGTGAGGGTAAAGAGTGCAGTCTTTGCTGTCACTGCGCTGGGACATCACGGAAGCTTTTTACACTAGAAACAGAGATGATCAAATTTGCCTTTTAAAAATGTTACTCTGCCTTATAAAAATGGTTGGACAAATAAAGCATCTTCTCTTGATTCTTGACCACTAGGAAATTCCTATTTTCATTTTCTAAACTATTTAAGAGCTTTTAGGTTCGAGTCTAGGTGTGCTCTCAGAGGTGACTTACTTACTAAATAGACATATCACAAAGCTACTGAATCTGTTGAGTGGGCAGTGTTTTTTCCTCTCTCTTTTTTTCTCTTCTGAGCCTTCGTTGAAGTATAACATACATAGAGAATAGTCAGTAAATTATAAGAAGTTTCCAGAGTGAATTACCTCTGTAGCCAGAGTCCAGATGAAGAAACAGAGTATTACTACCCACTCCCCAGAGCAGAAGTCCCCCCGTCATAACTGCTTTTAGTCTCCATCCTTTTCCCAAAGTTAACCACAATCCTCACTTCTAACAACATAAATTAGCCTTAACCTGTTTTTTAACTTTGTGTAAATGGAATCCTTAACATTTGTATACTCTTTTGTCTGACTGCTTTTAGTCAACGTTATGTTTATAAAATACATCCACATTTATTGCATATAGTTGTAGTTCATTCATTCTTAATGCTAAATGGTGTACCCATGTGTGGGTTCACTACGATTTATTCCACTGTCTATAGGCATTTGGGTATTTTCCAGTCTGGGGCTATTATGAATAGTGCTACTATGGGCATTGTTGTACCTATTGCTTGGTGTGTATATACATTTCTGTTGAGTATATACACTGTATGCCGGAACGAGCTTGTACCAACTCACAAAGCCAATTGTTTACATTCGTTCCCGCTTTGTGCTCAGTGATATCAGGTTGTAGCTTAAAGTCACATAGTGGGAGTATTTATACCACAGAAATCAACAAATGCTACAAATCAGGGCTTTTATTTCTTGTGGGTTTTTTTTTGTTGTTCGCAGCAGGATAGTTGTTAAACATATATTAGTATACCTCTGGGTACTCAGGAGAAATTCCAGAGCCTTAGCCATGTATACATTCATCTTTAGTGGATACAGACAGACAGTTTTCCCAAGTGATTGTACCAACTTACACTCCCACAGGAGACCAGCAATCTAAGAGAATTCCTATAGCTCCATATCTTCACCAACACTTAATAACTTCTGTCTTTTTAACTTTAGCCATTCTGCTGAAGATCTCCGTATCATTTTATTTTTTATTTTTTTATATTTTTTGCGGTACGCGGGCCTCTCACTGTTGTGGCCTCTCCCGTTGCGGAGCACAGGCTCCAGACGTGCAGGCTCAACGGCCATGGCTCACGGGCCCAGCCGCTCCGCGGCATGTGGGATCTTCCCGGACTGGGGCATGAACCTGTGTCCCCTGCATTGGCAGGTGGACTCTCAACCACTGCGCCACCAGGGAAGCCCCCTCTCCCTATCACTTTAATTTGCATTTCCCTGATGCATATGAAGATGAGCACGTTTTCATATGTTTATTGGTTGTTTGTATATTTATGCTTATCTTCTTTTGTGAAATGCCTGTTCAAGCCTTTTGTCCATTTTTCTGTTGGGTTTTGTCCTTTCCTTATTGATTTGTAGTGCTTTAAATATAGTGGGTGCAAGACTGTGTCAGGTACATATTCCTGAATAAGAAACTACCTCAAAACTTAGTGGCTTAAAACAGTGATTCTGCTGTTGCTTGTGATTCTGTGGGTTTGTGACTTGGGCTGGGCTCACCTGTGCTCGATCACGTGTCCGCATATACCTGAAGGCTCCACAAGAGCTGGACCATCTAAGCTGGTCCCACTCACATGTCTGATAGTTGGCTAGAGCTCCTGCATGGTTTCTCCAGTAGGCCGACTCAGGCTTGCTCACAGGGCAAATTCACGGTTCCAACCACAGCCCCAAAAGAGCAAACCCTAATGCACAAGCGCTGTTCAAGCTTCTGCTTGTGTCTTGTTTGCTAGTGACCCAAGGCAGATCCCCTGGCTGGTCCAGAGCTAATGTGGAAGGGACTGTGCAAGGATGTGCTCCTAGGAAGGCATGATTCTGGGGGCCACCACTGTAACACTCTACCAGATCTACCACAGAGCCCTTTGTCTACTTTCAAAATGCAGAGTTAGAAGGAACTTTTCATTACATCATCCACTGACCAGCTGATTAGGTACATTAAGACATAAAGCTCCTTGAGAACCAAGGAAAAAAGGCCAGAAGACCCAAAAAGCAATGGATCCCATGAGTAGTGTGAGGTGACCCCGGCTGCAAGAAAACCACAGTGGAGATTCTCAGTAGAGCAGAAAAGGGGCTTACCTCTCACCTCTACTTCTTTTGTCAGAGTTTCTTTGGCTCCTGCAACATCCAGGGGGCCCCCAGAAGATGTTCCCTTTCTTTCCTGTTGCAGCTGCACCTGCACTCCCCATCTTCCATAGAGGCAGGACAATGCTGGGAAGGAAGGTCATAGGACATTGCAAACCTGTGTGCAGTTCTAAAATAGGGTATAAGATAGTGGGCGGCTTCTGGTAGAGGAGGGTGCCTGTGCTGTTGGTTGGAAGTAAAGCAACACTTTAAAAAGCAGCCACTCACAACAACAACAACAAAATCCAATTCAAAAATGAGCAAAGAACTTGAATAGATATTTCTTTAAAGAAAATAAATAGCCAGTAAGTACATGAAAAAAAGCAATGTCCTGTGTCATTAGGGAAATGCAAGTCGAAACCTCAATTAGTTATCACATTATACCCACTAGGATGACTATAATAAAATAAGCAGAAAATAAGTGTTGTCAAGGATGTGGGTAAATTGGAACCCTCATACATTGCTAATGGGAATGTAAAATAGTACAGCCACTGTGGAAAACAATTGAGCCCTTCCTGCAGAAGTTAAACATAGAACTACCGTATGACTCAGTAATTCCACTTCCGAGGTAAATATCCAAGAGAATTGAAAGCGGGGATTCAAGCAGACATTTGTATGCCAATGTTCATAGTAGCATTATTCACAAGAACCAAAAGTAGAAACAAGTCAAGTGTCCATCAACAAATGAATGGGTAAACAAAAGTAGACTATTATTCAGTCATAAAAAGAAAGGAAATTCTGATATATCTTAAAACATGGATGGACCTTGAAAACATTATGCTAAGTGAAACAAACCAGACACAAAAGGCCACATATTGTATGATTCCACTTACGTGAGGTACCTAGAATAGACGAATTCACAGAGGCAGAAAGCAGAATAGAAGTTGCCAGGGGCTCGAGGGAGGGGAGAATTGAGAGTTACTGTTTAACGGATACAGAGTTTATGCTGGGGACAATGACAAAGTTTGGAGTATAGAGCATGGTGATGGCGATACAACACTGTAAATATATTTAATGCAATGAATTGTGCAATTACAAATGGTTAAAATTGTTAATAATATATATATATATATATATATATATATATATATATATATATTTACCACAATAAAAAAGAAGAAAGAAAGCTACTACTCTTTGATTCCTTTCTCTACCTATCTGATGGCTTGGCTTTCACACTATATCCTCTAACTGTTTTTGTCATCTTCTTAGCCATCGTGTTAACATGCTATCTTTAGAAAACTTTTTGTTAAGGGGCCAGTTTTGGAGAAAGTACTTAGGGACCATACCCATCCCTCTCTAAGCTCACTTCCACGCCCTGTGGCTTATCCCAATGGGAGGGCAGCACCTCAGCACATGGGTTAATGTAGAGCCACCCGCAGACATAACTTGTTACATGAAATCAAATTTTGAATTTATGAATTCTCTTTATTCTAAGCAAAGCTATAGGAAACATTTCTGGATTCTTATATCACAAGAAAGAATGATGTGACTACTCTAACCTTGTATTTCTATATGTTTTTAAAACAGAAAAAAATTCCAGCAAGGTTTGAGGATCTTGTGATCAATCATGCAGTTGGGTCACTTGAGAGGTGGGACATTCCTGCCTTTTGTGTCACGGAGGCTGTCTGGTGAACAAACCAGACATCCTCCATCCTTCTCAGGGGACCAAGAAGCAAATTGAATTAGCTGTACCGTGTCTGGCAGGATCTCAGCACTTGTGCACAAATGTTTATTTTCCCTATCAAAGCTCTTAACATTTAGAAGATTCAGGATTTAATCACTTGTTGCAGCTGAGAAGCTGATATTCTGAACAATTTGTCTTATTTTCTTTAAAAAGTTAAAAATACTTTTAAGTGATTAATATAACAAATTCTGACATGTGCAGTTGGTCAAAGGCTTACCTTCACTTATAAATAAGAATCTCTTAATTGAGAAATGAAGAGAGAGGCGTAAGAGAGAGTATCCTTTGGGTAAAATAAATGGTCAAGGTAAGAAAAATACTTGGGTCTATGTTTATATTAACGATAAGCCTAGGCAAAAACATGTTGTAAAAGGAAGGAAGAATATATGACCAAGGACTATAAGCACAGACCTCAGAGCGGACCTTAGGAAACATTTGCTTCCTTTTGTAGGAAAAAAATGATTGGGTCAATTACTCAAAATTAAAATTCCTAAGTTATATGTTAGAATAAAAAGGCATATTTAAAATAAATCAGTAAATAGGCCAAAGTTTTATTGATTGGTTAGTTGATTGATTTTAAGAAGTAATTTCTTTTAAAATATTCATATGTAATAAATTATAAGACCTAGGAGGTATTTTCTGTTGAATATGATTTATAGAACTTTCCTGGAGTTCTAAGCACCTAAGATACATGTATAACAAACCACAAAGGCTGTGTTTTCCTACACACATGAAATTTACTGTTCTACTCAAAGGCAACTTAGGACAAAGTAGTGGCCATCAATATGGGTAGAAACTTGGGTTGGGATGATGGCCTACACACGGGGAGGGACAGGTGAAGTTCAGAATAAGAGGGAGGAAGTTGAAAGACAACGTCAGCATACCTTCCTAGGTACCTAATGAAGACTGAAGCTGTTCTTTCTTTTTCCAAATATTGCCATCAATATGGGTAGAAACTTGGGTTGGGATGATGGCCTACACATGGGGAGGGACAGGTGAAGTTCAGAATAAGAGGGAGGAAGTTGAAAGACAACGTCAGCATACCGTCCTAGGTACCTAATGAAGACTGAAGCTGTTCTTTCTTTTTCCAAATTGGAGACCTAGTCTGATTTCAGGGACAAGAAAGAAAATATTTCTCCTGACGGCCTCCCTCACCCCCTGCGTCTAAACTACCAGCTCACCATCACCTCGAATTCCCTTAATTGAAAATAAAGACTTTTTGCCATTGTTAGACATAAATACCATTGGCATTTAAATATTTAATAGAGTTACCCACCTGGCATGAATGGAATCCACTAAGTTTAAAGGATAATAGCAAATCTCTACTTTTTTGAATCAGGGTGATGATTTCTGCCCTGGGTAGAAGGTCCAGGGCCCCTAGAGAAGGGCAATGGATTCCTTAGAAGCAAATGGAAGCGTCAAGAGAGGAATACGCACCGTGCACACACCACACACATGCATGCCCATGCGCGCATTAAAGCACGTCCTATATGACCTGCTTGTGCCCTCCACTTAGCCAGGCTGTGATGAGATCTCCAGTTCTTTATGTTCCACTCATATGTGACCCTGGGAAGTAATTTTCTCTCTCTAATCCAGAAGCACCTGGTAATGAAATGAAAACCTACCACAGAGTGTGAACGATGCTCATAAAAAAATGACAAATGACTTTGCAATTTCCTTTGAGCAAGACATTTATGGCTTGGTGGATTAAATCATTCTTGGATTTCTTTATAAATCTTTTTAAAATTATCAGAGTTCAAACTTGTAAAGAGGAATTTATTTTAAAATAACCTTTTTATTATTTGGAGTGCACAGATTTTTTTATGACTAATAAGTGCTTTTTAATTATGAAAGCAATTCATGCTTATTAAAGAAAAATTGGAGAATACATGTAACCAGATAGAAAAAACACATACTGTGCCAACACCCAATCACAAACACCTCTGTTAGTGTTTTGATGTCATTTTTAGAGGCTTTCCGTACTTAAGTATTTGTGTTTTTATTTTACATAATTGAAGTCATACTGGGTTTACAGTTTTCACACCAGATTATTGTACATTTAATATTTCATCATTGTATATTGTTTTACAAAGCCTTTCTAAAAGTGTTTTTTAAAATAACTGTTAAATATTCTAACAAGTAGATGTAGTGAATCTTACCTTTATAGTTGGATTATTAAGTGTTTAGATGCCCAGAATTACTATATCCTTAGGACATTGCTGGGCTCTCATAGGACCAGGGACACTACGAGTTTAAGAGTTTATAAATTTATTACAGGTAATTTTATTACTCTGCTGAAAAGGGGTCAGTATTTTTTGAAAATTATCAAGACTTCTGAAATGTCTTGGTTACCCCAAAAAGGAGAAAAATGTATTCTGGCTCCATATGACAAAAAGGAACAAAAGTGATTTTTGATTCTACTTTTTCCAAAGGTTTTATCTGCACTTTTGCTTTTCTAAATAAACCAAGTAATGGCAATGATCATTTCAGTGGCCTGTAAAAAGTATGTTACCTCTATTCTATATAGCTGTGGAAACAATAGCAGTGGTATTCTAGACACTTAGTTGGAGCAAATAAAAGAACAAAAGGAACCAATTATGCAAATATGTGCTTTTCCACCTTGAGGAGGTTGGCTGAAAATGGGAGAAACTGGCAGGTATATAGTTTTCTGCCTGAGTTATTAACGCTTCTTATAATTAAAATCAGACCGACTTATGATTACTACTATTAGTCTCCTAACAATTTTCAACAATTAAAAATTATCCACCTGATATACTAAAATGTTTCATGTCCCTCATTTTCTAATTCCTTCTAAAGACATTTTTCCCTGTTAAGATTTTACCAGCTGATCTAGGAAAAGTCTTGTTTGGAATGCCTACCAGTTGGGAGCCTTGTGGTAACTAGTGACAAAAAAAAAAAAATCAAATTCTAATTTGCTTGAATACAAACAAAACAAAACAAAACAACACCAACAAAAAGACTGGAGAAACTGAAGGGTAGTGCTGGCTTCATGCAGCTTGACCGAGCTCAGATTATGCATTAGGACCTAATTGTCCATTTTTACATGTCTTCACTCTGGCTTTCCCTGGGTACGGTCCATTCTCAAATGAGCTTTTTCTCACCTTGTGATTATAAGAAATCTACCTCAGTTCTAGCCTCCAAACTTTCAGGTTCAGACATTTAGAGGAAGAGCAAAGCTTTCTCCTGGTCACTCTGTGGTAACCTATTATGTTTCTTTAGCTCTGTTTAGATTATGTGTCCAATCTTAACTCAACCATCTTAGCTAAGGTAAAGTTACACGCTGATTATTCCATAACTGAGTCAGAGGGGAGTCCCCACCCAAGTGCTGCCTCCCTCCCTCACGAATCCACTCTTAACCACTTGTTATGGGCTGAATTGTATACCCCTCCCAAGATTCATATTTTGAAGGCCTAACCCCCAGTACTTCAGAATGTGACTGTATTTGAAGTAGAATCTTTAAAGAGGTAATTATGGGAAAATGAGGTCATCTGGGTGGGTCCGAATCCAATTTGACTGGTGCCCTTGGAAGAAGAGGAGATTAGGACCCAGAGGAAAACACCATGTAAGAACACAGGGACAGGACAACATCCACCAGCCAAGGAGACAGGCCTCAGAAGAAAACAACCCTGCCAGACACCTTGATCTCAGACCTCTAGCCTCTAGAATTGCGCAACAGTAAATTTCTATTGTTTAAGCCATGCAGTTTGTTATGGTAGCCCTAGCAAACGACTGCACCACCCTAGTCAGAGGTAAGCCCTTTTTCTTCTGAATTTCTGGTCCTTCTTTCTACCTGTCTCACAACTGTGCATGTGCTGGTGTTGCATATCTCTCTTTGCAGACCGTGAGATCTTTTGCAAGACCTAAGTCTAATTCATTTCACACTGCCTGCATTGCAGTCATTAATTCATCAAATAGTCATTGTGTGCCTACGATAAACCATGAGTGTAGCACAGTCTTACTAGGCACTCAATAAATATTTGCTGAATGAATAGGCAGGTGACTGGCATAAATCATTATGAAATGTCAGTTCTTAAAGAAAGTATGATCGACAGCAACCTGGAACATGTGGACCCTCGAGGAGAAGTGGTGTCAAGATCCGGTAATGCTGACTACAGCATTTTAAGTTTCCTGTTGCTTATCCCCGCAGGGCTAGGGGCTTACATGGTATTAACAGGTCATTATTATAATAAATTTCCTTGTCTGACCTTAGCCAGAACTGTGCACAGCTAAGTGGAAAGGAGTTTGAGAACTTAATTGATACATTACCTAAATAATTGGATTTCTCAGGTGAGGATGTTAACTGTTGATTTTCCCACAATAAATGTAATACAGAGGCATCCACAGATTGTAAAAAAGGAATCAGAGCTATATACAGTAAAACCTTCTGGGGTGGATATTGTTGTTTTTACCCAGCCAGCAACCATTCACTCTCGAAGAAGCCCAACTTTTGTCAGGGGATCTACCCCCATCCCCTATCCAGGCCACGTGGCTCTCGGGAAGCCCCAGTTCTTACTCGAGGGGTGGATGCATGACCAAACTGAAGCCAGTGGGACATTGTCTCCTGGGACCTTGGGCCTTGAGCTGTGTCATGAGAAGACACAACCCAGAACAGAACAGGAAGAGGTGGAGGTGCCACGTTCCATTTGCAGCCCTGACAACAAGACCAAGTATTTCATGCTGCCCCGGTTCTTGACAGTCTGATTCTCCAGCCACCCACCAGTCCCAGGAAGTGGGTTATTCACAATGCACAGACCACAGAAGAATCCTCCCCAGTGTGTCCATCCCGCATGTGGCCACGGAGCAAAATAGACAAGAACATTCTCCCCAAGAGAAGAACCTAGGACCATGGACGGCAAGAGACAAGAGACCCCTCCCAGGGCAGAAGTGCAGTCAACTACATTGGCTGAACAAAAGTATTTCTATACAAAGGCAGAAAGTTCTCCACTTTCTCAAATGAGAGCTCTAGTGTGGTTTTCCTCTTCTCTCCCTCCCTCGTTGCACAAGCCAGTGCGTTAGGGGTGGAAGCTTTCATTAGGAGGAAAGTTACCAGATCTTTAAGAGCTCACTGAGAGGTTGCTTGTTACTCTGGGATTTTGGGCTTGGATCTAAATGTGTATTCTGAGTTTAATACTGGCAACAGTGATTTCAGCACTTGAAAGACCTTAACCTAATAACTGGATGAGACATTAGTAGTTTCTCTAATGAGAGGAGAGTGAGTGAATTTTATTTGGACGCTGACATTTCTGTAAGTGTAAGGAAGCCAAGAGGATATGTAAGGATGTATGGATGTTGAGCAGCTAAAAAGATAAATGACAGTAGACACGTGACGTTTTCTGTCCCAACATCAAACCACCCTCTCACCTGGATTTGTCCTTCTCCTTTCTCAACGTATCCAGGAAAAGTAATCTAGCGCTAGTATATAGTGGAGCCAGTTGGTTCGGAATGAGAGCTAAGGAGATCTGCCAGGAGACTAGTACAATAGTTTAGGTGAGAAGCAGTAAAAGACTTAACTTGAATCAAAACAGGACAGTTAAGAGGTGGTGATTGCAGAAAACAGGAAGAGAATGAGCAAGGATTCAAAATTCTTTTAACTTTTTATTTTATATTGGAGTATAGTTGATTAACAATGTTGTGATAGTTTCAGGTGTACAGCAGAGTGATTCAGTTATACATATACATGTATCTATTCTTTTTCAAATTCTTTTCCCATTTAGGTTGTTACATAATATTGAGCAGAGTTCCCTGTTGGTTATCCATTTAAAATATAGCAGTGTGTACATGTCAAGAGGGAAACGTCAAAGATGCTTCTGAGGTTTGAGACTTGATTGGCACCATTAGCAAGAATTGGGAGTATAATGGTAGGAAAGCATTGCTGAGCATGGCATAATTGAGTTCAGTTTTGAAGAAATAGATTCACTTGTTTACAACACATCCTTTTGGATACTTGGGGGGCAGCTGGCTGCGTTGGGAGGTGTTGCAGTTGGTGGAATCACACAGACCTACTCAAGCTATGGTCTGCAGGCTCAGAGGCTTTGTGGGAGTCTCCTGGAGCATGGTGACCCTGTCTGTGTTGGTCATTCTTGGCATATGGTAGACATTAAACATGTGTATTTGTTCAACCCGCCGCGTGGGGCAGCTATTTGCTATTTTGTGCCAGTCTCCTCTGTTTTAGCTAGATTGTCCCTTATTTTCTTCAGAGAAATAGGCTCTTTTTCCTATGTATGCATTCTTTGTGTAACTTTACTTAAGGTAAACTTAACTTTTCCTCTAACCAAGAGCCAATGTTTCTTTTTCTCCCAGGTCTTTAAATCTTGAGTGGAGTGGGGCAAACTGTAAAAACAATTGGTCTTAATTTGTTGCAGCCATTGAATCCTACAAAGACTATCTGTCTTTACTTTATAGATGTCCCAGAAGTCCTGGTTCCTGACTTTTTCAAACTCAGTTCCCCAGCCTTCCAACAATTTTCTTTTCTGCTTATCATCCATCACAGCTGATGTCTGTTGCTTTCAACTGTAAAAATCTTTATACAGAAATAATCATATAGCTTGCCGTCATCCAAATTCTTTTATCAGCAGTATTCTAAGCCATTTAGAGCAATAATTAACCTAGTTTTCTTATAGAAACAGATACTGTAACTGACTTTGGGAAATCTCCTAATGTTCAAACACCATTTATATTAAGAAGTAATTCATATCTAAACTAGATCTCACCTGTAAAAAGTTAAAGCCATACTATTGAAGAAAACACTTAAGAGGTGGGGTACCCCACCACCTGGGCATCTTCTTAAAATTCAGCCATGCATAAAGATGCACTCCAGTTCTGCTCAAGTTATCACTTCTCAGCTCTCAGTCCTTTCTCTCACTTACCTCTCAATTAGAACCCACTGTTTTTTAAAACAATAAAAGACCCAGTGTATTAAAATCAATAAGTCTACAGCATGTTATAATTATGCTAACTGTACTAGCCATCATTTAAGGACTGTTGAATTTGTCTTGATCACAAAACATAAATTTGATGAGAGCTTATCCTCCTTGTCAGTTGAGAGATAAGCATGCAGGATGTGTGCAGTTTTTATCAGCAAGGATGGGGAGAGAGGGAATTCTCATACACTGCTGGTGGAGTGTAAACTGGTACAAACAATTTGGGGAGTTATTTTGTTGTAGCTAGGTATGTAAAAAATACACATATTCCACAAACCAGTAAGTTTGGGGACCGGAGAGTTTGACACAGGCAGAGAAACATGCTTATTGCAGCATTGTTTATAATAGCAAAAATTGGAAATAACCTGTGAGTCCAAGAATGAGGGGAATGAATAAATAAAATATAGCATGCACATTTTTTTAAATGGCCAGGTTTGTTTGTATGTAACATGGCTAATTCACAAACACAATGTTGAGTAGAAAAAGAGCAAGTTGCAAAATGATATATAGAGTAACTAGAGCATGATACCAGTATTCTAAATTTTATAGAACTCTTACAAAACCATGATATTTATGGATATGCATACATATGCATGTACATGTGTATAAAAACAAAAATAGTTTGGGAGACAATTCATAAATTCCCTATTGTTCCTTCTGAGGATGGGAGAAATAGAATTGGGTGTGAAGGAAAGGGAAGACTTCGACTTTACATGGAATTCTTTTTTATTTGACTTTGTTCTTAAAAATGGTTTTGAAGGTATTTTGGAAAATGTTAAAAATTACCATTTCTTTATTATAGATACGTTGGTGTCACCAGCTATTTTTCTCTATTTTTATTTGTCAAAATTAAAGGTCTTCTCAAGTCCACTACTATCTATGACACAAGATGCTTGATTCATTCTTTCATTTTCCAACAAATATATGTTACTTGCCTGCTACGTATAAGGCACTATGTTTGGTACAACAGGAAATAACAAAGGCATATAAGGCATAGTCCTATTCGAAAGGATCTTGAAGCCTTAGAACTTAAAAGTCCTTATTGGAAAAAGTACATGTGGGCTTAGGCATGCCTCAATGTGGAAATATTTTCAATAGGCTTGTGATATGAAATTATGCCAGTTGTCATGAAATTTACATGTGGGTGGGCTTCACTCTATGAAAACGTAACAAGAAAATCACCACTTACAAAAGATTAAATTAGGGTGTGATTGACACTTTAAAAAGGAATTTTTCCTTTTTTAAAAAGATTCACTGTAGGTCTCTTTCTTGAACATACAAAATATGATGGTGTTTACAAAAAAAATCCCTTTACATTGACTTTTTTGGGCAGCACATCTATTATGTACAGTAAGGAATACCAGTATAGGACAGAGACTTTTCACCTGGAGAGTGTTTCTCTGCTACACAGTAAGTCAGTCAAGCTTGCAGGAGACATGTAGGTGGGGACCCTCGTAGTAGCTCCATGTCCGGCTCTGCACTATATTCTGGAAAAGGCCAACCAGAAATTACTCATTATACTCAGAATGTCTTCTATCCATTTCTGCATGACCATACAGCATCCTTTTTTTATGCTTTCCCAGTATCTCTGTATAATATCAATATTCCAAGCGGATATCCAGTGGACAATCATCGTCTGGGGTGTCTCTCCATTGCAGCTGCCACAGGAGCTTTAGGCTGAAATCACAGGTGTCAACCAAGAAACACAAGGCTGAAAATAGGGAAAGAGTTAATTTGGGAAAAATTGTATTTCAGGAGACATAGATCGGGGTAAAACTGAAAGAGTGTTCTGGGGAAAAGAAAGAATCAGGGGCTTAAAAAGGCAAAAGCTGTGAGACTGTACCCTGACATAAGAAAGGAAATATTTGCCCGTAATGCCTGGCAGTCACAATTGTTTTAAGATAAGGGTCTGATGAGTAGATAGACTGTCATGAGTTATTTTAGGTTAAGGACCCGATGGATATATAGGCCGTCACAAGTTATTTTAGGGTAAGGGTCTGATACGTATCTTTAGTTTCTGGCAGATGTTTTGGATGCCTTCGTTAGGACAGTAAGTGACCAAAAGGTCAGATTCCATCCAGCATGAGATGTGCATAAGTCACACTTCCTCTGTGGCCTCTCAGCTCTATTTTGTAGAGCTCTCTTGGCAAAACCAACTCCATTTTGATTTTCATTCCACACCAGGACAATGGAATTATTGCTGATGCTGGCAGTGGGGGAAGGAAGGTGAAGAATGGTAAGCTGAGAGCTGTCTATCAGAAGTCGAAGAATCACACCTCTGCCCTGACTAGAAAGGGGATGGTGGATGAGTTTTGGAAGAAGGGGTAGAATCCAAAATACAGTCTGTGTTTTTCACAGAGCTAATTAGAAAGGGAAAATCATCAGTGAAAGCAAAAGGAATTGATATGGGCTCTAGGTGAGATTAGAGGAATTTGAAGAGTACTGATAAGGCAGACCAGCCAGCGAGGTCTGTACCTTCAATAGAAACTCAATGTGTGTTCATTGAGGTCTTGAATTGAATTTTGGATGCATCATAGGTTCATGGATCCTCTAGGGCATCATACGGAATTTGAATCCACAGCATATACAGCTTATAACTCTGAGGGTAAAGGTAGAAGCACGGGGCTCACAAGGGCCCTGCCCTTAAAGGATGGTTCTAGATTTATTCCCTCAGCTAATACAATGGCTTTCCACGTGCTTTTGCACATTGTCTGTGCTCCCTTTTCCCTGAGCGACCAGATTCAATGTGGTGGAAAAACCCCTAAGCAATTGCAAAGAGACAAAAAATGGCAGGCTGCATGTGTGCGTGTGTGTGTGTGTGTGTGTGAAAGAGAGAGAAAGAAAGAGAAAGGGGACAGAAGTATAAAGGGGGAAGGGAGCAGAAACACAGAGAAGCAATAACATCCTTATTCCTTTTTATGAATGTGTGATTTTTGTTCTTTAGTTTTTGTTCCTTCTCTCCCGCTTTTCTTGAAATTGGTAAGTGAAAGGTGCTGCCTCAGTATTTTGGTGAACAAAATGTGTCCAAAGATCTTTCCCCAGGGAGCTTGGTTATACTATTTTCCCTGGTATCAGGAGGCAAAGGAGAACCCTAACCTTCCTCCAGGGTCTGGTCACTGGTGTCCTTTACTCAAGCAAAGTGGACTTTGAGGTAGGAGTCACTGCAAAGCTGGGGAAAAAAGCTGTTGACCACAGTGTGCATTGGCATTCAGATGTGTTCTGTTCCTTGGGGATTTCTGTATTGGGCCAGACTGCAAGGTATTGAGGTAGATGAAACAGAAGAGATCAGAAAACTGCACAGTGAATTTTCCCTTACTGCCTTATATGTCCAAAAAAAAAAAAAAGATGTAATTTAAAATGCATGTGAGAAAAGGGTATTTTTGAAAGTTTACAAAAATAAAGGAAAGGCCAAGAAGTGCTTTCAACTAATATGTATTAAAGGTTATTTGCTTGCATAGATAAGATGGTCTTGCTGCTAGGCAACAGAGATACCAAGACAATGGTGGGCCAGGAGAGTAGAGGAACTCATGAGGATTTTAGTGTGAGTTCTTGTCACAATAGAAACCAGGCTGACGAGTTTCTCCCATAATGGGAGATGGCAGCAATGAAGATGTGGTAGACTGAGAGAGGTCAGGTGTCTTAATTTATTTGCCTAATATACCAAATTTTTGTGTGATGCAGTTAACATTTGTAATGCAGAATGGCCTGTTTATTCTAGTAGAAGATTTTTCTAACTTTCTAGCTTCTGATGACTCTGTTAGTGGAAGGGGCTGCAGGATTTCAGAGTATATTAGACAGCTGTTAGGGGCAGCAGCAAAGCTTGATTATCTTAGCAGTGTGAATATGGTGTATTCTGAATTGGAAACAAGGACTTTTGATTCATCATTCACCTAACAAAGGAATTTGGTTGTCACTTAAAAGTGAAATGTGTTTGATAGATGATGACAGAGGTTAAAAGGTGTTTCATATCATAGTTCTTTCTTTTCCATAAGAGTATGAACACTGTTCATTTCAAGAATCTAAAGATTTTGGATACTTGGTATGCATGGTTCTTATTCTAGATCCCATAGTCTTTAGAATTCTTAGTTTGTCATTCTTACTACTAAAAAGTTGTATGGTAGGTAAAGAAGGTAAGTACCCCCAAAAAATGTTGAAGAAAGGGAACAGAAGACTTTTTAATTATTTTAAGTTGAAGGAATAAAAACAATCAGGAAATGGTTGAAATTAATTGAGTCAGAGGCTTCTATAGTAATTTATTTATAAGAAAGTCCATATCATAAGAATTGATGAAGATTATTCATTATCAATAATATACCTACTGTGTACGAATTATTATTGTCTTTATTTGAAGAGAGCTCAAAATAATAACACAGAGTATCAATTTATTACAGTCATGAGTTCACAGTCACAAGACTGTGAAATTTCAAATTCTATGAAGAATGAAATGGTTTTGTGTATGAACTTTGGTTTAATCCAAAAATAGCAGCTACCCAGGTTTCCCATAGAACTTGAACGTAATAATGTATAAGTCCCATTCTCATACTCATCCTCATTCACATAGACTGCTCTTAAATTGAGTTTGATTCCAAAGTGATTAAAATTGAGAAACCGTCTAACTGGCCTGAAGATCTAGTGATTTGGAAGAGCCACTGTGGATGAGTACAAAGAGGGGCCAAAACAATCAGAAAAAAAGAGTTCCCTGTAGTAACTTCATTCATTACATAACTTTATTAATGAGCCCCAGAATTTATAAAAGATCATTATCACAATTCCACTTCTATGTATATAGCAAAAAGAATTGAAAACAGGGACTTGAACATATACTTGTAACCAATGTTCACAGCAGCATTATTCACAGTAGCCAAAAGGTGGAGACAACCCAAGTGTCCATTGATAGATGAATGGATAAACAAAGTGTGGAATATACATATGATGAAATATTACTCAGCCTTAAAAATGAATGGAATTCAGATACATGCTACAACATGGATGAACCTTAAAAATGTTATGCTAAATGAAATAAGCTAGACACACAAGAACAAATAATGTATGATTCTACTTATATGATGTACCTAGAGTAGTCAAATTCATAGAGATGGGAAATAGAACAATGATTACCGTCAGCTGGGGAAGAGGGGGATGGGGAATCACTGTTTAATGGGGTTAGAGTTTCAGAACGGGATGATGAAAAAGTTCTGGAGGTGGATAGTGGTGATGGCCGCACAGCAATGTGAATGTACTTAATGCCACTGAACTTTGCTCTTAAAAGAGTTAAAATGGTAAACTTTATGTTATGTATATTTTACCACACAGAGAAAAAAATAACAATCACTGAAAAAGAAATTATCTCTTCCTAACTCAACAATTGAATTATTCCTTGCTGAAACTGTGCCCTTCTGCTTTTTCCTCTCCAGGTTCAAAAATACAACAGTGGCATAACGATGTGCCTTAATTTAAACTTCAGTAGGATACAGCAAGGTCAATTTAATCATTTCCTCTCCTGGAAATTTCTCTTTCTCTTGCTTTCTTTAAGCATTATTTATTTATCTGCTTAGTTGCTAAGGCCAGCTTCATGCTTGGGGCAGCACTGAGACAACAAGGGAAAAGCCTAGCTTTTCCTGCCCTGGCTGGACCTTGTAGGACAGATGGTAGGGTATGGATGGCAGCAGGTTCACAGACTGGACAGATGGCCCAATTTTTATTCTGAAGTAGAATGCTAGTCTTGGGATTTGTGTTCAATTATATCAGACTATTGGTGGGTCTAAGTTTCTCTTATTAAGAAAGAAATGAGAGTGACAGAGGCCTCTCAGGAAAATGGTTAAGCAAAGAGAATGGAGGAAGCGTGCTTACTGGCATGGTGCCCCCAGAAGACCAGTGGGAAGAAACACTCTAAATATCCTTTGACACTATGCCTATAGTGTCACTGTAGTGACACTATAACTTCAAGGTCAAGTTACCTCCTAAGGGGTTAGCCGTGATAGCATCTTCATTCCTCAGCCAGGTGAATATCCACAACTTTCAGGCACCCTTCAGATTTCATCCATAACCTCTATAAAGGAGCTCTCTGCTTCAGTTGACGTCAGATCTAAAAATAAACCGGATTTGGTGGATGTGGGCAATGATTACGCCAAGTTTGGTCTTTGAATTAGATCCAAGTGAAGAGAGCAAAAACGGTTGATGGGGCTACTTGGGCGAATAACTTGAATTGTCTTCCAGGTTGACATTAGGAATGCTAATTTTAGCCTATGCCTCCTTACCTCTGATCTTGACTTCTAATTGGAAATCTGAACAGTTTTCTTTCATTCACTTTTAAGCTCCTACTATTTCTCTGTGTCCTAAGAAATCCACAGGCAAATGGAACACCCTATTAAACGCTGTTATATAGCCCGTGATTTCTGGGACACATTCTGATCCATTTTCTTTCCTAAGAGTTCACTTCCCATCAGTAACTAACCCCAAGTTCTGGAAGTGTATTGGTGGACTGTTAGTCAATAGTACTCGTGTCGTTATCTTACAGGCCATCTGCTGTGTCTCATAGAGAGACACCCTTCAGAGACACTATCCTTTTAATTCTCAGAGATTTACATTTAGTGGATGGACACAGATCCAAGAACAGAAACACTTTTCAAGCAAGACAATTAGTATGGGTCATTAGGGTTTGTATTTGTTGTGGATTTTAAAAAGTTATTATATGGTAAAATTGACCTTTTCCTCAGGGGTATACATGTCTATGAATTTTAACTTGGATTATTAGGTTTTGTCAACATCGGCAGTGCACACAAGCTGACTCACTAGTGCCATAGTTGACACACAATAAATAAAGGAATAACTTTTGGGGAAAGTTAAAATCACCCTAAAATGTAATATGTAAATGTAGTAGAAGATAATAAAAATAGAGGTCTTAGGTCCTATGGAATAACTCTCTCTACATATGTTTCAGGATTGGTTTGTAAAAGAAAGTCAATAAATATTTGTCAAGCAGACAATAATGTACATAACAGAAAAAGAGTATAAAACAGAGACTTTGCTTTTCCTAAGTTTACTACTATTTCAGGACAGAAAAAAATACACACTTGCAACATTTTAAAAATATGAGGAAAAATATAAGTTCCCAAATCAGTAGAACTATGCATAAGGACTATAAGAATTCAGAGGAGAAGTCAATGTGGGTCAAACTGGGGCTGTTTCTTTGAGAAGATAGGACTTGGGACAAGGCTCCATTTGTCCATAAGTAGCCCCTCCCCTCCCTTGGGCTCTGACAGAGTTAGAATAGATATCAGATTTATTCCTACAACAGGGGCGACCTTGTCAGTTGGTTCTAGTCACCAGCCAAGCAGGTAGCTGGCCCTGGAGCATAAATGCCTCGGAAAGATAAGCCAATTTATTTATTAGTTTAGATCAAGATTGCCAAAATGTAATGGAATCCGTGACATGCAGCATTGAAGTCTCTGGGAAGCTTTTTAAAATGCAGATTCCTGGGCCCCTGCCCAGACCTGCTGAGTGAGGAGAATGTCTGAGGTAGAGCCCCAAAATTAGCAATTTTAAAAGCTCCCTAAGTAATTCTACTGTGCACTCAAGGTTAAGAAGAGCCAGACTAGACAAAGCTGGGGGGAAAAATGGCAAAAATCTGATTTCATCAAGAAGTAGACATTTGTATAATCTTATAAAAAACTGAATCACTGGCTCAGTGATTGTTTTCTTGCTTCCCAAGTATTTTAGCCTTGTTGAATGACTTATTCTAGGCTTATGTCTATGGCTAAGGCTGGTGACATGCTCTGGAACCTCCCTTGCTCTGTGACCTGCCATACCTGATCGATATCTGTGGCTCCCAATATGTTTGCCACACGACACAGGAGGCTTTGCTTGGGATGGACATTAGATTATCTTTCCCCACCTTCTCCTTTCCTGGTTCTTGTTAGTCACGATTCATATCATGCCATCTCCTACAATTGGTCGGGTATTACTGCGCTCAGCTGGCTCTACCTTTATATATCTACCTACATGAATACAGTGCCACCAACACTGAGAGGCGTGATTTCTCCATCAGCAGCTTTACGAAGCCTCAGTAGCTGGTACAGATGCTATACTGCACCAACAAAAGATTCCCTAAGAGGGCTTTTGGGGTTCAAACCTAGACAGACTTTGTCTGTAAAGGAAGCAGCAAGGGAGGGAACATCTTGGCCGTTAGTACAAGGGCAAGGCACTGCCACAACCACAGAACACAGGGAAATGAACAAGAGAACTTCTTAGCTATTAAGCGCTTGTCAAGACCTCTGCTTGGAAGAGTTCCCAAGTGCTCTTCCTGACCTCCAAGACTGAAGTGAGCACATGGAATAAATAGAATTCAAACTTCTGCATTCTCTGGCTGCTAAAGAAGATAATACTATCTGCAACTCAAGGACACTGTAAGGGGAATGTGACTGCACCAGTAACATGCTTTAAAGGGCTACAGACACATAGACACCACTGACAATCAGATGTTCCGGCCAGTGCTACTCCACCAGCTAAACTTTCTCTACACAATGGAACCTCTTCTCTTTATAACTTTCTTATTATGAAACATTTCAAACATATAGGAGGGTAGACAGAATAGTATAATGAACACCTATAAGACAATGTATCAGCTTCAAAAAATTTCAACTCATGGTCAGGCTTATTTAATCCTTAACCCTTACCACTTCCCCAAGCTTGTATTATTTTAAATTAAATCTCAGCTATTATATCAGTTCATCTCTAAGAATTGCAGTGTGTATTTCTAAAAGATAAGAGCTTAAAAATAGCATAACCATGAATCCATAATCACATTTAAAATTAACAATAATTCCAAATATCCTGTCAGTGTTCAAATTTCCAGTGGTATCGTAGATATGTATTTTTTGCAGGTTGTTTCAGTCAGGATGCAAATAAGATCTGCAAATTACAAGTGGTTCATATTTTTCTTAAGTTCTTTTAACCCACAGATTTCTCTTCTTTCATTTTTTTTTTACAACTTTATTGGAGTATAATTGCTTTACAATGGTGTGTTAGTTTCTCCTTTATAACAAAGTGAATCAGTTATACATATGTTCCCCTATCTCTTCCCTCTTGTGTCTCCCTCCCTCTCACCCTCCCTATCCCACCCCTCTAGGTGGTCACAAAGCACCGAGCTGATTGCCCCGTGCCATGGAGCTGCTTCCCAGTAGCTATTTACTTTACATTTGGTAGTGTATATATGTTCATGCCACTCTCTCACTTTGTCACAGCTTACCCTTCCCCCTCCCCATATCCTCAAGTCCATGCTCTAGTAGGTCTGTGTCTTTATTCCCGTCTTACCCCTAGGTTCTTCATGACTTCTTTTTTCCCCTTAGATTCCATATATATGTATTAGCATACGGTATTTGTTTTTCTCCTTCTGACTTACTTCACCCTGTATGACAGACTCTAGGTCTATCCACCTCACTACAAGTAACTCAGTTTCATTTCTTTTTATGGCTGAGTAATATTCCATTGTATATATGTGCCACATCTTCTTTATCCATTCATTTGTTGATGGACACTTAGGTTGCTTCCATGTCCTGGCTATTGTAAATAGAGCTGCAATGAACATTATGGTACATGACTCTTTTTGAATTCTGGTTTTCTCAGGGTATATGCCCAGTAGTGGGATTGCTGGGTAATATGGTAGTTCTATTTGTAGTTTTTTAAGGAACCTCCATACTGTTCTCCATAGTGGCTGTATCAATTTACATTCCCACCAACAGTACAAGAGGGTTCCCTTTTCTCCACACCCTCTCCACAATTTATTGTTTCTAGATTTTTCGATGATGGCCTTTCTGACCCATGTGAGATGATATCTCATTGTAGTTTTGATGTGCATTTCTCCAGTGATTAACGATGTTGAGCATTCTTTCATGTGTTTGTTGGCAATCTGCATATCTTCTTTGGAGAAATGTCTATTTACGTCTTCTGCCCACTTTTGGATTGGGTTGTTTGTTTTTTTGTTATTGAGCTGCATGAGCTGCTTGTAAATTTTGGAGATTAATACTTTGTCAGTTGCTTCATTTGCAAATATTTTCTCCCATTCTGAGGGTTGTCTTTTGGTCTTGTTTATGGTTTCCTTTGCTGTGCAAAAGCTTTGAAGTTTCATTAGGTCCCATTTGTTTATTTTTGTTTTTATTTCCATTTCTCTAGGAGGTGGGTCAAAAAGGATCTTGCTGTGATTTATGTCATAGAGTGTTCTGCCTATGTTTACCTCTAAGAGTTTGATAGTGTCTGGCCTTACATTTAGGTCTTTAATCCATTTTGAGTTTATTTTTGTGTATGGTGTTAGGGAGTGTTCTAATTTCATACTTTTACATGTAGCTGTCCAGTTTTCCCAGCACCACTTATTGAAGAGGCTGTCTTTTCTCCATTGTATATTCTTGCCTCCTTTATCAAAGATAAGGTGACCATTTGTGTGTCGGTTTATCTCCGGACTTTCTATCCTGTTGCATTGATCTATATTTCTGTTTTTGTGCCAGTACCATACTGTCTTGATTACTGTAGCTTTGTAGTATAGTCTGAAGTCAGGGTGCCTGATTCCTCCAGCTCCGTTTTTCGTTCTCAAGATTGCTTTGGCTATTCGGGGTCTTTTGTGTTTCCATACAAATTGTGAAATTTTTTGTTCTAGTTCTGGGAAAAATGCCAGTGGTAGTTTGATAGGGATTGCTTTAAATCTATAGATTGCTTTGGGTAGGATAGTCATTTTCACAATGTTGATTCTTCCAATCCAAGAACATGGTATATCTCTCCATCTATTTGTATCATATTTAATATCTTTCCTCAGTGTCTTATAATTTTCTGCATACAGGTCTTTTGTCTCCTTAGGTAGGTTTATTCCTAGATATTTTATTCTTTTTGTTGCAGTGGTAAATGGGAGTGTTTTCTTAATTTCACTTTCGTATTTTTCATCATTAGTGTATAGGAATGCCAGAGATTTCTGTGCATTAATTTTGTATCCTGCTACTTTACCAAATTTATTGATTAGCTCTAGTAGTAGTTCTGGTAGCATCTTTAGGATTCTCTATGTATAGTATCATGTCATCTGCAAACAGTGACAGTTTAACTTCTTTTCCAATTTGGATTACTTTTATTTCTTTTTCTTCTTTGATTGCTGTGGCTAAAATTTCCAAAACTAAGTTGAATAATAGTGGTGAGAGTAGGCAACCTTGTCTTGTTCCTGATGTTCGTGGAAATGGTTTCAGTTTTTCACCATTGAGGACGATGTTGGCTGTGGGTTTGTCATATATGGTCTTTATTATGTTGAGGAAAGTTCCCTCTATGCCTGCTTTCTGCAGGGTTTTTATCATAAATGGGTGTTGAATTTTGTCAAAAGCTTTCTCTGCATAGATTGAGATGATCATATGGTTTTTCTCCTTCAGTTTGTTAATATTGTTTATCACATTGATTGATTTGCATATATTAAAGAATCCTTGCATTCCTGGAATAAGCCCCACTTGATCATGGTGTATGATACTTTTAATGTGCTGTTGGATTCTGTTTGCTAGTATTTTGTTGAGGATTTTTGCATCTATGTTCATCAGTGATATTGGCCTGTAGTTTCCTTTCTTTGTGACATATTTGTCTGGTTTTGGTATCAGGGTGATGGTGGCCTTGTAGAATGAGCTTGGGAGTGTTCCTCCCTCTGCTATATGTTGGAAGAGTTTGAGAAGGATAGGTGTTAGCTCTTCTCTAAATGTTTGATAGAATTTGCCTGTGAAGCCATCTGGTCCTGGGCTTTTGCTTGTTGGAAGGTTTTTAATCACAGAGTCAATTTCAGTCCTTGTGATTGGTCTCTTCATATTTTTTATTTCTTGTTCAGTCTCAGGAGGTTGTGCATTTCTAATAATTTGTCCACTTCTTCCAGGTTGTCCATTTATTGGCATAGAGTTGCTTGTAGTAATCTCTCATGATCTTTTGTATTTCTGCAGTGTCAGTTGTTACTTCTCCTTTTTCATTTCTAATTCTATTGATTTGAGTCTTCTCCCTTTTTTTCTTGATGAGTCTGGCTAATGGCTTATCAATGTTGTTTATCTTCCCAAAGAACCAGCTTTTAGTTTTATTGATCTTTGCTATCGTTTCCTTCATTTCTTTTTCATTTATTTCTGATCTGATCTTTATGATTTCTTTCCTTCTGCTAACTTTGTGGTTTTTTTGTTCTTCTTTCTCTAATTGCTTTAGTTGCAAGGTTAGGTTTTTTATTTGAGATGTTTCCTGTTTCTTAAGGTAGGCTTGTATAGCTATAAACTTCCCTCTTAGAACTGCTTTTGCTGCATTCCATAGGTTTTGGGTCATCGTGTCTCCATTGTCATTTGTTTCTAGATATTTTTTGATTTCCTCTTTGATCTCTTCAGTGATCACTTCGTTATTAAGTAGTGTATTGTTTAGCCTCTGTGTGTTTGTATTTTTTACAGATCTTTTCCTGTAATTGATATGTAGACTCATACTGTTGTGGTCAGAAAAGATACTTGATATGATTTCAATTTTCTTAAATTTACCAAGGCTTGATTTGTGACCCAAGATATGATCTATCCTGGAGAATGTTCCATGAGCACTTGAGAAGAATGTGTGTTCTGTTGTTTTTGGATGGAATGTCCTATAAATATCAATTAAGTCCATGTTGTTTAATGTATCATTTAATGCTTGTTTTTCCTTATTTATTTTCATTTTGGATGATCTGTCCATTGGTGAAAGTGGGGCATTAAAGTCCCCTACTATGATTGTGTTACTGTTGATTTCCCCTTTTATGGCTGTTAGTATTTGCCTTATGTACTGAGGTGCTCCTATGTTGGGTGCGTAAATATTTACAATTGTTATATCTTCCTCTTGGATCGATCCCTTGATCATTATGTAGTGTCCTTCTTTGTCTCTTGTAATAGTCTTTATTTTAAAGTCTATTTTTTCTGATATGAGAATTGATAGTCCAGTTTTCTTTTGACTTCCATTTGCATGGAATATCTTTTTCCATCCCCTTTCTTTGAGTCTGTATGTGTCCCTAGGTCTGAAGTGGGTCTCTTGTAGACAGCATATATTACAGGTCTTGTTTTTGTATCCATTCAGCCAGTCTGTGTCTTTTGGTGGGAGCATTTAATCCATTTACATTTAAGTTAGTTATCGATATGTATCTTCCTATTACCATTTTCTTAATTGTTTTGGGTTTGTTATTGTAGGTCTTTTCCTTCTCTTGTATTTCCTGCCTAGAGAAGTTCCTTTAGCATTTGCTGTAAAGCTGGGTTGGTGGTGCTGAATTCTCTTAGCTTTTGCTTGTCAGTAAAGGTTTTAATTTCTCTGTCAAATCTGAATGAGATCCTTGCTGGGTAGAGTAGTCTTGGCGGTAGTTTCTTCCCTTTCATCACTTTAAATATGTCCTGCCACTTCCTTCTGTCTTGCAGTGTTTCTGCTGAAACATCAGCTGTTAACCTTATGGGGATTCCCTTGTATGTTATTTGTTGTTTTTCCCTTGCTGCTTTTAATATTTTTTCTTTGTATTTAATTTTGATAGTTTGATTAATATGTGTCTTCGTGTGTTTCTCCTTGGATTTATCCTGTATGGGACTCTCTGTGCTTCCTGGACTTGATTATTTCCTTTCTCATATTAGGGAAGTTTTCAACTCTATTCTCTTCAAATATTTTCTCAGTCCCTTTCTTTTTCTCCTCTTCTTCTGGACCCCTATAATTCGAATGTTGGTGCATTTAATGTTGTCCCAGAGGTCTCTGACACTGTCCTCAGTTCTTTTCATTCTTTTTTCTTTATTCTGCTCTGCAGTAGTTATTTCCACTATTTCATCTTCCAAGTCACTTATCTGTTCTTCTGCCTCAGTTATTCTGCTATTTATCCCTTCTAGAGAATTTTTAATTTCATTTCTTGTGTTGTTCATCATTGTTTGTTTGCTCTTTAGACCTTCTAGGTCCTTATTAAATGTTTCTTGTATTTTGTCTATTCGATTTCCAAGATTTTGGATCATCTTTACTATCATTATTCTGAATTCTTTTTCAGGTAGACTGCCTATTTCCTCTTCATTTATTAGGTCTGGTGGTTTGCTCCTTCATCTTCTGTGTGTTTTTCTGTCTTTTCATTTTGCTTATCTTACTGTGTTTGGGGTCTCCTTTTCACAGGCTGCACATTCTTAGTTCCTGATGTTTTTGGTGTCTGTCCCCAGTGACTAAGGTTGGTTCAGTGGGTTGTGTAGGCTTCCTGGTGGAGGGGACTTGTGCCTGTGTTCTGGTGGATGAGGCTGGATCTTGTCTTTCTGGTGGGCAGGTCCACGTCTGGTGGTGTGTTTTGGGGTGTCTGTGGCCTTATTATGATTTTAGGCAGCCTCTCTGCTAATGGATGGGGCTGTGTTCCTGTCTTGCTAGTTGTTTGGCATAGGGTGTCTAGCACTGTAGCTTGCTGGTCATTGAGTGAAGCTGGGTCTTGGCATTGAGATGGAGATCTCTGGGAGATTTTCGCCGTTTGATTTTATGTGGAGCTGGTATGTCTCTTGTGGACCAGTGTCCAGAAGCTGGGTCTCCCACCTCAGAGGCACAGCACTGACTCCTGGCTGCAGCACCAAGAGCCTTTCATCCACATGGCTCAGAATAAAAGGGAGAGAAAAATAGAAAGAAAGAAAGAGAGAGAGAGAGAGAGAGAGAGAGAGAGGGAGGGAGGGAGGGAGGAAGAAAGAAAAGAAAGAAAGGATAAAATAAAATAAATTAAAATAAAATAGTTATTAAAATAAAAAATAATTATTAAGAAAAAAAATTTTAAGTAAAAATAAATAAATAAATAACGGATGGACAGACCCCTAGGAGAAATGGTGAAAGCAAAGCTATACAGACAAAATCACACACAGAAGAGTACACATACACATTCATATAAGGAGAAAAAGGGGAAAAAAATAATATATCTTTGTTCCCAAAGTCCCCCTCCTCAATTTGGGGTGATTAGTTGTCTGTTCAGGTATTCCGCAGATGCAGGGTACATCAAGCTGATTGTGGAGATTTAATCCGCTGCTTCTGAGGCTGCTGGGAGAGATTTCCCTTTCTCTTCTTTGATTGCACAGCTCCCGGGGTTCAGCTTTGGATTTGGCCCCGCCTCTGCGTGTAGGTTGCCTGAGGGTGTCTGTTCTTCGCTCAGACAGGACGGGGTTAAAGGAGCCGCTGATTCGGGGGTCTGGCTCACTCACGCCGCGGGGAGGGAGGGGTACGGATGCGGTGCGAGTCTGCGGCGGCAGAGGCAGCGTGACGTTGCACCAGCCTGAGGCACGCCGCGCATTCTCCCAGGGAAGTTTTCCCTGGATCACGGGACCCTGGCAGTGGCGGGCTGCACGGGCTCCCCAGAAGGGAGGTGTGGATAGTGACCTGTGCTCGCACACAGGCTTCTTGGTTGTGGCAGCAGCAGCCTTAGCGTCTCATGCCCGTTTCTGGGGTCCGCGCTGATAGCCGCAGCTCGCGCCCATCTCCGGAGCTCGTTTAAGCAGTACTCTAAATCCCCTCTCCTCACGCACCCCAAAACAATGGTCTCTTGCCTCTTCGGCAGCTCCAGACTTTTCGCAGACTCCCTCCCAGCTAGCTGTGTCACACTAGCCCCTTCAGGCTGTGTTCACGCAGCCAACTCCAGTCCTCTCCCTGGGATCCGACCTCCGAAGCCCGACACTCAGCTCCCAGCCCCCACCCACCCCGGCGGGTGAGCAGAGAAGCCTCTCGGGCTGATGAGTGCTGGTCGACACCGATCCTCTGTGTGGGAATCTCTCCACTTTGCCCTCTGCACCCCTATTGCTGCTCTCTCCTCCGCAGCACCGAAGCTCCCCCCTCCGCCACCCGCAGTCTGCGCCAGCGAAGGGGCTTCCTAGTGTGTGGAAACCTTTCCTCCTTCACAGCTCCTTCCCACTGGTGCAGGTCCCGTCCCTATCCTTTTGTCTCTGTTTTTTCCTTTTTCTTTTGCCCTACCCAGGTACGTGGGGAGTTTCTTGCCTTTTGGGAGGTCTGAGGTCTTCTGCCAGCGTTCAGTAGGTGTTCTGTAGGAGTTGTTCCACGTGTAGATGTATTTCTGATGTATCTGTGGGGAAGAAGGTGATCTCCGAGTCTTACTCTTCTGCCATCTTGAAGCTCCCTTCTTTCATTTTTATTGCAATTTCTTTGTTGAAGAATCTATCAGGTGGTCCGTACAATCACTGCTTCTCAAACTGTAATGCATGGGAATAACCTGGGCACTTGATCAAATGCTGGTTTGGAATCAGTAGTCTGGGGTTTGCCTGAGATTCTGCATTTCTGAGAAATTCTCAGTTGCTGCTGTCACTGCCATTCAACAGGCCAAACTGAGTAGCTGGACTACAGTATATCCCACAATCTGGATTTTTGCTGATTGAATATTTCTAGAGTAATTCAATATATACTTTTGTGACCTCTGTATTTCTTAAATTGGTGTAGTTAAGTCCTAAAACTTGATCAGATTTGGTGTCTTTCTTTTTTTTTTCCATACGTAGTGTTTTGTTCATCCACCAGGAAGCACATAAAACATAATGCTTGGTTGCCTCTTTCTTTGAAATGCTAGTAGCTTGACCTTCTAGGCCTGTATTCATTAGAGTATGCAAAATGGTGATATTCTAATTCTCTCATTTCTTCTTTATTAGCTAGAGTATCACCATAAAGATCAACATCCCCTCATCTACAATTAAGTACCTAGTGGTATAGTTCATATGAGAATCCCAGGGGGGAAAACTTGATTCTTTTCCTTTTTTTACCAATTTTCAAAATATTGAGTTGGTTTACTAATATCCAATAGTGACCAATTAGTTTTTTAAATTTGGTTGTGATTGTTTTTATTGCTGTTAGATTCTTTATGAACTCATGGATTTAAACATATCTGATGCATTTCAATCCATTTCAGTGGGTTTTTTGGGTTGTTTTTTTTTTTTTTTTTGCGGTACGCGGGCCTCTCACTGCTGTGGCCTCTCCCGTTGCGGAGCACAGGCTCCGGACACGCAGGCCCAGTGGCCATGGCTCACGGGCCCAGCCGCTCCGTGGCATGTGGGATCCTCCCGGACCAGGGCACGAACCTGTGTCCCCTGCATCAGCAGGCAGACTCTCAACCACTGCGCCACCAGGGAAGCCCCAGTGTTAGTTTTATACAAAAGACACTTCAAGTTGGCCTCTGAGTCCTTTTGACACAACCCAAGTAGTTTTTTTTTATTGTTTCCTTGCTCTTTTGTATAACAAAATGTTCCAGGTTTAACTTGTATTACATTTCCTGATCCAGAATTGCAATGAACCATTTCTCCAAGATTATTATCTTTTTTTTGTGGAAAATTTTAAAATGATATTTTAACATGATAATCTGTGTGCTATGGTGCTCATTACCACTAGGTTAGTAAAGTGGAAACTTCTTAACTGCATGAATATATTCTTCAATATTTTCAGATGGAAATATGTTTTAGAATATATGTGTGTGTATTCTAGAAGTACACATTGCATACTATTATTGCATTACTCAGAAAATGCTGCCTTGTTTCTACTGAACTTAATTTCAGAAAGATTTGATAAAAAGATTAAAGTATTTCTGATTTGTTTTATTAAATGTACCGTGTAAACAAAAAGCATCATTCTTAGAGTAGTGAATGCTTTGCAGTAAAAAGTCAGGACAGACCTTGGACAGATTACTTAAAATTCTTCAAAACCTGATTTCATGATCTGAAAAATAGTTTCTTCATAAGGCTGTTAATAGCAAAACTATCAAATATTTACTGGAAGCCAGAGATGTTACATACATTTTCTCATGTAACTGGTATAGCGACATTTTCAAGTAAGTAGTGTTTGCCCCCTTTTGTTAAGGAGTAAACTTTCCCAAGGTGACACAGCCAGTTAAGTGGCTGTGTCTCTCTGATGTCACGCTTTTAACCTAGAGTATAGGGTGGCAGTTAAATGTGAAAGTAAATATATGTTGCCTCTGGCCTTGTCCTGACAAATGGTGTTCAATGAAAAATAAATGTCAGGTAACAGAAGTGGCCTTGGTAGATCTGTACTTGACATTTGGTGTGGGAGATGGGAGCGTGAACAGGGGAGAGGAGGCCAGCCAGCTTTCTGCTTAGCCAGGCTTCTGGCCCATTGACGCTCCTCTTGCTAATTTCCCATGTTGGGTCTAACCTATGTGTCCACCATGACAGATGCTCTCATGTCAAAGCTCAAGGTCAGCCCTCAAAAGTTCAGGCTAGCGTCTTCTATCATGTTGTCTTTTGCATATGCTCAGCAGGTGGCAGGAGTCCGGAGGCAAGCCTGCTCTGGCCTCTTCCCCTTGCATCGTGTGTCATTAGCTACTACACAGCTCTTTGTTCAAAACAAAATTCACAAAACTGACAGATTCATCTGCTAACGTCGGGGGGCATCAGAGCCAATTACAGGAAGCCTTCAAAAGGCAAATAGGGTCACTTTTCACAAAATGGGATGAAGAAAAGGAAAATAGTCATGTCATTAAAAAGGACAAATACGTTTTCCTCTCAGCAGGCTCGCCACAGGAAAGTAGAGAGATTTATATGAGTCTATCATTTCATTATGACTGCTTTGAATAATTTCAAATCAAAGCATCCACCCCACACACAGCCAACCTATCATTAACCATTTTGAGCTAGTGAACAGTATTTCCCACGGTAAGTGATATCTCTATAATGACGGAACATTTAGGTTTAAAGTACGAAGTTTTTATATTCTTTCAAGACCACAAATAATCACATACATTGTTTAAAATCACCTGGAAAGGACACCAGTTGTTTGTTTTAATTTGAATTCAGACCTCGAGGGTTCTGGGGTCTCGTTTTGCTGAGATGCACCAAACACGTACTTGAGTTCTTGAGCAGAAGAGGAACAAATTCAGTTGTGTTTGAGGAAAACCAGGTGCAAAAGTTTAGGGGCACAGTCCCAACACTACCCTTACCTCATAACACTATGAGAGTTTAAGCCAAATGGGAACGTTCAGAGTCCACACAAGACCACCCTCTCTCCTGATGCCAATTGCAAGTTCGGGGTTGGGGGAGGATCCCCCAAACCACTGTCCGTTTCAGAAATCTACTAAGCCTCCTAGAACTCACTAAAAGCTATTATATTCATGGTTTGAGTTGTTACAGGGAAAAGATACAGATTAGAATCCACCGAGGGAATAAGCCCATAGGCAGAGTCCTGAAGAAGTACCAAGTCCAGGGCTTCCATTGTCCTTTCCCAAAGGAGACAAGACATGTGACTTTCCCAGCACCAGTGTGTGACAATATGGACAAAATATTGCCAATCAGGGAAACTCGGTAGAGCCTCTGTGTTCAGGTTTTTACTGAAGCTCCCTTATGTAAGCCTGATTGATTCTCTATAGTCTCTGGGCGTGACCCAAAGCCTTCACCCCAAATCACATTATTGGTCTTTCTGACATGGCCATCCTCAGCCCAGAATCATAACGTTACCCCAGGACAAATTGCAGACCTCTGCAGACCTCTTTGGGGGCAAGGTTAAATTCTTTACGGCACGTATGTCGGAAGTTTGTCATGAGGAAAGACCAGCTGTGATAAAAGTCAAGATAATGATAAGAGCTCCTTTCGAGGCAGCATGTTAAGCATTTTATAAATATCTCATTTAATCCTGACCAACACTCAGGGAGGCAGGTCCACCTGGTAATTCCGATGTATAGATGAGGAAAATTGAGGTTTAGAGAGACTAAGTTGTGTAACAATATCATACACCCAGTGCCCGGAAGAGGCTGGGTTCGAGCCCGCTGCTGAATGGCTCCAGTGCCCTCCCTATGTTGCCCTGCCAAACGGAAGGCGTGGCTGCCACATCCACAGCTCCGCAGGGCACCATTCTTGTCTTCTCTGAGAAGGCTGTCTCCTGGAGCCAGAAAGGAAAGGCCAGCCTGGCTGGCTGACTCACTATCTAAATCAAAAGGGAAGAACTCTTGGTGAGACGTCTCAGGGCAAGAATCTGTGCATATAGATAACTGCAAAAGAGCTAACAAAGTTAAAATGGGCCCCAAGGGCTGGTTGCTCAACAAAAAGCATAAACTGGACAGGCGTTTGGAGTAGGAAGATGTGCTCCCTTTTAATCGGTTAAATTTTGGTTGTTGGATGACATATATCAGTACAAAGAAATATGTCTATCACAGCTAGAAATATGGGACAATAGTACTGGTTTGTGTTGGATCATGCAACAACATAACATCTTTAAGATTTTCAGTGATCAATAGTGACAGTGTTTAGCATGCAAGCGTGTGTATTCTTTTTTTTTTTTTTTTTTCAGTATGTGGGCCTCTCACTGTTATGGCCTCTCCCATTGCGGAGCACAGGCTCCAGACGCTCAGGCTCAGCGGCCATGGCTCACGGGACTAGCCGCTCCGTGGTATGTGGGATCCTCCCAGACCAGGGCACGAACCCATGTCCCTTGCATCGGCAGGCGGACTCTCAACCACTGCGCCACCAGGGAAGCCCTTTATAGGGTGTTCTTTCCAAGAATATGAAATGGGTGCTCTAAATGTATATCTAGTTTTTAAATTCTGAATGGACTTTGTTTAGGGGAGTTGTTTGGCTCTCATGCACTATTTTCATTAAGAGGTAGAGGAACCTGTAACACAGATTTTGGTCAACAGAGTTTAATAGTCCGTACACAGTTTTCATATATGGGGTTTTAGACATCCTGAACTTTCAGAAAAGTTCTTTATTTGTTTATCTATTTGTTGTAATTGCCTTTATGGTAAAATCTAGGCAGACTTACTATCAATTTTTCTATTAATACGAAGAAAAAAATGTTAGCAATTGTGTCTCTCCTAAGATACATCAAGAACACAGGTTTTGGGGCTTCCCTGGTGGTGCAGTGGTTAAGAATCCACCTGCCAATGCAGGGGACACGGGTTCGAGCCCTGGTCCGGGAAGATCCTGCATGCCGCAGAGCAACTAAGCCCATGCGCCACAACTACTGAGCCTGTGCTCTAGAGCCCGCGAGCCACAACTACTGAGCCCATGTGCTGCAGCTACTGAAGCCTGCACGCCTGGAGCCCATGCTCCGCAACGAAGAGTAGTCCCCACTTGCTGCAACTAGAGAAAACCTGTGCACAGCAACAAAGACCCAGTGCAGCCAAAAATAAATAAATAAAATAAATAAATTTTTTAAAAAAGAGCAGTTTTGCATATTTCAAAGGTGTAGAGTATAAGCGTGCCACATAAAATCATGTATCTTAGCTTCATAAAAGATGACAGCTTAAAAAATCCAGAAATAAAAGGTTTCTGAGGTTTAAGTGATCCGTTTCATGTTTAAAAAGGTAATATACATTGAAAGATTTTTTGAATCATAAGATATATATGTTTTTGTGTCAGAAAGGTAATAGATTGAGTTTGTCATTAGGGCTAGAATATGTTGTTTTACTTATCAATGCCAAAAAAGTAACTTTGAAAAAAATAAAATAAACTTACTGTTAAGAAACCTATCCTATATACAGTCATTTTTACACATATATGGATTTTCTCTTAAAGTCACAGCTACCAGAAACTTACGTGATTATGATTCATTTTTAGTTGCTTTTAGATATTTTTCCAAACCCTTATTAGGCATCTCTGGAAGACAGCCAGATAACCGAGTAGATTTTAACGGTGTTATTCAGCTATCTTACCTTGATAACAGGATCTTATTTACGTGAGTAACTATCTGTCTAAATCACTATGCTAGGCATAGTTCAGGATACGTAAAAAAGAGAAATAAGTGCTGAGGGGAAGCAGAGACTTTGGGAAAGCTTCCCATGGGAGCTTCACATCCAGGTAACTGGATCTTGCAGTGTGAGTGGGAACTTGAGCGAGAGGGATGTGAAGGGTGTAAAGTGGGAACTGAGGCCGTGTCTCTTCTCCTCTTGGCTTTCTTTGAACCCTTTGTGTGGTTTCCTCTTTTACGTTTTGCCTGTCACATGCAGCCTATGTGGTAACCTTGGAAACACCTCCTCAAAGCCCCTACCCTGGAAAGGCCCAGTAGGACTAGAGTCCCAGAGAACGAAGCTATTTCTAGTTCAAGCCTTAGGGGGAAGGGGTGTGTTCACATGGCTTCCCCTCCCAGATCAAGTAGTGAGATCCGGAGAATCAAGACAAGGATCTGGCCCAGGGGAGAGGTGTCAAGGTCAAGGACACGGCCCTCAGGCTGCCTCCTGTCTGGACAAATGTCATATGCTGGCTGCAGTGTGATCCATCCACAATCTCAAGAGTTAGAGACAGAGGATGTGCAGCTAAAGCCCTAATGAGAAATTAAAAGAGTTCATTTTCCTGGGCTTCCTCCATGCAGGATCCATCCCTTGCAGTGAGCCAGTCTGTGGTGGGTGGCTGGTCAGGATTCAAGGATTCCAGGACCCCACCACTTGCTGACATGTCTTGTGCATATACCTGGCATTAGATATTAGCTTAAATACGACATTCATGCTGCCTTTAATCTACAATGCCCTATGAAATAGTTGCTCCAGTCCCCATTTTACAGTAGAGGGATCCAGGTTCAGAGCCGTTACCCAAGTTACTCAGGACCACTAAGGTACATCAGTGTCCAAACCCAGGTCTGTTGCCACTAAGCCAACACATTAAAGGACTGCCTTTTATGCTCTTCTTAATCTCACTGTCTGGCTCCAATAGTGACAGTGAATGAAACCATACAAAACAAAATGTAATCTTCATTATTTGTCCTTTTGATATTTCATCCTTACCCTCAGATTCACATTATGAAGTGCAATTGATTGCAATTCTTTTTGTGAACCACTTACATTTTCATTTCCTTATTATTAGCACATTTATTTTGTTCACTTTTCTGACCAAAGAATTGTTTTGAATTCTACATCCTAATACTAAATTTCACCTTTTAAGGGTGAGTAATTAAAACTTCCATCTTCAGTCATACCTTTTTTCAAATTCATTGATGAATATTTAACCTCTTCCCTTGGAGTTCTGGTAAAGGAAGATAGCATTATGGCTTCAAGTTGTGAGCCGAGGAGGCGTCCATTCAAGCAAGGGTCTTGCCCTCTTTGCAGGGGCTTCACTCCTGCTGCAGACCCTCTGTGCAAATGCGTGCTGAGTTCTGTCCTTGCAGAAAAACACCATGAAGGATCACCCCACCCATGAGAGCCCTTAATGAAAATGCAGTCCTGAGAATAATGCAGCTTCTTGCTCCCTTTGCTGAATTCACCTCTGGTGCTGTCTTGCAGTCCTTTTATTCTCTACTCAGACCACCACTGGGGGTGAACAAGAGTCCTATCCATGAATCAAGGCTCTTCAGGTTTCCAGTCGCTGCCGTGAATGTGGACCATGTTTCAGTCTTTGCACAGGTGTTTCCGCTTCCTTCATTCAACATTCATTGACCACTGCCACGCTCGCCCCACCCCATGTGTGACCATTGTTATTACGCCCAAGGCTTCAACTAGTAGTACAGCATATAACAGTAATTCTTATCATTAGGCTTTGTTGAGCCATAAATTTGATTGAAAGCCTTATTTTACATTTCACAAGGGAAACTCTGTCATGCACTTAGATCAGGCAGGGAGACATCAACTTTTGATACTGAAGTGAGGGTGATGGGACACATGCTCATCCCTAAGCTGATTCAGGAATGGACACACGACTGCGCAGCGGGGCACCGGCAACACTAGGGGACGCCGTGCACATCGGCTTCAATGTGCCAGGCGCCCCCTGGAGTCTGGCAGAGGGGGCACCCTGCATGTGAGTTGGGACAAGCAGGTCATGATAGCTCCTTTAATGAGAAATGAATGACTCCTGAGGACGGTGCCCTAATTACAAACCAATAAGGCAAAATAGTGCAGTACCAGTGAGTATGAAGCCTAGTGCCGGATTGTCATGAATTCAAATCCTGTCTCATCTTTGTGAACTTTTGGGCAAGTTACTTAACTCCTCCAGGCCCCGGTTTTGTCATCTGTAAATACGGTTAAAAGAAATACCTTCCATACAGGGATATTATAAGGATTAAGTAAATTAATATTTGTAAAGCACATAGACACTGCCTGGTACATAGTATCATATAAGTATTTGTTACAAAAATGAAAAAACACATTGATTGGTCATTCTCTTGATGCTTAGTAAAATGAGATATGAGTCACATGATCAAGACTGTCAATAATTTCCCTCTCTATTCTCAATTATTGCCATAGTTATTGTTGCTGGAACGCTATGTTACTTTCAATTAGGGTTACTTTCTTTAATTATGTTTTTCACATTTGTGAGTACTGGCATACTCCACAGTTCTTTAAAAAGAGAATGAAAACAGAATTAAACTCTAAACCAATTATAGAGATACATATGTACAAGGATGTTCTTTAAAGAAAAATTGGAAACAACTTAAATGTCTGTCAGTGGGAGATGAGATAAATTGTGGCATATTCATAAAATGTGATTATATATCATTTAAAGTATATTACATTTATTCTCTACATTAAAAAATAGGGATCTATTTCTAGAACAATGTTAAGTATAAAGAACCCTAGAAGAATGACAGGTACAGTATATACAATAAACTTTCATTTAAATACATACATATGTAGAAAACATATAACAAAGACATGAACATGAAGGATACATAACAATATCAAGATGGTGATTTGAGGAAGGAGGGAAGGGAATGGAATCTGGCAGAAAGGGGGCTTCAATTTCATCTGTAACATTTCCTTTCTCAGAAAAAAATCTGAAGCAAACGTGGCAAAATTTTAACATTAATTAAATCAGGTTGGAGATTACCTTATCACATTATTCTCTGTGCTTTCTATTTATATTTGAACACGTTGATAGTAAGAATAATAACAGAACAAATTTAAATGCCAAATTATAATTCTAAAATTTGCACCCATAGATTTTATTACTCCTCTTAGTTAATTTTTTTTTAAATTCTTTTGCTTCAAAACGTTAACGTACCACCAGTTGTGCTGGTGCTTTTATGGATGGCCCGGTTTCGTGAGGTTTAGAAAGCACTTTGGCACAAGGGCTCTAAAGAATACATCTTCACTATTCTAGAATTTTAATGGCCTATTATACATCAGTGTTAATGAGAGTCATGTAGATAAATCCCTAAGCAGTCCTTTTAAAGGTTGCATTTTTTGCTCAGCCGAAAAAAAAAGAGAGCTTTCTTGCCTTCCTGGACAATTTTGCTAAGCAAGTGTGTTGTACGTTCTCAGGTGCTCAAGTGAAACAATATGGGAGTATTTGTTTAGAGTGTTTCGCTTGCAAACTTCTTCAGCAGAACAAACAGCAAGACAACAAATCATTCCTTTGAATCTGTGTAACTTTGAATATGTATTGATTGGCGGAACAAACAGCGCCATGATCCAGATTTTCAATGTCACATATTGAAATGTGGCTGGTGTGCTCCGAGTTTAGCAATTCTCTGTTCATCATGTAAATTAACTGGAACAATGACTTGTGACCTTAGAATTTCAGCTTTGCGGTTCAGTGTGCCGTTGACCTTTTTATGTCCTATGTATAGAGTATTATGTGTAAAACGGTCACCAAATGAATTTATGTCAGATGTTCTAACTAGAAAACAATTTTCATTGTCTGGTGCATGAATATTTATAGTAGATATATTTTAAATATTTCAATTTCAATGTTATTTAACATTGCTGAGGTTATTAAACACAAAATGTGTTCATAGATTCTGTATTACTTATTGACTACTCACCATGCACTGTTGGGCCCTAGAGATAAAGTGATGACCGAGACAGTGCCACTCTCTTCAAATTGTTAATAATCTAATGAGTAACAGAGTCAAGAAAACTGGCCATTATAACACAGGGAGATAAGTACTGTATCTGCGGAATAAGACAGGGTGTTAAAGGAGCCCATAGCACGGAAACCCAACCGATTCTGAGAAGATCAAAGTGAGAGATCAAGGAAGGCTTCCTGGTGGTAGAGTCTATGCTGCTCCTTCATTTGAAGGCTGGGGGAAGAATAGTCCATGCAGGGGAATCAGCACATTGAAGAGAAAGAGAAAGCATACTTTGGGCCAAATGTTTGGATTGTTTCTTTGGTATCAAGAATCACCGTTCACTCAGGGTTTCTGCATGTTCCACATCCTCTAAGGATTCCTCACAGGTTGGCCCCAGAAAGCTGTTATTATTAATAATCATGTTCCCCCACTTTGAGAAAAGGTACATTTCAGGCCTGAAATATGTAAAGATAAGGATGAAGAACTAAGCAGTTCAGAGTCTGTTCTGAGGCTACCAGCGTAAGAGGCAAGACGGTGAAGTTTGCAGTCGTCGGCAGCATTAAGACCAAGGCCTGTGGCACTCTTCCCCATCGATGAGTGACCCCCAACTTCCTCTCTCTTCCCATCACCCACGCACCACCTGCGTGTAAGGTTCAGAGGCGAGCGAGCCCTCAGGGTGGCGCCCTGCAGCCTTACTGCAGATCTGCGGCTAAGCACAGGCTTTTCTCCATTTGACTACCCTCTTTCCATTTTTGTCTATTTTACCACAATCCTGAGTTCAGGATGATTTGGATTTCACGTGTTTATACAGCCTTTCTGAACACCTTCCTTTTATTTTTACTTGACAAAATTTTTTGTTCAAATGTTTGTGAGAAAATGTTTTGCATAGTGAACTAAAAACCTGTCCAGTCTTGTTCTGGGATAGGAACTAATTTGAAGGGCTGAAATCTACGATGAAGTCTAGTAAACTAAGCACAAGCATGTCATTCTTGGACATATTGATTCATTTGTTTAGTTAAACGTTTGATAAGGTACGGTAAAAAATATAGTACTGTAATATATATTTTAGAATCCTTCTAAATATACAGTTTCTCAACGTGTTCAGAGCTTAATCCATTTCTTCTTAACTTTGTAACGCAGGAGAAGAAAACCTCCTGGCAATTTTACGGCGAAGATGGTGGAAGTATATGATCCTGGGACTGATAGACTTGGAAGCAAACTATCTGGTGGTCAAGGCTTACCAGTACACGACTCTGACCAGTATCCAGGTACCAAGGCTCTCTTCCCTTCTCATCTTCCTCATTTTCCAGATGTAGTTTACTTTCAGTTTAGTCACTTGGGAGTTCTGATTACTAGTTTGTAAGTTTTGCAACAAGAGGGAAATCGGTTATATAAAAATTAAGTGGAACTTTATTTCTGTGTTCCTTTAATTTTTCTTAATTCACATGTAATAGTACATCTCTTCTTTGTTTTTAGTATACCACAAGAACCATTGACAATGTAGGAAAATAATTTGTAGCTAAGAATACTAATCTTATGTCAGCAGAAGAATTATTAATAAGCATAAAAATAAATCTATTTTAATCACAACTTATAAGGTTTTAGAATATGCTAATGGACTTTGATTAAGTAATCAAAGTGCTTAATAATCTTTTCTTTTAGCTTTCTTTAATGTGTAGATTTTGTAAGCTGAAGAGACAGAATTTTTCCTAAAGGGACAAGATTTAAATTTCTACAGTGTGTTAGGTATGAAGATAGCCACTGCATCCTTCCTTCCTCCCTCCCTCTCTCTCTTTTTCTTTTATGTAATTATGTGTACACGCGTGCACACGCACACACACACCATTGCAAATTTAACTTAGATTTTCACGATTTTTACCAGGCACCACTTATATTCCTCATTAAACCATAAATAATAATCTTGACTATTTTTGTTTCACCTTTATTTCTCTTTTTATGACAATATTATGAATTTTATAGTCATTCCAAGCCTCCAGGATGAAAACAAAATATTGTTCACATATCAGATTTTACTTAGATTTGATACCTCAACAACATTGCTGCCATTCCAATAATCTGCTTAGAAACAATAACAAAAATGAAGAAACAAACAAGCAAACAAACCACTTGAATAAATTCAGCTTATATAGATTGAATGGGAATCTATCTAAATCAGAATCAGGTAGGGTCTACATGCTTCCTCCTGCATACCCAATAAGGGGCAGAAAGGATGCTTCCCTACAACCACTGAAGAAAAGTCCAGAGGTCTATTTGATTGGACCACACTGATGGCAGGGGACCAGTGTGAGCTAACTGACCTAGACCTGGACTCTCTGAACCAATACAGGATGAGATTTCTCTGACTTGTTTAGACAAATGTTTCTCAGTAGGAGTACTACTGGCATTTTGGGTAGGACAATTTTTCATGATGTGAGTCATTTTCCTACTTTATAGGTCATTTAAGATTTCTGGTCCCCACCCATCAAATGCCCATAGCGTCTTTCAGCCTTTGTAACAACTAGGAGTGTCCTCATGGATTTCCAAATGCCCTCTAGCAGGTACTATCTCTAGTTGAGAATCACTGGCTCACCAATCAGCACTCACTCCTGGAGTCAGGGCAGGATCAGTCTCACCCAATCACATATCTGTCACCCATCAAGGGAGAGATGAGGTGGATGGATGCTGGGAGAAAAACCACAGTGCTCCAAACTCAGCCTAGCTCCTATTCACTTCCACAAGCCCCACAATGACAACAAATTTCTCTCTCTGTCTTTCTCTCTCTCACTCTCTCTCTCTCTCTCATGCTCTCTCTCTCCTGTGCTCCCAGGCACTTTGTTTTATAGCTCTGTCTTCACAGTCTCTCTTACCTAAGAATGGTGTTTGAATATTTCCACCTGCTCCACCAAGCTGTAAGCTTTTCACAGCAAAGAGGATTTCTTGTTCACCTTTGAATCGCTAGTACCTGGTAGGAAACCCAGCACATAATAGGCACTCAAAAATGTTTAAAGAGGTTAATTAAATTGCATTGATTTCCAGTATTTGGGGACACAGAAATTGCCAGCAGTTCTCTACCCACATGCAGAGGCCCCTCGAATGTCTATACCGGTATGTGGGAGAAGAAAGGAATGCTGGCTTCATGGCAGAACTGGGCCCATTAGTGCAGAGTCAAAAATTATAAATGGGCCTCCTGGGGAGCATGAAGAGGAAACTTACCCCTTTGGAAATCCATTTGACTTTTGTTTTCTTTTGTTAAGCATTGAAAAGTCACAACCAATTACTGGTTGCTTAAGTTCTATGGGGATTTATTAAAAAAAATTTTTCAGTTTTTCAATTTCTTTTTGTAGACAGTGACAAGGTTTTTTTTCTTTTTTTTTTTTTTTTCTTTTTTTTTTTTTTTTTTGCGGTACCGGGCCTCTCACTGTTGTGACCTCTCCCGTTGCGGAGCACAGGCTCAGGACGCGCAGGCTCAGCAGCCACGGCTCACAGGCCCAGCTGCTCTGCGGCATGTGGAATCTTCCCGGACCGGGGCACAAACCCGTGTCCCCTGCATCAGCAGGCGGACTCTCAACCACTACACCACCAGGGAAGCCCAGTGACAAGGTTTTAACAACTTTCCCCTTGTCCTCAGGTGTTTTGTTCAACCCATGTTATGCACCACCATTAATCCATCCTGCCACCTCTCTCAAATTAGCTGTTTGACACTGCATTTAATGCTGCATTCTATGCAAAATTTATTTTAATTCTGTCGAAAGTCAAAAAGTAATTCTACTGAAATATCAGTTTGTCTTCATTATAACTTACTGAGCAAGGGATAGGGGGAAGTAAAAAAGCATGTTGAATCAAACAATTCTAGAACCATTTTGCTACCTACAAAAAATAAACTTCTTAAATAATAATAAATGGTCAGAATAGAAGGCATTTGCTCTGGGAACCATGTCTGTACTGCTGTTTTGTAATTCAGTTCTGTTTACTCATTGCAAATCAGTGGAACTAACAAGGACCTATAATGATTTTCCCTTGTTTTTATAAATATTCATTGAGAACATAATACGTGCTAAGTGTTTAGCTTTCATTCATATATTAATCAATAAGGAAAATACACTAATTCTACATCTAAGAAATGTACTAGTTATTGCAAGTGATGTAAACAGAAATGAATCAACCTTTGCTGTACACTTGAAACTAACACAACATTGTTAATCAACTATACTCCAATATAAAATAAAAAAATTTTTAATAAAATAAAATTAAAGAATAAAAACATTAACAGAAAAAAAAAGAATGATAAAGCTTCTACAGAGTTAAAAAAGAGAAAAGAACGAAGGAAATGAATCAACCTTACCCTCCAGGAGCTTCTGAACTTATAAAGGGGACAAGAGGCACAGTCTATTGATAGTAACATCATGTACGTCAAGGGAACGGATGCCAAAGTGCTATAGTTTTCACAGGAGCCAGAGATGATGTTTATTTGCAGAGGCAAGAAAGTACCCATTCAGAGGAGTCTATAAGATTGAATAAAATTTAGGTATAGCTTTGAACCCAGAAAGAAAATCATGGCAAAAGCGTAGGGGCAGAAAACCTGAGGAATATGATTGGAGAACAATTATTCCAG
Organism: Grampus griseus; assembly: GCF_964374135.1. Classification (NCBI taxonomy): domain Eukaryota; kingdom Metazoa; phylum Chordata; class Mammalia; order Artiodactyla; family Delphinidae; genus Grampus; species Grampus griseus. Next base: position 46,827,531 of record NC_139007.1, read on the forward strand.
TTTGATTCATCCAGTCACTTCAAAAATAACTATTGAATACTTCTCTGTTCAAGTCAGTGTATTAGGTAGTGAACAGTGAGGAAACAGTAAAAAAAGATACTTTCTATATTCTTTGGCACTTCCAGGCAAATGGGAAAGGCAGCCAAATAACCAAATGAATGGCTGTATCATTATAGTCAGAGATGAGTATTCTAAAAGAAAGCAACACAGTTCTACGAGAACATTTGTCAAAACAACTTGGCCTAAACTGGAAAGCTGGGGAAGATTTTCCTAAAAGACTAGTGGTAGAGCTGAGATCTATAAGAGAAGTGGAAGATTAGTTGAGAAGGAAAGAGGTCCAAGCAAAGAAGACAGCGTGCTCAAGGCTCTGTGGTGGGAAGGACCATGGCAAGGATGAGGTTGTGAGCAAGGGCTTGTGACTAGGCAAGGAGAGTGAAGAAAAGAGTGGTGCAAGATGGGCTGGGGAAGGAGGCAAGTGCTAGACTCAACAAGTCTTGACAGCTAGGTCAAGAGTTTGAGTCTTTAGCCTAAGTGCCGTGGGAAGCCACATTTGAGTTTTAAAGGCAGGCAGTCTGTGGTGCAGAGAACAGATTGAAGCAATGGGTGCTCATTATGGAATAAAGTAAGATAGAGCCAAAAAGTTAAGCTGGGGTCATGTCGTAGGAGGTCTTCAAGGTCAGGATGAAAAGTGTGGCTTAATTTTGTAAATAAAAGAGAGCTGTGACGGTTTCTGAGGAAAGGAATGATAGGATGTAGCCCAACAGCCCTTTTGCAAAGGCGCTTCTGTTTTAACAAGACAGTCCTCATTACTAGTTGGCAAAGGACCAAGTACTTTTGTCTTCTGATTCTCTTAAGAACAGTGATATAGAACAAAAAGACATGAAGAGGCTCTCTGTGCTTTATCCTCTTGCCCTTTCAGTTAATTCCTTAAACTCATGGTTAAATGTCACAAACAATTAATGCATGAAGCATGAGAGGAAAATATATATTTCTGGAATGATTATAGACTCACAAGGAATTGCAAAACTATATAGGATTCTATGAACTGTCCACATAGCTTTTCCCCAATGGTGACATTTTATATGACTAGGATATTGACATTGTTACAATACTGTTAACTAAGCCACAGACCTGATTCAGTTTTCATCCCTTTTCCTTCACTCGTTTGTCGGTGTGTGTGTGTAGCTCTACACAATTTGATCCATGTATAGGTTTGTGTAATTATGACCACAGTCAGGATACAGAACTATACTATCACCACAAAGAAACTCCCTCATACAACCCCTATGAAGTCACACCCATTCCACCACCCTCATTCCTGTCCCTAGCAACGACTACTCTATTCTCCATCTCTATGATTTTGTCAGCTGGAGAATGCTATATAAAATGGAATCACACAGTGTTTAACCTTTTGAGATTGGCTTTTTTCACTAAGCATAATACCCTTAAGTCCACCCAAATTGTTGCATGTATCAATAGTTTGGTCTTTTTATTGCTGAGTAGTATTCCATAGTATAAACATATCAGGGTTTGTTTAGCCATCACCTGCTGAAGGACATTTGGATTATTTCCAGCTTTGGTTTTTTACAAATAAAACTGCTATGAGGAGTTAGAGGGAGGTGTGACTACAGGAGAAGGTCATTGTGTTTGTGATGTAAGGACTCAACCCATCATTTTTATCTTTGAAAGAGGAAGAGGCCACAAGCCAAGGTATGTGTGTAGCCTGTAGAAGGTGGAGAAGGAGTCTATTCTTTTGATGTTCTGACCACAGAATTATATCAGCTCTAACATCCATATAGATGAGACAGACTTGAAATCAATCTCGTTGATTGTCTGAGAGATCTTCTGAGACAAGAACCAAGATGGCAGAGTAGAAGGATGTGCTCTCACTCCCTCTTGCAAGAACACCAGAATCACAACTAGCTGCTGGACAGTCATCCACAGGAAGACACTGGAACTCACCAAATATGATATGGCACATCCAAAGACAAAGGAGAAGCCACAATGAGACGGTGGGAGGGGCGCAATCACAGTAAAATCAAATCCCACAACTGCTGGGTGGGTGACTCACAGACTGGAGAACACTTATACCACAGAAGTCCACCCACTGGAGTGAAGGTTCTTAGCCCTATGTCAGCTTCCCAACCTGGGGGTCCGGCAACGGGAGGAGGAATTCCTAGAGAATCAGACATTGAGGTTGAGTGCGATTTGATTGCACTCCTGTCTAGACAGGAGTAGGGGAAACAGACACTCCACTCTTGGAAGGCACACACAAAGTAGTGTGCACATTGGGACCCAGGGGAAGGAGCAGTGACCCCGGGGGAGACTGAACCAGACCTACCTGCTAGTGTTGGAGGGTCTCCTGCAGAGAGGGGGGGTGGCTGTGGCTCACCATGGAGACAAGGACACTGGCAGCAGAGGTTCTGGGAAGTACTCCTTGGTGTGAGCCCTCCCAGAGTCCCTATTTAGCCCCACCAAAGAGCCCAGGTAGGCTCCAGTGTTGGGTTGCCTCAGGCCAAACAACCAACAGGGAGGGAACCCAGCCCCACCCATCAGCAGTCAAGCAGATTAAAGTTTTACTGAGCTCTGCCCACCAGAGCAATAGGCGGCTCTACCCACCACCAGTCCCTCCCATCAGGAAACTTGCACAAGCCTCTTAGATAGCCTCATCCACCAGAGGGCAGACAGCAGAAGCAAGAAGAACTACAATCCTGCAGCGTGTGGAACAAAAACCACATTCACAGAAAGACAGACAAGAGGAAAAGGCAGAGGGCTATGTACCAGATGAAGGAACAAGATAAACCCCCACAAAAGAATTAAAGAAGTGGAGATAGGCAACGTTCCAGAAAAAGAATTCAGAATAATGATAGCAAAGATGATGCAGGACCTTGGCAAAAGAATGGAGGCAAAGATTGAGACGATGCAAGAAATGTTTAACAAAGACCTAGAAGAATTAAAGAACAAACAAACAGAGATGAACAATACAATAACTGAAATGAAAACTGCACTAGAAGGAATCAATAGCAGAATAACTGAGGCAGAAGAACGGATAAGTGACCTGGAAGACAGATTGGTGGAATTCACTGCTGCAGAACAGAATAAAGAAAAAAGAATGAAAAGAAATGAAGACAGCCTGAGACCTCTGGGACAACATTACATGCAACAACATTTGCATTATAGGGGTCCCAGAAGGAGAAGAGAGAGAGAAAGGACCCGAGAAAATATTTGAAGAGATTATACTCAAAAACTTCCCTAACATGGGAAAGGAAATAGCCACCCAACTCCAGGAAGCTCACAGAGTCCCATACAGGATAAACCCAAAGAGAAACATGCCGAGACACATAATCAAACTGGCACAAATTAAAGACAAAGAAAAATTATTGAAAGCAGCAAGGGACAAATGACAAATAACATACAAGGGAACTCTCATAAGGTTAACAGCTGATTTCTCAGCAGAAACTCTACAAGCCAGAAGGCAGTGGCATGATATACTTAAAGTGATGAAAGGGAAGAACCTACAGCCAAGATTACTCTACCCAGCAAGGAACTCATTCAGATTCGTTGGAGAAATCAAAAGCTTTAGAGACAAGCAAAAGCTGAGAGAATTCAACACCACCAAACCAGCTCTACAACAAATGCTAAAGGAACTTCTCTAAGTGGGAAACACAAGAGAAGAAAAGGACCTACAAAAACAAACCCAAAGCAATTAAGAAAATGGTCATAGGAACATACATATCGAAAATTACCTTAAACATGAATGGATTAAATATTCCAACCAAAAGACACAGGCTTGCTGAATGGATACAAAAACAAGACCCATCTATATGCTGTCTACTTCAGACCTAGGGACACATACAGACTGAAAGTGAGGGGATGGAAAAATATATTCCAAGCAAATGGAAGTCAAAAGAAAGCTGGAGTAGGAATACTCATATTAGATAAAATAGACTTTAAAATAAAGAATGTTACAAGAGACAAGGAAGGACACTACATAATGATCAAGGGATCAATCCAAGAAGAAGATATAACAATTATAAATATATATGCATCCAACATAGGAGCACCTCAATACATAAGGCAACTACTAACAGCTATAAAAGAGGAAATCGACACTAACACAATAATAGTGGGGAACTTTAACACCTCACTTACACCACTGGACAGATCATCCATAATGAAAATAAATAAGGAAGCAGAAGCTTTAAATGACACAATAGACCAGATAGACTTAATTGATATTTATAGGACATTCCATCCAAAAACAGCAGATTACACTTTCTTGTCAAGTGTGCACAGAACATTTCCAGGATAGATCACATCTTGGGTCATAAATCAAGCCACAGTAAATATAAGAAAATTGAAATCATATCAGGCGTCTTTTCTGACCACAACGCTATGAGATTAGAAATGAATTACAGGGAAAAAAACGTAAAAAACATAAACACATGGAGGCTAAACAATATGTTACTAAATAACCAAGAGATCACTGAAGAAATCAAAGAGGAAATCAAAAAATACGTAGAGACAAAAGACAATGAAATCACGACGATCCAAAACCTATGGGATGCAGCAAAAGCAGTTCTAAGAGGGAAGTTTATAGCTATACAAGCCTACCTCAAGAAACAAGAAGAATCTCAAATAAAAAATCTAACCTTACACTGAAAAGAACTAGAGAAAGAAGAACAAACGAAACCCAAAGTTAGCAGAAGGAAAGAAATCATAAAGATCAGAGAAGAAATAAATGAAATAGAAACAAAGAAAACAGTAGCAAAGATCAATAAAACTAAAAGCTGGTTCTTTGAGAAGATAAACAAAATTGATAAACCATTAGCCAGACTCATCAAGAAAAAGAGGGAGAAGACTCACATCAATAAAATTAGAAATGAAAAAGGAGAAGTTACAACAGACACTGCAGAAATACAAAGCATCCTAAGAGACTACTACAAGCAACTCTATGCCAATAAAATGGACAACCTGGAAGAAATGGACAAATTCTTAGAAAGGTATAACCTTCCAAGACTGAACCAGGAAGAAATAGAAAATATGAACAGACCAATCACAAGTAATGAAATTGAAACTGTGATTAAAAATCTTCCAACGAACAAAAGTCCAGGACCAGATGGCTTCACAGGTGAATTCTATCAAACATTTAGAGAAGAGCTAACACCCATCCTTCTCAAACTCTTCCAAAAAATTGCAGAGGAAGGAACACTCCCAAACTCATTCTATGAGGCCACCATCACCCTGATACCAAAACCAGACAAAGATACTACAAAAAAAGAAAATTACGGACCAATATCACTGATGAATATAGATGCAAAAATCCTCAACAAAATACTAGCAAACAGAATCCAACAACACATTAAAAGGGTCATACACCATGATCAAGTGGGATTTATCTAAGGGATGCAAGAATTCTTCAATATACACAAGTCAATCAATGTGATAAACCATATTAACAAATTGAAGAATAAAAACCATATGATCATCTCAATAGATGCAGAAAAAGCTTTTGAAAAAGTTCAACACCAATTTATGTTAAAAACTCTCCAGAAAGTGGGCATAGAGGGAGCCTACCTCAACATAATAAAGGCCATATACGACAAACCCACAGCAAACATCATTCTCAATGGTGAAAAACTGAAAGCATTTCCTCTAAGATCAGGAACAAGATAGGATGTCCACACTCACCACTATTATTCAACATACTTTTGGAAGTCCTAGCCACAGCAATCAGAGAAGAAAAAGAAATAAAAGGAATACAAATTGGAAAAGAAGAAGTAAAACTGTCACTGTTTGCAGATGACATGATACTATACTTAGAGAATCCTAAAGATGCCAGCAGAAAACTACTAGAGCTAATCAATGAATTTGGTAAAGTTGAAGGATACAAAATTAATGCACAGAAATCTCTGGCATTCCTATACACTAATGATGAAAAATCTGAAAATGAAATCAAGAAAACACTCCCATTTACCATTGCAAGAAAAAGAATAAAATACCTAGGAATAAACCTACCTAGGGAGACAAAAGACCTGTATGCAGAAAACTATAAGATACTGATGAAGGAAATTAAAGATGATACCAACAGATGGAGAGATATACCATGTTCTTGGATTGGAAGAATTAATACTGTGGAAATGACTATACTACCCAAAGCAATCTACAGATTCAATGCAATTCCTATCAAGTTTCCAATGGAATTTTTACGGAACTAGAGCAAAAAGTCTTAAAATTTGTATGGAGACACAAAAGACCCCGAATAGCCAAAGCAGTCTTGAGGGAAAAAAACAGAGCTGGAGGAATCAGACTCCCTGACTTCAGACTATACTACAAAGCTACAGTAATCAAGACAGTATGTTACTGGTACAGAAACAGAAACACAGATCAATGGAACAAGATAGAAAGCCCAGAGATAAACCCATGCACCTATGGTCAACTAATCTATGACAAAGGAGGCAAGGATATACAATGTAGAAAAGACAGTCCCTTCAATAAGTGGTGCTGGGAAAACTGGACAGCCACATGTAAAAGAATGAAATTAGAATACTCCCTAACACCATACACAAAAATAAACTCAAAATGAATTTGAGACCTAAATGTAAGACCGGACACTATAAAACTCTTAGAGGAAAACATAGGAAGAACACTCTTTGACATAAATTACAGCAAGATCTTTTTTGATCCACCTCCTAGAGAAATGGAAATAAAAACAAAAATAAACAAATGGGACCTAATGAAACTTCAAAGCTTTTGCATAGCAAAGGAAACCATAAATGAGACGAAACGACAACCCTCAGAATGGGAGAAAATATTTGCAAACAAATCAACGGACAAAGGATTAATCTCCAAAATATATAAACAGCTCATGCAGCTCAATATTAAAAAAAAAAACAACCCAATCCAAAAATGGGCAGAAGACCTAAATAGACATTTCTCCAAAGAAGATATACAGATTGACAACAAACACATGCAAGGATGCTCAACATCACTAATTATTAGAGAAATGCAAATCAAAACTACAATGAGGTATCACCTCACACCAGTTAGAATGGGTATCATCAGAAAATCTACAAACAACAAATGCTGGAGAGGGTGTGGAGAAGAGGGAACCCTCTTGCTCTGTTGGTGGGAATGTAAATTGATATAGCCACTATGGAGAACAGTATGGAGTTTCCTTAAAATACTAAAAATAGAATTACCACATGATCCAGCAATCCCACTACTGGGCATATACCCAGAGAAAACCATAATTCAAAAAGACACATGCACCCCAATGTTCATTGCAGCACTGTTCACAATAGCCAGGTTATGGAAGCAACCTAAATGCCTATCGACAGACAGATGGATAAAGAAGATGTGGCACATATATACAATGGAATATTACTCAGCCATAAAAAGGAACGAAATTGGGTCATTTGTAGAGATGTGGATGGATCTAGAGACTGTCATACAGAGTGAAGTAAGTCAGAAAGAGAAAGACAAATATCGTATATTAATGCATATATGTGGAACCTAGAAAAATGGTACAGATGAACTGGTTTGCAGGGCAGAAATTGAGACACAGATGTAGACAACAAATGTATGGACCCCAAGTGGGGAAAGCCATGGGGGGATGGGGGTGGTGGTGTGATGAATTGGGCAATTGGGATTTACATGTATACACTGATGTGTATAAAATTGATGACTAATAAGAACCTGCAGTATAAAAAAATAAATAAAATTCAAAAATTTAAAAAAAACAAAACTGCTATGACATTCATGTGGAGGTTTTATATTAATGTAAGACCTCATCTCTCTGAGATAAATGCTCAAAACTACAGTTTCTGGATCATGTGGAAAATGACTATTTGATTTCAGAAACAGTCAAACAACTGTCCAGAGTGGTTGTACAACTTTACGTTCCCACCAGCAATGTATGAGAGGTCCTGTTCTCCCTGCCCTCACCAGCATTTGGTGTTATCACTGTTTTTTATGTTAGCCATTCTAAAAGGTGTGCAGTGATAATTCATTGTGGGTTTAATTTCCAGTTGCTTAATGGCTAACAATGTCAAACATCTTTTGGAAAAAAAATTTTAACTTTGCCTTTATAGTAGGGAGCTAAAGAATGTTAACAAAGGCAAAAGATAACATTTATTCAGGAAAAAGATGATGAAAGACAGACATGGAAGTGAAAAAACCCAGCTGTTTTTTTTATTAGAAAGTCAAAGGAGAGATTGTAACACCATCATGTTGGATTTATAAGGATTTTGTTTTATAGGCACATTTGTGGGTTTGTATCTCTTGACTTGTAGAGAATGAATAGATTGTGTCTGTGACTTTGAGACAGATTAGCAATGACATTTGGATAAATTCTAAAAGCTGTGCTATTTTTATAACTGCTACATGAACCATATCAGTAGAAATACCAGCTTTACAACTTCTCCCCCAAAGTTTATTCATCTTTCTTCAGCCATGTAGCACTAAAATGCAAACAGGTGAAACTAGTACATCTGTGAAATAAGGAAAAAGCAGATCTCTTCAAACAGTATAGTTTGGTAATTAAAATGAACTCACATGGGAAACAATTTCCAGTTCTCTTGCTAACCATACTGAGGAGACTGTACCTTTAACACATCCCCTCCTTCACACAGTGCATGTGTCCGAGCTCTTCCCATTTTCTAAGCAGTTTCCCAGGAGCAAAGAACGAGAAAGAAAACCCTCTAGCCCTGATTGTTTTCCTTCAGCCCACTCCTCTCCTTGGGTATGTTAGCAGAGGTTAATACAGAATGAAAGCCAGCAGTGTGATATCTGACCCTGAGACTAATTCTACAAGGTACACACATGCAACATACAGGTGTAACATACACATGCAACAGTTTTTTACCAAAGTGATGGCTTTTTGTAACTCTCAGTACTTTCTAGGTCCACTCTTTCTGAATTTTCAGTAGGCTAGGAATTAAGTTGTATAAGATACAGAGAAAGGCTGGGTAATTTGTACCTTCTTATGTCTCTCTGGAGTCTAAAGTTTAAGTCATATGAATAGACTTGGCATCCAGATTCCTTTATTGATTAAAAAATGCCAACACTGTGGCTAGATGATGGGGACACAGCTACTGATCAGACCAGAGCCATACCATGGGATGATAGACAGCTACCCTAACAATTAGAATACAGTGTGGCAGTGTGGGAAAAATATGCATTCAGCTCAGTGGAGACATGGGAAGAGGTACTTCTCACCCTGAAGATTTATGTAACGGAGGTCCTATAGTCAAGAAGTTGTGACACACGAGAGAAAGTCACTAAGCAGACTTTTTATTTGTAGCCAACCTGAATTTCCACCTCCATGGATGAGCAGAGAGAAAGCACGCCTGTGCACATTAGAAACGTGTCCCGTGGGCTTGAGTTTACGATTATGAGCTCAGCTTTTAAGACTGTATTTCCTTCTTTATCCTCACTGTTTTTACCTGTCCCTGGTATAGGACTGTGGCAGTTTAATGACTATTCAAGAGCTATTTTAAAGTTCATTTAAAGGCAAAGTATGCAAAAGCAATGTTCTTCCCCCTAAAGGGAACATGATATTCTGACTCGCAGATTTCTCAAATCTGGACTTCCTATTCTCATGATTGTGAAAATAACTTAAATGTGTAGCAGTCTAAATCCAAATATTTGATTGGATGCAGCACAGTTTTTGGTCAGCCTTTTGTCCTGATGTAGGGGAGAGACCCTTGCATATCATCGAAGGACACACTAAAACTATCTTCAGTCTTTCTTTAGTTCCGGATGATGCCCATCCCTAAATCTGTTTTTAAATGTGTTCTGTCAAACTGCCTTCTACAAAAGGGAGCTTTCATACTCTACCTCCATTGACTCTGGTCCTGCGGGCTGGTGCCCTGATGCCATCAGGTAATTCCATTGGAAAGTAAGAGGAGTGTCTCTCTCCATTCCTTCCACTACACTCCACAGCAGCCAGGAAAACATGCATTTGATTGTGTCTTGACTCTGTTTCTTCCTCTTCACCTTCCTTGCTGTAACTGTCACTTTCTACTTTATATGATAGCTGTTTACATATTTCCTCTCTCCTTTAAGTCTGTAAGGTCTTTGAGGTGAGACCTGTGTACCTGATACACAATAAGCACTGAAAAACTGTCTGATGTTTGAATAAATGTGGAAACAATTCATCTTTGTCTCCTTCACAAGATCAGGTACATATAGATGTCAAACATATATGAAATATTTGAATAAAAAAGTTAATGAATGAAAGGATGAATTTCTAAGGGCCAGTTATTGGGCAAGGCAACACAAATGATCTTTAATAGTTTTATCATCAGTAAGTGCATTTATTCCTGCAGGACCCAAGTATGGAACTCTAAACACCTTTAAGTAGTCTACTATGCTCTGGGGATATAAAGATGATGAAAAAATTGTCCTAGCTCTCAAGTGTTGCAGGCAAAGCCTGGATGCAGATTCACTCATGCTATGCTTAGATGTCCAAAGCAATTGTACCTTCTTTATATCCTACAATTGATCTAATCTTCATAGTGAACCTCCTCCAAATATCCCCAAGGTAGCTAAATAGCAGTGGCTGGAGGGAAAAGTCTGGTTAGATGTAAAACTTACCAGTTTCTTCTGGTTTAAAAACTTTCTTTGGATAGTTCAGTTGCTTTTGGACAAAGACCCAGCCTCTCAGAATTCCTCTCTCCCATACGCGTTTCCGAGAAGGCACGTGGGTCTCTCGCATGACCTTTGGCCTCACGTTGGTCCTTTGGCTGCTGTCCACCATTGGGCAGTCGGCCAGCTGTTGAGCATGCACTCACTGGGTTGGGTGTGGATCTGTGGCTCAGTTCTGTGCCTGGCACTCTGCTGGCCTCTGCTGCTCCTCCCCCCTTGCTGAGCCCCCCGATTCTCATTGATGATGTGGACCTCCAGGTATCTGGCTGTGGCACATAGAACCCCCTGTCCTGCCCCAGGTCAGCCAGCCTGCACCCCTTTGCAGAGCACTCTGACTTCTGTCAAAACAGGAACTAAGAAGGATGCTGGGGAATGAGAGTGTTCTAACTAACACCACTTCACCACTGCTTGTTGTCTGATGTGACCTCCTCGGCTTCGTGTGGTGCTGTCCAAAAGGAAAGATGCTTTGCTTTCAGTTTCCTTTCAAACTGTCTAGCTTTCTTTCTCCCCTTGGGACTTCAGTTCGGAGAGGGCCCCTCTGGGCACATATGATTCAACAGCAGGTTTTCTCCTCTGTCAATTTCCTTCCCTCTGGCCATGTCCATGGTGGGGGAAAAGTGCTCCCTCCCTCATCCTCTCTAGCATGGACTTCCTCATCTCAGATCCTCCTTTTGGGTCACCAGTCCTCCTGGCTTGGCCCTAAGGGAGGAAAAGGCAATCTTCCACATTCTGGAGGAAATTCTGCTGGAGTTGGCAATATCGATTCTTGATATGTTGGAGGGAGATTACAGAACTTTGAATCTCTTCTCTTTCCACAAACATGACCCTCTAGACCCTTCCTTAAAAAGAAGTCAGGAAACTCAGCTTTATGTTTGAAAGCTCATCAATGACCTCTCTGTTCTATAAAGGACCTGCTCTTGTTTTCCTCATGGCTCAGTTTTATGGGTAGAGGGCTGGATGGCATGTGATTTAAGGGGGAAAATTAAATTTCCAAGAATTTTATCCTATTTTCCTGGAAGGAAGATCTGTAAACAAATTACAGTGCAGCATGAAAGGCAGTGAAATGTATCCATACACAAAATACTATGGGATTACAGAAGTGGAGTGACTGGATCCACCCATGACAGGGAAGATTCTCGAGGACACTGACAGCATGAATCTGACAGTAAAACTAGACAGCTTGGTTCCCTGGTGATCATCAGCTCCACTGGCTCATGTAGACAAGTTCTGAAAAAGTGAGATGCCTTTATGTGTTTGTTTTCTCTCTCTGTGAGCATCAGTTTCCCCTCTTATAAGTAAGAATATAAAAACCTGCCTCCTGCTGTGGTTGTGGATATGCAAATATAACACTGCATCCAATGGTCCATGTTCCTCCACCAGGTCTAAGGCAAAAATAATGCAGCAAACAATAACACCTTATGTTGTTCTGATCCTGCCACCATCTCCTACTGCAGACTTTAGCAACTTCCTCAGTGAAGTTCCTCTGTTCTTCCTACAAACAGACCTGTCTCTGGTCTTCTGACATTCTCAGAATTGTCTGAGATCCACGTGGCAACCAGTCAGCCAACCTGTGATGCACACTGCTTTAGCAACGTCTCCTTGATGTAGTAGCTGCTCATTAAATGCCAGCTCCTTTTACTCACATATTTTCCACTTCACATATTCTTTCCATTGATCCAATTTAAGGGGAAGAAAACCTAAAAATAGACATGTTGCCTAAACCACTTCATCCTCTCATGTACTCTCACTCTTGGACAGCAAATTTAAGAAGAGCGATGAAAAAATTCACAATTGCATGCAAAGCGATCTAGGTGAAAGAATCTGCTTGAGACACAAGGAGAAGGTTATGGAAACCCACATTCCAATTAGCTTTGCCACTGATGGATTACTGTGTGACCTCAGGTAGGACCATTTGCCAGTCAATAGAGATGAAATCTCATAAAAATTAATGAGATTGCTGCTAGGTATGAACAAAATTCTCCCACCCACTCTGTTTGAGAGTGAAAATATCAAGGGAAATTGTACAAGAAAATATGGTAATATGCTATTTGGAATATTTTCACAGTACCAGAGGCTAAACAAACCTTAAAGCCCTGGAATGCTGTTGCTTGACATGTAAAATCAAGAAAAATTTCTCCTATGGTACAACCGTACCACCTTTTTTGCAGTGAACATGTTCCTGAAATAATACTTCCAAACAAATTTTTATAAATAATTTATATTTTTAAAATACTGGGAAATGCGCGGAGTATTTCTTGTAAATTGAAAAATCATTTTGTACTATGAATAATAACTCACATTTGTTTCCTTAGGTATTCTTTCCATATACAGAGTTTGTGAAAAGTGAAACACTCCTATAGTCCAATATTACACCACACACAAAGATTCGTATTTTTCAGAGTTAGTGGCCAAATTGCCTCGCCTGGCATCTTTGGTGGAGAAGGGTGAATAGGGCAGATGGGAACACACAGGAAGCCCAGCCTTGGCTATCCCCAAGACTGCTTTATGCTCACTCAGATTAATCTGTTAACCATTGACTGTGTTAGACCTTCTGAACATGAACAGTCTCTACAGCATACAATTAGTGGAACTGTGGGCAGATGATTGTACAAATGGACAGTTTTAGTCAATGGTAAGGAATCTCTGTGTGTGTGTGTGTGTGTGTGTGTGTGTGTGTGTGTGTGTGTGTAAGAGAGAGAGAGACAAAGAGAAACCAAGACAGAGACAGAAGGAAAGAAAGCACAGCATTGAAAACAAAAGTTTTCTAATGGCAAAGTAAATAAAATTTTAAAACTCAAATTTTTCTTCAGAAACTTATGACATAAGCCTTGATACAAACTAATTTTAAATTTTCTAAAGTCAGAGTGTTCCAATTAGTCATGCTTTACGATCTTGCCAATTAGGGTATGCTCATTGGCTGAAAGTGTTCATTTGGCCTTTTAAGTGATTTTTATAGATAAGAACTTTTTTCATAGAAATTTAGAATCATGTTTTTATTTCAAGTCATCCTTCCTGACTTTCTTGAAGCAAAATTCTATAAATAGCATCACTGAAAATTTCTCATAGTTTTCTCCAGATAATTACTACTTGGTTCCTGAAACTTTAAAGATCATTAATAAGATGAAAGAGAAAGTCAATGATTTTCTGGATTGGATACAGGACTTGAGGATTTTTTTTAAACCAATGATCTAGTTTCGGCTCATTTTAAAAAACAATACTACATCTTATAAAGGATTTAGTTAGAGGACACAATATGAAAGATAATGGACTTGAAAAGAGCTAGTTTGTAACAAATCGCTTCCATAATTAGGCAACATAACATGAGAATTAAGAGTAAGCAAATGTCAAATAGTTTCATTAGAAACATCTTTTTATATGACTTCTCTTTACTTTACAAATAAAAATATCCTTGAAGTAATAATGATGTTTTACTATATACGATGTAAACAAAGTAGCTTAGTAAAATAAATAGCAAACTTTATACATTCAAATCAATATTCAAAGTGCTTATCTTTTATTATTATACACTTATTCTGACGTGACTGTCATTGTTCAAAATGTGTTAGAATTTCTCTTTTAAAATCTTCAGAGCCAATTTTAAGTCATGAAAGTTTCTTTATAATTTATCCTTCTTTTGGATCCAGAAAGTATTATCTAGCTTAATCCAGCATTTTGCTTCTTTCCAAAAAATAAATCTTACTCTCAAAGAAGGAGCATTTGCTTCCATTAAGGATATTCTAATGAGTGCTCCGAAGACAGTTTCAGAGTTCAAACTGTTCTTGAGCAATGAGAGCTTCATTAAAGTACGCCCATGACCTTCAGAGTGACTACACTGAAAGACAACCATGTTCAGATGAATGAATTCCAGTTTGTTAAAGAAGACTAGGTATGTAAACACCTGCACACCCTGCTCAATAAGCAACAATTTTTTTCCCCTTAAAAAAAATTTTCAAGGCACACTTTTCATTATGCATGAACATAGCTGCTACAGTGGCAGAATAATGGCCCCACAAAGATGTCAACGTTCTAATCCCTGTAGTACATAAATTTGTTACTTTATTTTACAATATGTCATATTGTTTTTGTTGTTGTTGGGATTCTTTTGTTGTTGTTACGGTCTTTTTAACATCTTTATTAGAGTATAATTGCTTTACAATGGTCTGTCAGTTTCTGCTTTATAACAAAGTGAATCAGTTATACATATACATATGTCCCGATATCTCTTCCTTCTTGCATCTCCCTCACTCCCAACCTCCCTATCCCACCCCTCTAGGTGGTCACAAAGCACAGAGCTGATCTCCCTGAGCTATGCGGCTGCTTCCCACTAGCTATCTATTTTACATTTGATAGTGTATATATGTCCATGCCTCTCTCTCACTTTGTCCCAGCTTACACTTCCCCCTCCCTGTATCCTCAACTCCATTCTCTAGTAGATCTGCATCTTTATTCCCATCTTGCCCCTAGGTTCTTCTGACCATTTCCTATTTTTTATCTTTTTTTTAGATTCCATATATATGTGTTAGCATGCAGTATTGATTTATCTCCTTCTACTTACTTCACTCTGTATGACAGTCTCTAAGTCCATTCACCTCACTACAAATAACTCAGGTTCGTTCCTTTTTATGGCTGAGTAATATTCCATTGTGTATATGTGCCACATCTTCTTTATCCATTCATCTCTTGATGGACACTTAGCTTGCTTCCATGTCCTGGCTATTGTAAATAGAGCTGAAATGAACATTTTGGTATATGACTCTTTTTGAATTATGGTTTTCTCAGGGTATATGCCCAGCAGTGGGATTGCTGGGTGGTATGGTAGTTCTATTTGTAGTTTATTAAGGAACCTCCATACTGTTCTCCATAGTGGCTGTATCAATTTACATTCCCACCACCGGTGCAAGAGTGTTCGCTTTCCTCCACACCCTCTCCAGCATTTATTGTTTCTAGATTTTTTGATGATGGCCATTCTGACCAGTGTGAGATGATATCTCATTATAGTTTCAATTTGCATTTCTCTAATCATTAATGATGTTGAGCATTCTTTCATGTGTTTATTGGAAATCTGTATATCTTCTTTGGAGAAATGTCTATTTAGGTCTTCTGCCCATTTTTATTTTTTTTCTGTTTTGTTTTGTTTCCTTTTGTTCCCTTTTATTTTATTTTATTTTTTATTTTATTTTATTTTATTTTTATGCGGTACGCGGGCCTCTCACTGTTGTGGCCTCTCCCGTTGCGCAGCACAGGCTCCGGATGCACAGGCTCAGCGGCCATGGCTCACGAGCCTAGCTGCTCCAAGGCATGTGGGATCTTCCCGGACCGGGGCACGAACCCATGTCCCCTGCATCAGCAGGCAGACTCTCAACCACTGCGCCACCAGGGAAGCCCCCCTTTTATTATCTTACTTTATTTTTTTTTAACATCTTTATTGGAGTATAATTGCTTTACAGTGGTGTGTTAGCTTCTGCTTTATAACAAAGTGAATCAATTATACATATACATATGTTCCCATATCTCTTCTCTCTTGCGGCTCCCTCACTCCCACACTCCCTATCCCACCCCTCTAGGTGGTCACAAAGCAACAAGCTAATCTCCCTGCGCTATGCGGCTGCTTCCCACTAGCTATGTATTTTACGTTTGGTAGTGTATATATATCCATGCCACTCTCTCACTTTGTCACAGCTTACCCTTCCCCCACCCCTATCCTCAAGTCCATTCTCTAGTAGGTGTGTTTCTTTATTCCCATCTTGCCCCTAGGTTCTTCATGACCTTTGTTTTTCTTTTTCTTAGATTCCATATATATGTGTTAGCATACGATATTTGTTGTTCTCTTTCTGACTTCACTCTGTATGGCAGACTCTAGGTCCATCCACCTCACTACAAATAACTCAATTTTGTTTATTTTTACGGCTGAGTAATATTCTATTGTATATATGAGCCACATCTTCTTTATCCATTCTTCTGTTGATGGACACTTAAGTTGCTTCCATGTCCTGGCTATTGTAAATAGTGCTGCAATGAACATTTTGGTACATGACTCTTTTTGAATTATGGTTTTCTCAGGTTATATGCCCAGTAGTGGGATTGCTGGGTCCTATGGTAGTTCTGTTTTTAGTTTTTTAAGGAACCTCCATACTGTTCTCCATAGTGGCTGTATCAATTTACATTCCCACCAACAGTTCAAGAGTGTTTCCTTTTCTCCACAACCTCTCCAGCATTTATTGTTTGTAGATTTTTTTAAATGATAGCCATTCTAACAGGTGTGAGATGGTATCTCATTGTAGTTTTGACTTGCATTTCTCTAATGATTAATGATGATGAGCATTCTTTCATGAGTTTGTTGGCAACCTGTATATCTTCTTTAGAGAAATGTCTTTTTAGGTCTTCTGCCCATTTTTGGATTGGGTTGTTTGTTTTTTTGATATTGAGCTGCATGAGCTGCTTGTAAATTTTGGAGATTAATCCTTTGTCAGTTGCTTCATTTGCAAATATTTTCTCCTATCCTGAGGGTTGTCTTTTGGTCCTGTTTATGGTTTCCTTTGCTGTGCAAAAACTTTTAAGTTTCATTAGGTCACATTTGTTTATTTTTGTTTATATTTCCATTTCTCTAGGAGGTGGGTCAAAAAGCATCTTGCTGTGATTTATATCATAAGTGTTCTGCCTATGTTTTCCACTAAGAGTTTGATAGTGTCTGGACTTACATTTAGGTCTTTAATCCATTTTGAGTTTATTTTTGTGTATGGTGTTAGGGAATGTTCTAATTTCATACTTTTACATGTACCCATCCAGTTTTCCCAGCACCACTTATTGAAGAGGCTGTCTTTTCTCCACTGTATATTCTTTTTTTTTTTCCTTTACCTGAACATTGGTATGCATTTTTTAACATCTTTATTGGAGTATAATTGCTTTACAATGGTGTAGTTTCTGCTTTATAACAAAGTGAATCAGTTATACATATACACATGTTCCCATTTCTCTTCCCTCCTGCATCTCCCTCCCTCCCACCCTCCCTATCCCACCCATCTAGGCAGTCACAAACCACCAAGCTGATCTCCCTGTGCTACGCAGCTGCTTCCTACTAGCTATCCACTTTTCGTCTGGTAGTGTATATATGTCCATGCCACTCTCTCACCTCATCACAAACTACCCCTCCCCCTCCCCATATCCTCAAGTCCATGCTGTAGTAGGTCTGTGTCTTTATGCCCGTCTTACCCATAGGCTCTTCATGACAATTTTTTTTTTCTTAGATTCCATATATATGTGTTAGCATACAGTATTTGTCTTTCTCTTTCTGATTTACTTCACTCTGTATGACAGACTCTAGGTCCATCCACCCCACCACAAATAACTCAATTTAGTTTCTCTTTATGGCTGAGTAATATTCCATTGTATATATGTTCCACATCTTCTTTATCCATTCATCTATTGATGGACACTTAGGTTGCTTCCATATCCTCGCTATTGTAAATAGAGCTGCAGTGAACATTTTGGTACATGACTCTTTTTGAACTATAGTTTTCTCAGGGTATATGCCCAGTAGTGGGATTGCTGGGTTGTATGGTAGTTCTATTTATAGTTTTTTAAGGAACCTCCA
Source organism: Grampus griseus (assembly GCF_964374135.1). Taxonomy (NCBI): domain Eukaryota; kingdom Metazoa; phylum Chordata; class Mammalia; order Artiodactyla; family Delphinidae; genus Grampus; species Grampus griseus. The sequence goes on from NC_139007.1 coordinate 46,845,772, forward strand.
TACTGTTCTCCATACAGGCTGTATCAATTTACATTCCCACCACCAGTGCAAGAGTGTTCCCTTTCCTCCACACCCTCTCCAGCATTTATTGTTTCTACATTTTTTGATGATGGCCATTCTGACTGGTGTGAGATGATATCTCATTGTAGTTTTGATTTGCATTTCTCTAATGATTAGTGATGTTGGGCATTCTTTCATGTATTTGTTGGCAAACTGTATATCTTCTTTGGAGAAATGTCTGTTTACGTCTTCTGCCCATTTTTGGATTGGGTTGTTTGTTTTTTTGATATTGAGCTGCATGAGCTGCTTGTAAATTTTGGAGATTAATACTTTGTCAGTTGCTTCATTTGCAAATACTTTCTCCCATTCTGAGGGTTGTCTTTTGGTCTTGTTTATGGTTTCCTTTGCTGTGCAAAAGCTTTGAAGTTTCATTAGGTCCCATTTGTTTATTTTTGTTTATATTTCCATTTCTCTAGGAGGTGGGTCAAAAAGGATCTTGCTCTAATTTATGTCATAGAGTCTTCTGCCTATGTTTTCCTCTAAGAGTTTGATAGTGTCTGGCATTACATTTAGGTCTTTAATCCATTTTGAGCTTATTTTTGTGTTTGGTGTTAGGGAGTGTTCTAATTTCATACTTTTACATGTAGCTGTCCAGTTTTCCCAGCACCACTTATTGAAGAGGCTGTCTTTTCTCCATTGTATATTCTTGCCTCCTTTATCAAAGATAAGGTGACCATATGTGTGTGGGTTTATCTCTGGGCTTTCTATCATGTTCCATTGATCTATCTTTCTGTTTTTGTGCCAGTACCATACTGTCTTGATTACTGTAGCTTTGTAGTATAGTCTGAAGTCAGGGAGCCTGATTCCTCCAGCTTCGTTTTTCTTTCTCAAGATTGCTTTGGCTATTCGGGGTCTTTTGCATTTCCATACAAATTGGGAAATATTTTGCTTTAGCTCTGTGAAAAATGCCAGTGGTAGTTTGATAGGTATTACATTGAATCTGTAGATTGTTTTGGGTAGTAGAGTTATTTTCACAATGTTGATTTTCCACTCCAAGAGCTTGGTATATCTCCCCATCTATTTGTATCATCTTTAATTTCTTTCATCAGTGTCTTATAATTTTCTGCATACAGGTCTTTTGTCTCCTTAGGTAGGTTTATTCCTAGATATTTTATTCTTTTTGTTGCAATGGTAAATGGGAGTGTTTTCTTGATTTCACTTTCAGATTTTTCATCATTAGTGTATAGGAATTCCAGAGATTTCTGTGCATTAATTTTGTATCCTGCTACTTCACCATATTCATTGATTAGCTCTAGCAGTTTTCTGGTAGCATCTTTAGGATTCTCTATGTATAGTACCATGTCATCTGCAAACAGTGACAGCTTTACTTCTTCTTTTCCAATTTGGATTCCTTTTATATCTTTTTCTTCTCTGATTGTTGTGGCTAAAACTTCCAAAACTATGTTGAATAATTGTGGTGAGAGTGGGCAACCTTGTCTTCTTCCTGATCTTAGTGGAAATGGTTTCAGTTTTTCACCATTGAGGACGACGTTGACTGTGGGTTTGTCATATATGGCCTTTACTATATTGAGGAAAGTTCCCTCTGTGCCTACTTTCTGGATGGTTTTTATTATAAATGGGTGTTGAATTTTGTTGAAAGCTTTCTCTGCATCTATTGAGATGATCATGTGGTTTTTCTCCTTTAATTTGTTAATATAGTGTATCACGTTGATTTATTTGCGTATATTGAAGAATCTTTGCATTCCTGGGATAAACCCCACTTGGTCATAATGTATGATCCTTTTAATGTGCTGTTTGATTGTTTTTGCTAGTATTTTGTTGAGGATTTTTGCATCTATGTTCATCAGTGATATTGGCCTGTAGTTTTCTTTCTTTGTAACATCTTTGTCTGGTTTTGGTATCAGAGTGATGGTGGCCTTGTAGAATGAGCTTGGGAGTGTTCCTCCCTCTGCTGTATTTTGGAAGAGTTTAAGAAGGATAGGTGTTAGCTGTTCTCTAAATGTTTGATAGAATTCGCCTGTGAAGCCATCTGGTCCTGGGCTTTTGTTTTTCGGAAGATTTTTAATCACAGTTTCAATTTCAGTGCTTGTGATTGGTCTGTTTATATTTTCTCTTTCTTCCTGGTTCAGTCTCAAGAGGTTGTGCATTTCTAAGAATTTGTCCATTTCTTCCAGATTGTCCATTTTATTGCTTGTAGTAATCTCTCATGATCCTTTGTATTTCTGCAGTGTCAGTTGTTACTTCTCCTTTTCATTTCTAATTCTGTTGATTTGAGTCTTTTCCCCTTTTTTCTTGATGAGTCTGGCTAATGTTTTATCAATTTTGTTTATCTTCTCAAAGAACCAGCTTTTAGTTTTATTGATCTTTGCTATCATTTCCTTCATTTCTTTTTAATTTATTTCTGATCTGATCTTTATGATTTCTTTCCTTCTGCTAACTGAGGTTTTTTTTGTTTTTCTTTCTAATTGCTTTAGGTGTAAGGTTAGGTTTTTTATTTGAGATGTTTCTTAAGGTAGGCTTGTATAGCTATAAACTTCCCTCTTGGAACTGCTTTTGCTGCATCCCATACGTTTTGGGTCATTGTGTTTTCATTGTCATTTGTCTCTAGGTATTTCTTGATTTCCTCTTTGATTTATTCAGTGATCTCTTGGTTATTAAGTAGTGTGTTGTTTAGCCTCCATGTGTTTGTATTTCTTACAGATTTTTTCCTGTAATTGATATCTAGTCTCATAGCGTTGTGAAAGATAACGAAAAAGATACTTTATACGATTTCAGTTTTCTTAGATTTACCAAGGCTTGATTTGTGACCCAAGGTATGATCTATCCTGGAGAATGTTCCATGAGCACTTGAGAAGAATGTGTTTTCTGTTGTTTTTGGATGGTATGTCCTATAAATATCAATTAAGTCCATCTTGTTTAATGTATCTTTTAAAGCTTGTGTTTCCTTATTTATTTTCCTTTTGGATGATCTGTCCATTGGTGAAAGTGGGGTGTTTAAAGTCCCCTACTATGATTGTGTTACTGTCGATTTCCCCTTTTATGGCTGTTAGTATTTGCCTTATGTATTGAGGTGCTCCTATGTTGGGTGCATACATATTTACAGTTGTTATATCTTCTTCCTGGATTGATCCCTTGAGCACTATGTAGTGTCCTTCTTTGTCTCTGGTAATAGTCTTTGTTTTAACGTGTGTTTTGTCTGATATGAGAATTGCTACTCCAGCTTTCTTTTGGTTTCCATTTGCATAGAATATCTTTTTCCATCCCCTCCCTTTCAGTCTGTATGTGTCCCTAGGTTTGAAGTGGGTCTCTTGTAGACAGTGTATATACAGGTCTTGTTTTTGTATCCCTTCAGCCAGTCTATGTCTTTTGGTTGGAGCATTTAATCCATTTATATTTAAGGTAATTATCGATATGTATGTTCCTATTACTATTTTCGTAACTGTTTTGGGTTTATTATTGTAGGTCTTTTCCTTCTCTTGTGTTTCCTACCTAGAGAAGTTCCTTTAGCATTTGTTGTAAAGTTGTTTTGGTGGTGCTGAATCCTCTTAGCTTATGCTTGTCTGTAAAACTTTTAATTTCTCTGTCACATCTGAATGAGATCCTTGCTGGGTAGAATAATCTTGGTTGTAGGTTTTTCTCCTTTATCACTTTAAATATGTCCTGCCACTCCCTTTTGGCTTGCAGAGTTTCTGCTGAAAGATCAGCTGTTAATCTTATGGGGAATTCCTTATGTGTTACTTGTTGTTTCTCCCTTGCTGCTTTTTTTTTTTTTTTGCGGTACACGGGCCTCTCACTGTTTTGGCCTCTCCTGTTGTGGAGCACAGGCTCCGGATGCACAGGCTCAGCGGCCATGGCTCATGGGCCCAGCCACTGCACGGCATGTGGGATCTTCCCTGACCGGGGCACAAACCCATGTCCCCTGCATTGGCAGGCGGACTCTCAACCACTACGCCACCAGGGAAATCCCCTTGCTGCTTTTAATATTTGTTCTTTGTATTTAATTTTTGATAGTTTGATTAATATGTGTCTTCACCTGTTTCTCCTTGGATTTATCCTATATGGGACTCTGTGTGCTTCCTGGACTTGATTACCTATTTCCTTTCCCATATTAGGGAAGTTTTCAACTATAATCTCTTCAAATATTTTCTCAGTCCCTTTCTTTTTCTGTTTTTCTTCTGGCACCCCTATAATTCGGATGTTGGTGCATTTAATGTTGTCCCAGAGGTCTCTGAGACTGTCCTCAGTTCTTTTCATTCTTTTTTCTTTATTCTCCTCTGCAGTAGTTATTTCCACTATTTTATCTTCCAGGTCACTTATCCGTTCTTCTGCCTCTGTCATATTGTTTTAAGGCAAAAGGGACTCTACAGATGTGATTAAATTATGAAATTGGATTGATGTGATTATTACAGGTTATCTGGGTGCCCCAGTGTAATCACAAAATTCCTTTGAAAAGCACGGTAAGGGTCAGAGGTGGAGGAAGGAGCCAGAAACTACGGAATGCAGGCAGCTCCTAGAAGCCGAATAAAGGCAAGGAGAGGAATTCTTCCCTTCCCTCCAGAGGGAACGCCGGGCAGGCATTACCTTCATTTTAAGATTTTTGACCTCCAAAACTGTAAGATAATGAATTTGTATTGTTTTAAGCCACTAAGTTTGTGGTCATTTGTTCCAGCAACAATAAGAAACAAATACAGTTGGAGACAATATTTAATTCTCCCCCCCACTCCCACTCCCAAGCGGATTTGAAGGTACTGACCTTTGGAGGGCTTTCTCCCAAAAGAACCAGAAGCTTGGATGCCAGAGCAGGTTTCTTTTTCCCAGCTGTGTTGGTGTTTTCATTCTTTGAGAAAAGGATCCTCTCAATGCCAACTAGATGGGCTCCTTGGAAGAGCACTTTGGTGCTGTCTGCCATGGATAGATGCACGTGAAAGCATTTCCATGCCGTGACTGGTTGCTTTTAGAGAAGTGCTCATTTTGACTCAATCAGTGTACAAAATTTACCTGTAATAAATGGTTAAAGTGAGAGGGTGACCATGCACTTAAAGAAAAAGCATGCATAGCCTGCTTCCCTTGGCAATGCATTTGAAGAGATGTGTTTGTTTGTAAATCATTAGTCAATAAAAGCGTGTGAGCTGCTTTCAGACTGAAGAGTACAGTCTTAAAGCTGTGAGACGTTTTAAGACTCAGATAATGAGAGTTCATTAAAAAAAAAACCAACAGATGAGAAAAAAGCAGAAGTTATTTTTGTCCCTCTTCTTTATGTCTTCCCTCTTGTTTGTATCTTCTGGGTTGGGGCCATTTCCAATTCAAAAGCCCTTGTACCGGGAGACAGAGTGTGCCTGTGCATTTTCTGGGGCCATCAAGTTAGAGGCTCCGTGATCAGATTAGGAGTTGTGACACCATCTGAGCCAGAGAATGATGACAGGAACTAGCAACTGTACAGGACTCTCAGCTTCAGCTCCTCTTGACTGAAATCATCTCAAATCGCAGCTTTAGACAGTACCAGTTACCTCAGAGACAACAAATCTCCCCCAAATGGCTCAGAGAACTCAAAATTATTCATTCAACTTATTCATTCATTCAACATTTGCTGTCTCCAAGTGAGATAAGCACCTCTGGACTTTGCTCAGGTGTCAGTGAGTTCTTCCCTGACCACTCAGTTTAAAATCACAATCTCCTACCCCATTCAACATTCCCTACCCTCTCCCCTGCTTTCTTTTTCTACATAGTCCTTATTATCATTGGCATACTGTATATATTCGTTGTCTGTCTCTTCTTACACATGATTACAAACCCCCATAAGGGGGGAATTTTTTTTATTACCTAGATTTTTTATTTCCTAGGATAGTAGCTGGCATCTGGTAGATGCCCCATAAATATTTTGGAAGGAATTAATAAAATACTTAAGGGTCCCTAGTGTGTACCAAGCAGCATCCCAGTTGCAGGAGTAACACTGAGTGCAAGAGAGGAAAGGTCCTCTCCTTATGGAAGGTATTGGGTTTTAGCATGGTAAGTACAGTTCGATAATACAGAGACCAGTGGGAGACCCTGAGGAGGGCACCTAATCCCTACTTAGGAAATCAGAGAGGGCTTCCTGGAGGAAGTATTGTCCAAAACTGAGCTCTGAAAGATAAGACTGAGTGGGCTAAGGAGAGATGGACATGAGAACTCCAGGCAGGGGAACAGCATGCATAAAGAAAGCCAAGAAAGACCATAGCACGTTAAGGAACTAAAAATGCTTCAGCATGGAGTTTGAAGAAGGACATGGTCAAAGAAGAGAATGAAGGGGTAGCTGGTGACAGATCACCAAGGGACTTATAAGCCACGTTAGTGAATTTGGGTTTAATCCTGAGAGTTGCTAGTGTAGGAATGCCATGATGAGATTTGCAGTTTAGAAAGAGTCATGTGATCTAATGAAGACGGGACAGACAGGATGGGGCAAGTGAAGAGATTCTAAAGATATTTAGGGGGCTAGACAGACAGGACTTGGTGACTTATTTGATGGACGGGTGAAGAAGAAGGATCAATCTGTGTTTTAGTCACTCACGTGCTCTGCAAATGTTTATTGAGCCTATATTTTATATACTTTTCCATGGTGTTAGACATATAGCATGAAGAAGATAGCACTCTTGCCCTCATGAAGCCTCCCTTCCAAGTGACACTTGGTTTTTATTCTCTGTCTCTCCCACTAGGGCACAAGGGAGTGAGAGATGCAAAGATATGGGGAAGAGAGTTCTAAGCAGAGGGAACAGTGCAAGGGTGACAGCCCTGAGCATGCATGTTTAAGAAATGGAAAGAGTGAATGCAGTCACTAGTAGTTAGAGATGACATTGAGAAGGAGGGAGGGGCCAGATGCTAGAAGACTATGTAAGTCAAGGAAAGGAGTTTGACTTTGTTCTGAGGAAAATCATTAGAATGTTCAGAGCAGGGGATTGATGCGACCTAGTTTGTATTTTGAGATCACTGTGGCTGTGGCCGCTCATGGAGGATTGATTACATAGGAGGAAGCGTGGACATGCTTAGACAGTCAGGAGGCTACAGCTGAAAGCTGATGGGGGGACTTCCCTGGTGGTCCAGTGGTTAGGACTCCGAGCTTCCACTGCAGGAGGCATGGGTTCAATCCCTGGATGGGGAACTAAGATCCCACATGTCACGTGGTGTGGCCAAAAGAAAAAAAAGGGTGATGGGGACTTGAAGCCAAGTGCCAACTGTGGAGGTGTTTAGGGGTGGTTGGGTACATTTATAGGATAAAACCAACAGGATTTTCTGAGTGTTTGAATGGGGGTGGTTGAGGAAGTTTGAGAGAAAAAGAAGAGTCGAGAATGATTCCTTAGTTATTGGCCTTAGCCGCTGGATTGTGTCATGTGGTGAGATGAGGAGAACTGGAGAAGAGCAGATGTGAAGCAGAAAATCAAGGGTTCTGTTTGGCTGTGTAGGTCTGAGCTTCCTGTGAGCCATCCAGGCAGAGCTCAGTCAAGGCGGCTGGGTATATGTCTCTGGTTCAGGAGAGTGGTGGGATTAGAATTATGAATCTGAAGTCATTTCCTATAGAAGGTGCTGAAAGTCATGGTCAAATGAAATCACCAGTGGAGAGTATAAATGGAGGAAAGTAGGCTGAGAAGGGGCCAATGTGGTAAGAGGAGAATCTGGAAGCAAGTCAAGAAATTGTTTCCAGAGAGAAGGAGTGACCCCTAGATGCCAGACACGCAGGGTTCAGACATGAGCAACTAAGTTACTAGTGGTCCCATTCACTGAGGGAAGAATTTCATGAGGGAGCACAACTGCGGACATGGTTGATCCGCGCTGAACTGTAGACATTTTTGGTACCTCCACGCCAGATCAGAAGGGGCTGATCTGCGTGGCTCTGGAGTGTAGAGCTGAATCCAGATTGGAGATGCAGATTGGGGAGTCACCAGTACAGAGATGACTTTTCAAGCCAGAACAGTAGGTGAAATCTTCCAGAGTAAATGAGGAGAGTTGAGAAGAGACACTGTGGCAGAGTCCTGAGAGCGCAGCATTTGGGAGATGAGAGTAGATCTAGGGGCCCTCAGACCAGGAACCCAGAAAGGAGTCTGTGAAGGAGGCATGAGAGATGAAATGCGGGGCAGAGGCAGGCCTGGCAGGAAAGAGCCAATGGGAGGAGAGAATGTCAGATGCTGTGCTAAGGAAAGGACTGCAGTGGCTCTGCTCAGTTCAGAAGTGGAATGTGTTTTTGAGCGATTTTGATGGTGTTTGGAGAACAGAACCCAGATTGCACTGAGTTGAGGGGTGAACAGATGTTGAAGAGATGGAGAGCGGGGCTGAATGCAACTCTTCCCAAGAAGTTTGGCAGGAAAGGAAGTAAGAGTTGGGTGAGAACCAAAGGGTGCATATGTCGAGTGTGGAAATGGGAGAGCTAAGGACTGAACCTCAAACACACCAACTGTGAGGGACAGAAAGAACAAAATGAGTCCATGAAAAGACAGAAGGGAGTGCCAGAGAGGTATGAGGAAAAAGAGACAGACAAGAAAGGGAATGTAAGGACACAGTGGTTAATCATGCCAAATGCTGCAGAAAGCTTTAGTCAAAAGTGGCCGTGCAATGTAACTTTGGTCATCATGGCAAAGGGAGCTGTCAGTATCAATGCAGCTTGAGGGGTGAATGGGGCCAAGATACGAGAAGCAGACTGTAGATGCATTTTTCAGGAAGCCTGGCTGTGAAGAGGGAAAGATAAATAGCTACAGAGCAATTGGGCATCAAGGGTAAGATCAGGGCGTGTCTACATGATGAAGGAAAACAGCCAGCAAAGAGGGAGGGGCGAAGATCCGGGAGGGACACAGGATGGCTGCTGGAGCAAGGTCCCTCGGGGAGCAGGAGGAGAGGGTCCCAAAGAACAGAGGGCAGAATCTCCTTCAGTGCCAGGCAAGTCCTTAGGAGAAGACACTGGCTGTGAACTGGAGGAAAGATGTGTGTTCATTGACAACTGTCCACTTGAACCTAGATGTAGAGTGTTTGGGTCATGCTCAGCACCTGTAGCAACGCTGAGCGTGCAGTAGGCATTCAGTAAACATCTGCTGACTGAAGAAATAAACGACGAGTATAAGGTGATGAAAATCCGACTTCACCTTTTTTAATAAAACCTGGGTAGTTGAATTAGACCTAGAGATAGACCCCAAAAGGTACATGATGTTTTCCTCTAGCTTTTGAAATTGTTTCTCCTTGCAGTTTTAATGTTGGGAGGAATCACGAGTAATGCAAAATTAATGTAAAATTAATATTTTATCGGATAATGTTCATTTCCTTCAATATGTGCTTTGAAACATGTACTTCCTTTAATGTTATTGTTAATGTTCTTATTATGTTCATGAATTCCATAAATAAGAAATACAAGTTTGTAGTGCTTGGGATGACTTAAGGCAAGTACTTCTCCAAAAGCATTCAAGATAGCTACACAGTATCAGAGACCCATCACTAAAAAGAAACAATTGTAATTCTCACACACTTTTTTTATACCTTTCACCTTCTTTCATATGAAAAATGCAGACAACCAGTAATTATTTTTTCAATTCTCTCAGAGTCTGCCTCTCTCTAAGAGTGCTCTCAATGTAAAAGAGAGTGCACAATCCTGCTAGATTGAGTTAAGGCTGACCCCGCCTAGACCACTGTTATTATAACTGGATTCTTACACTTTCTACTGCACCTGGACCTTGACTGCTTAAGCTCACCTTATGTGAGGAGGATGGCAGGCCTGGGACCACATCCTGGCTCTGACTCTACTATGTGACTTCAAGTAAATTCCCTGTTATCTTTAGCACTCATCTGTAAAATGGGAAAAATAAGAACTAGGCATTGCACCTGGTGTATGGTGGACACTCAGTAAATGTTAATTCCTTGCTTTCTACTTTTTGAATCTAGTTTGCTGACAATCAGAGCTTGTTTTTAAATGTGACTAGAGCTCCGCTGATGCTCACCCAGTAGGAATTTGTCCCCTGGGACAGCTCTGCTCTCACCCAAAGCAGATTTCCCTGCAGCAGAGCTAGAGAGTGTGTGTCTTCCTAATTACCTGTATCTTCCGGTGGTCACCTAGATTTCTAGGTGCTTGTCCCAGATTTTTAGTGCATGGTAGTGTCTTTGTTTCTTTCTTTCTGTCTTTAAGAGTTGAAGCCAAAAAAGTAAGAGAAGATACTTTAACAACTAGGAAGTTCTGATGAACTGGCACAAGGGAACATATAAAATTCACACATTTAAATCCTTATCAGTAGAAACAAGAAAGATAGTCTGGTGAAAATCTTTTTCTAAATTCTGAAAATAGGACATTTTCTGGAAAATGGCTGTCATATAGTCATCATAATGACACATTTTAGTAGTTCGGATCTCCTGGGCAACATGATGGAAACATGGCTTCATCCAATATGAACATTTTAAGAAAGTAAAACCTAAACATTAAGTCCTAAGATATGGGGTTAGTGGGGGGTCTAGGTGTTATGAATACAATAGCCCTGAGAAGAAAAAATCTGGAGGGGTGGAGGGGGTCAGGGTGTCTACCAGAAAAGTCTGTTCCAAGTGAAAGACACTGCTCCTGAAGTTATACTCCTGGTTGGGTTTTCAGATGCCTCTGGGATGGCTGCTTGTCGAGGCCACTCCATTAAATGGTTCATGATTGCATGTGAAGGTACCTTTCCTAAATTATATGTCACTCTCTTCAGCTGGACTGTCAGCTAAAAGAGGACTTTTGTTGTCTCTGTGTTAGTGAAGTTTGTCTTTTTTAAGATCCTTCCCTGTTAACGATTCAGTTTTACTCACGGGAGATGAATTTATAATATATATCACTTTTAGAAACACGGGAGAATTGCCAATTAGAAGCAGAGGAAGGATGGAGGGGGAAATGTTCTCTTTCCTGGAATCACCTACCAGTTGCCTCAGGTTTAGCCTCTGACAGCTGGGCTGCGTGAGGGGAGCGGAGCCCTGTGAATAGCCGGAGGGGAGCGTTAATGAGGAGCTGAAGGCTGGCGGAGGAGTCTCTTTTGGGCAGAGAATTAGAAAGAGGGATGAGGTCACCTCCTCATTATGCTCTCCTGGAATGGAAGCAGTTGGGTAGCAGGTTTTTTGTTGTGTTTTACTTTTTTTTTTTACAAACTGTTCGCTTCCCTAGAGAAAGACTGATCTGACTCTTGTAGATTTTTTACACTCTCATAACAGGTGTTGTTTTATATATTTTGAAAGTAGTATATGCTCAAGAGAGGAAATTTGGAAACCACAGAGAATTTGGGGAGTGGGGTTGTGAAGACTCAGCGAACCCGTTCAAAGATAACCATTATTAACATTTTATTTTTATAAATTCTGATTTTCTCCTTCCGGAGATATTTATGCCTAATACTATGATATGTAGATTCTCAATGAAGAAATGAACCTTCACGTGAAGATACGTGTCATCCAAACCAGTTATGGTAGGGAAGGAATGTCAAGGGACTTTTCTGTTCTCCCCATGATACCACCCAGGCCAGGGGAGATATCCATTCCCTTCTGACACTGGGAGAGTGGAAGAAAACTCTTCCTCTCTCTCCATTCCTTCTTGCTCCAACCCAAAGGGGAAATATCTAATTAAGTATCCAGTAGGGGACTTTACCACTCAGTGGGGTTGTTACGCCTTAAAAGTAAACGAAAAGGAGGAAACAAGATGTCTTCAGAGTGTTTCATTTCTCTCTGCTTTATGGACTGGTAAGAACTGTTCCTTGCTGGAAGGATCCCTGAGACAGGATCCAAGGTTTGAGGACCATTTACCCCAGTATATCTGCCTAAGAAAGTTTAGGCTAAGTTAAAATTGGAGTGGGAGTTAGGAGGCAACACTGCTTCTGGAATCCAAGTCTAGATAGGAGGCAACACTGCTTCTGGAATCCAAGTCTAAAGTTAATACAGTGGGGGTCGGATCTCCATTTGGTTCCCTGGGTCTGTTAGGTGAACTATGTGAAATTGTCAACATTGAAATTGTCATAATTGACCTACAAAAATGGCCATTCCAAATGGCTCAAGCTATTATTTTCTGCCAGATAGAATCCAGAGGAGAGGAGACGTAACCACAAGCATCCAACATTAAAGAAGAAAACAGTACATGTAGCAATTTAGACCCAAAGGACAGCCTCTAAATCTAGACATTTTATCAGAGTGAAAACATAATGCTATTTTCAGCTTTTCTGAAGGTATTTAAGGGTCATAATTTGAAGATAAAGGACAAGACATGTTGGGTTTTTAAGTCTATAAGTACAAAATGGGAATACCATGGACATTTCCTGAAATACCTATTGTTATTTTTATTTCTTTTAATTTTAATTTTTTTAACATCTTTATTGGAGTATAACTGCTTTACATTGTTGTGTTAATTGCTGCTGTATAACAAAGTGAATCAGCTATACATATACATATATCCCCATATCCCCTCCCTCTTGCGTCTCCCTCCCTCCCACACTCCCTATCCCACCCCTCTAGGTGGTCACAAAGCACTGAGCTGATCTCCCTGTGCTATGCGGCTGCTTCCCACTAGCTATCTGTTTTACATTTGGTAGTGTATAGATGTCCATTGCCACTCTCTCACTTCATCCCAGCTTACACTTCCCACTCCGCATGTCCTCAAGTCCATTCTCTACGTCTGCGTCTTTATTCCTGTCCTACCCCTAGGTTCTTCAGAACCTTTTTTTCCCTTTTTTTTAGATTGCATATATATGTGCTTGCTTATGGTATTTGTTTTTCTCTTTCTGACTTACTTCACTCTGTATGACAGACACCAAGTACCTCCACCTCACTACAAATAACTCAATTTCGTTTCTTTTAATGGCTGAGTAATATTTCATTGTATATATGTGCCATATCTTCTTTATCCATTCATCTGTCGATGGACACTTAGGTTGCTTCCATGTCCTGGCTATTGTAAATAGTGCTGCAATGACCATGGTGGTACATGACTCTTTTTGAATTATGGTTTTCTCATGGTATATGCCCAGGAGTGGGACTGCTGGGTCATATGGTAATTCAATTTTTAGTTTTTTAAGGAACCTCCATACTGTTCTCCATAGTGGCTGTATCAATTTACATTCCCACCAACGGTGCAAGAGGGTTCCCTTTTCTCCACATCCTCTCCAGCATTTATTGTTCGTAGATATTTTTGATGATGGCCATTCTGACCAGTGTGAGGTGATACCTCATTGTAGTTTTGATTTGCATTTCTCTAATGATTAGTGATGTTGGGCATTCTTTCATGTATTTGTTGGCAAACTGTATATCTTCTTTGGAGAAATGTCTGTTTACGTCTTCTGCCCATTTTTGGATTGGGTTGTTTGTTTTTCTGATATTGAACTGCATGAGCTGCTTGTAAATTTTGGAGATTAATCCTTTGTCAGTTGCTTCATTTGCAAATATTTTCTCCCATTCTGAGGGTTGTCTTTTGGTCTTGTTTATGGTTTCCTTTGCTGTGCAAAAGCTTTGTTTCATTAGGTCACATTTGTTTATTTTTGTTTTTATTTCTATTTCTCTATGGGGTGGGTCAAAAAGAGTCTTGCTGTGATTGATGTCATAGAGTGTTCTGCCTATGTTTCCCTAAGAGTTTTATAATGTCTGGCCTTACATTTAGGTCTTTAATTCATATTGAATTTATTTTTGTGTATGGTATTAGGGAGTGTTCTGATTTCATTCTTTTTCATGTAGCTGTCCAGTTTTCACAGTACCACTTATTGAAGAGGCTGTCTTTTCTCCATTGTATATTCTTGCCTCCTTTATCAAAGATAAGGTGACCATATGTGTGTGGGTTTGTCTCTGGGCTTTCTATCCTATTCCATTGATCTGTATTTCTGTTTTTGTGCCAGTACCATGCTGCCTTGATTACCATAGCTTTGTAGTATAGTCTGACGTCAGGGAGCCTGATTCCTCCAGCTCCATTTTCTTTCTCAAGATTGCTTTGGCAATTCGGGATCTTTTTTTGAGGGGAGCAGGGGGATGTTGTGTAGTGGGTGACATGAGGGAGCCTTCTGGAGTACTGGAAACGTTTCGGGATCTTTTGTGTTTCCGTAAAAATTGTGAAATTTTTAGTTCTAGTTCTCTGAAAAATGTCAGTGGTAGTTTGATAGGGATTGCGTTGAATCTGTAGATTGCTTTGGGTAGTATAATCATTTTCACAATGTTGAGTCTTCCAATCCAAGAATATGGTATATCTCTCCATCTGTTTGTATCATCTTTAATTTCTTTCATCAGTGGCTTATAGTTTTCTGTATACAGGTCTTTTGTCTCCGTTGGCAGATTTATTCCTAGGTATTTTATTCTTTTCGCTGCAGTGGTAAATGGGAGTGTTTCCTTAATTTCCCTTTCAGATTTTTCATCATTAGTGTATAGGAATGCCAGAGATTTCTGTGCATTAATTTTGTATCCTGCTACTTTACCAAATTCAGTGATTAGCTCTAGTAGTTTTCTGATAGCATCTTTAGGATTCTCTATGTATAGTATCATGTCATCTGCAAACAGTGACAGTTTTACTTCTCCTTTTGTGATTTGGATTCCTTTTATTTCTTTTTCTTCTCTGATTGCTGCGGCTAAAACTTCCAAAACTATATTGAATAATAGTGGTGAGAGTGGGCAACCTTATCTTGTTCCTGATCTTAGTGGAAATGGTTTCAGTTTTTCACCATTGAGAATGATGTTGGCTGTGGGTTTGTCATATATGGCCTTTATTATGTTGAGGTAAGTTCCCTCTCTGCCTACTTTCTGGAGGGTTTTTATCATAAATGGGTGTTGAATTCTCTTGAAAGATTTTCTGCAGCTATTGAGTTGATCATATGCTTTTTCTCCTTCAATTTGTTAATATGGTGTATCACATTGATTGATTTGTGTATATTGAAGAATCCTTGCGTTCCTGGGATAAACCCCACTTGATTATGGTGTATGATCCTTTTAATGCAGTGCTGGATTCTGTTTGCTAGTATTTTGTTGAGGATTTTTGCATCTATGTTCATCAGTGATATTGGCCTATAGTTTTCTTTTTTTGTGACATCTTTGTCTGGTTTTGGTATCAAGGTGTTAGTGACCTCGTAGAATGAGTTTGGGAATGTTCCTCCCTCTGCTATATTTTGGAAGAGTTTGAGAAGGATAGGTGTTAGCTTTTCTCTAAATGTTTGATAGAATTCATCTGTGAATCCATCTGGTCCTGGGCTTTTGTTTGTTGGAAGATTTTTAATCACAGTTTCAATTTCAGTGCTTATGATTAGTCTGTTTATATTTTCTATTTTCCTTATTCAGTCTAGGAAGGTTTTGCTTTTCTAAGAATTTTTCCATTTCTTCCAGAGTGTCCATTTTATTGGCATATAGTTGCTTGTAATAATCTCTCATGATCCTTTGTATTTCTGAGTGTCAGTTGTTACTTCTCCTTTTTCATTTCTAATTCTGTTGTTTCGAGTCTTCTCCCTTTTTTTCTTGATGAGTCTGGCTAGTGGTTGATCAATTTTGCTTATCTTCTCAAAGAACCAGCTTTTAGTTTTATTAATCTTTGCTATCATTTCCTTCTTCTTTTTCATTTATTTCTGATCGGATCTTTATGATTTCTTTCCTTCTGCTAATTTTGGGGGGTTTTGTTTCTTCTTTCTCTAATTGCTTTAAGTTTAAGGTTAGATTGTTTATCTGAGAATTTTCTTGTTTCTTGAGGTAGGATTGTATTGCTGTAAACTTCCCTCTTAGAACTGCTTTTGCTGCATCCCATAGGTATTGGCCCATCATATTTTCATTGTCATTAGTTTCTAGGTATTTTTTGATTTCCTCTTTGATTTCTTCAGTGATCTCTTGGTTAGTTCGTAATGTAGTGTTTAGCCTCCATGTGTTAGTATTTTTTACAGTTTTTTTCCCTGTAATTGATATCTAGTCTCATAGCATTGTGGTCAGAAAAGATACCTGATACAATTTCAATTTTCTTAAATTTACCAAGGCTTGATTATGTAACCCAAGATATGATCTATCCTGGAGAATGTTCCATGAGCACTTGAGAAGAATGTGTATTCTGTTGTTTTTGGATGGAATGTCCTATAAATATCAGTTAAGTCTATCTTGTTTAATGTGTCATTTAAAACTTGTGTTTCCTTATTTATTTGCATTGTGGTTGATGTGTTCATTGGTGAAAGTGGGGTGTTAAAGTCCCCTACTATTATTATGTTACTGTTGATTTTCCCTTTTATGGCTGTTAGCATTTTGCCTTATGTATTGAGGTGCTCCTATGTTGGGTGCATAAATATTTACAATTGTTATATCTTCTTCTTGGATTGAACCCTTGATCATTATAGTGTTCTTCTTTGTCTCTTGCAATACTCTTTATCTTAAAGTTTGTCTTGTCTGATACGAGAATTGCTACTCCAGCTTTCTTTTGATTTCCATTTGCATGGAATATCTTTTTCCATCCCCTCACTTTCAGTCTGTAGGTGTCCCTAGATCTGAAGTGGGTGTCTTGTAGACAGCATATATACGGATCTTGTTTTTGTATCCATTCAGCCAGTCTGTGTCTTTTGGTTGGAGCATTTAATCCATTTATATTTAAGGTAATTATCATTATGTATGTTCCTATTATCATTTTCTTAATTGATTTGGGTATGTTATTGTAGGTCTTTTCCTTCTCTTGTGTTTCCTGCCTAGAGAAGTTCCTTTAGCATTTGTTGTAAAGCTGGTTTGGTGGAGCTGAATTCTCTTAGCTTTTGCTTGTCAGTAAAGGTTTTAATTTCTCCATTAAATCTGAATGAGATCCTTGCTGAGTAGAGTAATCTTGGTTGTAGATTTTTCCCTTTCATCACTTTAAATATGTTCTGCCACTCTGTACTGCCTTCCAGAGCTTCTGCTGAAAGATCAGCTGTTAACCTTATGGGGATTCCCTTGTATGTTATTTGTTGTTTTTCCCTTGCTGCTTTTAATATTTTTTCTTTGTTTTAATTTAATTTTTGATAGTTTGATTAATGTGTGTCTTGGCCTGTTTCTCCTTGGATTTATCCTGTTTGGTACTTTCTGTGCTTCGTGGACTTGATTGACTGTTTCCTTTCCCATATTAGGGAAGTTTTCGACTGTAATCTCTTCAAATATTTTCTCAGACCCTTTCTTTTTCTATTCGTCTTCTGGGACCCCTATAATTTGAATGTTGGTACGTTTAATGTTGTCCCAGAGGTCTCTGAGACTGTGTTCAATTCTTTTCATTCTTTTTTCATTATTCTGCTCTAGAGAATTTTTAATTTCATTTATTGTGTTGTTCATCATTGTTCGTTTGCTGTTTAGTTCTTCTAGGTCCTTGTTAAATGTTACTTATATTTTCTCCATTCTATTTCTAAGATTTTGGATCATCTTTACTATCATTACTCTGAATTCTTTTTCAGGTGGACTGCCTATTTCCTCTTCATTTGTTTGGTCTGGTGGATTTTTACCTTGCTCCTTCATCTGCTTGGTATTTCTCTGTCTTCTCATTTGCTTACCTTACTGTGTTTGGGATCTCCTTTTCGCAGGCTGTAGTTCCCATTGTTTTTGGTGTCTGCCCCCAGTGGGTAAGGTTGGTTCAATGGGTTTTGTAGGCTTCCTGGTGGAGGGGACGGTGCCTGTGTTCTGGTGGATGGAGCTGGATGTTTTCTTTCTGGTGTGCAGGACCATGTCTGGTGGTGTGTTTTGGGGTCTCTGTGAACTTAGTATGATTTTAGGCAGCCTCTCTGCTAAAGGGTGGGTTTGTTTTCCTGTCTTGCTAGCTGTTTGTCATGGGGTGTCCAGCACTGGAGCTTGCTGGTCATTTAGTGGAGTTGGGTCTTAGTGTTGAGACGGAGGTCTCTGGGAGAGCTCTCGCCAATTGATATTATGTGGGGCCAAGTGGTCTCTTCTGGTCCAATGCCCTGAACTTGGCTCTCCCACCTCAGAGGCACAGGCCTGACACCCAGCCGGAGCACCAGGACCCTGTCAGCCACACAGCTCGGAAGAAAAGGGAGAAAAGAAAGAATGAAAAATAAATAGTTATTAAATTTTTAAAAAAATTTAATATATTATTTTTCAAAAAACTAATAAAAGAAAAGAAGGGAGCAATCAAACCAATAAACCAATCCACGAATGATAACAAGCGCTGAAAACTAAACTAAGATAAACATATAAATCAGAAACTAGTCAGTCACAGACAACCACAAGCCTACAATTGCCTCCAAAATCTACTTCCTCAATTTTGGGATGATTCATTGTCTATGCAGGTATTCCTCAGATGCAGGGTACATCAAGTTCATTGTGGAGATTTAATCCGCTGCTTCTGAGGCTGCTGGGAGAGATTTCCCTTTCTCTTCTGTGTTCACACAGCTCCCGGGGTTCAGCTTTGGATTTGGCCCCGCCTCTGCGTGTAGGTCGCCCTCTGGCGTCTGTTCTTCGCCCAGACAGGACGGAGTTAAAGCAGCGGCTGATTAGGGGGCTCTGCGTCACTCAGGCCAGTGGGAGGGAGGGGTATGGAAAGCGGGGCGAGCCTGCGGTGGCAGAGGCCAGCATGACATGCAACAGCCTGAGGCGCGCCATGTGTTCTCCCAGGGAAGTTGTTCCTGGATCACAGGATCCTGGCAGTGGCGGGCTGCACAGCCTCCTGGGGAGGTGTGGATAGTGACCTGTGCTCGCACACAGGCTTCTTGGTGGCGGCAGCAGCAGCCTTAGCGTCTCATGCCCGTTTCTGGTGTCCGCACTGATAGCCATGACTCACGCCCGTCTCTGGAGCTCATTTAGGCAGTGCTCTGAATTCCCTCCCCTCATGCACCCCAAAACAATGGTCTCTTGCCTCTTAGGCAGTTCAAGACTTTTTCCCGGACTCCCTCCCGGCTAGCTGTGGTGCACTAGTCCCCTTCAGGCTGTGTTCACGCAGCCAACCCCAGTCCTCTCCCTGGGATCAGACCTCCGAAGCCCAAGCCTCAGCTCCCAGACCCGCTCGCCCCGGCGGGTGAGCAGACAAGCCTCTCAGGCTGGTGAGTGCTGGTCGACACCGATCCTCTGTGCGGGAATCTCTCTGCTTTGCCCTCCGCACCCCTGTTGCTGTGCTGTCCTCCGTGACTCTGAAGCTTCCTCCCTGCCACCCCCCCCCCCCCCCGCCCGTCTCCGCCAGTGAAGGGGCTTCCTAGTGTGTGGAAACCTTTCCTCCTTCACAGCTCCCTCCCACTGGTGCAGGTCCTGTCCCTATTCTTTTGTCTGTGTTTTTTCTTTTTTCTTTTGCCCTACCCAGGTACGTGGGGAGTTTCTTGCCTTTTGGGAAGTCTGAGGTCTTTTGCCAGCATTCAGTAGGTGTTCTGTAGGAGTTGTTCCAAATGTAGATTTTTTTTTTTAACATCTTTATTGGAGTATAATTGCTTTACAATGGTGTGTTAGTTTCTGCTTTATAACAAAGTGAATCAGTTATGCATATACATATGTTCCCATATCTCTTCCCTCTTGCATCTCCCTCCCTCCCACCCTCCTTATCCCACCCCTCCAGGCGGTCACAAAGCACGGAGCTGATCTCCCTGTGCTATGCGGCTGCTTCCCACTAGCTATCTACCTTACATTTGGTAGTGTATATATGTCCATGCCTCTCTCTCGCTTTGTCACAGCTTACCCTTCCCCCTCCCCATATCCTCAAGTCCATTCTCTAGTAGGTCTGTGTCTTTATTCCTGTCTTACCCCTAGGTTCTTCATGACATTTTTATTTTTCTTAAGTTCCATATATATGTGTTAGCATACGGTGTTTGTCTTTCTCTTTCTGACTTACTTCACTCTGTATGACAGACTCTAGGTCTATCCACCTCATTACAAATAGCTCAATTTTGTTTCTTTTTATGGTTGAGTAATATTCCATTGTATATATGTGGCACATGTATTTCTGATGTATTTCTGGGGCGGAGGTTGATCTCCACATCTTACTCCTCCACTGTCTTGGAAGGTTCCTTACCTGAAATACCTATTTTTAATTTGCAAAGCAATTCTCTCATCTTAGTTCATATTTGCCCACTAATGGTGGACCAGTAAATAACCACTAACTTCCTGGGAAAAATGGCAATATGCCTCAAGAGTTTAACTCTGTAATTTCAGGCCAAGAATCTATCCTGAGGAAATATTTAAAACTACCAAGTTCAGGTCATTATCCTGGTGTTATCATGATGACTTCAGAGGCGTTGCCCCCAGTCTTTGAGCACGGTGTGCCTCAGCACCTCCATCAATCACATCAGATAACCTGGGTCGTAGACCTCACTGGCAGGTGTTACTTCAGGATGAATGATATAGAAGACTAAAATTAGCTTATATCTTTAGAGGGGAATGATGCCAGGTAAATCTAAGAGGTAATGAACTTTACTTACTGATGTTCTTCATGTTCTTGGAGATTTTTCAGAGTATAAGATGATTATGAAATAATATTCATTTGTTTAGTTTTTGGGTATTGATACTTTATAATTTCCTTTTGGATATAGAAATGTATACAAAGAAAGGTAAATATATCTTAAAAGTTAATGACAGAACCCGAAGGTTTTTCAGTTCATTTTCTGTTTTCACAGCCCCAGTCGTGGGCATCTATTATAATGCTGCTCTCTTTTATTACTCTAACAACCTCTTTGCTAAGGGGTTAAGCTACCAGAAAATAATTGGAAAATTATTTTGTCAGTATGTTTTATACTATATGACCGCAGGGGAAAAGCTGGGGCCAAAAATCGCTAAAAAATAATAGCCTGTTTACTAACAGCAACTCCCAAATGTTTTTTGAGTTTTTTTGTCTCTAATTACAAAAATCGTGGTGAGACCTTCACCTGTAGCAATTCCTGTTACTGACCTTCATTAAAATATGATTTTTAAAAAATCAGGGGGCTTCCCTGGTGGCGCAGTGGTTGAGAGTCCGCCTGCCAATGCAGGGGACACGGGTTCGTGCCCTGGTGCGGGAGGATACCGCATGCCGCGGAGCAGCTGGGCCCGTGAGCCATGGCCGCTGAGCCTGCGCGTCCGGAGCCTGGGCTCCGCAACGGGAGAGGCCACAACAGTGAGAGGCCCGCGTACCGAAAAAAAAAAAAAATCAGGACAGGACTGTGGCTGATAGCAACAGCTTGAGTGACGGGGAGCACATCACTTCACCTCTTGAAACTTCTGAATCCTCAGTTTTTAAATAAAGGGCTCTGTGACTCTAAATTGGGGAGATACTGCCCCCGAGGGGCACTTGTAAGTGTGTAGGAGCATTGTTTTTCGTGGTCAGGGCCCCGTGGTGCTACGTGCCCTGCAGAGAGCCTGGGGCAGTCCTGCAAAATGAAGAATCATCCCAGACCGAATGCCGGAAGCAGCCTAGATTACCTCTAATTTCCCTTCTGACGGTCAGTGATACCAAGCACCCCTCCATTCTCTGATTCATTTAGTCACCCATCGTTGATTCCCTACTGTATGCTGGGTGCCACGCTTCCCAGCTGAAATGTCCCAGAAACCCTGGTTTGTACTGTAGCCTTCTTTCTCCTTCTTTTCTTTCTAAAAGTCCTCCCTACCCAAACGGCCAACTGGCACTCACAAATAAGGATTTTTCAGCTCAATCTATTAAGAGAACAGATCCCAGGACTCATCAAGTGCTGGGGTTTCTAATGACACTGAGAACCACAAAAGCTCACTTGAGCCCTCCTCAAAGATTGGATGAAGGCCTGGTTTGCCTTCAGTAATTCAGGCATAGAGGCCTTCAGCTTCGCTGACCGAGGGCTTCCAGCCAGATAATGAAATCCCAGTTGTGGAGCATGTAGGTAAATATTCTAACTGTTGATTCAATCATTTCTAATTTTTAAAGCAAAACACCAACTGTCTTATGCCCAGTGAAGAGTTTTCACTGGCAAACACCAATTTCCTAATATACTTAAATGGCATTTGAGGCCAGCTGTAAGACCTGCTTTAGAGCGTTTTACCACATCAAGTAGGATCATTAACTTGCTAATTAACTGTGCAGTGAGTGAACATATGCTGTAGTGCAGTCCTACCAGCCGTCACCCCCGAGCTCAGCCCCTCCCGGAGCGC
This sequence comes from Grampus griseus, assembly GCF_964374135.1. Taxonomy (NCBI): domain Eukaryota; kingdom Metazoa; phylum Chordata; class Mammalia; order Artiodactyla; family Delphinidae; genus Grampus; species Grampus griseus. The sequence continues at coordinate 46,867,780 of NC_139007.1, forward strand.
GGTGACACGTGGGCTTAGCCCCCAGCCCATCACCGTGTTAGGGTTAACGGTGTTATCAGCGTTATCATTTCCCAGTAACCTCGGGGACAGCTTACTCTTCTGATTGCTTGCTCCATTCTGCAAAAGGGAAGACCGAGGCACGGAGACGCATGAGGGTCTGTCCAGGTCACCAACAGCTTTTGGGATGGTGAGGATCCTAAGTGCTGTTTACAGTACCAAAAGCCATTCTGATGGTCAGGATGCTTTGCAAATATACAAACATTTTTCAGTCTTTAGTGAATGTTGGTGACTCTATTTTGCTGTTACTGATTATTAAAAATCCTTGTATGTATTTGTTCAATAACTATTCTTGGATACTTCTCATAAGCCCAGCAGGACTCTGGATGCTGGGAATATAGTCCTGCTCTCATGGAACTCCAGACAAGTGGGAAGTCAGACATTATGCCAATAATTCCATATTAATTGAGAATTATTATAATTGACACTATAAAGGAGAGGTATAGGATACAAGGAAATCATCGAAGAGGACCTGACCTAGCCTAGGGACCCTAGAGGCTTTCTTAAGGAGGCAGAATATAGGTGCGAGCCTGAAGAAGGAGGCAGGACTTCAAGAATTAGATGGAGCATTCCAGAAGGAGGGGGATGCATGAAGACCCGAGGCAGGAAGGAAGGGCTTGCTCCAGGTAGGAGATGATGCCAGTTCGGTCTAGGTGGCGGAAGTGGCGTGAGTAGATTTAAGAAGTGTTTAGAAGGTGAACTGGCAGGATTTAGTGACCCATAGGATATAGACAGTAAGAGAGAAGGAGTGTTAGGGATCACTGCCCTGCATCTGGCTACTGGCTGGTAGGGCCACCTGTTTAGGATTCTAGCAGAGGAGCTGTACTGTGCAGTGGGACCAGATCACCAGTTTCTCATTTGGTACATGGAGTCTGGAGTCCTGGGGGCCACCCGTGTGTCTAGTGGAGACGCTGCTTCACATGGAGTAACCACAAGTCACTGCATCTTACCGAGGTGTGGTAGAAACAACCAGTTCTGTGGAGTCCAGAGCATGTATTTGGAAGCAGGGTCTAGACTGGCGTTGAGGTCCTCGTAATTTACAAAATGCTTCCACATGTGTTATCTTCGAGCTTCACAATGATCTTTAGAGAAAGTCAGCAGGAATTATTATCTTCATTATACTAACAGGAAATTGAGACTTCCTGAGTGTGTGGGTTGCCCAAGGTCACACTGCTCTAAGTAAGGATCTAGTACTCACATTCAGATCTCCTGGCTCCTCACACAAGGTCTTCCCATTTCATTATGTTGTCTCGCTGCATGACCGGGACAAACTTTCCACCATCTCTTGGGGCTTCCATTTCAGGTGGAATCTCACTATTTGCACAAAATATATAGGAAATGAAGTCAAAGATTTTTTAAATACTCTGTTCATTCTTTTTTCTCCCTCCTTTTTTTTTTAACTTTTTTTATACAGTATTTTTAAAGTATTTGTAAACTTTTGAGATTAATATTTGCATTTACATTTAGACCAGTTTTTTTCCTATAAAGAGTGAAATTTCAAAGAGAGATTAAAGTAACTTTTATTGGTAGGGGGGAGAAAGTTCTGGGAGAAATTAAGTGCAACTTTTGCCTAGATTCTAATAATTTATAAACTATTAGAAGACCTCTGCCCCCTCACCTCCCATTCCCAGATCTACTCCCAGAGTGCTGGGACCATCTAAAACGGCTCCGTCTATTCTCCCCACATCTGAGTGTCCCTGTGGAGTCGGCCAGGGTGCTGAGGAAGGTGGATGCCAAGCTGCCCTGACACCACAGGGGCAGGAGAAGCTTCACCACCAGCCTGTCTTATTGATTCGCCTTCTCCCCTTCTCTTCACAGCTGGGGGATGTTTAAGTAAAGTTCATGTGCATTTGTTTCAGAGTCGTTTTAATTGCATCAATTCTGAGTCGACCCAAAAACACAGATCCAGGGGAAATGCCCTTTCTACAGAGCAAGCTTATTTTTCTGACAGTTTCCATTATATGGAAAGTTTCCCTCTGAACTCCCTATTGTTGCTTCCCTCCTTCCCTCCCTGTAGCTCCTGGACTGTTTCGTGATCCCGGTTGTGATTTTGCTCTCCTGGTTCTTCCTGCTGATCCGGTACAAGGCTGTGCATTTCCTCGGCATCATCGTCTGCATCCTGGGAATGGGATGCATGGCGGGCGCAGATGTGCTTGTGGGAAGGCATCAGGGAGCAGGTGAGTCTCCGTGTTCACCGGGTTCCTTGTCTCTGTGGGTGAGACCAAGGCAAGACGTGGAATGTTCACGGTTCATGGTGGAAACAAGGAACCTGGGCTTCCTACTGTCTGTGTCTTAACTCGTGTTTGTTCCCCTACACCTAGGACAGTGGCACATAGGAGGTGTTCATACATGTTTCTTTAGTGAACAAAGGAAGCAAAATACAGCTTTCATGCCCATTCTACAGGAACTCAGAAACATTCAGATGGTGTTTAAAGCTGAGAGTCAGGACCCACTTGGAGGATGTGTTGGGGGTCAAAGCTGCCTGATCCAGACCAGCTGGTTAGAGACGGTGTCAGTGGGTCAGGCCACTCCCGAGCCACAGGGACCTTACCCACACCCCACCCGCCAACGCCTTCTCTCCCGCGTCAGAGAAAGACTGAGCTTTCAGACTACTGGGTGAAGGCGGGTATACAGGCTTAAGAGTGGATATTTAAACTTTGGAGCCTGGATTAGGAATTCTCGATAATTTTATGAGGGAGAGCTAAGTGCAGTTCTCCTCATGCATGTTTTTTGTTGGTGTATTTGTGGGGAAGTTTTAGGTAACAGTCACAGGTCATTATCTTGTAGACCTACAAATCTTCAAGGTTTACTCATCAAATTGCTATGAATCTTCTGAGGAGCCCTAATCCAGAATGCTTTCCAGAGGACCACATTTAAAGCATTGTAATTCTTTAAAATGTACCAAAAATCCTTGAGTTACAGAGGTTTCGGGGCAAGAAAAAAATGACGTTCTTTGTCAACATCAGGAATAGGATAGAAAGTACCCACTCTTCTGTAGTTTTGGAATTGCCTTTTCTTCTGGGGAATTAGAGATAAAAAGTTAAAATTGGGGCATTTCTCTTTGAGACTAGGTCATAAGAAATACCTGAAATGAAAGTTATTTATATTTTTAAGTTGCACCACAGAACTTTATGACTGAAAGGGACCTTGTTCAGCTCCTTTGTATTTGACACACAGAAACTCCAAGACACAGGGAAGCCAAGTGAGCTGCCCAAGGTCACAGAGCTGAGACTAGAACCCAAGTCTCCTGACCTCCTGGGCAGGCTTCCTTCCCTCTCCCACATTGCTGGGAGCTGAAGATACAACACAGCAAAAGAGAGACAGCCTCTGTCCTCTCCATGTGCTGCCTACACAACGTAATCAGTCCCCACCACAACAGATGGACTAAAAATACCTATGCCAGCTTTTCCCAAATCCTGTTCTATGAAATAGTCGTTCCATGGGATATTGATATATATTACATGAAAAGGCTAGTTTTTGCTCTATACCCGTCATGATCCCAATATAGATCATCTCTTTGGACCAATCAGACAATATTTTTGTCTGATACCACATGCCCAGTTGTTATAAAGTCATAATTTAATTACACTTTCTCAGCTTTGCTTGAACTGTGTAAATACAGACTAAGCAACATGTACCCTTATTTATGAAAATTTTGCTTTGCTGAACTCTAGCCATTCACCCTGGCCATCATTTTGTATCCATAGTCAAGGAAGACAATTGTCATTATAAATCTAAATATTTACACCCAAAATGTTAAACAAATTTGAATTTATTTCACTAGGTTGTATTCACTAATCCTGTAAAAAATGTTTTTTTGATTTCAATTGAAATGTCAGGAAAGGGGTACTAGTACTATTTAAGAAAAAGAAAGTAAGTCCATTTGGGAGTCTTTCAAAAGTGGTCATTTTTAAAAAGAGTGCAGGGCAGCTGAAACAAGCTGGAGTGGTGTTTTATCTGTCCGTGTGAATCTGTTTAAGGCCCGCAGCATCTTTCCTGTTGTAACATATGAAGTACCGGTGTTAACAGAATTCAGTTTTATCACTGTTGAGTACCTTCCATGCTCATCTGATGGTGCCTAACTACACGGCATAATGTTCTGACAGCAGCCCAAATTTAGGATCCAAGGGCTCATTTTACAAAATAATGACTGGGCATGCTTTACATCTACAAAAATATTAAATTAGGCAGCAATTTAAGCTATCTTATAAAATGTCCTGAAAAAAGAAAATAACACACTGATTTTGAGGACAATATAATCTTTGTGTGCATCCCTATCAAAAATGTTCCGTTTGTTACCACTCTTACCGTAGAGTTGGTTCAATTGCATTAATTCGCCAGGGACGGAACTTTTCTAAAATCCTTCAGGCACTCACCAGAACTTTAATCAGGCATTCAGCCCGATTTAAATCATCATCACTGTAACAGGAAAAGATGACCGACTTAGTCCCTTTTATATTGCTTAGTCCACAGTTCTCCTTAGCTTAGGATTTTGAAAATTCTGTCCTCAAGCACTTTTGATATCAGCCATGGAGACTCTGCTTTGGAGCCTGTGGAATGGTCTACAAAGTGGGACAGACACAAAAACACTTACATTCCAATTCTATGCTTGTCTCAGGAACAACGAATCATCCACTATAGGTGCTCCCATGCCTTTGAGCTCAGCTGAAAGGAGATGTCTTTTTCCAAGTTTGTCAGTGAAAATTGGTGGGACTAATATGTGCATTCCCTCTTTGCCACCTTCCTCCAGCATTATAAGTCTCCTCTGAGAGACCAGCTCTGCATTTATTGATGCATGGGGGAAAGGCGTGCAATAAAATGGCTCCTGAGAATATGATAGAGGTTGGAGGGTGTAAAAATGACTTAATAAGACCAAAGAGATTTCTCCATGACATTTCTACTTTCCTTGGAAAACTTATAGATATAAAAGGGGAGGTAAGAAAATAATAAGATTAAGATAAAACTCAATTAAAATAGATCCTTATCATAAAATGTATTTCTTGCTCTTCAAAGTATCTTCTTTCTACCATAATACATTTATTGCATCTTATAGTTCACTTATCAAAGATATTAGATAACCATAATGACATTTTCTTTACTACCAGACATAATTTTATATTTATTTCAAAAGAGAGAAAACATTTTCACAGAATTAGATAATTAAACATAATTTTTAAAAGTGACAATTTTATTGGTGCCAGGCACATTCCTGTACATCATCTCATTTAATCCTCCTAATTATGCAAAGAAAGTATTTTCTCATTGTTACAGCTGAAGAAATCAAGGCTCAGGGAAGATAAGAAACATGTGCAAGTACACACCAGTACTAAATGGTGTGGCCTAGATGTGAAATCTTTCTGCTACACCACTTAATACTTATTCTTCCATAATTGTGACTCATGTAAGAAAGGTACCATTGTTCAATTGCAGTAAATTAGGATGAATGACTGTCCCAGATAGGCCAGAATGGAAGGGTTTCCCCAGAAGTGGGACTTTCTGTGCTAAAACCAAGAGAGTCCCAGGAAAACAAAGCAGTTGGTCGTATTTAAAACTCAAAAATATTCAGTGAGTTGGGTTCATTTTCATAAATTGCATTAGCAGTCTTTCAACACTCTAGAATACTATAATTCACCATTTATTCTTGAAATAGTGGTAAGTAATGATTTGAAATAATATTCCCTCTTCTCCTCCCACAACCACACAGACAGAAGTATCCCTCCAAACATGGTGTTTCTAGTACTTCATCAAAAATCTAATCAGGAAAACCAATTCTTGCAAAGCAGTCATGACTGGGTTGTTTAGAACTAAGAAGCAATCCAAAATGAGAAATGGCCAACCCAAACAGACAGGTGGTGATTCAAAGGGAACGATTGATTCACTCTTTTTTAACCACCATTTCCTGAACACTTAATAAGTGCCAGATGCTATGTTAAGCATTTTACATTATTTTGCATTTTTAAATCCTATTAACACTATTTTACGGTATCCTCGCCATAACCTCATTTTAAATTAAGAAAACACAAGTCAGAAAGACTCTATAGCTTGCCCAATGTTTAACAACTAATAAGTGACAGAGATGTGATTAGAACCCATATCTACCTAAATTGAAAGATGTCACCGTTCAAAATCTTTACCATGAGTTGTATTAAGACCTGTTCCATTGGCTCAACTCATTTAAACGCTTATTGAGAACTTATAATGTGCCAGGATCTGTGCTAGGGACCGCAGAGAATATAAAGCGAAGTAAGTCACAGTAGGCCCTTCAACCCTACTGTATAAGAAAACAGGAAGGGGAAGACAGGCAAGTTAACAAATAATAGACGTGGAGCAAAGTGCAGTGGGGGCCATACGCAGTGACAATGGTGTTAAATTCAGAGGAGAGAAAGAAGGCACTGGGTTGAATGAACTTCTTATAACTTCAAATGTGTACATTTGCCCCAAATTTGCAAATCATTATCACTCACTGTGGTTTCAATCATATGTAAATGACACACTTGCTAGATATAATTTTCCCCGTGAACTTTCAGAGAAATTGACTCTACCATGTCAGATATCTATAGCATTAATAGGGCACGAAACATAGAGTAATATGTTGTAATTTCCAGTCAACTAGATACAAATTGTAGGTACAAAATATTATATCAAACACTGCATTATACAATATGGTTGGATAAAATCATGTCCTAGTTAATTTAACTATATTTAATCATCTAAGATTTCATACATGCTATATGTATAGGTACACACTTTCAAATGATTTAAAAACTGATAAATACACTTACTAGTAAAATTTTAATAAGTAATATTTAATCACTTTGTTACCGATAACTTAGGAAATACTTCTAAACTTGCAGTTACACAAAATTGTATCATTATTAACAATAATTATCACTGCATTGGTGAAAATTCAAAGTACTTGGGAGTAGATTCCATATAGTCAAAGGCTTAACAGAATAGACCATAATGATATAAATGTGGAGTTTGAAAAATATTGTTGAGACTATTCATTGAAACAGTGTGGCCTCTTTTTAGGACTTTTAAAAGATGGATTGATGTTTCCCTAAGTTCTGTTAAAATAGTTTATTGTAATTTAACTTTCCTGAATCCATTCATATAAAATTAATTTCATGTAACCAAGAATTCTATCGAGCAGCACTTCCACACTTCACTAATACAACAATAATTGATATTCATAATCATGACCCCATGTCATCACAAGATTCTGAAATGGGTCCTTATTGAAAAGTGACTGAATCATGTTCATTATAATTTTATAGTCTTAGTAATGGATACTTTTTACTTTATGGGTTATTCCACAAATGAACTCCTTAAAATTAGAAGCTTTGTCATGATTTTCTAGCTGACACATAAAAAAAGATTCGTCAGGTTGCTCTGTAACAGCAACCTTCATTTCCCTGGAAGACACACCCAGGGACACAGCCATGAGGTCTGGTTCCTTATCAGAGCCTCCTCATGTTCTTGGGCCACCCCGCTCCCCATGAGCCCCGGGAGGGTTCCCAGACCTCGCAGTTCCAGACTCTCAGCTCCATTCCCTTGAACTCCAGCAAGCTCTCCTGCCTTTCAGGGTATCTTTTCTCTTTCTGATTCTTACCAGCAGTGGGAAGCTGTCTTAGAAAAAGTGACACTAATTAGAGTAAATGTGTCTCCAGGGGCGACCACAGAGACGTGAGTGAAGAGGTCTCTCCCCAAGCCCAGCCCAGATTCTTTTATGTGAAACCTCTTCCTAGAGAATGTGCAGTGCTCCCAACTGTACAGTGAACATCTGGCTCTGCAGTTTTAGGTTGTTCCAGCTAATCTGGAAATCCAAGGCTACTCTAAGGTGGGTCTCTTCCTTAGAATCACGCTGGAGAGAGAGCCCTCCCAATCCCGCCTTCTTCCGCCCCAGAGCTGCATGTCTGCTGAGTTCCCATGAGCCAACTACACAGGACACAGCTGGAGGCTCCTTGGGTACAAGCCCACCGTGAGGCCACCGCTGCTGATTCCCACTGTGCTTCCCTAGCTTCACACTTCCTGGAGTGGAAAGAGTTGGCCTAAGTATAGGAAATAGCTAGGTACAGAATTTATGAGATTGGACAGAAACCAAAATTGAATTTAGAACAAATAGATATTTTTATGAAAGAAGAAAAATACTAATGGGATAATGAATTACATATATTTTCACCCTTATGTTACTTACTTTAGGGGAGTTGAAATTTTCAACCCATAATCCCTTTCGCTCAGACAGAAGACATGGGGCTTCATGGAGAAGTTACAATCTAGAAGAAACTGGTCCCTTTCTTAGCTAGGGAAGACTTCTTGTTGCGGACATAGGCAACCTTTTTATATCACAACGTAACTGGAACACACACAAATGGACTTTACTAAATCTCAGTTGGCAAAATACAGAACGTCTATAAAAATGTCAGAAAAGAATAGGCATAGGAAGCTGATTTTGCCGATGCCAAATTCTTGTTAGGAAAATTTTAATAAAGCTTCCTCTTTTTTTTTTTTTTTTTGGTTCCTAGGGGAAAATAAGCTGGTAGGGGACCTTCTGGTCTTAGGGGGAGCCACACTCTACGGTATCTCTAACGTCTGGGAAGAATACATCATCCGAACCCTGAGCCGAGTGGAATTCCTGGGAATGATTGGACTCTTCGGGGCATTTTTCAGTGGAATTCAGTTGTGAGTAAAAATTAGAAATTCAGGCAGTCGATACTCTTAGAGCTTATTCTTACAATTATTTTTTCATTTGGGGTATGGTTGTTTGCTTTATTTTACAAAAATCAAAGGTAGAAACCTGTCACCAACCTCCCACATGACATCTGAAAAACTCAATATCTTTATGAGTAAATTTCTTCCAAACTAAATGAATTTTTAATGGATGTATTTAATGGACTTTGAAGATAATTTACAAGAATACACGAGAAGTACATTGATTCTCCCAAACCAGCCAAGGAGGTTTTACTTAGAGAAACAGACAAACTAAGTGTAAATGCCATGATTTGATGCACTTCCAAAAAGGGGCATTCTGTTTACTACTGACAACCAGTAAACTAGTCTTACTAGTAACGACCACTAGAAAACTCATAGTTTAAATTTTCCTTTTATAAATCTTTTTCTTTTATTGCCCATGGATTTGCACAAGTGAACCATATTTCAAATTCATCTCTTAGGGAATTCCCTGGCATCCCAGTGGTTAGGACTCAGCACTTTCACTGCCATGGCTCGGGTTCAATCCCCGATAGGAGAACTAAGATTCCACAAGCAGTGCGCACGGCCAAAAAAAACCAAACAAAAACGAAAAACAAAAAACAAATTCATCTCTTAGAAATTTAGTGTTTCCATTTTCCTTAAATGAGTGAAGATATAACACAGGCATTCACTAAGCATCAAAAAGTCAGAAACAACAATTTTGCAATAATTCTGGCATTGGAACATATAAGTCTTCACTGACTAGGCCTCAGAAGTTGTTGCAAGAATAAATGTCAAACAAAGCATAATTTTCCATCAATAAAGGCCGTGGATTTCAGTTTCACGTAAGAGATAAAGAAGGATAGTGTAACCTCCAGTCTAATTTCAGCAAATCCCTCTCTGCAAAGCAAGTAATTCTGATTTCACCAAATCACTTTCTACTAAGTAAGTTCTTTGTCCTGGGGCAGTGTCTGAAATTATTTATGGAAGCTATTTTGGTATCACTTTAAACTGGTTTTGCAAATAGGCTGTTTCCAAGAATCCTCCAAACTTCGATATCCTGAGATACAGGTGAAAAACTCCGTAGCAGACAAGGCAAGGACATGGGAAGACTCTCTAAGAAAGATTTATTTTTGGTTCATTTTGAAAGCATGCTGGCATTTTAAAGTTCCTAAGTTTGGTGCGTCAGCTTGTAAGAGGAAAAGAAATAGCCTAGTTCAACTGTTCCTAACCAGCGTTTTGTAGATGGATGGCTCATTTTATGGATTATTATTCTTGGATCCAAAAAACTATCTTCAGAGATCTCGCACTCATCCGCTTCAGCTGTAGGCCATTAGAGCTGACAGAGCCCTTCAGAAACACTGCTGCCAAAATAGTGGAAGTGGCATATGAGTGTGTTTAGCCAACGGGATACCTTGAGGGCACGCTGAAACCAGAGGGACACCGGTGGAGCCGTGCCCCCTCCCCTCCTGGCTCTCTTCCAGAACAGTGGTTCGCAGAGTGTAGTTCTCTGACCAACAGCGCTGGCACCGCATGAAAACTTGTCAGAAACACACATCCGTGAGCCCCACCCAGATCTACTGAATCAGACTTTCAAGGGATGGGGCCCAGGAAACTGTTTGTTTTTTTGGGTTTTTTTTTTTTGCGGTACGCGGGCCTCTCACCGCTGTGGCCTCTCCCGTTGCGGAGCACAGGCTCCGGACGCGCAGGCTCAGCGGCCATGGCTCACGGGCCCAGCCGCTCTGCGGCATGTGGGATCTTCCCGGACCGGGGCACGAACCCGCGTCCCCTTCATCAGCAGGCGGACTCTCAACCACTGCGCCACCTGGGGAGACCAGGAAACTGTTTTAACGTGCTCTCCAGGTGGCGGTTTTATACATTTAAGTTTAAGAACCACTGCCCTGAAGAGTGCTCAATCAGAAAACTGATTAAACCTGCAACCTCGCCATATACTTTTGAGAAAGCACCTAAACAAGAAGCAGCAAAGGCTAGAGGCAGACTGGGTGAGAAGGACTGCGGAGGGTCTGTGCTCCACCATGCCCACTGGCTCACTCACCAAACAAGATCCTGCAGGGATAAACCTTGGGCTGGGCTGCCTAATGAGACTTGCCTCTGCATGATCCAGAGTAATTTTTGAAATTCAATTGATTGCTTCATGATTTGTATAAATCTGGTAAGTGAAAAAAGAAGTAGGACGCGTTGCTTATCAGGTGTGCTTTCTTTCAATTCGCAGAGCTATAATGGAGCACAAGGAGCTGTTGAAGGTGCCCTGGGATTGGCAAATAGGTAAGGGCTTTGCTCACCTAAGATGCTGTTTTTAGTAAACCTGAGAAATAACGTATGGAGAGTGACGTTGGTGGCGGTGAGGCACAAACAAGGGAAGGACTTAGACTGCAAGGGACAAAAGAAAAGGAAACCCCCTTGTCACTTTAGGGATTCGTACACACTAGAAGAGACTGAACTGTATGATTCATAATGTTTCTTAATTAAGCCTCTGCCCATTATCATCACCAAGATGCCATTAGGGTAGACACAGAAGTATGTTATTAGGTTAAAGACCAACTGGAAAGAAAAAATGCCCCGAGGCAGTGGTGGGACACAAATGAGAGCAATTTGCTCCAGCTGAGAAACACCAAACTGACGTGATCATTAAAAAGTGGCACTTTAGGAAAGGAAAAAATCTGAACTTAACAAAAAGGCACAAAAGAAAACAAGGTAATGGGCATTCTGAACCCATAAAAACCTTTTCAGAAGGGAGCAGTTTGTACAAAAGACGTGGTTAATTGATCTGGACTTGGTGGAAAATACCACACAGACTTTGAGCTACTTAATAGTCAGCCAGGGCATCTAGATGCCACCTGTTTCTAAAGTCACTTTTCTCTAAAAAAAATTTAGGACAAGGATTTAAGATCCCAGGTGATGCTCTAATAATGATCACTCAGCCGGCCCTAGATGGGACTGACCTACCCTCAGCCCTGAAATCCCCTCAGTGTCTATACCGAGACGCCTGGGTTCCCGCAGTGAGCACAGAGCCTGGCTTATGGGTATGCTTGGGAAGTGTGTGCCCGGGTGAAAGTACGGGTGATTCCCCACTCTGACGCTGGCCGTTTGAGCCATCTCCAGCTTATATGAGCTTTCATGGAACTGACAGCTTCAGTCAAATTCTGCTTCTCCGAACAAGGACAACAGTGACATAAAGCTCCCTGCACCACTTTACCTACCCTTGACCCTGAAGCATCCAGGGTTGACTTGCTGCTGACAGAATTGCCCCTGAAGGCACACCGGGTGCTACAGAATTACGCACAACTGCCCCTGGGGTTATCTCTAGTGACTTCAAGGGCTCCCCAGCCCTTGTGTCTGTCACAGAGTCCTGCCGTTTAATTTCTCCCGAGTTGATACAATTAAATGGAAATCAATAGAAAGAAGGGATTGTAGGGAGGAGAGGAAGGCAGCTGGGAAAGGAAGCCAGCTGCAGGTTATAACTGCATTGGCCTTTGTGATTCTCAGAGCCAGGATGTTACCTGTGCTTGGTAACACTTCACATGCAGTGGTCCATGAGTATAAATTAATTTTATATTAATAGTAGTAGCACTAATAAAAAATAATTTGTCCTCTAATTATGTGGATGTCACGTGCATGTCCACCAAGGTTCTGTTATAATTCAGCGTTAGTTGAATATGTCATCAAAAGGTAGTTTTATTCTGAGCCCTCGTATTGCCATTAAAATGTCAATCTCCTGTGGTCCAAGATGATGAAGGGAATGCATCATAAAACCATTCGTTTAATTTCTGACTGGAAATGAGGCTCAGATGGTCTAGAAAAGGAACCAAATCTTCATCTTTTCTTTCTGAAGCACGGGTACGGGTTGAGTGTTTTTACACCATGGCCATCTTTGTCCTCCTACCTCATCCTGACCTACTACAATGTTCTACTGCTTGGTTCAGTTCTAGGCACATAAAATTCAGTGAATAAATGTTTATTAAGTGAGCAGATGAATGACAAGCAAAGGAGACGGGCTGTCCTGCCCTTTCTCATCTTACAAAAATATAGACAAAAGGGAAGCGGTAGAGACAGGGCAGGAGGCTTAGGCTTGGCATTGCCCTCTCTTTCTGGGAAACCAGGAGATGGTATAGCAGCTACTGGAACTCATGGACCCTAGAGGCAAGGAGACATCAAGGGGATCAGCCTCCCATCAAGGCCTCCCCATGCTCCATGGGAAATCACCCAAGCTCTGATCACTGTGTCCTGGTGGAGCGCTCCCAGCGTCTTAGTTAAGAGACCAAAATCCAAGACTATGTCTCCCAGTATCTGTCGATGCGTTTCTCTCCCTTCCCTCTCTCCACATCAGTAATCCCCATCATATAGTCTCTTGGACAGCTCCTATGGTTGCCATTTTATCAAAGTAAAAAGATTTTTTTTCAATGGAGCAAGTGGGGTGATAAACGTGTTTCATATCTTCTGGATTTGGAAAGCATTTTTTTTAACAGATTCTGTTATTTTCTAATAATATTGGCCAATTGCAAGACGCAAAGAGTAGATAAAAGTAAGAAGATAACATTCATTTATTGATGCTGTTTGTTTTTATATCTTTGTTTTACTCTACTGAACAGAACGACTGGGTCTGGTTATGTAATCATGACACTCAAGTGAAATGTAGGACCTAACAGAGCTAAAATGTTCTCCTGTGGAGCAGGTGGACAGATTAGACAGAAATCTAATAACTAGCTTAAGCGTTCCCTTTATCCAATTTTGCCATATTGTGTTGAAGGACATGTGAACAAGTGTTAGCTGACGTGCAAGTCCAGTGTCAGAGGAAGGAAAAGTGTGCGTGGGGTCAGCCAACGCCAGTCCGTGGTGTGCTGGGGCCTCACTTTTCTTGCCGTGGGTGATGCTTTCCTTGGTTTTGATTTTGGTTTTGTCCTAGAGGCCAAAACAAGAGATTTGACCTTTCCCTGAAGATGCAGTAATGAGACCACAGAGCAGGAAAGACCTTAAAGATCATTACGGATACAGCCTTTCTTTTTACCGATGCCGAACTGGAGGCCTGGGGAACGGAGGCTGCTTCTCTGGGCTCACGGCTGCCTGTGGTGGGACTAATTTGCACTCTGAGTCATCCCCCCATCCTGGTGCCTTAGTGCATATGTCCTGAGAAACCATCTTACCTTGCCTTTATTTTTAAGAATTAAAAATAATGTTTTAAAAATCTAGTCAAAGGGAAGTAAAAGAACACCAGTGACACCAGTGGGATCCCAAAGAAAGTGATGAGATAAAATATATGCAGCATACACCGACACGTACTATATACATCCATCATATATAAGCATATATAGCACATATCACATGATGTATCATGTATATATGATGTGTTGTGTATATATCATATATAAAATGAGATGCTCGTTACCGTCAAATAGGATGCCTCATCCAAGCCCCATTTCTCTTCATAATAATTAGACAACATAGGTTGGTAGTATGTGCTCAGAATTTAAATTCAGGCAGCCTGAGTGACCTGAGGGCAAGCTACTCAACCTCTATAAGCTTGTCTTCTGCCTGTTTGCTCACAGATCTGTTTCTTACCGTTACTCTGTTCTGCATTGCAGAGGCTGACAGCTGACTCATGCAAAATAAACAATGCTTCCCAGCTGCTTTGGTAACTGGCTTTCAGTTAGATTTGGCCAATGGGAAGCAGTAGAAGGGGACTGGAGGGTGGGAGGAAGAAAGGAACCACGGTGTGTCTCCTTCTTTTAGGTCAGGTCTCTAGAAATGACTGAGTGTCCTCTGATTATTCCTCTGCTGGGCTTCCCTGACTTCTGACCTCTGGTAACATGGCCTCCTCCCTGGATCCCTCTGGCTCCAGGGGTGTGAATAATTGACCGCTATTGCTAATGTCTGGGTTGCCTCACCATCCCTGTTTCCTCATCACCCGTTCAAACACCTTTTTAACTTGTGCCGCATATTATATTTCCTCTTTTGAACATGGTATGGACTGTGTTTTTTGACTGATACACTATAAGCCGATTTCCTCACGTGGGTAAAGAGGATAGCAATGGCAGCAATGGCATTACACTGTTGTGGAGATTAACTAATGGACATAAAGTACATGACACGTAGCAAGTGCTCCATCAGTATTAGCTGGTAGGATTCTTTCCAATTTCTTTAGCTTAAATCTCTTTAGTACGTGAGGACAAGAGCTACCAAATTCTGTCTTTAGTGAGAGGGAAAACATTTCAAAGAAGAAATGGTTATACATATACTTTGTAAATGTAGTTATTGCACCCGTCATGTGGTTGTCAGTCAAAAAGTAATTCAGTCCGTTCGTTGGATCATGTCAGTCGATTGTTTGAAAACCCCACATGCACAGCAAGTTGGGCCTTCAGATGCATCACTTACGTCCATTAACTAGCTAATGTCCATCTAAGAACGACAAATCAGTAAATTGCAGCGATACTGCATTCCCACTCTCCACTTCATCATGTGTTCATTTGGCTGACCATGCTTTGCTCACAAAACAGGATATTCACACACAAAAACATTGGTTGACCCAGCAAAGTGATTAACTATGATGGTGTATATATTTCACTCCTATCCCTCTAAATTTAATTTCTGCAGTTTTTAAGAACAGGTCTAGAGTGGTTAAGCTTGGAGCATCTCAAGGTAGCCTGATGAGTAGAGTGAAACTCTGCTGCGTATCTATTTTCTTACACCCCTTGGCTCACCAATTTGCTTGTAAAGTCACACCTCTTCTCTGAGCTGCCAATTGTATATCCACTCGCTGCTGGACAGATTCTTTTGGATGATGCGTAAGCATCTAACACCTAACGTGTTCAAAATAGAGCTTTTCCGCGTCCCCTGCATCGGCAGGCGGACTCTCAGTCACTGCACCACCAGAGAAGCCCAGTAAATGGCATCTTGATTCACCCAGTTTCTAAATTAGCCAGAGCCCATGTGAACCCATAGGTGTCTTTGACGCTGTCCTTTTCCTCACTACCCACATCCAGTCTACCAGCAGGGCGTGTTGAGTCTTCACAGACCAGCCACTTCCCTTCATCTCCACTGCCACTCCCAGCAAAGCCACCAGCATCTCTTGCCTGGACTGAGACCCTGCACTCCTCACTGGTCTCCTCCGTGCTTTTCTCCTAAATAGTAACCAAAGTCATCTTTTAGAAATGTAGATCAGACGGTAGCCACCTGCTATAAACTCCTCAGTGGCTTCCCATTACAACTAGAATAAGATCGATTTCTTTCTAAGACCTACGAAGCCCCATGTAATCCAGCCCCTGCCTAATTTTCCAACCTCCTCTCTTATCACTGCCTCACTCTGTTCATCCTGCTCAGATATTCTGGCCTCTGGCAGCTCCTGGAACCCATCAGGGTCTTTTCCTTTGTAGGTCCTCCTGCCTGAATTATTTTTCCCCTGGCAACCTCCTTTAGTCCTTCAGCATTCAAGGTGAGTGCCACCTCCACCCCTCCTAAAGCAAGCCCGCCGTCATTCCTCATAGCAACCCTTTTCTTCCTTCATAGTGCTAATACCAACTCTAAGCTTCCTGTCTGTCCTGTTTTCCATTGTATTGCTAACCCATAGCAGAGTCCCTAGAGCATAGTAGGTACTCAGTGAATACATGGGTGAATAATTGAGTGAATATAAAACATCAGCTCTCACATGTGAGAGTCCATAGTGTGCTAGGTAAGGTGATGGGAGGGTAGGATTGTGGAACTTCCTAGCCCAGTCACGTATAATTGAAAAAAAAAAACAAATTTAAGGCTCTGGTTCCTGGACTATGTTCTGGTCAAGTTTGATTACTTTTAGTGGATTAATTTAGGATATATTTTATCCCTAGTCTGTTCATCTCAGATTCCTTAAAGGAATACTGAATTAATTTTTATGTCTTTTCATGTATTAATCATAGGTTATTTAATATTGCATTTTTAGTAACTTGGTTTAAAGGAAAATGAATTATAAGTAGCATGAAACCCAAGTACAGGAAAATTGAACATTTTTAGAGAATTAAAACTTTGATGGAGAGCCAAAAGCCATCTGACATTACTATGATAGAATATCCACGAGAGGACTTGTATAATTTACTGAACGAGAAAAGTGATTATTCCAGTTTCCTCTTAGGGCATTTCCACCACACTAGAGGGGGCTGTTGTACTGAGTTTGCTTACTTAGTGTTCAAAATAAAATTCTTATATAGACTTGGCATGGCTTTCCTTAAACTTTCCTTAAATATCAGAAACATATAGAATAATGATTCATGCCCTGAAATGCTTTTCATACGGGAAAACCAAATTTCTCTATGGAGGGATCCCTATTCTTCTCAGTCACAGGGACTGGATGTCTAGTACCTACCAAACCCTCCAAAATTCATAGGACTCAAGAGAAGTAATCTGCCCACAGCCTAAAGCAGACACATGTAATCAAGGTTCCTTTGGAAATGTTGGATATTTTATTATATAAAAATGCCCAGGGCTTCCCTGGTGGCGCAGTGGTTGAGAGTCCGCCTGCCGATGCAGGGGACACGGGTTCATGCCCCCGTCCAGGAAGATCCCACATGCCGCGGAGGGGCTGGGCCCGTGAGCCATGGCCGCTGAGCCTCTGCGTCCGGAGCCTGTGCTCCGCAACGGGAGAGGCCACAACAGTGAGAGGCCCGCGTACCGCAAAAAAAAAAAAAAAAAAAAAAAATGCCCAGAGATCCACTGAATCGTGTTACTTATGCTTGTTCTATGCCTTATTCTTTCAAGGTAGAGAAATGAGCATAATTTTTCTACATTTGTGTTGCATCAACATCTAGGAAGTGATGAACCAAACTCTAGATTTAGCCATAATCTTCTGTTTGGGACTCAACAAAATTATGTACTTATGGAATTAGTATTAACAATTGTGTATCTCGTTATAATGAGAGAGAGAGAGAGAATTTCAGAGGATGAGGGACTGATCACATAGCATTTTAAGGGCATTTTTTTCTTCTTTTTTATCTTTCTGTTTTGCAAAACGTCATTCTTTGATGGTCTACAAAGCATTTACCTATCTATTTCTAAAACAGCAGAGCCTGCATGTGAGAGCCCACGGTATGCTAGGAAGAGTGATGGTGGAATAGGACTCTGGTGTTGGTGGTAGGGCTGAGCAGGATTCACAAATCTGGAAGAAACTGACAGATCATCTTGTGTCAAAGCAATGAAGTGATTTGCCCAAGGTCACACAGTTAGAACTTCAGTGCAGTACTCGGACTTAGTGCACATCTCTTTGTCATGTAAGCCCTTCCATTTTCAGGACTGTGTAGTTATTCACCGTTGTGAGCAATACATGACACCAAGTAGTTTTGTTCCTATGTTGCAAATAAAAAAGAAATGAAAAAAGTTTTAAAAGACATGGGTACTAGAAACTACTTACAGTGCAACCAGAAATAGAATTTAGAAAACCTGACCCTATGTTCTGACTGTAGCCACTAAGAGGTACTCCTTCCCGGAAGAAGCAAAACATCATATATGTGTGAGAAGCACGTGGTTTTTGTTCCACGTGCAGATTTTCACTTTTTATTTTATGTTTTTGCTATGTATTACCCAATAATAAACATCCGTTAATAGAGTGAAAGATAAGTCAGGGGCACCATTCCCCTTCCTTCACCCACTGTGGATCCACAGAGGCCCTGGAGGAGGCTGTGACGTCGCCTCTCTTTCCTCTCCCCATCAGGACTGCTGTACGTTGGCTTTAGTGCCTGCATGTTTGGTCTCTACAGCTTCATGCCAGTGGTCATAAAGAAAACCAGCGCCACTTCGGTCAACCTCTCCCTGCTCACCGCAGATCTATACAGCTTGTTCTGTGGATTGTTTCTCTTCCACTACAAGGTAAGTGGAGTCAGCGCTCCTTTCTGAAGATGATACTTTGTAGGAAGGAATGCATATAGGTAGGAATACTCTGCTGTGGAATTGTCCCAATTTTGTGATTTTGCATTGAGAAGCAGGAATGTACCTCTGTGTGCTAACCCCCATGACCTGGGTATTCACATTCCAACTATAAGACTGAAGAAACATTTTGTCATAAGAGACTAGTCACTGCAGACATTTGATAGTGAAAGATAAGAAACAGCTCTAGAGGGAAAGGCTTTCAAATAATGGGGGACAGTTTGTCTGACATCATTCACCCCAGAAGCTACTCTTTTTCCAGCCTAAAGCTAGGGAGACTTGTACAATTCTCAAGCTATAACTGCCGAATGGTTTCTGCCAAAGGCACCAGAAGAGTGTATTCTCATTGGAGAAAAGACACAGTTCCTGCAGTTTCTGTTTTGCATGGATTTTTATAGCAAATGTGAATGGAAAATGCTAATGTATTCAAAATAGTTTTTATTATATCAGCCCTAAAGAAGAAACTATTCAGTACAAAGATGGCAATCTCTTCAAGTGTAAGACTCTACCCACATCCTCACCCAAGGCAGGCATGACATTGGTTATGGCCCACTGAGGTGTGCTATGAGAGGCTGTTTTTTAAACACTGCACTCACTGATTCATTAACAATTGACTAGAGTTGGTATGTAAGAGACCCGCTTGCCATTCCTTAACTAGTCCTATAAGATAAGGGTCAGTGGGGACTATGAAAAAGGTCAGTGTGAAAAAGGACAAGTAAGGGATACCCAAACAGATAAGACCGAATTAGGACAGGCCAAAGAAGAAGAGACAGAAGAACAGAGGCGCTGCTCTGGGCCACTTCTAGCCAAGTGCTTCACCAGCAGTATTACAGGTAATGTCATCATCTCACGGATGTGGCCAGTTGATAGGGCATCTTGGTGGGCAGGGCATGTTCCACCAGGTCACACTGGGTTTGGAGGTTCCCGGAGAATTGCTGAGCTGGAGGGAGTAAGTACTTGAGATGATGAGCAGAGGCCAAGCGGCAGAAGTGAATGGTCAGAAATATTACTGTGCTAAGCCAGAATCATAGCCAAGAAACAGACCGAGAAGAGCAGACACGGGCGGAAAAGAGGTCGCCAACGAGGTTGGCAGCTGGGAGGACCAGAAACAGACCTGGGAGATGAGAGGTGACGAAAGCAACCGTGGCAGCAGATAGGGGTAAAATGCTGAGTCCCTGTTTTACGTGGAAACTTCTGCCAAGCGTGGTGGCAAAAATGGCAGCTGAAAGAAATTGTCTATTGCTGGACAGCAGTTGTACATTGTTGGTAATTTGTTTTGTCTAGTTGGTACAATCTGTTTCCTGAGTGCACCCTGGTCCTCATAAGGGTGAAAAGTAAAGTCTCAGCGTGTTCCCCCCATTGCTCCCCACCAGTGTTAGGAGGACCACCTTCCCTCAGAATCCCCCTCCAAACACACCCGATTCTTTTCCAGAGCCCTGGGGACTGCTCAGCCGGGGTCTCATCCGTATAGCACAGTAGCTGCATTTTTCTGTCTCTCCTCTACAGCTAAGCATCCACATCTGTTGTGGATGAGTTCTGTTCTCAGCACTTCCTCCTGTAATTGTCTTTGTAAGGTCCAACTAGAAGAATCCCTTTAATTGTCCTTGAGGAAAGATGACTGAAACCTATGGTTCTGATGAAGGACTACGGTCACTTCTTGGGCAGTCCTGATCCAGTTCGGCTCTCAGCATCCTCCATAGCAGTGTTCTGGAAAGTCTGCTTTCACCAGGGGTACTTGCTAAAAATGCAGATTCCCGGGCCACACCCCTGAGCCACAGAATCAGCATCTGGGGATGCACCTGGGGGAGTCTGCTCCTCCGTGAGGCTGATGTTCTCTGAATTTGAGAACAAATACCTGAAAAGGGGTCCCTGAGCAGCGCTTGTTCATATTTGAGTCTGTCACTCCTTGTACTTCCACTGACTTTTGGTTAGACCTGGGGCTCTCTACATAAACAAGCATCAGAAACTGGGAAGCTGATGAACCAGGTAAATTCTAATTCTCCCAAATTCATCTTCTTCTCTCATCATTTGTATGTTACTGTTAACTTAGGATAAGTAACTTTGGGGAGGAGGAAACCGTGTAGTACCCTGTCATCATGCCATCAGAAGGGAACCTGTGTTATCCGAAAATTACATTCCTGTACTCACCTATTTGGAGGTGTCATAGATGTTTTTTAATTCTTAAAGCAATGCTTTTCGCTATACATTTCACTGTTCAAGCAATGCTTTTCACTGTTACCATTTAACAGATAAATTTCCTTAAGGTAAGAAAACACAATAGGTGTTTTCTCTAGTTAAAATTGATTCCTATTGTCTTTCTTTAAATCAAACTTTCAAGATAATTGTAGATACATATGCAGTTTTAAGAAATATACAGAGTTCCCATTTACCCTTTACCTAGTTTCCCCCATTGGTGACGTCTTGCAAACCTGTGGTATAATATCAGGATTTTAACATCGACACAGTTAACATGCAGAATATTTCCATCCCTACATGGGTTGTTCTTGTTGCCTTTTTATAGCCAGGCTTACTTGTCTCTCACCCACCTCCTTAACCCCTTGAAACCACTAATTTATTCTCCATTTCTCTAAATTTGTCACTTCCACGTAAATGGAATTATACAGTATGTAACCTTTGGGGATCGACATTTTTCACAGCATAGTTTCTCAGCGTAATTCTCTGGAGATTCATCCATATTGTTTTATATATTAGTAGCTCCTTTTTTATTGCTGAGTACTATTCCACAGTATGGATGTACCACAATTTATTTAACCACGCACTCAGTGAAGGACTCTGGGTTGTTTCTGTTTGAGCCTATTACATGTAAAACTGTCATGAACATTCATGTACACGTTCTTGTGTGAACAGATTTTTCATTTCTCTGAAATAAACAACCAAGAGTACAATTGCTGGGCTTATGGTTATAGCATGTTTAGTTTTATAAGAAACTTCCAAAATGTTTTCTTGAGTGACCTGTTATCTTTTGTTACAAAGAAATACATATCAGTTGTGAGAAAGTCAGAAAATACAGATAATTATTGTTATACATTGGTACCATTTACAGGGCATATTACTTTTGTAGTGCACATATTTGCAGTTCATATATATTTTAAAATTTAATTACACCATGCATACTGCTTTGTTACATGCTTTATTTAAACTTAGCATGTAGGGACTTCCCTGGCTGTCCAGTGGTTAAGACTTCGCCTTCCAATGAAGGGGGTGTGGGTTCGATCCCTGGTCAGGAAGCTAAGATCCCACATGCCTCACAGCCGAAAAACCAAAACATAAAAACAGAAGCAATATTGTAACAAATTCAATGAAGACTTTAAAAATGGTCCACATCAAAAAAAAATCTTTAAAAAATTAATAAATAAATAAACTTAGCATGTATATATTTCCTTGTCTTTGCGGAGCACAGGCTCCGGACGCGCAGGCTCAGTGGCCATAGCTCACGGGCCCAGCCGCTCTGCGGCATGTGGGATCTTCCCGGACCAGGGCACGAACCCGTGTCCCCTGCATCGGCAGGTGGACTCTCAACCACTGCGCCACCAGGGAAGCCCTGGGCATTAGATTTTTAAAGACTCCCCGGTTGACCCTAGTGTGCAGCCAGAATTGAGTCATTGGTTCAGGCAATTTATGTGGCTGCAAGCAGGTGGCACTAGGACCAAAGGGTGAAGGTTATAAGATTATAGTGAAATAGAAAGAAACCTTGTTAGCAATTAGTCATCCGAAAGTGGACTAGACTGTCTTGGGGGTTCCCCTCACTGGAGGAAGCTGGGCAAGAATGTGAGAGGGATAACGGAGAGGGGACTCACACTTCAGTACTGACGATTAACCCGTGACCTGATCTTATTTGGTTTTACTACAGTCTGCAGTCAGAGTTTACCTTTCACCTAATCATGATGTCTTTAAACAACCTTCTGGTCTGGTTATAAATATCTACAAGTCGAGAGAGAAGGGCTGTTTGCTCACAGATGTTGCTTACTCAGGCAGAACTAAATGATTAAATGAAGCTCTCCTGCCCAACATTGATTATTTGCTTTTTCTCACCTTCCGTCCTTGGAAAAAATCCATTCCTTTCCCCACCCATCAGTCCACTGTCTGCAGCTTCTCTACCTCTTGTGCTGACTGAGCAATAAAGCCCCACATCCCAGGGAAGCAAAAGACCTAATTCTGAAGTGGACTATCTACGTGGTATAGTGCTCTTGCAAACTCTAGTTTTACAAGACTTTTGAGAAGTGGTCATATATTTCTGTTCTTTAGTACCTAACAGCACTATTGAATCCAGAACAGTAAATCTATAGCAATCCATGGAAATTACAGGAGATGAGCTTTACTGGGCCTCAGAGACCCCTTAAAACCAAGCCCAGGAAGAGATTCAGATAGGAAGTTTTCAAGTTGATGGTGTGTTGGCTTTTCAAGGTCAAAGCTTGACCAGTTATGAACTCTATCCCCTTGTTTATTGAACACAAGGACACTTTTGAAATTGAAAGGGTATGGGTTTCCTGTGGCTACTGTAACAAATTACCATGTACTTAATAGTTAAAAACAACACAGATTTATTACCTTAGGGTATTGGAGATCGGAAGTCTCACTTGGTTAAAATCAAGTGTTAGCAGAGCGGGGTGGCTTCTGGAGGCTCTAGGGGAGAAACTGTTTCCTTGCCCTTTCCAGCTTCTGGAGGCTGCTTGCTTCCTTGGCTCGTGGCCCCTTCTTCCATCTTCAAAGCCAGCAGTAGAGCATCTTTAAATCTGACTGCCATTCCTGCTTCCCTTGTAAGGACTCATGTGATTACATTGGGCCCACCCAGATAACCCAGGATAATCTCACCATCTCAAAATGCAATGCGTAACTTAATCACATCTGCAGAGTTCCTTTTACCATGTAAGGTAACATATTCACAGCTTCCAGGGATTAGGGTGTGAACATTTTGAGGACGCCATCATTCTGCCAACTACAGGAGACCCATTAATAATTTACACCAACACAAATAAGGGTAATGTCTCCAAGCCGGACCAACTGGGACATGTGGATGTGCTCTTCAGAAGCCAAATCTGGGCAATGAAGGTACTCTCCACTTACACACACTGGGATCTGTTGAATTTCCCAACTGCTTTTTAAAGTAGTTATGTTACCTGCTAATCTGTCACTTTAACAAAGAAAACACTAAGTCAGGTGGTGAGAAGATGAATTGGGGTGAGAAGACTACTTCAGTGTCTGCTGTGTGAAGCATGAATTCAGCAGTCTGCTGTGGCAAAAAGAGCATGTTCTGCAAAGTCAAAGGAGCCTAGATTGAGTTTGTGGCTTCTGTTTACTGTTTAAGGGCTTTGAACCAGCTATTTATTCTCGTCCAACTTCAAGGTGATTAGACTTGCCTTAGGGAGTTTTTGAAGGGATTATGTAATTTTTGAAAGGTGACCAATGGTGATGCATTTCTCTGATTGAATGTATGGTTCAGGATTAGTAATCCCTATCTCATTCCATTTTTAAGATGTTACTCTTATTTTCAGATTTTGTAACTGGATGTGTAGCTTTTAACAGTTTTGTTAGAGATTTCTCTTATTCCTTATTTGAAAAGGCAAAACTGGGGTTTCATGCATAAAAATTTAGAAAATATTGTATCAGTCATTTTTAGCTGAATTCCTTGATTATTAGATTGCTTATAATAGAATTTTTAGGTGATAGCCATAAATTTTAAAATTTCAAGTGTTGTTAAGATAAAATATCAATCATTCTTTCAGGATATGCCGTCATGTGCTGAACATTCTTCAGGAAAAAAGCTGCCAGTGTTGAATATGCAGGGTATTCCCTTTTGCCTGACATTTAAAATAGAAAATGGCTTACTTCACATACTTTGCTATTACCTTTTCAAGGCTTAATATTGCCACAGAATTGCTGTAATAAAGTTGAGCGTAATTTCATAAGAAGTGATTATTTTTGTAGCCTTATCAAAATAAATAAAAAATTGATAGAGAAAGAAATGAACAACGTAAGTTCTCTCAAGTTCCCTTTAAACACTCCACTTAGGCCATTGGCTTACCTGGCCCCCCATATCGAACAGCCTGAAACCACAGGTGATCCTAGTGAAAGAGTAATATTTCAGGAAGGTAAGGGCACCATAAAACTTACACACTTACATCAGGAAGACGTTTTTACCATCCAAATATTCACTACTAAAAAAAAAGGTAGAGAGAGATTTCAAAATCATTTGTCTAAGAATGCCACTTTATTCTGGGTAATGTGATTCACGTGAATTTTTGAGAACTTCATCTGTATGTTTTAGTCGCATTTTTATACCAGATAAATATTTATAATTGCTGCAAGTTATTTTCAACAAGTAATCAGAAAAGTTTCTTACATCATCAACTGCCTATTCAGGCAATCCAGATAACATCCTATGATCCACCCTGACCCTCTCTGTCAGCCACTAAAAATTACCTCCGAACATGCGCCAGTTTCTCGTACTAGTTTTGTTGTTATTGTTGTTACAGGAGACTTGGCAAGAAAAGTTTAATAACTCTGGATGTGGGGCTAATTTAATAATATGTTGTTGTGTACTAAATTTAAAAGAACTTCATTCAGCAAATGTTTACGTATTCTATGCCTGCTATGCTCCAAACACTGTTTTGGTTCTTCACTATTTATAAATAAAGGTGACAAGAACAGCAAAAATCACCAGGCGGATTAATGCAAAGGATGAGCTTCCAAACCACTGAAACTTGAACAGGCCAGCAATCTCAAGCATCCTTAACATCTGAGTTTCAATGCCAGAGTTTGTAGAGTTTGCATCAACAGCGGAATCTTTCATTAGCCACAGATATGAATCTGCAGCCAAGCAACCCTGTTGATCCTTGGCGACAGTGAGCAATTTCAGTAATGGGACTGCACTTGAAAAGCCCAGGCAGGCAGCTCCAGCCTGTGGCGGCTGATGACCAGAAAGCAGTACTTCACATCTTATTTATAAAAACACCTGCATAAGTAACCAGTTATATTTCTTTTTGTAAGAACAGCATCTTAAAAGGCTGTGAATTTTAAGTATAATACTCCCTAATGCAATTATTAATGGGAGATTCTAAAACTGACACAGCTTTTATGACTCTTCATATTTTTTCAACTGTCACTGGTGAGTAGAGAATTGGAGAAACTAGCATCACTGAGGCCCCAAAGCATTTCACATGAAATACCCAGGTGTGAGAGCAATGAATGTTTAGACTTGGTTTCCCCCTGCCTGGAAACTCAGTACAGTGTCTTTTGAAGTTTCCGTCTTGCAGAATTAGAGTAAGTGCTTTCGTGGGTGGAAGGGAGTGCTTCCCAGGCAGCCATTCAGGAACCCAGGCTCCTTCCATCTTGTGGCTCTGCCATCCTCTGGTGCAGGGATCAACAAACTATGAACTGTGAGCCAGCCTCCTGGTTTGGTAAATATAATTTTCTCAGAGTAGAGCAACGTCCATTTCTTTGTATGTTATTCATGGCTGCTTTTGCCCTACAACAGCAGCACTGAGTAGTTGTGACAGAGACTGTGTGACCTACAAGCCAGAAATATTTACTATCTAGACCCTTAAGAAAAAGTTTGCCTGCTCCTGGGCTAGGCTCTTGGAGTCCTCTTCAGGGCTCGCTGTAAGACAGCCTAGAGACTTCTATGGCTGTGTCTGGAGTGATGTATATAACCTCCTCCTCACTCTATTGGCCAGAACTCAGTCACATGGCCACATTCTATTGCAAGGGAGGCTGGGAAATGTAGTCAAGCCGTTTGTGCGGGAAGAAAAGAAAACAGGTTTGTTTAGTGAATGAGTAGCCAGTATCTGCCATATTAGCAATTTCCATTTACCAGAAATATTGAAAGGATTAGAGAAGTTAGGGATAAATTGTGCGGCAGGTCCAGAATTATAGCCAGAAGTCAAAATTCCTTCTACATGAATCTATTCATAAATTCCACATCACAAACAGATATTTTGAACTCATATCATCAGGACAAGCTGTAAGGAAAAATGGAATGAGCTAGAAGTGTTGCAGAAGTTTCATATGGAAAGGCTTGTGGTTGGACTGGAACACAGCCAGGAAAAAACAGCTAGCTGTCTTCCAGGAGAATGCATGGGATGTGTTTGTCATCAGGGTGCATAGCCTGGCCCCCTCCTGCACAGTCAGACACCTAATTTTGTCAGCAGACCTGTATGGATCCATCTCCCATGGGTGACCCAAGCACATGGAAATCAGAGCATCAGTTTGCTGAGATAAAGAACAAAGATCAGCTCAAACATTGTCTTGCCTAAAGCTGAGACATCACTCTATACATCTCCAGGGGCTACTATAGATGGAAGATTTCTTTTAAACTCTATACTTAAAGTTTTGAGAGTTCTTATCTATTTCCTCCATGAGAGATGATTGATATTATCCCTTCTTCATTTCCTGACTTCTGTTGTACTGTTTTTATGTTGTCAATTATTTTAATAGTTAATTTCTATCAATATAATCCCTATGGTTTTAAAGCCTGTATTTCCATACTTACTACATTTGCTATACCACCAGTCTCTGAAATCCAGGCTCTTTTCTGAATTCCTTATCTTGATTTTTCTCTTATTTGGCTGGATTTCATCACTATTGGTATCGTCAGGAAGCAGGGCTGCCATGCATGGTTGTCCAGGCTGTCCACAGTGCAATTTGTCCATTTATAAGGAATATGTTCCAGCAGATGGTCAAGTGCCTTGAAGAGGGGAGACTTTATAGTTACTGCAAAAGTGCCACTGGGCTAGTGGTGGGTCTGTCCGGAAGTATTCTTTGCTTCCTTGAAAATATGTCTTATGTTTGTTTTCAAAGGAGAACATTTTTTAGGTAACACTTTCTTTTTCTCAGAGCTTTATAGCTATTGAGAGGTTTTTTGTTTTAAAAATTGAGCACTGCACCCAGTCCTTTCCAATCTTTTGAGTGACTGGATTTTGTCATTAAGGAATTTGGTTTTATTTTTTCCCCAAGAGTTCACAAGTGTGGTATCTCTGGGTTTTCTTCTGTTTGAGAATGTCTCTGATGTCTTTACACTTGTAAGTCAACTTGGTCTATGACCTGTCCCACTCCCAGGGGTACAGTTCCTTGGTGGCCTTGAAACTGCTCCCCCAGTTCACCCCAGAGGCCCAGATAATGGCAAGCCCCAATTCCCCTGCCTCCTTGAGAATAAGAGGAAGAAGGGAAAGGTTTTTTTTCCTAAGAATGTTTCGTTGACTTTTCCCTGAGTTTGCCTAATCACCACTTAATCAATTCTCTCCAACTTGGAGAGGGAGCTGAAACTATCTTCA
Organism: Grampus griseus; assembly: GCF_964374135.1. Classification (NCBI taxonomy): domain Eukaryota; kingdom Metazoa; phylum Chordata; class Mammalia; order Artiodactyla; family Delphinidae; genus Grampus; species Grampus griseus. The sequence goes on from NC_139007.1 coordinate 46,895,721, forward strand.
CCAAAATGTGAACCCGCGTCCAAGGGCAGGCAGAATGACAGAGTTGTCACAAGCCTGAGCCCAAGCTCTGGAGTCAGAGCACCTGTGTGCATTTCAGCTCACTCCCTACCAAGGGACCCCTACCTTTTTTGTGCCATGTGTCCCTTTGGCAGTCTGGTGAAGCCTGAAGACCCCTTTTTCAATGTTTCTAAATGTCTAAAATAAAATACGTAGCATTACAAAGCAGGCTGGTTGTATTAAAATAAAGTTATCAAAATATTTTTAAATGTGATGTTATAGTAATATACAAACCACAAGATCTGGAAGCACCTCTAATAACTATTATCATTTCAAAGCAGTGACGAGTGTAAGCAATATTTGGAGACATCTGTGCAGCAATTGTAGTGTGATATAAAAATACGTGTGATTTCTATTGCGAAAGAGTATATGGTACCACAATACTAATGTAGCTCATTGCTTACATTTATGACAAAGACACGTTAAACGTCAGCTGGAGGGCAATGAAATTAAAAATCCGGGTTTCTTGTCCAGGTTTGAAGACCCTCTGAATTCTATACAAGAACCCCTGATGCTACCAGGGGCAAAAGTTACTTAATTTCTCTCAACCTTAGTTTCCCCATCAGCAAAATGGAGGTCACAATAGTGGATACCGTATAACTGGTAGCATTAGGGGTCCTTATAGTGGATGAAATAGTGTGTGTAGATCACCTACTGTAGCTGGCACAGTGAACACTCAGTAAATAGCGCCATTATCAAGGATGGTAGAATTTTGAGTGCTTGTATTTCACGTTCTTCACTTAAAAGTATTGGCTAAATTATGTATTGCTGAAACACTATATGAACATTTGTTATTTTTATAATCATAAAAAAATTTATTTTCAGTTCAGAAATACATAAGGCTAGCAGTCCCCTCAAATAAAAAGGAAATCTAAATACGAATCTCTGCCATTGAAAAATGGGACAAAATTGCAATGAGACTCTGATTAGAAGTTTCTAAGTGGTTTATTCTTGGTTTTAATTGACAAACATGGACAAAAAATTAAAGGGTTTCTCTGTGTTTGTTTTCCTCATTCTTTTTACATAACTAAAACTCTTCACTCATTGCATTGCTAAGCACCAACTTAGTCATATGCTTAGTTTCTTCCTCATTTAAATATATTTTGGGATGTGGTTCTATTTTTTAAATAAATACACTGTAAGCCATTCTGTGGGGCCTCACATTTAGCAATCTAGCTCAATGCAACTTGAACGTAAATTTTGGCTACCAGTATTACATCTGGTTCCTTCTTGATGCCCCATTGAACCAGGCATTTTCGTGCAGGAGTGGAGCTATTTCCCGTTGCTCTGGAAGTCTCAGCAGTTAGGGATTATGGTGATGTTGCCTTTGTGCACTACCCACTCACAGCTTTAAATGAAAGGACAGACCTTATGTAAGAAGTGAGTTCTAAGCTCAAGACGACAGGGGCCATGCATGTCTCCCTCTCTGCTGGATCCCTGACATCTGGTACAGGGCCTGGCATGGTAGTTGTTCATCAATTATTTATTCAATGAAAGGCTTATTTCTACAAGAAAGATTAAAGGTTAAACTTCAGTTTTCTAAGCTGAATGTTATCTAGGAATTTTCACATAGGATGCAGAAAGCTTTTGATTGATACGGACTCTTTACATCTCAAGTTGACGAAACCTGCTGAAAAGTTCAAAATTTAGATCCCACAATAGCAAGTCACTGTTTTGATTCACTCTTTGCATCGATGGATTGCTTAGGGAACATCTCAAGGGAACATGGGTATTAGAAACCAGTTCAATGCCATAATAACTGTATACATTGTCATGGGAGACAGGAAGCATGGAACTGACATCAAGGTTGAAAATTGGCTAAGACATTTATTCTATTTACAGAAAAAATCATATCTAATATTCAGATTTATTGTTCATAAGTCATCCCACAGTAAAATTGTGAAATGTCATTATCATATACTGTATTTCTGTATCTATATCTGTATTTGTTGATGTGTCTACATCCACAGGGGTCCACAAACAGTTCTGTAAAAGTTCAGACTAGAGATATTTCAGGCTTTGCAGGCCAGACAGTCTTTACAGCCACTCAACTCTGCCATGGACATGGCTGTCTTCCAATAAAACTTTATTTACAAAACCAGGCAGCTGCCAGATTTGTTAGTTTACTGACCCCTGATGTGGACTGTAATTGTCCTTGCAAACTTTTCCCTAATCTTCAGCACCAGGAAACAACCATTTCCTCTGCAGAGTGTATCATTAACAGAGCTGCTGGAATGCTGCAGCCTTCCAGCATCAACAAAGCTCTACACAGAATGCTACAGACTTTTTTGCACTTCAAGGGTGTGGACTTGTTTTCAAAGCTAATTGTAATCATTTCGACGCAGCTTTAGAATAAGTGGAGTATCCGCCTCCTATCTGAGTTCTTGGTGGCATCTAAGGCCGCATCTGTTAGTTTGGTTATAAGGATATCTGTGGCATGCATACAATACAGTGAACCGTCTTCAGTCTTCAGTTTATTGGTTAAATTGTTTTCATTTTACGTAAAGGAATGAGTAGGGTGCCAATGCAAAACAACAGTCCTGAGCTAAGATGGATATTAAAGCCATAGCTTACAGGGAAGGAGGAAGCAAAGCCATCTGGAGACAGGGAGCACATCCTAAACTGATTTTCTGCATACTGTGTGCCCCAGGAGAAACAACAATATCAGATAATAACAATAATATTATCCAATTAACTTTCCCAGAATCACGTGTCCGGAGAAAACCATTGTATATATGCACAGGTTAATTTGACAATAAAGAAGGTCGTTTCCAAGTGACATATGTCCTTCCAGCTTAAGTGACTTCTCACCATCTCCCTCAAAACAATATACTGAGAGAGACATATAGAGACATATAGATGGGTATATCAATTCATGGATGTCAAATTTAGGGGAAACCTCTAGATTTTTATTTTTAAAAAATGTGTTTGTATAATAGTAACATAACCCAAAATTCACAGTTTTTGCAACTCCTAAGACATTAGATGATTTAATTTTTAATAATAGGTACAAAGAAAAAGAAATGAACAGTGTTGAATGTCTGTCACATTTTTTATAGCACTTCATGGATTTCAAGTATTATACAATTCTGGGAAAAAGTAATAATAATGATGTAAGATTTTATGATGGAATAACCAAATATTCTGGGCCTACTGCCAATACTTCTCAGTGATATTCTGGAATTAAAAAGTGAGTGTCGAGGACTATTTAAGAAGGTGGCAGCTACTTATCACGTTCTGTGGATGAAGGGTGTCACTGGCCTTACCAGTAAACAAAGGATGTAGCAGCCATCAGGCCATCAGCCACTGCAGCCAAGACTGTGCACCCTGAGGGGATTCAGGATGGAGAAAAACAGGATACTGACCCCAGATAGTTAAGATGCATATCAAAGGAATGGTTTCCATGAGTCCAGATTCTCGCATCTTCCCATACAGAGAAAAGCACTAAATTCATTAACTTGAGATGTTTGTTTTTCTTTAATTAGCAGAAATCTTTTGATGTTTAACTACCTAGTTTGTTTTTGCAAAAACTCCTATATATCCTGGCTCCTCCCTTACCTCTTAGGAATACTCCCTTTTATAGCTGTCTGAGAACTTGTCTCCTGGGCTTAAGTCCTCAGGAAATTCTCCAAATACAACGTAATTCTTAACTTTTAGGTAGTGTATTTTTTTTCAGTCTACAGACCAGACTTATTTAGAAAAAAAATTTATTAGCCATTGAAACCATAATATGATTTCTTCCTTGACAGCTGCCACATCAAGATATTCTTTACAATAAATTACTCATCCATTTATTTCATTTTTCTGTCTCTCTTGCCACCAGCAGGTGCATGTGAGAGAAGGAAATGAGGAATTCCAATATGGTTGCAGGAGAGTTCATTTTTCATTTTGTCAAGGGGTTTCCCCCTCCTGCAGCCGGGATAATATTTCTTGATGATTGTGCATTTCTATGAATTGAGAAAGAACAGCTTCCAAATTCATCAACAGTCCATTAAAGTTGTTCCAAGATATGTGGAATTAAATAAAGTTGAGCCCCACCCACCCCTGTACAATAAGAGATATGGATTGCCCTAGAAACTTGAATATAGGGAATGGAAGAAACAAAAAGAGTTACGCTGCAATGCAGTTAACCAAGCATTTAGGAGATGGGAAGAGAATTGGGTGGAACCTCTGGGTGCTGTGTCAGCTGTCACTACAAGACAAGCCCTAAGTTCTCTGTTAGACCTGCCCACACCTCCCATGTCCTCAGTTCCAAGTCGTTCATCGCGGTGCTTTGTACTTCTCTGAGGGACTGGTTTTCTGAAAATGAAATGAGATGATACACATGAAAATACTTTGGAGGAAGTAGACCACAGCTTTGTTTGCTATCTAAGATTATCAATCTTAATTTAGAATTGTTATGAAATGTACCTTCCTAAATATGGTTCTCATCTTAGAACACTTCTCAGGTTGCGAGAAAGGAGACCAATTGGCAGGAATTATACCTACGACACCACGCAGTGTATGCTAGTGCTATAGAAGGTGTTAAGAGTAAATCCTCTCCATTAAAAAGATGATATGTGACCATAGGACAATAAACGCACCATGAGAAATGCTTAGAAGAGCATCACATACTCTCAGAACAGTCAGCTTCAGTAACTGAGATTCTTAATTTCTCTCTTCTTCACTCCCCACGTGTACTCCATCAGCAAATTCTATCCATCCTCCGACAAAATAGATCCCCTTCTGTTTCTACTGCCATCATCTTGGTTCAGAATACAGCCATCTCTCACTTAGACCATTTCAATAGTCTCTTGGTCTTTCTGCTTCCACTTATTCCTCTTGTCAATGAAACAATGTTGCCTGCCCTATCCGAAAACAAAGGACGTTGCATCACATCACAGTCATCACATTACAGCCACGGGACTCAGGAGAGAAACAGGATGCACCTAGAAGTCAGCCACTGCAGCCACCCCCCACGTGCACTCTGAGGAGACCCAGGGTGAGAAAGTACAGGACACTGGCCCCAGATAGCTGGGGTGCATATCAAAGGAACGATTTCAGTGAGCCCAGACTCTTGCATCTTTCCATACACAGAAAAGTGCTAAATTCCTTAACTTGAGATGTCTGTTTTCTGTAATTAATAGTAATCTTTTGATGTTCCAACTATCTGGTCTTTGTTGCAAAAACTCCTATATATCCTGGCTCTTCCCTTAGCTCTTCAGAGCAGTCCCTCAGGGCTGTCTGAGAGGCTGCATCCTGGGTTTAAGTGCTCAGTTTTGTCCGCCAAAGAAACATAATTCTCAACTTTTAGGTGGTGTGTTTTGGTTTTTTTTAGTTGACAGTCTCTACAGTTAATCACCCACCAGCAGCCGGGGTGATCCTTTTAAAACACCAATCAGATTATGTTCTCTTCTTCTGAATACCCTTTACTAACTTCCTTCTCACTGCATTTTGAGCAAAATTTAGATGCCCTGCTGACCTCTAAGGGCCTGACAACTTTCCTGAGTGCCTGTGTCCTATGGCTCATTGACTGAAAAAAATGCACCACCTAAAAGTTGAGAGTTATATTTTATTCGACATTCTTAGGACTTAAAGCCTGGGAGACAGCATCTCAGATAAATGCTGAGAAAACTGTTCCAAAGAGGAAGGGGGGATATAGGAGATATAGGAGTTTTTGCAACCACGGCAGTCTTTCCCAAAGTCATATTACAGATTAAGTTCTTCAAGTTAGTTTTAGTCTGTCTCCCACGATAGACTGGAAACTGGGAACAGAGTTATATCCATTTTATTTGTCACCGTACCCCCAGCACATGATGCATAATAGGAACTCGGTAAGCATTTCTTGAAGGGATGGATATGATATTTAGGGTGATATATAGGGTCTCAGATCATGGTTATGCTCAGTTATTAAATGAATAATTACTGAGCTATTAGTTACTGCGTCTATTACTAATAGTTACTGAGTCTATTGGTTTCATAGGGCTGCTGTAACAGATTACCACAAACTTTGGTGGCTTGAAACAAACAGACATTTGTTCTCTCACGGTTCTGGGGTCAGAAGTTCGAAATCAGTTTCACTGGGCCAAGGCTAAGGTTCAGCAGAGCCATGTTCCAACTCGAGGCTCTAGGCTCTAGAGAATCTGTTCTTTCTTCCAGCTTTTGTTGCTGCCAGCATTCCTTGGCCTGTGGCTCTATCGCTCCAGTCTTTAAGGCCAGCATCTTCAAATCTCTCTTCTCTGTCTTCACATCCTCTTCTTCTCTGTGAGTCTAAAACCTTCCTCTGCTCCCTCTTGTAAGATACATGTGACTGCATTTCAGGCCCACCTGAATAACCCAGATGTATTAGTCTGCTCTGGCCACCATAACAAAATACCATAAGCTGGGTGGCTTGGACAACAGAAACTTGTCACACATTTGAAGGCTGGAAGTCCCAGATCAGAGTCCAGCAGGGTTCAGTTTCTGGTGAGGGGTCTCTTCCTGGCTTGCAGACAACTGCCTTCTCACATCTTCGCACGGCCTTTCCTCCGTGTGTACACATGAGGGGGAGCGCAGGGCGGTGGGAGAGAGAGCTCTCTGATCTCTTTTCATAAGGACACTAGTCCACCTTTATGACCTCATTTAACTTTAATTACCTTAATGGAGGCCCCATCTCTAAATACAGATACATTGGGGGTCATGGCTTCAATATACAAATTTCTTGGGGAGGGGTACACAATCCAGTCCATAGCACCCAGGATAATCTGTCATCTCAAACTCCTTAATCACATCTGCAAAGACCCTTTTTCCAAATAGGGTAACCAACATTCACAGGTTCCAGGGATTAGGATGTGAATGTACTTTGGGGTCCACTTTAAAGCTTAGCACAATGAGGAAGCAAAATTAATTGCTAAACTTACATATACTCAGGGCTGCTCAAACGTGATTTTTGTCAATGGGGAGCAGTTGCTCAAAATTAATAAACAAGGTAAAGCAGAATAGGAATTTATGAGGACTTATATAATTATCATTGTAAGAAAACTCAAGATAAATATGTCCAGACACTGAGCCTATAAGCCAGGGGGTTATTATTTGCATTGCCAAAAAAGCCTTCCTCTCCAGATGGATTGATTGTCTCTTAAGTTGCCAATTCTATAAATGCATTTTCAGTTCAACTTGATTTATGCTGAAGTTTTCAGAGAGGGCTATTGAGGAAGGTTTTTTATATCTATCTTTGCTTTAGCATTTACTTCTTGTGATATAAAGATAACAATATAGCTGACATTTATTGAACATTTACTATGTGCCAAGAACTGCACCAAAAGTTTTATACATGCATTTCATTTAATGCTTACAAAAGTCCCATATGGCAGGTACTATTATTATCCTTTGTTAACTGATGCATGACCAGAGGTATAGAGAAGTAAGGAACTTGTCCAAGACCATAGCAAGGAGGTGGCAACCAGGTATGCAAACCCCAGCATTCTGACTCTAGAGCTTGTACTGTGAACCACCACTTGATATTGCCTGGAAAATATCATTAAACACTCCATTTCTAAAACTTGCCATGGAGAGAAATTGTTATGAAAGTTTATATCAGCATCTAGCCCTTTAATATAACAGATTTTTGTGTTGTTAATAGTCAGGGTTATCCAGAGAAATAGAACCAATAGGGTGTGTGTGTGTGTGTGTGTGTGTGTGTGTGTGTGTGTGTGTGTGTGTGTGTGTGTGTGTGTGTGTGTGTGTGTGTGTGTGTGTGTGTGTGTATCTATCTTTATCACTACATAGTCCTATCTATCCATCTTCCAATCTAGAGATAGAGAGATGGATTTATTTTAAGGAAGTGTCACATGTGATTGTAGAGGCTGGCAAGCTTGAAATCTGGAGGGCAGCCTGGCAGGCTGGAGTCCCAGGGAAGAATTGGTGTTGCAGCTTGAGTCCAAAGGCAGAATTCCTTCTTCCTCGGGGACCTCAGTCTTTTTCTCTTAAGACCATCAACTGACTGAATGAAGCCCATCCACATTATGCAGGGTAATCTGCTTTACTCAGAGTCCACTGAGTTAAATGTTCATTTCGTCTAAAATATAGCTTCACAGCAACCTCCAGACTGATGTTTGACCAAATACCTAGGCACTATGACTTAGCCAAGCTGAGACATAAAATTAACTGTCACAGGTCTACGTCTTCTCAACCCGGCACCCATATACACATCTCTTTAAATCATACTTAATCTCAAAATAAAGACAATAACAAGATGGTACTTTTGCCCAACGTGATACAACTAGCCTGCACACAACTGAAAACACACTAACCTTTTCCCTAGAAAAGGATGCAAACATCTTGGGGGATGTTCACTCTTCTCCTTGATGTCCTGTAACTTAAATACTATGGTGTAAAATCAATACATCTTATCTGATAAGGGGATAAGAGAAGGGAGAAAACAAAGATACTTTATACACACACACTGACAACCATATTAATAACAAAATAAGGAGTAAATACTCGTGACTCATTTCTGTAACTGGTCATGCTGCTGTAGCTGGTACTTATAACTACCTTCTTCCAGTACCCGTTCTCTACTCCACTTGCCGTCAGCGAGTACCTCAGCCAACCACGTGGTTCTTTACCTGGTGGGGTGACCCAGCCTTCATTCCTAAAGAGTCCGAGCCATTAGTAGTCCTGCCTGGATTGGGTTGTTGAAGGTTTCCATTGACTTCAATCACAGGCCATGGTAATACAAAGAGATGCCTAGGAGATCTGTAATCCAGAGGTACTCTTACCTCCATCATGAAGTAGCAGCACAATTTCCCCTTGGTAACCGAGGCTGACCACCCCAGCACAGTGACAAGAACTCCCTTCTTTGTTCATTGAGAAGCACGAAGAGCCCAAAGTGGCTGGGTGCCAATCTTAACTTTCAGTTCAGTGGAATCATGGTGTGTCTCCTGGTGAAAATGTTCCTCCCTTTGGAACTAAGACTTTTAGATCAGCAGAGCCTAAGGTTGCAGGGACAGGAAGCAAAATTTTACCAGTGGATCACTAGGGAAAAGTGAATGGTGCCACTCCCCTTTCCATCTCTTGATTCCACTGTAATGGAACAGATGTTCTTTGAGGTGTACTGAGCTGCAGTACTATCACTTCCATAAATTAAGATCCTTCACCTGCTTTAAAATTCAGTCCCTTGCAAAATCACTCCAGCCCAGTGTGTAGCCCTGTGTTGTGTAGAGAGAAAATAGACCTCATGTGATGCAAGAGTCCAAACATGAGAGTGAAGGCCACTGCTCGGTGTACCTCACACACAAATGTTATCCTTCCTTGACTAGTGATAATAAGAACCAGTCGTGGGAAGGAGATGTATATGAGCCATCGAACGGCCTTTGTTGTAAGTGAGCCTATAATTAAATGTTCCCACAGACTAGCCCCCTTTTATTCCACTTCCGGCTTGGCTATGAAGGTCTTTTGCTGGACGGCAGAGAATAGAAATCTGCATGAACGAGGATTTCTAACAATTCATCAAACCAAGTGAAAAGGTCTGTTTGTCATATAAAAGATAGTGGCAGGAATCCATTTTTAGCTCCTTGTTGCTGTACTCATGTGTGAAATTACCCACAGGGGAAGATACTTGCCTGTAAAAGAACCCTTATTGGCCTTAGATGTGATTGGCTGCACAGAATACACTGCCAGAGGAATTGGTTTTGCAAACCAAACAGAAGGCCTCATAGACTGAACTCAGATGGCAAGGGGGACGTAGCCTTGCCCCGAGTGACAGTGTCAGGCCACGGAGAGGCAAAGGCCCTGGTTGCTGCTTCTCTCCTTAACAATATGATATTTGGAGGATAAGTTGTTTCCCAAGTGTATATGTCCATGTGTATATGTCCATGACTCTCTCTCGCCCTGTCACGGCTCACCCTTCCCCCTCCCCATAACCTCAAGTCCGTTCTCTAGGAGGTCTGCGTCTTTATTCCTGCTTTACCCCTAGGTTCTTCATGACATTTTTTTTCTTAAATTCCATATATATGTGTTAGCATACAGTATTTGTCTCTTGGTTTTCTGATATGGATTGAGAGACCATTTGGCATTTGGACTAAGGTACTCATTGATTTATTTTCTGTCTCAATTAGATTAGCATGAATTTGGGATTATTTCCTCTCTCCTAACTGGAGAAAGAATGTGGAAGGAGGCGTGGAGGTCAGTATTCTTAGTCCCTAAAAACAACCAGTTTCAGTGTCTGTCGATAGATTGTGTGCCATGCCCACATTTGGTATTTTCCATGCTATGACTTAGAAAAAAGAAATATTGCAATATTTAGCCAGAGAAATTTAGCCCCTTTTTATTTTCTTAAAAACAAAAAAGAATGAAGAAAAAAGAGGAGGAAGAGAAATAAGAGGAGATAAGACTAGGAGACAAAGCAATAATGAGGCAGGTCCAAAGAATTTGAAAAAGCTTGGGCCTCTGAGGGGAATTTATTTCCAGTTCAGTAAACTCAGAAGCAGAACTTTTGCATTTTAATGCCCTTAATAAATGATAATAATGATAAAAATGATCTCGTTAGGTTAGTGCAGAGCCAAAATTAGGAGGTCAAGTACCAACTTGTTTATGTTGATGTTTCTGTGGAGTCAGGTCTGTCTAGTTTCCTTGCCCTGAATAGCAATTGACTCAGATTCAGCAGCAATAGATCAGGACCAGGCAGAGCCTTTTGTCACAGGATCCCACCCAGGCCACAGCTTACAGCCTGCCCAGCAATGACCAGCTTCCTCTGGTCTTCTTCCTCTTATCTTCTTCTCCCCACCATTCCATTCCCAGGTTCAAGGTGTGGTCCACAGCCCTCTTATACTCACACGGCTGCTGAGAGACGTGTTTTCATTGGTGAGCTGTCCTCTCCCTCCCGGCCCAGGACACTCAGCAGACTGGCTGTGATCCACAGGGTCCACCTTTCAACCCACATATCAAGTGGGGACCCAAGAGACCTTGGGCTCCCCTTTTAGTTACAAAATCCAATTTTACCTACCCATAATATTTGGACTTAAAAACTCCACGATGGCAGCATTATCTTTAATTATGATTCATTCTTTTTTTTTGAAGAATTAATGGATTGATTCTTTTTTTTAATTAATTTATTTATTTTTGGCTGTGTTGGGTCTTCATTGCTGCGCGTGGGCTTTCTCTAGTTGCGGTGAGCAGGGGATACTTTTCATTGCGGTGCTAGGGCTTCTCATTGCTGTGGCTTCTCTTGTTGCGGAGCATGGGCTGTAGGCATGTGGACTTCAGTAGTTGTGGCTCCTGGGCTCAGTACTTGTGGCATGCGGGCTCTAGAGCTCAGGCTCAGTAGTTGTGGCACCCGGGCTTAGCTGCTCCGCGGCATGTGGGATCTTCCCAGACCGGGACACGAAGCCGTGTCGCCTGCATTGGCAGGTGGATTCTTAACCACTGCGCCACCAGGGACGTCCCATGATTCATTCTTTTCTTTTTTTTTTTAACATCTTTATTGGGGTATAATTGCTTTACAATGGTGTGTTAGTTTCTGCTTTATAACAAAGTGAATCAGTCATACATAAACATATGTTCCCATATGTCTTCCCTCTTGCGTCTCCCTCCCTCCCACCCTCCCTATCCCACCCCTCCAGGCTGTCACAAAGCACCGAGCCAATATCCCTGTGCCATGCGGCTGCTTCCCCCTAGCTATCTACCTTACTACGTTTGTTAGTGTGTATATGTCCATGACTCTCTCTCGCCCTGTCACGGCTCACCCTTCCCCCTCCCCATAACCTCAAGTCCGTTCTCTAGGAGGTCTGCGTCTTTATTCCTGCTTTACCCCTAGGTTCTTCATGACATATTTTTTCTTAAATTCCATATATATGTGTTAGCATACAGTATTTGTCTTTTTCTTTCTGACTTACTTCACTCTGTATGACAGACTCTAGGTCTATCCACCTCATTACAAATAGCTCAATTTCGTTTCCTTTTATGGCTGAGTAATATTCCATTGTATATATGTGCCACATCTTCTTTATCCATTCATCTGATGATGGGCACTTAGGTTGTTTCCATCTCCGGGATATTGTAAATAGAGCTGCAATGAACATTTTGGTACATGACTCTTTTTGAATTTTGGTTTTCTCAGGGTATATGCCCAGTAGTGGGACTGCTGGGTCATATGGTAGTTCTATTTGTAGTTTTTTAAGGAACCTCCATACTGTTCTCCATAGTGGCTGAACCAATTCACATTCCCACCAGCAGTGCAAGAGTGTTCCGTTTTCTCCACACCCTCTCCAGCATTTATTGTTTCTAGATTTTTTGATGATGGCCATTCTGACTGGTGTGAGATGATATCTCATTGTAGTTTTGATTTGCATTTCTCTAATGATTAGTGATGTTGACCATCCTTTCATGTGTTTGTTGGCAGTCTGTATATCTTCTTTGGAGAAATGTCTATTTAGGTCTTCTGCCCATTTTTGGATTGGGTTGTTTGTTTTCTTGTTATTGAGCTGCATGAGCTGCTTGTAAATTTTGGAGATTAATCCTTTGTCGGTTGCTTCATTTGCAAATATTTTCTCCCATTCTGAGGGTTGTCTTTTGGTCTTGTTTATGGTTTCCTTTGCTGTGCAAAAGCTTTGAAGTTTCATTAAGTCCCATTTGTTTATTTTTGTTTTTATTTCCATTACTCTAGGAGGTGGGTCAGAAAGGATCTTGCTGTGATTTATGTCATAGAGTGTTCTGCCTATGTTTTCCTCTAAGAGTTTGATAGTTTCTGGCCTTACATTTAGGTCTTTAATCCATTTTGAGCTTATTTTTGTATATGGTGTTAGGGAGTGATCTAATCTCATACTTTTACATGTACCTGTCCACTTTTCCCAGCACCACTTATTGAAGAGGCTGTCCTTTCTCCACTGTACATTACTGCCACCTTTATCAAAGATAAGGTATCCATATGTGCATGGGTTTATCTCTGGGCTTTCTATCCTGTTCCATTGATCTATCTTTCTGTTTTTGTGCCAGTACCATACCGTCTTGATAACTGTAGCTTTGTAATATAGTCTGAAGTCAGGGAGCCTGATTCCTCCAGTTCCTTCTTTCGTTCTCAAGATTGCTTTGGCTATTCGGGGTCTTTTGTGTTTCCATACATTTTGCAAAATTTTTTGTTCTAGTTCTGTGAAAAATGCCAGTGGTAGTTTGATAGGGATTGCATTGAATCTGTAGATTGCTTTGGGTAGTAGAGTCATTTTCACAATGTTGATTCTTCCAATCCAAGAACATGGTATATCTCTCCATCTATTTGTATCATCTTTAATTTCTTTCATCAGTGTCTTATAATTTTCTGCACACAGGTCTTTTGTCTCCTTAGGTAGGTTTATTCCTAGATATTTTATTCTTTTTGTTGCAATGGTAAATGGGAGTGTTTTCTTGATTTCACTTTCAGATTTTTCATCATTAGTATATAGGAATGCCAGAGATTTCTGTGCATTAATTTTGTATCCTGCCACTTTACCAAATTCATTGATCAGCTCTAGTAGTTTTCTGGTAGCATCTTTAGGGTTCTCTACGTATAGGATCATGTCATCTGCAAACAGTGACAGCTTTACTTCTTCTTTTCCGATTTGGATTCCTTTTATTTCCTTTTCTTCTCTGATTGCTGTGGCTAAAACTTCCAAAACTATGTTGAATAAGAGTGGTGAGAGTGGGCAACCTTGTCTTGTTCCTGATCTTAGTGGAAATGCTTTCAGTTTTTCACCATTGAGGATGATGTTTGCTGTGGGCTTGTCATATATGGCCTTTATTATGTTGAGGAAAGTTCCCTCTATGCCTACTTTCTGGAGGGTTTTTATCATAAATGGGTGTTGAATTTTGTCAAAAGCTTTCTCTGCATCTATTGAGATGATCATATGGTTTTTCTCCCTCAATTCGTTAATATGGTTTATCACATTGATAGATTTGCGTATATTGAAGAATCCTTGCATTCCTGGAATAAACCCCACTTGGTCATGGTGTATGATCCTTTTAATGTGCTGTTGGATTCTGTTTGCTAGTATTTTGTTGGATTCTGTTTGCTAGAGGATTTTTGCATCTATGTTCATCAGTGATATTGGCCTGTAGTTTTCTTTCTTTGTGACATCCTTGTCTGGTTTTGGTATCAAGGTGATGGTTGCCTCGTAGAAGGAGTTTGGGAGTGTTCCTCCCTCTGCTATATTTTGGAAGAGTTTGAGAAGGATAGGTGTTAGCTCTTCTCTAAATGTTTGATAGAATTCGCCTGTGAAGCCATCTGGTCCTGGGCTTTTCTTTGTTGGAAGATTTTTAATCACAGTTTCAATTTCAGTGCTTGTGATTGGTCTGTTCATATTTTCTATTTCTTCCTGATTCAGTCTTGGCAGGTTGTGCATTTCTAAGAATTTGTCCATTTCTTCCAGATTGTCCATTTTATTGGCACAGAGTTGCTTGTAGTAATCTCTCATGATCTCTTTTATTTCTGCAGTGTCAGTTGTTACCTCTCCTTTTTCATTTCTAATTCTATTGATTTGAGTCTTCTCCCTTTTTTTCTTGATGAGTCTGGCTAGTGGTTTATCTATTTTGTTTATCTTCTCAAAGAACCAGCTTTTAGTTTTATTGATCTTTGCTATTGTTTCCTTCATTTCTTTTTCATTTATTTCTGATCTGATTTTTATGATTTCTTTCCTTCTGCTAGCTTTCGGGTATTTTTGTTCTTCTTTCTCTAATTGCTTGAGGTGCAAGGTTAGGTTGTTTATTCGAGATGTTTCCTGCTTCTTAAGGTGGGCTTGTATTGCTATAAACTTCCTCCTTAAAACTGCTTTTGCTGCATCCCACAGGTTTTGGGTCGTTGTGTCTCCATTGTCATTTGTTTCTAGGTATTTTTTTATTTCCTCTTTGATTTCTTCAGTGATCACTTCATTATTAAGTAGTGTATTGTTTAGCCTCCATGTGTTTGTATTTTTTACAGATCTTTTCCTGTAATTGATATCTAGTCTCATGGCGTTGTGGTCAGAAAAGATACTTGATACAATTTCAATTTTCTTAAATTTACCAAGGCTTGATTTGTGACCTAAGATATGATCTATCCTGGAGAATGTTCCATGAGCACTTGGGAAAAATGTGTATTCTGTTGTTTTTGGATGGAGTGTCCTATAAATATCAATTAAGTCCATCTTGTTTAATGTATCATTTAAAGCTTGTGTTTCCTTATTCATTTTCATTTTGGATGATCTGTCCATGGGTGAAAGTGGGGTGTTTAAGTCCCCTACTATGAATGTGTTACTGTCGATTTCCCCTTTTATGGCTGTTAGTATTTGCCTTATGTATTGAGGTGCTCCTATGTTGGGTGCATAAATATTTACAATTGTTATATCTTCTTCTTGGATCGATCCCTTGATCATTATGTATTGTCCTTCTTTGTCTCTTTTAATAGTCCTTATTTTAAAGTCTATTTTGTCTGATATGAGAATTGCTACTCCAGCTTTCTTTTGGTTTCCATTTGCATGGAATATCTTTTTCCATCCCCTTACTTTCAGTCTGTATGTGTCTCTAGGTCTGAAGTGGGTCTCTTGTAGACAGCATATATAAGGGTCTTGTTTTTGTATCCATTCAGCTAATCTGTGTCTTTTGGTGGGAGCATTTAGTCCATTTACATTTAAGGTAATTATCGATATGTATGTTCCTATTCCCATTTTCTAAATTGTTTTGGGTTCGTTATTATAGGTCTTTTCCTTCTCTTGTGTTTCTTGCCTATAGAAGATCCTTTAGCATTTGTTGTAAAGCTGGTTTGGTGGTGCTGAACTCTCTCAGCTTTTGCTTGTCTGTAAAGGTTTTAATTTCTCCATCAAATCCGAATGAGATCCTTGCTGGGTAGAGTAGTCTTGGCTGCAGGTTTTTCTCCTTCATCACTTTCAGTATGTCCTGCCACTCCCTTCTGGCTTGTAGGGTTTCTGCTGAGAGATCAGCTGTTAACCTTATGGGGATTCCCTTATGTGTTATTTGTTGTTTTTCCTTTGCTGCTTTTAATATGCTTTCTTTGTATTTAATTTTTGACAGTTTGATTAATATGTGTCTTGGCGTATTTCTCCTTGGATTTATCCTGTATGGGACTCTCTGTGCTTACTGGACTTGATTAACTATTTCCTTTCCCGTATTAGGGAAGTTTTCAAGTATAATCTCTTCAAATATTTTCTCAGTCCCTTTCTTTTTCTCTTCTTCTTCTGGAACCCCTATAATTCGAATGTTGGTGCGTTTAATGTTGTCCCAGAGGTCTCTGAGACTGTCCTCAGTTCTTTTCATTCTTTTTTCTTTATTCTGCTCTGCAGTAGTTATTTCCACTATTTTATCTTCCAGGTCACTTATCCGTTCTTCTGTCTCAGTTATTCTGCTATTGATCCCATCTAGAGTACTTTTAATTTCATTTATTGTGTTGTTCATCGTTGCTTGTTTCATCTTTAGTTCTTCTAGGTCCTTGTTAACTGATTCTTGCATTTTGTCCATTCTATTGTCCATTCTATCTCCAAGATTTCGGATCAACCTTACTATCATTATTCTGAATTCTTTTTCAGGTAGACTGCCTATTTCCTCTTCATTTGTTAGGTCTGGTGCATTTTTATCTTGCTCCTTTATCTGCTGTGTGTTTTTCTGTCTTCTCATTTTGCTTATCTTACTGTGTTTGGGGTCTTCTTTTTGCAGGCTGCAGGTTCGTAGTTCCTCCTGTTTTTGATGTCTGTCTCCAGTGGCTAAGGTTGGTTCAGTGGGTTGTGTAGGCTTCCTGGTGGAGGGGACTAGTGCCTGTGTTGTGGTGGATGAGGCTGGATCTTGTCTCTCTAGTGGGCAGGTTCACGTCTGGTGGTGTGTTTTGGGGTGTCTGTGGCCTTATTATGATTTTAGGCAGCCTCTCTGCTAATGGGTGGGGTTGTGTTCCTGTTTTGCTAGTTGTTTGGCATAGGTTTTCCAGCACTGTGGCTTGCTGGTCGTTGAGTGAAGCTGGGTGCTGGTGTTAGATGGAGGTCTCTGGGAGATTTTCGCCATTTGATATTATGTGGAGCTGGGAGGTCTCTTGTTGACCAGTGTCCTGATGTTGGCTCTCCTACCTCAGGGGCAGAGCCCTGCCTCCTGGCTGGAGCACCAAGAGCTTTTCATCCACATGGCAGAGGAAACAGCTGAGCCACCACTCCTGATTCATTCTTTTAATTGGTATTTTGCTTAACTTTGTCACTGATGTGTCTTTAAATTACCCTGGTACCTAAGATCTCCAAACTGTGTAATCTGATTCTGTTTGAAACAGAATTGGGCTTATTTATTCCTTTTAGTCTAGAAATCTTGGTTAGATGTGCCAGTTGATTTGGCTTTATATGTGCATTTTATATCATGGAGTGTGGTAGTACAGGGGAGAAGACACTTTGTTTTACACTGCAGAGTATTCGGGACAGTTTCCCAAATTTAATTAAAAGTCTAATTTTTCCCAGGCATAACTTGCTGCTGAAATTGCCAGGCCAGTCTCTCTACATGGAAATTCTTCCCAGCAGCTCTTGAACCTCACCTTTACCAGCCTGTGCATATAACCTTGGGAATGACCAGTCACTGCTTTCATGGTTCTTCTTACCCATGATTGCATTGACTTCTGAAGCAACTGCTAAATTTGTAGACTCCCAGACTCTACCTTCTCAGATGTTTTCTGCTAAAGAGTTTAAAATGTGGAAAGGTTTGATTACATCTGTGTCTGTTTAAAAGAATAAACTTGAATAAGAACTAGAAAGGAAATCATTATTGTGGCCACATGTCCTTTGTATACGTGAACTCCTTCCACGTCAAAAGCCATGTCTAAGGCAAATTAGAAATATCCTTCAATTTATTTCTGAGAAGCTTCCTTATGCAGTTGAGAGACCAGTTTCAACTCCTTTGTTCACCTGCTATACATGAGAAGCCTTCAGGGGTGGTGTTCTTTCAGGCTACTCAGCTTCTCTCAAGAAAAGTTCAGAAGGCGGATCCTATCAGGTCAGCAGTAGTGGCTCATAGACGTGCGTGCGTGCGTGTGTGTGTGTGTGTATACACTAAAAGAGAGAGACAAAGAGAGAAAAATATGTGCTGGGTAAATTTAGAAAAGAATTATATGGGAGAAGGGGGCTCTCCAAGTTTTTCAGTCCTGTTTCCTCCTAGCTATTGAGAAATTTTCTTTGCCTGTATCTTCTTTCTAATTTGACCTTATTTTCTCCCTCCTTCCAATTATTTTTTCTCTGAGCTTCCTTAGCTCTCCAAGTTAGACCTAAATTGGATTTAAATCTAAATCTCCCCTTCTTCTCAGATAACTTCAGGAGCTTTACCCAAGTCTCATTCCCCTGAACCCCACTTTCCTAGCAAACCCACCAACTGCTCTTTTCCATGTCTTTCTTCCACCTCTCACAAGCGACATCGTTTCTGATTCCAACGAACCTTTGTTTTTCTTGGTGACAGAACTGCCATACATCTCTCTTTAAGAACTAAGAGAATCTTTTAACTTTTCATTACCTATTAAATCAAAATTAGTTCTGGTCATTAATAGGCCCAAGTGGAGTCACTGAGCAGAAGCAGCCAGTCTAACATCAGGAACCTTGTAAAAGCCATGTCACACAGAGGCACACACCATAAAAGGCCTCTTTTAACGTGCACTGTCCGGGAAAGAAGGAAAAACCAGGCCCTCCATGTAGAGGCAGTTGGTACACACATTCAGTGAAAGTAGAGCTTTAACCCACAGTCACTTCATGCCCTACCTCACGCCTCTCTGCGGTGGCCCACGTTCTCCTCTGCTTACCCCTGCCATCTTTTAGTCAACCCAAAAAAGAATACCTCCCTTAAAAACTGCCCTCTTCCCCACATAGTATAGTTGATATATTTGTAAATATACTTTGAAATGGCTTTCAAACCATGTGGTTTTCTACTTGTATAGATTTAGGCCCATTCAAGTCATTCGTTTATTAAAACTCGACTTAGATGTTTAATACCAAAACTAAAATGAAAATTTGGTCTGTCCCTAACTGATGTGCTGAATGTCCCATTCGCTAACTAGTAATTATATTGAGATGCCAGCTGGCTAAGAGCTAGGTTTCATCCCTAGTGGGAGGTTAAAGAGCTTGGTGCAGATTTATCATCAGTCTTCCAAGCCACCCCATTCTGAATGATGGCTCGTGTCCCAGTCAGATTGCTTTAAGCAACACGCAGACATTCTCCTTATGTACAGCAACTGCTTTCTGATCCTTGCTAGCAGTGAGACCCGTCAAGATGGAAAAAGGCAAGAGAAAAGTCAGTCGTGTGTACAGTGGGGTAGTGAGAAAGGGTGCATCCTTTTTCAGCTTCTCAAAATTACAAGTCAGATAAAATGCAGGCAAAAGTGCAGCACCAAACACACAGCATCTTCTGATGGGCTACAGTTGACTGCAGTGAGGACCACGGAGTACACTTCAGACAGCAGCCCGTATTCTTAAAGGGAGGCAGCAAACCTCTACCTGAGACTCACCTTATCTGTCACCGGGAGATGGCTTTCCAGGAACTAGGCATGAGTATTTCTTTGCAGTAAACAAATTAAGCAGCCTAGAATATACAGAATTTTTGTTTGATTGATTGGTGTTTTTAAATAATTGCCCTGTCAGGATAAGTGCAGCTTCCAGAGCTGAGGGTCATCCAATTAGTTACCCCTGTTAAATTTTCTTTTTTCTTGTCAATCTATAAAGAGGAGAAAAATGAAACTTTTTCTTACTTTTTAAAATACAAAGCCTTTCTGTAATTATTTTTAACATTCAGTATTTCTCCAGATTAATCTAATGCTTGCGTTACTGCTCCCATTTTAGGTTTGTGTGTTAAATGAAAACGTTCTCTACCGACTATTAATAAAACCCCTTGGGTGACTTCCAAGATGCCTCTGTCATATAAAATTCCATTCTGTCTGTATTTTGAACAATTTTAGAGTGAATTCTGTATGATTAAATGGAAATGCATTGTAAGTAAGGTATGTGTTGTCATTCTAAAGCTGTGTCCCAGGAAAACAGTTTGTAGTGGTTTTATCACTCAACCTGATAGTTCCATGCCCCAAAAATGATTGATTCAGGTATTATTTTTTACACTGACAAAGGCATTAACTTTACAAAAAAATGGCTATTAAAATCTTTGTCATATTGATCAAGTCAGAATATAGGAGCCAAAAGTAGAAATTGAGAGGAATTCAAATCCTTCTCATACCCTGTATCAGATCCTTTCCTGTCTCTACATTATTTCAGTTGCCAAATCCTGTCCACCCCAAGTTTATGAAACTTCCTCTGCCAGTCCTCTGGTCAGCAGCCTACAATCTTCTACCCAGACTCTTGCCTTCTACATTGCTCCTCCCAATTCATCATCACTCTCCTCTAACTGATCACAGGTTTGAAGATGACTTTTGGAGTCAATGATTAAGGATCAGTGCTATGACTTCCCTTTCAAGGAGTCTTTGTTTAGCATTTTATGTATGAGAGATGACGTTGGATTGAGTTGAAAGCTAAAACATTTGAAATACACTATTGGTACAGGCTGATGTTTTTATGGTTTCTTTCTTTAGTATGAAACTTTAATTAAATTCATTAATTCATTCAAAACGTAAACAAAGAGCAAATAACACTTAGTAGATGCCTACACTATGCCAGGCTCTGCACTTGACACTGGTCAAGAAAGACAGAGTCCCATAGTCAAGGGACTATAGGAGAAAGGCAATTTCATCAATGATCATATAAGAGTATTGTAACAGTCTTATATGTAAGGTCATTGATGATAAGATAGTGCTGTAATAATAATAACAATGGAGCCAATGTAGGTTGAACACTCACTGCAAGGTAGGCAGTAGGATGAGTGCTTCACGTGCTTTACCTAATTTTATCTTTATAACAACTCTATAGAGTAGGTACAATTATTATCCCCACTGTACGGATAAGGAAACTTGGACCTTGAAAAAAGTTGTCCACAATGACAGCCAGAGAGGAGTGGGGCTAGATTTGAATCCTGTTTGTGGTTATAATGCAGTTCTAATCTCAGAGCCCCATTCTTAATCGCTCGACCTTCATCTGCTGCAACAGGGGCGGCCTCACACCCAAGACCTGAAAAGTTCTCACTGGAAACTGGAGGTGCATGAGGGGATTTTTGAAAATGAGAGTCACTAACAAAATATTTGAAATGTTGCTAATGTTAGGAACAAACTCATTTCATTTGCCAAAGTTTCAGGTAAAGGATGAAGCTCTTGAATGTAGAACTTCAGGAAGCAAATTTGGGGGTAAATAAGTTTTCTGAGATCATATACAGCAGTCCTGAGTTAGTGGTTTTCTTTTGCTACCATTTTGTTTGACAAACAAAATCATAAAGAAAAAAATTATTTTCACTGGGAAAAACTGAATTAATCAAGCTAATTAAGTGAAGCTGTTACAAGCTGAGTCTAGTATACAAATCCATCTGAGAAAGTATTATCATATGAGTGTGAAGGATAAAGGACTTATAGGACAGGGTGAGGAGTGCTGTAGAAAATCAGAAAGTGATCTTTAGTCTTAACTACCTTGCTGCTGCTAAAGAAAGAGACAGAGAGACAGAGAGGTAAAAAACAAAACAAAACAAAACATCATAGCAGGAACTTTTAACCACAGGAATATTTTTTCTAAGTGCCATTTTCAAAACCGCCTTTCCTATTATTGAGCATCATAGCCACCTTTTAACTCTTTATTATAACATTGCAACTTAACTTTATAGACTCTCTGGATCCTTTTCCTGTTTTCCTTTCTTCCAGCTTCCAATTAATTTTTGTCTTTTTTTTTTTTTTACCAGTTTTTAGTTCTTTGACAGTATGAGCATAAAAAATAAAATAGGAAAATCAAATTGATCCTTTTTTCCCAAAAGGATGGATGCAAGATGTAGTCAAGACTGGGACAACAGCTGTCAACTACAATGGGAGTTGGTAGGCCATAAGTGCATTGCATTGTTTTAATCTATCTGTACCTCTGTTTCTCCACTGAGACTATTAAGTCCTTGATGGTAAGGACCATATATTTTCATTTCTCTTTCCCCAGCACATAGTTCAAAGTTTAATACAGAGAAGACATAGAAGAAAACTATTGGTTGAATGAAGGAGTGAATGAATGTATGAAACAGAAATGGAAACACTCATACTGTTACCTCCCTCTCCCCCACTAACTACTCAAGTAATTCCAGAATAACTACTCAAGAAGGCCCAGAAGGGGTAGTTTTTTCCAAAAACGTATGTAAATTCTCGGGGAAGTTGTATACACAAATATTTTCTATTTTTTCACCACAAAACTCTATATGAGTTGTCGAGCAGTAGTTTAGGAACAGAACACTATATATCCATCCCTATTTGGTTTTGTTTTTAGATTAATGGAGCAAGAATGAAATGTTATACTATTTCTTTCTATCCAAGGATAATCTAATCTTGCAAAGACAGTTACCAAAGTCAATAACAATTCCTACTCAGAAGACAAAGTGTCTGAATTGGATTAAGGTGAAACAAAAGTGCCTGATGCAGCTGTGTCAGTGAGGGACTCAGTGTTTATGGCTTCATTACAACCTTAAGTGGAATATCTCTATTTCTTCCGTGTTTAATGAAGTCACAAACAACCAACTCTTTGTTGAGTGATATTGGAGAGTATTTGCTTTTAACTTGTATTTTAATTCGTGATTAACTAACTCTCTCTCACATCAGGTACTCAGATGGGTGCTTTAGGGAATATTAGCTGAGTGTTCCTCTGTGTTAGCCACAGAGTCAAGAAAAAAGATAAGGAGAATCAGTAAGACCAAGACAGGGTAGAAGAGAACATTCACCTTCCATCAAGATCCTTGGCCGACTCATCAAGCTGCCCGTCACGGCTCCGCTCCCGTCTCTGTGCCTCATTCATGGGTAAGTGCTTCTGCTCTGGCTGCTAAGTGACTTGGCTGTTGTGTTGTTTAGTTTTCAGGACTTTATCTCCTGTCTTTCTTCACCATCCTCCTCGGCCTGGTGCTCTACTCCTCCACCTCCACATACATAGCCCAGGACCCCCGCGTTTACAAGCAGTTCCGCAATCCTTCGGGACCCGTCGTGGACTTACCAGCCACAGCTCAGGTGGAGCCTTCAGTCACCTATACCAGCCTGGGCCAGGAGACTGAAGACGAGCCCCACGTTCGTGTGGCCTAGGATGACACCCTCCCAGCCCACTGAGGACACCTCCGCGGCCGTGTGTCCGCCCGTCATCTCTGTTTTGTACATAGAGAAAGGTATTTATTAGGTGCGGTTTACACAGGTGGACTGCAAGGTAGCGAATCTGAAAGCCTGTAAAAGGCATAAGCTAAACATCCCTGGAGACACAGGCTCTGATCCACCTGACCTGGGGAGATGCCTAGCTAGTGTGTATCCGGGTCACAACCCCCCTGCATTAATTACTGTGAAAATGTTTGAATCAAAAGCAAGTATTATTGTTTGTATTATTACGGTTACTGTTACTACACCGACTTCCAGGAGGAGCTTTTGTACTCCTGATGGAACTCTCACCAGACCCACTCACATGTAGTTAACATCAATCCCACTTTTCTATGGCAAGTCACTTTTTAAGAATCACACTTTATTTTTGTGCACAGTCTCCGAGTGCTGCATGCCACAGGAGCTCCACCCTATGACGCTTCCTTATCCTAGGGACCTGGGGGCTCGCAGTTTCCTCTGTTACCTGTTGGATTGCCTGCTCAATATGTATTTTGTGCTGTGACCCTTGTGGGGAGTGGCAACAGACCATATAATTCTCTATTCTAGGAATAGATATAAAACAAACATTTTAGCCTTTTTATATTTCAATCTCTGATTACTCCAGGCCATTGCCTTTCTGTTGTGCCACATGATTCTGCTAATCAAGTCCCTGTAATAACAGGATAAGGAAAGTTCCGTTTCTGCAGCTTATGGGAAACCCCAGAAATAATATTATTTGTGCTTAGGGCAATACATTTTTTTAAATCTTTCTGCTCCTCCCTATGTTCCCTCTTCAAAAACTATATTGGTTTTCCTTTTTCCCCCTAGATTCCTTTAGTGATAATATGGAAATCAATCAAGGCATTGGAAAAAGCCATGGTCCTCTGCCCTCTTGTGTGACACCCTTTTTGAAATACACCAGCATGGGAAATTACCTTTACTGTGGAGTGTCATTGGTTGTTTGGCCTCCCAACAAAGTCAGGGTGCTGGTGTGGAACAGTCTCTGACGATCGTTTGATTGAACTGGCCATTCTGTAGTGGTAAAAATGCCACCAATGAAAAAGTCTGGCACTGTGGTCATATTTGGCATCCATTCAATAGCGGAATATATCACACAACATTCTTACGGATACAGAGAATATTACAGGGTCCTGATAAGGCTTTGAGGGGTGTGTCACCGGTCTAATTTTGTTGCCCTTAAAATAGCCCTTTCTTCAAACAAACACAGAAAATCAAGAAACACCACAAACCTCTATGATTTACAATAGATTCTACATGTCAGTATGTGCAATAGTCTTTACCTTTGGCTGGCTTCAATACAATTCGAAAATATCCTCGATAGAGTTACAGGGTTTGTAAAGGGAAAATAAATGTTTGGGGCAATTCAAATCAATACATCTTAAGCAAGCAAAGCAAAACATCAGAGGGGTCTCTGTAAGGTAGAGAACAGATCGCAGCTTAGTCAGGATTTCCGTAGTAGCCTGAACAAGGCCTAAATACGGCTGGCAGAAGCATCCCATGCTGTCCGCCAGCACCCATGTGACACTTCTGCCTGCCCTCTACCCCAGGACAGGTAGTCCTGCCCTTGGAGTTGGAGCAGACAAACTATCTTTTCTGACATGCAGATTTTATGCTCATCTCTGTTCAATCCCCTTAGTAACACGTTTTATTTTCAGTGAAAAAAAAAATCACCATTAAAGCTATATCAAGTTAAAAGAGCTTTGCCAATGTTTGCTCTCTGCTACCTTTTAAACCAATTAAATACCTTTCTCTGATATTTTGTCCATTCAGATCTGAAGACCTTTAAAGACTGTGGTTTTATTTTTGTGTTTACATTCCTTTGGTTTGCATAATTTGCTTGATTTATTGCATTCTTAGTATTTATTTTAAGCCAAATGTTTTCGTCTTTTTTATTCATTTTTATGACCCTAATTTGTAGACGCTTAGTAACGTCTTATGAGAAATAAGTGGATGAAAGTATTTCCAAGTCGACTCGGTGGACTGGGAATTTTTTTCAAATTTAAATTTCAAAAGGGTTTGCCAATCAGTGGATGGCTACAAGTTGCCATCTGAATTATTTTCTAGGATATTGTAATTGACTCCACTGTATGGAAACCAAGTGTGAATGTTAAGGTGAATTCACTGTATACCTTTTACCATTCAATGTCCTTGTACACAAGATTTTCATGTCACTGGGGTAGCTCACTGTGTTGGTTCTTCTCCATTTAGAAAGGCTGATAATGTACTGAATTGTCTGAGATCAGGAGTTCCAGATTGACCCTTCGGGGAAAAAAGAAAATCGCAAGAAACAAACTTTTTTTCCGTGTAAAAACATCGATCCTTTGGGAGTGGGGTGGGAAATGGGGGTAGGACATCATAAACTCTAGCTGTTTGAGTTTCTGAAATTTCATAACCTCAGTAGACACCAGCAAAAATTTCAGCTTTTCAATCCACCACCAACCACTCTCTCCTCCACACATGAGACTTTAGCAATTTGTCTAGAATTTGGTTGGGTAAGCAAACCTTAGCTCTCCTAAGTGGTGGTCCTCACTTACTTACTCAATGACAACTTGCACTGGGGATACTGCTCGCCTTGGTCACACTTTCCCACAGCTCTGAACTCTGAAATACACAACCAGGTAGAACAAGCAATGGAAAAATTTACACCACTGTGTCCCATGAAAATGTTTCAATGTTTAGTTTAGGTATTGCTAACTTGTGCTATTAACCTTCTGACAAGCAGTGTAGTATTTGTTTTGGGTTTGTTTTTGATTTGTAACCATTCAGTAGTCCCCAGCTAGCTACCAGTACAGATTTTACCCCATGGGTAGGATTCTACTGTCAAGCCACATAACAAAGCACACTAATCCAGACACTGCAAATGGAAAATATGAACCAAAAAGGAAATTGACACCGATAAGTTGAACAAACTCTCCATTTTTGATATTTGCATGCTCCCCTATGGACTGGCTGTGGCAATGTAATGCCTGTATAATGTTTTCAAATAAAAATAAATGCTTTATGAAAGCACAGAGTTCTTGGTTTTCTTGAGTGTTTGTCTGCACTATGACAACCAGGGAAGCAGCTCCTGTGGGATGCTAGAAATAGCAACGAAAGTAGATAGCAGGGTACATGTCAAAATAAAAACCAGAAAGAAAATATTTCCAAATTAGGAAGGGCACAGTTGGTCTCAGAGCTGTAGCTTCGAAAAGCCAAATTAAACACATTTGTAATTTGCAAAATTAATTATTTATCTAGGTACTTAAGAAGGCTCTGGGGCTACAACCTCCAAGCCCACATTTAAAACACATGTAGGACAATTATAAATTTACCCCCAAGAAACAATTTCTCATAAAGAAGAAAGTTTTGTGTAAGCTGCCCTCAGCACAATGCCAGACACAAAGAAAGAGCATTAACATTTACAAAGCAGGACTGTTTGTGTTTCTGCTCTGAACTTACACAGCATCTTGTCATAGTCACTTCTCCACTAACTGCAGTCACCCAGTAATTTTAAGTACCGAGAAACGATTGTACATAAATTTACATGTTCTTGTCATTTATGTTCATAATCAGACCTCAAAAATTAAATGAGCTAAAAAGACTGTGTGTCCGAGTTATATATTTAAAATCTTAAAAGAAAAACAGTCATTTTTCAAGGGAAAAAAGGAGCAAGGAGTGGCACACAGCCTTTATACAGGGCTCTTAAGTAGAGAGCCATTGTGATCTGCTTTTATAAGTAGAACAGTACTGCACGTCACATAAATAATTTGTTTAAACAGAGTGATTCAGTTTTAAAAAAGTTTTTCCTTGAGAAATGTAACTCTTTCTCTAAAGTATTATTTTTCTTTAGTAAACTCTTTGATCATAGATGAAATACAGTTGAACTTCAACTCAGTCTGTGTCTAAGTGTCCAACAATTCTAAATTATTGGGGTCCACATAGTATACCTAATAAACATATATGGCATGTTTAGCCTGCCTTCCCAGTGAATTACCATTTTCTTAAGAGAAAGAATTGGGTTTCCTAAATGCTTGGAAGTTCTTGCAAAGGGAAGCTAAGGCAGTACTTGAATGGTTTTTGTGATTATTAGCATGAAGAAAAAGAGAAACAAGTAAAATTCAGCAAGTGAGCTGTAAGTACTGTATTGTCTTGATGTTCCATAGGAAAACAAATTGAATATCTGCAGTAATAGGGACTGAAATCAAATCCAGCTGATCTATTTTCAGGCCCCACGAAACACCTTGCTCATGGAAGGCTCTCACGTCTTTTTTTTTTTAATGGAATCTAACTTCTAAATCAGAAATACAAAGTACAAGGCTAAGATATTCTATTACAAAATATTCCCCTTTTCCTTCTACAACTAAGTACTTTTTTCTGTAAAATTCCTGTTCTTGGAAAGAAAGGCATCACGAGGTCCAATTAAACCACCCTTGAATTTTTTAACAAACCCTTAAAATGTTAGTCTACTCCTTCAGGTTGACCCTGGGATAAAAAACAACTAAGTGAAGTTCTTTTTTCACTTACAAATGGTGTTTTTGAATGCATAACATTGCTTCTTAATTATGTACACTGATCTTTCTTTCTTCTTTCTTCTCTTCCTTTTTTCTTCGATTTTTTAAATTTCTTTTTCTTTTTTCTTTCTGTGAACATAAACAGAGGACTCATTCTGGGCCACCTACTCAGTCTCTGTCCTTTATTCTCTATGTGGTCAAAAATGTTTAATTCAAAAAAAATTATAATACAGCTGGAAAGCCCCACACCTACCAGATGGCCTTTCATTAGTGCCTGAAAGGACAAGGCATTGTGTGTCACTTTTTAGACAGCCAGGCAAGTCGCCTCCAAACGACACTGCAACCTGATTAACAGGGAAAACTAATGATCAGAGTGGGGAGGTCCCTGGGAATACACTAAAATTAGGGGCTTCCATCTGGATAGACAAAGGCCTGGTGTAATATGACTAAATCTATAAAAGCATGAAAATGAGCTTGTTCACCAGGCCTCAGCGTTAGAGCTGGGAACCATCCCATAATGCTTGAAGGATAATTTCAGGATGGATAAAGATAAATATTACTTTTTACACAACGGGGAGTAATCTTCCTGAACTCATTACCCCACAGTGATCGCACTGGCTGAGAATGTGTTATGTCACCAAATAGATGAGAATGCTACAGTCAGGCAGTAAATAGGCTGTGTAATTCATTATCCAACCCGTCAAGCAGGCACTCAGTAATTATGCCTGGACAACAGGTCCATAGACTCAGTCTGTTGCAGGCGAACCTGGCTGTGTGGTCACACTGGCTTTAAGAGGCATTACACCAGTACATCCCCGACCCTGGGAACTTGGCAGCACTGTGGATAGCTATGTCTTTGGGCTGCTAGATGTCGCTGTCTGAGGTTAAAACATCAGGATGACCACCTGCCTGCAGTGGTGAGGCTGTTATTGGATTCTCCACTCCTGGGGGGCAGCCCCGGTCTAGGTTCTCATCTTACTGTTCAGGCTTCTCCTCCCAAACGTCTGAGGTCAGGGGTGGTGAAGTGAGAGAAGTTCCAGTGGTAACATCTCGAATATCTTCACCACTGTGTCATTGCTAAATGTGTAAAAAAGTAAAAGCAAGAGAGAATGTGAGGCTAAAGGAAGCAGTATTGCTGGAATTATTCAGAAGTAAATTACACTCGAGGGCAACACACCCATCCATTTCAAGAAATGCTGAGCAACAGATAAATGTGTGCATGCATGAATTCCTCATGGGAGGAAGAAGTAGATCCCCAGGTGCGGAAGAGCACATGCCTCATGGCGGTGGGTCAAAAGCCTTCTGCACCTGACATTTCCCCCAACAGTGTCCACAAATGCCATTTCTGGGATTTGGGGCTAAAAGGTTGAAACATGGGGTGATACCTACTTTTGTGCAATGTTGGGTCTTATTCCTGCCTTTCTTGCCCTTGTCTTTGCAGGTAGGTGAGGAGAATTACTTCCATAGTACTTGAAGAGGTTTGATAAATTTTAAGTAGTAGTAATAATTGCAGTTTCACAGATGGTTGGCCACTTGCCAATTTCACACTAAACTAGAAAAGCAGTTAAGAAAATCTGCTTGTTCTTAAAATGACTACTTTTCTAAATGAAATTATTAAAGAGGGAGGAAATGGGCTAATCACTGGAACAATCAAAACAGTCTCATTGAATGGACTTGAGGACACAGGAAAGGGGAAGGGTAAGCGGGGACAAAGTGAGAGAGTGACATGGACATATATACACTACCAAATGTAAAATAGATAGTTAGTGGGAAGTAGCGGCATAGCACAGGGAGATCAGCTCGGTGCTTTGTGACCACCTAGAAGGGTGGGATAGGGAGGGTGGGAGGGAGGCTCAAGAGGAAGGGGATATGGGGATATATGTATATGTATAGCTGATTCACTTTGTTATAAAGCAGAAACTAACACACCATTGTAAAGCACTTATACTCCAATAAAGATGTTAAAAAAAAAAACAGTCTCATTATGGGACTCCCTGTGAGCTTTTGTTTGAATTCTCTAATACAGTTTTGGGCATTAAATAGGATTTTAAAAGCTAAATAGGTCACTCATGCATAAATGGTTGAGTGAATCACATAACTGCTTTATGGGCCCCGTGATTCTGCCTATCAGGCTGCATTTTAATTAAAAGGAAAGTTGTCAGGGATAGAGGACAACTTAATGTGAGGAGTTTGGTGTCGTAGTTGAAGACTGAGACTTCACTTGACATTCAGTTTTCAATTCATAATTATGACCTCCAAACAACTGTGAAGTTCATCTTCATTTCAGTCACAAGCTTAGACACAGAATTTGAGAGCTAGCGGGAACACTGGTGACCATTCCGTTCAAAATCTCAAGTCATGTCATGGCATCTAAGGGTGGAGATGGTTTAGTTGAAGAAAAGATGTTTAGCCTGGAGAAGCTATAGCCTTGTTCATCACTGGCAAAATTTGGTAGATAACAATATAGTGTGTGGTACTTCTGTAAAAGAGCCTGCTCTGTGATCACCAGAAACCAGTGTCAGAGAGCTAATGCAGATGCTTCCCGTTCAGGGGCGGGGCAGCTTGTTAGGCAGCTTGGATAAATGGTCCTTAGGAGGATCCCTATTTCCAACCAACTCCAGAAGTGGAATCCCAAAAAGAAAAGAAAGGAAAAGCACCCAGTACATGCCCAAGCTAGACTGCCTTTGCCCTTTGGATTGAATCCATACAGCCGAATACACAGACGGGAAATTCTCCCTCTGCTACTCCTATTCAACATACAAGTGTAAGAGGGGTCCTTGGGACTGGCTTTGCCTGTGATACTCCCAAATCCCTGGGGGGATTTCCAACTCCCAGACACCCACTAGCCCTCACTCCTATATTCTCCAATGACCTGGCAGCTCAGCATCACTAGTGAGGCCACCACCCTTGCGAAACAAGTTACCTGCCATTGAATGAAGACCCGACTGCACTCAAAGGTGAAGAAGCTTCTATTTTCCTCCTTATTGGCACAACAGAAACCACTCAGTCCAGTGGCCCCTAGAATGCAAGGATGGGGGGAAATAAAAGTCATTGAACAAGAGATCATGGTAACTGAAGCTTTCAATTTTTTTAAGCAAAATTTGCCCCTGTCTGCCCGGAGGCACCAGAGTCTCTTTAGAGCCCTCAGGGCTCTGTGGGATCACCACCCTCTACTCCTGGGTTAATGGGGTGAAAACACCCTTTTACTATTTCTCCTGTGGTTGGTCGAATGGATTGCTTCTGTTCATAATACAATCTCCTTTCCTTGATTCTTGACATTGTAAAGGAATAGATTTTTATGTACTAATGTAATTTTGATTATTTACATTATCATGATAAATTAGAAAGTCTTCTTTAGGGTACAACGTAACTCCCATCTGTTTCTAATGTGATTGTACCAGCATCCGAATTTGGGCATCACACTACTTCTGTCTACTCCTCCTGAAGTGACTGACCTAGCTTCACGGCAGCATCCACGTCTGCTGCCATCTTCTTAGCTTGGTCTTTCTACTTCATTAATTCATTCTTGCTCACTGCTTCTTTGATAATTTCAGGAAAATGGTTTTCTTTACTTTAGAACTCAACTGTATTTGATCTTTCGTCTTTAAAATCATTTAAGAAAAGGACAAAACTCTACAGAGCATGAATGATTGTATCTCAGATACTGTGCCTAGGCTATATGCACATTTGCTTCAAAAATTAGAATAGAATTAGATTTTTTAACATCACACTGCATGTTCATTAAATGAAAATAGTCTAGGTCCTAAATTACAATGATTTAAAAATTGCATATTTTTAATTTAAAATTATTATTTTTCTAATGTCCTTACCTGTCAACACCATACATCAATATTCCCATATTAGCAAAACACTGTGAAATGTTTTACTGCTGGTGGAGTTGGTTTATGCCATCCATCCTGCAGAATGAACTTACTTTCCTCAATTTCTCTTTCTCTTGCATTTTCACTTCCAACACTTCAAAAAAATTTTTTTTACACTATTCTTTTATTCATCCAATGAAACGTTCTTGAGAGGAAGTTGTGACCAAGAAGATAATGTGGAGATAATAATATATAGCAAATAATTCAGTGTTATCCTTATGACAAAGAACTAAAAGGTTTTCTTGTCTTATACACTTTATCCTTAGAAGAACAGAGTAATAAGTAAAAGTATTAATACTGGAGTTGAAAATCTAAAAAATAAGGCAATAAATATAGGCCCCCCAAAATCAAACTAAATAAAATTTTGGTGAAAGTCAGATGTTTTGCTCCCATCCAGCTTCTGCCTTCAATTGGCCCATTTGCAGCAAATGGACAGATGTAAACAGGACTCCTGACAGACCTAGCTCATCTCACATGTTCAGCCAAGGTAGAAAAAATGGGTGCCGGCAAAACTTTGTGCCTACAAAGAGGCCAAGTCAAGACACAGTAAGATCAACATAATAAAGGCCATATATGACAAACCCACAACCAACGTTGTTCTCAATGGTGAAAAACTGAAACCATTTCCTCTAAGATCAGGAACAAGACAAGGTTGCCCACTCTCACCACTATTATTCAACATAGTTTTGGAAGTTTTAACCACAGCAATCAGAGATGAAAAAGAAATAAAAGGAAACCAGATAGGAAAAGAAGAAGTAAAGCTGCCACTGTTTGCAGGTGACATGATACTATATAGAGAGAATCCTAAAAATGCTACCAGAAAACTACTAGAGCTAATCAGTGAATTTGGTAAAGTAGCAGGATACAAAATTAATGCACAGAAATCTCTTGCATTCCTATACCCCAAAGATGAAAAATCTGAAAGAGAAATTAAGGAAACACTCCCATTTACCATTGCAACAAAAAGAATAAAATATCTAGGAATAAACCTACCTAAGGAGACAAAAGACCTATATGCAGAAAACTATAAGCCACTGATGAAAGAAATTAAAGATGATACAAACAGATAGAGAGATATACCATGTTCTTGGATTGGAAGAATCAACATTGTGAAAATGACTCTACTACCCAAAGCAATATACAGATTCAAGGAAATCCCTATCAAACTACCAATGGCATTTTTGACAAAACTGGAACGAAAAATTTCACAATTTGTATGGAAACACAAAAGACCCAAAATAGCCAAAGCAATATTGAGAAAGAAAAACGGAGCTGGAGGAATCAGGCTCCCAAACTTCAGAGTATACTACAAAGCTATGGTAATCAAGGCAGTATGGTACTGGCACAGAAACAGAAATATAGATCAATGGAACAGGATAGAAAGCCCAGAGATAAACCCATGCACATATGGTCACCTTGTTTTTGATAAAGGAGGCAAGAATATATAATGGAGAAAAGACAGCCTCTTCAATAAGCAGTGCTGGGAAAACTGGGCAGCTACATGTAAAAGAATGAAATTAGAACACTCCCTAATACCATACACAAAAATAAACTCAAAATGGATTAAAGACCTAAATGTAAGGCCAGACACTATAAAACCCTTAGAGGAAAACGTAGGCAGAACACTCTATGACATCAATCACAGCAAGGTCCTTTTTGACCCACTTCCTAGAGAAATGGAAATAAAAACAAAAATAAACAAATGGGACCTAATGAAACTTCAAAACATTTGCACAGCAAAGGAAACCATAAACAAGACCAAAAGACAACCCTCAGAATGGGAGAAAATATTTGCAAATGAAGCAACTGACAAAGGAATAATCTCCAATATTTACAACCAGCTCATGCACCTCAATATCAAAAAAACAAACAACCCAATCCAAAAAATGGGCAGAAGACCTAAATAGACATTTCTCCAAAGAAGATATACAGCCAACAAACACATGAAAGAATGCTCAACATCACTAATCATTAGAGAAATGCAAATCAAAACTACAATGAGATATCACCTCACACCAGTCAGAATGGCCATCATCAAAAAATCTAGAAACAATAAATGCTGGAGAGGGTGTGGAGAAAAGGGAAACCTCTTGCACTGTAGGTGGGAATGTAAATTGATGCAGCCACTATGGAGAACAGTGTGAAGGTTCCTTAAAAAACTAAAAATAGAACTACCATACAACCCAGCAGTCCCACTACTGGGCATATACCCTGAGAAAACCATAATTCAAGAAGAGTCAAGTGGGTTTCTTCTAGAAAGAAATCTCTTTGCTAGCAGGCTCCAAGTCACGATGTGTTTTAAAAGGAAGTCACCAGCATTTTAATCCTCTGTTAGAATCACAGATACCTAGCAGCTGTTATGAGATGAAAAGTCGTGTGGATGAAAGGCTCTTGGTGCTGCAGCCAGGAGTCAGTGCTGTGCCTCTGAGGTGGGAGAGCCAACTTCAGGACACTGGTCAACAAGAGACCTCCCAGCTCCACGTAATATCAAACGGCAAAAATCTCCCAGAGATCTCTATCTCAACACCGGCACCCAGTTTCGCTCAACGACCAGCAAGCTACAGTGCCGGAAAACCTATGCCAAACAACTAGCAAAACAGGAACACAACCCCACCCATTAGCAGAGAGGCTGCCTAAAATCATAATAAGTCCACAGAGACCCCAAAACACACCACCAGATGTGGACCTGCCCACTAGAGAGACAAGATCCAGCCTCATCCACCAGAACAAAGGCATTAGGACCCTCCACCAGGAAGCCTACACAACCCACTGAACCAACCTTAGCCACTGGGGACAGACATCAGAAACAACAGGAAGTATGAACCTGCAGTCTGCAAAAAAGAGACATAAAACACAGTAAGATAAGCAAAATGAGAAGACAAAAAAACACACAGCAGATGAAGGAGCAAGATAAAAATGCACCATCCTAACAAATGAAGAGGAAATAGGCAGTCTACCTGAAAAAGAATTCAGAATAATGATAGTAAAGATGATCCAAAATCTTGGAAATAGAATGGACAAAATGCAAGAAATATTTAACAAGGACCTAGAAGAACTAAAGATGAAACAAACAATGATGAACAACACAATAAATGAAATGAAAAAGACTCTAGATGGGATCAATAGCAGAATAGCTGAGGCAGAAGAATGGATAAGTGACCTGGAAGATAAAATAGTGGAAATAACTACTGCAGAGCAGAATAAAGAAAAAAGAATGAAAAGAACTGAGGACAGTCTCAGAGACCTCTGGGACAACATTACATGCACCAACATTCGAATTATAGGGGTTCCAGAAGAACAAGAGAAAAAGAAAGGGACTGAGAAAATATTTGAAGAGATTATAGTTGAAAACTTCCCTAATATGGGAAAGGAAAAAGTTAATCAAGTCCAGGAAGCACAGAGTGTCCCATACAGGATAAATCCAAGGAGAAATACGCCAAGACACATATTAATCAAACTGTCAAAAATTAAATACAAAGAAAGCATATTAAAAGCAGCAAGGGAAAAACAACAAATAACACACAAGGGAATCCCCATAAGGTTAACAGCTGATCTTTCAGCAGAAATTCTGCCAGCCAGAAGGGAGTGGCAGGACATACTGAAAGTGATGAAGGAGAAAAACCTGCAACCAAGATTACTCAACCCAGCAAGGATCTCATTCAGATTTGATGGAGAAATTAAAACCTTTACACACAAGCAAAAGCTGAGAGAGTTCAGCACCACCAAACCAGCTTTACAACAAATGCTAAAGGAACTTCTCTAGGCAAGAAACACAAGAGAAGGAAAAGACCTATAATAACGAACGCAAAACAATTTAGAAAATGGGAATAGGAACATACATAATGATAATTACCTTAAATGTAAATGGATTAAATGCTCCCACCAAAAGAAACAGATTGGCTGAATGGATACAAAAACAAGACCCATATATATGCTGTCTACAAGAGACCCACTTCAGACCTAGAGACACATACAGACTGAAAGTAAGGGGATGGAGAAAGATATTCCATGCAAATGGAAACCAAAAGAAAGCTGGAGTAGCAATTCTCATATCAGACAAAATAGACTTTAAAATAAAGACTATTAGAAGAGACAAAGAAGGACAATACATAATGATCAAGGGATCGATCCAAGAAGAAGATATAACAATTGTAAATATTTATGCACCCAACATAGGAGCACCTCAATACATAAGGCAAATACTAACAGCCATAAAAGGGGAAATCGACAGTAACACATTCATAGCAGGGGACTTTAACACCCCACTTTCACCAATGGACAGATCATCCAAAACAAAAAAAATAAAGAAAAACAAGCTTTAAATGATACATTAAACAAGATGGACTTAATTGATATTTATAGGACACTCCATCCAAAAACAACAGAATACACATTTTTCTCAAGTGCTCATGGAACATTCTCCAGGATAGATCATACTTTGGGTCACAAATCAAGCCTTGGTAAATTTAAGAAAATTGAAATTGTATCAAGTATCTTTTCCGACTACAATGCCATGAGACTAGATATCAATTACAGGAAAAGATCTGTAAAAAATACAAACACATGGAGGCTAAACAATACACTACTTAATAACAAAGTGATAACTGAAGAAATCAAAGAGGAAATAAAAAAAATACCTAGAAACAAATGACAATGGAGACACAACGACCCAAAACCTATGGGATGCAGCAAAAGCAGTTCTAAGAAGGAAGTTTATAGCAACACAAGCCCACCTGAAGAAGCAGGAAACATCTCGAATAAGCAACCTAACCTTACACCTAAAGCAATTAGAGAAAGAAGAACAAAAACACCCCAAAGTTAGCAGAAGGAAAGAAATCATAAAAATCAGATCAGAAATAAATGAAAAAGAAATGAAGGAAACAATAGCAAAGATCAATAAAACTAAAAGCTGGTTCTTTGAAAGGATAAACAAAATTGATAAACCATTAGCCAGACTCATCAAGAAAAAAAGGGAGAAGACTCAAATCAATAGAATTAGAAAGGAAAAAGGAGAAGTAACAACTGACACTGCAGAAATAAAAAAGATCATGAGAGATTACGACAAGCAACTCTATGCCAAAAAAATGGACAACCAGGAAGAAATGGACAAATTCTTAGAAAGGCACAACCTGCCAAGACTGAATCAGGAAGAAATAGAAAATATGAACAGACCAATCAAAAGCACTGAAATTGAAACTGTGATTAAAAATCTTCCAACAAACAAAAGTGCAGGAGCAGATGGCTTCACAGGTGAATTCTATCAAACATTTAGAGAAGAGCTAACACACATCCTTCTCAAACTCTTCCAAAATATAGCAGAGGGAGGAACACTCCCAAATTCCTTCTACGAGGCCACCATCATCTTGATACCAAAACCAGACAAGGATGTCACAAAGAAAGAAAACTACAGGCCAATATCACTGATGAACATAGATGCAAAAATCCTCAACAAAATACTAGCAAACAGAATCCAACAGCATATTAAAAGGATCATACACCATGATCAAGTGGGGTTTATTCCAGGAATGCAAGGATTCTTCAATATACGCAAATCTATCAATGTGATAAACCATATTAACAAATTGAAGGAGAAAAGCCATATGATCATCTCAATAGATGCAGAGAAAGCTTGCGACAAAATTCAACACCCATTCATGATAAAAACCCTGCAGAAAGTAGGCATAGAGGGAACTTTCCTCAACATAATAAAGGCCATATATGACAAGCCCACAGCCAACATCATCCTCAATGGTGAAAAACTGAAAGCATTTCCACTAAGATCAGGAACAAGACAAGGTTGCCCACTCTCACCACTCTTATTCAACATAGTTTTGGAAGTTTTAGTCACAGCAATCAGAGAAGAAAAGGAAATAAAAGGAATCCAAATCGGAAAAGAAGAAGTAAAGCTGTCACTGTTTGCAGATGACATGATACTATACATAGAGAATCCTAAAGATGCTACCAGAAAAGTACTAGAGCTAATCAATGAATTTGGTAAAGTAGCAGGATACAAAATTAATGCACAGAAATCTCTGGAATTCCTATACACTAATGATGAAAAATCTGAAAGTGAAATCAAGAAAACACTCCCATTTACCACTGCAACAAAAAGAATAAAATATCTAAGAATAAACCTACCTAAGGAGACAAAAGACGTGTATTCAGAAAATTATAAGACACTGATGAGAGAAATTAAAGATGATACAAATAGATGGAGAGATATACCATGTTCTTGGATTGGAAGAATCAACATTGTGAAAATGACTCTACTACCCAAAGCAATCTATAGATTCAGTGCAATCCCTATCAAACTACCACTGGCATTTTTCACAGAACTAGAACAAAAACTTTCACAATTTGTATGGAAACACAAAAGACCCCGAATAGCCAAAGCAATCTTGAGAACGAAAGAAGGAACTGGAGGAATCAGGCTCCCTGACTTCAGACTACACTACAAAGCTACAGTCATCAAGACAGTATGGTACTGGCACAAAAACAGAAAGATAGATCAATGGAACAGGATAGAAAGCCCAGAGATAAACCCATGCACATATGGACACCTTATCTTTGATAAAGGTGGCAGTAATGTACAATGGAGAAAGGACACCCTCTTCAATAAGTGGTGCTGGGAAAACTGGACAGGTACATGTAAAAGTATGAGACTAGATCACTCCCTAACACCATACACAAAAATAAGCTCAAAATGGATTAAAGACCTAAATGTAAGGCCAGAAACTATCAAACTCTTAGAGGAAAACATAGGCAGAACACTCTATGACATAAATCAAAGCAAGATCCTTTCTGACCCACCTCCTAGAGTAATGGAAATAAAAACAAAAATAAACAAATGGGACCTAATGAAACTTCAAAGCTTTTGCACAGCAAAGGAAACCGTAAACAAGACCAAAAGACAACCCTCAGAATGGGAGAAAATATTTGCAAATGAAGCAACCGACAAAGGATTAATCTCCAAAATTTACAAGCAGCTCATGCAGCTCAATAACAAGAAAAGAAACAACCCAATCCAAAAATGGGCAGAAGACCTAAATAGACATTTCTCCAAAGAAGATATACAGACTGCCAACAAACACATGAAAGAATGCTCAACATCACTAATCATTAGAGAAATGCAAATCAAAACTACAATGAGATATCATCTCACACCAGTCAGAATGGCCATCATCAAAAAATCTAGAAACAATAAATGCTGGAGAGGGTGTGGAGAAAACGGAACACTCTTGCACTGCTGGTGGGAATGTGAATTGGTTCAGCCACTA
Organism: Grampus griseus; assembly: GCF_964374135.1. Classification (NCBI taxonomy): domain Eukaryota; kingdom Metazoa; phylum Chordata; class Mammalia; order Artiodactyla; family Delphinidae; genus Grampus; species Grampus griseus. The sequence continues at coordinate 46,934,602 of NC_139007.1, forward strand.
TGGAGAACAATATGGAGGTTCCTTAAAAAACTACAAATAGAACTACCATATGACCCAGCAATCCCACTACTGGGCATATACCCTGAGAAAACCAAAATTCAAAAAGAGTCATGTACCAAAATGTTCATTGCAGCTCTATTTACAATAGCCCGGAGATGGAAACAACCTAAGTGCCCGTCATCGGATGAATGGATAAAGAAGATGTGGCACATATATACAATGGAATATTACTCAGCCATAAAAAGAAACGAAATTGAGCTATTTGTAATGAGGTGGATAGACCTAGAGTCTGTCATACAGAGTGAAGTAAGTCAGAAAGAAAAAGACAAATACCGTATGCTAACACATATATATGGAATTTAAGAAAAAAATGTCATGAAGAACCTAGGGGTAAAGCAGGAATAAAGATGCAGACCTCCTAGAGAACGGACTTGAGGTTATGGGGAGGGGGAAGGGTGAGCTGTGACAGGGCGAGAGAGAGTCATGGGCATATACACACTAACAAACGCAGTAAGGTAGATAGCTAGTGGGAAGCAGCCGCATGGCCCAGGGATATTGGCTCGGTGCTTTGTGACAGCCTGGAGGGGTGGGATGGGGAGGGTGGGAGGGAGGGAGACGCAACAGGGAAGACATATGGGAACATATGTTTATGTATGACTGATTCACTTTGTTATAAAGCAGAAACTAACACACCATTGTAAAGCAATTATACCCCAATAAAGATGTTAAAAAAAAAAAAAAAAATACCAAGAAAAAAAAAAAAAAAAAAAAAAAAATTTCACAACTTGTATAGAAACACAAAAGACCCTGAAGAGCCAAAGCAATCTTGAGAACGAAAGATGGATCTGGAGGAGTCAGGCTCCCTGACTTCAGACTATACTACAATGCTACAGTAATCAAGACAGTATGGTACTGGCACAAAAACAGAAAGATAGATCAATGGAAGAAGATAGAAAGCCCAGAGATAAACCCACGCACATATGGTCACCTTATCTTTGATAAAGGAGGCAGGAATATACAGTGGAGAAAGGTCAGCCTCTTCAATAATTGGTGCTGGGAAAACCGGACAGGTACATGTAAAAGTATGAGATTAGATCACTCCCTAACACCATACACAAAAATAAGCTCAAAATGGATTAAAGACCTAAATATAAGGCGAGAAACTATCAAACTCTTAGAGGAAAATATAGGCAGAACACTCTATGACATAAATCACATCAAGATCCTTTTTGACCCACCTCCTAGAGAAATGGAAATAAAAACAAAAATAAACAAATGGGACCTAATGAAACTTCAAAGATTTGCATAGCAAAGGATACCATAAACAAGACCAAAAGACAACCCTCAGAATGGGAGAAAATATTTGCAAATGAAGCAACTGACAGTGGATTAATTTCCAAAATTTACAAGCAGCTCATGCAGCTCAATAACAAAAAAACAAACAACCCAATCCAAAAGTGGGCAGAAGACCTAAATAGACATTTCTCCAAAGAAGATATTCAGACTGCCAACAAACACATGAAAGAATGCTCAACATCATTAATCATTAGAGAAATGCAAACCAAAACTACAATGAGATATCATCTCACACCAGTCAGAATGGCCATCATCAAAAAATCTGGAAACAATAAATGCTGGAGAGGGTGTGGAGAAAAGGGAACACTCTTGCACTGCTGCTGGGAATGTGAATTGGTTCAGCCACTATGGAGAACAATATGGAGGTTCCTTAAAAAACTACAAATAGAACTACCATATGACCCAGCAGTCCCACTACTGGGCATATACCCTGAGAAAACCAAAATTCAAAAAGAGTCATGTACCAAAATGTTCATTGCAGCTCTATTTACAATAGCCCGGAGATGGAAACAACCTAAGTGCCCTTCATCGGATGAATGGATAAAGAAGATGTGGCACATACATACAATGGAATATTACTCAGCCATAAAAAGAAACGAAATTGAGCTATTTGTAATGAGGTGGATAGGCCTAGAGTCTGTCATACAGAGTGAAGTAAGTCAGAAAGAGAAAGACAAATACCGTATGCTAACACATATATATGGAATTTAAGGGGAAAAAAAATGTCATGAAGAACCTAGAGGTAAGACAGGAATAAAGACACAGACGTACTGGAGAACCGACTTGAGGATATGGGGAGGGGGAAGGGTGAGCTGTGACAGGGCGAGACAGAGGCATGGACATATATACACTAACAAACGTAAGGTAGATAGCTAGTGGGAAGCAGCCACATGGCACAGGGATATCGGCTCGGTGCTTTGTGACCACCTAGAGGGGTGGGATACGGAGGGTGGGAGAGAGACGCAAGAGGGAGGAGATATGGGGATATATGTATATGTATAACTGATTCACTTTGTTATAAAGCAGAAACTAACACACCTTGTAAAGCAATTATCCTCCAATAAAGATGTTAAAAAAAAAAAAAAAGACACGGTAAGGGAATCCAAGTTAACTGAAATGATCTAGGTCTCCTTCTATTAGCCCAGAGTTGCTCCAGATAATGCTCTTATTTCGACCCACCAGAGGGGATTCCAAAACCTACCTCTACGTGGAACCTGAGACCACCTTTCAGCCACTTGCTTACAGATTATGTCCTATTATGAACACAAGATGATGGTTTTCTCCAGGAAAGTAAATTTGAAAATCCTTCCTCCTCTATTCCTTTGCAGCTCGACCTAGCAGCTGTGTCTACTTTTACCTTAATGGGATGTGTTCCTCATTTGAACATCTTATTCCAGCTGTCAATCTCCAGCAGAGCTGTGAACTCAGGCCTCCAAGATTTCTCTGAGAAGCCCAAGGGCAGCTGATAATAAGACCAAAGACATCAATTTTGCCGCATCCCATACCACATGTGGTTCAGAACAAGATAATGTTTGAGAACAAAGCAGTTAGACTACATTCCTCCTTCCTGGATGCAACTAGACCTGTGCTTAGGATATGATTTCAATGAATGCCTTTTGAAGTTAAAGAAATGAAAGCCCCCAAACAGGCCAAACCCAGGTTTTCCATTTGCGTCTATAATGGAAACAAGTTGCTCCCTTTATAAAATCAAGCCCTGGTCCTCTGATACTGACAATGGATAGAGACTCTCCCATCACTTGGGGGATAATGTGGAGCTACAGTAAGTAGTACCAGATCTTCAAGGGGAAGACGCAGCTCAGTGAAAAGTGTCAGATCTCAAGGGCTCTCCCTTTAAGGAGACCTTTGCCCGTTGCCAATCTTGGAGCATCCTGGCTCAAGATTTGAGGGGAGCCATTGCATTTTCTTTGAATCTGTTACAGATTTCTATGTAGCTGAAGCTATAACTGATATAATTTATTCTACTGTGTGCTAGACAATGGGCATTGTAGCGATTGTCCCATTGAGTCCTCAGAACAACCCTATGGGGTGGGTTGTAAAGTGTATCCCAGTTTTTTTCTTTTCTTGATGAGTTAGTTAATAGAGGCACGGATGGGTGCTATAAAATCGCCAAGTTTACCCAATTAGCAAGTGATGAGGCCGGGCTGCAAACCCAGGTGTGCCTGACTCCAAAGACGGAAGATACACTATCGAACAAGATGTCTTATGATATCTCAGAAACCGGTTCAAATTCACCAAACTTTTGAGGAGGCACCTGCAAGAATCCAGTGAAAAGACGCATGTGGGAGAGGAATGAAGTGACTCTGCATCCAAGTATAGAATGGGTTACATTGTAACGAGTAAGTCAGCTAGCTTAGGAAACCAACGCCAACCACATTCAAGGCTCTCCTTTGGTTCGGGAAATGCGTGACAGACAGATTCCCCCTGTGTAGTCCCAACAGTAACACTGGTCTGAGGAAAAGAAAAACAAAACAAAAACGGAAGAAGTACTAACTTGCTCTGGAGGTAGAAAGACGTAGTCGGGGAAATGTCCTTGACTCCTCCAAAGGCCCCATCCCGCCTGCCGAGGCAGCAGGTCCCTCCCACCCCCTCCCCCAGGGAGACATCTTATCTGTACCACCTCTCAGTAGCACTGGCGCAGCCTCCTTCCTGAAGCACTTCTTTCCCTTGAAGTTTGTGGCCCATATTCGCCTGGCGTCCCCGCACCTCACAGTCCACGCAGGCCACTCCTTCCTGGTGTCCCTTACTGGACCCTCCTACTCACGCACAACGCTGAACGTTGGAGCTTCCCACAGCTCCGCCTTCAGTTTGCTTCTCCTTTTTATCTGCACTCACTCGCACTGCTTTAAACACCAGCTTCATGCTGACGACTCACTTTTGCATCCCCAGCCCAGACCGTTCCCTGCCTGTTCCACGTGTCCACGTGGATGTCCGTTGGGCCTCTTGAGGAGTATGAACAACAACATGGGGTCACTTATGTCAAAGGCTCTAAAATGAAGCCAGTAGGCCATTAAGGAAGTGGAAATTACATCCACACCAGATGCAGTAGAAACTTCTGACCTGGCCCTCCTGAGACCACCAGAACTTGTTTTCTTTATTTACCCTTTAGAAATCGCAGCTAGGCAACCGATTGCTGCCAAGTGACTGAATGCCTGCCCCGATCGTAGTTCTGTAAAAATAACGTACGTAATGTCTCTGGAACGTCTTTGTCAGTTGTCTTTACGAACCCGCCGTTTTCTACTTTCCTCAGAGCACATTTGAGTTGCTGCTCAAGCCGGTGCCTCCTGCATTGCAATTCTTAAGATGGCAAACAAGCTCTTTTTCTCATTTGCAGACCTCTGCATTTCTTGGGCGACACTCTCCAACCTAACCGGTCCAAAACAGAACTTGTGATTCTCCCCAGATCTGTTTCTCCTCCAGTTTTCCCCATCTAACTTAATAGCACCATCATCTACCTGGTCGCTAGAGCCAAGCACCTCAGATTCACCCTCGGTGTTGTTCCTTTCATCAGCATTCGCATCCAATCCATCAGGAAGTCTTGTTAAATCCTATTGCTCATGCCCTGAAGATGATTACTCAGCACAGCTGCTTCTGCCGCCCCAGTCCAAGCCTCCTCCCTCTCTATCCCGAGCTGTGGAAACTGCCAGCTAAGTGCCCTCGCCTCTCTACCCCTACAACTCTACTTAGAGAGATCTTTTTAAAATGTAAATTACATCCTGTTATTTCCCTGTATGAACCCCTCCAGTCTCTCCCAATAGCTGTTAGAATAATATTCAAACGCCTTGCCTGGTTCTCAGGGCCCACCAGACCCGGATCCTGCCTAGAAGCTTTACAAGTGCATGTGTTTCTACTCTCCCATCACTCACTCACCACACCTGTGTCTCTTTCTCCAACAGACCAAGCCCGTTCTTACCGCGAGGCCCTCACGTCCTCTGCGTAGGATATGCTCCCCCTTCACTGCAGTTCTGGTGTTTCACGTTAAGGTTGCAGCTCATGTGCTGCCTCCCCAAAGGGCCTGCTTTGATCACCCTAACCCCAGTCTCACTCTTTTCCATTACCCTGGTTTAGTTTCTTCATAATACCTCCTGCTATTTAAAATAACATCTTGTTGTGTTTATTACTATATTCTCCACTAGAGTATAAACTCTGTAAGCCTAGAAAAAATATTAGGTACTTGTTTTGTTTGAAGCAACATAAACTGGCTCTGAGCAGATTAAGGAGGAAGAAATTCACTGGGAACATTCTGACTCTCTGAGGTAGGATTTTAATAGCATTTATGCTCCTGGTATGACCTTAGACATCTTTGGTAAACAAAACCTGGCTCACAATCAGTAGGAAGCATTTTTATTAAGCCAGAGATACAGCTGTTAAAAATATTCAACCCCTTCACAAATATTAATATATAGGGAAGTGAATGAGTGACTTTGGACTATAGATCCATGGCTATTTATCTAAGTCTGGGCAAAAAGAGAACTATCTTTAGGGAAGTGGTAAAAATTCCTGGATGAAAATATGAAGTTAGACAACTGTGATGATGAACACTGTCTCTTAAAGAAATGACTGAGCTAGAACATTAACTCCAAAAAAAGGAAAACCAGAAAATCATTTATCTTGGGCCTGGTGGCAATGGACTTGAACACTTGTTTAATAAAACATGAACTAACCTTTGATGTTGTAGGGGAGGAAAAAGTTTTCCTTGACTCTCTTAGGGTCACTGGCTGGGTCTGAAAGTTAACATGACAAAGGCATAGTAACAGGAGAAAAGAATACAAGTTTATTTAACATGTTTTACATGACACGGGAGCCTTCCTCAAGAAATGAAGAATTGAAGAAGTGGTTAAAACCTGAGTGTTTTCATGCTAGGTTAGATGAAGAGTGGATATCTGTGGAGAAATATGATGAGACAAAGGAGGCATGAGCTATACCAAGTGAAGCAAGCCAGACAGAGAAAGACAAATATCATACGATAGGGCTTACATGTGGAATCTAAAATTATGATACAAATGAACTTATCTACAAAACAGAAATAGACCCACAGACATAGAAAACAAACTTATGGTCACCAAAGGGAAAGTGGGGGGGGGATTGAGGGCTAATTTAGGAGTTTGGGATTAACATATACACACTACTATATGTACAATAGATAACCAACACAGTACTATATATAAAATAGATAACCAACAATGACCTACTCTATAGCACAGGGAACTCTACTCAATATTTTGTAATAACCTATAAGGGAAGAGAATCTGAAAAAGAAATATATAGAATATGTATATGTATATATGTATATATACAGCAAAATGATTCAGTAATATATATACATATGTATACACTGAATCACTTTGCTGTGATTACTGAATCACTTTGCTATACTCCTGAAACTAACACATTATATATCAACTATACTTCAATAAAAAAATAAAATTTAAAGAAAAAAAATTTTTTTAAATATGTAACCATTGGGGAGAACTAGGTTAAGGGTATATGGGACTTCTCATCAACTTCTGGTGAATACATAATTATTTAAAAATAAGAAGTAAAAGAAAAAAAGTGTTTGTGACTTAAAAAGAAGAAAGTATGAGCTAATTGTAATAAACTGGGGAAACTTAGGCCTGTTGATTTGGACTCTTCTCTATCTTAGAGATGAGCATGTCCCTTTTCCCAGGGTGTGAGGAGGACACTTCTCAATGATGGAGAAGCACAGGGGAAGATCACACAGACCTTCCTGCTTCCTGACATTTTATCAAACTCTTTCAGCTTAAAATAGGCAATATATCAACATGTCGTGTTCTGGGGTAGCATGTTCTGACCCTAGTCAATAACAAACTTGCAACTTATTTTTGAATAAAAGGAATGTAAAAATTAACTGAAATAATTAGGGTTTTTCCTGACCACAATATGAAATGTCCTTATGGAATAGCTCTTTCCAGATTCTCTTGACACGGTACGGTGTACCTTCTGGAAACAATAATGTCTGAAACATGCATGTTCTTTCATGCTAAAAACCAATGATTACAGTCCTGCCATAGGCGGTCTGAGATCTAATAGGCTGGGATTGAATCTTTTCCCTAAGTGACAAAGTCTGGGGAAAAAGCTCAAAGGAGAAAGATTTTCTAGTTATATGAACTGAATTTGATTATCTTTTAGCAGTATTAAGGAAAAGCAGTTGAGAGCTGGACTGCTTGACTTTCATTATAAAATAAATGCACCCTCATATTGAAAAACAAGGTTCTGAAAAAATTCAATAAGAATTCTAAAATGTGAATTTTAAAAAAGCATTTTCATTACTTTTGTGATTCCTCGATGTCAGCCCCAGACACTCTGACATCATGCTAGGAGATAATCATCTTCCAGAAAGAAAAGTAACAAATCTCATGTGAACCAGGAATGAGTGGAAATAAATAATGGGCAAACGTTTCATAATTTCTAATGTCCTTCATAATGTCCCCACATTCTGACTTTAGAGTCTATTAGGAATTTTCAAAATTAGATTATCAAAATGATGCCTGACTTGCTGTCATCTGACGTATGGGTCTGAACGTTCAGGAAGAGTGAAATTCATAGAACACACTACACACCTCATGTTACTCTATAACTCCAGGTTTTTTCTCCAAAGATATTTTTCCAGAGAGCTTCACAAGTAGCAAAGTTGGCTGATGTGAGTTTTGATTCCTCTCCCTTCTTCAAGCTACCCCTGACAGTTTCTAGGGAACAGGAAAACGTGGACAGTCTGCAGTCGAGAGCTGACTATAATTTCCACATCCTCTTCTACCTCTTGAGAGAATAATTTAAGGAACGCTTGATATTGCATATTAAGACATCAGATATTGCAACTTCCTCTGGAAAAAAAGGAATGTGGGTGCAAATTACAGTCAATCTCATTTTTCAGGAGTTAGTTTCAAGATAAAAAACATATATATGACCCAGGCATGGAGGAGAAGGAGAGCCAGGTATCATCATCGTGCTTAAAAGTCAAAAAGAGATTGGGCTCATAAACAATGTGAAACAAAATAATAGTGGCAGGTTGGAATTAAATTCTAAAATGCCTGAGATACCAAATGAATTTCTTCCCATGCATAAACATGGAAAACCTCTAAAAGAAACAACCACAGAAATAAGAACTAATGAGAAATTTTCAAGGCTGTAAATAAAAGCAGGAATGAGTGTCTTTAGAAAATAGGGGCATAACGAGTTTTCCTTTCTATTTTGCAGTGCGGGGAGTTGAGCATGAAAAACCTCTGTTGGGCATGAAGACAGGATGAGCTACGCTGCTCCCAAGCTTCACCTCTCTGGTTCTTCCAGGAGGTGGGGACTGCGGAGAAAGGCAGCACAGCCTCTGGGAGCTGCCATTGAACCCAAACAGCCACACCAGCCCCAGTCAGCTCAGAGGTCAGCTTAGGCACCAACAGACACCGCCTGGCATTTACGTGGAAGCCTAGGTCTGGGGGACGGAATGGTGCTGTAGTGGGTTAAATGGTGGTCTATCCAAAAGATACATCCACCCAGAACCTGTGAAAGTGACCTGATTTGGAAAACAGGTCTTTGCAGATGTAATTAAAGATCTTGAGAGGAAATCATCTCGGATTACCTGGGGAGGCCCTTAATTCAATGACAAATGTCCTTATCAGAGTCAGAAGAGAAGACAGAGGGACACACAAAGGAGAAGACCATGGGAAAAGGGAGCCATTGATTGGAGTTATGCAGCCACAGCCGTACTTATAAATATGGTAGGAAAATTCCTAGAAGTTCAGACCTAAGTTCACATATGGGAGAATTGCTCTTCCAGCTTCCCACACTACAGCCAATATCTGGATGTTATAATTTGTAGGGGCAGAAAAATATCTTTTTGCTCTACATTTCTAAGTTCTCTACAGGGACCCCTATTACAAGAAACAGATTAAAAAGAGAAAAACAGACGAATTCATTTAATGTAAGTTTTACATGACACGGGAGACTTTGTAAGGAAATGAAGACCCCAAAAGAATGGCTCAACCTGAGTGTTTCTAAGCTGGGTTTGCTGAAGAGTGAAGGGCAGCTCTCACAGGAAGCTTTTATGACCCGCTTCAGGAGAAGATCAGAAAGACCTTCCTGCACCTGCTGTTTCTCAAATTCCTCCAGCTTGAAACATTCAACACACCAAGGTGCTGTATTTTGGGGGTAGCATGTCTTGAATGCCATCAGATTCTTAGGATTTTCCACTTGATTAGTAAGCTCAGGCTGACTGTAATCTTCTGGAGGATGAGTTTCAGCCCCCTAGAGGTGTTCAAAGACCACTGTCAATGTGGGACCCTGATTTTGATTATTTGTTTTGCCTTTATCAACTCTATAGATGTGGGCCTCTAAAGTTAAATCCAGAGTAGAAGGTATCTCATTTTTTAAAGTCCATAAATTAAAAACCTATTGGGCTAACCAAATGTTCTATTTCCAATGTTTCCTGCCCTATTACAAGGTTAGGTTTCTCTGGCCTGTGTGTTACGGGTAGGTACGGCAGGCATGGGTCAGTTGGTACTAACTCCTGGATCATGGCTGACCTCTGTGTCACTTTCTGGAGACACTGATCCAGACTAAAGTCACCTTTTCTTTAGCTTTTAGTTGCATGAGAAGGAATCAGTTGGCTACATCATCAAGAGTCTTTATTACAACCTGACTACCTTAAGCAATAAAGGAATTATTGGAAAAAATATTGGGCAACTCAGAAGCCCAATAAGAAGGCTGGAGAACTAGGCTCACAAAACAGGTAAACCCAAGGTAAAGACTTCGTCAGATAGGAACTACTGCTGTCACTGCTGAATACCTCTATGGCCACTTGACTCAGCCGCCACTGGACACTGTCACCAGTTGTAGACAATGCTGCTAAACCACCACCACAACTACTGACAAACAAATCTCACAGTCTCTTCATCTCTGTACCACTTAAGATTTAACGTTTGAATGTATACTTGGCCAAGTCATGTGCAAGAAAGAGTTGGGGGCCCCCCAGCTTGTGGTTTCTCCAGTGGTTCCCATCATCACCAAGACTCTTCCAGTGAGGGACTTCCCCACGCTAGAAATGCTCAACAGCCCAAAATCATGACAACTGGGCTAATCTTCATGGGTTCTATGGAGAACCTGGGCATTTCTGTCTGACTAGAACTGAAACCACGATGGCAATTATATTGAGACTCAAGTTGAGAAGAAATAGATTAATCCTTTTAGCTAAAAAGCCCTGTGATCTGGTTCTCCTCCCTTTAGCTTATGTTTAATACCACTTTGGGAACAGCAGGTCACACCACCAGACCTTCCCACTTACATATTCAGAGCTCAGCAGTCTCTTAAGTGTAGGTGATGGGACTTCCTCATCACAAACTAGAGTAGCCCCAAATGATACTTCCCCACTCTTCTCATGTCAGACACACAGACAATGATAACATTGGCAAGGCACACTGAGGTAAATAGAGGAGGTTGTTGAAGTACAGGCATTCAACCTGGGGATGTGCCCAGGTGCCCCAGCTGAGACCACCTTAAAGACTGTGCATACCGAGTCCACCATAGACCCTCTAAAATCCACCCCTGGATTAGGCCAGCCCAGTAAAGACCTGAGCACTGGAACACTTTTTTACTGAACTGACCATTTGGGCAATGCCATTAGGCTGCATTGGAGGTTGTTAATAAGAGACAGTCCATAGTGATTCATTGCTGTATAGAGTGACGGATGGATGTGGTTCATCATACCACACACATCCTCTCAAGTACAACCCACAGGAGAACTTTCCTCTGATCTCGGTATCAAGAAAAGCTGTGTGCTCTTGAGCACCTGTTTTTGTTTGATGTCCCGGTCAGGATACGGTGAATCTTGTAATGGATCAAATTTCTCTGCTAAACTGGCTCTGGGAGGGATAGAATAAAATTTGAAGCCTGTATATAATGTGTTTATAGGACTCCAAGTCATGTGTCTTCTGAACTCACCTCACACATGGCTCCATCTCACTTTCCCACCCTTATGTTCCCCGACAGATTTCCGTTGATTTCACCCTGTTATATTGTATGTAGCTTTGTAATCCACTTTAGACCATTTTAGGAACAGAGTGGGAATGGAAGGAAGAGAGAGAGAGAAGACAGGAAGGAAGGAGAGTAGGAAGGCAGGCAGACTGACAAAATTCTAGACCAGTTTATATCACATTTATTTGTTCAGCTAAGTCACACCTACAAGGTGTGAACTATAACTTACTCAGTTTTATACACTCAAACTTATGGCTCCCAATTAATAAATAAGTTATTGTGGATAAAACTATTATCACAACAACGTGACTGTACCTAGTGCTACTGAATTGTGCACTTAAAAATGGGTAAAACGATAAATTTTATGTTGTGAATATTATGTATATTTTTCCACAATAAAAAATTTGTAAAGCTATCCTTTAAGATAAAAAAAAAAAATTCTGTAGCTCTACAAAGGCTTAAGCTTCTTATAAGAAGGAACTGTCCTATTTACCTTAGTGATATACCTTTCACTGCACCAGAGCCTAGGACAATAAAATGTAAATATCTGGTGACTGATATATGGTCCTTGAATTGAATTTCCTGAAGATATAAGTAGACTTTACATGTAGGCAGTTGGCTGTGAGTGTGAGTTGGGACTCCCAAAGTTTCTGGGTGTAAGTATCTGCCCATCATTTGTGGTCACTGAAATTCCTACCATTCCTTTGGATTAAGTCCATATGGAAAGGCAGATATCTTCTGCTAAAAGAGGAATATTTTTTGGAATACATATATTTTTTAACATCTTTATTGGAGTATAATTGCTTTACATTGCTGTGTTAGTTTCTGCTGTATAACAAAGTGAATCAGCTATATGTATACATATATCCCCATATCCCCTTCCTCTTGAGCCTCCCTCCCACCCTCCCTATCCCACCCCTCTAGGTGGTCATAAAGCACAGAGCTGATTTCCCTGTGCTATGCGGCTGCTTCCCACTAGCTATCTATTTTACATTTGGTAGTGTATATATGTCCATGCCACTCTCTCACTTTGTCCTAGCTTACCTTTCCCCTCCCTGTGTCCTCAAGTCCATTTTCTACGTCTGTGTCTTTATTCCTGTCCTGCACTTTGGTTCTTCAGAACCATTTATTTTAGATGGAATACATAATTTTTTTAATTAATTAATTAATTTTTTTGGCTGTACGCAGGCCTCTCACTGTTGTGGCCTCTCCCGTTGCGGAGCACAGGCTCCGGACGCACAGGCTCAGCGGCCATGGCTCACGGGCCCAGCTGCTCCGCGGCACGTGGGATCTTCCCAGACTGGGGCACGAACCCATGTCCCCTGCATCGGCAGGCGGACTCTCAACCACTGCGCCATCAGGGAAGCCCGGAATACATAATTTTTTAAGCTATCTAGCTGAGAGTATGGCTCCGGGGAAGGAAGCTGCAAGACAGGTGAGCTTAGGTTGAGCTGAAGTTAAGAGAAATGGAGATAGTATGTCAAACAGGATACATTCCAGAGCATAGCAAGCCTGTGAAGTCCGTTGAGAGGGAGAATCCACACACTGTAGTAGAAAGCTGTGAGGCATGGTAAGGGCAATAACCGTGTGACTCGGGTGGAAAGGGACCCTCCAAAAGATAGGAGAGGAGGTGCAGAAATTCTGGAAGGTTTTTATCATAAATATAAAGACAGAGCTGCTTTCTGGCCAAAGTAGCCTAGAATCACACTTTACACTAGATTGTAGGATTCAGAGCAAGAAGGAACCTCAAGCATCATTTAATCCCACACCTTTCTCTTATAACTGTGAAAATAGAGATACACCGAGGGCAGTGGGTGGCAACACCAAGAGAAAATCCAAACCCACAAACCAGTGCCACCTCCACGGTAGCCTTCCACTGTTCATAGTAGGTGGTTTTTATTTACTATTTTCTGCCCAATTATTTGATTCTAGCAGCTGGGACACCAACGATTTCTCTGAGTCATGGATTGCTTCATGGTTGTAAACTTTATGATGATGGTGGGGAATTCGCATTGCAAACGACAGCAGGTGAAAAGCCTACAGTAACCCGGGAATACAGTGTTAAGCTTTCCCTGATGAAGGTGGACGATTTGTTTACATCTTCGAAAATACTTGGCAGCCCTTGCGGCCATTTTGCCAAGAAAAATCTCCTTCCAACACTATTTCCACTCGGGCATTCATCATTCCAACCCCACAGGCTAAAAATATAAAGGCATCGTGGGAGGGAGAAGAAGGGAAAGGGGGCAAGCGTACGCCTCGCTGTGTATGCAACCATCTCATTAGAGCAACTCCGTCTTGCCGCGTCAAAAAGAGGTTTAAGCCATTTTGCCCAACAACTCCTTCTCCCGGCTACAGTGACTACCTTCCCTCTCATTGAGCCTCTTCTGTGCTTTCTCCTTTTCTGCCCCCTGAAGGCACTCTATGCTTTTTATAACCATCTGGTTCATTTTCACTAGGCAGTGTCGTCCCTTCTCCCTTTTCTTTCTGTTTCCATGTTTGGGAAACACCTTAAATGTTTACCAGTGAACCATGTACACTCTGTGTGCTTGATTCACCACGTTTACAGAATCTGAAAACCACATCCCAGGTAATCAGAAACATGGTTGCATTGGTGAATGTTTCCACCCTAAATTCCATGCAAGAGCTGAGGCTGCAGATACATAATAGCATTGAACTCACGTGGAAGTGACAACTACTATAAACTTCTCCAGCTATAGATGTTTACATGGCACTTACTGTGTTCCAGGAAATACCTTCAATGTTTTTCAATTATTAACTCATTTAATCCTCATAACAACTGTACAAGGTAGATAGTATCATTATCCCCACTTTTTCAGAAGAGATGTTAAGCAACTCGCCGATGAACTCGGCTAATAGCTGGTGGTGCTGGATAGAAACCTACACACTTTGGTTCCAAACTCTGTTCTGTTACCCCGTACCCTCTGCCATCTCCACAACTACACAGGCTGGGTGAAAATGATGCCTCTTCTTGCCCAGCTACACCAGCTCTAACCACATTTTTGACATTAGACTCCATTGCCTTGAGGACTTAGAAAGTAAGAGGCTGCAGATGAGCTGCGCTCTGTGCAGGTTGAACGACTGGTACCAGGCCCATCCCGAGGCAGGACTGTGGTGCTTTCCTCCTTCTCTCCAAGGCCCCGACAGTCCCTCTCTGTTCCTTTCTCATGCAACTATTTGTGGTCATCTTCAGCACCAGTCCCCTGAGGCTCTGAGTTTGAGAGAAGAGTGCTAATAAAAGTAGTTAACGATGATTAAATGTTTAGTACGTGCTAGGCATTGGTCTAAGATCTTTGTGTATTATCTCCTTGGATTCGCAAAATAGCATTATGAGGCAGGTACTTTTCATCCCCACGGTACAGAGAGGAAAACAGAGACACACAAAGACCCTGTGACCTGTCAGAGCTCTTACAGCGAGTGAATGGAAGAGCTGCAGTCCACGGCCACCAGGCACTGCCACTGGCCTCCCGGGGAGTCGCGCAACCCCCTGCCACATCAGACCTGTCCCGCGGTGTCTGCCCGTGTCCCAGGGCTGGAGGAGAATGTACCACTCCTCCCCTAGACTCACACATCCCTCCGATTGCCTTCTGCGAGCATCCACTGCATGGGTAACAGAACGTAAGGGGAGTCTGGACAATGGCCGCAGATATGATGTTGCAAATGCACTTCGTCCCTTCTCTGTATCATTCATGTCACTCAGCATGCCTTGAAGCACTGTGGCAAAAAGGTCCAGGAAATAGTCTCCTCAGAGGTCGTCCAAAATCCAACCCTTGTTTTAGGAGTTAAATGGTGTTGCCTCTCCCTCCCTCTATCTGTCTCTCTCTCTTCTTTTTCTGTCTTATGACTCTATTTTCCTTTCCTTAATAAATCCAAATACCCGAAACACATTTTCTTCTTTAGGGAATATTAACTACAGTAGTCATCTAAAAAACGTATTGTCTCACTCTGTCACTATGTAGGCAATAAAACTTATAAATAAATTTTATGGAGATAATCTCAGTTGCATGTTACACAGCCAATCCAATTAACCTAACATTGAATTTAGCAGGGGAAATGGGCCTTCGATGGGCTGGGGAGAGAGAGATTAGACAGAGCTTCGAGGAAGATTACTTAGAGTCATAGTCTCTGACAGCTAGCTCGCAGATCTTGATATGCCTCCGCCAGAAAATGAAAGTATCAGGCTGGTTTCACATTTGTTGATATTATTTTGCTCAGGCAAAATATCTAAATTGTACTCATTCCTTGACAGAGAAAGAGAGAGAGGAAATCTTATTAGTACCACTGAAACTTCCTTCGCTGAAATAGGACATTAAGAAGAGAACTGATAACGGGGAAAACAAAAACCTTCTGGGCCTGAAACTGTCTATTATCATCCCATTATCTTCCATCCGTTGAGGATGTTAGGACAATCTATGGTCCCAAATCTTCTAGGATAAAATGAACTCTTATAAGGCAAACAAAGCACTAGGTCAGAGATACTTCACTTACATGGTTCTTGTGCTTCCTGCTTCTTCATATAATGGCGAGGAGTTTTCTGACCATTGAAACGTAGAATTTCAACACTGTGACAAAAAGAGAAACACTAAATGGGTGGTCATCTTGAATCAAAGAGTGAGGGACTTCCCTGATTGTCCAGTGGTTAAGAAACCACGCTTCCACTACTGGGGGTACAGATTCAATCCCTGATCGGGGAAGTAAGATCCTGTATGCCTCGAGGCGCAGCCAAAAGATAGAAAAAAAAAAAGTGAGTTGATAAGAATGTCCGTGCGAAAGTCCAGTTGAGGCCAAGAGAGAAACAATTGCAGTAAATACACTGCCTGGTCGGAAGGCATTAAGTGCAGATGATTTTAGAAGGTCCTAAAAGCACTGCTTAAATGGAGAGAGAAAAGCAGCCCTGCCGAGAATGCTGCATATGGTGGTAGCAGATCCCATCCGACTATGTTAGGCTCTGCTGGGATGGAAGGGGGGATCCCGCCGATTACGATGGCAGGTGCATAAGCCAGGGCAGCACCACAGCCCGCTATCACTCAGGAAAAGCCCGAAGCGCACCTTCACATCCTTTTCCTCCCCAAACCAATTTCATCAATGAGAGCCGCTAAAGCGTTATTCGGGTTTTGCTTTTGGTCATTGTTTCATGGTAGCAAAATACCTAACATAAGATTTACTATTTTAACCATTTTTAAGTGTACAATTCAGTGGCGTGAAGTACATTCACAATGTTGTGCAACCATCACCACTATCAATTTCCAGAATATTTTCTATCATCCCAAACAGAAACTCTGTACCTGATAGACAACAACGCCCCCTTCCCCCAGTCCCCCAGCCCCTGGTAACCTCCGTTTTACTTTGTCTCTATGGATTTGCCTAATCTAAGTATCTCATACAGGTGGACTCACACAACATGTGTCATTTTGTGTCTGGCTTATTTCACGTACATCATGTTTTCCAAGTCTATCCAAGGTGCAGCTTGTATCAGAATTTCATTCCTTTTAAGGCTAAACAACATCCCAGTATAGATGGATATACCACATTTCGTTTATGCAATTTGTCTGTCAATGGACCTTTGGGTTGTCTCTATCTTTTGGCTATTATGAATAGTGCCGATATGAACATTGGTGTAATCACTGAAGCATTTTAAGCAAAATGGAAATCAGATCAGATTTCTATTTTAGAAAAATCATCCCATATATCAGTCAGGGTCCAGCCAGGAAAAAATCATACCAGTTATTTTAATAGAGTTTAATGTAAAGAGTTATTAGCCAGATAAATGAAAACAGTATCACAGGGTGGGAACTATAGAAAGCAGCTGCTATCCCTAGGGTTGGGGATACAGGGAGAAGAGGTTGCCAAGATGCAGAAGCCTGGAGAAAGAGCCCCTTGCAGCTGAAACTCAGGCCCTTGAGGAGAGAGTCCTATTCAGCTGGTATTGGTATCTCTGAGCTCTAGGTGTGGGGGGGGGCAGGTTCTGAGCTTTGGGAGATCACCAAACATTGAGGAAGCGTGCTGCTCAGCTGGTGTCGGTGTCTCCGCACACAGAGGAGAGGACCTGTGTGGCTCCCACACTCGGAGGGGGCATTGCTTGGCCGGTGCTGGTATCAGTAGGCATGATGAGAGTAATTCTGTGAGTATTGTAAAGAGTGCAAACTGGATTCAAATGCTGCTGCTGGAACCAACTGGCACAGCTGGGTGAGAAAGAAAGGTGGGTGAGTCACACCAACAAAAACAGGAAGCCGCCAGGAAGGAGCAAGTCCCTTCTCCCACCTCCAGCCTTGCAGGCTGCTTCTCATGCCCCCATTGCCGGAGCCTGGCAGGGATCCATCTAGCAGGGCAGAAATGTGGTTTGCAGAGACCCAGCCCCAGTGTCACTAAAGAGAGAGTAAAGAGAGTGGGTTTAAAGCTGAGAGAGAATAACTTAATACCAGAATAGTCCTACTGCAATGGGGGAAACAATTGGAGGCAGCAAGCCTGGCGTCAGGAGTAAAGGGCATGTTGGGCATATTCCCAGTGGTAGACAATCCTTGGGAGTGACTGGTCCAGTTTAATGTGTTTACATTGGGAACGGTCTCCAATGGCCACATCGGTATTATGTAACTCCATCCACTGACCATAGCTGACTTATCCAGGGTGATCACCTAACACAAGCTGAATTCAGATTCTGTTTCTAATGTCTGAAATTTGGAAAAGATACACCTCAACCCTGGGAATCAACAAAGCTGAGTTAAGTAAATGGATCTGCGGACAGCCCCTGCTGAGGTTGTTGGAGATCACCTGGCCCTTCCCTTCCCATGTTCTTGGTTGTTCAACTCCAGCTCTGATTGCATGAGCTAACTCAGAAAACTTGCAATAAATTCTCCCCTTTCCTTAAGCTAGCCAGAGCCCTTTCTGCTGCTTCATGTTTTCTCTAGCCTCCCAGAGCTTACATTCCAGGGGAGTTTAAGAAATGTAAACAACATCAACACTGAGGGTTGCCAAGTGTTCTAGGAGAGGGAAAGAGAGTAAGCGGAGGTGTGAGCACAGAGCAGGGGCACCTAAGCTCATGGATGGGGACAGAAGTGAGGGAAAAGCAGGAATGGGGTGAGTGGTGGGGTTGAATACTCCAGACACAGGAATCAGTTTGAAGGCCCAGAGGCAAAAGAAAGTGTGGCATGTTTGAGTGAGTAAAAGCAGCTCAGATTGGTTCACGTAGAGAAGTAGGTGGAGTGTTGTATGAAAGGAGAGAAGGTTAGCACTCCCGTTGACCCAGGGACAAGGATGGAAGTGGCCCTCGAACCTGACAACACGCATACGGTCAAAGCATTGCCACCTACTTCATGGCATCTAACCATTATTTTTAAACCAAAACAGAAACACACATACAGAGAAGAGATTAGTGGTTACCACAGGCGAAGGGTAAAGGGAATCCACTGTATGGTAACAAATGGAAACTAAGTTTTTGGTGGTGAGCATGGTGTAGTGTATATAGAAGTAGAAATATAAAGTACACATGAATCTTACGTAATGTTATAAACCAGTGTTACCGCAATAAAAAATAAATTAAAAAGAAAAAAAGCAGGTGGAATAGAGAGACATGATAACAACAGCTCGATTATTGAAGGTCTATTATGTACCAGGCATGATTCTAAACAGCTCTAGGTGCTAACTGATTTAGTCCTTGTAATAATCCAAAGAGAAGGCAATATTGTTGGGAGACACCGCTCCCTGGGCAGAATGAGATTTTATCTCCTCCAGAGCAGAAGCAGGTTTGTTTATTATATTTGTCTATTATAATAAGGATAATGTTTCCTGCTGGAGCAAAGTTCAGGCAGATTTGCTCACAGCCATTTAAAAAGAGTTGGGATTCCTAAGCTCAGGGTTTTTAGCTGCGATGCGAACGCACCGCGTGTGCAGCATCGACCTGGCGTTGCATCGGATCGCACTGGGGATCTTGGAGGACAAGGGGAACCAATACAAACATGAAGTTCATGTCACCCGCCGTGCTGTGAATGATAAAGCCCTTTTCCTCTGACCTAGGAGTCTCGTGTCTTCTGCCAGCATCCAGGAAAGCAAGGCAAGCTAGCTCTGGAGCAGGGTAAGTTCTCAGAGTTCTTGACAAATGTTATCTTCTTCTGGAGGGGAAACGGAAAGAACTCAAGTACTTTATCCAAGGTCACAAAGCCGATGAGGGAGCTAAAACATGGACCCCATGTGGACCAGCTCCAGAGCCTGAGGCCTTACCCACTGAGGCTGAAGAGGCAAGAAGGAGCTGCCTCTGCAGGAGCTTGTGAGCCACACTACAGGGCTTAAATAGCTCATAAGAGTAACAAGCAGTCTATTAGTTTGGGTGGGTTAGCTGCTGTAACCGGTAGATGTCAATATGCATTTTGGCTCAAACTCAACAGAAAATGATTTCTTGCTCATGTAATAGTTTGAAGCAGAAGAGTCTGGTCAGTGGGCAGCTCTGTTCCACATGGTGATTCGGAAACTAAGACTCCTTCCATCTTGTGGCTCCCTAGGGTCTTATCTGCTTCCAGCCAGAAGAGATGAGAAGAGAACATGGCAAACCACGTTTATTTCTTAAAATCCGTGGCCTAGAGGTGACTGGCACCATGTTTGCTAACATTCCATTGGCAAGAGCTAATCACGTAGTCACACCAAGAAACAAAGGAGTCTGTCAAACGTACCCACTGTTTCCTAATTATAATTTCATCCTGAGAAAGGGAGCATAAACCTTGGAGCACAGCTAGCACTCTGTGCCACAGAGCCACTCAGAGATTTAAACAAGCAGGATAACAAGTTAGATTGACAGTGCAGATCACGGGATGTATTGGACACATTTGTCCATATCATCCAAACAGTATGGACATTTGTTTGGAGGGAATAAGACAGCAAACAGGAAATAAGCCAGGGATGTGCTGTAGTAATCTAGGTAAGTCTGGTGGAATAAAGCAGCCAAGAGAAAACAATGAAGAAGGCGGGAAGTAGACAAAATCAGGACCTTTTCAGAAGGTGAAATCTACAGGATGCTGTCTCTGCTAAAGTACATCCATGCTCTTACCCAACCACGTGTTTGCTGGCCTTTTTTGACCCTGTCCCTACTGCTATTCCTGGTTTTATTTTCACAGTCTAATAATAAATGTTAGAGGGCGCAGGAGGGAAGAGATATAGCAAATATAAAAAAAGAAAACTCAAAATGAACACTTTTATGCAGATTCACACACTCTCACAGAGACGCACTGCAGACCCAGAATTGCCCTCTCCGTAGTCCCACTGCAGAGGGAGTGGTGAGCAGCAAATAATTTATTTGTGAATAATCTATGCTTATTTAAGGAACACATTTGTGTGGGGGGGATGTGAAAGGATCTGTGTTCTAGTCTTTATCATAAAGATTATATAGATTACGGAGACTGCACATGGCATAAAATGCAAATGAGGTTTCCCAAGAAGCCAACTCTGAGATGGAGACTGGCGCACAGGAAAGTTTATTTGGGGGGATTGCTCTGAGTCATCACCTGTCGAGGCATGTAGGCAGCATAGTGGGTCACAGGGAGAAGCTGATCTGCAGTGCAATAGCAACAGGGGCCTCAGCCAGTCCTACACAGAAGTCTGGAGCTTGCATTGTGTATAAGTCAGGGCTCTCCAAAGAGAAAGAACCAATTACATATATATATATATTGCAAATTCTCCCTTCCTCTGCCTTTTTGTTCTATTCAGATCTTCAGCAGACTGAATGATGCCCACCCACATTGGGGAGGGCCATCTGTTTTCCTCAGTCCACCAATTCAAATGTTAATCTTTTCCGGAAACACCCACAGGCAGACCCAAAAATAAAGTTTAACCAGCTATCTGGGCATCCTTTGGCCCAGTCAAGTTAACACAGAATTAACCATCACAGATGGTCTTCAAAGTTGTCCTAAACTGGGCGAAGGACACAGGGCATTTGTACTCTTGCATCAACTAGTCATATTGGGTATGGGCTACCCTCGGGAAGGGGGCAAGACCTTGAGCAAGCTGTCTCTCTCTAGCTGAGGGAAGTCCCAGAGAGGAGCTAAGCAAAGAGCTGTCAGCTGCCAACATTCCCAGAACCTGGGGGGACTAATACCTGAGTTCTTGGAAGGGGCGGTAGGGAGGAGTGTCAGGATATCACAACTCTGTGTCCCCTATATATATATACATGCTTGACTACATAAATGATATTTATGATAAATATTTGCAGACTGATTCTGGCCTTGACCATACACACACGTTTTGATAATATGAGTGTGTTCCTAGAAATAAGATAATATATTGTAACACAGGACGTACCTAACGAGCATATTATTGGAGCATGCATTTCTTATCTGTCCTTGCATCCCATCCTAGAGAAATATAATATCCTTGGAGCAGATTTTAGTTTATCCCCAAATTAACAACATAATCCCCTTAGGAGTCTCTCTAGTGCAGTACATGCAATCAGGCGTTGGAGTGAGGCAGGAAGCAGTTAAGTTCTCATTCCGCAGCACAGAGGTGTGTAGTGATGCACCAGTCACTTAACGTCTATCGGCCTCAGTTTCTTTATCTATAATAGAGGGAAAATTAAAGTACCTAAGTGTTGTTGAGAGAACAAAATGAAATAATGTAAGTGAAGCATTTGGCAAGATTGCTGGCATATAGAAAGCTCACAACAAAGGACGCTATGATTAATAGAGGATGGATTTCAATACCAATGGGTCAAATCATGTCTGCTAGAAGACAATGATCAAGCAAGGTTCTCCAAGAACAGAAATAGCAGATGTATTCCTGAAAGCTGCACGTAGATGAAGTCCAGTGAAGGTCGTTCTGGTCTACCATCACAAATGAATCCTTGATAACCTACAAGTGCGTGAAAAGAGGTAAGATTTTGAAACAAGATTGTATTTCATCTTAATTATGAAAACCTCCACTCTAAACAAACCCTGGCTAAGGGCCTGGTAGAAAATGCAGGAACTGGTCCCCATGTGTTGAATAATCAGCAACAAAGGCTTTATTCAACCATCCCCTCCTGATCTAGATTTTGAGTCCTTTTCCCACCCCTCTGTGTCTATTTCTTCTTATAAGCCACTTTTTAGGCTCCTTGTTTCAGTGCTTATAGCTATTAGAAATACTCCCCAACTGTCTATGCAGAAATATTTATAAGACTGCTTCCTGGACACACGGGTGGACTACATTTCCAGCATCCTCTGCAGCCTGGTGTGACCATCGGACGAGCTCTAGCCAATGGGATCTGAGTAGAGGTTAGTGTACCACTTCCATGGAGGGTGACCAGCTGTCCTTGCTGTCCTAGGACTGAGGGGTTTCCCTGGATATGAAGCTTTCTGTTTTAAAACCAGTACAGCTCAGGGAAAATCAGGTCAAGTTCATCACCTTACGTCCTGACCTAGACCATAAAACCTCTTGCACACCTCTCCCGTGTTTCTTCTCCTTCCAGTTTCTCGGATAAAGGGATATCACAAACACAGCAAGCTTGGAAGCTATGATTTAAAGACAGCAGAGCCAAATGTCAGCCTGAATAATGACAAGGAGAGGAAGCCATCTGACTGTCACCCCACTGATCTGAAACATCTACCGTGGACCTTACATGAGTGAAAAAGACGCTTCTATTGTGTTTCACTCATTACTTGTTGGGTCTATTTTCATAGCACTTCAGCTTATCCTGACTAATACACAGGGAGTCTACAAACTAAGTTAAAATAAAGACTTTACAAACTAGTGTAGCACTAAAGCAAGCACATTTAAAATACATATGCTAACTTTCTGGGAAAGTATTAATAGGGAGAATGGAATTTCAGGAGCAATGAGAGGAAATGAAGGAGGACAAAGAGGCTGATCCTCATATATTGTAAAGCTGACTCATGTCAACCACGGCAAATTCCCAAATCTTCTCTCGGAAGTTCATATTATTAGTATGAAACAGAACACACACGCCAATATCACAGGGTGTTCTAGGGCACAGAGCAGGGGACTGGAGTCAGAATATATATAATTCACACCAGCTGCATTAGACAGCAGCTATGTGACGATGGTGAGTCAGTAATCTCCCTGACCTTAGACTCTTCATGTTGGATGTGAAGATGTGTTTTACCTTCTGATCAAGCATCTTCTACAAGGCAGTCCCGGGCCAGATCCTGGAGATTCAAAGATAAGGACGGAAAAGTCTCCTAAATAGACAACAGGCTAAAAATGTCTGAAAAATGGAGTGTCACCAGGGACCAAAGCAAGGGGAAAGGAAAAGGCCTCGAGGGGGGAGATTTAAGTCCTCGCTTTATACTTGTCCGTGAAAGCAGGGAGTAAAGGCCTTTGCCAGGGTGCTGGATGTATGGACTGAAGAGCCGGGGAGCAGAGTCCAAGATGGGAGGAATCCTCGGAGCAAGAGGAGGTGCGAGACGCTTGGTCAGCAAGTATCCAAACGTGTATTCAATACCTGCTCTGTGCTAGGCATTCGGCATCCTCTGGGATTCAAGGGTGAGTAAGACACTGCCCCCGGGTTCTTCATAGTCCGGCAAAGCAGTAGATAAGCGTGTGACGCCAAACCCAGTGACGGCGTCTGAGCGGAGTGGGGCACGTGGGAGGGGCACCGCGTGCAGAGCGATGCAGCTCGGGAAGGCTTCCCAAGCCTGATGCTGAAGCCTATGTGTTGGCCGGGTGCAGGGGAGGGAGGAGGGGCTGGAAACGAGAGGGAATTTGAGGACAGGGCTGGAGGGGGAGTCAGGGTGAGGAAGGTGCGAGGGATGGCGCTCGGATGAGGACACAGGCGCCAGAACAAGGAAAGAGCTTTTAAATTTTTTTCCGGGGGTGGGGGGGCATGGTAAGGAGTTTGCACCTCATCCTGAAAGTTATAAAAAGCGGTGAAAGGCATGTCAGCAGGGGTCTGGACTGAAGGAGCATCCTGGCAGCCGTGAGGAACAGGGGTGAGAGAGGAAGGAGGTAGACCATTTCAAGGCTCTGAGGTCATCCAGGTGGGAAGTGACAAAGGCCTGAACCAAGGTGGTGACAGAGGAGCAGAGGAGGTGACAGATGTGAAGGCAGAATTGACAGGAGCTGGGCCTGTTTGCGTCTGGGGGGTGTGCTGACTGAAACTTCTGAGACAAGGGGCGCAGGCTATCCAGGGAAGCAGACGGTAAACAGCAAAGCACAGACATCAAAGGGCAGAGTTAGATGGAAATGCAGTGGAAACGGCCTCTGTCTAAAGCTGTGAAGACTTAGAGTGACATCCTGTCGTCAGGGCTACAGACAGGTCCTGGGTGACCTCAGAGGGGGTGGCAGCCTCTCCTGAAATCTACTGGGGGTGAAAATCCTCGTGGAAGGAAAGGTTGCACAGCTCAACCCCTAACTCAAAAGCTTGTGGGGGAAAAAAAGATAAAATGGCTCTGATTCACCCAGATACACAGACCCGTTCTGGTTAATAGCCATGTTCTCGTTAAGCTATGATTTGATGGAGTAATTTAAAAGGTAGTTGATTTAATTTGGAGTCCTTTAGCCTTCAGAGGCCAATGCGTTTGAAACTGTTTCTTGTCAAAATTTTACATCTCTGCCTGTTTATAACTGTGGAGGTTAAAATAAAAAACTGGAAAGAAGGGGAAAGAATGCATTTAACTAAAAAGGAAAAAAAGTTTGCTGTGTCTTTAGAGCTTGCCTTCCTTGATGCTGGAATTGCCACCTTTTCATTTCCCTAACGTTCAGAAAATTATGAGGGAGTGGTCTGCAGTAGAAATTTGAGAAAGAAGTTGAATTAGAGAATTTAATTTGTCATTTGTGGTTATTCAAAACCCGGAGGATGTATTTCTCTAAGAAGCTTGTCCTGGGAACGCCTCCATCCTACAGAAATCTGTTTCCTGGAAATTCAGAGAAAACCTTAAAGGTGTTAAGAGTCAAGTTCCTATTCAGCGGACAGAGAGCTGTATCTGCCCCCAGCCAGCATGCCACGGGTAGAATGAATAGACAATGGCCTTGCAAAGGCAGTGCCACGTCCAGGCCAGCACGAGGCAGAGACCTAGGGGTGGAGGTTTGGGGGGAGAGGTGGAGGGGGGAGAGAGGGTGCTCAAAAAAGAGCACAGGCTCTGCAGTCAGCCAGACTTAGGTTTGACACCTGCTTCTGCCACCTGCTAGGCTGTCAGCTTGGCCATATTCCTCAATCTCGCTAAGCTTCAATGGAACTACTCTTGATCTGGTCCAAACAGAGCCAATACTTGCATATTGGAAAAAGGCCTGATCCCTTTCCCCTACAAGCCCACCCCACCTGAGTGATATGCATGCTACCCTCTTTCAGGTTAGAGGCAGTTTGGTTAGTTATATCTTCCACTTTACAGACAGCATTTTATGTAACAAATTCTACCACAGAGAAGATTTTTCTTTTCCAACAAAGTAGGAGGCCTTTAGGAATTCTAATCCTAGTTGATCTGCTCTCTGTTCTCATGTCAAAATGTCACTAAGTAAGTTGGAAAAGCCATGGGTGTATCCTGTTTAATGTAAGGAAGTAAAGGAAGAAGTCTAACCACAGGGAGATGCTGAGAGGGTTACATTTGGAAACTATACGCTGTATCAGAAATGTGGTCACGTGTTTCTCTCCAGTCACCATCCAAGATGAAGAAGCATAAAAGGCACATCCCAGACACTAAATTTCAAGAACCGGCAGACTAGCATATTTACTTGGCAAGTTATAAGTACATGAGTTTTGTTTATCTGCATTTATAAATTTATTCTGGCCCTGATTCAAAATGAATTAGGAATCTACAGTGTGCTCTAAGTTACAAGCTTATTGCCTGGGTACCAAACAAGGGCAGATTTAATGACCGTAAACAAATCAACTAAACTCAGACATCATACAAAATTATACATAGACCATGTTCTGACAAAGGTAGAGCTGGCCAACTTAGGTTTCCTTTTTTTAACTTGTTCAGACATGCTCCTAGAGTTTCTACCTAACGAGCAAAAATATTCAGGGTTTGAAATTCAGCTTCCCACTATGCTTTTTTATTTTTTTCTTGCATTATGCGGGCCTCTCACTGTTGTGGCCTCTCCCATTGCGGAGCACAGGCTCCGGACACGCAGGCTCAGCGGCCATGGCTCACGGGCCTAGCTGCTCTGCGGCATGTGGGATCTTACCAGACCGGGGCACGAACCCATGTCCCCTGCATCGGCAGGCGGACTCTCAACCACTGCGCCACCAGGGAAGCCCCCCACTATGCTTTTGATGGACTGTAATCTCAGTGGTCTTTTCCCTTCTGGGCCAGCTGCTGCTGACAAGGGTTCTTGGCTACAAAGCACAGAGTCCACCTTAGCTAGCTTGAGCAGAGAAGCAATTTCTTAGAGGATATCAGGTAACATTCCAGAATTCCTAAAGAACTCCGGGAACTGTGGATGGATTGCAGGCAAGTCCTGGGTGAAGGACCTCACTGTTAGAATCACTGCCACTGATGCCCCTAAAAGCTGCTGCTTATTCATCCCACTCAGCCAGCCTTGAGGGGAAGCAATTCCACACGTCAGCTGCTCTAACAGGAAGGCTTGTGTGGTAGGTTCGTTGGCAGAGGCTGGGTCACATGCCACTGCCCTAGTTCAAGAAAGGCAGAGAAACAGCATTCTGATTCCTCTGTTATGGAAGCAGGACTCAAGTGGAATGTCTCCAAATATAGAAGGACTATTCAAAAGGCAATGGCCAGTTGAAATATGACATGTGCATCCACAACACTCTAAAGTATACTTTCTGCTTTACGTTTCTTGAAGAACACTTGGTCCATAACAAGATCAAACTTCATTAGGATAAATATAGCAAGGTATCTGCTAGGTTTGAATTGATTTATGATTACAGCATGAATTCTGAATTCAAATAACACACGTATCATTAACAATCATTTTCCTAATAGCCTGCCCCAAATGGATCAGTTGATGTGGTTTGTACACGGCTGTTAAAGAAGCAGCTTAAAACAGAAGTTATTCAACTTCTCCATTAGCCTGAGTCATTATTCACCTGGCTACATTCGATGAGACATTCTTTACACCAGGTAAAACAAAAAGCTTCTTCCTCTGCCTAGTACTTTGTATTTCATGAACATCTGCTTCATTTATGTCCTTTTTTTTCCCTCTGAAAAACATGTTTTTCAAAATTGTGCTCAGAAATCAGGCAGGTCTATAAATCAAGGAAAAAGTCCTTGTATACATTTAAATTCATCAGGTTTCTGGATTAAACTAGCAGTGAATGAAGTATAACTGAATCACCTCCCACCATCCCATGAAAATGCCCATGAATTAAAATATAGCTTCCACAACCCACAAGCCCTCATTAAGCTAAATAGGAAAACACTAGAAGTATTTGCATTATCATCAAGAATGGGAAATTGGGCTTCCCTGGTGGCGCAGTGGTTGAGAGTCCGCCTGCCGATGCAGGGGACACGGGTTCGTGCCCCGGTCCGGGAAGATCCCACATGCCGCGGAGGGGCTGGGCCCGTGAGCCATGGTTGCTGAGCCTGCACGTCCGGAGCCTGTGCTCCGCAACGGGAGAGGCCACAACAGTGAGAGGCCCGAGTACCGCAAAAAAAAAAAAAAAAAAAAAGAATGAGGAAATTAACTCTACTGTCACCACTGCTACTTGACACTGTTTTGGAAGTTGAGGTCTAATGGAATTAGGTAAAAATATAGATGATAGATAGATAGATGGATAGGTAGATGGATGGATGGATAGATAGATAGATGAAAGATAGATAGATATAAAAAGTGGAATCAGCATTTGCTGATGATGTGCTTATATCTCCAAAAAACCCAAGAGAAGTATCAACTTGCTATTAACAAGGGAATTCACTAATATGACCAAATAGAAGACTAATAAATCAACGGTTTTGACATACACAAGAAAACTGATTAGGAGCTATCACAGAGGAAAAAACCTTCATTTACAGTAGCAACAAAAGAGATAATGGGAATTTTTTTTAAAGATAAAAGGAATAAATTTAAAGGTTATGTATAAAATCTTTAAGAAGGAAAATTTAAAACACTTCTGAAAAACCCAAAGGAAGGCTTGGGCAAATGAAAATCATGCCCTGCTCTTGGCATCCACATATTTAAAGTGATATCAGTGAAAATACTACCAGGATTTTTTTTAACCAGAAAAGGAAATTTCACAGGCCAGAATATCCTAGGAAATTTCTAAAATGATGAGTTATGGCCTGGGGAGGGGGGAGGAGGTGGGACACTAATTCTGCTAGGGTAGAAAGATAAAGATAATAGCATATATCGATAAAGAGTAAAATCAGAAATAATATAGTTGATATATAAATATGACTTGAATTTTAAGTAACAAGATAGAGAGGTATACAGTGAACCCTTCGGCTTACAAAAGAGAAAGCACATGAACAAAATTAAGAAGGTTAATGACAGTGCAACAACAAGTGTGGGTATTTTGCAATTATAGGTGCACCCTATGCACGATCTAATGCTAAACGTTTTAATATTTTGTTGAAACAGAGTATTTCATGGAAAATATAAGTTACCCAATATTGATTCAGTAAATAGGAAACTTGAACTGGCCAATGACAAAGAAAGAGAGAAAAGGCACTCAAGGAATTTCTCCTCAAAGGCTCCGTGCTGTGGAGCACAGTTTACAGGCAACTTCTTTCAAACTTTCAGAGTCATCAACTCCCATGCTGTTTCTGTAGAGGGTAAACAAAATGATGAAAACCTACCGAGAACATATTATAAAACTAGCATATCCTGAATATTAAAACCTGGGATTGATCTAGAGTTTTCTTTTTTAGTGTATGATCCTTCACATTTTTAAACTAGGTGTAAAAATTTTTTTAACAAACCACTAGGAAAACAAGTTCAAATATATATTCAAGGGATAACAATCTAAAATCAAGTAGTCTTTATCCCAGAAAGGGTAAGTGTTTAAGAAATGTATTAATATATTATTTCAATAAGTGAAATATGATAAAACATAGTTGTTTTGATTAATTTATCTTAGGCTATTCAACTATTTCAACTAAGTAAAGAGTTCAGTAAAACAGCTAAATATAAAAAAATAGCTTTCCTTTATAATGGTAAAAATGAAATATTATATATATACATGGAAAAAAGACTCCATTCACAATAACTGTAACTAAAAAATACTAGAAATGCACCTTAATTATACATGTACAGGTCCTGTATGAAAAGAACTATAAAACATTTCACTATAATACAAATCTATTCCCTACATGAAAAAATTTAAAGACAAATATGACATTAAAAATTAGGGGGAAAAAGCTGAATTTTCCTTTATAAACAAAAACAAATAGCCATAAGGGAAAGGAGTAATACAGTTTACTATATAAATGTTTTTAAACACCCAAAATGCCATAAACAAATATTAAATACAATAGCAAAAAAAGAAAACATTCGTAACTCATGTGATGGCTCATTGATATTTTCAGCAGAAATAGTTCTGATAAATCAAGCAATAACTGAAGAGAAAATTGGCAAAGGACAAGAAAAAATATATACATGTACAAAAATATACGAAAAAAGATTAACCTTACTAAAATATAAAGAACGGAAAATTAATATAGCAAAATGAATGCCACTTTCTTCTGTTAAATTGGCAAAATATCTGTTAATGAATGAAACAGAGATTTATATACCTTCAGTGAGTGAAAATTTGCAAAAACTTTGTTAAAGAAATTCAGCAATTTGATTTGAATCTTCAAATCAAATTCACTCCCTTTAACGAAATAATTTTAGTACTAATACTATTTACTCAGGAAATTTTTTTTTTTAAAATAGACACAACAATAATAAGCTAGACTCTAGCGTGAGAGAAGAAAAATCAAGGGTAATGTGAGGCAGCCACAAGAGTCAGCTGCTGGAGCAAAAGTGAGACACCTCCTGTGGAATTCAGGAACTATCTGTGTAAGAAGAAGTGGAAGGGGAGGTGAATGCCTGCTGAGGCCCAGACGTGGCTGGTGAGCCCCACTTGTGCCAAAGGAATGGATGGCTGGTGCCCAGGGGCACTGTCTCTGGGTATTCTACACTCCATGTCTTTATAAGCATTGCAGGCAGCTTGCAAAGTAAAAGTTGTGAAAGTTTCTGCCTGGTGTATATCTGTGTAAATTTGAACAGTAGACGTAACAAAATCTGACCTTTGAATAGTTGCTTATTAACAACTGGGAATTATCTGCAACAAGAAAGAAAGGCCAGTTGTCAGAATAGCGTTGGATATAGACAAAGCCCTAAAGCCTTGAAAGGTTTGTTGACTTAGTCTAATGGAACTTTAAAAGTGATCTTTATTGGGCAATCATCCTATAATCTCTCTGCCTATGTTCCACTGGAATATCCAAAACATCTATCTGAGCCATCAAACCCTTGCTGCCATTCCTGATGACAAGCTGAGATTTTTTAATTAAGCAAAAATAGAGTATAAGAAAAGAAACTAGCTATATATGGAAACCCCAGCTTAGACAATCTCTCACCGAGCCAGATACAGAAATCTTAGATGAAAGTCAGTATACTATGTCACTCATTGCAAAAATTATTAATGTAAAATTCTTAAAACACTTGTGACAATTTTTTAACACACTTAAAATTGATAATCTCATGTGTAACAAACACCCACTAAATGGCCTATAGATGCAGACCTCCAGTCTGGCTCTTGCTCAGCTTTACGCCTTTCTCATTTTTACTCATTATACGAGATCCACACTGGCCCCCGTTTAGTTCCTTGAATACATCAAGCTTATTCCTTCCTCAGGACTCATGTATATGCTGATCCTACCTCCAGGAATGCTGTTCTCTGGAGTCCTTAGATACTTGTTAATCCTTCAGGTCTCAGACTAAATGAGGCCTTTCTTGACCTCGAAGGGAGCAGTCCCCAACATTTTTGGCAGCGGGGACCAGTTTCGTGGAAGACAATTTTTCCACGGACCAGGGCGGGTGGAGGAATGGTTTGGGATAATTGCAACGCATTACATTTATTGTGCATTTTATTTCTATTATTATTACATCAGCTCCACCTCAGGTCATTAGGCATTAGATCCTGGGGGCTGGGGACCACTGTTCAGAGGACAGAGTTCAGGGCAATCACTGGCACTAAAATGTGAAGGGAGATAATGATAGAAAGTAGAGACCCAGAGGGGAAGAGCCACAAATTCTGTGGACAAACTTTTGTCCAAATCTCCCTGAACCAGGATGCATGGGTAGGACAGTCTGCAAGCAAACCAGCTAAAGATAAAAGGACTGAATGGAGATTTGAGTGGCAGCCAACAGTCAGAGTTTGAAGTTTAAGGCCAATATACTTAATTAGCAGTTAAAACAAAATTGTTAACATTCTTTAGAAGACTATGATAGAATCCAGAGTCTGCACAATATGACATTCACAATACCCAGGACGGAATCAAAAGTTACTCAGGCACAAAAGGACAAAAATTGGATGATTCTACTTACATGAGGTACCTGGAATAGGCAAATTCATAGAGAGAGAAAACTGGTTAGAGTTTACCAGGGGCTGGGGAGGAGGGGGTATGAAGAGTTATTATTTAATGGGTACAAAGTTTCCGTTGCAAAAATGAAAAATTCTGGAAATGTATACTAGTGATGGTTGTACAACATTATGAATATACTAATGCCACTGTAATGCACACTTAAAAATGGTTAAAATGGTAAATTTTATGTTATATTTTGCCACAAGGAAAAAAAAAGAAACCTGATGTAACAAAAATGAAAAATGCCTTCTATGGGCTCATCAATAGAGTGGAAATAACTGAGCAAAGAATCAGTGAGCTTGAAGATAAGTCATAGAAACTGAAAAACAAAGGGAAAGAGAAAGCCAATTTTGAGCAATACCTGGGAGTAATATCCCTGTAATCTTTAAATCCACATTTTCTTTTTATTTATATAGATCTGAAATGCTATAAGATCTGAAACGCTCAGATCTTAAGTGTACCACTGAAACGGTTTTAACTAATCCATATGGAGACACAGAACATTTCTAGCGCCCTAGAGAGTTCCTCTGTGCCCTTTCCCGGTCACCTCTCACTCCCACCACAAACAACTGCTGACCTGATTTTTATTATCATGAGCTCATTTTGCCTAGAATTTCATTTAAATGGACCTCTGCACTCTTTGTGCATGCAGCATGCACAACACAACACAATATTTTCTCTTTTACTCAGCATAATACTGGGGGGGATTTGTCTATGTTTTTGCCTGTAAGAGTAGTTCATCTCTTTTTGTTGCTAAGCTGTATTCCATGGCATGAATGCACCACTATTTGCTTATCCATTTTTCTCTGGGAGGACATCTGGGCTGTTTCCAGGTTTTGTCTATTATAAATAAAGCTGCTAAGAACATTCCTATACAAGGATTTAAGTGGACATAAGTGTTCATTTTTCTTGGATAAATACCTAGGGGAAGAATTGTTGGGTAACAGGATAGATGTGAACTTAACTTTTTTTTTTTTTTTTTTTTTTTTTGCGGTACGCGGGCTTCTCACTGCTGTGGCCTCTCCCGTTGCGGAGCACAGGCTCTGGACGCGCAGGCTCAGCGGCCATGGCTCACGGGCCCAGCCCCTCCGCGGCATGTGGGATCTTCCCGGACCGGGGCACGAACCCGTGTCCCCTGCATTGGCAGGCAGACTCTCAACCACTGCGCCACCCAGGGAAGCCCAGTGAACTTAACTTTTTAAGAAACTTCCAAATAGTTTTTTAAAGTGATTATACTTTTTAAAATCCACTCAGACCGCACTGAGAACCTAATAGGCAGTCAAATATCTAGAGGTCATCCATAAGTGTGTACATAAATAATTGCTTATAGTATAAAGTACAATAAGCCAGAGAGCTCCGAGGAGGCTCCTATCCCCCAGGCCCCATAGAAGCCCTGCTCCATTGTCCCTTGGCACTTGGAGTAAGAGGGCTCTATGGTCCATACCACCAGGGCAGAGGGAAGCCACTGTGCCCTTGGGTCAGCTTAATCTTCTCCACCATGTGCTTCCTTAAAGAGTAGAAAACTAGAAGCCACTGTTCTGTTTTGTGTTGCGTTTCCTGGCCCAGGGTCTTAAGCAGATAAAGAATGGCACATGCCCATGGCTATTTCAGGCTCTCAGAGAGACGTAGGAGGCTGTCCCTCAGAGAAAATGGGGCAACAACTCATGTATCATGCATATATTTGAGCTTCCAAGAGGAAGGTTTAATCTGAGGATGGATTTCCCCCTTATTAATAACCACATTTTTTAGACAGAGAGCTAAAGACAGTGTCATTTGTGTGGGTCGGGGGGTGGGGGCGCTCTTTAGGAACGTATTTCCCATCAAGATGGAATAGTTTCACCTGGTCAAGGCCTAAGAGGAAGTAAGCCTGATGCTCATAGACCTCTCCGGTCACCAACGTTCAGGCAGGGAACACTCTAATGTCTTCCAGAATCTACCCAGTTAGGCCTTTGGATGGCTTCAAGCATTCTTGAAAGTATTCACCTTCCTGTGTGCTGGGAAGGGTCCAAGCACTGTGGCCCTCAATAACTAAGGTACAGGTCCCCCCAAAGGGAACAGCCAAGGAGACAGCACCAGCATTACAGGCATCCCAGTCCCCCCAGACCCGTGGAGTCCAATTCCCTTCTGGTCTTTCCAGGCATCTCTCATCCCCCAGCAGCCCTAAAACACACCCCCTGAAGTCATTTTGGGGAAGAGACTGAGTTTCCCAAGAGCCAGAGGAGTCCTCAGAAACCAGAGAAGGCAGTGACCCCCTAGAACCTGCCCCATGCCGAAACAAGCCACCAGAATGACCGAAGGGCAGTCCCATTTCTCATAGCATCCTCCAGCTTGGACCTGGGCTTCTCAACCTTCTCGGAGCTGGAGAAGACCCCAGGACTTTCCAACTCTGTGTTCTCATTGCCAGGGCTAGTGCATGTTCAAGACAACCCAAAATAGGGATCCTATTTGCTGGGAATGAGGTTTTCCTGTACAGTTGTGGTGCAATTTCCTGTCAGCGATGAATCTGTGGTTGAAGCCACCTGAAACCTTCTGACTGACTAGGTCTCTGGCTTCAGGTGCCTGAAGTATCAATTCCTACAGCTCTGGCCAGGAGTCAACTTGGTCTCTGAGGTCAGACGTAAGGGAGTAATTGTATATCCCGTTGCTCAGACCTAGGCCCAAGTACTCAATCAGGTTGTTCAACTGTTTTTACTCCCACCCTGGACTTTTCGTAACAAAGTTCACCTTAAAAACAGTGAACTGGGCTTCCCTGGTGGCGCAGTGGTTGAGAGTCCACCTGCCGATGCAGGGGACACGGGTTCGTGCCCTGGTCCGGGAAGATCCCACATGCCGCGGAGCGGCTGGGCCCGTGAGCCATGGCCGCTGAGCCTGCGCGTCCGGAGCCTGTGCTCCGCAACGGGAGAGGCCGCAACAGTGAGAGGCCCGCGTACCGCAAAAACAAAAACAAAAAAAACAGTGAACTACTGTATGTAAAACAGATAATCAACAAGGACCTACTGTATAGCACAAGGAACTCTATTCAACATCTTGTAATAACCTATATTGGGAGAGAATATGAAAAAAAATATATATATATATATAACTGATTCACTTTGCTGTGTACCTGAAACTAACACAACATTGTAAATCAGCCATACTCCAACATAAAAAACAAGAAACAGGTGAACCTGCTTTCTAAAGACACCTTTAAAAAGACTCTGAAAACAGGATAAATGTTATGTTTTCTTGATAAGGCATTTATTCCGTCCCCTGAGTACCCACACTTCATAGGTCAGGAAAATACCCAGGTACTGTTCTGGTTTGATATAAGTAGTTATCACATGCTATTTACAGAGTGTGTGGAAGGATTTCTTGGCTCCTACTGGGTCTTGGAATTCTGTTTCCAACAGGCTTTCAGCAGCCGTAGCTCGGAGTCATCCACCTGGTGACCAGAAGCTGGGATCCTGCACCACGTGCTCCCCAGATACTGAGGTCAGATGTGCCAGACCCACTGGGAGCCTGATAACTGACTTAGTAATGTCCCTAAGTGATAGCACTTTTGATTAAACCTCACCTCACTGCCTGTTCCCCCTCTTGTCCCATCTAAAATTAGAGCTGGTATTTTGATAACCATGCCCTTGCTTGAACTTTAGGATGGTTCAAGAATAGGGGAAAATCATGATGTCCCTAGACTATTACCTCCAAGAACAGGGTGTTTTCTGGGTCACAAAGCCTTAGACTTTAATTCAAGTCTTGCTGGCCTTTTTTCCCTATGGAGTAAACTTAGATATATTTTTAAGCCAACAAGGTATAAAAGGAAGCATAAGATTTAGATTTAAGAAACTTGTGCTTGGCTTTTGAAATGCCAAGCTTCTGCTCCTAAACCAGATATGTAAACATAGTCACTTTACTTCACTGTTTCATTTTTCATTTATAAAAAGGAAAGAGTGCTACTTCCTGAACTGCTATAAGGATCACATAGGATAATAGACAGAGATCCCCTTGTGAATAATAAAGGCAATATATGACTATGAGGTTTTACTATCATAATTATTTTTCATGTTCCTGGGTTGTCTACTTTGTGGCTTTGTTTGAAAGCTGTAATCGCCAAAGTCAATTTGTCCCATTTTAATGTCAGAGTTCAAGACGTCAAATATTATAAGAGAACTTGGAACTATCCTCTAAAGTACCCCTGAACCTAGGAAATGAAGATGTTCTAGAGATGACAGACAGCCCTAGATCTCCATGAAAGTGAGGAGAAGAAGGCCAAAGGCAGACTGATGTAAAACAAGACAATTGCAGCGAGACTGGATGGGGGGATGTCAGTACAATAGAGAGTGCCCTCCGTCACCTGGGAGAACAGGTAGATTTTCCTGCCATAGGACAGAGTGTTCAAGGCATCCCGGGGAATTAGGTTAAAGTGAACGTGCAAAGCAAAACCTAGAAGTGGGGAGGTCCTTTCAGAGATACTGAAACAGTTCAGGTGGAAGGCGGGTGGATTTCGGACAAGGATTGGAGCACAGATTAAGGGAGGATAGAAAGTAAAGAATAAATCTGAACAAAGACTCATTAGACTGAGAGATAAAGTGAGGATGAGGCCGAGGTTCCAGACTCGTGTGAGGATCTCGATGAGGCTGCAAAGCAGGTGAGCTGGGCTTGAGGGAGTGAGAGACCCGGGAGGAGAGTGAGATGTAGGAGCTGCAGATCTCGGAGGAGGGGGGATTCCTACCGATGGGAGTGGGTGTGCATGGCTGAGGGTGATGGAAATGGGGAGGGGGGGTGACGATCCCTGAAGTGGAGGAAGTCAAGCCTATAAGACCCTGTGTTCCCTGAGTCCCCACATTGTGAGTGGAGCCTCCCAGGATGAAGGTGGGACTTAAGGTTATGATGTGCACAGGAACCAAAACTTCCCGTCGATCTGGAGGACTGACCAAGACTTTAGAAGCTGAGAGTAACGAGGTCGAGAAGCAAATGGTTTAGCCCCATGATAGTGGCCCATACAGTGGAGAACACAAATAGTATTTGGAATGCCACCTCTCCTCTCACTTCTGATCTCTTCTTCCTCATTCCATTTTCAGACCCAAGCTCAGAAACGGGGAAGATGAAGATAGAGGAGCAGCCTCCACTGACCCTTGAAAAGACTACAGGTTTATGACTCTTGCTTCAGGTAGTCAGGCATCAGTATGAAGGAAGTGGGAGGAATTGCTCTGTGAGGAGATGGAGGGACTCCTGACCCCCATCATCAGAGGACTCTGATGCCCATTCATCCGGTGCAAGAGGAGCCATGGAAAGAGCTGAGTGTGGGGACAGTCATGCAAGGAGGGAATGAGAGACAGAGCATGAAGCCTGGGTGAGCAGAGGGCTTGCATTGGGGGTTGCGTCTGAGTGACAAGGATGAGAAGCCTGGGTGGAATGAACTGACCCCGAGGTTCTGACTGGACTCTAGGCAGTCGGAAACCTCAGGCCTTCTCAGAAACCTAATGGCATCAGTCTTTTATTATTATTACCGAGATACAGTTGATGTACATTTTATAAGTTACAGGTGTACAACATAGTGATTCACTATTTTTTTTTTTTTGCGGTACGCGGGCCTCTCACTGTTGTGGCCTCTCCCATTGTGGAGCACAGGCTCCGGACATGCAGGCTCAGCGGCCATGGCTCATGGGCCCAGCCGCTCCGCGGCATGTGGGATCTTCCCGGACCAGGGCACGAACCCGTGTCCCCTGCATCGGCAGGCGGACTCTCAACCACTGCACCACCAGGGAAGCCCCTGATTCACTATTTTTAAAGGTTATACTCCATTCATAGTTATTACAAAATATTGGCTATATTCCTTGTGTTGTACAATATATCCTTGTGGCTGATTTATTTTATACATAGTAGCTTATATCTCTTAATCCCCTTACCCTTCCTGCCCCTCCCCCCCTTCCCTCTCCCCACTGGTAACCACCAGTTTGCTCTCTATATCTGTCAGTCTGTTTGGCATCAGGATTTTTTTTTCTTTTTTTTTTTTAAGAAGATGTTGGGGGTAGGAGTTTGTTAATTTATTTTTTCTGTGTTGGGTCTTGAGGTCACAACAGTGAGAGGCCCGCGTACCGTAAAAAAAAATAAATAAATTTTTTAAAAAACCACATAAGCAGTCTATAAGCCATTCTCTCTAGGTCTGGTCTTTACAAGCTCAAGTGCACACTCAAGTTATATTAACTTGGGGTTTGGGCGTGATAGAAGCAAGCGGTGAATGTTTACTCATTGAAGGCACATTGTTTGGAGGGACTTGGAGCAGGGGTGATGGCAGTAATTTGCAGAATTACTCAGCAGAAACTGGAGAGTGTCGTCAATGAGTTGGAAAATGGTTCTGAACAATTCGTGATGAGGGTTAGTGGCCGGGCTGAAGCTGAGAACCTTGAACTGCCTTGCTTTTGTATGCCATTTTCTATCTTCTGATTGCGAGTGAGAGCTGAGATTATTAAAGTTTAAAATTACATAAGCCGGCAATTTTCCCATTCTCAAATGATGAATTTGAGTCACACACAAGTAATTGCAGGTTATAAGGAGTTGCATCTGAAACCTACACAATAAATATTTTGAAAAGTGAATTCAATTTAATTTTAAAATACTGAAAGGTGAAGTTTTTAAATAAACTTCCAATTTGATTTGTTTTCAGAATTTTACACCCAAAGGCTGGGTGAACCACCTTTACACCCAATCACTTAAAAACCTGTTAGAGTCGACAGCAATGACTTCATCTTATATTAGTTTCCTGTCTAAATATACCACTGAACAAATTACTGCAGACAACTTGATGTTAAAACAGCTTTCGGTACAAACACAATCTCTCAAACAAGTGTGAATGAGCTGCACTTGAAATTTCATTGCTTGTCATTACTTTCCAAAGTCAAGGACACTTCACTAAGCCCCCTGTCCCAGATCTCAAGAGAGGAAAAGAGAACATAGTGGCAGGGACAAGGTTTGTCCTCAGAATCCGGCTCTCACACTCTCTCCTCTGCCCCATTTGGCCCAGGAAGTTGGTTCCATCTCATTTGGGTCCACTCTCCCGCCCCACCCACCAGGCCTGAATTCTTCTCCCAGCGTCTCTGAAGGTTTCTTCTGTGAAGTTAACTATAACATTTAAAAATTTTTTATTTTATATTGGAATATAGTTGATTAACAATGTTGTGTTAGTTTCAGGTGTACAGGAAAATGATTTAGTTATACATATACATGTATCTATTCTTTTTCAAATTCTTTTCCCATTTAGCTTATTACAGAGTATTGAGCAGAGTTCCCTGTGCTATACGGGAGGTCCTTGCTGGTTATCTATTTTAAATATAGCAGTGTGGACACGTCGATACCAAACTCCTGATCTGAAAGCCAGATCAAATAAAGAACTATCCAGGAAGAGCAAGTCTGTCCGTGTTTTGAGAAAGGGAAAGAGCTGAAGTTCACACAAAAATCATAGGCATTTTAAATTGCAAGAGATTATGAAAATCTTTGAATTCAGGGACTTTCCTGGAGGTCCAGTGGTTAAAACTCTAGGCTTCCACTGCAGGGGGCATGGGTTTGATCCTTGGTTGGGAACTAAGATCCCGCAGGCTGTGGAGCACGGCCAAAAAAAAAAAAATCTTTGAATTCAATTCCCTCCTTTAAAAGCTGAAGAAACCAACTCCCTGAGAGCTATGTGACTGACCAGAACCACATGGCTCTTTTGTAGGCAGGAAGAGATCATCTTCGGTACCCAGATATTTCTGGAACATTTTGGTGATATTAAAAACATGACTAGGGCTTCCCTGGTGGCGCAGTGGTTGAGAGTCCGCCTGCCGATGCAGGGGACACGGGTTCGTGACCCGGTCCGGGAAGATCCCACAGGCCGTGGAGCGGCTGCGCCCGTGAGCCATGGCCGCTGGGCCTGTGCGTCCGGAGCCTGTGCTCGCGACAGGAGAGGCCACAACAGTGAGAGGCCCGCGTACCGCAAAGAAAAAAACAAACAAAAAACAAACAAAAAAAACATGACTATATCCAAAATGTAGTAAATTCATATTATATACTTTACCAGGTGATCAGACAGTAATAAATTGCAGTGTCTTGGCATCTGTTTTTATACTAAGGCTTGAACATTAATTTATTCAATCGGCTAATAGTTATTACCTGCCTGTTCAGGTGCTGGGGGGAAAGCAGGGGACAAAAGGGCCATTGGAGAGTTTTGAGCAGACAAGGGATAGGATACAATTTTGAAGGACAACTCTAGTCACCATGTTGAAAATAGACCATGAGGCAGGGGTGGGATGTGGGCGACGGTGAAGCATGAAAACCAGTTAGGAGGCTGTTGCAATGAAGGTGAGCGAGCATGGTGGCTTGTACCAGCGTAGGAGTGGAATGAATGATGTTTTCAAGGAAGAGCCAACAGGATCAGCTAATGCAGTGATGTGAATGTAGAAGGAAGCAATGAGTCGGGGACAACTCCAGAATATTTGACTTCAGCAACTGAAAGAATGCAGTTGCCACTAACTAAAATGGGCAAAACCGGAAAGATGCAACTGAGGGATAAAATTTGTTTCGTTTGGGCATATTGTTTGAACACCCTAAAAGACAGTTAAGAGTGATATTAATAAACACGATTGGACCTAGGAATGTGGAGTTTAGAGGAAATACTGGGTTGGGTAGTTTCCAACTTTAATTTTGAAGTAAAGAGCTTAATTATAGCTCGTTGTCACCCATAAAGGCTGTAACAAAGCATTTCTCACTAGAGTGTTAGTAACTATTATATTTTATGGATTCGACCCATATCTACTTATTAAGCACCGGGCACCATTATAGGTTCTGGGGGATATAAAAATCACTACGGTCCTTATTCTAGTAACTAAATCTAGAGAAGGAGACCAAAGAATAAGAACAAAAACCTATGGTACTAAAAATGTTGTTAAGAGTTTGTTCATGGTGCTAATGAAAACACAGAAGCAGACATAATCAACTACACCCAGGAAGGCCAGAGATAGTGTTTGAGCTGAGTCCTTAGGGTTGAGTTTGAGTTTTGCAGACAGA
This sequence comes from Grampus griseus, assembly GCF_964374135.1. Lineage (NCBI taxonomy): Eukaryota > Metazoa > Chordata > Mammalia > Artiodactyla > Delphinidae > Grampus > Grampus griseus. The sequence continues at coordinate 46,975,431 of NC_139007.1, forward strand.
CAAGGGCATTTTAGGCAAAGGAAACATGCACAAATGCACAGGGGCAGGGAGGGCAGGGCTCATCCTGGGACCCACGGAGTCCGGGCCATGTAGGGGAAGGCGACTGTTAACAGCAGGATGAAGAGGAAATCGTGGGCGGAGTGTGTGGAAGGTAGGATGTGCCAGTCGCTATGCTACCCCATAAAAGAAGAGGGAACAAACACAGGCAGCAGGAGTAAAGACACACACGTCCGTGCCCCGTGGCCGCTGGGCTCTGCTGAGTTGCAGTTAATCTCCTGGCAGCAGAGGAAGTGGCCCTGCTGGCAGGGAGGGACAGACAGGTGCCAGGAGCTGACCTGGGCTTGAAAGGGTGCCCTTCAGAGGGTTGTCTCCAGTTGCTGAGAACAGGACGAGCCGCTGCGGGAGCGGGCAGCAAAAGCCCAGGCACACCCGGGAAAGAACTTTGCCTCCATCTGAGAAGATGGAGAGCCACTAGCAAGCTTTCATTCAGAGAGGGGTCCATGATGAGCTTCCTAAGGGGTTACTCCCCGCCAGGAGACTTTGACCGGGAATGATACTTCAACTCAGAGAAATTCATCTCATTTGGTGGAAATGCATCAGGATCACAAGCCTGTACAGAGCATTGGTCTGATCTCCCCCAGATCAGATCACGTGAAAGGCGAACCACTCCTTTTTCACTTAAGACCACCCTGAAAATGTGAGATTTCTGTCCAGGCTTAGCCTCCACGAGTCACAAAAGAAATGCTTTTACTTTGGATATTTTAGAGCATCTGCAAATGTTTATCAAATTTTGTCAAAGTGTTAAGATTTAGACAAACTGTATAAAGGATAATCTATTAAAACTTTGTTCATTGTGATGTGTGTGTGTGTGTGTGTGTGTGTGTGTGTGTGTGTGTGTGTGTGTTGAAACTGAAGGGAAAGGGAAACACCTAGGGTTATAAAAGAGGATAATCTCCGGGAGGAGACCTTCAAGATGGCAGAAGAGTAAGACGCGAAGATCACCTTCCTCCCCACAAATACATCAGAAATACATCTACATCTGGAACAACTCCTACAGAACACCTACTGAACGCTGGCAGAAGACCTCAGACCTCCCAAAAGGCAAGAAACACCCCGCGTACCTGGTTAGGGCAAAAGAAAAAACAGAGACAAAGAATAGGGACGGGACCCGCACCAGTGGGAGGGAGCTGTGAAGAAGGAAAGGTTTCCAAACACTAGGAAGCCCCTTCGCGGGCGGAGACTGCGGGCGGCGGAGGGGGAAAGCTTCGGACCCGCTGAGGAGAGCGCTAACACAGGGGTGTGGAGGGTAAAGCGCAGAGATTCCCGCACAGAGGAACAGGGCCGACCGGCACTCACCAGCCCGAGAGGCTTGTCTGCTCACCCGCCGGGGCGGGCGGGGCGCGGAGCTGAGGCTCGGGCTTCGGTCAGAGCGCAGGGAGAGGACTGGGGCTGGCGGCGTGAACACAGCCTGAGGGGGGCTAGTGCACCACGGCTAGCCAGGAGGGAGTCCAGGAAAAGTCTGGAGCTGCCGAGGAGGCAAGAGACTTTTTCTTCCCTCTTTGTTTCCTGGTGCGCGAGGAGAGGGGATTAAGAGCGCTGCTTAAAGGAGCTCCAGAGACAGGCGCGAGCCGCGGCTAAAAGCGCGGACCCCAGAGACGGGCATGAGACGCTAAGGCTGCTGCTGCCGCCACCAAGAAGCCTGTGTGCGAGCACAGGTCACTGTCCACACCACCCCTCCCGGGAGCCTGTGCAGCCCGCCACTGCCAGGGTCCCGTGATCCAGGGACAACTTACCTGGGAGAACGCACGGCGCGCCTCAGGCTGGTGCAACGTCCCGCCGGCCTCTGCCGCCGCAGGCCCGCCCCGCACGCCCGCACGCCGTGCCCCTCCCTCCCCGTGGCCTGAGTGAGCCAGAGCCTCCGAATCAGCCGCGCCTTTAACCCCGTCCTGTCTGAGCGAAGAACAGACGCCCTCAGGCGACCTACACGCAGAGGCTGGGCCGAATCCAAAGCCGAACTTCAGCAGCTGTGAGAACAAAGAAGAGAAAGGGAAATCTCTCCAGCAGCCTCAGGAGCAGCGGATTAAAGCTCCACAATCAACTTGATGTACCCTGCATCTGTGGAATACCTGAATAGACAACGAATCATCCCAAAATTGAGGTGGTGGATTTTGGGAGCAACTGTAGATTTGGGCTTTGCTGTATGCGACTGACTGGTTTCGGCTTTTATGTTTAACTTAGTTTAGTATTTAGAGCTTATTATCATTGGTAGATTTGTTTATTGATTTGGTTGCTCCCTTCCTTTTTTCTTTTTATATATAGATGTATATATATTTTTCCTTTTTCTCTTTTTGTGAGTGTGTATGTGTATGCTTCTTTGTGTGATATTCTCTGTATAGCTTTGCTTTTACCATTTGTCCTAGGGTTCTTTTTTTTTTAGTATAGTTTTTAGCACTTGTTATCAATGGTGGATTTGTTTTTTGATTGGTTGCTCTCTTTTTTCTTTCTTTTTTTCTTTACTTTTTTATTTTTAATAATTTTTTTATTTTAATAACTTTCTTTTCTTTTCATTCTTTCTTTCTTTCTTTCTTTCTTTCTTTCTTTCTTTTTTTGTCCCTTTTCTTCTAAGCCATGTGGCTGACAGGGTCTTGGTGCTCCAACTGTGTGTCAGGCCTGTGCCTCTGAGGTCGGAGAGCTGAGTTCAGGACATTGGACCACCAGAGACCTCCCAGCTCCACATAATATCAAACAGCAAAAGCTCCCTCAGAGATCACCGTCTCAACACTAAGATCCAGCTCCACTCAACGACCAGCAAGCTACAGTGCTGGACCCCCTATGCCAAACAACTAGCAAGACAGGAATACAACCCCACTCATTAACAGAGAGGCTGCCTAAAATCATACTAAGATCACAGACACCCCAAAACACACCACTGGACATAGTCCTGCCCACCAGAAAGACAAGATCCAGCCTCATCAACCAGAACACAGGCACCAGTCCACTCCAGAAGGAAGCCTACACAACCCACTGAACCAACTTTACCCACTGGGGGCAGACACCAAAAACAACAGGAACTACGAACCTGTAGCCTGTAAAAAGGAGACCCCAAACACAGTAAGTTAAGCAAAATGAGAAGACAGAGAAACACACAGCACATGAAGGAGCAAGGTAAAAACCCACCAGACCAAACAAATGAAGAGGAAATAGGCCGTCTACCTGGAAAGAATTCAGGGTAATCACAGTAAAGGTGATCCAAAATCTTGGAAATAGAATAGACAAAATGCAAGAAACATTTAACAAGGACCTAGAAGAACTAAAGAGCAAATAAACAATGATGAACAACACAATAAATGAAATTTAAAATTCTCTGAAAGGAATAAGTAGAAGAATAACTGAGGCAGAAGACGGATAAGTGACCTGGAAGATAAAATAGTGGAAATAACTACTGCAGAGCAGAATAAAGAAAAAAGAATGAAAAGAACTGAGGACAGTCTCAGAGACCTCTGGGACAACATTAAACGCACCAACATTCGAATTATAGGGGTCCCAGAAAAAGAAGAGAAAAAGAAAGGGACTGAGAAAATATTTGAAGAGATTATGGTTGAAAACTTCCCTAATATGGGAAAGGAAATAATCAAGTCCAGGAAGCACAGACAATCCCATACAGGATAAATCCAAGGAGAAACATGCTAAGACACATATTAATCAAACTATCAAAAATTAAATACAAAGAAAACATTAAAAGCAGCAAGGGAAAAACAACAAATAACATACAAGGGAATCCCCATAAGGTTAACAGCAGATCTTTCAGCAGAAACTCTGCAAGACAGAAGGAAGTGGCAGGACATATTTAAAGTGATGAAAGGGAAGAAACTACAGCCAAGACTACTCTACCCAGCAAGGATCTCATTCAGATTCGACAGAGAAATTAAAACCTTTACTGACAAGCAAAAGCTAAGAGAATTCAGCACCACCAGCCCAGCTTTACAGCAAATGTGAAAGGAACTTCTCTAGGCAGGAAACATAAGAGAAGGAAAAGACCTACAATAAGAAACCCCAAACAATTAAGAAAATGGTAATAGCAACATACATATCAATAACTACCTTAAATGTAAATGGATTAAATGCTCCAACCAAAAGACATAGACTGGCTGAATGGATACAAAACAAAGACCCATATATATGCTGTCTACAAGAGACCCACTTCACACCTAGGGACACCTACAGACTGAAAGTGAGGGGATGGAAAAAGATATTCCATGTAAATGGAAATCAAAAGAAAGCTGGAGTAGCAATTTTCATATCAGACAAAATAGATTTAAAAATAAAGACTATTACAAGAGACAAAGAAGGACCCTACATAATGATCAAGGGATCAATCCAAGAAGAATATATAACGATTCTAAATATTTATGCACCCAACCTAGGAGCAACTCAATACATAAGGCAAATGCTAACAGCCATAAAAGGGGAAATCGACAGTAACACAATCATAGTAGGGGACTTGAACACCCCACTTTCACCAATGGACAGATCATCCAAAATGAAAATAAATAAGGAAACACAAGCTTTAAATGATACATTAAACAAGATGGACTTAATTGATATTTATAGGACATTCCATCCAAAAACAACAAAATACACATTTTTACCAAGTGCTCATGGAACATTCTCCAGGATAGATCATACCTTGGGTCACAAATCAAGCCTTGGTAAATTTAAGAAAATTGAAATTGTATCAAGTATCTTTTCCGACTACAACACCATGAGACTAGATATCAATTACAGGAGAAGATCTGTAAAAAATACAAACACATGGAGGGTAAACGTTACACTAGCAAATAACCAAGAGATCACTGAAGAAATCAAAGAGGAAATCAAAAAATACCTAGAAACAAATGACAATGAAAACATGATGACCCAAAGCCTATGGGATGCAGCAAAAGCAGTTCTAAGAAGGAAGTTTATAGCAATAAAATCCTACCTCAGGAAACAAGGAACATCTCAAATAAATAACCTAACCTTACACCTAAAGCAATTAGAGAAAGAAGAACAAAAAATCCCCAAAGATAGCAAAAGGAAAGAATCATAAAGATCAGATCAGAAATAAATGAAAAAGAAATGAAGGAAACAGTAGCAAAGATTAATAAAACTAAAAACTGGTTCTTTGAGAAGATAAACAAAATTGATAAACCATTAGCCAGATTCGTCAAGAAAAAAAAGAAGACTCAAATCAATAGAATTAGAAATGAAAAAGAAGTAACAACTGACACTGCAGAAATACATAGGATCATGAGAGATTACTATAAGCAACTATATACCAATAAAATGGACAACCTGGAAGAAAGGGACAAATTTTTATTAAAGCACAACCTTCCAAGCCTGAACCAGGAAGAAATAGCAAATATAAACAGACCAATCACAAGCACTGAAATTGAAACTGTGATTAAAAATCTTGTAACAAACAAAAGCCCAGGACCAGATGGCTTCACAGTCAAATTCTATGAAACATTTACAGAAGAGCTAACCTGTCCTTCTCAAACACTTCCAACATATAGCAGAGGGAAGAACACTCCCAAACTCATTCTATGAGACCACCATCACCCTGATACCAAAACCAGACAAAGATGTCTCAAAGAAAGAAAACTACAGGCCAATATCACTCATGAACATAGATGCAAAATTCTCAACAAAATACTAGCAAACAGAATCCAACAGCACATTAAAAGGATAGTACACCGTGATCAAGTGGGGTTTATCCCAGGAATGCAAGGATTCTTCAATATATGCAAATCAATCAATGTGATAAACCATATTAACAAATTGAAGGAGAAAAAACATCTGATCATCTCAATAGATGCCGAAAAAGCTTCTGTCAAAATTCAACACCCATTTATGATAAACCCCTCCAGAAAGTAGGCATAGGGGGAACTTACGTCAACATAATAAAGGCCATACATGACAAACTCACAGCCAACATTTTTCTCAATGGTGAAAAAGTGAAACCATTTCCTCTAAGATCAGGAACAAGACAAGGTTGTCCACTCTCACCACTATTATTCAACATACTTTTGGAAGTTTTAGCCATAGCAATCAGATGAGAAAAAGAAATAAAAGGAATCCAAATCAGAAAAGAAGTAAAGCTGTCACTGTTTGCAGATGACATGATACTATACCTAGAGAATCCTAAAGATGCTACCAGAAAATTACTAGAGCTAGTCAATGAATTTGGTAAAGTAGCAGGATAAAAAAATTAACGCACAGAAATCTCTTGCATTCCTATACACTAATGATGAAAAATCTGAAAGAGAAATTAAGGAAACACTCCCATTTACCACTGCAGCAAAAAGAATAAAATACCTAGGAATAAACCTACCTAAGGAGACAAAGGACCTGTATGCAGAAAATTATAAGACACTGATGAAAGAAATTAAAGATGGTACAAACAGATGGAGAGATATACCATGTTCTTGGATTGGAAGAATAAACATTGTGAAAATGACTCTACTACCCAAAGCAATCTACAGATTCATTGCAATCCCTATCAAACTACCAATGGCATTTTTCATAGAACTAGAACAAAAAAATTCACAATTTGTATGGAAACAAAAAAGACCCCGAATAGCCAAAGCAGTCTTGAGAAAGAAAAATGGAGCTAGAGGAATCAGGCTCCCAGACTTCAGACTATACTACAAAGCTACAGTAATCAAGGCAGTATGGTACTGGCACAAAAACAGAAATATAGATTAATGGAACAGGATAGAAAGCCCTGAGATAAACCCATGCACATATGGTCACCTTACTTTTGATAAAGGAGGCAAGGGTATACAATGGAGAAAAGAGAGCCTCTTCAATAAGCAGTGCTGGGAAAACTGGACAGCTACCTGTAAAAGAATGAAATTAGAACACTCCATAACACCATATACAAAAATAAACTCAAAATGGATTAAAGACCTAAATGTAAGGCCAGACACTATCAAACTCTTAGAGGAAAACATTGGCAGAACACTCTATGACATAAATCACAGCAAGATCCTTTTTGACCCACCTCCTAGAGAAATGGAAATAAAAACAAAAATAAACAAATGGGACCTAATGAAACTTAAAAGCTTTTGCACATCAAAGGAAACCATAAACAAGATGAAAAGACAACCCTCAGAATGGGAGAAAATATTTGCAAATGAAGCAACTGACAAGGGATTAATCTCCAAAATTTACAATAGCTCATGCAGCTCAATATCAAAATACAAACAACCCAATCCAAAAATGGGCAGAAGACCTAAATAGACATTTCTCCAAAGAAGATATACAGTTTGCCAACAAACACATGAAAGGATGGTCAACATCACTAATCATTAGAGAAATGCAAATCAAAACTACAATGAGGTATCACCTCACACTGGTCAGAATGGCCATCATCAAAAAATCTACAAACAATAATTTCTAGAGAGGGTGTGGAGAAAAGGGAACACTCTTGCACTATTGATGGCAATGTAAACTGATGCAGCCACTATGGAGGACAGTATGGATGTTCCTTATAAAAGTAAAAATAGAACTACCATGCGACCCAGCAATCCCACTCCTGGGCATATACCCCGAGAAAAACATAATTCAAAAAGAGTCATGTACCACAATGTTCATTGCAGCTCTATTTACAATAACCAGGATATGGAAGCAACCTATGTGTCCATTGACAGATGAATGGATTAAAAAGATGTGGCACATATATACAATGAATATTACGCAGCCATAAACAGAAATGAAATTGAGTTATTTGTAGTGAGGCACATGGACCTAGAGTCTGTCATACAGAGTGAAGTAAGTCAGAAAGAGAAAAACAAATACCATATGCTAACACAAATATATGAAATCTAAAAACAAAACGTTCTGAAGAATCTAGGGGCAGGAAAGAAATAAAGACGCAGACGTAGAGAATGGACTTGAGACATGGAGAGGGGGAAGGGTAAGCTGGGATGAAGTGAGAGAGTGGCATGGACATACATACACTACCAAATGTAAAATACTTAGCTAGTGGGAAGCAGCCGCATAGCACAGGGAAATCAGCTCGGTGCTTTGTGACCACGTAGAGGGATGGGATAGGGAGGTTGGGAGGGAGACGCAAGAGGGAGGGGATATGGGGATATATGTATATGTATAGCTGATTCACTTTGTTATAAAGCAGAAACTAACACACCATTGTAAAGCAATTATACTCCAATAAAGATGTTTAAAAAAAAAGAAAAAGAGGATAATCTCCTCCAGCTCCGATCCTCAGGAACCCTTTTCATTGATAGATCGAGGCACCTGTGCCTCTCCATGAAATGAGTTGTGTGCTGTGGCTTACACTGTATATGACAGATACATACAGTTGTAAGCATGGCAGGTCTTAAAAGAGTATATTGGCTGATAATGTTGTGGTGATTTTCCAGGTAGAGAAAAGTCTTTTCCAGGGTGGCTTTCTGCTCCTGGCTTTTAGGGTGCGGGGCTGAATAAGGTAGCCTGTCATCACTCTTTCCTGTCTTTTCATTCCCACATCCTGTCCTCAAGAAAACAGCCAAACAACGTGTATTGCTCTGGTACAAAGTTTCCAGAAGTAACCAGCCAGAATTTTCACTTAGTTGTTTCATTATTTGGGGGGTAGGGGATCAAGAAACTAGTCTACATAGAAAAAGCCTACATTACATACACATAAGCACACACTCTGGGGATGTGCATGTATTTTTAAAAAAATATTTATTCTACATATGATGCTAGGATCTTCTTGTGTTTGATCTACCCCATCAAATATCCTGACTCCATAATTTATGGAAAGTCCAATGCCCTTGTCAAGAGTGATCTGAATTTCTGAAGGTATTAGGTAAATATGGCCGCTTCTTTATCTGATCTCCTGCTTCAGCTAGACTGTTTTGTTTACAGTCACTGCCCTGCATGTGAGGAATCTGGTCCATACCACGTGAAACCAGCCGTGGTTGCCTGCCACTTTCACAGAGTTGCCAAACAAACTACTCACCCAGTCTTTGGATGTAAAGGCAACTTTACTGAAGGTCTAGGGAAAATGATGGGAAGTTTATAGCACAGCAACTCATACAACTTTAAAGCTAAATAATCTTCATCTCTCTCCTTAGAAGTCCTTGGCTTCACCATTTTATTGCTAAGCCATCTTGTCTCTTTTCTTTCTCCTCTGTATCCTCCTTCCCGCCCCTTTTTTTCCTGATCAAAATAAGAGCCTTTATAGATGTCTCTGGAGAGATGGGGAGAGAAAAAAAGATAGGCTATAAATAACCATTATGTACAACTTCCAATGGAAAAATTTTCCCAGTCACCCCTTCCAGCTTGAACTCCAAACTCTCTGCAGCATTCACTCCATTTAATCATAGCTGCCTACCTTCCTTTTTACTTTTATTTTCTCAGGAAAGGAAAAATTGGACATTGAAAGGCAAATGGGAATTCCCTCTGAGAGTGCAAATGGGAGAAGTCAGGAGGAAGTTTTCAAAGTGCATATTGGAGGCATATACTACTGAGGGACACCGCTGACAGCAAGAGTGGGTTTAACATGAGTTAAAAGGAATTTTCTACATAGGCCTGAAAATAGAAATTAAGTTGGAGCAGGAGAGGACTGGTTGTTGACAAGGGTGTGAAGGAGGGGGCAGATGTTAATTCAATCTGTTACCTGAGTGACCGAGAGGAGCAAAGTCCTGCAAAGAAAGAAACGTGCAGCCTCCGGGAGGTTTAATTCCCACATCTGGGAAGGCTTCCCTGCATCTATAGCTGTGATTTACAAGGAAGGAGGCGGTACACCTGGGGACAAACTGATTTCCTGAAAGGGGATCAAATTCTGCATCCTTTTCTCACTGCCTGCTGACCTCTTGTTAGGACCCCGATGAAGACCAAGATATTATTGGAGATCTCACAAGGCAGGCAGGTGGAAGGAAGTCGATATCATCTTTGAAGATGACTTCAGACACAGCGGAGGCCAGTGACAACATTCTGCTTTCAGTTACTGACCTTTTGAATAAAAACACTGGCTTGTATCAGCCCCAGGTTTTTATTGGGAAACATATTCTAGCATTTCTTTCACATTTGTGTGTATGTGTGTGTGTGCACCCCATGTACTTTCCAGTCACAAAGGGCCCTTTTGTTGTCACTAATGAAAACAGGAGAGACCGTTACAGGACATGGACGGCACTGTGCCCAGGACATTGCATCCTCATTTCAAGGCAGACAGTTCCAATGGACAGAGTGGCCTTAGCTACTCTCAACTGTTTATGTGTCCTTTGGAACATCCGGACAAGGAAGTAACTTGTCAGTCAAAAGGAAGGCAAGTCAAAGCAGGATGAACAAGGGGAGTTTATGGGGATGGAAGACTGATGAAATCAAGCAAGAAGCAGTCATTCTTCTCAGTCAGTGGAGTCATAAGCCCTGTCCAATATTTTCACCTTCAGACATTGAACGGATCGTTTGGGGTGAGGTCAGCCGGGCAGAGTCCAGTTCACTCTCTTCACTGTCTCACCTGTCCCCCCCACCATCCTTTTCCATAAGGAGTCTCAGAGGTGATTTGTGCTGACTACCCTCTACGTTAATATCCTATGTTTAAGTACCTCAGCCCCTCATCGTACTTAGCAATCCTTTCAGGATAGGAATCAAGCAAGTGAGAACATCTCTGAGCTGACTGGCCAGTCCGGGGACACATTTAGATCAGATCCCATGAAAGGTGTTTAAGTGAAATGTTAAAAATCGGAAGACAATGAACAATTGGCTGAATATTGGGCTGCCATGTTTCGGTGGGTACACCCCAGCTGTGGAGACAGGGGGATGTCCTGGTGAGGGGCTGTGTTTGCAAATTGATAGGGGAAAGGTCACCTGGCAGGTAAACAGGGTCCTGCTGAGAGTGGTGGGCTCTCCCTAGTGGTATTAGGGAAACACGGAGCAGGGAAGGCATTGACTGCCTCCTTGGAAGGAGTGACTCTAGACCTTTCCAACCATTTGCTGCCTTTTCAACCCCTCACCACCTTCTCTCCTCACAGATCTCTGTGAAGCTTGCATTTCACACATGGACACGCGGGGTCATGTGCTCACCGTCCTTTACTCATTCTCTTTCTCTCTTCAAGGGATCACCTGTAATATAAAGTCAGCTTAGATCCTGTGATCCCCAAATACTCCCATTTCATCAGATTTTTCTGAGTCCGTTTAGACAGCAAGATTAAATCAGGGAGAGGACTGAACCAAAATTCTCTGAGGAGAATTTCTTGCATGGCTTTGCTCTCCCTGGCCTTAAAAGAAGCAGCAGGAGAAAAAAGTGATACTGAATGCCACACAATATAGCACATTTTAGGAGAGAGGTAGCTTTTAGTTTTAGTGATTATTTTGTGTTTACAAAGCACAAACGCTTATATGCAAGCTCTGAATAAGAGACCACTTGGTTGCCTTTAAGCTGTAGTCAAATATTGCAGGCTTGCTCTGAAGAAATGTACTGAAATTCTGCTTACTTCAAAGGGAAAAACTAGAAGAAATAGGAAAAAAGATATTTTGACTCAACATAAAAAAAGAGTTAACCTTTACTGCCTTGAAAAGTAGGAAACCTGCCAGCACTGAAAATCTTCATTCAAAATGGTGATCTGGTTTGTATAAATTAGAGAAACCTAAGCTGAAACAACAAATACAGCCAAAAGATTCAGTGACTTAAAGAACAAGGTTTTGGGAATTCCCTGGTGGCCCAGTGATTAGGACTCCACGCTTCCACTGCAGGGGGCACAGGTTCGATCCCTGGTCGGGGAACTAAGATCCTTCAAGCCACTCAGCACAGCCCAAAAGAAAAAAAAAGAAAAGAAAAGAAAAAAGCTTTTTTAGTGTGTTTTTTCTTTCCTCGTGTAACAGCCCAGAGCAGGTATTCAGGGACTCAGATAGATGACTATTCTAGTATTCCAGACTTGTCCTGAATGTCACCATCCAGTGTCCTGGAAAGAGGAAACAGCATGAAGAACCACCCAGGGGAAGTCACCACCCTGCCCCCACTGCACTGGCCATAACTAACTGCAACGGAGGCTGAGAAGTATGTTCACCCCAGATAGTGACAGGCTCGCTTGGCACTTCTAATACAGTGAGTGGCTAACAGGAGGAGTGGACTTGGGGTGAGTGCTGGGAAATCTCTGCTGTATGAATGGATGCGTTGCCCTTGGACTCAGGCCAACAAAGTTTGACTCATGCGCAGCAATTCAATAGCTCTGGTACACTTAGGTGAATCATTTAACCTCTCTAAAGTGGTGTTTCCTCATCTGCAAAACAGGAGGAACCTTAGCAACATCGATCTTACTGATGTGAGAATAAAGGGAAAAGAAACAAGATATCCAAGAGCACTGGGGTCATTAGGCCAACTTTCCGTTGTTTTCATCGCCATCTTCAGTGTACGAGTACACAGTGGAGAGCTTCCACAATGCACTCTACGTCCGGGAACAAATGACAAATGAAGCAGATTTCAAATGCAGAATGAGGATTTTACACTACAAGGGGAAACAGAACCACTTAAACACGGCCATCAGAAATCAGACTTGAAGGAAGGATTGGGGAGAAATGAGCTATTGAAGAGGACGATAGAGCTTCTTTGTCTAGATAATCTTAAAAGAAGGTGTGATTCTTATTTCCTGGGGGAAATGTTTTAGAGGACTGTACCAGGTGACTGCTTCTCCAAGTCCTTTCTAGAGCTGTTTTTCTTGCTCTGGCATTAGCCTGTACAGGCATCACCAAAAATAAGGCACCGTTGAGCAATTTTTCATAGAAAAGTTAAGATTCCTCATTCTACTATAATATATAGAGAAGGAAATAGATATTATAAGCTGGAAAGCTGGAGACATTTGTAGACCATGCAAAACATTCATCTGCAATAACGAACCTATTGCGTCAGCAGTACAGGAAAAGTACTTGAACAGAGCTGAAAGTTTGTGTTTGCTGCCTGCCCATTGCTATCTTTAGCATGGCTTTCCAAAAAAAAAAAAAAAAATCAGAAGGCAGTAAATAAATGATTGACTTGAAAGTAGAAATTGAAGGAAATAGAAGTACAGAAATGTGTAGTTGCACACTCAATCATTTGCTTATTCATCAAACAAATATGTCCCAGGCGCTTGGAATACATCCATGAACTAAACACACAAAGAACTTATATTCCAGTTGGTGAGAAATACAATAAGCAATAAATGTAATAAGTAAATTATGTATGTTAGAAAATAGTAAGCGCTATGAAAACAAAACAGTGGCAGAGAGGAAGACTGGGGGGGCAGGGGTGTGAGCAGTTTGTGCTTTTGAATAGGCTGGTCAGGTGGACCTTATGAGAAGACAATATTTGAGCAAAGAACACTGCGGGTTGGGGAGTTGGATCCAGAATGTCTGGAGAAAGCGTGTTCCAGGCAGAGGGATCAGCAGGCAAGGACTTGAGATGAGGAAGGGCCTGCGTCACACCCAGCGGGCTATTGGGAGGGGGGTCACTGGATGTGACACTCTTGGCAGTCCTCCAGTGGCCACCCTCCTCCCTTGGGGAAGAATGAGAACACGGTGGGAAAAGGAGCTAGCAGTTTTCCCCTGGAAACATAAAGAATGACGAATAAGATTTTTTTCCCTTAACAATCAAGATTATTAAACTGTACAAATAGGAATAGCTTTAATTTTAGACTAGAATAATTATTCATCACATATCTTTAAAAATCCCATTTTACAGTGCATTGTATAACAGGAACTAGGTCATTCTTATGCTCAGAATATTCTTCCTTGCTTAGCCAATGTATTTCTCTGAGAGGCAACATAACGTTATAAAACCAGCCTAGATTTGGGGGTCAGACTGAATTCAGTTCTAATCTTTTTTTTTTTTTTTTTTTTTGTGGTACACGGGCCTCTCACTGTTGTGGCCACTCCCGTTGTGGAGCACAGGCTCCGGACGCGCAGGCTCAGCGGCCATGGCTTACGGGCCCAGCTGCTCCGCAGCATGTGGGATCCTCCCGGACCGGGGCACGAACACGCGTTCCCTGCATCGGCAGACAGACTCTCAACCACTGCAACACCAGGGAAGCCCTCAGTTCTCATCTTGACCCCTCCACCTACTAGCTGTGTATGTTAGTTAACAGCCTTAGGCTTCAATTCCTGGCTGTAGGAGAGGAACAGTGATATTGGATGAATGAGACAGCGTATGGAGGATAAATAGTATAGTATCCATCCCACAGACTGTGCCTAAAAAGGTTAACTTCTCCTTAAAGCAGGAGACTCAGTGGCGATGTGGAATGCCTGCTTTCTGCTATACATGAGAAAAAAAAAGTTCTTCTCCCTGAAACACCGGCTCTTCTATATGAAACACAGTTTGTCAAAGTGGAAAGAGAAAATTTTGCTTTCCATTCAAACACCTTAGCTTCATTCTGGGGCTTCCTCTGATAGCATGGTGACCTCAAGCACCACACTTCTAATGAAGAACTGTCTGTGAGAATTCGGTACAATGATGAGAAGATCGTCTTATGAAAGAAACTATTCTTGTGATGCCTTCAGCCCTAGCTCAAAGTCCTGTGGTTTCCAGTAGATCAAATAAAGCCTGGGGTAAAAATAGAACCTCTATGGAGATTTGTTCGTAGAAGCCAACTTGCTAGAAGGCAGCATTTCTCAATGATTTCACAGTCTGGTATTTTCACTGATGATATTTCAGTTATATGCTGTCAATTGCAAATTTTTCTAACACCATAGTATTGGCTCAAAGCTCTTTCTAATTAAGAAAGATGCTGTGAAGAGTCATGATAAAGGGATTTCAAATGCTTTGATTAAAATGACATTCACAGCACTGACATTTAAATGACAAATTTGGTTCCTCTTCCATTCTATAAGTTCATCCATACTTTTGTATTGTATATGGAAGGAGATTTGGAGAATTTCAGGAGCAAAGCCACCATCTTTAGCAGCAGTCTCTTTATAAAACAAAATCTTTCCTGTTCAAAGAAAAAAATCCTGCTTCTATACAGACAGCTTTATTTTCAAAAGATATGAACATATAATTGGATTAAAGTACTTCATAACATTCTTTGATATTCTTCAGCATTTCCCCACAGAAATTTATACCTTTGTCTACTGTAGGATAGCACAGAGAAGTGGATTTTCGGGTTTAAAATTTCTTTGTTTTATCTCCAGATCCACTGGTTGTTTCATCTTGGGCAAGAGAGCCTCAGTTTTCTCAAATGTAATATAGGGATAGCTCGTAGGATTGTTCTGCAGATTTACCAAGAAAAATTTTTAGAAAACATCTAATATTGGGGTTGATGCCTACCAAGCAGTCAGTAAGTGATCGCTATTATTTTCATGAACAGCCATCATAGTCCTTTTGTTCCGTTTTTGAAACCTGGGTCAAATGACATACCTTCTGGAGAGAGATGTTTATAACTAGGGGAAAAATGAAGCAAAAGATAATAAAAGAGCATTTTTTAAAACTGCCTACCATTTTTGCATGGTTATTATGTGCCAGGCAATATACTGAGACATGTCTACAAGTTATCCCATTCGACACTCAAAATAACGTTTTTTCTTTTTTAAAATTCACACACCATAAACTCACCATTTAAAATTGTACAGTTCAGTTGTTTTTTGTATACTCACAAGGTTATGCAACCACTATTTAATTCCAGAATTGTATCACCACAAAAAGAAACTCCACACCCATTAGCAGTCCTTCCCCATCCCTCTCTCCCCAGTCCCTGGTAACCACTAATCTACTTTCTGTCTCTATGGATTTGCCTACAAATGGAATCATACAATATGTGGCCTTTTGTGTCCGGCTCCTCTCTTTTTGCATAATGTATTCAAGGTTCATCCATGTCATAGCAGGTGTCAGTACTCCAGTCATTTTTATGGCTGAATAATATTCCATTGTATGGAGGCACCACATTGCATTTATCCATTCGTCAGCTGATGGGACAATAACATTTTACTGTTGAGGATACTGAGACTTAGAAAGTTTAAAGAAACTTGCCAGAGATTGTATAATTAATACGTGCCAGGGCAAGGATTTGAGCTCGGGCTTCTTTCTTTAAATCCAGAATTCATATTCTTAATCATTTTACCTTACTGTATCCAAATGTAAAAATAAGTATATAATGAGAAATAAAAAAATATGCATCCACTTCTTTTGCTTATTTTTCTGTTTTTTCTGTCCTTCTTAAAGGTCTACAGATATTCTCAATATAAATATTATTTTGAGTCTAATCTTATATTGATGGTGTGTATTGTAAATATTTTCTTCCAGTTTCTAACTTGTCCTTTCACTGTCTTGAATGTGTCCTTCGATAAATAAAACTTCTCAACTTCAGTATGGTCAAATATATCAATATTCATAGAGCTGTAATTTTTATGTCTTGCTTAGGAAGCCTTCCCCTACACCAAGGTCTAAAACATAATCACTTATATATTCTAACAAGAGCACAAAGTTTCCTTTTTTATATTTAAGTCCTTAATCAATCTGAAGTTGATTTTATATATGAAATGTTCTAATTTCACCTTTTTCCAAACATCATTTCATCCATGCATTTCATAGAAGAGGAAACATGCATGGCAAATAAATACTTGAAATGATATTCAGCTGTATTAGTGACAGAGGAAACACAAATTGAGAACAAGTTGTGATAGCATATTATATTCTTTCAAATAACAAAAAATGTTTAAAGTTTGACAATACCAAGTATTTTGGAGAATGTGATTCCACAGGATCTCTTATACATAGCTGAAGGGAATGAAAAGTGTTAAAACCATTCGGAAAACAGTTTCATATTATAAAGGTGAACACCGACGCCCCCTGTGAACAGCAGTTCTAAGAGGAGCGATACTTAACACCATCGTTCATAATAACAAAACTTATAAACAACCCAAGAGCTCATGTCAGGAGATCAATGAATAAACATTAGTATGTTCACATCAAAGAGTACAGCAGCCAAAATGAATTACAGTTACACAATATTATAAGTGACTCTTAGCAATATGACATTAGGCGAAAAAAGTTAAGTCCTAGAAGATAACATACAATATGAGACTCATTTTGGTAAAGTTAAAAATAATTCTAATGAAAAATAGAACAAGGGAGAAATGAACACTGATGCAGAATGGAGGTTACCTTATGTTGGGGGAGGCACAGGGGAGTGGTGGAGAAGGACCAATAAACATGCAGGTTATCATCTTAGTTCTAGGTTTCTTTGTTTTGTTTTGTTTACTGAGTGGTATATTCACGAGTGACATTATTTTCTCCCAATTTTTTTGAGATGTAATTGACATACCATTGTATAAGTTTAAGGTGTACAATGGAATGATTTGTTATATGTATATGTTGCAAAATGATCACCACTGTAAGTCTAGTTAACATCCATCACATTGCACAGTTACAATTTTTTCCTTGTGATGAGAACTTTTAAGATCTACTCTCTTAGCAACTTTCGAATATACAACATAGCATTGTTAACTACAGTCACCATGCTGCACCTTACTTCCCCAGGACTTATTTCTCTTATAACTGGAAGTTTGTATCTCTTGACCACCTTCACCCATTTCCCCCACCCCTACATCCTGCCCCTGGCAGCCACCAATTGGCTCCTGGTCACTATAAATTTGTTTTTTTTCTAAATTCCATATGTAAATGAAATTATACAGTTTTTGTCATTCTCTGTATGACTTATTTCACTTAGCATAATGCCCTCAAGGTCCTGCATGTTGTAGCAAATGGCAGATGCTCTTCTCATGGCTGAGTAATATTTCATTATATATATAGTGGCACATTTAATTATACATATTATGGAATATATATATATATATATGACATATTTTTTTATCCATTCATCCATTGATGGATGTTTAGGTTGCTTCCATGTCTCAGCTATCGTAAATAATGCTGCAGTGAATATGAAGGTGCAGATATCTTTTGAAGTTAGTGTTTTCATTTTCTTAAGATAAATTCCCAGCATTGGACTTGCTGAATCATGAGGTAGTTCTCTTTACTTTTCTGAGGAACCACCATGTTTTTTTTCCATAATGGCTGCACTGATTTACATTCCCCCCGACACTGCACAGCGTTGCCTTTTCTCCACATCCTCACTAACATTTGTTATCTATTGTCTTTTGGATAATAGCCGTTCTAACAGATGTGAGATGGTATCTCATTGTGGTTTTAATTTGTATTTCTCTGATTATTAGTGATGATAAGTACCTTTTCATATGCCTGTTGGCCATTTGAATGTCCTCTTTGGAAAAATGTCTATTTAGAAATTTGCCCGTATTTAAATTGGGTTTTTTGCTCTTGAGTTGTATGACATCTTTTTATAGTTTGGATATTAACCCCTTATCAGATATATGATTTACAAATATTTTCTTCCATTCAGTAGGTTGCCTCTTCATTTTGTTGATCATTTCTTTTGCTGTGCAGAAGCTTTTTAATGTGATGATTATTAAATGTCACTTGCTGATGACATTATTAAAGGAAACCAACCAGCAAAGAAGTAAATAAAAGAGACCATTCATGGAGCAATGTTAAGAGTGTCATGAACCAGAAATGTGATTAATCCAATTCCGAGGAGCTATGGTCCAATACGAAAGTTTAAAAAAAGAAAAACAGCTAATAAATCCCCATTTTAAAAAGAAGTCCAGTAGCAGATCGATGAATTTTTATAATAAAGGAGAAGATGCAAGTGACATGAGAAAGGGTCAGCTTTAGCTTGCTTGTTTGTGGAGACACTGTTCTAACTGCCTCATATAGCACTTGGCACCTATACGAGCAAGGATTCGGAGAACAGGTGGTGAAAGCAAAAGTGCCCAGGACATGGGCCCCCCTGAACACGCCAGCAGGAGAATGGTCCGCAGGAACAGGATACTTATCATGGGCACCCAGGTCAGAGGTTGGACCATTGGACTATTCAGAGACATTTGTCTATTCCCAGCTCCTGCACACACAAATTGTCTAACTAGGAGCATTTTTTCAAATTATCAAAATCCTATCACAGTCCTTCTCTGGGCTGATCAGGTGTGAAGCACTGTACAGAACAGAAATGCTTCTGAGCTGGCCTCAACCTGAGAAAGCTTGAGAGTGACCTCCAGAAGGGTCTGTGGTCACTTCAGTTTACTACCAGGCCAGCTATTTTATGTTTAGTATTCTCTTGCTCTTCTCGGTGGTTTTACCACAGGTACACGTATCCCTGAACAAAAAAAGATTTTAATTGCTTACCTTTCAACTAGAATTATTTATTTTGTTTGTTGTCTCTCTCCCTCTGACAGATATAAGTTCTCAGAGGGCAGAGATTTTTGTCTGTTTTGTTTACTTCTGTATTTCTGGTGCCTGACACATAGCAGGTGTCACAAATATTTGTTAAATCTATGAATGAACTGATACAGGCGAGTGGAAGTGGTTCCTGACATCACCCTCATCCCTCACTGAGGCCCACCTGTAGATCTATATGAACTTTAACATCTGTGGAGAAAGGACTTCATTAGGTCATAGCCCTTTTTGCTGCCAGTAGTCAAGGATTCACTCCATTAACTCATGAAAAATTCTTGCTGTATCGTATGTATGCACTTTTGTTTCCCATTTATTGCTGTGTCATCAGGCCTATGGCAGGCATGACTAGAGTCAAAGCCCAATCCCATAGTGGTATCATACAGCACCCTTACTATGGTGATTTACAGTGTCTTAGCCCATCCATTCTAAAACCTCTACATATGGCCCCATCTTTGTGTCTTTTCTAAGACAGAGTCAAACCCTAATCTTGCACAAATGGCCTCCGATATGCAGGGTTTCATTGCCGGATTCACGGGACCTAGAGGTCCAGGGGCCTCTGATGAGAGACTTCCCTAGACTGGCATCCTTAGCAAACCTGAGGAAGAAATGAGAAGGAAAAAGGAAACCAGTCTACTTGACCACTGGTCTCTCTAACCTGGGGGAACAGAAAGCAAGATTGCAAAGCTGAATTCGGGGATCTATCTTGGGTCACCTCCAAGCACTAATGCCTCTTCCTCAGCTTGACATCTCCCTACTTCCTCTACTCGGCTTAGATTTTCTTCCTTGCCCTTGAATTCATAGAGTATGAAGCTCCTCTATCAAATGACAGCCCTGCCCCCTTTCCTCATATGGCCCCACTTCATTCTTTGCTTTGTCCAGCCTGTACTCTTTTGATGCCCAGAAACTGCAAAGGCCAGTTCTGAGCTCATCAGAAAGTAAAACCCCTACCTAAAGTTGGCAAGAGGCATCCTTTCGTCAGCCTTGCAGTGTTTCCAGAACTGACATCTCACAGACTTCAGTGGAGTTTTGTTCAACAATACCTCACCCAGAGCCGAGAAATAAAAAATACCCCCTATTCAGATACACTCTTCTGAATGAGGATGCACTGGGATATACAAAGCTGAATTTTGGTCTCAGAAAGTCTTTTTTTTTTTCCTTTTTATAGAATTTAAATTTTTTACAGCAAACCATGGGTATTTTTAATATATATCGAGGGAGTTTACAGAGATGAGGGGTATTTATAACATATCATCTTGAATCAAATTCATTTGAACAAGGTAATTGTCCCCTTGTGATAAGGGAGCAGCTTGTTTATGGGGTTGCCATTGTTACCCATTTCTAAAAGGGCTTCTGCCTTTAAAAAGGACTTTCTAACTCATGAGCCACCTATTCCTTTCCTCCTGTCTTGGGTGAAGTCACTGAGCTATCTTTATAATTTCATCATTATTTTCCGAGAGCAGCTATAAACGGAACATTAGGGAAATTCAAACCCATGCAACTGGTAGGGAAATTGGATTAAACAATGGTCTACCATCGTGGTCAAAAGTGACCACGGTGAAAATTAATTAAAGAGAAATATTTCTGTTGCCTTTGGCATCATTCTGCAGCTTAGAGAATAAATGTTCCAGATAATAGCAATGACTCCCAAAGTGAGATGGTGATTTATATATTTTCTTCCTGAAGAAACTACTGGTTATGGACAGGGAGAAGTTCCCCCACTTTCTAGTTGGCCTGTGAAAATGATTTGGTGTAACTTGCAATTTATGTGGATGCAACTGGAATGTCAGAGGTGAGAATTCTCTTCTAGGACAGAGTTCTCTTTCACCTGGTGTCAGTTTCCCTGCCCACCCTTCATCCCAACACATGTTAGTCATAAATAACTCGCTTGGCAATACAGTCTCTTCTCTGAGTTCTGTCAGTGGTTCTCTGAGTGCTTCCAGCCTGTCTATTTGGGCCACAGCACCCGCAAAGCAAGTTATCTCAGAGTTGGTTCAAAACAAGAAATGAAATCTTCCTGACCTCTTTCTGGCCTCCTCCTTGGAAAAAGAATAGGAGTTGCTTGTTAGCAAGTCTTTGAACTTTTGCGTCATCTTTCTTTGAATTTCGAAGAGGAGTTCTGCAGCAAGTGGCTTTGATTTTTGTTTAATTGACGTTCTGATATCGAGTTCTTGGTTTTAACTGTTTTTTTTTCCTCTAAGACTGTATTTTAATCATTTAACGTGATGTAGTTTGTGTTTGATCTACTCTCTGTGGAAATAGGTTTTGCATGGATTTTTAAAGGTTCTTCTAAAAGAAGATAACTAAATGATGAACAAATTTCTCTCCTACTTCAGTGTAACTAAGCTTACTGGTAGCCAAACAAAATGAGTTGTTATGAGCTCAGAACACAGCTTTTACTTTGTATTTTAAAATAGAAGAGAGGGAAAAAGCACTTAGTTGTATCAAAAACAGAACTTGGAGAAGCAAGTTCTTGATGGGGGCCTTTTGAATCCAGACAGGTAAATACGTAAAATTTCCAAGGTAAGGTGTGGCTGGTGAGTGTAGATTTGAAATCAGAAGAGTGAGGCAAAATGAGCGAGCAGATTAAAACCATTATAATATATATATAATATATATTATATATAAATATACTATATATCTATTACTGAATCACTTTGCTATACACCTGAAACTAACACAATATTGTAAATCAACTATACTTCAATAAAATAATTTTAAAACCTGTAAGATATAAACTTGCAATTAAATATATCAAAACCAAATGTAATAAATACTCAAACCCCACCGCTTCCTACTTACATTACTACATTTGCTAGTATCTGTGGGCTTGAGGTAATTTTCATGGATTGTATCTGTGTGGTAGAAATAGCACATGATGGAGCCTTACTGCACATCTCTTCCCAGCTCCATGTGCAGTGATGTGAGATTGGTAGCTTGAAAATAGCTTTGCTGGAGTATTTACACCATGAAATTTGACAAATCGTACAAAGCAGGGCTTTTCACCAGACCTCCAGTTGTTTCAAACATTTACCAGCACTCTACTACCAAACAGCGTAAGAATCTTGCCGTTTCAGAGCGTGAGTAGATCTGAAGGGCCTGTTCTGGACGGTTGATTGCTCTAAATGTGCTTTGTTTTTTACCATACAGCATTCTTTCCCTCTTCATCGTTTAGCATTATTCCTTTCTCTGTGGAGTTACCTCTTTCTTATTCCATGCAGTTGGGCCAAAGAGTGGAGACACAAAGACCCCAGCTCTCCCTGTCATCAGGGGTGACTTGAGTCATAGTACTGCAAGGCACTGGCCACAGTGATTGGTTCAGGCATGAACATTTGAGCCAAACTGGAACAGAGTCCTCCTTGAAATGTAATCGATAGATGCTGGCTGGGATTAAGAACAGCATATGTAGGCTTGAAGCCACCATTAGCCATCTTTGCCACGTGTAATGATACATAAGGGGAAGCAGGACCCTGATGACATTATTTGAAATTTGTTTCAAGCCCGATGCGCCTTAGACTTCCCCGTTACCTGAGCCAATATATTCCCTTTCTTGCATGACCAATAGGCATTTTTTTTTATCTTGAGTAACTCTGATAAAATGCCATACAATATCGTACGGAGAACTCTCTTCTTGGGCTACAGGGACAGAGATGCATAGAGGGGATTGCAATTTGATCTATATTGTGACCAGATTTGTAGACCAATAAAATATTCTTTACACACAGTCTTATTGTATTTATCAACCAGGATTTTGTGTAAATTTATGAGATTCTATTTAAAATGCTAAATATTGTATTTGCTTGATTCTTTGAAGTTCATGAAAGATAAGGACAATGCAAAGTCTATCATCACATCCCCAGGACTTATGCCAGCATCACATACAATATAATAAGAAAGTACTCAGGAAATACCGGTTGAGAGAAAGCCTGTCTCCTGAAGACGCTGCATTCATCTGTACCATGATGATGATTCAGCAGTTTTATGCAATACCCCACAGCTTTCTTTGTAGAAAGGCATATGGACTACACTGTTTGATGTGAGGCAGAGTAAGCAGATTCTATAAATAAAGAAATTCGAGCTCATCAGTATGCTCTTTGACCTTGAGAGTTGAAGTTGTTTCTGTATAAGCCAGATTTCCCATTTCTGAGTCTCTGGGCTCAAGGGAACCAAGCCAGAGAAGAGAAATACCCTACCCTGCTTTATAACAAGCAAAAAAGGTTAAGCCGTTGGCTATTCGCAGATTAGCAAATAGCTAATTTAAATTAAATTAGCTATTTTAAATTAAAAGTAATTTAAAGCTATAACTAAGCTTTCAAAATTTAAACATTTTCTTCTGGTATATCTCATACGCACCCACAGCAACATCCAACGAGAATGCTTTTGTCAGAACAGAACTGAGGTTGCCAACAGGGAGGCAAGGATTGGAAGT
This sequence comes from Grampus griseus, assembly GCF_964374135.1. Lineage (NCBI taxonomy): Eukaryota > Metazoa > Chordata > Mammalia > Artiodactyla > Delphinidae > Grampus > Grampus griseus. Next base: position 46,999,118 of record NC_139007.1, read on the forward strand.
TTGGGATTAGCGTAGGCAAACTATAATATGTAGTATGGATAAATAACAAGGTCCTACTGTACAGCACAGGGAACTATATTCAATATCCTGTGACAAACCATAATGGAAAAGACTATGAAAAAATATATATATATAACTAAGTCACTTTGTTGTACAAAAGAAATCAACGCAACATTGTAAATCAACTATACTTCAATAAAATTTAAATAAATAAATACATAAAAAAGAATGCTCTTGTCAAAACAAGAGCAGTGTCTGCATCCCAGTTAGAATCTTTTGGGGGAACACCTGCCTCCCCTTCTACGTTTCCACAGAGATGAAGGAGCAATGTTGGAATGAATACTTCTGGATCTTCTCTTTGTCCCTTTACTCATTTTTCCTCATTAGAATAAAAACAGATCTGTCTGAAGAGACAGAGAATAATCTGGCACACGTTTACCAAGCTGACCAGGGTGGGGATGAGGCACAGCACTGAAAGGCCAGTAGCACATCTGTCTCCCCTTCAGCTGGGCCTCTGTTCTGCCAGACATCAGGTTAGTAAACAGCCATGATTCTTCGTGGGGTTGGCTGGAGAAAACGTGCGCTCTGCAGAAAGAGCTCTCCCTACAGGTAAGGAACAAGACCCAGACTGGGAGGAAAGGAGGGAATTGTGGCCTCCGCTTCAGCCTAAGCTCAACCATCTAACACTGTTTATCAGGGGTTGCCGAGCCAGCAGGGGATCTGCTGATTTGCTCTAGCAGTGAAGCCGTATCAGGAACAGCAACTATAATCTGAGTCACCATCTGATTAAGTTCACAGTAATCCACTATTATTCTCTATGATCCATCTGTCTTCTTCATCAGCCAAATAGCAAATGCAGATTTGGTAGAAATCAACACCTAAACCTTCCAAATCCTTGATGGTGGTGCTAATCTCTGCAGTACCTCTAAGACTGCAGCGTTGCTCCTGGTTTACTAATTGGGTAAGCTTTAACGGCGTCCATTTGCTCCCCCTACTACAACAGCTCTCATTTCACAGAACCGGTCTGGGCCTTCTGCCAGTTGCTGAACACGTCTGTTCTAACAGAGCAGTCTAGAATTGAAGGGTGGGTTCAGGAACTTACCGGATACACTGTTACATTAACACGAGACAGAAGTTCTTTGATCACTTGACATCATCTAACCCTACTCTGACTGGTGGACCACAGTAGCATTTTGTGTCTCCAGGAGATAGTGTCAATTCAGAGCCAGAGTCACAACATCTGATCAGACTCCTTTCCCCACTGCACAGTCACCCTGGGAAATACCCACAGGTCCCTTTTGGGAAGGCTATGAGGAATGTTACCGTATGAACTTTGCCTGTGTAGCAGGGTTTTCCCTTTAGAGAATTCAGTATTCAAGGATCCCTCCTTTATTTTTTTATTTTTATTTTTTACAGGTTATAAAGAAAGTATATTTTCAGTGCAGTTATGACATTCCTGATTCTTTAAATTAAAGAAGAAACGTCCACTGAAACCCCATGTTTCATCACTTTAAAATATTTTTTTAAAATAGCCAAATAGCAGGTAAATAAATGCAATGAATTTTTGGACGCCAAAGAATGCACGTGGACTACAGCCATAGGAATATTCTTACGTATTTGAAATACAGGTATTAAGGGTCCCTCCTTTAAGGCATCCTTCATCCAAGGGGCTCTATATTTGTCAAGAGGCTCAAGGCTGGTTGAGAGAATGTGACTCTATTATGGTGATTCAAGGACCTCTGTTCATCAGACTTAGGGCTTTTCTATTTACACAAATCGAATAAGACTCTGGTGGGATATACACCTACTTTCATTCTAAGGACACCACAGTCAATCACCAATGCCAAAGATTCTGCGGGTCAGACTATTCTAATGACAACTTCAGCTCAGCTGTTCACCATAGTAACCATGGCCACACTGTCTCTGGCAATTAAGTACATTTAAAGGGCAGATTTTGAATCCTGTCCTCCCAACCACTGTAGAGAGGACCATCTGCCATGGACCTGGGCCCCATCCAGGTGTGCTTACTGCTTGAGGACAGAAAGCAGAGGAGCACCCCCCATGCCTGGATCCAGAAGAGGAGAGGAGAAACCCCCTGCCCCTGAACAGAGTGAAAAAAGACAAATGGATGGAGACTGAACCTGGCTTCAGGGGCTCAGTTACTCACCCACCAGCTGACTTGGCTCAAACTCAATAGATGTCAAGTCTGAGCCGCATTGCCACTCCTTCTCCCTTGGGGAAGGGCAGAATAAGAAGATGGAGAGAGGCAACATTTCCAATCCTTGCACTTACCCTGGCAAGAAAAGGGGACAGATGCCCCCCTATGCGGAAACGAGACTCCTAATAAGAGTCTGGATGAAAGCGTAGGATTTGGATTAGCTGAAATGACAGGCTTCATGTGCTTGACATGGGGGGAAACAGTAGTCAGGAACACAAAGGCAGGAGAGGATGGCAAATCCAGGAGGGTTCTGGTCCTGACAAGTGACTTCCACTCTACTAGAGCTCCTGTCCCAGGAGGGAAGTAGGTGTCAATCAGGAACCAAAGCCTGACTTGGGATACAAAATGTACAAACGTGGAGGTCATTAGGAAAGGGAAGGTTCAAATGACACATGGATACAGAGGGTGAGAACTTACAGTATTTAGGGCAAAAGAAGTAATTCCAAAGCCATCCTCAGTCCATAAGCAGAGATTTCCTAAAGTGTCTCCAACCTTTATTAGCTGAAAAATAGACAGCTATTCCCCAATCATCCCAACTCCCTAGAAATGTGAACCTTTAGGCAAGTTTGCCCTGAAGTTGCAGTTGTGCAAAAATATGTCATTTATGGAACGATAAGCCTTGGATAATTCTTGGTTAATGTTCATGTGGTTATTAAAAATCAACTAAGACTTTAACTTTCATTTGCATTTCATTTTTATACTTTCCAGAAAGAAAAAAATTACAGAAAATACATCTCCTTGGACCAAACCACAAATTCCAGTTCAGTTCAAGAAGCTGAAAAAATAGGACCCCTGCCTTCCAAGAGACGCAGAAACCAACAGGTGCTCCCCTTTGAAAAGGAGGCTAAGAATAAAGCAGGCACAGCAAATAGTTCTGGGCAGGAAAGAAACCAGTCAAACTCTTGCCAAAAATTATTGTATTAAGTGCTAAATCCTACTTAAAGGTGGCAACCACAATTTAGTCTTTTAGAAATCTCTCCCTTTATAAATAGAGCCTCCTGCTATTTTCTAAGAAGCAGAAGAACTTCTGTCTGCAAGATGATTGATATTTTTTTTTTTTTTTTTTTTGAGAAGAGCCGGAATTTAAAACTGACATCAAAACCCAGCCAACTTGAGGCTAGGGAGAAGAAAGTAACACTGGTTATTTTATCTAAAGATGAGCCATTCAAATTTTTGGTACATCAATGCCACGTTTGCCTGAGAAAAAATTAAGGAAGTCTGGTTGCATAAATACCTCCTATTCATGACTTTTCACCTGCCTCTGTGAGTGCAAGATTGGGTGATGGTATTGGCAATTATTTGGAACAGTCACCAGGGTCTGCTTCCCCCAAGAGCAGCCCAGTTAAGTGGCATGTCTATGGTGTTCTTTTTCATAGTGACAAATGGACCTGAGGCTGATGAAATTACATGGAGCTCCACATGACGGGCCATGGTCAGGTAGAGACTCACCAGGAGGATGTGGAAAAGTTCTTTTTTGAGGGGAGAAATTTGAAGGTGGAGATGGTAGGGGCAGAGAAGGTGGGATGTTGTGTTTTTAAAACATTCAGGAGGGGTTTCCCTGGTGGCGCAGTGGTTGAGAGTCCGCCTGCCGATGCAGGGGACATGGGTTCGTGCCCCGGTCCGGGAAGATCCCACATGTCGCAGAGCGGCTGGGCCCGTGAGCCATGGCCACTGAGCCTGCGTGTCCGGAGCCTGTGCTCTGCAACGGGAGAGAGGCCACAGCGGTGAGAGGCCCGCGTACCGCAAAAAACAAAACAAAACAAAACAAAAACGTTCAGGAGATCAAAATAGGTATGCAGGCTTGGGAGATCCTTCAGGAAAAGTAGGAATGATGTCACCTACTTCATTGTGGAATGCTTTAAAATGACTAATGAAATGAAAGTTAACTATCTTCCCTTCGACATATTTTCAAAACCTTCAGTAATGAAAATAGTTTCTTCTTTGTCAATTTCCTATGCTTAAAAGAAAATTTATGGGCTTCCCTGGTGGCGCAGTGGTTGAGAATCTGCCTGCTAATGCAGGGCACACGGGTTCGAGCCCTGGTCTGGGAGGATCCCACATGCCGCGGAGCAACTAGGCCCGTGAGCCACAACTACTGAGCCTGTGCGTCTGGAGCCTATGCTCCGCAACAAGAGAGGCTGCAATAGTGAGAGGCCGGCGCACCGCGATGAAGAGTGGCCCCCGCTTGCCACAACTAGAGAAAGCCCTTGCACAGAAACGAAGACCCAACACAGCAAAAATAAATTAATTAATTAATAAAAACTCCTACTCCCAACATCTAAAAAATAAAATAAAATATCTGCATTTATGCAAATGATACAATTTGTACTTTCACTTTCCTCAGCTTGTTGGTGATAAACTTCAGTAGTCTTTGTTCCTTCTATAGCCCAAGAGTCTAGAACAGTTCCTGGCACATAATAAATGCTTGTCTTAACCTGGAGTCCCAAGAAAGCAGAGCCTGAGACAAAGGCTTTAAATTCAACCACTTTGCTGGTGGAAGGAATCCCAGAAGAGCAAAAGTGAGGGAAAGGGGTTCTGAGAGCGAATGTTTCATTTGATCTTTTAAGACCATCCTTTGCTAAGTGTAGAAACTGCATCTCAAAACAATCCTCTGGGAGAGGAAGAAAGAAGAATGCATCCCTTGGCCCCCATCTCCCACTAGTCTCCCTTACGTTTCTGAGTTGTGCATGTATGGGACCCCCCCAGAGTTCCACACCTCGTGGTCAATAGAAAAGCTGTGAGCAGGCCATGTGGGCTAGTTGCACCGGGGGTAAGTTGGAAAGAGCTCGCGCAGAGGAAGAAAGGATGGGAAGTGGTACATAAGAGGAGTCTAACATAGTACTCAAAAAGTATTTGCTGAAAGGATAGAATTTTATTATAATAGTCTGAGTTATTGATTGAAGAGGTGTAAAATGTCCCCAGTAATTTATTATCATAATCATCGGTAGTTTAGTGAAGAAAAGACACAGGTTCTGTTTTAAAAGATCTTGTTTCATGGAAGAATTTTAATATTTACTGATTTTTGAAATATTTTTCCAACTATCAGCTCAGTCTAACTATAGCTGATTAACTGGGGGACCTGCAGCCATGCGACAAAATGTCACAGATAATGCAGCTGCCCCTCGACTGGATTAAAGAAAAATTGTTCCTAAAAGCATGGAGCAAATCACATATTTCCACGAGCATCATCAACAATAAGTACCCACTAAGTTAGCTTAAATGATTTCTCAAATTTGCCACTGTCCCCTGAAGACCTCACACAGACTCATCCTTCCCCATCACATCATCCTTTTCTGACTATGACTCATCCTTCAAAGCTAAACTGAGAAATCAGTTACCAAAAAGCCATCACATTCCCTCTCTCTCCCCTTTCCCCCGTCCCTGCCTTTTCCCCTGTCTCCTTGCCTCCCACCGTTTGTCCCTCCCATTACTTTGTGCTGGGTGCTTTCACGTCACTCAGTTTTACTGCTATGGCTGCATCTATCATATTCCACTGTAACAGTGAATATTTCCCCCACTAGATTGTCAGCTCTTCCAATGCTGGGATTGAGACACTTCTCTTCTTAGGACCTGACACACAGCAGGCATCCAACAAATTTCAGCTGAATGAAAGAATGAGCCAGTTGCTGTTTGAATAAGAGGGGAAATTGCAAAGGATTTTGGGAAGAGAGGGTAGCTGATGGTGATAGTGGGCTGAGTCAGGGAAATCTTAGAGGAGCTAGATGCAGAAGGAAGATGAGATTCATGTACCTAGAGAGAAGGGAAATGCTGTTCCAGCTGGGGCTGTGGCCATAAGGCAGAAATGCATTTAATTTACTGTGAAGCAGTGGATTCTCCAGCTTGGCGAGGGCAGGAAGCTCTAGAGCAGGTCACAGGAAATAAAACCTGAGACGAAAGTGGGGGTCAGGTTGCAGGGAGCACCGAATGCCAGGCTTAACAGCCTTACTTTGTCCTCTATTTTAAGTTCTCAAAATATTTTGAGCAGTAGGCAGCACAGCCAAGTGGCATTTAAAAACAGCTGGTAGACGTGTGGAAGAGCAATTGGGAGGGAGAGACCAACCACACTTAGAAGCAGAAAGTGACTTTCCTTGTCAAGCTCTGAGCCAAAGATGAGAGTTTGGCTTTGGAAAAAACAATTGGGGAGGGGTTTAAAGATTATTTGCAAATTCAGTGCTTTTCCGTCCCTAGCTTAGAGCTGACATTCTCCAAGATGTGACCCCAACTCCACCACAGTCTAGTGTCCTGACCTCCTGCCAAACTGACCCTTTTGTGGTCTCCACACATGACCTCTATTGCCTCATCTCTGGGAAGATCTTGGTGCCTGGAAGACTCTCCCTTGTACCCTTTTCCTCTGGTCAAAATGTGACCCGCACTTTATCCCTCTCTTTAAATGCCCTCTCATCCATGATAGAAGGTGAATGTAAGAAGTTCATTCCCAAGTGACACATGTCACTTTCCCTTGGGCCGTCTGGGGACAAGCTATCCCTACCTCAGAATGTGTAGGGGTCAAATCTAACCATATCTCTCTTGAGTTTTACATATGGAGGAAGAATAAAGTGTGATGTAATAAACAAAAACCTGGATTTTAGTTTGTTCTGTATGTCCCGGGTCACACACAACCTTGGTTTCCTTACAGGCAAAATAAAGGGGTTGGATGAGGTCTTCTCCGAGGTGCCTCACGGCTCGACCCTCCAAGTGACTAATAGTGAGAATTTGTTAGTGACTAGTGAGAACTATTAGTCACTCCATGTGACTAATAGTATTTCAGGGAGACACACGGGGGCTAAAGGCATGGCACCTAGAGTGACTGGCACCTTGGAGATGCCCAATAGACATGTCTTGATTGATGGACTAACTAGAGATCCACTCTAATCACTTAGATGTTCTGTTTGCCTCTGTTTGGAGCTGGCTGGGTGCAGGGCCCAGGGATCAGAGCTGACTGTTGTTATGGCAGTGACTGCAGTATCTTTCCCCCAGTTTTACTGAGATACACTTGACTTACAACAACTGTGTGTGTTCAAGATGTATGGGACAAGTTGATATATGTATATCTTGAAAAATGATTACCTCAATAAGGTTATTTACCACATCCATCATGGCACATAGATTGTGTGCGTGTGTGCTGAGAACACTTAAGATCTACTCTCTTAGTAACTTTCAAGTATACAATACAGTGTTGTTAACTATAGCCACCACACTGTACTGACTGCAGTCCTTAAAGCAGAGCTTCTCAAACTCGAATACACATATGTATCACCTGGGAATCTTGTTAAAAAGTGGATTTGGGTTTAGTAGGTTCGAGTTGGGGGGCCTGAGATTCTGCATTTCTATCAAGTTCCCTGTGATGTGGATGTAGTTGCTTCCCCAGCCAGACTTTGAATAGCAAGAACTTAAAGCACAGTACAGTCCATCCTCCATATCCCTGGGTTCGGCATCTGTGGATGCAACCAAACGTGAGGATGTGGAACCCACTGCTCAGAGGCCAACTGTACATTACACCCTTTTATATAAGGGGCTTGAGCATCCAAGAACTTTGGTATGCATAGAGGTCTTGGAACCAATCCCATGGATACCGTGGGACAACTGTAGTAGGCCGTAGAGTCCAGATCTGTGATTTTCAAAGTAGGGCTCACAGTCAGACATGAGGAGGGAGGGCCATAGTGGGCTGAGGGCTAACTTTATGGGGCAGATAAAGTATAATTCCACAGACTTTAATTTTTATATTCTAATAAGTGCTGCTTAGTGGGGGAGGTTCCTACTGGGAGATTTGGTTGTCGTGCGGTGCGACTGTAATTATGTAAAGTGCATTCATTCGCCTAACAACTACTGGTGAGCGGTGCCCTGTGCCAGGCACTTGTCTAGGCACTGGGAGTACCTCTGAACAAAACAAACAACAGGAAACTCCCTGCTCTCATGAAGCTCATATTTTAATAAGGAAAGTATTGTAAACAAAACAAGACACACACATAGTTAGAATTCCTACACTTTAAAAAAAAACACACTTTTCATCACTTAGCAGTGTTTTCTTAAGCTGCTTATTGTTGTTTGCAATGCTGCTATTCTTGCCTTTTAAATGTAAATTGATATTAGCTTAGCTTAATTATCAATGTAATTGTGGCCTGTTGTGTGAATCCAAGGGTGGGCAGTTACGTATGTTTGCCCCACTGGTATTTTAGGCCTGCACATTTCCATTAGCTAGACTCTCAGACACGCAGGCATTTGAGATTCAATTATGAATCATTCACATCCCATTTCCAGCTATCAGTTTAGTGTAATTAGAACCGATTAACTGGTGACCAGCAGCAATGTGACGAAACGTCACGGATGACAGACTTGTCCTTCCCTCAATTGGATTAAAGAAAAATTATACATAAAAACTTGGAGCAAATCATATATTTCCATGAGCGTCATCAGCACCAATCCTAAAGCAGATTTACTGAATCTCTTATCAAATTCTGCTGGGCTGGTGACATTTAACTGTGATCACCAAGTCCTTTTTTCACAGAAGGAAGAAATGGATAGGGTAGATGGGCCATAATTCTTCATGTTCACTGAATCCTTATCAGCGAGAATCATGTGGAGGTTGAAATTTATAAGAATGCCTGCCATAATCAAAGATTTCTACCACCTGGAGTTTTACAATTATTATTGTATGCAAGAGTCATGACTTTTCTATTAGGCTGATGATTTCATTAGCCATGTACTTCCTTAGTTTCTGCTTCTCTGTCCTCTCTTTTACCATCAAGGGGGCTATTAAGGGCTTGATTTTCTCCTTTTTAGATGAGAGCAGGGTTTCTTTCTAAGTTTGGACATTTTAAGATGTTGGATGCTTCCCCTACACGGGCTCAGTCCAAATAGAAAAGTGAGTGATGTTGTCCTGGTAAGTAGTTTGGAAGTCAGACTGACCAGTGTCACCCAGCTTTTTTCACTTTGAAATACATGATCTTTTTCAAATGTTCTACAATAGGCACATACTGTTTTCATATATTTAAAAGTACTTTTTAGATAAAATAAATGATTTGTTGATGACAATTGACTTAGTACAGTCACTGTTTATGAAATGAGGTGAAATTTTTAAAACTGCTTCTTTTTTAGCTAAAGGAGGAGGCAGTCAATCATCTTTTTTATTTCAGAAAACCAAGTTAGTACCCATTACCCTGGGAAAACTGTATAACTGGACCTTTTTACCTTATGTGACTTAGAAAAGGTCGCCTCTCCCCTCAGAGCTCTGGGAAGCGTCATGATAATTTGTATACTCGTGGAAGGGAAAGCCCAACTCCAAACGCCCTTCCTAACACCCCCAGTTATTTTCTAGCTGACAGAGTGGACCAGAATGGCTCAGACCCAAGTCTTCTGGCCAGAGAGGACAGCCCGGACCCCAAGGGGACTTCACCTGCAGCACAGGGATGATGGCCACAGGTGGGCGCGTGAGAGAGCAGGGTCCAGCAGGGCACGTGCCTGCAGCTGCAAGTGCCCTCGCCTGGCCAAGCTGCCAGGGTTTCCTTTTTACAAAGGCAGAACTCACCCTCTCTGAACTGAAGTAGCTGCCACGTTTCTAGACCAATCAAAAGGGAGAGGAGAACTCAAATGGAAGATGCTATACTCTCCTAAAATTTAGCCATTAATAGGGAAAAGATAGCCATATTTGTACCCTAGGCTGGTGAAACAAGTTGATTTGTACTTATTTTGTGTGTTTACCATAGGCAGGTTAAGGAGGCAATATTCCCTCAACAGAGTTCTACGCAAAGATCAGGAGACTGGATGTTTGTTGAGAATATTCTGAGTTAAGCTTTAGCAGCAAGTTCCAGCTGTGTGGTCACTGCACTATACACCACAGCTGTGAGTCTGAAGGGCCTGTTTCCTGGGAGAAATACTCAGGAGACCCATGGGCAGCACAGGAAGTGATGACAAAGGAATGTAGCAGATGAGCAAATATCTGGATGCATCCGAGCGTCAGGGACCCTCTGAGCTGAGAGGGACTTGTTTGCAGGCAGGAGGGGAACTGTGGCTCCTGTTTGTTTGAAAGCCCTTACCCTGGAGAGAAGGGGAGATAGTTCTGCCAAAGCTTCTGGGAAGTTTCCACTTGCCCTGAAAGCCTTCCTAGCCCAGGTGCTGCAGCATCTGACACGACCTCACAGTCTTTCATTCCTTTGTAACGTGCCTTTCAAGGTGCCATTTAAAACATTGGAATGAAAACCCATTAAAGAATATGTAAGCAAAAGTGAGAAGGAGGGTTGCCAGGGACAAAGAAGCCACTCATGCCTCATCACCATTTTGCTTAAGGGCACTGTGTTATTTTCCTAGGGCTAGCATAACAAAGGACCACGAACTGGGTAGCTGAAAACAGCAAAATATATTCGCTCCCGGAAACTGTGCCCCATGGGAGGGAGACGCAAGAAGGAGGGGCTATGGAGATATATGTATAAGTTTAGCTGATACACTTTTCAATAGAGCGGAAACTAACACACAACTGTAAAGCAATTATACTCCAATAAAGATGTTTAAAAAAAAAAAAAAAAAAAAAAAGAGGGTTGGGCTTCCCTGGTGGCGCAGTGGTTGAGAGTCCGCCTGCCGATGCAAGGGACATGGGTTCGTGCCCCGGTCCGGGAAGATCCCACATGTCGCGGAGCGGCTGGGCCCGTGAGCCACGGCCGCTGAGCCTGCGCGTCCGGAGCCTGTGCTCCGCAACGGGAGAGGCCACAACAGTGAGAGGCCCGTGTACCGCAAAAAAAAAAAAAAAGAAGCCAGACCATGCTGGCACTCTAATCTTGGACTTCTGGTCTCTAGAACTGTGAAAAATAAATGTATGTTTCTTTTTTAAGCCAAAAAAAAAAAAAAAAACCCTGAAACCATGCTCCATAGGGTTAATAAAAACTGGTGGCTAACAGAAGCTCTTGGGCTTATCTTACAGAACAGCAGATAAGGGAACAGCTTGTTAAAAAAAAAAAACCCTCTGCCTGTAACACAACAAATCTGGCTGAAACCAGATGGAACCAACATGACTGAGCCGAGTCTGCACAGAATAGACCTGCTTGTTTAATAGATGACCTTTTGATGTCACAGCCCCAAATCTCCCCACATTTCACACTAATTGCCCCCGGATTTGCACATGCATCCCAGGAAGAAGCATGTAGCTCAGCAGCACCTGCACAGGAAGATGATCACGTCACCTTTTCCTGCCTCCATCACTTTCCCTTGCACCTCCGACCACCCTATGCTCTTCACCTGTCGCTCTCCCAAGTTCCCCACCTTCAGGGAGGCAGAGCTGAGATTTGTTTTCCTGTCTCCTCAGTTGGCTGCCTCATGAATAAACTTTTTCTCTGCTGCAAACCTTAGCTTCTCGGCATTTGCCTTGCTGCATGTTGGGCAAAGGAACCTGGTTCGGTGACACTGTGGCTAGAAGTCCAAAGCCAAGGTGTTGACAAGGCCTCCCTGAGAATTTTAGGGAAAAGTCCTTCCTTGCCTCTTCCTCGCCTCTGGTGGTCATCGGCAGTGCTTGGTACTCCTTCGCCTGGAGATGCACCACTCCAATATCTGTCCCTGTTTTACATGGTATTCTTCCCTCTCTGTCTGTGTTTCTGTTTTCTCTCTTTATAAGGACACCAGTCATTGGATTAGGGCGCATCCTAATCTAATATGATCTCATTTTAACTAATTACATCTGCAAAGGCCCTACTTCCAAATAAGGTCTGAGGTTCCAGGTGGACATCAATTTGGGGGGGACCCTATTCAACCTGTATATAGTATAGTATAGTACAGCAGCTATACCTCCTTTTGGCTCTATTTGCTTCTTCTAATATTCTAAATATGAAGAATTATCAAGGTGAAAAGAGGATTTCTTATGATTTGGATTAGTACACGGCTGAAAGGAGATTTTTTATTTATTTTAAAAATAAGCTTTTTCACTGGATGAGGTCATTCAAGGTCAAAGATTACCTCGCGTGGGGTTGGAACCCACTGATAATATCTTACGTGATCTTCAAACCAGCTGTTGCCAACATTCCTAATGTAGGTAGAAAAATAATTATAAACAGAGCTCTCCCCCAAATCTGCCTTTGGATGTTCCTTTCAGCAAGTTCCCTCTAGAATACCATGATTTACATCCAACTCCTGTCCCCAACCGCAATCTCCTTCTTGTTGACAATAGTCTCTGGGACTCTGGGACATTGAAAGGAGAAAATTCACACAAAATTACTGCTGACCTCTTTCTGTGGGATTCTTTAGGAATACCCTTCCTAAATATCTAGACCTGTATGAAGAAAGAATCCAGAGGAAATAACAAATGCTTGTTAATACATTAATGTTATCTCCTCAAAGTGTAGAGATCAGGCAATCACACACACACCCATTGCCTAAGTATCAGATATACAAGCTGAAACAGGTGGGTTGTAAGCTACAAAACTATCCAGTCAATAATGAGAGAAACAGAAAGGTGTGCTTCCAAAAAATAGAAAATGAAAGCCAAGTGAAGATTTCTTTTCTAAATAAACATATTTTAACAGAATATACTTATGGCTGTCTGTTTCAGTGCTGTGTTGCTTTGCCCAAGGTAGCCTGGTAAGGAAACATTGCACATCTGGATTGGGTTCAGGAAGAATTTATAAACATCATCTATAGCCACAAGCCTCAACTATCTTTGAAGTAATACAAATGTCCCATAATCTAAAGAAAAATAGAAGCACAGAAAAATTTGTAAGGAAATTTGCAATAAGAATATTGCAAAATATTCTTTGCAATAAGTATCTTCAACAGAAAGCTAGGCATCATTTAGAGCACGGTCTTCCAGGTTATCTGATTTAAGCCTGTCATTGCCTTGAAGCTATTTTACAACTCTTATAAGTTGTAGATAACTGATAATAAGGTAAAATAACTGTCTACTGACAATTCTTGTTTATCAATATGTGATAAATTCTGACTAGCGGAGGTTCTGCTGACTTCCCTTCCCCACAAAGGAAAAGCGTTTTGCAACCACTTGCAAATTCATTTCAGTATTCCTAATTTATAAATGTGTTTGTTCTTTGGCTTCTCTTTTGAATTACTTGTGATAGCTTTTCCAGTTCCTGCAATTAATTAATGAGTTAAATAAAATCTTTGATGCATGTTCACTTTATATTCATATGAGTCATATTACTTTAAAAAGTTATCCTTTTACAGATTTATGGAACAAAACATGCCACCACTTTCAGACTGAAAAGAAGTCTTCAATGTTTACTGAAAATTAAATCTATCCATTAGATTAAATTTAAGTGAATTTATATATTCCTGGAATAGCACTCTTGTATGAAAGCATTAATCCCTGCATAGATGGACTGACAGTTCAAGGTTATTAAAGGTACTGTTTTTCCATAGTGTCCTCATTTTTTTATCACTTCTGCCTGGAAAGTTTTCTAGACCAGCTCTGCTCCAGAGCTAAGGAAAAACTGGGATACAGCCACAGAAAATGTGAATTCATTTGGCTTGCTTTGTGAATTATCACATACATTAAAGCTGAGATTGACAGCAATGTAATTCTAAAAATGATTAATTGCTTGATAACAATGCCATAGCTACTACATTCAAACAACTTGACAATTTACATGTCACAGAGTAAGTGAAAAAGGAACAGGTAAGTGAGCTGCCCATCCTTTACCTAGAGGATGAGGACCCACAAGACTGACGTTCTGACTTCAGGTAACCCCTCATCCCCACACACTCAGGCCCTAGACCAAGTTGAGAAGAAATTAGAGTATGTCTTTGGTACATTTTAGTTGCCAATTTCTGCCAACCTACTATGACTACCTCAACAGCCAGTATTCTCTAGCCCATTCTCTGCTGTCAAGAGAAGATTTTGAATAACTCTTTCACACTAAAATATTAATAACTTTCAACATCTTTCCTTTCCCAGAAGGAGCTTTATTTTAAAAGAGAATTGCAACCCCCACATATACAGTTAGCTGATCTTTGACAACGAGCAAAGGCAATTTAATGGAGAAAGGATAGTCTTTTCAGCAAATGGTACTGGAAAAACATGATATACACATGCAAAAAAAGTGAATCTAGACACAGAACTTAGAGCTTTCACAAAAATTAACTCAAAATGGGTCAAGACCTAAATATAAAATGAAAACTACAAAACACCTAGAAGATAACATAGGAAAAAAAATCTATGTGACCTTGGGGTTTGGTCATGGCTTTTTCGATACCCCATCAAAAACATAATCCATCAAAGAAAAAATGTAAAAGTTGGACTTCGTTTAAAGTTAAAATTTCTGTTTTGAGAAAGACACTTTTAAGAGAATGAACTATGAGCCATAGACTGGAAAATGTAAACCATGCATACCTGATAAAGGACTTCTGTCCAAAATGTGCAAAGAACTCTTAAAATTCAACAATAAGAAACCGAACAACTCAATTTAAAAAATGGGCAAAAGATCTGAACAGACACTTCACCAAAGAAGACATAGAAATGGCGAATAATAATATGAAAAGATGCTCAACATTGTATATCATCAGGGAAATGCAAATCAAAACACTAATGAGATGCCACTCCACACCTGTTAGAATAAAGTCCAAAACAGTGACAACACCAAATGCAGTAAGAAATCTCATTCATTGCTGGTGAGAATGCAAAATGGTAAGTCATTTTGGAAGACTGCTTGGCAGTGTTTTATAAAGCTAAATATACCATATGACCCAGCAATTGCACTCCTAGGTATTTATTCCAGAACGTTGAAAACATGTCCACACGAAAAACCAGTATGCGGAAGTTTACAGAAGCCTTATTCATAATTGCCAAAATCTGGAAACAACCAACTGTCCTTCAGTAAGTGAAAGTATAAACTGTGGTATATCTATACAATGGAATATTCAGTGATAAGAAGAACTAAGCCTTCGAGCCATGGAAATAAGCTATCAAGCCATATGAAAGAATCTTACATGCATACTGCTAAGTGGCTGAAGCCAATCTAAAAAGGTTACAATGCTATATAATCACAACTATATGACATTTTGGAAAAGGTAATACTATAGAGACAGCAAAAAAGATCAGTGGTTGCCAGGAGTTTGAGGGGAGGGAGGAATAAATGGAGCACAGAGTATTTTTAAGGTGGTCAGACTATCCTGTTTAATACTGTACTGCGATGGTGTATACCTGACACTATGTATTCGCCAAAATGCATAGCACTGTTCAAACAACAGTGAACCCAATTATAAACTATAGGCTTTAGTAAAAATAATGTATCAGTATTGGTTGGTCACTTATAAGAAATGTATCACACTAATGGAAGACATTAACAATAGGGAAAATTGTATGTGGCAGCAGTGGAATGAGAGTGGGTATATTTTCAGTGCAATTTTTCTGTAAACCTAACGTTTCTCTAAAAACAAAATCTATTAAAAGAGAAATTCAAGCTGAGTGAAATGTTTAACACAAAAGTGTGAATCACTCGTGAAATGTTGGCAGATGTTTTGGAATAAGCAATCCCCACTACGTCGCTTCATTCACATAAAACAGAGGCAAGCACTCCTCCTCTCTACCAATAATGTGGCCTTCCTGAGTACCAGAGAGGGATTTTACTGCGTTCTTTCTTAGTCAGATTCATTCTTTTTTTCTGCTTCTGCCCCAGATTCATTGATGGCAAAATATTAGCATCGAATCATAAATCCTTACACATTTGGCCACACTTTTTGCACATAAAAGTTACTATTGGGCTTCCCTGGTGGCACAGTGGTTGAGAGTCCGCCTGCCGACGCAGGGGACACGGGTTCGTGCCCCGGTCCGTGAAGATCCCACCTGCCGCAGAGCGGCTGCGCCCGTGAGCCATGGCCGCTGAGCCTGCGCGTCCGGAGCCTGTGCTCCACAACGGGAGAGGCCACAACAGTGAGAGGCCCGCGTACCTCCAAAAGAAAAACAGTTACCATCACTTTCATTTTGAACTCAAAAGCCAGATAAAAACACTTGCTATCACACCAAGTTTACCAATCTTTGGTGCCCTCATCAGCGTCGGTGCTCTGTTCCACCACCTTTCCTTCTCCACTACAGTGTTTACTCTAGGCACCTCCTCTAGCTCTGACCTTATGGTTATTCCTCTGTTTACTACTTGCCACTTTCCAACACGACTTAGAGCTATTGAGGGCAATTGTTGAAAGATACAAATACAAGTATTTTTTTATCACAGCTTCAAATACTACACAAAGGTTATTTATGAAAAGGATTAACAAAATTACCCCACTTTACCTACATTAGGAAATTGGACATTTTAATCTAGCTCAAAAATTTTAAAACCCATATCCCTAGACGCGGAGATCACCTTCCTCCCCACAGATACACCAGAAATACATCTACGCGTGGAACAACTCCTACGGAGCACCTACTGAACGCTGGCAGAAGACCTCAGACCTCCCAAAAGGCAAGGAACCCCCCACGTACCTGGTTAGGGCAAAAGAAAAAACTAAACAGAGACAAAAGGATAGGGACGGGTCCTGCACCAGCGGGAGAGAGCTGTGAAGGAGGAAAAGTGTCCACACACTAGGAAGCCCCTTCGCGGGCGGAGACTGCGGGTGGCAGAGTGGGGGAGCTTGGGAGCCGCGGAGGAGAGCACAGCAACAGGGGTGCGGAGGGCAAAGCGGAGAGATTCCCGCACAGAGGATCAGGGCCGACCGGCACTCACCAGCCGAGAGGCTTGTCTGCTCACCCGCCGGGGCGGGCGGGGCTGGGAGCTGAGGCTCCGGCTTCTGTCGGAGCGCCGCGAGAGGACTGAGGTTGGCGGCGTGAACACAGCCTGCAGGGCGTTAGTGCGCCACGGCTAGCCGGGAGGGAGTCCGGGGAAAAGTCTGGACCTGCCGAAGAGGCAAGAGACTTTTTCTTCCCTCTTTGTTTCCTGGTGCACGAGGAGGGGGGATTAAGAGCGCTGCTTAAAGGAGCTCCAGAAACGGGTGCGAGCCGCGGCTAAAAGCGGGGACCCCAGAGACAGACATGAGACGCTAGGGCCGCTGCTGCCGCCACCAAGAGGCCTGTGTGCGAACACAGGTCACTATCCACACCCCCTTCCGGGGAGCCTGTGCAGCCCGCCACTGCCAGGGTCCCGGGATCCAGGGACAACTCCCCCGGGAGAACGCACGGCGCCCCTCAGGCTGGTGCCACGTCACGCGGCGCGCCTCAGGCTGGTGCAACGTCACGCCGGCCTCTGCCGCCGCAGGCCCGCCCCACACTCTGTGACCCTCCCTATCCCCCAGCCTGAGTGAGCCAGAGCCTCCGAATCAGCGGCTCCTTTAACCCCGTCCTGTCTGAGCAACTAACAGATGCCCTCCGGCGACCTACACGCACAGGCGGGGCCAAATCCAAAGCTGAGCCCCTGGGAACTGTGAGAACAAAGAAGAGAAAGGGAAATCTCTCCCAGCAGCCTCAGAAGCAGCAGATTAAAGCTCCACAATCAACTTGATGTACCCTGCATCTGTGGAATACATGAATAGACAACGAATCATCCCAAATTAAGGAGCCCTGTAGATGAAAGGCTCTTGGTGCTGCAGCCAGGAGTCAGTGCTGTGCCTCTGAGATGGGAGAGCCAACTTCAGGACACTGGTCCACAAGAGGCCTCCCAGCTCCACATAATATCAAACAGCGAAAATCTCCCAGAGATCTCCATCTCAACGCCAGCACCCAGCTTCACTCAACGACCAGCAAGCTACAGTGCTGGACATCCTATGCCAAACAACTAGCAAGACAGGAACACAACCCCACCCATTAGCAGAGAGGCTGCCCAAAATCATAATAAGTCTACAGACACCCCAAAACACACCACCAGACGTGGACCTGCCCACCAGAAAGACAAGATCCAGCCTCATCCACCAGAACACAGGCACTAGTACCCTCCACCAGGAAGCCTACACAACCCACTGAACCAACCTTAGCCACTGGGGACAGACACAAAAAACAACAGGAACTACGAACGTTCAACCTGCAAAAAGGAGACCCCAAACACAGTAAGATAAGCAAAATGAAAAGACAGAAAAACACACAGCAGATGAAGGAGCAAGATAAAAACCCACCAGACCTAACAAATGAAGAGGAAATAGGCAGTCTACCTGAAAAAGAATTCAGAATAATGATAGTAAAGATGATCCAAAATCTTGGAAATAGAATAGACAAAATGCAAGAATCAGTTAACAAGGACCTAGAAGAACTAAAGATGAAACAAACAATGATGAACAACACAATAAATGAAATGAAAAATACTCTAGATGGGATCAATAGCAGAATAACTGAGGCAGAAGAACGGATAAGTGACCTGGAAGATAAAATAGTGGAAATAACTACTGCAGAGCAGAATAAAGAAAAAAGAATGAAAAGAACTGAGGACAGTCTCAGAGACCTCTGGGACAACATTAAATGCACCAACATTCGAATTATAGGGGTTCCAGAAGAAGAAGAGAAAAAGAAAGGGACTGAGAAAATATTTGAAGAGATTATAGTTGAAAACTTCCCTAATATGGGAAAGGAAATAGTTAATCAAGTCCAGGAAGCACAGAGAGTCCCATACAGGATAAATCCAAGGAGAAATACGCCAAGACACATATTAATCAAACTGTCAAAAATTAAATACAAAGAAAGCATATTAAAAGCAGCAAGGGAAAAACAACAAATAACACACAAGGGAATCCCCATAAGGTTAACAGCTGATCTTTCAGCAGAAACTCTGCAAGCCAGAAGGGAGTGGCAGGACATATTGAAAGTGTTGAAGAAGAAAAACCTGCAACCAAGATTACTCTACCCAGCAAGGATCTCATTCAGATTTGATGGAGAAATTAAAACCTTTACACACAAGCAAAAGCTGAGAGAGTTCAGCACCACCAAACCAACTCTACAACAACTGCTAAAGGAACTTCTCTAGGCAAGAAACACAAAAGAAGGAAAAGACCTACAATAATGAACCCAAAACAATTAAGAAAATGGGAATGGGAACACACATATCGATAATTACCTTAAATGTAAATGGACTAAATGCTCCCACCAAAAGACAAAGATTGGCTGAATGGATACAAAAACAAGACGCATATATTTGCTGTCTACAAGAGACCCACTTCAGACCTAGAGACACATACAGACTGAAAGTAAGGGGATGGAAAAAGGTATTTCATGCAAATGGAAACCAAAAGAAAGCTGGAGTAGCAATTCTCATATCAGACAAAATAGGCTTTAAAACAAAGCCTATTAGAGGGACAAAGAAGGACACTACATAATGATCAAGGGATCGATCCAAGAAGAAGATATAACAATTGTAAATATTTATGCACCCAACATAGGAGCACCTCAATACATAAGGCAAATACTGACAGCCATAAAGGGGAAATCGACAGTAACACATTCATAGTAGGGGACTTTAACACCCCACTTTCACCAATGGACAGATCATCCAAAACGAAAATAAATAAGGAAACACAAGCTTTAAATGATACATTAAACGAGATGGACTTAATTGATATTTATAGGACATTCCATCCAAAAACAACAGAATACACATTTTTCTCAAGTGCTCATGGAACATTCTCCAGGATAGATCATATCTTGGGTTACAAATCAAGCCTTGGTAAATTTAAGAAAATTGAAATTGTATCAAGTATCTTTTCCGACCACAATGCTATGAGACTCGATATCAATTACAGGAAAAGATCTGTAAAAAATACAAACACATGGAGGCTAAACAATACACTACTTAATAACGAAGTGATCACTGAAGAAATCAAAAAATATCTAGAAACAAATGACAATGGAGACACGACGACTCAAAATCTATGGGATGCAGCAAAAGCAGTTCTAAGAGGGAAGTTTATAGCAATACAATCCTACCTTAAGAAACAGGAAACATCTTGAATAAACAACCTAACCTTGCACATAAAGCAATTAGAGAAAGAAGAACAAAAAAACCCCAAAGTTAGCAGAAGGAAAGAAATCATAAAAATCAGATCAGAAATAAATGAAAAAGAAATGAAGGAAACGATAGCAAAGATCAATAAAACTAAAAGCTGGTTCTTTGAAAGGATAAACAAAATTGATAAGCCATTAGCCAGACTCATCAAGAAAAAAAGGGAGAAGACTCAAATCAATAGAATTAGAAATGAAAAAGGAGAAGTAACAACTGACACTGCAGAAATACAAAAGATCATGAGAGACTACTACAAGCAACTCTATGCCAATAAAATGGACAACCTGGAAGAAATGGACAAATTCTTAGAAAGGCACAACCTGCCAAGACTGAATCAGGAAGAAATAGAAAATATGAACAGACCAATCACAAGCACTGAAATTGAAACTGTGATTAAAAATCTTCCAACAAGCAAAAGCCCAGGACCAGATGGCTTCACAGGCGAATTCTATCAAACATTTAGAGAAGAGCTATCACCTATCCTTCTCAGACTCTTCCAAAATATAGCAGAGGGAGGAACACTCCCAAACTCATTCTATGAGGCCACCATCACCCTGATAAAAACCAGACAAGGATGTCACAAAGAAAGAAAACTACAGGCCAATATCACTGATGAACATAGATGCAAAGATCCTCAACAAAATACTAGCAAACAGAATCCAACAGCACATTAAACGGATCATACAACATGATCAAGTGGGGTTTATCCCAGGAATGCAAGGATTCTTCAATATACGCAAATCAATCAATGTGATACACCATATTAACAAATTGAAGGAGAAAAACCATGTGATCATCTCAATAGATGCAGAGAAAGCTTTTGACAAAATTCAACACCCATTTATGATAAAAACCCTGCAGAAAGTAGGCATAGAGGGAACTTTCCTCAACATAATAAAGGCCATATATGACAAACCCACAGCAAACATCATCCTCAATGGTGAAAAACTGAAACCATTTCCACTAAGATCAGGAGCAAGACAAGGTTGCCCACTCTCACCACTCTTATTCAACATAGTTTTGGAAGTTTTAGCCACAGCAATCAGAGAAGAAAAGGAAATAAAAGGAATCCAAATCGGAAAAGAAGAAGTAAAGCTGTCACTGTTTGCAGATGACATGATACTATACATAGAGAATCCTAAAGATGCTACCAGAAAAGTACTAGAGCTAATCAATGAATTTGGTAAAGTAGCAGGATACAAAATTAATGCACAGAAATCTCTGGCATTCCTATACACTAATGATGAAGAATCTGAAAGTGAAATCAAGAAAACACTCCCATTTACCATTGCAACAAAAAGAATAAAATATCTAGGAATAAACCTACCTAAGGAGACAAAAGACCTGTATGCAGAAAATTATAAGACACTGATGAAAGAAATTAAAGATGATACAAATAGATGGAGAGATATACCATGTTTTTGGATTGGAAGAATAAACATTGTGAAAATGACTCTACTACCCAAAGCAATCTACAGATTCAATACAATCCCTATCAAACTACCACTGGCATTTTTCCCAGAACTAGAACAAAAAATTTCACAATTTGTATGGAAACACAAAAGACCCCGAATAGCCAAAGCAATCTTGAGAACGAAAAATGGAGCTGGAGGAATCAGGCTTCCTGACTTCAGACTATACTACAAAGCTACAGTAATCAAGACAGTATGGTACTGGCACAAAAACAGAAATATAGATCAATGGATCAGGATAGAAAGCCCAGAGATAAACCCACGCACATATGGTCACCTTATCTTTGACAAAGGAGGCAGGAATGTACAGTGGAGAAAGGACATCCTATTCAATAAGTGGTGCTGGGAAAACTGGACAGGTACATGTAAAAGTATGAGATTAGATCACTCCCTAACACCGTACACAAAAATAAGCTCAAAATGGATTAAAGACCTAAATATAAGGCCAGAAACTATCAAACTCTTAGAGGAAACCATAGGCAGGACACTCTATGACATAAATCACAGCAAGGTCCTTTTTGACCCACCTCCTAGAGAAATGGAAATAAAAACAAAAGTAAACAAATGGGACCTAATGAAACTTCAAAGCTTTTGCGCAGCAAAGGAAACCATAAAGAAGACCAAAAGACAACCCTCAGAATGGGAGAAAATATTTGCAAATGAAGCAACTGACAAAGGATTAATCTCCAAAATTTATAAGCAGCTCATGCAGCTTAATAACAAAAAAACTAACAACCCAGTCCAAAAATGGGCAGAAGACCTATATAGACATTTCTCCAAAGAAGATATACAGAGTGCCAACAAACACATGAAAGAATGCTCAACATCATTAATCATTAGAGAAATGCAAATCAAAACTACAATGAGATATCATCTCACACCAGTCAGAATGGCCATCATCAAAAAATCTAGAAACAATAAATGCTGGAGAGGGTGTGGAGAAAAGGGAACCCTCTTACACTGTTGGTGGGAATGTAAATTGATACAGCCACTGTGGAGAACAGTATGGAGGTTCCTTAAAAAGCTACAAATAGAAGTACCATATGACCCAGCAATCCCACTACTGGGCATATACCCTGAGAAAACCATAATTCAAAAAGAGTCATGTACCAAAATGTTCATTGCAGCTCTATTTACAATAGCCCAGAGATGGAAACAACCTAAGTGTCCATCATCAGATGAATGGATAAAGAAGATGTGGCACATATATACAATGGAATTTTACTCAGCCATAAAAAGAAACGAAATTGAGCTATTTGTAATGAGGTGGATAGACCTAGAGTCTGTCATACAGAGTGAAGTAAGTCAGAAAGAGAGAGACAAATACTGTATGCTAACACATATATATGGAATTTAAGGGGAAAAAATGTCATGAAAAACCTAGGGGTGAAACAGGAATAAAGATACAGACTTACTAGAGAATGGACTTGAGCCTATGGGGAGGGGGAAGGGTAAACGGTGACAAAGCGAGAAAGAGGCATGGACATATATACACTACCAAACGTAAAGTAGATAGCTAGTGGGAAGCAGCCGCATAGCACAGGGAGATCAGCTCGGTGCTCTGTGACCGCCTGGAGGGGTGGGATAGGGAGGGTGGGAGGGAGGGAGACGCAAGCGGGAAGAGATATGGGAACATATGTATATATATAACTGATTCATTTTGTTGTGAAGCTGAAACTAACAACAACAACAAAAAAAAAACCCATATCCTTTCAAGCCAACCTTCCATACATCTTCCTCTGGATTCCTAAATTAACTAACTTGAGTCTATTCTTGAAAATGCTCTCATAAAATTACCCATAGATTCAAGATTAGGAGAACTAATAAGGGGTCTAAATGTTTAAAATATTAGAATTCTTAGATACTAGTCACATGGTTTACCTTGCTACTTGAATTAAAAAGGAAATTAGGGGCTTCCCTGGTGGCGCAGTGGTTGAGAGACCACCTGCTGACGCAGGGGACACGGGTTCGTGCCCCGGTCCAGGAAGATCCCACATGCCGCAGAGCGGCTGGGCCCGTGAACCATGGCCACTGAGCCTGCGTGTCCGGAGCCTGTGCTCTGCAACGGGAGAGGCCACAACAGTGAGAGGCCCGCGTATCGCAAAAAAAAAAAAAAGGAATTTAGTGCATTAAAATTATTCAACTGGGCTTCCCTGGTGGCGCAGTGGTTGGGAGTCTCCCTGACGATGCAGGGGACACGGGTTCGTGCCCAGGTCTGGGAAGGTCCCACATGCCACGGAGCAGCTGGGCCCATGAGCCATGGCCGCTGAACCTGCATGTCCGGAGCCTGTGCTCTGCAACGGGAGAGGTCACAGTGGTGAGAGGCCCGCGTACAGCAAAAAAAAAAAAAAAAAAAAAAAAAAAAAAAAAAATTATTCAACTGTTATCAACAGTTTAAAACAGTTATAAGAAATCTGTCAATACCATATCTAACAGCCCTCATTTAATTATTATTATCTAGCCACTCCAATGCTAGATATAACTTCATCAATTTTAGCAATTACTTTATTAATGATTCAAACACTTATGGAAGAAATAATAAAAGACTGACAATACTCCAATGAAAAATAGCTTATCTTGGTTTCTATAACAGAAATATTGATTGAGAAATCACTCAAAGCAAATATTTCAGAACCTGAATCTGATTTCCAGTTAAAAATATGTTTATTGAATAAGCACCAGGTGCAAGCCACTATGAGGCAGAAAAGGATAAGGAAGATACGGTTAGACATAATGCCATCTGAATTGAATTTTGAGAAGTAGAAATGGGAAGAAGTTCATTCTAAAGGAGAAAAAAGCATTAAGTTGACTAAGTAATTTGGTATTTTTTTAGCAGAGCTGACTGTCCACTTTGATCAGTGTATGTGACCAATATATTTTGACCAGACTAGTGAAAGGGAAAAACTTGAAAAATAGGATGAGAAAAAAAACACAACAAACCACAACATGAATGTCAAGTTAAGGATTTCTTCAGACAATGGGAATCATTGCAAGTTTTGAGAGCCTGATTAGGACTGCCATTTTGAAGATTATTCAGAAGCAGATATGCAGGATAGGTTAAAGGGGAAGGAACTTAGTGAAGTAAATATATTATTGAAATAGTCTAGGAAGGAAGGAATTTTTGTGTAGTGATAGCACTTCTTAGTATAAGAACCAACTCTAGAATAACTGCACCCTACATCACTAGAGCAAGCAACTAGAAGAGATCAAAAGTAATAAAGGCCAATATCCCTGGCAAACAATATTTTAACCAACAAGAGGGGATGGTGGAGTACCCATTGTCAAACTGAATTTGTTTAAAAACTGGTGGTTAAAATGTCTTATAAAAACTGTCTTATAGGGCTTCCCTGGTGGTGCAGTGGTTGAGAGTCCGCCTGCCAATGCAGGGGACACGGGTTCGTGCCCCGGTCTGGGAAGATCCCATATGCTGTGGAGGGGCTAGGCCCGTGAGCCATGGTCGCTGAGCCCGCACGTCCGGAACCTGTGCTCTGCAACAGAAGAGGCCACAACAGTGAGAGGCCCGCGTACCGCAAAAAAACCCAAAAAACAAAAAACTGTCTTATAAAGATTTCTGCTTCCACTAAAGGCAAACTAAGAAATTCAGATGAACCCTCCCACAGAGAACAACTAGAAAATGCTGGAAAAATAATCTACTTCAAGACATCAGAGAGCTAATGATGCAGTAAAAAATATTACAGGATCAAGATCCAGTACAAGAAAGAAACAAAATGGGGCTATTTTTCCTTTAGGGATATCTGCCATTTCTGGAAGAGATAGCTCACAGGCAGAGAAGCTGGACAGAGCTTTCCTTATACTTAAGGACCCAGGACATGGGTCAGTAAAATTTTGCAAATAAGAAATAATTTTGGCTTTGAGGGTCATGTAGTCTCTAACAACTATTCAGTTCTGCCATTTTAGCACAAAAGTAGCCTTAGGCAATAGATAAATGAATGGGCATGATTGTATTCCAATAAAGCTTTATTTACAAAAACCAAGTGTTAGGCTAGATTTGGCCTGTAGGTCATTGCTCACCTAATCCCTGGACTAGGAGGTAAAAATTGGAATCCATAGCTCTCTTAGGAAGGGAAGCCCTGGCAAGTGCCCTTG
Source organism: Grampus griseus (assembly GCF_964374135.1). Taxonomy (NCBI): domain Eukaryota; kingdom Metazoa; phylum Chordata; class Mammalia; order Artiodactyla; family Delphinidae; genus Grampus; species Grampus griseus. The sequence goes on from NC_139007.1 coordinate 47,024,815, forward strand.
ACTTTGGGTTGGGATTCTGCTAGGTGAGCCAGATGTAGAGGGGCTCTCTCAAGGGCTCAAACTCTTGTTCTAAATCAGCTGAAGCCCTGAGTTGACTAGGGTGATTAGTGCCCCTAGCCCTACCAGAAGCAAATTTAAATCCTATCTGGAGTAATATAACATTATCTAGAGCCTCAAATATTTTCATATAAAATATTCAGCTCTCAATAAAAAAATGATCAGGTATATGAGGAAAAAAGACTTTATTTTAAAAATGAAGTGAAACAACAGACAGTAGAAACAAACCAACTGGGGATACAGATAATGGGCTTTAAAATATTTATGCTTAATAAGCTCAAGAAATTAATGACAAAATTGATAATGTTGACAGAAAACTGAAAATTCTAAGGAAGAACCAAATTGAAATTTTAGAACTGAAAAACACAACACCTGATATTGAGAACGCAATGGTTTGATTTCACAGATAACTAAATATAGCAAAAAGGAGAAATAGTAAATTAGAAGATATATCAGAAGAGAATATTCAGAATGAAGAAAAGAGGAACAAAAGAGTAAAGAACATAAGACACATAGTGGATAAAAGAGAAGATACACATACATCATTAGCTCTCTGATGTCTTTGATCTCTTCTGTATCTGGAGGTACAGATGTGGGAAAAAAAAAGAGAAAGCAGGACAAAAATGATATGCAAAAGAATATGGCTGAGATTTCTGAAAGTCACGAAAGACATCAATTCACAGATTCAAAGAGCCCTATCAAACCTAAGCAGGGAAAATATAAACAAAAGCACTCCCAGGTGCATCACAGTAAATTTAACTAAAAAACAAAGATGGGGCCACAACAAAATACTAGTCAACTTAATTCACCAGCATATTAAAAGCATTATACATCATGACTAAGTGGGATTTGTTCCTGGAAGGCAAGAATGGTTCAACATACAAAAATCAATGTAATACACTATATTAACAGAGCAAAGGAAAAATCCCATGTGACCATATGAACCGATGCAGAATAAGCATTTGACAAAATTTGACACCCTTTCATAATAAAAACCTTCAACAAACTATGAATAGAAGGAAACTGCCTCAACATAATAAAGGCCAAAAAGTAAATATTTCCTTTATTATTTTATACAGTGTTTTTTTATACCAGCTTTTTGTTCACTGTTCCTTCTTACTTCTCTATCGTCCTTTCTGAATTTAATGTTTCTTCCTGAAATTTACCCTCTGGGAATTCTTTTATTAAGGTCTATTGATTTGAAACTCTTTCCAAGTTTTGTTTTTATGAAAAATGTCTTTGCTTTGGTCTTACTTGTGAATAATTTATACGATTCTATGATGACAGCTATTTTGTTTCTGTCTTTGGAAGATATTCTACTGTCTTCTGTGTTTTGTTATTGCTTATGAGAATTCTGCTGGTCTAATTGCTTCTTTGAAGTTATTCTACCTTTTATTCTCTACCTCTTTTAAAAACCTTCCTTTTAAATTTAAGATTCTGAGTTTTTCTACAATGTGTCCAGGTAGAATTTCTTTTTCATTTTTCTGGTTTCAGTTTAATTGAATTTCATGACTCTCTAAATTCATGTTTTTCTCTGTCCTTAAAAATTCACCAATCCTGTTAAATAAATATGATCTCTTTAAATATTTCCTATTCTCCCTTTTCTCAAATCTCTCCTTTTGAAAACTCCAATTAAAATTTGTATTAGACTGTCTCATTATATCCTTTGTGTTTCTAAACCTTCTTATCTGGGTGACTTCTTCTTGGCTATCTTCATGAATTCTTTGTTTGTACCTAATATGCTACTTAATTACTCCATTTAATTTTAAATTTAATTATATTTTTCCTTGTAAAAATTCTATTTTTCTCCCAAAGTTCCTTGTTTATTTTTTTAGTGTAAACTTTTAATTGAATTATACATACATATAGAAAAGTGTGTAAATTATAAGGGTACAGCTTGATGAATTTTCATAAAGTGGAAAACATCTGTGTAAACATCACCCAGATCAATATGTAAATGGAATATGCCCAGAACCCCAGAAGTTCCTTTGTGCCTCTTCTAGTCACCATCTTGTACATAACTTCTGCAGAGTTTTAAATTTTATATAAATTTAATTACATAGTAATTTCTATATTATAATATACATCTGATAATTTCATTATCTTTCACATTTAGGATCTAACTCTGTTATTTGTTGGTTTGTGGACTTTATTTTTTCCTTATGTTTTAAAATTTTAGATTTTGAGCTGACGTCCACAGGGACAAATCCATGGGACTTCCGTGAGGACTCAATTCAAAATGCTTCCCTCCAGGGAAGATATGTTTTGTTTTGTTTTGTCCAGGATTCCAAGGAGCTGCTAACCCAGAACTCTTTAAGTCAACTTCCAGCCTTAGGATTTTTTGGCTCGCAAATGTAACATAAATTCAAACCTCATTCCATATGAAGGTAGCGTTGTGGTTGCAAATTCTCAAGGGGACATTTTTTATCCCCCTCAGCTGAGTCCTTGAAAACTAAATTTCCTTTTACTAGAGGGCATATTTTCCTCCATTTCTAACTTTCATTGAATATGTTATCTTTTGGAGATCCTGGCTTTCTGTAAAGGTCTTACTTAGTTCCAACCCTCTACCTTATATGGACCAAGGCTTTGTCATCTGTCCTTCATTTGACAATTAATGTTAAAGGGGATCATTTAGCACAACCGCATGATCTAATTCAGCATCACTAATAATGGTACAAACCATTATCGTAAACTTCCAAATGTGATGAATGAGAAACACACATTACTCATGTAGCATTTTCGCCAAAAATGTTTACCCTAAATCTAATCATCAGAAAGAATCAGACATCCAGATTTTGGCACATTCTATAAGACATTAACAAATAATGATGCTATAAAGATTCAGAAATTCTCAGGAAAAAAACACATTTTTTTCTTTTGAGAAGTTGAATCAGGAGTCTTACGTGTCTTTTCTTGGGTGAAGCAAACACCTGAATCATTAATGATATAGTTTTAAAGCTGACTTTGGAGGCTCCAATTTAATTCTTTTTTTTAAGCTCAAGTATCTGACATCTGTTTTACAGTAGTTTGAGCCTCAATTAGATGGAACAAAAGAAATGGAAATGAAGTACCCAAGACAAATGTGAAAGAATCAAAGAAGACAGAGTCTGCAAGATTTGACAACTGATTCACTTATGAGATAGTATGGAAAGTAGAACAGTCCCCCAAAGATGACTACATCATAACCCTTGGGACCTCTGAATATATTAGATTACATGGCGAAGAGGAACTGAGATTGCACACCAGCCAACCTTAAAATAGGGAGAATATCACATTATCTGGACGGGCCCAATGTGATTACATGGAGTTCTTAAAAGGGAAAGAGGGAGGCAGAAAAGAACCAAAGAGGTGGCAATGTGAGAGGGATTAGGGTCGGCATTGCTGGCTTTGAAGAGAGAATGGGGCCACGAGTCAAGGAATGTGTTAAACTCCAGAAGCTGGAAAGAGCAAGGAAACAGATCCTCTCTTAGAGCCTCCAGAAAGAAAACACAGTCCTGTCAACACCTTTTGAATTCAGTAAGACCCATTTTGGACTTCTGATCTCTAGAACTGTAAGGTAACAAACTGTGTTGTTATAAACTAATATAAATGGGGATGTAGGGGAAAGAGCGAGCCGGAAAGGATTCCTGGAATGAAGGTGCAATGCACAGAATTGGAGAAGCCTAATGAGGAGGTTTGGGAGAGAGGAGGAGTTTAATTTTGAGCACAAAACCGAGACAAGGAGGAACTCTAGTGAGTGGTTCAGTCAAGCTTTGGAGCCTAAGAGGCCTGGTTCTTACAAGCTATTCCAACTTGGCCAAGATAGTAAACCTCTCTGTGCCTCAATCTTTTCATCTGAAATAGGAATAATAATAGCACCTACTTCATAGACGATTATACAGAGGAATAAATGGGATAATTTATGCAAGGCTCTTGTACTTAGTTTATGCTCAAATGTTGGTTGATGATAATGATGATGATATAGAAAACATGCTGTGTATTGCTTTTAGTCATCACAGGCCACTACACAACTTTAATTTGGTTTATGACCAAATATCAGTGTAGGAATAAAAAATGTAAATTAAACTACCTTGCTTCCTTGTTTAGAAGGGATACCAGCTGTACTATTTCTGTTTCAATGATTATTCTCCAGATTTGTGCATACACACACACACACAGATGAAACTGCATTCATTGTTCAAGTTGACATTTTGTTCCTCTTCTAAGACCTTGGATGTGCCCTTACAAAACCTACACAGCTGGCCTAAAGCCCGATGAGACTGCTATGCTCCAGGAACACTGGGGTTGGGAAATAGCTGTGTCCAATCCTGTAGCCTGCAGGGCAGGCTTTCTGCCTCAGAAGGGCAGAAATAGGACAGTCACAGGAGAGATTAGCAAGAGGTCCAAGAGATGGAGGAAAATGGAACTTGCCTAAGTAGGGTTTATTATCACTTTACCTGTCCCATTAAAAGCACCACACCCTCCTAGGATGAATTATGCTTTAAAGATCCTTCTTTTCTTCTTGGAAATCGTTCTTCCTTCCTGGGGCTAAGGACAGGTATTTGCACATCTCTGGAGGTTAGTATTTCCTACTTGCTCATTAAAGACAAAGTTTAATAAGACAGTGTGCCTGCTCTAAAAGAGCTCAAAGTCTGGTGAGTGACCAGCACCCAAACAATGGTATAAAAAATTTGTTTCAAGAAGGGTAAAACCAAGTGCTTCACATCAAGTGTGGAGACTCATGGAACACAGGTGGCAGCATAACAAAGGAAAATGCTCCAGAGGGAAGTGTAAACAAGTGCCTCTGGTAGAAAGGAGGTCTGTTTTCCAACTCTGATGCTCCATTGCCTCGTGGTCTATTAAATTTTACTCCATTTTCCCAAAGGATTGACATATAAGCGACAATCAATTAAAACCCGAGGTCGTGAGAGAATGCTGTTTTTCAACGAGGCCGAGAACCCTTACTGACAGATGCCTGTGCTATTTCCAGTTTTTGATTATTATGAATAAAACTGCTGTGAACATTCATTTACAAGTCTCTTTTTAGATGAGTGTTTATCTCAAATAAACACCTAGAGTGGAATTTCCGGGTCACAGGGTAGGTGTATGTTTAATTAAAACAACTATTATAAGGGAATCAATAGAGATCGTGAGGCAAGACTGTTTAAGTAAAAACGGGTTGGCTAAAATGGAAAGTTTTGTGTGTGTGTGTGTGTGTGTGTGATCGCGCCGAATTTGTCAGGGGCAGCAGTTTTATTTAAACATTGAAGAAATCTTTTATCTCAATTTCAGTCCTCAAACTGGAATCTCCTCTAAATCAAGGAGACCATCTTGACTGACATGATGTTAGAGCGCTATTCATTTGTAAACGGTTTGCTCTACTGGATCCACACGCTGCCATTTTGCACCATCACTAACAGCATATTCTACCCCTCGTTTTAACTGAGTCCTCTGCATTTCTACATAGAATGACTCTGGTTGGTTGGGAAAGCTGGCATAAAGAAAAGCTCTAAGTACTGGCAAAATCACTGGGATGTACCCCGTAAGTCCTCTGCTGACTCCATCAAAACACTTTTTTTAAAACCAGATCAAAATAATCATATCTTTCATTATAAAGGAGAAACCTCTTCATTAATCACCTTGGAAATACTCTAGGATTTTATCCATTCTGTTTTTATTTCCAAGTCATTTGCTTGCAACCTAAGGGGTCTGTAATGCATGATTCTTCTTCCTGTTAACTGAATTAGATGCCTCATCTGAAACTCCTGATAGCAATGCCAAGTTAGCTGGACTAGAAACAGATGCTTCTAATCCAAATATTAACCAGCTAGAGACACTAAGGCACGTATGACTTAGAACAAGGACCCAGGTGCCATCAAAGCTGGGATGTCAAGGCCTCTGCAGAGTAACCTTCTAACAAGGTTTTATTTGTATATGTTTCAGTTAAGGTTTTAATCTCTGATTAGAAGGGAGAAAATAAAAAAGATTTAACTTGCCAGCCCAAGCTTTCAGCAATATAAAAAACTGAAATCTGATTTGTCTGTTGGAAAAGTAGAAAGAAGACTTGATTCAAATAAGTACCTTAGAAATTCAAAGTACAGACACAGTGCTATGAGCTGTGCTATGAGCTGAAATGCATAGACATGCCCTTGTATTTACAGCACCTGCCATCAGAAAATCTCAGTGCCCTTCAGGGGAAGGCCCTGAGAAAAAGCTTTTTGATGACTGCAAAGAAACTGTAAGATAGACGTAGAAGGCAGAAGTGTCCCCGATCTAGTAAGATTTTCTCTTGCGTATTTAAAGAAAACTTTAAAAAGTCAAGTCAGCATATTCTTATTGAGAATTCAGAGAGTCTGAAATTTCAAATACATTTTTATAATAACATTAGGCACTTGGTAGACATAAATCTTTTATAAAAAAATTTATTTCTCTGTTAATACAAATTCCAACATCAACAAACAATAGTCCAGTGGAAAAATACTTAGCCATTAACATTGAAAACTTCTTTTGTTTAATAAATAGAACTTTGGCATTCAAAATTCTAGCTGTAAACCCTATTAAAAAGCAAAAACAAAAAAACAACCCCTTTACAAAAAAAGAGGCAAGGATGATAGATCAGAAGGCATAAGCCAACCAGTGGCTTCACATTCTTCTTACAATAACTGTATTTCAATTAAGTCATGACCGTTGTATTTACACATGAGGTATTCTGGGTGGTTCAAAAACTGAACCTAGTTTACAAAAACCACCAGTCATAGTGACTGATTATACACTCTGCTGTGCTTTTAATATAACCACCTAGCACCTTACTACTTCTTGTCATCACACCAATGTGATGCTGAATTTTATGTTTACATATTTAAATAACTATTTATACATATATGTACACATATACACACAAATGACTATAATCCAAAGGAGCTTCCTGCTCACTAAACAGGGAAAAGGCTGGGCTCCAAAGACATATATCTGATACCTCCCCTCATGTTTACTAAGGTATCTACCTAGTAACGAAAAACTGCTCCTTGCTTTAAAAAAAAGGAAAAAAAAATCCTAATCAAGTCTATTTACAGAAGAACAAGGTGCAATAATCATCAACATTCTTACAGCTCACGTAAAATAGAAATGAATGCTTACTGCAGGCAAAAAGGCACAAAAGGTTCTCTCTGTATGCAGCTGTAACAGTGTTGTTAATGACTTATTGATTTGAAACTACATTCTTTATATACTCAATACTTCTTTTAAAAAAGAAAAAAATCCAAATATCCAAAACCTTTCCCTCTTCATGATTAAATGTAGAACATTATCATGCAGCAATTTTCACCATGACATTTTGGGGTGAAGCTAGAAATTTTATGTTTTGTGAACACTGGGAAAAAAAACTGTCAAAAATGGAAACAAAATGAATTAACTTTGGCTCTGAGAGCTCTAGCTACTGGCAGTTTCAAATGACACAGTCTGAGTGAGCATGGTTATGAGAATTGCTTATTTCTGTAATTACATATCTACAGTGATAGAAAGCTGCATAAGAGAATGCCAATAATCCAAACTGAAGATGTGCCTGAGCTGAACTGTGTGATGTAAAAATATAGTCCAAGTTCTCAGCTACTGTATTATTCAATGAACTATTAGTGATACTGAAAGAACATTTTCCCAATAAAGTAGTTCCTTTAAAAATGCCCTCTAAGAGAATCCTATTAATAAGTCTTGAACTATGACAGAATTAATTTAGAAGCTCATTAGTGAGTCAGAAATGTACAATATCCATTTTAGCAACACTTTCCAGCTCTTGAGCTTGTCTCTAACAGGCTACTGGAAGAAGCCTAATTCAGTTTAATAAATTGCCATGACCAAAAAACAAATTCCACTAAAATAAAATACTGTTAACATTAAATACCGAATCCTATTTCAAATACAAAAAGGGGCCACACTTATTTATTTATTTATTTAATTCAGGCATGGCTTACCTAGTCAATACTTAAGCAAAATTTCAAACAGATTTACTTTAAAACTTAGGTTAATTTTCACCTCAGACATACAATCACTGTAATAACTTCCAAGAATATCCTAGTTCAAACCAGGACAAGATACTATAGTGTTTCTATTTGCCCATCTTACCTAGCCTAACAGTAAAATCTTTGTTTTTAATGAGATACTGATATTCTTACTATTCTAACACAAAAGGTTGTCTTGGGAAAGGGGAATTTTCTGAAAAATCAAAATCAAAATTAAATACTGACAAATTAGAATACTACTAGTTTTATTTCCCCCCAAATTCCCTCCAAGTCTGTCTACTTATTATCTAGGCCCCTTTTCAAAACCCAGACTCCAAGAGATTACATTCTGTACTTCAGGGTTATACTTACACTATCACATCTTAAATCCCCTTTTTATGTGGAGCATACATTTTGGAAACTGAAATACATCAGCAGTAGTTAGTTAATTTTCTACTAGGTTAAATTTGTTTTAACCTCAAGATACGTGAACTAAGTCAAATTCTGTAAGTTTTAGAAAGCTAACTTATTTTTTAAAAATATAAATTACTTAATCCCAACTAAGCCAGAAAACAAAGTATCTACAGTGATCAAAACAAATGATCAAAAGTTTGTTTAAACAACAATACTAACCATAAACCCCCCAAACATATACATTTAAAAATCTAGTGACCCAAATCAGTGATTATTTGCCCATTATCACTATTATTTTAGGGTACCTTTACTTTCAAAATTATGGAGGCTGGGGTGTGGGGGAGGGGATTCTATTCAAAGAGGATGTAAAAGTGTTGTGTGCTACACTTGTGGTTTATCTGTTTCAGATGCTATTACCTACTTTACTGTAAAGGGCCATTTTTACAGATCTTAATTTTTATAAGGCAGAATTCTTTGCATCAGATTTTTGGTACAAATTTACTACTCCCTGATTGTCTTCAAACCACCAACATTCAAAAACAAAAGAACACATGAGAAAGCCAAATTCTTGCTAGTGACTAAGTCCTTCCTTATTAGGTTAGGGACCTTGGGATGCAGAATCACTACAATGCACTGATTTCTTAGTGCCCAGATCCTAAGGCTTAAAAGGGCAGGGAGGACTCAGGCACTGAATGGAAGGGAAAGTCTGATGTCCTTACAATGTATTATAACTGATTGTTGAAATATAACTATAAAATAACTATTGAGAGCTGTATATAAGCCAATTTCTGAACTGAATGTCTTCCTGGGTAGTTTCCTTGAAGGCCTTATCCCAAATATGTTTTCACTGCTGAAAACTTTAGGAGCGTATTTTTCTAGGAGCAGCCTTTATACCAGTATATAAGCTCGGCAAGAAAACAGACATGTGATCTGCTCTTGCCTCAAACAATATTCTCCTGCTTGATTAACATCCCTCATTCCTTCTACCTGTTATTTAGTCTTGACCTAAATGAGACCTGGGGTTGCATCAAGAGATAAATCAAAACAACTCGTAAAGGACAATGACTGCCGTAACTAAGTACATTAAAAAGAACGTACATTTAAACGCTCTGAAGGCAATGGAATATACAGTCCTTCCAAAATACCAGTTAAGACAGGGAAATACTCATTTGGAAGCTTAAATGATTATAGGTCTATAAAAAAGTCAGTTGCATTTCATAGTGATATCCTGTACCCCAGAAGAAGAACTAACCTGGCCAAATTTGTATTCTATGAAGAACCCTGTTTTTAATGTACTTTACCTAACAAAAGGAATTGCAATATCACCTGGGTTTAGATTTTGTTTTATGCTAGTGATAATTCAGATATAAAGAATACAGGTTGATTTTTTTCTTAAAGTAGTTTCAACTTTAAAACAGATACACAACTGTTAAAATGTAAACATTTGAGATTTGGATAAATAAGCTATTGTTCCAGAGTCACTTTGTTAATCTTTCTTTTACAATAATGATCTGAGGCCTTAGGTTTGCATTAATTATATATGGCTTTGTTTACATTGATATATATATATATAGATATATAGATAGATAGATAAAATATATAAACAAAAAGTTGTAAATAGTAAGGGACATGTTAAAATTAGTTCAGATTACGTTAAATTGCCTTGTAATACATACATTACAATGCTAACGGGAAAACCATCACATCAAAATTTCACATCTCTTCAGCAATTCACAAGCACTCTGGAAAAACAGCTGACCTATCTACAGTACTAAAATCAACCCAACCCTACAACCTCACCATCTCAGCACAGGGATTGTTCAAACACAGATGGTTTCGCCTGCTGTACTACTATTTGAACACTTGCCTGCTGTGGCAACTCTCGTTCAGCCAGCCCTTGAAAACCCCAAGTACAACACAAGCTTCTCCATGAACAAAGAAGCAGCACAAGAATACAGTGTGTGCCTTTCTTAGAAGCTTTGCTTTGATCCTAGAAATCTTTATAATTTTGTGAACACACACACATACAGACACACACACACACACACAAAAAAAACTACAGGATTAAAAGAAATCCTATCCCTTTATCTGAAGGGCACTCTTCACAGCTTGGTCCTACAATCAGTAGTTTGAGAATACAGGAATTTTTTTCTTATACATTTTATCATATTTTTCAAATGGTAATTTAATTTTTTTCCTGATTAGATAAGCCCCTTCGATACTTCCTCACATCCCAATTCCTCCCCAACAGAACAAATCCACAGAAAAAAATACTTATGTGCAAGTCGTATGTCACTTGCAAGTTTCTATCATGGCTCCTAAAAGAAATGTGAAGAGCCTAGCACAGCAGCGTGTAACAGTGGGTCGTTATTGCTGTGGGGCCAACGCTGGTCACTGGGTTACACAGTTGTCTCCCATGTCCTGAGCATAGCGGTCTGATATCGTGGTCCGTAATTCATCTATGTCCCTCCGTAACTGGCATACATCTGACAGTTTTTTAGTGAGTGTTTCTGGGCTGTGGTCATTCTCAGTCTCTTCAGCTGAACAGTTCATTGCTGTGGAAATAAAACATGGAGAAAATCTCACATTTTTTGGGAACAAAGTCATTTTAGGATTTTCAGCTTATTATCATTGTAAATATAATGCTGGATACTGAATACAAGTCAGGCTCAAGTTTAAATTATGCATCACTCAATAGTAAATGCATCTTATCTACTTGGTCCTTTTAAAATTTTGCTAACTAAAATGCATTAAATTCATACAGTGATAACACACAAATTCAACAGGTTTAATGGATGACAATATTCCAAAAGTAAAAAGGAACATGCTCTAACAGCTCTCTTCAAACTCAGAAACAAAAATCTGAAAATCACTGTGTGGTGAGGGGCATTATCTTATATTTTTACAGATTGCAAAGTATTAACAATCGAGTGTGTGTGTGTGTGTGTGTGTGTGTGTGTGTGTGTGTGTGGGTTGGGACCCTATGATTCTAAACAACTGAATCAGGCTGATAGCTAGTTGCCCAATGGCTGAATCACTGAGGGTAAGGCCCTGAGTTAGCTAGCTTTTAACTAATTGGAGGCATAAGAGTCAGATAACTTGTTATTTATAACAAACATTAATTGAACTGTTTTACTGTTCATGAATCATGATCTGGGCACTATGCTGAGTGCTGAGGTCAGCAAAATAATGCATACAGTGGCTTATTCTTAATGATTTACATACAGTTTCACAAACAAGTAAATTCAGTCAGGTACCACAGGTGACCTGCCACTACACAAAGGCTACATTAGCACAAAGAAGAGAAAAAAAAAGGCCTCACTGGAGAGGGGACAGGTTCACTGAATGGGACAAGGAAGCAGAATGAACAAAGGTATACAGAAGCAGAAAACAAAACAGTCTGACAGAAATTGAGAAATATCAAGAAAACCAGCTCTAAAATAGCAGAACACAAATTAAGAGAGGGGAGGTCCAAGAAACAAGGCTGGAGAGGCAGGTGGGAGCCACCTTTATCTCTATTCTCAGGGAGGGTATTAGGAAATCAGAATCACAGGTTAGACAGATGGCTCTGGCAGCAATGTAAAGATGGACTGGGGTGGGGAGGGCACAAGGCTTGGCAGAGAAACCAGTCTAGACGAAGGGCTACGAAAGCTTGAATTAAGGCAACAGTGCAGTGGAGATGTGGCAGCAGGAATAAACGTCACAAGTAGGAAGGGACTCATAGACATGAAGAAGTTCGATTATCAATCAGCTTGGAAAGGGGCCAGGGACTGGACACGGGACACAGATGGGGGAACGAGTAGGGTGGAGGATAAAATCTGGGTTGGGGTGATAGGTGGATAGTGGTTCTACTTATTGAGAGGAGGAACGGGTTTAGGGTAGGGAGGAAAGAAAAGTAGGTTCTGTTTCAAACATATTGAGTCTGTGATACCTGTGAAACTGCTGGTCCTAATATACAGGTGAGTACAATCAGGACAAAAGGGACATTCTAGGCAGTGAGAGATGAATGTCTGTATGGGTCAAAGGTGTAGAGAAAACAGCAAACAAGTGGATATGTACAAGATTACTCAGAGAAAGTAAATAGAAACAAAAAGACCAACAAGAAAAGTTTCCTGGGCGACCGCCAGTATTTAAGTGGTGGAGAATTTCACAGATTGAGGCTGAGCAGTCATAAAAGTAGAAGTGGAGCCTAGAGAATGATGTCATGGAAACCATGGTAGCCCAGATTTAAGAAGGGTGGGGTGAACAGTATCAACAGATAACTGATGGTGTGATGAGATAAAGGTTCAAAACACCTCCATTGTTTTTGAGAAATTAGTTGGCTGGTCAAATTTGCAAATGCCAGCCTATAAGGTAAGGGCTCTGGGGTTAGACTTTGAAGACTGGAAGGGCTGTACACTGTGTGTGGGAGGTGCTGAGTCTCCCTTCTGTTCACATTAGGAGCACGCTCTTATCCTGGTACTGAAAAAGTAATAAATGCTACACAGGACAGTGCAGATGTAGAAGGTTACAAAGTAACTGAAGGGGTGACCAGCTCTAAAATGGTGGAGAAAACCAGTCTTTTGTGTGTGAGCTTTTATTTCTTGCTCCAAGAGATCACTGCTAACTAAACACCCCATGTTCACCTGGCAAACCTCTCCTCCTTTAAGATTCAAGCCAAACACCAGCTACTCCATGGAGCCTTCACAGCCCTTCCCAGGTAGATTTAGTTGGTTTTCCCCCTGTGCTCCCACTGCCCTCTGATCACATTTCAGTTACAGTACTTACCACAATGCTGTAATATTTTGGTTAATGTGTGAGCAAGGGCTGTATTCAACTTACCTGCATTATCAGCACCTTAGTGCTTGGACCGTAGAAGGCATCTGATAAATGTTTCCTGAGTGAGTGAATATACTTAAACATTGAAGTGTCTTTCAAAAAGAAACAACCCAATCAAAAAATGGGCAGAAAACCTAAATAGACAATTCTCCAAAGAAGACACACAGATGGCCAACAGGCACATGAAAAGATGCTCAACGTCGCTAACTACCAGAGAAATGCAAGTCAAAACCACAATGAGGTATAACCTCACACCAGTCAGAATGGCCATCATCAAAAAATCTACAAACAATAAATGCTGGAGAGGGTGTGGAGAAAAGGGAACCCTCTTGCACTGTTGGTGGGAATGTAAGTTGGTACAGCCACTATGGAGAACAGTATGGAGGTTCCTCATAAAGCCAAAAATAGAGCTGCCATAAAAAGAATGAAATAATGCCACTTGCGTCAACATGGATGGACCTAGAGATTATCATACTATGCAAAGTAAGTCAGAACGAGAAAGACAAATACCATATGATATCACTTATATGTGGAATCTAAAATACGACACAAATGAATGTATCTATGAAACAGAAACAGACTCACAGACATAGAAGACAGACCTTTCATTACCAGAGAGGAAAAGGGAAGGCGGATAAACTAGGAGTCTGGGATTAGCAGATACAAACTACTATATATAAAATAAACAATAAGGTCTTCCTGGGAACTATATTTAATGTCTTATAATAAGCTAAAATGAAAAAGAATAAATATTTTATATGTATAACTGTATTGCTTTTCTGTACACCATAAACTAAAACACAACACTGTAAATCAACTTATACTTCAATATTTTTAAAAAAGTGTTTTTTACATACCCACACTCATATATGTGTTCTCACATTTATGAAGTGGAGGGGAAAATTCTGCTGACATCTCTGAGTACAGTTACATGGTTCAATTAACAAGTGAGATACTTCGATAAAGAGTATTATTTGGTTTGCCAAAATAACTACTATGAGGCAAGACGGCAGAATCTTTTTGATGAAACTGGAAACAAAACTAGTCTCCACTCAGTCACATATTAACCATATTATTAGGCAATTACTCAATACAAACATGTTGGTACATAAACACTATGGTCTTACTCCACTCATATCTCCTTACTGAAGTCCATTTCCTCCATATTAAAAAGAGACCAACATGTCAATATTATAATAATTTAGAGCCATGTAAGTTGAGTGTTCCAGCAAAATTAGCACAGACGGGAGGAGACACTAGGATATTCTTGTGGTGGTTCTCACCATTATGTGTTCAGGAAGGCAGAACTGAGGCAGAATGAGTGGGTGTCACATTGGAAGGGACAAAGCCAGCAGGTGTGCATCACAAGGGCAACAGATCTATGGGCCATGAAAACTGGCTCATGTGACAGCATTGGCACTTACTTTAGACAGTTGCCATAGAACATACGTAAGAAAGCTTACGAGTACCTTCTCTCAAATACTTTACCAGTGGACTGATGGCTGGGTCATTAATTTAATACAACTGCCACATGAAAGCAAAGAGAATCATTACTTTTAGAAGAGTAATCAGGAAATCACACCCAACTACCATTCCAGTCACATATTAACAGAATCAGCATAGGAAACATCTCCTAGCAGGCACATTTATAGGCATTCTTCTGAGTGGCAGTCCATATCAACTACGACCCTGCTCATTTCTATAAACATAATGAGGCAAGTTCTAGCAATGAAGTAGGAACAGGTATTCAGACCCACAGATTGATTCAGAAATATATAAATCTAAGTACGAAAGGAGATAAAAACAAATAGGGAAAAGGCAGTCAGAAGTTCCCGATTCATGAAAACACATTTCTAATTGTTAAGCAATACAGTAAGAACAAGTCATTAGCCACTTACATCGGATTCCCAGTAATAATGAAAGATTAGGCTCTTTGCCCTGAGCACGCTGATTAAGAATACTACACAATGCCTTCAAGTCCAACAAACAATAGGACATTTCCTTGAACAGCTGATCAATCACACTCAAATCGAATAGTGGCCTTTTGGAAAGAATGGTCTGCTGCCTGGATTGGTCTGCTTCCTGGCCCTGATCCAATAAAGAGCAGGTCTCTTCTGTTTGTCTTTGGTTCTGCAATGGATAAAGAAAACAAAAATCTGGTTGTTAGAACAGAGGAAAGGTACTCAAAAGCCATAAAGGTTAACAATCCCTCATCCAATTCTATAAAGAAAACAGTGGAATATTACATGCCCATTAACCAAATTTAACTGCATACATATAGCAGGAAAAATAAAAAGGGAGCGAAAAAGAATTTAAATAGTGGAAACGGTGCCATCTGATGGCCTAGAGTAAACCTGAGAGAGGAAACGTGAATTCAAACAGCCTCAGTTTCTAGGGGGTCTCTCATGATCTCACATAAAAAGTACCTTGGTTGTGTATATATTTTGCTATGATATGTATCCCAAGAACAAAAAGAACTGCAAAGAAAACTTAAACCTCATCCTACAGTTTTATTGTTAGTAGCCACAGTGATTTAGTTACTCTGAAACTATTTTTTGTACATTGGGAAAAAAGTATATATGTTACTATATTAATGTTGACAGGAACCAAACTTTTCAGTGTAAGAGAAAAAGAAATAAAAATATAAAATCAAAGGAAAAAAAAAAAACGCCAAACAACTCTGAATTGTTAAATTTGAATTGGAAGTATCAGTACAAACTCATGATTTATTATGCTCAGAAAAAGCTACGCTCACCTCTTCCCCAAATTATCACCATTTACTCCTCATCCTGAAAACTGCTAATTAAAGGTAAGTTTAACTAGCTTTCCAGTTGGAACTGTATTTCAGAAAAGCCAAATAGCCTGGGTTGATGAGGAAAATACAAATTTTTACAGACAAATGCCAGCTAATAAATGTAAAGGGAATGATATTAGAAAAAATTACTGTTGTTTTAATCATCTAATGATTCAGACAATGATCACTGGTGTAAGCTAAAACCATCAAGGGAAAGGTTGCTGGCAAACTGCACATCCACACACTTGCCTAAGTATCAACAACCCCATTAACTGCTGACTACAGAGGCTACAATGTTACAATGGAAAGAATCAGTCTGTCACCACCTTAACCCAGTGAGATGGGTACTTGTGACACTTACAGTGGGATAAACAAACACGTATAATTTGATGATGTGAACAATACCTACAAAGTATTCGTGCCAAAAAATGTTTGCACTGAATCTAATATCTTTAGCTTTAACTCCTAGCTTACAAGAAATACAGGGGGGAGAGAACAAGATAAACCACACCATGAGGAAATGATCAGACAAAACTAGGTGTGACAAGTTTACAAGTCTGTAAGACAAAATGCCCAGTTTCTTCAGGGAGAAGAAAGAAACTTTAGGTTTATAAGACAAAATGAAACACAACACACGGTCCTTGTTTGAATGCTGGTTTCAACAGCTACTATAAAAAACACTTGGGGAGCAAGAGGGAGGGGATATGGGGACATATGTATATGTATAGCTGATTTACTTTGTTATACAGTGGAAACTAACACACCATTGTAAAGCAATAATACTCCAATAAAGATGTTAAAAAAAAAAACATTTGGGGAAGAAGGGGGTAATTTTCATAAGACTAGGTATTATCAAACGCCAAGGAAAATTATTATTCTTATTGGGTGTGACAATGGTGAAATGGTTATATAGGAAACTGTCCCTAAGTTTTGGAGATGCATTCCTAAGTATTTAGAGGAAAATGTCATGATGACAACTCAAAAACTAAAATAAGCATTTTTTATATAACATGTCCTTAAATGCAAGCCAAGTATTTCATCTCATAATTAAATGAAGAAAGTGTGACCTGTTCCAGTGATGAAGTGTCTACATTGCACCTTCCCTTAAGGATTTTCAAGGGTAATTTTGTTTATATTCAACTTATGCATCATTTGATGACTTTAGGATCTAATCTCTGTATACCATTTGACTTTGCTATAGTTAAGTTTGTGCAATTGTTTCTAAGACATTAGAAAAATAAAAGTTTGTATTTTAGATTATAATTTTAGTAAGAAACCTAATGGATTTAATTAACTGGCACATCAAATCAAGTCTTCAATTAAAAAGTGATTTATGAATATGTACAAAATAGGCATTTGCTTTAACTTAAGTAGGTACTGAATCATCCTTGAAAGCTATCTGAATTTCTTTTACTCACATCAAGCAATGTTCTTAATCTCTGAAGGTTTCTTTCTTTCTTTTCCAGCTCTTCCATCATCTTTTGAGTAGTCAATTTTTCTTTAGAAAGCTTCCCTTGCATAGACTAGAATAAAGAGAATTGCAAAGCATGTTAATGCTTAAAGCAAAATGCAATCAGGTAGGTAACCAGGAATACTGGCTCTGAATACTTTAGATGTTCTGACCTCCCTCACCCCTTGGAAGATGATGCCTTCACTTTTCAATCAACCCATATTACTTCTAGAGTGGATAATTCCAAAGCAGGGGAGGAGGGAGGAAGGAGAAAATATCATCTTTACCAAGACAGTTTTTAATCTGGGTAAAACATGTTAAATCTAATGTTGCTGTTTAACAACTATATTACAAACAGTTCTTATTTTATTGACTTTTGTTTATATATTGGGAGTGTATTAGCAAATCTATACTTTAAAAAAACCCTTTTTCTTATGATTAATAAGGTACAAGATAATAAGATCGTACGACTATCCCTGTTTTCTATCATTTGAAACAGCTAAACAACCTCTCTCAGTGTATAGTATTCCAAGCTGTGAATATGATGTTCAATTCAGGGCAAAGGTCTATTATGGGACTTAGATAAACTAATCTCTCTTAATTCCATTATAAAATTATTCAGACATGATACTATTGTGAGATAATCTTGAGTATACCAAAGCAGAATATAGGATATTTTAAGAGTGCTTGGGTCATTTCAGCTTATAAATCTGATTTTCAGCTACACACCAAAGAACTTGACATAAACCTTGTACTTATCAGTGATTTTTTTTTCCATCAACTTTTCCCCTTTTAAACCACAAGATCAATAAACATGACTAAAGAAGAAATTTCATTATTTTTTGCTTCAGATCTATATTTAGTCTCAACTCTGAAAATACTTCAGAATGCTGATGACCTAAATAGCACACAATCTACTGTGAAGGTTTTTTTTTTTCCCTCACATTATCTCTGGATGGAATAAGAGAGGATAGCTGTCACCACGGGTTGAGATAAGACTCTAAATATAAAACAGTTTTCTCAGTAACAGTATTCAACCTTGTTGCTTTTTAATTTCATTTGTCTGCTAAACTCTGTAAAAATACTATATTTAATTACTCAAAAGTTGGATACAAATGAATCAAGCTCTATAACAAGTACATTTTCTTCCAGGGAAAACTTGTTTTACATTCCACAAGGATCAATTCCACAGTACAAAGTCACATGGGCTATCTGATAATATATATTTTTGGATATTGAAATTCCTTTGTAACTGAATCAAAACCCATTTGATTGAATGATATGTTGGGATTTATTTATCTAGCTAAAAACTCATACTTACTGGCATGACAAGATTATTCGGCTAGAATCCAGAATTCATCCTAAATTTTCTTAAGATTTGTGACTGTTTATTTTATTACAATTGTAGAAGAAAGGCACCACAAATAAACTACTCTAAATCTCATATTTTAACAGTGAAAACAGAACCCAAGAGAGGTATTTTCACAATGCTGTAATATAATTCTTTAGAAGATTATAGTGGTTTTTATTTTTATCATATTGAACGTGACTAATAAGTAGCTAATAAATCTAATACATTACTGTGTAAGACTAAATTTAAATCAGTGAAGAAAAAGGTAATCTCCATCAGAATAAACCAGAAATGTCTGGGAGTACTGCTGTCTGTCATAAGAAGGAAAATTGAATTGGGGAAATTCATTAAGCTTAACGTGTTATGTTGGTTAGGTTCAAAGGCACTAATCAAGTAGCCCTTTAATAGAAGAAAGAGTTCACAGACACATTCTAGTAAGACCAAATGCTGTACAACTTATAGGATAATACTAGGTGTGAGTGCTATAGCTGTCTGACAATAACATTTCACCTAAAAGATTAATTACTTCTCTATCCCAAATTGTATGAAAAAGCACATGTCTAAAGTTTAAGAAAAAAGCAAGGTGAGGGGAATCTCTACTACGCTTAGAATGGGATTACTGAAGTTAAAAACGAAATCATTTTTAAATGTCTACAATTTCTCTTTAAATTTCCTGTTTAATAACGATTTTTTTAAAGTCTCAGTTACTAATCCACAGGTGTTGATCACAATCATTCTTGCAGTTGAAAGTGGTTTTAAATTCATTTCTTATTTTGATGTAAATATCCAGAAACGCTAACCATTTTTTGGCGCATATACAAACAGCTCCAATGAAGGAAAGCCAAACGTGCCTGACTCAGCGCATTCTATGTACTCCACAAACCCAGTTTAGGAGGAAGTGTTTTGAAAGCCACTGAAGTTAGCAGTCTTACCATAGAAACACAGCAAGCGACCAACCTCACCCCGCCCCACACGCCATACAAGAGTTCCACAGACACATTCCTTCCTACAATCATTCATTTAGCAGAAATTACAGCCAAGCACTATCTGTTCACTGGATGGTACACCAATGAACACAACAGTCAAAACACTTGGTCCTTGTGGAACTTGTACTAGGAGGGAAAAGAGCAAAGAAAATAAACATAATAAATACATAAGTTACGTAGCATCACACACTGGGACTTGCCTCATGCTTTGGAGAATAAATAGGGCGTGGTGAGGCAGGGGGGTTAAAATCTCAAATGGGGTAGAATAAGGGCTCATGGAAAAAGGTGATAGCTGAGTAAAGTCTTGAAGGAGGTGAGAGACTGTGTCCCATAGGTATCTAGAGAGTATGTTTCAGTCAGTGCAAAGGCTCTGAGGCAGATGGTTTCTTTTCTGTTTGAGAAAAAGCAAGAGAGCCAGGATGACAGAAAAGAGTAAGAGATCAAGTCAGAGAAGGAAGGCGAGGTGGGGAATTGATTGCATAAGTTCTTCTAAGCCAATGTTACAAACTTTGATTTTTTTTTTTTTTTTTTTTTTTGCGATACACGGGCCTCTCACCCTTGTGGTCTCTCACGTTGCGGAGCACAGGCTCCGGACGCGCAGGCTCAGCGGCCATGGCTCACCGGCCCAGCCGCTCCGCGGCACGTGGGATCTTCCCGGACCGGGGCACGAACCTGTGTCCTCTGCATCGGCAGGCGGACTCTCAACCACTGCGCCACCAGGGAAGCCCACAAACTTTGATTTTTTAACTCAGGAAAAAATGAGGAACCACTGAAGGGTACTAAGAAGATATGATGTGATCTGATATTTGTTTTAACAGCTCACTCAGGTTGCTGAGAAAACACTGTGGGCAAGCAAGGGTAGCAGCAGAAAGAAATAATCCAGATAAAGAATGAGGATGCTTGAACTAGGGTGGCACAACAGTGGCACAACAGTGGAGGTCGGGAGAAGGTGCCAGATGCTAGATATATTTTGAAGAAAACAGGATTTGCTCACAAAATGTAAGGCAGAAGAGAAGTCAAGAGTAAGTCTTAAGGTTTCCAGACAGAGCAAATGGAAGGGCAGATCTGTCATTAATAGCTATGGGAAATATGGAAGGTGTAGCAGGTTTATTATTTTTTGGCTTAGGGGAATTAAGAAATTCAGTTTTGAACATGTTATGTCTAATACATC
Organism: Grampus griseus; assembly: GCF_964374135.1. Lineage (NCBI taxonomy): Eukaryota > Metazoa > Chordata > Mammalia > Artiodactyla > Delphinidae > Grampus > Grampus griseus. The sequence goes on from NC_139007.1 coordinate 47,045,829, forward strand.
AAGTGGTGACATTGAGAAGGCAATTGGATATACAAATTGTAAGATAAGGGGAGCACTTTGACCTGGAGATAAAAATTAGGGAGTAGTGAGCACACACATTATATTTAAAGCCATAAGACTGGGTAAGATCACCAAGAGAAGTATAAATAGAGAATCCTAGGAAAGAAACAAACCCCTTTTTTGAAATATGACACTGTGTGTGTGTGTGTGTGTGTGTGTGTGTGTGTGTGTAGTTTAGCAGTATAACTGACCTACAACACTATGTTAATTTGAGGCGCACGACATAGTGATCTGATATTTCTGTACAAGACAAAATGATCACCATGATAAATCTAGTTATTATCTGCCACCATACAAAGTTATTACAATATTACTGACTATATTCCCCCCACTGTACGTTTCACTCCTGTGACTCATTTATTTTGTAACTGCAAGTTTGTACCTCTTAATCTTGCTCACTGGAATATGATACAATATTTTTGAAAGTAATTTACATGTCTTCAAAATAAACCTTAACATAAATATCACAAATGAAACTAAACTTATCCTTAGATTATAAACTGGAAAAGTTTCTAATAAGGTAATATGTCTAATTTTTATATACTAGTCTACTAACCTGCCTATACATTACAATAGGATTTATGCAACGGACCTTAAATTCATTGTGTCTAGTTAAATCAAACAACAAAAACAACCAAAAAAATCTTAAAAAGCAAGTTCCTCTGAATTCTTTTGATTGTCATTTTACTGTACATATTTCAATTATCTAGAAACAAGGTGTAAGTCAGTCACTTTAAGTTTATTGCTGAGAACAGTCAAAAGGCTTCATAGTAACTGTTATGATTTTATTAATACAAGCACACTATTTTTGCAATAGCATATGTAACTACACATAAAAGGTAAGATAATAGTGCTACTATCATAAGAAATAGCAATCAATAAAGAGCATGCATACTTAACAAGATAATGGCATTTAGAAATCATTAATAAGAAGACTATATTCTTTTAATAAAATTTAATATTTTTCTCTCAACACCTTTTTAAAAACTAGTTAAGAAAAGTTCATCTCCTACACGAGGCCATCCATTCGTTCAAGACTGGGCGAGATAGCTGTTTTATCTAGTACATAGAAGCCAACACAGAGAGTCAAGGAAAATGAATATGTTCCAAATTTAAGAATAAGATAAAACCACAGAAAAAGACCTTAATAAAAGAGAAAAGTGGTTTACCGGATAAACACTTTAAAGTAATGGTCATAAAGATGTTCACCAAGGTAAGGAGAACAAAGCAAGAAGAAAGTGACAATTTCAACACAGTATAAGATAGTACCAAATGGAAGTCACAGAGCTGAAGAATACAATAACTGAACTGAAAAATACAATAGGGGGTGTTTAACAGCAGACTAGATGAGGCAGAACAAAGGATCAGTACATCTGAAGACAGGGCAGTGAAACTCAGCCAATGAGAGCAGTAAAAAGAAAAAAAGATTGAAGATAGTCTGAGGGACTTATGGGACATTAGGCAGACCAACATTCACATTATAGGGGTTCCAGAAGGAGGAGCAAGAAGAGAGAAAGGGACAGAGAACTTAAGTGAAGTAATGGCTGAAAACTTCCATAACCTGGGGAAGGAAACAGACAACCAGATCCAGGAAACTAAGAGTTCCAAAGAAGATGAATCCAAACAGACCCACTGCAAGGCACATTATAATGAAACTGTCAACAGTTAAAGAGAGAGAATCTTACAAGCAGCAAGAGAAAAACAACTTATTACATGCAAGGGAAAGCCCATGATGCTACCAGCAGATTTTTCAGCAGAAACTTTGCAGGCCAGAAGAATGTGGCACTATATATTCAAAGTGCTGGGGTGGAGGGGAGGGAAAGAACTGCCAACCAGTAACATTCCACTTGGAAAGTTGTCCTTCAGAATTGAAGGAGAAATAAAGAGTTTTCCAGACAAGCAACAGCTGAAGGAGTTCATCACCACTAGACTGGCCTCACAAGAAATGTTAAAGGGACTCTTTAAGCTGAAACAAAAGGGTACTAATTAGTAACAGGATAAGTATAAATCTCACTAGTAAAGGTAAATATATTGTAAAATTCAGAATAATCCAATGTTGTAAAGGTGGTAGGTTAATCACTTATAAAGCTACTATGAAGGTTAAAAGGCAAAAGTAGTAGAACTATAACTACAATAATTTGTTAATGGATAGACAAGATAAACTGTGGCATCAAAAATATAAAAAGGGGAGGGTGCTATATCAAACTAAAAAGCTTCTGCACAGCAAAGGAAACCACCAACAAAATGAAAAGGCAACCTACAGAATTGTAGATAATATTTGCCAATAATGTATCTGATAAGGGGTTAATATCCAAAATATATAAAGAATTTATACAACTCAAGAGCTGAAAAAAAAAATCCAATTTAAAATGGGTACAAGTTTAAATAGACATTTTTCCAAAGAAGATATTCAAATGGCCAACAGGCACATGAAAAGTTGCTCAACTTCACTAATCATCAGGGAAATGTACATCAAAACCACAATGAGATCACCTCACACCTGTCAGGGTGGTTATTATCAAAAAGACATAAGTGTTAGCTAGGATGTAGAGAAAAAGGGAATCCTTCCACTGTTGGTGGAAATGTAAATTGGTGTAGCCACTATGGAGAACAGCATGGAGGTTCCTCAGGAAACTAAAAACAGAGCTACCATGTGATCCAGCAACTCCAGTTCTGGGAATTTATCCAACGGAAATGAAAACACTAACTTGAAAAGATATGTGCACCTCACTGTTCACTGCAGCATTATCTATAATAGCCAAGACATGGAAGCAACCTCAGTGTCCCTCAATGGACGAATGGATGAGGAAAATGTGATTTTATATAATACACACACATACACACACACACACACACACAATGGAATATTATTCAGCCATAAAAAGAATGAAATCTTGCCACTTGCAACAACATGGATGGAGCTTGAGCACCTAATGCTAAGTGAAATAAATTAGACAGAGAAACACATACTGTATGATTTCACTTATATGTGAAATATTAAAAAAAAAAACAACTCAGAGATAACAGAGAACAGATGTGTGGTTGCCAGAGGGGAGGGAGTGGGAGCGGGGAGGGAATGAGCAAAGGGGGTCAAAAGGTATAAACTTCCAGTTTTAAAATAAGTCCTGGGGACGTAATGTACAGCATGGTGGCTATGGTTAACAATACTGTATTGTACATTTGAGTTGCTGAGAGTAGATCTTAAACGTTCTCATCACAAGAAAAAAAATTTACTAAGTAGTGATGGATGTTAATTATTAGACTTACTGTGGTGATCATTTTGCAACATATAAAAATATCAAATCACTATTCTGTACACCTGAAACTAATGTTATAACAGGTTGAAAGAAAGAAAGTATAGAGTTAATGGTAACAAGATAAGATTTTGGAGTCAGACAAAATTAGGTTTTGGGTGCACAGCTTATGTGTTGTATAATCATGGGTGAGTTATCCAACCTTTCTAGGCTCCAAATTCATCAGAAAGATTTTCCAACCTTGTAAAGTACTGTGAAAATTATGTGGTATATATGTAGACAATACCTTTGGATGCCTGCCTATTCACAAATCCCATGAATCATACATAAGTAGTCATATTTGTACTGGGATTCTATATTCTTGGGTTATAGCTCACCGGGTCAGGCTGAATGAACACTTGACCAAACCTGAGGAAGTGAGACCCAAAGTCTATGAGTTAGTCTCTGCATGTGGCGGGAAATGAACTACAGAACTTCAGGGCTGTGGGACAGCCATGGTCTGCCATATGAGTTAAGGAGGAAAGGAAGTCAGTCTGCAGAGAGAGAAAAGAACTGAAACAGAGGGGAATGCGAGCAGCAACAAAGCCTTTTCCTTCCTGAAGCCAGGCTTCATTCCTACCTATGGATTCCACAGATATCTCTGCATTCTTGTAATACAGTATATTCTACTATTTTTGCTTAGGCTAAATTGAATTGGTTCTGTTGCTTACAATCAAAAAGCCTAAATTACTTTTACCTAGTACAAAATACTTATGCAACTAACACTAATTCCTTTCTTCTTATACTAATATTTAAAAGCCCATTTCTTATTTCAAATCACCATGATATCTTAAAATGATATCTTTAAATATCTTATATATATATGATATATATATATATATATATGATATAAATGATATCTTTAAATATCTTACAATTTTATTTGTCAGCTATACTTCAATAAAGCTGGGGGAAAAAAAGAGCCCATTCCAGGGACTTCCCTGGCAGACCAGTGGACCAGTGCAGGTTCAATCTCTGGTCGGGGAGCTAAGATCCCACATGATGCACAGTGTGGCCCCAAATTAAAAACAACAACAACAACAACACCACAAAACAACAAAAAAGAGCCCGTTCCAAATTCAGCATTATGGGTGAATTTTCTTGTGGAAAAAGGTTTTTTTGTCTCTTTTCACTAGTCATCCCCTAGAAGAGTGCCTAGCCCATGGTAGAAACTCAGTTAACAATTACTAAATGACCTGAATTGGTGAATAAATGACAAAATATGAAAAAGTAACTATTTAACACCTAGTTTTGTTTAAGTAAGAATCTGTGTTTACTCATTCAAAACAGTTACTGAGCCTCTTTTATGCACAAGGCACTGTGCTAAGTGCTGAACTGGATAAGGAATGTTCAAAGACCTTAGTGTACCCATTATAAAGCTCTTGAGGGCTTCTCTGGTGGCGCAGTGGTTGGGAGTCCGCCTGCCGATGCAGGGGACACAGGTTCATGCCCCGGTCCGGGAAGATCCCACATGCCGCGGAGCGGCTGGGCCCGTGAGCCATGGCCGCTGAGCCTGCGCGTCCGGAGCCTGTGCTCCGCAACGGGAGAGGCCACAACAGTGAGAGGCCTGCGTACCGCAAAAAGCTCTTGAAATAAATGTATCAGAAAAAAAAGGCATTTTATTCATCTCAAGGAGCAAATAATGCCACCACACTGTAAAGTGTAATGTACTAAAAGATTTCACTTTGGAGACAAAATTTCCAAATTGTGCTTCTAGGTAACTGAGCATAAGATGCTTTCCGCAGAAGACTAGTTTCCCAGTGTGCTCCAGTTTAAATATCTTTCATTCCAGGAAAAGACCCTTAAAACAATTCCCTCCCCTAAGGCTTATACAAGGAAGAAATCAGACTAACATCTTTTTTTCTTTTTCTTGGGACTTTTCACTTTGAGACATCCAGGATTAACACCCAAGGCACAAACTCTGAAGTCAGACAGACATGAATTAGAATCTCAGCTGTTGAGACCTTGGGCACACCTTTTAAATCTCAGCAGCTTCAAGTATAAAAATATGCTCTTTCTTACCTTGTAAGATTACTGTTGAGGCTTAGAGATAATAAACATAAACCAGAAAGAACTGCTCCTGTAACAGGTAATATCATCACTAGCATCATCTCTGACACCTCTGCATTTGGCAACAGAGGTTCTATTTCTCACTTTGGCCTAAGTGTAGACAAATATTAAACTCCTTTTCCTCATTCTTCCATACTGATAAAAGAGAATTTTCAAAATATTTGTAAAACTAAGGAATATGCAAGCACCATAGAAATTGCAATTTTTTAGGTTTCTGTTTAATAATAATTGAAGATAGTGTACACCTCAAATTCCTTTCTTATCACCTTGTTACCTGATATCATTTTAAAAATAATCTCCCTGAGGGCTCTGCTTTCAGCATGATGGCATGAGGAGCTCCTCAGACCTGCTCCCCAAGGAAACTGCTGAAAAACCATAAAATAACACATTTAAAGCTTCTGGAAATGGTTCATACAAGCAAATGAAGAAACATATTCAAGAAAAGCTATTAAAACTCAGAAGAGCTGAAGTCTGTGGTATTTGAAACAAAATCCACTTGATTCCTACCCTCTCACAGCTAAGCAAGATGGAAACTCCAGACTGGAACAGCCAAGAACAGAGGGCTCCCCCTCCCCCAGCTCCTAGTTGGACCGCTGTCTTCCTAGGAAGGGCAGGGCGTCAGCACTTCTCATCTGTAGCTGATGCTAAGTTCCAGGCAAGTGCAGCCAAAAGGTGGGGGCTCCGTTCTTCAGAGCCCAAGCCGCCTCAAGGGAGGAAGGCTTTACCTGGGGTGTAGCCACGAGAATACTGGGGCCCTGACTGCCCTTGCGTTGGCTTCTGGGGCAGGAATATCCACTGAAAGAGGCAAGCCGAGAGACCTAGAGCTGCTGCGCACCCTCCCTCCACTAGCACTCAGCTAGAGTCACTCAGAATCTTGACATTGTTCCCACCCACAATGACTAGGCTCAGAGATTTTGCCTGGGGATAAATAGGCCACAGAACAGAGACCGCTGAAGGTCTCCCTAAAGGAACTGAATTCTTTTGCAACAGAGTATAAAGTTCAATCCTAAGGGCACTCTCAAAATAGCGGGAGATTGTGGCAAAGGCAGTTGGGAGGACAGTGTTAGATTCACTGGAGCAACAGGCTCTACTGTAGGCTGGCTAGCTTGCAAGAGAGAAACAGTAAAAGAGACAGCTGGGAAGAACACTCCTGGGAACAGTAAAAATCTCAAACATTAACCCAGGAAGCTAGTCCTTCAAAGGAGCCAGAATGGACCAGTCTATGAAGCAATTTATGCCACAGGGCATTGCTGAAAACAGCAGAGTGTTGGCAATTAATGGAGCTCAACAACTGGTGTGGTCAGAGAAAGAGTCACAAAAGACCACAGATTACATTTATACAAAATGTCTAAGAGCAGGCAAATCTATAAATGCAGGAAGTAGATTAGTGATTGCTTATGCTGAGGAGGGCATGGGGTTTAAGAGAGTGACAGCTAAAGGTGTTACTTTTGGAGGTGACAAAAATGCTCTAAAATTGACTGTGGTCTTGGTTCCATACATCTGTGAATATACTAAAAATAACTGAATTGTATATTTATTTTTGGCCACTTGGCTTGCAGGATCTTAGCTCCCCGACCAGGGATCAAACCTGAGCTCCCTGCGTTGGAAGCGTGGAGTCTTAACCACTGGACCACCAGGGAAGTCCCTCTGAATTGTATACTTTATATGGGTGAACTATAGGGTGTGTGAACTATATATCAATAAAACTATTATTAAAAAATCTGCACAAAATTAAAAAAGCACCACTTGCCTGGGTTCCTTTTCTTCCAGGTCATGATTTTCTCAGGCTTATAAAGCAAGAGCTACCAAAAGAGTTTAAACGTGCCATTACACACCTAAGGTTAGTGTCTCAGAATTAAATCCTTTTTTTTAAACTTAAATCTCAGTCTTTCCAGTCAAGTCCCACTTGTGGTCCCATGAGCAAGCTGAGGATTGTACAATACTTCCTAAAGGCTCTAGGACTAGGACTACTACTGGGCTATAAGGAAGAACTGCCTAGAGAACTTATTAATAATACATTATTTCAAGCTTCACCCCAGAGATACTGACTCATCAGACTCACAATGGGGCCCAGATATCTGTATTTTAGAAAGCAACCCAAGTACTTTGAATATCCATATAGGTTTGGTGACCACTCATAGCACAGGCTCAAGAATACTCTTTCATGATTCAAGTGAGCTGACTCCCTTCCTGCAACTTCCCACCTCAGACACAAAGAACTGACTTTTCAAAAGTCACCTTTTACATATCTTATTCTAAGATTTTAATTAACAACTATACTGTGCACACAAAAGGCCTATACACTAAAGATTTTTTCTCTTTGTAAGTACAAAGACTAGAGAGAAAGCTTATTTTTTAAAAATCTACTTTTCCTTTGATAGAATACATATTTTTGGCTGTTAGGATTTTCAAAAATTAGTACTGATTTCTGATGAGAAATTTTCAGTTTTTCATGCATTATATAAAGCATTTACACATAGGTAAAATTTTTAAAAATTAAAAAACTTTGGGAAGAAAACTTCATGTCAGGACACATTACAAAACTAGGATAACATAAAAAATGGAGATAAAATCACACGATAATAATGAAAAACATTAAATCAATATTTATTTAGGTTAAAGAAAAGTTATATTCTGCCTGTATGACATTGTATTGGATTATGATCCATTTTCTCACCATATCTACTGAAAAAACCTGTTTGATGAAAGCTTTAATAAGAGAGATTGCTAAAAATTGGAATAAAATCTTCTGAGGCTGTGGAAACATCTTCTCTTGAAGCGTTATAAATAGGACATACTGTCACAGTTTTGAGATTGGTGGTCCCAACCATGCCATTAAAAGTGAACAGTCTTAAAGACTTTTAAAAGTGTCATTCTTACTTTGTAATATTATAATCATTCATTGATAGCTGTCAATTCAGAAAGGCCATTTAAATGCGTAAATTCTTTTAATGAGAAAACTTTTTAACATGTTAGAGAAAACAAGTAAACATAACAAACTTTTTTACTTTGTATCTCCTCTGCCAAAAGATTACAATGATAACATAAAGATAGCAGCTCACTGGAAACAAGGTTATATGGGTGAAATGTCCTTTTGAGGGATAAATAGGAAGGAAGGTAATAATGCCCAGTGAAGAACTCATTCACATTCTGACTGTAGCCATGTTTATGGAAATGATGGGAAACATTCTACTGCAAAATGTCTTTTTATAGTATATATATTGACAGAAGAAAAACCTGTAAGAGGAGAAGTCAGTTTAGCTACACTGGTTTCGTGGATATAAGGAAAGGGAATATTTCTAAAGGATCAATTACTAATCAAGGTATTCATGCCAGTTAACAATATCATCTTGACGGTTGAACAAAATAGTAGATAAATCTGTGTTTTTATAACACTGAACTCAATTTCAAAATCAGCATATACTGTTACATGAAGTAAAACTTTTTCTATATTCAACAACAAATACAATATAACTAGTAGAAGACTGATTTCTCCCCAAACCTCCAAAGTTGTGAATCAATAAACTTGCCACTGACCTAAACCAGGTAAGTATTTATTTGAGTTCTGGTGCAAGGTAGTAAACTACATGTATTTTATTTTCTTTTTTAAAATTTATTTATTTGGTTTTGGCTGCATTGGGTCTTCGTTGCTGCACGCGGGCTTTCTCTAGTTGCAGCGACCGGGGGCTACTCTTTGTTGTGGTGCATGGGCTTCTCACTGCAGTGGCTTCTCTTGTTGTGAAGCACGGGCTCTAGGTGCACAAGCTTCAGTAGTTGTGGCTTGCGGGCTTTAGCGCACAGGCTCAGTAGCTGTGGTGCACGGGCTTAGTTGCTCTGCGGCATGTGGATCTTCCTGGACCAGGGCTCGAACCTGTGTCCCCTGCATTGGCAGGCGGATTCTTAACCACTGAGCCACCAGGGAAGTTCAATAGTTGTATTTTAAATATAGCATTTTCACTCTATAACAATGCCTTATTTTTACTGCCTATAAACTGGACGTAATAAACATGGCAAGGGATTTTATTTTTTGTGTCATAAAATTTAAGCTATAAGAATAACCTGCATCTACCCAAGACAATGCAGTACTCCAAATCAGCCAAACGAACTTCTAACAAATTTGATATTCTCAACAGTGTGCAGGGGCATAAAGAAGCAGTGAAACATGAAACTCGAATAATACTAAGTTGGCTTTGTCTACTAAACACCCAAAAATGGAACAACTTCCCAGCACTGTGGAGGAACAAAACACGCAAACTACAATGGCAATGACATTTTACAATAAGTTTAATACTATACTAATAGCTAAAATGCATAATTCATGTTAAAATTGGTTGGGAAGTTCTCTGTTGTTCTTAATTATAAAGTATTTTGTGTTATTTTGGCTATGCCAAGGAATTTGAAGTAATATAAAACAGAGTTATAGCATGTTGGAAGGACATCACCATCTACATAGGACTAAGGTTGGCCATTCTTGATGTAAGCAAAAGGAAAAGCTAGGAGCTTTAAATAATCAGTAATTGACAGGAATTGCTCTATTATGTGGTTCAACTTGATGACATGCCCATTGACTATAGTATAAAGCAACAAGAATACTTCTTCAACCCAGAGTGTTCTCTTTAGGATTCTGCAGTTTCCAATGCTAGGTAAATAATTAGTATTCATTTTTTCAGAAGAGGCAATATTCTGAAAATTTCAGGTTTTTACAGATTACGCACTTTTTATATCCATCACAAACCACCAAATAACAAATGAAACAAAAAACCTAGCCTTCTCAACTGTGAGGGCCCCAAAATAACAAGTTTAAACAAGTAATGTTAAGCAAAAAATTTTCTCATTATCTGAGGCATATTTGTCTCCATCTGTAATTTTCAAGATATTTTCAAATAATATCTTGGTAAATACATGGAGTTTAGTTGGCCAGTTATCAACATTTGCTGTCTCTCTCTGTGAGGAAACTATATCCTAGACCTATAAACCTAGATGATCACAATGGCTAAGAACAAAAAACAAAACAAAACAAAACAAAACAAGATAGGCTTTGCTTCCAAAGGTAGACAATAGAATTAATGAGTATACTGTCTGGGCCCAAATATTTGGAAATAAATGTACCTCATTAATTTGACTTCCATTCTGTAATTAATTTGAAGAAATAAAAGAATGTTAACTCAAGCATTTTAAGAACAAAGAATGGAATGGCACATAATTATATCTTCTTCTACATATTCATTTATATATAGTCATATCTAAATGTGACTAAAGACTTGGTTAATGTGTAAGAGTAAATTGCATTACGATGCTTCCACAAATGGGGAAAATGCACATTTCAATTAATACAAATATACACTAAACATCTATAATGTGAGAGAGAGTATGCAATAAATCCTACAAATAAACAAATTAAAAACAATAAATCCTACATGTTTTATCCACCAAAATTTCAATGCCAAAGGACAAAGTTGACTGTCCTTAATTTGTATCGCGATAACTTTTATTAGATTTACCTCCTGGATATTGTTACCAAATGAAGGAGAAATTCCTTTCATTGTGGTCTATGATAAGAAGTCAGATAATAATGGCTGAGGGAATCTAACCATCTCGTAATTCGAATGGCTTGCAGAACAACTGAAGGAATACACACTAAAGAGTATAACCTCTGTGAATCAATCCAATAAGACCACACACTTGTTGAATTGGACTAGTGTTTGACTAAACTGATAGATCACTTAATATGGCCAAAAGACAAAGCAGATTGTCCATAAATTCTGACACTCAAACCATTACGTTTTTCTTTTTTACTTCCAGTTTTGAGAATACTCAAATTAGGAGATATAAAAATAATTTATTCAGCAAAATTTGTCCAATGGTTTTCTATCACACAAAGAATAAAATACAAAGACATATACCTCTATGTGATCTGGCCCCAGGCTACTGTCTACCATCAGTCACCTCTCACTATATCTCACAATCACTGTACTCCAGACTAGCAGCCTTCTTGCTTGTCTTAGAGCACACCAGGCACATTCAGGGCACTGGCTGCTCTCTTTGCCTAGAATGTTCTTCCCCTGCTTATCTTCATTCAGGACTATGTTCAAATATTACTTCTTCAGGGAAAACTTCATGACCACTGCATATAATGCAGCACGATCTGTCATTGCCCTCTATCCTCCTTTTTTTTTTTTTTAAATAATCGTACATATCCGTAACTTGACATTATGTTTCCATTTTCTCCATCTCACCCCACTAGAATGGCCAGGGACTTGCTTTGTTCACTGATGAATCTCCAGTGCTAAGAACAGTGCCTGGCATATATGCAGGGGCTCGGTAAATATCTGGCAAATCAATAAAAGAATGAAAATCCACTTAATCTACAAATTTTGGTTTATATTTTGGGTCAGATACCCTAAGCTCTAGATACAGACACAAATATGCAAAGTGTCATACTTTGATAATACAGAAAAATAATATATAGAATTATTAGGAGGGAGAGTGCTCTTGCAGAGTTACAATGGACTAAAAACAGTTAATTGTCTTTAATTTTAGATCACTGATGACCTTAACCAAATGTGTTCTCAGTAGTAGAGATAGACTGCACCCAACTGAAAAGAGGAGAGGTAAGGAATAGAGAAGAATAATTTTCACAGTTTTTGAAGAACTGATTTACCAAGTATCATTTTCATTCTAAAGAACTGAAAGATTAATATTAAAGAATTTGCAATGTCACCTCAAGTGTTATTAATATGTTCATACAAAAACATATATGCTTTGATATTTTTTAGATATGCAATTACTAAGAGTAAATCAGCACACAGCTAAATTAAAATAAGCACAAAGTATTCCTTACCTGAATTTCTAAAATCATTCTGTCAATCTCATCTTGTTGGCGGTCTATTATCTACAACATAGGAAATATATCAGTCTGAATCAAATTTTTTTTTCCATTGCTTTTTTGGAAGTACCAAATTTCAAGAAAACAAAAGCACAGGGTATTATGAATTTATTTTTTTTAAATCAAAGTGTGTGTGGGTTTTTTTTTAACAAAAGTATTCATACAAAGTATCCTTTAAACAGCTGTATGATTTGGATCACACATATGTAAAACTGTAAACGTCTTACTCTAGCTCTTGATAAAACTTTAATCTTTACAATTTATAAAAATAAGTTTGAGACAGATTTTGAATAATTTAGGATGGAAAAAGATATCCTTTTGTTTTTGCTAAGAAATAATATAAGTTTAGTTTGGCTTTTATTTAAATTTAAATTAAAGTTACTTAAACTGCTATTTTCTTTCCTAATAAAAACATTCAAACTAAAAATTCCATAAGCTATTAAATATTAGCAAAAATATAAATCAAATAAACTAGATAAATTTATATCTATGCACGTATCCATATAGTATAGATTTCACTATCAAATTTCATTATTAAAGACATATACTGACCTTACTAGCATTCTCATTTTGTTTTCTCAGGTTATCATTTTCATTCTGAAGCTGTTTTGCATCTAACATGGGAAGGCGAATTCCATCTTCAAGGCATCTTTCTACTTTTTGCTGCAAACTGTTTTAGAAAGACATAATTATATGAAGAAAATAAGTTCTCTGTGCTGATTTTGGTAGATGAACGAAGTCTCTTCTTAGCGTCTATAATATTTTTTAAGCAAGCAATAATCAAGGCCTACAGACAACAGATGACTAAGTTTGAGTACCTATATTTCATACAAATAAGAAATATAACGCAGGCAGATTATCTTTTCAGAAATAGCAAATACGAGACCAGAGTCAAGAGCTGCTTAGTATGTGACAACATTAGGCCCTGGTGAAGTCCTTCATGACCCTAATCTGAGCTCTACAATCTAAGCCGTGTTCTTTCCCTCTCCCCCAAAGGAGAGTTCCTTGATTAAGATGATTATGGTAGGGAGCCTAAGAATACGGATACACATCTTTTGCCCTGCATTTTGAGTTCAGCAAAAGTTTGTTTGTAAAGATAATTGTTGACTAAATCAGCAGAATTACACTTCTCCTTCATTAATATGAGGAACAATCTAGTTCCTTTTTACAGTAATCTGCATTTCTATCAATAACCTTTCTTATTTCCTTCAGCATTTTTACTACCTCCTTTTTGAACTTGGGATCTAGTAGATGAGAGGTCAGTTTCATTCTTTATTCTTTCAGGGAATTCTCTTGATCTTTTCATTGGGAGTGGTTCCTCTGCTTCTTCATTTTACTTATATTTCTCTGACTGTATGAGTTTAGAAGAAACAGTTACCTAGTGGTCTTGAAGGGCTTTTTTTGTGGGAGCGTCCCTGTATAGCCTGCGTGCGTCTAACGTTTTTGATGCGAGGGCTGTTTTTAGGATGGATGCCCTGCCACGTCTTTCCTCAGTGTGTGCTGCCCTAATGGGTGTGATTGGTGTTGTGGTGACCAGAGTTTGCACTGGATGCTGAGTGGGGCCTCCTCTTTGAAAAGCAACAATCCAATATATTTATTCCTTGACCTAACAGTTTCTTATGCTATGCTTTTAGCACAAGAGTTTAAAAGCTTGAGTTTATGATTGTAATGCCCTATAAAACAGAACAAACGCATTACCTCTTTTCATTTTGTCATAAGATTAAAGAAAAAGATATGTGGTTGAGTTAATGGAGGTCAGGAAGCTGTTTTGAGACTAGAGAATAGGATATAAGATGTGGAGTAATAAAAAGAAATTAAAGACCAAGAAAGCAGAAAACAGGAGAAAAATAAAGGTAGAGTCAAAGGTATATGGATTTTTTTTGGAGCTGAGATTAGAAACACAGAAGACTGAATTGTCCCAGAAATCAGAGGTTTTCTGCACTGAAATCTAAGGAAAAAAAAGTAGACCAGGCATATTTAAGACTTTGAAAATAGCAGTAAAGCAATATTAACATGGAATTATCAGGAGGATTTTGACTAAAAAAGTGAGTTACATTGAGTTATATATAATTGATAGAAGCATAAAGAGTGCCTTTATTAAATTTAGTTTTTTGCTGCTTCGTTGTCTTCTTCTTCAGGATAGTGTTATCTACTTATAGTTGACAATTTATTAAGGTTTTTTAAGTTCTACAAAACAGTGCACATGTAGATGCATATATAGCATAGTTTTCTAGGTTTTTCATGAATCCAACATTAATTTTCCAGCTTAAATACATTAACAAAATATACTAACAAATAATATTCACTGCAGTTCTAACTGTATTAAATTCGAAGAGACCTGTGAGGCAAGAGATATGTGAGTAAACTCGGAAGGTGCATGGCAAACGGCCGCATCTGTTACTCTGCAGTCAGGTGAAATGGGGGCCAATTACTTCACTTTGACATGTCCCATTAAGGAGTGCAGTCCGGCTGCCCCTCTTTTTGTTACTTAGAATTTTTACTTATTCTTTGACAAAGCCATTAGATAAAGGGTTTGTGTTAATGCTTCCAGTTTTCAATTGATGTTTTTTTTTTTAGAAAACTATTCTCATCTAAAACCTACTCTTATCTAAAACCGAGATGTCAGTATGTTGCATCGCATTGTTAAATCACAACCGAGACAACCTGTTTCGATGACATAATACTTCTGGTTCTCAATAATACATCTTTAAGAGAAATAATAGAGTACTAATTATAAATTAACATATTTTAAGTGAAATGCTTTATGACAAATAAGGAATAACTTAAAAATAACATAAAAGAATTACTGAAGGTTTTCTTACCTCTGAACTGTAGTTACCAACTCCTTTTCTTTCTTTTTCTGGCATATTAGCTGTGCCTCATTTTCTTGACACTGTTTTTTGAACTCTTCAAGCCTTTTTTCCATTTCCATCAAAGTCTCTTGCAAATTCTTGTTTTTTTCTTCTAGAACTTGCAGCTAAAGAGAAATTTTTTAAAGTTCATGACACAAAGAATATTAAATATGTTCCTACTAGAAACTGATACTGGGTTCTCAAGAATTAATAGACTTATGGTTAAAATTACACTATCTTCATTTCATGGATAGCACTTAACACTTTATCTCTTCCTTTGTGTAAAGGGAGCTGAGAGAATGAGATTATGGAGAAGAGGAGAATAGGGTCAGAAATTTCTAGAAGACAGAGAAAAGTGAATGATCTCAATTTGGGGATATTTTTAAAATTTTAATTGTGGCAAAATATACCTAACACAAAATTCACCATCCTAACCATTTTTAAGTGTACAGTTCAGTAGAGTTAAGTACATTCACATTGTTGTAAACTAATCACCAGAACTCTTCTCATCTTTCAAAACAAACTCTCTACCCATCTACCTCTCTGTCCATCTACCTCTCCCCTCAAGCCCTGGCAATCACCCTTTGACCTTCTGTCTCTACGAATTTGACTACTTTAGGTATCTCATACCTATTTTTCTTTATCTTTAATCTATTTATCTTTGCTTTTTTTCTTTTTTTTAATTAAATGTCTCCTTTTCAATTCCTAAAATAATTACTGTAATCATTTTTTTAAAATTCTATTTTATTTAATTTTTTATACAGCAGGTTCTTATTAGTTACCCATCTTATACATATGCCAATCTCAATATTTATCTTTGTGATTGGCTTATTTCACTTAGCAAAACGTCCACAGGTTCACCCATGTTGTAGCATGTGTCAGAAAGTCCTTCCTTTTTAAGGCTATATTGTGTGTATACATCACGGTTTGTTCATCCATTCACCCACTGATGGACACTTGAGGTACTGTTTGGCTATTGTAAATAATGCTGTTATGAACATGCATTGTGAATAAACACCTGTTTGAGACTCTGCTTTCAATTATTTTTAGCATATACCCAGAGGTGGAATTCGTGGAGCATATGGTAATTCTATTTTTAATATTTTTGAGGAACCATCATATGGTTTTCAATAGTGGCTACACCATATTACATTACCACCAACAGTGCCTGAGGGATTATAATTTCTCCACATCATCACCAATGCTTGTTACTTCTGTTTTTTAGATATTAGCCATCCTAATGGGTGTACTGTGGTATGAACACATGTTTTAAAATCTATAGTCCTCTCTGTTCCTGCTCAAGCTCCTGTGGGTCCTTCTTTAGTTCCTTCATGATATCACCCTCTGTTAGTTTTACAATTTATAAATTAATGTAAACAGAAATTACATTATAGGTCTAGAGTCTACAGAATAATGATACTCCATGGATTAGATCAATGATTCTCAACGGGGAGTGATCTCCCTCCACTCACCCCAGCAGACATTTGGAAAAGTCTGCTGACATTTTCGGTTTAGGGGGAAGGGAAGAAGCAGCACTATTGGCAACCAGTAGGTGGAGGCCAGAAATGTTGTTAAGCATCCTTTAATGCACAGGACAGAATCCTACAACAAAAAATTACCTAACCTCAAATGTCAAGAGTCCTAAAACTGAAAGTCCCATGATTAGTAAGATTTTGAGAAAAGACTGAAGAGTAGGTTTAATAGATTTACAAATAAGGCTTCAAGAGGATAGGCCTCACCAGAGTTAGTAGAAAGACTTTGGATGAGGTACTGCTAAGAAAGGAAAATGGCCAGAAGAGAAGTCAGAGGAGTGAATGGAGGTCATAGATTAAAGTATATGAAAGAATTTATAGAAAGATTAAGAAGAATGATGAAAACAAAACAAGTATCTGGAAAGATGGTCAAAAAAAGGTCCTGTTAAGCCTTGGTGGATCCCACAGAATACTGGGAAAAGTCAGAACTGAGGTGCATGAGTGTGTGTGCATGCGGTGGGGTGTCACTGGTTTAGAAACTACCTTTTAGAGTAGAACAGTAAGTGAGAGAGTTAAGACAGGTTCATTAGGAAGGAAACCGCATATTAATTAAGAACAAGAAAGATCTATTCATGCTCAGATGAACAAAGTTTCTAATTAAAGTTAATCCTAAAAACAGCAATTAAGCACACAGATTTAACTTACAATTAGCCAAATATACAACTAAAATTTTAAATGATAAAAATTTACAAAATGAATGAAAAATTATAAAAATGAAATGTCTAAAGAGTCAACTTAAAAAAGAATATGTTTCCCTCTCATTTAAAGATCAGAATTTTATTTCATGTTACCTGTAGACTCTGACTCTGTACATCATCAAGAGTTGGAAGATCAGCCAGATACTTTTCTAAGGTCTCAATTCTTCTCTGCTTTTCTTTATTCTGTTCAGATTCTTTCTGGCACTTCTTTTTCAGGCTACTGATGTATCTATCTCTGGTTTTAAGCTAAAGAAAAAGATTATGAAGCTTCAGTGGTTTTGTCAAAAAACAGTAATATAAAAGCCAACATTCTAATCTTAGGCATCACTGAATTCACCAACCGTTCCAGATATAGTTAACACCACTTCCAACTTAAGTATGATTTATCTTATTTCATAGATTCGAAGATTCACATTTTTTTCAAATTCTTGTATCATTGAAATCAAGAGTTTTGAAATTTTTATTTGATTTTACAATTGATGATATAAACTGCAGTCAGGCAGCAGTAATGATGTAGTTTTTATTGCCTGCACATGTGCAAATTTGGTCAAGGCTATTCATATCTTTGTCACTTCAACAGTATTATGTACATGTTGAATGTGTGTTGAGTTTAAATCATATTTAAAATACCTTTGAAATGTTACATTATAATTTGGCATTGAAAAATGTTATTGGGTACCCAGAAAGACAGTTTCAGGGAACAACTGAAAAATCAGTGAAGCAAGTATTCATCTCTGGAAGGATGACTTTAATTTCTTATTTATTGCAAAGTTATATGTAATGTTTTACGTGAATTAAGAAAGGAAGATATCTATAAGTAATTAAAGCTGTTTTGTTACTTACAGACTTACAAAGGAATCGCTTATCATGCACTAAAGCAAAGCAATCAAAGCCAGGGCACTCACCAAAATTACCAAATACTTAGGAACAAATAATGGGACTAGTGAGACTAATTCATACCTCAAGCAAGACTATTGTTAAGGCATTGTGTCAGACTGAACTTGTACTATATTCTCTTACTATACAAAATAAAGATGTGCCTTACCATTAATGTCACCTTAGGACTGATGAAATATGCTAATTGAACACCTACTATGGAATACATACAATTCATGATCTTTAGTAAATCCCAATTTCTGTAGGTTGAACCTCAGACTTTTATGTGCTATTTTTTTTTCAGCTTTCCACCTAAAACATACGATCTTTAAATTTTGTAGATATACTATCTCTAAAGCTCTTTCATAATCAAGATCAATTAAAAACAATGTATATACAAATAGTTGCCTAAAAAGTAAACTCCAGACTCACATTTACTTTAATTTACCAGTCTTCCAAACATTTAACATTCTTTCAGAGGCTTACAGGGTTCTAAAATATCTTTATAGCCTTTTCTCATATTCACCAGGGAAATAAGTACGAGTAATTAGTAGTATAATAGATTACTCTTTCAAATTTTATTAAAGCTAATGCTTGTCCACAATCCAGTTTCTTTCATGCCTTATCTAACTTATTTCAGTTCCAATGTATAAAAACTTTTATTAAAACAATTTCAATTGGAAAAACAAAACACAAAACAAATATACACTACCAAATGTAAAACCGATAGCTAGTGGAAAGCAGCCACAGAGCACAGGGAGATCAGCTTGGTGCTTTGTGACCACCTAGAGCGGTGGGATAGGGAGGGTGGGAGGGAGGGAGATGCAAGAGGGAAGAGATATGGGGATATATGTATATGTATAGCTGATTCACTTTGTTATAAAGCAGAAACTAACACACCATTGTAAAGCAATTATACTCCAATAAAGATGTTTAAAAAAAAAAGAAAAAAAACTCCCAATTTCAATTGGAGAAACAAATGACATCGCATTTCATCTATTCATTCCATCAATAACGTTAGGATTCACTTAGGTCCTTGGGTAAGGAGCAACAACGGTAAAACAGACAAAACCTTTTATTTGGGCTTTCTTAGGACTAAAATCAAGTATGCTGGTGTGACAATTTAACTTTTGATCTATCAGAACTCACAGACTGTCGGCCCTGGCCGTGACCTGAAAGACCATATACATATAATCCTGCTCTTGCCTTAGCAAATGACCCTGTAAATTACAGAAGTAAACATAACTACCAGCCTATTTTTACTGCATGCTCCCTAATTTACACTTAATTGTTTGTGTCTTAAATGTGACATAATTGTTTAAGTGACATAATTGTGTCCTCAAAAAGCAGCCACTGGAATAAGTTAGTCATGCTGTCTTCTATGCAAAGGTGTCCTAGGTTTCTTCTTTTCCTTTGGTCAATTCTCTTCTTTGCTATCATGTCAAGCTTGCTGCTCTTGATCACAAATCTCGGCCAACACTCTCCTATTGGATACCATCTCTGTTATTTGTGGCCACAAGCTGATCACACATAATTACTGGATCTTTTTTGTTTATTTTTTCCAGCCCTGCTCACTGATGAGAAGCTCTTTATTTTCTGTTTTTTTTAACTTCCAAGTTTTATGTTGTTGCAGATTAGCAGATCAACAGAGGTTACTGAATTCTGAACTCCAGTAATTACCTACAGGTAAATGAGGCACCACTAATAAATCTTCCCTATTCTAGTTATAAAAAGTTAAGTAAAATTTCAAGGAGGTATTATGCAATACTGAGATCATTCCGAGAAGGCAATTCCCCATTTCAGAAGAGGTTTACAAACAGATTTATTTTTCTTCATTTTAAATACAATTATTAGAAGAAAATAGATTAGGGAGAAAATGTTTTCCAGTAAAATTTTTATAAATTATTATTAGAACCAAGGCATCAGCTGGAGAGTTAAATTGTCTTGAATTTTACTTCCTGCTTTTCAACAACTTCTACCTACATGCAACTGGACAAATTACTTAACTTTTCTCAAAATTTCAGTAACCTCATTTTTAAAAAAATGGGGTACAGTATATACCTCATAGGGTTTCTGTGACACTAGGATTGAATAAGAAAATGCATTTAATGTACATTAACATACTATCTGGCACATAAAAGAAAGTGTTCAACAAAGAGTAACTTCCCTTGTTATTCTTACTTACCGCATTAAATGTTTTTCTGTCTTAGAATCAGTCTTGATCAGGGTTACTGAGACTAAATGTAGAAGGAAAACAATGCAATCTAATCTCATGTGGGCCCAGGGTGCTGTTTAGTTGATGCATGAGTCTAATTTCCTAGCTTCTACACTCCCTTCAAGAACTCAGGTCATCTCCATGTCCTCTGACACAAAGTCTACCCTCTATATTAACCCCACTCCTCAAGGTCCACTGGTATAGACACATCCATTCTTAATTGTCTCACTTCACAGAGAGGCTATTTCTCTTCTTTTCCAAGAGGAACTCTTCTACCTTGGCATCTGTTATCAACATTCTCCTATTTCTCCTTAGGAATTTGGTCCATCGTGCACCCATTCTGACATCTTCGATATCTCTAATTATTCTTTCCCTAGTCCTTTGTTGGGGTTATCTCATTCCCTGCTCTCCCTTTGTGGCAAAAATCACCTGAAAGCATTTGTTCATTCATTCATTCAATATGCCAGGGACCATGGCTGGTGCTACATATGCTACAGTGACACATTCAGATACATCCCTGCCTTCACAAAACTTACAGAGATGTATAAAAAACATAGCAACATTCAAATTTGTGCTGAGAACAAAATGCTTTAAGCATGTATAAGAAGCGGTTGGAGGGAAAATATATCTAAGTTGAGACTTGATAAAATATTGATAAATAGGTGACTGGGGAGCAGGAAAAGAGAGCCAAGTATTCATCAGGCAAAGAGGACACTTTATGTAAAGAACCTATACCAGAAACAAGGTCTGACCTGCTTAACAACTGTAAGACACTATACCAAGACACAGTGTACCAGAGGGAGACTGGTAGGGCCCAAGGCTATATAATTAGGCAGGCTCTTTCAGGTCATAGAAAATATTAAATTCTTATTTTAAAGACAATGAGATGGCATTAGTGGGTTTTAACCAAGTAAGAAAAATGACTGGATCTTCATTTTAAAAGGTTCATTCCTCCATACTATTAAGAATGGATTTGCAAGGCTGTGGAGCACCTGGAACTCTCACTCATTGGTAGTGGAAGTGTTAAATGGTACACACACTTGGGAGGACTGGGGTAGTTTCTTATAAGTTAAACATCTACACTATGAACCAAATGACCTAGAAATTCCACTATTAGAAATTTCTCCAAGAGAAATGAAAACTTATGTATACCAAATAAAGTCTAGTATAAGAATGTTCACAGCAGCCTTATTCATAATTTTCCCAAACTGCAAACAATCCAAATATCCACTAACAGGACAATAGATACATTGTGAGAGATCTATATAATGGAATGCAACTCAAGGATAGACAGGAACAGACTACTGATACGTGCAACAACGCAAATAAATCTCAAAGATATAAGGGAAAGAAAACACACACAAAAGAACATATATGGTATGACTCCATTTATACAAAGTCCAAGAAGACTCAGAACTAATCTACAGTGATAAAAAAGTGTTTTGGGGACCTCCCTGGTGGCGCAGTGGTTAGGAATCCATCTGCCAGTGCAGGGGACACAGGTTTGAGTGCTGGTCTGGGAAGATCCCACATGCCACAGAGCAACTAAGCCTGTGTGCCACAACTACTGAGCCTGTGCTCTAGAGCCCACAAGCCACGACTGCTGAGCCCACATGCCACAACTACTGAAGCCTGTGCGCCTAGAGCCCGTGCTCCGCAACAAGAGAAGCCACTGCAATGAGAAGCCCGCCCACCACAACGAAGAGTAGTCCCCATTCGCCGCAGCTAGAGAAAGCCCGCGTGCAGCAATGAAAACCCAATGCAGCCAAAAATAAATAAATAATAAATAAAATTTATTTTAAAAAAAAGTGTTTCAGGGAAGGGAAGAAGACTGACTAGAAAGAAGCACAAGGGAACTTCTTGGATAACTGAAATGTTTATGATCTCATTTTAGACAGTGGTTATATGGGTATACAGTTGACCTTTGAACAACAAGGGGGTTGGGTTGCTGACCCTCCATGCAGTATACAACTTACAGTCGGCCCTCTGTATCTGCTTTTTCCTCCACTATACCACATGTGTAGTATTTACTACTGAATAAAATCTATGTATAAGTGACCCGCAGAGTTAACCCATTCCGTTAAAGGGTCGACTGTATACTATTAGCAATATTCATAAAAACTGAACACCCAAGATCTGCACACTTGACTGTATGCAAATTATGCTTCAATCTTTAAAAGTATAATAAATAAAATACATAGAATTACAACAACAACAAAAGTGATTGAGGAGAACAGGTAGACAGGGCAAGGGTGAATTCAGAGACACCAATGAAGAGGCCATTACAAAAGCTTTGCCAAGAGCTAAGAACCTGGACTAGGCTGGTAGTGTTGGACAGGTTTTGTATAGATTTAGAAGACAGGCTTGATTAACTTAGTAGAGTTTCTAGCATGAGTAACTGAATACACAGCAATGAACATTGAAGAAAAGGTTGTTTTATGTCGTTTGAGAATAGGGCAGTCAGAAGGCAAAATTAAGAACTGATTTTAGACATGAGAAGTCTGAAGTATTTTGAAGACATCCAATTAGGAGCTGTCTCATAGGTAGGTAACATATAAACTGATTTTATTAAGCAACAGACATGAAAAATAATAAAAGATGAGAAAAATTTAGATAAAACATAAAAATATATTTTAAAAACTGCCTCCACTGAATCTTCACAATTTTCACACAATCTTTTAATTAACAAGTTTCAGGTGAGAAAACATTTTAATCCCTCCCACTTATGTATGACCGATGGATATTTCCATAGCTCCCTCCAGATTGTGGTATTAGATAAAGCCCAAAAAATACACAAAAGAAACAAGAAACAGTACCTGTTTCAAGGTACTTTCAAGTTAGCCACAATAAAATACATCATATAGCTGAGAAAGAGAAACCATGTAAAATTTGTCAGTTTTTTGGAAGATAAAAATTTTAGCTCATGTGTGTGTGTGTGTGTGTGTGTGTGTGTGTGTACTGACTCAAAAATGTCAATGAGCTCTCAATTAATAGCTCCAAACCTGCCTACAGAAATCATGGTGACGCCTCAAGATCACTTGAAGGGAAGGTTAGTTAATAGAATAAGCTGGGTATAACAAGAGAAATCTAAAACCAATTATGCAACTAAGTAGTAGCTTAAGGATCTATGCCTCTTCAATAAATCAGGGCTAGCTTGTATCCTTATCTTACTTGATCTTTAATGATACTAGAATGGAATGAGATGAAGTCTGTGAAAATACTGTAATAAAGGCAGAAAGGTCAAATAAATGGACAGATGTATTGTGTATATAGAGGTATCTGGCTTTCAGCTACTTATTCTGAATCAAGGGCTTCAGCTTAAATAACGTGAAGTCATGTGCTTCTGAAAGAAGGACCACTTTCATTTCATTTACCAATCCTTCATATCCCACATTACAAAGACACAGGGCCCCAAAAGGAAAAGGAGAACAGTTATTGGTGTCACATCTCAGTGTAGACAACTAACTTTAAAAAAAGCTTTACTATTACTTAGAAAGACATAATATAATACACAGTGGTATTTTTATCTCTCAAAAAAAAAAATGCCTGGATTTTTGTAGATAGCACAGGGTTTCTCAAAAGTTACTGTAAAACTAATCACTTCAATGTAAATAAAACCTGGTATGACACCTGGCATACAATAGATGACAAAAAAATCATATGTTGAAGGAATGCCCTTGACCCAATTCAACTTTATTAAAAATACCCACCTTTTCCTCCAGTTTCTTCTTCTCTTCACTAAATTGGCTTATCCTTTGCTTTAGAAACTGATTGAGCTGTAAAACCTCTTTCTCAGTAGATGCAAGCTTTTGCTCAAGCTCCTCTTGCTGGGAATGGGATGTTGACTGGTCTGAAAATGGAGTCTGGAGGGAAGTATTCTCATATTGTGGCTATTCAGAAAGAAAAAAAACATAGGTAAGACTTTAAAAGTTTACCTGTCTTGAATAAATGGAAAGAAATTAGAAATGAGGTACCTACAGTACAAAGAGCACAAATAGCCTTTAATGACAGACCTTGGCATAAATCCCAGCTCTCCTGCTTCCTAGTTATGTGCCATGATCAATTCAAATTGCTTACCATCAACAAGTTATGTAAAGTCCCTAGCACACAGCAGAAGCTTACTAAAAAGCAGTTATTATTTGGTTAAAAAGTATCAGAGTATAAAAAGTACATTATAAAGAAGTGAAATCTCAGGGGAAATAAATAAAAACTAAAGAAATATTTCCTCACAGGTGATCATTTCTTAGCTAATATTAAACTCAGTAAGTATTAATAGAGTGTTTCCCCTAACTAGAAACTAAGGTCCATGAAATCAGGAATTTCTGTCCATCTTAGTTGCTCTTATATCCCTATTTCATAGAGCAGTGGCTGGCACAAAATAAATGTTAAAAAATAATTGCTTAATGAATAAATGTATTATTCTTTTCATGAGCAAGGCTTTGAAGGAGAGTCAGACAAAATCTCTTCCCTCCCCTTCCCCCTGCAGCATTACAACCTGGAAGAGGAGGGCAGGAAATACAAATATTTCCTCAAACAAATTAGAATGTGATAAGAATGTGATACAAACAAAGTAATGTGAAAATAAAGAAACAGATTACTTTTCTATTTACTAAGCACATATGTTAGGCATTGTGTACTGGGGAGTCAACAGTTAATAAAACAAGGTCCCACCAGTTTAATAAAGTGTCACACACAAAAAGACAACAAAGACTGCCTAAGTGCTAAGATAGCTGTATGTGTAGTAGCTATAGAATGGCTTTATAGAAGTGAACTTGAACTAGGCCTTGAAGAACTCATACTTTTTCAAAAGGTAGAGATGCAATTCAAAAATTATATACACGGTATGGTACTGGCACAAAAACAGACACATAAATCAGTGGCACAGAATAGACAGCCCAGAAAAGAACCCATACTTATATGGTCAATTAATCTACGACATAGGAGGCAAGAATATACAACAGGGGAAGAAACAGCTTCTTCAATAAATGGTGCTGGGAACACTGGACAGCTACATGCAAAAGAATCAAACTGGATGCTTTCTCACACCATATAAAAAATAAACTCAAAATGGATTAAAGACTTAAAATGTAAGACCTGAAATCATAAAACTCCTAGAAGAAAACACAGGCAGTACACTCTTTGATATCAGTTTTGGCAGTTTTGGGGGGATTATGTCTCCCCAGCAAGGGCAACAAAAGCAAAAATAAACAAATGGGACTAAATCAAACTAAAAAGCCTTTGCACTATGAAGGAAACTATCAACAACAAAAAGGCCACCTACTGAATGAGAGAAGATAATGGCAAATGATTTATCTGATAAGGGGTTAATATCCAATATATATGAAGGACTCATACAATTCAACATCAAAAAAAATTAAAAAATGGACAGAGGACCTGAAAAAACATTTTTTCAAAGAAGACATACAGATGGCCAACAGGCACATGAAAAGATGCTCAACATCACTAATCGTAGGGGAAATGCAAATCAAAACCACAGTGAGATACAACCTCACACCTGTCAGAATGGCTATCATCAGAAAGACAACAAATAACAATAAAGTGTTGGCCAGGATGCAGAGAAAAAGAACCCTCGTGCGCTGTTAGTGGGAATGCAAACTGGTGCAGCCGCTATGGAAAACAGTAGGTCAATTTCTCAAAAAATTAGAAATAGAACTATTATATGATCAAGCAATTCCACTCCTGGGTATCTATCTGAAGAAAACAAAAACACTTAATTTGAAAAGATACATGCAACCCTATGTTCACTGCAGCAGTGAACAACAGCCAAGCTATGGAAGCAACCTAAGTGCCTATGGATAGATGAATGTATAAAGAAGAGGTGATATCTATGTCTATCTGTCTATCTATCCTTCCAACAGAATATTACTCAGCTATAATATAAGATGAAATCTTGCTATTTGCGACAATATGGATGGACCTAGAGGGTATTATTATGCTAAGTGAAGTTAAGTCAGACAGAGAAAGACAAATACCATATGATTTTGCTTATACACGGAATTTAAAAAACAAAACAAATGAACAAACATAACAAAACAGAAATAGTCATAGATACAGAGAACAAACAGATGAGGGAGATGAAGAGGTACAAACTTCTAGTTACAAAATCAATGAGTCACAGGTATGAAATGTGCAGTGTGGGGAACATGGTCAATAATACTGGAATATCTTTGTATGGTGACAGGAGGTAACGAGACTTAGTGTGGTGATCGTTCTGACATAACATTGTAGGTCAATTACACTTCAGAAACAAACAAACTCATAGAAAAAAAGAGATCAGATCTGTGGTTACCAGAGGCAGGGGTGGGGGAAGGGGAAGTGGATGAAGGGGGTCAAAAGGTACAAACCTCCAGTACTAGGGATGTAACGGACAACAGGATAAACATAATTAACACTGCTGTATGTTATATATGAAAGTTGTTAAGAAAGTGAATCCTAAGAATTCTCATCACAAGGAAAAAATATGTTTTTTTCTTTTTCTTTTATTCTGTATTTGTATGAGATGGTGGATGTTCACTAAACTTACTGTGGTAATCATTTCATGATGCATGAAGGTCAAATCATTATGCTATACACCTTAAATTTATACAGTGCTGTATGTCAATTATATCTCCATAAAACTGGAAGGAAAAAAATTTTGATTATATAAACAGCATTCATCATGTGCATGGTATTTCAAAGATAACCGACTCAGGCACTGCCCTTTACAAACTCAAATTCTAATCAGAAGCATAAGAGAAACCTTAGATAATTATATACAGGATACAATATAGTATGGCAGCCAAAGAAAAGCCATCTTCAGTACAAAGTGTTGGAAGGTGGGAGGATAAATGAAAAGGGCATGGGGAGAATGAGGGAAAAGGCTTTACTGGAAAGGTGGCTTTTGGAACAGACTTTGAAAATAAGGAGGATTCTGGCAGGAACAGAGAAAGGAAGAAAAGCATTCCAGAAAGAACATTTTAAAAAGGTAAAAGACGGAATATATGCACAGAGTACCCATAAAGTTTAGGTTACAAGAGGGGGAATATAAGAGAAAATTAAAACATCTACGTGAGACCATACTTTAGAATCACAAGGTTCAGAATTCAACCTTAATGCATAGGAAATGGGAATCCGGTGATGGTTCTAGAACAAGAAAGTAACATGTTTAAGAAGTCTGTGAACTCTGTTTTGTAAATCTCTGTATTCCCTAGCACTTACCATAGCGTAAACTACCATAGTGTAAACTCTTAGTAACTTTAGATTAAAGGGAAAAGAAAAGAAGAAAAAGGACAAGAGAGAACTATAACAGTTGGAAGTAATGAACAAGATGAATTAAAGGATATGGTGAATGGATATGAATATATCACTTTAAGAAATTATCCTAACCTATTTAGCTGAAAAAACCAAGGAGCTGAACAAGAATACTGAGAACAGAAGGAAGAAGCTCTGGAAGCAGAAATGAGAGGATTTAGAGAAAATTATTTTTTAAGGTGTGAATGGACAAGAAATGTTAAAGATAACTAAAGGTTCGAAATTCTGAGTCTAAGTAACAGGGAAGATCATATTCTGAGCAGAGGTAAGTAGGTCATGTGGGAGAACAGGTTTAAGCAAACATACTTAATTACAATTAGAGCCTATTGATATTAAGATGCCAGTTAATATCAATTTAATATTAAGATACAAATATATATGAACATCAGGCAAAGAGATGGGTCTAGAACCCAGAAAAATGGCCAGGATAGGCTAGGAAACTGTAAAAAAGTGAATACAGATTTACGATTTCCCATCAGGCATATAATGAGCTCAGAAATTGCCAACCTGTTTTACTGACAAGTGAAAAGCTGAACAAACTGAAAAATCAACAACTCTTCTTAGCTCTGTCAGAGAAGTGAGGTTATCAGGCAAACTGCCACCCCCAAAATTGGAGAAACAGGCAAATAAAGAAAATCACACTTACTGGAACAGAATTATCCATGGGAACCAGTGCTGAAGTAGGAAAACCAGAACTGTAATTGATGAATTTGTTGGAGGCTCAAAGTGAAGGTCTGAGAGTCAAAATCTCCAGGGGCACCCAGTCATAGGGGACACCCAATATCCTTGAATTATACCCCTAGAAGCTCTACCAGGTCCTCACAATGAATCCCTTTGTGCTTCCAGCAGAGGGAGGAGAAGAGAAACCATTCTGAAATGCCAGAGCTCCATGTTCTTCTTAACAAGGCCTGTCCTCAGGAGAAACTACTTTACCAGAGACTAACCTACCTAGAAGGGAACTAACATACCTAGAAGGAAAAAATCCCAAACCAGCTCCCTCTAGCCTTCCACATGGGGGAAGGGTTAATAGCCAACTCAGTTGCCTCTAGCCATCCTGTCCTACCTAAGGGTGGGAAAGAAAAAACTAAGAAGCACTGGTGAAGTTCACAGTCCAGGAGCACAGGCTCATGAAAAGACTAAGTCAGAGGGCCAGAGAATGCTTCCCCTGCCCCACACCCTACCATGACATTACTAAAGGCCTACCTACCACACTTCCTTTTATCAGTACATCTGGAGAGACTGAACAAGCATCAGAGCTAGAGTCAGATATGTCACAGATGTTGGAATTATCAGAACAGACATTTTTAAAAATGTCTATGATTAATATGCTTAAGGGCTTTACTGATGAAGTAGAAAACATTCAAGAACAGATGGATAATATAAGAACAGAGCCGGAAAGACTATAAAAGAAATTCTAGAGACAAAAAACACTGAAACAAAAACGAAGGATGTCTTTGATGTGGTTATCAGTAGACTGGACCTGGCGCAGGAACCAATCTGAGCTTGAGGATATGACAGCAGAAACTTCTAAAACTTAAGAGCAAAGAGGAAAAAGATTGGAAAAAATAGAAGAGAATATCCAAGAGTTGTGAGATAACTACAAAACTTGTAATATACATCTTATGGGAACACCACAAGGAAAAGAGAGAAAGAAAACAGCAATATTTTAAACAAGATGATTTTAGAATTTCCCCAAAAGGTCACATACCACACCTCAGATCCAGGAAGCTCAGAGAACACCAAGCAGAATAAATGCCCCCAAACTACACTTAAGCATATCATATTTAAATTTTTGAAAATCAAAGATTAAAAAAATTGTGAAAGAAACCAGAGGAGAAAATACCTTACCTATAGACAGGAAAAGATAAGAGCTTTATACAACTTCTCAGAAACCATGCAAGCAAAAAGAGAGTGGAGTGAAACACATGAAAGTCAGGCACTTTCTTTCCTATATAATAGCAATGAACAAGTGTAATTTGAAACTAAAAACATTACCATTTACATTAGCACCCTCAAAAACATAATAGTATAAATCTAACAAAATGTGTATATACAAGATCTATGCAAGGAATACTACAAAACTCTGATCAAAGATATCAAAGAAGGACAAAATAAATGAAGAGATATTCCCTGTTCATGGACAGACTCGGTATGGTCAAGCTGTCAAGTTCTTCCAAACCTGATCTATAGATTCGATGCAATTTCAATAAAAATCCCAGCAAGTTATTTTGTGGATAGTGACAAGCTGATTCTAAAGTTTATATGGAAAAACAAAAGCTCCAAAATGGCCAACATAATACTTAAGGAGATGAACCAACCAAGATGGAGGACTGACACCCTGACTTGAAGACTTACAGAAAAGCTACAGTAATCAAGAATGTGTGGTACTGGGGAAAGAACAAACAAACAGGTCAATGGAACAGAATGCAGAGCCCAGAAATAGATCCACACGAATACAGTCAACCAATCTAATGACAAAAGAACAAAGGCAGTACAATGGAGCAAAAACAGTCTTTTCAACAAATGATACTAGAACATCTGAACATCCACATGCAAAAAAAAAAAAACAAAAAAATATTCTAGACACAGACCTTACACCCTCCACAAAAATGAACTAGAGATTGGTTCAAGATGGCGGAGAAGGACGTGCTCTCACTCCCTCTTGTGAGAGCACCAGAATCACAACTAACTGCTGAACAATCATCTACAGGAGGACACTGGAACTCACCAAAAAAGATAGCCCACATTCAAAGACAAGGGAGAAGCCACAATGAGACGGTAGGAGGGGCGCAATCACAATAAAATCAAATCCCGTAACTGCTGGGTAGGTGACTCACAAACTGGAGAACATTATACCACAGAAGTCTGCCCACTGGAGTGAAGGTTCTGAGCCCCATGTCAGGCTTCTCAACCTGGGGGTCCGGCAATGGAAGGAGGAATTACTAGAGAATCAGACTTTGAAGGCTAGTGGGATTTGATTACAGGACTTCGACAAGACTGGGGGAAACAGAGACTCCACTCTTGGAGGGCACACACAAAGTAGTGTGCGCATCGGGACCCAGGGGAAGGAGCAGTGACCCCATAGGAGACTGACCCAGACCTATGTGCTAGTGTTGGAGAGTCTCCCGCAGAGGCGGGGGGGTCTCGGAAGTACTCCTTGGCATGAGCCCTCCCAGAGTCGGCCATTAGTCCCACCAAAGAGCCCAGTAGAGCTCCAGTGTTGGGTCGCCTCAGGCCAAACAACCAACAGGGAGGGAACCCAGCCCCACCCATCAGCAGTCAAGCGGATTAAAGTTTTACTGAGCTCTGACCACCAGAGCAACAGGCAGCTCTACCCACCACCAGTCCCCCCCATCAGGAAACTTGCACAAGCCTCTTAGATAGCCTCATCCACCAGAGGGCAGACAGCAGAAGCAAGAAGAACTACAAGCCTGCAGCCTGTGCAACAAAAACCACATTCACAGAAAGACAGACAAGAGGAAAAGGCAGAGGGCTATGTCCCAGATGAAGGAACAAGATAAAACCCCAAAAAACAACTAAAGAAGTGGAGATAGGCAACCTTCCAGAAAAAGAATTCAGAATAATGATAGGGAAGATGATCCAGGACCTTGGAAAAAGAATGGAGGCAAAGATCAAGAAGATGCAAGAAATGTTTAACAAAGACCTAGAAGAATTACAGAACAAACAAACAGAGATGAACAATACAATAACGGAAATGAAAACTACACTAGAAGTAATCAATAGCAGAATAACTGAGGCAGAAGAACGGATAAGTGACCTGGAAGACAGAATGGTGGAATTCACTGCTGTGGAACAGAATAAAGAAAAAAGAATGAAAAGAAATGAAGACAGCCTAAGAGACCTCTGGGACAACATTAAACGCAACAACATTCGCATTACAGGGGTCCCAGAAAGAGAAGAGAGACAGAAAGCACCAGAGAAAATATTTGAAGAGATTATACTTGAAAACTTCCCTAACATGGGAAAGGAAATAGCCACCCAAGTCCAGGAAGCGCAGTGAGTCCCATACAGGATAAACCCAAGGAGAACATGCTGAGACACATAGTAATCAATTTGGCAAAAATTAAACACAAGGAAAAATTATTGAAAACAGCAAGGGAAAAATGACAAATAACATACAAGGGAACTCCCATAAGGTTAGCAGCTGATTTCTCAGCAGAAACTCTACAAGCCAGAAGGCACTGGCATGATATACTTAAAGTGATGAAAGGGAAGAACATACAACCAAGATTACTCTACCCTGCAAGGATCTCATTCAGATTCGATGGAGAAATCAAAACCTTTAGAAACAAGCAAAACGAAGAGAATTCAGCACCACCAAACCAGCTCTACAACAAATGCTAAAGGAACTTCTCAAAGTGGGAAACACAAGAGAAGAAAAGGACCTATAAAAACAAACCAAAACAATTAAGAAAATGGTCATAGGAACATACATATCGATAATTACCTTAAACGTGAATGGATTAAATGCTCCAACCAAAAGACACAGGCTTGCTGAATGGATAAAAAACAAGACCCATGTATATGTTGTCTATAAGAGAATAACTTCAGACCTAGGGACACATACAGACTGAAAGTGAGGGGATGGAAAAAGATATTCCATGCAAAAGGAAATCAAAAGAAAGCTGGAGCAGCAATACTCCTTTCAGGTAATATAGACTTTAAAATAAAGAACGTTACAGGAGACAAGGAAGGACACTACATAATGATCAAGGGATCAATCCAAGAAGACGATATAACAATTATAAATACATATGCACCCAACATAGGAGCACCTCAATACATAAGGCAACTACTAACAGCTATAAAAGAGAAAATCGACAGTAACACAATAATAGTGAGAGACTTTAACACCTCACTTACACCAATGAACAGATCATCCAAAATGAAAATAAATAAGGAAACAGAAGCTTTAAATGACACAATAGACCAGATAGATTTAATTGATATTTATAGGACATTCCATCCAAAAACAGCAGATTACATTTTCTTCTCAAGTGCACATGGAACATTCTCCAGGACAGATCACATCGTGGGTCACAAATCAAGCCTCAGTAAGTTTAAGAAAATTGAAATCATATCAAGCATCTTTTCTGACCACAGCATTATGAGATTAGAAATAATTACAGGGAAAAAAACGTAAAAAAAAAAAAAAAAAACACGTTGAGGCTAAACAATACGTTACTAAGTAACCAAGAGATCACTGAAGAAATCAAAGAGGAAATCAAAAAATACCTAGAAACAAATGACAATGGAGACATGATGACCCAAAACCTATGGGATGCAGCAAAAGCAGTTCTAAGAGGGAAGTTTATACCAATACAATCCTACCTTAAGAAACAGGAAGCATTTCAAACAAACAACCTAATCTTGCACCTAAAGCAATTAGAGAAAGATGAGCAAAACCCCCCAAATTTAGCAGAATGAAAAAAGTCATAAAAATCAGATCAGAAATAAATGAAAATGAAATGAAGGAAACGATAGCAAAGATCAATAAAACTAAAAGCTGGTTCTTTGAGAAGATAAACAAAATTGATAAACCATTAGCCAGACTTATCAAGAAAAACAGGGAGAAAACTCAAATCAATAGAATTAGAAATGAAAAGAAGTAACAAGTGACACTGCAGAAATACAAAAGATCATGAGAGATTACTACAAGCAACTCTATGCCAATAAAATGGACAATCTGGAAGAAATGGACAAACTCTTAGAAATGCACAACCTGCCAAGACTCAACCAGGAAGAAATAGAAAATATGAACAGACCAATCACAAGCACTGAAATTGAAATTGTGATTAAAAATCTTCCAATAGGGCTTCCCTGGTGGCGCAGTGGTTGGGAGTCCGCCTGCTGATGCATGGGACACAGGTTTGTGCCCCAGTCCGGGAAGATTTCACATGCCGTGGAGCAGCTGGGCCCGTGAGCCATGGCCGCTGGGCCTGCACGTCCGGAGCCTATGCTCCGCAGCTGGAGAGGCCACACTGTGAGAGGCCCGCGTACTGCAAAAAAAATCTTCCAACAAAAGCCCAGGACCAGATGGCTTCACAGGCGAATTCTATCAAATCACTGAGAGAAAAGCTAACACCTATCCTTCTCAAACTCTTCCAAAATATAGCAGAGGGAGGAACACTCCCAAACTCATTCTATGAGGCCACCATCACCCTGATACCAAAACCAGACAAAGATGTCACAAAAAGAAAACAACAGCCCAATATCACTGATGAACACAGATGCAAAAATCCTCAAAAAATACTAGCAAACAGAATCCAAGAGCACATTAAAAGGATCACACACCATGATCAAGTGGGGTTTATTCCAGGAATGCAAGGATTCTTCAATATATGCAAATCAATCAACGGGATACACCATATTAACAAATTGAAGGAGAAAAACCATATGATCATCTCAATAGATGCAGAGAAAGCTTGCGACAAAATTCAACGCCCATTTATGATAAAAACCCTGAAGAAAGTAGGCATAGAGGGAACTTTCCTCAACATAATAAAGGTCATACATGACAAACCCACAGCCAATACCATCCTCAATGTTGAAAAACTGAAACCATTTCCACTAAGATCAGGAACAAGACAAGGTTGCCCACTCTCACCACTCTTATTCAACATAGTTTTGGAAGTACTAGCCACAGCAATCAGAGAAGAAAAAGATATAAAAGGAATCCAAATTGGAAAAGAAGGAGTAAAGCTGTCACTGTTTGCAGATGACATGATACTATACGTAGAGAATCCTAAAGATGCTACCAGAAAACTACTAGAGCTGATCATTGAATTTGGTAAAGTAGCAGGATACAAAATTAATGCACAGAAATCTCTGGCATTCCTATACACTAATGGTGAAAAATCTGAAAGTGAAATTAAGAAAACACTCCCATTTAGCACTGCAACAAAAAGAATAAAATATCTAGGAATAAACCTACCTAAGGAGACAAAAGACCTGTATGCAGAAAATTATAAGACACTGATGAAAGAAATTAAAGATGATACAAATAGATGGAGAGATATACCCTGTTCTTGGATTGGAAGAATCAACACTGTGAAAATGACTCTACTACCCAAAGCAATCTACAGATTCAATGCAATCCCTATCAAACTACCACTGGCATTCTTTACAGAACTAGAACAAAAACTTCACAGTTTGTATGGAAACACAAAAGACCCTGAACAGCCAAAGCAATCTTGAGAACGAAAAATGGAGCTGGAGGAATCAGGCTCCCTGACTTCAGACTATACTACAAAGCCACAGTAATTAAGACAGTATGGTACTGGCAGAAAGACAGAAATATAGATCAACGGAAAAGGATAGAAAGCCCAGAGATTAACCCACGCACAGATGGTCACCTCATCTTTGATAAAGGAGGCAAGAATAAACAGTGGAGAAAAGACAACCTCTTCAATAATTGGTGCTGGGAAAACCAGACAGGTATATGTAAAAGTATGAAATTAGAACACTCCCTAACACCATACACAAAAATAAACTCAAAATGGATTAAAGACCTAAATGTAAGGGCAGACACTATAAAACTTCTAGAGGAAAACACAGGCAGAACACTGTGACATAAATCACAGCAAGATCATTTTTGACCCACCTCCTAGAGTAATGGAAATAAAAACAAAAATAAACAAATGGGACCCAATGAAAGGAAACCATAAACAAGATGAAAAGACAACCCTCAGAATGGGAGAAAATATTTGCAAATGAAGCAACTGACAAAGGATTAATCTCCAAAATTTACAAGCAGCTCATGCAGCTCAATAACAAAAAACAAACAACCCAATCCAAAAATGGGCAGAAGACCTAAATAGACATTTCTCCAAAGAAGATATACAGACTGCCAACAAACACATGAAACGATGGTCAACATCACTAATCATTAGAGAAATGAAAATCAAAACTACAATGAGGTATCACCTCACAGTGGTCAGAATGGCCATCATCAAAAAATCTAGAAACAATAAATGCTGGAGAGGGTGTGGAGAAAAGGGAACACTCTTGCACTGTTGATGGGAATGTAAATTGATACAGCCACTATGGAGAACAGTATGGAGGTTCCTTAAAAGACTACAAATAGAACTACCATACGACCCAGCAATCCCACTACTGGGCACATACCCTGAGAAAACCATAATTCACAAAGAGTCAGGTACCAATATGTTCGTTGCAGCTCTATTTACAATAGCCAGGACATGAATCAACCTAATTGTCATCAACAGATGAATGGATAAAGAAGATGTGGCACATATATACAATGGAATATCACTCAGCAATAAAAAGAAATGAAATTGAGTTATTCATAGTGAGGTAGATGGACCTGGAGTCTGTCATACAGAGTGAAGTAAGTCAGAAAGAGAAAAACAAATACTGTATGTTAACACATATATATGGAATCTAAGGAAAAAAATGTCATAAAGAGCCTAGGGGTAGGACGGGAATAAAGACACAGACCTACTAGAGCATGGACTTGAGGATATGGGGAGGGGGAAGGGTAAGTTGTGACAAAGTGAGAGAGTGGCATGGACATATATACACTACCAAACGTAGGGTGGACAGCTAGTGGGAAGCAGCCACATGGCACAGGGAGATCACCTAGGTGGTTTGTGACCACCTAGAGGGGTGGGATAGGGAGGGTGGGAGGGAGGGAGACGCAAGAGGGAAGAGATATGGGAACATATGTATGTGTATAACTGATTCACTTTGTTGTAAAGCAGAAACTAACACACCATTGTAAAGCAATTATACTCCAATAAAGATGTTTTAAAAAAAAACAAAACCAAACTTGGTTGGTGGGAATGTAAATTGGCGTGGCCAGTACAGAAAACAATACGAAGGCTCCTCAAAAAAATAAAAGACAAATCTACCATGTGATCCAGCAATTCCATATCTGGGCATATACCCAAAGGAAATGAAAACAGGATTTCTACAAGATACATGCATCCCCCCTCATGGTTATCGCAGCATTATTCACAACAGCCAAGGTATGGAAACAGCCCAATGCCCATCAACAGATGAATCGACAAAAGATGTAACACACAATGGAATATTACTCAGCCACGAGAAAGGAGGATATCTTCCATTTGAGACAACATGGGTAGACCTTGAGCACATTATTCTAAGTGAGATAAATCAGAGAAAGGCAAGTATTGTATGATACCATTTATATGTGGAATCTAAAAAAGTTAAACCTGTAAAAAACATAAGAGTACCTCCTTACCAGGGATGGGCGGTGGGGAGCTCCCACAGGGGATAAGAGTGATGGTGTTTAAGGGTAAAACTTTAACAAGTAGTAAATATGCCATAAAAACCTAACGCACAGTGTAATGAATACAGACAATTATATCGTACTATATATGTTATGTAATGTGATAAATACCACTACAATAGCAATCATATTACATACAAATGTAAGAAAGTAACACGCCACACACCTTAAACTTACACCATATTACATGTCAAATCTGTTCAATGAAAAAGTGAAGAAAAATAACACTATTCACATGCCAAAATAATTCCTTCACTAAAGAAAATTTTATTATCTTATTAGTTGTTTCTCCTGAACTTTTGCTGTTTTATCCACTCTCTGTATCAATCTCCTGGAAAAATGTTTATCTTATATATTTATCATATCATTTAGTACTTAGGGTTTTCCTTGTATTTCCTTTTATTAATTGTACTTTTCTTTTAAAATGAATTTCTCAACAATATTTTAATTCCCCACATAATTTAAAATTCTTCTAATATTTTTAGTAGCCCATTTTCCTTACCTTTCCAGATATTTCTATCTGTCCTTGCAGACTGACTTAGAGAGCCCTCTTCTGGCCTGATGCTGTGTCAAAAAACATTTTCTTCAGCTTGCAAATAATGTAAGTTTTAAATGCTTTTGGTAATATAATAATAATTGTATAATTCAAGTAAAACCTTTCTTCAGAATAATAAAGTTATAAGGAGAAACTGCATGGTTCTATTAAAATACCCTTATCAAAGCAACTTATACTACTTAAGTAGTATAGAAATACCACTTTCGAATAACTGTACACTATTAATCTCAGTATGACAGAGCCTTGCTATCATGTGATGGAACTTGAAGATGAAGCCACATAATAACAAGGTATTTGATACACTAGTAACTGAAGTATGATAAACAAGCTGGAATCTCTGTTAAGTGCCTCTGCCTCAAAGAAGTCTGATAGTTATTTGGTCTTTAATATGTCCCGATTTTAATATAACAATGCCTTTAATAAAACTACAAGTTTGAAAATATAATGGCGGAAAGACTTCCACTTAAATTGATTTTTTTAATTCTAGGAATAAAGATGTTAATGAAAGTGACCAAACAGAAGTACATACCACCATTAAGTAACTTGCCAATAGTTTTTCTTCTTTTTGTAAATAAACAAGCCAATTATAAAGTTTACATAGAAATATATAAAAACAAATATTAAGGACAATTCTTAAAAACAGTAATAATTTGAGAAAGTAGTCCTTCCGGCCACATAAATTTTGTTATGAGGCGTCATAGACCCTATGTCTGTGTTCCCATTAGACTGTACTCTCAAGGACAAAACCAATCTCATTCACATTTCTATTCCTAGCACCTAGACAATGCCTAATCTATAGGAATCATAATAAATTTTAAAGGATTGGGTAAATGTGTTTACCTATATGGTCTCTCCCTTTATAGTTTGAGATTCATGAAGGCAGGAACTATTTTTCACTTTTGTGACCTCAGAATTTAGCACAGTGGATGTTTAATAATTGTTTGTTAAATGGGTTCATTTCCAAAATGGTTTATTTATAAATACTCATCAGAATTAGAGAGACTTCATGGTAGAAAAAAATAGATAAAGGAAAAGAATGAGAAAATGATATAAATAGAATGAAAATATTATGACAATTCAGAAAATACATTATCAAATCAAATTATATGTAAAAGAAATTAACTTTTTTCCATTAAAGGGTTCATAAAATCCATAAGCAAAAAAACCAATACAGAAAAAATAAGCAAAAAATACGAAAAAACAATTGACAGAAAAAGAAACATGAATGGGTCTTAAATATATAAAAAGAAGTTCAACGTCAGTCTTAGGAGAAATACATATTAAATCCATATGGAGAAAACAAGAAAAAGATCTCAAATCAACAACATAACTTTACAACATAAGGAACTGGAAAAAGAAGAACAAACTAAATCCAAAGCTATCAGAAGGAAGAAAATAAAGATCAGAGCAGAGATAAATGAAATAAAGAATAGAAAAATAATAGAGAAAATAAATGAAACCAGAAGTTGGTTCTTTGAAAAGAACAAAATTAACAAACCTTTTTTTTTTTTTCGGTATGTGGGCCTCTCACTGTTGTGGCCTCTCCCGTTGCGGAGCACAGTCTCCGGACATGCAGGCTCAACGGCCATGGCTCACGGGCCCAGCCACTCCGCGGCATGTGGGATCTTCCCGGACCGGGGCACGAACCCGTGTCCCCTGCATCAGCAGGCGGACTCTCAACCACTGCGCCACCAGGGAAGCCCGCGGAAAAACTAGATGAAATGGTGAATTCCTAGAAGCAAAACCTACTAACACTAAATCATGAAGAAGTAGAAAATCTGAGTAGACCTACAACTAGTAAGGAGATTGAATCAGTAATCAAAAATCTCCAAACAAACAAAAGCCCTAGCCCTGAACCTGATGGCTTCACTGGCAAATTCTACCAAACATTTAAAGAAGAACTAATATCTATCTTTCTCAAACTTTTCTAAAAACTGGAAGAGGATGGAACACTTGTTAACCCATTCTGAGGTCAGCATTATTCTGATACCAAAGCCAGATGAAGACACTACACGAAAACTACAGACCAACAACCCTTTTGAATACTGATATAAAAATCCTCAAGAAAATATTAGCAAACTGAATTTAGCAGTATATAAAAAGGATTATACTCCATGACTAAGTGGGATTTATTCCTGGAATGTAAGGCTGGTTTAACATTCAAAAATCAATCAATGCGGGCTTCCCTGGTGGCACAGTGGTTGAGGGTCCGCCTGCTGATGCAGGGGACACGGGTTCATGCCCCGGTCCGGGAGGATCCCACATGCCACGGAGCGGCTGCGCCCATGGGCCATGGCCACTGAGCCTGCACGTCCGGAGCCTGTGCTCTGCAACAGGAGAGGCCGCGGCAGTGAGAGGCCCACGTACCGCAAAAAAAAAAAAAAAAAAAAAATCAAGCAATGTTATTATACAGCACAAAAAACAGCAAAAAAAGAAAAACAATCATCTCAACTGAGGCTGAAAAGAGCATGTAGTAAAATGTGACACCCTTTTATGATAAAAACACACAAAAAGCTAGGAAAAGAAGAAAACTACTCAACATAATAAAAGCTATATAGAAAAAACCCACAGGAAACATCATACTCAATGGTGAAAGACTGAGAGCATCTCCTCTAAGATCAGGTAAAAGGATTCCCACTTACAACACTTCTACTGAACAGAGTACTGGAAGTTCTAGCTGGAGCAATTAGGCAAGAAAAAGAAATTAAAGGCATCCAAATTGAAAAGGAAGATGTAAAATTATCACTGTTCACAGATGATATGATCATTCACATTCTTTAGCAATAAAGAATGGATTCAGGGACTTCCCTGGTGGCGCAGTGGATAAGACTCCATGCTCCCAATGCAGGCACCCTGGGTTTGATCCCTGGTCAGGGAACTAGAT
Organism: Grampus griseus; assembly: GCF_964374135.1. Lineage (NCBI taxonomy): Eukaryota > Metazoa > Chordata > Mammalia > Artiodactyla > Delphinidae > Grampus > Grampus griseus. The sequence continues at coordinate 47,086,357 of NC_139007.1, forward strand.
CCCACGTGCATGCTGCAACTAAGAGTTTACATGGTACAACTAAGGAGCCCGCCTGCTGCAACTAAGACCCAGTGCAACCAAATAAATATTTAAAAAAAATGTATCTCCACCCTCCTGGGTTTGAGCTGGAGAAATTAAAAAAAAAAAAAAAAAAAAGAATGGATTCAGCAAAGTATCAGAATACAAAGTTAATACAGAAAATTTAATTGCATCTCTATACACACTAATAATAAATGATCTGAAGAGGAAATTATGAAAACAATTCCATCTACAATAGTATCAAGAAGAATAAAATACTTAAGATGTAATTTAGCCAAAGAAATAAAAGAATTGTACAATGAAAACTAAAAAACACTGCTGAAAGAAACTGAAGATGACACAACTAAATGGAAATATAGCCCATGCTCACGGACTGAAAAACTTATATGGTTAAGATGTCAATACTACTCAAAGTGATCTATAGTTTCAAATGCAATCCCTATTCAAAATCCCAATAACATATTTTTTGCATAAATAGAAAAACCCATCCTAAAATTCATATAGAATCTCAAGGGACTACAAATAACCAAAACAATCTTGAAAACGGGGGACAGAGGAGGACTTACACTCTGTGACTTCAAAACTTTCTACAAAGCTACAGTAATCAAAACAGTGTGGTTTTGGCATAAGGAGAGACATATATAGACTGATGGAACAGAATAGAGAACCCAGAAATAAACCCTCACATATATGGTCAAATGACTTTTGACAAGGTACCAAGACAATTCAATGGGGAAAAGATTGTCTTTTCAACAAATGATGCTGGGAAAACTGGATATCCACATGCAAAAAGAATGAAGTTGGACCCTTACCTAACACCATATACAAGAATTAAGTTGTAAGGGATCTAAGACCTAAAACTATAAAACTCTTAGAAGAAAATATGTGGCAAAAGCTTCATGACACTGGACTTGGTAATGATTTCTTAGTTACGACACCAAAGACACAGGCAATAAAAGAAAAGTAGACAAATCAGACTTCGTGAAAATTTAAAAATCTCGTGCATGAAAAGACACAAAGGACTATCAACAGAATAAGAAGGCAACCCCCATAATGAGAAAAAATATTTGCAAATCATATATCTGACAAAGGATTAATATCCAGAATAGAGAATCTCTAAAACTCAATAAAGAAAAAACCAAAAAGTCCAATCTAAAAATGGGCAAAGGACTTGAATAGACCTTTCTCCAAAGAAGATACAGAAGTAGCCAATAAGCACATGAAGATGCTCAACATCATTAATCATTAGGAAAATGCAAATCAAAATTACAATGAGATATCATCAGGTTGGTTACTATCAAAACCCAGAAAATAACAAGTGTTGGTGACAATGTGGAGAAACTAGAACACTTGTACACTACTGATGGGAATGCAAAATGGTACCTCCACTGTGGTTAAACAGTGTGGCAGTTCCTCAAAAATTTAAACAGAATTACCATATGATCCAGCAATTCCATTTCTGGGTATATACTCAAAAGAAATGAAAGCAGGGTCTCAAAGAGACATTTGTACACCCAAATAAATAATATAAAAAATGTTCATAGCAGCATTATTCACTATAGCTAAAATGTGGATTCAGCCCAAGTGTCCATTGAAAAATGAGGGGAAAAGCAAAATGTGGTATACATAAAATGGGATATTATTCAGCCTTAAAAAGGAAGGAAATTCTGACACATGCTACAACATGGATGAACCTTAAGGATATTATGCTAAGTGAAATATGCTAGTCACAAAAAAGACAAATACTGTATAATTCCACTTAACATGAGATACCTGGAGTAATAAAAATTATAGAGACATGAAGTAGAATAGTAGTTGCCAGGGGTCGGGAAGTGAAATGGTGAGTTACTGTTTAATGAGTACAGCGTTTCACTTTTATAAGATTATGTATAATAGTCCCAAACTAGAAACAACCCACATTTTGACAAGTAGAGACAGGTTGAATAAATTATGCTGTCTCCATAAAATGGGAAATCAAGCAGCTGTAAAAGCAAAGGAAAGGGATGCTGCCTATGTAATGATATGAAAATAATCACTGTATTTTATATAATTTTATATAATATTAAGGGAAAGAAGCAAGGTGTTGAATACTGTATTTATTTTGATACCTTTTGTGAAGGTAGGAGGATAAAATACATTTATATGTGTTTGTTGTGATATAAGTCAACTCTGGAAGGCTACACTAGAAACTGTTAATAGTAGCTCCTGTTCGTGTGGGGAAAGGGTGTGAACTGGACAGATGGAAAAGAGCACTTGGACATCTTTCACTACACATATAAATATGAACCATGTGAACAGATTATTAACTCCAAAAAATGTCCTAATCTTTCAAGCTTAGTATATAATTTACATGTTTTACTAATAAATCGACTACAAAATCCTTTATAATCTTACCTGCAAACTAGCCACATAAGAATCCTCACAATTTACGTAATGTCCTAACATGGCATGTTGTGCTCGTAATTCATTATCCCTTATTCTTTCATGCAGGTGGGTAATTTGTTGCTTCTGCCTGCAAAACATAAGTTGAGGTACCACATTACAAAAAATATACTTTTCTAAGTGATAATTAAAAGCAGAACTTTCAGTATTCTAATTTGGCATAAGAGTTAAAAGTATGATCAATCTTAAAATTCATAATAGGAAATCTTTTTAAACCACAGTACCATGAGATATGTTAAATACAGAAAAAGTTTATACTGTAGAGTACTTCTGACACTTTAAAGAACATAATCTTTTGTAGAATACTCTTCTTAGATTCGAACAAAGTCATGCTTTGCTCTCTTTCTTCTTGTTGCCTAACATAAAAACTGTTTCAATCTCAGTCTGGAATGTCTTTACCTTAATATTATTATTTCCATTCGTCCAAATTCTGTTCAACACTTAATACCAATTGAAGCTTCTGAAAATTTCATTGTCGGGGTGAGAGGTATTTTTATAAATATCATCTAGCTCAACTGCTGTACTATGCCTGCATCTTATCTACAACATCCAGGTTGCATGGTCTACACATACACATCACCAACGATGGAGAACTCACATGGTGGCAGATTTGCATCTCTGGATAGCTCTGAAATTTCATTTTAATATAACCTCATGCTGGAACCAGGCACACTGAAGTTCAAGTATTTCCTCAGTGGATCATAGCTTTGCGGAGCACAGGCTCCGGACGCGCAGGCCCAGAGGCCATGGCTCACGGGCCCAGCCGCTCCGTGGAATGTGGGATCTTCCCGGACCGGGGCACGAACTCGTGTCCCTTGCATCGGCAGGCGGACTCTCAACCACTGTGCCACCAGGGAAGCCCCATAGCTTATTTTAATCAAATTATTTAACTTTTGTGAATATGTATCCTTAAACATTTGAAAACCATTATGTGCCAGGCAACATGCTAAGACCTTTATATGTATTATCATTAATCTTCAAAAATTTAATAACAAGTCTCATACTAAGGTTATAAGAGAGAGAGTGAGAGCAAAAGAGAGCAAGAGCACGTGCTTTCAAGGAATAATAAGGATACATGTGGGTAAACAAATAGCTTGATGTTTTCCAAAATTACTTACAAAATAACTTTTGGACCAAGTTCAGACTGCATCAAAGAGCTTATTCTATTCAGAGCTGTTTTTATTTGTTTTTCAGATATGCTATCCTTTATGAACATCCACACAGAAAATATCAAACAGGAAACAGATAGGTGAGGAGAGATTACTCACATGGTACTTTTCAAATAATGTAAAACTTTACAAAGAAAACTAAACTTCCTCTTCCAGCCAGGATGGAGTAGCAGGAACCAGTTTTGCCCTTCCCCTTGACATAATTACAAAATGGAACAAAATACAGGTAAGAAAGACTCTCAAGACACTGGACAACAGGCAATCACCGTGACTTCTGGGAGGTGGACAACAAATTCTATGAGTCCTAAGATCGCCAGAGATTAGCGTTTTAAGCCTTAGCCTCTGAACAGGGAAAGTGACCTCTCTGAGTTGAAAAAACAAAGCTGGTAATCTGGAGAAATCAAGGCAGCTAGAGTTCACAGTGCAGAGCCACCTTGAGTATTCAGTTGAGTGTTAACTAACGAATGCATGAAGAAACTACTTTAAGTGGGGAGGGGGCGTTATGGGGTGGGGGTGGGGGATATGTTAGCCAAAAAGATTAGAAGAATCAGTGCCTGAGGCTCACATCGGGCCCGGAATTGTGCCTGTTCCCAAATGCCAAAACTTCATAATTTACAGGGTATCAGTTAGCAGCAATTTCCAACTGAGGGCAATTTAGGGCTCAGAACAAAGTGCAAGAATACAAAAATAACGGCTTCCCTGGTGGTGCTGTGGTTAAGAATCCGTCTGCCAATGCAGGGGACACGGGTTCGAGCCCTGGTCCAGGAAGATCCCACATGCCGCGGAGCAACTAAGCCCGTGTGCCACAACTACGGAAGCTGCGCTCTACAGCCCGCACGCCACAACCACTGAGCCCGAGTGCCGCAACTACTGAAGCCTGCACACCTAGAGCCCATGCTCCACAACAAGAGAAGCCACCGCAATGAGAAGCCCATGCACCACAACAAAGAGTAGCCCCCGCTCGCCACAACTAGAGAAAGCCCGCGTGCAGCAACAAGACCCAACGCAGCCAAAAATAAAAATAAACAAATTTTAAAAAAAGAATACAAAAATATGTAACATCCAAAACAAGTTAAAATTCATAATGCCTGGCATCTCAAAGAAGCAGGAAAATATGACCCACAATAAGGTGAACAGCCAATCAACTGAAAGTGAGCTAGAACTGACACAAATGACAGAATTAACAGAGAAGGACACGAAATCAATTATTGTAACTATTTTCATATGTTCAAGAAACTAGAAGAAAGACATAATATGTTAAGCAGAGACATGGAAGGCATAAATATTATCCTGAATGGGATTAGGGCAGATTAGAATTTGCAGAAGAAAAGATTAGGGAATTTGAAGACATATCAATAGAAATGATCCAAAAAGAAACAGAAAAAAAAAAATAGATAAAACAAAACAAACAAAACAAAAACTTAGAATCAATGAGTTGTGGATTTCTTTAAAAGGCCAAATATATGTGTAATTAGAATCCCTATAGGGGAGGTGAGGGGAGGAGGAATGAGGAAGAAAAAGTATTTGTAGAAAACCGGCCAAATTTTTTCCAAATCTGCTGAGAATGACACACCCACAGATCCAAGAAGACCAAAGAACCCAAAGCACAAATAACAAAAAGAAAACTAAACCAAGGAACATCCTAATCAAATGACTTAAAATCAGTGATAAAGAGAAAATCCTAAGAGTAGTCAGAGGAAGAACGGTAAATGCGTTAAGGGAGTATAGCCTGAAAATACTCCCAAAGTATATTAAAAGGATGCTTTTACATTTAGAGGCAGACCTTGGAGATATTGCAGGTTTGGTTCCAGACCGTGGCAATAAACTGAATATTCCAAGAAAGCCAGTCACACGAATTTTTTGGTTTCCCAGTGCATATAAAAGTTATATTTACATTATACTGTAATCTATTGCATAATAGTATGTCTAAAAAAAAGTCTGTACCTTAATTTTAAAATATTTTATTACTAAAAAATGCTATCATTTGAGCCTTCAGCAATGTATATGTCTCTCATTTAATTACATGTGGAAGTAAAATCACATTATAATTTTGCTAGGTAAACTTAAAATCAGTGGTGGATTCTTTGGTATAGTGTGGATTTTTTTTCAATGGAATTCATATTAAATGTCCTTCTAACTCATCTGCTTTAGAAGCTAGGACTTATCATATTTCTAAAGCAAGGCCTAAGTGTACATATCATGGTTATTAAAAGTTATTAAAATTCCAACTTCACAGATATGATCAATTAACATATGACAGTTTGCTCATAGCAATTTGCAGAACATCTTTTACTTTGAGACGGACCCCATAATGCAAGAGTCATATTTATTCTCCATCACAAGTGTTGAAGTAAGATTTGGTTATTTTTATCAGCTTATCTGAGTATTTAAATACAGTTTCAACAGTTTGTTTCTATCTATTTTGGTTGTTTACACCTAAGTATATAGCTTTATAAAATCAATTTCTGAATCTATTTTGTTTCAAGGCCAACTGCTACACTGTGTGAAATTTGATTCTGACACTAAACACCTTAAGTTAGCATCAGACTCCACAGCTTTAAGGGCATGATCCCCAACAAGAAAGCCTCACTTCAGATGCCAGACTCAAGTGGGATCCCCAGACCATCCACACTTCTAACCAAATGGCTACAAATCTGGAGAGTTCCCAGAGTTTTTATTATAGAATTTCATTGTGTGGGCAAGACTGATTAAATCACTGAACTCAATCTCCAGCCTCCTCCTCTCCCTGGAGGTTGGACTGGCTCAAAAGTCCCAACCCTCTGATCACAGTGTTGGTCTCTATGGTAAATAGCTGAAGCTGCTATCCAGGGCCCAAGAATCACCTCATTAGCATAAATGCAGGTGTGTTCCAGGGCTCATGAATAAAAAAGACATTCTAAAGATTTACAGTCTCCTTTCCAAGAACCAGAAACAATGGCCAGTCAGATTCTCTATTGTTGGACAAGATCTTAAGAAGATTTGTAGATACTATATTGTAAATTGCAAGTAATGACAAAATGAGAATTCTCCTCTATACTGCCAGTATCATTTACTAATAGCATTAACTCAGCCGTCACCACAGAGGGTATAGGGTTTCCTCTCTGAATCTGGCTCCAGTGCACTGACTTACCCCTATATTTCATCTGTTCAATTCAGCGGCACAAGCTATGCAATTTCTAAGTGTAAATCATCATATGAACTACTAGTATCAGCAACAGCATAGGTTAACCAACAACCTTAACCTCTTTTTCATTAAAATGAGGCTATTTGCTCTGCATGAATATTTAGTGAGTACCTACTATGAGTAATAAAATGTACATGAAACTGTATCTTCTGTGAAGAGATCAAAGTCGACTGAGGAAAGACAAGCACGTAAACATAACTATTACATATACAAAACATGTATAATGTGGCTACTGTTTGCTGATGGGCACTATGCATCAGACAGTATTGTGCTTTTTACATACATTTATTCATTTAATCCTCATGCTGTACAACTAGGTGGGAGAGGAGAGTTGCATAGAAGAGTGATCTTCAAAAACCTCATTTTTTGCTTAAGTGGTGAAACTCCTTGTACCCAGGCAGATGAGAAGATCAATATGCAAAAGGTCAAGTACCCTATTCAGAATTACCTAAATGGTTAGTGTCAAATATAGAGCATTAGAAACCAGGTTTCTTCCTTTTTTTTCTGAGTTGTTTTTGAAATAAACCTATTTGCTTTTTCTCACAAGATGGGGAACATTTAAGAAGTTTCTTTTTCTTTTTAATTAAAAACATTTTTTTACTTTATATTGGAGTATAGTTGATTAACAATGTTATGTTAGTTTCAGGTGTACAGCAAAGTGATTCAGTTATACATATACATGTATCTATTCATTTTCAAATTCTTTTTCCATTTACGTTATTACAGAATACTGAGCAGAATTACCTGTGCTATACAGTAGGTCCTTGTTGGTTATCTATTTTAAATATAGCAGTGTGTACATGTCAATCCCAAACTCCCAATCTATCCCTCCCCGCACCCGACTCTTCTCCACTGGTAACCATAAGAAGAACAGTTTCTATAGCAGTTATTTTTCCTTAACATTTATCTGTTTTGATCTAATTATCCAAAATCTACGAAAGCTATATGCATTGCAAAAAAAAAAAACCCCACGTTTTTCTCATGCAATCATGAATAACTTGATATTTTCAGGAATAATATCCAGCATACAATTTTTAGTTAAGTGACTTAAAAGGTATCATCACCCACACTGTATTCCAAAGTAGAAAAGTTCAGCATCTTTACTCTCAGTTCCATCCAGGAAGAAACTAAATCCTGTCAATTCTGTCTCTGAAATAGTCTCTGCATGTGTTATCACCATTTTAAAGGCCATTAGTCTAATCTGGTTCCTGGAAAAAAATTATACTATAATTTTGTTCTAATTTTCATCACTATATGTGTTATAAAGATCTTTATATATGAACATTTTTACTTTTTTTTTTTTTTTCGCGGTACGCGGGCCTCTCACTGCTGTGGCCTCTCCCATTGTGGAGCACAGGCTCCGGACACGCAGGCTCAGCGGCCATGGCTCACAGGCCCAGCCACTCCGCGGCATGTGGGATCTTCCCGGACCAGGGCACGAACCCGTGTCCCCTGCATCGGCAGGTGGACTCCCAACCACTGCGCCACCAGGGAAGCCCAAACATTTTTACTTTTAAATTCTGGTCATGTTGCTTTAGAAATAGGAGTTGCTACTTTTTCTTCCTCTGTTTTATATAATATCAAATGCATTAATCATCAAAAACTTTATAATAAGCATGCAAAATATCAAAGATTATTTAAGACACTGGGTGTGGTAGATTGTTTACAAAAATATCCACAAGTATTCCCTTCCCTGTATTACTCATACTCCTTTTTGATGTGATTTTGCTGTTCCTACTGTCCACAGGTGAAGTCTCCTGGCCTTGTGACCAATAAGAACATAGTGGAAGTGATTTTTTTTTTTAAGCAGACTTTATTTTTTAGAGAAGTTTTAGGTTCACAGAGAAATTAAACTAAGGGTACAGAGATTCTCCATAGGGACTTTGTGTCAGTTCTGAGCCTAAGCTCCAAGAGAACATGTGTGCTTCATTTTCTCTTTGAACTTCACCCTATGAACAAACCCTGGTTAGCATACTGGAGGATGACAGACCCCCATGGAGCATAAGGACCATCCAGATAAGGCTAGCCTAGGCCAGCCAACTCCTACTTGACAATGTGGCTACCACAGATCCATAAATGAGACTAGATAAAGAATCGGCCAAAAATGGGCAGAAGACCTAAATAGACAATTCTCCAAAGAAGACATACAGATGGCCAAAAGATACATGAAAAGATGCTCAACACTGCTAATCATTAGAGAAATGCAAATCAAAACTACAATGAGATACCACCTCAGACCAGTCAGAATGGCCATTATCAAAAAGTCTACAAATAATAAATGCTGGAAAGGGTGTGGAGAAAAGGGAACCCTCCTACACTGTTGGTGGGCATGTAAATTGGTACAGTCACCATGGATAACAGTATGAAGGTTCCTTAAAAAACTAAAAATAGAGAGCTACCATATGATCCTGCAATGCTATCCTGGGTATATATCCAGAGAAAACCATAACCTGAAAAGACACATGCACCCCGATGTTCACTGCAGCACTATTTACAACAGCCAAGACACGGAAACAACCTAAATGCCCATTGACAGATGAATGGATAAAGAAGGTGTGGTACATATATACCATGGAATATTACTCAGCCATAAAAAAGAACGAAATAATGACATCTGCAGCAACATGGATGGACCTAGAGATTATTATACGAAGTGAAGTAAGTCAGACAAAGACAAATATAATATGATATCACTTACATGTGGAATCTAAAAAAAATAATACAAATGAACTTATTTACAAAACAGAAACAGACTCACAGACATAGAAAACAAACTTATGGCTACCAAAGGGGAAAGATGGGGGAAAGGGATAAATTAGAAACTTGGGAGTAAATACACACACTACTATATATAAAATAGATAAACAACAAGAACCTACTGTATAGCACAGAGAATTATACTCAATATTTTATAATAACCTATATGGAAAAAGAATCTGAAAAAGTATATATATATATATATATATATAAATAAAACTGAATCACTTTGCTGCATACCTGAAACTAACACAACATTGTAAATCAACTATACTTCAATAAAAAATTTTTTTTAATTAAATAACAGAATTGGCCAACTGAGCAACTTGAATGATTTTGGATTATTTCCTTAGTATCCATCTATATATACAGAATTGACAAATATAAATATATTTTAATAGATTACATCAATAATTATCTGCATTTCTTACTGCCATAGACTGAATGTTGTGACATACACCCCCCCCTCCAAATTCACACATTAAATCCTAATGCCCAATGTGTGGTATAGCGGGTAGAGGGCCTTTGGGAGGTGACTAGGTCATGAGGACAGAATCCTCATGAATGCAATTAGTGCCATTACAAAAGAAGCTCCAGAGAGCTCCCTTGCCCCTTTCATCATGGGAGGTTACAGCAAGAAGACGGCCATCTATGAATCAGGAGGTTGGCTCTCACCAGACATTGAATCTGCCGGTGCCTTGGGACTTCCCAGACTCCAGAAGTGGGAAAAATAAATATTTGTTGTCTATAAGCTACCCAGTCTATGGTATTTTATTATAGCAGCCCAAATGAACTAAGACACTTATTAACATACCCAATAGAATGGTATAATGGTGTTTAAAAAATAATAAAAGCCAAGTGATTCTGATTGAGGGCAAGTCTATTCATATTAATGAAAGTCTGAATTTTGGTGTGCTTAAAAACGGTATTAATTTCAAGTCTATACAATGAGTTAAATTATTTAAGTGTTCAAAATATATATCCAACAGGGTCTATAATTATTTATACATAAAATTCACTTGTACTAGAAGCATCTAATATTTTAAAATAGCCTTTTCATAAAATCAATTATAACTATCTCTTACAATCTTCATTCATTTATCAAACATGGAAGTATCAAGCACTAAGTACATGTACTACGTGCCAGGTTCTGTTCAAGACGTTGAGAACATAGTGGAGAATAAGGACGCCCAGATGTCTATGCTCTAGTTTACTTCCCAGCAGATCTTGCTTAACACTGCTAAGTTTCTAAGCAAAATCTTTTCAAATTTCAACTATTAAATATATTTAAAGATTTGAATTAGGATTTAATTTTAAGGCTAAAATATCTACTACTTTATCCCATATAAGCACATGAAAATAAGTAGTAACTAGCACTGATTAAGAAAAAATGCCTCCTCAAACTAGTTCCCAATTACCAGGATATGCAACTATAAAGAAATTTGTTTTCAGAGCTTTGGTACTGAAACAGGCAAAATTTTGGAAATGTCTCCCAAAATTTTCAAAATTCTTATCTGTAGGTCATTTAATTTTAAACATTCATGATTTTCATGCTTTCTGTGCTATCAGATCTAACATACATTAGTTAAAGGAAGCTACCACTTTAAAGTAGCTTTCCAATTTGATAGTTCCCAAGTATAAAACACAAAGACACTAGCTTTGATAGTTCATCAGCATTGCAGCTAACTTGTTACATGTACAAAAAAGATGGAGAGGAGTTTCCAAATAATGAGTTACCCTAATATAAATGAGAAGATGGTAGAAAACAGACACAGATAGACAGATACATAGATAGATAGGCAGATAAACCAACTGACCCTCAGTTCTGATAGTGGTTCTTAAAAGTACTGGGATTGGGGATGGACAGACATGAGACATCAGTGTACTTGTAAGGTTCTATTTCTTAAACTCTAAGCAGTGGGTACAAAGATATTTGTTTTATTAATCTACATTTCGGCATGCCTGAAATATTTAGTAATTAAAAAAAAGACTCACCGATCAATTACAATTTCTTTCTGCCTTAGTAGTCCTTCTTTTATTTTCAGCACTGATTCCCACTTATTGAAATCTTGATAGCCAGGAGGTGAATAACTTTGACGAGATGATCCAGTCAAAACCTGCACAAACATGTTTAAACTATTAGTATACTAAAAGTGGCTAAAGGGAATATTTATATGTCACCTTGTATTTTCCCAGTGATTTTCATTTTAAAAAAAATAGAGAACTGTCCATTTGATTTTTTTTAAAAAACCATCTTAAATCACACGTGTGAATACAACATAACTTGAAGAATTTCAAGGAAGTTCTAAAGTAAATGTACAAATCTAATGAAGAATTGGTGACAAGAGAACATTATTATAATACTATATGTAAGATCCTGTTCTCATTACCTTGTGGAAGCTTTCTGGAAATAAGAAATTAATCATTGCCTAAGGAAGGAGTACAATGAAAGAACATACCAAGGCTAGACTGTACAAGCATTACCAGAAGGGTTTCCACAAGGGAATAAAAATAGTATCTGTAGCATTCAGACTTCAAATTGTCATTCATCACATCACTGAAATTTCAAAAGCTAAAATATTTTCACAAAGTAGTAAATATATCCATAGAAGATGACTATTAAGCAGATAATCTAGATGATTACTGGTCTCCAGTGTTTATTATATATCATTAAGAAAAAATTCGATTTAGACTTTAAGAAAAATTTAAGATATTTAAAACAGATAATAACAAAACCAAATACAGCAGATATCCTCAAATTTCTATCATTGAAACAAAATCAAAATTTTAATACTGGTGGTACTGGTTGAACTGTGTCCCTTCAAAAAGATGTTGAAGTCCTAACCCCTAATACCTCAGAATGTAGCCTCATTTGGAAATAGGGACTTCACAGATATAGTCAAGATGAAGTCATGAGACTGATGTAAAAGGGGAAATCTGAATGCAGACATGCACACAGAAGACTATGTAAAGAGATACAGAGAGAACACCATGTGAAGATGAAAACAAGAGATTGGAGTGATACATCTACAAGCAAAGGAACACAACAAGATTGCCAGAAAACCACTAGAAACAGGCCTGAAACAGATTTTTCTTCACAGCCCTCAGAAGGAACTAACTTTGCTGACACCTTGATTTTGGACTTCTAACCTCCAACACTGTGAGACAATAAATATCTGTTGTTTAAGCTACCTTGTTTGTGTCCTTTGTTATGGTAGCTCTAGGAAACTAGTGAATTTCCAATACAACTGGTAAATCAGATAGGAAAATAAATTCCTTGGCAAGCTAAGAGATGCTATATAAACACCACAAAGCAACTTTAGGAGAATCAAATGTGCAGCAATATTTTTTATCCTTTGTTTTCCAAAGATGCTACTGACAAGACCTACTTCTGAATAAACCACTAACTGGGTGACATCAACTAGTCCTAGGTTAAACCTTTAAATTAAGATGACTGTCAAGTAATACTAGGACAGGATGTTTCAGGCAGCACAAAGACAGCACAAGGTGATCAGATTAAGAAGCGCAGAAACTAGATAACAGGGTATATAACTTTGTCAGATGGTCACATATTTGGAGTCTAAGTGACACATAGGGTTATAGAGACAGGTTAGTCAGAGATCTGGTCTTTGAATTTCACTCTTTCTCTTGCCCAACATATAGCTCAGGCTGATACTGGGCCAGTATGCACCAGTATAGATATATTAGTTGTAGCAGTACTGAAGTACTTTCACTGTGGTTGAACACTAGCTGCTGCCCAAACCCAATCCTGAGAACTTTCCATCATCCAACAAATAAAGAGTTACTTCCTGGCATAAAAAGGGGCCCTCGAGACACTATTTATGGCATCCTTCCTGATTGGTTGGTTTCTACTAGTCAGTCCCTCAAAATTCCCCCACCCCAACACTACCTACCAGCTTATATTTAGTTGGCAGAGCTAGGATTCAAATATAGGCAGCCCAACAAAAGAGCACCACACTGTCTCATTCTTTCTACTATGGCCCAGTTGACCAAGAGGTATTTCAAATTTCATAGCATTACAGGAACTGGAAAATATGTTTGAAAGTAACTACTCTTAAAAACCAAGAGAAGATTAAGCACTATAAACAATATTGTTGATATTAAGAGAAAGTCTATGCTTATTGCAACTCCATGTTACTTAATGACTATCAGTTTAATAGGTACTCATTTCATGAAATTTATTTTGTCAAACTGCAGCTCAAACAGGAATTCATTAAAACTGGTAAAAACTAAGCAAGACAAAAGACCATATCAATAATTCCAAAACTCAACATAAGATGTGGAAATTATCAGAATGATATGGTGAACCATTTGTGCTATAATTTATAATACTAAATATTTAATTTATTTGTAGAATAAAAGTGAATATATATTTTATTTATATATTGAATTATATATTAATATCCTGATAACAGGTTACAGATATTTTAAATATTGGTTTTTGTATATTGTTACCATGCCTAACAAAAAACTTCTAAGATAGCTTGAGGATCTATGGTATCCTCTTCCAAAACTTTATAAAAGTTTCCTCCACTGCTGATTAACACAAATCAGAATGACCTATACCATAATATTTTAAGCTATGCTTTACCTTACATATCTTGTACCTATTTCAGTAAGACAAGTGCCTAGACAATAGATGATGATCTTTTCAAGAAGACATTAACTATTCTATTCTTCCACCAGTCATCTGCTAAAATTTTTCCCATGGCTGACAACTTAAGGAAAAGCCTTTTCTTGTTTTATAAAACTTCCTGGCATCAAGAAAGAGGGAATAAAGAGAAGAAAAAAGTAGATCTGCAAGACAAAAGCAAACAACAGTACTACTTGGTTTATAGCACCTGAGTCACCGACAGGATGGAATGCTGAAGTACTTGCCAGATACATCCAGTGAATATACATAAAACAAAACATGAAGCTTTATTCTTCTGATTTGTAGCTCCCTTAACCTAAACCCTTTAGAAAACAAAAATTGACCCATAAAATTGAGCAAACAGAAATAAAGGAAAGGAACCCTTTCTCTGTAATTAAGACGCAATAAACAATTACCAAATCAGCAGCATGGCAGTCTTCCTACGAAACTTTAATCCTGATTCATAGAAGTAGTTTAAAAAGGAGAATGAATCCTGACACACAACCTAATGCTGCAGGTGGAGTTACACGTAATTTTAAAACCCTGTTTATATCTACCTATCACTGAAAATGACAATTACGGAAACATGTTACCTTTTAAGGCTTTTGTAATGAGGCCATAGGGCATGCTATACTAAATGAAGTTATAGAACACAATTTGAATTACCTAGCAAGAGTTATTAAAATCATATTGTGACATCTCAAATAGCAAGGCAGCTACTGTACCTTTATGATTTTGCATACTATATAAACAACGCTGTACTACTAAAGATATACAGAAAAGAAACAACTGATGAAATTTTATTTTTATTATAATTTATAGCAAATTGGAAGTTTGTATCCTCTGACCAACATCTCCCCATTTCCCTACCCCCTACCCTCTGGTAACCACCATTCTAGTTTCTGTTTCTATGAGTTTGGCATTTTTAGATGTCACATACAAGTGACATCATACAGTATTTTTCTTTCTCTGACTTATTTCATTTGGTCAACTAACTTCCGAAGGGGCAAAGCTGATTAAATGGGGAATTGAATTTGGTATCTAATCAAAAGAAGTGAAAACGTATGTCTACAAAATCCTGAAGGCAAATGTTTAATCACCCAAAACTGGAAACAAACCATTAACTGATAAATGGATAAACAAACTGTGCTACATCCACAAAATGCAATACTAACTCAACAAAAACAAAATATACTAACCATGGGCCTAGACTTTATTTTTCTCTCTACCTCAAAGTAGGACTGAGGGGAAATGAAGGCCTTGCCTGCTGGGGGAGGATATGTAAGTACTCAAAGATGCTCTGTAGATGATACAATGCACTATCTCGGCTATAATTTCCTATCTACTCATCGCTACGGTGCTATCCTACATAGGCAAATAATTGAGAGATAAATGACCAGATGAAGTAAATACTGTACACCAAGAATGCAAAAACAGAGTTGGAAATGAAGGGTAGCACAATATGCTACCCCAAAATACGACTGTAGGAGTTCAGGACACGCCACCATAATTAATGACATATTAATTATTTTGAGCTGTAGGCACTTGAAAACGAGCAAATGCAGGGAGAGGCTTTTTCTGAACTCCACTCTCTGCCTAAAGACAGATCCTCCCAAAGGAACTCAACTGTCATAAATCCCCTCCCTGGGAGTTTCATCAATCTGGGAGGATTGGCTCTTGTCACAGGAAAGGAGACTAGAAGCAGACACTGCACCCAGACAAACTTTCCCACAGGAGGTTATCATCTTTCCTATCTATTCTTCTAAGGGCCTATTCAACTCTCCTAAAAATCATCTATTGTCCCCTGAGAGGCCTGCATCCCTCCTCTGCTTTTCCTGAATTGAGTGGTATTTAATCATGAATTCTAAAGCCACCTCTCTGAGTTCCTCATTTTCGTACACAAGGTACATAGGTTAATAAACTTCTATTTGTTTTTTTCTTGTAATCTATCTTTTATTACAGTGGTCTCAGCTAAGAACTAAGAATGGTAGAGGGAAAATTATTATTATTATTATTATTTTAACCGGTACGCGGGCCTCTCACTGTTGTGGCCTCTCCCATTGCGGAACACAGGCTCCGGACACGCAGGCTCAGCAGCCATGGCTCATGGGCCCAGCCGCTCCACAGCATGTGGGATCTTTCCGGACCGGGGCATGAACCCGTGTCCCCTGCATCGGCAGGCGGACTCTCAACCACTGCGCCACCAGGGAAGCCCGAGGGAAAATTATTTGTCCTCCCCTATAACAATTACAAGCTGGTTCTTAAGAGTTGTCAATACTTAAGAAGAACAAAGAAGCCTTCTCTTAAGATGGGACAATGCTGCTTCCAAATATGAAAAAGAAGAAAGTATTTCATATTGAAATAACCTCTCCCCATAACCATTAGTAACACATTTTTATCCCAAGTAGTTAGAAAGCAATTAAGAATTTCTATTCAATAAAATCATAACTGGTCATGAGAGGAATACCATTTTGTGGCAGAATTTCAAGTCATCAGTCATGTTTCTACTTGAACATAACCAATATAACTAATCAAGGAGAATATAATTTAAACATATGAATATATAATTTATATTTATAGCTTGTGAATAATAAAACTGTAACTAGACATGAACATGAAGTCTAAAAGATAATTATCAAGGCATTTAACTGTGAGCTAACTTCAAGCACGGAACAGAAAGGACATCATCAAAGTAATGAATATTTCAAAATCTGTACAGCAAAACAAGGACAACTTTTACAAGTAAACATTTTTTATACATATTTGGTAGTTACCAAACTCAGGGAGGGAAGGGAACTCCTCATTTAGATGTTTTACCTAAAAATACGTAAGATACAATTGTTGCAATGGTGGTTTAGAGGAGAAAATAGTAGACTAGCCAAATAGTCTAGCCAGTAGACTAGCATAACTCTTCTGCATCTAGAGCCCAACCACCCAGAGATATAACACATATATTGGCACCTCTTATTGTAAACAGCAAATTCCACTCTCATAACTGAATAGGGAAAACAAGCATCTACAACAATCCCAAACATATCTATTTAGATGAGACCCAGATGCTATGAAAAGTTGCCAAAATATGTCATGTAATGGTCAAACATGCTTCTAAAATAAGCTCACTATTTGCATCTGAAAATAGTTCCAAATTCTTTGGCTTCAGCCTGGACAAATACTGTTAAATTTAGATAATCTAGTGCTGCCACACTTAACTAGAATACAGCCTCTGCAGTTCTTCAAGTTTGTTATCTCTCTTTCATTTGCTTTTGTTCCTTAGCTCATTCACCACTCACAACATGTCAAATAACACAGCAGATCTTCCTCTCTTTCCTGGAATAGTCTATCTGAAGAGATACTCTATGAGTGCTTTTTGGTAAAAGGATCAGGACACCTCACCCAGAAGTAAGTTCACAAAGCTCAATAATGAAGATGAAAATAAATTACAAATTACACAGAGTTTAGAGTTTTTATTCAACAAGAAGGAAAAACACGGACTATATGATTACTGAAAGAACTGTCATTAAAATAAAATCTGTATCTTACATATTATATTATTACTAAAAGAATGTGCATTTAATAAAAATAATCTGTATCTTAACTAAGCCCATGTAATTATTTACGGAATGTATTACTACATATTTCTCTAACAAAATAAAAACAAATCATATAAAAAAATTCTATCCATAACCTCTTCATCAGAGTGACTAATTATAAACAGAAGTATGCATCTTAACTCTTGAAACTTAAAGAAGGAACTGAGTTTTTAATGATCTCATTAGTTCTTCAATTTGTCTTTATAACTAACTCTATAATGCTATTTTTGCCATCCTAATATGCTTTACTGAAATAACAATGCAAATATATCAAGTTACTTCAAGGGTAAAAGACCCTAAAAAAATGACAAAAAGAAACTAATGAGAGGAATATATCCTACATTTTATATCTTAAAAATACATGTACATGAAAATAAAGAGAACCCTAAACATATTAGTGATTCTCACCATGCTAAACAACTAAGTTACTATTAATGTAACTATTTTCTTTTGGAGGAAGGGACACTTTTCCTCTCAAAAATCAATCTGGTTTATGTCTAATCTGTGTTAGCATGAGCATGTTTTATAAAAATGCCAACAAAGGAATGATCTATGCATGAAACATGATCTCATTACAGTTATAATGCAAAAGTGAAGCGGGTAAATGATATATCCAAGATTGAGGAACAAATCATTTTCCCTAAGAAATCAATCAGAAGATTGGGGGTGGGGGGGTGTTTAAGTCTTCAAATTTAATCATGGATTTTACTTATAAACAAATAGAACGTAGCATTTTCCAAAGGTTTTGTATAATTACTTAAGGATAACAAATGTACCAGACTACAGAACCAGATTCTACTAAAACGGAGCTGTAGCATAAGCGCTAACATATTTCACTTATTTTTAAAAGCAGATTACCAAAATATGTTTTATCAAGTTTTTTATCATATTGTACTATTGAGAGATAAAAGAAAAATATATAATAATACATGTGTTTGGGGACCAAAGCACTGCCTACATTATTTTTAAAATGTATGAAAGGATTTTTCTCAAAGTATACAAAAATAATTATTAATGATGGTTATTTTGTGAGCAGAGAGGGAGAAGGCTTTTACTTTATATCAGTTGGGATTAACTGACTTTGCTTACCATACATGTACTACTTACTTCTTTTCGGACAGTGTAATTATGGGCCATTAAATACTTTATTCTTCCATATGTTAAAATTACTGTTTTTTAAAAAAATATTTCAAGAGTCAACAATGGGTAATCTTCTCAGGGTAAAATTGTTGAGAGGAGTTTAGAGGGGCAACTTGATTGCTGTTCAATTTAAACATCCTTTCACATATTTTGCTAAGAAGTATAAGCACCAGAAATGTTAGAGATTTTCTTTTTTGTCATGCCCAGAGTCTAGTTCATCCCTAGCCCATAGCACACAATCAACAAAAAGACAATGACTAACAACAATCCCTCAAGTATATTTCTCAGCCTTCAAAACAATCCAAAATTATTTTGAACAGCACAGATAGGTATTGTAATTAGAGTGACAGTACTTATGACGTACTTACGGCAGTGGTTCCTTTCCCACTTTAGTCTGCATCACAATAAGCTTGGCCTTATTCTTTTATAACTCCTGGTACTCAGCACAGAACCTGACAATATTTGCTAAATATTAAGCAATCTAAAAATTTACAATCTACAAAAGTCTACCATCCCTGAAATTACCATTACTTAAAAATCTCTACTATCATTTTTAGAGCAATGATATACATAATAAAAAGAAATGTATATACTCTAAAGATTAGAGTTCAAAGATCAATCCACAAACTTACATTTGAATAAAAATCATGCTTTCCAGCTCTTGAGGTTCAGCCTCATTTCTTTCAGACCCAGGAAATCGCTGAATAATCTACATAACTAATTTAATTTTAGTTTGCATTTTAGAGATACATTTGAAAGAAAGTCTTCAGTGACCATACTGTGTTTCTATTTTGTAGGTGTAAAGTCTCAAGAGCATTTTCTGATTCTCAAACAATCAGTACACAGATTCATAATGATCCAAATACTGAATTTTTAGATATTTTATGTTTTTAAGTTAGATTTTAAAAATCAACATATTATGCTGGAGTCAACAATCAACTCTTCAACTATCCATGGCCCTAACTAAGCAATAAACCTATAAAAATGAATACATTAACAGGGCAGTCTGATAAACTTTGCCAAAAGTATGCTCTTGATCTTAATGCTAAGGGCTGGTCCTGGAACCTACTCACCACCTTTGACCAACTCAAGGGCAAATGAAAACCCCAGATGATGACATGTTCACATCCTTTTGCTGTGCTATATAAGCTTTTAATTTGGAGATGGGTTAAGGAGGAAGTACAGACTACTGAGATATAGCAAAACAATGTACAACTCGCAGTACATTAAACTGCTGATAAAAAGTTACAATGTCTGCGTATTAGAAAGTTGGGCTTATTAACCTTTTCCACTGGGACATCTGGGCTTGCTTTATAAGATAAACATGAATTTTACATATCAAAATCCATTTTACATAACCTTTTCAAGAATGCATCTATGCTGAAAATTCAAGCGTCAGTTGGTCAGTTGCATTTGTATTCCATACCTTCCTTTAACTTATCCTTTTACAAGCTCACTTGTAATGGCAAAGTAACATTAAAAATATCCATTAATCTTAATTTCCAAGGGATTAGCAGTGTGAGGAGTAAAGAAAAAATAAATCAGTCCCTATTCATGAAATTTATGGTAAAGAAAAAATACCTACAAAATGTATAAAGTCCCCCTCTAACTTCTGCTTTATCTGAGTTTCCTGAATTGCTAAGAGATATTCACTTATTACTTATGCAATTAAAAATTAAGAACAAACAAAACAGGCTTCTCCCTACCTATTTTTGAATAATAAAGGCATTCCAAAGGAACAAGAAAGTAAGGAATAGATTCCAGATAGAAGAAATAACACACACAAACGGCAGAGTTGTCAAATATGGTGGGAATAGATGACAACACCAGATTAGAAAAAACCTCTGTATGCAGTGCTGGAAAATTTGGGGTTTTAATCTTGAGGGACATGGTGATAATAAAGGAAAGTTCTCAGCATGTGAGAACCAAATTTACCCTTGAAAAGGCAACTTGGATATCAGGGTAAAGAAGTGGAGAGGCTCAAGACAGAAGGTATATGTAAAAGTTCAGAGGAGAGCTGATGAGGCTATGTGAATACAGATTTCTAACTGGCAATCTGCATTTGATTTCTTAGTGGACCAGAGTCTGGGAGAAGACAGAAAGAAGGATGAGTCTCAAATTTCCATTTTGGATGACAAAATAAATAATGATGCCATCATAAAGATTGGGAATGCAAGGAGCTCAGTTACTGGGATGCCAAGCACAAAGATAATGAATATAAGGGACGGGGTGGGACTACAAATTATTGAAGTGGATTAGAATCTTCCTAACAAAGGAACAACATCATGGTCTACAGAGTTCTGAAGCAAGTATCTGGAGACCTGAGGGTTGTTTTTTGTTGTTAAATTGGTTGTGTGTGTGTGTGTGTGTGTGTGTGTGAGAAAGAGAGAGAGAGAGAGATTTTCCATTTCTTATTTTGGCTTCAATTCTGCCAGCTTCTTTCATATAAAATATGTAGTTCTCTTAGAAATCATATTGCTTCTTACTACATGTGCTAATTTGACTCTCGATCCTGAATTTTCTTGAGCTCCTAGTGTTATCTTGCAATAGTGGTTAACTTCCAAATGTTAAATGTTTCACCTGTATATTACTTGTTTACCGATAGCCAAGTTCCTTAAAAAGCCGCAGAACATGCTATAGCATTTCTTTCCATCACTTAGAGTGTATTTTGTACGTTTCCCCCAAATTGTGTAAACCTACATGACAAGCCCCTCCCTTAAACTAACTGGCTTCTCTTGATGTCAAACTTCCCCGTTGCTAACTGGGATATTTAATAAGGAAAGAGAATCTGTCCAGAGTTCAGCACTTACGAAAAAATAAAATGCTTGAGCCTTCAAGTATCTGACAAGTCAATTTTAAAAGCGAATCTACCTCCCTAAATGATCAAGTTTTATAAGTTACTTTATTATTGGTCTTTTTTACCCACGACTTGATGAATAACTCCTATTCTCTCTTCTCTATTACCTTAGGCACTTCCCCATCCCCTAAGTCTCAGACTACTAGTCTCATCATTTTTGCTCTTAGATGTTTTTTTCAACTAATCCTTCTTTAGGTAGCTTTAAATTTTAAGGCAGTAATTCTCAAACTTTTAATAGAACAGAACCCTTAAGAGTTAGGTAAAATCCTTGGGAGTCTAGGGGGTCTAACCTTAAAAAGCTCCCTATCTTTGAAGTATCACAAAAATTTATTCACAGCTTGCATTTTGCTGTATTATATATTTAAGTATTAAAATGCTTTAATTCTGTCACCACTTAAATTATCTTTTTGTCAAAAAGTTTCCAGAAAAAAAAAAGGTCTACCTTGAAGCTTCTTTTGCTTCTGACATACCACTACAACTTGAAGTTTAAATACTCAGCGTAAAAAAGATTTTTATACATCACAATTTCCTTTACATAGAGTTAAGTAAAATTATAAGAACTTTTAAGGAATACATAATATAAAATGCCACAAAACTATAAAAACAAATGTAAAGAACTTAACCCAGGAATCAGAATAATCATTTACTTGGGTAGGGAAGATAGGGGGAACATGGCAAGACCATGTGGTTAGGTATAAGTTATTAACATCCCAGCTTATGTTCAGGTGGTAATCTTAGAGGTGCTTTTATTTTTCACTATTAAAATAAAATAAAAACTAAATAATTACATAAATAAAAGCAGGTCTTGCAATATTAAGAGTATATAAAGTAACATGAATTATTATGAATCCAATGAGCAAAGAAAACAAAAATTAAAAAAAAATTTAGAGGCTCAATTCAGGAAGCATGGGCTTATGGTTCCACCTTCCTTCAGTCTTTACAAATATACTTACATCATCTTTAAATGACAAGAAAGTTTATTTTCTCAGTT
Organism: Grampus griseus; assembly: GCF_964374135.1. NCBI lineage: Eukaryota > Metazoa > Chordata > Mammalia > Artiodactyla > Delphinidae > Grampus > Grampus griseus. Next base: position 47,109,180 of record NC_139007.1, read on the forward strand.
ACTGTACTCTTATCCCCAATCTCTCCCAATTATTCTCCTCCTCCCCCATGATGAGCTTTAAAAGTGAGAAGTTTTTAACTGTTTATAACACTTACTTCTGCAGAATCACTCATTCACTAACACCTTGCAATCTTTCCTCGTCCCCCTTTATTCACTCACTCATCCAATCATCCATTCAGCCAATATTTACGAATTGCTATAAGCCAGGTTCTATACTATAAGGAATAAAGAGGGTATAAATTGGATAGTTATAGAGTCATATAAGTTATATATAGTTATAGTTACATAAGAGTTATTGGATAGTTCTCAAGTAGCTTGGAATCTAGTCTAGGCAGATATACTAATAAACACAATAAAATGAGACATAATAATAGGGGTAACATGCAAAAGTATATAGCATAAGAGAGGGCTGCACAGAAGACATAAATTGAAACTAGCACTTTAATGGGAATAAAGGTTAGTAAGGGACATTCCTACAAAAAGTGAGGAGGCTTAAAATAGAACAACAGCCTGTTCAAAAAGCCGCAGGCAGCTGTACAAGGCCACAGCACAGGATACAAGGGAATGTGATACGAGACAAAGCTGGAAAAGCAGTGCCTAAAAAAGCAAACTAGGAGGTCTGGATTTTAGCCTGTTTGAGAACTCAGTCTTCTTTCCAGAAAGGGCTGCCCCATACTACGACAGAAACAACCCCCAGCATAGGACTTCTTAATTTTTTGTGCCATGGACATTTTTTGGCAGACAGCTAAAGCCTACTGACCTGTTCTCAATGTTTTTATATCATAAAATACATAGGATGCCAAGTAATTTTTATAGACACTCCACTCTTAAGGTAGTGAAGCGTAAGGGTGGGCTGTGCATAGTAACTTTCTTCTGGAGAGTACAGTAAGGAGGGAGAGGGAAAAGAGTAACTTTACCATGGAGAAACTTGACGAATACTTCACTTCAGCCAGGTGATCAAGGTTAACGACATCGGTAAGTCATGCTGATAGTTTGTACACTCGATATATGATGAAAACGGCACTTTACCTCTCTGATCTTCCTCTCAAAAACACATTAACCAGCCCTAGCCATGAGAGAAACATCAGACGAATCCCAACTGTGGACATTCTGTAAGAAACGGTCACAACCAAGTGGACCAAAGGAGGCACGACTACTAAATGTAATCTGGTGTCCTGGAAAGAATCCTGGGCAAGAAAAGGAACACCAGGGGAAACAGGAAATCTGCATAAAGTATGGGCTTTAGTATCAACACTGGTATAACCGCTGTGAGAAATGTACCATACTAATGTAGGATGTGTTAACAACAGGGGACACTGGGTATGGGGTATACAGGAGCTCTCTATATTTGCAATAAGTCTGTAAATTTAGAACTGTTCTAAAATAAAACTTTAGGGACTTCCCTGGCGGTCCAGTGGTTAAGATTTCATCTCCCAATGCAGTGGGTGCGGGTTTCATCCCTGGTCGGGGAGCTAAGATCCTACATGCCTCACGGCCAAAAAACCAAAACGTAAAGCAGAATCAATACTGTAACAAATTCAATAAGGACTTTAAAAATGGTCCATATCAAAAAATAAAATAAAATAAAACTTGAAAGAATTAAGTGAGATACATAGGATTAGAAAGGAAATAAATTACACTGAAATAAATATTTTAAAAAGAAACAAATTTGTGTTGTAATATTTCTGCTTTTCTTTTATTTTCCGTTTCTGTTATGCTTCTTTATTAATGTATTAAATAACAATATATTTACAGGCAGGTCTAATTTTGTAATTTCAAGTGGTATGAATGTAAGCAGTATTTCAAGCTATCTGCAACAACTATATTATATGAAATTACCTAAGATTGCTAACGGCTGACAGTCAAACATACTGCTAATACTTCTGCAGTTTGTGGCCTACAGTCAAAACTGAAGAAATGCTAAACCTCATTTAGAGTTTAGTAAAAATAAAGATGTCTAACATTTTTCCTATCCAAGTTCAAAGGGCACTGAACTCTATCCATGGACTGCAGATTAAGAACCATCTTCAAAAGGAAAATAAGTGCTAACACTAAATGGACACTGTGTTGCAAGATCTCTAATAGTCATTATACATACTTCTTCTCATTAAATCCTCACAACAAACCCATTCCACAGATAAGGCAGCTTCGACAAGTTTGTATAAGGTCATGCGACCAAAAATGGATTCAGACTATAGTCTGACTCTAAATGAAGATTCTGACAAAGCGTCTCCAAAACCACTTTCTGGCCCCTCACTGTGGAATTTTTGAGGAACAATCTACTGACTATACTGCAGCTCACCAATGCTCCTGGTAAGCAACTTTCTGTTTAGGCAATCAGCCTAAAACGAAGGTGTAACGCTTCCTAGAGCTCCATTTGGAGTAATAATAGAGATCACCATCCTCAGCAGCAGCAGCAGCTAACCAAAACGAAAAAGGGAAACACAGAAGCTCCCCGTCCTTGCACCAATCCGAAAAGTAAATTTTCATCTCCATTTTCCAACTCTAACACACAGTTTGTTAGTATCCTTCTAAGGGTGTGTGTGCCCGCCTATATATGCTTTTAAGCAAATCTGCCAACATGTGAAATATCTAGGCCATATTTTATTTGGTCTGTGGAGGTTTCTTATACAACTAAGTATTACTAATTCTATTTTCTTAGAACTAGAGGTGCAACTACAATGATCTATCCCCTAAGCTTCACTTTCAAATGAATGTGTAAGTGAACTTAAAGCAGACTTTCTAAAAATAGTTTGAGTTTTCAGTAATTCAGCTATCTCCATCTTAAAATTCCTTAGTTGACATATACTACTCTCTGAAATCCATGTCCAGATTATGACTTTCCCCCCACACAGCATGCCAACCTATCAGAGAATTATAACTGAACAGATCTGGATTTAAACCCTCAGTCTGTCCCTTAGCAGCTATGTCATCTTTGACAAATTACTGTAAACCACTTTAGGGTTATATTTCAAGGCCCTAGGTTTTGTATTTCAGTAATCATTGGCAATTGTTAATAATAAGAGATCCTCATTATGTAATGATTGAAAGAAAAAATGCTTGAATAGCACTGAGCAAACTGTGAAACATTCATGCAATTTATTTAATTTGGGGTTTTACTTTTAAGTTGTAAAATTTTCCCTTAGCAATGTTTACAGAGGGCCTTTGCTGAATGTTATTTCTGATAGTTTTAGTTGATTGTTTAAATAACAAGAGATTTGTTCTAGCAAAGGATTTATCTTTCTTTGGAAGAAGCCAAAATCATCTCCATTTAAGGACACATAAGCAGCTGCTGCAAGGGCTTTTAGTCACCCATAAGAGAGTGAAGCAGACTGGGTTCACTCTGCTGTAAGTATTCTAAAAATTAAAAATAACAAGTAGCTTCTCCAGAATTACAGTCAAGATTTAAGAATTAGAATCTGGAGGTGTGGTGATTTAAGTAAATCTAATATATAAACAAAAAAATTAGAAAAAACAGGAAAATGATGCCTGGCTTGTCGAAGGAATCCTTTTCTGTTCTCAGAAGTTCAAAACATCATTCCATTTACTAAAATTTCATTTACACAGCAATTTTCAGGAAAACAACTACTGCATTAAATGAGGCACACCCTTTCAGAAGTACTAAATTTCCAAACACATGCACATCTATTGTCAATAAAGTATCACTAGCTAGGATGCCACTGATTAGTGATTTGTGATTATTTCTTTTTTGCTAGAAAGCTACTCTTGATACTGTCAGCTTATTGGAATTTTAGTAAGATTTTACGGTAAGTTAATGTAGCTGTTAAAAAATCCTAAGTACTTAAATGTGTAAACAGTAACTTTTCTTGGGGTGATATCTATCAGTTCAAATGAGAATTACTATTCATAAAAATGTTGTTAAAGCCCTAACTGAGAAAACACAAAATTTTTAAAACCAAAATCAGATTTCTCAGCCTGGCTTTCTCACACATACTCTTCTCCCCCATACACACGTAGGTATGAGAAAAGAAGAAAATAAGTCAGGAAAAGGTATAAAATTTGATTCTGTGACAATGTTTAATTATTGTCTTGTTAGAAGCTAACCTAATGAAGCTGCAGTATTAAAGCAACAGCAACAACAAACTCAATGAAAGCTGTTTGGCTTAAGCCAGTATTATTATTCTCATTCTATTAAAATTCCTATTACTTTATTTTAGTTCTTCAACATTATCACCCTCAGTTTACAATTACTTCTAAGCCTGAAGATGCATGAACCTCTAAAAAAGAGCTTTCTACCACGCTGAACTTACTTTTTCACTTATCTCCCATATACTTTTTAAAATAAAGAACAAAAGGCACAAAGTGTTAATGACCTTTCCATACCTAAGGTTAAGATAAATGACATTCTAAAAAGTTTGGTTGTGATAAGACTATGGCTAACCAATCATAACTTCAGAATTCCTGCGTGACATCATAAGACCTCCCTAGAACACTTTTTCTCCTCCACCTACTTCAATTGTTCCCATAACTCTGGTAACAGTCAGAAAACTTTCCAGCTAAACGCCGGATAATACTTCATACAACTTACAATATTCTATATTGTGATCATCACAACAGCCAAGGTAAGAAACAGATTTCACTGATTATGGCAATTCTTACTTTCTATAACTCAAACTTACTGAACTTTTTAAAAAGCTAATCATATTTTATAAACTTCAGTTCAAAGTTAGATAATAACATGTCTGACTGACATAAAGCTTAATTTCTAAACAAATGCTTACCCATTCAGTGATAGTAAGAATAAGACTTAACCCAGAAATGATAAAGATAGCATTCATCTTTGGTCCTGGTTGTTGGTTTATCATTTTAATTCAAACTTCACTTTTATTTTGCTCTTCAAAAGTAAATTTCTACCAATTAAAATATCTTTCAATCATGATACCACGTTTGGTACTAGTGGTGATTTGATTTCTCCATGCAAAAATATGGTTTCATTTTGTTATGTGTTACTCTGCTGAGAAGTAGGGTAGGACTGAGCTGTCTGCTTACATCCGGAATACTAAGAACAGTTGTGTTACTGGCATCACTACTCCAATATTATCATTATGATTCTTTACAGGGAATATTAATGAAGTGGAGTTTAAGAACATATAGCACGAACTAAGTCCAGTCAACTTCTATTAAAAAATCCAAGCTTTTAATAAATTGAGTTATTTATATGAAATTCAATATTATATCATAAATAACAAGTTTGGACATTTCAAAACACTTGTCAAAAACATGTAAAATTCTTTCTGAAGTTACAGAACATTAATTTCTTTATTTTAAAAATAAAGAGACGTTATTTTGGTAGCACAAATATTCCTAAGTATCTCATTTGAGTGAATTTGATCAAATGAATGTTTATTTTGCTATTAATGAATACACTTTTATCAAGTTACTAGCCTCCAGTGTTCCTCAGTTTCCTCTCTTGTATTTGGAAGGTGGAGAGGAGGATGAAAAAATGCCCAGGAATGGAGATGCCACCATAAATTTTGTAACTTCTGTTTAAATTCTACTCTACTCTTTATCCTCAATTTAATATATGAAATGTGTTTTCATTCTTAACTTTCAGTCAGGGCATAAAGGATACTACATTGATTTTATTTCATTATTTTTATTTATATATATATATATGTCAAAATAAAATTTACCTCTAGAATTCTAAGTTCTTATGACCAATGTTAACTCTACTGCTTTTTATAGATAAGAACTTTGTATAATTCCTTAAGCAGCTTTCCTTGAGGCATGCAAAAGCATTTATAATTTCTGTCTACCACTGAGGCACCCTAACTGCCTCTAAGTATCTTCATATTCATAAAATGTTTTTCCTTTGATGTTACACAAGAGTCACTCAGTGCAGGTGTTTTATAAGCAGATTTATGCGTTTTTACTCAAATATCTATCAAATTACATTCTCACACTTCATATGAGATGTTCATGAATTCTTTTGTAGTACCAAAATTTCACATCACATACTGCTCCACGAAGTTAATTTCTAGAAAGAGCAGAAATTCTGCTATTAAAGTTATCCTTCGTGTGCCAGATTAACGGAAATTACATAGTTACAGTGACTGTTATTCAAATTTGAAACATAATGCCCTAGTGCCAGACATAATGTCCCAACTAGTTCATCTCTTTCATAATGTGAAATTTAAGTACTGTCTTTGTTTCATGTGGTTTAAGACTAAGTGCTTAAAAGAAAAAAAAAAGTGTCTGATGAAATAAAATGGAAGAAATGTGAAAGATGTTTAAATTATGAAAAATTGATTAAGTCTTAAAAACACATGAAAGAGCTAGAGTACTCTGTCTAACTAAGAGGAGTCATGTCACTATCATTTCCTAAAACTCAAGTATCAAAATTATTTTAACAGTATTTCAGTGGACATAAAGGAAAATAGTATTCCAGAAAAAACTGCATTTTGTTACTTATTGATATTATTTATTTCTTAATCTCACTAATTAATTGGAGATAGAATATTTACATAAACAAAATAGTTCCCCAGAAGAATTAAAATTTTAATGTATTAAATGTATTAGGTAAAATATTAACTGTGTCATGTATTAAAGTTTTAAGTAAAAATTAAATGTAAAAATTAGAGTACCTAAATTAGACTGTATATTTATTACCAATCCTAGAATAATGAGGGCAATTAAAACTTCCTTCTTTATTCTTGAACAATATTCTAAATGCACCATATACAAATATTTCATTTGATCCTCTTAAATCCCTATATGTTTGACACTCCATCTCTATTTTACAGTTTAGGAACAGATGCAAAAAGGTGAACTGCCCAAGGTCACAGAGCTAGGAAATGGTGGAGCCTTGACAAGAGCCAAGATTTTATGACTCTAAAGCACACACACGTCTCATCCACTGATCAACATGGCTTAAAAATAAATCATGACATTGGCAAAACAAAATAAATTGAAAGTCCTCAAATGGCACTCTAAAAGGCAAAGTTAGAGGATACAAACTTCTATTTTAATTTAAAACCATTCCATTTCATTTAAAGTTAAATTTATGCATGAGGTATGATGTCCTTAATAGCCTTATAATATTCTGATCACTTTCAAAGCCAGGAATATAAGAAAGTTATAGATGTCCTCAGTTATTAAGCGATACACCCTGGAAGACAAAACTCAAACTAACTGCACAGATTTTAAAGAACAATAACATGCACAAATTAAAGTTTCTTTTTATTTAATTTGTTTTATTGCTAAAATACTCATGTCTTTAATCTTTAGCTTTGATACCTAAAATTCAGGTTAATTTCTCCTCAAAACTTTTCAAAAAATTACATTTTGTTATGTACTGTTTCTTAATCTCACTAATTAATTGGAGATAGGAGAACACTTGCATAAACAAAAACCACACTTTCATATTTTATTCCAGTTCCATATTAAATCCTTGGCTTTCCTAAGTTTCATTTCTGACCTCCTCACATTCTACCATTTAAAATATTTAACCTCATTTGTTCTGAAGTGCTTGAATAGAGCAATCTTGCTTTATTTACGCTATGAAAATCACTAACTTTCATCTAAACTGTTAACACGGTACTGATCACACCAGCAAAGAAGAAAATCTAAAGGTCAGAAATCAAGGAAGTGATGTTTCTAAATTACAGTGACCTAAATCAGATAATATGTAGTCTCTTTGAACATTTCCAGAAATAGTATATCAATGTTCTTACCCTACATAACTCTGAAGCATGTATTACCAGAGAAACACAAGAAAATGAGGCCTGGGTGTACATCTCCACCCCAGTAAACTTGTAGTCAACTGAGGACCTCTAGTGCTTTCTAAAATGTATTTCACCTTCAGGTCTTTCCAAAACAGGGAGAGAAGGGAGGCCAACTTACCCACATTAGTGGGGATATATTTAACTGGCATTCATTTTCCTTAAAACTTCCTCTACACTTCCTCCCCACATGCTTTCCCCCCCCGAAGAAAAACCTGAAGGTTAAAAAGAATATTTTAATTGCAAATAAATTAATCTTAGCATAATAAACAGACAATAAAGACAAGCCTACAGACTAGCAACAGCAGTGTGCCAATTTCAAAGAGAAAATCTGTATGCTGCTGTTTAATGAATTTTCCTAAAGGCAGAGCTTTGAACTCAGGGAAACAATTTATTATGGGGTCAATTTAGGGGTGGAGAATATGTTGATTTTTATATGTTTACACAATTCTTCTCATAACCAGGCAGAAGCAGCTTGAAGATTCTTTCAAATAGCCAGTGTGGACCAACAAAGCTCTGGAAAGTTGCTAACACAAAATAACTTCCAATACAACTTTCAAGTTTATTAGCATTAGGCAATCTCAAAAGGAAAATGATTCTACCAAAGTGAACTTTTGGATGCCAACAGATTGATGACAAATCTAATGATGAACTGTCCTGATTTAATTCAACAACCACAACAAAAAAGATGCATACACAATCGCTTCTGGATTATCTGAGAAAATGACAGCAAAGAGTAGGAAAAAATAACGCCCCCCCCCCAATAATCCTAATATAGACAAGTCCTGTAACTCAAATCTATAGAGAATTCTAATCTTCTGAACCAACCTAATGGGAAAAATTTTTCAAAAAATGATGTCAGACTGTAGTCTTAGATGTGTATTACTTGAATTTACTAGCAAAATATGTCCATGTTTACTTTACTAAAAGCATAAACAAGCAGATAAAAATTAAAAGGGAAGCAAAATTCTGAACACCACAAATAAAGAATCTAAGGAATTTATGGTTTCAGCAGAGGGAGTACTGAAAAAAAACTGAAGTTCAGTAAGTTCTGCAAAGCACTGAAAGTGCTTAAATTACACGTGGGGATTACTGCTCAGCGTATATAACATCGTTAAGGTATCAATTGCCTAGCAAGTCATAAAGCAGACACCAAAAGTCTGCAAAAGTCTACTGAGGTTCCTTTTGCACAGGAATGCATCTGATGTTACCTTAAAAAATAGAAATCAATGCAGACAAAGTGAGAACTACTGCAGAAGCTGACAAGGTACCTTGCACCCAAAATGTTGCCTAACATGGCACATGATACCTGTTGAAGGATTAGAGTTGCCTGTAGTTTGGTCTCTCCTTCCACTTCAAAAAAACAGAATACTATCTTGAACTTGACTGTATTTACTTCCCAATTTCATCTTTTTGAGCAAAAGAGGAAAAGCGGACAAGCAAAGGCTTTATAAATCCTACAAAGAACAGTAAAGAGTTATTCTTCCCATCCTTCCAAAAATTTGAATAATCACAGTGCCCACAGACATACAAGATATTCTGTGGGTACTTTTCTGCCTCTTACATGTAACTCAAGAGACAGGGATCTGGCACATCTACAACCAAATTCCTATCAAAGCATCTTTCATATTTTCAATATTCTGATACTAGGGCCCAGATGATGAATTAATTTTCAAAGTATCCTTACTCCTCTTGTCCTAAACACTTAACTTACATAACTGTCATCCTTTTAAAAAGCCCCCCCCCGGGGGGGTGTTGGGGGGGTAGAGCTAATTTCAGTCTCCTTGGTTGTTTAGGCCAGATGTAAGTTCAGAATACCCCAACACAATCTATTTCTGACTATCCCAAAAGAATGCTCTAAAAGATTAAATTAAATGAAAATACAGTGAAACTATTTTTCTAGGCTCTCTACCAAATACTACTGCATTAACAGCTTGGCTCTAAGAAAGAGAAGGAAAAAAAGACTGCAGGAGTTCTAAACTCATAGGATGGCTGTGACCACAGAGGAGGAAAAAAAAGAAAAGATAAACACCTGACAACCATGCCATAAATTATGATGTAGTGAAGGTCACAGACAACTCTAAAAATAGGACTGTGCTGTTCCCACACACGTTTTTCCAATTCTCAACATATGACTGGAAGCCCCATCTTGTAGGGATGAATTTTGGCTTAATTATTATCATACAGATTTTGGAAGTTCAGCAGAATTAGGACTCAACACATTGCAGATTGTACCACTGTAAAATAAATTGGGCCCAATAAATTGCATGCATATAGCTAACATTTCAGCATGTAAAGTAGGTTTGTTTTGGTTTTAGCATAAGGTTATAAAGTGGCTACAAATCACTTTAGAATTATAACATATTTCTAAGTTTGACAAGAAATAAGACAGTATCTTTGGTTGTCTCCTTTATAATCAATTTGTCTCCAGGAACTAACTATCCTTTTCTAACAATAGTTGGCTGAAGTATGATGAGATCATCTTTAAAATCTATTCATTGTATATTCATCATTAGATAGCTCATATATTTAGGGCACGCCTCTTTGTATTTCACAAACACCAAATATCCACTTGTACAAAGCCCAGTTCAGGCTAACAAAAAGAAAGAGACTTGAGAAGAATATTGGAGATTATGTGTTTATCAAATTCTATTTTCTACATGGTTAATCTGTTAATCACAGCACTATCTTTGATCATTAATAATTTTCTAAAAATATTAAAGTAAATCATAAAAACCCTTGTTTAACTTCACTGACTTGTTCAAATGGTACTAATTTTGCACTAAGTACTAGAATACAAAATAAACACGTGATTTCTTATACTCAAGAACTAGAATTCTAGTTGGGGGCACAGGCATGTAAATCAAAATTACAGCACAGCCCAATAGCCATATCTTGATACAGGTAATACCAGAGCCCTACTAAAACCCAACAGAGGTGATAACCAATTCTGCTTTAATGAGTAATGGAAGGTTTCATTAGGAAGCGATATTTAAACTGGGCCTTAAGGATTAACTGAAGTTTGCCTGGCAAAGAATCAAAGGTAGAGGCAGGGGGAGGGAAGACATTCCAGGCAGAGCCAGAACAACATGTGCAAAGAACAGAATCATAAAAGGGAATGAAGTATTTATGGAAAGGTGACATGTTTCATGTGACTCAAGTACCACTCACCAGTGTCAGGGTAGGGAGTGACTCTTGTATATGCTTCATGATGAATAACTGGCCTGCTCTTCCTTTTCCATGTTATATCTCACAATAATTTTAAAATTTAGACCTTTTATACCATTTAAGTCCTGAAACTTCACAAAAATTAAGTTTAAATAGGAATTACCAATGCTAATTCTTTACAACCTTCTTAGTTGTACTCTGTTATATAAAGAGATTAGTCAGATTTGTATAATAAAGTAACAAAGAAAACCTTCTCCACAATTACCCAACAGTATAAATCTGCTATATCTATAATAAACAAATATAAGCCGAAACAACTTAAAGGATGCTTCTTCTCAAGGAACAAAAGAAAACCCCTTTATTTCTATAGTATTTTACCTGAGGAATTTAAAAAAAAGTAATTAAATTAAATTTATACCAAGATTATGCTGTCATTTTCTATTAAGTAACAGCCACTTGTGTTGGAGAATGAAGAATATATGCTAAAGATATATATATATATGCGCTAGAGAAACACAGTTTGTTACCAACTCTTTGAAAGAATGAAGTTTGACCTAAGTTGGTTTTTTGGATCTCCTCACTATAGGCCAATACTATGAAGGAGACCAGAGTCTTCAGCCAAATGAAAGCCCATAATTCAAACATATATATACACTACCAAATGTAAAATAGATAGCTAGTGGGAAGCAGCTGCATAGCACAGGGAGATCAGCTCGGTGCTTTGTGACCACCTAGGGTGGTGGGATAGGGAGGGTGGGAGGGAGATGCAAGAGGGAGGGGATATGGGGATATATGTATGCGTATAGCTGATTCACTTTGTTATACAGCAGAAACTAACACACCATTGTAAAGCAATTATACTCCAAAAAAGATGTTAAAAAAAATTAATAGAGCCAAGTTGAAGTGCTGAAATTATATAGAATCTAACCACCATATACCACATGGTTTCTTTGTAACAATAAATGAGGAGTTCTAACTGATCAGTCCTAATATATATCTTCCCCTTCCTCATTCTTTCAGTTCTTCCCTCTGCTGTCTTCAGCACTAGTCTCTCTCAGAAATACAGCTGAAGGTTGAGATGGGTTTTCATGAGACATATAGCCACTAGAGAGAAAATGAAATCAGGCAGCTGGGGTAAGGTAGTAATATCTTGATTAGCAGTGATATATCAACAAATGTTAACAGCTATTATCTTTGGCAGTTAATTACAGTTATTTTTAAAATTCCATTTCTAATTTTTCTTATTTCAAAATTAACACAGACGTATCCTGATTGACAACAAATATCACCAAATGTTAATAGCTATTATCTCTGGGCAGTTAACTCACAGTTAATTTTTAATCTATATCTAATTTTCTACAATGATCTGTTGTTTTAAGTTTTGTTTTGTTAATTAATTAGCACCAATAATTGATTAGGCAGCAACTAATTAATTAATTAGGCAGAATAGCTTGTGGGAGCTCTGAAAGAAAACAAATGGAAATGCTGTTCTTAAGTACAGGTCCTTTGCAAATAGCAACTGTCTGTGCTAGACAGTGAGATAATGATAATTTTATTACTATGCCTTCTGAGTCTTGACAGCCTTCAGTACTTAATATCATCTTGTTAAAAAGTTACTTAAAATAGCATATTCTACAAAGCTATAAAATCATAAAAAGGAATGAGAAACATTTGAATCTATAGTTCTGGTAAAACACTGCTCATTGAACTATTTTATTCTGGAGTGAAATCAACATCCAGAGAATAATTGAATGCATGCATTTCTTATTATACGACTTGCTCTGGAGCTATTTATATACTAATGTTCACAAAAATTATGCTCACAGAGAAAAAGCCTTAATAAAACTATATGTAAGGACTTCCCTGGTGGTGCAGAGGTTAAGAACCTGCCTGCCAATGCAGGGGGCACGGGTTCGAGCCCTGGTCTGGGAAGATCCCACACGCCATGGAGCAACTAAGCCCGTGCACCACAACTACTGAGCCTGCACTCTAGAGCCTGCGAGCCACAACTACTGAGCCCGCAAGCCACAACTACTGAGCCCACGTGCCACAACTACTGCAGCCCACACGCCTAGAACCCGTGCTCCACAAAAAAGAGAAGGCACCGCAATGAGAAGCCCACGCACCGCAATGAAGAGTAGCCCCCACTCGCCACAACTAAAGAAAGCCCACGCACAGAAACAAAGACCCAACACAGCCAAAAATAAATAAATTCATTAAAAAAATAAACTATATGTAAGAACTTTTGCCCAAGGGAATAGCCCAAAACAAGCTGCACCCTAACCAAACTATACTTCCAGTCATTTTGAGAGGAGGAGGCAAAGACTAAAGTTATTACACCCCAAATACAAGACATCATGGTGACCATCACCAAAACAGACTGACAGAGACAGAGCAACACACACACAGACTATAGAGATATTTGATGTCATAAATACAAATAATGTTGAGGAAGAGGGATTAACGCAAAACTGTTTTGCCTGTTCAGAGGATAGGTTACACATATTATGCTAATCCATTTTCTATTTTTACATTCCAGACAACCTAAAAGAAGACAGTGATCTCACACTTGGCTGGCAGCTTTTTATCTTTCTCTTGACCGTTTAAAACTTCAGGCTTCCTGCCGTCCTGGTGTCATGGATAAAGTCCAATACCTCACTCGCTCTGCTATAAGAAGAGCTTCAACCATTGACGTGCCTCAACACGCACGTCAAAATCTCCAGAACCTATTTGTCAATTTCTGTCTCATCTTAATATGTCTCTTGCTGATTTGCATCATCGTGATGCTTCTCTGAAGTTCTGCTGCAATCTCCAGTGCTGCAACTTATCACCATCAGCTTAAAATCTATCATCCCATGAAGAAGGGAAAACAATACTACATAAGAGACCACTTCCTAAGTAGAAGAATTTCTTTGTGAAAAGGTCAAGATTTGGAACAAAACAAATTGTTAGCAAATGTATTCATCTGCTGGATGTTGTAAACATAAAAAGGGCTTTATTTTAAAAAATTAACTTTAAAATGACTATAATGTAACTGCTAATTTTCTCAAAAGAGCTTATAAGTTTCTATCCCAAATCTTTCCTAAGGATGAACTGGGGTTTAATTTTGAAATTGCACTGCTAACAAGTTCACTTCATATATAAAGTATTAGCTTCACTCTTTGGGGGTAAATATAATTTATACTGTACTGTAAAAGCCTCTTTGATGTTTATTAAGTATTTTTCAGGTCTTTACCAAATATATCAAAATAATCATTCAAATGAAATGTCATCATTTGAAACAGCCCTAACATCTGTTATCTTTACTATCATCATACAGAAGTCTTTGTAGTAATTCTATCAGAACCTACATTCTAAAATAGAAATTACGTTTTTTGTATACTACCCTAATATTTTAAGTTTATGTGAATCAAGTTAAAAAAACCAAGATCATACCCTTACATAAGTAGAATTTAACTAATTTTTTCAAAGAATTACAGAATTTTAGCACATGTAGGTAAACTGTAAATCTGTTCTCTCTAGGACTTTATGATCAATAGACAAGAACTGTTGGTTAATTTAACATCTGACATTGTGATTAGCCATAAATACTAATACACTAATAGAACAGAATCAACCTTAATTTAAGGCACTATAGCTAATTATCTGAGTTAGAGCACATAACTGCCACACTGTATCTCTGGAATCATGAAATTTTAAGACATCAGAATGATTTTACAGGTGGTCTTCTGTTCTAATCTCACACTCAATGTAGGCAAGGAACAGAATAAAAGAAAAAATATTATTTCCAGCATTAAAAAATAAAATTTTTAACTATCTCTCCAAAATTAACAAATTCTTTGATTAAATTTTGAAATGAACTTTTTTTTTTTTTTTTGTGGTATGCGGGTCTCTCACTGTTGTGGCCTCTCCCGTTGTGGAGCACAGGCTCCAGACGCGCAGGCTCAGCAGCCATGGCTCACGGGCCCAGCCGCTCCGCGGCATGTGGGATCTTCCCAGACCGGGGCACGAACCTGTGTCCCCTGCATCGGCAGGCGGACTCTCAACCACTGCACCACCAGGGAAGCCCTTGAAATGAACTTTTTATCCCACTATTGTTTATGATAGGGCTTAGCTATTTTCATTAATCTATCACCCAGATGGTAAATACATATTTGGTAGGCCACTCAATTACGCTAAATTATAGATCCAGCAATACTAATCTAGTCTCCTCTAGTCATTTAAAAATATCTTCCAACAACTCATTAAACAATAGAAGTAAAAACTGGTTTAGAAAATAATTCACCAAAATTTGGTAATTTAAATTGACTCAGTTTAAAATTAAGTCTAAAATGGTTTACACCTATATTGCACAATCCGATAATTTTAACTTACGTTCAAGACATACTAGCGATACAGTAATTATTAAAGGAGTAGAAAATATGTAATTTCCTACGATTTGCCAAAATATGGTTGCTAAAAGAACTGGAAAAATCAGTGCTGACCTTGGTTTGTAACACAAGTGCTACTAAGAAAATAGTGAAGGAAATATTGCTTTTAAGTTTTTTCTGAATCCCTGAGGGGTACTGGAGACAGGAAGGGGGAAAATTTTGGTTCACTGATTATCTGAGAACAGAGGGAAAAGGGGTTTCTTACTAACAGAGGGATTTCTTGAGTGAAACCTCATCTATGGGTTGGATATCCCTAACATCAACTAGAAGAGCTTATAAACAAGAATGCATTCACTCCACTGGTGTCAATAATAACCCATGCAAAAAATAACCAAGTTCTGTAATTAGCTGCAATGATCTTAAAAAATAAGTGGAAATTTTACAATAATAAGTTCTATCCTTTTCATTATGTTGCTCATTACAACATCAACTTCAAACCATAAGCTGTGAGGTTATGGAGTTTTTCCTAAGTCAAACAGAAATAAAGAATTTTTTTGTTTTTCATTCTACCTTTAACAGAAATTAAAACCTTATACTTGAGGATTACAGAATACTGTACCTTAGATTATATTGTAATGTACCTTAGATTATATTGTAAAACAAAAACCCATTCTTTAAATGCAACTTATTTATTCTGTTTATCATGATGTGTAAAGAGTAAGATATAATGAACTATGTATTTAAACATTTTAAAATACCAAATGTTCAAATACTTTCTACTGTAGAATAAACTCTAATCTTACTTTACAGGGTACCAAAACTGAACTAATTCTTAAATGTTTAATGTTGTCTTTTTTATTTTATCTCGTCCAAAATGTTTATTTAATGCAAATAACCTACATTAAAATGAACCTTCTTGAACTCAGTGAAATTGCTCATGATTGATATGACCATAAAACAATCTAATTATAAGCAGTTTTGATTTTGTAGGTTGTTTTCAGTGACTTTCCCCAAATAAAATAAGATCAAGATTTCCTAGTACAGACACAAGAGGGCAGACCTACATAAAACAATGAATTTCCTCCTGTCTAGAAGTTATTTATCCTTTGATTATTTTTGAGTTCTGGAAAAGCAAGAAAATGGTAAAATTTCAAAAACATTTGCTCTTCTTCTAAGTAACAGCACACTTTAAAATGTCTAAAAATTATATGCCAGTACTATACAGAAAAGATGACAGATTGAAAAAAGCCAAACATATTAATAAGTTTATTCATTAAAACATGTATACAAAAATCAATTATATGCATTTTAGTTAGCTAGTGAATGTCGTATCCTATCTATTGAGAGTGTCACAGTGTCCACATCTTTCAATGCAATTGTGCTATATTATGTTAAACAGTAAAAAAGTTAAAAACAAAACAGGGTGCAAAAATAAGAATAAAAAAAAGAAAACTTTCTTTTCAGAGAATGTAATAGAATACACAAAATGCTCTCACATTAAAAATAAAACCTTTCATTTATATGTGATGTTAGACAAAAAGCAAGTCATTTAGCTTTAAGTCATTCTACCAAATATTTATATTTTTTATTTATATAGGAGAAATCTTCCAGTAAAATACGTTGAAATCATTAGGTGCCAATATCCTGGCTGATCAAGCCTCTCCTTGGTTAAAACAAGCACAAAATTTTATCTTCCTCCTCTTAATGATTGCAACCCAGAACTCAGAAAGATCCTACAGAATATAAGAGAAAAGAAGAACTACTTTGTCAATAAAGAGAACACTTCTTCACTTCTGTCTGGGGGGTCCACTGTGAGCTTATATGGACCCAGTGGACACTGCTGTGTGTAGAAGTATGCATCCTCCAATCCCTTCTCACCCCACCCCAAAAGGGAAATGCAAAAGGGTCCTGGAATGGGAAACAGTCTTTCCAAAGAGAAGATGATAAGACTTTGCTGTTTGTTTTTCTCTTATGTCATAGTCCATGTAGGGTTAGACAGCTTTTGGGGAAGGTGGAAAGAGAGCAGCAAATGTAGAACAGAGGAACGAACCAAAGATTGTGGTGGACATTGCACATGGAGGCCTATACTCTAATCAACTGAGGGCATTGATGGCTTCTCTTCATTCACAAGGGAAAACGCTTCAGAGTTCCACATCACCTACACTCTAGCTGATTTAATAGGAAACGATGGGAATCAAAGAACACCATGCACATAAGACTGTGAGGCTGGCTCAGTAATTATTTAGAACTGAGTTCTAAGAGGAGTGACACTTCCATGTTACAATACTAAACTTTTGAGGGTGTAAAGGGAGAAAGGAGGTTCTGAGGATCAATTGAGATAAAACACTCTGACAGCTACAAAGTTCTAGATAAATTTATGGTGATGTTAGATTGTGCCTCTCAGCCAAATTCCTCTTCTTTGTTGTAAATAGTTTTTGTGTTTTTTTTTTCTTCATGGTGACAAGCAGTTGTCCTTGAAAATCATACACATTCTCACAATTTATGAGATGGGATAATTATTATTAAGCCTCTTCCCTTTATGCAAAAATTAGACTAAAAGAAAATCAATGTTTTTAAAGAGACTTAAGACAAAGATGACCACTTTTAAAATACAGTATTTAGAGGCTCCAAGGAGAAGGTATTTAGAATTTTTTTTCTGTAGTAGTCCAAGAGAATTAGAAGAGAAGCGGTCATTTAAACACTGCAATTAAAGTGTCTAGGTTTTCCTTACCTGGTTTCATCTTTCTACTATGAAACTTAAATGCACTATAAAGAGACCATCCCAAAGAAGGTTAATCAAAAAGTAGGGTTTCCCAAGCACAAGCAAGTTTTGTCCCTTATAGACTTCTTCCTGTACCAACGCACCAAGAAAATTTAAAAATTAGTTTTCTCCACAAAGCACCTCCAAGCTCCCTACCCTCTCTGCACTGCTTCAAGGTCGGGGAAAACTTCGATTACAGAAGCGGGTCCTCCCACCAGAATGGAAGAAGGAATGAATTAGTACTTATTCCTTTAAATTCACTCAACTCTCACAGTTACCTCCCTATCGCACCTACCGTTCTGCAGGTTGGAGCAGAACATTCAGCCCCTCCCCCCACCACCTGAGGCCGCTCCACTTCTGTGTAAAGACACCAGCTGCAGAAACAACTACTTGAACCCTGCTCTCCTATAATCACAAGCACCTGAGAACTAAAATATGGTAGTATTTGATAAATTAGGTCTCCTATCTTTCAACTGCTTGAATAGATAAATCACAAATAAATCTGGTTAAATTGCTCTTTTCTGATTTGTAATTCACACATCATAATGATACTTCTGTTTGGTTATGCAATTTAAATATATATAATCAAGATGATAAGAACTATGTCCAAAACAAGAGTAAAGAAGGCACATGCGATGTGTTAAGGGTTCTCCTGTGAATGTAGCACATTAGGTTATGTGTATGTTTTGGAGCTGCACTCAGATTTGTGAGGTTCCTAGGTAAGTGATTTCCTTATCCTTTCATAGAATATATTCCTTTAATCTTTGTTACTTTTTTATTAGTAATTGTAACGATTAGCAATTTTAAGTTTTTACTCTAGGGAAATTTTACAATTTTCAATGGAATTACTTTGTTTCAGAAAATTCTGGCAATCGAAAAAAAATTGGATGATAGAATTTATGAAAAATTCTACAGATAATTGGTTTCCCAGTTAAAATGAGCTGTAGAAAATTACCATGGAATAGAAAACATTTCCAGATCAAGAAATTTAAACATTTACATGTTACATTAGGGGGTACACACCATTTTTCTTTTATGTAATATTATTGTAAAATGTTTTCCTTAAAATGATTAATAAATCCTGACATTCAATTTAATTAAAAAAAATAAGCACATCTATTTTATAAACCTAAATACATACCAACCACTACCAAAGCTTTATAAATGACTTTAGTTACACCTTCTCATTTTATAGATGTAGAAACCGAGAAGAAACATATATATGGCAAACAGGTTCATGAAAAGGTGCTCAACATCACTAATCATCAGGGAAATTCAAATCAAAATCACAATGAGATATCACCTCACACCTATCAGAATGGCTATTATCAAAAAGACAAGAAATATCAAGTGTTGACAAGAATGTAGAGAAAAAAGAAACCTGTACACGTTGGTGGGAATGTAAACTGGTGCAGCCACTATGGAAAACAGTATGGAGGTTCCTCAAAAATTAGAAAGAGAACTACCATATGAGCTAGCAATTCCACTTCTGGGTATCCATCTGAAGAAAGTGAAAACACAAACTCGAAAAAATATATATGCACCCCTATGTTCATTTCAGCTTTACTGACAATAGCCAAGACATGGAAGCAACCTAATTATCCATCAGTAGATGAATGAATAAAGAAAATGTGCCATATCTGTGTCTGTGTGTGTGTGTGTGTGTGTGTGTGTGTGTGTGTGTGTATGGAATACTACAATAAACAATGGAAAGTTATTCATCCATAAAAAGGAAATCTTGCCATTTGTGACAACATGGATGGACCCTGAAGGCATTATGCTAAGTGAAATAAGTCAGACAGAGAAAGACAATTATGTTTTTAAAACAAGCAAACAAAAAATCACAATCATATATACAGAGAACAGATTGGTGGCTGCCAGAGGCTTGGGCTGGAGGGTGGGTAAATGGATGAAGGAGATCAAAAGGTACAAACTTTGTTATAAAATAAAAAAGTCACAGGGATACAATGTACAGCATAGTGATTATAGTGAATAATGCTGTACTGTATATCTGAAAGTTGCTAAGAGTAGATCTTAAAAGTTCTTATTACAAGGAAAAAAATTTTGTAACTACGTATGGTGATGGATGTTAACTAGAGTTACTGTGATGATCATTTTAAAATATATACATATATTGAATCATTATGTTATATACCTGAAGCTAATATGTTATATGTCAATTATATCTCAATTCAGGAAAAAAAAAAAAAAAGGAAAGAAAGAAAAACTCAGGCCCAGAGATACTAAGTATTAAGTGACAGGTAGAGAATCATCCAGACTCTGAATCTGATACAACAAAATCCAAGCCTTCATACACCCAAGTTAATGTTCTTTCTATTATACCATGCCAGCTCCTTTGTTTCTGTTTCAAGTATTGAAACAGAATTGAGTATTTTTTGCTTTGTTTATGTTTATGCCCATTTAAAAAAATGAGAAGGAAAATAAAGGCCAAGGCAGGTAAAGGTTTAAAGTTTTCCGTGTTACTCCAAAATAAGCCCCTCAAATATTTGGAGTTCCGTGTTACTCCAAAATAAGCCCCTCAAATATTTGGAGTCTCAAATATTTTTTAAGCTTTGTTTACCAATGCAATACTTTTAGAGTTTATAACATTTATGCTTATTATCCTGTAGGGGAAAGGAAAAGCAAAACAACCTGTGCCTATGGACACACTGTCATATGCTTACTTCAAGTGCGCTGGTACTCATAACATCCACTGGAGGGAAGCAAACACTAGATTTTGAGCCTTACCTGCACTGGTGTTTCAGTTTCATGTCGAAACCCTTCAATCTGCTGCTGCTGCCAAGGAGCTATACTGTGAGAGTCCTCTGTAGTTCTACCTTCCAAAGGGTTTGTCCGCAACTGCTCAGTAAGCCACATCTGCGTCCTCACAGAAGGCTGAATGGGAACTCCACCTACTGCTTGTTGACCAAGCATTAAATATTTCGGCGGTTCAAAAGCCTCTGAGCTTGTCATAACGGGCTTGCTTTCAGGTAAGGCACTATATGTCATGTCTAAGGCCTGTCTCCTAGGAATGGAGGAAGAAGCTCTAAAGTCCTCTTTGCTGCAGCTCTCAAATTTATATTTGTTGTCCAGAGTTGATGGTCGTTTTTTATTTATTTCCTTGTCCTCTAGCTTAAGCATCTCCATACTGTCATGTAAACAGCTAGGTCCAATTGTCCTTAGTTGTGATGTTAAAGCCTTGTCTCTCCCTGTCTTTTCTAAACCTCTCCTTGACTCTTCTGTGTGCACAATGCCACCCTGGCTGCAGTTACCTGGGACAGTGAGTTTGGATAAAGATGACCATTTCCGGAGAGGCCGGAAGTCCTTCATGTCTAGTGAAGAGTCCTGCTCTCCCCTACTGTGGTTTCCCAATGTTTGCATAAGGCTTATACTCCATTTTGAGCCATCTGATGTCAATGATTCCCTATGTTTGGAAACTGAAGTGCTGGAGTTAGATGGCATGACATGGGCAGTAGGAAGAGTAACCAACGATCGACTAGGCTTAAAAGATAATGTGCCACTTGAAGTTGAATGATCTGGAAAGAAAAAAGAATGCCAAATTAGTTGTAATTAACAGAAAAAAAAAAAAAGAGGCAAAATGTAAAACGCCAAAACAAAAATCTGAACATGGTTTCCCAGCACAGGTTTTTCAGAGGCACTTTCATCAAAATGAGGGGCTTACTATTGTTACTATTATTACTCCTTTAAGTTTATCTGAAACAAATCAAACATACTTTCAAATATCATTTTCTAAAAACGGATACATAACAAAATATATGCTCATCTGCCATCTACTTACAGATGAAAAATGACTGGGAAACAGGTTTATATTCATGCTATTTAATCTAAGTATTGTGCCTTAAAAGAAAAATCCATCTCTGCATTGAAAGGTCTTATTCATGATCTATCACTGAAGCCTCAGACACAACTTTATTAAAAAATCGTATCTCTTAGTGTCTTTCCTCAACTGTGGAAATAGAGGCCCAATATGAACATTTTAGCACCTCTCAAACTACAATTCAAATTAGAATATGGGTAAAAGTGCTCCTGCAATAATGGAAAATAATCAGAAAGTGTTCTAGCAATATATTGGCAGATACAGAGTAGTTCCTACACTCCCAATCTCCCTTAATGGCATCATCAATAATATATTTCCCAAGCTAGAACACTTGGAGTCTACTTTGATTCCTATCTTTCTCTGCACATTTACTAAATCCCCATGTTGTACATTTATTTGTTTATTTATTTATTTATGGCTGTGTTGGGTTTTCGTTTCTGTGCGCGGGCTTTCTCTAGTTGTGGCGAGCGGGGGCTACTCTTCATCGTGGTGCGCGGCTTCTCACTGTCGCGGCCTCTCTTGTTGCAGAGCACAGGCTCTAGACGCGCAGGCTCAGTAGTTGTGCCTCAAGGGCTTAGTTGCTCCATGGCATGTGGGATCCTCCCAGACCAGGGCTCAAACCCGTGTCCTGTGCATTGGCAGGCAAATTCCCAACCACTGCACCACCAGGGAAGCCCACGTTGTACATTTTTACTTCCAAAATGATTACATAGTTACTGCTGTAGGTCAGGCCTTCACATAATACTACCCTACACATAGGAACAGCTGTAGTAGGCTCTACGGAAGCCCAAAGGATAAATAAGGGCCTCTATACTCAATGGACTTACTATCAAGTACCAAATTAAAATCAAAGATTATCATTTTTATCACATGATATCTAGAAAGGGGATAGCGATTTGAAATGTAGGGGGAGAGGAGGTGGGTGGTGAAAGGCAACTTTTACAGTTTTTTCTGTATCTTTCCATGTTGTTTGACTCATAACAGAATATATTTAAATATTAGTTGTGAGCTTTGATACTGTTTTGAAGAAATAAAGTAATAGAAAAAGAAATGTTGAGAAAGTCATAAGAAAATTCAGATGAGAAAGACCCAGGCAAACTAATTAAAAAATGGAATTCCAATAGGTCTTTGCACAGAATTTATTCACCTGGAGATGAAAGGGGGAAAACATTATAGATGAAAGAATACAAGAAAAAGTAATATAGTAGACATTTACCATGTAACAGTTTCCCATCAGCTTCTGCAGAACCTTTTCATACTCAAGAAAATTCCCACATTACAAGCCCAACCTCCCAAAATAAATTTTAGACCTTAAATTCCCAACATACCCTGCAACTATGATACAGACATTCAGAAGGACCTGCACAAGATTTGTTTGGAAGTGAGTCACATGAGAAAACAGGCTCAGTGTGGAGCTACCACGTTTGGCAACAACAGAGGCATTAGCCCCCAACAATGACAGCAGCAGAGGTGGCCAAACCAAGTTCTGGCCCAGAAGTGGCAGCAGTTGGGCAGCAATGGTGGTTTCCTCCAGTGGGGCTGGAGGGTGCCAGTTCTCAGAGGTGACTGAGGTATATTACCTGGAAGCTTAACCATAAGCCTGGCTCTCCAGCCCTCCTCAAAAATTCTGAGTTAACCAAATGCCCTTAAATAAATTCCTCATCTGCTCAATCATCCAGTCAGCTTCTTCTACTGATTCAGAACACTAACTGATCCAAGTATGAAGCCAGGAGAATATGGCCTCAAAAGAAGAAAAACAAATTATCCCATTTATCTGCAGTATGCAGTAAGTATCAAGAAAAGCTGCTCAAGATAATTCTTGAAAGGTAAATGTAAAGCAGAGCTGTGCAAATCTTCAAACACCCTGCTACAGAAACAGCCTACCCTTCATTCGGCAAGAAATGTGACCTACCAAAAGTTTCCAAACAAAGGAGCAAGTGACATGACCAAAACTGTACTTAGGATGATTATTCCAGTAACTGCTGAGGACAAATTAAAGCAAAATGGTTGGCAGCAGGAAGATTAATGGATTATTATGGTAATCAGTAGAAGAAGGAAATGGAGAGGAATATGCTACTGAAGGTCAGTTCTAAATAGAAACAGGATAAATGACCCCCAAATTCTATGGAATATTGGTATTAATACATTACAGCACTATATCTACATCTATATATGTGTTTGTGTTACTATTCCTAAAGGAATATTTGTATTAAAATCATCATAGCCTCTCAAAAATATCTTCAATTCTTTAAAAAACAAAAAATGAGTTTTATATCAAATTTAAAATTTTCAGACTTTTACATTTTTAAAAAGCTGTAAGTAAAGATGGTGTAAAGGCTAAGTGTAATATTTTTGAAATCAGCATTTTTAGATTCAAATCCTGGCTCTACCACTTAGTAGTTGCATGTTCAAACAAGTTATTTAACCTTCTTGCATCAGTTACCTCATCCATAAAGTAAAGAGGACAACAGTGAAGATTAAATGAAATAATACATGTAAAGGACTCAGAAGAATTCCAGGCAAAATAAAGACTATTACCAGACACAAAGAAGGATACTACATGA
Source organism: Grampus griseus (assembly GCF_964374135.1). Lineage (NCBI taxonomy): Eukaryota > Metazoa > Chordata > Mammalia > Artiodactyla > Delphinidae > Grampus > Grampus griseus. The sequence goes on from NC_139007.1 coordinate 47,133,623, forward strand.
TGATCAAGGGATCAATCCGAGAAGAACATATTACAATTGTAAATACTTATGCACCCAACATAGGAGCACTTCAATACATAAGGCAAAAATGCTAACAGCCATAAAAGGGGAAATCAATAGTAACACAATCATAGTAGGGAACTTTAACACCCCACTTTCACCAATGGACAGATCATCCAAAATGAAAATAAAAAGGAAACACAAGCTGTAAATGACACATTAGACAAAATGGACTTAATTGATATTTATAGGACATTCCATCCAAAAACAAAAGAATACACATTTTTCTCAAGTGCTCATGGAACATACTCCAGGGCAGATCATATCTTGGGTCACAAATAAAGCCTTGGTAAATTTAAGAAAATTGAAATTGTATCAAGTATCTTTTCCGACCACAATGCTATGAGACTAGATATCAATTACAGGAAAAACTCTATAAAAAATACAAACACATGGAGGCTAAACAATACACTACTAAATAACCAAGAGATCACTGAAGAAATCAAAGAGGAAATCAAAAAATACCTAGAAACAAATGACAATGAAATCACGAAGACCCAAAACCTATGGGATGCAGCAAAAGCAGTTCTAAGAAGGAAGTTTATAGCAATACAATCCTACCTCAAGAAACAAGAAAAATCTCAAATAAACAACCTAACTGTACACCTAAAGCAATTAGAGAAAGAAGAACCAAAAAACCCCCCAAAGTTAGCAGAAGGAAAGAAATCATAAAGACCAGTTCAAAAATAAATGTAAACCATTAGCCAGATTCATCAAGAAAAAAAGGGAGAAGACTCAAATCAATAGAATTAGAAATGAAAAAGAAGAAGTAACAACTGACACTGGAGAAATACAAAGGATCATGAAAGATTATTACAAGCAACTATATGCCAATAAAATGGACAACTTGGAAGAAATGGACAAATTCTTAGAAAAGCACAACCATCCAAGACTGAACCAGGAAGAAACAGAGAATATAAACACACTAATCATAAGTACTGAAATTGAAACTGTGATTAAAAGTCTTCCAACAAACAAAAGCTCAGGAGCAGATGGATTGACAGATGAATTCTATCAAACTTTTAGAGAAGAGCTAACACCTATCAGTCTCAAACGCTTCCAAAATATAGCAGAGGGAGGAATACTCCCAAACTCATTCTACGAGGCCACCATCATCCTGATACCAAACAGACAAAGATGTCACAAAAAAAGAAAACTACAGGCCAATATCACTGATGACATACATGCAAAAATCCTCAACAAAATACTAGCAAACAGAATCCAACAGCACATTAAAAGGATCATACACCATGTTCAAGTGGGGTTTATCCCAACAATGCAAGGATTCTTCAACATACGCAAATCAATCAATGTGATACACCATATTAACAAACTGAAGAAGAAAAACCATATGATCATCTCAATAGATGCAGAAGAAGCTTTGGACAAAATTCAATACCCACTTATGATAAAAACCCTCCAGAAAGTAGGCACAGAGGGATCTTACCTCAACATGATAAAGGCCATATATGACAAACCCACAGCCAGCATCGTCCTCAATGGTGAAAAACTGAAACTATTTCCACTAAGACCAGGAACAAGATAAGGTTGTCCACTCTCACCACTATTATTCAACATAGTTTTCGAAGTTTTAGCCATAGTAATCAGAGAAGAAAAAGAAATAAAAAGAATCCAAATCGGAAAAGAAGTAAAACTGTCACTATTTGCAGACGACATGATACTATACATAGAGAATCCCAAAGATGCTACCAGAAAACTACTAGAGTTAATCAATGAATTTGGTAAAGCAGCAGGATACAAAATTAATGCACAGAAATCTCTTGTATTTCTATACACTAATGATTAAAAACCTGAAAGAGAATTTAAGGAAACACTCCAATTTACCATTGCAACAAAAAGAATAAAATACCTAGGAATAAACCTACCTAAGGAGACAAAAGACCTGTATGCAGAAAACTATAAGACACTGATGAAAGAAATTAAAGATGATACAAACAGCTGGAGAGATATACCATGTTCTTGGATTGGAAGAATCAATATTGTGAAAATGACTATACTACCCAAAGCAATCTACAGATTCAGTGCAATTCCTATCAAACTACCAATGGCATTTTTCACAAAGCTAGAACAAAAAATTTCACAATCTGCATGGAAACACAAAAGACCCCGAATAGCCAAAGCAATCTTGAGACAGAAAAATGGAGCTGGAGGAATCAGGCTCCCTGACTTCAGACTATACTACAAAGCTACAGTCATCAAGACAGTATGGTACTGGCACAAAAAGAGAAGTACAGATCAATGGAATAGGTCAGAAAGCCCAGAGATAAACCCATGCACATACGCTCACCTTATCTTTGATAAAGGAGGCAAGAATATGCAATGAGGAAAAGACAGCCTCTTCAATAAGTGGTGCTGGGAAAACTGGACAGCTACATGTAAAAGAATGAAATTAGAACACTTCCTAACACCAAACACTAAAATAAACTCAAAATGGATTAAAGACCTAAATGTAAGGCCAGACACTATAAAACTCTTAGAGGAAAACAAAGGAAGAATACTCTATGACATAAATCACAGCAAGATCCTTTTTGACCCACTTCCTAGAGAGATGGAAATAAAAACAAAAATAAACAAATGGGACCCAATGAAACTTAAAAGCTTTGGCACAGCAAAAGAAAACATAAATAAGATGAAAAGACAACCCTCAGAATGGGAGAAAATATTTGCAAACGAAGCTACTGACAAAGGATTAATCTCCAAAATATACAAGAAGCTCATGCAGCTCAATATCAAAAAAACAAACAACCTAATCCAAAAATGGGCCGAAGACCTAAATCGACATTTCTCCAAAGAAGATATACAGATTGCCAACAAACACAGGAAAGGATGCTCAACATCAGTAATCACTAGAGAAATGCAAATCAAAACTGTAATGAGATATCATCTCACACCAGTCAGAATGGCCATCATCAAAAAATCTGGAAACAATAATTGCTGGAGAGGGTGTGGAGAAAAGGGAACACTCTTGCACTGCTGTTGGGAATGTGAATTGGTACAGCCGCTATGGAGAACAGTATGGAGGTCCCTTACAAAACTACAAATAGAACTACCATATGACCCAGCAATCCCACTACTGGGCATATACCCTGAGAAAACCATAATTCAAAAAGATTAATGTACCACAATGTTCACTGCAGCTCTATTTACAATAGCCAGGACATGGAAGCCACTTAAGTGTCCATCGACAGATGAATGGATAAAGAAAATGTGGCACATATACACAACGGAATATTAGCCATAAAAAGAAATGAAACTGAGTTATTTGTAGTGAGGTGGATGGACATAGAGACTGTCATACAGAGTGAAGTAAGTCAGAAAGTGAAAAACAAATACTGTATGCTAACACACATATATGGAATCTAAAAAAAGAAAAAGGTTCTGAAGAACCTAAGGGCAGGACAGGAATAGAGATGCTGACGTAGAGAATGGACTTAAGGACACAGGGAGGGGGAAGGGTAAGCTGGGACGAAGTGACAGAGTGGCGTGGACATATAAACACGAACAAATGTAAAACAGAGAGCTAGTGGGAAGCAGCTGTATAGCACAGGGAGATCAGCTCGATGCATTGTTACCACCTAGAAGGGTGGGATAGAGAGGGTGGGAGGGAGACGCAAGGGGGAGGAGATATCGGGATATACATACACGCACAGCTGATTCACTTTTTTATAAAGCAGAAACTAACATACCACTGTAAAGCATATACTCCAATAAAGATGTAAAAAAAAAAGAAATAGCTAAACTAAGTGATATTTTCAATATAACAGGCAAAAGGCTAAATATCCATACTGTACAAAGAACTCCAAAAAAATCCCCAAAACAAAACCCTAACAACCTAATTTTAAAGTAGGCAAAAGAAATCCATAAGCAAACCACAAAACAAAAAGCAAATAAAGAATACATGTTTAGGGCTTCCCTGGTGGTGCAGTGGTTGATAGTCCGCCTGCCGATGCAGGGGGCACGGGCTCGTGCCCCGGTCCGGGAAGATCCCACATGCCGTGGAGCGGCTGGGCCCATGAGCCATCACTGCTGAGCCTGCGCCTCCAGAGCCTGTGCTCCGCAACGGGAGAGGCCACAACAGTGAGAGGCCCACATACCGCAAAAAAAAAAAAAAAAGCATACATGTTTAATGGAGGCAGCCGAGGTGTCCGTCGACAGATGAATGGATAAAGAAGATATGGTACATATGTACAATGGTATACTACTTAGCCACAAGAAATAATGAAATCATGCCACTTGCAGCAACATGGATGGACCTACAGATTATCATATTAAGCGAACTAAGTCAGAAAGAGAAAGACGAATATCCTATGATATCACTTGTATGTGGAATCTAAAATATGATACAAATGAACTTATCTACAAAACAGAAACAGACTTGCAGACTGTGGTTGCCAAGCAGGGTGGGGAGTAGCGGGTGGGAGAGGGATGGACTGGGAGTTGGGGATTAGCAGATGCAAACTAGTATATATAGAATGGATAAACAAGGTCCTATTGTACAGCACAGGGAACTATATTCAATATCCTGTGATAAACTGTAATGGAAAAGAATATGAAAAAGAATGTATAAATGTATAACTGAATCACTTTTCTGTAGAGCAGAAATTAACACAATATTGTAAATCAACTATACCTCAATAAAATAAATTTTTTTAAAAAGTTTGTTTTTCAAAAAAGATATTTCAACTCACTAAATAGAAGTACATTCCCTATCATATTCATAAAATTATTAAAGGCTGCTAATATCCTACGATGGTAAGAACATAAATTGTTATAGCCTTTGGAAGAAGAGGGGCAATCTGTCTGTATACATCAATATTTAAAATATGCAAACACATAAGTAAATATATGTATACATGTGCATATGTGTATGTAAATACATATATATTCATGGGCACAGAAATGGTCTAGGGGAATATACCACAAATTTAATAAACAAAGGTAGAAAGAGGAGAAAAGGAGAAAGATGCTTTCACATTTTACTTTACACAACATCTTATTTTAATTACCATTTGGCCAAACTTCTGCAAAGGTGTTTTATTCTGTGACCTCAGAGAGTTTGAAATATCTCATAGAACACTGTTACTAAAGTGTGAATTATGTATCAGGTGACTGTCTCACTTTCTATGTCACAGCTGAAACTTCTGAGGCCAGAGATCACCAGTCCTGGGTGCTACTTTTATCTGATAACAGGCTAACTTCCTGTCTACCTTGGTAGCTCAGTATTTCCCAACTGCAGAGAAAATCAACAATTGGTGATAAAAACCAATTCCACATCAGACTAGTATTTACTCCTACAAATCTGAAAGCTACTGATAATATATGCTGTTCATAGAACATTACATTGAGAATAGAATTTACTCCAAAAGTCACTTATACCTGAAGTTCTCAAACTTTAAAATACAACAAACTTAGCTGGTATCTGGAGCCCTACTCCGAGAGATTCTCTTTCAGTTAGAGTAGAGAGGGTCCAGGAAACATCACTTTTTAATAAGTGATTCTGCTGTTCTATTCACCACATCATTCCACCTAGGACTGATTCCAGTTCTGAAGCCTTCAAGTTTAAATATCTTAAGTTCAACCATCACCAGTATCCGAGTTTCACTGTAAAAACTGATTTACTGTGACATTCAGAATTCATTACTGTGAAAACTAAGGATTAAAATTCAGTCTACCCACATACATATGCACATACATACACATGCACGTATACACCATGAATTAATGAATAAAGTATTAAATATTTGACAGTTTAAGTATCTGAAAAAAAGGACCATTCTATCTAAGAAATGAATCAAAACATAATTTATTTTGCCTAACAAAACACAATCAGTTGGAGGTAGATGCAATGTGATTCCTAATGTGCTTTCTTATACTACCTAATTGTAGCCACAAATCCCAAATGCAAGCTATTATGATGGCATCCAGCCCATATCTAAGTTAGAACAAGTGAAATCTAAAACCAGCAGAAGGCCGTCCTTTTAAAAACCAGAGGACATGGGACTTCCTGGGTGGCGCAGTAGTTAAGAATCTGCCTGCCAATGCAGGGGACATGGGTTTGAGCCCTAGTCCGGGAAGATGCCGCAGAGCAACTAAACCCGAGAGCCACAACTACTGAGCCTGCGCTCTAGAGCCCACGAGCCACAACTACTGAAGTCTGCACGCCTAAAGCCTGTGCTCCACAACAAGAGAAGCTACCACAATGAGACAACGAACAGTAGCCCCGCTCGCCTCAACTAGAGAAAGCCCACGCACAGCGATAAAGACCCAATGCGGCCTAAATAAATAAATAAATTTATTTTTAAAAATTTAAAAAAAACACAAAAAACCAGAGGACAGGGTTTATAGAGAGCACAGAAGAGCTAACGGTTTCAGACAGGCCTAAATCATAGGCCTAAATCATAGGCCTAAATGTAACAGCTAAAACTATAAAACTCTTAGAAGAAACCATAGGTGTAAATCTTCATGATCTTAAGTCAGGAAGTGATTTCTTAGATACAACACCAAAAGCCCAAGCAACAAAAGAAAATAAACTGGACTTCAATAAAATTTAAAAATTTTTTGCTGCATCAAGAGAGTAAAAGGACAGCCCAAAGAAAGGGAGAAAATTTTTGCAATTACGCAACTGATAGGGACTTTCATCTAGATTATATAAGAAACACAACTCAATAATAAAAACACAAATAATCCAATTTAAAAATGGATGTGAAATTTGAGTAGTCATTTCTCCGAAGAAGATATACAGATGGTCCTATTAAAGCATACAAAAAGGACATTTTTGTTTGTCATTTTTAGGGAAATGCAAATCAAAACCACAATGAGACATCACTTCACACCCATTAGGATGGCTATCATCCGAATGACAGATAGTAAGTAAGTGTCAAGTGTCTGGCAAGGATGTGGAGAAACTGGAACCCTCATATAATGCTGATGGGAATGTAAAATGGTGCCGCTGCTTAGGAAACAGTGTGGCAGTTCCTCAAAAGGTTAAACACAGTTACCATATGATCCAGCAATTCCACTCCTAAGTATACACCCAAGAGAAATGGAAACATATTCACAGAAGCATTATTCTTAACAGCCAAAAAGTCAGAATAATGCGATGTCCATCAAGTGATCAATGGATAAATGAAAAGTGGTACAATGGAATATTATCTTTTATTATGGTAATAAAAAGAAATGAAGTACTGATACATGCTACAACATGATGAGTCTTGAAAACATTATGCTAAGTGAAAGTCAGTCACAAAGGACGATATATTAGACGATTCCATTTATATGAAATGTCCAGAAAAAAGAAATTTATACAGATTAGTGGTTGCTTAGGGATGGGAGGGAAGATGGGGAGTGACAGCTAACAGACTTCTTTTGGGGAGGAGGGGGGCAGGCTAAAAAATGTTCTAAACTTAGACTGTGGTAATAGTTGAACAATTCTGAGAATATATTAAAAAGCATTAAATTGTATACTTTAAATGGGTGAATTGTATAGTATATGAATTATAGCTCATAAGAGATAGTGTGTATAACTTCTAATAAACTAGAAGGAAAATGTCATGAAGAAAAAGTGAAACAAAGAAGGCAAGAAGGAAAATACTTGAGAAAAGCAGACTATAAAGTATACAATATGATTTAAAATGCATCAAAGTTTAACAATCACAGTAAATGAATATCCACTCAAAAGACAAGAATTGTCCACATAATTTTTTTAATCTAGCTAAAGCTAAATGTTTACAGAAGATACACCTAAAATATGAAGTCCTATTTTGGCATTATGGTATCTGCATAGAGACTGAGAATGATTACATAAAAGAATTACACAGAAATAACTATCAAGAACATTAGGAAAAGTGTATGTCAGGTATCAAGATTATGAAAAGCATAGTTCCATGAACTGCTTGCTTTTATTCATTATATCTTAAGGATAGAGAGAAGCTTCTGTTTCCCTACTGCCAAACCTATGACCTATTCTTTTAGCAACTGCACTTGATAGCAATAGTACACAATTCTGTGCAAATCTTGGTTCTCACTTTGTTATTGTCTAATCATTATTACCGATCACCTTTTTTTCTTGAATATTTTATTTTTTTCTCAATTGTATTTTGTGAAGTCACTTCAAATCCTATTGAAGCAGAAAACGAGTGAGAAGTTCTAAAATTACTTGTTTAAAATAATTACAGAAGTCTACACTGTTCACAAATTAGTTCTCAAGCTCTTTTTGTACACTGTCTCTTAGCAACCATTCACAACAAACTAAGAAACTTCATTCTCTAAGTTTATATAAAACAAGATGAAAAGCTGGTTTTTAAAAAAGGGGGGCATTTCTGATCTCCAACCAGACTACTGGCAACTTAATTAAAGGACAATCTGAAGTACAGTTTAAAGAGGTCAACAATTCAAAGCAAAACTAATTTAAGGGACTTCCCTGGTGGTGCAGTGGTTAAGAATCCGCCTGCCAATGCAGGGGACACGGGTTTGATCCCTGGTCTGGGAATATCCCACGTGCCACGGAGCAACTAAGCCCGTGCGCCACAACTACTGATCCCACATGCCACAGCTGCTGAAGCTCATGCACCTAGAGCCCGTGTTCCACAACAAGAGAAGCCATCTCAATGAGAAGCCTGTGCACCACAACGAAGAGTGGCCCCCACTCACCACACCTAGAGAAAGCCTGCAAGTAGCAACAGAGACCAAACGCAGCCAAAAAATATAAATAAATAAATTTATTTTTTTAAAAAAAACTAATTTTAAAAGCTGGTCAGTAAAAAAGCTCCTTTTCGTATTTACACAAAAATTTTAGTTATTTTTTTCTTGAATGGCTTTTGAAATTTCATTCAACTGTACCATTTTCTAGATATCTCCTACTAGTCTCAATTTAGATTAAGTCTCATCAGGCAGTTTACTTGCAAAGAGCTAAAAGTGTTATTTCTCTCCTATAAAAATGGTTATAAATCAAATTGTAATGATCTCAAAATATGGGATGTGATTTTCAAAAATTCAAATTTTCTCAGGCAGAAAAACTGTGATTTACGACAGAACTGACAAGAAATTATCATTTGGTCCTCTAACCACTTGCATGTCTGGGGAAATGTGAAGTCATTAACCTCTTCCCTAAACCCATGGCTGTGCGACTGAAGGGCTTTTCCAGGTCAGAAGTACATGGGTTCATCACAGTTCTCAAAAATGGACTGAATTCAGCTCAGCTTGATCAGGTTCATATTCTACCAGGCCAAGAAGCAAAATGATATGAAAAAATGAGTGAATGAATAGACAAATGGATGGATGAACAACAATGAAGGTAAAAATGAGGGTCATAAAGATACAAAATATACCTCCAACAAACAATTTTAATTTCTGCAAATTTACTACAGCTGTAATGTTCTTATATGCCATGTTTAAATTGAAATATTTTAAGCAGTAAGGTAAGATTAACAAGAAAATTAAGTAGAGATGGGGAGCAAAGGAAAAGGGTTATTTGGTTTGCAAAAGAATATAAATCATAATTGTTTTGAATACTGCCTTGAACTTATTTGATTTCACAAGCAAAAAAGTATTCTGTGTATAACCCTTCACCTCTTTCCATATGCAAATGAAGAACTAAGTCCATAAAGGTTAAATTACTTGACCAAGTACAGATCTTAAAAGAGAATCCTGGTCTCCTGTTTCTCAGCCTAGTATTACCTATACTATCCTACACTGCACCTCTCAGTTCTTCCTCTCTAGTTTCTCCCTTCAAGAACAGATATCTAACAGTGCGGTTAAGCGCAGGGCTTTAGAGTTAGACTTGAAGAATCTCAGCTCCACCACATGAACCACTGTATAAACCCAGATGTTATTAATGTCCTCTAAGTTTATTTTTCATCAGTAAAGAGAAAATAATTATATTTGACCTCATTATATTTGATTCTATAGTGAAAAAATTTTTTAATCATGTATAGAAGTATAAAACCTCACACTGAAAAAAATCTATGGTACATACTCTTATTAACGTTAAGGTCAACAGACCAACTAATCCACTGTAATATCTGGAGGTCATGTTATGGAAGTACTCATCATCAGAGTCCTGAAAGTTCCAAAGCTATGAAGTTGCAGCAACATAAGATTATTCCCCAATGAAATGAACCTTAATAAAGCAAGGAAACAGGTTAGAGAACAGTCTAAGAAAATATCATTTACTTTGCCTATAAAATGGATATAGAATTGTACCCAACATGTTATTTTTGAATTAACTGAAACAATCATGTAAACCTCTTATCATGATAGATACATAGTAAATGCTCAATAAATATTATTACTATTGTAATTAAAAGGTTAAGGGGGAACTCTTGATTTGTTTGAAAATATCACCTAAGGTATGGGGGTGAGCACAGAATATCTGAAATAAGATTGCCACGTGTTATAAATTTACAATTGTATAAGTTTGGTGTTGTGTACATGTGGGTTTTACCATTTTGCCTTCTTTTTACTTTAGTATATGTTTGATATTTTCTGTAAAAAAGAAAAAAAAACAAGAGTAAGAACAAGAGGATATTTTGCATTAAGATGAGGTGTTTGGTTTTTTTTTCTTGCTGTACGCGGGCCTCTCACTGTTGTGGCCTCTCCGGCTGCAGAGAGCAGCCTCCGGACGCACAGGCCCAGCGGCCATGGCTCATGGGCCCAGCCGCTCCACGGCATGTGGGATCCTCCCAGAGGGCACGAACCCTCGTCCCCTGCAGCGGCAGGCGGACTCCCAACCACTGCGCCACCAGGGAAGCCCAAGATGAGGTGTTTTAAAGAAACCATTTAGCAAAGTAAACTAATGAAACCTAATCACTGTAATAAAATACACAAGCAAAGAAAACAGAGCCTTGGGAAATTTTTATGATGTCTTCCAAAATTAGTGGTTGCCTATGGTAGGGGGTATAGGGTTGTTGGAGGAGGGGGTGATGGCTAAGGGGAGTGGGGTTTCTCTTTGGGGTAATGAAAATGTCCTAAAATTCATTCAGGTGATATATATACAACTCTGAATATAATACTAAAAGCCACTGAGTTGTACATTTTAAATGGGTGAATTACGTGGTATATAAATTATATCTCAATAAAGCTGTATAAAAGAAAGAATGTATGATTTTCATTGCCTAATTATCTCCTGAATCATCTAATTTTCTCCTTTCCTACTGTCTCTTTTTATGAACAAGTCATCATTGGCTCCCACCTGCAATGCCAGTGGTCTCCTGGCATCCCGTTTTGCTCTCCTCTTGATTCATCCTCAGAATGTTCTCTCACCAGTTTTGACCATGCTGTCCTCTCAGCCTAGACTACTCTCCTGCCTTGTTTCGCTCTGTCAGTTCTTACTCACCTTTTTGGTCCTCAGCTTAAACATCACTTCTGCCAGGGGTCCTTCCCTGAATCCAGTGGATTTAGGAATGTCCTCCTACCCTGTGTACTTTGCCTATCATACTGCTCATATTTTATGATAATTATTTCCTGTCTTGTCTTCTCCACTAGACTTTATGTATACAATGAACACAGAAAATGTCTGTTTAATTCTAACCACTAGCACAGGACCTGACACACAGTAGATAATAAATATTGGTTACTTGAGTAAATGACTGAACAAGTCCTTACATTACAAGGCCTTCATTTCTTCATAAAATAAGGACTATACACCAAATGTTAACTTTTCTTCCTTTCTGACATATACTCACAGGATGACCTCAAAATTTATACTATTCAACAGTCCTACTATTTCTTAGTAAAAACAACTAACTAATCAAGATATGATTAAATTGAAGTCCATTTTTATCAGTCCCTCCTACTTGAAATAAATGAGGTTAATTGGATAAGAAAATTATCTCTGATACAAATTAGCAGTTGGAAATTATCAAAGAAAAATATTTAACTCTATTTGTACCTTTTTTTAGTAAAATATATAAATATGCTTGAAAATTAGCCCCAAATAGACTATTAGAAGCTACACTTAAGAGCTCAGATTTAAAAAACTAAAAGAACTGCAATGTGAGCCTGCCTCTCAGGCACCATGTGATTCGGGAGAGGAAGACCGTCCTGTGGAAGGTTACAGAGCCAAGTCTAAGCAAAAATTAAGTTCTTTTCTAGCCTCAGGGTCCTCTGCTCCCAGTCCTATACTCCTTTTGCTTCTTCCTTCATTACTCAACTCTGGGACCACATCTAGGTTATGCCCTACACAACAAATGCTGTATACTTCAAGAGCAACTCTCCTTTCTGTGCCGGCGGCAGCTATTTATACATGGCCTCCAGGTCTCAGCAAAGAAAACCAAGAAAGAAATTGGTGATCTGCTGATGTGGCTTATGTTACAATTTGGTAGTTCTGCAGGCACATCTATCCTTATGTCACAGATCTACTTCCTCCCACCCTGGAATCTGACACCCCATGAACAAATTACCACAGTTAAAACGTGGTGCCGCTAATGTTAGTGTTCCAACTTATTAAATATAAAAATCTCACACTCTTATTTAGCATTATTTGAAATCTCAAAATAACATGGCTAAAAGCAAATCACTCAATGGTAATTTTAGAATATTTTTCTGTACTAGAGTTCCTCCCCTGCTGAGATTTTGATGTAATCCTCTCCATGTTGATCTCTGCAGTTCTGCAGTTTTTGAAACAAAGTACTCAATAAATATTTATTAAGTGAATAAATGAACTTCTAAAAGCTGTATGTTAGCAAAGAATAGAAAGGTACCTTTATTTGTGTCATATCATTTACAAAGCTGGATATTTATCATTCCTAGAGCATTTAGAGTCTGTGTGATAAATATATATTCTACACTCATGTGTGAATTTAAAATTTTTAAATAATTAAAATAAAACACAACATTAAAATTAAAAATAATATGTTATTCTTCCAGATGATTCACAGAATACCTTGAGGATTTAGCAATGGCCAACGAGCGTCGACTGGAACATCAGTTATAAGCATACAGTACTATAGGGCAAAGAAGGGGGAGGGAAAGTGAAGGTCTAACTAGACAGTACCTTTTAGTTTGTTTAAGGTTTGATGACTTACTTCACAGCTGTACTGTTTACTTAATGTATCATGGAATTTAAGTAAAATTTACTCATGTACTTTTATCTATACCCCCAAAATTAAATTTACATTTAGTATAAAGAGGTATACCATTTAACCATAATTGTCTTTTTTTTTTTTTTTTTTTTTGCGGAGCGTGGGCCTCTCACTGTTGCGGCCTCTCCCGTTGCAGAGCACAAGCTCCGGACGCGCAGGCTCAGCGGCCATGGCTCACGGGCCCAGCCGCTCCGCAGCACGTGGGATCCTCCCGGACCGGGGCACGAACCCGTGTCCCCTGCATTGGCAGGCAGAGTCTCAACCACTGCGCCACCAGGGAAGCCCATAATTGTCTTTTAAACAAAGATAAATAATCATTAAGATAAATAAGAACTCAAAATTTACTATTACAGGTTAAATATTTGAATTATATAACATGAACATAATGTTATTTGCAAAGAAAAACTTTCAGAGGCTTGTGGCAAGATAGGCTTTTTCCTCCTAAAACTGAAATTGCATCCAAACTTTACATATGAAAAACTGGTGCAATCACACTCTTTACCTGCTCACTTTCATGTGGGTACCCACTGGTCTAGCAGTCAGCTATGTGAGACTCCAGGATAATGTTCCGTCTTCCTCCTAATTAAGTCTGAGGGCCTATACCTCACACCTGATGGGAGAATTCCAGCAGGGATTACTGACATTATTCCTTTTCCCCATTCCTTAACTGAGCAACAGAACTCTTCAGAATTTCAGGGATTCTCCAATCTAAAATCTTTCCTAACCCAAACATTTATATCTCACCACAGAAACCTTAACTTTCTCTTTGCCAAAGGAACCAGGGCAATCCCACTGCAGTGAAGCTTTTACCACTGTCAAAATGATGAAAGGAGTATGCTCTTAGTAGCCCCAGACTGACAGTAGAATATAATTTATCATAGACATAATGCTATGGATATAAATTTCTATTATATTAAACATTAAGCGGGTGACAGTAGCTATTTTGAGAAGCCAATATTGTTTCTACTGGGAAATATATAAACATATATACACACTCGTAAAATCTTTGAAAGTAAACCCTTTACAAATTATACTGTCAATACCAATATGTCCAATAAAAATATAATGCAAGCGGGACTTCCCTGGTGGCGCAGTGGTTAAGACTCCACCTGCCAACGCAGGGGACACAGGTTTGGTCCATGGTCCGGGAAGATCCCACGTGACACGGAGTAACTAAGCCTGTGCACCACAACTACTGAGCCTGTGCTCTAGAGTCTGCAAGCCACAACTACTGAGCCCTCGTGCCACAACTACTGAAGCCCACGCACCTAGAACCCGTGCTCCGCAACAAGAGAAGCCACTGCAATAAGAAGCATGCGTGCCGCAACCAGAGACAGCCTGTGTGCAGCAATGAAGACCCAACAGAGCCAAAAATAAATAAATAAATTTATTTTAAAAAATAATAATGCAAGCTACATTTGTAATTTTAAGTTTTATAGTAACTACATAAAAAAAAAGGTAAAACTAACTTCAATAGTATCTTTTATTGGGACTTCCCTGGTGGCGCAGTGGTTAAGAATATGGCTGCCAACACAGGGGACACGGGTTCGAGCCCTGGTCCGGGAAGATCCCAAATGCTGCAGAGCAACTAAGCCCGTGCACCACAACTACTGAGCCTGCGCGCTAGAGCCCGCGAGCCACAACTACTGAGCCCATGTGCCACACTACTGAAGCCCGCGCACCTAAAGCCTATGCTCCACAACAAGAGAAGTCACCGCAATGAGAAGGCTGCGCACCACAATGAAGAGTAGCCCCCGTTTGCCGCAACTAGAGAAAGCCCACGCACAGCAACAAAGACCCAACGCAGCCATAAATAAATAAATTTATTTTAAAAATAATACCTTTTATTTAACCCACTATATCTAAAATAGTATATCATTATGTAATCAATATTAAAAAGTATTAATGAGATATTTTATATTCTTTTCTTAATACAAAATATTCAAATCCAGTGTGCAGCTTACATCTCAATTTGGACCAGGCATAGTTCAAGCACTCAATACCCCCATGTTACTAGTGGCTACCATATTGAATCACACAGCTCTATACTGTTGTTTTCCATAAACTACCCTGAATATCTTCAGAAAGGAAATGACAGTAATTTACAATAGCTGTGAATGCATATATTGTATCAAGTATATTACGTAAATTGTGATAAGTTACATTAAAAGTTTTTGTTAATAAACCCATGTAGTATGTAAATCATGCAGTTATTTGCTACATGTATTGAGATTTTTACAATAATCAGTCTTTTAAGAATTCAAATGAATTCACACATTTCAGCTAAAAATTGTCACAGCAAACCAAAATAATATAGCACTTCATGCCACAGCCTCAGAAATCAAGTAGGAATATATACCCTCCTCCAAGACAAATATTAACAGTAACAGAGTTAAAGGCAGTTAACTAAAATATTCTGCAGATACATTGTAAAACAAACTCAAATTATATTTGGTAACAGGTCCAAATTTCATGTATATTATTTAAAATTAATATAATTTTACACCACCGTAATTCTCAACTGGGGGTTTAGTACAAAGGAGATGAACACTTTTTAGGTTATTCTATTATGTTTAGAATTTAATAAGGATAGGTTTGTTTAATTTTATAAATGAGAAAAATAAATACTTTATAGACCTATGATAAGTGGATGACAAAAAGATTTATGTAATCAAAGACCAAAGTATGTAAAGCATATATAAGTGTGTATATAGATATATGTATAAAGTATACATGACACTGATATGAAATAATCTAATACACAGCATGTTTTAATGCTGACATTATGTTATAAATACAACCTATTAGTTATATTCTAATGTAAGGCTATTTTCAATATTCAATAATCCTCTACAATGGTTATTTCCCTGAGACCTTTACATTAAACAGATATGGCATGTAGCAAATCCAACAAGGAAAAGCAAAGATTACAAATTAGATGACTCAGGAAACTTACCGAAGAACAGAGATGGTAAATAGCTCCTATGAAGCAGAAATCATGAGAACTTCAGAAAGACATATATTCAGGAAAGAAAACTACACTAATTGGAATCAAGTGTTGTATCAACAAACACCCTAAGCTTTTGTTCTAAATAAATAATCTTTAATATGCCTGCTAAAATTATTCCCTATTTTTAGATAACACTCTTAAATAATTGATTTTTTTTTTTAAACAGGAGTACCCTTCACCTCTCCTGACAGTCAATAAATAAATGTAATCAAAGTCATTCGTTACCGGCACTGTCATTCAAACCATAATTCTGATTCATTTTCCACAGGAGTCTCAAGTTTCTGTTATTTATTGTCAGTCTCCCAGAGTCCTACTACTCCATCTTATTTTCATGCACCATTGTTATACTTATCATCCTTTCCTAGAACTCTTTCCCTACTTGCCCTTTGTCTTCAAATTCTGACACTGCTTTATCCACATAGAATAGCCTCTAAATAACATTACCTACTATGATCACGCCTTGAACTCAATGGATTCTTTGTCCATTAGAATATTTTGTATAGTGCTCTGTAACATACCAGTAAAATCACTCATTGTTTTATGTATTAATTAAAAAACTAGCAGGGAAAGGAGTTGGGAGTTCAACTTGGAGGTAATGGCAAGATCTAATGGAAGGCCAAAAATAAATAAATAAATAAAAATAATATCTTCACATCAGCCCAATTCAAGAAGAAAGTGAGAATCATACTCTTCATCCTTAAAAAATTATAGGGACTTGCATTTAACACCTAATGAATTATCCAGTGAGAAAAGCAGTGATATTTGCTGTTAACACAAATAGTTTTAAATTAATTCAAAGAATAAAAAGAAGCAGTTGTCTGAACAGCAATAGAAAAGGTGAGTAATTATATATAATAATACACAGCAGAATCAAAGAGTTTCTGGAGATTATAAAAAAGACACCATTATAGTCATATTCTCAATGAGATATTCTCAGTTCTTCAGCCAGTCATTATGAAAATGCAGCATCCCAGCCCTGACACTGCGTGGCCTAGTCTGGGGGGAGAGAGGGGAATTTTTTTTTAAGCTCTCCCTGGCTGAACTGAGGAAAGAAAATTCCCAGCTGGACCCAGATTAATACCATAATATTCTATGGAGGTTGAAGTAACTGACTATAAAAAGATTATTAGTACCGAGTTTCTAAGACAAAGCTTCAAAAAGCCAAAGAATTTATCTCTGAACCTCAAGTAAATTTTTGAGAAGTCATAACACAGGAACAAAGTTAGCAGAGAGTATGATTTGCTTAAAGCAAACAGCTTTGTAATAGCACTAAAAAAACCCCCCAGAGCATCCATTCTACAATTTTTAAATCTCCAGATCTGTATCCTTCCCACATCATTCTATCCTCAAAAAAAGTTAATTTTTATAGTTCAGTTACGAGACCAAATAGCTAATAATACATTTTTTTAAGGCTTCAAAGTAGTTTCCTGCTTGATTTTCAACTCTACTTAGATCAAATTACTCTCCAAAAATTTTATGGCTCTCTATTTAACCACATAGATGTAATAGAGTGCTGTGGATTGAACTGTGTGCCCCACACAGATACACTGAAATCTTAACCCCCCAATACCTGTGAAGGTGATCTTATTTTGAAGTAGGGTCTTTGCATATGTAATCAAGTTAAGATGAGGTCATACTGGATATGGGCGGGCCCTAAATCCAATGACCAGTGTCCTTATAAGGAAAGAGAGAAAGAGATATCTGAAGACACAGAGGAGACCTAGAGAAGGCGGCCACGTAAAGGAGGCAGACATGAAAACTATCATGCCACAAACCAAAGAATGCCAAGGATTGCCAGTAACCACCAGAAGCTAGAAGCGGCAATTAAGGAAGACTTGTCCCTAGAGCCTTTGAAGGAAACATATCCTTGTCGATACCTTGATTTTGAACCTGTAGTCTCCAAAACTGTGAGAAAATATACTTCTGCTGTTTTAAGCTACCCAGTTTGTGGTAATTTGTTATGGCAGCCCTAGGAAACTAACAGAGGGGAATATGGGTTAATAGTTCCGAACCTGCTTTACTTGTATACTGAGGGCTGAATAACTATGTAAACAGATGGTAGATGGTGGAGGTATCTCACTATTGGAAAGGGAAATTATAGACAAGGGGAAAAAGCTAAAATGAGCTCTGCTATACTGGATTAGAGTCAGAGTCATCAGTATGAACTCATTTAGCTTAATATGGATACTTATGAATAGACACAGAAATAATTATAGATATGCATGTATACACAGGCAAGTATACATACCATATAACCTAGTTCTGCCTCCGTGACGGTGTAGAAGCAATAACACCCCAGCGGTAACAAGCACTCCTGGCACCCAGATCTCGGTTTCTAAATACTATTCTCCAGTAAAAAGAACCAGGGATCTTTGGAGAAATGGCTGATCCTAGGGCTACAGTAGGGAAGATATAAGATGACCATGGAACACCTTACACTACCCAAAAGGAAGTGCTCAAAAAACAAAAGGATGGGGATGGAGCACAGAGTGTCACAGGAGTCAACCTGAAAGAGTTCCCAATGGCAAAAGGTGGAATAATTTGAGCAAGAAAATAAATATTATTGGATAATAACCCAAAAGATAAATATACACAGTCCATACTAACATAAATAAATGAATGGATAAATAAATAAATGAGGGAAAACAGTTGAGTCTTTCTTATAACAGAATTCCAAACAACGTACGTAGATATTTTTCCCTCCAGGATGTAAAACTCTGTACCCCCACCCCCATTTTGAGTTTGGGCTGGACTTAGTGACTTGCTTCCAAACAGTAGAATATGAAGAGGGTAAAATAATAGTCCTATAGCAGAGAAATCTTGCAAACACATCTTAACTAAATAATCAAAGTAAACATCACCAATGATATCATGTGAATATCATGTACCCCTTGATATGCTACGAGCACCTGTAGTATATTATTCCCCAAAAGTACAGTCTCAGTCTAATCAGGAGAAAACAGCAGACAAATCCAGTTTGAGGGACATTCTATAAAATGCCTAACCAGTCCTCCTCAAAACTGTTAAGGTTATGAGAAACAAGGAAAAAGTAAGAACCTGTGACAGACCAGAGGAAATTAAGGAAACATTAGTGTGGTATCCTGAATAGAAATTAGGAACAGATGGTCACTGATGGAAAAATTGGTAAAATTCTAATAAATTCTGAAATTTAATTAAAAAATAAGTATGTGTATATATGGGCCCATATTGATATATATAAATTATTGAATAGATAAATAAGTAGGAGAGAAGGGACAAGTATGCCTTAAAGAATAATTCCAAGTATTAAATTCAGATACTTCCTCTTCCAGTAGGTGGAGTTTAATCCTTCCTCTCTGACTTGCATCCAAAGAACAGAATATAGAAAGGGGAAAAACTGTTACTATATGGCGGAGAAATGTAGCAAGTCTGATACTACCAGTTCCTGAGCATTTTTGAGGATTTTTAATAATATATATTGACAGTTTGTTCCGAATTTCTCTGCTGCTGGTTTCAGATTTAGCTCTTGGGATCTGCTAAGAAAATTTGTATTGTTCTGACTTATAGCTCCCAGAATTTTACTGTTGTTTTCTCTTTTTCCCCCTGTCATCATATGGTTGTTTTTGGTTTTGTTTTGTTTTTTAATTTTTTTTCCTGACTTTTAGTGCGATTTCAGAAAGGAACAGAATTAGAGAACTGTGTTTAGTTTGCTATCTTAAGTTGGAAATTCGCTTGAATATATTTCTAGGTTAGTACATATGTAGCTACCTAATTAACTGAATACACCGTGATATATTTAACCATTTCCCTACTGACACCTGGAGTTCTAATTTTTCACTCAACAGTGTTACAGTGGATATTCTTGTACATATTATCTTTGTTCAGCTGTGTGTGTGCTGAATCAAGGATATATACACTTTACATACATTATTTATAGGTAAGTAATTTAACCTCTAAGTGTTACTTAAAGGTTGACCTCACTTTCCCTATCAGAGGGCTGTTGTGAGGGTTAAGAGTTAACATGTATAAGTGCCTAGAACATGGTTAACAGTTATATAGCTGTTAGTTAGCATTGCCAAATTGCCCCCTATAAAGGCTGACTACATATCCTAGTTATTAGAGTACTATTTTTCCCATCTTTGCTCAGATCCTGGATATTACAGTCTATTTTTATGGAAAAGGGGGCAATTTTGCTAGTGAAAAGCAGTATCTCACTGTCTAGACTTTCACTTCACTATGACTGAGTTTGATCATCTTTTTGATGTTTATTGGCCATTTGTACTTTTTACATGAATTGTTTATTTCTTTTATCTATGAAATTTTTAAATTATGAAATATTTAAAATTTTCATAGATAAACACCTATTTGGGGGCATTATCCTTATTTGTAGGAACTCTTTAAATAATATAGATATTAGTTTCTTGTTAATTTGATTACAAACATTTATTCCTAGTATGTCCCCTTTTTTATTTAATATCTTTTATCAGTGTTCAAAATTTTTGAATTTCTATTAAAGTCTGTGTTGTGTGGCTTAAGAATATATTTAATGTAAAAATACAAAATAAATTTCCTATTTCCTAGTACTTTGATGATTTTTAAAAGAAATCATTAGTTCTTTGCTCCATTTCAAATTTAATTTTCTTACAGTTTGAGGTCAGTATCTATTAACACTTTTTTCAGGCTTAATCCTTCCTTACTATTTTGAAATGCTGTCTTTATATCATGTATTAAATTTCCAAATAAACATGTGTTTTTAAAAAGTACTTAGGTTGGTATGTGTGCTACAGAAATCTATATATCTAATAGAAAGAGTAGGCTTGTTGTATTCTGTGATCTGTTGTTTGGGTCATCTGTTGTAGGCTGGCAGGAGGACTTTCATTCATTCTGTGAGTTACTTCCAAAACATCAAAAAGTAGGCCCCCATGAAATCCTGCCTTACTCTCAAACTCCTGGGTCAAACCTAGTCCTTGGCTTATCTCAGTGGTGGATCTCCTTGGAGAAGAGAGCAATTCTAGGAGCCTCAAGTGACGTAGATTAGGTCATGTGACTCGTATCTCAGTGATAAAAATTTTTTTTAAGAACTCCAATTCAGAGAAGATAAAAAAAAAAAAAAAGAAAGCCTATCACAAAACATATATGGGATGATCCAGTTTTATTTTCAAACCTCTATGTATGTAAATAAATGCAGAGCAAAAGATGTGGAAGAACATGCAACACACTAATAACACTTATGACCTCTGAAAACAAAGCAAGGACTGGAAGAGAGAAAATAAAGGGAGATTTAACTTTTTCTCTATTTAATTCTATGAGTTCAAATTTTCAAAGACCATAAATTTAATACTTGAAATACAAATTTGTTTTTAAAATTATATTAATCTTTATGCTTTTTTAAATGTGCATTTTTCACCTTTTTAAAATCAGGGTTGGGGAGTAGAAGAAATACACACAGTAGTTGACATTAAGGAAAAGTTTTACAATCATTTTATAGTTCTTTTTCTCTTCATTTTTTTTCATTTATATTTATATGACAAATTTTCTTGTTTAAGATCATTGCCTGAGTTCAGAAAGTTATATTCTCTCCCTCACAAGACCCACTGAAATAACAGAAAAGTAATAAAGTGGAAGCTCATGACAATGAACAATATAGGACTGTCAACAACAAAAGATTACAACAGAATTCCAGAAGCTAGAAAATGAAGAGTGTTAACTTTTGAAAATATACAAGTTTTGGTAACGCAACACAGGGCGTTCATCTCTCTGGGGAAACATCAAAGAGGCTCTAAGCTCGTAAATATCAAGTACAAAAGTAGGTTAAAACAAGAACCTTAACTGCAAGTGTGTGTGTGTGTGTGTGTGTGTATTTATGCATTGTTTCATTGAACACTATTGAGCACCCAGTACATACCAGTCCCTATACTATGATACAAATAATTAACCCAAAGTAAAGCAGGGTTGTAGGTACAAAGCTGTGAGGGTGGCAACAGAAGTATCACTGTTTTAGGGAGCAGGGAAGGAGAACAAGAATCACTTTTAAAGTAATGATGGTAATACAAAGAAACTGCACTAAGCAATTTAAAAGTCATATTATTAAATCTTCATAAGACATTTTGAAAAGTCATTATCTCCAATTTGGAGATGAAAAATCTGAGGCTCAAAGAAATGAGAAATTATTCAAGGTTGCACAGATAATTAACCGATAACAGGTTTAACCAAAGCTTAAGCTCCAAATCACCATATTGATAAGAGTTGTCAATTCATTTTTTGAGAACTAGTTTACTCATTTATATAATGGTCTAATTAATTATATTATCTCTAAAGACCCATCCAATTCTAACACTATGACTAACACCAAAAGAAAATAATTCTACTACCACTTATAGCTTAAGAAAATATTCCATTAGTATAATCAAAAGCTTGAAAAAATATATCTATATAAAGAGGCATTTTCTTAAATACTTAAGGATTATCATCAGTCTCTCACTGAAAGTAATGCCCTTAAAAGCAATTTTTTTTAAGATAATAAATTTTTGCATTTAGAGAAAACTAAATTTGTTTGGTTTAGTTTCTACTTCCTTACTGAAATCTAATTCTTTCTTTAGTGTATCAACTTTTTCTCAAAACTCTGACATCAACTTCAAAAGTAATGCACATAAAATACTATACTAAAATGCTATTTCAGATCAGTTAAGTAGAAAACTCCACTATACAACTGTCAATTAGCCTGTCAACTTTATCCCAAGGGTCCAAATATGAATAATACTTGAACAAATTTACAATAAAATCAATAGTTTTAAGAGTATTCATTCACAAACTAAATAAGGCTGTGGAAAAAGGATATAAAATCTTAAATTTAGGGAAGGTAAAAAGAAAGTTAAAGAAACAGAAGCACTATATATTTAAATTCTTTTCACTTTTCAATTTAATAAAAGAAGAGTATTTGTCACATAATATGGGGTTTTTTTTGTAATTCACCTTCCTATTTACCTATCCCTGCACCACCTTGCATATATTTCCTTACTTTCCTTGAGTTGTATGTTTTAGTCAACTGATACTATTTGCAAGACCATAATGAAATCAATATTCTATGCAATTGCTAGCAAAGTTATGACAGATAGTAATAGTTAAATAAGATTTTTTTAACAGTCATTAAAACGACAGTAAGAAGATGGAAAAAAGATACTCTTCTCTATACTTACCACTAAGTGTAACTAAAAGCTCTGGACGTTATATATAAAACGAGATATAATTCAAAGTTGGAGAGAAGAAGCCAGACCAACTAGTGGTCTCAGGACCCAAGCAACAAGATGGTGGTGAACTCCTTGTGTTTTCTTTTTGTCTCGTACCTTCCAGACTTGGAGCTGGAAAAGCCAGCAACCAGAAGAACCAAAGGGCACAGCCAAGAAAGTCCCAACAAAAGCGTGTTCTCCCTAGTCAACAGACCAAGAAAGAGGAAGCCTAACAAGACAGATGATTTTTAGACAGTAACCACTCTTCTCGAGGCAAATATCACAGAAAAAACTGCAGCCCTACCTGCACCCACACCAACGAAAATCAAGTGGGGAGCCTAGACTTCCAACCTTGCCAAGTTGTAACAATATATTCCAATAACCCCACCAGGGTAGTATCAAAGAAGTCCAGGTAAAGAGACAGAACTTTCATCCCCGTCTGGCAGTTTGAAGCCCCCTCCCCTCCACCCCCCACCCCCCCACACACACACGTTATGTTAGAGGAGGACTAATAGAAAGTCTAGACATTCACCATCACCCAGCAGTCGTGAGGCCACTCACACGGTGGTGTCAGTGATGATGACATGGAAAACCAGACTCACCACCTCCACCTAGCAGTAACGCACCCCCTCCAAACTTCTCAGATGTCAACAGAAGCCAAGGGGAGAACCTGGACTTCTAACTCCACCTGGCAGTAAGGATACAGTGCCTTTCCCCGCTTCACATGCTCAAGCAGTATCTAACAACACTGTCTAATGGAAAAATTTAAATGTATAAAGTAATTAATATTTGTAAAATTTTTATTATGTTTACTTAGATGTAAATATAGTTTACATTTATAAAACATGTAATAAATGTATAAATAAAAACAATATTTATTATGTAGTAAATAATTTAAATCCAGAATGTCGTAACAAACAAAATTCTCCAAGTTTCAAATGAAAATCATTTATCATACACAAGAAACAGTAAGTTCCCAAACTGAATGAAAAAAAGAAAATCAATAGATGCCAACACCATGGTAACAGAATTGTTAGAATTCTCCGACAAACATTTTAAAGGAATCATCATAAAATCGCTTCAATGAACAACTGAACATGCCTAAACAATGCCTAAAACAAATGACAAAACAGAAAGCATTTACACACACACAAAAGGTCTCAGCAAAGAAACAGAAGATATAAATGAGGACCAAAATTAAACATTTATAACTGAAAAATGCAATAGAAATAAAAATCTCAGCAGATAGGCTCAACAGCAGAATGGAGTGGACAAAAGAAAAATATTAGTGAAGTGGAAACAGAACAATAAAAATTACCTAACATGAACAACAAACGAAAAACAGAAGGAAAAACAATCAAACAAAAAAGGACACAGCGTCAGGACAATAACAAAAGATTTACAATCTGTGCCATCAGAGTCCTAGAATAAAAGAGGAAGAGGCTAAAAAAGTACTCAAAGACAATAATGGCTGAAAACTTCCAATATTTGGCAAGAGACATAAACTTGCAGATTCAAGATGCTGAATCCCAAAAACATGTACAAATCCCAAAAAGGAAAAACCAAAAGAAATCCACCTAAAGACATGTGATATTAAATTTCTGAAAACTGAAGACAAAAAAATCTTGAAAGTAGCCAGGGAAAAATGAGAGCAGATTTGTCATTAGAAACCATGGAGGCCAGAAAGAAGTGACGATACTTTTCAAGTACTGAAAGAAAAGAACTGTCAAACTAGAATTATATACCTACTGAAATTATCCTTCAGAAATCTAGGGGAAATCAAGACATTCTCAGTTGGGGAAAAATTAAGATAATCTGTCACCAGCACATGTATCTTAAAAGAAGGACTAAAGGAAATTCTCTGAACGAAATGGAAACAATAAAGAGGAACCGTGGAGCAACACAAAGGAAGAGCACAGGAAGCAAAAATGTGAGTAAATACAACAGGCTGTCTGTCTCCTCTTGAGTTTCCCAAATTATGTTTGATAGTTGAAGTAAAAATTATAACACTGTCTGATACGGTTATAAATATATGCAAAGGAAAGAGCTAAAACAATTTTATTATAAATGGGGTAGGTAAAAGGATATAAAGGGAGATAATGTTTCTACACTCCACTCAAACTGTTAAAATGGTAAACTATGTATATATAAGTTATCTGTATTACATATCCACATTATATATGACAAAACACATAATGTAATACCTAAACCAACCACTAGAAGAGATACACTTAAAAATACTATGGTTAAATCCAAGTAGAATTCTAAAATTGTTCAAGTAACCCACAGGAAGGCAGGAAAATGAAAATAGAAACAAAGAGAACAAACAGAACACCTGAATATTAATACATCAATAATTACATTACATGTAAATGGTCTAAATATATCAATTAAAAGACAGAGACTAGCAAATCCAACTGTATGCTGTTACAAGCAATTTAACTTTGAATATAATGTTACAGACAAGTTAAAAGTAAAAGAACAGAAAACATACCATTTAAACATTAATCAAAAGAAAGCTGGAGAGGCTATATTAAATCAGATAAAGTAGATTTCAGCACAAAAAAAAACTACCAGAGATAGAAGGACACCATATAATAATAAAAGGGCCAATCCACCAAGAATACATAGCAATCCTAATTGCATATGCATCAAACTACAGAGCTGCAATATGTGCAGCAAAAATTTATAAAACTAAAAAAAGAAATGCACAGATCCACAATCATAGTTAAGACTTTTAATACTTCCTTTCTCAACAGTTGAACAACTAAACAGAAAATCATCAAGGATATAGAAAAAAATCAACAACACCATCAACCAATAGGATCTAATTGACATTTACAGAACATATACCAAATAGACCATATGCTGAGACCTAAAAGAAATCTTGACAAATTTAAAAGAAACAAAATCATAAAGTATGTTTTTGACCACAATGGAGTTAAACTAGAACTTAATAACAGAAAGTTACCAGAAAAATCTCTAAACACTTCAAAACTAAACAACATGCTACTAAATAACCCTGGGGTCAAGAGGAAGTCTCAAGGTAAATTAAGAAAATATAATGAACTGAATGAAAACAGAAAATATCAAAATTTGAGAATCACAGCTAAACCTTGTCTGAGAGACAAATTTATAGCACTAAGTGCATACATCTTAAGAGGGAAGTTTCAAATCAATATCTAAGCTCCCACCTTAAGAACTTAGAAAAGGAGCAAAATAAACCCAAAGCAGTAATAAAGAAATAATGAAGAGCAAAAACCACTGAAATTGAACATAGAAAACAAGAGAAAATTAATGAAACAAAGAGCTGATTCTTTGAAAAGATCAATAAAATTGACAAATTGCTACCAAGACTGAAAAATAAAAAAGGAAAGATGACACAAATAACCAATACCAGAAATGGAAGAGGAAATACCACTACAGAGGCTGCAGAAATCAGAGGTAAGAGAATGCTATGAACAACTCTACATTCACAAATTTGACAACAGACAAAATGGACTACTTCCTCAAAAAAAAAAAAAAAACTACCACAACTCATCCAACATGAAAAATAATTTGAATAGTTCTATGACTATTAAGGAAATTTAATTCATGATGTTAAACTATAAAAAATAAATTTCTAGGCCCAGATGAAGAACTCTAATAAACATTTAAAGAAGAATTAACACCATTCTACACAATCTCTTGCAGAAAATAGGAGGGAACGCTTCCCATTTCATTTTATAAAGCTAGTATTACCCTGATATCAAAAGGAAAAACATTCTTACTTATAGATGACATAACTGTCTACAGAGAAAACTCCAAGAAATATACCCAAAAACCCCTCCTAGAACCAAAGAGTTCAGCAATGTCACAAGATACAATTAACATATTGATACCAAAATTGGAAAATTAAATGCCATTTACAATCACTCCTCCAAAAATGAAATACTTAGCTATAAATCTAACAAAACATGTACTGGACATGTATGTTGAAAAGTATACAATACTGGTGAATGAAATTAAGATCTAAATAAATGGAGAAACATACCATGTTAACGGATTAGAAGACTCAACAGAGTAAAGACGGCAATTCTCTCCAAACTGATATATGGACAACACAATTCCTATTAAATTCCCAGAAAGATTTTTTGTAAATATAGACAGAATTATTCTAAAACTTATATAGAAAAGCAAAGCAACCAGAATAGCTAAAACAAGTTTGAAAAAAGAATAAAGTGGGAAAAAAAACAATAAAGTGGGAATTATTCTGGTTTCAAGATTTATTAGGCAAAGAAAACGAACCTTAATCTAAAAATCTCACACTGTGCAGAAAGGATCAGCATGTCTTAGTTTTCCACACTCTGCGCATTCCAAGAAAGGTTTGGCCCTTGTCTGGCTCCTAAGATGCAACCACTAAACCCTTGAAATATCCTGCCTAATGAGAATGTCTTTGTTTACCTGGGGACCTTGAGTGACTCCATATAGTCCATGCTAATAATGTGATATATGTTTGGAGCCTTGAACCATGTAATATCAGCTTGACTTCTCAAGGGCTGGAGCCTAAGGTCAGCCACAAAGGCAGTCAACCATACCAACATAACCTACCCACAGTAAAAATCCTGGACACCAAGGCTTGGATGACCTCGCCTGGTGAGCAACACTCTGTATGTGGTATCACACACCACTTCTGAGAGAATTAATCACTGTCCACACAACTCCACTGGGAGAGGACAACTGGAAGTTTGGACCTGCTGTCTCCTGGACCTTGTCCTTTGCTTCTTTTTCTACTACTAATTTAAATCTGTATCCTTTCACTGTAAAAAAAAAAACCGTAACCACTAGTATAACAGCTTTTCTGAGTTCTAGCAAATAATTGAGCCTAAGAGTGGCCTCAGGGACACCCAAACATACACACATTATACAAAATTAACTCAAAATGGATCACAGACTTAAATGGAAAACATAAAATGATTAAAATTTTAGAAAAAAGAAAAAAGAACAATATTCAAGATCTGACACTAGGCAAAGAGTTCTTACTTAGCCTTGACTCCAAAAGCACAATCCATATAGGCAAAAACTGATACACTGGACTTACAAGCTTAAAAACTTCTGCTCTGCAAAAGACACTGTTAGAGGATGAAAAGATAAGCCAGACTGGAAGAAAATGTTTGCAAACAGAAGAGCCAACAAAGGATTAGTATATAAAGAACTCTTAAAACTCAAAAGAAAAAAATCCAACTAGAACATGGGCAAAAGACATGAAGAACATTTCAACAAAGAGAACATACAGATGGCAAATAAGCATGTGAAAAAATGTTCAACATTATTAATCTTTTATGAAAATGAGAATTAAAACCACAATGAGATATCACTACATTCCTATTAGAAAGGCTAAAATTTAAAAACCACCAAAGAAAAAAATTAATTAATTAATTAATTAAAATAAAAACCACCAAGGGCTAGCAAGGATGAAGAGAAAGTTAGATCACCCATACAGATCCACTTCCACCGCTGATGGAAACGGAATAGTCACTTTGGAAAACAGTGTGACAGTTTCTTTAAAAACTAAAGATGCAACTGCCATACAACCAGCTACCGTGCTCCTGGATATTTACCATAGAGAAATGAAGACATGTGTTCACACCAAAACCTGTACATGAATGTTTATATTTAGAGCAGCTTTATTTCTAATAGCCAAAAACTGGAAACAACCCAGATGTCTTTCAGTGGGTTAATGGTTACGCAAAATGTGGTCTATCCAATACCACCATTGCTAACTACTACTCAGCAACAAAAAGAAATGAACTATTGATACACACAACAACCTGGATCAGTCTCCAGAGAAAAAGGTCAATTCCAAAGGGTTACATACTGTATGATTCCATTTATAGGGCACACCTGAAATGACAAAATTACAGAAATGGAGAATAGATTAGTGGTTTCCAAGAGTTAAGAAGGGGTGGGGGGGCTTCCCTGGTGGCTCAGTGGTTAAGAATCTGCCTGCCAATGCAGGGGACATGGATTCGAGCCCTGGTCTGGGAAGATCCCACTTGCCGTGGAGCAACTAAGCCCGCGAGCCACAACTACTGAGCCTGCCCATCTGGAGCCTGTGCTCCGCAATGGGAGAGGCCGCAACAGTGAGAGGCCCACGCCCCGCGATGAGGAGTGGCACCCGCCCACCGCAACTGGAGAAAGCCCTCGCACAGAAACGAAGACCCAACACAGCCAAAAAAATTAATTAACTAAAAATAAACAAATTAATTTAAAAAAAAGGAGAGGGGGAGGGGAAGTGGGCGTGAGCAGAATAAGGTATACTGTGGTGATAGGAATGTTCTGTATTTTGACGATATCAATGTCAATATCCTGGTTGTGATACTGAAGTGTAGCTTTGCAAGATACTAAATGGGGGGTGAAATAAAGGGTATATAGAATCTCTGTGCTATTTCTTTAAATCACATGTGAATCTACAATTATTTCAAAATAAAAAGTTTAGTTAAAAAATGAATGAAGGGGGCTTCCCTGGTGGCGCAGTGGTTCAGAGTCCGCCTGCCAATGCAGGGGACATGGATTCGTGCCCCAGTCCGGGAAGAACCCACATGCCGCGGAGCAGCTAGGCCCGTGAGCCATGGCTGCTGAGCCTGCACGTCCGGAGCCTGTGCTCCACAATGGGAGAGGCCACAACAGTGAGAGGCCTGCGTACTGCAGAAAAAGAAAAAAAACATTTTGATGATGGCCATTCTGACTGGTGTGAGATGATATCTCATTGTAGTTTTAGAGAAATGCAAATCAAAACTATAATGAGATATCATCTCACACCAGTCAGAATGGCCATCATCAAAAAATCTAGAAACAATAAATGCTGGAGAGGGTGTGGAGAAAAGGGAACCCTCTTGCACTGCTGGTGGGAATGTGAATTGGTTCAGCCACTATGGAGAACAATATGGAGGTTCCTTAAAAAACTACAAATAGAACTACCATATGACTCAGCAATCCCATTACTGGGCATATACCCTGAGAAAACCATAATTCAAAAAGAGTCATGTACCAAAATGTTCATTGCAGCTCTATTTACAATAGCCCGGAGATGGAAACAACCTAAGTGTCCATCATCGGATGAATGGATAAAGAAGATGTGGCACATATATACAATGGAATATTACTCAGCCATAAAAAGAAACAAAATTGAGCTATTTGTAATGAGGTGGATAGACCTAGAGTCTGTCATACAGAGTGAAGTAAGTCAGAAAGAGAAAGACAAATACCGTATGCTAACACATATATATGGAATTTAAGAAAAAAAAATGTCATGAAGAACCTAGGGGTAAGACAGGAATAAAGACACAGACCTACTAGAGAATGGACTTGAGGATATGGGGAGCAGGAAGGGTAAGCTGTGACAAAGCGACAGAGAGGCATGGATATATATACACTACCAAACATAAGGTAGATAGCTAGTGGGAAGCAGCCGCATAGCACAGGGAGATCAGCTCGGTGCTTTGTGACCGCCTAGAGGGGTGGGATAGGGAGGGTGGGAGGGAGGGAGACGCAAGAGGGAAGAGATAAGGGAACATATGTATATGTATAACTAAATCACTTTGTTATAAAGCAGAAACTAACACACCATTGTAAAGCAATTACACTCCAATAAAGATGTAAAAAAACCCAAAATAAAACAAAAAAAAATGAAGGAAAAATTAATACGATCAGAAGAACAATTTCATTTGATATATAACAACACTGAACATTATTAAATATTCAAACACTACTTTATAATTTCTTAGTTTTGAACAATAAAACATATCCCTTGAATTTTCTCAATCACAGCCATTCTACAAAGATTCACGTCTAACCAGTAAGAATTCAGCTCACCTTCCACACTGTCAGAACAGGAAGTTCCAATGCCAGTGTCACCACTGTCAGAAGCTATACTATGTCTCCTGATATGGTTATTTCGCTGGTTAGATGGAACAGTTGTGGCCTGCCACAATGATTCATTACCAGGTAACCATGCTGATGAAGAATAATCTGGGCCTACAAAAGAAAATATGCAGAAGTTAACATTTATAATGTCTGTGAGTAGATAGAAGACATCTTTTGACCTTGTAAAAAATGCAAGTAAGGTAAAATAAGCTTATTTTCTGCCAAAAATAATTTAAATAGATTGGTGATATCTAAGATTCACCAAATAAACTTACTTATCACACATACACAAATTCAATGCTGATTTAGCAGCTTCCTCTGGCTGAAGAGCTCTGATTTCTGCTTATAGACATTGAACTTTTATACATGGAACTACTGTCTGATATAAAATATCAACTCTATCATCAATCCATCTGGAAATGTCAGCACTCTGCTTTGTAATATTTCATAGTTAGGCATCTGTGATCCCAGACACAGGCATTAGCTGAGAATTGGGACTCAGGGAGAATCGAATCAAATCATATTGCATGACAATGTAAGTAGAATGTGCTCATGGAAGGTCAAAAAAATCTATTTTTTTCCACTATAACCTAACCACTTAAAATTTTAAATTCTTTTGCATTATTTTAATTGATTTTATTTCTTCAGTTATCTTTTGATAAAAGTTTAACACCAGAGCATCTTCCTGGCTCTTTGTTTAATTTTCCCTTTTGAGTTACATTAAATCTTCATTGTTTAGCTAATGTATCACTTTTCAGTGTTCTCTTATAATCTTTATTTTCACTTACGTTGTCCATTTTTACTTCACTTCCATTTGTCTTTTTCTGATTTATCCATCATTTTATGTTTTTGCTCACTTCATTCTTTTACTGTCTACAATGCCACTCGAAATATACCCATGGGGCTTCCCTGGTGGCGCAGTGGTTTAGAGTCCACCTGCTGATGCAGGGGACACAGGTTCGTGCCCCAGGCCGGGAAGATCCCACATGCCGCGGAGCGGCTGGGCCCGTGAGCCATGGCTGCTGAGCCTGTGCGTCCGGAGCCTGTGCTCCACAACGGGAGAGGCCACAACAGTGAGAAGCCCACGTACCTCAAAAAAAAAAAAAAAAAAAAAAAAATATATATATATATATATATACACACATACCCAGGGACCAATGCCACTCTGTGAACTATTAATTACAAGTTCATAAAAATTAGGTGCAGAAATAAAGGACAAGCAATTTTAAATCTTGAATTTTATACAAAGCTATAGTAGCACATGTTTTTATCAACGGTTAACACAGTGGCTCTAAAATTGAAGCCTGTAGACTTATTTGTGGGAGTTAACAAGCTCTGTACAAGAATTTTGAGCCTTCAATTCAATTATACCCTTGAAAATTAATAAGCATATTATAGATGATGTGAATAGCTACCTTAAAGCAGATATTTTCACATAATTATAATACTCCCATTTGGGTTTTATGTTTGCAATTGCAGTTGCTTCTAAGTAAAGCAGAAATGACTGGCCACTTAACATCATGATGTGAAACAAAACACCATTACAGAATTATCACGTTACACGCTACTGAAATTGGCATGCAAGGAGAGCTTTCTAGCAGTTTAATAAACATAAGAATCACAAAATGACAAACACATCCACAAAAGTAATTACATCATTTTTACCACACTTAGGAACAGTCATTCTCTTTATTAATATCAAAATATATAAAGAGATTAATAATAAAACCAGGGACTTCCCTGGTGGTGCAGTGCTTAAGATTCCACGCTCCCAAAGCTGGGGGCCGGGGTTTGATCCCTGGTCAAGGAACGAGATGCCACATGCATGCTGTAACTAAGAGTTAGCATGCCACAACTAAGGAGCCCGCCTGCCACAACTAAGACCTGGTGCAACCAAATAAATAAATAAATATTAAATTGTTTTAAAAAAATAATAAAACCAGACCTGAAGCTATTTTCTACCATATTAACCCCAACATTAAAGTTCTAGTTCTAATAAAACATTATGCCAAATTATTATTATCTTTCATTTCTATTTATAATATAATTTATAAATTAAGTTTGAGTTTTATAGATCTATCTATGAAGTATACAAGCAGCCTTAAAAGTCATATACATTTAAATTAACTCAAGCTTAAAAAATAGTGGCCAAAGAAACACTTCTACCAGCTTTGAGGTCTAGAACAACCACCTAAAACTTTGTAGATTCTAGACCTATCTCAGAATGGGACTTATCTTAATTCATCTAAGCACTCACACATTAAAGCACCAGGTGAAGGCATCCTGTCACCAGATCTGCTCTAACTCTGATTTGTCTATAATCTGCACCAAAGATATTTTCTTTAAACAGCTCCTCAGGTAATATTCCTTTAAATCAACTCAAAGTCCTATCTAAACCATTATCAAAAAGGGCAACCAGCCCACTACTTTCTCTCCCAAGTGCAAACCTATTAACTGGAGAAATTTTTTAAGGAATACTCAGAAAACAACATAAATAGGCTGGTAGTACATGGAAATGGCAAATAAAGATATGAAAAGATGTCCAACCTTACTAATAATGAGAGAAATGAAAAAGACAACAATGTTTTTATTTTTAGATTTTTAAATTATCTATAACATTAAATACCACTGGCAAATATTTGAAATACCAATGTCAAACAAAGTGCAGGGAAAGTTCACATACTTTTGTAGGTATATAAACTGATAGAACCTTTCTAAATTAGGGCATCTGGAAACAGGTATCTAAATTTCAACATGTACCTAAATTTCAACATAAGACCTCCTACTAGGAATTTTTATAAAGAAGTAATAGAGAAGTATAAAAATATATAAGCACAAGGACAGTACTTTAATAATAAAAATAAATGCCTAGAAACAAAATATGTAAGTTAGTTGATAATCTTCAAGTGCTAAAAATAATTTTACTGACCTTTTTTTTTTAACATGTAGTGACATTCAAAATATTAAGTATGTGTGGGAGCAAAGCATTTATATCACTACATATATAGTATGATTCCATGGTTAGGGAAGAGATTGTACATTTACATATATGGAAAAAGGAGCTTTCAGGGAGCTCTACGTCTAAATGTCAACATTGACTACAATGTTTTACTAAAGGAACAAATACATTACAGAATATTTACTCTATCACTAGGGATGATGGCGACGATGATGATGATGATTATACACTATCATCTTCCGGGGAAAAATACTGAAAATTACTTATATTGATTTGCAGATTACATCAACATTTGATTCTGAAAGGAACCAGCTATAGAGCAAGATATGTAAATTCAACAGATTCCTGGTTAACAATTTTACAAAAACTGCATAAAACTACTGAAATAAAGTAAAAACTCTTGCTTTTAGACAATATAACCATCTTGAGCAGTATAAAGTAGTATTACATGTTTAGGCCACAACACCTCCACCCCATTTATTGTTAACAAATCTTGGCCCAAGGAAACCATTTGTAGATAAAAAGATATAATCCCCCCCACCCCCCCAGCCCCCCCACACACACATACACACCAGTAACGGGGTGGTAAAAGAAGAAAGAAAGAAAAAAACACTGATAATGATATGGTGTTATTACCAGAAGCTAGGAAGATTTTCAATAATTAGTCTTAAATCATTAACTATTACCAGGAAGAATGGCTCAACAAAACTTTTTCTGAAGTTTTCTGAAGGTCAGACAGTAAGTATTTTCACCTTTGCAAGCCATTTGATTTCTATCAAAACTATCCAACTCTGTCACCATTGTGGTAAAGGCA
Organism: Grampus griseus; assembly: GCF_964374135.1. NCBI lineage: Eukaryota > Metazoa > Chordata > Mammalia > Artiodactyla > Delphinidae > Grampus > Grampus griseus. The sequence continues at coordinate 47,168,676 of NC_139007.1, forward strand.
GCAGTAGACAACAGAATGGGTATGACTGTGTTGCAATAAAACTTTATTTATAAAAACGGATGACAAGCTAGATTTGATCCATGGGCCCTAGTTTGCAGACCCCTGATCGAGAGTAAAAATTTATTCTAATAGATAAATATTCTCTAAAATCCAGCTGACTCAAAATGAGTAACTTCAGCCAGCATGTTAATTCATTCCTTTATTCAGAAGATATTCTAGTTCATCCTAGAGCACATACTAGCAAGTCCTGCTGCTCTAAATCTGAAAATTCATCGGAGCATTACTGAAGTTATCTGAGGACTACCAACACCAACAACTTTTTTGGATTTCTTTTTCCAGAATAAACAGTCTCAGTTTGTAATAAGGAAGAAACTTTTGCATTCTATTACAAGTTAATCACTAAAGGGATGTTTCCTATAAGCTTAAATTATACATAATGGCCCATCTCTGGGAAACCTGCCTCCCAGGTAGTGAGCATTAAGGTGAAATACCTCTGTTTAGCTCACGCGAGAAACATCCTGACCAGGCCCACCTGTGAATGACTACAGGGAGGAAGAAATTAACACATCCCCTCCGGAGGCTGACCGGAACCAGGAAATGTTTGACTTTACTCCCTCCCCTTTTAGTATAAAAGAAGCCTGAATTCTAACTCAGGCAAGATGGTTCTTTGATGCATGAGCCCACCATCTTCTCAGTTTGCTGGCTTTCCAAATAAAGTCACTATTCCTTGCCCCGACAGCTCATCTCTCGATTTAACAGCCTGTTGTGCAATGAGCAGTACGAGCTTGAACTCGATAACAAGTTGACCTGTATGGTTTATTTATTTATTTTTTGGGCCACACCGTGTGGCTTGTGAGATCTTAGTTCCCCAACCACGGATTGAACCCAGGCCCTCGGCAGTGAGAGCACAGAGTCCTAACCACCTGATTGCCAGGGAATTCCCCTGTATGGTTCAAAACTCTTAGACAACATCAAACATAGTATGATGATTAATTTTATGTGTCAACATAACTGGACCATGGGGTGGCCAGATACTGGGTCAAACATTCTGCACGTTTCTGTGAGGCTATTTTTAGGTGAGATTAATATTTAAATTGGTAGACTGAGTAAAGCAGATTGCCCTCCATATGTGGATGGGCCTCATCAAACCAGCTGAAGGTCTGAATGGAACAAAAGGTTGACCCACCCCCAATAAAGAGAGAATTCTTCCTGCCTAAAGGCCTTCAAAATAGAACAATGGCTTTTCCCTGTCTTTGGACTGGAAGTGAAACATCAGCTCTTCCTGGGTCTCAGGCCTGTCAGCCTTCAGAATAAAACTCCAACATCAGCTCTCCTGGTTCTCAGGCCTTCAAATTCAATTTGAAACTAAACCATTGACTCCCCTGGGTCTCCAGCTTGCTGACTCACACAGCAGACCTTGGGTCTTACCAGCCTCCATAATCACATGAACAAATTCTTTACAATAAATCTCTTCCTACAGATATATAGAGATAGAAAAAGAATATAAATACACATTTCTTTTCTCAAGTGCACATGAAACATTCTCCAAGACAGATCATGTCTTATGACACAAAATAAGTCTTACTACATTTAAGAAGATTTACACCATATCCAGCCATCTTTTCCAATGACAATGGTATGAAATAAATCAATTAAAAGAAGAAAACAGAAAATTCGCAAATATGTGGTGCTTAAACAACATGCTCCTAAACCACCAATGGGTCAAAAAAGAAATCAAAAGGGAAATCAAAAAATATCTTGAGACAAATGATGGAAACACAACATAACAAAACTTACGGAATGCAAAAGCAGTTCTAAGAGGGAAGTTTGTAGTGATAAATGCCAACATTAAGAAAGCTCAAATGAACAATCTAACTTTACACCTTAAGGAACTAGAAAAAGAACAAACTAACCCCAAACTTAGTAGAAGGAAGGAACTAATTTAGGATTCCGGGCTTTCACTGCCGTGGCCCGGGTTCAGTCTCTGATCAGGGAATTGAGATACTGCAAGCTGCGTGGTGACGCTAAAAAAAAAAAAAAGTTTAAAGAAGGAAGGAAATAAGAAGAATCAGAGTGGAAATAAATGAAATATAGATTAAAAAGACAACTGAAAAGATCAATGAAACTAAAGCTATTTTGAAAAGATAAACAAAACTGACAAGCCTGAATGACTACGGGAAAAAAAAGTCTCAAATAAAATAAAAAAGGTGACATTACAACTGCTCACACAAAAATACAAAGGATCATAAGAAACTGCTATGAACAATCATAAGCCAACAAATTGGCCAACCTAGAAGAAATGAATAAATTCCTAGAAACATACAACCTACCAAGACTAAATCATGAAGACAAAGAAAGTCTGAACAGATCAATTACTAGTACAGATATTGAATCAATAATCAAAAACCTTTCAACAAAGATATGTCCAGGACCAAATGGCTTCACCAGGGAATGAATCCTACCAAACATTTAAAGAATTAATACCAATCCTTCTCAAACTCTTCTAAAAAATGGAAAGGGAGAGAATAATTCCAAACTCTTTTTAAGAAGCCATCATTACCCTATACTGGACACTACATTACCCAGACAAGGACACTACAAGAAAATCACAGGCTAATATCCCTAATAACATAGGTACAAAAATCCTCAACAAAATATTAGCAAACCTAATTTAACAGCACATCAAAAGGACCATACACCATAATCAAATGGGATTCATTCCAGGGATGCAAGAATGGTTCAACATATGCAAATCAATAAATGTGATATACCACATCAACAACATAAAGCATAGACATCATATAAACTCAAAAGATGTAGGAAAAGTATTTGATAAAATTCAACATCCTTTCAAGATAAAACTCTCAACAAACTGGGTACAGAGGGAACATAACTCAACACAATAAAGGCCATATATGACTAGCCCACAGTTAACATCATACTCAACAGTGAAAAAGCTGAGGAACAAGATCAGGAACAAGACAAGGATACCTACTCTCACCACTTTTACTTAATGAAGTACTGGAAGTCCTAGCCAGAGCAATTAGATAAGAAAAAGAAATAAAAGGTATCCAAATCGGAAAGGAAGCAGTAAAACTGTCTCTATTTGCATATGACATACTATATATGGAAAACCACCAAAAAACTGTTAGAACTAATCAGCAAATTCAGTAAAGTTACAGAATACAAAAATCAATACATAAAAATCAGTTATGTTTCTATATACTAACAACAAACTATTGAAAAGACATATTAAGAAAACAATCCATTTACAATTGCATTGAAAAGAAGACTAAGAAGTAAATTAAACCAAGGAAGTAAAATATCCACACATCAAAAACTATAATACCTTGAGATGAAAGAAACTGAAGAAGACACAAATAAATGGAAAGATATTTCATGCTCACAAATTGGAAGAATATTGTTAAAATGTCCATACTACCCAAAGTAAGCCACAGATTCAATGCAATCCCTATAAAAATTTCAATGGTATTTTTCACAGAAATAGAAAAAACAATGCTAAAATTTGTATAGAACCACAAAAGACCTTGAATGGCCAAATCAATTCTGAAAAAGAACAAAGCTGGAAGCATCAAACATCCTGATTTCAAACTATACTATAAAGCTATAGCAATTAAAACAGTATTGTCACTAAATAAAGACTCACAGATCACTGGAATGGAACAGAGAGCACAGAAATAAACCCATGCATACACAGTGAGTTAATTTACTATCAAGGATCCAAGAATATACGAAGGGGAAAGGATAAATGGTGTTAGGAAAACGGGATAGCCAAAGGCAAAAGAATGAAACTGTTCCCCTATCTTACACGATACACAAAAATGAACTCAAAATGGATTAAACATTTGAACATAAGACCTGAAACCATAAAACTCCTAGAAGAAAACATACAGGTATGCTCAACATTGATCTTGCAATGATTTTTTTTTGGATTTTGACACCAACAGCAAAAATAAACCAATGGTACTATATCAAACTAAAAAGCTTTTGAATAGCAAGGAAAATCATCATAAAAAGAAACGAAAGAAAGAAAGGAAGGAAGGAATGAACGAACGAACGAAGGAAGAAAGAAAGGAAAGAAAGAAATAAAAGAAAAAAGAAAAGGCAACCTATAGAATGGGAGAAAATATTTGCAAACCATATATCCAATAAGGGATTAATATACAAAATATATAAAGAACAACTCAACAGCAAAAAAACACCCAAATAAACTATGGCCAAAGGGCCTGAATAGATATTTTTCCAAAGACACACACACACACACACACACACACACACACACACAAAAACACACAATAGAATATTATGCTAAGTCTTAGCATCTAATGTAGAATATAATGACTATAGTTAACAACAGTTTTGTATACTTGAAATTTGCTAAGAGAATAAAACTTAAAGTGTTCTCAACTAAAAAAAAAAGGAATTATGTGAGGTGATGGATGTGTTAACCAACTCTAATGAGAATCCTTTCTCAATGTATATATGTATCAAAACATCACATTTACACTTTAATACATTACAATTTTATTTATCAATTATACCTCAATAAAGCTAAATTTAAAAAAAAAGAATCCAACATTTGGGACAATGGGGCTATAGAATGTTCCTTAAGCGTTATTTCTAATAAGGAACTGTTACAAATAAACCAAAAGGGAGAAGGGAACACAATTTTGGCCATTAAAATAGTGAAGACCTAAAAGTATAAAATGTTTATATTGTCAATCTAAGTATGACATAAAATTTAATAAATCAGAAGTTCACAAATAACCTCAGATTTCATATTGTCTAGGAATTCTCTGAACTCTTTTTTTGCCTGTTTCTAGCTTAGCACTCACCATATCAAACTGAAGTTATCTGTACCTGTATCTGTCCTCCTTCTAGACTGTAGTAATAGTCATTGAGGGCAAGGACCATGTGTTCCAGATCTTACTCAGTGCTGCAGCCAGCACACAGTAAACATTCAAACAAACAAAAAAAACTGCATAAAGCAACTGGAAAGAAATACATCAAAATACTACCTGTGGTTTTCCCTAGATGGTAAGATTACTGGTAATTTCTTTGACTTTTATGCTTTGTATTATTACTTTAATAATCAGAAAAATAAGCTTTATTTTTTTAATCCTTAAACCCCACCACTAATAAACCAAATAATTTACTTATTAAGTACCTCTTAGTTATTCTATACCTGTTCTAAGTAACTATTAATGAAAGTCTTTGGAGATATGTTTTCTGGGAAATGGGTATACAACTTACTTGGCCTAGTTTGGAACAAAATGCGTACATTCTAAAACATCAAACTACCTTAACTTTTTTTAAATGTTTAAAAATTCAAAACTACAAATTAATGTTCACAAAATGAATTATATTTATACACTTAAAAGGAAAAAAATTTCTTCAAAGTAAAGAACTTAGAACAGACTGGTTCTTTGTTTTGGTTGATAGCTACAAGTCTGTTTCAATATCACAATTAATTTAGTCCAGTAGAAGAAAAAAATTATGAAGCTTTTTAAAGCTGTAGGAGAGTCTACCGGGGAAACACAGCAACTCATATACTTTGACAAAAGACCAGTGCAGTCCTTTTTCTAGGAAGGTATCCTCATCAAAAGAACTCTAGAAGAAGGAAGCATATAAGTCCAATCACATCAGACAAATCATTCGATCAATCAATGGGGAAAACATGTCCTATTCAGAACAGCATCTTATTCTTTTAAATCAGTAAGACATTTTAATTTGCTTATGATGGTATCACAATGATCTTATTTATGCTAAACTTTTCCTTTTAAAGGAATAGGCAGTTCATTCAGGTTTCCCAAAATGACGAAATTATCTCTAGAAGGTGATCTCCTCTAGCCTGAATTCACATTTGTCTTAACCTTTAAATATAACTACTACTTTCTTAAAAAGATCAAATATTTTATGTGCCTAGAACACTGAAGATAATTAACAAAATGTCATGATTGAAATAACATTCTAATCTTTCATTTAGATTGAATGAATTCAATCTGAGAAGCATGACATGGCGTGTCTCTATTCAACATAATCCAGAATCACAAAGCAGTCAGAATTAGACACGAATATGTTTACCAGGTGATACAAGGAAAATTTTCTCACACAATAGTTATAAGACTACACTACTAAAAGGGAATTACTCAATTTCTAGGTATGTAAAAAAAAACAAACTTTAAGGCTCAGTGATCTCTGAAATAAAGTATTACCTAGGTCCTATCATATTAGAGCAACTGAATGACTGTGTAGAATCCGCTCTCTCTAGAACAAAGATGCATTTCTGCAAGAACAGCAAAGATTCCCAAGACACCATACATTGGGACTTCTCTTTGGAAGGCAATACATTACATTTTTTAATACCAATTTCAATAATTTTAAATAGAATACTGAACGCCCAGGGATAACTTATTTAATAATTACTAATATTTCTCACATTGGAAAAACAGGAAGATTAGCATCAAATGAATAAGTAACCTATTATATTTTATTTTATTTCTGAAGCTTTTTTTCTAAATTGGAAGCAAAAATGCATACAACATCAAGTCTTCCACAATATGCTAACATAATTGTAACTGCACTTACAAGAACTAATCTTATTGAATTTTTAAAATGACAATGCTAAGCCAAAAAAATAAACAACACCATTGACAAAGCAGATTTATAGTTGTAAATAAAAAGCTGAATGTACAATACAAACTATGAATACAAATTACGGTGTCTTTTAAAATGCAGGTTATCACCCATTCAGTGCACTGAGACCAACCTTTTTTAATAAAATAAAACAGAAAAAAAAGAAAATATCAAATCATATTTACCCTTATTTGACATAAGATACACAAATCTCACAATATAACATCTCTGAAATGTTAACAAGTACTTCTCCTCAAAGTTCAGAACAGTAGCCTTCAAACTGCCCCAATTCTATCAATAGAAACCAAGCTAAAAAGAAATAAATGCAGGGAATACAACAACAAAAATCTCTTTTCCTTAACTCATACACCTAATCCATTTCTGAAACTCTTCAGTCCATTTCAGAAGTATTCACTGAATTAGTTCTCTCCTCTTCTTCCCACTGTCACAGATCATATGTCTTTTGGCTGAACTGCTGCACAGATGTCCTGCTGGAGTAACTCTGCCCAAGCCAGCCTCTACCCTACTATCAGAAAATATATTTACGTCATTCTTTTGCTTAAAACTCAAATTCCTTAACTTTGGCAAAGTTCTTCAACTGGCAACCTCATTTTCTAAGAGTTTACAATCCTACCCCTCCCACATCAGCTCCTCTACACTCTGTAGCTGCACATACCTAACCACTGCCTCCAAACAGATCAGGTTCTTTCATTGACTCCAAGCTATTTCTCTTCTCTCTCTTCTTTAAGAGTCCTGATTCAGAATTAACTTGCTCTAAATGTTTTCTCTGATTTCTCCAGGTGGTATTAAAATAACTACTACTTTGTGCTCTCCCAATATATCACTCAAAATACCATAACAGCATTTACTAAATTATATTAACCCATATGTATATGACTTACTTCTTCCTCACCAAAAGGCAACATTTTTAGTCTCTAGCACAGAGCTGCACAGTTAAGACAGGGTCTCAATAAATGTAGTCATTATAACTACTGGGTACCCAATAAATGTTCCTGGCATAAAATTAAAATTTTGGAAGCTTTATAATTAGATCTTAAAAATAGTCTTTGTTTTAGAAGGATTAAAACAGGGTGTTTTTGTGTTTCATTTTGTTTTTGGTTGTTGTCTGTTTGTTTTAAAATCCAGGAGATTTTAAACTATCCCTTGAGCCAGTTTGCATTTAAGTATCTATTTAAAGATCAGTAAATATTTTCCAATGCAGATAAAAACAAACAAACAAAACAATAAATCACTAATAATTATAAGTGATTTGAAAGGCTGTTGGCCAAAATTCCTAATAAATGTGGGAAAACAATTTTCAATAGCGTCAAAAGGCACCAAAAAACAGAACATTAAAACACAAGAAAAATACTCACATTAATAGTAATCAGGAAAACAAAAACAGAAAATCTTGTACTACACTGGAAAATACCTAGCTAAAGTGAAAGAAACATAATATAGAGATATTTATGTTATTCATCCTACTCTTCTACTTCATTTCAGTACTGTTTATCTCTAGGGTAAGTGACTCCAATAGTTTTAACTTTTCTTTAATTATAGAATTAACAGTATAGCTTAGTGGAAAAGAATATGGACTATGAAACTAGACTGCCTGGGTTCAAGTTCTGTACCACTCTTATAAGCAGTGAGATCTTGAGTAAGTCACTTAGCCAATCTGTGCCTCAGTTTCTTCATATGTAAGAAGAGAAAAAAAATTATAGTATCTATCCTGTAGGGCTGTTGTGATAATTAAATGAATTAATATGTAAAGATATTTTTTAAAGTGCCAGGCATAAAAACAGACACAATAGATCAACGGAACAGAATAAAGGGCCCAGAAATAGTCTCTTCAATAAATGGAACTGAGAAAACTGGACAACCACATGCAAAAGAATGAAACTGGACCTTATCTTACACCATACATGAAAATCAACTCAATGGGTTAAAAATGTAAGACTTGAAACTGTAAAACTCCTAGAAGAAAATACAGGGGTAAGCTCCTTGACATCAATCTTGGCAATGATTTTTTTGGATTTGACACCAAAAGCAAAGGCAACAAAAAGTAAAAATAAAAAGTACACTACATCAAACTAAAAAACTTCTGCACAGCAAAGGAAACCATCAACAAAATGAAAAGGCGATCTGCTGAATAGGAGAAAATATTTGCAAGTCATCTATCTTATAAGGGGTTAATAGCCAAAATGTAGAAGTAAATGATACAACTCAATAGAAAAAGAACAATCTGATTAAAAAATGGGGAGAGGAACTGAAAAAACATTTCTCCAAAGAAGACATACAAACGGCAACAGGTACATGAAAAGGTGCTCCACATCACTAATTAGCAGTGAAACGCAAATCAAAACCACTGAGATAGCACCTCATACCTGTTAGAATGGCTATTATTAAAAAGACAAGAAATAACAAGTGTTTGCAAGAATGTGGAGAAAAGAGAAAACTTGTACACTACTGGTGAGCATGTAAATTGGTGCAGCCACCGTAAAGCAGTACAGAGGTTACTCAAGAAACTAAAAATAGAACTACCACAGGATCCAGCAATCCCACTTCCAGGTATATACCCAAAAGAAATGAAATCACTATCTCAAAGGGATACCTGCATCCCCCATGTTCACTGTTGCACTATTTACAACAGCCAAAACACAGAAACAACCTAAGGGTCCATCAACAGATGGATGACTAAAGAAAATGCATTTGTACAGAATGGAATATTATTCAGTCATAAAAAGAAGAAAATCCTGTTGTAACATGAATGGACCTTGAGGGCATTACAGTAAACGAAATATGCCAGAGAAAGACAAATACTGTATGATCTCATTTATATGTAGAATCTAAAAACAAACAAACTCATAGAGACAGGGAACTGACCTGTGGCTTCCGGGGGCAGGTGGTGGGAGGGTGGGGGTTTGAAACAGGTGAAGGTGGTCCAAAAGTACAAACTTCCAGGTATAAGATAAATAAGTTTGTGGATATAATGTACAGCATGGCGACTATAGTTAACAATACTATACTGTATATCTAAAAGTTACTAAAATTAGTAAATCTTTAAAGTTCTCATCACAAGAAAAAAAAACATAACTGTGTGTGGTGATGGACATTAACTAAACTCATTATGGTAATCATTTTGCAATATATACATACAGCAAGTCATTATATTGTACACCTTAAACTAATACAATGTTATATATCAATTACACCTCAATCAAACTGGAAAAAAATCTACCTCAATCTAAGTTAATTGGCTTTCTTGCATTTAAGGATTTAAATCGAATTTTAAGTAATCAACACCTAGTATTCTTTGCTTTCTAAATATAAAAAAGAAATCTGGAAGTTCATTAACTATTACTATTAAAACTACTTATTAGTACTATTATTACTAAAATTAATAAAAATAATTTAAAAAAATATTACCACAAAAGGTATAAGACTATAGTCTTCAGATGTGATTCTAAATGTCCTTACATTCAATTTGAGTATAACAAGGAAGAGTTTTAAACTAGGTTGGTTCAGGTGGAGGTTAAAATTAACTCAATTAAGAACAATGATCAGATGGATAAATAAGTGGTTCACCTTTCACATAAAAAGTATGAATTCAAACCAGTAATATTCACTCATGATATAAAACAAGGAACTCAAGAGCGTCAGGGTAGCAACCAACAAAGGTAAGACCATCTCCTTCTACGAAAAAAATCATGTGCCTGTTGATTTCAATATGTGGAGAGGCCAAAGATTCCTATCTTATACTCTGGTTACATGAAATGCTGTATTCAAAAGAGTATTTTGGTAGCTATTTGGAATGAGGGCCACATATTTAATTTAGTCTCTCATAAGCCTTTGTTTCTGTTTATAAACTGGAAAAAAATGAGGTATGATAAAAACTAATAAGAGGTTTTTTTTAATAAAACCACTACAAATGTGAGGGAGTATAACAAGTCGTATTCCAGAGGGGTTTACCTTTGTCTTTGAATATAACTATTTCACAATATCAATTAATAGAGAAAATATTCTACATGGTAGCAAATTATGTCCAAACTTAAGAAGGATCATCAGCCCAGGAGGAAATAAAAGCCCCAATAAAAATAAACATTCCTAAATAAAGTTGTTAAGACCTAATGCTGCTAGACCTAATGAAAATTCACATAGCCACTGACCTCCAAAGAAAACACAGTAAGCTCATTATTTCTCAATTAGCCTTTTGTTTTCTGATACTTAGGAGCCTAAGTGCTTTACATAATACATTTAAATGCCAAAATGAAAACAAAACTTTAGTTTTAAAACACTCCAAAATAAAGTTTTGAGAAAATTTATAAATAACACCCCCTAATTTAAAAACTTAACTTCTAGTTAAACTTTTCAGTACATTATTCCTAAAATGAGATGGGATGCTCAGAATTAATGAAAAAGCTTCAGTAATGTCATGACAAAGCAATGTATATTGATTATGATCAATAAACACACAATATCTGCCTCTACAAGACAGTGAAAGCACCTCATAGAAAACTTTAAACTTTACATGAAATGTAGTCCAAATTTTTCATCCCATTCTCTTTCAGAAGGTTAACTAAAAACTAGAGTTCACTTCAGAACTCTGAACTTTTAGTGTTAAAACAGCATCAATAAAGCAATGAAGACATCTACTATGTAAAGAGGGCATAAAACAAAGTTCCTGATCTTGAATCTACTATCTTTAAAGTAATTTAAAACCTTACACCAGTTCAGATGCCCTAGGCAAAATCCTATAGTCAAGACTCAGTGACTGTTCAATGTAAGGCATCCCAGGAGACACCACCGCTAGTTTTAAAACTGAATGTCCCAGGCAAACCCAGATAGTTGGTCGCCCTAGCTTGAGAGGTGGTAAGGGCAAAGAAAGCAACCCAAACACTCACTGAGAACTTATGTACCAATTCTATGTAATAAAATGTGCAGACTAGAGAGTCTTTAATCCCTACTAGTTCTAACTTTTTAAGTCTCTCACTGGAAGTATGCAGTGGCACTGGTCCATCCTCTTCTGTCTCGTCTTACATGGCCTCTTGGAAGCATGCGGCTCTGGTGGTGAAGACTCCTTCCTCAGTCTCCTCTCCTCTGGAACACCACACCCTGCTGGGTGCACTCCTACTTCACTGGCTGCTCCTTCTCAGTCTCGTTGGATGGCTCCTCCTCCTCTATCTGACCAGAAGACGGTAACCTCTGCTGCCTTCTCCATACTCTATGTGATCACGTTTAGACATCATTTAGACACAGCTAACTCTCAAAATCCCTACCTCCACCTTCCCATCTCCCCACTGAGATGCAGACTTGTATACCCAACTTCTCACCTGAACCTCTAAAATGCATCTCAAACGCCACACGGCTAAAACAGGACCCTTAATTCCACTTATCTTCCTCACATTCCTCCACACCTCAGAAAATGGCACCGCCATCCATTATAATTACTGAAGCCCCAACTAAGACATCGTCTTTGATTCCTCCTTCCTTCATTTACCACCCCCAAACCATCAGTAAATCCTGTCAGCTTTATTTCTCGAGTATATTCCAGACCCATTCTGTTCTCTCCAATCCGATCTTACCACTCTGATCCAAGCCATCATCTCTCACCCAATCACCGCAATGACCTATTAACCGGCTTCCCTACTGCCAATCTTTCCCCCACTGCGCCACAATTTCTTCCCCCACAAAACAGCCAGGAGTGATCTATAAACACCAAGGACAGGGATATCTACTTCATCTCCCCAGGACACAGAACACAGAACGAGGTTTGCCTCACAGTAGCACTCAGTGTGCTGAGCGAAAGAATGAACAGTCATCTCCCCTACCCACCCACAGCTGCCTTCCCCTCACACAGAAAAGAACCCCTAATTCTTACTAATTCTTACGATGCCTTACATCAGGCCTCCCTCACTTCATATCCCTACTCACTGTGCTCCAGACTCACTGACCTCTGATATTCCTCAAGCTCCCCTAATTCATTTCCACCTTGGAGCTGTTTCTATACGCTCTGCCTGGACAGTCCTGCCCCCATGTCTGGCTCCTCATCATTCAGGTCTCAGAGCAATGCTACCTCCTCAGGGAGGCCTTCTCTACCCAGCTCTACCCACACCATCTCACCAGCTCCCTTTTCTTCACAGTACTTAACATCAGCTGAGTTATCTTGTTAGTTTACTTACAGACTGTTTCCTCCCTACTAGAATGTAAGTTCCCTTAGAGCTGGGACCCTACCTTTCTTGTTCAATGATGTATCCCCAGCACCTAGTACAATGCCTACCACACAATGTTTACTGAAAGAATGACTCATATTTACCAAGTACTTATGTACCTGCCAAGCACTATGCTAGGTAACAACAATGAATTTTTTTTAATTAAAGAAAAATAGAAAGTGCAAGTAAAATATTAGTATGAAGAGCAATTTGATGTTCTTTTATGTTGATCAGTCCCGTTCTTAAAATGAATGACCTTATACAATAAATTCCACTTTGTAGAATATTATTTTGCCAGTGTAAAATATATATATCCTTAAGTAGTAACAATAATTAGTATTTCATTGTAGCTTTAGAAGTTATCTAAATGATCACATTGTTCATTTTTTAATATACAATTTGAAGGAACTAATTAAGCTATAACTCAGTAAAATCTGACAGCCTTCATTTCTTCATCTTTTTCTCAGAGTACAAATATACACATTTCATCCAGTCAGAAAACTCAAGACTGTGTAAAAACTTTCTGTTCTCAACATACAGAAACATTCACAACAGAGGCTGAACTCACCATTTACTGTCTGGCCTCAGATTAATTTACCAGCTTCATTCAAGCCAAGAAGCTATCAGTAATAATCAGGTTCATTTCACAAAAGTCATCACTAAAGTTGAGATTCACCCCTCATCCCCCAAAGCCTATTATAAAAGAACACGTCCAAATGAGTTTAGGCAGAAGAGTTATGTTTCATTGTTATCAGAGTACTTTTGGGTCCATTTAATTCAGAACCACAGAAAAACTTTGTATTTGACATAATCATACCAGTTACTACCACCATCATTATGACATTACTAAATACCTTATGGCCAGGAATCAACTAGGAAAAGGCAGATTTAAAGCTTGAGGCACTGAACAAATGACACTTCTTCAGATCATGTAAGTATTTTCTATAGCATTTTCTCTTCAGCACACTTTAAAACTATCATATCCTACCTCCAAATGTTTTAGGGTTAAATGTATTAATATTTTGAAAGTATGATTTATAAAAAAGAACAAATTCAGTATACTTAAGTACTCAAAATATCCCCATATCATACTAGATTTTTAAAACCTAAGGGAAATACATCTATCTTTCATCCAAATTTGAAACTATTATACATTTTGAATAACAGGATCTTCTCAAATGCACTCAACCAAATGCATAAAAGACATAACATTTGTTCTATTTAAAATTAGCTTTCTAACCACACTTGCCAACTGAAAAAAAAAAGGAGGGGGAGGGGCCTTTTGTTTGATCTTTGTAGGGACATATAAGAAAATATTCATTTTATTTTCATTTATAACAATTATCTCTGTAAAGCTGAAAAACTGTGGGTAAAGCCAAAACAAAATTAAATCCTAAAGAAAAGGTCAAAAGTTCAGTATTTTCCAAACCACGCTAATTAGTCCCACTTGTTTTAACTGCTATTACCTTAAAAAGAAAGTTTTCTCCAATTTTTTAGAACACTGGTTCTACATTACCTTTGGTTTTCCCTTTAGTTACATAACTGTATAAACAAACCAGTTTTAGGACACCTAGAATTAACCCACTTACTGAGACAAACTCATTTAAATACCAGAAATAATTTACATATCTGTCTTCACACAGGCCATCAAAACCAAAATGATTGCTGATAAATTCAATCAGAAGACTGGTTCCTTCTGCTTTCAGAGAAGCTCTAAAATCACTCAAGGTAGTCAAAAGATAATACTGGACAGTGTTTCAAATATATAAATTCCCTTTAAATTCTAAGAAAAAATGCCTACATGAACCAATTCAGAGGTCATTATCTTGACCTTCACCGTCTGCTCATTTGCTAAAGAAACCACACAAGTTTTTCATCTAAGGTATAAATTTTTAAACTAAAAAAATTTTGAAGATTTGCTTGGCTCAAGAAGAAAATAAACATAATTATATCACTATTTTGTAAAAGTAATCTATTCTCAGCATATAGCTGAAAAAAAAATTTTATTGGAAAGGCATGTCCTGACTTACCAAAGGTTTATCACTGTCAAAGGTTAGATAAAATATATTTGTTGTAAAGACATACTGTCCAAATTTATTAAAACTGGGTAGTACTTATAAAGTATCTTCTTCCACTATATTCTTTGTCACAACAAAGGTTTAGAGGGTACAATATAACCTCAAAGTCCTTCCTTCAGTTAATTAAAAATTTCTAAGCACTATGATGTTTTCTTCTTCATAGAAAACAATGGAAAAATGGATACAATGCTTGGGGAATATTAAGCCTTCAAACATGTTATTATTACAAATAAAGTTTAAGAGGTTAGGTTACAAAGACATTACAGATGGCTTCTGACATGTACAGATAAACTGAAACCATTCCCTCCAGCCTCTAGGGATAATGAAGTACCTTCTCATTCACTGAAGTTACTTTGATTGCAGAGTTTGTAAGCACCCAGTGAGCATCAAAAACCTCTCAAGTGCTGTCTCCTCTTCTTAGGACAAATGGTATACATTTCAGAGAAAATAATTTCCTACTTATATGATTTTTTTTTACTAAACTCATGCCTACGTTCAATTCTATTATTTCTAAAAGTGTTGCAGCAGGACCAAATTTAAGAGAATGATTTCAAATCTAACTCTGGATTTTAACATTTTTATGTCTAGATCTAACGTACAGTATGCTACTACAGTTAACAATACTGTATTGTATGCTTGAAATGCATTAAGAGGGTAGACCTTAAAGTTTTCTCACCAAACACACGACACAAAAAGACGGTAACTATGAGGTGATGGATATGTCAACTAGTTTGAGTGTGGAGATCATTTCACAATGTGTGTGTGTGTGTGTGTGTGGGTGTATATCAAAACCAAGTTGCACATATTAAATGTATCTATCAATACAATTTCTATTTGTCAATTACACCCTAAATAAAGATGACAAAATTATATATGTCTAAAAAAAACCCCACATCACAAATTTCTAAACTATCACAGAATTGCATTATTTGAAATTTTAATAGAAATCTGAGTTTGTGCCTGATATTTTTTAAATAGCAAAAATACTAACAACAAAAAACCACTTCCAAATGCTTCTGCTTTTTTGTTTCTCAAACAGCTTTGAAAATGTATACCAAAATGTCATTTACACAAGTAGAGCTCATTTTGTGTAAGAAGGTTACTTAACAGGAGTCCTAGAAGCATCTAAAGTTGTAGGAAAATCTTTGTGTAAGTACATATGGCGGTTTTTTCTGGATAAATGATCCATATAACTTGCATCTTCTCATGGGGGGTTCAAAATTCAATTAAGATTAAAGTGCGTGAAAGAACCGTCAACGTCAGATAACCTGTCACAGGCAACCCAAGCCTTATTTTTTATATCACAAATTAGGGGACGATTTATCCTAATTTGGCGGCTCCTACACAACTTTTAAGTGATAAAAGGCATGAAATGGCTGTGCGTTACAAACAGCTCTCTTCACACACCCAACGCGGCAAACCCCCAATTTTCCTTGAAAGGGCCAGGGACAGGCAAACGGATTAACACCCCTATTGCTCAAAGATCGACTGGCTTTGGCAGGACATGTCCTCCAGAGAGGGCTGCTGGGCGGTGACCAGGTCGCAGTGAGGGGCAGGACCCCTCGGCGGGCACTTGCAGCCAAGGCATCACCAGCAGCCTCCTTCCGCCCCAAAACGCGCCCTAAAGTAGGGTGTGTGGACGCGGCTGCAGCAGATCCCGGTCCCCCTGGCGCGCGCCGCGCCGCCGCCGCTGCAGCACGGTCGCAGCGACCTTCCCGCCCGGGGCTCCGTGAGCCCCGTTACCCACGTCGGCCACACACCCCACGAGAAAAAGGGAGGAGGACGCACAACAAAGCCTAACCCGAGGAGGCCCAAGCGAGCTGTAAGTTGGGGCGCCCGGTTTGCGGCCCGAGGAGGAGCGGCCCGGACACCGAGCCGCGCCGAGCCCGTGTGCCGCGATGAAGGGCGGACAGGGCCGGGGACGCGGGGCGCCAGAAGTCAGCCCGCGGGGCCGGGCGTCAGCAGCCGGGAAGAAGCCGGGCTGGAGAGCTGGCGAGCGGCGTCGGGGGCGGGCGGCCAGGGGGAAACCAGGCCTGAGGAAGGAGGGGAGCGTTGGCGGGGTCCCGAGGCGCCGCGGTCGGCCGCGACCCCCACCCCAGTCGGGGGCCTGTCCCGTTACTTACCCGCCGGGAAGCTGCGGGCTCCGCCGGGGCTGTCCCGGCCGCCGGCCTCCGGGGCCAGGAAGCGCCCCCACATCGCGGGCGGGAGCGCCGAGTGGGCCGGGGGCGCCCGACTCCCCACGTCCGTCCTCCCTGCCTTCGCCTCCGGCGGCGGAAACTTGTCCGAAGCCTGGGCCGCTGCGGCACCGGCGGGGGACCAGCGGGCGGGCTGGTTAACGGCCGATCAGCGACGGGCGGGGAGCGCAGGGGCCGGATTCGCCGCGGCGGCGGCTGCCATGGTCGAGCCGGCTCGGTTGAGGCCCGGGCCGGGGAAGCGGCGCCTCTGCGATGTCGGCGACTCGGTCCCCGGCTGCGCCCAGCCTCAGAGGCTCCAGGCGAAGTTGCAGCTGCGGCTTCTCTCCGCCCCGCCTCCGCTGAGGGAGCCCGAACCCGAGCCGGGGAGGGGCGGGGCCTGGTGGGGGCGGGGCATCGGGCGCTTACAAACGGCGTGCGCGGCGCCGGGCGGGGCTGCGGACGGGTACCAGTGGGTACCTTTATTCCGCTTTTCTCCGCAGGTGGCAAATAGTCGCTCGGACACACCAGCGGCATCCCTCCTTCCCCATCCCCGCGCCCTGCGAGATGAGGAGAGGGAGGAAACTTGGCCCCGGGCCTCGTCTTTTGGTTCCCCTCCCCCCCCACCTTGGGTAATCCCTCAGGGCCTGCAGGGCATAGCTCAGAAAAGGGCGTGGAAGACCTGCCCTCCCTTCACGACTGCTTGTGATGAAAGAGGTTTCCTCGGGAGGGGCTGAGGGACTCCCAGTCTCATTTGGGAGTGATGAAAGAGGTTTCCTCGGGAGAGGCTGAGGGACTCCCAGTCTCATTTGAGATTGGGATTAAAGTTGTCATCATGCATTTCATAAGCATCGTTTATAGATCACTGTGGAGGATAGAGAAGTAGTCATTTTCCTCAACTCGCAAATTCAATGCCTGGGTGTGGGGTCGGGGGAGAGAACAGATACCAAAATATCTACGACACGGAGACCTGCGCAGAAAAAAGCAGAAAAGCCCCAAGGTACTCAGTACCAGAAGGTTCAGGGAGGGGCTGTAAATTTTAATCTAGTAGCCCGATGTTTCAGATAAGCAATCAGAAAGGAGTGAAAATGGCACGAAAGTGTGTAATGGGAGTGTAACTGCCTTACACCCTAAACCTTCACGTTCCTCCTCTGCCTGGTCAGTTCCCACCCTTCACCTGAACCCATAGTACAGGAGCAGGTATCCTGAGAAGGAAAAAAGGATGCAGCAATCTCTTTTTAAATCTTACTTCTCATGGGCAATATTTATAATCCTTCCAATATTTAGATCTAAAATAGTGCATTTAATAAATATTGGTCGGGTACTGTAGAAGGAGGCGAGCTCTGCGCATGGCCGATGAATCAGGTAAACCAGAAAGCAGGTCCCTAACCCTCAACAGGCTTTGAGTCCAGTGATGCTTTTTCCTGTTTTGGATGTTTGCTAACAAAGGCCTCATATTTGTATTTAAGCACCCTGTAATTGGGAAATACTGCTTAAAACTTTTAGAGGTTAAATTACATCTAGGTGTATAACCTATCACTTACCACAGCTGTTTTGTAATTTATCAGATTGCAGTTTTACATTTAGGGTCCCCTGGGTACAGTTCCACTTATTTCTCCAAATCATGAGCAACTGGCCAAGGGTCAACTGTTTCTAAGGATAGAAAGTGACAGAAACATGAAAAAAAAAATGTGACTGGTTTCTTTCTGTGATTTAAATGTACATTAGTTCATGTAATATGACGCATGCATAGTATAGGTTCAAAAAGAAACCTAAAAAAGTAAATTCTAAAATGAATTATCAGAAGCTATAGAACCAGATGAAAGTATCCTTTTTTTTTCATGATTTATACTTACCATACTCTCATATTAGGTATAGCATTTATTAAATACTAAACTTTTTCTACACAGTTCCAAGAAATGTATGAACTATTGCAGATATATCTCAATCCTTTGTGAGTTTAATATGTACTATTGTTATTCCAAAACTCTGCCTACTTCCATTCAATTCTAAGCAGTGTTTTTAAAAAATCATTTACTCAGGTTTTCTACATGTTTTTGTCAAACTGAAGGGCATGCCACTATATACAGCAAAAAAGTATGTGTGAAGCTGAGACTATGTAAAATATTTCAATACTTATTGAAATAAGAGTAAAAGCAAAGAGAAAAACATGTTGCTATTTTGGAAGTTGGCACCAAAGATAAAAAGTTTTGTGTCCCTACTAATTAAACTTGAGAGGATAGAGATCTAATGCAATTAAAATAACTGAAATACTAAGAATATTATGTAAATAAGGTAAACTATAACCATCCTTTTTTTTATCATATGAATTCTGAATATATATACAGTTGATCCTTGAACAACACAGGGGTTAGGGGGTGCCGACCCTCTGTGTGATAGGCATTTTTGAGTATAATTTATAGTCACTCCGAATCCCTGGTTCTTCAGTATCCACGGTTTGACATCCGAGGATTCAACCAACCAGGGATCCTGTAGTACTGCAGTATTTACTATTGAAAAAAATCTGCATATAAGTCAACCCACACAGTTCAAACCTGACTGTTCAAGAGTCAACTGTATACTGAACTGAGATTTCCCTCCACATCCATGACACACCCAGTATCCACGGTTCTCAGAATGAGTAAAATCAGTCATAGCACAAGACTGAGAGACAGGACTACCTAACGATTACTAAGCCCAATTTTGTAAACCAGCATGTTTTTGTTTCATTGTAACAGTAGGTAAAGACCATAAGGAGGATCTTACAAGCTAAGACATTTATTACAGAACTTCAATATTTTAGTAATTTTTCATAAGTAGAGACAATACAGGTAAGTAATAAAAACAGTGATTGTGTATGCTTGTGTGTGTGTAAATATGTGTGTGTGTGTATATATATGCATAGTTGCATGCGGGGACAAGGACACTGGCAGCAGAAGTTCTGGGAAGTACTCCTTGGTGTGAGCCTTCCCACATTCCACCATTAGCCCCACCAAAGAGCATGTATGCTCCAGCGCTGGGTCGCCTCAGACCAAACAACCAACAAGGAGGGAACCCACCCATCAGCAGACAAGCGGATTAAAGTTTGACCGAACTCTGCCCACCAGAGCAACACCCAGCTCTACCCAGCTCTACCCCCAGCTTCCATCAGGAAGCGTCAACAAGCCAAGAGGTCACTGAAGAAATTGAAGAGGAAATTAAAAAATACTTAAAGACAAATGACAATGAAAATATGACAATCCAAAACCTATGGGATGCAGCAAAAGCAGTTCTAAGAGGGAAGTTTATAGCTATACAAGCCTACCTCAAGAAACAAGAAAAATTTCAAAAAAACAATCTAACCATACACCTAAAGGAACTAGAGAAGAACAAACAAAACCCAAAGTTAGCAAAAGGAAAGAAATCATAAAGATCAGAGCATAAATAAATCGAATAGAAACAAAGAAAACAATAGCAAAGATCAATAAAACTAAAAGCTGGTTCTTTGAGAAGATAAACAAAATTGATAAACCATTAGCCAGACTCATCGAGAAAAAGAGGGAGAAGACTCAAATCAATAAAATTAGAAATGAAAAAGAAGTTACAACGAACACCACAGAACTACAAAACATCATAAGAGACTTCTACAAGCAACTCTATGACAATAAAATGGACAACCTGGAAGAAATGGACAAATTCTTAGAAAGGTATAACCTTTCAAGACTGAACCAGGAAGAAATAGAAAATATGAACAGACCAATCACAAGCAATGAAATTGAAACTGTGATTAAAAATCTTCCAACAGGGCTTCCTGGTGGTGCAGTGGTGGAGAGTCCACCTGCCGATGCAGGAGACATGGGTTTGTGCCCCGGTCCGGGAAGATCCCACATGCCGTGGAGCTGCTAGGCCCGTGAGCCATTGCCGCTGAGCCTGTGTGTCCGGAGCCTGTGCTCTGCAACGGGAGAGGCCACAGCAGTGAGAGGCACGCGTACCGCAAAAAAAAAAAAAAAAAGACACATGAACACCAATGTTCGTTGCAGCACTATTTACAATAGCCAGGTCATGGAAGCAACCTAAATGCCCATCGACAGACAAATGGATAAAGAAGACGTGGTGCATATACCCCATGGAATATTACTCAGCCATAAAAAGGAAGAAAATTGGGTCATTTGTAGAGAGGTGGAGGGTGAGGATACCTCATCTCAAGTCCCTGATTCCTGGGAGATACAGAAGATGAATCCCACCTAGAGAGTGTCATAGAGAGTGAAGTAAGTCAGAAAGAGAAAAACAAATATCATATATTAATGCATATATGTGGAATCTAGAAAAGTGGCACAGATGAACTGGTTTGCAAGGCAGAAATAGAGACACAGATGTAGAGAACAAACGTATGGACACCAAGCAGGGGAAGCAGGGGTGGGGGTGGGATGAACTGGGAGATTGGGATTGACATATATATCCTAATATGTATAAAATAGATAATAATAAGAACCTACTGTATAAAAAATGAATAAAATAAAATTCAATTAAATAAATAATAAAATAAAATTAGAAAAATGTATTGTGCATAATATAGGGAACCCTAAGAGAGTTTAATATTTACAAAAATATAAAATATCAAAACCAACAAAATGTAGAAAAATTAAGCCAACCAGTAACAATTGAAAGTGTTCCCAAAGAACAATTGCCACTTGATAGAAACAGATGTGTGGATGAAGTCTGAAAAATTTGAAGGAACAGATAATTCTGGTGTGTCAAGTGTGTAACAAGGACTACAGTATATAACCTCTTTCAGATCACAGAAATGACAGGTTACCAAATTTATTATGGGTTGTCATAATCTCAAATAACCACTTATAATAATAAAAAAAGAAAACTAAGAAATTATTTCTCCTGACGACAAGTTTGAAAATCTTAATTGGATTCCTAGCAGATTCATTCAACTATACAAAGGTGAAAAGAAGAGATATAAGTTACTTAACCTGTCTGTGCCTCAATTTCCTCGTCTGTAATTTGTGGATTACAATAGTAATTACTTCATAGGATTTTTGTGGGCATTAAATGAGTTAATATTTGTAGCATGCTTAGAACAATGTGCACCCTGTATTGGTGACACAGACATACAATCTAGAAATGGAGTCCCATTATAACTCACCAAGGAAAAATAGCATTGATTGGTACATCTAGGTTAGTTATAGATGATGCTTTGTATCAGAATGGTATATCAGAATAGTGTAAAGTACTGATTGATATCATTTCCTGACCCTTTGGGGTTGCTAATTAGTCCAGGGATTATGGTGAAATGATACACTTATGAGAAATATTTACCAAATTCTTTGGGGCCAAGTTCATAGAAGCCTTCATTCTAGGCTGTGATTCCCTGAACTCCTCATATGGATGTCTGCTTAGCTACTGGGTTTCCTGTCTCTGCCCAATGCTACCAAAATAGAAGAAGGAAGATTAGGGAGAGGTGGCTGGGTGGTGTAGCCAGGCCAAAAGGGTGAGAAAACCTCATCTCAAGTCCCTGATTCCTGGGAGGTACAGAAAATGAATCCCACCTATAACTTTGGCTCCAGAGTTGGGTTGCAATGGCTAATGAGAAAGTAGGTAAGATATGGATCACTGAATAATGGAGCAGTCCTATGGGTGGGCAGTGAGGCTGTGAAGGATGAAATTAAACCAAAAGATAAAGTTTAGTCTTCCAGGGACCATCAATGTTTACTGGAACTGCTGAGGACTGACATCTTTGTCAGTGGAACTTATTATGGTCGCCACCTGGTCATACTGAGCCTCAGAAAAGATTCAAGGTCATTTACAATGAAAGGGGACAGCAACCTTGACAAACTATAAGGAAACAAATTCTTCCCTACCTGTCTTCCTTTTCAAACACCAAATGGATGTGTGGAAGGAGGGAAGTGTGGAGTTCAAGAAAGCTGATCATGCCTTCACTAGAGACACACACACAGAGTTTCCTATCTAACCTGCACTAGTGGAGAAGAGGACTGTTTTAATAACCAAATGTACAGAATGTTATGAAATTGGATTGGGATGTACTCAGTGGAAAGAGGAGTTTTCAATAGAGTTCAGTTGGTAGCAGTTAGTGGGGAAAAAGCTGAGGGTATATACTCTCAATGGTTTGAGAATTTTCACTAAACTGATGAAATATTTTATGTAATCCTGAAAACAATCTGCTATCAACTGTTAATATTAGCTCCATTTTAAAGATTGAGGAGGGACTTCCTCAGTGGCACAGTGGATAAGAATCTGCCTGCCAACGCAGGGTACACAGGTTTGATCCCTGGTCCAGGAAGATCCCACATGCAGCGGAACAACTAAGCCCGTGCGCCACAACTACTGAGCCTGCACTCTAGAGCCCACAAGCCACAACTACTGAGCCCACACGCCACAACTACTGAAGCCTGTGCGCCTAGAGTCCATACTCCACAACAAGAGAAGCCTCCGCAATGAGAAGCCCACGCACCACAGCAAAGAGTAGCCCCCACTCGCCGCAATTAGAGAAAGCCTGCGTGCAGCAACGAAGACCCAACGCAGCCAAAAATAAATAAAATTAAATCTTTAGAAAAAAAAAAAAAGGACTGGGGAAAAAAAGACCTAGAAGTTAAATAAGGCCACATAGGCAGGAAAGAGCTACAATTCAAATCTAATCTAAGGAGCTTTCCCTATCATGCTCTTTAACATGTTGCAAAAACAAATATTATAAGATTTTTCTTCCGGTGCCATGTGAGAAGGAAGTACCTAATTATAGGATTTCTGTGCAGTGTTTAGGCTTCAGCTAAGACTGGAAACCATGTGACATTAATCTGTAGTATTGTATGATTTTCTTTAGCTGCGGCCATCATTTTGAGTATAGGAATAAAGAAGGCAGATGGATAAACAGGATTTTGCATTGTGGGCATTTAGGGAAAAGGAGCAAAGAATTTAAGGATATTGGCTGGAGCATGGATGAAGTGATGGGGAACCGGGTCTGGCCTATCTGGAGAAAGCAGTGATGTCAAGAAAGGGTGAAATGTTGAGAGAAGGTTCAAGGAGTAAGGGAGTGGAAGTTTCACATGAAATCAAACAGCAGATATAATGAGAGTAAGGGAGCGAATGGTGGAAAGATAGGGCATTAGGGTGAATGGGTAGCATGTTGGAGTTTCAGATTTCAGAGGTGGGGCAGTGGAGGAATTCAATCTATGAGGTAGCATTGGAGTTGCTTCTCTCTGATTTCCCTTCAAGAAAGACCTTGATGTTATCCACAAGGACATTCAGTCCACACGCTGTTAGCACCTGCGGGATCTGCCTTAGCTTTGGAGGCCTCTCTTTTCTTGGAGAGCCCCAGCCAATGGCTGAGCACAGCAGAGATACTGGGGCCTGCTAGTCTTTCCAGTGCAGAACCCTTCTAATCATCAGTCTTTGTCCTCTAGCTCCCCATTGGATTGACTGAGACCTCATCTGATATGCACTGTGGTCTGAGCCTTTCCTTTCCAATCCTATTTCCTGCCCCTTTTATCTTTAACCCTCCAATAAACGTCTTACACTCCTAACTCCATTTTAGCATCTGCTTCCCAGAGAACCCAACTGAAACAATATGTGAAGATAAAGATATAAAAGAGTTAGATTTTCATCTATGTATCTGTTTGTTGTAAATAGTAAAATGGGGGTCCTTAGAGCATGCTGAAAGTGTTTCTGAGGACTGTCAACCGAGGATGAGTTACCAGAAAGGCAGCACAGAGCAGCATGGACTGACACCAGACAATGGTATAGATAAATAAGCACCTTACATTTTGAACAGCAGAGGAAGGCAGGATTGAGAGAAACAACAGGTTTGAGTGGACTCAGAACGCCACTTGGGCACACATGAAACTCACGGGACAAAGTCCTCAATAGTCCTGCCTGGGGTGGTCCTGGCTGCTGCTGCCCCAGTTAGATAAGTTTGCCGCTATCCAAAGTGCTTCCAGAAGCAGACTACAAACTTGTGCAACTTGTCGAGTTCACTGAGGTCCACAGGATTTAATTAGCTAATTAAGAGTAATTAATTTGTTACAACTTCACTACTCAAATAATTTTAAAACATTAAGACAGTTTTCACAGTAGCTTCGTTACTTCTAGGTAGTAGGTAGTATTCAATTGAATAGCTCTGCTAACTTTGGTAAGTTTTCATTCCAAAGAATTTTCCCCGTATTGCTTACACAATAGAAGAATGTGTAAGGATCTCCGGAACTGTAAATAGAGCTAATATCACTAAAACAATCCCTAGAGTGATCTGGGCTGATTTAAAGAGTGGACATTTTAGCTAAAATTTCAATGGAATTTTAACAAGTATTATATATTCAGAAAATAAAAGACAAGTCTAGCTATAAATTCTGGATTTATGGGGGAACTAATTTCTTATCTTTGTTATTTTTTTCTGATTGTAAAAATAATACATACTAAAAAACTGAAAGAAGGTAGTATATAAATGTTCATTACTTACTCATTTAGTAAATATTTGTTGAGTACCTAAGCAGAGCAGGAAAAAGTAGGGACAGGTATGAAAGTTTGGCTTACTTCACTATAACCCTTTATAGCTTTTGAATTTTCTGTTTTGTAAACATACATACATATCTATAAGGTGTGGGTTGTTTGGGGGTTTTAACCCAAATTATCACTCAGAAAAGATAGAGTCATGTTGTGCTCCAGTCCTTACAAGTCTCTAACATTATGGATCACCCTCTTACTTTATTTTGATCAACAACATACTGATTGGAAAAGTCATCTAACTTGATGTAAATTCAATCTATAAAATCGGGAATCTGTATTTTTTTAAAAAAAGATAAATTTAAAACATAAAATGTACTACAATAATTACTACATTGTAGTGATTAAAAATACATATTAAATGTGAAAGTGGAAAAAAGGAACATATCTCGTGTTATTGTTAAGCAACAATATTGTGTTGACATTTAACCATTTCACTAATATCTCAAAATTTTAACATGTCAAGTTGTCCCAAACTTGGGACACATTTTTGAAAATGCGTCTTAAAAAAAAATGGGGATCACCTTATATTTGGACATATCTAGACTAACTTAATTAAAATTAATTCATTAAAATTGGTCTATTTTTTCTCTACTTTGAGCCATAGTCAAGATATTTCTTAAACATTTCTAATTTCTTATAATGTTGTATTTGGGGCATCTATTTTAACATACTACCTAAAACTGAATTCAGAAGGAATAACTTCTTATAGACTTTTCTTACAACCCAGTAAGACTTAAAAGTTTTTAAAAACCTAGAATAACCAATTTGTACTTTTATTATAGTGATTGAGACTTTTTGTTTTGTTTTTTTGTTTTTTGCGGTACGCGGGCCTTTCACTGTTGTGGCCTCTCCCATTGTGGAGCACAGGCTCCGGACGCGCAGGCTCAGCGGCCATGGCTCACGGGCCCAGCCGCTCCGCGGCATGTGGGATCTTCCCGGACCGGGGCACGAACCCGTGTCCCCTGCATCGGCAGGCGGACTCTCAACCACTGCGCCACCAGGGAAACCCAATTGAGACTTTTTAAAAATGTTCTCTGTACCTTTAATCACCAATTACTGAACTGCAAAATTGCAAATGAAAGCACAGAAAAGCCACCTGAACATCAAATATTCATTATCATAAGTACTCACAGAGAATCTGAGATGAATTAACAATGAACAAAGCATCTAAAATTAAATTCACACTCCTCATACATATATTATGAATGATGACAAAATAAATTACAAAAGATATATATATGATATACATAAATTTATATGACATTTTCCTAATTGGGATATTATATAAATATATTAAATAATTAGGTACTTTTTTATTCCATTACAGATAATCTAATGAAGTTATGAGCAAACTTTAGCCTTAGTAAAACTGGGCAAGTTATCTATACTGTGACCATCACTGAAAGGTAACTGTTTTCAACTGAGACCAAAAGATAGAGATAGCGGTAGGATTTATTTTCATTGTCTTAAAAAGGTGTATGATTTCAGCAGGAGGCACCTGTTGTGACACTAAGGAGGCAGGGGATGGATTGGGGGCATCTGACCAGCATTGGAGAGAACAGAGCCAAAGGCATTATCCAGAGAATTCTGCACAGCAGTTGCCTGAAGGCTGCTGCCTTCTTTGCTCACCCTTGAATGCCAGCCTGGTTCTGGCCCAGGCCCAAGAGCTAAGTTTCAGATCACGGCAGGCTTAGGACAACGGTGCAGACTGGAACATCTAATCCCACCCGGCTTACCCTAAAATGGCCCCTGAATTCACCCAGCTCCTGAGCCTGTTGCCTGAAGCTGTTTCTAAAAAATCGAAGCGTAGAAGAGCAATGCAACTTTTGCTCTGGGTTTGAGTTTGGGTTTTACCGTATCATTTTTTTAGAGGAATTTTCATCTTCCTCCATACCATCTCTTAGGACAGATTGCTTAACATTTCTTAGAGGAAATGAGACTCAGTTAGCAGATGAGTGTGCAGATCTCCGTGTTTCCAGGGCGGAGGTAGTTATCACCCTGTAAGTACCTACCAGCTACACGGGAAGCCGATACCAGGCACTGTAGTTTCTCTGTTGTATTTTCATCTAGGGGCTTATAATGCATTCCCTTAGAATGTTTTGGTATGTATGGGCATTCTCCGGCTAATACAGTCTCCAGTAAGAGGTGACCTTTCTCGGCTGCAAGGTGGCTTTCTGCTGAGGTGACGGCCGGCTCCTGGAGAAGTTCTGCTGAAGGAGACCTACAGTGACAGCCACAGTGAAGCGCATGT
Organism: Grampus griseus; assembly: GCF_964374135.1. Taxonomy (NCBI): domain Eukaryota; kingdom Metazoa; phylum Chordata; class Mammalia; order Artiodactyla; family Delphinidae; genus Grampus; species Grampus griseus. The sequence continues at coordinate 47,196,544 of NC_139007.1, forward strand.
GCCTTGATCCCTTTTCACATACTGGCAAAAAGCCAGACCCAGAGCATTGCTCCAGTGAGTAGCTGGGAGAATTGTCAGATTGCCAGATGAGGGGTAGACTGTCATTTATAAAGTGATGGTTTTTATAGACTCCCAGTAACCCACACTTCAGCCACTTACCTGAACCCTGTAGTTTCTGGAAGAAAAAAGAGCCAGTTTATTCCCATATTGGAATAAAACCAAAACGGACACTGTATTTAGGTTGGCGGGATCTATATCTTTTCAAAATACTTTAGTATTTAGTTCAGTAAATAGCCTTTGTGTGATCGTGTCCATAACTCACACTTTTCCTGAGTCTTGAGATGCTCTCTGCTCCTCTAGTTGCCATTAAGGGTCCCTCAGTCTACCATGCCCTGGGGGGGCTTTGTCATGTTGCCTGTAACTGCGTCATTAACTCCCTCCCCTCTTGGGTTATCTGAATCTGGTTTTCTTTCTTTTTTTCTTTTAATAAATTTATTTATTTTTTAAAAAAATTTTTGGGGCTGCGTTGGGTCTTCATTGCTGCACCCGGGCTTTCTCTCGTTGCAGTGAGGGGGAGCTACTCTTCGTTGAGGTGCTCGGGCTTCTCATTGCAGTGGCTTCTCTTGTTGCGGAGCATGGGCTCTAAGCGCACAGGCTTCAGGTGCGCGGGCTTCAGTAGTTGCAGCATGTGGGCTCAGCAGTTGTGGCTCGCGGGCTCTAGAGCGCAGGCTCAGTAGTTGTGGCGCACGGGCTTAGGTGCTCCGCATCATGAGGGATCTTCCTGGACCAGGGATCGAACCCGTGTCCCCTGCATTGGCAGGAGGATTCTTAACTACTGCGCCACCAGGGAAGTCCCTGGTTTTCTTAAATATGATAAGAAGAATATCACTCAATGTGAGAGATCAGAATGTTCAAAGAAAAAAATGAGCGAAATATGAGAACTGAGAAAAATATGATTACCATAAAATGTCATCTTAAGAAATGTTCTTGTAGTTTAAGAGTTATATAAACAGAATTGATATTTATTAATGTGTTCTATTAATGCATGCCAGAGTAGATTATAATCTATACCCAGGGCACTTTTTACTGTTCCTTGGGAAAAAAATAAAAAATAAGGTTTCATGAAATGTAGTTTACAAATGCATTTTAATAAGACATTATTTTTCCTTTAAAATTAAATTTTTATAAGTCATAAAATTTTAATCTTACTGCAGCTAACTGTTAAACACTCAGGATAATTATGGGGTTATTTTAGTTAGAAGGCTTAGGATTAATGCATTCATGGACTGAAATTTGGGCGCAGAAATTGCATAAGATCTTTACTTTGTCTTATCAAAAAAAAAAAATCAGAGAAAAGTCATACCAAACTTAGAGATCTTAAATCTCTAACAATGTAAATATAATTATATTATATAACTGGTAACGTTTTTTGTTGCACTTAAACGTATATCTAGTTTTATAGAAGCAATAAATATTTCTTATAGAATATTTAGAGAATATAGAAAAAGAAAACAATTATAAATAGAGAAAGAAACTGGGATCTAACTATAATGATTATCTTAAAGAACAGCGCTAAAACTACCTCATAGGCCCGTAATATTATATCATGAAACGGCTTGTTAACTTTCAGGGGTGATGGTACTGCAGCACAGAAATGCACAATGTAAGGTGCCAGCTACCAGAGATGCAAGTACAGACACAGCCCTGTTCCCTGCTGGCCCTGGACCTTTTGAGCTCAGTTTCCTCATTTATCGAACGGGATCACTGCAGTACTACCTCATAAAGCTGTCATGAGGAGTAAACAGGATCATGTTTGATAAAGTGTTTCAAAAGTTGTAGGTGAGCTAATCTTTTTAAGAAGGACAAGGAGCAAGCAATCCAAAAGAGAAACTAGAGCAATAATGAAAGGTAGTGCTGAGTGCTGAACACTGTGCCAAGAATTTTGCCTGAACTGTAGCATTTAATCTTCATGATAACATAAAGAATAGTAGGAATGATTATATCTCCATTTTCTAGATGAGTAAACCGTGGCACAGAGAGGTCCAAAGAGACATGCAGAGTGAGAAGCAGAGCAGGAATTCAAAGCCAGTTCTATCTGACTCTGGGACCTGAGTACTTTCCTATGAGCTATGCCATAGGAAAGAGTTTAACTTCATTAGTAATCAAAGATTTAACAGTTAAAAGATATAGAAATGGAAATGCAAAGGAATGATAAACATCCAATTCCAGTTGTCTCTGTAGAGGGGGGATAGGGAGCAAAATTGGGAAGGGGGTACACAAAGACTTCAACCATATATGTAATATTTTATTTTTATAAAACTAGTGGAGATATGAAAATGTGTTAAGATTTGATAAACCAGGGCTATGGATTAATATTTTTCTCCATACTTTTCTGTATGTTTTAAAGAATTCGTAGTAAAAACTTAAAAGTGAACTAACATCATTTTATTTGTTTATATGAAGATTATATAATTAAGAAAATAATTCTGGGGAAAATCTGGAGAAACGGATATTCTCATATGTTTCTGGTGTTATAAATAGGTCCAACTCTGGAAACCAATTTGGCAATATGTTTCTAAAACCATAAAAATCATCATACTCTTTGTTTCAGTAATCTTCCTTTGGGATGCTATCCTAAGAAAAAAATATGAAAATACACATGCACGTACACAATGAATACACACACTGAAAAAACTATATGCATAAATATGTCAACTGCAGTATCATTTATAATAGTGGACTGTAATTAACAATCTAAAATTTTAACAATAGTCAACATTATGCAGGCTTTAAAGTAATATTTATGAAGGCTTATAGCAATTAGCATAATTGTGGTGATGTAACATTAGTTGAAAAAAGTCAAAATATGAAATTGCATCACCACTGGAATTAAATCAGTGAAAAAAATAAGCATAGAAAAAAGTTTAGGAAAAAACACCCTAAAATGATGAGTACAGAATTAGTGTTAAGATGATGAGATTATGAATATTTTTCTTTCCTCTCTCTTCCAAATTTTTGATAATATTGGTCTCTGACATATTGTTTTTGTAATGCAAAATTGTTACATAGTAAAAACCTAGCTTTGGAAATAATGAGATATATTTGAAAATGAACTAAAATTCAAGGGAGAGAATGAGGAGTTCTAAGGAAGGTGGTAGACCATCCACAATCAATGCAGTAGTTCAGAGGAAGGGGCGCTCATCAGGCTGGGGTCTTTAGGAATGCTTCCTGAAGGAGGGGCTGTCTGGGGGTTCGATAATGGTAGAGCAGGGTAAGAGCTGAGAACTAGGAAAGGGGCTAAGGGCTGTGCAAGCTTCGAAAGTAGAAAGATGTGAGATAATCGTAGGAAACAGCACTTCTTGTCATGGAATATTTTATTTTCAGTTTTTATCTGCAGGGTTTTTTTTTGGAAAATATGATGACTTTAAAGTTGTCATGGTTGAATTAATTCCACAAAACAACTGGTTATAGAATCACAGCAACATAATTATGAGCTGTGCTTCTGGCTTCAAACCTTTCATCTAAAAATAATCACAATGACTACATCTTGGGAAAATAAAGCCGTTACCTACTCTTGTGTTCCAACTATCTTGGTAGTCGTTTACTGGAAAATGGATCATAGGTAAAATAACTCCATGTTTTTAAAACCCTGCTTGTCACTCTTACCCCAGCTGAGTTGATTAATGAAATAAGTTTTAAACTTTCATTGTATAAGCATTCTCTTACATGAACATGACAGAGGAAAAAATCTTTTCTAATCACACAAGCCTGCCTATGCTCCCGGAGGGGCACAGCCCTGGCCCTCCTGAAGGCTCAGGGAGTGTATTTTCTGGTGCAGAAAGACAGAGGCCAGGGGTAGAGGAGTGGGGGGTAGGAGGAGGGATGTTAGGTAAAATGAATGAGCCTGTATATGCTCCACTGCCCTCAACATATACCAGCTGCTGTTTGCCCAGCTTCCTTGGGTTTGATAAAGAGTCACTGAATAATATATGAATTAACAGGCTGAATGGATGATAGTTATCATTTATAGAATGATTACTTTGTGCTAGGAGTTTACATCCATTAACACTAATTGTCATAAGAATCCTGGTGAGTGTGTAGCACAAATGCCAGGGTACTTAGTTTCTTTAACTGACTCTTGGGTTTTTTTGGGTTTTTTTTTTTCATTTTTTAAATCTTTTAAGATTAGTGTAAAATAAAAGTACTTGATTGCTGTCTCACACTGGTGAGAAATCTGCTGGTTTTCCCCACTTTTCCAGGTTTCTTTTCCTGACCTCACATTCTATTTTCCTACCCAGGCCAAATTTCTTCATCTCACCTCTACATCCCTCTGTGTTTTCATTCCCTTCTACTGCACTGCCTTCCCCAATACCGCAAACACATCATCCCAATTTCTTCACTTCCCAAAGTATCACCCACACATGATTCCTTGTGCAACAAACATCTATTTATATTCTGGTGAAAAGGTAAGGAATGGTCCACTGCGGTGCCAAGTAACAAGTCAGCGTTGACTATTAAGACTCTCGCCCCAAATAGAGCCCCAGGTTTTTGGCTCTATTGCTGGACTTTTCTCCTTCCTGGGGTTGGTGCTTTCATCTCAAATTCTGGAATGCTCAAAATTCTTACTTTATCAGGCAAAGCAATTTAGTTCTCTGCCTGGGGCTTCCACCTTCATGTACAAAGTAGGCTCATCAAGGTGTTTTCCTAAATTTAGAGTCTTAGGAATCTGAAGGCTGTTGTCTGCTGTAGTTTTAAATAGCATTTTCCCCCCACCCCTATGTTATTATTCACATTTTAGACAAGATGAAACAAGTTTAGTGAGATTAAATGATGACACAAGAAAAATGGCCAGAGTTTGAATTAAAAGCCTGTCTTGACTAACGCAAAGCTTATGCTCCTTCCACTAAACCACGATGAATATACGAAAGTCAGTACTTACTGAACGTTTACAACATGCCTGGCTCTGTTCCAAGAGCTTTAGGTGCATCAACTCATTAAATCCTCACATTAACTAATATCCATGTCATAGATACAGAGATAGTAAGTAACTTGCCCAAAGTTACATAGCAAACAAAGGCCAGGATTAGAACCCAGGTAGTCTCTCTGGTTCCCTCATCGGCTGCCAGCCTCATGCTCTAGCTCCTTGCGGTTCTTTCAGTGGCTGGAAATGGGGGCAGATACTGGATGGCAGTTCAATCTGCACCCTGAAAATGGCATCAGTGTGGTTTAGAAACTCAAGTTTTCTGGGAAATTCCCTGGCAGTCCAGTGGTTAGGACTCCACACTTTCACTGCCAAGGGTGCAGGTTCGATCCCTGGTTGGGGAACTAAGATCCCATAAGCCATGGGGTGCGGCCAAAAAAAAAAAAAGGAAAGAGACTCAAGTTTTCTGAAGCTGTGACAATGCAGGGGCATTGTTGGGGTCTGAAGGTACAAACTAGATTTGCTCAGTGACAAACTGAGTTATAAACTTTATAATTGCTGCTTTTGAAAATAATAAAGTAATTCAGTCTTTTCTTGCTTAACGAGTTGCCACAAATTCACTTAATTCATTTAGTCAGTCATTCAAGATTTATCGAGTGTCCTTAGTACCTCAGGTCCTGTTAGGCGCTGAGGAAACAAAAACATATCCTGCAGTAGCTCAGAATCTTATGGGGAACTTGTAGTCTAGAGCATGCTGTAATATGACTCATTCATCAAATAGTTATACATTTGATGATGTTTGAATCTATAGACAGTCGTATTTCAGATCAATGTATAAACGAAATGTCTAAGAATTACTCCTTGGAGGAAAGAGAAATGACTCTATCTCCAATGGGAGCAAACCCTCAAACGTAGGAAATGCACAAGGCAGAGCCTGGCTCAGGTGTGTTCAAACATATGATGACCTGAAAAGTTCTCATCCTGGAGTCTACGATGCATATTTTGAATGTTAGGAGGACAGTCATGTCAGGAGTATGGAGATCTACATGGAGACATAAAAAGGCAAGTTAAAGGGTAAGGTTTCTTCCAACACTGATCTATGGGGAATGGTGCTGAGATTCTAGATTTCCCTGCCCACTTCTTTAGAGAAAAAAAATAAAATATTAGCATGAAGAAGGGCATTAAGCTAGGTCAACCACTGCTTGACAGAACTATTCCTCAAGAATAGAGAACTTGTGGTGAATTCCATAGCGGTTCAGTGGTTAGGACTCAGCTCTTTCACTGCCGAGGGCCCGGGGTTCAATCCCTGGTCAGGGAACTAAAATCCCACAAGCCACACAGCCCAGCCAAAAAAATTAGAGAACTTGATTTGATTTATTTTATGCTCAAAGTTCTGATCTAAGGTTTGATTTCCTGAATGGACATGACCATCAGGGCTAGATGTCTCATGGAGATGACCACTAGCAATTCTCTGGGAAGGAACATCTCTCACTTTAATAAGTGGGCATCTTCATTTAGAGTTGGAGCTTAAATGTGAACTAAATCAGTCGTTTTCAAGGTGTACTCCTAGGGCCTCAATGGCAAACAGTGAAAGTTTTAAACTGCATGTGAAAATTGTGTGTTGTTTTGTGTCTGGTTTATACATTGGAGTTTTGCAATTAGATTTCATTTAGGAAAAGAAAAGAGCCCCACTGCAAAAAGTGAACACCTTTGAGATTTTGGTCCATTTCTCTATTCATAAGGAACTGAGGCCCAGAGATTAAATGATTCACTGAAAAGGTCATGGTAAATCTTAAAACTAAGTCACCACTCTCAACCCAGTCCACTGTGCAGACCTTCTGCTTTCTGTCCACAAGCCACTGCTGAGTCTGGGGAGCATGGCAGTCACCCAGGCCAATGTAACTCTGGATGAACTATGCATTCCTAGTACTGTAACAGCTAAGAATTAGGTTCTAAATGGGAAGATTCTACTCAAATACTGACTGGCCAGCTACCATTTATTGTTAATATAATTAGGTGCTACATAATCTAATTTGAACCTCACAGTATCTGTTGAGTTGGGCAGAGCAAGTATCTCCCCAGCCCCCATCCTTAATTTTGCAAAAGGTAAAAGATATATCAATATCTCAAAGATACTGATTTCCTCAAGGAAACATATAGTAGATTGAAAAACAAAAAAAAAAAGGTCCTAAACTCCAGTCTTCTTTTAGAAAGACAAGGCTCAGTTCATTTTCTTATGTCCTGATTAATCCAACTAGTAAGAATATGCAGTGCCTGTGTAGAGGGAGACCAATGATGTCATTAAATAGGACAGCTTCCAAAACTGACAGGCATAAAAATGGAGAACAAAGTTTAGATGCCAAACTATGAGCCATGGACATCTGCCAATCTTTATAATTATTACAGGGAGACCCACATACTTCCATGAAGTATGCTTATATCTGTACCCTGAATAAGTTGGCTTGCATTGATATGTATGCCTATTCTTCAAATGAATGTAGATGCTCTTTTGTTCAATAAAGTATGATTTTAATTAAAAGCATTACTGAATTCATAACAATGTGCTTTGTCCTAATGTGCCGTCTCAATCAAATTCTACTAAAACTACACTTTTACTGTTATGTGGGGCTCTGTGAAATTTTTTCATCTTAAAAATGGGCTCCTACTTGAAAACTTGGGGACCATCTGTTTGAGGGTAAAATAAAGGGAACAGAACAATATTAGGATAGGAAATATTTTAAAACATATTTTGTATCTTTTCCTATGCCCCTTTGTTAATGTTGTATAGCTAAATTATCACTCTGTTTTTTATGTTGAATGGCTGCTTCTTATCTGGCTTTGTTTCTTATGTGTGGTCAGATCACTGATTCTCAGAAAAACTACTCTCTAGCCTAGCCCTACATTCCTCCAAGATAATATCATCTACAGGGGTCAAGTTTCTTGCTAGAAGTGTCGATTCACAGAAGTAAGCAAACTAGAAGTACAACCATGAAATGTTAAAGAAACTTTCAAACTTGGACAGGACATTAATAACAAATACTCTATTAACTATTAAGTATCTCTTAAAAAAAAAAAAGTAATATCCAGTCACACTGACCAACAAAATTGGCACAGTAAACAGAACACAGAAAGGGCTGTAAGCAACGCATGTAGGAACACTGAGGTAATGGATAGGCTCCACGTCTGCTGAGGACTCCGGAGGAACAGCTGTTCCCTTCTCTCAAAACAAACCCGACTCCAGTGCATTTCAGTGTGCTTACCAGCTCAGATCTGCTTTTGAGGAGTAAGCCAAGCACATAGCCACTGGTGATTTACCTTAGGGAGGACATTAGGGAAACTTAAAAAACAAAAGTCAGCTTGAACATGACCTGTTTCATAGCTTTCCAACATCTCTGGCAATCTTCCATTCAGTCCACCTCCCCTCCCCCTTGCCCTTACTTACATTTGATTCTTTGTCAGATAAAACATGGAGACAATGGAAAGCAACTGGGAAAGAAACTAAACATTTCCTTCTGGAAACATTACCTATTTTTAAATAACAACTCAGACTCTGTAAATATTTTCATTAGAAAAACCCTATGAGAACCCAATTTTTTACAGTCAGAACCTAGAATTTAAGGTCTCCCTTCAGTGTACTATCAAAACTCTTTACATCTGCAGCCAATCTAGGCTTTTATCTCTGGAGATTGAAGTTTAGGTCCTTAATCCTAGATTTATCTCATGAACTAAACTCATTTAATTCCACATAGAGCTGGGGTTTGGAAGTGGAATGTAGAGAGGAAAGTCAGCGGTACATTTAGTTTCACATAGCAGAGCTTTGAACTGACTTATAGGCAAGTCTTCTAGTCTCTCTGTGCCCCAGATAATTCATATTTAAAACAAAAAGGATCATACTAGACAATCTTTAAATTTCCTTACTAATCCAATGTTGTAGGATCCTTAGAGGTCTGAAATGGGAAGTGAAATGTGAAGGGGTGTAGCAAACAGAATTATGGTGATGGTAATTGGATTGTCCCTCCCTGATGTGGAATTACATGGCATCTGTCAAGTGGCTCTGCAGCACCTCCCACCAGAGTAGGCAGAATATATTTCCCCACTGACCCTATTGGGCTTGACCATGTGACTTGCTTTGGCCAACTGAAGTTAGCACATGGGATGCAAGCAGAGGCTTTACATATGCCTGTCTTTGGCTTTAGCACTTCTTTGCTTCTGTAATCTACTGGCTAGCCACTGACTCAAGAACGAGGAGATGTGGAGCTGACCAAACCTTGAGCAAGAAAAACAGGAGAATGGGATTGACATATATACACTAATATGTATAAAATGGGTAACTAATAAGAACCTGCTGTATAAAAGAATAAATAAAATAAAATTCAAAAAAAAAGGAAAAATGTGAAAGTGAAATATTAAAAAAACAAACCCCCCCCCCCCAAGCATCTGCTGTTTTAAGCCTCTAAAATTTGTGGCTGGTTGTTATGCAGCACTACTGCAGCAGAAATCTGACTAATACCACAGACCTCTTGCTCTTTTGACTTTTCTGTGTATTTTATCCAACAATATGCCCACTGATCTGAAAACTTCTTCAAGGCTATTGAGCTGCATTAGAGGCGTCGTGCCATTTCAACTTGACCATGGAAATGTTCTCCTCATTAGGACAACCAGCAGGGTTACTGTCAGCACTAAAAACACTGCACAACTTAAATTTAGTCTACTGAACTTTCTGTTTAAAGAACTCTGTGTTCCTAGCCTATATTGAGAAATGACTTCTACAAAAGGGTGCTGTGTTGACTGTAAGAATGGTGATCATTGTAACTTACAGTGTCGTCTTTGTGACAAGCTTATGGAGAAATTTCTTTCTGGTTTCAGTAACTGGAGAAACTGTATTTATCCCAAGCAATTTGTTTGAATCTATGGACACCAGTTCTGTAACTGGTTATGAGCCCTCTTGATACTGCTTGCAAAAGTCAGAACCAAATATGTAGCTTTCCACAAGCAAGTACATGTAGGTGACCTTGCAGCATACATTTTGTTTACTAACCTCTCTCCTGGTTTTACCTTTTTTTCCTACACCCATTTTCTCTCTCTTTGTTTTCCTTATAACTTACTATTGTTATTACATTAGGTATTGTTATATTGTATATGTTGATGTCAACTACCTTAAATCCTTTTCGGAACTGAATTGAGAATATATATATTTTTTAAACTACTATTAATAATAAAAGTACTAATTTCAATTAATATAATGGAGATAAAAGTATAATTACACCACTGATCTGTCAACTCTTTCACTGTTAAAACTTACTGAGACTATGGTATTTCTCTAAACTATCTCTAGGAAGGTATTGTTTAAAAAGTACTGATATCCATTTGTACCATTTCAAATCCACCATCAAAATAAATGTAAGGATGAAAAACTATCTTCAGGGGCTTCCCTGGTGGCGCAGTGGTTGGGAATCCGCCTGCCAACACAGGGGGCATGGGTTCAAGCCCTGGTCCCAGAAGATCCCACATGCCATGGAGCAACTAAGCCTGTGCGCCACAACTACTGAGCCTGCGCTCTAGAGCCCACGAGCCACAACTACTGAGCCCATGCCACAATTACTGAAGCCTGTGTGCCTAGAGCCCATGCTCCACAACAAGAGAAGCCACCACAATGAGAGGCCCACGCACCGCAATGAAGAGTAGCCCCTGCTCACCACAACTAGAGAAAGCCCATGCGCAGCAATGAAGACCCAACGCAGCCAAAAATAAATTAAAAAAAAACAACAACTATCTTCAAGCTGTTAGAGAAGTTTTTTATTTACTAAGAAATTGACATGTTATTCTATTAATTATTCAAGTGAATTTTTAAATATTTGTTGAGCACCTACTGTGTACATATGTGATGCTAAGTGCCATTGGCAATATAAACATGAATAAGGTACTTCAAAATCTTTCAGAAGCTCCTATGTGTGTTAGGCGCTTATACATTACAAGGATTTGGTTACCTCAGGTGTAACTGGGGTTCACTCTAAGAATGAAGAAAGGTGAGGCAATGTGGAAATTCTCGGGACCTCCGGCAGAAGCACAATCTGATCTCTAATTGTAGTTTATTGCTCTAAAACATCAAGAAATAAATCAGTCACCAAGGTCAGGGGGCTGGTGACTAGGGCAGGACAAGTATAGGAAACACCAGCAAAAAACAGAAAATAACCATTCAGGTTGATGAGAGTAGGAAGCTGAACTAATGTGGGTCGGTAGATGGAAGCCAAGAATAATCAGTAATGAGCAGAGCCAAATCAGAAGCTGAAAGAAGGGCTCTGATGCAAGACACTGATCTAAGTGTACATGTTTTAACTACTATTGAATATCCAAAGGGGTATAAAAAGGGGGGAAATATGAATTGGCACTTGCTATAAACCTTAAGGGCTCGCTATTAAAGTGTTCTGTGTCTAGAGGTAAATGTGAGATATAGGGCAGGTAGGGAGGGACAAATACCAATCCTACCAACATCTATAGGAAGAACACTAAATGCTAGAGTCCACAAAGAGCAATATCCCAGGACATCCCAGCTTACCCTTCATATACTGAGGTGAGCCATAAGAAAACAAGAATTCTGTGACACAGTGGTTGTCTCTGACCCTGCCCCCTCTTGCTGTAACTCTTCCCTTACTCCAGCAGACACTTGGAATCCAACTTATTAAAGTAGAACTGTGAAAAATCTTAATTTTTCCCTTCTCCCATTGTCTGCACCTAATATTTGAATTGGACCCTCAAACAATTCTGAAACTTGTGAACTTCATCCATGGAGATAAACACAGTCATAAAAATGAACAAGCAGAAAGAACCATCTTCTAGATTAAAAGCATCAGTTTTAATCTATAAAAGGCAATTAACCAGAGGTGTAAACATAAATGACCTCATCCATGAACAGTTAATAATACAAAGAAAACAAACAAAAAACTTTAGCAAACTCTAAAACCCAGGAAAAGATGCTGGGCTATCAACAAGATGCAAAAGAACATCACACCATATACACATTATATGCAAAATTTAGCACAAAATAAATCATAGACCTAATTGTAAAAGCTAAAAGTATAGGGACTTCCCTGGTGGCGCAGTAGTTAAGAATCCACCTGCCATTGCAGGGGACACGGGTTTGAGAGCCCTGGTCTGGGAAGATCCCACATGCCGCAGAGCAACTAAGCCCGTGTGCCACAACTACTGAAGCCTGCGTGCCCAGAGCCCGCGCTTCACCACTAGGAGTAGCCCCCACTCGCCGCAACTAGAGAAAGCCTGCGCACAGCAAAGAAGACCCAACACAGCCAAAAGATAAATAAATTAAATTTTTTTTAAAAGCTAAAAGTATAAAATTCTTAAAACATGGGCACAAATATTTGTGACCTTGAATTAGGCAATGGTTCTTAGATCTGATGCCAAAAGCACAAACAAAAAAGACAGAAACAGATAAATTGGACTTCATCAAAAGTAAAAACTTTGTGCTTCAAAAGAAACCTGGAGAAAGTGAAGGGACCACCCAGGGAATGTGAGAAAGTATTAGCAAACCATATAACTGGTAAGGAACTTGTATCCAGAACTCTTACAACTCAACAATAAAAAGACAAATAATTAATTTTTAAATCATCTGAATAGACATTTCTCCAGATAAGATAGACAAATGGTCAATAAGTATCTGAAAAGTTGCTCAACAATATTAGTTATTAGGAAAATGAAACCATGATGAGATACCACTTCACACACAGTTAGGATGGCTGTAATAAAAAAAGACAAACAGTAAAAAGTATTGGTGAGGGGCTTCCCTGGTAGCGCAGGGGTTGAGAGTCCGCCTGCTGATGCAGGGGACACGGGTTCGTGCCCCGGTCCGGGAAGATCCCACATGCCGCGGAGCGGCTGGGCCCGTGAGCCATGGCCGCTGAGCCTGCGCGTCCGGAGCCTGTGCTCCGCAACGGGAGAGGCCACAACAGTGAGAGGCCCGCCTACCGCAAAAAAAAAAAAAAGTATTGGTGAGGATGTGGAGTAAGTAGAATTCTCATACGTTGCTGGTTGGAGTGTAAAATGGTACAGCCATCTTGGAAAACAGTTTGCCAGTACCTCAAAAAGTTGAACATTGAGCTATCATATTACCCAGCAATTCTACTCCTAGAGAAATGAAATATACCCAAGAGAAATAAAAACGTATGTTTGCACAATACCCTAAACAGAAATGTTCAGACCAGCATTATTCATAATAGCCAAAAAATGGAAATAACACAAATGTCCATCACCTGATGAATGGATAAAATTATACACACACACGGAAATATTATTCAGCAATAAAAAGAATGGAGTACTGATACATGCCACAGCATCGATGAACCTTAAGAACGTGCTAAGTGAAAAAAGTCAGACACAAAAGACCACATATTTTATGCTTCTATTTATGTAAAATGTCCCACTATAGACAAATCCATAAAAACAGCAGATCAGTGGTTGCCAGGGGCTGGGTGGCAGGTAGGGGAAATAGGAAGTGATTTTTAGTAAGTAAATAGGGTTTCTTTGGGGAATGATGAAAATGTTCTGAAATTAGACAGTGGGAAAGATTGCACAACTCTATGAATATCTTAAAGCCCACTAGACTGTACACTTTAAAAGAGTGAATTTTATGATATGTGAATTTTATCTCAATAAAGCTGTCACTTTAAAAAATATTACATATTTTAAATGGGAACTAGTTGAAATTAGGAGCAATTGCTTTAGAAATAAGAATAGGACTGTAAAAGTAAAATAAAAAAAAATTAAAAAAAGCAATGAAAGCAGCAAAGAGCAAGATAGGAAAATGCCAAAAATCAAATCAATGAATTTGAAGACGAACTCAAAAAACCTTCCAGAATCCAGGGGAAAAAGATATAGGAACAAATAAAACGAGAGAAGAGATGATGTACTGAGAACAGATCTAGGATATCCACCAACCGGGAATGTGGTTTTAAGCAAACTGTTTAGCCTCTTTGGGCCTCAGGTTGTCATCTGATAGAAACAAAAGCTTGAACAAGATGACTTAAGCATATAATATGGGCCAGAGCAGTGGTAGGAAGTAAAGAGAGAAAGCTAGGCTGGGAAAGATAATGAAGTCCTGATCTTACAGAACTAAAATATTGGGGGTGGGGTGAGGAGGGGGCAGGGAAGTGCACACAGTCCTGCCACTGTCCGTAGTGCTGAACCATTACTGTTTTGTCTGAATGCCGATTGGAGGAGTTAGGAATTGCTTTGGTAAGCAACATGGAGAGCTCACCATTTTAGAACTGAACAGTGATACTCTGAGCTAATGTACATTTATGTTTTTAATTACCACATGTGTGCTAATGGTCACCAAACCCATATGTCTAGCACTGACCTCTCTCCATCTCTCAATGCATATTTTCAATTATACATACCTTGGAGATATTGCGGGTTCAGTTTCAGGCCACGACCATAAAGCAAATACCACGATAAAGCAAGTCACATGAATTTTTTGGTTTTCCAGTGCATATGAAAGTTATGTTTTTACTATACTGTAGTCTATTAAGTGTGCAATAGCATTATGTCTAAAAATACAATGTACATACCTTCATTTAAAAATACTTAATTGCAGGATTCTCTGGTGACGCAGTGGTTAAGAATCTGCCTGCCAATGCAGGGGACATGGGTTCGAGCCCTGGTCCGGGAATATCCCACATGCCGTGGAGCAACTAAGCCCGTGCGCCACAACTACTGAGCCTGCGCTCTAGAGCCCGCGAGCCACAACTACTGAGCTCACACGCCTAGAGGCCATGCTCCGCAACAAGAGAAGCCACCGCAATGAGAAGTCTGGGCACCGCAGTGAAGAGTAGCCGTCATTCACCACAACTATAGAAAGCACGCGCACAGCAACAAAGACACAATGCAGCCAAAAACAAACAAATAAATAAATATAAATAAAGCTTATTAAAAAAATACTTAATTGCTCAAAGATTCTAACCATCACTGGAGCCTTCGGTGAGTTGTAACCTTTTTGCTGGTGGGGGTCCTGCCTCGATGTTGACGGCCGCTGGTCAGGGTGGTGGTCGCTGAAGGCTGGGGTGGCCGTGGCCCTTTTTAAAATAAGACACCAGGGGCTTCCCTGGTGGTGCAGTGGTTGAGAGTCCACCTGCCAATGCAGGGGACACGGGTTCGTGCCCTGGTCTGGGAAGATCCCACATGCTGCGGAGCGGCTGGGCCCGTGAGCCATGGCCGCTGAGCCTGCGCGTCTGGAGCCTGTGTTCCACAACGGGAGAGGCCACAACAGTGAGAGGCCCGGGTACCGCAAAAAAATAAATAAATAAAATAAAAGACACCAGGGAAGCCGATTTACTTTATCACAGCACCTAATATACTCTATTTATTCTTGATGCACTCTTCTCTATTTCTCATTAGACTGTGATCCTTGTGGAACAAATGATTTGACTATATAAATCACTACTGTATCCTCAATGTTTGGCACAGAGCATGTCATTAAATAATTTATCAAATGAATCATTAAATGGATGAATAACATGAATCTGTTTTCTCTCCATTCCTTGCTCCCTGGTGATTCAGCCAAACCAAACTAATTGCAGTTTCTTGACTCTCCCAAGCCTTCCCTTGAACCCAGGCTTTGGCTTCTCTATCTGACTTGATTATCAGCTGAATGTTTCCTTCTCAGAGTCAGCTCAGTTGTCGCCTTTGGAACACTTTCCCAGGCAGTCACAGCCTTCATCCTCTGTGTTTCCATAGCCCTCAGTTCCTACCAACTATCACAATCCTGTTACTTTTAATGTTCACGTCTGATCCCCTTCAGGGGATATTAGACCGTGAGCTTCATATCCATTTTTGTTTCCTTAGCACCTAAAAGGGGTCTTTCACCCAGTAAAGAAAGAATGACTGAATAAACAATACATACATGAGTTAGGCTCTAGGAATATTAGCAGGCAGTGTGTGCAGAATGAACTAAGTAGGAAGGAAGACGATATAGGGGAGAAAATTATAGAAGGTTATGTAAGAGCCATGCATTTGTAGATACTGAATTAACTGTAATTCCTTACTTCCAAAATTAGTTTTTCCCGTGTGCAAAATGAAGAGCAGAATGGTGATATCAGCACAATTGTTGCTTTGCCTAACATGTCTTAGTCACACCATCTCTCAGTCCATTGTTTACTAACTGCTAGCCTTTAGGTGTCAACTTTAAATAACCTCAGGTGCCAGGCAGATATCCTAAAGGTGTGATGGGCCTGGGAGGAACTAAATGTCCATGCGAGGGGCATCAATTTCAATTTTTCAATCATGTGGTCACCAAACAGAACAGCATTTGGGCCTGATGTGCTCTGCAAGGAACTGGTTTACCTCCCCTTCTACACATTTTGATATCAAAACATCTTCTAAACTACAGTGGAACTGAGTGGGGAGAGATGTGGACAATCTTTTCAACATTGTAGACAAAGAGGCTGTTTCTATAATTCTGGTAAGAAGTAAAATTCTTTCTGAAGTGGTTTCATAGTCTGCCAGAATATTAGATCAGAAATTTCACTGGCAGCCCAAAACAGAATCTTTTCCTTCTGTGTAAAATATCTTGATATCTACCGTTGGCACTGCTTTTGCTTTTTTCTAAACATAGTTTCTTTGCTTCTTGATTACAAAACTAACACAAACTCTATGTAAAAATATTTGGAAAATAGAGGGAAAAAAGTTAAAAAAAAATTCCTCAAAATTAGTCCACCAGTGGGCTTCCCTGGTGGCGCAGTGGTTAAGAATCCACGTGCCAATGCAGGGGACACGGGTTCGAGCCCTGGTCCGGGAAGATCCCACATGCCGCGGAGCAACTGAGCTCGTGCGCCACAACTGCTTAGTCTGTGCTCTAGAGCCTGGTAAGTCACAACGACTGAGCCCGCGAGCCTAGAGCCGATGCTCCGCCACAAGAGAAGCCACCACAATGAGAAGCCCGCGCACCGCAACGAAGAGTAGCCCCCGCTCGCCGCAACTAGAGAAAGCCTGCGCGCAGCAACGAAGACCCATCACAGCCAAAAATAAACAAATTAAAAAAAAAAAAATTAGTCCACCAGTGGTCAACGTCTACCAAGCAGCATTTTAGTTTATGCATCAGATATGAGGTAGAACTGTGGAACTGATGTGCACGCTCAGAGCTAGGTAGCAGGTAAGCAGGAAAATACTTTAGTTCTAAACAGCTGGTTATCTGTAAGAACTTAAGATCCAGCTGAACTATTAAAGACATTCTGAGGTGATGCTGGAGTGCCTGACTGAAACCACATGTCTGCAGAACAGGGCCTGATGAGGAATTTACGATTGTTGAAATGGAACTTGGTTCTGAATCCACAACAGAGCTATTGTGCATATGACATTTGCTTTGAGAACTGAATTCGGGATTAACAGTAAACAAGAGCTTTTGAGTCCTGCCCATAAAGAACCTTCCCTTGCTTGCCAAGTAATTCAACGTAGAAAATGTACTCACCAGTACATTCAACATAGAAAAGTACAGTTTTTGACCTTAAAACACTGAATGCAGTCTGAAAATTTAAAGATGTGGATTATACAAGTCAAATGAGAGAAGACAGTCTCAACAAACAACATTGTTTTTAAACAAGGAACTGTGCTGTGTTTTTATGTAGAGTGTATTGGTCCATGTATTCTTGGGTTCATCTATAGAACCATAAGAGGGAGAAGCATTGGGAAACAAGGAAATGGACAAGTCTGAACACGAATTATCAGGGATCTGGGGTGAAAAAAACCCAATATGTCCATTATTAACAGTAAAGAGACTGAATACTCATATTTTCAGAGAAACTTTAAAGATTTCAGAATATCTAAAGTTGTTCTTTTTTTCCCACTTAGTTTAAAAAATTTTTGCAGTTTTCCTTTTATTTCATCTTTTTTTTTTTTTAATTTTTGGGCCATACAGCATGTGGGATTTTAGTTCCCTAACCAGGGATCGAACCACAGCTCCCTGCTTTGGAAGCACGAAGTCTTAACCACTGGACCACCAGGGAAGTCCCTGCAGTTTTCGTTTTGATAGTATGTGAACCCCATGAAATTTTCCTGCAAAGTCACTGGTATATCAGGGGACAGAGTTTTAAGAATATCTCAGATGGGGACTTCCCTGGTGGCGCAGTGGTTAAGAATCCGCCTGCCAACGCAGGGGACACGGGTTTGAGCCCTGATCCGGGAAGATCCCACATGCCGTGGAGCAACTAGGCCCATGCACCACAACTACTGAGCCTGTGCTCTAGAGCCTGCAAGCCACAACTACTGAGCCCGCATGCTGCAACTACTGAAGTCTGCGCACCTGAAGCCCGCGTGCCTAGAGCCCATGCTCCACAAGAGAAGCCACCACAATGAGAAGCCCGCACACCACAACAAAGAGTAGCCCCCGCTCGCCACAACTAGAGAAAGCCCACACGCAGCAAAAAAGACCCAATGCAGCCAAAAATAAATAAATAAAATAAATTAATTAAGAATATCTCAGATGAGGGACTAGGAAAATGTAATCTATTAGAGGTACTTTTGAAACCCAGATCTATTTATTATTTTACTATAATTAAACCTGTGATGCACTTAAATATCATCAAACAGTTTTAACAATGCTTTCACCTACCTTAATATTCATTTCAAAATTATTAATCTCAGGAAAACAAAAAACAATCAAGGAAAAATAAAAAGTGGGTAGCTTTCAAAAACCAAGCAGCTGTTCATTCAACCTAAATATCATAAGCTGATTTTATTAAGTAAAGCCTTACATTTCACAGTCACAGCAGTTTATCAATACATGTTTACTCATTCATTGATTCCTTTTATTCATCAATCATATTTTTAGTACTTTATGTAGTAGGGTTATATTGTACTAGGTGCTGGGATTTAGAAACACAGGCCTTCCGGGTGTGAAATGTGGTCTTCACCTCCAGGACCCCATGGTTCAATTCCATAAAGAAGTTTTAAGCAAGGGGTGCCTTCGCCATGTATTAAGGGCACAGAAGTGATTTGGCAGACAAACCGTGCAAGGAACGTGTCCCCTCTGCTGCTCAATTGTTCACATGTCCTAAGTTTGTGTTTCAGGCAGAGGTGAGTGAAGCCTCACATAATATTATGCCCTAAAGTTAAGTCCTCCTACTCCTGAAATACACACACACACTCACTTTCAACTTGCTCTAAATTTTTGCTCTTGAATATCAAGCACTTAGTGCTAAAAAGTTATTTTTAGAGTTCTCAGCTCCAATATGGAAATGTTTCTAGAGCTTGGATCTAGAAGTTTATGCCTTACTTGAATTTCCAGAGTTGTCATAATCCACTGAGGACAAAGGACACAAAGCACTGCCACAGGGGAGATATGGCCCCGATTCGAAAAAGTACACGTTTTTACAGGCATGAAGATTAAGGCAGCTAGAATCCTGTAGTTTCCATGACGAGAAGTTCTGGAGTTCCCGGAGGCCTCCTAGGAATGATCCATCCTACATCACAAAGCTTATGTGTTCTTCTGAAGAGTCCAGACAAGATGATTTTGAGGGTTCTCATACTCTGATTAGAAAAAGCTGATGGCTACATTTAAATATAGTGCATTGTTTTTACCACTTAAGGTTGCAGCAATTTGATCAGACAGCTTTCTTTTGGGAAGATTTCCAAATCAATGTTTGGGACAGAATCTAATCTTTTTCGTGCCAAGCTGGAGGTTTTTGTTTTTTGTTTTTTTCTCCCTTGAAATGTTTATATGGAAGAATATGAACTATAAATATTTTTATATGAAAACTTAACTTTTTAACGTTTTATTGACTGCATTGCAAGGAGTCATTTGGCCCAGGCAGGGCAGAGAGAGTAACATCTCTCGGGGTCGCCTGCAACCACTCCTCTGTCTCCTTTCCCAACTCCAGCAGTGATGCCGGAAAATCGGTGCTGCCTCTGGGTGTGTATATGCAACATGGTTTGACAAAGATCATAACGTTCTCATCAACATGTAGTGACAGACCAATGTCCGTTCATAAATTCCAGTGTTTTTTCTTGTTGAAATAAGTGATTAACACGTGGGTATAACTGTCTACTACAGCTACCTGGTTTTGTAAAGCATATTGTTAATTAAAGGGCAGGATTCAAAAGCTTAGCCAACTCTGTAAAAGCTCTAAACTTAATCATCTGTTTCTTGTAAACTTCAGCCTGTGGGGTAAAGAGGCATTTGTTGGATCATGGCCTGCTCGTCTTTGGGGAGGATCTTTCCACAGACTGGACTCTTTTATCAGGGAACCTAGATAAAGGTCTCAGGGCCACCTATTTTGCCAAAGTCTTTCACCCTGTCAAACTAATTTTCCTTTCAAAGAAAAAACACTATGTGGAAAGTTAATGTTTAATTTTTCATAATAATATTTTCTCTTCACCTGTTTTTTTCCATTGGTTTCATATCTCAGCTTAACATCCATCCCAAAGGACTTACACAGGAAATGGAGACCAAAGCTAAAACACATACCCTTTTCTCTAGCAGCCAACTTTAAAATTAGCACTTAAAAATCAAAACATACGGCTTCCATGGTGGCGCAGTGGTTGGGGGTCCGCCTGCCAGTGCAGGGGACGCTGGTTCGAGCCCTGGTCCGGGAGGATCCCACATGCCGTGGAGCAACTAAGCCCGTGAGCCACAGCTACTGAGCCTGCGCTCTAGAGCCCACGAGCCACAACTAATGAGCCTGCGCTCTAGAGCCCACGTGCCACAACTACTGAAGCCCGCGTGCCTGGGGCCCGTGCTCCGCAACGGGAGAGGCCACCACAGTGAGAAGCCCGCGCACCGCAATGAGGAGTGGCCCCCACTCACCGCAACTGGAGAAAGCCCGCATGCAGCAACGAAGACCCAAAATAAAAAAATTAAAAACTAAATTAAAAAAAAAATCGAATCATAAAACTCTCTCTGCTGAGAGGCTCTCCCTCTAGGTTACATTAGAAAAATCTACCCTACATCTAAATGGAGTTTTTGCTGTTTATGACCTCAGCTGTCATTATTGTGGCTTAACTAGCATATGTAAGGTTTAAAGACAGTTGAAGCTGTAAAGAAATCTCATAAATTATGAGCAACCTACAGGAAATGAAAGGTCAGCATTGTTTCTTCCTATCCTTCTCCCAACAGGGCTGAAGAGTTTCCTTACAGCCTTGAATGCAGTCTGCTGTGGCATGTCTGTATTTATCCATCTCCCTTAAGGCAAGACATAACAGTAACCTCTGATTTCATAATCTCACATAATAAGTAATTATGAGCTACAGTCCTGATTGTTTCCTTTCAGCTGAATTTTAAAGAATTTAGAAGCTCATTCTTTTACATATTCATAACCAAGAAATGAATTCTGATAGTAGAGACTATTAATGTGCTAATCTTTCCCAGCATTATATATTTCACGTGAAAGGAAAATCCAAAGATGATGACGAATCCATCATCTGTTCTACTGACAGGGAAATTTAATTTTGCTTAGTTATATCTACAATTTCCCTTTTGCTTTTAAGAATATATCAGGAAAAAAATTGCAATAAAACAAGATAGGAGGTCGGCCAGTGGAACAATTATGTATAGCACTTAACACATAAAGGTGCTTAAAACCAGTTAAATAATGGCAGTCTCCAATTAATAAACCAAAAATAAACTCTAAATCTTGCTTGGGCTTCAGACATCATTTTTTTTTCTATAGAAATAATATGATAACTAGTGTGTGCTTTACGGGGTCAGCCTACAAAAGTATTTACATTGATATCAATACAATACTTTTTTTGCTATTATTCTTGTTCATAATGAAAAATAATTTTAAAATACAGTTATATACAAATAAGCAAAAGTTTAAAAATATGATTTAATACCTTTATTTCCCATGAATGTAGTAGAGAGAGAAGCAGGTTTGATTGTGCAATAGTGAAGTAGAGGGAAATTTTGAGATATTTTTGAGAAGGATTTTTTGGTACTTTCAAGTTTAGAGGCTGACTTGGCAAAGTATCGCTTAGTCTCTCCTTTTTCTTGGTACTAATAAAGTGTCTGTCCCCAGTACCGTTCTCCCATGTAAGGGCCATGATTTTTACAATCGTTTTGTGGGATCACAAGTGGAGCAAATACAGAGAAAGAGTGATGTGTGACAGCAAAGAAAATAAAGGTAGAAAAGGGAGGAAGAGAGGAGAAAAGAAAGTAGTAAAGAAAAACAATTTTTTTAGAAAAACACAGTTGACAAAAGCTAGAAAAGTGAGAGAAAAAAGTGGGTGGGCTAAAGGTAATAAAGCAATTTCTTACGGAGGAACCAACCAACCGGAGAGTTCTGAAAATAGGAGGCATGGGGAGAGCTTGGAATGTCTGTGATCTCCTGAGAGGGAAGAAAGTTGGGAGAGGAAGAGGCTTAACTCAACCAGTTCCGAAGCAGGACACTGGTGAGTGGAAAGCCCGGCCAGCTTGGTGATGCCTAGAGCAAGGGGTCTGCAGGGGGGAGCCGAGGTCAGGCCAAGGTCTGTACAGACCGAGGGTCCACGGGATCTGAGGACATATGTCCTCAGTTTAGAAATATCTGTGTGTGTTTAGAGACAACTTTACTGAGGTATAATGTACATGCCTTAAAGTTCACCTGTTGCAAGTATGCAATTCAATGATCTTCAGCAGGTTTACCATTTTGTGCAACCACCACTGCCATAGAGTTTAGAACGCTTCCACCATTCCAGTGAGATCTTCCTGTTCCTGTACAGTTAAGCTCTGTTCCCACTCCCGGCCCCAGCAATCACTTGTCTGCTTACTCTACATACAGAGCTGCCTTTTCTGGACATTTCATATAAATAGAATCATGCAATATGTGGTCTTCTGTGTCTGGATTCTTTCACTTAGCATGGTGATTTTGATGTTCATGTTGCAGCGTGCATATAGATCTCCTTTTATTGTTAAATAGTTTTCCATTGTATAAACACATTTTGTTTTCCACTCACCAGTTGACAGACATTTGAGTCGTTTCCACTTTTTGGCTATTATGAATAATGCTGCTTAGAACATATTGTGTGCAAGTCTGTGTGGACACCGCAGACGAGAGGGAGAGATTAACTTGTTTATGGAAAATACAAATTCTCAGGTCTGTTGTGTCCCAGGGAACACACTGCCTGGAAACAGTCTCCACGCAGCAACTCGAGCAGACTTTTTACAACAGAAAATCAGATCACATCCCTCTGATTACCATTTTCCAGTGACTTCCCATCTCACTAAGAGTGAAGCCTGACCTTGCCGTAGCCCACAGGGCCCTGCCTCACCTGCCCCCAGCCGACATGTCTCACTTCTTCACTTGCCACTTCTCTCTCACTTTCAATTTCACCAAACAAGCGCTTACGCCGCCCTCAGGGCTCCTACGTAAACGGTTCCCTTTGCCTAGCATGTTCTTGCCTGACCTTCATTTAGCTCATTCCTTCTCATTCAGGTCTCTTCTCAGATGTCATTCACGTAGAGAAGTCTTCCACAGCTTTTTAGGGTGCTACCTAAAATAGCAGCCATGCTTCTCTCGCTATTAGCTCACCCTGGTTCATTTTCTATGAGCCCCTATAACTGAATAATCAGAAATCATCTTACTCATTGTTTGTGGGCTGCCTCCCAACCAGAATGCAAGCGCAACGTAGCGGGTACTTTGTTTATCTTGTTCTTTGATGTATCTCCAGCACCTAGCATGTGGTAAATGTTCATTAAATTTGTTGAATTAATGCATAAATAAAAAGCAGAATTTGGTCGTCTTTTTTTTTTTTTTCCAAGTCTATACTTTATCCCTAGAATCTCTAAGTCAGTTAAACGATGCTGTGAATTCAGTTTGTGAATTTCTAAGCCAACAGACCAAAGGTCAAATACTGGCAAACCATGTACCGTATCTGGCCTTCACATATGTTTGTTTTAGGCAACAGATACCTTGGAGCCCCATTCTCATTTCTTTGGCCCACCTCTGTTTCATCTGCTGAGAGTTCAGGTTCATCTCCTGTTGACAAGGTCCCATCTCAAGCAGGTACAGAAGTATTCTGCCTTCTGCCCTGGGTCTCTCCCGTGCCCTGGAGCAACTGGGCTTATGTATAAACACAGCCCTAAGGTGAGCTATGTTAGTGCTCCCCAGCGAAACGTCAGCCATAAACAAATGTGGGAGCCATGCTTCATCCTCACTTCCCTCAGATGGAAAATTCTGGAAAAAATTCCCACTTTCCAGAAGTCCCAGCCAAACTGAGTCCCTGTGCCTTCAGCAAAGACTTGGATACCACACGCTTGTATCGACTTTACCACTTCTCTTGTCCCACTCTCCCTGCTCCTCTACTCCTGTTTCCTGGAATCACCTCCTTCACATGTGACCTGCAGCCAAGTCTTTGTCTCACCCCCTGCTTTCAGTGGGAGCCAAATTTAGTCTACACCTTACATAGCTTTTTATTTTAAATTATAAATTGTCCAAATTTAAAGCTCAAAATATCTCACGTTAAATTCTGGGTTTTCAACTTTGTACGCTGCATATAGCTTAGTATACTGCATGTAACATCACAAACAATGCTTTTTATGGTTTTTGTTTGGTAAAAAAAAAAATTATAGTTTATATGGACATTAGCTTATCTTCAAATCTTCAACCTTTCAGTTGTTAATAGGTCATTTCAGCTGTTGCATGAGGAAAATGGTCTCAGAGCTGTGATTCCATTAGGAATGAGAGGAGGTAGGGAATTCTTTCTATTATAGAGTGTGGCAGAAAAATCGTAAGGGGTTCTTGGCTGCCTTAGATTTCCTGTGGGATGGGAAATCAAGAAATTAATGGCTACAGTACTAAAATAGACAGTGATCAGTGCTTGTGAATAGAATTGCTTCATTACTTCATTACTTCATTACTAAAGCAACTCAGCCTTACTGTTTGTAGGTTAAGACAACTGTAACATGTGACCACCAGAAGAATCTTTCTTTTTGTTTTGATTTTGAAGCCCCATAAGTACAACTCATTCATTCAAGCATGTAGTAATAAAAAAAAGATTAATTGCAATAATGTTACATTCTTCTTATCCTGCACACCATGCTTTGCTTGTAAGAGTACATCCTTTATCTTTCCACCTTCAACAGAGTCAATTATTGGGGGAATTCCCTGGCAGTCCAGCGTTAGGACTCAGCACCCCTCACTGCCTGTGGCCCGGGTTCAATCCCTGGTCAGGGAACTAAGATCCCGCAAACCGTGCGGTGCGGCCAAAAAAAAAAAAAAAAAAGTCAATTATCTGTGGTTCTTGCCTCAGGTTAAGTTTTGCACCTAGGTCCCTCCCTTCTGATTTGCCCAGTTCACTTCAAAGTAACTTGTATGTCTGAATCCATCCTGGCATTTGATCTTACATGGGATTTACGTTTGTCTAATACTTTGGGGACTTTTCCCACACCTTTGGTGATACAATGTCTCAGACTGCTTATGACTGAACCAGTTTTATAATTAATTATTCCTAATTCTTATGTGTCTGACTTGTAGACCATATCAAATTTATCATGTGTAACTATAACTCTAATAATCTGCTCTGGTATACCTATATCTCTAGAATGAATATTAGGAATACCATATTTTATCCAGACCTGTTACTTCGTGAATGTCCTAAAGCATTTCTTTCCAGGAAATACCTCTCTGCTCCCTGGTAGGACTGCTGATCACAGGGCACCATCTTTCCTTTCACAGGAATGGGTATGTTATCCAGGCTGACCAATCAGAACACTCCATCTGTCTGTCACAGGATTTGTTCGGGAGCCATACTGGGCCAATCATAGTCCTTTCTTGAAATTTTGCTGGAACCATTCAGAAAGAGGTTACATCTTTTTCTTTTCATTGGGATTGCTGCAGTTTAATGTAAATCCAAAGCTGCTAGTGGCCATGTTTGCCAAAATGGGAATTTTCCTTGAAGGTAGACTCAATAGAAAGGAGAACAAAGACGGATAGACAGAAAGGGAAGAACAGTTTAAAAAAGAGAAAGACTGAGATAAACAAAAAGAGAAAGATAAACAAAAAGATAAACAAAAAGAGAAAGAGAGCAAAAGACTCTGTCAAATGACAGAAGTTAGATGACATTATTTGAAACTCTACGTCCAGCCATGCCTGAAGCAAGCAAGATCTATCTTTTCAGTTTTCTTAGCCAAAGATATAAATATTTTTCTTAAGCAAATTTCAGATAAATTTTTGTCACGTTTACTTGGAAGAGGCCTGACTAATGCTTCGTACAGCTACTCAGAGGGTAGGACTGGTGGGTTAGGCTACACCACTGTAGATGTCTTTTTTTCTTCCATGAAGCTTGTGGTTCTCACCAGGATCGATTATCTGGGGAGGAAGGAGGTCCTCAGGTAGAAACTCAGAGCTGAGAAGATGGTCCTGAGATAGACGGAAGCTCCTGTTCTTCTTTGGGTCTTAATGATGACAAAGCCAGATATTTGGGGATATGTACTTGCAGAAACAGAAATCAAGAGAAAAAGTAAAGAGCCCTGTAATGGGTTAAAAACCGAAGATGAGTAAGCTATGCAACGTCTGTTAGATGGGTTACTTTTATGGTTTCACTCTTATCCAGTTTGCCATTTTGTTAGCCTTTCGTAAAGCTTAATTTGGGCGTTAAATCTGTCTCAGCGGAGCTAAATGATATACGAGAAAAAGTCATGTGCCCATATACGGGACAAAGCATTGGAAGCAGGGTATCAGTCTTTGCCTCCCAAGGCCAGCAGGTGATAACAGTCATTAAAATAATCCCCGAGGAGAACGTTCAGAGCTAAGAGCTGAGACTGTAGAGTACAGCCTCCTCTACGAAGAAAAGCCTCCCCCTCGTTGACTGCGTCAGAACATCTGGGTTTTATTTCATCACGGAAGGCATAAATGTACTACACCAATTACATGAAAGCATAAAATTATACATCTGAAGTAAATAAAAATATTAATCTTCTAAGTAGAAAAAGCAACATGCCCACTTCTTGTAATCTAACAGATCTATTAAGGCTTCTGCTTCATTTCCGGATTTGGGGCACAGACAGCAGTGAGCTAAGCCAGTACAGAGGAAATGAAATGAAACAACATGCAGATATATCGATAGAAGGGGGCATCTGGGATTTTTGCTGGTGGGCGGGGAAAGAAATCATTGGAAAGGAAGTTTCACTAAATCTTGAACTTTGTCTCTTTTGGACACCGGGGTACCCTCAGTGCCAAGAAGCATGCCCAGCACGTAGTAGGCCAAAATGTGAGATTCAGGCTATTTAGTTTGTCTTACTTCTGATTGGAATTGGGCCTAAGAAATAGGCATGCACAGATTGTGAAGGGGGAATCTTGTGGCCCCAACTGTTCAGATGAGACAGGAGGAGAACAGAGACCTCTAGCCCCGCTAGTTGGGAAAAAATAGCTGAAATTACAACATTCAGTACATGACCGAGGACAGTCCCAGGATAAAATTTAAAAGTCTCTGTGAGTGAAACATCTGCCTATCTGCTCCTCTGGAGCAGTAACAAGTAAGGGCTAGCACCACAGCGTATATGGAAGGCACTGCCTTTATTTTCCAATTCCAAACTGCATATTTACTGATAGTTTCCACTGAGTCCATTATTAATACATTTTTTACAAATTCCCATTCTTTCAAAGAAAGATGTTTTCCTCCTTAATTATTTTTACCAGCTGGAGATTGACCCAGGCAATACTGCTGGTAGGTGGATGAACATTTGTCTTTCCTAACTTTTAATAACATCAAAAAGTAAAACTTACAGAGAAACACTCAATTCTGAAAACAATATTAGTGTTGCAAAAATACATTTTTTTCTTTTGGACCAACATCTCACAGACAATTTTATCCAGAAGACCTATATCAGCCAGGGAGCCTCATTGCGAACAACAGATATGGACTTTGCCTGGTTCGGGCAGAAAAGGGATTATTTAAAAGATATTGGTTAGTTCAAAGATTGTCCAGGTTCAGAAGCCATGCATCCAGGGATACAATGAAAATCATATCACAAAACTATTCCTGTGAGGACACAGCTGCTGCTGCCACTTAGTGTCAGAAATCACAGCTTGCACAGTTGACACTGTTGGCACTGTATCAATACATTGGATGCTACTACAGATGCAGCTGGCCTCAGAAACCAGATGTTGTTCCTACAACCACTACAAGTAGAAATGCTCCCCTCTCTCTTCTTATTTGTAAGACTAGCTCCCAATTCAAAGTGAGGCAGAAGAAGAGACCACCTCTTATTTTTCTTTTTAATAGGTAAAGAAACTCTCACAGAACTAACCGCATAGCAGACTTCCTTCAATGTCTCATTGGCCAAAATTGGGTCACATGGCCCTTTTTAAGCCAACCACTCATATGGAAAATAGAATAACCATGATGGGCTAGATGAATTGATTCACCTGTTGGGATGGAGATGTAACCAGCCTTCCTTGGAGTGTAAAGTCACATGGAGGAGCATGGGTACCTATACAAAACTGAAGTTTTGTTCTCAAGAAAGAAGAATGGCTATTGGGTTCACAACCAATGTGGTGGACATTTCTATGGAACCGTAATGTCTTTACAACCTGGCCCATTTTATGAGACACGTCCACATGCTTCTTCCCAAGCTTCTTTGTCACCAATTCTCTTGTCTTATTCTTTTCATGTCTATGACAATCTGACCAAAATATTTGTTACTGTCCATCAACTTATCTCTCTTTCCAGGATAAAACAAGGATGTTATACCACTTAAAGTTCCACCTACTGGGAGAATTTTGCACCTTCAATTAAGTGGGACTGAGCGGTACTCAGCAATCCATTTGAGGCTGGTGTCAGCTTATTATGCAAAGCCATCTGTAAACTACACTGTCTTTTTCTTCAGTTACCTGATACTAGAGAAGTGTTCATGGTGTTGTAAGTGTTGGTGGGGGGAGCGGTGGCCTGTGGCATGAGTAGGCATGGTAGGAAGACATCAGCCTGTGAAACCTTAGCTTTCAGGACCTGCTCAGATGCACTCACCTATATACTATTTCCACTTGGATATGTCTGACTTTATAGCTGGGTAGATCAGATAACACTCAGTTCATGATGGGCAGCTTATATTTCCTAGTCACCTGGTTTCTGTCAGGGCCCAGTAGCAAGCTAAGTACTATTCCTCCAAAGAGGAACGGAATGGACCTCGCTGAGGAAGGCATAGCTTTGTTCTCAAACCTTGATGTTTCTGTTGTGAATCTTGTATTCAGTCTTTCCGCACCACAGACTTCATTTGATTTTTGAGCACCACTGATCTTGTTGGGTCCTAATAGGCCATATGGAAAAGTTGCAGCCTGGACCAGCTAGAGAGTCTTCCTCTGGACCCTACTCAAAGCTGTCAGCCTTTTGGGTCACTCAGGAAAGAGCTGACGGGCACACAAAATGTTATATCTGTTGCTTCTAAAATCCAAAAAGCACCAGAAATCATAGTACTTTTTTCTAGAGGTAGGAAACAAATTGTCCTTGACGTTAGAGAGGATAAACTCACATGCCACATAGCACAGATCCCAAGAAACGTCACTGCATTAGCATAGGATTTATTTCCTACCTTCTGGCATGCATGGTTTCAATCTAAAATACCAGCCACTTCCTGCTCTTTGGAGCTCATCAGTATATTATTGCCGATTTAGCTGGGGATGGTGAGACAACCTAGTTCTTATAGACTAATTTATGGCACAGAGAATAGAGAGTTAAAATAACCTGGAGTTGAAAATATGTTTCTGTCATTTGAGGTGCAATCAAACTACTTCTTGTGTTCTCTGTTGGAATGGAGAAAAAGGAGCGTCCAGATACAAGCTGCAGTCATACAGTGTATGTAGATTCGGAAGATCATGTATGCTTGGAATTCCCACTTGACTTCGCCTACAGCAATCCTCTGTGATTCTCAAGACTCACCTATCTTTTGCACTGGCCAAAAGTGGGGATGGATAGGAAACACTACGGCCTCATTCTCTGTGATTCCCCCCAGAGATGAAGTTTAAAAAATATTACAGTAATTTTTTATTCAACATGTCAGTGTAGGAAGTCTGCCACTTTCTGAGGTCATCTATCTTAATAATATACCCAGAAACTGGGGAAATAATCATGGCCAGGGCTCAGGGTCCTATTGGGATACATCAGTGTTCAGGGCACAGGACTACTCTAGGTACTTTAAGTAGAAAGAGTTTTAAGACAGAGAATTAGGTGCTTACAAAAATCACTGGAAAGGCTGGAAAGGAAGGTGTCAGAAGGCCACCACCAGAACTACCATGTTCAAGAACACAACACCAGAGCTACAACCATTAATCCTGGAGTATTTTTCATTACACAAATGAATTAGAACTCTAGTAGGCTGCCATCTATTTTGATGTCTGTAACTCTACTGAATATAAAAGACTTGCAGAGATTTTTGAGAGTTGTATCATTTTGAATACCATGCCAATTGTACTGCTGTTATTATGGTCAGCATACCCACCTTGACTTTAGCAGTTAAGTACCACAACTTGCCCTCTTCCATCTTAGCATCCCTATTGAAATCAGGAGCCCTTTTCAACCACAGAGTATTGTCTTCTTACCCCAGCATATGAAGAAGAACCACAAAGTGCTTTTTATACCTATGCAATTCTCAAGCCTCTAATCTAGGACATATTTTCTGGCCATTTCTTCCTTTTCCTAAGAGGAAGGAAACAGTTGGGAATAGGTGAGTGGTTCACATGTGAGGATCTACCCCAATATTTATATCTCCATAAACTTTTGGATTTCTTCCTCTATATTAAAATAAGAAATTTCTAGTATCTCTGGTTAATTTAGAATGGACTGCTGTTGAGCACAGCTCAAAAGATAATTTAGCAAATAATTTAGACAACTTCCAACTGTTTGACCTAGCACATTAAATCCAGAATTTCTGATAAATACATCTCTATTGATAAATTCTATCTGGTCTATAATTTTGTTCTTCCTTCCTTGGTCTAGTACTCTCAGAATCCATTTCCACATATATATTCTCCATATTTTTTCAACATAAATTAGCAGTCTTTCTATTCTTTTGGCAAGTACATCTTCTGATCCTGGATTTGGCTTTATAATGAATCTCCCGAGGCATACGGAGATCTGAATCTGCTTAGATGTTTGGTTATGTCGAGGAGCAGTGGGAGTGACGTGTGAGGAGAATGACTTGCCCTGTAAAACCATTCCATGGACTCTCTTATGTGAGATCATCAAGGACACCTCAGGCGAGACAAAAACAGCATCATCAGACAGGAAGGACTCTTTTGGCTACCCGTGTGAAACTGGCCTAAAGAGTCAGATGTTTATTACGTACATAATAATATTTCTAGAGGAAAGGTGAGTTTCAGGAGCCTCTGTGTTTACTTTGTCCTTAGGTGGGCATCCTTTGTGGTTATTAAGGTGGCTGCCAGACTCTAATACTTCCTTGTTTATATTCAGTAGGGGAGAGGACATTTCAGAGTTATGGAATATAAGTTCTCCCATTTAGAGTAATTTTCAATCTCTGCATCAATGATAGTCACCATGGAGATGGCATGTACAGAACAGCTTTCAAGACTGGGTTCTTGAACCAGTCATTAGGAAGGGGAAAGGAACTAACATGATGGCTCAACCTAATAAGTTTACCCCTGTACATGAGGGTAGGTTGAATACCCAAATAAAATTGAAGTTTCCATTAGGAAGGAGGAAGGGGAAAGGTCCACATGGTGCAACATCTACTGATATGATTCAACAGCTACTGAAAATTAGAAATGTTTTCTTTTACCCAGTGGTCAGAGAAGAATAAATGTAATAGAGTATATAATTCTATTGTTCAATCTTGGAAATAAATGTGTTTTTTTCTTTATATTTACTCTATAGATAGCTCTGCTTTGGCATAACAGAGCTTTCACTTTCTAATGAAAATTTTATGCCTTTGATATCATTTTCTAGTTCCTAATTAGACATATGCCTACTAAATGACTACCTCTTATTTACCTAAGTAAAAACATGTTAATGCAATTTCTGTTATAAAGTGGTTTAAGTGAAATAAGTATGTGTGAAGGAGGTGGGAGTATTTTGTGCATTTCTTTAAGTATACCTCTTGACACACCTACACTTTCTAAAACAAGCTGACATTTTCCAAGTGTGGTGGGTTAAAAATGGTCACAGAATTGTTTACAGCTACTTTCATCAAGAGGTGGTCTATTTTCCACCCCTTAAATCTGAGCTGACCTTGTGTATTAGCCTGCTAAGGCTGCCATAACAAAATACCATAGACTGGATGGCTTAACCAACAGAAATTTATTTTCTCACAGTTCTGGAGGCTGGAAGTCCAAGATCAAGGTGTTAGCAGGGTTGGTTTCTGGCCACCCTTTCACTGTGACCTTTTCTCTGTATATGCATGTCCCTGGTGTCTTCCTCCTCTTATAAGGGCACTGGTCCTATTGGATGAGGGCCCCACCCTTATGACATCATTTGACCTTAATTTAAAGGCCCCATATGCCTTTAAATTACATTAAGTCACATTCAGAGTTAGGGCTTCAACATATGAATTTTGGGGAAGTACAATTCAGTCCATAACACCTTGCAACTTGTTTGACAATAGAATGCTGCAGAAGCGATGATTTGTGGCTTCTAACAAGGCCTCAAGAAGACTTTGCAGCTTCCTCTTGCCTTCTTTGGAACCTCAATAATATGTGAAGAAGCCTGAGCTAGCCTGCTGCAGAGGTTCTGTGAGAACTGAGGCACCCTGATCGTTAGCCCCAACTAACTGCCCACTGACTGCAATTGCAAGTAATCTCAGTCAGTGCCATGTGGAGCAGAGATGAGCTGCTGCAACTGAACCCTGAACAAATTGCTGCCCCAAGAATTGTGAACTAATAAATGGTGTTATATTAATCCACTAAGTTTTGAGGTAGTTTTTATTCAATGATAGATAACTGATACACCAAGCCTTGTCTAATTTTCATTGGTTCTTCATGTTGTATCCTTTCACTGTCATTTTAGTGAGATGTGGGAAAGAAGTAGACCCAAAAGTATATTACCATTCAACATGCTTACTTAGAAATCAATAACTTATATGTTATAGATAAGAAAAGTTTTTTAAAAGAGGAATAACTTAAAAACTTAGTCCTATTTTATACGTAGAAAAACAGAAATAACGTATCACCCAATGTGGTTGTCAATAATGTAGGTAATTCCATGCAGCCCTGTAAAACATGGTGTGAGAACCCTGAGTAGGGACTGAGAAAATGCCATTCCACTTCTGTCTTCTGTCAATACCTAATGAGCCCCTACTATGTGCCATTGCGTTATGCCCTGTGGTAGGTAGGTGAGCTTCGGGATGGGTGGGGGAATGAAGGTGAAGGTGGGGAGGAGAAGGTTCCATTCATAAACAAAACTGTTAATTAAATAGAATTTAAAATATATATTTAATTTTATCTTTATCTCATCTTTCTTAATATGGATCTCATAATCTAATGGCCCATGTATCATTAGATAATACATGCATAGAGTTTATGAATAAAAATGCACATATACTGGGAGGAAATGCTCGCAATATTTTTACGTACACATGTAAATGATCAAAAAATGTGAAGGATGAGCTAGGAAGCACGGCTGCCCTTTTTAAGAGACAAACGTAGGTGAGAACTGTACCTGTCATGTAATATAAATAAACACACCCATGCGTACAAGATTTCATCTAACTGCCATGACAAAGGCCTTGGGAAAACATCAAGGCATATCTACCCATGGAAAATATCACAGTAAAGACCTACTCTGTGCTGACACTGTAATAACCTGTTTGGAGGAATCAAAGATGGAATTGGGAGTTTTCTAGCCTGATTTAAATTACGTCCAATTCTCTTGGGGTTTTCCTTTTAGGTCAGGCCTGATGTAGTGGTCCCAAAACCTGAAAGTTCTTTTCAGATCATTCTAAGGGTTCATACCTATTATAAAATATTACAAAAAACATCCTTGGAACCCCTCTACCTCCCGGCTCATCTTCCAAGTGGCCTAATCAGACTCAGGTGGTTTGGACTCTGTTCCAGGAACCTTGCATCAAGTCCACTCTGATGTGACCTCAAACACCAGGAAAGAGCCATGTTTTAAGCTGAGAGTTCACTACATTGGGGAATTTTCTCCCACCAGTTCCCTGGCTTCCACTGAAGATGTTTTCTTATCCTTCTGGCTATTTTCACCTTTCTTTCAGTTACTTTTTTTTCAGAAGATTTTTATTCATAGTCTTCTGGTTTTTAAGTACCTATCACATCCATTTTCATGCTTTTCCTTTACTGTTTTATTTTTCAGTCTCCTCTTAGCCCTCCCTCACCGCCACATCTGCTTTCCTCCTTTTCATTTTTTCCACATTCATTTATTCCATGCCATCCCAGCTGCTTTCCTTTGTTCAGTTCAGAATATTAGCCAGAAGTTTCCCTGTTGCTAAGTAACAGCATCACCCACACACACCCTTTTCCACTCTGTGCATTTCTTCTGCTGCTTTTATAAGTGCATGGGTCAAACGGGCTCTCAAAGAACACGAAGGGTGGTGCTTTGATCTTCTCCTCGTAACCAGGGGATGCACACCATTCCGCACACTGCCTCTTATTAGATTTTGGCTTCTTGTTTTACCTGATAATTTGCCCCAGGCTGTCAGATAACACTAAAACAGCACAAAACATCCCTTTGAGCTTAGACAATTTATAGACGGGAGGAAGGGATATAATTTCTGCTAAAGGAACAACGAAAGAGAAAATGTTTAAAGTTTATTTACATGGCCTGGCCTGGGCTCATCAAATCCAGGTTTTAAGAGCTTTCTATTAGGGATCAAGAGAGCCAGCAAGTCCCTCTTACAGACTTTTATCTGAGTTTTGAAGAAGCTACTAATGGCATGTGGAGTATGGTGTGCACAAAATAAAGGATAAAAACAACAAAAGAACTCATTATGCAGTTTTTCAAATCTCAGTCCTTTTCCAGACATCAATCTGACAT
The DNA here is from genome assembly GCF_964374135.1 of Grampus griseus. Lineage (NCBI taxonomy): Eukaryota > Metazoa > Chordata > Mammalia > Artiodactyla > Delphinidae > Grampus > Grampus griseus. The sequence continues at coordinate 47,231,381 of NC_139007.1, forward strand.
GACAATTGTACCAAAAGCATAATTGGAGTTGTGTCATCAGCCCTTCTCAACATGCTATTAAGAGATTCCAAGTCTTCTGGCACATTTTAATACTTTAATGGCAGTGGGTACTCCATATGTCCAAACACTAGGATAGAGTAATAGAGATACCAGGACCTTGAAAAAATCTTCTTTTCACCCTTGTAATGCCATAAATAATTTTCCTCCCTGGTGTGAATTCTTTCTCTCTCTCTCTCCTTGTACATTGATGCAATGCCTGGGAAGCCTTCCCTGATAACCCTGCCCCACATTGTTGGTCTCAGCTCTTTGCTACAGTCAACACTGAGCTAACTGGGGAGCATTGGGGCTGCTTTGTCTGTAGGAACCACAGCCTTTCACTAGCTGTGTGTCCCTGCTCCTCGGGTACTTCTCTCTGTAAGGGAAGGACTCAGATCTTGCATGTAATGTATACTTGATCAATCGCCTTAAATTTAGGCATAGAACACAGGTACTCGGATGAGGGAGTTGGTTTTAGTTTCATTTTCTAGAGAGGAGAAGGAACAGTAGTTTTCTTTGTATTAAAGACCAAGTTCATCAGCACTCAAAGTGCCAGAAATGAAGCTTATGTGTTTCCATCACTATCCAGGTTTGCAGACTGAGCATTTCAGTAGAGAAAATTTTCAAGAGCCTTATTTTGGCCCTTTGGTTGATTTCTGAAAGTAGAATCCCTCTGAGACTAAAATCCACTCCAAGGTATTCTAAGAATGCCTGACCAGAACTGGAATTGGCAAGCTACTATGATTTTCCTTCTAGAATCGAGCCTCTTTGGGATGTTATATCTTCTGAAAGGTTCAGAAAATTTTAATATGATTTTAGTTTTTAGCTTAGGGTAATCTCAACTAATGAAACATATATTTGAACTTCCTGGAATTTTTGATTTATGTACTGCTTACTTTAAGCAACTGAAAATTAAACAAAATTTTTACTACCCTTCAATATTTGCTTCTCTTTTAACTCTTTTCTCCAACTTGTACTGGTCAACACCACTTATGTCATATTGATTTCTTTTCCTCACATCTCTACATGTCTAATTCCTTTGTCCCCTTCCATCCCACCTCCTCAATGTGACCTATAGTCCCACAGTCCCTCCTGTGACTGAAAACTGGCACTCTTCCCAGTAAACAATCTTACAATCCACCCAGAACATCTACATGGTAATACAACCAGAGCTCTGGAGGACTCTCATGTTTCCTGACCTCTCAAAGCTAATGACTCCTCTACTCATTCAGCCACCTATAACCTTGGCCACACCCTCAACCTCATCACCTGGGACGGCTTCCCCTCTGAAACATTTAGGTAAAAATTTTTCTTCCAACCATAATCTCCTTCTCTTCCAGCCTCATTTAGCTACTTTTCACACACTCCACCAGAACTTTCACTTCACAAGCCCAGCCCAATTCTTCACCTAGTAGTCTCCTTTTTTCACTCCTTTCCTACCTGCAGAGATCTCACGATCCATCACTTTAACTATGTTCTCTAGCATCGCGACTCCATTGCTCCTCGTTAGCAAATCCCCAACCTTGAATGAGTTCATCTTCATGTTTTCCCTGTCCATCTGCACCCACGCTACTGAGATGTCCTGGAGAAATAACACAACTCTGCCACGGGTGTTTTCCAAGCCCCTGTCATCAAGCCCTGGTCCCTCAAAGCTGCACAGCAATCCTCATCATCTATCTGTTATAAACCATCATCCATTCATTCATTCATTTACTTATTCCTTAAATATTTATTGAATACCCGCTCTAGCAGTATGCTGGGTCCTGAAAAATAACTGTGAGCAAGACAGACAAGGTCTCAGTCCTCAAAGAGCTTAAAATCTAGCCTGGAAGACTGAAACCAAAACCGTTCCAGCGAATTGAATTCCAGAGAATTGAATTATTTGGAGGCTAATGTTTAAAAAGAATGGTGAATGGATGAAATAGTTACTATGGTGAGTGGGAGAGAAGATGGCTAGCGAAACAAAGGAGGAGAGCTAGCAGCTTTTAGGGACCAGTGCTTAATGACACAGAGTTGGAATAGTACCAATGGCCGACTCGTGTTATTTCTCCAGAATAACTCAATAGTGTGGGTGCAGACAGGGAAAACATGAAGATAAACACTTCCAAGGCTGGGGCTTTTCCATGCTGATGACAGGCAAGGGAGTTGAGAAACTAGAGAGAAACCTTATGCAAAAGATAATTCAGATTAAAAAGTATTAATGGATTTGAAGTGCCTTTTGATAGTTATTTCTTTTCTAAACGGATACTAAAGGTACAACTGCTATCATATGATTGTCTGGAAAATTATTAACAATTAAAAGGCATCCTCATACTCCAAAAAGTTGTAATCTCCTTGTATATTGTTCTAAGAGATATATAAAATCTTATTTTTTGCTAATTCCTAGTGATTTTCTCTTCTCATTTTTTAACATTATACAAGTACAAAAGAATGAAAATATTTTCATTTTTAAAATATTCAGACGTTACAGAAGTACTCAGAACAAAAGCGAACTCTCCCAACATCCTTCTTCCCCTTTCCCATTCCCTGTCCCTGCACATAGGCCCTGTTAAGAGCTTGATATATGTCCAGACAGGTCTCGTTTTAATGGGTTTACATACAAAAAGATGTTTGCAGGCATATACATAACACACCTAAGTTTTAGAAACTGCATAGTTAAATCATCTTTTTGAGAGGGGAAAATGTAAACATTAGAAAGACATGTCTTCCTTTAAATAGGAATAAACTTCATTGCAAATCACTTGGATCTAAACTTAAGCTGCTTTCTATAAGCTGATACGAAAGCTCAACGATAGAGAATATTAATGATCCAGGGAACAAAACAATAAACCCACTTGCTGACTCATCACGTTGAGCCGTGATCTTAAGTAAAATTACACTTTGTTATACACTTTTATCACAAATAAAGTTAGGAAACAAAAGAGAAGATCTGTAAAGATAGATAAGGACTCTATTAAATGCTTTCACTACAAACACAGCATTTACCCATCTGAAGTGTAAGCTAACTTTAGCTATCAATATCAGGGTTTGTGAAACATGTTCTAAATAAAATACAGAAAGTCATAATATATGGCAATATAGGATTGATAGATAAGAAATCATAGCTCTTGTTAGTCACTTCAGAACTAATTGAACCCCCAGGGAACTGACTCACTGGGTTTTATTTCTTTTTTTCTTTTTCTTTTTTTTAATTCAATTTTTATTTTATATTGGAGTATAGTTGATTTACATCTTTTTTTTCTTTTTTTCCCACATTGGACTAGTCATATATTTTCCACACTATAAAAACTCAATGCATCTTTTGGAATGTGACCTAGATTTTACAATTGCTATTTGCTTGCTGCAGTGTGACTCAAATATATAGTTTTTGATAGTTCCTAAGATTAAGGACAAATAGTTTCTTCCACAATGTGCATATGTACATATATAATTTTGGATAGAACTATGCAATACATCTTCTACAACTTGCTTTTTTCACTTAACAATATGCTGAATTCCTTTTATACAGTACATGTAGATTTACCTCATTCTTTTTTGATTCCTCATTCTGTGTCATAATAAGGAAACACCATAATTCATTAAACTACTTTCTTTTCACTACACTTAATTTTTTATTACTACAAACAATACTGCCATGGGATGCTTTGCATATATTTTTGTTTACATATCTAAGTGTTTCCATAGGATACATACCTAGAATTGGAATTTTAAAGAAAAGGGGTTTTATATTTTTTGTTTTTATATATCTTGAAATAAATGCAAACTTTTCCGTGTCAAGATGGACAAAGTATATAAAAAGTTAATTCACAGAACAGCAAATCTAAATGACCAACAAACACATATAAAGATACTCAAACTGATTAACAGCAGGAAAACAAAAATTAAACAATGGGCTATCACTTTATAGCTATTAAACTGGCAAACATTTAAAAGACCAATAAAACCTATTACTGGTAGAAATATGGGAGAAAATTGCCTTAGCTTTTCTTGGAAAGCAATCTAGCAACATCTATTAAAACTAAAAATATATATAGACTTCGACCAACAAACTCACTCTTAGAATCCAATCCCATAAAAAGGCCAAAAGGTCAGAATATAGAAACAGAGGTGCTCTGGGCAACATTCATTTTTTTCTACAAATACTTGTTAAGTGCTGACTATGTTGCCACCGCTTCAGAAATGAATAAGACACAGGCCCTGCCCTCAAGGTACTCACAGCCTCTTGGGGGAGAGAGTTAAGTGCCCAAGCAATTGGAGTTCATGAGAGAGATGCAGAGGAAGCAATTCGGGCATTAGATGGAGGGCTGCAAAAACTTCTCAGAAAAGCACACTCACATGACTTGGTAAAAGACAGCATGTTCCTAAGGCCTTGGATTAAGTTGTATGGTCCACGAGAGCTAAACAGAGTAAAGATAACTGGACATGGGGAAACATAACCCTAAACTGGCCATGAAACAAAAATCACAGGTAATCTAATTTTTCTAATGGCAGGGGTGACACAATATGAGGTGCACGATGGAAAAAGGATTTATTATACTTTTTGGGAATAAAATCCAAAGAGTCTATGATTAAGTGGTAGCCAAAAATGCTGTATTGTTCTACGCCTAGTACAGAGTACACTCTTGAAACGTATTTGTTGAACCAACAAAGACAGAATTGGGAAGAGCATGTAAAAAGGTTTAGCTCTGTGGTGATCATTTTGGAATGTATAGAAATACTGAATCACTATGTTGTGTACCAGAAACTAAGATTATGTTGTGGGTCAGTTATACTTCAAAACCAACCAACCAAACTCACAGAAAAAGAGATCAGATTGGTGGTTACCAGAGGTGGGAGGAGGGGGTTGTGAGGGGATGGGAAATTGGATGAAGGTGGTCAAAGGGTACAAACTGCTAGTTATAAGATAAACAAGTACTAGGGATGTGATGTGTCACATGATAAATATAATGAACACTGCTGAATGATATACACAAAAGTAGTTAAGGGAGTAAATCCTAAGAGTTCTCATCATAAGGACAAAAAGTTTTTTCTTTTATTGTATCTATATGAGATGAAGGATGTTCACTAAACTTATTGTGATAATCATTTCATGATGTATATAGGTCAAATCATCATGTTGTATACCTTAAACTTATACAGTGCTGTATGTCAATTATATCTCAATAATACTGAAAGAAAAAATGTGGTAGAATAAGTGTTTAGAAATGTGAATGTAATTATTTACCTTCTTTAATTAAAAAAATATGTATTAAAAAATGTTTAGCTCAGATAAACTTAGATTTAGTCAATAATCTCACCTATTCAAGACTTTTCCTTGAACAGACTCTCCTCCTTCTCACTCTCCCTACCTCCTCTCTTTCCTTCCATCCCTCCATTCTTTTCTTTCACCATTTTTCAGAAGGAAAGACTCCAGTCAAATTGAAATTCTAAATCCCATTAACCTCACTTTGACCCTGTTATTTCACCATTTAACCATGAGACAAAATCATCAGCTCTTAAAACATGAGCTTTAAATGCCAAAACAGTGTTGAGCAATTTTTAAAGGATGAACATTCCATAGGAGAAGAATGTCTAACATTAAAAACAAACAGTTCATTAGAATCATAGTAATCTATGACAACCAAGATAATATCAGTAACAGACTTCAGGAAGGGGTCGTCAGACTGTGGAGAAATAAACGCAGCACATCTAGAAAGAAGGTAGGTACATTTTCTCCCTAACGATTGTCATTAAAGGAAAAGACATTGGTGTGGGTTCGAACGAAAAGCCTGGGACCTCCATGGACTAATGCAAATGTTCCCAGGGTCTAAGTGCTGCTTGGCACGGCTCCCATATAAACAGCAAAACAACTGCATAGCAACATACATATGCCCATTTCTCACCCTTTACTGTTTGTCCAGAGAAGAGACCCCTACTACTCCCTGTCGGCTTCGTAAATTTTGGCAAACAGGAGTTGCGTCTGTATGCCAAGTTGAGGAGTGCCACAGGCTGGCATTTCCCAGCACATGCTGTTCATCACGTGGGTTCCTGGCGCACTGCCTCTTGGCTTCAGAGGAGCTGGAGCCCCCCTTCCCCTCCCCCATTTCCTCTCACAAAGAAAACACACAATAACCGTTAGCAAGTGTGTGTGTGTGTGTGTGTGCGCGCGCGCGCGCGCGTGTGTGTGTGTGTGTGCGCGCGCGCGTATCCCAAGTATCTTTCGATCTGGTGACCTGTTTTAGGAATATTAAGAGTTTCCAGCTTGTTTCTTGCATTCTCAGGAGTACACAGAGTTCGCAGTGACAGCAGAATAACAGACACTTCTAAAACAAAGAAAACCCACTCTAAATGCTGCTTCGCTGGGACCATTCGCCATCTGTTTATTTCCTCATGGCAGTGTTGCTCATGGGGGACTCCAGCAAAGGCACCAATGTGCAAATCCAGACCGGAGGGCTTTTCCTCTCCAAGAGGGTGTTTCCTTGAACTTTCCCATCTGCCTCTGAGTAAGATGTAGAAAATATTATTTATAAAATAAGACTAGCAAATGACTCACAGTGAATAAAAATAAATCAGGATGCAGTTTGTCATCTTGAAAAGAAAGAAAGGAAAATGCTCCACAATTGGAGTTACAACTCACTTTTTCACACCTCCTCAAGGAACATCTTCAAATGATAGGCAGGAAGTGGGTTTGTGGGAGTTAAGTTAAGCTCAAGAACACTCAAGTGGCCAGAGCGAGATCCAGCCTCGTCATGCATATTCATGAGAGGCAACCTGAGCTCCGGTGTGAAACCACAGTGTTACTGTGTTTCCTGTACACACTTTGCAGCCCACACTGCCAGGAAACGCTGTAACGCTGAGGAGCCCCGGAGCCTCGGTTTATAACACAGTTCAGAATGATGACTGTTCACTGCCGACTTAACCCACACATTTAACTGGATTTTCTTCATCGCCTTATGACAGCTCGAGAAGTATCCATCTGCCAGGATGCATTTTAGAGCCATCACTGTGCAAATGTGAATTGCAAGGCTTTGGCTGATAAGAAGCAAAAAGGAATAAGCTTATTTATTTTCAGTAGAGCCTTGGGCATTTATTATTAATACTCTAATGGAGAAATAGGTCAGTAGAGCATATGCACAGGAAGATACTTTTCCTCTACACACTGCTTCTTTTCTCAACAGACTTTCTACAACAAAATACCCAGAGTGAGTTTCACCTGCCAGAAAACATAAACCAAGGGCCTTGTCCCAGTGGGATTTAGGGAGGCATGTACTGGATTTTTCATTCCTTCAGCCAACAAATAATAACTGAGTGTAAATACGTACTGTTCTAGGCACTTTGAAAACTGCAATGAACACGAGATAAAAGTCCCTCCATCATGAAGCTAACGACAGCTTATTGTCATGTTCTTCTAGGGAGAAAGAACACCTTACTGTGTACCTGTCACAGAAGATTCTGGAACTTTTAGTTCACTATCTTTCAAATGCCCTTGATGACTCTGTGGATGAAAAACTCAGTATGTGTGTCCATGCATGCTGTGTGAAAGAGAGAAAAAAAAGAAAGAGAGAAAGAGGAAAAGAAAGCAACACTGAAACACAGAATAAACCAAGAGGAAGACTATTAAAAAATAATGGTTTCCCTTTATGATCTAATGAAAGCACAAAAGACTCTAGTACTGGGAACTGAAAAAGAGACACAAAGGAACACTGGAACAGATGGGAAAACCTGATATGTTTTGTGTTGGGAAGACACAAAATATTATTGAGATACCAGCTCTCCTGATTTAATCTATAAATCTGACATAAGACCCCAAAAATCTTCATAATGATATTCTCAACTAGATAAGCTGATTCTAAAGCAAGAAGAAAAATCTCCAGGGAAAAATGTAATGAGGTGTAGCCCTATCAGATACTGAAATATACAGCTTCAGACTACTCCATAGTAAACAGACAAAACAATGGAACTGAAATAATGCCCAGAAGTAGTTCCGAATGCATATGGGAATGTAATGTCTAATCAACATGACACATTCCCCACAGCTCTGTTTGCCTCACTACCCCGTCAACCATGTTGCATGGTCCTTTGCCTCTTTCTCATTAAGGGGCTCCGTGCTAACCCTAGGCCCTTGCCACAGAACCGCTTGGCATTAGGAAAGAGGGCAGGGTTTAGATGGTAAGAAACAGAAGTAACAATTCTACTCCACCACTTGTAGTTTGGTGAGCTTGAACTTGGAACTTTACTGCACTGAGCTTTGGTTTCATTGTCGATAATGTGAGAATAATAAATCTATCTCAAAGAATTGTTGTGAGGGTAAAATAAGTTGATATATATGACTCGACCTAACAAATTCTGGTGCTGAAAAAATAAACATAACCTATTTGAATAGCTTAGTAGGCATCTTAACTCTGGGTTGATTGTTTAACAACTTGTCTGCAGACAGAAACTGCTTTCTAAAAAATTCTTAAATCTTTCTTTTCCACACAACATTAAAGTAAATAAGTTTTGGAATAAAGAAAGAATTATTTTTAAACTCAGCTTTTAGACTCAATGACTTCCTTACACAGAAAATTCTTTACAAAGGAGATAAATTTTTTAGTGGGTTGATTAAATCCAGCAGAAGAAGTTTGGTTACATAGCATGGAAGGACCTCCTGACTTCAAAGTTTGTAAGGAAAATGTGGAATTTTTAAAGATGATCCTGGACTGAGATGGGACAAATGGAAACCCATCTTGTGTGTAAGGACTGCCCAATGTGCAGGTGCAACGTCAAAAATGGAAACTGACTCTTCCACAAAAGAAGCTTGAACAATTTATGGAGCAGGTAAGAATACAAACACAATGGCACATAAATTTTTAATTTCAACCTTTCCTTGTATTGTATATCAGCGCCTAAGGGATAAGAGGATATTGAAGAAAGTTGTGGGGATGAAAACACGGAAACCACGTATTCTCTGGGAAAACATGACAAAGAACAATCTTGAACACTGTTGGAAAGGGATGAGGTGGCATCACTTGGTTGGGAAGAGTGCCAGGCTGAATGGTATGTGGATACATCAGAGGTGGAAGACGGTTGAAGGAAGAGGCAGTAAAGGGTCTGATGGGCATAGTAAAGACCTGCAAGACAATGAGTTGAGTAGTAAGGTGATAGAATACTTGCTGAATAACTCTAATTTAATTTTGTCAGGGAAATGATGAAAAGAACGCTTGCTAGGATGGTTCGTATAAGGAAGGAACTAAAGGTGGGAGATTAAAAACTATTCCCCATGTCTAGATGCAATGCTTCGGTCCAATGCAGCCTGTCCCCGTGGGAATGGCGAGAACATGTGACTTCAAGAGGCCTCACAGAGCAAGGATCCTTAGAACTGGTGATTTCCTGGACAAAATTATAGAAGGGAAAGAACTGACCAAGTTAGGAACATAGGAGGCTGGCAGGAGAATGGAGCCGTTGACAACAACGGGGAACTTCAGATGTGACAAGGGTTTGTAAGGAGAACAGGTAAGGAAATAAGCCCGAGTTTGGCTAAATTTAGCTGTAGGTGACAAACAACAAACATATGACCCAAACCCTCTCAGAAGAAAAAGTCCAAACTCTAAATATAATAATTTCAGAATTCTTAGCAAAAGAATATTGTGCTGTTTTTTCATCATGAGGCTAAATATTTTTTCCCTATTATAATATGCACAAAAAGTGCTTATAAAGGTCATGCCTATCACTGACCTACATCTTGTTTAAGGAAAATGTATCTGTTGCAGACACCAATAAAAGAGTCTTTCCTCCCACCCTCTCCTTGATAGAAAAAATAGCAGAGGAGCACATTTTTGGCAGTCTCGCTGAGAGGGGAAACATTTCACACAAAATCATCACTTCCACCATCTGTCTTGCTCCAAAGTCCACCAGCTGCTAGATTAATGCATTTCATAGAAGTCATCATTTTGGTCCTCTCTTGGACATTGGTCAATGAATAGGTGAGATGTTTCTAGATCACTGTGTGGACTCTGAGATGGATGTCAGTGCCGGGGTCACAGTTGGTTGTGATGGAAATACAGGGCATACACTGACAGTATACATGTCACAATATCACATAAGAAAATTGACATCATTATTTTATCATTCATACCTTGATTTTAATAACTGGATTGATTATTCTCCCAACTCACCAGGTTTGGTTTTGAATAATCCTCAGGTGTTCCCCCCACATCCAGTGCTCAATGGATTTTCAAAACATGTTGAGAATTTTCAAAAGAGTGTATTATTTTTGCAAACTTTTTTAGCAGAAGAACTTTTATTATCCTAATGAGAACCCCTACATATGAAATAGGTGATTGTCATGAAGGTCTTTCTCCTCCCAACTAAAATTTCAGGGATTAATGGGCACTATGTCATTCTCTGTGAACCTCTGAGGTGTCTGTGGAGATGAAGGCAAGTCCAAAAGAGAACCCAGCCTCTGCTGAGCACCAACAGAAGAGCATGGCTGCCCAATGGGACTGCATGTAAGAGCCAACACTGTATGTGATCTGATGTGCTTCTAGATACATTAGCCACACCTTGTAATACATGAAAGCACAGGCTTTAGAGTCAGACAGACCTGGGTCTGAATCCTGCTGGGTGATCAACAGGTTATTAGCCTCAAAACTCAGTTTAAACATCTATGAAATGGATATCATAATACTCATCTTAAAATATTTGTTATAAGAGCAAGAGGAAGTCATGTATATAAAGAGCTAGCATAGTGCCTAATATATAGCGAGTGCTCAAAAATGGTAGGTAATAATTATTATTATTATAGTAGTAACAACAATAACAACAGTTGCCTTACTTTATAGAGTATAATCACCATACTTTATAGAGGAATTAAGAAAGCATCGTGTTGGTAATAAGTTCATACCTGGCTAGTCTAACCTGAAATGGAATTTCTAACTCTCCTAACAGGAATAGCCTCAGCAAGCAAGGTGTTACGGAATCAAAACGCCACCTGCGTATAAGAGCCCTCAGTGGTTACCTTGAGTAGAGTACCTGTGATTTTAGTTAGAAGACCTTGCCAGTCAAACTAAGCGCTCTACCTTCTGTCAGGATCGTGGAACCCTCTATAGAATAGGCATTGTTTTAATAACCTCCAGGGAAACAGATTCCACAACTTCCCTTAATAACTATTTCAGTGTTTAGCAACTGTCTCTCCTGGTAAATCTTCAGAGCTCATCTAAGTCCTCTGTGCTCTAGTTTTAGGCTGATCATCTCACATATAATTCAGATAGTATTGATACTCGTATTGGTATTGAACCAAATTACAGCTAGAAATACAAACACACGTGTTAACACAAGCTTTCGGTGTCAGCATAATCAACTACGATGAGTTAACATGCTGGAGAGTGAGGCACCGTTGATGTAATCAGAAACACATCAGCAGTGTTTGCTTAATGTCACAGCCCAAGTTCCTCAACAGTTGTCACACACGGGCCTGCGTGACATGAAACAGAGTGAGCAGCATTTTAAAAGCCAGCAAAATGAAAGGAACTGTCCTCTGAGTTGCTTCTGCGTCCCTTGGTCCTGGCTCATTCTCTTAGACGCTATCGCTTCCTACCCACCTTCTGGGAGGTCTCGGCCTTTTGCACAGTGTCCAGGATTAATCTAACAGCAGCAAAAACAACAAATTCCCTGAAGCCACCTTTACTGTGCAGGTGACTTTCCTTTCTTTATCACTGTGTGTCAGAGAAGCTCCAGCCCAGAGGCCACTGCTTTGTTCAGTGGATTAGAAAAGCTGTGCTAAAGGGGGACTCAAGCTGGGCGGCAGCATCTGCCCAGATGCCTTCCTTGCAGAGCCAGGCTAGCTGCCCAAGACCCTGGACACTTTACACTTAGACTCAGAGTTCTGGAAGACTGTTTCCTTGAAACATGGTGTGCCCACCGCCCCCCCAAAAAAGTGTTCAGAAAATATGGATTGACCATGACCTAAGGAAGCATAAGTTTTGTTTGTGTGGGTCCCATCAAAGCTGCAGCTACACCTAACTTACATTCATGATTTTGTGTTGTATGGACCACAATTCCCTGGACTGCTCCGAGACCCACTTCCCTCTTCCGTGTAACAAGATTAATAATATCTCACCCACACCTAGTGGTTCCTCTTCTGCAAGGAGGCTGCCAGAAAGAGCTTCAGGACCCCGCTCCTGACTTCATACCGTACTCTTCTTTGGGAGACTCAGAACACCTGTTGGTTTATTAAACTCACCAAATCCTGAAGGAAAGATTTCTGCTGAATTTGACTGAATCTAATGTTTCCTCAAGTGGTAGCAGGATGATGCCTTCTCTTACCTAGTGACCAGCCTGTCACACGGGAGGGAGATGACAGGTGAGAGAGTCCACAGCAGTCCTCGTGTCACCCGGACCCCTCTGGAGGTCTGCAGGCCCCACCTCAGCCCCCAACTCTCCAGACATTCTTTCCTTAAAGGGGTAGGTGAGCAGGACTCCAGTGTCCCTATTTCAGCTCCCCAGTTGTTCACTGGAAATGGCTGTCTTTTCCAGAGCTTTCCTGTCAGGTCCATTGCCACTCTCAGTTAGAATCTTCTGGGTGCCTGAGCTCACAGGCAGGACTGGGTGCTTGAGACATAAAGAGAAAAAGCAGTGGAAAAGATAACCAGGAAGAACAGTGACTGGCAGACTGACCTTGTGCTTACATCAGGGGACCATAAAATGGACGTGAATATAATCCTTAACCAGCCCTTTGTAAGTTTGTGTATAAGAATGAATTGATGGGCTTCCCTGGTGGCGCAGTGGTTGAGAGTCCACCTGCCGATGCAGGGGACACGGGTTCGTGCCCCGGTCCGGGAAGATCCCACATGCCGCGGAGCGGCTGGGCCCGTGAGCCATGGCCGCTGAGTCTGCGCGTCCGGAGCCTGTGCTCCGCAACGGGAGAGGCCACAACAGTGAGAGGCCCGCGTACCGCAAAAAAAAAAAAAAAAAAAGAGAATGAATTGACAACAGTATTTTCCTTTCCTTTTAAGGATTTGACTTTTAGGCGACCCTAAACTCCATTTTAAACTTGGGAAGAGAGGGCTACTTTCATCCGTCCACCATGCCTGTTCAGGAACGCTGATGAGAGAAGAAGACATCTCTAGGGTTTCCCACTCTCCCACCGGAAGTACCCTACCCACCCCACCCCCAAAGGTCCACTGGTCCAAAATTCAGAGTAGGGACCTGGCTGGGGGTGAGGGCCTGGAGGCCTGAGACTAAAATGGCTAGCGCAGTTTCCAGGTGTGATAGGCTAGGGGCAGCCTCCTTGAAAAGTTTGTCCTTGAGGGGCAGTTGTGTTGGAAAGAGCCCTGTGCAGAGGTCAGAGGGTGGCTGGAGTCGTAGCTCTCCCACTTACTGATCCTGTGCAATTTCTTGAATCCCTCTGAGACCCAGTTTCCTCTCTATGTAACAGGATTCATGGTACCTGGTCTGCATTTAGTAGTGCTCAATAGCTGTTGCCCCTGAGTCTGTGATGAGGCGATAGTCAAGGACACTGGGTCCTCAGCAAGCATTAAACAGAAACCGCCCCTTGGGGCTGCACGCTGACTGCAGCAGCGCTGTCATTCCACCTCCTTGCCCATCACTCAGACCAGGTCCCCTGTCATTTTCACTTTCTCCCGCTAGGATTTGCACCTGCAGGGACAGCTGGAGGTCACAGCGCCAGGCAGACACCAGCAAGCCCAGATGGCCAGCCTCGGGCACCAGCGCCCACCACAAGTGCCTGCAATGGAAAGAGGGCTGCTGGAGTTTCGCTGAGCACAGGGTGGTTTTGGTTTTGGTTTTGATTTGGGGGTTTTCTCTCCTTTGCACTTTCCCGGGAAAGCATTTGAATCCACACTTATCTTCCTGGCTGATTTCTTGTCTGAGTCTACTCTTTTTGTTCTTAATCCCACAGGATTAACGTTCTTAATTTCATTTCGCTTTCTCTTTCTCCCTTTGAACTCCCATCTCTGCCTCTTCTGTTCTGATCTCCTTTCTTCACATCCCCATCCCCATTTTGCCTCCTTGGTCCCCTAATGTCCTTTTGAAGCTTCTGCACAGATAAGCAGATGCACTTTTCTCAGTAGGGATTGGGAGAAACCTCTCCCTGCAAACACCTGCAGCTGCCTGGGAGCCCCTAGGTTCAGACTGCTGCACCCACCGAGAAATGCACTCACACAGCAAGCCAGTGCCTACGTCCAGATGTGACTGAAATAATTTTTATCCTTAGAACACATGAGGCACCCCGATATTTTCTATACCAGTCTATTTAATTTTTGTCTTCATTTTCCCTTTCCTTCCTTCCTTCTTTACTCCCTCTCTCCATCCCTTCTTCTCCCTCTCCCTCCCTCGCTCTCCCCTACCACTGCACTGTTCCTCACCCCCTACACTGATCTCAGGACTCATTACTGTCATTCTTGGATTGAGACTTAGGAGCCCTGGCCACTGGCCCTGGAGAAGAGACCCTCTCCTTCATCTCTGAAACACATAGTATTTGTATATAATGAGAAATCCATTCCTCCCCAAACAGATGAAGTTTAAAAAATTCTCCTAGGGCTTCCCTGGTGGCGCAGTGGTTGAGAGTCTGCCTGCCGATGCAGGGGACACGGGTTCGTGCCCTGGTCCGGGAAGATCCCACATGCCGCGGAGCGGCTGGGCCCGTGAGCCATGGCCGCTGAGCCTGCGCGTCCGGAGCCTGTGCTCCACAACGGGAGAGGCCACAACAGTGAGAGGCCTGCATACCCGCAAAAAAAAAAAAAAAAATTCTCTTAAAGTAAACTGGGAGACAAGACAGAAAGACAACAGGTTTTTAAGGTATATTGTGGAGCCATCTCGGGGTTTAGGAAATGAGGATAATTGTTCTGATGCTTTGAGTTTCCCTGGCTCTTCTCTTCATGATGCCCCGGTGCTTTCTGCCCCCCGGCCTCCTCCCCCACAAAAGTTCTGAGGAAGGATCTAGTAGTGGGCAGAATAATAGCCCCTCAAAAATGTTCGTGTCCTATCCCTGGCACCTGTGCCTATGTTGGTTCTGTTATGTGGCAAGGGGAAATTAAAAATGCAGATGAAATTAAGCTGATCTTGTAATGGGAAGAACAGGCTGGGCTGTGTGGCTGGGACCCCTGTAATCACAAGGGCCTTGTGAGCGGAAGAGGGAAGCAGGAGCGTCAGAGTTAGCTGGGTGCCATATAGAAAGAGTCCATGACTCTGGTTTCCGGGTCTGCTGTAAGGAACTTGGAAGTTGTCTCTCCATCTTAACAAGAAGTAAAAAGCTAAACAGCCTGAAAAATCAACAACTCTTCCCGGACTCATAAGAGAGAGGAGGACACAGGGCAAGCCACTGCCCACAAGACTAGACAGACAGACAGGCGAATACAGGGCGTTTCTGCCTCCCTAACAGAGGCTCGAGAGGGGGAAGCGCCACAGGGACCAGTGCCAGGGTTACAGTGAATTATAACTGATGAGCTGCTGGAGGCTCAGTGCAGACAGTGCTGAGAGTTAAAAACTCCAGGGGGACCCAGTCATAGGAGGTCCCCACAATATTGTGAGATTTCTCTCCATGAGCTTAACCAAGTTCCCACAGTAAATACTGGAGAAAAAAGACCCTCTCATACTTCCAGCAAGGTCAGAGCATTCTGCTCTTAGCAAGGCCTGCCCTCTGGAGAAACTCGTTAACGAAGCCTAACCTGCTGGGGTATTCTCTAAGCCTAACTGACAGTGGGAAAGGAAATACCCAACTCCACTTAAGGGGGGAGGGGAAAAAGCCCGGGAAACACTTATGAGTTCCCAGCCCAGAGGCACAGGCTCACTAAACGACTGGACACCTGATCGCAGACGCCCCCTCCCCCCAACCTCACCACCACCCACTGTTCACAGCAGCTCCTTCTACCCGGTACATCATGTTCGCCTATGAAGAAAAAATGACAAGGCGTACTAAAAGACAAAAGACACAATTTGAAGAGACAGAGCAGTCGTCAGACCCAGACATGGCTGGGATGTTGGCATTATCAGACTGAAAATTTAAAACAACTTTGATTAACATGCTCTAATGGATAAAGTAAACGACTAGCAAGAAAGACTCCACCAGCCACTGTTGGCTTAGAAGGTGGAAAGGAGTCACAAGCCAAAGAATTTAGATGGTCTCTAGAAGCTGGAAAAAGCAAGAAAACGGATTCTCTCCTAGATGCTCCAGAAAGGAAATGAATCCTTACAGCACCTTGATTTTATCTCAGTGAGACCCATTTCAGCCTTCTGACCTCCAGAACTGTAAGATAATAGATGTATGTTATTTTCAGCCACTAAGTTTGTGGTAATATATTACAGCAGCAATAAGAAATGAATACTGATGTATTTTTGGTCAATTACAACGCACTATGAGTTGAAGCATTTCTGAGACCAGGGTTTATTTTAAATACCCACTTTCTTATTTCAAGGCTGGCCCTGGCACTTGGCATTGTCCCCAGTCTGGGAAAGGAAGAATGAACAGAGGCCAGAGCCACTGAGGTCAGGGTAGCTGGAGGATAGGGTGGGTAACTGTGATGCTGAGAAGTGGGGGTTCCCTGGAGGGCCGGTTCTTCCTCCTACTTCTCAGCAAAGATCACAAGTCTATCATCCTGCAAATTGTCATTTTTACCTGATTTTTTTTTTTTTTTTTTTGGCCGCGCTGTGCGGCTTCCTGTATCTCAGTTCCCCAACCAGGGATCAAACTCACGCCCTTAGCAGTGAAAGCACAGAGTCCTAACCACTGGACCCCCATGGGATTCCCTACCTGGATTTTTTGAAGGCTAAAGGCAGTCACTGTGCCTTAAGGTCTAAGCTGGCTAAGCAGGGGGACCCCCTAACTGCACTTCCAAACCACAGATTTCCTAGAGCAGACGGTGGTGAGGAGGGCTTCTTACGACACAGTGATGAGTGCTGTTGTGAGCTCCTATCCAGCTGGGCCCGACCTTCTCATTCTCCTTCACCCTCTTCACTGTTAGAGTCTACCTCAGGGCTGCCGTTGCCTGGACAAGAGGTCTTGAGAAAATAAGTTAAGCTCCCAGACTTCAGTTTCCTCCTCAATAGAATACCAGCACTGCCCCATTCAGAAACTCTGACTACACAGCACGCCCTTAACCTTCACTGGTTTATAGCAGCTTTCTCTCTGCTGTGAAGCCCAAGGTTTTGTGTACATTTCCATCTGGACTTGAAATGGACTGTGTGTGTGTGTGTGTGTGTGTTTACAATAATATGTTAAATATACAGAATTCTCTTTCTGGTTGTGGGTCTGCTCACTAGGCTCAACAGTTACCCTCCGCTCAGGATCGTTGTCTCTATGAGGTCAGTGAAGAGCATACGGCATTCGCTGATGACACCAGAGAAATATTAGGAATGGATATTTCGCCAAGATTTTTCCTCTTTTCCTTCCAGCCAAGACACAAAGCTTAGACTGCTTCTACCTCAAAATGTTTTCTGTGCCATAGATTTATAAGTTCTGGCATGCATTGTGATTTTCAGAAAGCTAGAGTCTTCACTGATAGTCTCCTTACATTAGAGAAGCAGCCCAGAACACTAACAACTCCCAACGCTGCATGGCTTTAGAATGGATGATTCAACTCTATTTTACTACGAGTCATGGTTGACTAGTTAGCTAGTCCATGGTGCTCCTGGCTGTAAGCTATGCCCGGCTCAGTCTCTGCCAAGCCTCTGACTTTAGGCAAGGGGCTGCGGGTGCATAAACCTTAACTCCACAGTCTAGAAGTTAGGTCCAGTCACCCTTTCCGGACCATCTCTGTTCAAGATCTGGTAACAAGGATTCTGAGTGCTGGGAATGTTGCCTTTTCGACCTGCCAGAATTTCAACCTGCTAGAATTCTCCAGCCGTTTGAGGCTTGAGGCTCTGCCATGCTCTTATCCATCTCCCTTCTTGGAACAATGCTAACCATGAGCTGCTGACAACCTTGCCCAGTATCTTCTGCCCATCTAAGTTCTTGTTGTATCCCAGAAGGTCGCGACGAACTCCACTGGGACTCCCTGCAGCCTTGTGATCATGGGCCATCCCTGTACTCATTCCTGCCGTGCTACCTACTCTCCCGACTGCGTTTTTTTCTTGGCACCTGTTCCATGGTGCTTGTTTCTCCAGCCCCTCCCAGGCTGCCTGTCCCACTGCAGTTAACTGGGTTATGCCTGGCCATATCCCAAGGTATGTCAACAATTGATAGATCACACTTTAGGAGCCAGAAAATCTTATTAGACTGAAATGTTAATTAGGACAAGAACTCTTGGAATGTAGCAGCAGGCAGAGCGATCAAGGTTTGGACAGTGGGAATGTGTAAGCATCACATCAGGGAATTAGTCTCTGAGCCAAACACAAACGAGATGCTTAAGACTGAAGGGAAAATAAACGGCTGCTGATTTTACAAGGCCCAGAAGTTTTAAAATTTCTTCTTGTTGTTCGTTTGTTTTTATATATTTTAAAATTATGTTTAACTGTGGTAAAATACACATGACAAAGTCCACCGTCTTAACCATTTTGAAGTGTACAGTTCAGTGGCATCAAGCACATACACACTGTTGTCCAACCATCCATCTCCAGAACTGTTTTCATCTTGCAAAACTGAAACTCTGTACACATTAAACAATAAACTCTTCTTCCTCCACCCTCCCTCCAGGCTCTGGACACCACCCTTCTACTTTCTGTCTCTGTGAATTTGACTACTCTAGGTACCTCATGTAAGTGGCTATTATGAATAATGCTGCTAAGAACATGGGTGTACAAATAGTTTTGAGTCCCTATTTTCCATTATTTTGGGTATATACCCCAAAATGGAATTGCTGGATCATGTGGTAATTCTATTTTTTAATTTTTTTGATGAACTGTCACACCATCTTCCATAGTGGCTGCACCACTTTACATTCCCACCAGCAGAGCATAAGAGTTCCAATTTCTCTAATACTTGTTCTTTTTCTGTCTTTATGATAGTAGCCATCCTAAAAAAGTTGAGGTAGTATCTTTAAGTTTCTTCATAAATCATCTGCAAGTTTTCAACCTCTGAAAATATTTACACCCTCTTCCCCACAGATAAATATTGTTCAAGTTAAGTGATATCATCTCTTGGTTCTCACTCATCTGTTGCCTGGTTGTATTTTCAACAACATTTTCCATCTGCCTAAGTTTCGAGTTTAGCGAGGGCCTCATCAACAACTCTTAGGTAAAAAATGAACTAAAGATCTCAATATGAGTATTTGATTTTATTTGTTTTTATGAGTTTATGTATATAAGAGTAGCTGTAAGTTTGTTTTTACTTTGCCCTCTTTCAGAATCCTAGTAAATTTATTTTCAAAGGTGATGACATATTCTGTAGGTATGCAGAAAAAAAAGTTTTAAGGTTTCTGAGGGTCTTTAAGGAATAACTAAGTCCTTAGAAATGTGGGAGTGGTCATAATTATTCACAATAATCATTACTCAAATTATCCCACTACCAAACATTTCAAGGAATAAAGACATGTTAAAAAGCAAATTACCAGTGAAACATATCTAAATCATTATATTTTACATATAACAAAATATACTAAGAATATAGCATGATTAAAAATTATATTCTATTTAATTAATTTTAATTACTAATTAAAAGCATCCATATTAATTCCATGTTATCCAAATTATTTTTTTTTCTTTTCTTTTTATTTTTTTAATTAATTTATTCATTTTTTTGCGGTACGCGGGCCTCTCCCGTTGCGGAGCACAGGCTCCGGACGCGCAGGCCCAACGGCCGTGGCTCACGGGCCCAGCCGCTCCGCGGCACGCGGGATCCTCCCGGACCGGGGCACGAACCTGCGTCCCCTGCATCGGCAGGCGGACCCTCAATCACTGCGCCACCAGGGAAGCCCCCAAACTATTTTTTGATCTATGTGATCATGGTTTTTATCAATGGCTCTTAGGTACACAGAAGTGGAAAAAGTTATATTCATTAAGTGATTCTGCCATTCTTTTATGCCTGATACTGTTCTGGTTTCATGTGAAACAAACTCTATTCCCTATGCTTAGAATGCTTTTCCTTGTACACCCGTCTAAATTCTGCTCATCCTTCAAGGCCTAGCTCAAGTCTTCCCCTACTAAAAGGTAATCTTCAGGAGGGCAGGGAGTTTTGTCAGGATTGTTTAATGCTGTAGGACCATCACGTAGGAGAGTACCTAGTGCTAGAAAATGCTCTATAAATGTACCCTGAATAAATGATGAATGAATAAGTGAATGCATAAATTAAAATCTTAGATTTTATTGCTCGCTCACGCCTCTAAATGTCTACAGCATATGGACACAGTCCATATAATGTATTTGACACTTAACATGTACATTTTGTAGTGATCATTTATGTTGTCCACCAAATATGTATAGTTCCCCTCCTAGCATATGGTAGAATCATACTCTCCCACCCCCCCTGAAGTTAGGTGTGGACGTGTACCTGCTTTAGACAATGACATATGAGCAGACGTGACAAGTATAGCATCTAGGAGGAAGCATTAAGAACCACTGAGTGATTCATCACCTTCCTTTTCTCCTGCTGCAGTGATCATAAAAGTAAGTCAGTGTGGAGCCCTCATTAGCCTGGGTTCCTGAGTGAATGCAAGGAGCAAAACCCCCACGCCAACCTGTGATGACCATGTTGAAGGAGTGAGAAATAATCTCTGTTGTTATAGTCCTCCAAAATGTGGAGGTTATTTGTTTCTGCAGCATAACCTAGCTGCTTCTGACTTGTACATACTTTGTACCTGTATTTATCTATTAATTTGCATCTTCTCTCCGTAAATGGATCTTAAGCTCTTTGAAAAAAGTAATTATGTTTTATAGTCTTTTGATTTCCCTTTTCCAGTTCAGTACCCTGAACACTGTAGACACTTTACAAATGTTTACTGATGGTGGGAGGTGGGGATGATTGTGTTGGTGGTGAAGATGCCAGGGAGTCACTATCAGGTGTACTTATATTTTGAAGCAACCATTTTGGCCTCTGTATTCTTGATTTCAAGAAAAGCCCAGTTAGGGCTTCCCTGGTGGCGCAGTGGTTGAGAGTCCGCCTGTCGATGCAGGGGACACGGGTTCATGCCCCAGTCCGGGAAGATCCCACATGCCGCGGAGCAGCTGGGCCCGTGAGCCATGGCCGCTGAGCCTGCGCGTCCGGAGCCTGTGCTCTGCAAAGGGAGAGGCCACAACAGTGAGAGGCCCGCGTACCGCAAGAAAAAAAAAAAAAGAAAAGCCCAGTTAAAAACAGACTGGAGTTTGCCATGGTTTTTGAACTTATAAGACATGTACATTTTGATTATATTTCCTATGCACTCTAGAAGCCTGGTCACACAAAAACGTATGTAAACAATGCTGAGATTCTAGTCATATTAATTTTCATGTTAAATTTGATTGTTAGCTATAAACCATAATGGAAATCATAATTAAGAAGGTACCTCTTGCATAAACATGCTTTCAACCTGTCCCTCACTGGTTTAAGACATATTTCCCTCCGTGTTTGCCTAGTAATGCCTAGTATAGTGCTGGATATTTTGCAGTCTCCCAAGTGGCTTTAAGGGTATCCTGCTCCAGTTTCAATGACTGCCCATTCTGTAAACATCCTCTTAGCAAATGGAAAAACAAAGTCATCCCTGGAGTTTGACTTTGGGTGTCCCTAGATGTATTGAAATTGCCATGGATAACTTTCCCCTGGAAATGAACAAGGGCTTCCCACCTTAAGTCATTTGTACAGACTTGGACAGAGGATTATGATAACATTTGCCATGCTTTCGTATAAGAACAACTGAGCTCGAATCTAATTTATAATCAGCTCTTGAAAAGTGTGACAATTCTCTTGGGGCCACTTCCTCAAGATTGCTTAATCCCATCAGTTTATGGGGCACCTGAAGACTGCACCACTGATGAATGAAGGAGAGACGAGGTCAATCCTTCTGTTCGCTCATCCCCAGCATGGATTGTCATTATTTCCCCCCTCGCCTCTGCTTCACCTCATGGTCATGGAGACCACTGATACCTGCTCTTGTCTCCCACTGTGCAACTCTCACTTGTTCTCACAGTCCCAGGCTTGGATTTCTCCTCCCTCCTGACCTTCATCATTATTTTAACCTCCCATCGTTTCTCCAGTGACAGTGCGTATCTTCAACATTGATTCCATATCCCTGTTCTCATTTCTCTTTCCCTAAGTGCTTTTTTTTTTTTTTTTTTTTTTTTTTTTGCGGTATGCGGGCCTCTCACTGTTATGGCCTCTCCCGTTGCGGAGCACAGGCTCTGGACACGCAGGCTCAGCGGCCATGGCTCACAGGCCCAGCCGCTCCGCGGCATGTGGGATCCTCCCGGACCGGGGCACGAACCCGCGTCCCCTGCATCGGCAGGCGGACTCTCAACCACTGCGCCACCAGGGAAGCCCTCCCTAAGTGCTTTTGAGAGAGAAAATAATTGCGGTATGTCACTCAGAAATCACTATCTTCTGCTGACACTGAATATGTCCCCAAAGGGATGAATGGGTTAAATAATGCTTAGGCTAAAGACAGGAAGATGTGACAGAAGGTCAAATAGAGGAGAGAGAGAGGGTGGAGTTTGATCTGCAAAGTTGGATTGGTGGAGGCTGAGATAAAATTAATTATAATTATGCAAAAAGAAGGTGGTCATATGATGCTTATGAGCAAAGGAAACATAAGTCCCACTGCCTGCTCCAACCCTCGACCTCCTCATGTGATTTTCTCATGCCCACGTCAACCCCTTTTCCCTCTATACTCATCACCCTTACTTCTTTCTCTCATTTACAATCCATCAGCACATCCAAGCACCTCTACTTTAGAAATACACAGTAAGTGCACCCCCCACTAGCACCCTGGTCCAAGCCAGCGTACTATCTTGCCGGGACTACTGCAATAACCTCTAAACTAGTCTCACTGGATTTACACCCTTGCTTCCCTGCTCTATTCTCAACCCAACAGCCGGAATGACCTTTTCAAAACAGAAATCCCATAATGTCATTCTTTTTTTTTTTTTTTTTTTTTTCGCGGTACGCGGGCCTCTCACTGTTGTGGCCTCTCCCGTTGCGGAGCACAGGCTCCGGACGCGCAGGCTCAGCGGCCATGGCTCACGGGCCCAGCCGCTCCACGGCATGTGGGATCTTCCCGGACCGGGGCACGAACCCATGTCCCCTGCATTGGCAGGCGGGCTCTCAACCACCAGGGAAGCCCATAATGTCATTCTTTTGTTCCACTGGTACGTCTATAGTTCCCAAGAGTAAAATCCCAAGCACTAATGAAAGTTCCAAGGCATAAAATGAGCTGTCCTCTGATTCTTTCCTGATTTCGTCTCCTACTACTTCACTCCAACCCCACTGACCTCCTTGCTGTTCGCCAACATTCCTTGTAAGTTCCTACTTTACAGCCCTTTGCCAACACTATTCCCTCTGCTTAGAGAGGTGCCTCCCTGATACCCACACGGCTCTTTCTTTGAATTAGCTAAGCTGCAAGCTAAGCTACTCTAACAAAACACAGCCACTTAATTCAGAAGAGGATGTTAGTTCTCTCTGTGTAGAAGTGCAGGGATGGTAGCCGTCTCACTATGCGGTCTCCAAGGTCGTTCCAGTTGTCACCATTTCCCAGTTAGCGGGAAAAAGGCAAATGTCCTTAAAAAGATGACCCAGAAGTTGCACACATCACTTTTTCTCACATCCAATTGGCCCAAAATTAGTCCATGGCACACAGAGGTGCAAGGAAAGCTGGGAAGTGAGTCAGTACAAATGTCAACCATTTGCTTAGCAAAACCTCTGAGGTGCTATCACGGAAGACAACAAGGGTAAAGGATACTGGAGCGCTGTTAGCCTCTGTCATACCACTTCCCTTGATTCAGGACTCAAATATATCCTTATCAGAGAAACCTGCCCTTTTTATCCTTCTGAAACTATCCTCCCCCAGCCACTCTTTATCCCTTTACTCTACATTTTATTCTTTTTCAGCAAGTATGAGCAGTTGATACATTCCAGTTTTATTTGTTTATGCTTTCCCTCATCAGAATGAAACGCCAGACACCCTGAGGGCAGGGATTTTGCTTGGTTCACTGTTGTATTCCAGTGTCTAGAGCAGCGCTGGGCACATAGTAGCCATTTAAAAATATTTGTTGAATGAATAAATGAATAGCTGTTCAATCACATTTATAGTTCAATAAATATGCAACGGAGCACGGTGGAGACCGGGTTTTAACCTACTCTTGAAAGCTGAAGGAGCGCCAATGAAAGCTGCTAGCAATTTTATGTCTCACATTTCCTTTCATTGAAAATAATTAGTAGAACGGGCCATTGATATTTGTTTACAAATGTGGAGTGTATTAGCGTTCTCCAGAGAAACAGAACGAATAGGATATAGATATATAGAGGAGATTTATTACCAGAATTGGCTCTCAGGGTTATGGAAGACAAGAAGTCCCCCAGTCTCTCTGCCATTTGCAAGCTGGAGAACCAGGAAAACCACGGGTATGATTCAGCCTGAATCCAAAAGCCTGAGAATCCCGAGGCTGGTGGTGTATTTTCCGGTCTGAGTCTCAAAGCTGGGAACCAGGGGCACCGATGTCCAGCGTCCAAGGGCAGGAGAAGATGGATGCCTCAGCTCAAGCAGAGAGAGAGTGAATTCATGCTTCCTTGGACTTTCTGTTCTGTTCAGGTCCTCAGCAGATCGGACGATGCCCATCCACGCTGGTGAGGGCGGTCTTTACTCAGCCTGCTGACCTCTTCTGGAGACGCCCTCACAGACACACCCAGAAATCACGTTTGACAGCTATTTGGGCATCCTTAGCCCAGTCAAGTTGACATATAAAATCAACCACTACATGGAGCAAAAACACCACACATTGTTTTGGGGAAAATGTGGAACTACTGTTAAACTGAGGATATTGCAACTTGAGATGCTGAATGTTCTGCGTAGTAATAAAAACTGTACATTTCATGAGACTTGGTCGAGTTAAAGAAGAATATTAGGAAATCTGGCATTGAGATTGGACCGTGCTTGAAGTTTCTTATTGTTTCTTAAAGTTACCTGTGTGTCTTCAGGCCCAAATATGTACCCACAAGACGTTGTGAACCTGAGTCACACAGGGAGTGAGAAGCAGCCTGACCTTCCCTTCACCTTAAGCTGAAAGCTGAGGGAGGCCATGGGAAGGAGTGGACTGATGGACCAGGCCTCGCCAGGTTTGACCACTGGTGTCCTAACATATAATGAACCATCTGCGTGCCTCCTCTGGTCCGTGGAGGAAGCCTAAGCATGTGTGTGGGTTAAGCCTTCCTGAAGAAAGTGGACGTTCCCCCTGTGAGCCATCTTGGTGTGGGATTGAGTTGGCCTAGGATGGAGGAGGGAAGGAACTTCTCTTCCTGAGACTAGACTGCACGGTAGGAAGATGCCTGGGCATGCTCTTTGGTGGGGGTTGGTCTGGCTCTTCCATATGGAAGCCTGATAGAAGTTTCCATTAATACCCCATGCTCTGCAAGCTCCGAGGCTGATCTGGGCACACAACCATGAGGTGTGCCCGTGCAGCAGCAGTGTCTGTTTATCCCCACCACAGCCCAGACTTTGCTTGGCCATGAGGACTAGAGCGAGCAACCCGAGCCCCTGCTCAGAGCGACAGGCACAGGGGAACCAGAGCAGCCTGGAGAAGTTAGACGCAGTCTGGACTAGAAGATTCGTGGCGGTCCAGAGAGCCAGGATTCAACAGGTTACACACCTTCCTCTAGGATGTCCAGAAACCAATTGAGAGGTAACTTCAGAAGGAAAACGGGCTTCCTGCAGTCCATGAGTAGGGCTCCATTGCAATTTGGATATTAAAGAAAGAATGTTCTTGTTTTTCTGGCTGGTGAGATATGGGGACATATCAATTACATCTAATTGGGAATACTGAGAGAAGGATTTATAGTTCTTGTTTCTGACATCCCAGAGTGTTTCTAATTGTCCCAAGGAGCATCACAGCTGTCCCAAATATTTCTCAGAAAAGAATTATTCTAAAATATAATGTCATACTGCCTATTAGGAGAAAGGAGACTGACAAGCAAACTAGAGTGTACAACCTGCCCCATGAGAAACAAATGAGCCTTCCTTAGACACGGCTTTCATCATTTGATCCTTCTGCCTCCAAACAGCTAATGGCTCCCGGCTTCCTCTACCGTTAAGCTGACATCTTACTGCTTATTCTCTCTTTGCAAGGGAGCCCTTCTTAACTGCTAAACTTATTCCCATCATGAGCTTTCCCTTCCATCCCAGGAGTTTGACAGACTCCCTGCCTATGACCCATTTTGGTCATCTTGGCCCTTAACTTTGCTCATTTTGTTCACACCACCAGAGTTATTTACCCCTTGATTTAGGCACTGTCTTGAATTGTGTGCTAAATGTTTTGCAGCTATTTGTTCTGATTCTTCAACTAGATGAAAAGCATCTCTGGGGAAAGGTAGTATTTCTTATTCCTTTTATGTTCCTTGCTGCGTCTAGTGCCATTCAGGCACCTTACATGGCTCAATTAACACATTTAATTCAATCTTGAAGAAGAAGTTAGGAATCACTGATCTATAACTAGTTCTTATAACTAAGTGCCCTTCCTCCTGAGACACATGAAGAAGGGTTAGTGTTTCTTTCTTTTTTTTTTTTTTTGCGGTACACGGGCCTCTCACTGTTGTGGCCTCTCCCGTTGCGGAGCACAGGCTTGGGACGCGCAGGCTCAGCGGCCATGGCTCACTGGCCCAGCCGCTCCGCGGCATGTGGGATCTTCCCGGACCGGGGCACGAACCCGTGTCCCCTGCATCAGCAGGCGGACTCTCAACCACTGCGCCACCTGGGAAGCCCGGGTTAGTGTTTCTTAATGCCACTGAAACAACTGGCCACAAACTTGGTGGCTTCAGACAACAGAGATTTATTCTCTCACGGTTCTAGAGGCCAGAAGTCCAAAATAAGTTTCACTGGGCCAAAGTCAAAGTGTCAGCAGAGCCACTCCACTGGAGGTTCTGGGAAGACTCCATTCCTTGCTGCTTCCAGCTTCTGGTGGCTGCCAGCACTCCCTGGTTGTGGCCACATCACTTCAGTCTCTGCCTCCATGGTCACGTGATCTTCTCTTCTGCATGTCAAATCTCTCTGTCTCTCCTTTATAAGGACACTTGTGTTTGCATTTGGGGTCCTCCTGGATAATGCAGGATAATTTCTCCATGTCAAACTCCTTAATTTAATTATATCTGCAAAGATCCTTTTTCTGTTTAAGGCTACATTTACAGGTTCCAGGGACTAGAATGTGCTACCATTAGGGGCCACTATTCAGCCTACTATAAGTTATCATTTAAACAATATTCTTAAAATTTGATTATGGAAAAAGATGATGTCAAACTAGAAGGAAACAAAAAGTTCTCAATAAAGTAATGACCACTCTACACACATACACATACACACCCGCATGCATGTACCCGCACATACATGAGTTTGTATGTTAGCAAAAGTATTTCCTACACCATCTTCAGCTTCACTATGGACCACTGTCTTATTTATTTTTAAAAAGACAGAATTAAAACACATGTCAGGCATTTAATTGAGACTGCCAACATGACAAAAAGAAAGATTGGGTTCTATGTACAAAGAGATTTGTTTATAACTAAAGTATTTTAAAAATTCAATAAAAATGGCATCTAAGGTTAATATAGGTTAAAGAACTATTTGGACAGGTAGCCTGAGATAAGACATAATTGAATTTGCAAATGTTTCTATCAAGCGATGTTCTTTTTTTTTTTTTCTTTTTTTTTTTTTTTTGCGGTATGCGGGCCTCTCACTGTTGTGGCCTCTCCCTTTGCGGAGCACAGGCTCCGGACACGCAGGCTCAGCGGCCATGGCTCATGGGCCCAGCCGCTCCGCGGCATGTGGGATCTTCCCGGACCGGGGCACAAACCCGTGTCCCCTGCATCGGCAGGCGGACTCTCAACCACTGCCCCACCAGGGAAGCCCTCAAGCGATGTTTTTACTCCACTATTTCCTTCCAAATTCCATGGGTTTAATAAATGATATGAGATACAATTATAATACTCAACATTTGTATAACAATTTATAGTTCACAAAGCTCTTGACGTACCTAATCTAATTCGATTCTCACCACAAGATGGTGAAATATGCAGAATGAGTATTATTTTTTCCAATTTTCAGATGAACAAAGAGATTCAGAGAGAGTAAATGACCTGCTCAAGAAAATGTGGCAAGTAATCATCAGACGTGAACCATGACCCAGGTTTCCTACTCTTGAGTCAATATATCTTCAAGTACACTAGTATTAAATTCAAGATAAAAATGATAGTAATGAAAAAGAAAAGTGGGCAAAACACATGAAAAGGCATTTCATTCGGCTGCAAATCATAAAAGACTCAAACCTCATTCGTGATCATGGAAATGCAAAACAGACAACAAAGAGATGAAAACACTAAATGTTGGAGAAAATGGACCAAACAATTCTTCATCCATGGCTGATGGGAAAGTAAATTTATACAACGCTCTTTGAAAACAGTTTGGCAGTGCCTTATAAGTTGACCATCATATTCCCTACAACCTAGCAACTCTTTTTCTAGGCATATCCAAGGTGAACTTTTGTACATGTGCACATAGAGAGATTCACAAGCATGTCTAAGCAATGTAGTTTTTAACAGCAAAAACTGGAGGAAAAAAACCCCTCAAATGTCCATCATCAAGAAATGGGTAAATAAATTGTAATATAGCCATGATATGGAATAACAAATTATAGTTATATGATGTTATATGAATGAATTTTAGCAATGCAGTTTTCAGTGAAAATAAGAAGTCTTGGAAGATTTCAACCATAATAATAGCCATTTTATAAAGTTTAAAATAAACCCAGACTAAGCAATCTTTTTGAATGACAGTAAGGAATTTAATCATTAATCATTGAGAAATGCATAAACTGACATCTGAGAGAGAGTTCCTGGCTGATGAGCTGTTTGTTCTGCTGGAACCCTGGCAGCTACTCACTCTACCAATCTGCCTCTTCTGTCTTTGTCTGGGTCTACCTCTAAACTGGCCCCCAACTTAAGCCAAATCTGGGGATATTCCTGACATACAAAAGAACTGGCAGCAAGACCAGCAGTCTGGTTTTTATTTTGGTTCTGTAGCTTCGTTTAATGAGCATATCTTGGAACCTAGTTCTCAGTCGATCAGATGGTAATAGTTATGATCCAAAAATATGCATAACACATTGTGTCAGGTACTATGGGGAACCTCAGAAAAGCACCCATCATTCACATACTTATCCATCCATCCATTTATTCATTTAATATTGACTGCTTATGTGCTATGACCAGGCAGTGGAATCTAAGATGAACAAGATAATGTTGCTACTATTAAGACACTCACACAATCCAATGAAGGAGAGAGACATATTAACAGATCAGTAAAAGAAGATGTGATAAGTCCAACACTGGAGTCATAGGCAGGGGTCAGGAAAGCATGCCCAGAAGAACATCTGAAATGCATCTTTTAGAACAAGTGGAGTCAGCAGAGGGAAGAAAAAGAGAGGTGGGGCAGAGGGCACATGAACAAACGCCCAGATCTGAGATACAGCATGGTGTGCCTTAGCTGTGTCTCTGCATCGTCAGGATCGATACCTCAGAAACCTTGAATCCCATCTTTCACTGGCTTCCACTGCAGGCTCCAAGCAAGAACCACAGACACAGAGCACAGACGGGGCAAGCGCACTTTATCAGTAGCGGAGGCTACTCTGTTATTTGAAGGTGATGAACTCTGCAGGACTATGAGTTTGCAGCCCTGCTTTACGTGGAGGGAAGAGAAGGAAGGATCTGCCTCCTTGTACTCCACCAGCCCCAGAGTGAGCGGGTGCCTCAAGAATGTCAACGACCGTCCAAAGGAAGAGTCAAAGCTAAGAGGGAGACCCAGAAAGACCCTTCAGGAGGAAGCACAAAGGTTTAATATCTGACATTTTTGAGCCTCTCCTGGAAAGTTTCAGCCTCCAACCCAGCACCACAGTTGTTTACCCTGGACCCTTCTCAGCATTCCTTTCTCTTTCCTGGCGTGGTGAGGTTGCAGATGATCATCAGGGTTCCCATACTCAGCAATTTCAAGTCAGCCTGATTTGTCCATCTCTCCCTCCCTTAGGATGAGTCCTTTCCCAAGAGAAGTTGTAATCTCTTGTGTAAACAGGTTTCCTAGGCAGACCCGCCTTTCCAGTCTGACGAATGCAAACAAGACGTGTCTAATTCCAAGCAGGGGCTCATACTAAAGTCCTTGCTTACACTAGCTTTGGTGATAAGGTGGCTGCAGATGCTTCCAAACTAGAGATCAAGAGGAGAAGCGGATCTGGAGATGAGACTGAGGATTCGGTGTTAGAAATGTCAATTTTTGAGGCACTTTATAGAATGCAAAGGAAAGATGACCAACGGACGTTTTGGATATTTAAGCCTGAAATTCAAAAGAAATGTCAGGGCGGAAGATATAATTTGGGAATCCTCAGCTTACATGGGTAACTAAGATATAAAGTGGATGCAATTCCTCAGAGAGAGTATGTAGAATGAGAAGAGATGGAGACCAGCAAGAAACCCTGGGGAATAGCGACACGCAGGGATGTTCACAGAAAGGATGTCTGTGAAGGAAGCAAAAAGGATGGTCAGAAAGGAGAGCCAGGAGGGTGCCCAGTCACTGAAGCCCATGAGTGGACCCTTCAGTGAATCCTGGGAAAGAACTCGTCAGTTTATTCATTCAACAAATACTTATTGAGCACAGACTCCGTACCAGGCACCGTTCCAGATGCTCTGGATACAGTAGAGAACAAAACAACAAAAATCCCTGCCCAGATGAGATTTACGCTCTGATGTCAGTGCAGCAAAGAGGTCCAGATAGATAAAGGATAGAGTCCATTGGATTGAAAATTAGATTGGCTTTGGTAAACAGTGAGAGCCTTCCAACAGCAATAAGCTCAGAAGACAGATTGCAACGCCCTGAGAGCAAACCTAAGGTGAAGGAGTAGAGATAGTGGGTGTAAACTATTCTTTTGAGAAGTTGTATAAAAAGGAAGGAGCCATGGGGCACTTGATAGAGGTAGCACAAGTTCAAATGAATGTTTTCCTTTGCCTGATAGATCCTTGCATGCATTCTTGCAAGTATTTGTAGGCTAGCCACCTGGGAAAAGGAGCCTGGAAATGTAAGGAAGTTGAAGATTTGAAGAGATGATAGGTGATGGAGCCCAGTTCTGAAGCAGGTAGGAGGGGAGACTCCTGTAGTCACTGCAGAGAGTCTTGCAAATTAAGGACAGCTTGGGTATGCATTTAGGAGCGAGCTTTTCTTTCACTATCCTTTTTTTTAGTGACCACTAAAATAGCATCCAAATTCAAAAGCGGCATAGGGTAGCATATATGTCTCACGGAGAGTGTTATATAACAGGGAGCAAGAGATGCCTATTCTTTCCTCCTCCTGCACCCCTTTTGCACTCTCACTCTGGTCTTCCCCCACCCCCCAAAATGTACTCATACGTGACTACATATAGGTACAAACAGGACCCAGATTGGCCTTCCTAGCCCGTTCAGAGTCCTGCTGCCACAGCTGTCCACCTAATCAGGTCCTTATCTAGGAGCACTAAAGTGCAAAATTTGCCAGGCAGCAGCGGTGCTTGGGGCTCTGCAGGGTCCCGGTGTGTGGCTGCGGGGACCAGGCAGCACCTGGCCGCCACTGAGAGCAGAAAGAGAGGCATCTTTCTGGGTTCCCCAGCTGGCAGTGTGGAGCACTGGCCTGGGTTGCTCACGGACAGACACAGGACCGTCCCCAGCCCCTAGGATCCTTGCCGGAAGCAGAGCTTTCAGGCTGAGTGGGCAGATTTAGAAAGAACAGAGAGAAGGCTGCACCCTGATCCTTCACCCCAGCTCCTCTGCCAGCTCCCCCTCACAGCCCCACTGCATCGAAGACAGGAGTGATTTTAAAGAACCACTCTGATGTGAGTTCATCCTGACTGAGGGCAGACCCAGCAGGGGGGCCATCCCGAGGTCCTCTCTGCTTTGGCTCAAGGGACAGTGACGGTGCGGAGGATGCTGCCTCGCCTGGCTCCCGTGGGAGCAACTAACCATTGACCCAGGTGATTTCAGTGCATCAGACATGCTTCTTGAGTTCTCCAGGACACATCTAAGCACTTCTTTCCTTCCTGATACAGTAATCAAAACAAACCCTGTCTCCCCGGACTGGTGATGGCAGCCTCCTGCCACACACCTGAGGTCACAGGCTGAGTCCTAAAACTATCACAGTCTAAAAGAACATAACAGAAAATCTTTAAAGGGCAAATAAAAGAAAAAAAACTAGAGGTGTGTGTATGTACATATCTGCATACATCAGTATTATATATCCATATACACATCAATGTATGTGTGTTTATATATGTGTGTATACCAGTATAAGCAGACAGCTATACACAATATATGTATATGTTTAAACACACACATACACACCCTAAATAATAAATGTGCACTAAGAAATTCAGAAAATTATTTCATTCAAGTGCTGACCTACATAAAATAGAATAGAAAATGGGAGTTTTGGCTTTAAAAAAAATTACTTCTAACATAGTTTATGATTACAAAACAACCAGACGGAAAGCAGTCTGGGGAAAAAAATCTGTTTCATCACCGGAGTGAACAAACACAATTAAAATGCTAAAAACATGAAGCCTTATGAAAGTGAACAGAACAAGGACTTTTCTTTTTAATGGTGATTGGATGAAAGACAGCCACCTAAATTCCAGGAATCTCTTGAGACTCAGTATCCCCTCAGCATCAGCTGCAGGCAAAAGAAAAAGGCTGGCTAATTTGAAATCAATCATTAATATTCATTTTTTATCTTGCTACAGCTGGAGCGACTGTTGTCTGTCATCTTTACTTTCCACATGGCAAGCATTTCCTTTGAAGAAAGCAGGATTGGCAAGCTTCCCTCACTCACTTCCTCATTCATTCATTCATTCATTTTCCTCTTAAAAGAGAAAAAAAAAAAAAAATCCCTAGAGTTCTCTTCAAGGGACTTTTGAGTAACCTAAGCTGAAACAATTGAAATCCATTTGTTGTTACTGTATAATATTTTTTTCTTTTTTCAGCCATGTGGGTATTCTCAGCAAAGGAGCCCTTTTTATTGATTATACTGCGAGTAATGGAGTTTTTAAAAAGTAAAACCATAGAATAATTTTTGCCATCAAGTTCAATGAAAAAGATATCTAGAATTAATACAGACAGGAAAAAAATTGAGCAAAATGTAGTCGCTTTCTTTTAAGATGCAGTAGTCGATGGAAAGTCAATTTCCATGTTGTTCCCTTTGTTTATCACAACAAGATGTGGAAACCTACCCAGCCATCCACGTTCCTGCTCTAAGAATGCAGAGACAAGGTGACAGCATGTAAAAGTAAAGTACTAAGAGCATTTTAAAGCTGAGGGCAAACCACATTTACTAACTCTAGGTGTTTTTCTCCTTATAGCTACCAACTTCCACTTATAATAGATGAACATTTTTCTTTCATTTTTCTAACCAAATCATATTTTTTATTATCAAGTTCACCTTTAATATACATTTTCTATTTGAAAATGGAAAAAATATCCATTATCCTGCCACATTTATATAAGCATATTAAGCATTTGGATTTTTTCACATTAATTTTTGAAATTAATTTTCATTAACCCTGTATTTCCCCAGGAGGAATGGGTCAGTCTTCACTAATTCAGTGTTACCACAATTTTATAAAACATAACTACTGAAAATAGTAAGAATTGACTGAATTTGTATACTTTGCTTAAAAACTTTTTAAAGCTCTTCATTATTACAAAGTTTATATTCCTAAACTTGCCATTCAAGGCACAAACCTTTATGCCCTAAGTGAATTCTTTAGCCTTATCTTTGACTAATCTCCAGTGTGAACTTTTGTTGCCGAGAAAGATTCACTGTGATTGTAAGAGACAGCTGGTTGAAATAAACACCTTTACCTCTGCCAGCAGAAGGCTATCTGGTGGGGAAAACAAATTTTGCTTTAAGTTAAAACACTGCAGCAAAAAGGCCCTTAACCCTCAGGCACCTACAGAAAGGCTCTTTCTCTTTTACTTCTCTTGGCAGCATGTTATCAGGGTCATTGTTTCTAGAAAACTATTTTGTTGTTACCATGTTACTGCTTCATTCACAGGTGTATAGCCAAGTTGGGCTATAGTCATTCCCACCGATGTGAGCTCCTAGCACTAATGTTAACTGACACTCTCTGACAGCATGCTCTTTCTTGAAGCCAGAAACAGTTCCAGCAAACATAACCAAAGAGTGATGTCATAGAGCAGAGCCTTCATGGGTGAATACAAATATTTTAAATCAGTTTTCAGAGATTTCTGGCACTAAGAATTACAGATCATGGGACTTGGACCCCGTGTTCAGCTCCAAGTAGATTTCTTGCTGTAATGTCAACCTTCTCCATTTCCCCAACCCGTCCAGAGTTTGAGATGTCTTTACAGTCTGTGTGACAGTGTTGGGGGAAATACAAAGGGTATGGTCCCACATGCACCTCTCCGCTGACAACAGTGCAGGGGCAGCATCCGTGTGCCAAGTAGCACAGCCATCCAGGGGCTCCAGGCAGTGACCAGCACCAAGGTCGCCAGCAGCCCCAGTAAGAACGAGAGAAGCAACTGCAGTGCGGAACAGGCTCAGAGCAGATGCGAGGTGATGTCCCTTCCCCCAAATACTTTCAAGGGAGGCGAAGAGGAGGATTTGCCCAGCTAAACAGAGAACTCTGTTTTGGGGGTTGTATGGACTGTTGCATGTGAATTTTTCAACCTTTCTGTAAATGAAAGAAAGACAGACAAAGGAGAAGGGTGAATATATCTAATGAAAAAAAGCACCCAGGAGTGAAACAGTGATGGTGTCCTAGGGACTTCTGTCACTCGCTCAGTAAGAGGCCTCCTGTTTATATTTTCATGCCTTCCTCTTCTGTGAGTGATCTGTGCTTCCCCAAAACCCTATGAAGAGAAGAAATGGAGCAACGGGAGCCCTGACTCTGGGCTTCAAAAGTCAGCTGCTGCCGCCACCACCGCTCCTATCAGGTGTAATTTGCCTCTTGGCTGGCCCTCACTGGCACTTTCAGAAGCACTGTGGGAGTGTGTGTGAGTGTGTGTGTGTGTGTGTGTGTGTGTGTGCACATTTATGCATGCGTGGGGTGCATGCCACTTTTACTCATCTTTGGGCTGGGGAGCCTTAGGGAATCAGAGTTCAACACTCACAGTTTACAATGAAAGGATGAGGACTTTGCCACTCACCTGTGGCTGGAGGACAGGGATTGGACCAGCTCCCTAATTCTGACACCATGAACTCTTAGGTCTAGCCTTCGGGCTCTGCTTCTGGTTCCTATCTTTGCCTCTCCTGGTCTCCTGGCAAGAACTCTGGATTGACACAAAACCCAAGCATGGAACTCTTTCAGTTTCCTGCTCTGTGTGGCTTTTCTGACTGCATTCAGAGTCTGGCTTTATAGACCTTGCAATCTGTGTTAGAAGCTCCAGTACTGGCCTCTCTAGAGGAAGGAAGAACACTGGCTACTTCATTTTCCTCCAGAGCCTCCCAACTGCTCACCTCGTAATTGGTGACTTCCTTCTATCCAGCCCACCGCCTCTCACCCCACAAGCACACTGCTCCCCTGCATCTCCTTGGCCATGACTGGCCCTGACCGGCCCAGCCCAGGAAGAGCCTTCCCACATGTTACTCTCAACCACTTTTATTCTTGCAACATTCTGACCATTCACATGGTAATATATTTCGTTATAGCTAGTTACCACATATTCGTGTGTGAGGGCACAAAGAAAGGTGTAAGGTGCACCAATGAATCCTTCAAGAACCCTAAGATACTGCTGATTTACAAATAGGAAAACTGCTGTGTGGAAGGGTTAAGAGTTTTGCCCAAAGCCATAAAGCTAGTAAATTGTAGGATCCGAACTTGGACTTATCTCTGCTTGATTCCCAGGCCTACATGCTTAACTCCACATCAGGCCACCTTCCCGTGAGGAGTCTCACAGTCTTCACCCTAAAGATGTTCCTCTGGTTCTGAACTTACTTCCCAACAATTTCCAGACAAACCGCTACACTTTGAAGCTTGATCTCACAATTCATGCTAACGCACAACTTGGTTTTTTTCCCTTACCTATATGTCGTTGTCAAAGGGCAACTTTTTAAAGGGTAAAATCATGACTCTTATGTTATTATAAAATGAATACAAGTAAAAGATTTTATTTGACTAATTAACCAAAGATGGAACCAGTAAGATATTACAACTAGTTCAAAGGAGAATTCAAAGTACCATACCTATATAGGCAATCTGAAATGCTGAAATGAATTTAACATGCCTGCAAAACTGGTCAAGGTCCACCAGGTGATAATGAATTACATCTGACACTGTTCATTCGCATTTCTGTGGACACCAATCATTTCCACTATTATCATTTTATACAACCTAGAATACAAGACACCTCAAAGACCATGACAGGTGGAGAGAAGCTGAAGAGCGGGCTACACGACACACTCAGAGGTCATTTTTACCCATTTCAAGGTCTTCTGCATTTTTCCTGGAATCCTGAACTAATATTTTATTATATATTTATTATATGACTGTATTATAATGTAACCACTCTCTATACACGTGTGCACGTGCACGCGTGCGCGCGCACACACACACACACACACACACACACACACAAATGGGTCTAGATTCAAGTTGTGGAGACAAGTTTTCTCTTCAGAATAAATATAATAGAATCACCTGGTTCTCCGGCCCTCTTTCAGTAGCGTCTATTAGATAAGCATTCCACAACCAACCATGTATTATTCCCAAAGAATTCCCCAATATCATAGGATAGTAGCTTTTCCCCCCAAAACAGTGTCATGAACAGATGGTACTAGACAGGCACCTCTTATCTTTAATGCTGTCATGCTCATATGGCAGTAAGTCATAGGATATTCGCCAAGACAGGGCATTGTGAAGCCCTAATTAAATATTTTGACTAGGAACCTGCCTTTGCTTTGATAGAACATCCCAGCATGAAACAAATAGCTACCAAAAATACTTCCTAAAGGAGGATATGGTTCTATCTCTAAGCAACCACCAACTTCTTCCTTCCCCAGACACCTGTTTCCTGCCTTGAGAATTTAGGCCCTTCTGGTCACTAGTAAAGGACACCTGCCACATAGGGATCTGCCTGAAAAAAGGAAAAAGTGAAAACCAAGACACCACCACAGCTTTTCAGGAGTGAGTTGGCAACTGGTGCTCAAGATCTGAGTTGCTTCAGGGTCTAAATCATCTTCTTGCCTCCTAAGGGAAGTAAGTCTTAGACAAGAATTAAAGTGCAACTCTCTTATTTGGGAAGTGCAGGAAATACTCGTGGGGCGAGTAAGGAAGAGAATAGAGTAGCAGGCAGGCAATAAAGGATGTGTGATTAAGCACTATCACGGTGGGTGACTAAAGCTTTACGCAAGCCAAGAGGTGACTGAGCTGGGGTAGTACTTATAGAGCAACTCCGGTGAGCCACTGATTGAGGACTGGTCCTAAGAGGTGCTAATTCACTCATACTTCTAGCCTGCTACAGGTTCTGGAAATAAGATCTTTAGACTGGGAGACAAGGACACTGGCGGCTGGCGTCAGTCAGAGCCGCTGAAGGGCTGGCAGGGGGACAGGGGAGGGGAGGAGTGGGCAGATACTGCTAATACCTACTCACCACAGCTGAGGAAGGATGGTCTCTCCAGTGGTCGGCGTTAACGTGCTTCAGCCTCTCTCTCGGTCTCTGCTTTCTTGCTTTTCCTCCTGCTACCATATTTCCTAGTAGCAGAAAGAGAGAGCATGCACCTGGCTGGCGCAGAGCTTATCGCCTTGAGTTGGCTCACAGGCCACTGGTCAGCCTCTGGATTGGTTGTCCTAGGATCAGGTACATACTCCTGGCTCCTGTTTCTGAGTGCAACAGAGTCAAGGGACATACAGCAGGACCACTTGCGCTACCGACTAGCCTAGGGGCTGGGAGCAGGACAGCTTCCCGCCGCAAGCAGACGTCACGCACATTCTGTTCTGACACAGGTGACGGCAGGGTTATGCCTCTGGGTTGTGCATGCTTACATCCACCTCACCTGGGGAACCCGCGAGGCTTTAGTCATTAGAATCCCTAACCTGAAGCTGTGGTTTTTCGTATATATGTCTCCCCTTAGAATTTAGTGTGTTCCTTTGCTCATCTTAATTTAACATTTACACTGTACTTTACCTCTCACCATTTCTGTCTTCTCATTTGACTGTTTTCATGAACAAAAGCCTGACGTGTGTGCAGCAGGATTTCACTGTGCCAAGGACTGCTGTCGTTCTTGGTTTCGAGGCACACGCTGCCTTTGAATCTGGGAACCCTGTGCTCTAGCTGAACTCCTGACTCCCATCCTCATGTTCTCTGAGAGCCCCCCTCTCCCACTGACACCTTCTCCTTGCCATAGTTGCTTTATAGCATTCAGCAGTCTCTACAATTTAATTTATTTTTTAACCTTTAATCTCCTGACTTCCCACATAAGCTTCATGAGGGCAGATGCCAGGAGGAGGTGATCCAATTAATAGCTGTTGAATGAATTTATTACTAAAGCGAGGACCTTAAGGTTTTTTCCTAGGAAAGGGCACGGGGGATCGGTTTGGACTGATCCAGTGGCATCTGTGGCTTGGTCCCTATTGTGACTAAGACAAATTCTGGGGTGGTGGCTGGCCAGAGGCAGCATGGAGTCAGCAGGCAGAACTGAAGCTGTGGCCTGGGTCTCATCAGCGTGGCTCAGATCAGCAGAGTCCCTACTTGGAGAAGGAAAGCTTATCGGGAAGCAATAGGCAGGACTAGCAGGGTAGGGACATGTGAGACGGACAGTGAGCCACAGGGCAACATCTGGCAAACATCAGGGAGAAGGGCACAGGATAGCGCATTAGAGGGCAAGACCTTCATCCTGGATGCACTGAGGGGGCCTTGCCGTGGGCCAGCCCTGGATGATGAAAATTCCAAGTTAGGGAAGGAATTCACAGCAGCCACATTGCTGACGGCAGCCACCCCACCGCAGCCCACACTCGGCATGCCACAGCTCTCGCAAGGCCAAAATAAACAGCTGCAGAAAATGATTCTCCAGGAGATCTTGACTATAATGTCCTTCGGGAGATGCTTATAGAGGTCTGCACTCATTGTCAGTGCCAAGAACCAGCACTTACACTTATCGTCTGTATTCCGGTCTTCCTTTCATTTCTGATTTTGGAAATTTACATTGGGCATGAATTGTTTTTTTTTAATTTTAAGTAGAAAAACGTAAGTATAACATCAATATTTCCCATCCTGGCCACCCTGTACCTAAACAGCAAATCCAACAACGTGTCAGAGGAGAATATTAAATGGCACTCAACCTTTATGTCATTCATGGAAGATATCCCTTGAAAAAACTGGATAAATGAGAACAACTTGCTGTAGAAAATGTGCCTATAAAGGCTTGAGACTGCTGTTAATAGGCTAAGTACCTTTCAAATTGAAGGCAGTGTAGGCAGAGGCTGATTATATCCAAGTGTGAGAACAGTACACCACTTTCAGAAAGGCAGGACGGTTAACTAATGATTAGTCTTCGAGCTCATAAAAACGACACACTCACTGACATGGTCCTATGTCAGTGAATGTATGGAGAAGAAATAGATTTCTGTGGTATATTAAGAAAAAAGTTTTATTTGAAGCTTCAATGTAAACGGAATTTCTAAATTGTAAGAGGGCATACATTTGCAAGAGGAGAAAAATCCAGATGTTCAAGGCCCTGGATCAGGATGTGAAGAATGTGTCACACTGACACATTCACTGAATAAAAGAAAGTCTCTAGGGCAGATTATTTAAAGAAGAGTGACAGCAAAGAATTCCTAAAACTATCAAGAATTCTGTCTCTCTCTTTTTAATGAGTGCACACCTATAAATTCCTTTGTTAGTTTTCAATGCACATTATTCTTTTTATTCAAACCCATAATAATAACAGTGAAATAATGCTCTTTAAGTTAAGTATAGAGCTTCAAAACAAGGGGCTGCTATTCAACCTCATAAAGCCCTCTGACCACAGCTCCCGGCCTGAACATTCTCCTAGTCAATCAATATTAGCATATCTGCACTATATCACCCTCATTAGGAAATTCGTTCATTCATTTAACGAGGTATTGACAGCCTACTCTGTGCTAGGCATCGTTCTTACAGGACATCAAGAACACAACTGACAAAAGTCCCTGGGGGCTTGGTGGGGAGGAGGCAGATAATACACAATACTTGGGGATAAGTAACGTGCTATGCAAGGCGGTGATACGTGCTCTGGAAAATCAGCTTCCAGGAGCTGATTGTGGCATCTCTTCTCCAGCTCCATGTTCATCAGCAGCAATTCAGTGACATCACGTTGGTAACCTGAAACAGCAAAGTATTTGCACCATGGAAATGTGCAGATCTTACAAAGTGCAGCTTGTTTTTCTCAGAGAGGCAGCTGATAAACGTTTACCAGCATACCACTGGTGTGATTTTAGATCAAACATTGACATTTGAGCAAAGACATGAATGTGGTGAGGGAGTCAGCCTTCAGCCATATGTCATCTAGGAGAAGAGCATTTGAGGCCATGGAAGAGCCACTGCAAAGGCCCGAAGTAAGGAGCAGGCTGGGGGTGTCCTAGGAAGAGCAAGGAGTCCAGTGGACAGAGCAGCGAAAGTGAGAGACAAGGAGAGTG
This sequence comes from Grampus griseus, assembly GCF_964374135.1. NCBI lineage: Eukaryota > Metazoa > Chordata > Mammalia > Artiodactyla > Delphinidae > Grampus > Grampus griseus. The sequence goes on from NC_139007.1 coordinate 47,272,133, forward strand.
GTAAAGACGCGCCGGGCCAGGTAATTTTAGAGCAGATTGTGGAGGATGCTGTAGGCCACTGGGGGGACTCTGGCTTTTACTCTGAGTGTGATGGAAAGCTATTAGAGGTTTTAGAAGAGAGGAATGTGGGATCTAATGTGCCTTTTTTTTTTCATTTATTTTATTTATTTAGTTTTGGCTGCGTTGGGTCTTCGTTGCAGCGTGCAGGCTTAGTTGCTCCGTGGCACGTGGGATCTTCTTGGACCAGGGCTCAAACCCGTGTCCCCTGCATTGGCAGGTGGATTCTCAACCACTGCGCCACCAGGGAAGTCCCTAATGTACTTTTAAAAGGACCACTTTGGTATGTTGAGAATAGATTAAGTTGTGGGGAGTTGATGGGAAGTGAAAAGGTACAAGCAAGGCAAAACTATTCCAGATATTGTAGTCTATTTACCTAGGTGAAATGTGATGGCTCAGAGCAACAGTAACAGATGTAGTGAGAAATGGCTGGATTCTAGATATATTTTGAAAGCACCTACAGGAGGTGCCAATTGATTGAACATGCAGTGTCAGAGAAAGGAGTAAAGGCTGACACTAAGACTTTCGGTTTGAACAAATGGAAGGATGGATTTGACATCACTTGAGAAGTAGAAGACTCTGGGTGGAGCAGATGCAGGGGAAGGGAAGGGCGGGACAGTCAGAAGGTCAGTTCTGGACAAACTGAACTTCAGGTATCCATTATGTCGAGTAGGAGATGGATGTATGAGTCTGAATTTTAGGAGCCTGTTCTGGCCTGGAGATATAGATTTGGAAGGCATAGATGGCATTTAAAGGCTTAGAACAAGATAGTAATGCCAAGGAGTGAGTATAGACGGTGAAGAGACAAAGAACAAGGATTCAGCGTTAAGATACTCCAGGGTTGAAAGGTCAGGGGAAAGAGGAGGACCAACAAAACAGAGTTAGGAATGAGCAGCCAGAGACAAAGGAGAAAAGCCAAGGGTGTGGCGCCCTAGAAGCCAAGTGAAGAAATTGTTTTAGGCAGCAGGAAGTGATCAGCTGTGTCTAATGCTGCTGATAGCGCTGGTAAAATGAGAACTGAGAAGTGATCACTCTATTTAGCGAAATGGAGGTCACTGGTGACCTTGACCAGCGTGGGTTCAGTGGAGGTCCGTGAAGCGAAGCCTCGTTGGAGTGGGTTTCGGAGAGAACTGGAGGAGGGAAATTTGAGACAGTGAGTATAAGAGACTCTTTGAAGGACGTCCTCTGCAAAGTAGAGCAGAGAAATGGGGCGGAAGCCGACAGGGGAATTGAGGTTAAGAGTAGGGCTTTGTTTGGTTTGGTTTAAAGATGAGAGAAATAACGGCAAGTTTGTATGGTGATGGGAATGAGCCAGTAGAGAAACTTCAGTGGAGGGAACTTTAGTCCCTCAACCCTTCTCTTCCTCCCTGCCTGGTTTCATTTCCCTCCTTGCTTCATTTCCCTTGTTAGCCAGCCTGGTCCCATGACTCGCTATTTCTGTTATGCTTTTACTAACCCCCTACAATGCATCCCTTTTGTTACTTCTTCCTTCCCAAGCCCACCATTTTTTTTCTTCTCCAGAGCTCTTGGGTTGCCAGTTGGCTTTACTACAATAGTTTCACGCTACCTAACCTCACTTGAACCTGCAGAGCTGTCCAAGTGTTCTTTTCTTCTTATATTCTTTCATGGTTTACTTCCTAGCAAATGACCAACAGTGTTTATTCCAATATTTTAAAAACTCGTATCCAGCATTTATTCAACCCACATTTATTGAGCAAGAAAATGTTCCAGACACTGGAGCCTGACACCCAACACCCCACTGCTCCCTGGCCTCTTAGCAGATGACCTTTATTCCACTTTCCCGAAATGATTGATGCAAAGTTCTTCAATCTTCTCCCTCACATTCCCAACTTTAAAAGACATCCTTCCCATCATTATTTATAGAAAATAAAGTTTCCCTGCTTATCTCAAAGATTAACTCTTTCATTTTGGCCTTGATTCTGTTACCTCTTATATTTAATCACTTGTTCTATCAATTAATCTCCCTGCATCTTTTACATCGTCTCCTCCCTTCTTCCCAGAGGGAACAGCTGTACTGACCTTTGAACTAATCATTCTTTTGCTTTTCTTTGTGATTTTTTCACATATATACACACACATACATATATAGGTAGATACATACATACACACACATACATATATAGGTAGATATATATGTGTGTGTGTGTATCTTAATACAGTGTTCACTTTTGACAAACCTGGTTTTGGGTTTTGGACTTTAAAACGCGAACCTAGCTGTGTATGGAGAAGACGGTTTGCCGCTCCTTGGAGATCAGCTGAACAGACTCTCTGGGTTATAGTCTGGCTTCAGCTTCCCCTGTGGGGCTGTCAGTACAGAAGGTCATGAGTGAGTCCTGGAAACATGGAGTTGGGGCCCGTGGCAGGAAAATGGGCAGGGGTGGAGGCTCTGCATTTGCTTTCTCAGCTCCTATATTAGAAGAAAACACAGAAAATTAATGAATTAAATTTCCCATTCGAGAAGTTAGCATCAAAATATACCCCGAGAAAACAGGAGGAAAGAACTAACAAAGGTATGAGCAAAAACTAAGAAAACAGAAAACAAAGATACAATAAAGATTATCAATACGACCAAAGCTGTTTCTTTAAAAGGACTAATAATGTAGACAAATCCCTGGCAATATTTATTAAGAAAAAAGAGAGAAAGTAGAAATAGAGTTTGCAATGAAAAGGATATATAGCAGATAAAAAAACTGAAGATATTTACAATGAAAAACTTAATGCTGAGGCTTCCCTGGTGGCGCAGTGGTTGAGAGTCCGCCTGCCGATGCAGGGGACACGGGTTCGTGCCCCGGTCCGGGAAGATCCCACATGCCATGGAGCGGCTGGGCCCGTGAGCTATGGCCTCTGAGCCTGCGTGTCCGGAGCCTGTGCTCTGCAACGGGAGAGGCCACAATAGTGAGAGGCCCGCGTACCGCAAAAAAAAAAAAAAAAAAAAAAAAAAAGAAGAAGACAGAGATAACAAATGGTGAGAATGTGGAGAAAAGGGAACACTTGTGCGCTGTTGGTGGGAATGTAAATTGGTGCACCCACTGGGGAAAAGAGTATGGAGGTTCCCCAAAAATTTAAAAATAAAACTACCATATGATCCAGCAATTCCACTTCTGGGTATATATCTAAAGCAAATTAAAACAGGATCTTGAAGAGATATCTACACTCACATGTTAATTGCAGCATTATTCATAATAGCCAACGTTCAGAAACAACCTAGATGCCTATCAACAGATGAATGTATAAAAGATGTGGTTTATATTTACAATGGAATATTATTCAGCCACGAGAAGGAAGGAAATCCTGTCATTTGTAACAACATGGATGAAACTTGAGGGTATAATGCAAAGTGAAATAAGTCAGACAGAGTAAGACAAATTCTGCATGATATCACTTACACATGGAATCTTTTTTTAAAAAAGTCATAACTCATAGAAACAGAGTAGAAAGTGTTTGCTAGGACTGGTGGGGGGCAGGAGGTGGAGGAAATAGGGAGAGGATGGTAGAAGAGTACAAACCTTCAGCTATAAAGATGAATAAGGTCTGAGAATCTAATGTAAAACATGGTGACTATAGTTGCTGACACTATACTGTATAATTGAAATTTGTTAAGAGAATAGAACTTAAATGTTCTCATCAAATAAAAGAGAAATATGTGATAAACAGGTGAGGCATTGGAAGTGTTAATTAGCTAGAAGGGAGGAATCCTTTTACAAGGTATATGTATGTCAGATCACCATGACGTACACTTTAAATATCTTATAATTTTGTTAGTTATACCTCAAGAAAACTGAAATTTAAAAAATACCAAGTATTGCCAAGGATATGGCACAACAGGAATGCTCATATACTGATCCTGGGCGTGTCAACTGGTACAACGTCTTTGCAAAGTATGGAAGCGGCCAATCGCCTAAAGATTAGACATTCCATTCTTCTTCCTTGTTTACCAAACCCCAATATTTTTAGAACAGCAATGTCCTTAGGCTCAGTGTATGAATCATGTCTGGTTGGAGCCAATCATAACCATCCTATAACATTTTGCTAGATATGTTTTCCCATTTCCTTGACACCAAGAGGCTGCAACCCCATTCTGGCCAATGGGATGTAAAGGGAAGTCTGATGAAGAACTTCTGGTTGCTAGGACACGAGAGTCCCCAGGGGTGGGGGTAGAGGTGGGGGGGTTCCCTTTATTCTTCAAACATGTCCCCATCCTAAGTCAGTAGTGGTCTACCCTTAGAAAAATAGGAAGGTTTTTCCTCCCTAAAAAAAAAAAGAAGCCCCCTTTTCTACATACTCTTTTCTCTTGTTTGGGACACTGGAATGAGACTGTGATGCCTAGAGTTGTGGAAGCCATTTTGTGATCATGAGGTGACAATCAAGAGGACCAAAGCCATCACACTAAGGTAGTAAGAGTTGAAGGATTGAAAGTGACTGGGTCCTTTGTTGACAATGTTAGATAATTAAATCTTTATTTCACAAACAACTGTTAGTGAGCTTTTCTGTATCCTGTAATCAAAAACTTTCCTGATAGAAAAGTTGTCTAGTAAAGTTAAAAAAAATAGCTTACGATCCAGAATACTTTGACTCCTAAGTATTTACCTTAAATAATCCTTACAAACATGCACAAGAAAACATATCCAGAGATGTTCGTCTCAACACTGTTTGTAATGATGAGAAACATCAAAACAATCTAAATATTCATCAACAGGAAACATGGATAAATAATTTGAGGTCTATTCATACAAAAGAATACTATATAGAAATTTCAATAAATAAACTGGAGTTACATGAATCAATACACTAAATCTTAAAAGAATGTTAAGCAAAAAAAAAAAAAAAAGCAAGTTGAAAGAGGATTTATATAGTATGTTATATTTTGAGAGAATTTCAAAACATGGAAAGCAATATTATATGTATTTTTATAGATGAATTAATATATAACACAAATGTACACCATGCACAGGAATGTTAAATATCAGATTCATTGTAGTATGTATTTCTGGGGTGGAAGGGAAGGAAATAGTATACAGGGGTCTCAACTCCATCTATAATGTAAAATGTAAAGTGTGCCATGAATACAAATTATCATAGAAAATAACAGGAATAGTCTAAGACTTCTCAAATGGCACAAATGCTTCAGCATTTCATTACTTTATAAGTCACATCAAGTCCTCCTTGGCTTACTCCAATCCTCATACATCAAACTTTACAGTATTTGAATTGTAAACTTTTGAGGCCTATAGTTAGTGAGAAATAGCAAACAGAATAAGTAATGTATTAGAGGCTCCCAGGGTAATTTTTGCTGGTATCAAGGTAACTCAGTGAGCCATAAATATCATTTCAATGCTAGTCACCATTCTTTGCAAAGTGCACCAATCCCTACAACTCTGGATTTAATGTTCTCATAATCTTTTATCCCCTAGGACAAGTTGTAAAACTGTAATATCTTCATCCAATTTTCAGAAAGGCTCTGCATTTCAAAATCACAAACCTTTCCCAAGTTTGGATATTAAGGCAAATAAGAAGCTACAGGACTTCCCTGGTGGCACAGTGGTTAAGAATCTGCCTACCAAAGTCAGGACCAGATGGCTTCACAGGTGAATTCTATCAAACATTTAGACAAGAGCTAACACCCATCCTTCTCAAACTCTTCCAAAAAACTGCAGAGGAAGGAACACTCCCAAACTCATTCTATGAGGCCACCATCACCCTGATGCCAAAACCAGACAAAGATTCTACGAAAAAAGAAAATTACAGACCAATATCACTGATGAATATAGATGCAAAAATCCTCAACAAAATACTAGCAAACAGAATCCGACAACACATTAAAAGGGTCATACACCATGATCAAGTGGGATTCATCCCAGGGATGCAGGGATTCTTCAATATACACAAATCAATCAATGTGATACACCATATTAACAAATTGAAGGATAAAAACCATATGATCATCTAAATAGATGCTGAAAAAGCTTTTGACAAATTCAACACCCATTTACGATAAAAACGCTCCAGAAATTGGGCATAAAGGGAACCTACCTCAACATGATAAAGGCCATATATGACAAACCCACAGCAAACATCATTCTCAATGGTGAAAAACTGAAAGCATTTCCTCTAAGATCAGGAACAAGACAAGGATGTCCACTCTCACCACTATTATTCAACATAGTTTTGGAAGTCCTAGCCATGGCAATCAGAGAAGAAAAAGAAATAAAAGGAATACAAATTGGAAAAGAAGAAGTAAAACTGTCACTGTTTGCAGATGACATGATACTATACATAGAGAATCCTAAAGATGCCACCAGAAAACTACTAGAGCTAATCAAGGAATTTGGTAACGTTGTAGGATACAAAATTAATACACAGAAATCTCTTGCATTCCTATACACTAATGATGAAAATTCTGAAAGAGAAATTAAGGAAACACTCCCAGTTACCACTGCAACAAAAAGAATAAAATACCTAGGAATAAACCTACCTAGGGAGACAAAAGACCTGTATGCAGAAAACTATAAGACACTGATGAAAGAAATCAAAGATGATACAAACAGATGGAGAGATATACCATGTTCTTGGATTGGGAGAATCAGAGTGAAGTAAGTCAGAAAGAGAAAAACAAATATCGTATATTAACGCATATATGTGGAACCTAGAAAAATGGTACAGATGAACTGGTTTGCAGGACAGAAATTGAGACACAGATGTAGAGAACAAACGTATGGACACCAAGGGGAGAAAGCGGTGGGGGGTGGGGGTGGGATGAATTGGGAGATTGGGATTGACATGTATATACTGGTGTGTCTAAAATGGATGACTAATAAGAACCTGCTGTATAAAAAAATAAATTAAAAAAATTAAAAAAAAAGAATCTGCCTACCAATTCAGGGGACATGGGTTCGAGCCCTGGTCTGGGAGGATCCCACATGCCGTGGAGCAACTAAGCCCATGTGCCACAACTAGTGAGCCTGCACGCTGCAACTACTGAAGTCCGTGTGCCTAGAGCCCGTGCTCCACAACAAGAGAAGCCACCGCAATGAGAAGCCAGCGCACTGCAACGAAGAGTAGCCCCTGCTCGCCGCAACTACAGAGAAGCCTGCACACAGCAACGGAGACCCAAAGCAGCCAAAAAAATAAAATAAAATAAAATAATAAGGGGGGAGGATAGATAAATAAACCTAAAATTTTAAAATTAATTAATTAAAAAAAAAAAAGAAGCTACAAGGGGGGACTTATCTGGCAATCCAGCGGTTAAGACTCCGTACTTCCACGGCAGGGGGTGTAGGTTCAATCCCTGGGCTGGGAACTGAGATCCCACGTGCCGTGCAGTGTGGCCAAAAAAAAAAAGAAGCTACAAGGGAATTCAAGTTTATTGAAAAAGAAAAGACATGGGAGAAAGCACTGTTTGTACTAGGCAGTCTTCATTCTACATTGACGGACACATAAATATCCGACATAATTAATATTTCACTCTTTCTGGAAGATTTTTCCAAGTGTCTTAAGAGTAATATTTCTTGCATATATTTTAAAGTGAAAATTTGCAAAACCTTTTTAGACCTCTGTGCTGAAAGAATTATGCAGAAATGAGTTGTGCCAGAAGGAGACAAAGAAATTCCAAAGTCCCATGTTAGGTAAACAAGAAGAGGTCAGGGGATTTTGGATAAACGAGAACTGATCGATCTGTGAATACCCCGACTGTGAGTTCAGGATGTAGAGGATCAAAGAAAGAAAGTGCTCTTCGCAACCTAGCGGGCAGGAACTGCTGGGCAAGTGACCTTGGACACCTGCAGAGGTCCCAGAAATGAGTGGCCCTACTCTGCCTCCTCAGGGCGAGTGACTACAAGGTCTAGCAATTCCCTGGCAGACAGGATCCCTTAAGAGTAGTGCTGACTCCAATATAGTGATTGTATTCTGGGTTAAAAGGACCATGAGCCTCCAGAACACGGACCAGAAAAAACCCATCCCTTGAATCCAAAGGTTGGGAGGAGAGTGTTCTAGTTCAGTCCAACTGTGGCACTCCTGTTAGAAGTTTCTGCTGTGAGAGCTGACTGTCCAGGATGAGCCCATAAAGTGACAGTGGGATATCCACAGGCAAGGTCTGGGAGGCTGTTCAAGCCAGAGAATTGGAATGTAGACATCCCAGAACACGGGGTGAACAAGGAAGTGAACAAGGAAGGCAGGGATGCTGAAGGAAGAGAGGATCTACAGAGAAAAAAAGATGAAGTTAGGATGAAGAGAGATGATGAAGATAAAGAAGGCCAAAGGTCAAAGGGGTAGGATGAGACAATAATGAATATAATGTACAGAATCTAAAAGGTAAGTTCTGGTGGGCAGGATTAGGCAGTAGAACTGAACCCCTGTGTCCTGCTCAGCAGGGCTTCCATCATCCTATGAACAAGAGTGATGGACCCAGAGCCTCGGCCTCTACCTCCAAAGCCCTTTGGCCCTACGGGCTAGAGTTATGGGCCTTTTTGTAGGTGTCTCATTTACAGCTCCACTCTGCCTGCATCCCCACCGCACTATGCACAACAGCTGACATAAGACTCCCTCTTGCTCCTAGTTACTCCACTTCGGGCGCTGACTTATCCCAGTGGTCTCCAGTGAGTCTGAGCTCTGTTATTTCCAACTTTCCACTTGTCCTTCCCACTTTCTCAATTCCAACAATCTGAATTCCTGGCTTTGACCTTGACCACACTGACCTCTGGTATTCTGTCTAAAGGCCAGCTTTTGGCCCCTTCTCATTTAGGAAGGAGCTTCCTGGAAGATGCTTTGGGGTTCTACCTGCACTGCAGAATAAAACAGTGATCGGCACAGTCAAATAGAGCAGAATGTCAAAGAGAAAGAATGAGATGGAGACAACATCATGGGTGATGCCTGAGTGTGCAGTTTCAAGAGCACAAACACGGATGGACCTGGAGGTAATTATGCTTGTGAAATAAATCAGAGAAAGACAAACACTGTATGTTAGCTCTTATATGTGGAATCTAAAAAAGAAAACAAATGAACGAATATAACAAAACAAACATGCTCACAGGTATAGAGAACAAACCAGTGGTTACCACTGAGGAGAGAGAAGTGGGGAGGAGTAAAATAGAGGTATGGGATTAAGAAGTACAGACTACTACGTATAAAATAGATAAGCTACAAGGATGTAATGTACAGAATGGGGAATAAAGCCAATATTTTATAATAACTTTAAATGAAGTATAGTCTATAAAAATATTGAATCACTATGTTGTACACCTGAAACTAATATAGTATTGTAAATCAACTATAGTTCAATTAAAAATAAACAAATAGCTCAGTGGTTCTCAAAAAAATAAACAAAAAAACCCTCCACAAACTTGAGAGTCTAAAAGAAAGGGAGGGGCAGGAAAAGATGAAGATGAACCAGAAAACAAAAGAGTGGCCACACGTAGCAAGTAGGCTGAGGCAGTTTTCTGACCCACTTCTAGGTGTCTTTATTTCCCTCTTACCCCAGAGGGAATGGCTTTCTGAATAAGACCAGCGGAAACTTTCAGGGGAAAGGCAATTGGAAACGCCTGGCTTAGGTGACATGCGTAATGAGAAGGCATTTCCTTACAGCAGTTTCTGATAAGGACATACTTTCACCTGCTGTCTGTTTACTGCTCCTTCAAAGGAAAGCTCTGGTTGCCCTACTGAGTTCTAAGCTTCAGGTATCCTAGCTGTCTTTTCTTGTCCCTGCTAACCAGAGAAAGAGAGAAGCTCTTCATGTCCCTGTTCTGGAGTTATTTTTTCTAATCTAGTTTGGGCAGTCAACTTACTTTCTCAACATCCTGTTCTTGGCCTTTAAATCTCAGTCTGAAACAAGAGCTACTGTATTGTGTATTTGAAAGTTGCAAAGAGAGTAATTCTTAAAAGTTCTCATTCAAAGAAAAAAATTTTTGTAACTATGTGTAGTGATGTGGATGTTAAATAGACTTAGTGTGCAGATCATTTCACAGTATATACATATATCAAATCATTATGTTGTACACCTGAAACTAATATAATATTATATGTCAATTATATCTCAATTAAAACATTAAAGAAAAGAAAAATTTTTTTTTTTTTTGGCCGCTCCGCGTGGCTTGCAGGATCTTAGTTCTCCAACCAGGGCAGTGAAAGCACCAAGTCCTAACTACTGGACCGCCAGGGAATTCCCAAGAAAATTAATTTTTAAAAAACAGACAAATAAGCATAAATTGTTCATGTTTGCCAAAGTAGTTGCTCATTTTAAATGGTATTACCATAGACTATCTTTAAAATGTACTGAACACAGGTTTCCCATAATTATTAATTGACTGGCTCCCTGAGAGTAATGTTCATTTCAATGATTATAACCATTCTTTTCTCCTAACAGTCACATAGATAAAAATCAACATCCTGGGATATATATATATTTATTTTATATATATATATAAAATATATATATATGTATACATATTTGTAGATTTTTTTCTCAGTCAAAATTCGACATCACAGTTTGGTTTGGAAAGTAAGTTTGCAAGAATTTCATGGAGTGTAAAGAGACCCTCCTGTCCTAAATTACAGTGTAGGTCTTTGGAAGGAGTTGCTTTGCCTGAGAGAAATAAACAAGTGCTTAAGGGTAATAGCACTTAAAACATTCCATACAACACTTGTAAATTTATTCTCACGTGTCCTCTGTTCTTTCAAGTGGACGGGGAACACCTGTTGGTTGGCGGTTCCTATCAGAGCCAGAAAGCGTGTAAACAAACGTTACAATTTGTATTATTTTCATCCCCTTCAGTAACTGAACCTTGATCACCTAATTTGTGTCAAGTGGCTTCAGGAGGCTGCAGGCAGGCCGGGAATTTGTGCAAAGATCTATCAGACCCTGGAGACTTCCTAGAAGTACAAGGTCAGTGGGAGGGATAAGCTGCCACTCAACTACTCTTGTTGTACATCAGTTCAGTTTCCCTTCTGTTTTTAAAGTGGCCTCGGGGAATGGGACATGCGTCTTTACTGGAAAGAACAAGGGCTTGAAGGCCCAAAACACCAGGCCTGATTCTCTGTTCAATCACATAATAGCAGCAACCTTGGGCCGATCAATTAACTGCTCTAATCTCCAGTTTTCTCACCTGTACAGTATAAGTTAACATCTCCTAGAGATTTTGCATGAGTTGGATCAGTGTCATCGGGGGGCTCCTGGAGTCAGATTAGTTAGGGTTCAAATTCTGGCTCAACCACGGATTTGCTGTGTGAATCTGGTCAAGTTGCTTAAAGTCTTTAAAGCCTCAGTTTCCTCAATATATGCAATATTCATACAAATGATTCCTAACTTATTGGGTAGTTGTGCCGAGCAAATGAGATTATCCTTAGAATGTAGCATAGTGCCTGGCACATAGCAAGTGTTCAAATGAATGTTAGCTGTTATTATAGGAAGCACCACTCACAGTAAATTATTTCTGGTTCTCTTAACCAGGTTGCAGATGAATAGGACAGGAGGCAGTTGTGCTAGATGTGCCCAAAGGCAGACTCTTTTCTACACAAAGCACTTCATTCTCTTTTTCCTTTTTTCTCCTTTCAAGATTGTTCTGGTACACATTAGCAAAATGCCTTGGGGGACGGGAGCCTAGAAAGGCTTTAAGTGTAAGTATTTCCTTCACAAGGAAATCCATGTGCTTTCAGAAGAAGCTGGGTCTTGGAAAGAGGCCAGTTAGATTAAGTGCCTAAGACTGTAAATAAAGCACAAAAGAGGAGACTCTCTGAGTCCAGATTTAAGACAGATCATTAATATCTTCATTAACGTTTTTCTTTATGTGCTTTTTAAAAAGTATGAATTGTGGTTGGTTTAGAGGTTGAATTTTATTTAAGAGGTAATTGTGTAGGTGTTTCAAACTATAGAATAATGTCCCTTTTGGTAGTAATTAAATTTTTAGCTTTGGAAAAATGTTCAGAGTTCAGATAATTAGCGTGAAGGTTTAGGTTGAGACCATGGCCTTGCCCCGCTGCTGACCCCAGGCAGACGCCCACACCTACCAGCCTTGCCTGAGCCCTCTCTGGGTTCTCAGGAGATTCTGCAACGTCCTTACCTTGTGGGAGCGTCCTCAGTGCTCAGCAAACACATCTAGGACTGGGTGTCATCTTTACTGTCTGTGTGTAGCAGCATTCCCCATCGCAGGCCGATTCTGATGTTCATTCTGTGTTAGGAAAAGATGGACAGATTTATGATTTTCACTATAATGACTTCTGCAGAGTTTTGCCATTTTTTAACTCCCCCACTTTTCCTTTTTGTAAAATGACTTTCTCATCCCCAGACATACTAAATGAATATAAAAGTGATATATCGTGGTTACCAGGGACTGGTGGAGAATAGGGAGTTATTGCTTAATGGTGAAGAGTCTGTTTGGGATGACAAAAAAGTCCTGTAAATGGCTAATGGTGATGTTTACACAACCCTGAATGTACTTAATGCCAATGAATCATACACTTAAAAATGGTAAATTTTATGTTGTGTGTGTTTTAGCATGATAAAAAAAAGTGCTATTTCAACATCACAGTTTCATCAATTTATATAGACAATATTTTCTAGTCGGAGAGTATCAGGTGGCCCAGGTTTTAACGGGCTGCCATTTGGAGATAGAAACCAATAAAATGCTCCCTTCCTTAGGTAGCAGGGACCCTACTAAGGTGACCAGAATGCTGTGCTCCCTTATTAGCATATTAATTCATTGCATAGAATTAGATGCTTTGAAAGTACTTGAAGGTTTGCCATTTTTTGAAATTCTAAGCACCCTCCTTTCAATGTCATCACTTAAAGGCAGGGTTTTCACAAATGGCTTAGTTGTCAAGAGAAGGATAGGTGTAAAAGACACATCTTCTCACTTGTGAGTCTGTTCTCAACCTCTCATTCCAGTTAATGAAGGTTTTGATTGGCTGTGTCCCATACCGGGATTTAATTGGGACATTTATATTTTAAAAGTAAATTAATTCTCCTGGAAAAACATTAAAATGTTTTTGAACTTCTGGTACTTGAAAAATATTGGTAAAATCATCTCCTAACACAGGAATGGATTATTTTCTATTTTTCAGAGGAGGGTGACTAGACTAAAGATAGGGAAAGGTGTCTTCATGTGACTGCAGGAAGAGTCGTGCCTATGGAACTGTGGTTTCTTCTCTCCCTCTCCTAGTTTCCTTCTCTCTCTCTGTCCTCGACCTTTGCTTCAGCATCTATTTCTCTTTCTCACACAGGCACAGTGTTATAATAATCATACTTCACATCTGTCCAGCATTCTTTTCTTGCCATTCGTTCCTTGAAACCACCCTGTAAGGTAGAGGGTGATTAAGGCAAATAGTATTGCCATTTTACAGACTTTTTAAAATGAGATAGAGAAAGGATAAGTGACACAGCTAGGTATGGGAAGATGCAGTCCTAAAACCTGTCCTGTGGCTCCAGTCTAATCCTGGTTCCATAGCTGTAGCCCGGATTCTGGGGAGCATGCAGTTCATGGTGGGGACAGGGACATAGCACCACCAGACATACGGCTCCAGTGACTTTGACAACAGGCAGGTGTGGTGCTCAGCACAGTCATCATTAAGCTCCCCTGAAGATTCTCCCAGGAGCTCCCATCCTGGCTGTTGATCAGCTCCCATCCATCCATCCTTCTGTCCATCCATCCATCCATCTATCCATCCATCCATCCATCCTTCTGTCCAGGATGAAGGGGAGTATAGGAGGTATTCAGCTGGGGGAGGCCCAGAGGCACATGTGCCCTCTGGATTCTGGAGACTCCTCTTAAAGGCTAAATTGACAACTGAGTTCAGCCATTTTTGTCCAGATAGCTGGTGATATGTCACAATAAAATTATTTCTCAAAGATAAATTCAATTGTCATATTGAATTATTATCCAGTTAATTCTAGCTACACAGATACTGCATTTATATATTTATTATATTTTTTTGGCTGCATTGGGTCTTCATTGCTGCGTGGGCTTTCTCTAGTTGCAGAGAGCAGGGGCTACTATTCACTGCAGTGCGCCAGCTTCTCGTTGCAGTGGCTTCTCTTGTTGCGGAGCACGGGCTCTAGAGCGCAGGCTCAGTAGTTGTGGCACACGGGCTTAGTTGCTCCCTGGCATGTGGGATCTTCCCGGACCAGGGCTCGAACCCGTGTCCCCTGTATTGGCAGGCGGATTCTTAACCACTGTGCCACCAGGGAAGCCCAGGGTAACAATTTAAAAACATGTTTCCAGTTCCCTTCCCTCAAAGAATCAATTTAGTTATGTAAAAATGCAAAAGATTAACAAAATCACCTTAATATTATGATTAACTGATACCTGTCATGCTGGATTGTTATAACTTAAGAACACTTCACCAGCTTCCCAAATCAAATCTGTAGTTTCCCTTTTTATTGTATTTAAAAAAGAAATCTTGGTATGAGAAGCCTGAAAGAAAACTTCCAATGTGCACCAAACACATTTCTAGCTTTTATTCTCCATTGCTATTTGCAGTTACCCAGAGAGGGAAAGTACTGTAAGAAAAATACCACCCAGAAAGATCTCACTCAGGTCACAATTCACATAATTTTTCCTAAGATGCTCAACTGTGACAAGCAAAAGCCAATTCAAAGATAGATCTTTGGGGCACCCTCTGGTGGCTGAGAAGAGTCAGGAGCTGTGTCCAGACTCAGAAGGCCAGTGAGCTTTGAGGCTTTTTAAAGTGGCCATTACTAAATTTTTCCATTCACCATTGAAAGTGTATCCAGATCAGGAAAGCAGGAGGGAGTGGAAAGAATTTGGAATCACAAGACTTGGATCTGAGTCAGAGCTCTGTCACTTACCAGTTTTGTGAACCTATGTCTAGCTGGTCAGTTTCCACAGAGCTGAAGTTCAATCTGGCATTTCTCATTGGAGATAAGAGGCAATGTCAAAACTAGAGGGGTATATGATTCCATTGTCCAGGAAAGACCACTCTATAGAGACAGAAAGTAGATTAGTGGTTGCCTGGGGTTGGGGATGGGAGTGGGGATTAATTGTAAATGGACAGAAAAGGTCTTAGTGGGGTGATGAAATGTCCTAAAACTGGATTGTGGTGATAGTAGCACACACAGTAAATTTACTAAAAACCATTGCAATGTATATTAAAAATGAGTGAATTTTGTGGCCTGTAAATTATACCTCAATAAAGGTGTTTTTAAAAAAACAACAGGAGGGAAAAGCAGAGTGGATAACTCGTAAATGTAGGTACAGAGCTAGGAAGCCTGGGAAACTGGGTAGAAGGAAAGGTGAATGTGGAGCTCGGATGGGGGTGAGCAGGAACAATGCCTAGGACAGCTGCTGCAGTTTGGAACTTATTTTGTCCACTTTCCGTTGTCCATAGCTCGTGCCTAGGTGGGTGGCCTGAGGTCCGCAGTCTAGAGGCAGAAAGGACACTGCTTCCCGGCTCAGATTCCTATTGCAGGTAGAGGCAGGGCTTCCATGAACTCCAAACGGAAAGTCTGACCATTCAGGGGCATTTGAGATGGAGGGAAGACCATTAAAGCAGACAACTTGATGCAGTTGCGTCAAAACGACCATTTGGAAATATAAAGACTGTGTTTGCTTCCTAGCTTTTCTCCATCATAGGTAATTCAGTACGGTGGGGGAATAAGATGAGATTAAGGAATGGGCTGGGGAGAGAATGTCTATTTTTTACATTACTTACTAATAGAAAACTTGAAAGTGTAAGGATTTACAAAATTACCAGAAGAAAGTTCACGAGAATATCTATGTAGAGTTGGGTAGAGAGAAATTTGTTAGGAATAATGCCCAAACCAGAACTCTGAAAGAGGTGATAAATGGACTTGGTTAGTTTAATAAAATAAAATAAGAAGAGAAAGAAAAAGGAAAAGAAAAAATAAGACACAGATGACATACTAGCAAATAACGTTATATTATATGTACCAAACAGGTACATATCCTCAATGTAACAGACACAAACCAGAGAGAAACGGGCAAAGGATGGGTACAGATAATTCACGAGAGGAAAAATAAATGAAGAGATACAATCTGTCAACATCTGAAACAGCATTTAACCTGGCTACTTACTAATAAATGTTATTAAGAAAACAATGAGCTATTTATCACCTATGAGATTAGCAAAGATTAAGAAGATCGATGTTGATTATCTTCAGTGCTCTGGTAAATTGGTACAGCGTTCTGGGGAGTAATTTGGCACTACACTTCAAATGCAAATATGGATACCTTTTGGCCCATTCCATTTTTGGGAATTACTTTATGTCAATTAGACATGTGTGAAAAGATATATACATTAGGATGTTCATGACTGAGGTACTCATAACAGCAAAAAAAATAGAAAGGTTCTCAAACGCCCTTCAACAGGGATTTCGTTAGTATTGTACATCTATTCAATGCAATATATGCAGTAATTAAAAATGAATGTGATCTATATTTGGGGTCATGGAGGAAATGTTTACATTGTGTTGCTAAATAAAAAATATCAGGGTCATAATAGCATAGATGATATGATTACATTTTTGTTTAAAATAATAGTGTGTGTGCCTGGGTGATGGATGTGAAGCGGCACCACCCAGATGCCCCTTCAAAAGAGGACTTGTTGCTGTCAGCGCGGTCAGGAACTGACCCAGCTGCAGGGCTACCTCTCCCAATGTCCTGCCCTCCCGAGCAGGGAGGGTGGGTACTTCCTGATGGAGGTAAGGGTATAAGGCCGGTCATTTTAGCTCAACAGAGAGCAATTCTGCTGGGCCATTTTCACCCCAGAGCTTTCTGTCTGGTGAGCCAAGGTTGCAACACATCTCAAGTTCTCTCTCTACCTGTTTCTGCTTTCATCCCCTTCTTTCCACAGGTGTTGACCCCAAGGACAGTTCTTAAGAAATGTCCTGCACAATAAACTCCATCTCAGAATCTGCTTCCCAGAAAACCCAAACCAGTGATTTTTATACCTATCCAGTGAACAAATTCTGGAAAAAATATTCAAGTATTTTGTGCTGGATGGTTTGTAATGTCATTATTTTGGCATTGTCTGATTCTTTTAAAATGGGTATTTGTTATTTTTGTCATTAGATGAAGATAATACAGCAGTTTTTCATTCTGGAAAATAAAAAGAAAAATTAGTAGCTTGGTGCTATTCTGGTTAAGATGACCAAATCTAAGTATCCACATCGAAATGGCAGCATCTCAGCCACCTGGTGTGCAGCCTTCTGAACGGGGAGCCGAGCTGTTCTGAACACCCTTCTGGCCCACACCCTTCCTACTGCTCTAGGTCTTGGTTCTGGTAGGAGTTTTGGCATGTCTTCCACCAGGTTGTCGGAACATTGTTGAGGTTGCCTATGAAGTATAAGATGCAATTTGGGAGGGACTGTGGGGAGCCACTGAAGGTGATGTGCACCCACATGGATAGGAGTAGATGTACACAGAATGCCCCATGCTGATAAACTCTCAAGCCTCCAGGGAGTGTCTCCTTTTTCATCATGAGCAGGTGGAACATGTGTGCTGGGAAGGGAGCCAAATGGTATCTGCCACCCAGATTCCTTAGCTTAGAGCCTTGAACTGTTTGGCAAATACCTCATACTGCCTATACCAGAAGAATCTGTCTCCTAGTTTCCCTCTGAGTGTCTTGTGGCCTTTCCAGATTTGGGCCATACCTTGTGGCCATGTTGAAGAATGTAGGGAAACTACAGGGTTAAAAGCCATTGCTGCTGAGAACAAAGTATTTTGCTTGGCTCACACAGTCTTAGGAAATAGTGAATTAGCTATCAATTGTAGCAGAGATCATGAGTTGTTCCTGCAAATCCATTCTCCCCTAAATACAAAACCCAAGTTTTGCTGGCACATGGCTATCCAGCAAAAGACTACATTGCACAGGCTCCCTTGCAGCGAGATGTGATTAAATGAGTAAACTGTTGCCCATAGGATGTGAGCAGAATAAAAGTTCCAGGTCACCTCCTTAAAGGAAGCACTTCCTCGTCTCCTGCTTCCTGCTAGCCAGGATGCAGGTCCAGCAGATACAGTGGTGAACCATATCCCATATGGACCAGGGCAAGACCTGGATGAATAGGCCACAAGAGAGAAACAGCTTTGGTCCCTGCTACAATGAAACTCCAGAACCTCATAGCATCCCTTGACCACTTACTCTTGTACTGATACATAAGAGAGAAATACACTTTTTATTTAAGCCTCTGAATTTTTGGAAGGGGGAAATGCAAAAACCAGTCATTGTTTTTATATTATACTTTTATAACCCCATTATAGTGTTTATTATACTAATGTAATTACTTGTTTACTTCTCTGTCTCCTTCTCTAGATTCTTTCTTTCTGAGCTACTAGCATAGAAGTGGCATTCCCTAAATGTTTTCTAAATGCATGAGCAATTGAATGCTGAGGAAAATCTGTGGAAAAGCAAAGCTGGAGAACTAAGTACAAACTTTAATTTCACAATTTCATGTAACCAAAGTTTCTCCAGGCCTCTCTAGCCTGGGGGGACAACTAGAATCCCATCAACACATGGGGACAAAAATTATGAATGCATAAGTACTCACAGCTGTCCCTTCCTTACCCCTGGAGGAACATTCTAGTGTTTCCTGCTTAGCATTCTACCACATCATCCCGATCCTGATAAAAATTCACACCCGTCTTTCAGATCAGATTAATCCGTGCGAGGAGCACCACTGAGAGGGAAGTTTTATCTCAGAAAAGGCTGAGAAAGGGAAGAGGGGAGCAGGAGGCCTGAGTGAGAGAGTGGGAGCTGGGGAGGAAGGGGAAAGGAGATTCAGTGAGTGAGGCTGCAGACTGTAAACTGCATTTCCTTTTTTTTTTTTTTGCGGTACGCGAGCCTCTCACTGCTGTGGCCTCTCCCGTTGCGGAGCACAGGCTCCGGACGTGCAGGCTCAGCGGCCATGGCTCAGGGGCTCAGCTGCTCCGCGGCATGTGGGATCTTCCCGGACCGGGGCACGAACCCGTGTCCCCTGCATCGGCAGGCGGACTCTCAACCACTGCACCACCAGGGAAGCCCTGCATTTCTTTTTGAATGTCACTTGAGAGATACCAGTAAAGACCAGAATTAATGTGCTTTTGATGGCTGGTCTCTGCTCTCTGACAACAACACCATAGAAGACAGGGCAGGACATTGGGATTTTTTCCCCAACAACATTAACAGCTCCAGTTTCACTGGCTTTTAGCCCATCTCTTCATGAAGGGCCTCAGCCTGTTCCCTAGTTCACAATTTTTTTCTGAGAGTCCTAGATGTTGTCTCTCTTGTAGCCAAGAATTCCAACCGTCATTGTGATGCTGGCCGCTCATGAAGTCACAGGAAGGCAACCCGTATCCTCCGTGACTGCCACAGCTATCCCCGGGAAAGCCCACGGCATGGTCTTCACATGCTCCAAACACCTTCTGTCCTGGTCCCCTGGTCTTTGAGATTAACCAAGGAACTGGTGTCTGAGTTACAAGTCCTTCTCATCTTAATTTTTCTCCCAGATGCATACGAAAAAATGAAAAGTTCCTGGAATTCCCTTGTGGTCCACTGGTTAGGGCTCCACACTTCCAACTGCAGGGGGCACAGGTTCGATCCTTGGTCCAGGAGCTAAGATCCCATATGCTGTGTGGTGCAGCCAAAAAAAAAAGTTTTTTTTTGAAGTTCTTCCTTTCTTCTTCAGCCAAAAAAACCATCATGCAATTCAAACTCTTGTGGTCCTAGCCCCCAGTGCAAAACACATGTCAGAATCAAGCTGCCTCAGGCTTGGACCTGGCATTGATCAAACTAACCTGCGGCACAGTGCAACGAGTTTGAGGCCCTTGCCAGCTCTTCAGTCATGGACTGAACACCTGGAAGGTAACACACTGGAGCTGTGGTGCAGGGCAGGCGGGCAAACCGCAGCTGACAATACTGGGACCCCTGGGGTCCACGTGCATGGGGAGGAGGGATGACATAACTACTAGTGTAATTCCTCAGTCTGCTGGACTCATAGTACAAAGATAGAGCTGAAAGTGGTTTCTGAACTTTATTAAGCATTATTATGTAAATAAGCCAGAAACCTCCAGCCAGATGACTGAATTTCAAATATTCAGGAAACTGAGTTGATTATAAACAAGACTACTGACTTACAAAAATGCACTTTGTTCTTGATGTTTGACAAATATAATTTTGCTCCAGTTGTTTAAGACACAGCTTCTCACGGTTGGTGAGGAAACAAATCTGCTGTGAATGTGCAAAGCAGTGACAATGCATAACATGGGGCCTTCGGGCAGCGACCACATGGTTCACGTCTGCTGACAAGTGAGATCCCTGCTAGACAAAAGAGTGAAGAGGCGCAGGAGTTATGGGAATTTGTTTTACCAAGGGAGAATTAAGGAATGTTTACCAAATGGGTTTTCTGTGTATCCATATTTACTAGCAAAATCCCAGTGTGAATAAGGCCATAAAATCAGTCATTTATTCAGTAGTCCATGTGAGGCACTGTGCTGAGTCCTGATACTAAAACAGAATGTTTAAAATAACTGTCGGGACTTCCCTGGTGGCACAGAGATTAAGAATCCGCCTGCCAGTGCAGCGGACATGGGTTCGAACCTTGGTCCAGGAAGATCCCACATGCCATGGAGCAACTAAGCCTGTGCACCACAACTACTGAGCCTGCGCTCTAGAGTCCATGAGCCACAACTACTGAAGCCCGCGCGCCTAGAGCCCGTGCTCCGCAACAAGAGAAGCCACCGCAATGAGAAGCCAGCGCACTGCAATGAAGAGTAGCCCAGGCTCGCTGCAACTAGAGAAAGCCCATGTGCAGCAACGAAGACCCAACACAGCCAAAAATAAATTAAAAAAAACAAAAAACAAAACCTGTCGTAATGTGTGGCCACCTTATGTAGAGTACAGAAAGCCTGTAGCTATTTGCAGCTCCCAGCATTGCAAAAGCCATGCAAAAAATACAAAGTAAAAAGAATGTCTAGGGCTTCCCTGGTGGTGCAGTGGTTGGCGGTCCACCTGCCGGTGCAGGGGACTTGGGTTCGTGCCCCGGTCCGGGAAGATCCCACATGCCGTGGAGCGGCTGGGCCCGTGAGCCATGGCTGCTGGGCCTGCGCGTCCGGGGCCTGTGCTCCGCGACGGCAGAGGCCACGGCAGTGAGAGGCCCGCGTACCGCAAAAAAAAAAAAAAAAAAAGTTTATATGTGCATAACTGAGTCACTTTGCTGTACAGCAGAGAGTGGCACAACACTGTAAATCAACTATACTTCAATTTAAAAGAATTTTAAAAAAATGCAAAGGAAAACACACATACAGTCACGCGAGCATGCACACACACACACACACACACGCCAGTGCTTTATGGGGATGGAGAAGGAAGCTAAGTTTCCCTTTAATTAAATGATATATTCTCTAACCTTTTAGATAGTTGAAAGCTAATTTAAGCTCTGAAGGAAAGGTACGTCTCATCTATTGGGTCATCTTTGGGATGCTCCCGGGTGACTGCGGATACCAGATGTAATCACTGAAGTGTCAGCATTTTTGTTCTCCTTTTCTGCAGTGATACACAGAGCTCCATTGTCTAGTCTCTCAGGCGGCTCTTGCTGGCAGATTCCATGTAAAATCACAGAGGGCAATTCTCCTTCGTTGGGGATAGGGACGCTGGGGGTGGAGCTCCCCTCTGCCGAGAGGGCCACTCACCCGGCCCCAGGTGCTGGCAGGAGACAGAGCTGGGGGCCCGGCACTGGGGCAGAGCTCAGGCTCGGCACCGGCGGCGGCGGGTCAGGACCCCCAAGCATCCCAGTTTCCCTAGGCCAGCCAAACCTCTGTGTCTGTGCTGAAAATCCAGCCTGCAGAGGCTCCTCTTGGATGACACCTAGAGATGACTGAAGGAAACAGAATTCTGGGCAACTGGAAAGAACTTGAGTAGAATGAAAGTAAGGGTTGTCTCCCCTCTGGGTGCATTTCTGGGGTGTCTTGGGTGTGCTCTAGGTGGAGTGGGCAGGTGTTAGGGATAGGAAGGAAGCACTGACAACTCTTCTTGGGAACCTGAGAAAAATCCAATTAGATATCTACCTCACAGGATGAAACAACAAAAATGAAATATTTCAGATGGATTTTTTTGTATGTAAACAAATAAGACCACAAAGGAATAAAATAAGAGAATTTCTCAGTAAAAAAAAATAAAAAAGACTGTGGGCAGGGCTGCAAAAACATTTAGGAGCCCCAACAATACTTTTTGACTGATTAGAGGTGGAAAGCAAGGGAGAAGGAAGTGTTAGGGCTGAGAACCAGATCTCTGGCCTCGCAGATCTGGGGCTCCTGCATCCTTCTCTCTGAAGTGAAAGCAAGGAGGACATTGCCTGAATCACCCATCTCTCACTCCCCACCTGCCCTGGCTGCTCTGTCATCAAACTCTCAAACAAGGCAGCCCCTGAATTCCTTACTATGACAATTACTTCATTTTGCGGCAATTTTTTTTTTTTTTTTTTTTTTTTTGCCTGTGTTGGGTCTTCGTTTCTGTGCGAGGACTTTCTCCAGTTGCGGCGAGCGGGGGCCACTCTTCATCGCGGTGCGCGGGCCTCTCACTGTCACGGCCTCTCCCGCTGCGGAGTACAGGCTCCAGACGCGCAGGCTCAGTTGTGGCTCGCGGGCTTAGCCGCTCCGCGGCATGTGGGATCTTCCCGGACCGGGGCACGAACCCGCGTCCCCTATATTGGCAGGCGGATTCTTAACCACTGCGCCACCAGGGAAGCCCCGCGGCAAATATTGAAAATACTTTTGAACCAAAACATAGGACACCAGATCCCTGGGTGGTCTAAAAGTGGAGGCAGGGCTGTGCCTCCAAATAAGGGTGTAAGGTCCTCGAGATGGTTCCGTTTTTAGGACTCCAAAGGGTGTGCTCCGAGGTAGGACCTGAAATACTGGAAGCTCTTTGGTGGGGTGTGTTCCAGGTCCTCAAGTCATTACGAGAACCATGTCTGACCTCACAAACGCACGCTGATAAGACGATTTATCTGGATAAATCTCAGGATTCCACAATCTCCACATGTGGCCTCTGAAGGAATTTTTTTTCCAAAACCATTTTTAATCTCATTAAGTCCAAAGAAACTCAGAAAGGACTATCTTATTTCTTTCCTTTGCATTAACTAGGGGAAAAAAAAGTCCCTAATGCATTTCTTTTCAATAGGCTAAAATCCCATTTCCAACCTAATTGGAAATTGCATCAGTCCAGGCCCTTTAGCCAAGATGGGATCGGTAGGAGCCAAGTCCCCACAGCTGAGGTGCTGTGACCGGTGCAGGCGGCGGCTTCCAAACTAGCATGTAAGGGAGCAATAAGCATCTCTCCCTATATTCTCAGGCAATTGAGAGCTATGTTATTTAAGGTTTCATGGGAAGTTATCAATTGTATTGCTTAAATTAATAAATTTTTAAACACCTCCCATCTAATCACACTGTCTTCTTTTGAGTTCTGCCTCTGGCTGTGTCTTATTTGTTGTGGGATGGAGGGTAATTCTCTGTGTCGTTTCTACATGTGTTGTAACAACTCTTGTCCCAGACCGTCTTTCCAAGGATATTGTACACAAAAAAACCTTGGAGGATAGCGATGGAGTCTCTTTCAGGGGCTGGGGGCAGATTTGTTTTCTGGCAAGGATAATAAAGGTGATGTCTGTCTCTGGAACAAAGGTTAGGCAGGTTTGCCAAGAGCCCACTATAAGATCGGAGGTTTTCTAAGCTCACAGTTCCTCAGCTTTGACATAAATCCACTGTGTGCATAGCACCCGCCTGTGCCCACCTCGGCACCACCCCCATGGGACTCGGGGCTCAAGAGGAAGCCATGAGAATGTGAAGCTCACGCTGCCTGCTGTGCTGCGAGTAATAACGCCCTTTGTCTCTGACCAGGGGATGTCAATGCCAGCATCAGTGAAGCTGTGACTGGCTCACTTGTTAGCCTGCAAAGAGGGTAAAAATTTCAGACTCCTCACGATATTGACATTATTTTGTCTTGTCATCTCTTTGGGTCATCATCTGACTTGAGGTTGGGGGAAATGCTGGTGAGGACGTGATAAGGACAACAAAAGCAAATTAAGTAGCTAATGTGAGTTTAACGTTGCTCTCGTCAGGGTCCTGCTAGCCTCCTGGCTGTCTTTCCTCTTTCCTTGCCCCCATCAAAGTGAGCATCAGGCCAGTGCAGTGCGGGGCACACCATGAGTTCTACAGTGTAGTGAGTGCCTCTGTATACCAACCACTCGGCAATCCATGATCTGTTTCTTACAACAGTTTTGGAAGTTAGGAAGTATCCCTGACCTGAGGCTGAGAAGGGTTAAGAAACTTGTCCAGTACCACAGAACCTAGCGATAGAGGCAGGATTCCTACCTGTATTTATCCGGTAGCAAAGCTCACACTCCTCCCACCACAAGCTCCTGCCGGCCCAGTTATGCAAATGAAGTTTCCAGGGAAAACGGAAAATGTTGCAGTGGTTATGTTGGCCAGTTTGCTTAACTTCCTCTCCTCAAGCGACTGCCACTACCCCATTTCCTGATTTGCTGCCCTATTTTATTTGACCCCTATTACTGCCAATCCACAGCAGTTCCTCTGCCCCTTTCCCATTAGCATCTCTTCTTGAATGTAGAGATATTAATGGTATTTCTTCACAACTGATTTAGAAATCTGTGTGTGTGGAAATGGGCTGAGAAAGACTGAGTTATGCGTGGTCTAAGACAACAATGACAGGAAGTATAAGTTGAACTGACCCTTGAGAGCAATGAGAAAGTAATCCATGACCTAAGCTTCCAGTCCGAGGGGTTCAATACGCATCTGCCGGAAGCCTGAGTTGGGAGCTCACGTCTCCACGTCTTCTCCGTGGGGGCCCGTTTGAGGGATGGCTGCCGTCCAGCTCTGTATCTCCAGGAAATGAGGCTTCGATTCCTTACAGTGTTAACTTTAAAGGAAAGGCACATCAATGTTTCTTGAAAGGGGAAGAATGTTTGAAAAAAAGCTGAATGAAAAGACAGAAAAATCCACAGCCCGCTTTCATTTTCAGTCCCCCTGGCACCAGCCTCCGCAAATGTACTGGCTGCAAAATTCCCTGTGGTCTGGGAGCAGGTGGTGGAACATCCAGGTTTCCAGGTTCCTCTGTTTTCCTCGAATTCACCAAACTTCTCAGCCCTGGGAATGCCTTGGGGCGCAGAAAACTTGAAAACAAACGTGTGTTTACAAATTCACCCTCACCACCAGTTGTAATATTACTGTATTTTTCTCAGTAGAATTTTTATTCACTGCTGCCTTCAGAATAGTGCCAAGGGCAAACACACTCTAAAATGTATCGAGGGGACTTCCCTGGTGGCACAGTGGTTGGGAATCTGCCTGCCAATGCAGGGGACACGGGTTCGAGCCCTAGCCTGGGAAGATCCCACATGCTGCAGAGCAACTAAGCCCGTGAGCCACAACTACTGAACCCGTGTGCCACAACTGCTGAAGCCCGCCCGCCTAGAGCCAGTGCTCCGCAACAGGAGAAGCCACCGCAATGAGAAGCCCGCGCACCACAACAAAGAGTAGCCCTGGCTCGCCACAACTAGAGAAAGCCCATGCGCAGCAACGTAGACCCAACACAGCCAAAAATTAATTAATTAATTAATTAATTAAAAAATATAAGCCATTTGGGGGGCTTCCCTCGTGGTGCAGTGGTTGGGAATTTGTCTGCTAATGAAGGGGACACAGGTTCGAGCCCTGGTCCTGGAAGATCCCACATGCCACAGAGCAACTCAGCCCGTGCGCCACAACTACTGAGCCTGTGCTCTAGAGCCCGCAAGCCACAACTACTGAAGCCCGCTCACCTAGAGCCCATGCTCCACAACAAGAGAAGCCACCGCAATGAGAAGTCTGCCCACTGCAATAAGAAGTCTGCGCACCGCAATGAAGAGTAGCCTTGCTCGTGGCAACTAGAGAAAGCCTGCACGCAGCAACGAAGACCCAACGCAGCCAAAAATAAAGAAAATAAATAAATAAATTTATTTTTTTAAAAAAAAAAGAAGCTATCTGGAGAGACAGAGATGCAAAAGACCAGAGACTATAAGAGGAATACAGAGATGGTTTCTAAACGCTGGGGAATGAAAAATATTGCTACATGGGAATAACTGGATTGATCCCAATTGCTGAGGCTAATCAAGAAGGCCCAGTGTCGGACAAGAAATTTGAAAATTCTTTTCTTTCTACTTGGATGTTTCTTCTTACTCAACAGTTCTCATTCCGTTCAGGCCATATAGCCTGGGTTTTCTGACTGGTGAGGGAGTAAAATAAAGAGAGCAATGATGAGAAGAAAGACGGGGAACAGGCCTAGCCTGGGAGGGGACATCCAAGGCCAGCTCCCAAAACAAAAGAAAAGTCAAGAATGAGTGCAGCTTTGAGTCTGTTTACCAATAGCCTATGGCCACTTCTACACACAGTCAAACCCACCACAGGCCACTGCTCTGGTTGATATAAATCACCATCACTGTATGTCTCCTCACTGTGAATGACGCTGCCAAGCCATATGACGGCAGAGCAGTAGCTTCTCTCATCGTCCAAAACCATTGGGGGGTGTGTGTGTGTGCGCGCGCACATGTACATGCTTACATGTGGCCAAAACGTAGAAGTGAGAAATCCCTAGCCCAGTCAGATTTGGCCTTCAGTGTTATTTTATTTTGGCTTGTGGAACAAAGTTTATTTCTTGTTTATGTTTTAAATTTGGGGTTTTTGCTTTCGTTTTGGTGTGAAGAATGTGACACAGCTTTTAAAGTAATAGTATCTTAAGACGAGATATGAGATGTCATGAAAGTTGGGTACGACGCTAATATGACTCTGTGTATTTCTTTCTAATACATATATTTCTGCCTGTGTCTCTGGGCCTGGGCACATCTTGCTATGCTTTTGTTCCTGCATCACTTCTTTTTTTTTTGCGGTAGGCGGGCCTCTCACTGCTGTGGCCTCTCCCGTTGCAGAGCACAGGCTCCGGACGCGCAGGCCCAGCGGCCATGGCCCACGGGCCCAGCTGCTCCGCAGCATGTGGGATCTTCCCGGACCGGGGCACGAACCCGTGTCCCCTGCATCGGCAGGCGGACTCTCAACCACTGAGCCACCAGGGAAACCCCTGCATCACTTATTTTATACTGTCTCTATTTGTCTATTTCCACCTGTCTCTTCTGTGTTTGCCTCTTTTTCCCACACTTTCCTTTTTTCCCATTCATTTATTCAAAGTTACATTAAATGGCAACCACTGTATATTGTTTCTAAGAATTATCAAATTCCTCTTCCCTCCAACTCTGAATCAAGTAGCTTTTTCATGCAGGTACTTCAGTTGATCTTTGAAAGTTCAGTGCCCTTGAGAAAAAAAATGTTCTTGACTATTTCCCTGACCCGGGATGGAGTTTTCCAGAAACGTCCATCATGTCAACCCTATATTGATATACACAGAATGCTGATGCCTTTCAAGGCTAGTGAGAAATAAGTCGGTAAAAGGAGAACCCAGACTCTCAGGTGCAGAGAGGAACAAGACAATGTAAAAATGAAAATACATGTAAAAATGAGACATTTAATTTTACTCTCTGATTTTAAACTTTGAAACATGAAACGCATAGCTCTATAAAGCATGGAGCAGGAACTGAAAATGTGACAACCTGGTCAAAGTTTGAATTTTTCCAAATCTACAAACAAGGCTTTTTGATTTTAAAACGATTCAGACCTGTGACTGGGACGTTCCCTAATTTATTTCTCAGAAAACAGACCTCCGAAGGGCCTCAGGCTACAAAGCTTCCAGAATCCTGACACCAGCGAGATCTGCAGAGCCAGCCGGCACCACCTCGCAGGCAGTCAGTACTGAATACACGCGGGTTGAAATTCATTAGAGAAAAAATAAGTATGCTGGAAATTAGTTTTACCCTGGAATATACTATTGCACTTTCTAAGAATCTCTCGATTGCCTGTAATTGCTGGAAGGCCTCATGTTTCACACCAATGATTCCAGTATTAGTGGGAAACTCAGAAGACATGAGGAAAGACTGAATTCATTATTAATGAAGGACTGCCGCCCTCTGAGGAAACACAGTGCACTTAACGCCCAGCTTACCTCATCTTCGGTCAATAAACCCATGCTCTCTAATTGTAAACGGCATCCCTTGGGAGGCTCCCTGGAGAGGATGACAGCCAATTAACAAGCACACTTTGGCCTTAATTAAGCTGCCTTTTCCTGGCTGTGATACTACCTCAATATCAATGGAGAAGGTTGATGGTTGATGCTTTATTTTACTCCAATTACAGAACTGAATTCCAAGTTAATTCTTTTAAAACACGATCCAATTAAAGCTTTTATTATCTAATGAAATGCACATATTTTTTATTTTAAATGAGAAGGGGAATTCACTTGCAAGATTAATTTCTTTTTGGCCTCCCCCTTTTCCCTCTCCTTCTTAACTCATGGTCTATGAGGGTATTAGTTTGCTAGGGCTGCTGTAACAAAGTGCCACAGGCTGGGTGGCTGAAACCCCAGAAATTTATTTTCTCAGAGTTCTGGAGGCTAGAAGTTTGAGATCAAAGTGTTGGCAGGATTGGTTTCTTCTGAGACCTCTCTCCTTGGCTTTTTCATGGCCATCTTCTCCCTGTGTCTTCACATCATCTGACCTTTGTCTGTGTCCAAATTTCCCCTTCTTATGAGGACACCAGTCAGATTGGATTAGGGCCCATCCTAATGGACTCATTTTAGCAAAATCACCTCTTTAATGGCCATTTCTCCAAATATAGTCACATTCTGAGGTACTAGGGGTTAGGACTTCAAAATATAAAATTTGAGGGGACACAATTCAGCCTCTGTGAGGATGTGGTGACATTTCGAGGGAGAGGCAGTAGAGTATATGGTTAGGGGCACTGCTTCCAGAGCCAGACCGTCTGGGTTCAGATCTCAGCTTTCCCACTTCCCCCTGTGTGACTTTGGGCAAGTCACTTAAGTTTTCTGTCCTTTATTTCCTCCATCTGTAAAATGGGTTAATAATGATGCCCCCCTCAGGGGGTTTTTATAAAGAGTAAATAAGTGCTTTATACATAGAAAGCCCTCTATAAATGTTTGCTACAATTATTTCAAGCTTTTTCCTTAAAATGCTTAAAGAGGGCTTGTAGATTTTCCTCATAAGGGAAATGAATGCTGTGTAAATGTACTATAAAAATGTGAAGACCATCTTGATCCCCAGTGTCATGAATTGAGACGATTATTTTAAAATTTTCTTTTACATTCGTAATTTTATACTCAAAATATATAATGACTCTTGTGTTAGGGCATGAAATGGATTTGGGCCATATGTGGCAGATTTCAGTCAAGACTATACCCTCCCACCGTCTTCACCCCAGTCCTATATCTTCTCCTCCATCCAAACTGAAGGCAGTTTTCAAGTGTGTGGCTTGTTCTACCTGAGCAGACCTGGTCCAAGATCAGGCTCTCCAAATTCAGATGCCTTCATTTTTACAGCAAAACCCTAATTCTGGACCAATATCCTTCTTTACTGCTATACACTGGTAGCTAAGTATTTCTGGAGAAAATCTCTGACCACATGGCTAAGTTCTACTAAAATATCATGATCTCCAGCCTCTCCTGGGCCTTCTGCACCACGGCATCTTTTCCTTATCCTTGGTCCTCATCATCTCCCATTCCCCTAGGGAGCTATTCCCCACTCTTACCTCTGCATCTAAGTCTTGTACTCAAAGCACACCTCTCTCTTGGCCCCTGATAACTTTTTTACTCTTCACCAGGAACACAGTGGTTCTAGCAACACCAAACTGCTTAATTCCACACACACCACGTTGACTCTCCTCTGGGCCTTTGCTCTTGCACAGAAAATGCCTTCTTTTCCCAGGCTCCTCTGCCTTTGTTTGACTTGCTTTTACACCAGGGCTTCCCTGGTGGCACAGTGGTTGAGAGTCCGCCTGCCGATGCAGCGGACATGGGTTCATGCCCCGGTCCGGGAAGATCCCACATGCCACGGAGCGGCTGGGCCCGTGAGCCATGGCCGCTGAGCCTGCGCGTCCAGAGCCTGTGCTCCGCAATGGGAGAGGCCACAGCAGTGAGAGGCCTGCGTACCACAAAAAAAAAAAAAAAAAAGACTTGCCTCAAACATCGCGTCCTCCTCTCTTAAGCCTTCGTCCATCAGCAGCCCTGCCTCACCTGAGCTGGTGCTTCCATCACTCCCTGCACACGTCTCCAGCACTGTTCTTACGACACTGCTATACGATTTATCTGTTGACGGATCCACCTCTCCCAACAGACTGAGCTCCTTGCCGCCAGAAGTCCTGTGTGTTCATTACTGAATTTCACTGTCCAGCACAGTAGATGTTCCAAACGAGTCCTGTCTCTCCTCCAGGACACAGGCTGTATTGAAATCACTTGTGTGCTAAGCTCTTGAGGGACAGGGGTCAGACTTAACTGTTTTTCTTCTTTTGTCAATCAGGGTTCTTAGCTGTGAAGAACAAAACCCATCTGTGTTGCTTTAAGTATGCAAGGATTTTGCTAAAAGGAATTGGGTAGCTCACTGAACCAGTGGGAAAATCAGAAAGTAGGTATGAAAAAAGGAAACTAAAAGCAACCAGGACCACACTCAGAATCACACCACCAAACCAGGCCACCTGATGTCCAGAATGCACTGTCGTCCCGTTGGCACTGCCGACTGTTCCTGGAAACGACGGGCTGCTGCAGCATCTGCCACAGGCCTCCCCCTTGCTGGATTACCCACCTCGCCCTACTTCCTGGGCTCGCTGGCTCCCGGGTGCACCAGGGTGCATGCACCTGATTGGCTAAGCCTCAGTCAAAGCGCCCATGCTCAGAAGGAAGGTGAGTAGCTGATGTTTTCAGCCTGGTCAGAGATGGTGAGGTAATTCCTCAAATAAGGAGGGCGGCTCAGATAATGGTGGCCAGACAATAACAAATATCTATTACAGATCCCTCAGGCTTAGCACAGTCTGGCAAACAGTAAGTGCTAAGTAAAGGCAGATTAAAAAGTAAAGTATGAATGAATCGCCTCTGTGTTTCCAGAAACCCTCTTTTTTTACTGAATAAATTTGACATATAACATTGTGTACATTTAAGGTATACAGTGTGTTACTTTGATACATTTATATATTGCAATATGATTCCCATTGTAGAGATATTCATCACACTACATAATTACAGTACAACACTGTTGTCAACATTCATTATACCGTGCATTAGATCTCTATGGCTTATTCGCTACTTGTTGCAAGTTTATACCCTTAAACAGCATCAAACTTGTCCCTGCCCAGTCCCATCTCCTGGTAACAATTTTACTCTGTTTTTTACAAGGTTACCTTTTTTAGATTCCACATTTTAGTGAGATACAGTATTTGTCTTTCTCTGTCTGACTTGTCTCACTTAGCATAATATGCTTAAGTAAATACAATGAAATATTATTCAGCCATGAGAAAGGAGCCTATCCTGCCATTTGCTCCAGAAACCCACTTTACCAAAGGCGAGTCTCGACCTGGCCCTACAATCCATATTTTTGAGGAGAAGGAGACGGGAGGGAAAGGATGGGAGAAAAAAACACTAATATGTGTTAAGTGTCTGGGATGTGCCAGGCACTGTGCAGACACTTTAGACACATCCCTACTAGTGATACAGTCCTTGCTAGATTGTAATGTGCAAGAGTGGTACTAACCACGTCTGTCTTACCATTTATCATATCCCCAGTGCCTAGCACAGTGCCTAGTAAGTAGGCCCTCGATAAATACTTGTTGGTGTTGAACAGTCCTACAAAGGTGAAACTGTGCCGTTTTGTTGATGTTCAGATCAAGTACCTCTGGCAGTCACAAAGCTAGTGAGTAGCAGCTCTGTCTGGCACCCAACTCCACGCTCTTTCTATTGTCACACCTGCATGGACGCTAAAACCTGGATTGCCAAAATGCAGGCTATTGGGAGGAGTGATGTTAGCATCATGGCAGAATAAGATGTCCCTTATTTTTATCCCCCTTTAACATCTAAGATTTGGCCTCTATCCATGGACAAAAGTGCCTCTGGGAGCTATGGGATCCAGCACCATATGCCAAGGGACCCAGAGGCATCTCACCCACCCGTGCATTGGGTAACAGGCAGAAGACCCTGGTATGGGCTGTGCAGCCAGCAGGAGCCTGTGAACCAGCTCCAACCCCTCTGGGCCACAGTCTGAGAGCACCTGGAAGATGCTGATTGTGGCAGATACCCATGGATGAGAGAGCCTTAGTAGAAGTTCAAGTTTCTAGAGGAGAAGTTCCAGCACTCTGTTGGTGCAAAAAAATAAAAAAATACAAGTTTGGATGTGTTGGATGGGTAAGAGGAACTTTGCCAAGTTCCTGCCCTCCAAGGCAGCCCAGCTTAGAGAAGGAAGAGCCCAGGGATCCCTCTGGTGGGGGACTGGGGGAGTGGTGAGTGAGCGTCTGGCTGTCCCGGCTGTGCAGGACGCTGCTAAAGAAACCATCTCTCCAGAGCTGCACCCAGAGTACTGAAGCAAGAGTTCCATGATTAGGGGGAGGGAGGAGGTTAGGAAAGAGGCAGATAAGCATATCAGAGGGCATTAAAGGGACACGGTTCCTGCTGACTGTGTTCTAAACTCCAGCAGAAAGCCTGCTTATGAACTGCTGGGGAAACCTCACCAGAGGATCCCCCAACTGGCTTGTGGGTACCCCTAACACCCTGAGGGCCAAACCCACACCTACTGTAAAGCTCCTACAAGAAAACAGTGGTTTCTGTAATGACCTATATGGGAAAAGAATCTTAAAAAAGAGTGGACATATGTATAACTGATTCACTTTGCTGTACAGCAGAAACTAACACAACACTGTAAATCAACTATACTCCAATAAAAAAAAATTTTTTAAATAGGAAAAAAGAAAAGAAAAAACAGTGGGTAAGTTTCTTGACATAGGCCTTTGCAATTTTTTTGGATTTGACACCAAAAGCAAAAGCAACAAAAGCAAAAATAAGCAAGTGGGACCACATCAAACTAAAGAGCTTCTGCATGGCAAAAGGAACCACCAACAAAGTGAAAAGGCAACCTACCAAATGGGTAAAGATATTTGCAAATCATACTCCTGGTAAGGAGTTAATATCCAAAATATATTTAAAAAATCATACAACTCAATAGAAAAAAACTTCAACAATTTAAAAATGGAGAAGCTGAATAAACATTTCTCCAAAGAGATACAAATGGCCAACAGGTACATGAAAAGATGGTCAATGTCACTAATCATCAGGAAAATGCAAATCAAAATCACAATGAGCTATCACTTCACATCTATTAGAATGGCTATCATCAAAAAAAAAAAAAGAGAGAGAGAGAGAGATAACAAGTGTTGATAAGGATTTGGAGAAAAGGGAACCCTTGTGCACTGTTGGTGGGAATGTAAATTGGTGCAGTCACTATGGAAAACGGTATGGCAGTTCCTCAAAAAATTAAAAATAGAATTACCATATGATCCAGCAATTCCATTACTGGGTATATACCCAAAGGAAATGAAAACAGGATCTGCACCACCATGTTTGATGCAGCATAATTCACAGTAGCTAAGATATGGAAACCACTGAAGAGTTTATCAATAGAGGAATAAAGAAGATGTACACATAAACAATGGAATATTATTCATCCATGAGAAAGGACATCCTGCCCTTTGCAACAACATGGATACACCTCGAGGGCATTATGCTAAATGAAATAAGCCAGACCAAGAAAGACAAATATTGTAATGATATCACTTATATGTGGAATCTAAAATAGCTGAACTCATAAAAACAAAGAGTAGAAAGGTAGTTACCAGGGGCTGGGGAGTGGAGGAAATGGGGAGATGTTGGTCAAAGGCTACAAACTTACAGTTATAAGGCGAATAAGTTCTGGAAGTCTAATGCACAGCGCGGTGATTACAGTTAATAATACTGCATTAGATTCTTGAAAGTTGCTAAGAGATTAGATCTTAATTGTTCTCACCACAAAAAAGAACTGATAATTATGTGATATGATGGAGGTACTGGCTAGCTCCACAGCAGTAATCACACACTATATAAATGCACCAAAACAACTGTTGTACACCTTAAACTTACCCTATGTAATATGTCAATTATACCTCAATGACAAAAAAATAATGCAGGCTATTGCTTGTGGGAGATTCTGGGCACTTTTTTAAAGCTTCTGATTAACACAAATCTATCTGAGGGCCTTGTGGATTGGAGTCTGACTCTCTGTCCCCATCTCCCAAAGGAATCGCGTGACTGAATGTATATTCTTTCAGAGTACAGCTTCTATGAAACGGACTCTGACCTCATGGCTCAGAGGGTTTCAAAGCCCTGCTGCCGCCGGCTCTTCAGGAACACATTATCAAAGTCTTCAGAAGATGGAACCTGTCCCACAACGACCGAATGGGGTGCCCGCTGAGGTGCTCCCACCTGCTCTGGTCCACCCCTCAGGTGGCCTGTGTGTCTGCTGCTGGAAGTGCCCGAGGAGGCTGACTGCGGAAGAAGTGTTTTCATCATGAGAGTTGAATGCAGGCAGGTCTTCAGCTTCTGCTGGTGAGTTTAGGCGTTCCAGCCTTTTCAGTTCCCCTGCCAGAGATCCTTCATGCCCCCTAGCGGTGTGAGCAGAACAGGCTGGCCTACATTCCCTTTCAGGGGGACTTGGCTTGTCAGAGCCACGTTTGTTCAAGGCAAGTAAGCACAGGAAACGGACAGACAAAAACCCCTTCCGGAGGGTTATCTAGGGTCCCATGACTGAAAGCTTTTTAATGAGGAAAAGTCCTCCAGGAAAAAAGTATTTGCACACATTTGATGGAAAATAAAAAGGGCCCTTTGGCTGGGCCACACCTCGCCGTCCTCCACGGCAGCCTTCTCAGTGTGTTCTACGTGGACGGTGCCCAGAGCCCAGCACAGGTGACGGCCCTCCTGGCGTGGCGAAGTACAACTGCCCTGCAGTGTTACTGCATCTTCTTAGGTGCTGAACCAGGGCTGAGGTGTGGAGGAGTCCCCTGCTTCAGATGTGGAGCAGCTGCCCGAGTCTGCTTGTAGAGGAAAGGGACCTGTGCTCAGCCCAGCACTGTTGCCCTGGCTTAGTGACCCTAGGAGAGGGCTGCCCACACGTTTCCTTCTGAAAGCACATGATGACTAAATGGGAGATGAGCCAACGCCCTTATGACTTTGGCCTTGCCCTGACACAGTCACATTTCTTTTGGGAGCTGTCATGATATAGCTGACGGGGCACTGGTTTTGAAATCAAACAGTGCCTCCTCCAGAAGCCATTTGTTAGCTGTGTGACCTTGAAAAATTCACACAGTCCCTCTGATCATGTTTCCATCTGTAAACAGGGTTAATGATACCTTTCTTACAGAATTGCTGCGAGAACTAAATATCTATCTATCATCTAACCATCTATCTGTATCTCATACATATGGACTCACACACATACATGAAGTGTCTAATAGGATGCCTAGCACATAGCAGGTGTTCAATACCAGTCAGTTCCTTCACCTTCCCACATCGTCACAATCGTCCACTCCCAGATCCCTCGGTGCCTGGGAGAAGAGCGGTCCATACATGTCATGAGGCAGGACGCCATCACCACCCTGGCATCTGCATATATGGCTCTTGCTCCAGAGAGGAGTGAACAACCAGACTCAGTGCATCTGCTTCTGAAAGTTCTCAGGTCTAAATCTGTATTTGGCAGGCTCGTTTCTGTTTGTCTGTTTTGGCTTGTTTGGAAATGACATTGGAGACCTGGTGCTTGGGATTTCTTCTGTACTCCAGCCTTAGCAGGACACAAACAATCTCATTTTTCTATAGTGAGTGGGAGTTGCCTTTAACCCCCTGAGATTCTCAGCTGACCCAGAGACTCCCAAGTTCCCTTCACTGACTAAAAAAGAACTTAGAATTGGTCGTGGGTGCTAAGAGGGCAGGATGTGGTGACAACAGGCCCTCCAGTAAGGAGGGGACTCACTAGAGTCAGCGCCCAGCAGCTCTGATCACATCCTCTTCCAGCATCACGTGCAAAAACGCTCTCATCTCAGCCACACCTGGAGGGCGTTCCCTCCACGTGCTAACACCAACCTTAGTGCGGATAATCGTAAGTCTCAAGGAGATAAAAAGCAGGGAAGGAGAGCAGCCTGCTGACCTTTACACTCTCCTCTTGGCATCAAGATTTGCTCTTCTGCTTTTGGTCCTGGAATCCTAAATCCCTCTATTCTTGGGGGCAGGGCAACTTTTTAGGAGCAGTTCTGTTTCTCATAATTATACAAGCCTGACAACAAATTAGCTGTGGTTAGTTAGCACGATGACATGCACTACATCTATCCCTTAAATCCGATGATGAAATCAATGAAGAAAAGGCTTTCAAACACACACATCTCAAAAGTGACCTTAATAATAAGATACGTCCTATTTTTGTCAGGTGCTTTCCCTACATGGCACAAAGCTCCCTTCGAGTCTCCTGGGTCCAAGGAGAAGCAGCCTCTTGTGTCTAGTCAACACTAACCGAGAAACACTGGGAAAAGGAGAGAAATGGGGAAGTGTAGACAAATGGTCATTCTTCCCTCAAATGTCTTAAATGTCTCATTCAACAAATATTTATCGAGCATCAACTATGTGCCAAGAACTCTTCTAAGAATTGGTCCATCAGTGAGTAAAACAAACAGAAACCCCTGCCCTCAAGGAGCTTACACTCTAGTGAGGGTAGACAGACGGTGCCATGCATGCTGAGGCAAAAAGAGAGATCAGTAGCGTTGATCCCGCCATTATTTAAAAATTTGATATTTTGCTCCTCGTGGATTTTTTTTTTTTTTTTTTTGCGCTTTGACTTTTAAAAGTATTGCATCAGGGCTCCCCTGGTGGCGCAGTGGTTGAGAGTCCGCCTGCCGATGCAGGGGACACGGGTTCGTGCCCCGGTCCGGGAAGATCCCACATGCCGCGGAGCGGCTGGGCCCGTGAGCCATGGCCGCTGAGCCTGCGCGTCCGGAGCCTGAGCTCCGCAGCGGGAGAGGCCACAACAGTGAGAGGCCCGCGTACCGCAATGACAGCTCACAGCTGAGTCCCCGCCCCCGGAGATTACCCTCAGCGCAGAGCCCTAGCCCGAGGACAGGCCCTCTCCCCAGGGGCAGCCTACATCCGATGATTAATCCACGTGGAGAAAGAAGATCCCAGAACCCCAGAGGCCAGATGACAATGCTTAACCGTCAGAAGCAAGGTGGGAGTAAACGCCTCACTGAGGAGCAGGGTCAGAACAGCAGGGAGACACTCACACAGAGCTGTGGAAATGGCTGGAGCCCGGAGATGAGTCCCGAGATCAAACTATACACAGTGTTTTCAAAGTGTAGTCTCTGACCAGTAGCATCGGCATTGCCTGGAAAATTGTCAGAAACCAATTCTCAGGCCCCAGCCCAGACCTCCTCAGTTAGAAACTCTGGGGGGTGGGGACCAGCAATCTGTAGTTTAACACGGCCTCCAGGCACTCCAGATGCACTGGTCACGAGGAAGGATCTGGAAGAGGCTGAGGGCAGCTGTGCCAAGAAAGTCAGAATTCTCTGACCAGCTTCTGGACCTGGATCAAGTTTTGGACTTGGAGCCCATTGACTGAAGCAAAGGTCAGGTCCTTAGGTAGAAGTACCCTGCAACACCTTGGCAAGACTATATGACAGTGATTACCCCAGTCCTTCTACAAAGGGACTGGCAGGTATTTACCTGGGTAACTATACCCTGGGGAAAGGAAATAGCCCAATACTTAATACTTTGAGAACCATTGGACACAAGGTCTGAGTTGAAAAATGATACCCAGTATGATACAAACACGTTCCCCCGGTAGAAAAAATGTGTGTGTGGGCCAGGTAATAGATGGACCCAGGTCTACTTCAGAGTAGGCGGACATAGATAATACTGGGAAGTCGCCAGAACACTCACATATCCACACTGGTTCCTTAGCCTGTGAATGAACGTGGGAAAGGACAAGTGGGGGCCTCTGAAGCTCCCCCTCTACTCCCCCTCTGAGCGAGACTGCAAATTACACACATCCCAAGGCAAACAGCAGAAAGTAGCGCCACCCTTAAAGACCTAAAGGAAGCAGAGTGGTGATCCCCATCGATTTCCATTTAATTCATCAGTCTGGCCTCTACAAGAACTAGATCGGGGAAAACGTCAGCAGAGTACCCCAAGCTCCAGTAACCTGTAGCGCCAACGGCAGCTGTTGTGCCAGATGTGGTATAAGCCCCGGCCGCGCGCCTACCCCTCAGCCCCCCCCCCCCTGCCCACAGCAGCTGATCTGGAGGCAGCAACTGATACTCAGGGTCTCTCTCCTCTACCATCCATTCTAGATTTCCCTCACCCTTGGTTAGCACCTGTGACAGACAATGAACTAAATGAGTAAATGTTATAGTATGTCAGAGGATAAGAATGCTACAGAAAAATTAAGGAAGGGGAAGAACGTTTTGCAATTTTGAAGGTAGGTAGTCTTCATTGAAGTGACATTTGAGCAAAATCCTGAAGGAAGTGAGGAGGGATTACCTTCAGAGAAAAAGCACTCCACAGACAGAAGAGCAAGTGAAAAAGCCCTGGGGCTGCTTCATGTCTGGAGAATTATAGGAACCAGCATGGTTAGTGTTTGATGTCAAAAAGGTAGCACGTGGCCAAATGTGCAGGGCCTTAGAGATCAATATTATATGGACTTTGGCTTTTACCCAGGATGAGATGAGAGCTGCTGGAGGGTTTGAGGTAAGAAGTAGTATTACCTGACAGGTTCACTCTGATTACTGTGCTGAGAATAGCCTGTAGGGAAGCACAGTGAGAGAGTATGGTGGCTTGGACTGGTGTGAGGGCAGCAAATGTGGTGAGAAGTGTACAGATTCTGGATATATATATATTTTTCTTTTTAAAGATTTTTTTTTGATGTGGACCATTTAAAAAAAAAATAATAATTTATTTATTTTTGGCTGCGTTGGGTCTTTGTTGCCGCACGCGGGCTTTCTCTAGTTGCAGTGAGTGGGGGCTGCTCTTCCTTGCAGTGCGCGGGCTTCTCATTGTGGTGGCTTCTCTTGTTGTGGAGCACTGGCTCTAGGTGTGAGGGTTTCAGCAGTTGTTGCACACAGGCTCAGGAGTTGTGGCTTGCGGGCTCTAGAGCGCAGGCTCAGTAGTTGTGACGCATGGGCTTAGGTGCTCCACGGCATGTGAGATGTTCCCAGACCAGAGCTCGAACCCGTGTCCCCTGTTAACCACTGCGCCACCAGGAAAGTCCCTAGATATATTTTCAATAGAGATTGCACAGGATTTGCTAACAGATGGGGTGTGAGGTACAAGAGAAAGTAAATGGTCAAGGATGACTCAAGTTTTTGGCCTAAGCAATTGGAAGGTTGGAGTCTCTAATTTCCCAAGATGGATAAATCTGGGAAATGAACACATTTGATGGGGACAAGATCAGGAGTATTATTTGAAATATGTTGAGGTGGAGGTATATTGACTAGGAGTTGGATAGAGGAGTCTGGAGTTCAGGAAAGGAATCATCAGCTGACCAATAGGTTTGGGGAGTCCTAAGACTCAATGAGAACACTAAAGGTCTGGGAGAGAAGGAGAAACTAGGTAAGGAGAAGAAAAGCTGAGACCAGAAGAGGTTAGTAAGGAAAACCACAGGCATGTGATGTCCTGGAGGCCAAGTGACAAAGGATTCCAGGGAGGGGACAGGAGTCAGCCACACCAAATCAAGTAAGATAACTGCTGCTCAGTGATCATTCAGTCCTGGAACCCAATTCGCCCGATTCCCAATTTTGCTGTGCTACCAATCTCCTTGATGTATCAGTAGGCACTGAAAAAGTAAGATCTGAAATATTAAGCAGTCTTTCAACACTGGTTTTACGGAAGCCCTAAATTAAACCAAC
This sequence comes from Grampus griseus, assembly GCF_964374135.1. Classification (NCBI taxonomy): domain Eukaryota; kingdom Metazoa; phylum Chordata; class Mammalia; order Artiodactyla; family Delphinidae; genus Grampus; species Grampus griseus. The sequence continues at coordinate 47,312,038 of NC_139007.1, forward strand.
TCTGTCCCCACATCGAAGTGTGCCCGACGCAAATACTTGCTTTCTGGTGGTTCGATTCAGCCAAGGCTTAAGGTTCCAACGAAACATAAAGAAGAGCGGCCTAAAAACCATTTACACTCACAAGATAAATAACTTACGCCCTACTCCTTAGTGAGATCAGGCCCAGCGTGCATATCCTATTTCCCTTGTTCTATATCTTGCATCAGAGTATTTACGTAGACACATGAACAGTTTACTTGAGTTTAAGTTAACATTTCTGTCAAGTTCATGTTTACAAGTATTACTTTCAGATGCATTTTTAAGCCTTTAAGAGGGAAGACGGTGGAACTGATATAAGAACAACAGAAGAGTTACCACAGTTTCCTGTGTGTGTCCTCTGAGTGGCAGTGAAGGGAATGAGTGTGGTTAATGCTCCCCCGTACACCTGGGGTGGAGGGCTGCTTCACCACTTGCAAGATGGGTCATAGACAGCAAAACCTCTACTGGAGAGAGTACTAATGTGAGCCAGGAGCCTTCTTTTACTTTTCCTGAATGTTAACAATATGGAAAGCAGACATGGAAAATGTTATTCTGAACACTGAGGAATACACACTGGCCTCGCCTTCCACATTTTGAGTTTGTCAGATTTGGAACTAGGGTGTCTGATAAGCTGCATCTGAAAGGTTAACCTGGTCCCAGGTAGTCCCTAGACTTAGACCTTCATCAGGGTAGGTAGGTTCTGAACACCCAAGTGTTGTGGATTGGCTGAAAGTGAGCTCTAGGGATCTTCCTTGTGGCTGACCTAAGATTTTCTCTAGAACTGTTCTTCCAGTAATTCCACCAGCTAGGCAGATTTAGCACTAGGGGAAGGCACAGAAATCAAATACAATACACACATAAAGAATACGTAGGTCTGCAAGAATTAAAACCTGTCAATCAAGAATAGATCTCTATTATTATAGTTTTGGTATACCTTCAAAAAAAGTTTACAGTTTGGCTGAGTTAAGCCAAAGAGTTAAAGATATCAGAATAACATGCTTGTTTTGTCTGTATTTCTAAGAAACACTAAAAATTAAAATAATAAAATCCCTATTATAAATTTTAGAATACCACATATACACTGAAAAGTGTATCTTTAACAATGTCAGAAAACTCAACTCTTTTATGTAGTTATGATAGAATTAAGATCCTGGTTTGGTCCTCTCACAGAGAAAATTAGGTACAGCTTTTATTGTGTTTATATAATTTTACATTATTAAAATGTTTTCAAGGAGTCCACTGGCCTGAAAAAGCTATATCCTGACATGTTGATTCAGAATTAAAGGTTATTTTTATACTTTCCTTTATTGACTAAAAATATGATTTTTGAGACTGTACATATTTCCCCTGAGACATGTGTTTTTCCTTGGTACACACATTAAATACCATATAAGAGAAAGTCTTAGTGGTTGTGAAATCACACAGTATATAAAAAAGTAGGACACAGCAGGATAAAACGTGACCTCAGGACATTAAACATTTTCGGCTCTGAAACTAAGGGACCCCACAGTAGTGGCAGTACTGACTTCCCCATGCATCCCCAAAGCCCTGTGTTCGGCCTTTAATACCGTTTGTCACTAAAGGAATAAAGTGCCTTAGGGGTAGTGGATTCTATGACTTGAGTTGGGAAAAAAAATAAAATGAGTCTGGAACATGCTGTTGTTTTCAGATAGCTTGGGTGCTTTTGGGAAAGTCAGAGTCTTAAAAGGACATTGGTGTGAACATAAAGGGACTTCCCATTGACTGAGTTGTAAGAATTTGCACATCAAAAACAAGTACAGAGGTGGTCATAACACGAAACTAAGCTGTGACAGAAGTTTATTTTTTTTAATAAGTAGGGGAGCAGTCATATTGAGTAGTTTATTTCTTCTAATAATTATGTCTGTTTATAATATTTACATATATAGTCATTGCTCTCTGGGTAAGCACTGAAGAATAAACACATGGAACTTGTAACTTGACCAAATGATCCTGGCAGAAGAAGGCACTAAAAAAAGTAGGGTGGATTTATTAACACAAATAATAGGACATATGGTGAGATAACACCAGGTAGAAGATGGCATAGACGGTCATATACAGTAACTAAGGAAGACGGACAATTCAACATTGTATTTTAAAATGTGAATTACTCAGTGTCCTGAAGAGACAAGTTAACTACATGAAACTAAGTGCTCTACAATCAAGATTGAAATGAAAGCTCTAGAATACAACCATATTAAATGATAAAAAACAGAACAGATCAAAATACCCTAATGGCAAATCAATAGGTTAGGAATTATCAGCCATGCCCAGCTTCATACATCACTACTGCAAAAGATACCAAGTTTCAAAGACAATAATTTATAAGAAAGGAACTTAAAAGTTTACCATAAAAAAAGTCAGCTCGACACTGTGGCTCAAGTTTGAAATACCCTAGTCTTCACAATCAGACCATATCCAGGCCAAGAATCACCAGTCAACAACCCAGAGGCTTTGCTTTTCCTTTAGTTCTCGTAAGAACGCTAAAACTCAGGGAAGTACTAATACTTAAAAATTAGGACTATATCACATTAAGAATCATACTACACTGGGAAGTTAGTAAAGTACAGAAATAATGAAGAAATTACCTAAACCATAGCCTTGAAGTTTTAGGACAGGTTTATGTGAATGTGCAATAATAACTTATAATCACTGCTTATGTATGTTGTTCATCAGCTGCTTAAGGTGTTGGAGGATTTCAAGACTCATCCATACTAAATTTGTACTCATAGTTTAAAATTTTTCAGAAAATTTAATTAGTCAATTTTGGAATTAATGTTTAAATGCTCAAGAAAAATTAGATTCCTAATTTTTTTTCTGTATGAATTTAATGAAGTGATCATTAGACAAAGTACATATAGTTTTCAGTATTCCTCAAGTCTAAAGTCCCTCAGACAATGAAAGATTCTATTATCATTTTCCAAGTTCAAACTTCAGAAGAGAACGTCTATAATTATGAAATCCTAACAACCCTTGCTAGAATCTAAAAGAAAAAGTTACTCTAAAAGCATTTAAGAAGGACAAAGCTTGAGTGGTCTTTTCCTACCAAACACAGTTATTGCTTGGTTTTAAAGACAAATGAATCATAACTTAGTAGGAATCATGTTTCCATGTTAACCACTTGGATGGATGCCATGATATATGACTGAGACTACTGCACACTCTCTTCTTCCAACTGTAGGATTTAAATTGTATTGAAGGTAAGTCCCCAAGACATAAAAAAGAATCTGAAGCACGAACTGTTGGCTCAAGAAAGAAAGGAAGACTCAAAAGGTCAATACCCCAAGAAAGCTACTATCTGACCAGTGGCCAGATCTCTATGACTATCACGGAACTGTGAGAAGACCTCTCAAAGAAACAAAAGCTTCAGTCATATTTAATCTGACACATGAGAATAAGTACAAAAAAATTATTAAAAATCACATGATTTTGGCAAATCATAATAAATATTTACCACACTCAGCACATCTTGGGTGAAAAAAAAAAACAACAAAGGAAAAAAACAAACAAACAGAAAAAGAGTTCATCTGACTTGTCAGCGTTGTGAGTGTTACCTTCCTGGCATTTGCTCCTGAGTGAATGAAGGGATCGCAGGAAAACCTACCCCCTAAAAAAATAAAACCAAACCCAAACAAAACGAACAGAAACATCTTTGGGAATATAAGTACTCTGTTTGCAAAATCAAGCACAATTGTTAATTAATTAGATTCAATTAGATTCAAGTACTGGTATCACACTGACCTTCATTGATTATACACCTTTTCAAATCATGAAGATAAACCTGAATTTATAAAACCTGATGGGGGGGGGGCTGGTGTTCAGAATGGCGCCCAATATGGTCAATACTTCTATATATCCATAAACACCATGTTGATATCCTGAAGGTGCGGGCTTGAGTGGATGAGGGTGAAACCTGACCAGAAAGCTTTTCATGATTATGGCTTTTTTCTTATTTCTTCATCCCAATCAAAGTCTAATGGTTCATCATCTAGTTCCGGTAAAGTGAAGAGAGATGTTTTGGAAAGACTCAGTCTCTCGGTGGATCCCCCCAGCTGAAAAGTTTTCCTTTTCCTGCCAAGCACTGTAGCTGCGGTCACAAGAAGAGGGCTGGGGCCTCCCTCACCCAGGTTCTTACTTTCAGGAGGAGGAGGGGATTCTGATTTGGATTCAGAGGGGGAAGTAAAGGAGAAGTTTCCCAATCTCGCTAATGTGCAAGCATGAACCTTGCCACTTTTACTATGGCACGAAACCTCTTCCTTTCTGTCTCTTTCAGAAGCAAGATGCAAACGCCCAGTGTTGCTCCCAAGCTCTAAGTCAGGCTGGACAGCTCCCTTTGCAGGGGCACGTTCCCTCTTCTCTCTCGGTCTGTCTCTGTCCGGTGGCTGCCGTGACACCTCCTTTGTCTTATCTTGCAGCTGAGCTGGGCTTCTGACTTCTGAGGTAGAGGCCAGCTTGTCTGGACCCTTCCCAGGCAGAGCTGCTTTTCCTCTTGCTCTACGTTGGGGAATTTCAGGACTCTGAACTGCTGTTTCACTTGTGCCAGGAGACACAGGGCTGCAATCTTCAGGAGAGTGGATCAGTTTTGACTTCTTTTTGAAAGTAAACTTTGCTAGTTTGGCCACAGGGGGACCCGGACTCTCAACACTTTCAAGGTGCGGCTCTTGCACCCGAGCAAGGGATTTCTGTCTCTTTCTTTTGGGAGTTCCAAGCACTCTCTCTGGGCTCTGTACAGGAGTGGGCCGAGGATGAGGAGAGCTTGTGGGCTGCGAGGGCGGCCTGGCGGGATTCCTGCACCACCCCTGGGCCCTCTCCTTGCGCAGCTTGTGCAGTTTCCTGGGGACGTGATGAGTCAGTACTGGGTCTGGCTCATCAGCAGATACTGCTGCTTCAGAAACCACTGCTGCCTTTTTTGCCTTTTCACCCTCAAGGCTGTCTGGCCTCAATGGAGCTTCTGTCTCTTCTGGTGTTGGAAGCGGTCCAGTTTCCAATTTGCTCCTTTGGCCTGGCTCCCTTTTTTCCTTACCCTGAGATTTGTTGTTGGAGATTTTCAAAGTCATCTCCCCCCCACTTGTTTTGGGTCTAGGAGACACAGGAACGGTGTTTTTAGGTTCCATCGGATGAGTTGCTATGGAGTCAAACTGGTCCAAACTGTCATCTTGGCTATTTTTGTGCTCAGCTGAATGCCTTCTACTTGTCAGTCTATCGGGCTCCAGATGGGATGGGGGACTGAGAAGTGGGCTTCCCCCAGGCCTGCCTCCGGTAGAGGACAGATGTGTGCTGCAGTTCACTTCCTGCTGAGCTGATGGGCTGAGCTTTGATTCTTCCCCTGGAACATCTCTCAGGGACCCTGAAGTCGTCTCTGCTTCCATTGCCCGTGGCCGGCGTTGACACACACTCTGATTCTGTAACCTGTAGAAGATAAGGAAAACGTGTACTGCTTTAATCTTTTCATTTCTTTATTCTCTGAGATGCCATCTGAGGGTTTAAGTCCAATATAATTCCGGGTTAATACCACATACAGTCCCTTAGAGCAGCAGTAGGAAATTATACTTTCATCAGGACAGAATTCAAGTGTTCTGATAATCATTCTAATTTGACCTAAAACGGTAGTAAAATAAAGAAAATGAGGTAGCAGGTTTGTGTACATATTTTCAGATCTCTCTGAAAGTCCATTTCATTCATTTTAGAATGCTCAGTCTTCTCTCTCGTGTTAAATGTTCTCCTACAAGACAGACTGGTGGCTATGTGCAGAGTCGCTGATTATGGACCAAGAGAAGTGGCTCGAGTTGTTTGGTAGCCAGTCCTCAGATCTGAACCAAAGTGAAAGACTATAGTTTACGAGCTCCTCACATCTCTTGACTTAACTGAGGTACTGAATTTTCGTGCATCTGAAAAATCACCTTCCTCAGGAGTAAACAGACTGTGACTCCTCCACGCTGTGGCCCCCGGCCCTCTGCCAGCCACCTGCATGGTAGACCTCCTCCAGGCAGCTGTGACCTCTTCCCTGCCTAGCCCAGCCACGTTTCAGCATGTGTTCTGGGCAGCCACTCTCCATTAGACTGATACAGAGTTGAAACCTACTGACCTGCCCAGAAGGCGGAGCTCATCTTGTGATATTCGTTTTAAACTGGAATAATGCCAGAGGACCAATTTCTAACAGGGATTGTAGCTTCTCAAAAGCCTGTCCCTTAGAAAGCCCCTCCTAACAACCTAGAAATGCCTCCTCAGTATAAGGGGCAATATGACTGCTTCCATGCACTAAATCCAAACAGAAACTACACCAAAAAGCAGATGAGTAAATTATTCTAAAGGTCATGGGTAATCATAGAAAAAGAAACAGAAGAAAATATGTTCAAATTAAATGGATTTTAAACTTAAATATATTTAAATACATTAACATGTTAATAATGATAGCTCTCTCTGGGAAATAAGATTATGTCTGATTTTTTCATTATTAATTTATTATTGATACTTTCAAAATACTCTGTGAAGAATGTGCATTATTGCTTACAATTGGGGAAAAAAATACCCGAAAATTATTTTGGACTATAGTCACTGGTAGAGTTGGGAATATCAATACAGGAAAACCTAGGTTCACTGTAGTCACAGCCAGACAAAGGCAAAACAAAAAAAAACCCAAATAGCTTTCAAAATTACTACTATCTAGTATACTTTCAGTATCAAATTGAGGTCAGGGATACTCGTAATTGTTAACGCTCCATAACTTTAAAAATTTATGGGAATTTTAAGGGTAGAATAATTTAGCCCTACTATCTTAGTCTGATTCTGATGTGTGAAATTAATTTCTCCACTGTTTAAATTCTGCATTTTACTATACCTCCTAAGACATCTTTACACACTGTTTTTGTTTTTGAAACATCTTTATTGGAGTATAATTGCTTTACAATGGTGTTAGTTTCTGCTTTATAACAAAGTGAATCAGCTATACATATACATATACCCCCATATCCCCTCCCTCTTGCATCTCCCTCCCACCCTCCCTATCCCACCCCTCTAGGTGGTCACAAAGCACCGAGCTGATCTCCCTGTGCTATGCGGCTGCTTCCCACTAGCTATCTATTTTACACTTGGTAGTGTATGTATGTCCATGCCACTCTCTCACTTCTTCCCAGCTTACCCTTCCCCTTCCCCGTGTCCTCAAGCCCATTCTCTACGTCTGTGTCTTTATTCCTGTCCTGGCCCTAGGTTCTTCATAACCATTTTTTTTTTTTAAGATTCCATACATATGTGTTAGCATACTGTATTTGTTTTTCTCTTTCTGACTTAATTCACTCTGTACGACAGACTCTAGGTCCATCCACCTCACTACAGATAACTTAATTTCGTTTCTCTTTATGGCTGAGTAATATTCCATTGTATACATGTGCCACACCTTCTTTATCCATTCATCTGTCGATGGACACTTAGGTTGCTTCCATGTCCTGGCTATTGTAAATAGAGCTTCAATGAACATTGTGGTACATGACTCTTTGAATTATGGTTTTCTCAGGGTATATGCCCAGGAGTGGGATTGCTCGGTCGTTTTGAGGTGGGTAGAACAGCCACCATTTGAGGCTGGCTGTCACTAGTAAAGCATTTTCCCAAAGAAAAGTGATAAAAATACAAACAGCTTTATTATTAACATGTGCTCTCCTTAAGAAATAGAAAACTCTTTCCCAAAGGGATAAACCCACGTGCTACTGGGGGTTTTCCCTCTTGCTAAGCTTGGCTTTAGAGTGTGTCTTGGAGGCTCCTTTGCGGAGCACCTGGCTTTGCTGCTGTGAGGATCAGCTCCAGAACATGCCCTTGCATTACAGAGAAATACCAGAAGAAAAAAAACATTTTAAAGGCCACTTTAAGGTCTGTTTTTTAGACCATCACCTACTCTTTTTTTGTTTCCCTTCTTTCCCTCCAGGAGGGTCATCTTGAATTTGGTAAGTCCAATTGCTATTTTTCTATCACACAACACAGGTTCTGAGCCTCACATTCCTTCTTTCCTGAATCCAGCATGTCAGCTTAGGGTAGTCAAAATGACCAGGTTCTGGCCACTCAAAATGAGCAGCCTTTCCAAAAGCAAAGCCAAACCCAGGACAGGCCTGAAAAGGATCAGCTACATCAAACTATAAAAGAACCAGAGGAAGAGCTTTTATCGTGAAAAAGCCAGGAGACCAAAAAAAAAAAAAAGAGTCTGATTTTAGACAAAGTGCAAGTTTACTGCAGGCTGGCACCTGGGTATTAGTGGGACAAAACCAGTCCCCATACTTCCCCAAAAGGCTGTGCTGAGGTTTTATAAACAGAACAAGAACACTGCTGGATGAAGAGAGTGAGCAAATAGGAGAGAAATGCCAGGAAAAGAATTCTCAAGGTTTTACTTAAACAGTCAATAATCTCAGTGTGCTCCCCAAATTCTTGCTGTGCAGCTGCTCTGCTCCCACATGCCCTCCATTCACCAGCCCCCAGCTTTGAGATCAACACCCGTAACCAGATTCAGGTCAGTCATTAACCCACTCACACGAACAAGGAAGAGGCCCGATGGACACACTTGCCATTCCTCACTCTTGCTTCACAGGCACAGACTCAAAGTCAGGCTTTTTAGAAGCTCATGTATTTAGGGAGCATGCAAACATGAAAGTTCAGGCAAAAATTCTTTAGGTAATGTGTGTGACACATTCCTTCCCACATGTCCACATTTTAACAAGTCACTAGAAAGGGGAGTTTTGAAACATTGCTGTTGTCATTCCTGAGTTGTTCCCCTGTAGGATGAAAAACAGTTCCTTCATGGTCTTCCCTGGTGGCAAAATCCCAGTGTGAATAAGGCCATAAAATCAGTCATTTATTCAGTATTCCATGTGAGGCACTATGCTGAGTCCTGATACTAAAACAGAATATTTAAAATAAATGTCGGGACTTCCCTGGTGGCATGGTGGTTAAGAATCCGCCTGCCAGTGCAAGGGACACGGGTTCGAGCCCTGGTCTGGGAACATCTCACATGCCGTGGAGCAACTATGCCCGTGCACCACAACTACTGAGCCTGCGCTCTAGAGCCCGAGAGCCACAACTACTGAGCCCGCGTGCCACAACTACTGAAGCCCATGTGCCTAGAGCCCATGCTCCGCAACCAGAGCAGCCACCGTGATGAGAAGCCTGAGCACCACAACGAAGAGTAGCCCCTGCGCGCCGCAACCAGAGAAAAGCCTGCACGCAGCAACGAAGACCCAATGCAGCCAAAAAATAAATTTATAAAAAAAAAAGAATAACAGTTCCTTCTTTAACATAAAATACCTCATTCTCACTGGGGAGTTTTTTTTAGTCTGACTGTTAAATTGTAAATTTTTAAAAGTCATGGATTGGGGCATGTAGGGAAGGAAATCGTGATGCTGAAGGGAAAGTCAGTGCTGCTGCTAATGGACCAGGAAGGCCTTTCCTGGGTGAGAGTCAGTACTTCCACTTCTACTTCTGTAACCTTCCCAGTGTGCCAGCACAGGCTGGCCTGAAAGCAGTCTGGGTCTCTACCTGCGATTTTCTTCTACCAGAGATACATAATGACTAATGATCAAATATTTATTATGCTTTGAAGAAAGCTTTACAAACAGTAAGAAAAGAGTTAAAATATTAATAAGCACTAAGATTCTTTATGTAAAGGCCATTGCACATGTCCTCTCCCGGTGATGAAAAACGATACAGCCAAGTTATAAAATATTTTGTGTCTGGGTCTGGCCCAGGATGGGATAGGTCACTCCCTTAGAGGCCAACTTCCTCTTCCTCAACAGCAGTCCCAGCCACCTCTCCGAATAGCACTGCTCTACTTCTTATACTGAGCCAAAGAAAGAGAAGAAGGCAAAGTGGCAGTAAACAGGATACAGCCCATTCACCAAGGTTTCTTGATGGAAACTGTGTGTCATGTTGGGTGTAAACTGTAGGTGGCACACCTTGGTGCTTCTCATATAGTCAGGACCCAGTTTATTACATATAGTAAAGGACCAGTCAGTGTTCTCCACGAGGCTCACCAAACCAGTAAGCCGAGGAAATGCAGCTGTGGAAGGTGGTCTCCAAAGAGGCAGCCCTCAATTCCCTCTTTCCTATATGTCTATGCCACTTCTCCCATCGAGAGGTGGTGTCCATTTCCCTTTACCTTGCATGTGGGTTGACCCTGTGACTTGCTCTGAACTACAAAATGTGGTAGAAGTGATGCTGAGTCAGCTCCGGCCCAGCCCATAAGAGGCCTGCAGCTTCCACTTTTGCTAAGCTACTTGAGTCCTAAGCTACCACCTCAGAATTCTTACTACCTTACCGTAGACAGAGCCCAGCTAGCCCCCGGCCATTTAAGCCACCCCTGCGAAGGCACCACACATCATGGAAGGTATCTTGGATGTTCCAATTCCAATTGAGCTCCCAGCTAAATAAATGCAGGTGTGTGAGTGACCCCAGCTGGCACTATGTGGAATGGAGATAAGCCATCCCCACTGAGCGCTCCTGAATTTCTGACTCCCAGAAAAGTGAGCACTAAAAAGTTGTGGTGTTTTTTTTTGTTTGTTTTGTCTTGTTTTTAAGCTGCTGAGCTTTGAGGTAGTAGATTATACAGTACTAGATAACTGAAATCCCCTACTGAGAGTACAGACAGATTTTCCACTTACTTGATACTTCTTCCATTTCACTAAATGCCAAACAAGCATTTTCCATCACATGCTTTTCTTGGTTTTCTTTTCTCACCTTTCAAGTCTTCTTAGCTCTTCCCTTAAGAGGCTGTGCAGCTCCAGCTTTTCCAGAATAAGTTCACACTGCTTCTGGTACTGCTCCAGAGGGTTATCAGGAAAGGATGTGTGGAGTGCATTCACACCTCCCAGCAGAGCACCTCCCTGAAAGGGTGAGAAAATGGGAAATGCCAGGGAGAGTCACCAGGCTAGCCTGCAGACAGGAAGTACACACAAGAGGCCACTGATCCCAGATGGCTGAGACCAGCCCTCTACACCCCCATCACAGTATCAGAATCACCTGGGAGCCTTTTTCAAATTTCAGTGGTCCTCGCCCTCAATTCCTGGTGGCATGCATTGCTCTGAGAAGCCACACTGTCTCTAGTGGGACCATAAGCATCTCCCAGGCGTGTTGAGGAGAAAAAGGATTGAGACCCACTGCTTTATACCAGTGGGTAAAGCAATGCTACTGATGCAGAGACTGTTTCTATGACAATTTTTGCCCCTTCTTTTAAATAGTTTCCTTTGGATATATTTCCAGGAATTACTAGGTCTAGAATATGATCATTTTTATAACTCCTGATAGGCTATAAATTGTCTCTTTGAAACAATGCTTGTAACTAGGGTTCAAACATTAGGTACAGGGCTTCCCTGGTGGCGCAGTGGTTGAGAGTCCACCTGCCGATGCAGGGGACACGGGTTCGTGCCCCGGTCTGGGAAGATCCCACGTGCCGCGGAGCGGCTGGGCCCGTGAGCCATGGCCGCTGAGCCTGCGCGTCCGGAGCCTGTGCTCCGCAACGGGAGAGGCCACAACAGTGAGAGGCCCGGGTACCGGAAAAACAAAACAAAACAAAACAAAACATTAGGTACAAAATATCCTTACCTGCATGGAGGACTCCATTACCGACACCACTGTAATAGCATCTTCCAGAGTCACTGTGTCACGGAACATCAGGCGAGCATGAGCTAATAAGTTGCATTTGAAATTATGAAGAATTATTTTTATGAATTTTTGAGGTGATAAATGTAATACTCTCCTGGATCCCCCCATTCCAAAACTGTATTTTATAAATGAGCTACTAATAACAAATACATTTTACTAGAGCAAGCACGTAAGTCTAACTTCAACTAGCTTTAAGGTTGTTTCTCTAATAATGGGCCTAATCCTTCTGCACAGCCCATGGCAGTTCTGTGTATTTACATGAAAAGGTACTCTGGGCTCCAGCAAAGAAAGGTGCTATGCGGCATATATTTAATATTCAGTGACTTTTAATCCTTACTTTCTAATCTATTATAAATCATACAAAATTAAAATTAATATTCATTTCTCATCTCTGATACATCTCTTTATCTGTGAGCTTTTCAAAACTGCCAAATTTGCAAGCCTGAATCTTGGGTATTTCTTGCCTTAATATTCGTTATAAATCCTTGAAAAAGTGAGGGAGGCACTTTTGTTTTATAGAACTTTTTGGTAAGCATATATTATATCATCATATGATACAGTCAGCTCATGTGAAAAAAATTTAGGATTGTTTAATAAAGGCTAAATGTAAAAGCCAGTATTAGAAAAAAAAGAAAACGTCTGGAGACGCATATTAGCTGCAAGTATGCATGTAAGTCTCATACCTTAGGGATGGGATAGAGCATGGTACTGTTAATTCAGCATTATTGTGCTAGTGGTGGGCTGTGAGTGGCAACTGGTAAGAAATAACCCAGGGTGCTATATAGGAAATATTTCCCAGTAAGGGAGTATTCCACCCCAAGTGCTAACAGAAGCCATCGAGAAACAAACATCCGTAAATGAGACCTTCTACATGAATGATGTCTTAAGTTATGGGAGGTTCTGAGATGTCACAGAGATTCCTCTTTCTGAACGACGCTTCGTTCCACTCAACATCTATAATCCGTCCCCAGAAGAGTGGTTTCATAGCTCCGAGTTTTTACTTTTTAAGCAACTATGAGCAAGCACCTCAGAGGTCATCCTCACTCATCTCTGAATTCACGGTGCCAAGCCCCATGCCTTGCTCACACTGGACACCCGATAAAAGTATTATCTGCTGAAGGAAATAAACCTTCTGCTAATCGTATCAAGCTTTCCAGCAGGCGGATGGTTGTCCGGGCAGCGTTCCGGGAATCGCTCTGCCTCTGCATCTGGTAGTACCGGAGGAGAACTTGATTACCCTCATCAGACAGTGTGGGCTGCAGATTCCTAATGAGGCAGAAATAGGTTTTCATCTTTTCCATGCTCCAGAGCTTCTCTGATTTGCTTGGATAACCTGTATATATCACGTATTGGGTCAGTAATTTCTAAGAACAGGCAAACATCTCATATTAAGGGTTTTGCTAAAGTTCTTGTACTCATTTTTAAAAAGATGACCTTCAGGTTTTGTGGCCATTGAAATCTAGACGTGTCTTTGCATATAGTTCTATAATAAACAGTCTTAGGCGCTAAGCTTAATAAAGGTAAGCTTCCTACAGAGGTTTAAATTATTCAGAATAATTCTGTTCTGCCATATACAGAAATAAATAGTACTTGGTAAATCTAAGTTTTTGACAGAAGTCCCACATTTAGAATTCTGTTTCATAAACTCAGTCCATTTTTTTGGGTGCAAGAGGTGAACCACGTGGTAATTATATATCATAAGGTTGCCCCCTTTCACCACAAAGGACACATTTACCAACTTTAATCTCATCAATGGCAAGCAGAGAAAGACCCTTTTCCTTCCGTTTGTTATTCTGGGCTCACTAACTGACTCTTCTCACTGCTTTCTATCTAAGCCTCTCTCTACTGCCCATTAGTTACGGTACCTTGGGTATTTATTTAATTTTCTTCAAGGAAAATTTCATTTGTTACGTCTACTTTTTGTCAATTTGAATGATTTGTTCGTCTCCACGTACCTTTGTTTTCTAAGATAAAGGCAGAAATTATACGATCCCAGTCTTCATTCTTGGTATCAAGCAAAACCAGGATCAGGTCGAATCGACTTAAGAGTGGGCTGCCAAGGGCAATGTTCACTGACACAGACTCATGGGGGTCGTACTGGCCTTTGGGGTTGGTTGCTGCGAGGATGGTGGTCCTTGTGTTCAGCTTGCACACGAGGCTACCAAAAGAGAAGGTACAATTCACTGACTGTTGGGATTCAAATGAAAAGCAAGATTAAACTTGTTAATAGAAAGGGACTGCTCTTGCCCCTTGAAAATCTACACTCATGTGAAAGAGAATGTGAATGATACAAACACCAAGTTCAAATGAAGGACATTTACACTAGCCTATCTTGAAGAGAAGTAAGTATTTAACAAACACTTCTTATGCCCTGAGTATGAGCAGACCCCTCTGCTAAGGGGTGTTAAGAGGTGTACAAAGTTAAACCACACATGCATACTGCTCTTAGGGAGCTTGCAGTCCACTAGCTATAATGGTAAGACAAGGCAGAATATGGTAAGTTCTAGAAACATAAATTTCCCAGGGGAAATAAAGATGATGTGTATTCATCTATGTGGATGGAAGAGACACTCAGAGAAACATTACGAAGTAGTTTTTGAACTGGGCCTTTCCTGAAATCTGGACTTGTTCTGTGCGTTTACCTACTTTGTTTCGGTTTTCTAAAAGTGAAAGAAACAGGATGAAGGGAAAGGGAGGGAGGGAGGGAGGGATAAAAGAAGAAGAAATCAGGAAAAAGAAAGGTTGATCAGCGTAGTGTTTTTGAGGAGCAACAGTGAAGGGAAGGCTGCGGAGGAGGGCTGGTCAGATGGGGAAGGACCACGGACGGGACACATGGGAGAGACAAGGGCAGTGGCCCAGGAAGAGGCACTCAAGTCTTCAACAGAGCAGTGACAGGATAGATACGGAGGTGACATAACTTAGATGTTGTTTTTAAACTTGTTTATGATGGGCAAGCCCTCAAAATAATACGGCACATTCACTGACAACAACGAGTACAGCATTCTTTCTCTGTAAAGTTGTATGCTCTCCAGTGATGACTGTTTTCAGTTACAGCGGCATGTCTGCCTCTCAGCAGTCAAAACCCTGGGACATCGGCAAACATGTGCTATGTCTGTTAATCCCTGATCTATTTCCAGTTGGCTCTAGCAATTACCTCATGCCTGAAGACTGAAAAAGTTTGAGAATTTTTATTTTTGGTAAATGGCACAAGAAGACACAGAAGAGAAAGACAAACGAGGCACTTTCACTGAAAACTAAATCCTCTTTTTAAAAAAATTATTGATAGGGAAAAATTTTGAACAGAGAGTCCACATCTTAACATTTATGCACCAAAATGACTTTGTAAAGGCAGCTGTTTAGAACTCAGATTCAAGTTTGCCATAAAAACAATGTAATAAATGGTCCTTAACTAATCCCACAAAAAGCACATTTAATCCAATACTGAAGCGAGGCTGTTTGCATTTATCATAAAAAAGGAATATTGCTGCAATACTGGCAATGAAACAAAATACAACTGTATATGAATTAATTTCTCAAAAATTATTTTCTGACAGGTAAAACTGATTGTTCTTCCTTTCTCTGATCAAGAGCTATTTACAAGCCATTTCCTGTGTGCAGAGGACTGTACTGAGAAATGAGAAGGGTGTATAGCTGGTCCCGGCCTTCAGTTAGTTTACAATAGGACTGCTGGAGGATAAGGAGGCTCAACACAGCGCCTGCCAGACAGGACGTGTGCAACGGAAGCTGGCGTCAGCGTCAGTGTCCACAAAGAGAGACTTCTGTGGAGATGCCTGGATACGTGTAAGACATAGACTCTTAACGATATCCATGACGTGAGAAGGAAAATGAGCAAGCCAAGACAGAAAAAAGGTGGTGAGTTATTCCTGAGGTAACTGGGAAAAAATGAAAGGAGAAGCTTAGGGAAGGGGGCTAAGGAAGATTTATATGTGAAGAAAACAGGTTTCCTGAGGGGCAGCTTGTGGAAATTCAAGCAATGAAGGTAGAGCGGTGGGCAGGAGAAGAGAAGACTGTGTGGGGTAGTAAGTCAGGCAGCTGCCAATAGCAAAGAGGAGGATGGGGACGGCGTCAGAAGGAACAGAGTGGTCTCGATCACTTGAAAGGGGAAGACAGCATATAAACCTGGTGGCTGCAGACCTGTGTACGAACATGACTGCATTACAAACTGAATGGGGCTGTAGCGAACAAAGATACTCACACAGTCTAAGTACTGTGTGCACAGTAAAGCTTCGCTAAATACTACTGAATGAGGAACTCATGAATTAGTGGAAGGTAAGGGTCATTTTTCCAATCCAATACGAGCTCTACCTTCCTCAGTAATAAGAAGATAACTACCATATTTGTAATACCAAGCACTGTGTTAGGCTTTGTGTATACATATTACCCCTAATCTTCACAACAACCTGAAAGGTAGATATTATTATCATCAACTTGGAAATAAGGAAACTAGAAGTCCCAAGTTGTTAATAACTTCCCCAAGGTTACGTGGAGAGCTACAGAGCTGTGATTCAAACCCAGATCTGCTTAACTCCAAAACCAATGCTCTTTCATCTCCAGACTGCCACCCTGGTGGTGTCACATTTTAAATACTTCCTGTGGTCTTGAAGATTCTGCCTCATGTTTTAGGTATTCATTACTTGCCTTACTTTTTTATTTTTTTGCGTTACACGGGCCTCTCACTGTTGTGGCCTCTCCCGTTGCGGAGCACAGGCTCCAGACGCGCAGGCTCAGCAGCCATGGCTCACGGGCCCAGCCGCTCCGCGGCATGTGGGATCCTCCCGGACCGGGGCACGAACCCGTGTCCCCTACGTTGGCAGGCGGACTCTCAACCACTGTGCCACTGGGGAAGCCCTCCTTGCCTTATTTTTTTTCCTACTTAATTTGATCCCCCTTGAGGGCCTGTGACTTACTGTTATAATGCTCACACTGTCTGTCACATATTAGATGCTCAATAAACATGTACTGAATAAGTGATAAACAAAAATTAATCTTTACTTAGTACAGTATTTCTAAAATTCAGAGTCATTTTATACTCACAGGCTTCATCAGTCATAAAATAATCACGCTAATATATTTTGTTTTCTGCATTAACTTCAAGGAATGAAAACATTCCAGTTTCTGAAAAAGCTATTCTTCCATTTTTAATCCACATGTTTAAAACTTCCTATATACATGGGAGTACTTTTTCTAAACATCGTAAAGTTAAGTTACATAAATTATTTTTACCATGACAGGCCCTCCCGATAGTGCCCTTATTTTTGTGATGGTCCCCCATTACTCTCATTACATCTTTACCGGTGATCCCCATCTTTGCTCATGGGTTTAATCACTACCTATAGGCTGGCACCTCCAAATTTAGCTCTAGCCTGTGGCAGTGGCTGCTCTGTGCTCACCAAACCTTGTTTTCCTTTCTCCCTGGGGACAGAGCAAGATTTAATTTCCCATCCTCCTTTCCAGTTAAGGAGAGCTGTAATAACAAGTCTTGCCAATGGAATGGGGGTAGGAGAACATATGCTACTTCCAGGTCAGGCTCCTAAAAGCCTTCCTGTGCAACCCTCCCCGCTTCTCTCTCTCTTTGCTGGTACAGGTGAGGATAAGGCCCTGGAGTCAGACAGCCACCTGAGGGACTATGGAGCACAGCGCCTCACCCACCACCCACATCAGACTGTGACTCAAGCAAGAAAAACTCCCTCTGGCAAAACACTGCAGGAAGAGATGAGCACAGGAGAGAAGTGACCACTTTTCAAGGAGTAACGAAAGAGAATAGACAGCTCAGGAATTTGAGGCTTTGAAGGGCTGGAAAAGACAGTTGCCTCTAGACCCCAGAAAGTAAGGGAAAAGACTGAAACAGGCTTTGAACAACAAAGGCCCAGTCAATTTTCTCAGTAGTATAAAGTGACCCAGATTAAGAGTGAAGCCTTGGGCTTCCCTGGTGGCGCAGTGGTTGAGAGTCCGCCTGCCGATGCAGGGGACACAGGTTCGTGCCCCCAGTCCGGGAGGATCCCATATGCCGTGGAGCGGCTGGGCCCGTGAGCAATGGCCGCTGAGCCTGCGCGTCCAGAGCCTGTGCTCCGCAAGGGGAGAGGCCAAAACAGTGAGAGGCCCAAAAAAAAAAAAAAAAAAAAAAAAGAGTGAAGCCTTCAGCTTAGATGGCCTTAGGGTAGCCACCATTAAGTTGAAGAAAAATGGAACGAAGGCCCACCCACATTCACAGCAGCTATATAATAGCCAAGAGGAGGAAGCAATACAAGTGTCCACGGATGAATAAATGGATAAACAATACACACACTCACACAATGAAATGTTATTCAGCCTGAAAGAAAGGAAATCCTGTCACAAAATACAACATGGATGAACTTTGAGAACATCATGGTACGTGAATTAAGTCAGTCACAAAAGACAAATACTATATGATACCATTTATACGGGGTTTCTAGAGTAGTCACATTCACAGAAACAGAAAGTAAAATGGTGGTTGCCAGGGACTGGGGAGAGGGGAAAATGGGGAGCTGTTGTTTAATGGGTGTAGAGTTTCAGTTTTGCAAGATGAAGAGTTCTGAAGATCGGTTACATAACAATGTGAATGTACTTAACACTACTGAACTGTATACTTAGAAATAATTAGGATGGTAAATTTTACATGTTTTTTGTTTTTTAACCACAATTGAAAAAAATGGAATGGACAGCGTTATGGACTGAATGTTTGTGTCCCCCCAAAATTCCTATTTTGAAGCCCTGACACCCAAAGTGCTGATATTATGAGTTGGGGAGCTTAGGAAGGTAACCAGGTTTAGATGGGGTTATGAGTGTACAGCCCTCATAATGGGATTCACATCCTGAAAGCAGAGGATGAGAGACAAGAGCGCTCTCTTCGGGCTCGCACAGGGAGGGGAGGCCATGTGGGCAACAGCAAGAATGCAGCTGTTTCAGAGCAAGGAAGCGGGTCCTCACTAGGAATCAAATCTTGACCTTGGACTCCCCAGCCTCTGGAACTATGAGACATAAATGTCTGTTGTTTAAGCCAATCAGTCTACAGTATTTTGTTATAGCAGCCCAAGGCAAAGAAGGAAAAACCCCCAAAACCCAACAAACTGAGCTTGAGAAATATGTCAAGAAAGGAATTCTGGATACTGGCATATGCAACTGACTAGAAGCAAAGGGATCAGAGACCTAAATTACTACGGGATCTGCACTGCCAAAGAAACCACAAACTCAGTCTGAAGAAGCCTTTGCTGTGATGGAATAAAATTCATACTTTATGGCAAGACAAGAAAATTTAAACATAAAATTCTTCTCTGCCTATTTGGGCCTCCTCCCTCCCCTTTAGTGTGTATTGTGTATCTGCATTAACCAGACCTCCTTAGGAGATAACCTTCCTTCTTAATCTTGTAAGGGGCCATGATGACCCATGACCCACAGCTCACTTTGTATGTGTAGATCTGGATTGTGTAAACTGTCAATAATACATCCTTTGACATATAACCCATCATGTCAAAAACTTACATAACTGTGCTTTGACCTCAGAACTGTCCTCAGAGCTTCCTGAAAGACTGTCACCCAGGTTATAATCTCAGGTTGGCTCAAATAAAATTTTCCATTTCTTTCTTAGATCGACTATTGATTAATTTTTTCATTGACAATTGCTTTCAAGTTGTAAAAACAACCTTTTGCACAAATGACACCAAAAGCACAAGTAAAAAAAAAGACAAAATAGGTAAAATGAACCGCATCAAAATTTGAAACTTTTATGCTTCAAAGGATGCCATCAAGGAGGTGAAAAAACCCACACACAGAATGGAAGAAATTATTATTTGCACATCATATATCTGATAAAGGACTTATAGTCAGAACATACAAAGAACTCTTAGAACTCAACAATAAAATGATAAATAACCCAGTTAAAAATGGGCAAAGGATTGGAATAGACATTTCTCCAAAGAAGATATACAAATGGCTAATAAACATACGAAAAGATGCTCAATGTCTTTAGTCATTAGGAAAATGCAAATCAAAACCTCAGTGAGTAAACCATAAACAAAATAGAAAAGACAACCTACAGAATCAGAGGAAATATTTGCAAACAATGCTACTGACAAGGGATTAATTTCCAAAACACACAAACAGTTCATGTAGCTCAATATCAAAAAAACCAAACAACCCAATCAAAAAATGGGCAGAAGACCTAAACAGACATGTCTCCAAAGAAGACATACAGATGGCCAACAGGCACATGAAAAAATGCTCAACACTGCTAATTATGAGAGAAATGCAAATCAAAACTACAAGGAG
This sequence comes from Grampus griseus, assembly GCF_964374135.1. Taxonomy (NCBI): domain Eukaryota; kingdom Metazoa; phylum Chordata; class Mammalia; order Artiodactyla; family Delphinidae; genus Grampus; species Grampus griseus. The sequence continues at coordinate 47,332,015 of NC_139007.1, forward strand.
GTATCACCTCACTCTGGTCAGACTGGCCATCTTCAAAAAGTCTACAAATAATAAATGCTAGAGAGGTTGTGGAGAAAAAGGAACCCTCCTACACTGTTGGTAGGAATGTAAAATGGTACAGCCACTATGGAGAACAGTGTGGAGGTTTTTTAAAAAACTAAAAATAGAGTTAACATATGATCCAGCAATCCCACTCCTGGGCATATATCCAGAGAAAACTATAATTTGAAAAGATACATGCATCCCAATGTTCATGGCAGTACTATTTACAATAGCCAAGACACAGAAACAACCTAAATGTCCATCAAGAGATGAATGGAAAAAGAAGATGTGGTATATTTATACAATGGAACATTACTCAGGTGTATAAAGAATGACATAATGCCATCTGCAGCAATATGGATAGACCTAGAGATTATCATACTAAGTGAAGTAAGCCAGACAGAGAAAGACAAACATATAATATTGCTTATATGTGGAATCTGAAAAATAATAAAATACAAATGAACTTATTTAAACAACAGAAATAGACCCACAGACATAGAAAACAAACTTATGGTTACCAAAGGGGAAAGGGGGGTAGGAGGAATAAATTAGGAGTTTGGGATTAACACATCCACACTACTGTATATAAAATAGATAACCAACAAGGACCTACTGTATATAGCACAGGGAACTATACTCAATATTCTATAATAACCTATAAGGGAAAAGAACCTGAAAAAGAATATATATATATATAGATATATAGATATATAACTGTATATATATCTGGATCACTGTTAATCAACTACACTTTAGTTAAAAAAAAAACACAGTGAGATACGACTTTAGATACACTAGTACTGTTATAATCACAAAGACAATAACAAGTGTTAGCAAGAATGTAGAGAAATTGGACCCTTCATACATCGCTCGAGAGATTGTAAAATGGTATAGTGGCTTTGGAAAACAGTTCCTCAAAAAGTTAAATATGGAGTTACCATTTGACCCAGCAATCTGCTCCTATGTATACACTCAAGAGTAATGAAAACATATTGTCCCCACAAAAACTTGTACTTGAATCTTCTTAGTAGCATTATTCATAATAGCCCCAAATTGGAAACAGCCTAAATTTTTATCAACTGATGAATGGATAAACAAAATGTGGTATATTCATATAAAGAAAGACTATTCAGCCATATACAGAAACAAACTATTGATACATGCAACAACACGGATGAACCTTAAAAACAAGTGAAAGTTGCCAGACACAAAAAGTCACATCTTATATGATTCGATTTATATGAAATGTTCAGAACAGGCAAATCCACAGAGATAGAAAGCAGATTAGTAGTTGCCAAGGGCTTGGGAGAGACAGAAAATGGGGAGTGAGAGCTACAGGATATGGGATTTCTCTTTGGGGTGACTAAAATGCTCAGGAACCAGTGGTAATAGCTGCACAACTCTATGAATATACTAAAAACTACAGAATTGTATACTTCAGAAGGGTGGACTTTATGTAGTATGTGAATTATACCTCAAAGCTGTTAAGAGAAAAAGTCAGAGGAAAGAATCAAAATAAAATGGTACGTTTGTAAAAAACAAACAAACAAAAATAACAATCTTGGTCCCCTAAGCTTGCTCCAGGAGGATGCAGGCTGGGAAGCTCAGGTGCCGCCTTCAGATGTGGCCAAAGGAAGATAACGGACAAGAAGAACCCTTTGTGTGCTGAGCTGAGCCAGGGGCCAGAGAACAGTGCAAAAGGAGTTATCTTAGAATTAGAACCAGGGTTTAATCACAAAACCTCCCTTAATAATGCCCGCTCAGCAGGACCCCAGAATTTCTACAATCCAGTGCCTGCCATGTATTTTCCGTTTTCCCCCTTTCTAAGTAGAGGTTGTTACTGTGATCAACCAGTCTGGTCCACCATGGTATATACTGTGTAGGGTGGGAACATACTTGTCTTTCTCAGCTCGACCGTGCATTGCTGGGTTCCCTCAAAAGCTGACTTCTGAGATAAGGATTTAGGAACAGGGAGTTTATTTGGGAGGCAACCCTAGGAGTGGGGAGAGTCAGACCAGAAAAAGAGAAAAGCCAATAAAGAGTACAATGATGAGCAAGTTACTATGGCAGGAAATTGGGGCTCAGTCCTGCCAGGGAACCTCGAGGAACATACATTAGAATTGTGCCACCCAGGGATGGGGAAGCAAAGATTACTGACTGACGATCCCTCAGTAGTTGAGGATTAATTCTTAGGTTGTGTTAAGCCACGGTTTGCTATAGTGGTTAGCGTAGCCTGACCTGACTAATACACAGCACATCTCTCTACTGAGCTCCAGATCCGCTGGCTATGACAATAACCATCCCAGTGTTTAAGTGATCTCCTCCTAACCTAAAGAATCAGGCCAGAAAACAGCCTGGATGCAGCATTCACATATCAGTTTCCGGATTATCCAACTTTTCTAGATTAATAGGCCCTCGATTTAAAAATAAAAATGTTTAGCACCCCGAAAAATGTGATGAAAACACCCACAAAACTATACAAAGCAAAAACATAATAATGATATTCTCACAATCCATTACATTCTTTTTGGCAATCTTAAACGCTGAGGTACACACACCCTCCCCTGCTTTCTAACAAGGTCGATAAAGTTGACAAGTTACCTTTCACATCTAGATTGACCCAATGAGTGGTAACAAGAGATGCACAGGCAATGGGAATAGGAAAGAGGAAAGGGGTGAAAGTACTGCTCGTACGTATTGTCTAGAAAGAACAGGACACTCTCTGAGTACCTGATGTGCACTTAGATTTTCACATCTTGGTGGCATGCTTGGATGCCTCTAAGGAACACTTCTCAATCTGTTCCCTCCTCTCCCTGTTTCCCCCTCTTAACCTGAGGCTAGTCTGTGAAGGATGCTACCAGAGAAGCAGCTTCTCAAGATCCTGGAAGGAGGAGGCAAGCTGGGTGCCAGGGGTGGAGGCATCTTACCCTGGAGCCATGGTTCCCAAGCCTGGCTTGTCGATGAGAACCCAGGTGGGTTTTGACAATACACATTCCCAGGTCCCACCTCCGAGATTCTGACTGGTAGGCCTGGTGTGGGCTAGAAAACTGAAGATCAGCCCAGTGGGGACTGGTGCTGTGGCTCTTCCATGGCTATTGGAATCGAGGTGCACAATAAATGTTTACTTGTCTGTCTCGCTACAAGGTTGTCAGCATCTTGAGAACAAAGGCCTTGTCTTTTCACCTTTGTGGTGTCAGTAGCTAGCAGAGACCATGATGTTGCTGAGTGTTCAAGACATGTTTGCTGAGCAAAACAAGAATCTGCCATCTTGCTGTTTTTAAATTTTAGACCGTACTTCCACCTAGGCATATGAGTATAATTGGGTAGCAGCAAATATATAATTGCAATGTCAGATTTTCTCCTAAAATGTGTCCTCAGCAAATAGTGAGGGTATCCTCTATTATTTAAGAATCGGATACCCTGCCTTTGATGAGAAGCTATCCTATTAGGATTGAAAGCAACCTGGTAAATACATGAAACACTATCTTTCCCAAATCATTATTTAGTTTAGCATTCTACAGCCTTAAAGATCATCACCACGTAAAGCTCTCTCAAATGACTTCACACAGTGGCACTGTGCTGCCATTTGCCAGTTGCAGGGACTGATTTGCACAGCTTAAACAGGTACTTTCAAATACTGATACCCCCTTTTAAGCTTACACTGCATCCTTTCCTTCTTGGTTTCTTCTTCTCTTTCATTAAGCAGCCAGGACAAATGTAAAGTGTTAAACTCCCAAACTTTAAAAATGTTTTCAGATTTAAGTAACATAAGCAGAGAACAATAAAACTATTGGTCTTTTCAAACAAATATGGATTCAATAAGACCTATATTTTGGCACTAACACTGTAAGTTACATTTTAGTAGACAGTAGACATTCGTAGTAGACATCCTGAGTGTTTTAGCATTTTTTTCTATTCTGACTGCCCATAACAAGCTTTTACACCACAGAAATCATATTGACTGATTCTCTCCCAGCCCCTTGTGCATTTGAATGGTGGGTATATGGCTTATGATATGCCCTCACAGGTATACGCTCACCACATGGATAAACTTTAACCTCAACTTAAAAAACAGTTTGTGGAACTGGCACAGTTACATGGAACAATTAAGTGTGTGGGTCTTATTTTTTAAAAGAATTCTCTACTTCTATGTAATGTATATAAAGTCACACACACACACACACACACACACACACACACACCTCTCTGCAAGATTCCCTGCAGCCTTGGTGGCCAGCCATTCTGATCCAGCAGTTCACATTGATACCCTTAAGGGAGATTATAATTCAAACAAAAATTCCTTCACAAGTCAATCAGACTTTAGTCACTTGAGACATGAGAGAGAGAGAGAAAACAAAAGCATACATATCAAAGAGTTCCTAAAAATGATGCTGCAAGGTATCAAACATCTCAAAGACAATCCTGACATGGTCCTAGAGAAAGGGCCCAGAACATCTGGATGATGACGGCTCACTGAAGGACTCCTATTCTAGGGGACGAAAGCCAAAGGAAGAAAAGTCTGAAAACTGGGGAGTGAGGAGTAGGTAAGGTGTTTCAAGAGGAAAATTCAGAGTATTCTTATTTTATTTTAGTTGAATACATGATTAAGTATTCCTTTTTCATACTTAACCCTTCTTACCTGCTTACTAATGAACAACCTGACATGCTTTATGTATCTAGAGACATTTTCTGAAAGAGTTCTGCATTTAGCAATTAACTGTATACTTTCCATCAGGAAGATTAACAGGCTTCTAATTAGGGAGAGTGAACTTAAGATTCTGAACACTGTTGGCCACAAAATTAGATGAGCAACTGCTTGAAGCAGGTCCAACTTTTTCTTAAATTGTAGAGTGGCCCAGAGTGAGTGCTATGACAAATGAACACATGAGCTAAGTGGAACCTGAAGAGTGTTTTCTTTGGTTCCCACCACCAAGGAGATGACAGATGGACAGTGGTAACTGAGGGCACACTTAACTGCCAGCCCAAGAGCAAAACCAACATGTACCATATTCTTGCACTTTTCTGTAAGTGGTATTATAGCTATTACAGTGACGTCAAAATAAAAGTTAAAAAAAACCCCAAACGTAAAAGGACAACTCGAATGGAGGAATGAAGATCACATAATTGCATAATTGGTGGGAGCTATGATCTGGGGAGAAACTGTAAGAACTTCTACAAACTACACAGCTTGACCAAGAGTTTACAACTCACTAGGTACATGTGACTAAGTACTGTCATTTAAAACCCTGCCATCCTTTTTGTCCATCTCTTTGAAATCCACTGAGCTCGAGACTTTGCTCATGAAGAGCTACCTCCTATTTAGATTGATTCACCAGGGTACTCTGTCTGTGTAAACAAACTATTGTTTCCCAGCACCGACAAATCTACTAATACTTACAACTGACATATGACTTGTTCTTTGGGATATTTCTTAAGTGATCCTTTGTCCTCATTATAGTCCTGGACAGGCCAACCACTGGAATGCCCACCAAGCACGTAACTCCACAATCCCTTGTATGTAAACTGCCTTACATGGACGACTGGCTGGGCCTGATATTGGAACCTGACCCAAGAGCAGTCAGCCCATAAACTGGCCAGAGGTCTCTGGGCTGCTCTTGCATAAATCTAGATGACAATATCTAACTGGGCCTCTCTTGAGGGTATCTGAAATGGACACAAGAGGGAGAGCTGAGCTACTAAAGAGAGGTGAACAAGCCTAAAAGACAAACACACAGATAAATCAAAGACAGAGAAAATATCCGAGTCACAACAATGGGAGAGCAGGTCTGAAAATGAATATACTTCTGATGCTAAGGTGGCAATGAGATAATATAGCTGCTATTTTATATCTACAAACTCCCATCCCCCAAGTTATGTTCCAGTCACACCCAAAGGCAGCTTTTACTCTCCCACATACCCTAGCAGGCCTGGCTTAAGGTCTACTTCAGGTAAGTTGAGCTAGTCTCATTATAACTTTAAAAAACCTTTACAGTTATCATCCACCTTGTAGGTTCACTATTTCATCCTGGAGCAGAACCATGTTGCTGACAGCTCAAGGATCCTAGACAAATGCAGGGACCTGATGATGATGGTGACAATGGCCCATATTCACTTATAACAATTTCAAAATCCAAAAAGCTCTTAAAAAAGGCAAGGTTTTCATAGGTAATCTGGCAGCAAACTCTGACCTAAATTGATGTGAGTCTTTATCCCATTTAGTGTGAAGTTTTATAAGTTTCACAAAATAATTAAATAATTAAGGCATTTGAATACAGAGTGCTGTCTCAGACACTGCTAGTGGGTTTCATAATATATGACACATGCATTGTAGTGCTTTCTTAAAATTGAAACAAAAAATCTGAATTCGAACATGCATTTGGGCCCCACGAGTTTCTGAAAGGAATTAGAGACCTATAATAGTTAACACTTAAAAGGCACTTATTATGTGCCAGGTTCTATCCTAAGCACTTCACTGGATTAACTCACTTAATTTTCACAACAGCCGTATGAAACAGATAGAACAATTCTCACCATCGTACCATGAGGAAACCAAGGCACAGAGGAGTCGAGTGATATGCCTGGCTAGCAGGAAGTGGAGATGGAACCTCAACCCAGCCAGACTAGCTCGGGGACTCTTGCTCTTCATCATTATGATAATTCTTTCAATACCCAATACATTCTTGTGGTCATTTTAAAAAGGTAGAGCTCCTGATGCAGTTTCCTGAACTTGTTCCATGTCTAGCACAGATCATGTTCCATATTTCATGATATAATGTGAAACCGTATTGTACATATTCTGCAATAAACCAGCCAGCAGCTGAATTCGTTCATCATGGCTGAGTCTGTGGGCCAGCCCATAATTTGCAGCATCTCATAGGTGGCACCTTAAAGGTTATCCATTTACTCATTAGATGCTTGAATTCCTTATATAACTTTTTTCTAGATGAACTTGAAGACCTCTAAACCCTATAGGCAGCCTACTTATCTCTAGGCAGCTCTAGCCACTGAGAAGTCTTGCTTGTACTGATTCTAAATATGCTTCCCTGAACCTTCAATCCATTGATTCTAAAGAATATGGAACAAGTCTAATTCCATATCTATATTTGAGCCCTTCAAAATGATTGCAGATAACAATCTAATTACTTTTTCTGGAAATGGTTCAAGGAAAACACAGGCAATGTTTTAAAAACATACAGCAAAAAGTTGATGTTATTTAAACAACAAGAAAGAATAGCTTAAAAGACAAAATGTTGACTTCCAGGCTTCCATAGGATAATGGCAGCTGCTTATATCCAAATCTCTCAACACATGCTCCAGAGACCTTAGGGATAAACAAGAAGAGCAAATAAAGCTGTAAAACAAAACTGAAAGCTAGCTAAGAGAGAGACAGAATACTACAAACTTCAATTTCCATGTAAACAGACATTAGAAACCAGCAAAGCTAATCTAGAGCCCATGTTGGAACAGGAAGATGGGTGGAGACTGAGTGAAAAGGAGGAGCGGGCAATGGGTTCCTCATGATGGAGGAACACAGATAAAACCACCCTTACAAGGAGGGAATTCCACAAGGAGCGGGGAAATATTGAGAACAGCCTTGAGACCTCATCAAAGCAGTGACTACTGGGCAATAGAAAGAGGAACGTGAAAGTTCCTGGGACCAGAGGTGGCAGGCTTGGGAAGGGTCCTGGAGTGGATGGAGATGACTTACAAGGGGCAAGGGTGTCTTGGAGTGTTGGCAATCAGGAGAAGGAGGCAAGCAGTATATTAAAGATCCTACAGCACAAATGAGAAACACAAAATCAGAACACATCACCTGCCCCCCTTAAACCTTAGGAAAAAACTCTATTAAGTAAAATGCACTGAGCTGAGATTACCCTGAACTAAAAACTAGTACACCATCCAAACCTCTGACCACCAACTTAACAGAATAACTACTACTGATTCAGGAAAAGATAAGACATTTCAGAATGAATGGAAATAATATGCATTATTAGTACAAAACTACCACAAGAATCAAAATACCTTAGTTGGTAAAACCCCCACCCCACCTCCCCCTAAAAAAGCCCACAAAGCAGAAGCAATCTGTATTTAATACACTCACTTAAATTAAATATTCTTAAACAAACATTTGTACGTATGAAGAACCATTCCAAATCAGAATTCAAAAACTCAGAAACATATAAAAAAGAGGAAGATGAACATCCAGAGATGACTCAGGGAAGAAAATGGGGGAAGGGAGGGAGACAAAATAATTTCAGAAATGAACATTTAAATCTGGGCATCCAAAGAGAGGATAGACAGGAATGAAAATATAATAAAGGGTGCTAAGGGGAGGAATAAAAATGCCAAGATAATAAAAACAAAACAGCTAAAAAGTCTCAGAAAAAAATTGGTTGCTATAGAATCTAGGCAAAGAAGACCTAACATACACGTAATTGGAATTTCTGAAAAATAAAAACAAAACAAAGAACAGAATATGTGAAACTATAATTCAAGAAACATTTCCAGAGAGAAATGAAGTCTTGTATTGATACATTTCAAAGAGCTCACTAACATCTAAAAAAAAATGACCAAGGATAATCAACTAAGATATAGCCTAGTAAAAGTATTACACTTAAACCACAAAGAGAAAAATTCTTCTGGGCCTTCAGGCAAGAAAATCAAATCACCTACAAAGCAAAGGATATCAGGATGGCATTAGATTTGTCAACAGCAACATGCAACGCAAGATGACAGGAAAGAAAGTATAAGGCTAGGTCTTTATATACAGTCACGCTGTTCTTCAAGTATCAAAGCTATGAAAAATATTAATAGCTTTAAACCTGCACAATCTCAGTACAGTACTCAGGAACCCCTCCCAAGGAATCTGTTAGAGGAGACCTTCATTCAACCAAGAGATGACAGTGATACTCTGGCAAAAGGATTGATGGTGAGCCCTGAATATATTTAATTTTAGGTCTAAGACCAAAACAAAGGAAGGTATAAAAGTAGAACAGTATATACATATAAGTGTTATCTGTCCTGACAAAGTATAAATAATATAACAATTTTTTAATAGTAAAGGGAAGGGAGAAAAGGGAAAGTAGCATATGCTCATTGGTTACCAAATGGGTAAGTACAGTCAAAGGATATTACTTAAAGCTCCCAAGGGAAGATAAAGGGGGCTGCAGGCATTATAAAAGGTATTTATAGGTAAGCCCTAGAACAGGCGTCGTCAAACTACAGCCAGCAGATCAAATCCAGCTCACTACCTATTTTTTAAGTAAAGCTTCACTGGGAAACAGCTACACCTATTGTTTTACATATTGTCTATGGCTTCTTTGTTCTGTCCACATCATAGACATATTGATGCAGTCATATTGTCTACATTAGCAGAGGTGAGTAGTTGCAACAGAGACTATATAGCCCACAAAACCCTAAAATATTTACTAACTGGACCTTTATACAAAAAATTTGCCAACCCCTAATGTATAACAAGAATGCAAACCTTCTTAAATGCCAAACAAATAGAAAAAGAAACAAAGTTTTTAAAAAAATGAAACACTTGACACCAAGCATATTGGTAATACCAATAAATGTAAATGTGCTTAACTCACATTAAAAGAAATAGATTTTCAGGTTACTTGTAAGACAAAGCAAAGTAAAATAAAACCAACTTTATGCTGTATACAAGAGAACAAATTGCAATCAAAAGGCTGAACATAAAGGAAGAGGCAGATATATTAGGCAAATGTAAAAAATATGAAATCAGGAGTTGTGATCTTGATACCAGGCAAGGTAAAATTCAGGCCACACAGCATTAACACAAACTGCAAATGCTAAAGCCACAGCAACTACCTTGATAAAGCAGAAACTTTATGCAAAGTTTCTGATGTGAGACATGAAAAGAGAAAACAACAGACACACAGTAATAATACTTTAACAAACCACTTTCAGCCTAAGACACATCAAACAGACAAAAGGTAAATAAAGATATAGAAGACCTTATAACGTATAGTTTATAGGTGTGTGTGTTTGTGTGTGTGTGTGTGTATCTGTGTGTGTGTGTATCACATCTTGATTATAAAGAATATAACTTCTCAAGCAAAGATGGGCCAGTCATGAAATTGTTCTAACATGAGGCCACAAAGAAACAACACTCATGAAGCTCCTTAAAGTAGAAATAATACAAACAACATTCTCTGACCACAATGCAATAAAACCAGAAATGAATAGCACCATTGAAAAACAAATAATTTTCAAAAGGTCCTTCTACCTGGAGGTTAAAAAACTCTTTAAAACAAACCTTGAGGGACTTCCCTGGTGGCGCAGTGGTTGAGAGTCTGCCTGCCAATGCAGGGAACACGGGTTCGTGCCCCGGTCTGGGAAGATCCCATATGCCGCGGAGCGGCTGGGCCCATGAGCCATGGTCACTGAGCCTGCGCGTCCGGAGCCTGTGCTCCGCAACGGGAGAGGCCACAATAGTGAGAGGCCCACGTACCGCAAAAAAAAAAAAAAAAACCTTGAGAGAAAAGGGATGTACAAACCAAAACTGCAGAATTTATAAAAAACATATAAAAAATGATAATGAGAACACTACATATAATAATTACAGGATACCATTAAAACAGTGACAAAGAGCATATATATTATGCTATCTTTTGCATAAAAAAGAGGGGAGGTGTGCATGCGAGTGTGCACAAATACCCACATGTGTGTTTTTGACTATTTTTGCTAAAACAAGGAATATAGGAAGGATAAATCAGAAACCAAGGTTTAGGAAAGGGATAGGAGAAAACAGAATGGAAGGTGAAGGGATATAAGTGTAACTTCTTTGGTATAATAGTTTTGACTTTTGAAATATGTTTTACAAATTCAGAAAACAAAATTAATCAAAAGGCAAACTCTAAAAGTGTACACAAACATAGGTTTAAAGACCTGTTTCCTAACTGTATACCAAATCAGTAATATGACCACACAAAGAAAAGAATTAATTCAAATAACTTTTGAACATGCACTCTGACCATATATAATCTTAGTGGAATATACTCTAAACCCAAAAAGAACTGCAAAGAAGGCTTAAATATTACTTAGTTTCTTTGTGGTTGTTGTTATTGGCAATGGTGTTGGGGTAATAATTCTGAAACTATTTTGGAGAATCAACTGAGTTCATAAACACAAGGAGTCCCTGTGAACACCTTCATATACAAATGAAGTAAGTAAGTTTGGAGAGTCATAAGTATCTTCTCACCCTCACTTTCCTATTGGCTAGAAAACTCTTTTGAAAAGTACACAAATGGTTGTACAACAATGTGAATGGGTTATATTTTTTCAAATTTGTATATTATTTTTTATTGTGGTAAAAATGCATATCATAAAATTCACCATCTCAACCATTTCTAAGTGTACATGCAATAGTGTTAAATGTGTTTAAATTGTTGTGTGACCAGTCTCCAGCACTTCATCTTGCAAAACTGAAACTGAACTGCAAAACTGTTTTCCATAGTGGCTGCATCATTTTATATATTATATTTCCAATAATCCACAAGGATTCCAGGTGCTCCAATTGCTCCCCACCCTCACAAACACTTGTTCTTTCCTTTTTGTTTGTTTGTTTGTTTTATGGTAGCCTCCTAACATTTGTGTGGTGATATCGTGTTTGATTTGCATTTTCCTAGTGATTGGTGATGCTGAGCATCTTTTCATGTGCTTGCTGGCCATTTGTGTATCATCTTTGGATGAATGTGTATTCAAGTTCTTTGCCCAGTTTTTAACTTGATTATTTTGTGTTGCTGAGCTGTAGGAGTTCTTTATATATTCTGGCTATTAACTCCTTTTCAGATACATTATTTGCAAATATTTTCTCTGATTCCACATGTTAATTTTTCACTCCATTGCATCCTTTTATGCTCCGAAGTTTTAAATGTTGATGTAGTCCAAATAAATAAATACATAAATAAATAAATCTATCATCTTGCTAATTATATTCTCTTTGTCTCATCTATTCTTTGTTCCCTTTTTCTTCTCTTCCTGCCTTCTTTTGGATTATTTACGATAGCATTTTACCTCCACAACTTACATATTAGTTTTAGTTTTGTCTCTTATTTTCTAGTGGTTGTTCTAGCATTTATATCTTTAATTGGTTACAGTCTACCTTCAAATAATACCATACCACTTCAGGTAGAGTGCAAGACCATCACAGTTAGTCTGGGGATTGGCACTGCTGTTGTGATCTTTACTCTTAGTGCAGCACAGACTTCAAATTCTCTCTGTGCTGAGCTGTCATTACCCTGTGCTTCGTGTGGCGGTGTGGGGCAGAGTTTGCTCCTCATTGGTCACGTGCAGCCAGAGACTCACATACCTGAACCTCTGAATCTCCTTGAGTCACAGTAGGTACTTCATCTTATGCTAATATATATTATTTAGGTTTCTATATGCAGTGATAAACCTTCCATTAGGATATATAAGGAGAATGCCATCGAAAGCAGAAATTACATTTTTTTTCTTTTCGAATCTTTCAAAATTCCTAACATAGTACTATGCCCAGAGTAGACACACAATTACTAAATGTGAGGACGAGTTGAATGCTGCATTGAAAGCTCTTCATAAGTTCCCTGCAAGAATTAAGTCAACTTACATTTATACTTTAGCCTTACCTTACTTTTTCTCAACACCTCAATTTACTTCTTCACGTATCTCCATGGGAAGACTAATGTGTGTTGAACGGTGACAGTTGATAATCTCTTAGAGGACCAAACATACCTTGCAGTTCAATATGGTTCACATTTTCCCATAGTCATATATTAACTAATCTCACTATTCCCATACATTTTAAAGAAAATAAATTCTTACCCAGCCTTAGCAACACTTATGGTTTGTTGCTCCATTGCTTCGTGGATACTGGTTCTGTCATGCTCTTTGAGGCTATTAAACTCATCAATACAGCAAAGGCCTGCATCTGCAAGGACTAACGCCCCAGCCTCCAAATTCCATTCTCCTGAGTCTTTTACAGCAGTTACCGTCAGACCTAAGGAAACAAGCAAGCTATGTTAGTTTTTATTTTCGAAAGCATATCTTATAACTAAGAAGGTAAAGAAATTCCTATATTTTAAAGGGAAGGGGATAGAGTCAAGGCTTTAATTTCTACCAACAACAGATGGCATCAGGACAGCTACTGCAGGTATCCATTCACTGGAAGATCTCGGGAGATTCTATGTTCTGAAAATCTAATATGTGTTATTGAGTATTTTGTGGCAGACAGAAGTCCCCAAATTTTCTGTCTCTCCTTGGTAGGTACGCTCACTGAGCAGTCTAAACTTTTAGATGGAGCAAACAGATCTCCAGAGATCTTATGACAATAAGTGCTGAACTATATGCTGTTTACAGAGAAGAGTCCAAAGACCGAGAACAGTAGGTACTGCAGTCCAATGATGAAAATGAAACGTTTGCTGCCAGTCGCAGTGTGAAGGAGAGGATTCCCTTCATAAGTATTATCGGATTTTGAGTCATCCTTTATACCAGTCAATAAAGCAGAGCTGGTCAAACGCAAAGGCTCTGGAGCCACCTAGACTTGGATTTGAACCTTGGATCTGTCATTCTGGCTGTCATATTATAGACAAGTTTCCTAATACAGGCATACCTTGTTTTATGGAGCTGTGCTTCACTGCACTTCACAGATACTGTGTTTTTTACAAATTGAAGGTGTGTGGTAACCCTGAGTACAGCAAGTCTACTGGTGCCATTTTTCCAACAGCATTTGCTTACTTCATGTCTCTGTGTCACATTTTGGTAATTCTCGCAATACTTCAAACTTCTTCATGATTATTGCATTTCTTGTGGTGATCTGTGATCGGTGATCTTTCCTGTTACTACTGTAACTGAAGGTGTGGTGGGAATAGTCAGAGAACTAGAATTAGAGGTGGAGCCTGAGGATGTGACTGAATTGCTACAATCTCACGATAAAACTTTTTGAGGAGTTGCTTCTTATGAATGGGCAAAGAAAGTGGTTTCTCGAGATGGAATCTACTGAAGCTACTGAAGATGCTATGCAGATTACTGAAATGATAGCAAAGGATTTAGAATATTACAGAAACTTAGCTGATAAAGCAGCAACAGGATTTGAGAGAATTGACTCCAATTTTGAAAGAAGTTCTACTGTGGGCAAAATGCTACCAAATATTGTAGAACGCTACAGAGAATTCCTGAGAGGAAGAGCCACTGATGTGGCAAACTTCCCCGGTGTCTTATTTTAAGAAACTGCCATGGCTACCCCAACCTTCAGCAACCACCACCCTCATCAGTCAGCAGCATCAGCATCGAGACAAGACCCTCCACCAGCAAAAAGATTATGACTTACTGAAGGCTCAGATGATGGTTTGCATTTTTTAGCAATAAACTATTTTTTAATTAAGGTATGTACTATTTTTTAGATATAATGCTATTGCAGACCTAATGGACTACAGCATAGTGTAAACATAACTTTTATATCATTGGGAAACCAAAAAATTCATGACTTGCTTTACTGCAGTGGTCTGGAACTGAACCTGCAGTATCTCTGAGGTATGCCCGTATATCCAGGCCTCAGTTTATTTATCTATAAAAAAAGGATAACAATAGAAAATACTTAACAGATTCTTAGATTTTCAAATAGAATATAAATAAAGCTCTTTGAAAGGAGCACAATGAGTAATTATAATAACTACTGTTGATAAAAATTGATAAACCTCTGGCTAGACTGATCAAGGAAAAAAAAAAGGAGGAGACACAAGTTATAAATACCAGGAATGAAAGAGGGGACATCACTATAGGCCCTAAGGAAATACAATGAATGACTCTATGTCCTAGCTTAGATGAAATGGTCAAATTCTTCGAAATATATAAACTGCCAAAGTTTACCTAAAAAGGAATAGATAACTTGCAAAATCCTGCATCTACTTTGAAAATTGATTCTGTAGTTAAAGACGATGCAAAACAGAAACCTACAGGCTGAGATGACTTCATGGTTAAACCTACCAAACATTTATGGAAGAAATAATACCGATTATACCAAAGCTTTCAAAAATATAGAGAAACAAGGAACACTTCCTAACTCATTTAATGAAGTCAGCATTATCATGATACCCAAAACAGATAAAGATATACTAAAACTACACACCAGTACCCCTCATTAACATAGATGCAAAAAACCCTGAAAAAATAAAAATCAAACAGTACATAAAATGATAACAGATCATAACTAAATGAAGTTTACCTTGAGAATGCAAGGCTAATTCAACATTCAACTATTAATCACTGTAATTCATCATATCAACAAACTAAGGAAGAAAAAGCAAACCTCAACAGATACAGAAAAAACACTTGATAAAACTCAACAATCATTCACGATTAAAAAGAAAAGAATAAATCTCTCAGAAAGCTAGGGAACAGAGGGAACTTCTTCAATCTGAAAAAGGGTATTTACAAAAATCCTGCAGCTAACATACTTAATGATGAAAGGCTGAATGCTTACCCCCAAGATCAGAACATGGCATGGAGATCAGCTCTCATCACTTATTCAAAATCATACTGGAGGTTCTAGCCAGCGAAATAAAACGAGGAAAAGAAATAAACAATGTACAGGTTGAAAAGGAAAAATTAAAATTGCAGAAAATGATTACGTAGAAAATTCCAGATAATCTACAAAAAATACTAAAACTAATAAGTAAGTGTAGTAATGTTGCAGGGTGCAAGTCAATATACAAAAATCAACTATCTTTCTATATATTAGGAAAAAACAATTAGAAATTGCAATTTTAAAATAATATATTTATAATATTACCCCCAAATATGAATACTTGGTTATAAATCTTAAAAAAGATGTGCAAGATCTGTGTGCAAAAACTACAAAACATTGATAAAGGAAATCAAAGATGATGTAATCAAATCAAGAGATTCTCCATGTTCATGGAATGAACTGAAAACTCAATACTTTTAAGATGTTTCCCCAAACTGCTCTATAGATTCAATGCAAGTCCAAACAAAATCCTAGTGGGATTTTTCTTGTTATAGAAATTGACAAGGTGATTCTAAAATTTAAATGGAGAAGCAAAGGAAATAGAAGAATCAAACCAAAAAAGAAACTAGGAGGTCTCACACGACGCAATTTCCAGATTTACTACAAAGCTGAAGTAATCAATTATGTGTGGTATTGGAGAAAAGATATAGACAGACAGAATAATGAAATAGAATAAGAGTCCAAAAATAGGCCCACAAATATATGGTCAAGTAATTTTTGATAAAAATGAAAAAGCAATTCGATGGAGGAAGGATAATCTGTTCCACAAATGGTGCTGTAATAGTTGGATATCCTTATGCAAACAGAAAAAAAATCATTATTTCTCCATACCTCACATTTAATACAAAAATTAACTCATAATGAATTAAAGACCTAAATGAAAAATGTAAAACTTATAGAAGAAAACAGGAAAAAAGCTATGTGAGCTCCTCTGGTTTCTGGTGCAGCACTTAAAGAGCTTAGAAGTTGCTAATCCATCCTAAAAAGTGAAAACCTAAACAAACTGAAAAATCAACAATTGTTCTAAGATCCATCAAAAAAAAAAATGAGCTCACAGGGCAAACTGCTGCCCCCAAAATTGGAAAGACAGAGAATTGTAACTTACCAGAACAGAATCCTCTACGGGCACCAGCACTGGGACAGGAATCCCTGAACTGTAACTGACAAATTGCTGGAGCCTCCTTGTGGACAACTCTGAGAATTAAAAATTCCTTAGGAACCCAGTCATGGAGGGGGTGGGTACACACACTTCTGTGAGTTTCACCTCCAAGAGCTCTACCAGGTTCTCACATTGAATGTCAACAATTTGTCTCTGACATTGTAAACAGAGAGATTAAAAGTCTAAGAAAAAATCAAAAAGAAATTCTAGAGATCAAAATCACTAGAGATGAAGAATGCCTTTGATGGGCTCACTTGTAGAGGGGACATGGCTACGGAAAGAATCTCTGAGAATAAGGATACTCAGTAGAAATTTCCAAAACTGAAAAGTAAAGAGAAAAACATGGAAAATAACAGAACAGAATATCCAAGAACTATGGAACAACTACAAAAGGTGTAACATACATGCAGTGTATGTAATGGGAATACCAGAAGAAGAAAGAGAGAAGGAGAACAGAAGCAGTATTTGAAGCAATAATGAGAAATTCCCAAAATTAATGTCAGACACCAAACCATGGATCCAGAAAACTCAGAGACTATAAAGCAGGAAAAACACTAAAGAAACCATACCTATGCATATGATTTAAACTTTAGAAAATCAAAGGTAAAGAAAAAAGTCTTGAAAAAAGCCAGAGGGGGGGAAAAAAACCACCTTACCTATAGAGGAGCATAAATGAGAATTATATCCAACTTCCCCTCAGAATATTTCAATACAATCTAAAAAATACATTAAGGCAAGACTAGCATTCAGAAGTGAAGATAAAATCACACTAAGTTCTGCACTGGTTAGATAACATCCAGAGCAGGAGTCAGCAAACTATGATCTGTGGGCCAAATCTGGCCCAACCACCTGTTTTTGTAAAAATCGTTTTCTGGAACACAGTCATGCTCATCATTTACATACTGTCTATGGCTGTTTTCACACTACAATGGCAGAGTCAAGTAGTTGTGACAGACATTGAATGGCCTTCAAAAATCTAAAATATTTATATCTGGCCCTTCACAGAAAAAAGTTGCTGACTCCTGATGTACAGTATTAATATCTACATTGAGACATCAAATTTTAAAAGAAATACTAATAAAAAAGAAAGTAAACAAATAATGAAGGACATGGAAATAATGCCACTTAAAAAATAGTTTACTGCATAGGCTATGATTAGCCTGAAACAAAGATTTAGAGAAGAGAAAGTAATAATTATTACATATTTAGAGAACTATCCTATGGAAGAGCAATTAGGCTAATTTGGGGTGGCTTCAAAAGAAATTACTGAGACCAACGTGCAGAATTTTACAGGGAACTACTGGAAACCTTGAGGTGTTTAAAAAGGAATGAGCTACTTTGCAAAGGAATAAACTGTTCGTCAAAGTAATCTTTAAGTAAAAGTGGAAAGTCCAGTTATCAGAGATAGTGTAGAAACGTATTTATGCAGTGAATAGGTGGCTGAACAACGTGAAATTAGAAAACACCGCGATGAAAGAAAATGAAGATACAACATACCACAACTAATGGGATGCAGCTAAAGCAGTGCTCAGAGAGTAACTTATAGCTATAAACGTCTACATTAAAAAAGAAGATAGATCTCAAATCAACAATCTATGCTGCCACCTTAAGATACTGGAAATAAAGCAGAGCAAACTAAACCCAAAGAAAGCGGAAGGAAGGAAATAATATATAACAGAAACTACTGAAACAGAGATATAAAAACAACAGAGAAAATTAATGAATCCAAAAATTGACAAATTTTAGCTAGACTGACCAAACCAAAAAGAGAGAGAAGAATAAAATTACTAAAATCAGGAATTAAAAAGATGGGACATTATTAATGACTTTACAGAAATAAAAAGTATTACAAAGGGACACAACAATAACTGTATATCAACTAATTAGATAATTTAGATGAAATTGACAAAACTCTAAAAAGACACTACCAAAACTGACTCAAGAAAAAAAAGAAAATCTGAACAGACCTATAATAAGTAGGGATTGAATTAGTAATTTAAAAACTACCCACAAAGAGAAAACCATACACAGATGGCCTCACTGGTGAATTCTACCAAACATTAAAAGAATCAAATATGAATCCTTCACAAACTCATCTTTAGAAGTAGAAAAGGAGGAAATACTTCCTAACTCATTCTCTATGAGAACAGTATTACCCATACACCAAAAATCAAAGTAAAGACCAATATCTCTTATGACTACATATACGAAAATCCTCAACAAAATACTAGCAAACCAAATCCAGCAATATATAAAAAGGACTATATAACCATAACCCAGTGAGATTTATCTCAGGAATCCAAGATTGGTGGTATAACATCTGGAAATCAATTAATGTAATATCCTCATATTAATAGAATTAGGGACAAAAGGCATATGATCATCTCAATAGAGGCAGGAAAAGCACTTGACAAAATTCAACCACGCTTCATTAAAAAACACTCAAACCAGGAACAGAAGAGAACTTCTTCAACCTGATAAAGGACATCTTCTTCAACCTGATAAACCCAGAACTAACATCATTCTTGATGTAAGACTGAATGCTTCCCTGTTAAGATCAGAAACAAGACAGGGATGTTCACTCTCACTTCTCCTATTCAACACTGTACTGGAGGTTCTAGGAAGGGCAATTAGGCAAAAAATGAAATAACAGACATCCAGAAGGGAAAGGGAGAAGGAAAACTATCCCTGTTTGCAGATGACATGATCTTACATATAGAAAATCCTAAGGAAATCACTAAAAACTACAACTAACAAATGAGTTCATCAAGGTTGAAGTATACAAAATCAATTTTAAAAAATCCATTGTATCTCTATATACTTGCAATGAAGAATATGAAAATATAATTAAGAAAGTAATTCCATTTACAAAGCATCAAAAAGAATAAAATACTTAGGAATGAATTTAACAAAAGAAATATATAAATATAGAAATATATAAAAATATATAAATAGAAATATATAAAAATATATAAAAATATATAAAAATATATAGAAATATATAAAACTGTACTGTGAAAAGTACAGAACGTTGTTGAAAGAAATTTAAAATGATGTAAATAAAAAACACCCCATATTCAGACTTTTTTTGCTTGTGCTTTTTATCATCTCTCAAAAATACTGCCTAATCAAGGGCCAGAAGATTGATGCCTGTGTTTTCTTCTAAGAGTTTTATACTTTTAGCACCTTACGTTGATGTCTTTGAGCCAGTTTGAATTATTTTTTGCATATGGTGTGAAGAGGGATCCAAATTTATATTTTTGCATGTGGATGTCCAATTTCCCAGCAGTAACTTTTGAAAAGACGATTCTTTCCCTAATGAATTGTCTTGGAACCCTTATCAAAAATGAACTGACCATAAATGTATGGGTTTATTTCTGGACAATCAACTCTGTCCTGTTGGTCTATATCGTTATGCCATTACGACATTGGACTTCATCAAAATTAAAAGCTTTTGTGATGCAAAAGACACCCCCAAGAAAATGAAAAGATAAGCTACACTACAGGAGAAAAATTTTGCAAACCTGGTAAATACAAGTCTCTTATCAGAGACTATATATTCCATATATATTTAGAATATATAAATAACTCACAATCTAACCATAAAAAAGACAAATAACCCAATTTTTTAGATGGCTAAAGGAGCTGAAGAGACATTTCTCTACAGAAGACATACAAATGGCTGATAAGCAAATGGAAAATGCTCAACACCTTTAGCCACCAGGGAAATGTAAATCAAAACCACAGTGAGAACGACTTCTCACAGCACCCAAAGGTATAATCAGAAAGACACAGTAACAAGTGTTGGTGAGGATGTGGAGAAATTGGAAAGCTTATACACTGTTGGTGGGAACGTGAAATGGTGCAGCCACTCTGGAAAACAGTCTAGTAGCTTCTTGTTACCATATGATCCAACAACTTCACTCTTAAGCATATACCCAGAAAAATGAAAACATATGTCCCCCACAAAAATCTGTATACAAATGTTGATAGCAATATATCTGTTATTAAAAAAAAAAATCACTGTGTAATCATACCGGGGGTATTTAGAGATAGATTCTTTGCATGCTGGATTCAAGGCCTTAACGGGCACAAATTCTACCAACAAGATCCACCAATTAATTAGCTATCAGTTCATTGTGAAACCTTTCCACTTCCTATCCTTGCTAGTTTTCTACCTTTTCTAAAAAACCCTGCATATAAGGCCTCCAATCTCAGGAAGCTGACTTGCCTAGCTTCCGTCAAGCGTGACTCCATCTAACGTCATTTGTCTCTATAGTAACCGACTAAAAAAGCTGCTGTGCTTAGCAGAGGTTTTGTGCAAGCAGTGGTCCAGCCTAGAGATGTTTTAAAGACTTGAGTCCCCTCTCTACTTAGCACTGAATTCTTCCTGGTACTAGGGAAAGGACAGAGCCTCTGACAAACAGGAGAGGTGGAGGGTGAAAGAGAAAAGGACAGAATGTAAAACATGAAGGACAGTGGACTACAAGTAGAGACTGATTTCAAAAGGAAACGAGTTTAGAAGGAGCTTCATTTATAAGAGGACTAAGAACACATGGTTAAAAACTAGATACAAGAAACAGAATATAGGGCTTTCCTGGTGGCGCAGTGGTTGAGAGTCCGCCTGCCGCTGCAGGGGACACGGGTTCGTGCCCCGGTCTGGGAAGATCCCACATGCCGCGGAGCGGCTGGGCCCGTGAGCCATGGCCGCTGAGCCTGCGCGTCCGGAGCCTGTGCTCCGTAACGGAAGAGGCCACAACAGTGAGAGGCCCGCGTACCGCAAAAAAAAAAAAAAGAAAGAAAGAAACAATATAATTATCAAGCATGTCCATCCATATTCTTCTGGTCAGAAACAATACCATGATATTGACATCAGCAGACTGTCCACAAGAAACGTGATTATGGTGCTTCAGAAAGCTGACTAGTATTGACAGTGATCCAAAAGATGTTTAACAGTATAGTCCATCCAAAAGTTGTTTAACAGTATAGTCCAGCTATGGATAAGGGGCCAAACACAGCTTCTCTTCAACAAATTTGTAACCTAATGGTGGGTAGCAATGAACACAAAACAGTGAAACTGTTACAGAGAATGGAGGAGGGGGACACACTTTATGTAACAAACATAAAAACCTTATTAAGAGTGTAATGATGCATTCCAGGATCTATCCTCCCCACCTCCCAATCACTCCTCCCGCAACAGGAGACTTGGCATATGCAGCCTCAATGGGGAGGCTCCCACAGCTCTGCCTTGGCTGCAGCCTCCTCTCACTCCCAGTATATACCGGAGCAAACCTCATTCATGGAGCTTTGTTCCTCAAGAGTTCATTCATCAAGTCATTACTGCAGTGTCTGCCAGCCTGTGGGTTCTTCCAGGAAATTATACCAATTGCTTTTCTGCACCACGTAAAGTCCACTTTAAATATTATCCGACACAGTGGACAGAAAACAGAGAAGCACTAAGTCAGCACTTAAAGGAGCAGGTTTCTGAGCACCAGTGTCCTCATTTGTTATCTGGAGATGATAATATTTTACCTTCCTACCATACCAGTGTGCTACAAGGCTCAAAAACAGGTTATTTAAAAATTTTTTACAAATAGTAAAGAAAACATCATAGGTATATACATATATGCCATATATCTGTATGTATACCGTATATATATACACACACACAGCCTTTATTGTGATACCATATTTTGCCTCCCATAGAACTTTAACTATTACTGTTAAAGTTGCATCTAACACTTTCTATTCTGTACCATACTGACTTGATTACGTAGTTATCTTTCCTACTGGACCATAAGGTCTTTGAGGATAATGTCCACATACGTTTTTGTCTTTGAATATTCCGCAGAGCTTAGCACAATAATTCACATAATAAATACTCTCTCTCTACATATATAATGAGTTATTATTATTAAAATCATTACTCTAGGAGTTATTCCTTCTAGAAATGTCTGTAAACTGCAGCAAATCTCTACGTTCTACATTCATACAGAAATTTTCATTTAAAACTGTCATGAAATTTTGACATCCTATAATAAGAATAGGGAGCCCTTTAAACTAAAGATCATATTACAACAAGCCTTACATGAGAATTTTTTTAAGAGATGGGGACGATAACGCAAATGTCTTCTCAAAGAGAATTCAAGACAGTGATAATATAATTACCCCAGGTGAAATTTAGGATTTGAACAAAGGCAAGAGGTCAGCATTTCCATACCTATGATAACTTCTGCAGCAGGTAGGGTCTGAGACTTTGATTTAATTCTTAGTTCTAATACATTTTAATCCAGTATATTTTAATTTATTTATTTTTAATTTTTGGTTGCACTGGGTCTCTGTTGCTGCACCCAGCCTTTTCTCTAGTTGAGGCGAGGGGGGGCTACTCTTTGCTGCGGTGCACTGGCTTCTCATTGCGGTGGCCTGCCTTGTTGCGGAGCGCTGGCTCTAGAGTGCAGGCTCAGCAGTTGTGGCGCACGGACTTAGTTGTTCCGCGGCATGTGGGATCTTCCCGGACCAGGGCTCGAACCCGTGTCCCTTGTATTGGCAGGTGGATTCTTAACTACTGCGCCACGAGGAAAGTCCCTAATCCAGTATATTTTAACTTAATCCAATTTAATTCTAGTACATTTTAACTCACTCCTTCATCTAGTTTTGTGTGTGACTTCAATTTAACTTCAAGTTTAAGATACTTAGGAGCCCTCTGTAGATGAGCTTCGGAACACAGACGCGAGTTGCATCTGGTCTGCTCAGAATTTAAGGTGTGCACACCCTACAGCAGGCACTTCCTCTGAGGAACAGCTACAGCACCCCACCCCACCCCACCCCACGGCCTGCTGGCATGGCTAAATGGCCCCTTGATAGATGGACAGTACGTGGATTAAACACACTTAGAGTACCAAATAAACTTAATTCTGGGAGGAAAAATTACACCTACATTAGTTGGCTAGGGCTGCCATAACAAAACACCAGACTGGGTGGCTTAAACAACAGTAATCTATTTTCTCACAGTTCTGGAGGTTAGACATAAAAGATCAGGTGTCAGCAAGGTTGGTTTCATTTGACTTACAAATGGCCGCCTTCTTGCTGTGTCCTCACCTGGTCTTTCTCCTGTGCATGAGTGCCCTTGGTGTCTCTTTTTACGTCCAAATTTCCTCCTTGTATATAGATGCCAGTTAGAATGGATTAGGGCCCAACCTAAAGGACTCACTTTAACGTAACCACCTCTTTAAAGGCCCTGTCACCAAATACAGTCACAGTCTGAGGGACTGAGGGCATAGTAGTGCTTCAACATATGAATTTGGGGGTGGAGGGCACAATTCGGCCCATAACGATAGCTAACTAGGTTTATTTACCTCTGTCCTAGGCATTAATTTAGGCTTTGTTCATTTAAGAGCCAAAGCATCCTTTTTCAGCCATCCTTCCCCCAATCAGTCTGTACAGAGAGAAGTGATTTGGGGATTACATTCCGTGTAGACCTCCAAGCATCATGTGGGTCCCCTTGGGTACCTAAGACATGACAGCATTCATGGTGACCCATCTGTTGCAATATCGTTAACTGTTTGAGGGTCACCAAAAAGTTGTTCAGCAACAGATCTTATAGACTGCCTCTGAAACCAGAATAATGCTTTTACAATCTTTACCCCTATGGCATGCCAGTTAATTTAGAGATATGCGAGGGTACGTCTGAGAATCCCTTTGGCCTTTCCTAGAAAGCACTGTCAGCGGTGAGGAAACTATTGGAGAGCATACCCAAAGGCTCTTTAATACTTCTGAGGGGCAGTAACAAAGAGAGTTAAGATGGCGAAAGGCAATATGAAAGGCCTGGAGCCAATTCTGTGGCTTCCAGTGAACTAATAGGGAGGGTTTTTTTCCCCCTTAAATACTGTTATATACGACATGTTAAACAAAAGATTTCAAAGAAAATAAGCCAAACAAGTAGTATCCAGCAAATCTTCTCATTCTTCATGCTGCATACCACCAGAAGCAAATCTTATGATAAGACGCACCTTATTATGACACACCTATGGTCAGATTCAAAATGCACTTGATTTTACCAAGCTTATAAGGTCATTTTTATAAAGCAAGTGGATTAGAATCTCCTCTTAAGTGTGCCTGCAGTAATCAGGAAACTCCATACACCATTCTCAAGGGAGTCATGTTTTATACTTCAAATGGTTATTTATCTTATATGTCCAGTGTGTCTTACAGCATACAGCAATTTATACTTTATCTGAGGCGGTGTTAGGCCCAGCATTAATAACAGCGAACAGAAAATACAGTTTATCACTCAACGCAATCTGCATCTGTCGCCACAGTATCACTCTTATAGTCTAATGCACACAAGCAACTGGGCTTGAGGCAACCTTTTCTAGTAGGTCATATAGGACTGCTAATCCACTGACGATAAAATGGGATCCCCACTCTAAGTACTTTCCCTAAATGCGGGGAGGCCTGGTATTAGCTGTCCCATATTAATTTTCAAAAGACCATCAGATGAAGAAGTCATCAAAAGTCATCAAAAGCAAACTACTTAGGTATGAACAATGTCCAAAGAATGATAACTGAAAAATTCTCTGCAAAAATTCTCTAAGAGAAAACTTCCAGCATAGAGGATACTTAAGAAATTATTTTCTCTCAAACTTCCAGCATAGATGATACTTAAATAATTTTCTCTCTGAATTTAATTAGCCGTTTAATTGTTTCATTTCAAAATACTTAAGGAAAAAAATGGTTTATGCAGCAGCAGCAAAAAAAAATCCCTTTATACCCCTCTCACTTAGTAAATAGAAACAGTTCAACAACCTTAAAAATGTGTTACAAGCTCTCCCTTTCCCTACAGAGGTAGTCAAGCAGCATAAATACACTGACACTGAATGGAGAATAATCAAGCAAAGGTTCCTCTGAACTTGTGGTGTCTGCCACAAATTTTTACTTACTAACGGTTTAGGTCATGAATTTTTTGAAAATTGCATGTCTTGGTATGCTTTTGTGGTTTCTCCTCTGCTTTTCCCTTCTCTGTTTTATCTGTTGCCCTTTGGTCTCCTGACACTTCCATTTTCTCCTTTTATGTTCCTGCTGTGCCCACCGCACGGGAGAAACCTGGGCGTAACTGATCCCACCTTTAATCATCTTTTTCTTATTCCAGACTTTCCGGTTGGAATGGGAGGAGGAAGACCCAGGTGCAGCCCAAATATTACCTATTCCACAAAGTGTGGGTGGAAAAGCGTCTCCTTGCCCTTCATTTTGTATCTATTTAACTAACGGCGCTGTCGTGCCCAAACGCATACTGGCCAAGAACTAGATTTCCAAAATGGCTTTGCTCCTTTCGAGCTGGCATCAGTCTATAAAATGCAATTTACTTCCACTGCAACCAACCCTTCCCTGTACCTCAAATACTACCCAATATACAGACAACTGAACCTAACCTAGTGTAGACAGCGAATTCACATCTGCTAGAGAGCCGGCACAGCCGTTGGACTTATGTAAAGAAAGCGTTAAAAGAAAAAAAAAAAACCAAAAAACCACACTAAGCAAACCCGAGGGGCGGGCTTCGCCGGAGATCGCGCTCTCCCGCCGCCGTGCGGACGACGAGCAACCCTCCCCGCCGTGGCCACGCCTCCCTCCGCCTAGCCGTGGCCACGCCTCCTCCTCCGACCCCGCCCCACCGAGGCCACGCCCGACGTGAGGCGCGGGAGCCGCCGGGCCGGAGGCGGGGCTTGAGCCGCCCCTCCCACCGCCGCCGCCGGCGGCCTCCGCGCGGGCCTCACAGCCCGTATTCCACTCACTTTGTTCTCCGCCTTTGTCCTAATCCACACCAGCAGGTGGAGCCGCAGTTAAAGTTTCCGAGTCCATTCCGAGAGCGGGAGCCCATCTTGCTCGCCGCGGAGGCCCTCGCTGGAGGAGGAGGGTCAGAGCTCGGGTGCAGCCAATCGTGGACAACGCTGCTAGTTATCAGAGCAGAATGGGCTGTAGTTTAGTGAAATAGGAAAGCTGCAAAACACTGTGGAGTGTTCCCGTGTAAATAAAAAGAGGAAAAAAAAGTTTCTCAAGTCTCCGCTGCACGACGTCGGGCCGGCGCCGGGGCGGGGGTCTGCGCTCTCCCGAGCGGCCACGCGCTGGACTTTATTGTGCCGCAACAAGCCCCCGTTCCCATTGTTTGTGTTTTTTTCAAAATATGGCAAAGGTTCAGGTGAACAATGTAGTGGTGCTGGATAACCCTTCTCCTTTCTACAACCCATTCCAGTTCGAGATCACCTTCGAGTGCATCGAGGACCTGTCTGAAGGTGAGTCGGGCGCCCGCCCGCCGCCGGGCTGTCAGTTGCGGGCTGCAGACGTTGAAAGTTTCCCGGGCCCGGCCTCGCGCGGGCGGCCGGTGCTTAGCGCCGGGCGGGCTGCGGGCTCGGCTCTGCGGAGGGAAACTTGAAGTTGATGGACGACGGCCGGCGAGGCGCGCGCGGCGTTCGGCCGCAGCCCGGGCGCCTGCCGCGGCTCAACTTGCGAGGAACTTGTTCGAGCGGAGGTAGCCATGTTGTCAGCTTTGTCTGGCGGGCGGACGGTTCGCGAGACCCGCACTCGCGCCCGTGGCGCCGGCCGGGGGTCGCGCTGGGCTGGCCCCCGGCCGCCAACGGCCTCCGCGGCCCCCACGGCCCCAGTGAGGAGGTGGGAAGGAGAGGCATATGTGTGTGGTCGCGCCGGCGAGTTCGCAGCGGAGCCATCTTACCGAGAGTAGAGAACTGGGCCACCGACCCCGGCGTCACGACGCCTCCTCTCCGCGGGTGACGAACGCGGCGCCCCGCCTGCCCACCTTCCTGCCCCCGAGCAAGAGGCAGATCCATTTTTAGGGCTTACGCTGGAGTTGCCGTACTCTCCTGGGTGGCCATGCCCGGCCGCCTCGGGGAGGAGAGCGAGGCTGTCCTTGCGCTGATTTCTGGCTCCCTGGACCAACCAGCAGGGGAGGCGGGCGCAGGCTCGGCCCCTCGGCGCCGCGGGCCGGTGCTCCCGGGGGCCGCCGGTGCTCGCGGGCCGGCGCTCCCCGGCCGGCGCCCGGGATGCTCGGGGCGCCTGGGGATGCTGGCGCTCAGGCTTGCCCAGACCAGCGTGGACTCCTCATCCTTAATGACCGAAATCTTCTCTCCTCTCAGGAAGAAAAATATTGCTAAGCTAGGAAGTTACATTTAACCCGAGAACAGAAATAAGTAAAATACTTAAATAATTTCCAGGACTTAATCACTGGCTTCTAAGTAGTCTGAAAGAAGACTTTCTTCAAGAACGTGTTGAAATCTAAATACAGTAACTCCACATCCAAATACCCTGAACATAAAACACTAAAGTGGGCTAGGAAATAAAAGGTAAAGTCCTGATGGCAATGCAAAATTTTTTACTATTTTTTTCTAAGTACGTTTTAAGGTCTTCAAAAAGATAAATATTTAATATATGCAGTAATAAATTTAAAAAGCTAAAATCTGCCAAGGTCTTTGCGATTTTATTAAAACAATCCAGTGCTCCATTTTCAAAATTTGAGGGGGAAAAAGTTTAACTTCATCAATGGTAATTCAACAATTAAATAGGGGACATACTTCTTTGAACTTACAAGTATGTTTAGCAAAATGCACTTTAAATTATATGCTAATCAAGGCATGTAAAGCACTTTCACTTTAAAAATTAGTTCTTAATCTCTGTATAATGTATTTTATGTAGGGTGTTAACTTGTTAACTTTTTAAATTGCAAAAACAATATATGCTCATTGTAATAGACTTTTTAAAAAGTTGTACATACATATATAAAGTTAACAGTCCTCTGTACTCAATACCTTCCCCAATCTCACTCTAAGTAACCATAATTAACACTTTAGTCTGTGCTCTTCCATATAGTTTTACTACATATATAAAGCACAAATGCACATATATAAGTAGGGCACATTTTCAGAGACGATTCATTTATTAAACTAATTCCTAAATAGGCCATTGGTAATAACATTAAAGGGGATTTTTCTTATTACGGTACTTTGAAACTATTTGGTTACTTTCCCATAGTACTACCATAAGCACTTCAGCGACCAGGCCCATTTTCATGCCCTTTAAACTAATTTTCCCTTTTTATTACCAATTGCATATAAAAATGGGCAAATGCACGAAAAACTATTGAGTCCTTTCCAACTTATACTACAGTGTTTTAGGCATTAGAACTTCTTGAAATTACGGGTATTTCTAAGTGATACCTTCCATTTTAGGAGTCAGTTCTGAACAAGGAAGTTAGATGATTCAGGATGTTGTTACAGGGCTTTGACATTGGATGGTTGAAACCTGCCATTGATGTGTTCTGTTTGTTAACTAGGATCTGTTCAGAACCCAGCTGAATCACATCAAAGTTTTTACTAATGTCAGGAATATACCTACTTCTGCTTGTATACCTCTCTTCCCAGGGCATCTATACTGGGCGTTTATTTAGTATTGTTTAAGAGTTTAAGCTGAGTCATACCAAAGCTGCAAAGGAATCTTTCAAAAAGGTGCCATGCTTACATACTCCACCTAGAGGCTGTGTGGATTAAGGAAATTGAGTTTACTTAGCAAAGGTTTCTTATAGGTCCCATCTTTTATACTGCAGTTCTTTAAAAAAATTTGTTCTTGAAATTGAACTAAAGAATATTCTGAAGAGAAATTTTCACTTTATAATTTTGTCTCAAGTCCCAAGTCAGAGGTTGGCCGCCATTTTCCATACTTTAAGTTGTCAATAGCCCCCAAATGTTTTCACTTTCCTTTAAAAGCTGCCCTGTAGCTTTGCTTCAGAAAAAGCTTTAAGGAGTACTTACTCTTAAGAGAATATACTTGTTTCTACTGTAAGACCTATACAGGGGTAGGACAGCAATCCACAGATTTAAACAGAGGCTTTCCTGTAAATCTGGGAGATAGGAGACCTTGGATGTGTTTGATCTGATGGTCACCAAGCCTGTACAAGTTTTGATTGACTTTATTTCTCTCTTTGTTATGCCTTGTGGATTGCTGACTCTCTGCTTCTTTACTGAATGGAGCCTTTTCTTTTTTAAGTTGATCAATATCAATAATTATAGCTACTGTCAGTTGAATACTTATAATGTACCAGAACTGAATGGTGCTTCCTACTTTAAAACCTCAGGCTTGTACTAATTCACAAAGACTACATACTTCCCCCTAGATCACAGGTCTTCCCAAGTAGTGTAATTAGTTTGAAATTCCCTTGGTGACGTCCCTCACTCCTACCACAAATGGAGATAATTTGCAGGCTGGGATTACCATGATTAAATGAAAGTTAACTTTTTAAATAAATGAGTAAACTCCTTCAAGTGATAATCTGTGCAAAGCATCTGACCATATCCCTTCTTGTTTCAAATATAGGAGACAAGGGAATGAAAGCTGGGTTCCAAAAAAAAAAAAAAGGACAAAACAACTGATGCTGATTTATAAATAAGTACTGAGCATTTTAAACTCAGTAGCTACAGCAAGCATCCATAAGCATAAAAATTAAGCTACAGGTGTTCCCTGAGTTACAGCCTATACTCCTTAAGGCTAGATTATCTCCTCATGGCCTCTGCCCTCACCCATTCCTTCCCACCTCCCACAATTAAGTTCCTTTATTTCACTATTCATTTGAGAACTAAAAGGAATAATTTATCTTCCTTAGATTTTTGGAAAGAGCCCAGGCTTTGGAGTTGGGTCCAAGTTGGGTCCAGGCTTTGGAGTTTATGTCCAAGCAGAGACATAGCTTGGATTCTGATTCTTCGATTTACTAGCTGTATGAATTTGGGTATGTTACTTAGCCTCTCTGAGTCTTAACTTTCCTATTTGTATAATAGGTATAATTAAATCCATATGATACAAAGCTGTTGAGGTTTTAAACAACAGGTGTGAAGTGGCAAGGCCAATGCCCAGCACATAGTAGGTATTTTATGAAAGTAAGTTTTTAAGTCATAACCATGTTCCTATGCCAGACCACAAATGCCAATTTATACCAATTGAGCTAAGAGCACGATACAGAGTGGTACAGATACACATGAAATGAACAAAGCATTATGAAAACCTGTATGTGACAATTCCCAGTCTTATCTCTACTCAGCTAGTTTAGTAGCTTCCACACCCCTTTCTTCTTAAAACCGTTTCTCCAACTGACTTTTGGGTTACCTACCTCACTAGCCACTAGTTTTGTGACTTTATTGATCTTATCTCCCCAACCTCTTAACTTTGGAGAGTGCCCAGGCTCACTCCCTAGGGATCCCACCTATTTTCAACTAAATTTTTACCAGACCTATTCATTATCTCCACTTATTCATTATCTCTAGAACTCCTGATTGTTTCCCTCCCCTGCCCCCTGTAAAAATAAGTGGCTCTTGCTGGCTCTATCTTCGGGATTTATCCAGAATATTACTCCTTCTCGCCCCCAGGGCTACATGTGGTCCAAGCCACCATAATTTCTTGCCTCAGCTGAACTAGTCTCTTGTTTTTTCCCTTGCCCTCTTACAGTCTACACTGAACACAGCAGCCAAAATGATCCTCCTAAAATGAAAGTCAGATCATGTCACTCCTCTACCCAAAACCCTCCAGTGGCTTCCCATGCCACTCAGTGTAAAAGCCTAAAATCTTGATGATGGCCTTCAAGATCTTGCATCATCTGGCCACGCCTCTTGCCCCCAATTTCATGGTTGGCTGTTTTCCCCTTTGCTCATTCTGCTCCTGCGCTGGCGACTTTGCTTTTTCTTGAGCATGTCAAGCATGTGCCTACTGCCTGGACTTTGTACTTGCTGTTCCTTCTGACTAGATATTCATATTGCTTGTTCCCTCTCTTAATCTTCATCAACAAACAGATGATCTCATGAGATGTCAGATGTAGGACCCTGCATCTGGAAATGTGCTAGAAACTGGAGATAAAGTGGTCTAGGTCTGGGACAGAACCATGACATAATAAAAGAAATATAAACCTAAGGGATCTTTTAGTTCAATAACTTGCAGTTTGTAATACAGTATGAATAAGTATTACCTATACTACACTTCTGTTATCTGTTTAGGGAACAAAAATATCTACAAAGTTACAGAAAAATGACAATACATGGTGGCATTAACTGGATTCTCCACAGGTGGCCCAGAAACACCCTCTGGGATTGCTGGTGTAGACTCTGTGGAGTGAATCCAAGAGGCAGGCCACACAGTGCCAAACACCCTAACGGGACCAGGAGGTCTCAGAGAATTTGTAGAGTGGTCTTTCTCCCCCTACTAAAGAAGAGGCCTCTTCCAAAGAACAATCATTTGACTCATCTCTGGGTTCTTCTCACAGAGCACACTGTAAAGGGTGCTCAATAAAGTCTGAATTACACGGAACGTCTTAGGTTGCACTTTATTCTGTCTTGTTACTCGTGCCTGTTCCCACTGTAAATATTCTGATGTATCAAGTGGTATAAGGATCCTTGGTTTTCCTCTTCCCAGTGTAAAGAATGTATGCCATGAAGGGGTGCCATGAGGGAAAAACCCCGCTGTGGGCCCTTAACAGTTGATGAGTTGAAGCCCTAAGGGGCTTCTGATCCACAAGAGCAGTTTGCAAGTAATGATTTTTCCACTTTGGAGCTCTTTGATGATTTGGATCTGTGCAACATAGCATGGGGGAGCCCTTCAAAAGTGTGCTTAGCAGGTTGTTAAAAGATGACATACAGAAAAGGGGGGGGAGGGATTCCTTAGCCAAATCAGTTTAGGAAACACTGGATTAATGGTACTGGTGTTCCTTACTGAAGGATTTTTCAGACCCCTTGCTGTACCAGTGTGCTTTATGAATCCTCAAGAGAAGGTTGTAGTATTTCCCAAGTTTTTGGCCATGTTGTTTTGTTTGTGAGGAGCCCTGCCCAGGGACCAGTATTTCACAAAACAGCATTTTGAGAAACTCTGCTATGAAATGTAAGAATTTCACACCCAAAATTTATAAGGAGCACTTCAGTGCCTTTCTGGGTTTTCTGCTATGAAAAGCCAATTTTAGCAGCCAATAAATGGTGTAAGTGGACATTCAAAGGGTCTTTGATGTCATCTCATAATGTAATTAATGAATATGAAATAATGTTTTGGTTTTTAACCCTAGACCTGGAATGGAAAATTATCTATGTGGGCTCTGCAGAAAGTGAAGAATACGATCAAGTTTTAGACTCTGTTTTAGTGGGCCCTGTTCCTGCAGGAAGGCATATGTTTGTATTTCAGGTAAGATTATTCTTGGTAAACATGTATGCCAAATACATTTCTAAATGGTCCTTAACCCTTTCCTTTTGGGTTAAATCACTCTGGTTCTGCTGCATTCACTTTTTGTCTGCTTCTATCATGTTTTAAGAAGTCTCTGTGTCATGAAGGAATGCCACTTCCTGTTTTTGTGTGCTGAGAGATGTTACTGTGATGTTTATACTTCAGGGTTTGCACAGCATGCAGTAAACCTTATACTCTGTCAGGACCACGTGGTGGTTAATTTTGGGCTCTTCCTGTGAATAGTCCCTTAGTATGAGACCTTCAGGGTGGCTGTCCAGCAGCCCCAAACAGGGATTCAAAATGCTTACTACTAACTGGGGATAGTTAGTAATATGCATTTTCAGATTATAGTTTCAGCCACTAGGAATGATGATGATATAACAAAACAACTTTATTTCAGCATAATCAATAACTCAGCTAGGTTATCAGGTATGTTAGAAGATAGAGATGTACGAGATCTTGGGTCACTGGAACTAAATGAAGTCCAGTGGTCTACTAAAGCATCTACTCTACAGTTCTTATAGAGGATTACAGTTACAAATCCACAACTCTATTTATCATTTGTGAGGAGAAATTCTGCTAACATAATTATGTTCTCAGATACCACTGACAGTATTTAGGTCTGTGCCAAGTCTTCGGACATTGTCTTCTGCATTCAAAAATATTACTTCTTTTAATCCATGTCAAATTGTTGTATAAAACTATTCAGTCACTTCTCAATTATCCATGTTTATTAGAGGGAGATATTTATAATAATCCAAAGAGTGAGTAGCCATTGCTTTTTAAAAAACTATTATTCTTAATTTTGTTACAAGTATTTCTACCCAACAGAGTCTCATTAGTTAAGTAGAACCCACTGAAAATCTAACTTTTCTCTCCCTGACCTCTCACTTCGCTCACTTCACAGATGGGACCAATTTAAATAAATACTGTTGGTCAAATAATCCCACCAGATATGAGCTAAGAATCTCTCAGACATATGGTATCTCTAGAGCTGCTACTGCTCCCTCCCCTCTCCTAAATATAGAATTCAGAATTTTGTTCTCCTAGCCCTAGTGCTTTTTATTAAATAAAAAGCAACAAATACTATATTTTAAATAAACAGTTAAGAAAAGCTTAAATATATTGACTAAAGGCTCAAATATATTAAAAGTGCTGTGAAGCTGAGTTGTGTGACTGTGTGGGGATGCACTGCAGTTGTAGACCTGGTTCAGATCCCACTCTGCTGCTTATTAGCCACGTGTGACTTCAGACAGGCTCCCAGCCTCCCCTAGTCACTCCAGTCATCCCTAAAACGTGGATACTAGCCTACCTCATAAGAACGTTACGAGGATTAAATGAGGAATAAAGCAGTTTAGTATAATCACTGACAGACAGTGCCTATTTCTATAATTGGAACTAAGCTTTTATTCTCTTAGCTTCTTGAAATTGTTATACAGAGAAGCAGTATTTGCTCTAACCCACAAGCCTGGAGAACCTCTACTTCACAGATGATAATTTATGATGCAAGAAACTTGATTTGAGAGGTAGTAATATACCTTTCTATGCTGCTAAAACAAAACAAAAAACAGAACTTGCAAATAAATGCCATGTTTTTGAAACAGACTTTTAAAAATCTTTTCTATGTGTTTATGTTGGTTAAGAATACTCCTTAGTTTTTGGCTTGAAGTATCATAGGAAAAAAATTACTCAAAACTATTTCCCTCTAGTGATTTTTACCTTGGCATCCTGTGCACATGTTGCCAAAAGTACAAAGCAAGTACAGTGTGATTTAGATCATATGTTCAGCCTGTGCATTTTTTAGGATTCACCATTATCAGCAGAAAGGAACTAAAACAGTTTTTATGTTTTAAACAAACTACCATAGCATTCCCCTGGTCTGCCAGGATTTTGCCTCAGAATAAGGCTAGCAGGAAGGTGCCCGGACGTCTGCCTAGTATTGCCTGTTGGAGTCAAAGATCTCTGCTGATCACTTCTCCATCCTAAATGATCTGAGAGGCCTGCAGGCTTCTCTCCTTGAATTTGCTCAAGCTGAATCCTTTAGCAAACAACTGTTAAAACACAAACATGCCTAGAACCAATTTGCTGAGGGGATGGGAAGCAATAGAGGGGAAAGTTCCCATATTACTGAACTACCTCTATTTCCCATCTCCACCCAAAGGCAAACGGCATATTCTGAGGACAGGCCCTCTGTCCCCATTCTGGTATCTCTCCAAGAGAGATCATAAACCACGTCAGGGCAGGAACTGAGTTACGAATGAATTTCAAAATACTAAGTATATACTGTGTGCCTAGAGCTATGCTGGACTCGAGATCACAAAGATGAGCTGGATGGGATGCCTGCCCGAGATAAAGCATAGAATCGCAGAGAAGACTGAAGGGGAAACATATTTAGATCATTGGACATACATTAATAGAGAATTTGTGGGCTTCCCTGGTGGCGCAGTGGTTGAGTCCGCCTGCCAATGCAGGGGACACGGATTCGTGCCCCGGTCCGGGAAGATCCCACATGCCGCGGAGCAGCTGGGCCCGTGAGCCATGGCTGCTGAGCCTGCGTGTCCGGAGCCTGTGCTCCGCAACGGGAGAGGCCACAGCAGTGAGAGGCCCGCGTACCGCAAAAAAAAAAAAAAAAAAAAGAGAGAGAATTTGTGTTGAATAATATGAGTGCATAAAGAGTGCTATTAATTACACCTTTGAGTTAGAAAGGGTTTCACTAAAAAGGATACATTTGATGCAAGCTTCAAAGATGAATTTTTCTGAATGTTAGGGAAGGAGTATATGCAAGGCACAGAGGCATGAAAGCTTATTATTACATTTTAAAGAACCTACATTTCTAGACCAAGAGATGTGGAGTTAAAGGGGTTGTGATGTTGGGTGGAGACCAGTTGTGAAGGGCCTTATAAATGAAGTTAAAAACTGAGATCCTTATCTCAGAAATGAGGGTAATCATCTGAGGTTTTAAAACCTGGTAAAGGGATGGGAATGGATCTGTGCTTAGATAGCGAATGCTGGCCTCAGTGCAAATAGGCTACTGCTGGGGCAGACCAGTAGGGAAGTTTTAGCAATATTCCAGATAAGAGATAAAGACTTGAATTCTGCTGTCAGAGATGGGAAACATTGAAACTGCCTAGATGGAGGAGGTAGGGAAGCTGAGGGTGACAGATTTTTAGTCTGGGTAACTAGGTGAGTGTTTTATGCCTTTTTGTGTCACCTACATGTGGTAGGTATACTGTAATTATGAGTCTTCTATGATAATGGCCTGATTGAGAACACTAGTCAGAAGTGTTCCCAAGCTAAGACATTGGCTGAAGTGTTCACCGAGGCCCAGGGATGGTCCTTAGTGTCGTAGCAAGAGTAAGCCAATCTGCTGGGACTTCATGCACTTTACCACTCAGAATAGCTGCTTCAGGTCATGCTCAATGCCTCACCATCACTGCCTGTCCCCAGTCTGTGATTCCTTCCAACCAGTGTCCTCACTGTCTTCCACACGGCTGTGGACAGGGCGCTAGCCTTCACTCATGTTCTCAGCCACCTCTAGCTCACTTGCCCCACCTTCTGCGTTCCTCAAGGTTCAGCTTACAGCACTTTGATTCAAAACAAGATCATTGATTACATGATCAATCTCAAACAATCTTTACCTTCATTGAATTTCCATGTGTGGGACTATTTGTATTTTTTGAAAATCTGCTATATAACTATTTCCATTCCATTTTCAGTTTTATATTAATTTACTATTAGAATATCTGTGAAGGGTGGATGAGTGGATATGAGAATATGTGTCCTGGGAAACTGGATAACAAACATTTGCTGCCAAAAGGCTATATGGAGATAACTGAATATTTACTAATTTAGGTCTGAAAATTATGACTGGGAAAGGTTGGAATTAGTAAGACTATTGATTTGCTTACTATATTTTATAAAAGGTTCTATTATTGAATATTGCATAATCCCTCATGAACAACCACACACTGTAGCCAGAATTATTTTTCTCTAGACGTAGTGATGCTTTCAGGTGCCCAGGTACTTAGGTATACTGTGGAGAAACACGTGAATTATATTTTCTAGCTATAAGTCAGTTTCAAAAAAAGTGAGCATTTGCCTTCCCAGTATGATTTCCATATTTTGGTTGCTGCACCCTTAACCAAAGGTGCTCAGTGTAACCAAAACTCCAGTTTTGCTTATGGTTAACAACCTTTTGTGATGTGTGTTTCTTTTCTTTTTAAATTATTCTAGGCTGATGCACCTAATCCGGGACTCATTCCAGATGCAGATGCAGTAGGTGTAACAGTTGTGCTAATTACATGCACCTATCGAGGTCAAGAATTTATTAGAGTTGGTTATTATGTAAATAATGAATATACTGAGACAGAATTAAGGGAAAATCCGCCAGTAAAACCAGACTTTTCTAAGGTAATGCTCTGATTTTTCCTTTTTCATTAATTTTACTATACAACTTTTTTAAGCAATTGCCATTTCATGGTACACTATGAAAATGGCTTTGAGACAAAATAAATTTGAGGTCCTTGTGCCAACTGAGCAAACTAATCTTTGTTCCATTACCATGGATGACCTCAAACCCTACCTCCAGATTAGTCATTAGTAATTACTGTTGGTTCGGCACCTTGAGAGTCTCTGATGATTTAGAAAATTGAAAGTGCCTCCTATAAGAAACAGGTCTCTAGTAATGGCTCCCTGTGTGGCATTCCCCATACGTCATGATTCTATCCATTTCAGTCTTTAGACATTCAAATTCATGTTTGTTTTACTGATTATTCAATAATATTTTTGTCTGTAACTCTTCCCAAAATTGTGGGGGGAAGTTTTGTGTTTGTTTTTCATAGGAACGTTGTTATCTCAAAACTCCTGTACGCCTTGCTTTATGTGCTGTTCTCAGAGGTTAAACTAAAGGTCTTAAATATTATCTGGTGGTGAAAACAGCGTAGCTTCTGAGTGAGAAGCTGAAAATCTGTGATTCGGTATTCTCAAAAATACTAAGTACTTTATGATTTTCCATTGGGAGCTGTAATAGTTTAGTAACTGGTGATTTTTGTGAGATTGAACATAACACCCTATCTGCCAGACCATGCAAGAAAAATTACATGGGAGTAGAATGGAATGTTCTCCTTTCTGATAATAAGGCTGGAAGGTTTTTTATTCTGATGTGGAACGTTCCATTTCAAATTTATTAGTTACCTGTATGGTTCCTTGTATAGCAAAAAGAGAAGAAACTAGAATATTGTTTCTAAGAATGAGCCATAATAATTAAAAGATAGGAAACTATTAATAATGAGAGGTCATATGTGGGAATATTTTTCATTTTCCTTGAAAATATTAGTGAAGAAACACCACATTAATCTAGAAAGCATGTTAATTTGTTAAATAAAGCATCCTCTGAAGCGTTCAAGAGATTCTCTCCCCTTTAGGAAACAAGTACAGAGTTAGAATATTTTGTTGGATAGTAAAAGAGCTGGATAATTCCCTCAGGTTCTCCACATCTTGCTTCCATTAGACTAAAATAATTTCTTTGCTTCGGCCCTATTTCTCGTTTATGTTATGTTTAATGTGCTTTACTTGACTTACACTTTTGTATATGAATTAGCCCTTAAGGAGTACTAATATAAAGAACCATTCTATTAAGGTCTATTTGTGTATGGTAATCTAACTTTCTTAGTGTTTACCATTTATATATTTCCTTCTTCCTCTAGCTTCAAAGGAACATTTTGGCATCCAATCCCAGAGTCACAAGATTCCACATTAATTGGGAAGATAACACAGAAAAACTGGAAGATGCAGAGAGCAGTAATCCAAATCTACAATCACTTCTTTCAACAGATGCATTACCTTCAGCATCAAAGGGATGGTCCACATCAGAAAACTCACTAAATGTCATGTTAGAATCCCACATGGACTGCATGTGACCACCTGCCATCCCTATAGTACAAATTAAGCTATAAAAACACACAGAACTATTTCCCTGAAATTCCATAAGTCCATAGTCAAGATACAATGTGAAGAATTTGTTTAAAAAACATCCTGTAGAAAGTTTATAAGAAAACCAGTATTTGAGCAAATTGTGGAATATAAATACAACTATTTTTAAGTAATTTTTTTCTCTAATGTGTTATTTTATTTGTTCTGAAACTAATCTGATTAAAACATATATATTATTTTCTTTTCCTCTATATGTAATTAAAGCACTTATAAAGAAAAGTGAATCATTAGACCAGGTTGTAAAGATATCTTAGCCTCTTGGACAATAATCTTTGGACCACTATTTTACTAATCTTTGAAAGAACAAAGTTAACTTCAACTAAAATGTGTCTTCCTGTGATAACACATAGTTTGGTTTGATTTAAGGGGCAAGTTTTCATTCTTTTTACGGCATGCCCTTAAAGAAGGGATTTGAAGTCAACTGTATGCTACCAAGAACTCTAGGATCTGATTTTCCAGGCCACCTTGAAGCCTCTTAACGGCTACTGTTCAGTTCATATAATGTTAGCCAGCATTCAGTTTGGTTTCTAAGACAACAAATGTGGTTAATTGTTTATAAGGTCCTCTGGCTATGATTTTTGTTTTTATAACAGTTCAGGACATCAGAACACTCCTTGAATCATACATCATTACTACCCAGTGAATTCAGCAGGTCAAGAGCAGATACAAATTCCCTAAGTTTAAGAGCAGGAGAGTATAATGACTTCGTTCCGTTCGTTAGATTTATAATACTATGAACTTAACTCTTTAAAACTGTTTTGCTAGGTCATCTGTTGTTGGCAGCATTTATATAAAAGCAGTGGATTTGGAAAGATATATTTAGCTTTATCATAATAGATAAGTTACTATTTTGGAACTATATATATTTTCACATGTAGTACTCTTCTCCATATCCCCTGACACTCATGCACAATAAGATTAGGCGTATTTGTGGTGGACATATTTTAGATAGCTTTTCCAGGTAAGTTTTTTAAAAGCAGTCTTGGAAAGGAATGCATTAACTAAATGGGCCAAAAAGTTCTTTTTCACTGATGAGAGCTAGGTCCTTCCTCAAAGAGTTTCTTATGCTCCAGTAAATTAAATGTAGAATATTCTCATTACTCTTGCTGCTAAGCAAGACATTAGCCATATAATGCAGAGTTATGCAGTGCCTTCATATCTCAAACTTTTATACTGCACTTTTTAAAGCTTATTTTGAGGAAGGGAAAGGGGCATTTGTCTGCATATGGATTCTCAGTTGTATATATTTCCTGTCATTCTAAAAAGTGACTTTGTGAAGCAAAATTTTGCTAAATGTTAAACTTTGAAATTTAATATACCAGATAATTAAAATACTGTCCACTAACTAGTTCATAGACTTTAAAAGTAAAATACATCCGGCTGTTAAAACCATATGAAGAAAATTTCATTTTTGTCTAATTGCAATTAAAAGAAAATGTTAAAATATTAAAATGAAAATAAAAGTAATACTTTCCAACCAAGAGCTCAGTGATTAATATAACAAGAACACAATATGTGCTTGTCAGGAATAAAGCATATATAAGCCAAATTTCCAAATCAATTCACTGCTGAGTTTTTATTCTGATTAATTATGATTGGTTTGTACTGACATCAAAGGGTTAGGTTTTTATATCAATTTGTAAACCAACAGCCAATTTTCACAAAAGTTTGAGACTTAAAAACTATTATCTCTTATTTAAAATTTTTATGGTTCTATAAGATAATTTTAAAAATTAAAATATTTAGTATTCAGACATTAGGAACTAAGAAACTGTAATGCACAGGTTGTTTTTTATTTTTCCTGTTTAGCTAGATGCTGCCTGAATTATAGCTAGAAAGTTTAGAACTGTTTTTTCCCTTTCTGATCACAGTAAATAGCTGTGTCCTCAGAAGATAAACATGAACAAATTAGTTATTGCCACAAAAGAGATAGGCGTGTAGGCTGGAGGGAATAAGGATATCATTTGAGCTGAGAAAACAAGCAGAAGTCTGAGAAACGTGCATGCATTCGTTCATTTATAACCTTATACAACCGTAGGCTTCCATGTGGTCTTACCCTCAGGTTTGGGGTTTCTAGTTTTACCAAGAAAGCCTGTGGCAGCAGTTTTCAAAACTTTTTATGTAATCCATGGTAAAAAAAAAAAATTTAAGTATGACCTGATAACACAAATATGTATTTATATTAACAATTTTCATGAAAATGTGCCCTTAATTGTGCACCTTTACTGTGTGCACTAGTATATTCTAGTATCTTTTATTTTGAAAGTGCTGGTTTTGACCCACTGAAATAACTTTATGACCCTCTAATGGGTTGTGATACAGTTTAAAGAAAGGCTAGTCTGGCCCTTTGGGTAGACAAGAAGTAGCAATAACTTTTCTACAGTTCTAAAATTTATATTCCCTCTACCTGTCATTTCTTTCATATTCAGATTATGAATTTGGCAATAAGAAAAAGAAGGAAAAGGGCTAATACAGTGAATTCATCAGCCATTCACTTTAAAACTGTCCAAATACTCTGAAGTTACTAATAGTCCACAAATTGGACTCATTTCTTGACACTCCATATAATTAACTTAGGAAACATTCCACATTGTTACTCGGGAAACACCTTTATTTGTTTGTTGTTAATATCATTTAATACAGAACTCTAGAACACTGGGTCATAACAATTTTAAAATGCACATGAAGTGTTCTTCATATACGCTTGCCTCTAGTATCCTAAAGCTTGTCTACGCCTCTCAATCCATAAATCCCTTCTTATCAGTGCTTAATGTACTGTTTAGTTATATTTCAAAACCTAAGAGTCCATTAAAATGGGGCTCTTG
This sequence comes from Grampus griseus, assembly GCF_964374135.1. Classification (NCBI taxonomy): domain Eukaryota; kingdom Metazoa; phylum Chordata; class Mammalia; order Artiodactyla; family Delphinidae; genus Grampus; species Grampus griseus. Next base: position 47,373,815 of record NC_139007.1, read on the forward strand.
TTACATAGGACCATTAATGGAGCATTTGCTGTTTTATGATAAGTTTTTGACTATAAGCTTCTCATAAGAAATCTGAGCACAAGCCACGGACAGTAGGCATCCCTAACAAGTAACAAATAACATTTTTAAAATGTGTGAAACCAAAGGCCTATTATAGGAGAATAGGAGAAATATTTCCCCAATCAAAACAGTGTAAAAATTCAAAAAGGCATCAAAACATGTTTTTTAAAATAATTTTTTCCTGAAGTCACTTTATAATCAAATCTTGACATATCAGCAAAGGCTTTAAATATACTTGTTGAAGAATCATTACAATGTATGAATGAAGCTACACGTTGCAATGATGAAAGTACGCTTTCCACATACTAAGACAAATTTTCTACCTAAGAATTTTCAGTAGGAATTACTGTTGCCCGTGAGATCCATGAGCATGAAAATGTCTTAAGCTTTACGCCAGCTATGTACTTTTATGAAGTGAGATTTTTCCCCCTATTAATTTCAGCACTGTTTGCTGGGTCTTCACAGAATAACAGATGCTGCATAAACATGTTTGAAAGTAATCAGAGAATGAGAAAATTGAATAGGATCATTCAAAACTTAAGATACAAAAAGATATATGGAATAAGCTTTTGGAAAATAACTTTAAGTGAAGGTGGAGGTTTTAAAATATTTTCTTGGAGCTACAAAAGTAATGCTACATATTTACTTAGGTTTTTGGCAGTAACTCAAAAATCTTGAAATGTATCCTGTTATAGGTACTTTTCCACAAGAAAGCAACCATTGTGTTAGCTTCTGCAGTAACATTAAATTAATTGAAATTGTCACATAAAATACCTGCACTAGTAGATCCAATTCCTGTGGTGAGCACAGACCTTGGTGTAATTTTTGCTGCATATTTGAGGAATTGAGATTTCCCTGTGCCAGGATCCCCAACCAATAAAAGATGAGATTCACCTAGAAAAATATAAATAATGTAGTTTTAAATTTCTATGAAAAGACTCGTAAGTGTAATTAATCAAAAAGAAAATGGTCCACTTGGGATGCCCACACAATTTATATTTTATATGGTGCTTTTGCTTAAGGTCATTCAAGGAGGGATTTAACCAGAATATCTTAGAAAAGTTGACTTTCAAAGTAAATAACAATCTTTTAATTGATTTCTGAATACCATTTAAAATCTAAATTTTTTAACAGATTTTTGTGCTATTTCCAGATGTTTAAGACTGTTTAACATTTAAAAAATTTTTGGCTTATAAAGTTTCTGATTTTATTTAATCTATTTTAAGTATCAAAATACTGTGATTAAATCTTTCCATCCCACCATATAAGTATTTTATTCTATTTTTATTTAAGTATTTTTAAGTGTCTGGGACTTCATAAGTGCTTTATAAATACCAAATCACTTATGATTCTAACAGTTAAGTGAAAACCTTTTCATTCTATGAAAATTTTAGTAGTTTAATGAAATATCTATCTTAACGTACTCTTATTTTTCAAACATAACATAGATGAACATATGAGCATCCTGCAGCATATGTTATCTCACTGATCAAGCAAATTTATTCAGTAATATTCAAGTATTTTCTGAATACATTAATAGGGAAATACTACATAAGCTCAACATTTAGCAGAAGGCCTTGCAAACAGTAGGTAATCAAAACATACAATACACATAAACCTTATTATACTTACTATTCTATACTGTACAGTATGGTTTTTGAGTCCCTACTAAAAGTCTGATTTACAATAATGTCCTTTTAGTCTTTCGGTTAAGCCTTTGGTTATGACCCTCATATTGCCTATATGAGGGCCATAATAAACCTAGTTTATGCCAGAGTCAGGTCAGTTAAGTGTGTTAACCACAAAAGAGCTTTCTGCCATTTGGATGTAATTACACACTTAGAGTAATTTTTGCTGGAATGCATGACCTATGGCAGCACCTCTTGGCAGATGGCACGTTTGCTACCCACCAGCAGAAGGGGAATCAGCAGGCAGATGACTGAGAGCAGCAGTCTGAGACAAACACACTGACAGTCACAGATGGAGAGACACTGACTTGGAGACATTAAAAAGCACTATTTCTTATCTTTTCCTCTTGGAGAGAGACTGGGGATCCAATGAAAAACAGACAGTAAAAGAAATGTAAAGGTTTTATTTTGTGGCACCCTGATAGGCTGGAACAAAAATATATACTCATTGAAAGTCTTTGGAAAGACTGGTATTCTACACAGTAGTTCCTGATGCTGAACTGAATATTACATAGGGAACAACTGTCAGTTTTAAAAGATTACATTTGGAAAATAAAGCTCAACAAACAATTTTTATTCAGGAAAGAAAAATTCTAGCTTCTCTTCTTACTCTGTGTGTTAATATTTCTCAAAAATTTTAAATGGGTACTAACCTCTGACCCGTGTTCCTGTAGCATCGGTCCTTTGAATCCCACCAGCCAGCACCAGGGCCACAGCAAGCTTTACTAGGTACATTCCAAAAACTTGAGGGCACAAGCTAGCCAATATTTCACTCCTTCCTGGGAAAGGCAGAAAGATGAGTTACCAATAATTTTCAAGAAATCCTAGCTGAAATTTCCCTTTCTATCCTATCTTCTTAGAAACACTCTATGCTCTAAAATGATCAAGGGTACCATTTCCAAATGACTAAAAGGAGTGAATAACTTTGTTTTGGTCCTAAAAGTCCTCTTCTTCTTATAATGCCATGAGATGAAAATTCTTTTTATTCCTGGGTGCTCCCTGTTTGTTTCTATAAATTTAGCGTACTTTACAAGGGACAGAAAGAAATCTCTTTTCTCCCTCATTGGACCAACATTATCCCTTAAAAATAATACCAGCTGCACTTCTTGTGCAATAATTTCAGTAAAATTACTCCACTGCCTAAATAAAAGGAAGGTGTTCCATCTCAGAAACAATGAGACAGATTGTAGAAGCCTGTAATCTTTAAATACAAAAGGTACTTGGAGCTCATGGAGCTTCTCCAGAGGTATAAGAGAGGTAAAATCAACCCATCCTGCAAGTCAATTCAGCATTTGCTCTGAGCAGTTTGGTAAATTGTCTTATCTAGACTAAGCATCAATGTATCAGGATATTTAGAAGATCATTATAAACGACAACTCTAGCAATCCAAGCTGGAGGTCTCAGGATTCTTCTGATAACATGCTTTACATAAGCGATTACCACGGTTTTAGGTTCTGTTTTCAGAAATATCAAACACCAAATCTGAGATCTGCCTATGCCATCAATGAATAAAGTAGGTATTTCATTCTGTCATTGGCCAATCAACCAATGAGGCCCACAGAATTTACGAGACTCTAACAAGCCCCTACGGAGTCTGTCTTATATGGAATTCACTACTGTGATGGTACTCTGTATGTCTGCATTCAAGTTACCAGAAATTAATGTCCACATGCTGGTAACTAATCTGCACGTTTGAGGGCTTTTATATTTAACTCTGAGCTTGTACTCATGTTTCAATGATAGCTCTTTTGAGGAGGAAAATAATCATAGAAGTACTACTTTAGCTGATGATTCCAGTTCCAGAAGCTTTTCCGTCAAGATAAAGGAAAGGGCCTTCCTCCATAATTTGTGTCCCTATGCACAAAGGCTACTTTTCCTAACGAATCAAAATTGACTCAGCGGCAATTAAGCTATGGTGATGTGACCTGGGATGGCAGAAATGGGTAAGAAAGAAAACATTTTAGTAAAAAGGGAACCAAAAAGAAGCATTAGTAAATCCTGGAAGGAAGTTCATTAACTGCTGGAGGGAATCCCTCCTTTCCTGAGGTAGAAAGTCTAGAGAAAAAAGATGAAAGGTCTGAGATCTACATAGTTAAGACCCGACAGCAGGTATGTAAATTCTGACCAGAATCTGGAGATTACACATACAAAGAAAGAAAGAATAGCCTCAGCAAGCAGGGAACAAGTAGGCAAACTGGCCTAGAAGACACTCAAGCCAGAGCTGTTAGAGCCAGCTTTTTCAGTAAAGGTGGATTCAGTGACTAATGTGCTGACAGGAAGCACATCCCACAGGCTCTGGTGGCAGAGCCCAGTGCTACTGTTCACTAGCTGTCTGACCTTGGGCAGGTCTCTTACTCTCTCCACCTCCATTTCCTTATCTGTGAAATGGAGATAATGATGGTATCTCGCAGGGTTGTTAAGGAGCTAATAGGTGCACAGCACACAGAATAGTATCTGGCACACAGTAGGAGCTACTTACTTGTTAACTATTATATTACCTGTACTACTTGTGCTTGTTTCTCATCTCAAGGTTTCCTCACACTGTGGTCAACACAAAGGATACACTCTGAAGTCAGGTCTGAGGTACCAGAGAAAAGCAAAGGGGAAGGTCCATTCCCTAAATTTGTCATCTAAAGTTGAAAAACTTGATTCCTTGGGTCATGGCAATAGAAGCTCCCATGACTATATCATGGAAGAGAATGCATTAGGGTGAATGCTACCCCATTCCTTCCCTCCCTCCCTCTCAAATTTCTGGTTCTAGACCATGTTAATAGTGTGCCCATGTAATCCACTCTTGTGGCATGGCCTTCAGTTACCCCAAGGAAGAGAACTTCTAGGATTTAAGATAAATGAGTCACCCTGGAGTGGGTTGAGATGGCCCAGAAGACCCCAACCCCTATATTTGGGTTTCTATCCAGCCTCTATGCATCAGGGCCAGGGGATCCCTGAGATCAGTGTAGATCAGAAGAAAATCTTTAGCTCCTCGTCAATACTCACAGCACCAGAGCTTAATGAAGCAGGCCAACCTCCCAGAGCTGAGCAGTGAAGTCATCTCTGGCTTTAGACCAGCAAAATGAAGACACGCTTTTGGATGCAGCTCCCCACCTCCACCCTCCTCCCCACACCCCCCAACACACACACATACACTTTGAAATGGTAAAATATAGTGGGCTGATACTTGGTACTTAGGAAATGAAGAAAGCAGAATCTGTTCATGCTAAAAAGAAAATAGTTGCCTCGTTTTCTCCCTGTCTTCTCACAGAATATTATTTTCTTCTTTTCATCCAGTAAATGAGATGTATAGCTATAGCCTTCTAATTAAAACAAAATAGACTAATCACCAGCACAGAGAACTTCTGACGGCCTAGTTGGAACACTGTATGATGCCCTTCCTTCACTGTTACTAGGTGGAGTGTAGCTGTGGCACTGGAATTAATAAGGAATGATTACGTTCCAAGGAAGAGTTACAGATTTTTTGTGAGGATTTGAGCCTAAGAAACAATTTTAAGTAAAAAAATTTATTTAAAAATACATGATTCTTAAAAGGTTTGCTTAATAAAGCCACAACATAGAGACCTTTGCTTCTTTCTGTGTGGATCAAATAAAAGAATAATCCGTAACTACCATACTTGTGTTACACACATAAGCAAAATAAAATAAAAATAAAATAAAATCATCCCACAAAATAAAAGCAAACTGCCTATATTTAGGCAAGTGAAAGCCTTTTCTTAAGTTAATTAATTAATTAATTTTTATTTCATTGAGCCACGCAGCATGTGGGATCTTAGTTCCCCGACCAGGGGTCGAACCCACGTCCCCTGCATTGGAAGCACGGAGTCTTAACCGCTGGACCACCAGGAAAGTCCCTGAAAGTCTTTTTTTGTGAAACAGTATCTGTCCAGTTCAGCATGTGATTTAAGAATAAAGTAATCACTGTGTATTAGATTTGAGGTGAGGTTTATCAGAAATAGTCTTTTACTGGCTTCCGTTTATTTTTCTCAGAAGATACCTCCAAGGAAGAATGAAAATAGACATTTGAAGATTTAATTGGTGTTTTATACATTTGGGATTTTAAAATAAAAAATACTCTACAAACCCAATGGCTATAATGTTTTAATCTGTGTAATGACATCTTAGTGTCAGTCAAAATTTTTTTGCTGTGATGACAAAGCTTATTTTTTGCATCTCTTTCCTACTTCATATTTTTAAATCTTCAGCTAAAACTGTGTGAAGCTGTCTTAACTGTATCAGATACATCAGAAAAGAAATGGTTTTAATAGGATGAAGTTTCATAATAGGATGAGTTTTGCCTATTTAAGGCAGAACTATGTATGTATTTAATTGGTAAAGAAGGTAGAAAGCTCTGAAACTATTTTGGCAATATAAGAGATGTTAAAATAATAGTTGAAATGGAAAATCTCTTGGAATTTCCAGTAAGATCTCTAAATAGAAAAGATTATACCAGAAAAGGGCTGCAAAGGGAGACTACAGCTAGAGGTACTGACTAATGCTACTCCCTTTGCACAGTCACTGATACATAGCATGTAAATCACAAACATTATATTTAACTAATGAATAAAATGCCGTTAATAATTATCAGCTCTATACCCTTAACACAAACCTGCAAAAGGATCGCTCTTATAGTATTCCCAAAAATCTTCAAATTCTTTTCGGACCTCCTCATCCATGTTGATCCCTGAAGACTGCTCATTATTTACTTGGACGTAATTGGCTTTCAGGACTATCTCCACTTCACAGCGCACATCTTGCCGAAAGGGCTTCCACCGTTGCATTACAACCCCATAAATAGTGAGGTCATCACCTGGGACAAAGCACCGAGTGAGTCCAGCAGTAGCATCCTGCCTGCTTGGGCACAAACTCGACAAAGGACCAGAACCAAGAAATAAACCACTACCCCACCATGGTTTAGAGTAGTACACATTCTTCCAGAAACCATTTGGGGCAAAAGAACACCACAGAGTCCCGATTTTTTTTTTTTAAACAGGCACTTGTATTTGCACGGCTAGAAGCTAAAGCCAGCATTTTAATTTTTCTTAATCTGCCACATGATAATCACACCAAATTCTAAACTTTCCCTGGGAAAATAGTTTACTGGATGATTTATTCATCATGATTATATTGGGTGAAATGTTCATCCTCTCAGAATCTCTAACCATATAGTTCTCACTTAAGGAGAATTGGAGGTAGGAATTGCAGCCAAAAGGTTAAAGTGCAGTCTGCCCTCAGTATCTGCAGGGGATTGGTTCCAGAACCCACCTCAGATGCCAAAATCCACGGATGCTCAAGTCCACAGTCAGCCCTCTGAATCTGAGGTTCCGCATCTGCAGATTCAAGCAACCATGGATCGTGTAGTACTGTAGTATTTACTATTGAAAAAAATCCGTGTATAAGCGGACCCACAAAGTTCAAACCCATGTTGTTCAAGGGTCAATTGCATAATCAATTTGGTGTCAGGAAAGGAGATAATCTCGAGATAATGGATACTATACTAGTTTTAGTTTCTTGTATATTTCATTTTTACTTAACTGCATTTGTTAACATTCACTCGCTGCCTTTTTTTTTTAATGAACAAAAGAATGAGTGCACTAAGAAATGAATGAATACTTGTTCTACTTCAAAGCTCCTTTCCATAAGCTATGAAAGCAGAAGATACAACTCTGCTTGTTCTTTCTTGGCTGGTTCCTTCCCATCTAAGGAAACTCTCCCATTCCTAATTGATGGGTAGAATATTAAACTTTTACAGATTTTCCTAAGAGGCCTTGGGTAACTTACAGGCACAATGACAACTGTTTTTATTATTACATACAATTCAATTAACGAGTATAGGTGAGTGCTTGGCATTCGATATTTTGGTACTGGAGAAAAGTGGGCAAAAAAGGAAAGATAATCCTAGTCCCCCAGATTTCAATCTTGTTGAACATAAGATGTTGGACATACCTTAAATCCAATCCTAGTATTTACACTCTGAACTAACAGGCAAGTCTTCATTTCCAAGCCTATGTCAAATATATGATATCTGCTGATACAAAATGCCTTTCACTCTCTAAATGTCAATGTATAATGTGTAATCTGCATGGCTTTTGATTTCCTGAAGAAAAGTGTTCTGTGAATGCTAAATGCATGGAACTGCTGGTAGCAATTCACCGAATAGAAGGCATATTTCTAGCCAAAGGCAACTTCACAGTAAATGGTGATGAACACATTAAATCTTCACACATTTTCAAGATACTTCCTCAACCACTGCTGGATGGTTTTCAAATCCAATCGGGAATAGTGATCACTTACTATATTGTCTGCCCCCAATTTTTTAGATGAAAATGGCCAGGGCAACTTTATATGAGCACTTCAAAGAATTCTCTACTACGGTCATTTTAATGGGTTATATATAGGTTGTTTCTACATTAAGTCAAATGAGAAATTTAACTTTCAGGTATTGCACCCGCTAGTAATAACCTGACTTTACTAAGCAGCAGTAATGTGGAAAATGTGAAGTGCTCAGGAATGGACAAGAGCACTGACTCACCAGATGTGGACTCAAATCCCAGCTCCACCACTCACTGGCTGTGTGGCAAGCTACCTAATAAACTGAGCTTATTTCTTGACCTACAAAATGGGAATAATTATACTTACATCACAGAACTATAGTGAGAATTGGGTCAGATAATATATATAAAGTACTTCATGCAATATCTAGAATACATGCTCAATACATATTAGCTATTATTATAGTAAACCTACTTTACATTTGTAAAGCAACTAATACCATTAAACACCCTTTAATATATACATGTGTTCATTTATTCAGATATTTGAGAGAAAGATTCATATGATCATCAGAACAATTGTGAGGTATACATGATAGTCCAAGGCAATAGATACTAATTTGAAACTTGCATGTTTTTCCATAGTAAATGTTACTGGAAAGAATGTTATCTTCAGAAAGCTAAAATTCTTACTTTTACAATCCAATCTCTTTGTCCCCTCTATCTTCTGCAGCATATTTACCACTGCAGCCACCCTGGTCAGACCCGTCTTTGATCTCTTGCAGCACTTAACAGTTATCAGTACACAACCTCCAACTTTATTACTCTGCAACGTCAGACTGGGGTTCCTAACTAGACTGTAAATTCCTGAAGGGCAAGGATTATGCCATTTATGTCTTCTGATTCTCACAGAGGTTTGTAGCAATGGATAAATGAAAGACAGCTGATGACAGACTGCTTCCATCCATTCTCTATTAGTGACATGTGAAAGAAAAATAGCTTAAGATTTTTTTTTTTTTTTTTTTCTTTTTTGCGGTACACGGGCCTCTCACTGTTGTGGCCTCTTCTGTTGCGGAGCACAGGCTCCAGACACGCAGGCTCAGCAGCCATGGCTCACGGGCCCAGCCGCTCCACGGCATGTGGGATCTTCCCGGACCAGGGCACGAACCCGTGTCCCCTGCATCGGCAGGTGGACTCTCAACCACTGCGCCACCAGGGAAGCCCAGATTTTTTTTTTTTTAAGTGCAGAAAGAATTTAGTTTAGATGAACTGCATGAAAACATCTTAATCTCTATCAAAGGACATTTTCATGTTCTGGCTAAGCTCATACAAGCACTGCTTTGCTGATCCAGACATTACAGATTCTGGTTAAAATCTAGAGTCTTATATGAACAAGGTACTTTGACACAGCCTTGTCCATTTAGCAGGCAAACCATGATCGAAGCTGTTATTTACTTAGAATACTGTTTAGACAAGTATGAACTGTTAATATATTTGACATAAATTTCTAACTATGGGTTGGTGATTCTTGGTGGAAGGGGAGAATATTTTGACAAGGAATTATTCTTGACTCTAGATACTGAACTCTGTTTCCATAGAGCCTTTGCCTCATCATTTTAATGAAATGGCAGCTCAGTAAAAATGAGGCATTTGGAGAAGCTTAGGGTTAAGAAAAGGAAATGATGGAATTTAGAGACATAAAGCATTTTCGACTTGTCCAGTAGGGGAGCACTGGGATATGAAATAAGAGGTCAGACATACCTGTTACTGCCCAGGGGACACATTGGTGCTAGTTTTTTTTTTTTTTTAATAGAGATTAAGGGGTTCTTAGTGAGGGTGGGAAATACTTAAAGCAGGAAATGTTGAAGTTAGTTGAAAGGCAATCGTTGACAACAATCATTTGCATTTTCTGACCCACCTTCAATTTAAATTAAATGTTAAACAGCCAGTGGAAATTGCTAGGCAAACAGTAAAAGCAACAGTTTTTAAGCTGTTTGGAATAAGAGGAGGAAACACAAAGGATAAGCTCTCATGGGCAAATCAGGTGCTTCATCTGTAAAACAAGCAGCTAGACTAGATCGCTGAACTCCAGCCCAGTTTCTTTCCTGCTATTACCTACCTCCTCATGCCAGTCTCTGTTCTAAAGTTCCCCACACTCACTTGCCAGTGATCTTGGGAAAATAAAAAGTGGCTTTTCCTAGTCAATACTTTAGGACCTACTATATAAGCTAACATTCTCACCAGATTTGCAACTGTCTACTAAGTCATCTTCCAGGATAACCTTCATTGTTCGTGGGATACTTCCAACAGATAGCCTTTGAACCTAGCAGGGAAAAGAAAGCAGACACTGAGTATGCTCAGATACATACTAAGTATTCAGAAGCCTAGCAGTTCTTGCAATTACTGTTTCTATTTCTCTGGTATTATCACACAATTTAATTACGATGGGGATTTATGGAATTTTCTTGAAACTTGTGCCTACTATCAGTTTAAGAATTCACTAAAACTACAATAAAATAAAAACATCCATATGGAAAATATCTCAAAATATAATCTACCTTGTGGATGGGCAAAATAAACACATGCTCCAACTACTAAACACAGTAACATTTACTTAACTAGAAAAGAGAGGCAGTTCTTTCCTGCATCTAGTCATAAGACAAATCACTCGGTGCCTCTGATTATTTCTTAGTAACAGATTACAAATGTGTTCCCTAGTCCTGGCAATTTGCCCACAGATGAAAAACACTTCTTCTAATTTGTTATTTTTCGCATTTATTTGATCACTTACCTGTTCCTGAATTTTGATTTCCTGATAATCTCTACACCTAGTTGGAGATGAAGACAAGTCTGAGAGGCAAGTGAATTTTGCAGAATCACAGCTCTCCAAGCTGGGACATGAGGATGGCCGACAGAAGGTATAATACTGCTCAAAGTCAGCCCTGACCACAAATACATGCTTGCATTTGTTGCACATGTAATCCCGCTCAAACTCCAGGATCTTCACCAGACTCGTTCGAATCACTGTCCCAGTGACAGATAAAAAGTGTCCCACATCCTTGGTTCTAGGGATGTGCTCCCTCACCAGCTCAGGACAAACAGGCAATCCTGATGGAGAAACAAAACAAAAACACATCAACTTCTACTTGGGATGTGACTCCATGCAATACATTCTTCTCATATTTCCTGAGGGAGAAAGTATAATTTCAGGAAAAAGAAATCTTTGTGTTTTACTTAAGAAAAAAGATCAACTCAAGAAAATATAAAAGAATTATTTCAAATAACAATTATCAATGGACTCTCTTTAAAAGTATGTATCTAGATGATATATTGATAATAACCTGGATTAAAAAAAGAATTGATTCTCTTAAGAGGGCTATCTCAGTAGGATGTAAACGCAGTATATAATTTTAACCTCATTCAATGAAGAATATACTGCCACATGCCACACATAAAATCAAAGCTGAGTGATAAAGAGATGGTAGTGGAATGAACAAAGGCTAGTGCTTTTTCTAGTTAGGTTCAGGATTTATTAATACATAAATCGGATAGTGTTTTCAAGTCTTGAATTACCTAGAGGTTTACCTACAGCACCACTTCATCCTTTAAAAACCTTGTGTTTTTCACCATTAATAAACAGGCAACTTAAAAGGTGCAAAATGCCAAAGAAAATTCTTATGTGGAAATGCCCTCTTTCTCGTATTTGGCTACAAGGCACCACTGGAGTAGAGAGATGCTGTCTGTGATGGTCAAAGGCTGCCTCCTAACAGGTTTATCAAGGGAGCATTTGTTACACTGGTTCATGTCCCGTGGTCTATGGTCTTGTCCTTGAACTTAGCTCTGAAACCTGATAAGTATGAACACTGAAGACAGATCTATTGGATTTGCCAAGCTCATAAGAAATAACCATAATAGGCATGATTACACTTTAAGTTTCTATGGTCAGAACATTTTCTCCCTGTTTATATCTATTCTGAAAGCCACATCATTATCATCACTGTCATCATCACTGTCATCAGAAGGCAGTTTGGGATGCAAGGAATTTAAGGAAAAAAAAAAGCAGCAGACTGGTTAGATGAACTGAATGCTTAAGGCGCCAGCCTACATTAATCTGGTGATACAGCTTAGACGTCTACAGACAGACCTGAATTTTCTCTGCTGCTGGCTGAGACTCTCTCTCCATATATCCTATACTGTATAAACAGGGTGGGCACTGCAACATTTGCCACTATGACTCTTTTTTCTAAGCTTCCAAGGCTGACTTGCCTGCTTTCTAATGGAAATACTCTTTATTTATATGAACTTGGATTGTATCACACTTTGCCAGTAAGGGAGCCATACTTTTGCTTACGATGATTTTGTGTATCTCTGCTCTGTTCTGTGTCAACTTTACAGTTTAACTATCAGAAAACAAACTTATTTTCCTATTTCCAAATTCCTAGGGAACGCTTCATTAAAACACCCTGGGGCTCACCAGTGCTACATCATACATGCAGGAATAGACAGAGAGGTTGGGGCAGGAATAAAGCAGGTTTTAGCCATTAAAATACCCACTGTATTCATTTCTCAGTGCTCATCTCAGGCGTCTGTTAATTCAGCTGCATGTAGCTAAATGTTGAGAACACACCAATATTTCTAGTTACAACCAAGTAAAAGCCAAACTAACAACCAAAAGCTTTTCATTAAGAACAGGTCTAGGGCTTCCCTGGTGGCGCAGTGGTTGAGAGTCTGCCTGCCGATGCAGGGGACATAGATTCGTGCCCCGGTCCAGGAAGATCCCACATGCCGCGGAGAGGCTGGGCCCGTGAGCCATGGCTGCTGAGCCTGTGCTCCGCAACGGGAGAGGCCACAGCAGTGAGAGGCCCACGTACCGCAAAAAAAAAAAAAAAAAAAAAGAACAGGTCTAGTCCTCATATCCTCACTGCTTATGTTTCAGGGGTACAATGTCCTCTTTTAGTTCCCATCCTAGAATGTTAAGAAACAAAAATCCACCAAGTGGAGGTGTCTCTTCTTACTTGGCCTTAATTCGATGTACATTATGGCAACACATCTTCACAACGCTTGCAGATTCTCAATTACCTTTTTCTTGCTCCCCACATGAATGCTTTTTAAAAATTAGGATATAATTTAGGTACCATAAATTTGCCTTTTTTAAGTATATAATTCAGTGGTTATTAGTACATTCACAAGGTTATACAATCATCACCACTATCTAATTCCAGAATATTTTCACTGCTTAAAAAAGAAACCCTGGGGGCTTCCCTGGTGGCACAGTGGTTAAGAGTCCGCCTGCCGATGCAGGGGACACGGGTTCCGTGCCCCAGTCCGGGAAGATCCCACCTGCCGCGGAGCGGCTGGGCCCATGAGCCATGGCTGCTGAGCCTGTGCGTCCGGAGCCTGTGCTCCGCAACCGGCGAGGCCACAACAGTGAGAGGCCCGTGTACCGCAAAGAAAAAAAAAAAAAAAAAAAGAAACCCTGTTTGCAGTAGCAGACAGTCTCTATACCCCCTCCCCTGCGCCTCTGGCAACCACTAAGCTACTTTATGTCTCTACGGATTTATCTATTCTGGACATTTCATGTAAATGGAATCATAAAATATGCACCCTTTTGTGTCTGGCTTCTTTCACTTAGCACACATTTTCAAGATTCACCCATATTGTAACCTGTATCAGTTCTTCATTCCTTTTTATGGCTGAATATTCAACTGTATGGATATACCATTTTGTTTATACATTCATCGGCTGATGGACATTTGGGTTGTTTACATTTTTCTCCCATTATGAATAATGTTATTACAAACATTTATGTGCAAGTTTTTGTTTGAATACCTGTTTTCAATTATCTTGGGCATACACCTAGGAGTAGGATTGCTGGGTTGAATATACTTTTTATAATAATTTTACTTTTTAAGTTTTCAAAGAATCACTAAGTGTTCTCTATGGTAAGTATGTAAAAGGATACTCAAGTGGGAAACAGGATTATTAACCCAATTTGCTTCTTAAAGTATAAACAAAATCTATCAAAATTACTTCTGAGAAAGATGAGCAAAGTGAGGAGGAGAATAGGAAAAAAAAGTGATGGGTTAGAGAACTTAACAACAATTATATTTTTGAAAACACTTAGATGTTTGAAACATCCATTCTCTTTCTTGGCTCCTAAAGAAATAACACTTTTCATCCCATTTCTACTCCTCTCATTCCTAGCTCTGCTTCAGATGCAAACTGATTGTTCAGTTTAAATTCTACTGTCAATATATTAAAACTTAAGAAAAACTAAGATCACAAGAAGTGGGTTATAGAGAGTGCTATGTTACTCTGATGCCATGCACAGAGCAGAATGCCCAGTGAAACCACAGACTGCCCAGTGTAATTCAGCAGACTCTGGATGTTCAATATGATGAAGTCATACATATAACGAATAAGGTCTTAACATAATCATGTAGTTAGATGCTTGCTATTTTTGTCCTAAAAACAAACTTCAGCTTAAAAATGAAGCTATGTATAATTTTATTGTAGTTTTTTCCTAAAAAGCTACTATTAAATTGATGCTGTGTCTTACTCTGAAGAGCATCTTCAAGTGGAAGAGTGAAACACCATATTCCCTGGTGCTTCTATAGTAATCCAGGCAAGAAATAACACAGGCCTAACTTTTAATCTCCTCCACTTAAACCCTTCCATGCTGCTCCCAGATCTAAGAATAAGGAACCAAATGTGGGATTGGACCACAGGACGTTGTGACGGGCTTCTTCTCACACCAAGCCCTCTGGGCACTCGAATGCTCTCATACAGTGTCCCCTTTGCCTGACACTCTCCTCCCTACTCTGTCCCTCAAAAATGCCCACACTAAGAAGCAACATAAGGGTTCAGAATACATACTGTGGAGCCCGAATGAGTGAGTTGAGTCACAGCTCTATCACGCACTAGCTGTGTGACCTTGGCCAAATTGTAACCTCTCAGATTTCCCACCTGTGATATGGCAATAACAACAAAACCTACCTCACAGGATCACAAGAAGATTAAAAGAATTCATATAAAGTTTCTTGGAAAAGTAACTTGCATATAGCAAGCACCATTTAAACAGTTCTTATATGTAATCTTATCATTTTCCCCCTTAAAAGGTTGGCTTAAACATAATTTTCTTAATGAAATCTTTCTTTAACCCATTTCAGGTTAAATTCCCTCTTTTATGTGCCTTAACACAATGTTCTTCTCCTTCATACCACTTACCACAATTTAAATAAAAAGGATACATAATTATTATGTTTCCACTCTAGAATATAAACTCCATCGGGGCAGGGCAGAGGTAAATTTTATTCACTACTATATTATCATCGCTTTATAAATAGTAAGCATTAAAAAAGAAAAAACTCGAAAGAAAGATAGATGAAAGGAAGGCAAGGAAGAGGGGAGGAATAGATATTAAAGATACTACATGAGCTTTGAAACCAATTAGAGATAAGGTATAAGGAAGAGGGTGAAATTTAGAGCGACTCCTAGTTCTCTGGTTCCATTAACCAAGTCAGGGAATTCTGGAAGGCACATGGTAGTCAATCAGTAAATATCTAATGAAAGAATAAATAAGGAAATACGATTTTCAGATGGAGGGGGGCACAGAGAGGGGAGGGAAATCATGACTACCCTTTTTGATACACTGAGTTTGCAAGAAGATATCTCTAGTTTGAAACATCTGACGGACAAGAGGATATCTGAATACAGAGCTTAAGAGACAGATTCTGGCAATCAAGCAATCAATCAATCAAGTTGGCGCCTGTTGCTCTATAAGTGGCAGCTGAAGCCTAGGTTCAGAATGGAGGCCACCCCATCAGGAAGGGAACGCAGGATTCAGGAGCAGATGGCCACATCTGCACCCTGAGGACCTCACACCTACAGGACCAGTAAAGGAAGAGGCTCCCAGAGCAGGGAGAAAAGCCACAGCTAGAGAGGGAGGAAAGGGCAAGACAGTGCTGTCAGTGGGGCCAAGGCTGGAGTTTCATAAGGGGGGAGGAGGCAACAGTATCAAATCCAGCAGGGAAATAAAGGAAGAGAAATCCCGACACTCGTCCTTCAGTCTGGCCATGAGGCAGCCACTGGGAAGGTGGGGGAGGGTGCGTTCAGTGTGGTGGAGGTGAAAGGGTGAATGGGAGAAGGTTATGCTAAAGAAGGCATGAACTCAGGCAAAACACTGTTATGAAAGGAGAGTAGATGGAGGGTAGAGGGACACAGAGTTGAAAGAGGGGCCTCTCTCCTGAAAGGGAGACAGAAAGGATTCCTGGTCATCCTGGCCACCGCCCACCACACCCCCATAGGCTCCATGCTTCCCCCGGGGTGCTGGTATGAGTGGTGACTGACTTCTAGCACCTGGCTTACCCATCTCCCTAAGATGGTAACTTACCAGGATGCATGTCTCATCTAAATCCAGATTCTTGAGTAGAGGCCATGGCTGGGCTTTAGGAAAGCCCTGAACCTCTTGAAATTCAGGCAGACATTTAAATATATATACACCTGCATTTTCTGAAGAGGCTCTGTAACTTTCTCAACATAATAACCCTGAAGAACCTCTTATTTAAATCCTCAGTCCCATAGTTCTATTGACTTGCATATCAATACCTCTAAGACTAGAAAAAGGGGCTTACATTGTGGGAACAGTCACTAAACCTCCCTCCCCTCCTTTCATTTAATAGTAATGCCCTAACGTCTCCTATTGCCTACTCAGCTCCTGTTTAGATCACATCCTACACGACCTGCCCCAAATGCTAGGACAACATGATAGGGACACTCATAATCACTTACTGCCTGAACCAGTCATTTAGGACCTTAGTCACGTATTGCTTTGCGCCTGCTCCTTAACCGTTTTGTATCTGGAGGGTAGCGTCACTTCTTGAGATCCTTTCCATGCTCCTCTGTGCCCAGCCCAGTGCTTTATTAAGTACTTTTAGATAAGGAGAAAATTAGAGAATAAGAGAAGGGGAAATGGGCTTTCCCTCTCTCTCTAGCCTTCCCTTTATCACATCTGGCCTCCGATCTCCTAGTCCAGACAAAGTGCATGAATTTTTCTGTGCATTTCGTGGTACCTCTGTAGCTTTCCTTAGGCATGCTACTTTGTCTGGAGAACTCTCCCCAGTTCACTCAGCCAGGAAGAGTACACTCATGTTTACCCTTTTGCAAGAAAACTTCCCTAAGTCCAGGCTAGCACCCTCACACAGACACAAATGGAACAGCTAAGCAAAATGGTCAAATGAATGCATCATTGCATAAAAGATGCTTCTTATATCTGGAGGAAACTTCTGCCAGGAAGAGTGCAAAAGAAGATACTCCTTAGGTCCAGAGACACCTTCCTTTCCTTGCACATGATAACTTAGGCCTGTGCATGCTGGGTCATGACAAGTCTATGCAATACTGATTTTATTTCAATCAGCATAAGGAGATGTGCTGGAGAGATATTACACACTCAGGAAGAAGGCAGGTGAGAGGTGGAGGGCGTCAGGCTCAGCCACAAGTGTCCCTCATATGCTCACCAACCTTCTCTGTGTCCCTCCTGAAGTGTGGCCAGCAAGCGTGAATTCCCTGCCGCCCACCTCCAACAAGGGGCCTGTGTCTAAACCCAATTACAGCACCTCTAAAGAAAAAACTATGTAAACATTTACAACCAATTTTTCTAAGATTAGCTTTTCATTATCTTCTATACTTTTATAATATGGGGCAATATGCCATCCTTAATGTTCTTATCTTACTGAATGGAATCATGTATATGGTACCTGTTAGGATAAACATTTTTTTTTTTTTAGAATCAAGCAAATTAGTCTAAAACATGATATCATTTCCATTAAGTGGTTTATTTTGTATAATAAAGTAACTATATTAAGAAAAGGGTAGCAGAGGTGAGTACATTTTTGGATCTTCAGAGTCTTTACTTTCATATCACAAGTTTTAAAGTAAATTTATAATATAAAGACAGAGATAAAAGTAACATAATGTTAAGCAAAACTGACCACGAAAATCAAAACCTTAGAACTAAAAAAGGGTAAGGGACAGTGTTTTGATAGAAATGTCAATTCATTTTAATCTTTCTGTCTTACTATATGCTACTAAGTGTGTTCTTCAACTATCCCAGTGAAGCAGGGTACATCAGGCACTAAGCCACCATTAGTGCTAAACAACAAAAACCTTTGTCATTCTCTGACTCATTCACGGATCAAAATAAGTAAATAAATTTTTATTTAAAACAGAGACATGTCCACATCTGTGTTAGAGATAGGTCCAGATCAATTACTTCAGGTCCATGGTTTCCAGCGTGCAGTCCCTAGAAATCGGCATCAGCCTCAGAGCTTTGAGAAGGGCAAATTCTTGGACCCCAGGCCAGACCTCTTCAGTGAGAAACTCTGGGGGTGGGGCCCAGCAATCGGCGCTTTAATAAGCCCTACAGGTGATTCTGATGCCCATTAATGTTTGAGAAACACTACTCTAAATAACACGTGAAGGCTATTTTTTTCTTCCTCATTTATTCAATACTTTGATGCTAACTGCGTATTTGAATACCTTTCATCAAAACCACTGGGAATAGCAAGTAAACTTTCGACCAATAAAAATCCCAGAAGACAAAGAGCAATGCAATGTTCCTAAGGAGACTGAACCACAGAGGCATCCTGGGTTTTACTAATTCACTTGTCTGGAGTCCAAGATGGAGGTGCAATATACCTAAAACCAGACTTTTCCCATCCCTGGTTCACTGCCTGGGACACCTGCATCCTTCCCTAATCTCACCATCTAGTCTTGAATCTTTGGGTGAAACCCCTAGGACAATTCACTCCCTGCCCAGTGAGCTAATATATCTCACACGTACCTTGAGTGATGCATGCATCACATAAGTAAAAGCTGCCAGTAAGCTCCTTTACAATTATGTTTAATATGTACATATGCATGTACCTGTGGGCATACATACACGATATGGAAATATTTGAATATATAGCTGTCCCCCCTACAGCCTTGAACTCCTTTAGATGAGGGACTATACCATATTCGTTTTGGTTTCCCAAGTGTCTTGCAAATGCCTACACGGGATATGCTTGTAGAATGAAGGTTACTATGGTAGTGACATAATTTGCAACTCACTTTCTCGGAGAATAATGAAGAACTAGGCTAAATTCACCTGAAACCAATAGAGTCACTCAGGCAGACAGAACTTTAGTATTTAAACTGAGCATGGAAAAGTTTCTAAATGTAAGGACAGCCTAAAACCATTTGCTAAATACCATTTCAATAACATTAACTAAAGCCTCTTTTAATAATCCTTCTGCAACATTATCAGAAGAGGACATTTCTTCTTGATCCTAGCAAGAGATTACCTAGTGTCTGATGCATGAATATTAATAATCTTCATAATTTTATTCCAGTAAGTGCAATCGCAGATACTATTTTTTCACTCAGATACTAATTTTTCACTTAAATCAAATGTCTGGAAGTTTTTTGAATCTTAATTTATCTCCAAGAAATTCTATAGTGACTCCTAACCTTTTTTGGAATCACAGTAATCATTTTTGTTGATTATAAATCCCCACCTTTCTAAAATGTACTATAAAGTAAATATTTATTTTTAAACAAAATGGTACATGTGTTCTCCAACTTAATCAAAGAGTGCAGGAATTCAAAGACACAGCTTTGACACCACAAGTTGCTGATTGCTCCACTGTGATTTCTTTAAAGTTAAGAGGCTTTATCTGTCGTTCATTCAAAAAAAGTTATTGAGTGCCTAATAGGTGGCCAGCACAATGTTAAACTTGATATATAAAAATAATGAATTTCCTAAAATAGTTTTGAAGATCACTAGGTAGCATCTACCACTTTGCTAATTCTTTGAATTATCAATTCTTTCATTGTCAGGAGTCATAAAAGCTCAGAAAGCTGAACTAGTTTTGTACACACATACATATATGTGTATATGCACACAAATATACTGCCTCCACACATTCTCCCTCCTCTCAGTTGGCATGGCTAGTACCCCAGCCTCCCAAATGTCCAGAGAAAACAGTATAAAATCATGATTCTTTTCCAAAAGTGACCATCAACTACATAATGGATATATTTTAAAGTATAAATGTCAATTAATTCTTAGTGCTTAAATTCAATATATGTTGGGATTTCTCAAAATCTTTCTAAACAATAACATGGCAGTAAAATCCTTAAGTGATTCACCTGATATCCTGGCGTGAAGATTCTGCTTCATGGAGACACCTTCAAGCTGAGAAAGGGACTGGAGAATTGTCAAGGCTGATCTTTGAAGTGCACTATCAAAAATAGTTAGCACTTCATTAGGGAACACGTTGAAATATTCCCCGATTTCCATGTTGGTCTCAAAAAGGGTCATGGCATTAACCACAACTGGGTAATGAGCATCTTCATCTCTTTCCTTCAAGATGAGAAGAATATCGTTCTTATGGTATTCCGAAACATAAGACTCAAACACTTGACCAACCAGTGTAACTTGATCGCTATTCATCTTGGATCTAGGTAACAAAAGAAACACAAAGGACTGTATTATACCTTTGATTTTCTAGACTTATACACTAGTTTACAAAAAGATTGGTTATAAATCATTCTGACTTTGGGCCACACTCTAATCTCAAAATACTATCTGAATTCAAATCTTAATTAGATCTGACAGAGTCACAGTCACTTATCAAATTTATTTTTTTCAGTGAGTGAAGTTAATTTTAAGTCAAAGAATTATGTTGGTACTGATAACCGAAATCCAAAATGGTCCAATGCCTTGCCCATATCTTTTCCCCAAACTTCCTCCTCTTAACTCTATAATACGTCATGTAAAAGTCCTTTGTCTTTTCTTTAATCAGATTCCATATATGCGTTTGCTCTCAAGTATAAAATCTTAAATGCCAGTCTTTTGGTTTAAGTTACTCCTAGTAGAGTTCTTTGCAAGCATCCTGGTTCTACATTTTAGTCACATAAAAAACGTATCTTTCTCTCTGTCTCCCCACAACCTAGTTACATACACGCACGCACGCGCACATTCATTTGTATTCTGCTACTTAAACAGAACACACACTACTATTCAGATTGGTCAGCAATTCTGACTTAAATAGTTAACAAATTGGCTTTAGAAATTTACATTTGGAGGTGAACTTGTTCCTATTTTCTTTTTCTAACCTAGGAAAACTATTAGCTTCAGCAAAAACAGCTGTCAAGAGTCTAAAAAAACTAGATCATTAAACTGAGGAAAGGAAATTGGTCTCTAATAAATCACTATGATTGAAAGTAAATACAGTATATTAAATTCCTGGCTATATGTATATATTTTTAAATTTGTACCTACAGATTAAAAGGGCCTACCCCCATTCTATTTTCATGTATACACGTAGATATCTACCATGTACAAGGCACTATTCTGGGAAATGAAAAAAGCATAATAAAAGGTCCTCTATGCCCTCAAAGAACCAAGGTACAGATCAAATGAAACGGTGCTCTAAAAGTGGCAAAAATGCAATACAAATAGGAGCACAAAGAAGAGAAGGATTAAATTTAAATGCAGTGATAATCCCAGATGTGACAATGGACAGTTACAAATAAACTGTCCAAACGGATCATTTAAGAAATTCTTATTAGTCAAAGGATAAGTGTCCTCTGACTAATTTCGTTCAACCAACGTTTATTGTACTAGGCTTTAGAAACAGAAAGATTAAAGAAGATTATGACATTCACAGTTTAGCATCCTAAATATGTATTACACGTGCTATTAGCAATATTTGCCTTCTACTAGAAGGTGTGTAGGGAGGGGCACGGTATACCACAGTTAGGTCAAGAATCCTGACACCTAGAGGATGCCAATGTGAGATTAAGAGATGTGTAGGCCACTATATTGGTAAGTATTTAGTTTGGGTTAGGTAATATAAATTCACCTAAGCATAAAGCAGAAAAAGCACTTGGGAAGGAACAGCTAATCATACAATATATTCACGATGTGGCCGTTGCTAAAAAAAAAAAAAAAATCTGGAATCCCAAGAGTGGCTATAAAATATCTCTAAGATTCTATAAATGCATATTAAATTTGGAGCCACAAATTTAGCAATTTAAAAGGCAGTTCCACATAGGGCAGGAAGGAGACAGCCGCAGAATTCATGGTTCAGATTAAGATCAGATTAAATTTCGCCTAGTCTTTCTGAAATAGCATCACTAAAAAAAATAGCACTCACTTTCAATACCTGGACACAACTGACTAATCAAATATTTCTTAGCAGTTTGCAAACGCTAGAAACATGCTCACCCAGATTGACTGGTGGCAGTGTTTTACAACTTTCAAGTTCCGTTTCCTTTTCCTTATGGAACATTTGAAGACAAAATCAATAAAGACAAGTTGTGCTACCTTATCCTCTTGAGTAAACTGCCAACAAGAAAAATCCGGGAGAATGCATCAGCGGCAATCTAGCTGGCTCCCAGGCGCCAGCCCGCCCCCCGCCGCACCGCCCCTCCGGGAGCCACGCCCCTCCGCGTCCCAAGACCCTCCCCGCTGGCACCGCCCCTTCCCCGCCCGCCCGCTTCAGGTCGGCGCCTGCTTCACGCCTGGCTCGCCGCGGGCGCTCGGCAAACGTGGAGGCGATTTGTGCCCAGAGAACTGCTTTCCACACTTCCGTCTCTGGACGTAGCCCGTACCCTACAAGAATTCGGCAGGTCTCTGACACTTCCCAGGCTCGGCTGCGGGCAGCTCCATCGCCGGCCTGGTCCCAGAGTTGAATAGTTTTGGAACTAACCAGGGTGTGGGCGAGACTTGGGACGCACTATGGGAAAAATAATAATGGTGCAACAAGGCAGCGGCTGTCACTTACTGGCGGATACGCGGTGTAAGAAGTCACCGAGGGCGCAGTGCTCCCGAGGCCGAGGGGCGCGGAGAGTTCAAGCCGATCGGCGGGGTCCAAAGAGGCGGGAGAAGGCCCGGGTGGGGGCGGGGCGGGGCGCGCGCGTGGGGCCGCGCGGGGCGCCGTCGGCCGCGGGGGCGCGCAGGCTCCAGCGCGCCCACCTTGCGCCCGGACGAGATAGGCGCCACGCGGGCGGCTCTGCCGGCCCCGCGCTCCCGAGGGGCGCCGGGACGTGCACTGCCTCAACTTGGCGGCTCAGGTGGCTCTTCCGGGTGGAGAAGCGGGCGGGCGCGCGCCCCACCAGCCGCCGCGGGACGAGAGGGGCGGGGCAGGGCTGGCTGGGAGGGGCGAGTAGGGTCCCGGGCGGGACTGGGCGGAGCCGCCGCTCGGTAGTGGGGAGGAGTGCCGGGCTGTGCTTAGGCTATGAGGGAGTGTACGGCCCGGGCTTTCCGGCTCAGAACTCCGCCAAAGCCAAGGCCACAACGATTATCTGTCTGCTTCTAGAAGTTTTAGAATGAAGGTTTTATGTCTAGGTCTATGATTCATTTTGAGCTAATTTTTGGAAATGATGCGAAGTGTGGATCTTAGGTAACTTTTTATCATATGGATATCTACCACTATTTGTTGAAAGAGCTGTATTTTTTCCACGGAATAGCCTTTGCACCTGTGTCAAAAATCAGTTGTCCTTATATGTGGGTCTAACACTTAATATTTCTGTTCCCCAATCTATTTGTCTAACTGTAAGAACACGACGTTGTCTTAATTACTCTAACTATAATGAGTCTTGAAAGCGGGTAGTGTTTGGCCTCCAATTTTGTTCTTTCAAAGTTGTTTGGGCTCTTCTCTTTCAATATGAATTTTAAAGCCGGCTTGTCATTTTCTATTAAAAAGCTGGGATTTCTGTTGGAGTTGCATGGAATCTATAGGTCAATGTGGGAAGAATTTATGTGTTAATAATATTGAATCATATGACCCTTGAACAAAGTAAACCTCACCATTTATTTAGGTGTTATATAATTTCAAAAATGTTTGATCTTTTGTCAGATTTATGTCTCAAATTTATCCCTAAAATCATGGGGAAGGAGGAACCATACTTTTTAAAAAATTTTTATTTACTTTTGGCTGCGTTGGGTGTTTCTTTGCTGCACGCAGGCTTTCTCTAGTTGCGGCGAGCGGGGGCTACTCTTCCTTGTGGTGCGCGGGCTCCTCATTGCGGTGGCTTCTCTTGTTGCGGAGCACGGGCTCTAGGCGCGCTGGCTTCAGTAGTTGCAGCACATGGGCTTAGTAGTTATGGCACGTGGGCTCTAGGCGCGTGGGCTTCAGTAGATGTGGTGCACGGACTTAGTTGCTCCACGGCACGTGGGATCTTTGTGGACCAGGGCTTGAAGCCATGTCCCCTGCATTGGCAGGTGGATTCTCAACCACTGAGCCACCAGGGAAGTCCAAGGAACCATACTTTTTGATGCTATGTAAATGATATTTTCAATTTCAATTTCTGGTTCTTTTCTAGCATGTAGAAATACAATTGATTTTTTAAATTTTATTATTAAAATTTTTAAATTAATTTTTTTTTTTTAGAGCAGTGTCAGGTTCATAGCAAAATTGAGCAGGAAGTACAAAGATTTCCTTTATGATCCTTGCCCCCACACACCCACAGCTTCCCTATCAATATCCCTTTACCAGAGTGGTGGGTTTATTACAACTGATGAACCTGCATTAACACATCATCATCACTCAAAGTCCACGGCTTATAGTAGGGTTCACTCTATGTGTTGTACATTCTGTCCGTTTTGACAGATGTATAATAACATGCATCCACCCCTGTAGTATCATACAGAATAGTTTCACTGCCCTAAATAAAAATCTTCTGAATTCTGGCTGTTCATCCTTCCCTCCCACCTAACCCCTAGCAACAACTGATCTTTTTACTCTCTCTGTAGTTTTCCAGGATATCATATAGTTGAAATCATACAGTATGTTGCCTTTTCAGACTGGCTTTTTCACTTAGTAATATATATTTAAGGTTCCTTCATGTCTTTTCAAGGCTTGGCAGCTCATTTCTTTTTGGTGCTGAATAATAGTCCATTATCTGAATGTATCACACTTTATCCACTCACCTACAGAAGGACATTTTGGTTGCTTCCAAGTTTTGCCAATTATGGCTAAAGCTGCTATAAACATCCACGTGCAGGTTTTGCCGTAAGTTTTCAGCTCCTTTGGGTAAATACCAAGGAGCATGATTGCTGTATCATATGATAAGAGTAGTTTTGTAAGAAACCATTAAAATGTCTTCCAAAGTAGCTGTACCATGTTGCATTCCCATCAGCCATGAATGAGAGTTCCTACTGCTCCATATCCTCTCCAGCATTTGGTGTTTTCAGTGTTTTGGATTTTAGTCATTCTAATACATGTGTAGTCTCTCATTATTATTTTGCTTTGCATTTCCCTGATGACATATGATGTTGAATATCTTTTCATCTGCTTAATTTTCATCTATATATCTTCTTTGGTGAGGCATCTTCAGGTCTTTTGCCCATTTTTAAATAACATTGCTTACTTTCTTATTGTTGAGTTTTAAGGATCCTTTATCAAATGTGTGTTGCAAGTATTTCATCCCAGTCTGTGGCTTGTCTTCTCATTTTCTTGACATTTTCATTCACAGAGCAGATTTTTAATTTTAATTAAGTCCAGCTTATCGATTGTTTCTCTCATGGACTGTGCTTTTGGTGTTATATTTAATAAGTCATCACCCCAGAGTATCTAGATTTTCTCCTCTGTTCTAGGACTCTTACAGTTTTGTGTTGTACACTTAGGTCTATGATCCATCTTGAGTTAATTTTTGTGAAGAATGTAACGTCTGTGTCTAGATGTGTGTGTGTGTGTGTGTGTGTGTGCACGTGCCTGTGGACATCCAGTTGTTCCAGTACTATAACAGAGAAGAACAAACTTGACTCCATGTTGAATCTATTCCTTTAGCTCTAACCCTTGTGCTCTGTTGCCTGTGCTTAGTCATGCTGGCTCTGAACCTTTTATAAAAGAATGTTGCCTATAGCCTGAAATATACGGAATAGCCCATTCTCAAGGCTCTGACCTTTAAAGCTGTAACACTTTTCCATTCATATAGAGATAAAAAGTTGCGGAACAGAGAATAACATCTGTCTTGTTGGAGGTTTATAGGAATATTGTGACCAGACCTACCTGGACAGCTGCAAGAACAAAGGATTCCAGCACCAAGAAGTTTACAACAACCAGCCACACCCCTCTCCCCTTTTAGCACAAAAGAAGCCTGAGTTCTAACTGAGGAAAGATGGTTCTTTGGGACACCATCTTCTCAGTCT
This sequence comes from Grampus griseus, assembly GCF_964374135.1. Taxonomy (NCBI): domain Eukaryota; kingdom Metazoa; phylum Chordata; class Mammalia; order Artiodactyla; family Delphinidae; genus Grampus; species Grampus griseus. The sequence goes on from NC_139007.1 coordinate 47,400,046, forward strand.
GCTGGCTTTCTGAATAAAGTTGCTATTCTTTGCCCTAACCACTCGTCTGTCGATTTATTGGCCTGTTGTGTGGCAAGCGGTAAGAGCTTGGACTCGGTAATAGTATCATTTGTTGAAAAGACTATCTTTGCTCCATCTGTCAACGATTTGTATTGCCTTTGCTCCTTTGTCAAAGATCAGTTGGCTATATTCATGTGGGTCTATTTCTGGGCTCTCTATTCTGTTCCACAGATCTATTTGTCTATTCTTTCACAAATACCACACTGTCTTGATTACTGTGGTTTTATAGTGAGTCTTGAACTCAGGTATTGTTAGTAGTCCTCCAACTTTTTTCTTCTCCTTCAATATTGAGTTTGCTATTCTGGGTCTTTTGCCCTTTCACATAAACTTTAGAATCAGTTTGTCAACATTCACAAAATAACTTGCTGGGATTTTGATTGTGATGAGATGACTCTATAGATCAAGTTGGAAAGAGCTGACATTTTGACAATATTGAATCTTCTATCCATGAACATGGAATATCTATCTCTTCACTTATCTAGTTCTTCTTTGATATACTTTATCAAATTTTTATAGTTTCTGTCATATACATATTGTATATATTTTCTTAGATTTACACCAAACTATTTGTTTGGGGAGGGTGTTAATGTAAATGGTAATACATTTTTAATTTCAAATTCCACCTGTGCATTGCTGGTATATAAGAAAGCACCTGACTTTGCATGTTAACCTTATATCCTGCAATCTTGCTATAATCACTTATTAGTTCTAGAAGTTTTTTTGGTAGATTTTTTCCATATTTTCTATATAAACAGACATGTCATATGCAAATAAGGACAGCTTATTTCTTCCTTCCCGATCTGTATGCTTTTTATTTCCTTTCTTATTTCATAAAGTAGGACTTCCAGTATGATATTGAAAAGCAGTGATGAGAGGGGACATCCTTGCCTTGTTACTTTCTTAGTAGGACAGCTTCAATTTTCTCACCATTAAGTATGATCTTAGCTGTAGGTTTCTTGTAGATGTTCTTTATCAACTTGAGGAAGTTCCCCTCTATTTCTAGTTTGCTGAGAGTTTTTATCATGAATGGGTGCTGGATTTTGTCAAATGCTTTTTCTGCATCTCTTGATATGATCCTGTGATTTTCTTTCATTATCCTGACCATGTGAGGGATTACATTAATGGATTTTTAGATTGGAACCAGCCTTACATATCATGATAAATCCAACTTGGGTGTGGTGCCTAATTCTTTTTATACAATGTTAGATTCAATTTGCTAATATTTTGTTAAGGATTTTTGCATTTATGTTCATGAGAGATATTGGTCTGTGGTTTTCTTGTAATGTCTTTGTAAGATTTTGGTATTAGTGTAATGCTGGCCTGAAAGAATGAATTAGGAAGTATTCTCTCTGCTGTCGTGTTCTGGAAGATTATAGAGAATTTGTATAATTTTGTCCCTAAATGTTTGATAAGAATTCACCATTAAACCTATGAACCTGGTGCTTTCTGTATTAATTATATATATATATATATATGTGTGTGTATATATATATATAATATATAGATATTATATATATATACATATATAAGCCTATTCAGACTCTATTTGTTCTTTTGGCAGATTGTGTCTTTCAAAGAATTGGTCCATTTCATCTAGGTTATCAAATTTGTGGGCATAGAGTTGTTTGTAATATTTCATTATGATCCTTTTAATGGCTGTGAGATCTTTAATAATATCCCCTCTCTCATTTCTGATATTAGTAATTTGTATTTTCTCTCTTTTTCTTGGGCTAGAGGCTTATCAACTTTATTGGTCTTTTCAAAGATTTTCTCTATTGATTGCCTCTTTTCAGTTGCATTGATTTCTATTCTGATTTTTATTATTTCTTCTCTTTTGCCTACTTTGGATTTAATTTGCTCTTCTTTGCCTGGTTACCTAAGATGGAAGCTTAGATGATTGATTTTGGATTTTTCCTTTATTCTAATATATGTATTCTATGCTATAAATTTCTCTCTAGGCACTGCTTTCACTGCATCTCACAAATTTTGATAAATTGTGTTTTCATTTTCATTTAGTTTAAAATATTTTAAGATTTTCTTTTGAGTTTTTTTCTTTGACCCCTTTGTTATTTAGAAGTGTGTTGCTTAATCTTCAAGTATTTTGTGTTTTTCCATCGTTCCTTCTGTTATTGATTTCTAGTTTACTTCCACCATGGTCTGAGAGCAGACACTGTATGATTTCTGTTCATTTAAATTTGTTAAGGTGTGTTTTATGGCCCAGTATGTGGTCTGTCTTGGTCAATGTTCTATGTTAGAACATAGATGTTCAATATTCTATGTTCTATGAGATGAATGTAATCTGCTGTTATTGGATTAAGCAGTCTATAGATGTCCATTATATCCAGTTGATAGATAGTGTTGTTGAGTTCAACTATGGCCTTACTGATTTTCTGCCAGCTGGATCTGTACATTTCTATAGAGGGGTGTTTAAGTCTCCAACTATAATTTAGATTCATCTGTTTCCCCCTTGAGTTCCATCAGTTTTTGGCTTACATATTCTGAGGCCCATACATATTAAGGATATGTGTTATGTGTTCTTGGTGTGTTGATTCCTTTATCATTATGTAATGCCCCTCTCTCTCCCTGACAACTATTCCTGCTTTGAAGTCCACTCTGTCTGAAATTAATATAGCTACTGCTTTCTTTTGACTAGTGTTAGTATGGTATATCTTTCTTTATCCCTTTACTTTTAATCTATAGGTTTTTATCTTTAAAGTGGGTTTCTTATAGAAAATATATAGTTGGGTCTTATTTTTTTAATCCACTCTGACAATCTCTGACTTTTAATTGGTGAATTAAGACCATTAGACATACAAAGTGATTATTGACATGGTTGGATTAATATCTACTATATTTGTTAGTCTTTTCTACTTGTTACCCTTGTTCTTTTTTCCTATATTTGCCTTCCATACTTTTTCTGCCCTTTGTGGTTTTAATTGAGCATTTTATATAATTCCATTTTCTCTCCTTTCTTAGCATTCAGTTGCTTCCTTTTTCATTTTAATTGGTTGCCTACTAGAATTTACATTATAACTATCTAAGTCCACTTTCAAATAACATTATACCACTTCAAGGGTAGTGCAAATATTTTATAGTAGCAAAGTAATCCTGAATCTTCCCTCCTATCCCTTGTATCATTGCACTCATCTATTTTGTTTATATAAGCTTATAAGACTTAGATATGCATAATGACTACATTGTTGCTATTATTATGTCGAACAAATTGTTGTCTGCTAGAGCAATTAAGAATAGGAAAAATAGAAGTTTTGATTTTATTTTTATTTAGTCCTCCTTCAATACTCTTCCTTACTTTATATAGATCTGAGTTTCTGACATATTATTTTCCTTCTCTTCAAAGGACTTTTAACTTTTCTTGCTAGGCAGGTCTGCTGTCAGCAAACTCCCTCAATTTTTGTTTGTCTGAGAAAAATCTTTATTTTTACTTCACTTTTGAAGGGTAATTTTGCAGGGTACAGAATTCTACGTTGGTGGGATTTTTCTCTCAACACTAAATATTTTACTCTACTTTCTTCTTGCTTGCATAGTTTCTGAAGGTAAGTTGAATATAAATTTTATCTCTGTTCCTCTACAAGTGTTTTTTCCCCCCCTTACTTCTTTCAGGATTTTTTATCTTTATCATTAATTTGACATAAATTTGGTGGAAGTCCTCAGTCATTATTACTTTAAATATTTCTTGTGTTCCTTTCTCTTACTAGTTTTGGTATTCCCATTATTTGTATGTTATACCTTTTGTAATTGTCACACAGTTCTTGGATATTCCAGTGGGGTTTTTTTTTTTTTTCAGTCTTTTTTCTCTTTGCTTTTCAGTTTTGGAGGTTTCTACTGATATATCCTCAAGCCCAGAGGTTCTTTCCTCAGCTGTGTGCAGTCTGCTAATGAGCCCATCAAACACATTTCTTATTCAGTTACAGTGATTTTAATCTGTAATATTTCTTTTTGCTTCTTTCTTAGAATTTCCATCTCTCTGCATACATCACCCATCTGTTCTTGCATGCTGTCTATTTTATCCATTAGAGCCCTTAGCATATTAATCATAGTTTTAAATTTTCAGTGTGATAATTCCAACATCCCTGCCATATCGGAGCCTGGTTCTGTTGCTTGCTCTGTTTCTTCAAACTGTGTGGGTTTTTTTTTCTTTTAATATATCATATAATTTTTTGTTGAAAGATGGAGATGATGTACTGGATAAAAGTGCTGTAAATATGCCTTTAGTAATGTGGTGGTATGGTGTGGAGTGGGAAGAAGTTCTGTAGTCCTGTGATTAGGTGTCAATCTTTTAGTGACTGGATTATCTTTGCCACTGGATTATGAAGTTTGCATGTTCTTCTCAGTCCCTTCCCCAATTATGTGGGACAGGATGGTTAGAATGGGCTGGAACTGGATATTTTCCTTCTCCCATGTGGAAGGCTAAAGGAGGCTGGAGTTGTGTATTTTCCTTCCTTCATGTGGAAAGCTAGATCCAGCTGGAGATGGATATTTCCCTTTCCCAAGGTCAATTAGTCTCTGATAGACCCCAGCAGGTTAGGCTCTGGTTAAATAGTTTCAGCTGAGGGCAGAGCTTATTAAGAAGAACAGAATGCTCTGGTGTATTTCAAAATGGCTCTCTTTCCCCAGCTCCTGCCAGAAGCAGGAAGGGATTTTTCTCCAGTATTTACTGTGAGAACCTGATGAACTCCTGGAGGTAAAACCCACAAAAGTGTGAGTGGGCCCCTCTGGAGTTTTTAACTTTTCAGACTTGCCTGCACCAAGCCTCCAGTGATTTGTCAATTACAGTTCAAGTTTTCCTACCGCAGCACCAGTTCCTGTAGAAGTTTTCAGCTCATGAGTTTCTACTCTGGTAAGTTGTGATTCTCTGTTGTCTCTTCAGTTTGGAGGGCAATAATTTGCCCTGTGACCTCACTCTCATGGATTTAAGAAGAGTTGTTGATTTTTCAGTGTTTCAGGTTTTTACTTGTTAGAACTGAGTGGCAATTTTCAGGTTTCTGCTGGACAAGAAATCAGACATCTCAATCATCTTTTAAAGAAATTTAAATAACAAGAAAATAATTGTATATATTTATGCATGCAGTTATGATTTCCAGTGCTCTTTCATTATTTATTCATGTATTTTCTGTACCTCTTCCCTTTGGCTCCTTTGCAAATTTTCTACTTATCACTGGGTTCAGCAGTTTGTGATTTGCCTGGATGTATTTTTCTTCAATTTCTTGTTGAAAATGAAAAACTCAGTTTTTTCTGTGTTCCTTTCTATGTAGGAAAAAAAAAAAAGGTTTTTTCCTACTATGTGTTTTTTCTCTGTGAGTCTCCTTTAGTCCTCACAAAAAACACTTCACTTCTGAATACCAAATGTGTGGGGGCTTTACCCCACAAAAACACGCACGTCTGACACCAGTGGGGTGTCTTACAATTTAACCATGTTCTATTATTATCTACCCAGAGCTAGCATCAGATCCCATAGGTTAAGGGCTCAGTCCCACAAGATTGAACCCCTCCTCCCCACACACACATACTTCAGACGCCAGTTGCAAGCCCGGGTTATCACCTGTGCTTCTGACCAATCTGCTGTAGATCAGAGGTTCCAAAAACCCCCTCCTTGGGTTTGATCAATTTGCTAGAGCAGCTTACCGAACTCAGGGAAATACTTATGTTTACGTTTATAAGGATATGATAAAGGATACAGATGAACACCAGATAAAAAACTACAATAGGATCATGTCTGGGAAAGCCCCTGAGTAGCTTCTGTCCCATGGAGTTGGGGTGCATCATCCTCCTGGTGTCGAAGTGCTGGCTGACCTGGAAGGTCTCCAAACCCCATACTACTGGGATTTTACGGAGGCTTCCTCACATAGGCATGGTCTGTTATTAACTGTTTCCAGCCCCTCTCCCCTCTCTGGAGAAATGTGAGAGACTGGCTTAGTCTTTCTGGTGACCAGCCCCATTCAGGAGCCATCCAGGAGCCCTTTAGAGTCTTCTCAATAGAACAAAAGATGCTCCCACTCCTCTTATCACTTAGGAGTTTACAAGGGTTTTCAGAGCACTATGTCAGGAACAGCGTCAAAGATAAATATTAGAGGTGCTCCAGTGTTCTTATCACTTAGGAAATTACAAGGATTTCAGGAGTTCTGTGCCAGAAACCAGAGGCAAAGCCCAGTATAGTTGATTCTTGAAAAATGTTTGGATTAGGGGTATTGATCACCTGCATTGTCGAAAATTCGCATATAACTTTACAATCAGCCCTCCATACCTGCAGTTCCACATCCAAGGATTCAGCCAACCTCACATGATGTGTACCATGGTGTGTATTTATTGAAAAAATCCACATATAAGTGGACCTGCACCATTCAAATCTGTGTTGTTCAAGGGTCAAATGTATATACCTTCTGTTATCTCACACTTGTGTTTTGGATTTGTTGAGTTTCTTGGATCTGTGGGCTTATAGTTTTCATCAAATTTGGAAAATATTTTGGCTTCTACTTCTTTTGATATTTTTCTGCTTCCCTTACCCCTGTCCTTTGGGGACTCCAATTATACATATATTATGCTACTTGACTTTGTCCTACAGAACTCACTGATACCCTGAATATTTTGGACTCTGTTTCATTTTGGATAATTTCTATTGTTATGTCTGTAAGTTCACTAATCTTTTCTTGGGCAATGTCTAATCTGCTGTTAATCCATTCAATGTATGTTACATCTCAGCCATTGTAATTTTCTTCTCCAGAAGTTAGATTTGGGTCATTTAAAAAGTATTTTCTATCATGTCTCTACCTAACATGATCCTCTACCACTTATTGTTCATATTGTTAATTATGTAGTTTTGAATCTTTTATCTTGTTTTATTTCTGTAAATTTTTAGTTGTATAGTTTAAAATTATTATACTGTATTACAAGAATTCTTAATTTCTATTTTTGTCCTACTGTTTTGTATTTTCTTTTATTCTACTTTCTCACAATTTACACTCTGCTAAAATGCAAGCAGGAATTTTTGTTGGTTTTGAAGCTACTAAAACAGGGCCTTTCACATAGTAGATTCTGAATACTGTTTGTTGAATTGAATTCTTGTCATATTACTGAAATGTTTGAGCTTATGAATTGGTTCTAGTCTTTAAATATGTTTTTCAGTTTTTAAAATTTTCATCAATTTATTGCATACTTTCTTCCTTTGCTCACTCCAATACAGCAACAGTGCTGCTGCTTAGACATTCCTGCTTTTCCTAGCACTTTGCATTTGCTGTTACTCCCGCCTGGAATGCTCACCCCCAGTTCCCTACCTGGTTCAGTCCCCACATCCCCACTCCCTGCCTCATACTCCATGTCTTCCGTCCCTTGTTCTTCTCCATTTTATTTATCATTACCATCTGACAATACACAATTGTGCTTTTTACTGATTTTTTAATCTGTCATATGTATGTATGTATACAGATACACTCCCACAACAATATAAGCTCCACAGAGCACACAAAGCAGGTTTTTTGCATTTTTCCCCTCATTGGTATATCCCTAGTCATAAAACAGTTCTCAGCATATTGAAGGTGTGCAACAAATGTTGGAGATATTATTTTTACATGACTAATTTTTTAAAAATTTACTTCAACCTTTGACTTTTTACAGTTTTGTTTTTGGTGAGACTAGTTCACAAGGTTCACAGGATGTCTTTTTCAATGTTTCCTGCTCTGTGAATTCAAACCATGGTCCCTAATAGATTCCAGCCCTCTCCTTAGAAACGGACAGACCTCTTTAAACTCACTTTGAACACATAGATTCATTCTGTCTAGATTTGGCTTCCTAACAAGGATATTTAATATGCCTCCTTTTTTTAATATAAATTTATTTTATTTATTTATTTTTGGCTGTGTTGGGTCTTCGTTGCTGCCCTCGGGCTTTCTCTAGCTGTGGCGAGCGGGGGCTACTCTTTGTTGCTGTGCACGGGCTTCTCATTGTGGTGGCTTCTCTTGTTGCGGAGCACAGGCTCTAGGTGCACGGGCTTCAGTAGTCATGGTGCATGGGCTCAGTAGTTGTGGCTTGCAGGCTCTAGAGCGCAGCCTCGGTAGTTGTGGAGCACAGGCTTAGTTGCTCCATGGCATATGGGATCCTCCCGGACCAGGGCTTGAACCCATGTCCCCTGCATTGGCAGGCAGATTCTTAACCACTGTGCCACTAGGGAAGCCCTTAATATGCCTATTTTTTACACCCCTCGTTTGAGAGGGCACATTTATTGTTTTGCTGCCTGCTCTCAATTCAATCAATGCAGCACATATTTGTCTCTGACCATCTCAGTGCCACTGTAGGTGATGGTGTTGCTAAATCCTTTATGGAGAGAATATGGATTGGAAGAATATTTTCCCATGGATCACTCCTCAATGAATCAGAGAAAATTTCAAGCTCCAATAATTTATAATGTATTATTTGGAAGGGCAAGTTATAGGAGGAAGTTTTCATAGAGAAACCTTTATCTGTGATCTGAGGAAGCAGTATTCAACTTCAGGGGGTGTGCAAGATGAGCCACTGTGATGAAGAGACATTTATTGGAACTTCTATTTATATATTTTATATTTATTTTTGAGTCTAAAAATAATATATTTAAGTATTTATTGTTGGACTTCCCTGGTGGCACAGTGGTTAAGAATCTGCCTGCCAGTGCAGGGGACACAGGTTCAATCCCTGCTCTGGTAAGATCCCACATGCCGTGGAGCAACTAAGCCCACAAGCCACAACTACTGAGCCCGCGTGCTGCAACTACTGAAGCCCACACACTCTAGGGCCACCTGCCATGACCACTGAGCCCACGTGCTGCAATTACTGAAGCCTGCATGCCTAGAGTCCATGCTCTGCAACGAGAAGCCACCACGATGAGAAGCCCATGCACCGCAACGAAGAGTAGCCCCCACTTGCTGCAACTAGAGAAAGCCTGCACACAGCAATGAAGACCCAATGCAGCCAAAAATTTTAAATTTTAGAAAAAGTATTGTAAAAATTGCAACTGGACCCTTATGTTTATGTCAGATGATTTTCAGGTAAAGTTCTTGAGTTTTCAGGGGAGAGGGGGAGATCTAAAATTGCATGTGTGGACTGTAGCACTGTACCTCAATTTCTTTGTTTTCTGTTGTGACTGTGTTGCAGTTTGTGTATAGATCTACAGATTATATATTGTTCAGGTTATATCATATTTTTATTATAATGATACAATTAATATGACATTGATGTATTACATTAGTATATAACAATGATATATTATTTAAATATATGTTGTCACCCTACAGATTATATGTCTCTAAATTTAACTAAATTAACATAGAAAAAACTTAGATTATATCATCTACTATCATTAGCCATGAACTGTGCCTGAAGAGGCCTTGAAATATAAATGCCATCACCATAGTGATGGGTTTTTTTCTACATAATGTGTATATCAGTACAATAATATGTGCATCTACATAAATTAGTTACTTCTTTGGGGTTGTGTGCTCACAAACATTTTACTATGGGTATATAATAAACAAACATTGCTTTAGGGTTATGGTGAAAGTTTATGAAAAAGTTAGCCTTCCTTTTTTTTTAACCATCTTTATAGCTCACCATGTGAATCAAATGCTTATTAAAGGCTGATACCTTGGCTCACCTGAGACTCATGGAATAAGAATCTCTGGAGGTGGGGCCCTGAAGTCAGTATTTTAAACAAGTAACCAAGGTGACTCATGCAGACCAAAACGTGAGAACCACTGTGTTAGATGACGTTTAAATATTTCCCCTCAATCTTAATTTTCAAAATAACAATTTCTGAGCCCATTGGTAACTATATTGTTGAAATTAGAGTATTACAAAAACTAAAATGAAGGCAGCTATCTGAAGATCTTTTGAACACTCCTAATTTCCCATGAAAAAGTTTCCCTCTTCATCTCCTACTAAAGCGTTAATGACAGAAAGAGATCAGTCGTTTTGTCACGTTTGTGCAAATGAGAGTATCAACACACAACGTCTGTCACCATACAAAGATAACTGTTTTAACTTCTGGTTAACCTAAGACTGCAGGGAAGTGAAAAGACATCTGGCTAAGGCAGCAAAACAATATGCCAAACTGCATTTGATAGAGACCGTTCATGAAGGTGGGTTTAAATCTTAATGCAAACTTCTTAGCTTCAAAGTAACAAGTGAAATAAATGCCATTAAGAGGGCACAGACTTGGCCAGATTATTAAGGATAAATCTATTGATATTATTTCCAAGTGTATGTGTTTTTAAGGAATTCTTGGCTGCAAATAACAGAAGCTAACTCAAAATAGCTTCAGTAAAATTCCTGTAAAGATACTAAGTACCTTAAATAGCCAAAGAGGAGGAATTCAGGTTAAGTCCTTCCTCAGGGAAGGACTTAACCACGAAGTGAAAGCCCTCAGGAATCTCTGAATCTTCAGTCTCTTTCACACTTCTTTGCTCCACGGTTTCTTTCTGTTGGTTGCTGTTTCTTACTCCTCGGTTTAGTTGAACTTGGTGGCCTTGCAGCTCCAAGTCTTAGGTGTTACAGATGCAGCTACATGATAAAATTAACTGAACTTGCTTTGTGCTGAGTTCCATGTTCTTGGTGAGAGAATCAGATTTTCCCAGTTAGAGCTCTATACTGATCTTTGGTTCAATTAGCTACAGCGAGGCTGGCCAAGTCATATAGTTAAACGTGACTGCCAGGGGCCAGCCTTGTGGACCAAGGAGTGTTTTTAGGGGAAGTGCACAGAGAAAACAAGAATTGTTGATTCATTAGCTGGGCATAGATCCTCACTGATTCTCAGGAGCCTCCAAATGCCTGTATTTTTGTGGATCCCAAATACCCACCCAATGCTGGGATCCAGAACTCCTCTCGCCGTAAATCACTTTATTAAACATCTAAGTTGAGTAAATTAGAGTAATGATCTCTTATTACTAGAACACTTTAAAGCCTATTCTGGTTTCTAGATTATTTTGGGGGATGGATATCACTGATGCATGCCTGGCCGTCATAGTCAATAGGACAAATTTCCCCACTTAAAATGTTTTTAAGAAACATGAATTGTGGCCTATTTTTAAATTATTAGAAAAAGGTGGTTCAATAGCAACTACAAATGCATTTTGAACACTAACTGGCACATAATGATGATGCAACAAAGTTATTAAATGAAAAATAAAATCAGTGACTTTTCCACAATATGTTATTTGTTTATGACATTGCTACACAGAAAATTGAATTTTAGTCTGGAAGGACTTTTTTTTCTTCAGTTTTTTCAAGATATAATTGACTTACAGCACTGTATAAGGTTTATAGCATAATTATTTGACTTACATACATCATGAAATGATTACCACAGTAAGTTTAGTCAACATCCATTATCTAATATAGATACAAATTAAAAGATAAGGGGACTTCCCTGGTGGCGCAGTGGTTAAGAATCTGCCTGCCAATGCAGGGGACATGAGCTCAAGCCCTGGTCCGGGAGGATCCCACATGCCATGGAGCAACTAAGCCCGTGGGCCACCACTACTGAGCCCACATGCCACAACTACTGAAGCCTGTGTGCCTGGAGCCCATGCTCTGCAACAAGAGAAGCCACTGCAATGAGAAACCCGTGCACCACAACAAAGAGTAGCCCCCGCTCACCCCGCAACTAGAGAAAGCCCGTGCGCAGCAACGAAGACCCAACACAGCCAAAAATAAATAAATGAATAAATTAATTAATAAAATAAAAAGATAACTTAGGATTTACTCTCTTAACAACTTTCATATGTAACATACAGTGGTGTTAGTTATATTAATCATGTTGTACATTGAATCCCTAGTACTTACTTTCTTATACCTGAATGTTTGTAACTTTTGACCACCTTCATCCAGTTCCCCTCCCCCTAACCCCCACCTTCATCCAGTTCCCCTCCCCCTAACCCCCACCTCTGGTAACCATAAATCTGATCTCTTTCTTTTATTATAAGTTTGTTTTTGTTTGTTTGTTTTTTGATTTTTGCGGTACGTGGGCCTCTCACTGTTGTGGCCTCTCCCGTTGCGGAGCACAGGCTCCGGATGCGCAGGCTCAGCGGCCATGGCTCACGGGCCCAGCCGCTCCGCGGCATGTGGGATCTTCCCGGACCGGGGCACGAACCCGTGTCCCCTGCATCGGCAGGCGGACTCTCAACCACTGCGCCACCAGGGAGGCCCGAGTTTGTTTGTTTTTGAAGTGTAACTGACTTACAACACTCTGATGGTTCCTGGTGCACAACATAGTGATTCCATCTTTCTATACATTACAAAATGATCACAATAAGTTAGTTAACGTCTGTCACCATACAAAGATAATACATTATTATTGACTATACTCCCCACTCGGTACATTTCATACCTGTGACTCATTTATTTTGTAACTGGAAGTTTGTACCTCTTAACTTCACTCACCTATTTGTCTCCTCCCCTCTGGCAACCAGCTGTTTGTTCTCTATATCTATGCCTCTGTTTTCTTATGTTTATTCATTTGTTTTTTAGATTTCACATGTAAGTGAAATCGTACAGTATATACAGTACTCACTTGGCATAATACCCTGTAGGTCCAACCATGTTGTTGCAAATGGCAAAATTACATTCCTTTTTATGGATGAGTAACATTCCATTATTATATACCATAACTTCTTATCCTTTCATCTATTGATGGGTATGAAGTTTGCTTTCATATCTTGACTATTGTAAATACTGCTGTAATGAACATAGGGATGAATGTGTGTTTTCGAATTAGTATTTTTGTTTTCTTCAGATAAATATCCAGGGGCGGAATTGCTGGATTTTATAGAACTTATTGTTTTACTTTTTGAGGAACCTCCATACTGTTTTGTTTTTTATTTTATAATTTTTAAAAATTGAGGAATAGTTTATTTACAATGTTGTTCCATACTGTTTTTCATAGCAGTTGCACCAATTTACATTCCCACCAACAGTGCACAGGGGTTCCTCACCAACACTTTTTTTATGTGATCTTTTTGATAATAGCCATTCTGAAAGATGTGAGGTGATATTTCATGGTTTTGATTTGCTTTTCCCTGATGATTAGTGATGTTGAACATCTTTTGATGTGTCTGTTGGCCATCTTCATTTCTTCTTTGGAAAAATGTCTATTCAGGTCTTCTCATTTTCAATTGGGTTGTTTTTTTGATACTGAGTTGTTTGAGCTGTTTATATATTTTGGGTATTAACCCCTGTCAGTCATCATTTGCCAACATTTTATCCCATTGTGTAGGTTGTCTTTGTCTTTTCATTTTTGTCAGTGATTTCCTTTGCTGTGTAAAAGATTTTAAGTTTAATTGGGTCCAATTTATTTACTTTTGCTTTTATTTCCTTTGCCTTAGGAGACAGATCCAAAAAATTACTACACCTTATGTCAGAGTGTTCTGCCTATGTTTGCTTTTAGGGGTTGTAGGGTTTCAAGTCTTACATTTAGGCATTTAATCCATTTTGCATTTATTTTTGTATGTGCTGTGGGGAAATGTTCTAATCCCATTGTTTTATATGTAGTTATCCAGTTTTCCCAGCAGCATTTATTGAAGAAAATGTGTTATCTCCATTGTATATTCTTGCCTCCTTTGTCATAGATTAATTGACCATAGGTGCATAAGTTTACTTCTGTGCTCTCTATTCTTTTTTTTTTTTTTTTTGGCTTCAACAATAGGAATTTATTTCTCACAGTTCTAGGAAATCCAAGATCAAGGTCCCAGCTGATTTAGTTCCCCAGTGAGGACTCTCTTCCTGAATTACAAATGGCCACCTTCTTGTCATGTCCTCACATAGAGAAGAAAGAAAGAGAACTTTGATCTCTCTTCTTCTTCTTAAAAGGACGCTAATCCTGTCATGGGGCCTCCACCCTCATAACCTCATCTAAACCTAACTACCTCCCAAAGGCCCCACCTCCAAATACCATCACAGTGGGGGTTAGGGCCTCAATAAATGACTTTTGGAGAGACACAATTCAGTCTATGACATATGTGCTTATTCAGGACACATAAAATGTCGCAAAGTGCAAACTTACTACTCAGGCAAGGAACCCCTAATTTCAAATGAAATTTTTTTTTCATGGCCTCTTTTGTGCCCTGTTAAGAAATCTTAATGACTTACTTTTTGACTGTGAATTTACGATGGTTATATCTTTTATTTTCAGATATGCAGGAATATATGTGACTGTTAAGTAGGTGGAGTAAGCACTTGCTTACATGAAGGGAGTTGAGATTTTCCGTCAGGCCATTCTGCTTTAAAACTCCTACCTACCATTGTACCTGATGGCCCACTTTATCATGTGGGCTAAAGACATGGATGGAGACATCAGAGGCATCTGCTAAAATACAAACATTTTCCAAGATAGGTAACAAAACCATTATCAGCCTCCAAAATAGGAGCTAAGAAAGAAGTTTGATACTGAAAGGAATGTTCCCAGGTTCGTCCTATGCATTCATTGCTGTAATTTTCCTCTCCCTTTGATTACATTTTTTTTTTAACATCTTTATTGGGGTATAATTGCTTTACAATGGTGTGTTAGTTTCTGCTTTATAACAAAGTGAATCAGTCATACATAAACATATGTTCCCATATGTCTTCCCTGTTGCGTCTCCCTCCCTCCCACCCTCCCCATCCCACCCCTCCAGGCTGTCACAAAGCACCGAGCCAATATCCCTGTGCCATGCGGCTGCTTCCCACTAGCTATCTACCTTACTGCGTTTGTTAGTGTGTATATGCCCATGACTCTCTCTCGCCCTGTCACAGCTCACCCTTCCCCCTCCCCATAACCTCAAGTCCGTTCTCTAAGAGGTCTGCGTCTTTATTCCTGCTTTACCCCTAGGTTCTTCATGACATTTTTTTCTTAAATTCCATATATATGTGTTAGCATACGGTATTTGTCTTTTTCTTTCTGACTTACTTCACTCTGTATGACAGACTCTAGGTCTATCCACCTCATTACAAATAGCTCAATTTCGTTTCTTTTTATGGCTGAGTAATATTCCATTGTATATATGTGCCACATCTTCTTTATCCATTCATCCGATGATGGACACTTAGGTTGTTTCCATCTCTGGGCTATTGTAAATAGAGCTGCAATGAACATTTTGGTACATGACTCTTTTTGAATTATGGTTTTCTCAGGGTATATGCCCAGTAGTGGGATTGCTGGGTCATATGGTAGTTCTATTTGTAGTTTTTTAAGGAACCTCCATACTGTTCTCCATAGTGGCTGAACCAATTCACATTCCCACCAGCAGTGCAAGAGTGTTCCCTTTTCTCCACACCCTCTCCAGCATTTATTGTTTCTAGATTTTTTGATGATGGCCATTCTGACTGGTGTGAGATGATATCTCATTGTAGTTTTGATTTGCATTTCTCTAATGATTAATGATGTTGATGTGCTCTCTATTCTGGTCCAATGAACCTATGTGTCTGTGTGCCAGTACCATGCTGTTTTGATTACTGTAGTTTTGTAGTATAATCTGAAGTCTGGGAGGGTGATACCTCCAGATTTTTTTATTTTTCTCAAGATTGTTTTGGGCAATTTGGGGTCATTTGTGGTTCCATATTTTAGGATTATTTCTTATAGTTGGGTGAAAAATGTCCCAGGTATTTTGATAGTGATTGCATTAAATCTGTAGATTGTTCTGGGTAGTATGGCCATTTTAACAATATTCTTCCAATCCAAGGGCTCAGGATAACTTTCCATTTCTTTGGATCATTTCCTTTATCAATGTTGTATAATTTTCAGTGTATAGGTCTTTCACTTCCTTGGTTAAGTTTATTCCTAGGTATTTTATTCTTTTTGAGGTGATTTTAAATGGGAGTTTTAAAACTTTGTGATAGTTCATTATTAGTGTATAGAAGAGCAACAGATTTCTTTTTTTTTTTCTTTTTTTTTTTTTTTTTTGCCGTACGCGGGCCTCTCACTGTTGTGGCCTCTCCCGCTGCGGAGCACAGGCTCCGGACGCGCAGGCTCAGCTGCCATGGCTCACGGGCCTAGCCGCTCCGCGGCATATGGGATCTTCCCGGAGCAGGGCACGAACCCGTGTCCCCTGCATCGACAGGCGGACTCTCAACCACTGCGCCACCAGGGAAGCCCAGATTTCTGTATATTAATCTTGTATCCTGAAACTTTGCTGAGTTCATTTATTAGTTCTAGTAGTTTTTGGGTGGAGACTTTAGGGTTTTCTATATAAAGTATCATGTCATCTGCAAATAGTGACAGTTTTACTTCTTCCCTTCCAATTTGCATGCCTTTTTTTTTTTCTTGTCTGGTTACTGTGGCTAGGACTTCAATACAGTGTTAAATAGAAGTGGCAACAGTGGGCATCCTTGTCCTGTTTCTGAATTTAGAGGAAAGTCTTTCAGCTTTTCACCATTGAATGTGATGTTAGCTGTGGGGTTCTCACAAATGGCATTTATAATGTTGAGATATAATCTCACCCACTTGCATGAGATTTTTATCATGAATGGATATTGAATTTTGTCAAATGCCTTTTCTGGTCTATGGAGATGATCATGTGATTTATCCCTCCTTTGGTTAATGTGGCGTATCACACCAATTGATTTGCAAATATTGAACCGTCCTTGTCTCCCTGGAATAAATCCAACTTAATCATGGTGTATGATCCTTTTTTTTTTGCTGTACGCAGGCCTCTCACTGCTGCGGCGTCTCCCGCTGTGGAGCACAGGCTCCAGACGCGCAGACTCAGTGGCCATGGCTCACGGGCCCAGCTGCTTCGTGGCACATGGGATCCTCCTGGACCGGGGCACGAACCCGTGTCCCCTGCATCGGCAGGCGGACTCCCAACCACTGTGCCACCAGGGAAGCCCTATGATCCTTTTTACATATTCTTGGATTTGGTTTGCTAATACTTTGTTGAGGATTTTTGCATTTATATTAATCAAAGATACTGGCCTGTAATTTTCTTTCTGTAGTGTCTTTGTCTGGTTATTATATGAGGGTAATTGTGGCCTTGTAGAATGAATTTGGGAATGTTCCGTCCTCTTCAGTTTTTTGAAGTGGTTTGGGAAGGAAGGTACTTTTTCTTCTTTATATATCTGGTAGATTTTCCCTATGAAGCTGTCTGGTCCTGGACTTTTGTTTGCTGGAATTTTTTTTTTTACAAATTCAATTTCACTACTAGTGATTGGTCTGTTCAAATTGTCTGTTTCTTCCTGATTCATTGTTGGCAGTTGTGTGTTTCTAGAAATTAGTCCATTTTTCTAGGTTGTCCAGTCTGTTGGCATATAACCGTTCATAGTCTTTTTTATGATTTTCTGTATCTCTGTGGTATTGGTTGTTAGTTCTCCTCTTTCATTTATTATTTATTTGGGTCCTCTCTCTTTTTTTCATGAGCCTGGCTAAAGGTTTATCAATTTTATTTACTTTTAAAACAACCCAGCTCTTGGCTTCATCTTTTCTTTTTTTTGTTCTCTATTTTATTTCCTCTTTGATTATTATTTCCTTCCTTCTGTCGACTTTGGGCTTTGTTTGTTCTTCTTTTTCTAATTCCTTTAGGTGGTAGCCTAGGTTGTTTGAGATTTTCTTGTGTCTTCTTTTTTTTTTGGCCACGCCATGTAGCATGTGGGCTCTTAGTTCCCCTGACCAGGAATCAAACCTGTGCCTCCTACAGTGGAAGCATGAAGTCTTAACCACTGGACCACCAGGGAAGTCCTGAGATTTTCTTATTTCTTGAGGAAGGTCTGTATCACTATAAACTACCATCCTAAACTCTTCTTCCTGCATCCCATAGATTTTGGAGTGTTGTGTTTCCATTTTCGTTTGCCTCAAGGTATTTTCTCATTTTCTCTCCTTTTTAAAAAACTGTGTTTATTTTATTTATTTGTTTTTGGCTGCATTGGGTCTTCGTTTCTGCGTGCAGGCTTTCTCTAGTTGCGGCAACTGGGGGCTACTCTTCGTTGCAATGTGCGGGCTTCTCATTGTGGTGGCTTCTCTTGTTGCAGAGCACAGGTTCTAGGCACACAGGCTTCAGTAGTTGTGGCTCACGGGCTCTAGAGCACAGGCTCAGTGGTTGTGGCACATGGGCTTAGTTGCTCCACGACATGTGGGATCTTCCTGGACCAGGGCTCGAGCCCATGTCCCCTGCATTGGCAGGCAGATTCTTAACCACTGTGCCACCAAGGAAGTCCCTCATTTTCTCTTTGATTTCTTCATTAACCCTTGGTTTTTTAGTCACATGTTGTTTAGTCTCAAAATGTTTATTGTTTTCCCATTTTTCTTTTTGCAGTTGATTTCTAGTTTCATACTGTTGTGGTCAAAATATATTTGATACAATTTTTATCCTCTTAAAAATCTGAGACTCGTTTGGCGGCCTAGGTAGAATATGATCTATCCTGGATGATATTCCATGTGCAATTGAAAAGAATATATATTATGCTGTTTTTGGATGAAATGTCCTGTAGAAGTCTGTTTACTCCAACTAGTCCATTGTGTCATTTAAGACCAAGTTGCCTTATTGATTTTCTATCTGGATGATTTATACATTGATGTAAGTGGGGAATTAAAGTTCCCTACTATTATTATATAATTGTCAATTTCTCCTTTTTATGTCTGTTAGTATTTGCTTTAGGTATTTAGGTGCTCCTGTATTAGGTGCTTGTATGTTAACAAGTGTAATAATAACCGCTTCTTTTACTGCTCCCTTTATCATTATATAATACCCTTCTTTGTCTTTTGTTATAGCCTTTGTTTTAAAGTCTTTTTTATCTGATATGAGGATTGCTACCCTCACTTTCTTGTTGTTTCCATTTGCATGAAGTATATTTTTCCATCCCCTCACTTTCACTCTGTGTGCCTTTAGTAAGTCTCTTGTTTACAGTGTATAGAAGGGTCTATCTACCCTATGTGTTTTGATCAGAGTGTTTAGTCCACTAGCATTTAAAGTAATTATTGATAGTTATGTACTTACTGCCATTTTGTTTGTTTTCCAGTTGCTTTGTAGTTCTTCTCTGTTCATTACTTCTTTCTGTTTCTTCTCTTTCGGTTTGATGATTTTCTTTCATAGTATGCTTGTGTTCTATTATTTTCAGTTTTTTGTATCTATAGTAGGTTTTTGATATCTGGTTACCATGGGGTTCATATATGTTGACCTGTAACTATATCTACTGGTAGTCATTCAAGTTGAAACACATTCTAAAAGATCTACGTTTTCTCTTCCCTCTCCCACATTCTGTGGTTCTGATGTCATCTTTTATACCATCATGCTTATCCTTTAACTGTTTATTATAGTTATAGTTGCTTTGTAAATTTTTTATCTTTTAATCTTCATACTGTCTTAAGTGGTTGATCTTTAGTCCCTACTATATATTTGCCTTTCCTAGTGGGATATTCCCTTTTCTATAGATTCTTCTTTTTGACTTGAGGAAGAACTTTTAACATTTCTCTTGGTAGACATAGTAATGATGGACATTTTTAAGTTTTTACTCGTCTGAGAAGTTCTTCTTCTCTCCTATGCTAAAGGATAATCTTATTGGGTAAAGTACACTAGGTTGCAAGATTTTCCCTTTTAGGACTTTGAATATATCATGCCCCTTTTGGCCTGCAAAGTTTCTGCAAGGAAATTATGGAATAACCTTGTGGGGATTCTTTTGTATATGACTCTGTTTTTCTCTTGCTAACTTTAAATTCTCTCTTTAACTTTTGCCATTTTAATTATATGTCTTGGTTTGGATATGTTTTGGTTCATTTTGTTTGGAACCCTCTGTGCTTCCTGTACCTGGATATATGTTTCTTTCTTCAAGTTAGGGATGTTTTCTGCCATAATTTCCTCAAGTACATTTTTTAAAATAAATTTATTTTATTTTATTTTTGGCTGCGTTAGGTCTTTGTTGCTGTGGGCGGGCTTTCTCTAGTTGTGGCTGCGGGGGCTTCTCATTGTGGTGGTTTCTCTTGTTGCGGAGCACGGGCTCTAGGCACGTGGGCTTCAGTAGTTCTGGCACAGGGCTCAGTAGTTGTGGATCACAGGCTCTAGAATGCAGGCTCAGTAGTTGTAGCACACAGGCTTAGTTCCTCTGTGGCATGTGGGATCTTCCTGGACCACGGCTCGAACCCGTGTCCCTTGCATTGGCAGGCAGATTCTTTTTTTTTAAACATCTTTATTGGAGTATAATTGTTTTACAATGGTGTGTTAGTTTCTGCTTTATAACAAACTGAATCAGTTATACATATACATATGTTCCCATATCTCCTCCCTCTTGCATCTCCCTCTCTCCCACCCTCACTATCCCACCAATACAGGTGGTCACAAAGCACCGAGTTGATCTCCCTGTTTATACAACTACTTCCCACTAGCTATCTA
Source organism: Grampus griseus (assembly GCF_964374135.1). Classification (NCBI taxonomy): domain Eukaryota; kingdom Metazoa; phylum Chordata; class Mammalia; order Artiodactyla; family Delphinidae; genus Grampus; species Grampus griseus. The sequence goes on from NC_139007.1 coordinate 47,420,433, forward strand.
TTTTACGTTTGGTAGTGTATATATGTCCATGCCACTCTCTCACTTTGTCACAGCTTACACTTACCCCTCCCCATATCCTCAAGGCCATTCTCTAGTAGGTCTATGTCTTTATTCCCGTCTTACCCCTAGATTCTTCATGACATTTTTTTCTTAAATTCCATATGTATGTGTTAGCATACGGTATTTGTCATTCTCTTTATGACTTACTTCACTCTGTATGACAGACTCTAGGTCCATCCACCTCACTACAAATAACTCAATTTCATTTATTTTTATGGCTGAGTAATATTCCATTGTATATATGTGCCACATCTTCTTTATGCATTCATCCGATGATGGACACTTAGGTTGTTTCCATCTCCTGGCTATTGTAAATAGAGCTGCAATGAACATTTTGATACATGACTCTTTTTGAATTATGGTTTTCTCAGGGTATATGCCCAGTAGTGGGATTGCTGGGTAATATGGTAGTTCTATTTGTAGTTTTGTAAGGAACCTGCATACTGTTCTCCATAGTGGCTGTACCAATTCACATTCCCACCAGCAGTGCAAGAGTGCTCCCTATTCTCCACACCCTCTCCAGCATTTATTGTTTCTAGATTTTTTGATGATGGCCATTCTGACCGGTGTGAGATGATATCTCACTGTAGTTTTGATTTGTACTTCTCTAATGATTAATGATGTTGAGACTCCTTTCATGTTTTGGTTGGCAATCTGTATATCTCCTTTAGAGAAATGTCTATTTAGGTCTTCTGCCCATTTCTGGATTGGGTTATTTGTTTTTTGGTTATTGAGCTGCATGAGCTGCTAATAAATTTTGGAGATTAATCCTTTGTCAGTTGCTTCATTTGCAAATATTTTCTCCCATTCTGAGGGTTGTCTTTTGATCTTGTTTATGGTTTCCTTTGCCATGCAAATGCTTTGAAGTTTCATTAGGTCCCATTGTTTATTTTTGATTTTATTTCCATTTCTCTGGGAGGTGGGTCAAAAAGGATCTTGCTGTGATTTATGTCATAGAGTGTTCTACCTGTGTTTTCCTCTAAGAGTTTGATAGTTTCTGGTCTTACATTTACATCTTTAATCCATATTGAGCTCATTTTTGTGTATGGTGTTAGGGAGTGATCTAATCTCGTACTTTTACATGTACCTGTCCAGTTTTCCCAGCACCACTTATTGAAGAGGCTGTCCTTTCTCCACTGTACATTCCTGCCTCCTTTATCAAAGATAAGGTGACCGTATGTGTGTGGGTTTATCTCTGGGCCTTCTATCCTGTTCCATTGATCTATCTTTCTGTTTTTGTGCCAGTACCATAATGTCTTGATTACTGTAGCTTTGTCGTATAGTCTGAAGTCAGGGAGCCTGATTCCTCCAGCTCCGTTTTTCGTTCTCAAGATTGCTTTGGCTATTCGGGGTCTTTTGTGTTTCCATACAGATTGTGAAATATTTTGTTCTAGTTCTGTAAAAAATGCCAGTGGTAGTTTGATAGGGATTGCATTGAATCTGTAGATTGGTTTGGGTAGTAGAGTCATTTTCACAATGTTGATTCTTCCAATCCATAACATAGTATACCTCTCCATCTATTTCTATCATCTTTAATTTCTTTCATCAGTGTCTTATAATTTTCTGAATACACGTCTTTTGTCTCCTTAGGTAGGTTTATTCCTAGATATTTTATTCTTTTTGTTGCAATGGTAAATGGGAGTGTTTTCTTGATTTCACTTTCAGAGTTTTCATCCTTAGTGTACAGGAATGCCAGATATTTCTGTGCATTAATTTTGTATCCTGCTACTTTACCAAATTCATTGATTAGCTCTAGTAGCTTTCTGGTAGCATCTTTAGGATTCTCTATGTATAGTATCATGTCATCTGCAAACAGTGACAGCTTTACTTCTTCTTTTCTCATTTGGATTCCTTTTATTTCCTTTTCTTCTCTGATTGCTGTGGCTAAAACTTCCAAAACTATGTTGAATAAGAGTGGTGAGAGTGGGCAGCCTTGTCTTCTTCCTGATCTTAGTGGAAATGGTTTCAGTTTTTCACCATTGAGGATGATGTTTGCTGTGGGTTTGTCATATATGGCCTTTATTATGTTGAGGAAAGTTCCCTGTGTGCCTACTTTCTGGAGGGTTTTTATCATAAATCGGTGTTGAATTTTGTCGAAATCTTTCTCTGCATCTATTGAGATGATCATGTGGTTTTCTCCTTCAGTTTGTTAATTTGGTGTATCATGTTGATTTGCATATATTGAAGAATCCTTGCATTCCTGGAATCAACCCCACTTGATCATGGTGTATGATCCTTTTAATGTGCTGTTGGATTCTGTTTGCTAGTATTTTGTTGAGGATTTTTGCATTTGTGTTCATCAGTGATGTTGGCCTGTAGATTTCTTTCTTTGTGACATCCTTGTCTGGTTTTTGGTATCAGGGTGATGCTGGCCTTGTAGAATGAGTTTGGGAGTATTCCTTCCTCTGCTATATTTTGGAAGAGTTTGAGAGGGATAGGTGGTTAGCTCTTCTCTAAATGTTTGATAGAATTCACCTGTGAATTCATCTGGTCCTGGGCTTTTGTTTGTTGGAAGATTTTTAATCACAGTTTCAATTTCAGTGCTTGTGATTGGTCTGGTCATATTTTCTATTTCTTCCTGATTCAGTCTCAGCAGGTTGTGCATTTCTAAAACTTTATCCATTTCTTTCAGGTTGTCCATTTTATTGGCATAGTGTTGCTTGTAGTAATGTCTCATGAACTTTTCTATTTCTGCAGCGTCAGTTGTTACTTCTCATTTTTCATTTCTAATTCTATTGATTTGAGTCTTCTCCCTTTTTTTCTTGATGAGTCTGGCTAATGGTTTATCAATTTTTTTATCTTCTCAAAGAACCAGCTTTTAGTTTTATTGATCTTTGCTATCGTTTCCTTCATTGCTTTTTCATTTATTTCTGATCTGATCTTTATGATTTCTTTCCTTCTGCTAACTTTGGGGGGTTTTGTTCTTCTTTCTCTAATTGCTTTTGGTGCAAGGTTAGCTTGTTTATTTGAGATGTTTTCTGTTTCTTAAGGTAGGATTGTATTGCTGTAAACTTCCCTCTTAGAACTGCTTTTGCTGCATCCCATAGGTTTTGGGTTGTCGTGTCTCCATTGCCATTTGTTTCTAGGTATTTTTTGAATTCCTCTTTGATTTCTTCAGTGATCACTTCCTTATTAAGTAGTGTATTGTTTAACCTCCATGTGTTTGTATTTTTTTACAGATCTTTTCCTGTAATTGATACCTAGTCTCATAGCATTGTGGTCGGAAAAGATACTTGATACAATTTCAGTTGTCTTAAATTTACCGAGGCTTGCTTTGTGACCTAAGATATGATCTATCCTGGAGAATGTTCCATGAGCACTTGAGAAAAATGTGTATTCTGTTGTTTTTGGATGGAATGTCCTATAAATATCAATTAAGTCCATCTTGTTTAATGTATCATTTAAAGCTTGTGTTTCCTTATTTATTTTCATTTTGGATGATCTGTCCATTGATGAAAGTGGGGTGTTAAAGTCCCCTACTATGAATGTGTTACTGTCAATTTCCCCTTTTATGGCTGTTAGCATTTGCCTGATGTTTTGAGGTGCTCCTATGTTGGGTTCATAAGTATTTACAATTGTTATTTCTTCTTCTTGGATCGATTTCTTGATCATTATGTAGTGTCCTTCTTTGTCTCTTGTAATAGTCTTTATTTTAAAGTCTATTTTGTCTGATATGAGAATTGCTACTCCAGCTTTCTTTTGGTTTCCATTTGCATGGAATATCTTTTTCTATCCCCTCACTTTCAGTCTGTATGTGTGTCTAGGTCTGAAGTGGGTCTCTTGTAGACAGCATATATATGGGTCTTGTTTTTGTATCCATTCAGCCAGTCTGTGTCTTTTGGTGGCAGCATTTAATCCATTTACATTCAAGGTAATTATCGATATGTATGTTCCTATTCCCATTTTCTTAATTGTTTTGGGTTTGTTATTATAGTTCTTTTCCTTCTCTTGTGTGTCTTGCCTAGAGAAAATCCTTTAGCATTTGTTGTAAAGCTGGTTTGGTGGTGATTAACTCTCTCAACTTTTGCTTGTCCGTAAAGGTTTTAATTTCTCCATCAAATCTGAGTGAGATCCTTGCTGGGTAGAGTAATCTTGGTTGTAGGTTTTTCTCCTTCATCACTTTAAATATGTCCTGCCACTCCCTTCTGGCTTGCAGAGTTTCTTCTGAAAGATCAGCTGTTAACCTTATGGGGATTCCCTTGTGTGTTATTTGTTGTTTTTCCCTTGCTGCTTTTAATATGTTTTGTTTGCATTTAATTTTTGACAGTTTGATTAATATGTGTCTTGGTGTGTTTCTCCTGGATTTATCCTGTATGGGACTCTCTGTGCTTCCTGGACTTGATTAACTATTTCCTTTCCCATATTAGGGAAGTTTTCAACTATAATCTCTTCAAATATTTTCTCAGTCCCTTTCTTTTTCTCTTCTTTTTCTGGAACCCTATAATTCAAATGTTGGTGCGTTTAATGTTGTCCCAGAGGTCTCTGAGACTGTCCTCAGTTCTTTTCATTCTTTTTTCTTTATTCTGCTCTGCAGTAGTTATTTCCACTATTTTACCTTCCAGGTCACTTATCCATTCTTCCGCCTCAGTTATTCTGCTATTGCTCCCATCTAGAGTATTTTTAATTACATTTGTTGTGTTGTTCATCATTGCTTGTTTCATCTTTAGTTCTTCTAGGTCCTTTTAAAATGTTTCTTGCATTTTCTCTATTTCCAAGATTTTGGATCATCTTTACTATCATTATTCTGAATTCTTTTTCAGGTAGACTGCCTATTTCCTCTTCATTTGTTAGGTCTGATGGGTTTTTATCTTGCTCCTTCATCTGCTGTGTGTTTTTCTGTCTTCTCATTTTGCTTATCTTACTGTGTTTTACGTCTCCTTTTTGCAGACTGCAGGTTCATACTTCCCGTTGTTTCTGATGTCTGTCTGCAGTGGCTAAAGTTGGTTCAGTGGGTTGTGTAGGCTTCCTGGTGGAGGTGACTAGTGCCTGTGTTCTGGTTGATGAGGCTGGATCTTTTCTTTCTGGTGGGCAGGTCCACATCTGGTGGTGTGTTTTGGGGTGTCTGTGGACTTATTATGATTTTAGGCAGCCTCTCTGCTAATGGGTGGGGTTGTGTTCCTGTCTTGCTAGTTGTTTGGCATAGGGTGTCCAGCACTGTAGCTTGCTGGTCGTTGAGTGAAGCTGGGTGCTGGTGTTGAGATGAAGATTTCTGGGAGATTTTCGCCATTTGATATTATGTGGAGCTGAGAGGTCTCTTGTGGACTAGTGTCCTGAAGTTGGCTCTCCCCCCTCAGAGGCACAGCACTGACTCCTGGCTGCAGCACCAAGAGTCTTTCATCCACATGGCTCAGAATAAAAGGGAGAAAAAGTAGAAAGAAAGAAAGAAAGAAAGAAAGAGAGAAAGAGAGAGGGAAAAAGAGAAAGAGAGAAGGAAGGAAAGAAGGAAAGAGGAAAGAAGGAAAGAAAAAGGAAGGAAGGAAAAGAAGGAAAGAAAGACAATAAAATAAAATAAAGATTAAATAAAATAAAGTAAGATAAAATAAAGTTATTAAAATAAAAAATAAGAAAAATTTTTAAAAAGAAAAAAAACAAACAAAATGGATAGAACCCTAGGACTAATGGTGAAAGCAAAACTATACAGACAAAATCTCACACAGAAGCATACACATACACACTCACAAAAAGAGGAAAAGGGGAAAAAATCATAAATATTGCTGTCAAAGTCCACCTCCTCAATTTGGGATGATTCGTTGTCTATTCATGTATTCCACAGATGCAGGGTACGTCAAGTTGATTGTTGAGCTTTAATTCGCTGCTTCTGAGGCTGCTGGGAGAGATTTCCCTTTCTCTTCTTTGTTGTCACAGCTCCCAGGGGCTCAGCTTTGGATTTGGCCCCCCCTCTGCGTGTAGGTCACTGGAGGGCGTTTGTTCTTTGCTCAGACAGGACAGGGTTAAAGGAGCAGCTGAGTCGGGGGCTCTGGCTCACTCAGGCCAGGGGGAGGGAGGGGTGCGGATGCGGGGTGAGCAGCGGCAGAGGCCGGTGTGACGTTGCACCAGCCTGAGGCGCGCCGTGCATTTTCCCAGGGAAGTTGTCCCTGGCTCCCAGGACCCTGGCAGTGGCAGCTGCACAGGCTCCCCGGAAGGGGGGTGTGGATAGTGATCTGTGTTCATACACAGGCTTCTTGGTGGTGGCAGTAGCAGCCTTAGTGTCTCATGCCCGTCTCTGGGGTCCGCGCTGTTAGCCACGGCTCGCGCCCATCTGTGGAGGTCCTTTAAGCAGCACTCTTAATCCCCTCTTCTCTCGCACCGGGAAACAAAAAGGGAAGAAAAAGTTTCTTGCCTCTTCGGCAGGTCCAGACTTTCCCCCAGACTCCCTCCCGGCTAGCCGTGGTGCACTAACCCCTGCAGGCTGTGTTTACGCTGCCAACCCCAGTCCTCTCCCGGCGCTCCCACCGAAGCTGGAGCCTCAGCTCCCAGCCCTGCCCACCCCGGCAGGTGAGCAGACAAGCCTCGGGCTGGTGAGTGCTGGTTGGCACCGATCCTCTGTGCGCGAATCTCTCCGCTTTGCCCTCCGCACCCCTGTTGCTGTGCTCTCCTCCGCAGCACCGAAGCTCCCCCTTCCGCCACCCACAGTCTCCGTCCACGATGGGGCTTCCTAGTGTGTGGAAACCTTTCGTCCTTCACAGCTCCCTCCCACTGGTGCAGGTCCTGTCCCTATTCTTTTGTCTCTGTTTATTCTTTTTTCTTTTGCCCTACCCAGGTACGTGTGGAGTTTCTTGCCTTTTGGGAGGTCTGAGGACTTCTGCCAGCGTTCAGTAGGTGTTCTGTAGGAGTTGTTCCATGTGTAGATGTATTTCTGGGGTATCTGTGGGGAGGAAGGTGATCTCCGCGTCTTACTCTTCCACCATTTTCCCCCTCCTGGCAGGTGGATTCTTAACCACTGTGCCACCAGGGAAGCCCTCTCAAGTACATTTTTGATCCTCTTCTCTCTCTTTTCTCCTCTTGGTACCCCTATAATGTGAATCCTCATAAGCTTAATGTTATCCCGAGATCTCTAAAACTGTTTTCATTAAAATTCTTTTTGTTTTCTAATTGGATGATTTCCATTACTGTATCTTCTAGATCAGTTATGCATTCTTATGTATCATTCAGTCTGTCATCCATTCCTTCTAGTGTTTTTTATAATTATATTTCATCTATTGAATTCATTTCAGTATTTGTATGGGTATCTGTTATATTTTGTAGTTCCTTGTTAAAGTGTTCACTGCGTGCATAAATCCTTAACCTAATTCATTTAATATTTTTATGACCAATATGTTCAATTCTTCGTCTGGTAAATTACTTATTTCTATTATTATTTTCAGGGGTTTTCCCTTACTCTTTAAAAAAAATTTATTATATTGGAATATAGGTGATATGTTAGTTTCAGGTCTACAGCAAAGTGATTCAGTTATACATATACATATATACATCCTTTTTCAGATTCTTTTTCCATATAGGTTATTACAGATTATTGAATAGAATTCCTTGTGCTATACGTAGGGCCTTGTTGATTATCTATGTTATATATAGTGTATCTGTTAATCCCAACCTCCTAATTTATCCCTCCCCAAGCCCCACCTTTGCACTTTGGTAACCATAAATTTGTTTTTTAGGTCTGTGAGTCTGTTTCTGTTTTGTGAATAAGTTCATTTGTATCAATTTTTTTTTTAGATTCCAAATATAAGCAGTATCATATATTGCCCTTCTCTGTCTGACTGACTTCACTTCCTATGGTAATCTCCAGGTCCATCCATGTTGCTGCAAATGGCATTATTTCATTCTGTTTAATGTTTGAGTAGTATTCCATTGTATATATTTACCACATCTTCTTTATCCATGCATCTGTTGATGGACATTTAGGTTGCTTCCATGTCTTGGCTGTAGCAAACAGCACTGCAGTGAATATTGGGTTGCGTGTATACTTTTGAACTGTGGTTTTCTCTGGATATTATGTGCAGGGGTGGGTTTGCTGTGTCATATGGTAGTTCTGTTTTTAGTTTTTTGAGGAACCTCCATACTTTTCTCCATAGTAGCTATACCAATTTTCATTCCCACCAACAGTGTAGGAGGGTTCACTTTTCTCCACACCTTCTCCAGCATTTATTGCTTGTAGATTTTTTTGATAATGGCCATTCTGATCGGTGTGAGGTGATACCTCATTGTAGTTTTGATTTGTAGTTCTCTAATGATTAGTGATGTTGAGTATCATGTGCTTCTCCACCATCTGTATGTCTTCTTTGGAGAGATGTCTATTTAGATCTTCTGCCAATTTCTTATTGGGTCGTTTATTTGGTATTGAGCTGTTTGCAAATTTTTGAGATAAATCCCTTGTCAGTTACATTGTTTGAAAATATTTTCTGCCATTCCATGGGTTGTATTTTTGTTTTGTTTATGGTTTTCCTTACTGTGCAAAAGCTTTTAAGTTTAGTTAGGTCCCATTTGTTTATTTTTATTTTCATTATTCTAGAAGGTGGATCAAAAAAGATATTGCTGCAATTTAGGTCACAGAGTGTTCTGCCTGTTTTCCTCTAAGAGTTTTATAGTATCTGGTTTTACATTTAGGTCTTTAATCCATTTTGAGTTTATTTTTGTGTATGGTGTTAAGCTGTCCAGTTTTCCCAGAACAATTTATTGAAGAGACTGTCTTTTCTCCACTGTATATTCTTGCCTCTTTTGTCGTAGATTAATTGACCATAAATGTGTGGGTTTATTTCTGGACTTTCTGTCCTTTTTCATTGATCTGTGTTTTTGTTTTTGTGCCAGTACCATACTGTTTTGATGACTGTAGCTTTGTAGTATAGCCCGAAGTCAGAGAGGCTGATTCCTCCAGCTCTAGCTTTTTCTTTCTCAGGATTGCTTTGGCTATTTGGGGTCTTTTATATCTCCATACAAATTTAAAAACATTTTGTTCTGGTTCTGTGAAAAATGCCATTGGTAATTTGATAGGGATTGCTCTGAATCTGTAGATTGCCTTGGGCAGTACAGTTATTTTAACAGTAGTGATTATTCCAATTCAAGAACACTGTATATCTTTCCATGCTTGTGTTATCTTCAGTTTCTTTCATCAGCATCTTTCCTTTCATCAGCATCTTATAGTTTTTGGAATACAGGTCTTTTGCCTCCTTAAGTAGGTTTATTCCTAGGTATTTTATTCTTTTTGATACAGTGGTGAATAGGATTGTTTCTTTAATTTCTCTTTCTGATCTTTCATTGTTAGAAATGCAACAGATTTCTGTTTGTTAATTTTGTATCCTGAAACTTTACTGAATTCATTGATGAGCTCTAGTAGTTTTCTGGTAGCATCTTTAGGATTTTCAATGTATAGTATCATGTCATCTGCAAACAGTGACAGTTTACTTTTTCTTTTCAAATTTGGATTCCTTTTCTTTCTTTTTCTTCTCTGATTACCATGCCTAGGACTTCCAAAACCATGTTGAGTGAAAGTGGACCTCCTTGTATTGTTCCTGATCTTAGAGAAAATGCTTTCAGTTTTTCACTTTTTATTATGATGTTAGATGTAGGCTTTTCATATATGGCCTTTATTATGTTGAGGTATGTTCCCTCTGTGCCCACTTTCTGGAGAGTTTTTATCATAAATGGATGTTGAATTTTGTCAAAAGCTTTTTCTGCATCTATTGAGATGATAATATTGGTTTTTTATTCTTCATTTTGTTAATGTGGTGTATCACAGTGATTGACTTATGGATATTGAAAAATACTTGCATCCCTGTGATAAATCCCAGTTGATTGTTGTGTGCGATCCTTTTAATGTATTGTTGGATTCAGCTTGGTAGTATTTTGTCGAGGATTTTTGCATCTATGTTCATTAGTGATACTGGCCTGTAATTTTCTTTTATTTGTGGTACCTTTGTCTGGTTTTGATATCAGGGTGATGCTTGCCTCATAGAATGAGTTTGGGAGTGTTCCTTCCTCTGAAATTTTGTGGAAGAGTTTCAGAAGGATAGGTGTTAACTCTTCTCTAATTGTTTGATAGAATTCACCTAGTCCTGGACTTTTGTTGGGAGTTTTAAAATCACAGTTTCAATTTCAGTGCTTGTCATAGGTCTGTCCATATTTTCTACTTCTGACTGGCTCAGTCTTGGGAAATTTTACCTTTCTAAGAATTTGTCCACATCTTCTAGGTTGTCCATTTTATTGGCATATACTTGCTTGTAGTAGTCTTTTATGAAGCTTTGTATTTCTGTGGTGCCTGCTGTAACTTCTTTTTCATTTCTAATTTTATTGATTTGAGCCCTCTCTTTTTTCTTGATGAGTCTGGCTAAAGCTTTATCAATTTTGTTTATCTTTTCAAAGAACCAGCTTTTAGTTTCATTGATCTTTTCTATTGTTTTCCTTGTCTCTATTTCATTTATTTCTGGTATGACTTTTATGATTTCTTTCCTTCTACTCACTTTGGGTTTTGTTTGTTTTTCTTTCTCTACTTCCTTTAGGTGTGTGATTACATTGTATATTTGAGATTTTTCTTGTTTCCTGAGGTGAGATTGTATTGCTGTTAACTTCCTTCTTAGAACTGCTTTTACTATGTGTCATAGGTTTGGGATCGTCATACTTCAGTTGTCATTTGTCTCTAGGTATTTTTTGACTTCCTCTGTGATTTCTTCAGTGATCCATTCGTTTTTTTCATACCATATTTTTTTAGCCTCCACCTGTTTGTGTGTTTTTTTGCAGTTTCTTTCTTTCAGTTGATTTCTAATCTCATAGCATTGTGGTCAGAAAAGATACTTGATATGATTTCAACTTGCTTACATTTTTGGAGGCTTGCTTTATGTCCCAGCATGTGATATATCCTGGAGAATGTTCATGTGCAGTTGGAAAGAATGTGTATTCTGCTGCTTTTGGATGGAATGCTCTATAAATATCAACTAAATCCATCTGGTCTAATTTGTCATTTAAGGCCTGTGTTTCATTATTAATTTTCTGTCTGGATGATCTGTCCATTGATATAAGTGGGGTGTTAAAGACCCCCACTATTATTGGGTTACTGTTGATTTCTCCTTTTATGACTGTTAGCATTTGCCTTATATATTGGGGTACTCCTATGTTGGATGCATATATATTTATTATTGTTATATCTTCTTCTTGGTTTATGCCTTGATCATTGTGTAGTGTTCTTCTTTGTCTTTTGTAACAGTCTTTATGTTAAAGTCTATTTTGTCTGATAAGAGTGTTGCAACTCGGCTTCCTTCTGCTTTCCATTTTCATGGAATACCTTTTTGCATCCGCTGGCTTTCAGTCTGTATGTGGCCCTAGATCTGAAGTGGGTCTTTTGTAGACAGCATACACATGGGTCTTCTTTTTGTATCCATTCAGCCAGTCTGTATCTTTTGTTTGGAGCATTAAATCCATTTACATTTATGGTAATTACTGATATGTAAATTCTTATTGCCATTTTGTTAATTGTTTTGGATTTGTTTCTTTTTTTAAAAAATTTTTTATTTGTTTGTTTTTGGCTGTGTTGGGTATTCATTTCTGTGTGAGGGCTTTCTCTAGTTGTGGCAAGCAGGGGCCACTTACTATTGTGGCCTCTCTTGTTGCGGAGCACAGGCTCCAGATGCGCAGGCTCAGTAGCTGTGGCTCACGGGCCTAGTTCCTCTGCAGCATGTGAGATCTTCCCAGACCAGGGCTCGAACCCGTATCCCCTGCATTAGCAGGCAGATTCTCAACCACTGTGCCACCAGGGAAGCCCTTGGGTTTGTTTTTGTAAGTGCTTTTTCTTTCCTTCCTCTTTTGTTCTCTTGTTATTTGATGATTATCTTTATTGTTGTGTTTGGATTCCTTTTTCTTTTTTGTGTATATATCTATTGTAAATTTTTGCTTTGTGGTTACCATGAGGTTTTGACGTAGCAGTCTATCAGTATACGAGATTGTTTTAAGTTGCCAGTCTCTTAATTTCAAATGCATTTCCAATAACCTGCATTTGTACTCTCCTCTTCTCACGATTACTGGTTTTGATATCATATTTGTGTGTGAATAATTTTCTACCTTTACTCTATGTTTGCCTTTACCAGTGAGCTTTCCCATTTGTCATTTTCTTGTTTCTAGTTGTGAGCTTTCCTTTTCCACCTAGAGAAGTTCCTTTATCAATTGTTGTGAAACTGGTATGGTGATGATGAATTCCCTTAGCTTTTGCTTGTCTGTAAGACTTCTGATTTCTCCACTGAATCTGAACAAGAGCCTTCCTGGGTAGAGTGTTCTTGGTTGTAGGACTTTCCCTTATTATTATTTTTTCGAATTTTATTTTATTTTTTTATACAGCATGTCCTTATTAGTCATCAATTTTATACACATCAGTGTATACATGTCAATCCCAATCGCCCAATTCATCACACCACCACCTCCACCCACCTGCCGCTTCACCCCCTTGGTGTCCGTACATTTGTTCTCTACATCTGTGTCTCAATTTCTGCCCTGCAAACCAGTTCATCTATACCATTTTTCTAGGTTCCACATATATGAGTTAATATACGATATCTGTTTTTCTCTCTCTGACTTACTTCACGCTGTATGACAGTCTCTAGATCCATCCACGTCTCAACAAATGACGGAATTTTGTTCCTTTTTATGATTGAGTAGTATTCCATTGTATACATATACCGCCTTATCCAATCATCTGTCGATGGGAATTTAGGTTGCTTCCATGACCTGGCTATTGTAAATAGAGCTGCAGTGAACAAAGTGGTGCATGTGTGTTTTTGAATTATGATTTTCTCTGGGTATATGCCCAGTAGTGGGATTTCTGGATCATAGGGTCATTCTATTTTTAGTTTTTTAAGGAACCTCCATACTGTTCTCCATAGTGGCTGTATCAATTTACATTCCCACCAACAGTGCAAGAGGGTTCCCTTTTCTCCACACCCTCTCCAGCACTTGTTGTTTGTAGATTTTCTGATGATGCCCATTCTAACTGGTGTGAGGTGATACTTCAGTGTAGTTTTGATTTGCATTTCTCTAATAATTAGTGATGTTGAGCAGCTTTTTATGTGCTTCTTGGCCATTTGTATGTCTTCTTTGGAGAGATGTCTGTTTAGGTCTTCTGCCCATTTTTAGATTGGGTTGTTTGTTTTTTTAATACTGAACTGCATGAGCTGTTTATATATTTTGGAGATTAATCCTTCATCCGTTGATTTGTTTTCAAATAGTTTCTCCCATTCTGAGGGTTGTCTTTTCGTCTTGTTTATGGTTTCCTTCGCTGTACAAAACCTTTGAAGTTTCATTAGGTCCCATTTGTTTATTTTTATTTCCATTACTCTAGGATGTGGATCAAAAAAGATATTGCTGTGATTTATGTCAAAGAGTGTTCTTTGGGGCTTCCCTGGTGGAGCAGTGGTTGAGAGTCAGCCTGCTGATTCAGGGAACACGGGTTCATGCCCCAGTCTGGGAAGATCCCACATGCCGCGGAGCGCCTAGGCCTGTGAGCCATGGCTGCTGAGCCTGAGCATACGGAGCCTGTGCTCTGCAACGGGAGAGGCCACAACAGTGAGAGGCCCATGTACTGTAAAAACAAAAACAGAGTGTTCTTCCTATGTTTTCCTCTAAGAGTTTCATAGTGTCTGGTCTTACATTTAGGTGTCTAATCCATTTTCAGTTTATTTCTGTGTATGGTACTAGGGAGTGTTTTAATTTCATTCTTTTACATGTAGTTGTCCAGTTTTCCCAGCACCACTTATTGAAGAGACTGTCTTTTCTCCATTGTATATCCTTGCCTCCTTTGTCATAGATTAGTTGACCATAGGTTGCGTGGGTTTATCTCTGGGATTTCTATCCTGTCCCATTGATCTGTATTTCTGTTTTTGTGCCAGTACGATATTGTCTTGATGACTGTAGCTTTGTAGTATAGTCTGAAGTCAGGGAGTCTGATTCCTCCAGCTCTGCTTTTTTCCCTCAAGACTGCTTTGACTGTTGGGGGTTTTTTGTGTCTCCACACAAATTTGAAGATTTTTTGTTCTAGTTTTGTAAAAAAAAAATGCCATTGGTAATTTGATAGGGATTGCATTGAATCTGTAGATTGCTTTGGGTAGTATAGTCATTTTCACAATATTGATTCTTCCAATCCAAGACTATGGTATATCTCTCCATCTGTTCGTATCATCTTTAATTTCTTTCATCAGTGTCTTATAGTTTTCTGCATACAGGTCTTTTGTCTCCCTAGGTAGGTTTATTCCTGGGTATTTTATTTTGTTGCAATGGTAAATGGGAGTGTTTTCTTAATTTCTTTTTCAGATTTTTCATCATTAGTATATAGGAATGCAAGAGATTTCTGTGCATTAATTTTGTATCCTGCTACTTTACCAAATTCATTGATTAGCTCTAGTAGTTTTCTGGTGGCATCTTTAGGATTCTCTATGTACAGTATCATGTCATCTGCAAACAGTGACAGTTTTACCTCTTTTTTTCCAATTTGTATTCCTTTTATTTCTTCTCTGATTGCCATGGCTAGGACTTCCAAAACCACGTTGAATAATAGTGGTGAGAGTGGACGTCCTTGTCTTGTTCCTGATCTTAGAGGAATTGCTTTCAGTTTTTCACCATTGAGAATGATGTTTGCTGTGGGTTTGTCATATATGGCCTTTATTATGTTGAGATAAGATCCCTCAATGCCCAGTTTCTGGAGAGGTTTTATCATAAATTGCTATTGAGTTTTGTCAAAAACTTTTTCTGCATCTATTTAGATGATCATATGGTTTTTAATCTTCAATTTGTTGATATGGTGTATCACATTGATTGATTTGCATATATTGAAGAATCCTTGCATCCCTGGGATAAATCCCACTTGATCATGGTTTATGGTCCTTTTAATGTGTTGTTGAATTCTTTTTGCTAGTATTTTGTTGAGGATTTTTGTATTTATATTCATCAGTGATATTGGTCTGTAATTTTCTTTTTTTGTAGTGTCTTAGTCTGGTTTCGGTATCAGGGTGATGGTGGCCCCATAGAGTGAGTTTGGGAGTGTTCCTTCCGCTGCAGTTTTTTGGAAGAGATTGAGAAGGATGAGTGTTAGCTCTTGTCTAAATGTTTTATAGAATTCACCTGTGAAGCCATTTGGCCTGAACTTTTGTTTGTTGGAAGATTTTTAATCACAGTTTCAATTTCATTACTTGTGATTGGTGTGTTCATATTTTCTATTTCTTCCTGGTTCAGTCTTGGAAGGTTATACCTTTCTAAGAATTTGTCCATTTCTTCCAGGTTGTCCATTTTATTGGCATAGAGATGCTTGTAGTAGTCTCTTAGGATGCTTTGTACTTCTGTGGTGTCTGTTGTAACTTCTCCTTTTTCATTTCTAATTTTATTAAGTCCTCTCCCTCTTTTTCTTGATGACTCTGGCTAATGGTTTATCAATTTTGTTTTATCTTCTCAAGGAACCAGCTTTTAGTTTTATTGATCTTTGCTATTGTTTTCTTTGTTTCTATTTCATTTATTTCTGGTCTGATCTTTATGATTTCTTTCCTTCTGCTAACTTTGGATTTTGTTTGTTCTTCTTTCTCTAGTTCCTTTAGGTGTAATGTTAGATTGTTTATTTGAGATTTTTCTTGTTTCTTGAGGTAGGCTTATATAGCTATAAACTTCCCTCTTAGAACTGCTTTTGCTGCATCCCATAGGTTTTGGATCGTCATGTTTTCATTGTCATTTTTCTCTAGGTATTTTTTGATTTCCTCTTTGATTTCTTCAGTGATCTCTTGGTTATTTAGTAACTTATTGTTTAGCCTCCATGTGTTTGTGTTTTTTATGTTTTTTTCCCTGCAATTCATTTCTAATCTCCTAGCCTTGTGGTGAGAAAAGATACTTGATATGATTTCAATTTTCTTAAATTTACTGAGGCTTGATTAGTGACCCAAGATGTGATATATCCTGGAGAGTATTCCATGCGTGCTTGAGAAGAAAGTGTAATTTGCTGTTTTTGAATGGAATGTCCTATAAATATCAATTAAATATATCTGCTTTATTGTGTCATTTAAAGCTTCTGTTTAATTATTTATTTTCATTTGTTATGGTCTGTCCATTGGTGTAAGTGAGGTGTTAAAGTCTCCCACTATAATTTTGTTACTGTCGGTTTCCTCTTTTATAACTGTTAGCTGTAAAATTGTATTACTATTAGCTATAAAATTGTGTTACTGTCGGTTTCCTCTTTTATAGCTGTTAGCAGTTGCCTTATGTATTGAGGTGCTCCTATGTTGGGTGCATATATATTTGTAATTGTTATATCATCTTCTTGGTTTGATCCCTTAATCATTATGTAGTGTCCTTCCTTGTCTCTTGTAACATTCTTTATTTTTTTATTTTTATTTTTTTTTTGTGGTTTGCGGGCCTCTCACTGTCGTGCCCTGTCCCGTTGCAGAGCACAGGCTCCGGACGCACAGGCTCAGCGGCCATGGCTCACAGGCCCAGCTGCTCCGCGGCATGTGGGATCCTCCCGGACCGCGGCACGAACCCATGTCCCCTGCATTGGCAGGCAGACTCTCTACCACTGCACCACCAGGGAAGCCCCAACATTCTTTATTTTAAAGTCTATTTTATCTGATATGAGTATTGCTACTCCAGCTTTATTTGATTTCCATTTGCATAGAATATCTTTTTCCATCCCCTCACTTTCAGTCTGTATGTGTCCCTAGGTCTGAATTGGGTCTCTTGTAGACAGCATATATATGGGTCTTGTTTTTGTATCCATTCAGCAACCCTGAGTCTTTTGGTTGGAGCATTTAATCCATTCACGTTTAAGGTAATTATCAATATGTATGTTCCTATGACCATTTTCTTAATTGTTTTGGGTTTTTTTTTGTAGGTCCTTTTCTTCTCTTGTGTTCCGTACTTAGAGAAGTTCCTTTAGCGTTTGATTTAGAGCTGGTTTGGTGGTGCTGAATTCTCTTAGCTTTTGCTTGTCTCTAAAGCTTTTGATTTCTCTATCGAATCTGAATGAGATCCTTGCAGGGTAGAGTAATCTTGGGTGTAGGTTCTTCCCTTTCATCACTTTAAGAATATCATGCCACTCCCTTCTGGTTTGTAGAGTTTCTGCTGAGAAATCAGCTGTTAACATTATGGGAGTTCCCTTGTATGTTACTTGTTTTTTTTCCCTTGCTGCTTTCAGTAATTTTTCATTGTCTTTAATTTTCGGCAGTTTGCTTATTATGTGTCTCAGTGTGTTTCTCCTTGGGTTTATCCTGTATGGGACTCTCTGCACTTCCTAGACTTGGGTGGCTATTTCCTTTCCCATGTTAGGGAAGTTTTCAGCTGTAATTTCTTCACATATTTTCTCGGGTTGTTTCTCTGTCTCTTCTCCTTCTGGGAACCCTATAATGCAAATGTTGTTGCATTTAATGTTGTCCCAGAGGTCTCTTAGGCTGTCTTCATTTCTTTTTTCTTTATTCTGTTCTGTAGCAGTTCTGTCTTCCAGGTCACTTATCCGTTCTTCTGCCTCAGTTATTCTGCTATTGATTCCTTCTAGTGTAGTTTTCATTTCAGTTATTGTATTGTTCATCTCTGTTTGTTCTTTAATTCTTCTAGGTCTTTGTTAAACATTTCTTGCATCTTCTCAATCTTTGCCTCCATTCTTTTTCCGAGGTCCTGGATCATCTTCACTATCTTTATTCTGAATTATTCTTCTGGAGGGTTGCCTATCTCCGCTTCATTTAGTTGTTTTTCTGGGGTTTTATCTTGTTCCTTCATCTGGTACATAGCCCTCTGCCTTTTCATCTTGTCTATCTTTCTGTGAATGTGGTTTTTGTTCCACAGGCTGCAGGATTGTAGTTCTTCTTGCTTCTGCTGTCTGCCCTCTGGTGGATGAGGCTATCTAAGAGGCTTGTGCAAGTTTCCTGATGGGAGGGACTAGTGGTGGGTAGAGCTGGCTGTTGCTGTGGTGGGCAGAGCTCAGTAAAACTTTAATCTGCTTGTCTGCTGATATGTGGGGCTGGGTTCCCTCCCTGTTGGTTGTTTGGCCTGAGGCGACCCAACACTGGAGCCTACCTGGCTCTTTGGTGGGGCTGATGGCAGACTCTGGGAGGCTCATGCCAACGAGTACTTCCCAGAACTTCTGCTGCCAGCGTCCTTGTCCTCAGGGTGAGACACAGCCTCCCCTGCCTCTGCCGGAGACACTCCAACACTAGCAGTAGGTCTGGTTCTGTCTTCCCTGGGGTCACTGATCCTTCCCCTGGGTCCCGATGTGCACACTACTATGTGTGACCCCTCCAAGAGTCGAGTCTTTGTTTTCCCCAGTCCTGTCAGAGTCATGCAAGCAAATCCCGCTAGCCTTCAATGTCTGATTCTCTAGGAATTCCTCCTCCCGTTGCTGGAGCCCCAGTTTTGGAAGCCTGACGTGGGTTCAGAACCTTCACTCCAGTGGGTGGACTTCTGTGGTATAAGTGTTCTCCAGTTTGTGAGTCACCCACCCAGCAGTTACGGGATTTGATGTTATTGTGATTGCACCCCTCCTGCCATCTCATTGTGGCTTCTCCTTTGTCTTTGGATGTGGGGTATCTTTTCTGGTGAGTTCCAATGTCTTCCTGTCGATGATTGTTCAGCAGTAGTTGTGATTCTGGTGTTTTTTCAAGAGGGAGTCAGAGCATGTCCTTCTACTCTGCCATCTTGGTTCAGACCTCTCCTTTCATCACTTTAAATATATCATGCCATTCCCTTCTGGCCTACAGAGTTTCTGCTGAAAAATCAGCAGATAACCTTATGGGGATTCCCTTGTATGTTATTTGTTGTTTTTCCCTTGTTGCTTTTAAATTTTTCTCCTTGTCTTTAATTTTTGTCCATTTGCTTAATATGTGTCTTGTCATGTTCCTCCTTAGGTTCATCCAGTATCAGACTCTGTGTGCTTCCTGGCCTTGCGTGACTGTTTGTTTCCTGTGTTAGGGAAGTTTTCAGCTATTATGTCTTCACATATTTTGTCAGGCTGTTTCTCTCTTCTCCTTCTGATACCCCTATAATGTGAATGTTGGTGCATTTAATGTTGTCCCAGTGGTCTCCTAAACTGTCCTCATTCCTTTTCATTCTTTTTTTTTTAATTCTATTCCTCAGCAGTTATTCCACCATTCTGTTTTCCAGATCAGTTACCCATTCATCTGCCTCATATATTTTGCTATTGATTTCTTCTAGTGTATTTTTCATTTCACTTATTGTATTGTTCAGCAGTGTTCATTTGTTCTTTAAATCTTCTAGCTCTTTCTTAAACATTTCTTGTATCTTCTCTGTGCCTCCATTCTTTTTCCTAGAATTTTGATCATCTTTATTATCACTACTCTGAATTCTTTTTCAGGTAGATTGCCTATCTCCACTTCACTCATTTGTTCTTCTGGGGTTTTATCTTGTTCCTTTAACTGGAATGTATTTTTCTGCTGTCTCATTTTAAGTTTCTGTTTTGTGGTCTCACAGGCTACAGGACTGTAGTTCCTCTTGCTTCTGGTGTCTGCCCCCTCATGGTTGAGGCTAGTCTAAGGGGCTTGTGCAGGTCTCCTGGTGGGATGAACTGGTGTCTGCCCAGTAGTGGGTGGAGCTGGATCTTGTCCCTCTGGTGGGCAGGTTCATGTCAAGGGATGTGTTTAGAGGCAGCTGTGGGCTCAGGAAGACTTTAAGCAGCCTGTCTGCTGATCAATGGGGCTGTGTTCCTGCCCTTGGTTGGCTGGCTGACATGAGGCATCCAAGTCCTGGAGCCTAAGGGCTGTTGGTTAGGACCAGGTCTTGGCATCAAAATGGCAGCCTGCAGGACAACTCATGCCAATGAGTACTTTCCTGTACCTCCACCAGCAGTGTCCTTGTCCCTGCAGTGAGCCACAGCCAACCCCTGCCTCCTTAGGAGACTCTTCAAGACCCGCAGGTAGGTATGGCTCAGGCTTCTTTGAAGTCACTGCTTTTTCCCCTGCATCCTGGTGCACACGAGACCTCACGTATTCTTCATGAGTGGTGTTTTTGTTTTCCCCCAGTCCTGTGGAGTTCCTACGATCATGCCCTACTGGCCTTCAAAGCCAATTGCTCTGGGAGCTCCTCCTCTCGATGCCAGACCCCCATACTGGGGATCCTGACATGGGGCTGAGAACTCTCACTCCCGTGGGAGAACCTCCTTAATATAATTATTTTTCAGTTTGTGTGTTGCCCACCTGCCCGGTATGGGATTTGATTGTATTGCAAACGCTCCCCTCCTACCATCTCATTGTGGATTTTTCTTTGTCTTTGGAAGTAGAAAATCTCTTTTGGTAGGTTCCAGTCCTTTTTGTCAATGGTTGTTCAGCAGTTACGTGTGATTTTGGTGTTTTTGGAGAGGAGACATGCTCAGGTCCTTCTACTCCACTGTCTTGTCAGGAAAACCTGTGATTTTTTTTCATTGAGATTGTTGATGTACAATATGATGTAAGTTTCAGGTGTACAACATAGAGATTCACAGTTTTTAAATATTATATTCCATTTATAGTTACTATATACTATTGGCTATATTCTTTTGTTCTACAATATATCCTTGTAGCTTATTTTATACATAATAGTTTTTACCTCTTAGTCCCCTACTCCTATCTTTCCCTTCCCCTCTTCCCTCACCCACTGGTAACCACTAGTTTGTTCTCTATATGTGAGTCTGTTTCTGTTTTGTTACATTCACTAATTTGTTTTATTTTTTAGATTCCACATAGGAATTATATCATAAAGTTTTTGTCTTTCTCTGTCTGACTTATTTCACTAAGTGAAATACCTTCCAAGTTCATCCTCGTTGTTGCAAATGGCAAAATTTCATTCTTTTTTATAGCTGGGTAGTATTCCATTTTGTGTGTGTGTGTATTTATGTGTGCGTATATATGTATGTGTATATATAATATACACATACATATCACATCTTATTTATCCATTCATCTGTGGATGGACACTTACGTTTCTTCCACTCTTGGGAATCGTAAATAATGCTGTTATGAACATCGGGGTGCATTTATCTTTTAGAATTAGTGTTTTTTTTGGTTGTTTTTTCCAGATATTTACCCAGGAGTGGAATTGCTGGGTCATATGGTAGTTCTATTTTTAGTTTTTTGAGAAACCTCCACACTGCTTTCCATATTTACATTCCCACCAACAGTGTATGAAGGTTCCCCTTTCTCCATATCCTTGCCAACATTTGTTATTTGTGTTCTTTTTGAATGTAGCCATTCTGAAAGATGCGAGATGATATCTCATTGTGGTTTTAATTTGCATTTAGCTGATGATTAACGATATTGAACATCTTTTCATGTGCCTATTACCCATCTGTATGTCTTCTTTGGAAAAATGTCTCTTTAGTTCTTCTGCCCATTTTTTAATCAGGTTGTATTTTTGATGTTGAGCTGTATGAGCTGTACATATATATATATATATATATATATATATATATATATATATAGTATATTAATCTCTTATTGGTCATATTTGCAAATACTTTTTACCATTCTGTAGGTTACCTTTTCATTTTGACAGTGGTTTCCTTTCTTGTGCAAAAGTTTTAAAGTTTGATTAGGTCCCATTTGTTTATTTTTCCTTTTATGTTCTATGCATTAGGAGACAGATCTAAAGAAATATTGCTACAATTTGTATCAAAGAGCATACTGCATATGTTCTCTTCTTGGAGTTTTATTATTTATGGTCTTACATTTAGGTCTTTAATTGATTTTGAGTTTATTTTTGTATACAGTGTTAGAGAGTGTTCTAATTTCATTATTTTACACATAGCTGTCCAGTTTTCCCAATACTTCTTATTGAAGAGACTGTCTTTTCTTCCTTGTATGTTCTTCCCTCCTTTGTCATAGATTAGCTGACCATAGGTGCGTGGGTTTATTTCTGGGCTTTCTCTTCTGTTCCATTGACCTATGTGTCTGGTTTTGTGCCAGTGCCATACTGTTTTGATGACTGTAGATTTGTAGTATAATAGCATGATGTCCGGGGGGAATGATTCCTCTAGCTCTCTTGTTCTTTCTCAAAATTGTTTGGGCTGTTCTGGGTCTTTTGTGTTTCTATACAAATTTTTAAATTATTTATTCTAGTTCTGTGAAAAATGCCCACAGTATTTTGATGGGGGTTGCATTGAATCTGTAGATTGCCTTGGGTAGTAGAGTCATTTTAACAAAATTCTTCCAATTCATGAACATGGTATATCTTTCCATCTGTTTGTGTCATCTTTAGTTTCTTTCATCAGTGTCTTACAGTTTTTCGAGTATATGTCCTTTATCTCCTTAGGTAGGTTTATTCCTAGGTATTTTATTCTTTTCGATGTGATTGCAAATGGGATTGTTTCTTTAATTTCTCTTTCTGATATTTTGTTGTTAGTGTATAGAAATGCAACGAATTTCTGTATATTGATTTTGTAACCTGCAACTTTACCAAATTCACTGATGAGCACTAGTAGCTTTCCGGAGGTGTCTTTAGGATTTTCTTTGTATAGTATCATGACATCTGCAAACAGTGACAGTTTTATTTCTTTCTTTCCAATTTAAGTTATTTTTAGTTCCTTTTCTTTTCTGATTGCTGTGGCTAGGGCCTCCAATTCTGTTGAATGAAAGTGGTAAGAGTGAGTATCATTGTCTTGTTCCTGATATTAGAAGAAATGATTTCAGCTTTTCACCACTGAGTATGATGTTAACTGTGAGCTTGTTATATAAGGCCTTTATTACGTTGAGTTACGTTCCCTCTATGCTCACCTTGTAGAGAGTTTTTATCATAAATAAAATGGATGTTGAATTTTGTCAAAAGCTTTTTCTGCGTCATTTGAGATGATCATATTTTTTTATTCTTCAAATTGTTAATGTGTTGTATAACATCAATTGATTTGTAGATATTGAAAAATCCTTGTGTCCCTGGGATAAATCCTAATTGATTGTGGTGTATGATTTTTTCACTGTATTGTTGGATTCTGTTTGCTAATATTTTATTGAGGATTTTTGCATCTACGTTCGTCAGTGTTATTGGTCTGTAATTTTTGTTGTTGTTGTTACCTTTGTATGATTTTGGTATAAGGTTAATGCTGCTCTTATAGAACCAGTTCAGAAGTGTTCCTTCTTCTGCAATGTTTTTGGAGGGTATTGGTGTTATCTATCATCTAATTCTTTCATAGAATTCACATGTGAAACCATCTGGCCCTGGGATTTTGTTTGTTGGGAGTTTTAAAATTATTATTGATTAAATTTCATTACTGGAAATTGGTCTGTTCATATTTTCTATTTCTTTCTGGTTCAGTCTTGGGAGATTGTACATTTCTGGGAATTTGTCCATTTCTTCTCATTTATCCATTTTATTGCTGTATAATTGTTCATACTAATCTCTTATGATCCTTTGTATTTCTCTGATCTCACTTGTGACGTTTCCTTTTATATTTCTGGTTTGATTCTTTTGGGTCCTCTCTTTCCTTCTGGGTTTATCAATTTTATTGTCTCAAAGAACCAGCTCTTAGTTTCATTGATCTTTTCTAATTTTTTCTGCTCTGATCTTTACGATTTTTTCCCTTTTACTAACTTTGGGTTTTCTTTGTTCTTTTTCTAGCTCCTTTATATGTATGGTTATGTTGTTTATTTGAGATTTTTCTTGTTTCCTGAAATAGGCTTGTATTGCTATAAACTTCCCTCTAAGAACTGCTTTTTCTGTGTCCCATAGATTTTGGATTGTGTATTTCCATTTTCACTTATCTCCAGGTATGGTTTTTATTTCCTCTTGATTTCTTCAGTGACCCATTGATCAATTAGTAGCATATTTATGGTATTTTAATGGTAGCATATTTTAACCACTACGTTTGTGTTTTTTCTGGCCTTTTTCTTGTAGTTGTTTTATAGTCTGATAGTGTTGTCAGAAAAAATTTCTTGGTATAATTTTAATCTTCTTATTTTATTGACACTTGTTTTGTGGCCTTGCATATGATCTATCCTGGAGAAAGTTCCATTTGCCCTTGAAAAAATTATGTATTCTGCTGCTTTTGGATGGAATGTTCCATATGTGTCTGTTAAGTCCATCTGGTCTAATAAGTCATTTAAGGTCAGTGTTTCCTTATTATTTTTCAGTCTGGATTATCTGTCCATTAATGAAAGTGGAGTTTAAAGTCTCCTGCTATTACTGTGTTGTCAATTTCTCTCTTTCTGTTTGGTAATATTTGCTTTATGTATTTAGGTGCTGCTGTGTTAGGTGTATATATATTTATTTATTTTTGGATGGATTCCTTGATCATTATGTAATATCCTTTCTTATCTCTTGTTGCAGACTTTGTTTTAAAGTTTATTTTTTTCTGATATAAGTATTGCTACTCCAGGTTTTCTTTTCCTTTTGGTTTCCGTTAGCAAAGAATACCTTTTTCCATCGCTTCTCTTTCAGTCTGTGTATGTCTTTATTTCTGAAGTGAATTTCCTGTAGGCAACATATACATTGGTCTTGTTTTTTCAGTCCATTTAGCCATTCTGTCTTTTTTCTTTCTTTTTTTTCAACTTTATTGGAGTCTAATTGCTTTACAATGTTGTGTTAGTTTCTACTTTATAACAAAGTGAATCACTTGTACATATACATATGTTCCCATATCTCTTCCCTCTTGCCTCTCCCGCCCTTGAACGCTCCCTATCCAACCCCTCTAGGTGGTCACAAAGCACCAAGCTGATCTCCCAATGCTATGTGGCTGCTTCCCACTAGCTATCTATTTTACATGTGGTAGTGTATATATGTCCATGCCACTCTCTCACTTTGTCACAGCTTACCCTTCCCCCTCCCCATATCCTCAATTCCATTCTCTAGTAGGTCTGTGTCTTTATTCCTGTCTTACCCCTAGGTTCTTCATGACATTTTTTTCCTTAAATTCCATATATATATGTTAGCATACGGTATTTGTCTCTCTCTTTCTGACTTACTTCACTCTGTATGACAGACTCTAGGTCTATCCACCTCATTACAAATACATCAATTTCGTTTTTTATATGGCTCAGTAATATTCCATTGTATATATGTGCCACATCTTCTTTATGCATTCATCCGATGATGGACACTTAGGTTGTTTCCATCTCCGGGCTGTTGTAAATAGAGCTGCAATGAACATTTTGGTACATGACTCTTTTTGAATTATGGTTTTCTCAGGGTATATGCCCAGTAGTGGGATTGCTGGGTCATATGGTAGCTCTATTTGTACTTTTTTAAGGAACCTCCATACTGTTCTCCACAGTGGCTGTATCAATTTACATTCCCACCAACAGTGCAAGAGGGTTCCCTTTTCTCCACACCCTCTCCAGCATTTATTGTTTCTAGATTTTTTGATGATGGCCATTCTGACTGGTGTGAGATGATATCTCATTGTAGTTCTGATATGCATTTTTCTAATGATTAGTGATGTTGAGCATTCTTTCATGTGTTTGTTGACACTCTGTATATCTTCTTTGGAGAAATGTCTATATAGGTCTTCGGCCCGTTTTTGGATTGGGTTGTTTGTTTTTTTGTTATTAAGCTGCATGAGCTGCTTATAAACTTTGGAGATTAATCCTTTGTCAGTTGCTTCATTTGCAGATATCTTCTCCCATTCTGAGGGTTGTCTTTTGGTCTTGTTTATGGTTTCCTTTGCTGTGCAAAAGCTTTGAAGTTTCATTAGGTCCCATTTGTTTATTTTTGTTTATATTTCCATTTCTCTAGGAGGTGGGTCAAAAAGGACCTTGCTGTGATTTATGTTATAGAGTGTTCTGCCTGTGTTTTCCTCTAAGAGTTTGATAGTGTCTGGCTTTACAATTAGGTGTTTAATCCATTTTGAGCTTATTTTTGTGTATGGTGTTAGGGAGTGATCTAATCTCATACTTTTACATGTACCTGTCCAGTTTTCCCAGCACCACTTATTGAAGAGGCTGACCTTTCTCCACTGTACATTCCTGCCTCCTTTATCAAAGATAAGGTGACTGTATGTGTGTGGGTTTATCTCTGGGCTTTCTATCATGTTCCATTGATCTATCTTTCTGTTTTTGTGCCAGTACCATAATGTCTTGATTACTGTAGCTTTGTCATATAGTCTGAAGTTCAGGGAGCCTGATTCCTCCAGCTCCATTTTTCGTTCTCAAGATTGCTTTGGCCATTCGGGGTCTTTTGTGTTTCCATACAAATTGTGAAATATTTTTGTTCTAGTTCAGTGAAAAATGCCAGTGGTAGTTTGATAGGGATTGCATTGAATCTGTAGATTGCTTTGGGTAGTAGAGTCATTTTCACAATGTTGATTCTTCCAATCCAAGAACATGGTATATGTCTCCATCTATTTGTATCATCTTTAATTTCTCTCATCAGTGTCTTATAATTTTCTGAATACACGTCTTTTGTCTCTTTAGGTAGATTTATTCCTAGATATTTTATTCTTTTAGTTGCAATGGTAAATGGGAGTGTTTTCTTGATTTCACTTTCAGAGTTTTCATCCTTAGTGTATAGGAATGCCAGAGATTTCTGTGCATTAATTTTGTATGCTGCTACTTTACCAAATTCATTGATCAGCTCTAGTAGTTTTCTGGTAGCATCTTTAGGATTCTCTATGTATGGTATCATGTCATCTGCAAATAGTGACAGCTTTACTTCTTCTTTTCCCATTTGGATTCCTTTTATTTCCTTTTCTTCTCTGATTGCTGTGGCTAAAACTTCCAAAACTGTGTTGAATAAGAGTGGTGAGAGTGGGCAACCTTGTCTTCTTCCTGATCTTAGTGGAAATGGTTTCAGTTTTTCACCATTGAGGACGATGTTGGCTGTGGGTTTTTCATATATGGCCTTTCTTATGTTGAGGAAAGTTCCCTCTCTGCCTACTTTCTGCAGGGTTTTTATCATAAATGGGTGTTGAATTTTGTCAAAAGCTTTCTCTGCATCTATTGAGATGACCGTATGGTTTTCTCCTTCAGTTTGTTAATATGGTTGGTTGATTTGCGTATATTGAAGAATCCTTGCATTCCTCGAATAAACCCCACTTGATCATGGTGTATGATCCGTTTAATGTGCTGTTGGATTCTGTTTGCTAGTATTTTGTTGAGGATTTTTGCATTTATGTTCATCAGTGATATTGGCCTGTAGTTTTCCGTTTTTTGACATCCTTGTCTGGTTTTGGTATCAGGGTGATGGTGGCCTCGTAGAATGAGTTTGAGAGTGTTCCTCCCTCTGCTATATTTTGGAAGAGTTTGAGAAGGATAGGTGTTAGCTCTTCTCTAAATGTTTGATAGAATTCGCCTGTGAAGCCGTCTCGTCTTGGGCTTTTGTTTGTTGGAAGATTTTTAATCACAGTTTCAATTGCAGTGCATGTGATTGGTCTGTTCATATTTTCTATTTCTTCCTGATTCAGTCTTGGCAGGTTGTGCATTTCTAAGAATTTGTCCATTTATTCCAAGTTGTCCATTTCATTGGTATAGAGTTGCTTGTAGTAATCTCTCATGATTGTTTACATTTCTGCAGTGTCAGTTGTTACTTCTCCTTTTTCAATTCTACTTCTATTATTTGAGTCGTCTCCCTTTTTTTCTTGATGAGTCTGGCTAATGGTTTATCAATTTTGTTTATCTTCTTAAAGAACCACCTTTTAATTTTTTTTTTTTTTTTTTTGCGGTACGCGGGCCTCTCCCGTTGCGGAGCACAGGCTCCAGACGCGCAGGCTCAGCGGCCATGGCTCACGGACCCAGCCGCTCCGCGGCATGTGGGATCCTCCCGGACCGGGGCGCGAACCCGCGTCCCCTGCATCGGCAGGCGGACTCCCAACCACTGCGCCACCAGGGAAGGCCCCACCTTTTAATTTTATTGATCTTTGCTATCATTTCCTTCATTTCTTTTTCATTTATTTCTGATCTGATCTTTATGATTTCTTTCCTTCTGCTAACTTTGGGGTTTTTTTCTTCTTCTTTCTCTAATTATTTTAGGTGCAAGTTTAGTTTGTTTATTCGAGATGTTTCTTGTTTCTTAAGGTAGGATTGTATTGCTATAAACTTCCCTCTTAGAACTGCTTTTGCTGCATCCCATAGGTTTTGGGTCATCGTGTCTCCATTGCCATTTGTTTCTAGGTATTTTTTTATTTCCTTTTTGATTTCTTCAGTGATCACTTCGTTATTAAGTAGTGTATTGTTTAGCCTCCATGTGTTTGTATTTTTTACAGATCTTTTCGTGTATTTGATATCTAGTCTCATATCGTTGTTGTTAGAAAAGATACTTGATACAATTTGAATTTTTTTAAATTTACCAAGGCTTGGTTTTTGACCCAAGATATGATCTATCCTGGAGAATGTTCCATGAGCACTTGAGAAAAATGTGTATTCTGTTGTTTTGGATGGAATGTCTTATACATATCAATTAAGTCCATCTTGTTTAATGTATCATTTAAAGCTTGTGTTTCCTTATTTATTTTCATTTTGGATGATCTGTGCATTGGTGAAAGTGGAGTGTTAAAGTCCCCTACTATGAATGTGTTACTGTCAATTTCCCCTTTTATGGCTGTTAGCATTTGCCTTATGTATTGAGGTGCTCCTATGTTGGGTGCATAAATATTTACAATTGTTATTTCTTCTTCTTGGATCTATTCCTTGATCATTATGTAGTGTCCTTCTTTGTCTCTTGTAATAGTCTTTATTTTAAAGTCTATTTTGTGTGATATGAGAATTGCTACTCCAGCTTTCTTTTGGTTTCCATTTGCATGGAATATCTTTTTCCATCCCCTCACTTTCAGTCTGTATGTGTCTCTAGGTCTGATGTAGGTCTCTTGTAGACAGCATATATATGGGTCTTGTTTTTGTATCCATTCAGCCTGTCTGTGTCTTTTGGTGGGAGCATTTAATCCATTTACGTTTAAGGTAATTATCGATATGTATGTTCCTATTCCCATTTTCTGAATTGTTTGGGGTTTGTTATTATAGGTCTTTTCCTTCTCTTGTGTGTCTTGCCTAGAGAAGATCCTTTAGCATTTGTTGTAAAGCTGGTTTGGTGGTGCTGAACTCTCTCAGCTTTTGCTTGTCTGTAAAGGTTTTAATTTCTCCAACAAATCTGAATGAGATCCTTGCTGGTAGAGTAATCTTGGTTGTAGATTTTTCTCCTTCCTCATTTTAAATATGTCCTGCCAGTCCCTTCTGACTTGCAGAGTTTCTTCTGAAAGATCAGCTGTTAACCTTATGGGGATTCCCTTGTGTGTTATTTGTTGTTTTTCCCTTGCTGCTTTTAATATGTTTTGTTTGCATTTAATTTTTGACAGTTTGATTAATATGTGTCTTGGTGTGTTTCTCCTTGGATTTTTCCTGTATGGGACTCCCTGTGCTTCCTGGACTTGATTAACTATTTCCTTTCCCATATTAGGGAGGTTTTCAAGTATAATCTCTTCAAATATTTTCTCAGTCCCTTTCTTTTTCTCTTCTTCTTCTGGAACCCCTATAATTCAAATGTTGGTGCGTTTAATATTGTCCCAGAGGTCTCTGAGACTGTCCTCAGTTCTTTACATTCTTTTTTCTTTATTCTGCTCTGCAGTAGTTATTTCCACTATTTTATCTTCCAGGTCACTTTTCCGTTTTTCTGCCTTAGTTATTCTGCTGTTGATCCCATCTAGAATATTTTTAATTTTATTTATTTTGTTGTTTATCATTGCTTGTTTCATCTTTAGTTCTTCTAGGTCCTTTTTAAATGTTTCTTGCATTTTGTCTATTCTATTTCCAAGATTTTGGATCATCTTTACTATCATTATTCTGAATTCTTTTTCAGGTAGACTGCCTATTCCCTCCTCATTTGTTAGGTCTGATGGGTTTTTATCTTGCTCCTTCATCTGCTGTGTGTTTTTCTGTCTTCTCATTTTGCTTATCTTACTGTGTTTGGGGTCTCCTTTTTGCAGGCTGCAGGTTCGTAGTTCCCATTGTTTTTGGTGTCTGTTCCCAGTGGCTAAAGTTGGTTCAGTGGGTTGTGTAGGCTTCCTGGTGGAGGTGACTAGTGCCTGTGTTCTGGTGCATGATGCTGGATCTTGTCTTTCTGGTGGGCAGGTCCACGTCTGGTGGTGTGTTTTGGGGTGTCTGTGGATGTAGTATGATTTTAGGCAGCCTCTCTGCTAATGGGTGGGGTTGTGTTCCTGTCTTGCTAGTTGTTTGGCAAAGGGTGTCCAGCACTGTAGCTTGCTGGTCCTTGAATGAAGCTGGGTGTTGGTGTTGAGATGGAGATCTCTGGGAGATTTTCGCCGTTTGATATTATGTGGAGCTGGGAGGTCTCTTGTGGACCAGTGTCCTGAAGTTGGCTCTCCCACCTCAGAGGCACAGCACTGACTCCTGGCTGCAGCACCAAGAACCTTTCATCCACACGGCTCAGAATAAAAGGGAGAAAAAGTAGAAAGAAAGAAGAAAGAAAGAGGATAAAGGAAAATAAAATAAGGTAAAATAAAATAAAGTTATTCAAATTAAAAAATATTATGAAAAAAAAATATTTTTAAAAAGTAAAAAAAAAAAAAAGAATGGATTGAACCCTAGGACAAATGGTGAAAGCAAAGCTATACAGACAAAATCTCACACAGAAGCATACACATACACACTCACAAAAAGAGGAAAAGGGGAAAAAATAATAAATCTTGCTCTCAAAGTCCACCTCCTCGATATGGGATGATTCGTTTTCTATTCAGGCATTCCACAGATGCAGGGTACATCAAGTTGATTATGGAGATTTAATCTGCTGCTCCTGAGGCTGCTGGGAAAGATAACCCTTTCTCTCCTTTGTTAGCACAGCTCCCAGGGCTCAGCTTTGGATTTAGCCCCGCCTCTGCGTGTAGGTCGCTGGAGGGCGTCTGTTCTTTGCTCAGACAGGCCGGGGTTAAAGGAGCCGCTGATTTGGGGGCTCTGGCTCATTCAGGCCAGGGGAAGGGAGGGGCACGATGCAGGGCGAGTCTGCTGCGGCAGAGGCCAGCGTGACATTGCACCAGCTTCAGGCGCGCTTTGCGTTTTCCCGGGGAAGTTGTCCCTGGATCCCGGGATCCTGGCAGTAGCGGGCTGCACAGGCTCCCCGGAAGGGAGCTGTGGATAGTGACCTGTGCTCGCACACAGGCTTCTTGGTGGTGGCAGCAGCAGCCTTAGCGTCTCATGCCCGTCTCTGGGGTCCGCGTTTTTAGCCGCGGCTCGCGCCGGTCTCTGGAGCTCCTTTAAGCAGTGGTCTTAATCCCCTCTCCTCACGCACCAGGAAACAAAGAGGCAAGAAAAAGTCTCTTGCCTCTTCGACAGGTCCAGACTTTTACCCGGACTCCCTCCCGTCTAGGCGTGGTGCACTAACCCCCTGAAGCCTGTGTTCACGCTCCCAACCCCAGTCCTCTGCCCTCCAACCGAAGCCCGAGCCTCAAGTCTCAGCCCCGCCCGCCCTGGCGGGTGAGCAGACAAGCCTCTCAGGCTGGTGAGTGCTGGTCGGCACTGATCCTCTGTGCGGGAATCTCTCTGCTTTGTCCTCCACACCCCTGTTTCTGTACTCTCCTTGGCAGCTCCGAAGCTTCCCCGCTCCGCCACCCGCAGTCTCCGCCCTCGAAGGCGCTTCCTACTGTGTGGAAACCTTTCCTCCTTTACACCTCCCTCCCACTGGTGCAGGTCCCGTCCCTATTCGTTTTTTTTTTTTTTTGCAGTACACGGGCCTCTCACTGTTGTGGCCTCTCCCGTTGTGGAGCACAGGCTCCGGATGCGCAGGCTCAACGGCCATGGCTCATGGGCCCAGCCGCTCCGCGACATGTGGGATCTTCCCGGACCGGGGCACGAACCCGTGTCCCCTGCATTGGCAGGCGGACTCTCAACCATTGCGCCACCAGGGTAGCCCCTGTCCCTATTCTTTTGTCTCTGTTTATTCTTTTTTCTTTTGCCCTACCCAGGTACGTGGGGAGTTTCTTGCCTTTTGGGAAGTCTGAGGTCTTCTGCCAGTGTTCAGTAGGTGTTCTGTAGTTGTTCCATGTGTAGATGTATTTCTGATGTATTTGTGGGGAGGAAGGTGATCTCTGCATCTTACTCTTCCGCCATCTTCCCCCTCTCCCACTCTGTCTTTTGATTGGAAAATTTAGTCCATTTAAATTTAAAGTTATTATTAATAGGTATTTACTTATTGCCATTTTGTTAATTGTTTGTGGGTTATTTTTGTAGTTCTTTTTCTTTCTTCTTTTGCCCTCTTTTGTGATTTGATGATAACTTAAGCGTTATGTTTGGGTTCCTTTCTGTTTTGTGTGTGTTTATCAATCATAGATTTTTGTTTTGTGGCTACTGAGAGTTCTATCTCTGTCTATCTCTGTCTTTCTCTATTTGTGATTATTTTAGGTTGATGATTTTTCTTAACTTCTAATGCATTCTTACTACCCTGCATTTTTACTTCCCGCTCCTCATGTTGAATGTTTTTGACATCATATTTTACATCTTTTTGTTTTGTGTATCTCTTAACTACTTATTGAGGGTAGATGAATTTACTACTTTTGTCTTGTAACCTTCCTACTAGCTTTATAAGTGGTTGATCTACTACCTTTACTGTGTACTTGTCATTACAAATGAGATTTTCCTTTTGTAATTTTCATATTTCTAGTTTAGGTCTTGTCTTTTCCACGTAGAGAAGTCCTTTTAACATTTTTTTAAAAATCTGGTTTAGTGGTGATGAACTATTTTAGCCTTTGCTTGTCTGTAAAACTCTTTGTCTCTGTGTCAAATCTGAATGATAGCATTGCTGGGTAGAGTATTCTTGGTTGTAGGTTTTTTCCTTTCATCACTTTAAATATATTGTGCCACTCCCTTCTGGCCTGCAGAGTTTCTGCTGAAGAGTCAGCTACAGTCTTATGGGAGTTGCCTTACATGTAACTAGTTGCTTTTTCCTTGTTGCTTTTAATATTCTTTTATTATCTTTAATTTTTGCTACTTTAATTACAATGTGTCTTTGTGTGGACCTCTTTGGGTTAATCTTCTATCGGACTCGCTGTGCTTCCTGGACCTGGATATCGGTTTCCTTCCCCACATTAGAGAAGTTTTCAGCTATTATTTCTTCAAATAAGTTCTCTGCCCTTTTCTCTCTTCTCCTTCTGGGATCCCTCTAATGCAAATGTTAGTATGCTTGATGCTGTGCCAGAGGTCTCTTAGACTATCCTCATTTTTTTAAAATCTTTTTTCTTTTCGTTCAGCTTGTGTGTTTTCATTTTTGTCTTCCAGTTGCTGCTCTGTTCCTCTTTATCATCTTATCTACTCTTGATTCCTTCTAGTGTATTTTTTTTTTCAGTTATTGTATTCCTCAGCTCTGTTTGGCTCTACTTTATATTTTCTATCTCTTTGTTAAACTTTTCACTGTGTTTATCCATTCTTCTGAGTTCATTGAACATAATTATAATTGTTACCTTGAACGATTATTTTCAGTGGATTGCTTAGGTCCGGTTTGCTTAGTATTCTTCCGGCATTTTATCTTGTTCCTTTGTTTGGAGCATACTCCTTTGTCACTTCATTTTGCCTAATTTTCTGTGTTTATGTGTGTATTAGGTATGTTTGCTACATTTCCCAATCTTGGAGGACTCTCCTTATGTGGGATATGTCCTATGGAGCCCAGTAACACACTCCTTTTTGGTCACCAGGGCTATATGATCTCAGGGTGACCCCTATGTGGGCTTCCTGGGTCCTTCTGTTGTGTTGGGGTGGACTACGGTGGGCACACTGGTAGGCAGGGCTGGTCCACTGCTTGGTTGATTACCACAGCCTGCCTTGTGTGGAGGCTGCCAGCCACTGGTGGGACTGGGGCATGGTGTGACTGGGTGCATGATCCGGGGTGTCCTGGCTGCTGGTGCTTGGAGCCAGGTTGTAGCACTAATAGGAAAAGAGGGAGGACTCCAGAATGGTGCTTGCCAGCACCACTGTCCTCATAGTAGGACAAGCTTCCCGAAAAAGGCTGCTGCCAATATCTTTGTCCCTAGGGGGAGTCCCAGTTGCCTCCTACCTCTCTGGAAGGCACTCCAAGATCAGCAGGTGGGTTTAACCCAGGCTCCTTTCAAATTCCTGATTCTGCATTGTAACTGGAGCATGTGAGATTTTGGTGGACCCTTTAAGAGTGCAGTCTCTGTTTCCTACAGCCCTCCAGCTCTCCTATATGCAAGCCCTGTGGGCCTTTAAGGCCAGATGTCTAGGGGCACTTCTTCCCAGTGCAGAAACCCCAGGCTAGGGAACCCACTATGGGACTTGAACTCCTTGTTCCTTGGGGAGAACCTCTGCAACCCTCCTGTTTGTGGGTTGCCTACCCTGGGGATATGGGTCTTGATTTTACCAAGTCTCCACTCCTGTTACTCATCTCTTTGTGGTTCCTTCTTTGTATCTTTAGTTGTGGAAAATCTTGTCAGCTAGTCTCTAGGTCATTCTCATCAATAGTTGCTCTGTAAATAGTTGTAATTTTGGTGTGTCTGTGGGAGAAGATGAACTTAGGGTCTTCCTACTCTGCCATATTGGCCACTTCTCTGGAAGGACATTTTTCAGCTATATTATAAAGCAGGAAGTCATGCAGCTCTAAACAGATGCTACAGGGATGCATGACTGAGGCTGTTCTTTAGCCATGTTGGGTGATGTCAACAATTGCTTTGAAAGTGTTCCAGCCAAAATTATTTTGGCTATGCTTTATGACATGGAAGTCTGGAATTTAAGTAGAGTGATTTAAAAAAGTAAAATAGATTCAATTAAAATCAGATTTCTGAGGAAAATTTTCGTTTTGCTTGAAATAAAACAGAGGAGATAGTCATCATATAGGTAATTTCAGATTTCATAATTTGATTTCAAATTTACCATTTCCAAAGCATATTGTTCTACCATTGATTAGAAATACAAAATAACAGCATTCCAGGTATTGTCATCAGTAGCTTGTCTGATTACAGCCTTTCTTCTGTCCAAGAGTCTAGCTAAGAGAAATGATATTTAAGGAAACTTGTCCAAGGGACTTTTCACCCCTGTATTTACAGTTCTATCCTAGGATTAAGTTAGACATTAGACAGTTACTGCTTAGTAGTCTGGCATTTTCTACAGAATTTCTTAAATTGAGTTGTTTTTTAATGCTACAATTTCCCTTTTTATATAAGGTTATTCAAGATAACAGCTTTAAAATTCACGTTTTGTTTTAAAAATAATTGAGAATACCATTCAGTATCATCAATTGAGAATTCATTGTCTCCTACAATGAAGTTCTATGAGGAATTACTTCTAGAATTCAGGGCTCAGAAATCTTTTTATCCTCATGAGAACCGTTCCTCTTTTATGATAATAAGAATCATACAACCATACACATCAGGCAAACACTGAACTCAAAGACACATCAGGCAAACACTGAGGTTTAATTTAAGCCTAGTTATGTTAGCCTTCAACTGCATGTTTGTATTCTCCTTTCAGTTAGTCCTGATTTTCCACTACCATTTAATTAGTTGCTTTGATAAAGAATATATATTATTTTAAAAAAATCAATTTATTTATTTATTTTTGGCTGAGTTGGGTCTTTGTTGCTGCACACGGGCTTTCTCTAGTTGCGGCAAGTGGGGGCTACTCTTCATTGCGGTGCGTGGGCTTCTCATTGCGGTGCTTCTCTTGTTGCGGAACACTGTCTCTAGGCATGTGGGCTTCAGGAGTTGTGGCTCACGGGCTCTAGAGCGCAGCCTCAGTAATTGTGGTGCACGGGCTTAGTTGCTCTGTGGCATGTGGGATCTTCCCAGACCAGGGCTGGAACACTTGTCCCCTGCATTGGCAGGCGGATTCTTAACCACTGTGCCACCAGGGAAGCCCAAGAATATATATTTTTATTGTATATCATCCATGTAGTCACTTCTAATCCTTTTTGAATGGAGCAGTGTGTGTCTATATTTTTAATGTATATCTACATATATGTTAAATTAACATATATCTACATATACAAAATGACAGTGAATTTAGAATGTAAAAGAATTTTTGTATATGTGTTACCACACACATATGTACATGAACATATGGAACACACAGTCATTTTTATTATTTATTTTATTAATTTGGTTGCACTGGGTCTTAGTTGCAGCAGGCAGGCTCCTTAGTTGTGGCTCACCAGCTACTTAGTTGTGGCACATGGGCTCCTTAGTTGTGGCATGTGAACTCTTTGTTGCGGCATGCATGTGGGATCTAGTTCCCTGACCAGGAATTGAACCCAGGCCCCCTGCATTGGGAGCATGGAATCTTAACCACTGCACCACCAAGGAAGTCCCAGTCATTTTCTCTTCAAGATACAGACATATTTTATTCTATTCTTCCAGTAACCTACTAAGTGTTGGGCATTGTACTAGAAGGGAAAGGCAAAAGGTAAATTACATAGTAATTGACTTTGACATTTTGGGGAGACAGGAAACAAGTCTTTCTTCCTGTATCACTTTTTTATAAGGCTAACCCAGACCATTCTGTTTAATACTGCATCATGCCCATCCCTTCTCATCCTCTGCACTCTTACACATCTTTCCCTTTTGTCTATAGCACTTATCACTTTCTAACATTAAATGTATTCATGATGTTTATTGTCTACATCCCCTGCTTCTAATCTGAGTTCTATGAGGACAGGGATATTTGTCTTTTTCAATGATATATTCATCCCAAACACCTTAAGTAATACCTGGCATATAGTAGGCACTTAACAAATATTTGTTGAATGATTGAATAAATGTAATATAAATGCTATAGGTGCACCTAGAAAAGAATGTCTAATTCAGTGTGAGGGTGTGGAATAAGCTTTCACAGAGGAGGTGACAAGAGAGTTCACTAGGTGTCAACAGAAAGATATTTCAGAGACAAGCCCAGATTACTCAGAAATAAGAAGGGTAAATGCCTTGGTAATACTCTGGGTAGAACCCATGCATTAGTCTGTACATGACATCCCTCCAGCATCTGAGGTAATCTTCAGTCATCCTTCTCCGTCTCTCTGACTGTACATTCCAAGCACTTTCTGTTCAGATAACATAACTTAAACATACTGAGGTACCAAGAGCAGAACTTTCATTTGTGTAGCAAATGGCATGTAGAAAAAAAGCAAAAGGAATGGATCTTATTAAACAGAAGAGATTTCACCTTGAATAATTTGCAAATATAGCACCTTATAATTATTTTTATTCAGAAAGCAATGAAGAATCACTGGGATAGTATTCTACTACTTAGTCTTCTTTTTTAAAAAAAGTTTTAATTTAGGTGTAATTGACATAATATTAGTTTTAGGTGTACAACATGATTTGATATTTGTATACATTGTGAAATGATCACCACAATAAGTCTAGTTAAAATCTATCTACATTACATAGTTATACAAAATTTATTATTTTTGTGATAAGAACTTTAAGATCTACTCTCTTAGCAACTTTCAAATATGCAATACAATATTATTAACTAGTCACCATGCTGTACATTTCATCCCTATGGCTTACTGATTTCATAACTGGAAGTATATGTACTTTTTGACCCCCTTCACTCATTTCTCACACCCTTGCTACCCCCCACCCCGACGTCTGGCAACCACCAATCTGTTCTGTGTATCTATGAGCTTGTTTTTGTATTTTTAGATTCACATATGAGATCATATGGTATTTTTCTTTCTCTGACTTACATCATTCTTTTTTTATGGTTGAATAATATTCTGTTATGTATAAATATAATATATATACATGCATGACACATTTTCTTTATCCATTCATTCACTGATGGACATCTAGGTTGTTTCCATGTCTTGGCTATTGTAAAGCTGCAATGAACATGGGGGTGCATATATCTTTGGAGTTAATGTTTTTGTTTTTGTTTTTTGGATAAATACCCAGCAGTAGAATTGCTGTATCGTATGGTAGTTCTGCTTTTATTATTTTCAGGAATCTTCATACTGTTTTCCAGAGTGGCTGCACCAATTTACATTCCCACTAATAGTGCACGAGGGTTCCCTTTTCTCCACATTCTTGCGGACACTTGTTTCTTGTCTTTTTGATAATAACCTTTCTAACTAGTGTAAGGTGACATCTCATTGTGGTTTTGATTTACAATTCCCTGATGATTAATTATGTAGAGCATCTTTTCATATAACTGTTGGCCATCTTTATGTCTTCTTTGGAAAAATTTTATTCAGATTATCTGCCCATTTTTAAATCGTATTGTTTGTTTTTTGCTATTGAGTTGTATGAATTCTTTATATATTTTGGGTATTAACCCCTTATCAGATATGATTTGCAAGTATTTTCTTTTTTTTTGAATTTTATTTTATTTGTTTTATATAGCAGGTTCTTATTAGTTATCCATTTTATACATATTAGTGTATATATGTCAATCCCAATCTCCCAATTCATAACACCACCACCACCACCCCCGCCACTTTGCCCCCTTGGTGTCCATACATTTGTTCTCTGCATCTATGTCTCAATTTCTGCCCTTCAAACCGGTTCATCTGTACTATTTTTCTAGGTTCCACATATATGCATTAATATACGATGTTTGTTTTTCTCTTTCTGACTTACTTCACTCTGTATGACAGTCTCTAGATCCATCCACGTCTCAACAACTGACCCAATTTTGTTCCTTTTTACGGCTGAGTAATATTCCATTGTATATATGTACCACATTTTCTTTATCCATTCATCTGTCAATGGGCATTTAGGTTGCTTCCATGTCCAGGCTATTGTACATAGCACTGCAGTGAACATTGGGGTGCATGTGTCCTTTTTTTTTTTTGTGGTACACGGGCTTCTCACTGCTGTGGTCTCTCCCGTTGTGGAGCACAGGCTCCAGACGCGCAGGCTCAGCAGCCGTGGCTCACGGGCCCAGCCGCTCCGCGGCATGTGGGATCCTCCTGGACCGGGGCACAAACCCGCATCCCTGTGATGGCAGGCAGACTCTCAACCACTATGCCATGAGGGAAGCCCACATGTGTCTTTTTGAATTACGGTTTTCTCTGGGTATATGCCCAGTAGTGGGTTTGCTGGGTCATATGGTAATTCTATTTTTAGTTTTTTAAGGAACCTCTATACTGTTCTGCATAGTGGCTGTATCAATTTACATTCCCACCAACAGTGCCAGAGGGTTCTTCACACCCTCTCCAGCATTTGTTGTTTGTAGATTTTCTGATGATGCCCATTCTAACTGGTGTGATACCTCATTGTAGTTTTGATTTGCATTTCTCTACTAATTAGTGCTGTTAAGCAGCTTTTCATGTGCTTCTTGGCTATCTGTATGTCTTCTTTGGAGAAATGTCTATTTAGGTCTTCTGCCCATTTTTGGATTGGGTTTTTGTTTTTTAATACTGAGCTGCATGAGCTCATTTGATTCATTTGCAAATATTTTCTCCCATTCTGAGGGTTGTCTTTTTCATCTTGTTTGTAGTTTCCTTTGCTGTGCAAAAACTTTGAAGTTTCATTAGGTCCCATTTGTTTATTTTTGTTTTTATTTCCATTACCCTAAGAGGTGGATCAAAAAAGATCTTGCTGTGATTTATGTCAAAGAGTGTTCTTCCTATGTTTTCCTCTAAGAGTTTTATAGTATGTGGTCTCACATTTAGGTCTCTAATCCATTTTATTTTTGTGTATGGTGTTAGGGCATGTTCTAATTTTATTCTTTTACATGTAGTTGTCCAGTTTTCCTAGCACCACTTATTGAAGAGACTGTCTTTTCTCCATTGTATATCCTTGCCTCCTCTGTCACAGATTAGCTGACCATAGGTGCGTGGATTTATCTCTGGGCTTTCTATCCTGTCCCATTGATCTATATTTCTGTTTTTGTGCCAGTACCATATTGTTTTGATTACTGTAGCTTTGTAGTATAGTCTGAAGTCAGGGGGTCTGAGTCCTCCAACTCTGCTTTTTTCCCTCAAGGCTGCTTTGACTATTCAAGGTCTTTTGTGTCTCCATACAAATTTTAAGATTTTTTGTTCTAGTTCTGTAAAAAATGCCACTGGTAATTTGATAGGGATTGCATTGAATCTGTAGATTGCTTTGGGTAGTATAGTCATTTTCACAATATTGATTCTTCCAATCCAAGAACATGATATATCTCTCCATCTGTTGGTATCATCTTTAATTTCTTTCATCAGTGTCTTATAGTTTTCTGCATACAGATCTTTTGTCTCCCTAGGTAGGTTTATTCCTAGGTATTTTATTCTTTTTGTTGCAAAGGTAAATGGGAGTGTTTTCTTAATTTCTTTTTTAGATTTTTCACCATTAGTATATAGGAATGCAAGAGATTTCTGTGCATTAATTTTTTATCCTGCAACTTTACCAAATTCATTGATCAGCTCTAGTAGTTTTCTGGTGGCATCTTTAGGATTCTCTATGTATAGTATCATGTCATCTGCAAACAGTGAAAGTTTTACTTCTTTTCCAGTTTGTATTCTTTTTATTTCTTTTTCTTCTCTGATTGCCGTGGCTAGGACTTCCAAAACTATGTTGAATAATAGTAGTGAGAGTGGACATCCTTGTCTTGTTCCTGATCTTAGAAGAAATGCTTTCAGTTTTTCACCATTGAGAATGATGTTTGCTGTGGGTTTGTCATTTATGGCCTTTATTATGTTGAGATAGGTTCCCTCTATGCCCACTTTCTGGAGAGTTTTTATCATAAATGGGTGTTGAATTTTGTCAAAAGCTTTTTCTGCATCTATTGAGATGATCATATGGTTTTTATTCTTCAATTGTTAATATGGTGTATCACATTGATTGATTTGCATATATTGAAGAATCCTTGCTTCCCTGGGATAAATCCCACTTGATCATGGTTTATGGTCCTTTTAATGTGTTGTTGGATTCTTTTTGCTAGTATTTTGTTGAGGATTTTTGCACCTATATTAATCAGTGATATTGGTCTGTAATTTTCTTTTTTTGTAGTATCTTTGTCTGGTTTTGGTATCAGGGTGATGGTGGCGTCATAGAATGAGTTTGGGAATGTTCCTTCCTCTCCAATTTTTTGGAAGAGTTTGAGAAGGATGGTTGTTAGCTCTTGTCTAAATGTTTGATAGAATTCACCTGTGAAGCCATCTGGTCCTTGACTTTTATTTGTTGGAAGATTTTTAATCACAGTTTCAATTTCATTACTTGTGATTGGTCTGTTCATATTTTCTATTTCTTTTCTACTGCCGTTCAGTAGGTTGCCTTTTCATCTTGTTGATAGTCTCCTTTGTTGTATAGAAACTTAGTTTCATGTTGTCCCACTTGTTTATTTTTGCTTTTGTTGCTTTTTAAAATTGAGATTAAACATATATAACACAAATTTTATCATTTTACCCATTTTTAAGTGTACAATTCAGTGGCATTAAGTTCATTCACAATGTTGTGTAATCATCGCCACTAGCCATCTCCGGAAATTTGTCATTGTCTCAAACAGAAACTCTGTACCCATTAAATAGTAACTCCCCTTTATCTCCTTCCCTCAGTTTCTGGCAACCTCTGTTCTTCTCTCTGTCTTTAAGAATTTGTCTATTCTAGGTACCTCACATAATATACAATATTTGTTCTTTAGTCTGGCTTATTTCACTTAGCATGTTTTCAGGGTTCATCTATGTTTTAGCATGTATCAGAACTTCATTCCTTTTAAAGTTTGAATAATATTCCATTCTATGTATATACCAAATTCTGTTATTGTGAGATAATAGATAACACATAAATTGGTCTAAAACAAGGTTATACAAAAACAAACATTTTAGTGATATGACAAAAATTCAATTCAACAAGCAGTATTCAGTGGCACTAATTTAGGAGCTTCAAAACCAACAAAAATTCCTGCTCACATTTTAGCAGAGTGTAAATTGTGAAGTAAAATAGAATAAAAGAATACAAAATAGTAGGATGAAAATAGCAATTAAGCAATTTTGTAATACAGTATAATCATTTTAATCTACACAACTAAAAATTTACAAAAATAAAACAAGATACGTGTTTTAAAACTACATAATTAACAATATGAAAGATTAAGTAGTAGAGGAACATGTTAGGTAGAGATGTGATAGAAAAAAAAATTTTTTTAAGACCCAAACCTAACTTCTGGAGATGAAAACTACAGTGGCTGAGGTGTAGCATATGTTGAATAGGATTAACAGCAGATTAGACATTGCAGAAGAAAAGATTAGTGAATTTATAGACACAGCAATAGAAACTATCCAAAATGAAACTGAGAAAAAAACTGAGAAAAAAGAATTCAACAGGGTATTGGTAAGTTTTGTAGGACAATGTCAAGTAGCATAATATATGTATAATTGGAGTCCTCAAAGGCCAGGAGTGAGGGAAGCAGAAAAAATATTAGAAGAAATAAAAGCCAAAATATTTTACAAATTTCATGAAAACTGAACCTACAGATCCAAGGAATTCAGCAAATCCAAAGCATACATGTGAGAGAATGGGAAATAAGTATTGGTCTCTGCTGTTGGTCCCTGGCACAGAGCTCCTGAAATCCTTTCCTAAAATGATAAAAAATTAGGAGCATCTCTTGTTCTAATATTGTCTTTAACCCTGTCTCTGACACAGTGCTCCAAAAACGCTTATAAATTCCTAAGTGATAAGAGCACTAAGAGCAACTTTTGTTCTATTGAAGAGACTCTGAGTGGGCTCCTGGATGGCTTCCAGATGGGGCTACTCACCAGAAAAACTAAACCTTGATTAGAAGCTTAAAATTTTTCAGCCCTGTCTCCCCCATTTCTCCAGAGTGGGGAGAGGGGCTGGAAACAGAGTTAATAATTAATCATGCCTACGTGAGGAATCCTCCATAAAATCCCAATAGTATGGAATTCAGGGAGTTTCCAGGTTTGTGAACACATTCCATGGGGACAGAAGCTATTGCCCTCAGGACCCTCTCAGACCTTGCCCTGTGTTTCTCTTCATCTGGCTGTTCACCTGTATCCTTTATCATATCCTTTAATAAACTGGTAAATGTGTTTTTCTGCATTCAGTGAGCCAGTCTAGCAAAGTAATCAAATCCAAGGAGGGGGGTCATTAGAACCTCTGATCTGTAGTGGGTTGGTTGGATGCACAAGTGATCACCTGGGCTTGAGCTTGGGACTAACATCTGAAGTATGTGTGTGTGTGTGGTTTGTGCAGTCCTGTGGGACTGAGCCCTAAATCTGTGGGATCTGATGCTATCTCCTGATAAGTGTTGGAATTGAGTTAAATTGTAGAATGCCTGTCTGGTGGTGGAGACTTGCATGTTGTTGTGGAGAAAACCCAAAACCCACCCACACATTTGGTGACCAGAAATAAGGTGTTTTGTATAGGGAGTAAAGAAGACCCACAGGAGATAGACTGAACTAAGGATTTTCCCTACAACAGGAGGGAAAGACTCTGTTTGTTTTAGTTATCCATTCATCCGTTGATGGACATTTGGATTGTTTCCACTTTTTGGCCACTGTGAATAATGCTGCTACAGCCATTGGTGTACAAGTAAATGTTTGAATTCCTGCTTGCAATTCTGCTTTTGGGACTATACCTAGAAGTGTAACTGCTGGATCATATGGTAATTGTTTAACTTTTCGAGGAACTGCTAGACTATTTTCCACAGCAACTGTACCGTTTTACATTCCCACTAGCTGTGCAAAAGGGCTCCAATTTTTCTACATCCTTGCTTGTTTTTTTTTTAAATAAATAAAAGCTATCCTAATGGGCGTGAAGTGGTATCTCATTGTGGTTTTGACTTACATTTTTCTATTGGCTAGTGACATTGAGCATCTTTTCAAGTGCGTATTGGCCATTTGTATATCTTTATGGAGAAATGTCTATTTTTAAAAATTTATTTTATTTATTTATTTTTGGCTGTGTTGGGTCTTTGTTGCTGCGCCCGGGCTTTCTCTAGTTGTGGCGAGCGGGGGCTACTGATCGTTGCAGTGCACGTGCTTCTCATTGTGGTGGTTTCTCTTGTTGCGAAGCATAGGCTTTAGGCACGTGGGCTTCAGTAGTTGTGGCACGCAGGCCCAGTAGTTGGCGCATGGGCTTAGTTGTCCTGCGGCATGTGGGATCTTCCCAGACCAGGGCTCAAACCCATGTCCCCTGCATTGGCAGGTGGATTCTTAACCACTGTGCCACCAGGGAAGCCCTGGAGAAATGTCTATTTATGTTGCCCATTTTTGAATTTTTTTTTGGTTGAGTTTTAGTAGTTCTGTATATAGTCTGGATATTAATCCCTTACCAAGTATATGCTTTATAAATATTTTCTCCTATTTGGGGGAATTGCATTTTCACTGTTAGTACTGTCCTTTGGTGCACACATGTTTTTAATTCTGATGAAGTCCAATTTATCTTTGTGCATTTGTTACCTGTACTTTTGGTGTCATGTCAGAGAAATCATTGCCCAATCCAATATCATGAAGCTTTACCCTTTGTTTTCTTCTAAGAGTTTTAGTTCTTATGTTTGGGTCTTTGATCCACATTGAGTTAGGTTTTTTATATATGGTGTAAGGTGTAAGGGTCCATGGTTCATTCTTTTGTATGTGGATATCCAGTTTTCCCAACACCATTTGTTGAAGACTGTCCTTTCTTAATTGAATGATCTTGGCACCCTTGTCAAAAATCATTTGGCCACATATGTGAGTTCATGTCTGGGGTATCTATTCTATTTCAAAGAGATTCTGACTATTAATAAGAGTAAATTAAAATTGTTAAAATTAAATATAGCTACATTCAGAAAATTACAAAGATATTATATTCCTGGTAT
Source organism: Grampus griseus (assembly GCF_964374135.1). Taxonomy (NCBI): domain Eukaryota; kingdom Metazoa; phylum Chordata; class Mammalia; order Artiodactyla; family Delphinidae; genus Grampus; species Grampus griseus. The sequence goes on from NC_139007.1 coordinate 47,465,093, forward strand.
TACCAGAGGTGGTTTATGTGTAGTAATCTTCCAAACTGAAATTAATATGGTATAATCCATTATCACAGTGGTGTCATGTGACAGAGAATTTGGAATATTTGTAACAAAATGAAAAGAAAAATCATGCACACCATTATTGTCAAAGAATATGTCTATTCCAAATAATGTTGTTGCTCTTGTTTTGTTGGAAAGATAAAATGTGTTCTCCTTTCGTATATGAAAATAAGTTAAAAGTTATTAGACTTCCTATGGATAATTTTTAGCTGGGTCCAAAGCATGATACTGCTCTCAAAATATTTTCATATGCTTTGATCATTAATACATTTTTTAGAGTCTGAATGCATAACTAAAACTTGTTTTAGACCTATTTCTAAACGTCTAATTTGTATTGTTTTTGGACAAACTTTTGCATATGTTTCCTGTGTACATGAAGGAAGCATTTCCTACCATGTTATACATTTTTCCTTCTCCACTCCCTAATCCACATTAACATTCCCTACAACATAAAGAGGGACACAGCAACAAAAACCAATCGTGGTTCAGCTTTTCAAGAAGCACTTTTTCTGCTCTAGCTGTAGTATAGAGTGCCACATATAGAAAGAAAATATTCCTTACGACTGTCCCATTAGGACCTATCTCTTCACTCCAGATTTAAAATCAGTATTTGGGGAAAAGCTATGAGTTAGAAACTTCTGTTTGATGATAATGAAAAGCCTTAGGTAAATATTTTAAGATATGATGTTAAGATAAAAATAAGAATGTTAATCATACCTACATATAACTGGTTATGAAGGAGGTGACAGAATGAGATAAAAACTAAGAACTAAACATCTTGACCTAAATACAAAGATTAATTTGACAGCTTCTAAGGTAAGAATGATATTGTATTTATATATTTGGTCTTTGTCCCAGTTTCTGGCACAGAGCTCCTAAAAAACCACTGGCATTTCCTAAGTGATGAGAGGAATAAAGAGGTGTCTTTTTTTATGTTAATAAGGTGAGTTTTGGACCCCACCTAAGGAGAGTTGACAGAAAAACCAACCATGTGATTAAAGGGTTAGAGCTCCTTGGTTCTCAGGGAAGGGGAGAAAAGAGGGGCTGGAGACTGAGTTCAATCACCAGTGGCCAATGAATTTAATCAGTGGATTACACTGATAATGGCTATGTAATGAAGCCTCCATAAAAACCCAAAGGACTGGGTTCGGGGAGCTTCCAGGTTGGGGAACCAGTACACTTTCATGTGCCATCGTGCTGGGCCGCAAACTCCAGTAGGACAGAAGCTCCTTTGTTTGGGACCTCACGCTATATATATTTTCATCTGGCTGTTGATTCATGTCCTTTAATATCCTTTATACTAAACCAATAATCTAGCGAGTAAATGGGGTTCCTGAGTTCTGTGAGCCACGCTGGGAAATTAATCAAACCCAAGGAGGGGGTCATGAGAACCTCTGTTTTATAGCCAGTAATAGCCTGGGCTTATAGGCATCTGAAGCAGAGGGTAGTCTTATAGGACTGGGTCCTTAACTTGTGGGATCTGATGTCATCTCTGGGTAATTAGTGTCAGAATTGAGTTGAATTGTAGGACACCCAGCTGGTGTCAGAATTGGATGTGTGGGGAAATGTCCCCGACACACATTGGAAATCGGTGACAAGACCCTTTGGTAAGGTAATGGTTTTACTTCTAAAATTCTAGTATAAAAAAATAATAATCAGTTCTCTGCAAACACTCTTGCTCCTCTGACTTTATTCCTTTTGTTGTACTTACCTAACAAAATCCTAATCCTGGTTAAGTGTCCATTATTATCCATTCCTATAATTCTGCATCCAAGCAGCTGAACGTGGTCAAAGAGCAAAATCATGCTGCTGGGTGTCAATATAAACATATAGCTTCTGAGCTTAACCACTGCCTGACAATCCTTGTACACTTCTCCAGTATATTTGCTCTACTTTCCAAGACAACTATTTACTCACCTATAGTAATTTATACCTTTCTCAAACTCTCTCATAATCTTTGTAGGAAGGTAGGGTTAAGAGTATCCATCTTACTACAAAGCCCAGGAGACTGAGTCACAGAGGTTAAGATACTTGCTGGTGGCAGAGCCAGTAGGCAGGGAGGGCGCCTCAGAGGAGGTGAGCTTCCTATCACTGAAGTATTAAAGTTCACTCAGGGATGTTATAGAGGAGATTCAAGCATTCTGTGGGAGATTAGAAGAGATGGCCTTTAAGGCCTCTTCTAACTCCAAGATCCTAGGATTCCATGTGGCTTCTTATATTCTATCAAAATAACTGTCTTGCTGAAACTTCTTCAATCACAATGTTAACAATGTTATGGGACTTCTTTGACCATCTCTTTAATGTTATTACATTTAACCCAGTGACACAGTTGAAGGTTATAAAATTGTTGCTTGTCTCTTCTTTCTCCTTCTCTCCCTCCCCAGTAGCAAACTATGATAAAACACAAACAAAACCCATCTGACCCCCCATCTCAGTCTACTACCTTCTCTGCCTCTTTCCCTTACCTGTATAGCCAAATGTCCTCAAAGAGGGGTTTTCACTCACTCTCTCAACTCCCTTTCACCTCACTTCTCCGGAATCTAGCTTTTGCTCCTGCCATTTACCCTGACTCTGCTTTTGCAAAGACCATTTTCTAGTCGTCAAAACCAACAGACACTTTTCATTATTTCCCTTTCCTGATCTCTACAGCACTTGACACTGTTGGTTGGCTGCTCTCTCCTTGAAGCATTCTTCTTTCACAACATCATGCTTTTGGGGATCTATAACTCTACTTCTCTTTCTCATCCAAGGTCTGCGTGCCCTTTAAGTGTTGGTGCCCCCCCCAAAGTTCTGCTCACAACTCTATTCCTTGTTGTTTCATCCACACGGCTTTGACTTTATTTATCTCATATATGCCATACTCCACTCCAGACCCTTGTGTTTAACTGCTTCTGTTATTCCAGAGAAACTTTAATTTCAACATACCTGAAATCACACTGCATCTTTTGCCCACACTTCATTTTCTTTCACATTCCATACATATCTGTCACCAACTCCCAGCAATTCTACATTTTCACTCTTTATTCCCTCATTTCCGTTCCCATGAACAATTCTTCCTTTCAGTCCTCATCTGAACCAATTCAATAAATCTTGAATTGGTCTTGCTGTTAGTCAGGTCCCCATATTTTCTGAACAAATTGCGGCCAATATGCTGACTAAACAGTTTAAAACCTAACCATGCTATTTCTTACCTGCTCCAAATACTAGAGGATCAAGTTGAATTCCTTACTAAGCATTCCAGGCCGTTTGTAGCATAAAAGAGTACAGGTTTCAACCTTTACGAGTTGTGTGTGTGTATGTATGTCTGTATAGTGGGGGGATGACAAAGAGGAGGAGTTCAGGTTTTTCATCTGGGTGGTAGAAGGGTTAAAAATGTTAAAATTATACTGTCTAATACAAGGTAGGTGCTCTCTTATTATGCCCCATAGTCCTATAGGATTACACTGAGTTCTTTAGATGCAGCTGGCCTGCTCCTTCCTGACTGTTGTTTCAGCTTGTGCCTTAACCAGACAGACCAAAGGTGGGGCTGTTTAATTCCTACTCATCCTTCAATATTATATATATTATATATATACAATATTATACTTGAATACCACTTCCATATCCAGCTTAGGTAGCTTGACACCGTAGGCAAGTAGCCACCACTTAGGCAGCAATCACTTCCTCTTCTCCACTCCCAATGTACCCTCCATAGAGCTGACTGTGGCCCTTCTGATACTGCTGTAAAAAACCACTTGGTACTGAACTATTTCAGCGAGTATATGATTAGCTCTTTGAGGCCAGGTGTTCATCTTTGTATGCCCATAGTCACCTGCAAGAGTTCTAATCATCAAATCTTTGGTAAATAAACGTCCAAATTATAAGATATGTATAAACTAGGGGCAAGAAAATGAGCTTATAACTGTGTTTTCTGAAATAAGCATTAACCATTTTTTGTTGGAAAATTCAATCTCTTAGTTGAAGAAAAAATTCAAAGCAAGCATTTTATAAGAACTTTTTCTCAGGATAATTTAAAGAACACACTACCAGCCATGCATACTCATATGCAGTGGTTTATTCCTTGAAGATTTTGTGAGGATTAAATGAGATAATCTTTCTACTGGCCCCTCAGCACAGTGCCTGACACACAACAATCATTTAAAAAGTTGGTCTTTAACATTATTATAATCATTCATAGATCATGTTCACCCAGGTTCTTCTAAAATCTACATTACTGAGTCAACTATAATTACTGAGTCAACTATATTTAGCACTGTTAGAAATGGATGCACTCTTTCAGGCCACGGAATACAATACAGTAGCCTGCCAAGGTGGACTGAAAACTTAAGGTCTCATTAACATGTGATAGTGGTTAGTTGGGTCCATGTTCATGTGTCAGTACCAAATTGCCTATTTAGAAAACTAACAAGCTGGCTTCGTAACAACTGAGCATAGATGCTGTACTAGAAATCCTAGGTTCTCAACTATCGGAATAATTTTAAAAAACAATATAAATAAGTTGGCAGTATTTTATATACTTGAAAGTCCATAATTTCCACGTGTTTTCATTCTAGCCTTGTAAACTTAGAGAACACAGTTACAGTTATACACGGAAATGAAACAAATTAACAGGTTATATTTCCCTGTCCTGATTTTGTTATTGAAGTAATTTAATATTGTATGATTATTTTGTAGTAAAACTTTTTCTGGCAAGTCTTACCTGGAATTAAAAAGTATTTAAAAGTTAAAACAAACTTACTAGCAAAAAAGAAAAACTGTTTGTTCTAACAAAATTTATTATGCAATAATTACAAAGATTAAAGACTCTCCCATCTCAAATAAAAATAACTGTTATAATTACACACATAATACAGTACCTTATAGAGTGATTCCAATAAATATCACAGGAAATACAGGGCATTTTCAATTGGAGAGACAAATACTTTCACCGTGTCTGACATAGGAAACCCTGTTCACATAACGATCTGCATAAGGTCATGCTTTTAGTAACAGTCCGCCTAGAACTGTGCCAAAGCAATTCTTTCAGAATGTGAAGTACCGGGCAAACCACTCCTGGCGCTGGGGATCTGGAGAAGCCACCGGGGAAGCTTCACTCTGAGGAGGACTGAATTCATAAAAAGAGAGACATGTAACCCAGCATTAAGCTGTTTTGCAAAATGAAGGGAAAAGCACATAAAACATCAGTGCAGATGAGCACAACTGGTTCCCTACGTTAGGAGATGCATTTTAAAGATCTGCTACTTCCTCTACACTGGACTGTGTTCTCCACTCCATGAGAGTGCAGCAGCAGCTCAGATGAAGTCCGTGAAGGAGGAGCCACATTACAACAATTACAAGAAACAAAAAAATCAAACAGTTGAGAAAAGTCAGGTGACCTTCTTGGAATAAAAAAGTTCAGGAGGAACTGTAGGAAATAAGAGAACCAGGTAACATTCTTCTTGTTCAGCACCTTTTCTCGTTTAGTTAATTAAAAAAAATTTTTAGAATCTGACACAAGCATTTCTTACAGATGTGTCCTTAACTATAACTAAATTAAGTAACTAAACCATGGTATAATATTTTTATATATGTATGTTTATATTAAACTTTCATAATTCCATAAGCAGATACTCTAGGGGAAAGGAGTACATTAAAATGCCAATTTCCCCTCCATCTTCAAAGTTATATAATTTATACTTATCTTAACTCTAACTAAAGATTCTTTGGGCTAGTTAAGAAAATAAAAGGATCCCTACCGTCTTTGGGGGAAATTACAAGGCACGCAACAATGTGTAATGGAAACTCCAGTAGTCATGTTCCTTGAGCCCATGCACATGCATCTTACTGATACCTGAACATACCCATGCACAAGGGAAAATAAGCAACACAAAATATTTAGCAGGAGACACATTCAAAGGTGTATTTGACTATTTTTCATTCTTGCTATTTTTTTCTATTTAAAATAATGTCATTAACTAGTCATTAATCACTTAGCCTAGAAAAAAAAAGTAGTCTACCTGTATGATTATTACTAGTGACACTGAGACTTAGTAAGAATAAGTCAAAAAATAAATTTTAAAATAGCACAAGATCAGTAATAGTAAGGTAAGCACAAAATGACAGCACTTTCTGACTAATTATTTAATGGATAAACAATTGGATTTCATTCAAATTTTACTTGTTAATACATTTATTCAAGGACTCTGAGATAAAACTGGAATATTAATTATAAAATTTTTTTCCTACTTCTGTCATTAAGTTCCCAGAGCTTATATATTTTTTATTTTGGCAATAAGTGCATATATATTTATAAATAAGCAAGGGAAAAATAAACAGATAAGAAACAAAAGCCACTTAATAAATAAAAAATATCTTGAATTTCTGTAATAAGGGGGATGGCTTATTAATGAAAAACTGGTGATAATTCTAAAAATGAAGCACCGGTCCATAAATACAAATATTAAAATTCTAAGCATATGAATTACATTAGTACCTCTTTAAGCATTTAGAAAATTGACAAGGAAACAGAAAAAATCTTTTTAACAGAGTTAAAAAGGAGTTCTCTAGAGAGGTGGTGAATATATTTTGAAAACATTTCACAGTAAAATTTCTTTTCCTAGGCTGTTCTTAAAGTAGTAGATTTCTGTAATGTAAGAAAGTAAATTTCTCAAGTTAAAAAAGAAAAGAAATCACTGGTGAGACGGGGCTCACCTCAAAAGTGTCTTGGGCTCTTTGGGTGGCACTGGCTGTGGAAGTGGTTTGCTGCTGTTGAACTCAATATCGTGGACTGGAGAATTAGGAATGGGATCCAGGCGGTTAGGATGTCCATTGCCCACTCCACCAGATTCCAGAGCACTTAGATTGGGAACACTCACAAACCTGTTTGTTGGTGATTTATTGTTCTTCTTCTTTTGCTGTATTAAAAATAATACATGTGAGGACAGTCCCTGCATAAGGACGAATGAGAAAATAGGAACAATAGAAGATACAAATTTGGCATGGGAAAATTTCGGAAGCTGGATGTTAAGATGAACCACTGTTACCCAAAGTGCGGTCTGGGGATCCTTGGAGGTGCTCTTTATCTACATGGAATCCTCACAGACAGACATGCTGCTAGGTCAGAAAGAATGAGGAAGAAATGTTTAGGAATGGTTCATGGGGAGGAGAGGAGGGGGTGGAAAGAAGGCCAAGGGATAAAGAATATTGGGAGGAAAAGGGAAAGGGGGAAACAGCAGATCTCATGGATACCATGAGGTTAAACGGGTTTAGGCTAAAATTAGGAGAAGGTGAAAAGTTAACGTAATTTTAAAAGAGAGGTCTGTGAACTTTAGCCATCTGTCAAAGGGAGGCAGTCCTTGCCTGGAAAATAAAAGGACTGAGAAAATGCTTGGCAAAGTAGTTTGAATCAAATCTCACATTTCTACCTAAGACTTAGAGCTGACCTAGAGAAATAATTTGGTTTTAAATTCACTGCATCATCTCTCTGAAGAGGGAAGATGAAATCTGTATACTTAAGTCTCAATTACCAATTAATTGGCAGTATTACCATTAGCTCACAATCTTTGAAAAAAAATTAAAGGTTATAAAACAAAAGCGGTCAATGTTTTTTTCTTTTAATTGGTCTTTAAAATTGATGGATGAAAAGAGCAATACAATTTCAGATTATTAAAATCTATCAGCTTTCAAATCATTAACTTTAGTCTCTATTCATCTGTAGATTCAATGAACATCATCTTGCTTTGTGTAATAAAAATTAACATAAATGTGTGCTAATTTATGAAATAACTTTTTGCAAAATGATTCCAGAGTTTGAAAAAAATGCAATTAATAGACAAGATGGTCCTTTTCCTTTGCTTATAATGATCTCAACTATCTAGACATTGTCCTTTGTCATTTTCTGTGAACCACAAAGTCTCTGAAAAGAAGCCTATTTTAGCATAACTGCAAAAAGAAAGGAAGAACAGTATCTTCTTCAGAATTATTTGTGAAAATTGAGTCCCTAATTTACAAAGATGTATCTTTAGCATTTTCTTGTTCTAGTCATGAGAGGGCATAATTAAACCTACTTAAGGTTTCTATTTTAAGAAATCAAAAGTATCATTGGTAAAGTTCTACAGTAATGGTTTTGTGGCTAAAAATGTAATTCCAATAAAATAGGTAAAAAGGAAATATTTCTAATCTTGTTTCAACAAGTCTCATAACCTAGCTTTTTAATTAAAAGCTTATTTCACCCTAAATAATGAATTTAAAAACTGAAACTATATTCATTCATTCACCAATCTTTTTTTTGAGAGGCCTTTATGTGCCAGACACTGTTTTGGACTCCGGAGATACAGCTATAGGTTTCCTGACTTTATTCATTCCATTTTGCAAATCATTCAAGTCATTCTGTTTTAATAAACATTTAAGTTTAAAGTTTGGAGCACTTTAAGTTGTGAAGAAAGGATAGATTCCATCTTCTTAATAGAGAAGTTTTATGAGCTTTGAAAGCAGAAATTTTTCTGGCTAAGGGCCTAAGAGAAATTAGATATGATGTGCAAATTAATTAAATCTGAATCCAAAACATAGCTTTAGCATGGGCATTTTTATTTCTACTACTGATTCCTGCTAAAAGATATGTAATCCCTATAAAGCCCATATACATAATTATTCATTCTTTATTACTTGCTTTATTCACTAGAATAATTTGTAGTAACTTATAGAAAACATGATGAAATTTTGCAACTGAACAAATATTTACTTAGTACTCACTATACCTATAGCACTATGATGGGAGTCATAGGAAGCTCGGGTACAAAGATGTATAAGACTTAGCCATGTCCATTTCATTTATCTGCAAGGCTCTTCTATCTGTCCTAAGACAGCAACAAAATGTAAGAATAGGTCATGTTCAATTTTAATTGTCAAGAAAGGTGATTAAGACTGTGAGAAGTAAGGCCCTTCTCTGAAGATTAGTGGGCAACAAAATACATGTCCAACCCAAGGCCCATTAAATGGCAGGCCTTAAGTCAGGGAGAGCTGTTGGGTATACAGGGCTTGGGGTACTTTTCAAGACCCCATAGAGGACAGTGAACACTAAGGAAATGACAAGAAGTTATCCTGAAGCGACTCAGAAGTGAGTTTTCTTTTTTTTAAGATATAAGAAAACAAAATGGTATAACCAAGGTTTTATAATATTAATAAAATACTGTTTTAAGGAATATGAATTCTCAACAAATAAATGAATATTATTAGCATCTCATTTGAAAATGAGTATATAAAGAATTCATAGATTTTAGTCCTAGATTATTAAATTTAAGAAAACATTTTTGGAAGCTTTATCTTCTGCTGCTCTAAATAGTTTATAAAAATTTTTATCAAGTTTTAAACCATACTCCTATTTTACAATGTTTACAGCACATACCTTAGTCAGTGGATTAATAACACCAACAGTAGGACTTGAGTTAAACACTTTGTTGAAGTTAGTTTCTCGATTGACTAATTCCAGCTGATAAAATTTATTATCCTCCTATGAAAAAGAATTACAAACATTTCTTAAACATTTTCTACTGAATATTTAAAAACTTCATTGTATAAATGCCATTTCATTCAAAATTTAATATAAAACCTGAATGAAAATTTATATACCTTATTCAAAGATTTCTAGACCTGTCAGGTCTAGAAATCTTAGAAATCTTAAAGTCTGCTGGTGGGTAAGTTTTCAACACATTTCAAACCCTGTGCTCCGGGATTCTTCTCTACCCTTTCATACCTTCTCCCTCCAAGGCTAGAGCTAAATGTTTTATTTGGCCCATCTCTTTTCCAGAGGGCTGACTGTGCATTTTGAGCAGGCTTAACCTGCATTCATGGAGCTGCTCTGGGCATGGCTGAGTTGTTTCCAGACATGAAGATGGCACTATGGTATATCATTATTCTTGAGTACTGGAGAAGTATTTGATCTTGCCTAATCTCCTCTGTGAGACGTCAATGTATTACAGCAATGGTAACCACAGAACAGAGAAACAGTGAATGGCCCATGCAGAGATAAACCCTTTGCCTTTGGCTTCACCAACAGGTGCTAATTGAACAACCAGACTTCCTATTTGTAGGAAGTAAACACATAAGTGAATGGATCACTGTGTGTGTGAAAGGCAGGGTTGTGTGCTCTAGGAGAACTAGATTTTCAACCCCCTCCTAGTTACCACTGACCATCATTAATCTCAGCCCGTGTGCCTCACAGTCCACAGACTTAGGGTGTAGTGAAAAGAGTGTAGACCATTCCCTGGCTAGAATTGGAAAATCAACAGCTATTTCTACCATAGATGAAACGTAGTAATACATTTGCTAATTTCATATGTAGAATATAAGGTAATTTTTCATGACTCTACTGTTGTCAGAGACAGAGCAAGCTATGATGCCTGTGCTCATGTTCACAAAGCTTGGAAAATTGGGTGGTTATTGGGATGAAGTAGCACATATTCTGTCTTTCCAATGCCTGCTCCTGGGTTCCATCTATGAACCCCAATCAACTACCTGTTGCTTTTTGGCAGGAACTTCTAGTCCCATACAACAGGATGGCTTTCCTAAATGCTAAGAGAAATAAATATGTTAAGGAAAAAGGACTTCAGAAATAAATGCTCTTAGGCTCTCTTTGCATGCTAATGTCCAAAGTTTTCATGAAGAGATCAATGAGTAAACAGAATGATTAGCATTCTATTTCTAGTTTTACTGATTTTTATTTGTTAGTGGCAGTAAAAAGCAATATTTTCATTACTGATCAGGTCATATAATTTTAGAAGACTCTGAAATGTTTTATGAATTTTAAAACATCTGTGTTTTTTTAATTCTTGAGGAATAATGACTTTAATGAAGGCAGTGTATTTATTGTTAAATCTGTATTTTCTTCCCTGATGGACTTTTCAGAGCCGCTAACATCTCAGTGTGCACTGAGACTCTCAAGACAGAGCCTGTAGCTTTTCTTAGGCTAGAACCCTAAGAAAATAGAATCCTTTTTCCATGAAGTATGTCTTTGGATCAGGTTTTAGTGGGACACACTTTAGGAAGTTAACAGGACTAACTGGAAGTGTGCAATGCAGGCTTGTGCATGTATGTGTTGACCATTCTTTCCCATCCAATTCTAATTCTACATGTACAATACACACACACACACTTCAATAGTATATTAACTGTACACTGGCAATAACATTATTAAACATTCAATATGTATTAAAAAGTATTTCTTTTTAAAAATTACTGAAAAAAGACACAATCTCCTTACCATAAAACCAAATTTAAAATTACTTTGTATTTCTTATCCTCATTCATAAACATTTTAATAAACGTTCAATCACAATACATATATTTTGTACTTTCAACTTTTGTTTAGCATTACTTAAAAATATTTTCTCATGTTTTCCCAATCAACAGTCTACAGATTACTAACATGGTTACACCAGAACCCCCTACCCCCCAAACCCAAACAACTTACCATTAGTTTCTTTATGACCTGATCTCTTTCTGTAAGCATGGCTTTTAATTCTCCAATCATCTGTAAATCTTCTGGTTTTGATTCTCTCATTAGATATTTTTCTTCCATCTCTTCTAGTCTAAAAACAAGAAAACTTTTCATTGATATGATGCAGACATTCTTTTGCAATGCCTATATTTTTCAAATTGGTTCAGTTGAACACACAAAAATTTAAAATCAAACTTTTTCCGTTAAAACTTGTAAGCATAATAACATGATTGCCTCAAGAGGTAGTGTTATGAAAGGCTCTCCAAGTGCAGATGATGTTATTAAAGGCTTTGCAGATTACTTTGGAAGAATTCACTCATTTTTAAGTCATTTAAGTGTATATGGGAATGAGGTGAGGTATGCTCTGTAGAAGAAATAATATACTGAATAATACTAACCTAGCAATGCAGGCTTGATGCTGGAAATGTAGGCTTACTATTAGGAGAACTTACCACTTATACGATATTGTGTGATGACATAAAGTTTGTTAACATATATAAAAAGGACAGAAGATACAGAGGAAAGGGGTACAAAGGACACACACATATGACATCATTCTTTCCTGGTTTATGGGAAATGCAGTTTACAAATTCTGCATATCAGTTAATACACTGAATATATAAACTGGAAAAAAAAAACCCCAGTTCATCAGATAAAAGAAGAATCATATTTCCTTCTAGGCCTGTTCTGCCCTGAATGAAATGAGAAGGTAATAGAACTAAATGCCACTGAAGACTCTAGAATAGAGGCCATTTTTTATGAGCAGAGGTGCCATGGACCCTGCAGAGTCTAAGAATATAGCACAGGGCAGAATGAAGAGGACGCAAATGGAAACTGCTAGTGTAGTTTGAAAAAAAGCACTCTCGATTTTAGAAAATTCAAATAATTAGAACAATCTTAAAACTTGTTTTCCAAATACGAAGAATAAACTAAGCTCAACAAAATTATGGTTAATGAAGAGTCACAGAAAAATTTATTCAGTCAACAAATATTAAGTAACTTCTAGATGATCTATCCTCTAGGTATCAGTGATCCACTCCCACCCTCCAGTTCCAGAGGCATACCAGAATCTGTGCATTTGAGTACTTTTAGTAAATTCCACTAACTCAGCTCAAGCCAAAGACTTGGAGATAACATTTTTGGCTCCCTACCCAGCCCCATGGCTAAAGTTCTAATCTGGGAAGTAGGGAGGTATGAGGGAGAGGAAGTGTGGGGTTAGGGAGTGACTCTCAGGATCAGTTGGGACTTCGTCAGTTCAGTGTGAGGCTAGTTTCATTATCTTCACTTTTGTTCTTCTGTGACAATTCACTGAGCTCACATAAACTAACCTTGCATTTTATCATGATGTGGCATTATATGGGCAAAGTTTTATATTTTATGGGCAACGGTTTTGAAAAGCTTGAGAAACGTGGAAAAAGGCATTTGCGTTTCATACCAGAGTAGCCACAAGATGTCACTGGAGTACTTTATCAGTAAAAACAAGGTACAAGATTTTTGAACTGTTTCCTGCAGCTGAACAAAAATACTTGGTAGTAAATGGTCACTAAAAAACTCAATTTAAAGCCTTATTTAAAACTATGATGTCTTAGAATAATTCTGAATGTTGCTTTTAAGTATGGAAAATTCAGAAAGCATCTTCTTGGGGTGTAAATAAATACATGTACTTCATTTGTAAAGTTAAAAAAAACAAAAACAATAACTATTATGTCTTTTTGTTCCAGTACAATGAGAAGTTAAGGTAAAGTGAGTCTAAAATAGTCAGTTACTATCCCTGAACCACCTTTTTTGCATAATAAAGGTCTCTGAACTTAAATTCCAGTGTATGTTTTTGTTTAGTTTCAACATTCTTTACCTACAAAATTATTATCAGTTAATCTTCTCCACAAAATACCTTTACAGCACCAAAAAATTTTTTAAAAGATACCTGGATAGTAAAGGGAAAAAAATAATTGATTAAACTGAAGAAACATCCATATAAACACAAATGGGAAAGCATTAAAGGAGAGAACAAGTAATATGATGTAGATTTAACCTGCAAACATATTCCAAGAATTATTAGTCTTTCAAAATCCTGATGGGGGAAGCACACTTCGTCCTCTTCTGATGCCCATTCACGCCAACACCGGGCAGTCAACATTTTCCCTTTCAGTTGCCCCACTCAACTCTCTAAGCCAGCTGCTTCCCAAAGACTAGGTGTGAACGACTAGTGATACAGGAGACAGTTTAGTTTGTTCTCCTTTAATCTTTCTGACCACAAGGAGAAAGTCTGTTAGGTTCTGTGTATCTTGACTGGTCTTCATAGCATATATGCTTATTACGCTGTTTCACAGCACTCAGGCAGGCCTCAAGCATCAGTGCTAGCCAGGATCTAATAACACTGTTGTATTTTCACAGAAGTCACATTTATATAGTTATGGCTTAACTTCTATTTAGAATAATGGGTGAAATTTTTCAGTAGTGATAATGGTTTTACTGCAGAGTTAAAAATTTAACAGGAAAAGTTGATTAAGTTAAAACAAGTCAATTAAAAATATTAAGACAATAATATCATAGGTAGCCAGAAATGACCAAATTCCCAAAGGCTGTTTAGGAAGGATTAAAGCCTGGGAAATAACTGCCTTGAGGGAACCACACAAGTACATACAGACTTTTACTCAAAATACAGATTCCCATTAGAAGTAATACAAAGAGAGGACAGACAGAAGTAGAACATATAAAACTACTAATTAGGGCCACTGCTTGATTCTCCCCAGGCACGCACGCCCTGATTTTTTTTTTTTTTTTTTTTTTTGGCTCTGAGACTATATAGGTCAGTGTCTATGGCTCATGGATAACACAAACCAAAAATATGAATGCATAAAAAGCTGTATAAAAAAGTTTCCCAGTTGATAGTCCTTCCACACTTTTAAAATAAATGACAAAAAAAAATCAGTAAGTTGAGATTTTAGAGCCAAACAACAGTATTATTAGTCACTAATGACTAATTTCTAAAATATGACTAAATTCTAAAATAGTCATACCTATTTTAGAATTTTAATTGTATAAAATGAAAGAACTCTAGTATACTATCTCCTACAGCCTTAAGGTAAAGGAAGTATAGTAATTCAAGCAGCTTAATGTCAAACTTCTCTTTCCCATAAATTACAGGCACAGATTCAGACTTGTGACAATAGAACGACTTCATCCTTACCTCACAAGATTATGCAAATAAGCTGTATGGTATTAGGGTATTATTATAACTATTAGGGTATTATAGATTTAAAAAACTCAAACAACTTTTAAGGAATAAGTAATTCTGGTGTGGTGGAGAGCTTCTTTTTAATCAGGTATTACTGACCTACTTAAAGTCCAAGTACAGAAACTCAAATGTTTCCCCCAATAAGAAATTACCTTTTGGCTTCAGTACAGTGAGAAGTTAAGGTAAAATAACCCTAAACAATAATAATCTCTGAACCAAATACCTTTTTTGCATAATAAAGATCTGCCACGACTCCAAGTTCTGTGTATATTTACATTTAGCTTAAAGTTCTTTAAAACAGCCCATCCTCATTTGCTTCTAAAACAAAAACCACGACATATTTCTTAGATACAATGTTTTTACTAAGATACTATACCACTCAAGAAAATAAAACAATTTCTGTAGCGTATCTGAAAACCTAAGTAGACTTTAATACCCAGCACTAGAGGATTTCTAGTAATAATTCCGTAAGAGACACAGAACTCTTACCACCATTTCAACGATGTTTAGAGGGTACAGTCCCTCCTTTAAACTTTTGTCCCCATTTCATTTCCCTGGAGTCCAACAAGGTTTGGGACAGGGACAGAAGCAAGAAATGTCCAGCTGCTCCAGAGGCCCCTCAGCTGCAGGCTTCAGGTGGCAGGCTGACCCGTGCCCCTCCCGTCCCGCCACCATACCCACTGCCAAGAATCCACACCAGTCCCTCCACCATACCCACTGCCAAGAATCCACAGGGCTTTGCCGATTTTGAAGTTTTAAAGTCAGCATGCAGTTGATTAGGAACTTCAGTAGGGTACCCTTAGTTCTCTGAAACAGGCTGAGAGTAGTTCAAAAGTTGTTCTCCCCAGTTCCTTAAACTGGAATGGACCCTCCCTGCTTTCCATCTGTTTAGATCCAAACCACTCAGCAGATCCCAGCAGGCTGCATCTGAGGATATGCGCCAGAAATATCCACCTGTCTAAAACTGTGCTTTTCAATATGGAGGCCACTAGCCCATGTGTGGCTATTTACATTTAACTTAATTAAAATTAAATGAAGTTAAAAATTCAGTTCCTTGGTTGCGCCAGCCACTGTTCAAGTGCTCAACAGCCTCTGTGGCTAGCGGCTACCATACCAGACGGAGCAGACACAGCATATTTTTGTTATTACAGAAAAATCTACTAGACATTGCAGCCTAAATACAGTTGTATATGTGTTTGTTTTTAACTAAATGAGTAGATACCGAAGACTAGAGGTTAATTACATAATGACAGCAGGTGAAGAAAGAAATATGGTCGGTTAGCATAGACCTAGTTGAAGTAGAAAACAAATGGTAGATCTAGAAAAACAGATAAAATATTTGACTTATGAGTCACACTAATCCTTTGATTAAAAATGAATATTAAAATACTAAATTATCTTCTATCTACTGAAAGTTCATAATGCGCAAAACCATAAAAAACGGAATAAAGTAAAAACAAAGATATAACCCTTACTCTGTAACGTAACATTCCTAAGGAGACCGGACACACGGACAGAGGTTATTCTTTCTGTGAGCATGTTTTCTCAGAGTATAAAGAGGGCGATACCAGGATTTTAGCCTCTGCCTGATAAACAACACTGTGGTCACTGGGGTTCACTGTAACTCATCTCTGCAAAATGCCTGAGATTATGAGCTTTTCAACACGGCAGGTGTGCAAGCTCTTACTGCAGCCCACAAGATTTAAAAATTAACCCCAATACCTGCAAACACCCAGAATCACTGTGACTGGGGAAATGACTTCATGAGTCTCTTTACCATTTCAAGGGTAACTTTATGAAGTGGTAAATATTATAGGGAATCCTCAAAGATTTTATTTGTGAAATATTCATTGAGTGCCTACTGATGTGAAAATTCTGTATGTGTCCATTAGAAAGAACACCTCACCTCAGAGGCCTCTGAAGTAAATGCCAGTGACTGGGGGTCTGTTTTCTGTTTCAGCTGAAGTGAATGTGGGCATATGTGGTACAAATTTAACAAGACTTACTGGGAGGCTTAGCTGGTTAAATGGATGAAATGCAAGATGATTTTTAGATTGGAGGAAGGTAATAGGTAGGAATGACATAGAAGCTTATTCTAGACTGTAGAGGATAACACAGGAGACTCTTAGAAGGAAACTGTGAGCATCAGTGTGGCTGACACAAAGGTAGCAGACAGGGAATACGGGTGACTGGGATGAGGCAGGAGACGGCACACTGGAGTTTAAGTTTGACTTTGACACTGAGGGTAATGGGATTAAGTCACTATTTTGACTTTATTGAAGTATATGGAGATATTTATATTTTTTTATGAAGGCTTTTTAATTGATTGGAAGAGGAGAGACTGAAAGTGAATAAACCATTGCAGCAGCTTAGAGTAAATTATTTCTGAGATAACTTAAACTGGACCACAGTTTAGGCCACAGAGATGGAGTGAATGCCAGGTGCATTAGCTATAGAAGTTTATAAGTAAGTGTGTAGGAAAGAGAGGGGCTATTAAATATTTTTTAAAACATAAAGCAATAATTAGAACTTTGGGTTTTAATGATATTGGAGCTACTATATATGAGTACTAACTTTGTGATGTTTTACATTTATTGATTTTTAAAATCATAAAACAATCAAATGCTTGTTGTAGGAATTCAAACAATGTGTAAGTAGAGTATATAAAATAAAAAGGAAGTTTTTGCTCTTCTCCATCTCCAATACCTCCTAATCCAGTCCACAGATGGAATCACTACCATTAAAGTTTGTATTTGTTTAAGATCTTTTGATACTTTTGTAAAATATGTATTATTAGTGTATATATAGGATCATAATAACCCCATTGGTCACCATATGTTCTTTTTACTTAATATTACATAATGGGTATCTTTTGAGTTTTCACCATGGCATGATAGGTTCATGATCCTGAGAGACAGTCTTAGGACAAATATTATCCTAGTAGAACCACAGCAGTAGCAGCTCATAAAACATAATTGTTCAACTGCCTTCTTGTAATTAAAGAATACATCATATTGCAGTTACCATCTGTAAATACAGCACTTAAGTTTTCTTTTTAAAGTATCATTTAATTAGATTCAAAAGACTAGCTAATCTGAGGTTAGACACAGTGCTCCTCAGTTTATTGTCCACACATGAATTTTCTTTAATATAATGCGACTTACGACACTTGTAAAGCTGCATTTATTTCCTTGAGTAGCTCGTTAGTCTTATTAAAATCTGCCCGCATGATATTTTTCTCTCTGAGGTGGTCTGCTGTCATGACATCCAGCTCTTTTTCAAGTCTCTTGTTTAAATCTTGTTCATGCAACCTGTTTAATTTATTTTTAGTTAAGAAAACGTTATTCTGAAGTCGAGCTTTCAAAACTTTCTATATTCTAACAGATTTGAAATGGTTTTAGGTATAATATACAGAAAATTAGTGGAAACAGCCTAAAGTAAAGTACTTACTTTGCTCTAATCTTCTAGCTTGGTAAAGTTGTCTCCTTTAATGCTTTTTAAAATAACATTTTTAAAAGATTTTAGTTAATTACATACAATTTCCAAAGTTAGTGAATGTATATACATCTTTCAAAATATAAACATTTCTTCTACATCCAAATTATAACATAGTCAACAAATAAAGTAAAAAGTGGTCCTCAATATCTTACTAGAAGGCTATCTAGTCATAAAAATAGGCATGTATTGCTAAATACCATTGCAACAGTCTTTCAGGTAACACTGCAAATTCCTTCTGTGGTGACTGAAGGCATACCTCATCTGTTGGTTGGATTCACTTCTTATTCTGAGAATTTCTTTTCCCTTAAGTTCCAATTCTTTGGTTAGGGCATTTATATTTTCATGAAGGTGCTGTACTTCCTTATCCAAGTCTGAGATGTGATGCTCTCTGTGCCTTACTTCATCTTGTAGATCTGTTATTCTACTCATGTGCTCCTTACTCTGAAAAATACAAATAGTTCTTAAAAGTTTTCTGCATATTTACTTTCTGTGTTTAAGGGAAAGAAAATGACATACTGGAATGTCAAACGTAAATCTGACATTGCTTCAAAAGCAAACTGCTGAAATAAGGGAACCTCGAGGCCTCCTCTATTTTCATAATCAATATACAAGAAGTGTTTATATGGATGCCACAGGGCCACAGGGGACCCAAAAGACCATATAAGCACATCTCCCTCATTTTACTGTTGAAGAAACCAATACCCAAGAGATGATTTGTCCAAGGATGATCTATAATCAATGGCAGAGCCGATATTAGAATACAGGGCTCTTAAGTATTCAATAAGTTACATGGTCTTGCAGTAAAATGCTGCTGCCATCGCCCTTTAATTTAAAAGGACCTGCATCTATGGAGGCCATCCCAGTATATACACATCCCATTGCTTAGAAGACTTTGTCTGCTTCATGCCGGTCTAGTAGTTATCCTGTCTGACAGATAAGCTCCCTTCCATTTTCCTACAAGTCACTGTTTTCTGCAAATTCTGCAGGCCTAGACATTGTCAATTTCAGCAGCAGCCTAGTTGGAGAGAATATAAGTTCCCTCCATGGTTATAAGGTGGCTCATTTAAAACTTTCTAGTAATGAAGAAAAATTTGAGCTGATCATTTAACATATTTGAAGACTAACAAAGTGAAAGTCATAAGTAATAAACTAATAAACAGGGAATAGCCTTCATTGTACTATGACTAGAAATCCATTCATCCAGACATACATTCAGGATCACAAACCATCTAATTAAAGAAAGTACACTTGGCTAATGAGCAAAATTTAAAAAGTGTGAATAGTAGCTGTGCTAGTGACATGGACATATAAATTATCTTTTTTTCCTAAGGACCTGTTACTTCAATAGCTGTGCTATCTGATATGGCTGTTTAAATTAACTGAAATTAATTAAATAAATTAGTAAAATTTAATTAAAAATTCAGGTCGTTGGTCACACTAGACATATTTGGCTTGTGACTATCATAGTGGATAGCACAGATACAGAAGAGGTCCCTAATCATGGGAAGTTCTACTGGACAGACACTGCTGTTTTATAGTATTCTGTTTTCACTCTGTATTATTTACATTTCATTGTTCACTCAAGATGCAAATAAAATTCAAAATATTCAATTAAAAGGTCATAAAATAAACCATTATACTAAAGTTGAATTACCTAACTCCCTTTAAAAATAAAACTCTTTAATATAGATAGTAAGTAATTACTAGTGAAAATACTAGTTATTACAAAATAATTTTCAGAAAATTGTGAACATTCAAATCTATTCGCATTTATTTAAGACATCACAGAACAGGATGTTCTTTACCTGTCTTCTGCTGAGATCTATACTTCTCTCTAATTCCATTTTAGCAGCGGCCAATTCTTGATGATGATGATGCCGTAACACATCAATTTCAGCTGCATGTTGATGGTTTAGTTCTGAGCGTAAAGAAGCTGGAATCCAAGGAAAAAAAGATTTCGTGTATTTTTAAAATATTAGTATTTTAGATAAACATCATAAAAGAGTATTACTTTTTAAAATTAGGACACATATTCCCATTAAAATATCATAGGATTGTCTATGCCTCTTAAAATACTACATACTATCATAAAATATAAATTTAGAGGTCATCTGGCTTTGAAGAGGGTAAGAAAATTTTCAGCTGCTCAAATGGATCAAGGTTTTCTATATATGTTTTCAGTTTGCAAGTAAGGTGCTAATGGAGAGGAAATTTTTAACTCTTCTCACTCACTACTAGAATAACACATTTTAGGGTTGAATGGTACTATAATGTATATTTAGGAGGCAACTTCCCACCCACGTAAGACTTCTTCCATGATATCCCTCAAAGATGTTAAGCACTGTCTGGTGATTGTTCTTAGTGATTTCGAAGTCATTATTTTTATCTGAATTTGAGGTTATTTCATACAATCCACACTTACTGAATGCCAGGTACTATACTATGGGAGAATAAAATACGACCCTGTTCTTATAATTGCACAGGCTAGAGGGAAGGGCATCAAGGAATTAGGTGGGATATCAGAGATGAACATTATAATGAAATACAGTGTTTCAGTTATAATGAAAGCAGGGCGGTGTAAGAACCCAGATTTCCTAGGAGAGGGAAACTGGGGATGCTATCAACAAAGGAATTGTCACAGTAACACAGTCTAAAAGACTGAGCTGGGGTTCTCCAAGTGGAGAAAGATAAAAGCATTCAGGAAGAAGGAGTAACATATGCAAAAGCAGAAAGAACCAGCTCTGTCAGACAAGCTATAAGAAGTTTGGTATGGCAGGCACCCACAGAGCAAGTGGTCATACTGGAAAGAAAACGGAGCCCAGCCTGAGAAAGTTTTAGTACAAAATGATTTTCACTCCATGTTTACATTCATGGTCCTCAAACTAAGATGTGTGTGGCAGTGTGCCTGAGGGACTTTTAGAGTACACATGATCATCTTCCAAAACATGAATTTTACATGAAGATTTTTGGAAAAGCCACTGTTTTTAATGTTAACACTGAATATATGAGTAAAATACAAGTTACAAATTTCAAAGCTGAAACATGAGACTTCAAAGAAATGCTGTGCTTGTAGCAAGTCAACTTAGGCTCCTCCCGAGACCCTCATGTAGAGCATAAATTCAGTTTCCCCTGCTGTTAAGGGCTGCTTCAGTGGAAAAATTGACAGGACCTGGTGAAGGATATGAGGAATCACTGAAGGATTTAAAGTGGGGAAGTCACATGGTGAGATTTGAGTCTTGCAAAAATTAACCCAACTGGGGCTTCCCTGGTGGCGCAGTGGTTGAGAGTCCGCCTGCCGATGCTGGGCCCGTGGGCCGTGGCCGCTGAGCCTGCGCATCCAGAGCCTGTGCTCCACGACAGGAGAGGCCGCAACAGTGAGAGGCCCGTGTACCGCAAAAAAAAAAAAAAAAAATTAACCCAACTGGAGTTTGGAGAATGGACTGTGGGAAGGAAGATCAGCAAGAAGGTTGCGGTAATAATCCAGGTGAGAAATGATACAACCCTGAATTAAGGGTGGCGAAAGGATGAAAGCAGAGGAAATAGATACAGAGAATATTTAAGAGGAGGGAATAACACGACATGCAAGCAAAAGAAAAAAGGTTGAATGCATCTCCCAGATTCGTGGTTTTGGCAACTCAGTAAACAGTGATATCATAAATTCAAGTGGGAGGTATGGGAATGGAAATATATTTTAGACCTGAGGGAGATGGTGAGCTAATATTTTAAAACAGAGTGTGAGTTAGAATATCTAACAGTGTAATAAGCAGTAAATAATATAAATCTAATTCACAAGGAAAGCAGATTGGTCTAGAAATACATATTTGGAGTCACAAGCACAACAGATGGCCATTGAAGCCATAGATGTGTGTGTAGAAATAGAAACAATACAATTGGAAAAGAAGATACACAAATGGCAAAAGAGCACATGGAAGAATGTTCAACACCATTAGCCACTAGGGAAATGCAAAGTAAAATTCACAATGAGATATCACTACACTCCTACCAGAATGGCTAAAATAACAAAATAATGACAATATCAAATGCTGGTGAGGATGTGAAGAAACTGGATCATTCATACATTGCTGGTGGGGATGTAAAATGGAATAATCACTCTGGAAAACAGTGGCAGTTTCTTAAAAAACTAAACACACCATTATCACATGACCCAGCAACTCAACTCCTGGGCATTTATCCCAAAGAAATAAAAACTTAAATTTGCACACAACTGAAACCACACAGATGTCCTTCAGTAGGTAAAGGACAACAAATATGGTAGGCCAATACCATGGAGTACTACTTAGCAATAAAAAGGGACAAACTATTGATACATGCAACAACCTGCATGAATCTCCAGAGAATTATGCTGAGTGAAAAAAGCCAATCTCAAAAGGCTACGTATCGTACAATTCCATTCACAACATTCTTAAAATGACAACATTATAGAAATGGAGACGAGATTAATGGTGGGTGCAGGGAGTGAAGTACATGTGGCTATAAACGGGCAGCAGGGATACCATGGTGATGGGAATGTTCTGTGTCTTGACAGTATCAATGTCAACACCCTGGCTGTGACATGCACTTTAGTTTTGAAAATGTTACCATGGAAGGAAACTGGGTAAGAAGTTCAGACGATCTCTCTGTGCTATTTCTTATAATCTCATGTGCATCTACAACTATCTCAAAATAAAAAGTTTAAGAAACCACAAAAAGTCTTTTGTCTACAAAGACAAATGTATTTAAATCATGTTTCAGTGGATACAAGTTCCAACACTTCGCCCATTTTTACCTCTCCTCGGGAAGAGGAGAGGACTATAACGACTTGGCCTAGAACTCCCAGCAATAGTAGAGAAGATGAATTGGGTCAACTGGTTTTCCCTTTGAGGCCCCAAATATTCAGAACACTTTGGTCTTCTTTTCTCAATTCTTACTTGGAAAAGAGTGTGCCACTGAGGTGTGACAAAAGACGTCAAAAACACTAGGAGAATTTGGAAAAAAACACAAACAGAAGGAAAATGAGATGACAGGAATAAAAAGTCATTGAATGACACTAAAAAACAAACAAAAAATCCTTTAAATACATACTCAGTTTTTCTTCCAAACTCAATTGATCTCCTATAAAAACTATAGTGATTTTAATACCTCAAAGATAAAAGTCCATTTAATAAAAATTCTGGAAAATATCCAAAGAGTCAGACCTAGACATGACTTTTCTCATTAAAACAAAATCCTTAAAAAAACCCAATATGATGATCTAGTCTAAAGACATGCGGCTCCATCCTTATCTATTCCCTTCAGTCACTGGATAGTGGGAAACCTGAATGTTCTGACTCCGTTTAGTCCCTTAATGACAAATGGAAGCACCATTGGGTGTTGCTTACACAGCCAGAGTATGGAGAACGTTGAGAGGACCTCAATTTACTGTTTGTGTTCTATCCATTCTACTCTGCCATACTTGCTCCTTCACCCAGTAGCTTCAAATAAAATATGAACAACACTTAGAAGTTCATTTTGATGTTTCAAAAATTAAGAATAAAACTTTGTGATTTCTTGTTGAATTTTAAGTTAGAAGGATGTAAAAATAAATATGACAGGATTATAATCTTTTCAAAATACCAAGCATAGCCTTTCCTTCATCTTCTAATTCAAACCGAAGCGTCTGAAGTTCCTGTTCCATTTCTGTCCGGAAGCCCTCCATTGACTCTCTGTGTGCATCTTTTAATGACTGAAGCTCTGCAGAATGTTTCTGTTGTAAGTGATTTTCAAGAGCCTAGAATGAGAGAAACATATTCAAATTATTATGCTAGAATATAGGGAAGGAAATGGAAACAAAATAGAAAAATTACTAAAACTCAGTTATTATTCGAGGAAAACAAGTCTTTTTAATTCATTTTCATGAATATTAGATATAAATGATCATCATTAGAAAATAAATTAGTAGGTTCACTTCAGTAGAATAATCATCATGAAATCAGGTTGAGTCAATATACAGTGTTCGAATTGGGATACAGACCCTTTACCTAAGGCAGTTTTCAAATAAAGCTGTTTTCTGAAGCTGCTAAGGGACATAAACCACCTAAAATGAATGAATACTTCCTCTGTGTGCACAGACTTAGACTTAGGAAAGAGGTGGGGGAGGGCAGATCAGAAAAGATCTTCTGATCAGGAAAAGAGAGATGAGGGCTTTTCCTACTCCAACCTTAACAAAATTTTTGTAGCTATTTTCTTTGCTCCTGCATTTGTGAACAGAAGCAAAAGCTAGAGGAGGCAGCTGGAAAAGTGAACTAAAGCCCTTCATATGATTAATTTTAAAAGCCTAGCCAGAGAGAACACGCTACACGTGGCCAAGACGAAGAGAAGATATATGGCCACAAGAGAAAAAAAACAGAGCTCAGGGTACTTCAAGTTTAGAGTGAACTGTAGCACTCAGCCAGGAAGGGTTTTCCTTACTATAATCTATAACATGAAAGGCTTCTGAGAAAGATACCACATTCTAACTAAGGCTGTGTTTCTTCAACCACTACTCTAAAATGCTGCTTTTAAAAATTATTTGACTACTTATGTCCTTTCTGAAACGTACAGCGTAAGTTCCTTTGGATACAGGTAAAAATAAAGGACTTCTCGTAGAGACAACATGACGCAGGTAAGCTTGGCTACCTAATGACAGACAATAAAACTGCCAGTTCCGATTTCTTTTGAAAAATGATTACAATTTTGAAAAGACTGAATGTGTAAAATTAAAGCACTGATGTGAAAGCTTACAAGTTATCACAGTTCACAAATGGAATCCAATGAATAGATTATTTAGTTAATGCGAACAGGTCGAATTTTTAACCAAAGGAACTTCCTTGATTTTCTGGACAAGATCAATAGACTACAACTTATTGTACAGGCAAATGAGTTGTTTTTAAAAGAATATGACTTTTTTGTTTTAACAATCTTTAAATAACATACCATTTCTTAAAATAGTATCTATACCCAAATAATAACTGTAATAACTATACATGGTGAAAATTAGTTAGTAACACTTTTTCTATCAAATCTTTATCTTTATCCATAAGGTCCCTAGAAGAAATTGAAAAATACAGTGTTAAGAAGTGAACTAAACCAAAATTAATCACACTAAGGCTATGTCAAACTAACATTTTAACACAGAACTAAATAATGGATATGGGGCAATTCTGGCATATAATTAAACAAATAATGTATCTTTTTAAGTATTTTTTTTAGTGATTTATTTGTATCACTACTTTTCATATAGCTGTTAGGGCTGTATATAGGGAACTATACTATTTTAAAATGTCTCCCATTTCGATTCATTGTGACTTCTGTGCATAAGAAAAAGTATGAGGGACAAAAATGTGAGATTAAAAAATATAAATTCCTTGGGTACATGTGTCTTTTGTAGATCCAGACTGAAAGAGAAAAATTAAAAATTTGATGAAAGACTATTGTAAGTTCAAGATAGTATTAAGTGATTACAGTGGTTACAACTAAATTTATTTCATCACTGCTAACATATGACAAGCCAGACGGTATATTAGTTTCATCATGAACTTGGCAATATCATGGGAAACAGAAATAAAATTTGTCTGCTATAGGGTATAATTAGTGTCTGTGTTTAATTACTGTGACCCCCTACAAGAAGTCATAGCCTAGAAAACACAAATAAAGCAATATATAATTTTTTGGAGCAAAAAATGAACTCTTTAAAATTAGAAGGCTAACAATTATTAGGCTGTTGATTACATTTGAACTTATGTCACTTTAAACTTACTCTTTGTTCCTTTTCCTTTTCTTCTTCCATAGTTTGAAATGCAAGGACATGTGCTTCTTGTAAAGATTTATGTCTTTGTTGATGCTGTTCCTCTAATTCTTCAAGCTCTTGTGTAAGTCGTTGTCGTTCTTGTGTAAACTGGACTTGCAGTTGCTGCAAAGAGGTCTGAGACTGGGAAAGCTGCATCTCCAGATTGTGTTTCAGCAAGGAAATCTATGCCACAGAATGGTACACAAAGAAGAATAAATACAAGGCATGTTTCACATATTGCCTATCTAAGGAAAAAAACATTTCAGAGATACTAACAAGAGCAAAATAATTGCCTTAACAAAATGTCCACTTAAAATGTTTTATAATATATCACAGATAACTAATCTTTAGGTATTACCACTTTTATTGTTTTCAGTGATTATCCTAAAAATAGACTGTTTTAGTGGTATTAAGCTTGTAGACTCTCTAAAGAACACTGCAGCCCACATTTTAAAAATACAACAAATACCTGTGCTGCACTGCAACAAAAATTCATGATGTGAAACAAAAACAAAGATGCTAACGTATTTACTAGGTTATGGTCACTTTACGGAATCACACTATCTAGTATGAGAAGTTAAACTGCTTATTTTTGAGGCAGCAAAGTTGAGTAGTTAGGACTGTGGGCTCTGAGTTAAAATTGTAGCTCTGCCACTTGTCACTGTCAATACCTCACCAGGCTGTGTCAGAGGGGAGAGTGTTACTACACACAGTTCACTCAGAATGGCCCCTGCAACGTAGTAAGTGCTCAATGAAAGCTAGCTAAGATTATCTGAGGATTAAAAAACTACACTTTAAAAGATTTATTAGTTTATAATTTAGAATTCTTATATTAAAAAAGGTTTTTATTTTTGAATTTTGATTTAATTCAAAGGATTTCAAACTTTCAAGCTTTTTAAAAATCACAAACCCCTCACAATCCTCCAGTTACAGCCTTCTAATAATGACAGGTGCTTTTCATTCACTATGGAAAACTGATTTGTCCCTCCTTTTGAAAACAGACAAATCACCCTTAATATGTCCACATTGCTTCTATGTGTTTTAAAATACTTAAATTTAAGTCCATTTTAAAGACTAAAAGCACAAAATACATGCATCTGTATGTGTGTGTGTGTGTGTTCATTTACACATTTGTTGAAACCAAATTTTTATTTGATTTATTTCTCTTCTAATATACAGGAAACTATAAACTTGAAACTAGATAACTCAATCATATTCTAGATGTCTGAGGCTAAGGGGAACTTAAGGGAACCAGATAAAAAGGTGTCAAATGTGTTCCATTAAATAACTTAAGATACTGTGTTTATACACAAGTAAAACCGTTTCTGTGGCCAAGAAAGCTAATGGAAAGAGAGAACTTTAAAGTGAGTTTTTGTAAATGAGAAAAGACTTTCTTTCGATTGATGGAAGGCAGATATAGTCTGCCTCACATGTCTCACCAAGGAAGGTACCTGGGAAAGAAAGATAAAGGGTGGAGAATCACCAGAGATGCAAAATAAGAAAGAAAAGAAAGAAGGAACTGGAAGACAGGAGAGGTCAGAGGTCAGCGGCTGGAAACAGTTACAGACTGTAGTGAGCTTAGGGTGGATAACAGCTGTCTGGAAGGGTTTTGAGCAAAGTTATACATCAGGATTAGTTGTAAAGGTTAGCACGTGCCTTTGTGTAAAGGGTCAAGCACCGGTGAGAAATGATACAACTGACATATGTTCAATCTGTTTTTTTTTGGGTTTTTTTTGCGGTATGTGGGCCTCTCACTGTTGTGGCCTCTCCCATTGCGGAGCACAGGCTCCGGATGCGCAGGCTCAGCGGCCATGGCTCACGGGCCCAGCCGCTCCGCGGCATGTGGCATCTTCCCGGACTGGGGCACGAACCTGTGTCCCCTGCATCGGCAGGCGGACTCTCAACCACTGCGCCACCAGGGAAGCCCTGTTCAGTCTGTTTTAACGTATTTCCAAAGAAGTAAGTTTACCTATTGAAAGTTATATGAATTCTACTTATTAATTTCTACATAAGCCTAAGATTTCAGAGGTTATTTCATACGTTTGGAGTCACTGGTGAACTGCAACACTCTGACCCCAGGCAATGCAACTCCCTACACCTCTAAATGGCAGTGGCACTCCTGATTTACAGCTCAAATAAACCCTGCAAGTGTGAAAACTGCAGGAGAAAGCAACAGCTAAGCCTTATTTGTGGAGAAGGAGGACCAAAACAAATTATACTATGTGATTTCTTACCATTTTATGCAAAGAAAATCAGGCTGAAATGAATATTAAACACAATCAAGAAAGAAAAAACAAATCATAAAAGGGTAAAAGACAATAAAAATGTTTGTGAACCCTGATGTGTAAAGTGACAGAGCCATTTTCTTCCCAGCTAGGCGGTTCTTGAAATAGAGAAGGCACCTAGCCACTCTCTTCCCAAGCTCAACCCTAGTCCCAGACCCAGCACAGGGACCCACATGACTACCTTGTCTCTGGTGACAACTTGTTAGAACACATATGAGAACATTAGGAAAAGACTACTGTTACATGTAGAATAATGACTCATATTGTCAAAGCTGTTATCTGGCCACTGGCCACGTGAGGACTAATCTACCCAGTGAATGAACTGCTCACCAGGCCATCTGGCCTGGTACGCATCTGTCTCCACTCAAAGAAAACGGGCATGATTTTCTGATGTGTACACAGGCACTATATGGGCTAGCAGTGGCCCTGGATTCTGTCCTCCAATGAAGTGTGCACTCAGGTTAATAAGAAGCCAATCAGTTCACAGCAGTGTAGCTTATTTTCTGAAATACCTACTTCAAAAGTTCACTGTGTCAAAAAGAGCTCCCACATGTTAATTTGACTATAATTTGACTCACACTTGAACCATTTAAGGATGAAATTTATCAAGAATTATAACATATTATGAAGTACCACAGTAATACAACAGTTATACATTTAAAATCTAAGCACACTTTCCAACCTCTCAAGCTTAAATAAAATACACTTAAATATTTTATATCATAATATACTTTACCTTGAAAGAACTCCAAAGTAATATTTTTCATTTTAGGATATATGATTAATCTTTATTATCTATACTCAAGAAAACATAAAGTATATGCAAAAAGACATTATCATGCAATTTAGTGTTCAAGTATACTTAGTTTATATATTTTATATTCTTAATTTTGAAAGCACACCAAAATAATATTAAGGCTATCTAAAAATCTTTGGATTCATGCTCAAGACAGTAACATGAATTATAAAAGCAGGAAGCCTTTATCATGCAATGCAGCATCAAAACTTACTTATTTTGTTCTTTTTACAAATTAATAAATTAGTAGATTGCATGCTATTGTCAGCCTTTATTCAGCATGAAAATTACATGGCACTTTAAAGACAGAAATGAGCAAAGCAACGTAAAATGAACTAATGTTTTATAGCTATAACTTAAAACAGCAGAGTTTAGTCTACTTTACAGAAATACAAATAATATAAAATTTCATTAATTCAAAATAAAAGAGAACGGTAGATTTTGCATTAAATACTTTTGGTAACCTTGATCAATACTTTTATTAGTATTATAGAAAGGCACGTGTTGAATAAATGAGAAGAAGTAGTTACTTCAAATTATATTTTCAAATTATGAAGCATATGGTACTAGTTTCTACACATTTGTTACAATTTTAAATCTTAAGGCTTTTTATTTTGCTGATCTTAAATAAACCAAAGAGAATATTTATTTCAGTAAAAACTTTAATCCTAATTAAAAAATTCTAACCACAGCAGTTTAGATATGAATTATATAATATATTCTACTGATCAAGGAGGTACCAGATACTTTCAAACAATTTTAAAAGCCAAACTTTGCTGATAGTGATTGCTACCTTCTGATCTCTACTATTTAAAATACTATCTTTTTGAAAATAAAGTGTTGTAAAAATTTCAAAAAGACAAAACTAAAAACATGTGCATACATTTTTCTGAAGAAGGGAAAGCTTTACCTACTTCCTACAAGGCAGTTTCACAAAGATTCTGTACCTCTACAACGGTGCCTGCAGAAATCCCTCAAAATAGAAACTGAAACGTCAAATCTGAGGTACTGGATATGATAGGATGTCAACATGAGATATGTCATTAATTATGTACATCCTACGTTTCTGATGCACTGTTGGGTTTTTTCCCCCCTTTAAAAAAAATCACTCTTATTACAGAAATGAAAGAATATAGAAAGTATACAAATAGTTTATCCTCGAAACAAAGCATTTCTTGAGATAGTAAATGTAATCTGTGGTTCTCAAACCTGGCTGTATATCAGAATTATCTCTGTAGATGTTAATAAATGTACTTGCCCAGGCCCTGATCCCTGGATATTCTGATTAAATAGGTCTGGAATTGAGCCCAGGCTACCTAATATATTTTTATTCCTAACTAACAAAGTAATAAGTGTTCATTGTGAAAAATAATTTTTTTAAATAAAGTAGTTTATAAAATGAAAGTGAAAGTCTCCTTCCTTCCCTTTTCCTTGCCAAATTCCAATCCCTAAGGGTAACCAGTTTTACCACTTTGTTATCTCCCCAGACTCTTACGACTTATTTCTCTTTTGATATAATTTCCTGTTTTGCTTTTTTTTTTTTTTTTTTTACTACATTGTGTGTAAACGGGTGGATGCTTTCCACCATGTAGAGAGTACAGCTGCCATGACATGACAAAATATTGGCTATGTCTTACACACAAAAGTTACTTGGGGTCCCCAGGGCACACCTCAAGAGACCAGTGCTTAATGTCCAAGGTAGCTGGAACAGAGACCCATGGGGCTGCTGATTGGGACAGACATTCCCTATGTCTTACACAGAGAAAGAAACACTACTTCATTTGTGAAACCATGAGAGAGGCTGTCCAGACCTGCAGGTGTTGCTATGTGATGGAGTGGCTTTTCAAACACTCAAGTCTATGTAGCTCCCTTCAAGATGCGTATACTCATGGATTTACTCAATGACGGTCAATGATTTCTCCATTAGGGAGGCCAACAAGTTTGGTTTTAGAGGTTTGTTTTTCCTTGCACGGTGACACTTCTAGGGTACATAACCCATAACATGTAGGCATGCCCCATTCTTTTCAATGACTACATATAATGCGAATGGCAGGCACTGTTTCTTGCCTCCCCAAGTGCCCATCTCCCCCTTTTCCTTTCTTCCCAGTTAGCTGAACTCTTGAGTTTGTTCACGGACTAAATGGAAATCCCTATCTTCAAGGTGGTACGCCCCTCTCCCAGCACCAAGGAGTGAATTGTGACTGGGATAAGAAAGTCACGGTAATCTAACTCTAAGGTCATATCACTCTGTTTTAGTTAATAAGCTCAAAGGAAGTATGTGGGGAACTTGGGGGGGGGAGGGGAAAGACTTTATTTCCTGATAAAAGTAAAAAATGCTTAAGGAGAGTCTCTTGCATTAGCACAGTTGTTCAAGAACATGACAGCTGGAGCTGTAGCAGCCATGTTGCAACTATGACATGACAAACTTGAGGTCCAAAAGTTAACACATTGAGCATGGCAAAGCAGAAGTACAGAAAGTACCTGAGCACTTAATTATCTTGACAGCTTGAGCCACTGTCACCTGGGTATTCTGCTGCTTATAGCCAAATGTATCCTAATAGACATCATTCCAAAGTATAAATACACTATAATTACTTTAATTCTTACTGATGGAAATTCAGATCATCTCATCTGGTTTTGCTATTATAAACACTGCACCAAACCACCCCCCCCCAAAAAACCACAAATGGTCTAAATGCACACACATATGAGTCTATCAGAAAGCTGCACATAACTCTCTTTTAGTTTCATAGATGACTTTAACGCACAGCCACAGTCAAGAACCACTGCCCCAGAATTCATAAAATGAAAGACTCTGGCTGGTTCTCTAATGACAATCTTAAAGCAATGTCTAGAGCAGTCTTTGAAGCCCTGGCCTTTTACTTGTCCTCCGTTCTCCGTTCATTTTATGAGATCAAGGAGGAAAACAAAATATTCTCCTCAAGTAGTATTACCTATGGTTTTTTCTTCCTGTAGTTTTGATCAATTTATCAAGATATTGGCGAACTGTTTATCTTGTGCTTCTGTGTGTTTTTGAAGAAGGCTGTTCCATAAATCATGATTTTTCAAAAATGATTTGCTTTTTAGGGTAGAGGTTTTGTGTGAGAGGGTTCATTCATTTTTGTGAAAACAAGAAAATTTGTAAGAAAAAGCAATTTGAAAAATAGGATGTGTAAATATAATTTCGCTTTTCAGTAAGTTATAGGTATGGAGTTGTGTTGAGCCAGAACACTTATTAATTTTGACAAGAAAGGCCAACACAAATTACTAGAAAGTCTAAACCACGTGATATTAATATTCAGTGCAATACTTTCAAATATATGAAGCAATATTAAAAACTGCTACCACAGGCTTAGTAGAGGACAGTAAGGCTAATTTACTACGTCAACAACTTACATAAATGCTCATGTAAAATGTTTGAAGGTGTCTGAATATTTTAATTCTTTCTATGCTTTTTCCTTTTTTAACCTCTAATTTGCTATTTTTGGAGAGTCTAGCTAAGAAAAGTAAACTTAAGCTTCTGGAATTATGACCATCCTGAAAAATTCTGAATTGTTCATAATTTTTTTGGTATTTTCTAAGACCTATAAACTGAGTTGATTAAGAACCACAGTAATGCCTAATTAATGTCCTCAAGATATTTCTGGAATATGTTTCTAATTATCCTCTCATTCTTAGTTGAAAAAAATTATAAAGCTTTTATAAAGAACAGAGGAATCAACAATCACTTGTTTTTTTAGAACAAGACAGCATATAGTGGGAAACTTCTTCCATGGAAGGCTGGCTGAGGACGGTGTGTGGAGCGGGTGGGTAGATCTCACCCTGCTGAATGACACTGACAAGGTCACATCTTGTTCGGTTGATGATTGAGTGATGAGTTCATCCTCAATGACTACGATGTTACAAAAGAGAATTAATGAATGGGGATGTCAGTGTGTTACAAACCCCTTTTACTTATTTTGTAGGAGATGAGTCAACGCATTCTCATTTCAATTACTAATAGATTCAACTTCAGTGAGGTGGTTTTTATTTTAATGAACACCTTTTCATTTATAACTATTTAGGAAGAAGTGACTATGTCGTTGCAAGTATTCTGAATTACAATTCAACTAATTTTTGACAATACTCATATCTTATTTGGGTTTGTATTTCTATCCCAATTAGCACATATGTCAAAAAGTCTGGATTAATATAGCAATCATGCCCAAATTCTTACTATGTTCTATGTGACTGTTTAAAAAAATTTCTAAATGTAGCCTTATTTCACCAACATTGAGATAAATATCTTTATTGCTTACTTTAAAATATATTAAAGAAGCTGGCTTTAAATGTATTCATGTGTTTCTAATTTTTACATAGACAGTAAAGTTGAATCTAAAGAGTAGATAAAATTTTTCTTGCATAGTAGAAAGAAATTAGAAAGGTATGAGAACATAAGTTTTGAAGTTATCAAAATTTCACAGGCTATCTCTAGACTCAAGACCTGGTTCCTCTAGGTCAGGAATTGGCACATTACAGTCTGTTTCTGTAGATTAACGGATTCATTCACATATTGCCTGTGGCTGCTTTCACACAGTAGCAGAATCCCGTAGCTGCCACAGAAGCTGCATGACCCACAGAGCCAGAAATATTTACCGTCTGGCCCTTGGCAGAAGAGGCTGGCTGACCTCTGCCCTAGGATAGCAAGAAAAATATTCAAAGATGCTTACTTAGCTCTCTGTTAACTTATTTTAAAAAAACAAGTTGGGTACGGGTTTGATGTGAAAATAAATCTCATTTTCTCTCTTCACGTGTAAAGAAAAAAAATTTTAATGTGTTTAAATGGAATATAACTTTGAAGCTTAATTTCTGCACATTTTAGTGTACATAAGTAGAAGAATAGCTTTGCCAATTCTTAGGAAAGGGATTTACTCCATTTGCTTTAAATCTTTTAGTAATTTTAAAATGTAAAATATGTTCTAAATCTATGAACCTGCACAACTATCTAACACTCTATCTAAGAAGTCAATTGATGCTACTTTTTCAAAAAATAAACTAGTTTAACAAAAGAAGAAATACATTTATTTCCATTTTTATGAGAGGCAACAACTTAATAGTTTTTCAAAAATATTACTATATCTTTCAAAGTAAACATTAAAATAATGAAGTTTACGTGTGAGAGGTAAAATCTTGCTTGGCTTTAAAATAAAATACATGCTTATCAATACAATGTGGTAGATGTATGCACATACACAGATGCATGCCTGAAAGTTAGAAGCTTTTGTTACCCATATACAAAACATATCTTACCGAATGCCAAAAAGTGTATTTTTTAAAATCATAAGTTAAAGCCTTAAAGCGGTGATGATGTTTATGCAAAACCAAAAGTGCAACATGCCCTTATGTACAAATTGTAAGTGCCGCTCACTTACATTGTTGATAGATTTATGCAAAGCTTCACCCAGAGAGTGCCTCTATGAAAAAGATCACAGGAATAAAGGGAAACATTCAGAAATCAACTAAGTGAAAGAAAGAAGAATAAAAAGGGAGAGTAACATACAGAACATTAATTACAATATGCTCAAGAAAAAAATAAGTTGAAAACAGTTCTGAAAAAGAAATCAGACAAAAAGAAATTTACAGCATAGAGTCTAAATTATTTATAGTCCCTTAGAACAGTGTCTGATGCTTGTGGGCTGGCAGACTTACCTATGCAAGAGACCAAAGGCTAGTACAAGTAAACCAGAGGTCAGTTTAAAAGATAATGGTTACTGAAGCACCTAGAAGGAATATTACTGTTCTAAATGCCTCCCAGAAATCTGCAATATAATGCTTCAAAGCATTTCACTCAGCATTGGAGTAGGTTTTAGAAGGATTTCTCTTATGAGAAATGAGCAGATGAGAACTGAAACACTAACTTGATTGACTACATAATTTGGGGGCCAGAAATAAATATGGATAATCATTGAAAATGTAAAGATTTGATAATAATCAGGTTTTATACTCAGGGGAAAGGAAGAAGAGATGCCTTCATATCTTTTCAACCCTATTCTCTAGGATATATTTGGTAAAATTATGTATGATCTAGGTTCATTTTTAAGAAGTTCACTGGAATTCTGAGTGACAAACCATTGGAAAAACACACACTCTCCCTCCCCCAAATGTGGGGAAAATGTGATTTCATTTTCAATTGCCTCACTTTTGTGCCTTCCAAGGATACAAAATAGTATTTTAAATTTATATTATTAATATAACTAGAAAAGTTCCTATAAAATGGTTTTTACTTTGGACACTAATCAAATTTTCAGACAAAACTTAATTTTCTTTTTTTCCTCATAATGTGAACATCCCTTGGTGTGTCATAAACTAAAGCTAGCTTTTATTTGGTAAACAATTTTTTACCAATAAATTAAGACTAATACAAAATATAGTTTAGGATATAGTTCACAGAGTTGAAAAAATAAGCTGAGAAAAATGATTAACTTTCTATTTGATTACACCATAACTTCTTAAACGCTCATACTTTTAAATAAATTAGTTTGTTAATTTTATTTTTTTTCTTTATGCTTTCTCATACTCATAATATGCTTTATATACTAATGAGACACAACTTCTCCAGACTTCACAAAACTTATGAAAATCTGAGGGATTTTTAGTTGTAGTTTTTTTTTTTTTACCTCTTTGTATTTCTCTGAATTGATGTTCTGGCATTAGAAGTTAATGTAAAATGTATGGCATTTACTTATGAAGTAGATTTTTTCACTCTTTAAGGTATCATCAGACAAAAATATATATGTTATTTAGGATTCCTGAACTAACTGATAAATTAGACCAATATGAAAGATCAGAGGTTCTTCTGTAGGAATGCTAGATTTTAGATTTTATTTGAGAGTATATTTGAACATTTGGAATCTAAACTCATATGGTCACTAACTCTGTCAACATACTGTTGGCAGGCCATGGAAATATCTAAACCAAAGGCATGGTCGCTAAGCTGTGCCCTGGGGTGACTTACACCATAGACCTGGCAACAGCAATTAGAAAAGGCACAACAGTGGTGCTGGGTCACAGTACCCTTATTGATGAGTACATAAACAAAATAAGATTTATTCTTTTGTTTAAAAATTTTTTATTAGGGTACTATTATATTCCAGGAAGTACAGAGTGATATAGAGAACTGAATAAGATAGTAAAACAAACATACACAAAAAATAAGAAAAAGTTCATGGTAAATATTATGACAAAAAAAGGTTGATGTGACAGGAAACGACTAGAGGTGATACTGGGTTGATGGTAAGAAAAGATCTTTTGAAAAACGTGACATTTAAAATGGCATGATCCGATTTACATCATAAAAGATTACTTCAAGTTTGTGGAAAAAAGTGAAATTGGGGAGGCTAGATAGAAGGCTGTTATATGGTGTCTTGGACTAGTGTTTTCTAAGGCAGGTGGAAGCAGGTGGCGCTGGGAGGTGGAATAAACAGGATTGACATTTACATGAGATAAAGGAAAGAGGGAAAGCAAGGATGACGCCTCATCCTTTGAGCAAAAAGCAGTGCCAAGAAGCAAAGATGATGGGATGGAGACTGAGAATCAATACTTTTGAGTCAGACATGCTGAGCCTGAGATGCCTATTAGACAACCAAGTGACTGAATTTAGGTGACGATATCAAGGCTGGAGATTTAACTTTGGAAGTCACTGACATACAGATGGTGTTTAAACCACAAAACTGGATGAGATCCCCCAAGTAAATGTTTGCTTGAAAGAATATCGGATGTACTAAAAATCTGTATGCAAAAATATTATTTGGCAATATTCTATATAAGCAAGATCCATGCTAATAAAAATCAATGCCCTATATAATAGTCAATTTGTTTTAAAGCATCTTAAGCTACTTGTTAGTTTTTGAGATGAGTGAAAAGGGCCTCAAGAGGTCCTCTTCAGCTCACTGAGAGCACTTGGATACTTCAGCATAGAAGGCTTACTAATGTGTTTCAGCATTTCTAGTCTTGAAGGACGAATATAATAAGACTTTCAGCTAAGTGAGGAAGAAAACTGAAAATAACTAAAAATTGCTGCACTTAATTAGAAATTTACAGCTTTGTACCTAAGAAACTATGCTCTTAGGAGTAATCTCATTGTTTTAAACCTCAGTTTATTCATTTAGAAAATAGCACAAGGTTTTTTACATTTTTGTAGTTTGCAAACATATTGGTATATAACTATTGAAATCCACTGAATTACAAGCTTTTAGAGGACCCTGCCTTGTTCATATTTTGTATCCAAAATGCCAGACTTGGTACCTGGCAAAGAGTAAGTAGTCAATAAACGTTTACTAAAAAACTAAATGAATGACATGGACTTTTATTATTGAGTTAGTTCTTACTACTCTCTACCTTTTCCCCTTCCCCACAGTGACATAAGCAGTAATGAGAAACTTCTAGATAACGAAAAAGAAATTATTTAGAAAAAATATGTATATCTTGCATAAATCCTGTTGACAAAAGCCAACAGAATGTAAGACTTAGAAATGTAGCCCTTCAGAGAAATGAACTAATTAGTATAGTAAATATTTGTTCAGAAAATATTAATCTGAACAGACTGCCAGGAGGGAAGCAACATACACTGAATGGCACCTATCTTGCCCTGCTCTATTTTGTTCTCCATACTGCAGTCAGAGTTTTGAAATTTCAATATTTGAATGCGTCACGCTCCTGATTAAAACCTTTCAGTAGCTCCTCATTGCCCTTTAAAGTCTCAACAAGGCAAACAAGATCCGGCCCTGCCTACCTCTACCCCCTTCCTAGCTCTCTATTCCCCAGAACAAAGGTATCTGGGGGCAGGCTGAGGGCCTCTGCACGTACTTCCCCCTCTCCCCAGATTGCTGTTCTCCTTCCCCTCTTGGCCTGACTATTGCTTCTCTTTCAGGTCTCAGGTAAAGGATCCCCCACTCAGAGAAGGCTTCCCCAAGTTCCCAGACTATGGTAGGTCCTCATGGTACATACACTTGTGTCCCATGGTTGTAATGAATTAATGTGTCACACTGTTATTTCTATTTGCCTTCTTTTCTAGATTATAAGCAATGAGAAGGCAGAGATCATTACAACCCCATCACTGGTCTGACACAGTGCATGGCATATCAGAAGCACTGAATTTTTGACATATGTCAAAATGTCATCAAATGCCAATATATAGAATAAAATTTTCATTACTAACAAAAGAAATGTCATTTGTTAAATTTCTAAATTCCTTGAAGCAATATCTACACTAATCTTATGTTGCAATTCAAGTAAAATATGTTAGATCTTAATAAAATGTTCCAAAATTAAATATTTAATATACAATACTGTAATTTCTTAAATTATGTAAAGCTTTTTCTAATATTAATTTCAAATATACTAATATCTAGAGAAAAGTAACCAATAAACCTAAGATTAGACGTAGGAATCACAACTTTAATAATTCTCCTGAAGCAAAAAATAGAAGAAAAAGTCATGAACAACTATTTAATGTTTTAACTAAATTAGTAATAACTGGCTTTTAAATGAAATTAAGGTAGAGAAAAGCTAATATGTTAGGTAATCTTAACACTTCTCAGAGACTACGTCTTTAAATAACTTTATAATCATACATCCATTAAACGCCTTCATATCCAAAATATTTTAATTCTTTTTAGTATCTTGCCATAGGAAATAGAGATAGATTACATTGATTTATTACTACAATGCCACCTAGAAGTTCTTAAGTGTTTCTCAGGTGTGTTCTGGGCCCTAGTACCCGTGAAGGCACAAACTGTTCTGCATTTCATCACAGTCCTACTATAGTATTTTGCAGAACAGACACACACACACACACACACACACACACACACACACACACTCAGTACACATTAAAACTACCCAGTATTTTAACATCTCTTTTAAAGTTAGGTATAGATATCATAGTTTCATCTCTTCACTCTCTTCTCCTAAAGATGTCAATATAAAAACTGGATAAACTTAAATTTGCAAAAGGGAGTTTTTGGCAGGGAAAAGAAAATTAAATATTTTTAGATTTGCAAATTAATTCAGAAAGCAATTTAGTACTATTTATTTTAGAAGGAAAAAAAGCAGAAAAATAACATAGGTCTGATAAAAGAGGATATAACATAGTTGAAGTAAGAATGTCATTAATTTTTTTGACTGAAGAAAAATTTTAAACTTCCATATTTACTAAGGAAAACATTGCAAATTAACTTTGAATCCAGGAACTGAAGTAGGAAGAATGACGTATAATGGATGTTGGTTGGTTTTTGGTAGACCTTAATTCCATTCCACATTTTCTGAGAAAGCAAAACTGAGCCATGCCTGCTATTCCCACTCTCTGTTCTAGCTGGGTTTTCTCTTTTCTCCATGGTATTTCCCTTCGTCTTCCTGCTTCTTCTTCCTTTGACTTCCCTCTTCCTTACCCAAGTTCTCTCTTTTCCCAGGGTTCAGGCTGGATCTCTGATGCTTCTTTTACATAGTTCCTGCCCTCCTAATTTCTTGGGAGAGGATTCTGAACCTTCAGGGTCAGCTTCACTGATCTCCTGGCACTGCTTAGGGCTTCTGTCAAGGTCATGGTTCGAATTAGCTGAGAAGAGATGATTATACCAAGTCCTTTTCTATTCCTTCTACCTCAGAATCTGCTTGCAGCTCTTCTTCCATTAAAAGATAGTACTGTTACTCATTTAAAATGGGCATAAAACTGATGAAAATATAATCTTTTTTCAATAGACAGAAATATGATTTCTAAAGAGAGAGAATTCCTTTCTTCCTAACATAAAACTTCTTAAAGAGTTAAGAGAGAGAGCCAGCAGAATGAGTCCTGAGCTTATAGTGCCAAATTTACTCAAAATTTTGCGTTCTAAATAGTCTAGTCCAGTGCTAATAGAATTATAATTCAGAGCCACATATGTAATTTTAACTTTTTAGTAGCCATATTAAAAAGAAAGTAAAATTATTTTTAGGCATATATGTAACCCAGTATATCCCAAACACTAGCATCTCAACATGAAATTATATAAAAAGTACTAGTGAGACATTCCATATTCTCTTTTTACACTAAAATTTTGAAACCCGGTATAAATTTTACACTGACATCTGAAATTGGATGAAGTTCATTTCAAGTGCTGCACAGTCATAGGTGGCCTGTCACTACCATTTTAGACAGCACTAAAATGCAGAAAGCGGTCTGCAACAGCCTTAAGAAACTGGCTTTTCAGTCACTCTTGATCAAGAGCATTGATTTTAATGCTCTGTTTCTTATTCATGTCATTGTTCTTTCCTACTGAGTGTGACAAATGCCAAAATACCCTGGGATTGTAGAATCAATGCGTCTAAAACCACACTCACCACCTCAGCCCCCTTCAGTGAAGTGGTTTGTCGTGACCTCCCTGTCTCAGACGATGGTCTTCTTTTCGTTATCCTGGTTTCAAATCCTGGGTCAGTTTTAACATTTCCTTCTCCTTTACCAAAGTATTCCATCAAATTACATGATTTGTTCCTTTACAGTTTCTCTGGTAATTCTCAGTGAAATAAACTTAACTCAGGTGCTATTTGGGTAGAATTATTTGTACTTCATATATGTGACAACTTCCTCTTTGGATGCCGTGCCTCAGTTTTTCCTTATTCAGCAACTACTGAGGGCTTACTACATGCCAGGCACAGTTTAAACTGCCGGGGATGCAGCAGTGAACAGTACAGATAAAGATCCAGCTCTCATGGAACTGCATTCTAATAGGGAAGGGAATCAATATGATGCTATGTGGTAACAAATGTTCTGAAGAAACACAAAGCAGAATAAGAAGACAGAGAGTGACAGCGGGTGCTATTTAAAGTGGTCAAGGAAGATCTTTTTGAGGAGTTAAGATCTGAGCAGAGAATTGAACAAATTGAGGAACAAGCCATGTAGATCTGGGGAAAGAGGATTCCGTTTGGAGGGACTGGCAGATGCAGAGGCCCTGAGATGGATTAAGCTTGGTGTGTGTGGTCCAGAAACTCCAAGTAGTCCAGTATGACTGTAAAAAAGGAAGGGAGAAAGTGGCAGAAGATGACACTGGCAATTCAGCCAGAGGCCAAATCACAAGGTCCGAATCACGAGGCTACTGCAGGCCATGATAAGAGTGTGGAGTGTGTTCTAAACGTGATGCGAAGCCACTGGTGGATTTGAAGCAGAAGAATAACTTCATCCAACTTAATTTTTTTTTTTTTTTTTTTTTTTTTTTTTGCGGTACGCGGGCCTCTCACTGTTGTGGCCTCTCCCGTTGCGGAGCACAGGCTCCGGACGCGCAGACTCAGCGGCCATGGCTCACGGGCCCAGCCGCTCCGCGGCATGTGGGATCTTCCCAGACCGGGGCACGAACCCGTGTCCCCTGCATCGGCAGGTGGACTCCCAACCACTGCGCCACCAGGGAAGCCCCAACGTAAAATTTTAAGAGCACCACTTTGGCCGGCTGGAAAGCAATTTGTAGGTAGGTAAGAGGAGAAGCAGGGAGACCAAATGTAGGTTCCAGGTGCAGTGCAGAAGAGAACTGCAAATGGCTTGGCCTGGGCTGGTAGTGCAGGAAGTGGTGAGACACGGGCAGATCCGCACTTACTTACTCTGAAGGTAGAGAGCAGGAAGTGCTGACAGGCTGGCTGTTTGGTGTGAAAGAGGAGGCTGAGCAGTGAGGAACGGCAGGGGTCTAAGGAGGGGCGGGCTGCCTTGGGCTGGCATGGCAGAGGGGTGCATGGCACGCACTCAAGAGGTCTGCTTCAGACACTTCAACTTAGGGATTTATATCGAGATGTCTCCATTTCATCCTCACTTCAACATCACAGCCATATTAAGCTGTCTAACATAAAAATTTCAGCATGTTATTCCTCTGTCCACAAACCTTTGATAGAATCTCACAGCTTATTGCGCGAACTTTGAACTCCCAAGCCTAGAAGTCAAAGTTTTTCACAATGATCTCTCTCCCCAACTGTCCTCTTATTTTTCTGTATTTCTCACAATGCCTGGGAAATAAGAGTATATTCAATTAAATGTTTGGTAAATGAATAAAAATATTTGTGTTCATCCTTCACCTTATTCAAGAGTCACACTAAAGCTGACCTCCTCAATGAACTCTTTCCCAATCGCACTGGTTATACTACTCCTTCTCTACTCTTTTCTCCTACCCAGCAGTATGTTGGTAAATGTTTAACAGCTCTCTGAAAAACAAAGCCCTCAGCTGTAGCATGTGCTGTATCTGTGATGTAAACACTCCCACCATGGATGACTGCAAGCCACCACCGTGATGACCCTGAATATGAAGCTGAGAAGGTATGTGCATGACAAGCTTGGTGAGCTGGTAGAGCTGCTGCACCATTGCTCCTATAGTACGAACTGTCCAGACCACTTATAAAGTCACTTACTACACAGTGACTTTTACTGTAGGTATCTGTATACAAATCTTTCCCCTATTACACTGTAAATATGTGGAGAGTAAAAATTGTGTCATATACATCACTAAAACCAGCTAAATGACCTTGGGGCCGCAAAGTTCAAAATGGAAAGTCACACATGAACTACAAAATTCCATAATTTTATGCCTGAATGATCCGTGTGTCTCTCAAATTTCTCAGTCCACTGATCTGAATGAGGGCATTAGAATATGAAGTCATATTGGTTCCAAAATTAAATCTGCCTTGAAAAAGGTGAAATAAAGAAATAAATGATGACAGTTTAGGATCACAAATAGAAAATACGATCACAGGGGAATCTATATAATCGCTTTGCTTTAGACTGAGTTGAAAAATAACAATGTAGTTCTTTTACTTTCAAGGAATTCAAATGTACGCTCTGATCAGCCCAGGAAGCATAATTAGTTTTGCACTAAAGTGTAATCATTGAATAGAAAAAAAGAACACAATGAACTATTAAAAGAAAACTAAAAGATATAAAATTAGGCTCTGATTGGTCCGCCTGCCGATGCAGGGGACACGGGTTCGTGCCCCGGTCCGGGAAGATCCCACATGCCGCGGAGCGGCTGGGCCCGTGAGCCATGGCTGCTGAGCCTGCGCGTCCAGAGCCTGTGCTCTGCAGCGGGAGAGGCCACAGCAGTAAGAGGCCCGCGTACAGCAAAAAAAAAAAAAAAGGCTCTGATTGAAGCACAGAATGAAAATAATAGCTTTTGGAACTTTTCATAAAGTAAAAAACATCTGATTAAAGAAAAGTGAAATTCTTATGCTTTTCTATGCCCATTTTTCTGATACGTAGGCTATGAGGGTTAGTTTAAATCAAATTTAACTCTCAAGAGTTTAAATTCATGTGAAAGACAAATTCTTCTTTGCTCTAAGTAGGATGATATACTAAGGCACAGAAGTTAGACTTGTGTTCAGTTCACTCAGAAATAATTAAAATACATGAAAATGCAGATCTTCTCATACCTTTCATAACATACGCTTCTGTCTAGGCCCTGGCTGTTTCCCATTCTATTCTCTCCTCTTACTTCCTTAATGTCACAAACCCCAAGCCACGTCTGTTTTCGCTAAGTGCGGAGGGGTGCAGGCTGTGCTGGGTGAATAGAGTGGAGTGGCTGTAGCGCTCAGGGTCGGGGGTGGAAGGTTTGAGGAGCTGGGCTGAGCAGGAGTCAGGCAAGTGGAAAGTGGTGGAGCAGGTGTCAGAGCACAGCCTCTAGGAAACTATCAGAAAGAATCAAGAGAACAAGATCCAAAGGGCCAGGAAGGGTCTTCTTTCCAAAACAAAGTTCCATTAAAAAATTGCTGGCTTGCTAGAACCGTTGTCATCTCATACGTCTACAAAGAGTGAAACCTCTAACATAATACCCACTTTCACTTTAACGTGAAATCCTTTGTTTAGTTGTTTTCTTAACTTTCCTCAGGTAGACAATCCTGGATGCAACAGCTATTTTC
Organism: Grampus griseus; assembly: GCF_964374135.1. Classification (NCBI taxonomy): domain Eukaryota; kingdom Metazoa; phylum Chordata; class Mammalia; order Artiodactyla; family Delphinidae; genus Grampus; species Grampus griseus. The sequence goes on from NC_139007.1 coordinate 47,509,136, forward strand.
CAGCTTATCTACGGTAATGTGTGTGGCCTACATATTTTAGAAGTGGCGAGAAAGGAAGATACTGTAATTTTGGAAATGGCCTGATGGCCTGAAGCAGCACAGAACAGTTTTACCTTTGGAGGCAATTAATTCTTGGTTATCTTGATATTTATGGTTAATCTGCTTTGAAAACTGATTAAAAAATTATTTCTATCAAGCTAGTAAAAATTGGAGCCACATGTAATAAAGTATTTTATGATGCACAGACCTCGAACAAGATGCAAAGCATTATGTCCTCTCGGGAATGAACAATGTAGACTAGGTATCAAAAAAAAAAAAAAAAGACAAGACAAGAAAAGAATATCAGAGAAGCATGGATGAAATCTGACAATTTAATATAAGGAAGAGTAAATGAATAATGAATAAAATAATTTGATAGAAAACAGGTGGGAGAAGTGGTGGGCCCTCTTTACATTGCCAAATCTAGCCAGAAAATGTCTATGTCAATACTTCCTGATTGAAAAACAAGGCGGACTTTTAAGGATGTTTTCCATTTTTATCATGTAGTTGAATTATATGATAAAATTAAATCTTCCAAAGTACAGAACATCATAGAGGAGTAGTACCACTCTACCCAGTAAAACTTGTCCTAGATCCCGAAGTAGAAATGTAATGTAAGTATACAGAAGGTAACTAATAAGCAACGCTAACATGCTGACCAACTTCTAATGAGAGTTGTTGTTTTCCTATTTTTGTTTCAAAGGTTTCAGATTTATTTATTCACAAAAGCTCATAAATATTCATGTAGGTATACTCCCTTTCCAGAGTAACATTATAAGTTATTATGAAATACCAGTCACAAATTGGCAGGCTCAAAGTGCTCTTGAAAGGCACTGCACGTATGTACCTGTGTAATAAATAATCTAACAAAAAGCTTGCCCTGTTTATTTTGAAATCCATCATGATCACAATAGAAAGATAATAGTGGATTTCTGGCACTAAATTGCTGAGCTGCTTCTTGTCCAAGTTCTGCACTTGCTTATCAAGTGGTGACTCATGCAGTCAGTCCTATTTAATTACTGGCTTTGCAGGAGACTGTTAAGAATTCATAAATTTAGAAGTTGTGTAAATGAGTGAAAATGTGCAAATTCTTTTAATTATAGTTATAAATGTTCTGGAAATAACAAGCCTGACATAAGAAGACAGATTTAGAAAACCACCTTTCATTTATGTCATTTTAAAGCATAAGAGGCAACTTCCCGTTGGTGAGAAAGTAAATTACTTCTGGTAAGTTTAGGAAATCAGAATAACATCTAATAAATTTTACCTTCCACTGCCCAAATGATATCTAATGGCTTGGAAAAAGATGTTATACTTTCAAAAAATAGAAGTTTTCCATTTAAAATCTTTAATGCATTCATTTCAAATATTAATCCAAAAAACTGTAAGTGCTTCTCAGTATTTAGGACTGCAGATGTAACATAATTATTTAGCACACGGTTTCATAAGTTCATGTCTCCTTGATTTTATACATTTAAAAAATTAAGTTTGCCCTATGAAAAATGACAAAATACAGTGAATTAACATACAATGTTTTCTATTTCTGTAGCTAGGGAATGTCAAGGAAAATGAACCTCCATAATCTACAGACTATTAATTACCTGGTTTAAGAGATCTTCTACTTTTTTCTGCCATGAATCCCTGGCTGCATTTTTCTCTCGCTCTTTCAACTGCAAAAGTTGAGACATCGCTGACTTTTTATCCTCTTCATGTTGAAGCCTTAACTCTTCGCGAAGCTTAGAACACTCTTGTCTAAAATAGAACAAATGCACTTAATTTGTGAAGAGAATTATTCCTCTCAATAACTGCAGTATAGTTGCTTGCAGGTTTCCTAAGCATTTAATTAATCCTCCTCAAAAGCCAACTCAGAATAAGAGGTGATTATTTCATAGTTAAGGACCATAAAGTAAATTGGTAACTTATCCAAGATCATTTATTTATCAAATTATTAACAGCAGAATAGGTACTAGAGCAATAAGTCCTCTGACTTCAGGTGAGTACTCTTCCTATGTTATAGTCCAGGAAATGAAATAAAAAGTAATCTATATTTAAGCAGAAAAAGAGAATTCCAATTTCTCTGCAATTAATCATGGGAAAAATTCATTAAAAATGCTGCTACTACAGCTTCAACAACGAGACAATATAAGCCATATGACAGAAAACCATTTTCTGCACATCTGTATAGGTAAGATTACATTACTGAGTAAAGAATGTACCTAAGGTTTTCAGTCCATTTTATCTCTAAGTCATGGGCCATTTTGTCCACTCTCAGTTTCTCCTCTTCTTTCATGGCAGCAAGTGTTTCTTCATGCTGTTGCCTTTCTTGTTCTAGCTCACTCTGAAGAATAAAAACTTTTCAATGAAGACTAGTCTTCAAAAGCAAAGTCACTGTTGCTTATTTCAAATAACAGAGTGCTTGCATTACAACTTTTAAATTCTACAGCACAATAATTGATAGTGCTATCTATGACAATTACTTGAGATTTTCTGACAATAAAATCATGGTACCCATTTAATATTTTAAATGTCCTTGTGCAAACTATATTTTATTAAGGCTTAAAAGTTTGCAAATTATTTTAATAGTTTAAAGTCAGCATTAAATGAATAATCTTAACTAAATTTTCCATATCATAGGTATCTAAGAATTCAATTATCTTCACCTGTACACACATTACCTAGGCAGATACACTGTTAAAATTCATTCCCATTCATATCAAAAGTATGCTATCTACAAAGCTTAAGCATTATCGTTGTATCTCACTGACGTGATTAAAATAATCATGAGAAATTTAGGCTTCTATTTTCATCCTGTAACTTCAAACCAGTGGTCCATGGGTTTACTGTTATTATGATATATATGAAATCTCTGTAGAGTAGCATAAATCAAGTGGTTTTCTGGAGCCTGGGGCTGGATATGACCTGTTTGGACAACACTGGCAACCATCGATCCCTGCCAGCAGTGTAGCTGCTCTTAGGGTACAATGGAAAAGGAAGAGATGATGGTTCATCCTTCTGTTAACACAATGACCCTTTCTGGATCACCCACTTGCCAGTAGCACATTGCAGCATTGTTGAGGGGCATATCCAGACTGATGGGAAAGTAGCAAGTCAGTGCTGAAACTGTTGACCTGGCTAGTAAGCAGTAAGTACTGAAACCTGAAGTCAGCCATCTTAGCCAACTGTCATTTTCACTAAGTACTCTGCCTCTAAGAATTATTTTTTTCCACCAAAGACAGTGTTGAATGGAGTAGAATTTCTCAAAGAGTATTTCTTTTACTGAATGCAAAGCACTTTATTAGACATTATTGGGGTGGGAAAAGAAGAAAACACTTGCTCTTAAGAAGCTTACTCAAAGTTATGGTAAACTGTGATGCAGCACCTATATTTTCTCGATTAAATTTGTCCAGCAGAACAGAAAATGAACAGTTGATAAGGTTTTGCTTAAGTTTTTTATTATGTTCTACTATTTGATAGAAGAACAATGTAAATATGAGCAAGGAACTTAAAGAAATGAAACTGAATCCAATTCTAAGCTAAAAAAATAAAATTTGAAGGCAGCATTTACTGAGTGCTTACTATCTTGCTAAGCACTGTGCTGTAATGGTTTACCTCAGTCAGTTATGACAACAGCAGTGTGACGTGCATTCTCATCATCCCCCGCCTCTCCTGCATTGTGTGGATGAAGAAATTAAGACTGAGAAAAGTAACGTGCCCAAAGTTACACACTAAGTGACAGAGGCAGAATTCACACCCAACCAATCTGAGTTCAGAGCCCACGCCTTAAACCATCTCTCTGAAAGAAAAAGTGATAAATCTCTAGCTACTGTCCCCCTAGTTGTATGGTTTATTTCTCTACCTTCTAATGCAGTCTAAATATTTGCTCTGCTTCATGACCCTGAAGAGTAAAGACAAATCTTTTCCAAAATCTGTAGGTCGCAGAGAATCACTTAGTTGCTATGCATGAGAGTTCAACTCTTACCAGTAAAAGAACTGTGTGTACTAACTGTAAACGGATTGAACTGTGTTTCCAAAAAGATATGTAGAAGTCCTAACACCCCAGGTCCTCAGAACGTGATGCTATTTGGAAACAGGGTCAGTGAAGATGTAATTAGGTAAGATGGGGCCAAGCTGAAATAGGGTAAGCCCGTAATCCAGTATGACTGGTGTCCTTACAAGAAGATGTGAGGACACAGGAAAAATGCCATGCAAAGACAGAGAGAAGATTGAAGTTGTGCTGCCACAAGCCAAGGAACGCCTGGGGCTACCAGGAGCTGGAAAAGACAAGGAAGGATCCTCCCTTAGAGGTTTAAAAGGGAAAATGGCCCTGATAACACCCTGATTTTGAACTTTCAATCTTCAGAACTCTGAGAGAATAAATTTCTGTTGTTTTAAGCCACGTTGTTTGTAGTACTTTGTTAAGGCAGTCCTAGGAAACGAATAATAATTATATACAAATGTGATATTTGTAATAAACTTTAAGCAAAGTAAATTATATTTTTACCTCCCTGATGTTTAGATTATAACAGGATAATGACGTTACCTCAGCATTTAATAGAGCATCCTCGGTCTCCTTCAGCCTGCCTTTAGTCAAGTCCAGCTCATTTTGAAGTCTTTCCTGGGAGTCCTGAAGACTAGCAATGAGTCCTTCTGCAGAGCCAAGACCTTGTTCACTTTTGCTTACCATTTCTTGGAGGTGGCCAATCTGCAAGTAAATACAGTACTTTTAATACACCTCAGTGTAATGGACTAGCAAACAGTCACGTTTGTTTTCTTAAAGTCTTTTCTTTAGATGTAATTTTACTGATGGATCTTTCTTGATGAATTTGGAAGAAGCACTCAACCATGATAGTCTTCATTTGTTGTTTTTTGAAAAGACCTCTATATTTATGATTTCCCTTTGTCATGGCAACCATGTAAATACATGGATACCTCAAGCTCCTGTGAATTCCTGGTTCTATCATATAATCAAATAACTATAAAAAAGAATTGAAGATAAAGATCATACCCAAGATTGAGAAAAAAGGATCTTTTAGACAAAAATATTTTTTAAACTGCTCTCTAAAATTGAATCACTTATATTTCATTTGAGCCCTGTTCTCCATCTATTTATAAAAGTGACAGATTTAGGTCAATATTGATAAACTGGTAAATGTAGCTTAAATTAGGATATGTTGTGATCTCTATGTTTCCATAAAAAATGTGTGTCTTGAAATTGTTAAGAGTTGAATTCACACACTCTTGAAATTAGGAGCTAATAGACAATTTGTTGATTAAGCAGACCTCAAGTAGTGAGAACTATTATGAAATCAGTAAATGAAATACTTTCAATTATCTAAGAAAATATTACGAAGTAAAAATCTCATTTTTATAAAACAGCTAAGCTTATCAAAACTCTACAGAAATGACAACTGGTAATTAAAAAATAATACCTGAGTATTTCTCACTGTAAATACAGACATCACAAAGAAAACTGAAAATCCTTCTCTAATCCCCTCTCTGACCTGAAATCCCCTGCCCCCAACTTCCTGTCTCCTTTCCATGCAGACATATGCACATGCTGAACAATTCCAGTGATGGTAGCATTTTATCTTGTTAGTATCTTTAAAGACATGCCAACCTCATAAAATGAGCTGGGAGCTTCCATTTTTTTCTGGGCTCTGAAATATTTTCATAGCTAAGATTTACTTGTTTTTTGAAAATTTAGTATAATTCATCCACTAAAATCCTCTGGGTCTAGTGCCTCTCTAGATACATGTTGGACTAGTTAGTTTCTTTCATGGCTATAATTGGTTTGGCCAGGTTGTTCAACTACTTTGAGTCATTTTAGAAATTTAAATTCCCATAGGAAGACATCAGTTTTCCTTAAATTTGAAAATTAACTAGCATATTTGTAAATAATATTCATTTACAATGCTGTAAAATTTTCTCTGTCACTGTATTTATGTCACATTTCCCTAGTCTACATAGATTACTCGTATCTTCTCTACTTTTTGTGTTGGTCTGGCTTGCAGAATGTGTTCTGCAGCAGTGAATGAATGAATGGAAGAAAAGCGACTGTTAACAGAGTTAAAGAGGACTGAATTTAGGAGAAAATCTAGTTTCAAGTTCTGGGTCTGCCAGTATAAAACAGCAGTAAAAATACCTACCTCACAGAGTTACTATGATAATTAAGTTCAAGGATATATGGGAAAAGGTTCTTTAACTAGAAAGCAACATACAAATATTAGGTACCAATCAATACTGACACAATTTGCCAATCACCTATTCTACCCCTCCCAGTTTCTCCTCTCATAATTTTGCTTATGGTGTGTTTTGATACCTGTACAAATATTCTGTGTTTTTAATTCATGACACTGCCATCATATTTCAAAAAGCCTTCTTTGTCCTTGTATTTTGTCACTTGAGTTTTGTATTTTATTTGTATTTATATTCATGATTTAATATTACATTTCAATGCTTAGCCCACCTGGAACTTTTTTGGTACAAGGTTGAAGAAAGAATCTAACTTCATTCTCCTCTTCTCTTCCATTTACATACAGTCTTAAGAAAGCATTGTCATCCACTATGATTCAGATTAAACCTATTAACTCTGGCCTCTATCCTACTATTCTACTGACATTACAGGTAAGTCCTCAGAGAACTCTTGGCTGCATAACATTTTCAGGCCTCACAGTCTGATCCTAATCACTGTCTGACACTGACACTTCCACCTTCTTGCAAGTGTCTGCTTTCATGCTTTTCTGATATCCACTAATCCTTGTTCTCATGCTTTTGATTTCTCCTTTTCAATCGCTTTTCCTGGCTCTGTTAATTCAATATTGGTGCACTTCTCGTTACCAGCAATCTTCTCATTAGCTACCCTTCCTTGGGTAAGCTCTTCTACTTAAATGGCTTCCAGAACTGCCCGATCTTTAGCTGCAAGCCTGCACACTCTACTTAGTTCCAGCCTAGATGTCTCACAATCACCACAAAGTCAGCATAGACAAACAACTCGATGTCTTGCCATCCAATGTATTTTTCCTCTACAGGAAGTACAGATTCCTATCTTCCAATAGTGGCATTATTATCTGTCCAAATACCTAAGCTAGATACCTGAGTCACTTGCTATACACTCACCATATCAAGCCCTATAAATTTTATTTTATTTTAAAATTTTTTTATTTTTTATTTTATTGACATATAGTTGATTTCCAATATTATATTAGTTTCAGGTACACAGCATAGTGATTCAATATTTTTATAGATCGTACTCCATTTTAAAGTCATTACAAAATAATGGCTATATTTCTCCATGCTGTACAATATATCCTTGTAGCTTATTTTATACATAGTAGAGTGTACCTCTTAATCCCATACCCCATCTAACCCCTCCCCACTCCCTGTCCCTACTGGTAACCACTAGTTTGTTCTCTATATCTGTGAGTCTGTTTCTGTTTTCTTATATACATTTGTTTGTTTTCCTTTTTTAGATTTCACATATAAGCATTAACATAAAGAGTATTTGTCTTTCTCTATCTGACTTACTTCACTAAGCACAATACTCTCTGTGGCCATCCCTTGTTGCAAATGGCAAAATTTCATCCTTTTTTATGGCCGAGTAATATTCCATTATATACATATTGGGTTGGCCAAAAAGTGCCTTCAGCTTTTAAGTAAAAATAAAAGACACATTTTTCATTTTCACCAAGAACTTTATTGAACAATGTATTCACCCTTTTGTTCCACTACCTTCTGCCATTTTTCAGGCAACTTCATAATTCCATCTTCCTGAACCTTTTAATCTTTTTGAACAAAGAACTGTTCCAGGTGACTTTTACAGTCTTCCAAGGAATTGAAATTTTTTCTATTAAGAGAATTTTGTAAAGACCGAAATGAATGGAAATCCAAAGGTACAATGTCTGGTGAATACAGCAGATGAATCAGAACTTCCCAGCCAAGCTGTAACAGTTTTTGCCTGGTCATCAAACAAACACGTGGTCTCGTGTTACCCTGATGGAAGATTATGTGTTTTCTGTTGACTAATTCTGGATGCTTTTCGTCGAGTGCTGCATTCAGTTGGTCTAATTGGGAGCAGTACTTGTTGGAATTAATCGTTTGGTTTTCCAGACGGAGCTCATAATATAGGACTCCCTCCCAATCCCACCATATATACAACATCACCTTCTTTGGATGAAGACTGGTCTTTGGCGTGGTTGGTGGTGGTTCATTTCGCTTGCCTCATCATCTCTTCCGTTCCACATTATTGTACAGTATCCACTTTTCATCGCCTGTCACAATTTGTTTTAAAAACGGAACATTTTTGTTACGTTTAAGTAGAGAATAGCATGCGGAAATATGGTCAAGAAGGTTTTTTTTTGCTTAACTTATATGGAACCCAAACGTCAAAGTAATGAACATAACCAAGCTGGTGCAAATGATTTTCAATGCTTGATTTGGATATTTTGAGTATGTGGGCTATCTCGCACGTGGTATAACGTTGATTGTTCTCAGCTAATGTCTCAATTTGATCACTATCAACGTCAGCTGGTCTACCCAACCGTGGAGCATCATCCAGCGAGAAATCTCCAGCACGAAACTTCGCAAACCACTTCTGACATGTTCGATCAGTCACAGCACCTTCTCCATACACTGCACAAATCTTCTTTCTTTTTTTGGCTGCACTGGGTCTTCGTTGCTGCGTGCGGGCTTTCTCTAGTTGCGGTGAGCGGGGGCTTACTCTTCATTGTGGTGCACAAGCTTCTCATTGCGGTGGCTTCTTTTGTTGTGAAGCATGGTCTCTAGGCACACAGGCTTCAGCAGCTGTGGCACATGGGCTCAGTAGTTGAGTCCCGCAGGCTCTAGAGCACAGGCTCAGTAGTTGTGCTGCACAGGCTTAGTTGCTCCACGGCATGTGGGATCATCCTGGACCAGGGATTGAACCCGCCTTGTCCCCTACATTGGCAGGCAGATTCTTAACCACTGCACCACCAGGAAGTCCCACAAATATTATTTTGTGTTTCGCTTGCGTTTTTACCTTTCTTGAAATAATAAAGCGTAATATGCTGAAAATGTTGCTTTCTTTTCTTCCATCTTCAATATTAAGATGGCTATATAAAAATTAGCCAATTTTGGTAAGTCTTTTTTTAAATGCACATTGATATGACAGCTGTCACATACAATCTAACAAAATTGTTTCAAATGAAGTTAAAGACAACTAAGGGCTACTAGAGCCATCTTGTGGAAAAAACTGAATGAACCTTTTGGCCAATCCAATATATACCACATCTTCTTTATCCATTCATCTGTTGATGGGCACATAGGTTGCTTCCATATCTTCGCTATTGTAAATAATGCTGCTATGAACAGAGGGGTGCATGTATCTTTTTGAATTAATGTTTTTGTTCTCTTTGGATATTCACCCAGGAGTGGAATTGCTGAATCATGGTAGTTCTATTTTTAGTCTTTTGATGAACCTCCATACTGTTTTCCATCTTGGCTGCACCAATGTACATACCCCCCAACAGTGTAGGAGGGTTCCGTTTTCTCTACATCCCTCTTCTCCACATTTGTTATTTGTAGACTTTTTGATAGTGGTCATTCTGACAGGTAAGAGGTGACGTGGCATTATTGTTTTTGATTTGCATTGTCTAATAATTAGTGATGTTGCAGATCTTTTCATATGCCTGTTAGACATTTTTCCAAAGTAGACATATGGATGACTACTTATGTCTTCTGCTCATTTTTTGATTGGGTTGTTTATCTTTCAATATTGAGTTGTATAAGCTGATTATATATTTTGGACATTAACCCCTTATTGGCCATGTCTTTTGCAAACATTTTCTCTCATTCGGTAGGTTGTCTTTTCTTCTGTCGATGGTTTCCTTTGCTGTGCAAAAGCTTTAACATTTAATTAGGTCCCATTTGTTTATTTTTGATTTTATTTCTTTTACCTTAGGAGACAGATCCAAAAAATATTACTACAATTGATGTCAAATATTTACTGATCTCCTACCATGTGTCAGGCAGCATAACAACTGTGATAGAACATCTTATAATAAACAAATCCAAATGCTTTTCATTTTAACAAAATATTGAAAAAATATATATCCACTTAAAAAGCTTATTTCCAGAAGAAAATCTACAACTTAAATGTTATAAGTACATTTTAAAAGACCATAATGGTCAGAATTATTGATGATTCAGCCTACTATTTTATCTTCAAAGGTGATCCCAAAATAACATTTCATAGGATAACAGGGTTATCCTCCACCTGAGATTTTAAACTCACTAGCTTCCCTTAATATACTATTATGATTCTGGCATTTATGAATTTATCATCTAGATCCACAGTTGAACTACTTACATTTTGAGGCTATTTCATTTGGAAGGGTATCAAGATCTACCAACTTATGAAGATAGTACATTCCTTAATTTTTCCTAAAACAATCACTTTCTGTTTTTATGAACTACCCCCCTAATTCTTTCCTCCTATCTTTCCACAGATGTATCTATTTTCCATCCAATAAATGTAAGTGGAATAAAATTTTTATTTAAAAGGCAAAATTTCTGACAAGGTATTTTTTAAAATGCAGCTATATGTGTTGGGCAAGAGGCACACGTAAACATAGGATGCAGAAAAACAGAGAGTCAGTGGATGAAAAAAGATATACCAGACAGCTTATACAGTATCAGATAACACAGACTAAGCCAAAAAGTATGATTCATTAAGTAGCTAAAACAATTTTATATTTGTATGCATGTAACAAAGCCTCTAAATATACAAAGCAAAAATTGATAGAATGTAAGAAGAAATAAGCAAATACACCATCATAGTATCAGTGTTTAGAAACTGACAGATCAAGAAGATAAAAATTGAAAAGAATACAGAATATTTGAAGAAAATAGCTTAAAATCTTGATTTAATGAACCAGAATGCAGACTACATTGCATTAAATGAGTGGATGCACTCAGAACATTAAACTTCTTTTATGTGTGAGGTCACAATGCTAGGCCTTAACAAGTTTCAAAAATTGTTTTCACATGAACCACAATGCAATTAAGGTTACAAAAGCATTTCAATCTCACACAGCTTTTCCAGAGAACAGAAAAGGATATAAATCCCACTTCATTTTATGAGGCTTGATATAACCTTGATTCCAAAACCAGAAAAGGATGGTATAAAGAAGGAAAAGTACGAAGCCATCTTATTTAAGCCTAGGCTTAAAAATCCTAAAATCAATATTACAAAACGGAATCTAGTATTATATAGAAAAGATATATATAATCTGTCATGACTAACTAGGACTTATTCTAGAACTCCGAAGTTGATTTAAAATTATAAAACTGATTAATGTAAGGTACCACATTAACAAGTTAAAGAAAAATGAGTATGTTCCCAATAGATGCAGAAAGATCAACATCAATTTGTAATTTTTTTTTGAATTAGGAAACTAGAATTACAAGAGAATTTTCTAAACCTGATAAAGAGCATTTACAAAATAAAGCTTCAGAGAAGCATCATAATTAACTGTGAAATGTTGACACCCTTCACTTTAAGAGCAAGAAACAAAACAAGAATGCTTACTGTCTCTGGAGATCCTAGCCAGCAAAGTAGGACAAGAAAGAAAATGTCCCAGCGTGAAGGGAAGGCAGATACATACAGAGGGATGAGGCAGGCAGATTCTTGGGAGCCACTCTAAAGCAGCACCAAAATATTACCAAGGTGCTAAAACATAATTGAGAATGTATCTAGAAGCAAAATCAATTACATATTAATTAGAACTCTTCTCAGTGAGATTATAATATGTAGGTTGGAGGAATGCTGAAACCACTTGGAATTGAGAGTAGAACTCCAGGGCACGTGCATGAGAAACACAAATGGTCACTAAACCACCTTCTAATGACAGCAGGACACCATAACCACAAGGATCACAGACCGCGAGAGAGGTATGCAGTGGATGATCTTGGGCAATCGAAGAGAGACTGAGCTAATACCAGTAACAACATTAATTCTCTATTATATCCAAATGTTGTGCTTGGTACCTTCTCTGGATAAATGTTTAAAGATAACTAAAGAATACTGAGTGCAAATCATTAGCCTGCCCAGGGGCACTCATGTGTTTTGGTGTGGTTTCAGTGAGCAGAAGCAGACTGATGAGAAAGCAGGACTTAAAGACTGTTGGGAAAGATGAGGCTAGTGAGGTAGGAACAGCTGCCAAGATGAGACACATCAAGACAAGAACTTGTTTTAGGAAGACCAGTCTACGAGCCCCATGAAGGATGAGCTGGAAAGGAAGGAAAAGAGGACAGTAGGGGGGCTGTTCTAGGACGCAGATGAACCAGGACACAGGACAGCAAGGGATGGAACAAGCAATATTATAGCTTTTCAACTGTCTTTACATTTCTTCTATTCACAACTTTTTGATTTATAACATTTTATTCTATTCTATTCTTAGTCTTTTCTTTTCCAAGCTAAACAATACTATTTTCATATAGAATTTAAAAATTATTTTAGATGTCACTACCTAAAGATCCAGGGTAGAGAATACAAAGTCAATGTTTTGCAAAAGGGTAGAAAAAACTCTTTTGTTTTCTTTCGTGTAACGGGATATTCTCCCTTGTTTTGCTTTTCCCCACAAAAGCATCTTGGTCCAACATTTTTTGTAGTAAATTTTTACCTGGTGAGATATAATCAATGTCACTATGAAAATTTCAGCATTAAAGAAAGTTTTTGATTATTTTTACTCCAGATATGTTACCTTCATTGAGGCTCATCTACTTATACAATGTTACCAAATAAGGTACTATCAATGAGATATAACATAGGTGAATGATTGGCCTAAAGAACTCTTGCCTGTTGATTGGCTGAATTCAGCTTGTCTTCCAGTTCTTCCTTCAGGTTTTCTAGCTCTTGTTGAAGCTGATTTTTATCATCTTCCAGGTTTAGCTTTTCCTTTTTATGTTGTGCCTCCAATTCCTTAGAAAAAGAAATTTTTTAGAAATTAACAAAATTGCAAATATTGTATACTTCGAAGACTCCAAGAAAAAGACTGCTCTGTTTTGTATTTTGATGCCTTGCTCTTCAAGTTAGTCTTATACTTAATTATTAATATCAGAGTTAATGGTGAATCTAATTAATCCTAGGGGCTTAGACTCTATCACTTATGATGCAGTGGTTAAGTCATTTTTTAAATGGTAAGAATATCTGACTAGTCTAGATCAACCTGAAGTCAAAAAAAAAGAAATGTGTGATATAAATGATAATTTGGTGAGATGAGAAAAAATTCTAACTATCTCTTGGGTTCATAATTCTTTTATATTTACATAAAAATACAAAATTTAGTAACACTTCTGGAACTCAGTGGTCTAGCACTGGAATGTGGTCAATGATTAACAACTAAGAAATTAAAGTATCTAAAGAGCAATACTACTAAAATTGATACTTACTGAAGAACACCTACTATTTGCCAGGCATGCTACTAACTACTTGGGATACAAAGGCAAAAAGACACGGTCCCTGCCCTTAATAGGCTCATTAAAGAATATGTGATTAAAATTAGATGTAATGGGGAGTACTGGAGTATATGAATAGGGAACTGATAAGTGCTGGCTTGGTGTGAAACTTCCACAGAGAAAGCAATTCCTAAGCATAGTTTGGGGTGTACCAGTAAGAAAAGGTGGTGAAGCAAGAGGGAGATATAACATTCTAGGCAGAAGAAAAAGCATGTGCAAAAACCATGGAGGTAGCAAAGAACAAGGTATGTTACAGGTGTTCAGTATTTCTACAGCGTAAGGTGAGAACAGTAATAAATAGGGTTCTATGTTGCGTGTCCCCAAGACAAACTCCAGGTTTGATGATTTGCTGGGATGTCTCACAGCACTCAGCATTTAGTTGTACTCACAGCTATTTGTATTACAGCAAAAGGATACAAAGCACAATCAGCAAAGAGAAAAGGCACATGGGGCAAAGTCTGCAGGAAGCCAGCCTCAAGCTTCTAAGAGTCCTCTCACACAGAACTCTCCCGCAAGCTGGGACAACACATGTGAAATGTCCACTAGGAAAGCTCATGAGGAAACTAACACAACACTCTAAAGTAACTATGCTCCAATAAAAATTAAAAAGAAAAAAAGAAAACTTTCATAGACTCAGATATTGGTAAATAACTAAATATGAGAACTATAACAAATACATTATTATAATTATTATTTTATAAATTTACCTTAACCCTAAATGATATCCTTACACTTAGGATGGATTTGTAAAATTGCCTTTGTGTCTATAAAAATGGTACAGAACTTTGTCAGTTCAGCCAAGGTGGTTAGGTATCTACTTTAATGATGATTAACTTCATTTCCCAAATAAACATACTTGGGGGAAAAAAGAAAGCTCATGAGGGACTTAGTACCAGGTTTCTTACTGGGCGCTGGCCAGTTTAGCATGTTCCAAAATTCGAGACTCCAGGAAAGAAAGTACATGTTCAGGATAAACCATATTGTTTGCATAAACAGTTTAGGCACAGGGAGCCATTCTTATCAGGGAATGGTGGGAACCCTCCTGAAATTCAAGTTCTAGACACCAGCCAAGGGCCAACCTTGCACCATGTTTTCTAAGGATGGCAGTTTCAGGCCTGCTATGTTATCTCTTTTCTGCATGGATTCTCTGTATATTCACATCCTTTTTGGTAGCTAAGTCATAAGGAATAGTGAAGTCACTTTTAGCTAAATGTTCTTTAAAAGATAATTTGACATAGGAGAAAGACTATTTGGAAGGAGGCTGGTTTTAGCTTAGGCTCAGACATGAACTAGCTGGGCAAGAAAGGAATGAAGCAGCAAGTGATAAGTTATTCTGAGAAAAGACAAGGGTAAAGATGAGGCTATCCTAAGAGGTTTTGACTATGTTCACATACAGGAAATCCATGTCATCTGCCTTGTGGCAACCATGCTTTAATGAAAGTTTGTAAGAAATGCAAATGGATGAAAGTAGATTTTCAGGTAGCTCAGAAATTGAAATTTAATGGGTGAAGGGATGATTAGAAGAGTAGTAATGAGGTAAAAATTATATTGATGAAAGATGCCTTGATTCTAGCACTTAGAACTTAATACAGAGGAATAACGAGAGGCAAAAGGCACCTGCAATTTAAATATTCCAGTAAGAGAGGAGGAGGTTAAGGTGAAAAGAGAATGTAGAAATGAAAAAGAGTAACAAAAAATAGCTACGGGAAAGATTACTGAAGCCACAGTTACTGCTAAATCCTTTACTATAAAACCTCGAACACTTGATACATATACCCAGAGTCGGTAAGCACGCACACGCTTAAGTAATTAACTAATCAATTAAAGCTGTACTGATTGGTTCTGGAATAGTGAGCTGGCACAGAAAAAAGGACAACCACAACTTTGAGAAATAACATATCATCAAGTTTTGTCTTTAGTTATATAAACATATAACAGTATGTTTAGATAGACATATTCTAAACAAGTTTTATTTTGAATTTTTAATTAACTTTAGGTGTTATTTTTTCCAACTGGTTGTCAGAAAAGGAAGAAATATAGAGGCAGAAGATCTCAATTCACATGCTACCTCTTCTATTTACTAGGTTTGTGGCTCTGAGTAAATCATTTAGGTTTATTAAACCTATTTCACCACCCATAGAATAAAAATGTCATAAATCTCCAAGACACAAACAATAAGGAATATACAAGAAAGCTTTCAGTAAACTGTCAAGTGCTATTATATAAACACCTAACAAGCATCATTAATACATGCCTACACAATGTGGTGGCTAAATGCCTCAGGGTTTGATACCTGAGACCTGAATTCAAGGTCTGACTGATTCTTACTAGTTGCATGCGCTTGAGCAAGTATTTAACCCCTCTGTGCCTCCACCTCCTCTTCAGTAAAATGGGTACAGCAAGGAAACCAAAAGCAGTGTTACAAGGATTAAATGAAAAAATAAACGTAAAACATCACGGCAGTGTCTGGCACACACAGTAAGAAATACTAACACTTATTTATCACTATATGCCCAGACATGTCTGGGTTTTTACATTTTGCCTCACTTAACCCTCACAGGGATATCACAAGATGGATCTTATCTTCGTCTGTCAAATGCAGAGAGCCTCAGGCATAGCTTTTGGGACCAAAGAATAAGCAGCTAGTAAGCAAAGAGCTCAGTGTAAGGCCCCAATCTGTCAGCTCCCTTGCTTTCTCTACTATATAATTACCGTCTGCCATGTATTACTATTAGCGAGCTGATTACTTATTTGAGGGCAAAACCAAAACAAAACAGATCATTTTCCCAGGGAAGGAAACTGTCTACAGGAGAATAAGTGCTTCAACTAGTGAGGCTTCCTGAGGAGGACACCAATGTTGCTGTCTCAAGATCAAGCAAGTGTTTCTATTACGGCTTACACCAAGTAGAAATGCCTCATATCAATTTAATAAACTACATCCCCTATAAAAACTTTTATGTATGTTACTCTTCGAACCGAGATTTACAGAGTGATTACAAGACAGCAGCTAGATCATTATAGAAAGCCCACCAATTTACAATGCAATGCTAAGCTGAATTTTTACTCACCATTTGCAGTTTTTTCTTATCCCTAATCGCATTACTGTGGACAGCCTCAATTGCCATGTGGTGCTTCCAAGCTAATTCTTCCAAAGTCTTAGAATGGGCCTCATTTAACTGGGCCACCTCTCCTTCCAGTCTATTTTGCAGGTTGTTTAGCTCCATCTCATAATATTCTTGCTGAGTTTTCTTTGCCTCATTTACTTTCTAAAATTGAACAAAAATAAAGATCAATAATTGGCATCTGCTTTTTTCATTACTGCTATTAGTATTTTGAATACTCAGTAAATAAACTTGGATGAACTGAGTGCTACAGGATTTAGATATGGTACATGAGAATACACCATTGGGTGTTCTCAGAAAATGACAGGGTGGCACAGGCAAAATGAGTAATTTTAAAGCAAATGATAAAATACACTATTATTAGGTTAGAACCAAGTGCGAGTCAGCACATCTGCAGGCTTAAGAGAAAAAGGCTTCCTATATGTCAAAGTTGTACACAAAATGGCTTACCAATTTACCCACTCAAATGATACTATTCAATACAATTTTATTGTGTGCCAATTATATGCCTTTTAAGCATGAACAGTCTAATGATGAAAAAGTCAAGAGTGTGGCAGTATCATTTTTTAAGTTCTTTGAAAGGAGCATGCGTCGTATGTTGTGAGAGTATATAGGAAAGGAACCTAACCTGGATGGGGTGGGAAACAATGTGATGTGTGTGAGAGACAAAGAAAGAGAGAGAGAGAGAGAAAGAGAGAGACAGAGTGAGACTGATCGATCAGGGAAGGCTTTCCAGAAGAGAAAACATCTGAGCTGATGATGACACATTCTCTCATTTAATTCTCACAAGTCCACCAGGAAACAAGAGATGAGAAAATTTCAAAGCTATATCTGATGTCAAAAGCCTACATTCATAACCATTTCCAGCATTTTGAAAGCTGAGAAGCAGTTTACCAGGCGGTGAAGTTAGCGAGATGGAAACCCATGCAGCTGAGCAGTGTGGCTAGAACACAGGATTCAAGGCTGGGAGTGGAGAGGGATGAGGCTCCGAAGCAGGCAGGGTCAAATGATGACCAGGGGTCTTTTATGCTAAGGCCTCTGGATTCTATTCTGATGGCAATGAGAAATCACTGAAACTGACATTTAAAAAAATTTTTTTTTTAATTTTTAGTTACTTATTTATTTTTATTTACTTTTTTTTGCGGTACGCGGGCCTCTCACTGTTGTGGCCTCTCCCGTTGCGGAGCACAGGCTCCGGACGCGCAGGCTCAGCGGCCATGGCTCACGGGCCCAGCCGCTCCGCAGCATGTGGGATCTTCGCGGACTGGGGCACGAACCCGCGTCCCCTGCATCGGCAGGCGGACTCTCAACCACTGCGCCACCAGGGAAGCCCAAGTTACTTATTTTTAATGTTTGTTGTTTAAGCCACCCAGGCTGTGGTGTTTTGTTATAGGAGCCCCAGCAAACCAAGAAAACTTGTCAAGGGGAGAAAGTAGAAAGGAAATAAAGACAGGAAGAACTTTGAGAAGTATCTGAATTTCGGGAGCAGGAGGAGGAAGGGGAGCCGGTGAAGGAGGCGCACGAGCCATTGGGAAGGAGGAGAGCGTCACAGAGACAAAGGGTGGGCAGGGGGCGGCCAAGAGCTGTGAGTGCTGCTGAGAAAATGCGTACAGCTTTTGGGTGTGCTGGTTGTGTTCCCACTGATGCCTTAGGACCCAGTACAACAGAGCAGGAGAGGGGAAGCCAGGCCGAAAGGAGGAAATGGAGGTACTGGATGAAGGCTACTCTTTGAAGAACTCATGTGGTGTTACAAAAGAGGAAGACGAGAAAGTAAAACTTCAAGAAAATGAGGTTGAAAGATGTTTTAAATCTCTTTAGGGGCTGGAGCAGATCCCCCCGACCTGGATGCTCTGTAAGACTCTCGGAAGACAGACACACCTCCTCTGTATCATTAATTCCTCCTGGATGGGCAGAGCGATCCTGCTGTCTGGCCTCTACAGCACCTGCCTGCCTGGCTCAGTCTGCAGGTCCCTAGAACTACCCAGGTGGAAATTAAAGGTCCTCACGTCATAGGAGGCAGCACACTGCAGAGGTGGAGAACATGGGTTTTGGAGTCTCACAGACCTGGGTTCAAGTTCCAGCTCTGCCACTTATTAGCCATGTGACTGGGGGTACCATGCGTGCATAACGTCTATAGGCCTCAGTTTCTCCATCTGTGAGATGGGAACAATAAGGAAGAACCTATTTTACAGGGTTGCTGAAGATGAGATAATGTGCCCCCAAATGTTTAGCAATATACCCAGCCTACTGTAAATATTTTATAGTTAGCAATTATTTTACATAATAAAGAGATTATCATTATTCCCAACGCCCAATGAGGGGGAAAAGCCCTAGGGAAGAATCTTGAATGTAAGGCACTGGACTTTCTTTCCTTTCAAAGCCAGAAGGTGTAGACAGAGGAAACAGAAACTCCCAGCTGCTTCTTTCTTGCCTGGGCCAGACTGGGTGTCAGCTCTTCCCTTCAAGCCTCCCCTACAGGGATGGGGGTACTGGGGGCTCAGGGCTCAGAGCAGTGTTCTAGAACTGGATCCCAATCCCTCTGCTAGCTCTCCCTGACTTGGGGTCACCAGAAACCAGAGCCCCTACTTGAATACAACACTTTTAAGGTTCTTTTACCAACATCACCCCCAGGTCTTTTTGTTTCACAGCTCAGACACGAAGTCCCCCTCATCATAGATCATAGCTTTTACCTATAAAACTGTACCAGTCAGGGCTCAACCAGAGAAGCAGGAAGGAGAAAGAAGGCGAGGGGTGCTGAGGAAGAGAGAGGCCATCAGGAAGGGTGGGCAGGAACTCTTGGGCATGGGCTAAAGCTGCTGTCCACAGGCAGAATGTCTTCAGTGACTGACATTTTTAAAAACACAATCATCTTGGCAGTAGGCTAGTGAGCTGACGGAAGGCAGGGAAGGTGCAGAGCTGACAGGACTTGGGAACCGATAAGGGGGTTAATGAAACAGTAATCAAGAACGACTCCCAGGTTTCTGATTTACCAAACTAGACAGACTATAGTGCTACTGGTTGAAAAAAGGAATAAAGGAAATATAGTATTTTGAGGGGAGAAAGTTCTAGGCAGGTTGATTTGACACATCTGTGAGAAACAGATATCTGTCTGCAGTGGGAGTTATCTAGTGGGAGTTAGATACACAGGACTCAAGTTCAGGGAAAAGATCTGGCCTAGACGAACGGCTTTGGGAGATATCACTGACCAAGTGACAGCAGATGTTACTGGAATGGATGAGCTTGTGGAATGAGATGAGAATGCAAGAGGAACATTAAAGGTAAGGACACAGAAAAGACTCTAAAAAAGACTAATATATGTATATGTATAACAGATTCACTGTGTTGTACACCTGAAACTAACACAGCATTGTAAATCAACTATACCCCAATAAAAACTTTTTTTAAACAATTAGATAAAAATTTAATTAAAAAATAAAAATTTAAAAAAAAAAAAAGGTAAGGCCACAGAGAGAAGAGGGAAGCTCACAGACTCAGGGCCTGGGACTGCAGGGCCTGGGAGACAGGAGGAAAGTGTGAGAGAACCAAAGAGAGATGCTGTAAATCAGAGGAGTCAGTATCCCAGGAAGACAAGATCCCCCCAGTCCAGCAGCCAGGACGTCACTGGAGGCTGAGGCCAATGTCGAGCCTGTGGAGTGGTGGCAGGAGAAACCAGCCCACACGAGGTAAGGAGTGAGTGGGAGGTGAACCAGGGCGAGGAGAACAGACACTTTTCAATACACTTGGCTGCTGAGAGAAGGAGGAAGAGTGTCCCAAACCCTCACCTGGTATTGTAGATATGTGAAAAACTGGAATAAATATTCAGCAATTACTCTACACATCATATGTCTTATTTATTTCATTTAGAAATTAAGTATGTTGGTATATGAATTTTCAGGGCTTGATTTTGGTCATCCTTTTCAGTTTAACAGACACTTCCTAGGTGTATACACAATAATACGTTTCATCAACAGAAAAATAAATACGATTAACCGTAATGTACATCCCACTGAAGTAAGAGTTCATTCAGCTTCTGGCTTGAAATAGGTTGAAATGTCCTAAGTTCTTACGTTATAAATTGTTATCAGCAATATTTTGAACATATACACAATATGGGATAGCCCAGCTTTATATCAATACCTTTTCTCCTCAAAATAAAAACAAAAAATTCCTGGAGTTAAGACATAGACTGTTACTATGAAATAGAAGTAAACACTCTAAATAAAATCTGAAAAAGGAAAACTGAACTTTTCTTTCTTTTCTTTCATGGCGGGGGAGGGGGGGTGGAGTTCTCCATCATTCTTTACCTTCTCCAGTTCCAAAATCTGCTGCTTCTGCTCTTCATTCAGACTCTGGGTTTTGCTTTGCAAAAAAGCTCTTTCTTCTTCAAGCTGAGATAATCTCTCATTGGCCCTTGATTTTTCTGATTCTAGATCTTTAATTGTAACCTCCTGGGTCATTTGAGTTGCTTGAAGCATTCCAATATGACCTACCCCCCCAAAAGAAAGCCCCAATTCAAAATGTTACGTTGTGGTATAAAAGTTTATAGTTAATGACACAATGTACTTAATATGGAAGTAAAGTAAATGGTCTGCATGTACAAATAGTTCTTTGGTTTCCTCGCTGTATGCAATAGAAATATTTACCATGGGAATACTTATTATCCAAGTAGAATTACTTAAACTAGAAAGCAGTCCATTTTCACATCACTGATGTTGCTCCCTGCACCTAGAACCATTCCAATCATTTCTGAAGATTTCAAGCTCTACAGGTTGAGGTAGAAACAACTCCTCAGGTACATATAAAAGTCCTGGGAGTAAAGCAAAGTAAGAGAAGATGCACTGAGTAGCACGATGGCACTAAAATGAGTAACTTATTCTTTTCTAATCTCTTTTTTTCCAAATTCTAACATAAAGAAGAAGAAATCTGTATGCAGCAAGGAAGGACGGCAGGCAGCAGTTTGGCTGAAACTAAATTTGTTGTAGACAACAGACCTGATAAAGAACTGAGGCAGAGCAAGAGACAGATAAGGACAGCAAGGCTATGAAAACCTAAATGACGACAGCAAAAAGACAAAAGTGTGCGGGGGTGGTATGAACAGAGACAGAGAGATGGAAAGTGAATATGAGAAAATATGCTCAGAAGGCATATGCGTTAGGACAGCGGTTCTCAAAGCGCCCTGGACCAGCAGCGCCTGGGAGCACTGGTCATAAGTGAAGCTCGCCCCAGACCTACTGCGTCAGAAACTCTGGGGCTGGGGCCTAGCGTCTGTGGTCGCACGAGCTGTCCAGGTGATTTTCATACACATTAAAGTCGAAAAGCTTCTGCTTCAGGGGGACGGTAATCTGGGATTCACCAATGAGCCAGTCAATCACATGACATCCTCACAGAACTCATTCAAGGGCCTCCCAGGCTCACCAAACACCCCAGCGAAATGTCACTCCAGATCGATACAGGCCACCCCCCTCCTCTAGTGAGGGCTTCGAAGTGAGCATGTCAGCCACGTCAGGACGGGCGACCCAGCTTTGGTATGTAACATGATCCTCATTAATAAGCCAAATGAAATGAGGCTGTTGTAATTTAAATATAGTTCCGCTAATTTAAGTATTTTCAAATATTTATGTTTTAAAAGGACATGTTTTTAAAGGACAAAGCCTCTTAGAGTGTTTTTCTTTTAGTGACTGACATTGGTGCTAAAACCTATAAATCTTAATTTTTTTATAGAAATATATTCCTAAAAATAAGTTATCATTTGCTTATCTCATGATTGATTAACAAGATAACAGAACCCTTTAACATGTTTAGAATCTAAATAATTTTAAAATATGAGAAGAAAAGGCTAATCTGTCTCAAATTAACATTTAAGTGTTGGTTTTAGCTGAGGAATACACCAAGAACTGCGGTCAGACATACTAGCTTTGAGGACAAGATCTGAAGCTTGCTGCTGTAAACGTTCTCTGGCTGCTGCTAGCTCACTTTCCACTTCCTTGTGCCTGCTTAATAAGGCCATTTCTCCCTCCTTGGCATCATCAAGCTGTTTTTGAAGAACCTAAGAAAAATCAGATAGCCATTATTAATATGCAAGGATGATGCTAAGCTAAAAAATGCATTTAAACTACGAGCAGCAACTTCCTCTTATTCAAAAGTCACACTTAACAATACCTAGTTTTGAATCTGTATCAGTGACACATAACTTGTTATCTTCATAAGTCATATGACCCAAACATGAAAGGCTATTCGACCCTTTTTAATATATTTAAATGCTGCGCAGATATTAAAAACATACCTATGAAATTTTCTATGCCAAGAAACAAAGACTTGCCAGAGAGACTTTTTGGCTTTTTTTTTAGACTTGAGCCATACCCCTATTTATAAAGCAATCTTAATTTTTTGTTCAGTGTCTGGACATCAACTGATGTGCAGACCCCATCATTAATGGAGGAAAAGGAAAAAAACATAATTAAAGACCAATATTTTAAACTTCCCAAATCACTGGGAAAATATTAACATGTTATTAAAAAATCCTTTCATAAACAATCAATAAGGTTTCAAGCTTGTCTTTTTGGGCCTTTCATATCTGAAATTGTTGTAGGAAATAACACTACAGGGTAATAAAGATTACCTTTTCACTGATTTTGTCACAAAAGTAGAAAAAAAGCAAAATGGAAAAAAAAAAAGTTAAAGTGGTCTAATCGAAAAGAAAAAAAGTGGAAAAAAAATCCATGTGTTGAATGTAATATTCTTTACTCACCTGAACACTGTTCTCTGCTGTAACAAGTGCTATCTGAAGCTTCTGGCATTTGTCATGAAGACTTCCAGCTTCATCCTGTACCATCTGTAACTCTGTCTTTAATTTTCCTATGGTTTTTCGTAAAATTGCTTCTTGTCCCTGAAATTCTTTTCTAAGATCTGCCTCCTTTTCTTTGCTAGCCTGGAGGCTTTCTGCTGTAAAAAGCTGTGACCTTTTCAAAGTATCCAGCTCATGTTCATAAAAGGACTGAGCTTTACGCAACTTGCCTTCATAATCCTCAATTAGCTTTTTCCGCTCGAGCCTTAGCTCCTCCAGTGTCTTGTTTAAGGCCTCCACCTCCACTCTGTGCAGCTCCTCCGCTTTCTCCTGTCCTTTACTAACGGAGGCACTGTGATCCTGCTGTGACTTCAGCAGCTCTTGGATCTCCCGTCTGTGAGCAGTTCGCAAATCTTCCAATGCCAACCGTTTGTCTTTTTCAAACTGTACTTGGACTTGTCCAAAACTCCGTAATCTTTCCTCAAATTTCCTTCTGATCTCTTCAACCTCTCTAGACATGGTTACTATGCGTTGGACATGCTGGGCTTCTGCACAAAGTTGCATGTCCTCAACTCTGTGCTTATAAGCCTCAAATTCTGTCAAAGCCTGCTGCTTCATTTTTATGTGATCTTCTAATGATGCTTCTAAAACTTGAATCTTTCTCTTAAGGTCTAACTCCTCTGATACTCTGCTTTTATACTGCAATATTTTTTCTCTTGTTTCTGCAAGAATTTGTTGGATTTCTTCTTCATGAGCATCTTTGAGGGCTTGAATTGCAGATTCGTGCTCATCATTTTTAGTGTTCAAAGCATATATTACCTGCATGGTTTTAAAGAAAAAGGGAGAAGAATTCAGTAAACCATGTTACTTTCTAATTGAAGTTAATTCTTTCATTTGGATTGACATTTTTTTCTATGCAGATAATATTGGCTATGGTAAATATTAAATACTAAAACTTCATGCACTGTTTTTGTACTCATAGATTTATTTAGCAAATTTACATAGCCCAATCTTAAAATCTGTACTTGAAGACTTTTTGAGTAGGTTTTTAAAGCATTCAAAATTAAGAATGTTTTCCTAGAAATGAAACAGTGAGGAGGAAAGAGACAAAGAAGGCTACCTGGTCTATGAGAATGGAGTTTTCCTACGGCCCAGTCTAGCTTCCTGGGGACTGTGGTGGGATCAGGAGAAAAGCCTCATGGTAAGTCTCTGCCCTGCACTGGAGGCCTAGAGATGAAGGAGGCTTTGCATGAGTGGAAGTTCTAGGCCCTACGTCTTCCCAAAGGCCTCTTTCAACTGCCTAAAGTCTGGTATATTTTAAATTTAGAAATTTCCTTTTCTAATTCCATTATGGTCTGTTTTTAAAGCTGATCCTTTTCACTCCCAAGTGGTCTCCTTACAAAATCCAATTAGTACTTTTGTGCTCACCTATCAAATGTTGTAGTTTTACTCATTGCCTAATTTTCCCTCCGCCTCCAAGCAAGCCAGATTCCTAGAGCCAGAGTGTTCTGAGTACAGGTCTTTATTTTCATTTTTGTCCTTGGGTTTTAATGATTCCATTGAGATTTCCCCACCTTAATTCCAATGACAACATACTCCTTTTATAGTAACACTCCCACTCTCATATGTTCCTTGATGTCCTCCACATAGCCCCACGGTCCAACAGTAATATTCACAACTTAAGGCTTAGAGATGTGCCTACTTTCTTCTGAAGTAAAAAAAAGTAAATATTATACACTCCAGCAAAAATCCAGAGGCTAAAAATCAGCGTCCTGGAACCTCGCTTATTTTAATATGATCTTACTTTGGCTTCAGAAATGAAGTCCAGCACCAAATACTACCTATCTATCATCTATCTATCTATCTATCTATCTATCTATCTATCTATCTATCTATCTATCTACATACCTACCTACCTACCTATCTATCTATCTATCGTTGTGTTGGGTCTTCATTGCTGCACGTGGGCTTTCTCTAGTTGTGGAGAGCAGGGGCTTCTCTTGTTGCGGAGCACAAGCTCAGTAGTTGTGGCTCACAGGCTCTAGAGCGCAGGCTCAGTAGTTGTGGCACACGGGCTTAGCTGCTCCCCGGCATGTGGGATCTTCCTGGACCAGGGCCTGAACCCGCGTCCCCTGAATTGGCAGGCGGATTCCCAACCACCGCTCCACCAGGGAAGTCCCAGCACCAAATACTTTTGCAATTAAGATGAGGAAGTGTTGTCCTTTTTGTAGAGAACTTGTTTATGCAGACTAAGGTAACTGAGACAAACTACCTGGCTCTCCACAGATCCTGGTAACTCCAAATCCTGCTGCTAAATCTAGGCTGTCGCCTGCTAAGCCTGCAGCTACACTGGCAGAAAGCAGAATACACACTGGAGCTACCCCACTGCAGGGGCTTCACTCCCTCCATACAGGGCTTTGTCTTCCACACCCAGTCCCCTGTCCATACACTCGGCTAGGTCTGCTGTATCTATTTTCTTCAGCGTGACTGAGATGTGGTCATACCAAAAGAAAAAAGGTTGAGAGACGGCAAGATTCTGCCTGTCTTGCCACAACTACCCTTCTCCTACAAGGGCCACAGGAAAACATGTGCACAGAGGAAAATAAATACTTATTCACGGTGTCTCTCTTTTTTAATAAACCTAATTCCAAATTCCACGTTATGTCCCTAAATGGGCTAACACACATCCCCATGGAGGACTCCTTTTATTTACACTTTTAATCTTAAAGGTAGCCTATAAACCAAGAAAGTTGGGTGGCTTCCTATTCCCTTCCCTCAGGGTCATACCTGTCTACCACACTGATGCCAGAAAAGACTGGAAGGGGCACTATGGAAAAAGACACCAACCAGCTGGAGAGAAGTCCATTTGCCAGAGTGCCTGGAACAGAGCTGGTCGAGCCCACAGGTTGCAGACCTTCCCAGAGCATGTCTGCATGCATTCCCTCTTCATCTTACTAATAAGCACGTGGAAGGAAAAGAGATAATCCCAAGAGATGGGATCCCCAAAGAAAATAAGTCACGCTGTTAGCACTTTGCTCCAGGAAATGATCATGAAAAGGACCAGTCCATGGTGGGATTCTGTATAACTGGTGATGAAAAGGGAGAGGGAAGCAACATGTGAGCCTCCCCTTGTCAACTATGTATTGAAATACTCTTCTCTTTTTTCTAATTTAATTTCTCTCAGTCTTCAAAAGTCAGCTCAAGTTCTGCCTCTTTTAATAAGCCTTCCAAAGCCACCTACATTCATGGGATTCTATCTTTTCTTTATATCCAACATCACCATTTCCTTACCACCACTCATTCCTGAAACTCAGCAAATGTTAGACTGGTTTAATTTGGGGTGTCCTGACAACAAGGCTGGAAAGCTGTGTGATGATGTTAGCCTAGAAAAGTAGCTGAAGGTACAGAAGCGCAGGAGCACACAAAAATGTGAATAAAAAGGTGAAATTAAAGGGGATCAAGGTTGCGAATTAAAGCATTAAATTAAAACAGAATTTAAGTAAACAAAACATCTGATAAATAGTAGGGAAATATTATGGTGAGAAGTTCTATTTCATTATATATTCTAATCCAGGGATCAGCAAACTAGAACCTACAGGCCAAATATGGCTGCTGCTTGTCTTTGTAAATAAAGTTTTATTGGAGCACAGCTAGGTCCATTCCTTTATGTATTGCCTACAGATGCTTTCCCACTACTACAGCAGAGTTGAGTTGTGGAAAAGACCTTATTACCAACTCCTGTCCTAACCTATACATAGCTATCTTACCAGCCAAAACTGGCAGCCAAAAATAAAAAAGTCTGATTTTGCACTAGCTTTGTTAATTCTCTACTAAACAGTCTAGGCTTTGTACCACTACAACTCATACACTGACAACACCAATTATGTGATTCTGAAAGTATATTACATAAAATAAATACAGTATCATGCTGACCATATATTTGTATCTTCCAGGAAAGCAATGTTAAAATAAATTTCTAAAACCTTAAAAAGGAACAATAAAAAGATGGCAAGGACAATAACAAATTAGCAGTGCTCTTAGAAATGACCATATAAAATATACCACTAATTATATTATTTTTAAATGAGAATGCTATATATGAATTTTCAAGTACCTTAACTATACAAAGTACCTTCTAGCTATTCACTTTTCTACATAATTACAAAGGTAACCATTTATTAGTATCTTTCTCTGATTAATTATTATTTCTCAGACGAAGGTAATATAGATGGTTCTATGTTCTTTGAACACATAGAAGATATATGACTTGAAGTAACAGAATGGACCCAAACTGAATTTTTGACCCTAGGTAAAATAATTTCTCCAAGCTTCAAGTTTCTCAATATTTTTTTTTAAATAAATTTATTTATTTATTTTTGGCTGTGTTGGGTTGCTTCTTTGTGAGGGCTTTCTCTAGTTGTGGCAAGCGGGGGCCACTCTTCATCGCGGTGCGCGGGCCTCTCACTGTCACGGCCTCTCTTGTTGCAGAGCACAGGCTCCAGATGCGCAGGCTCAGTAGTTGTGGCTGACAGGCCCAATTGCTCCGCAGCATGTGGGTCTTCCCAGACCAGGGCTCGAACCCGTATCCCCTGCATTGGAAGGCAGATCCTCAACCACTGCGCCACCACGGAAGCCCAAGTTTCTCAATATTAAATGGAGATTGTATTTATTCTACCCTAGTGACACTGTTATAAGATCAACTTATCATTGACATTTTAAAATGATATTATATAAATATTTTTAAAAATATAAAGCACTATAAGATACTAAGCCTTCCTTGTTAGTTGTATCATTTATTTATGGAGAGAACGAGACTAAGTTTAAAAGAAACTTCAGTAACTGATCATAATCCTCCAAAAAATTGGCTATGATTTTCCACATAGAAAAGGAAATTCTCTAACGTCTCTTTTCATAAACTATTTTAAAAGACATTAAGAGCCATTCGCAATTTTTCTGGAACTATGAACATTCATGGAATGGGACAGTACAATCATTTCAGCAATTTCATGCAATTTCACAGTTCCATTTTATGCCAATGATGCATAATTTACTATATAACCCATGATGAGTAAGCAATTGTGAGTAATTTTAATTTTTTCTATGAAGATTTTCAGGTACTCTTACCCACAGATAAAGTGAGAACAATTCTAGATCCTAATTTTAAAAATGCTACTTAGGTAAAAACAAAAGTGTCTGAAATAGTTTTCACTGTTGACTGCTATGAACTGAACTGTGTCTCCCCCCAACCCCACAAAATTCATATGCTGAA
Organism: Grampus griseus; assembly: GCF_964374135.1. Taxonomy (NCBI): domain Eukaryota; kingdom Metazoa; phylum Chordata; class Mammalia; order Artiodactyla; family Delphinidae; genus Grampus; species Grampus griseus. The sequence goes on from NC_139007.1 coordinate 47,537,841, forward strand.
GCCCTAACCCCCAACATGATGTTATATGGAGATAACAGGAGGTAATTAAGCTTAGACAGGTCATGAGAATGGGGTCCTCATGATAGGACTTAGTGCCTTTATAAGAAGAGACACCAGAGCTCTTGCTTCCTCTCTCTGTCTCCGCCATGTGAGGACACAGCAAGAAGTTCTATGGTATTCTGCTATGGTCGACAGAGCAAATACATTGGCAATATAAATGTTCCCACTAAAAGCTAACTCATTAGTAATAAAGCATGTTCATTGATAAGTATGTTATATTAGCTTAAAATATTTTAAGTGGACCTCAATTGTTGCAATATTATACCAACAGGTTTAACCCTGCTAAGGTAAAAGAATCGTTGAATAAATGATGGTACATTCCCACAATGTAAAACCATGAAACCATTAAAAAGCACATCTCATTTAGGAGGATATTTCAAAGAAAAAGCTTGTAGTATAAGGCAAATACACATGCTACTATATACAATAAGATCCAATCGCATACAGAGAAAACAATGAATGTGCATGTGTGTGCAGATGCATATTTAAAGGTGTATTAAGAAATTAACCAAATTTTAACTGAGGATATTCAGTATTTCTAAGCCTTCTGTAATGAATGCATGTTACTACTATAATCAGAAAACAATAAACCATTTTCAAAGACTAACATTAACAGTGCTAAAAGAATGAATCAATACTCGAAATGCCTTAGCTGTAGAAAAACATGACAATGAAAATGAAAACAGAAAGTTAAAGGAACATTAATTCCAACAGATACCCTTCAAATTTCCTTAAAAATCACTGACTGAAATAAAACTGATTTATAAAAATCATCCTTAAACTTTTTCAAGAATACTGAACATTAATCATTACACTTATAAAAAAGAACATGTATTTTGGAAATGTAAAAAAAATCTAATTACCTAGATAAAGTTTGATAGCTTACTAGCAAATCTTTAATGGTCAATTCCTACTTCATTCATTCTTCCCTTCAACAAAAATTTACTGCACACCTGCTACATGCCAAGACCTATAATCGGCACAACGGTGAACTGGATGCATATGTGTGGTGTCTATTCTCTTGCAGCTTAGTGGAGACTAGCCTTAAAGAAATATTTACTCAATTTGTCAAAGTGAAATATTGATAAGTCTTACAAAGGAGGAGAAATACAAAATGAGTCTTTGCTGGGGTGGGAGTGAGGATGGTAATGTATGAGTTTTCCCTTATTCTGAGTAAAATGCTTCTTTATCTTAACCAGAATCTCTTTTTTAAAAAAATTTTACCGATGTATAGTTGATTTACAATGTTGTGTTAATTTCTGCTGTATAGCAAAGTGATTCAGTTATACATATATTATTTTTCATATTCTTTTCCATTATGGTTTATCACAGGATATTTTAACCAGAATCTCTTTTAGTCAAAACGTTAAGGGGAAGGCTATAGAGATGGAATTACAGGCTGAAGGAACGGTATGAGCGAAAGACACATCGATGGGTGAGCACAGGACTCTGTGAAAGGAAAGATGGGCTCTGGAGCTAGAAAAGTGGACATGGTCCACACTGCAGAGATACTCATAGCTGCTGAGCTGGACAAGACCAAGAGGGAGAAGCTACTGAGGAAGAATGAAGAAGACCGAGGACCAGGCCTTGGGTGGGTTTCCGCGGCGGGAGGAGGATGAGGACCCACAGACAGAGGCCACGTGCTGAGAGAGATGAGCAAGAGTGGAAGCAGGGAATCACAGTCCACGGTGTGAGGGACGGGCAGGGCGTCTTGTCAAAAGCTGCACAAAAGTCAAGAAAAAGGAACACTTGAAGCCCCTGCATTCACAATCTCAGAAATAATCTTTGAGGGAGCACATTCAGTAGAGTGGTGAGGGCAGAGCGAGTGGACAAGTGGATACTGAGTAAATGGAGGCGCTCAGCTAGCAGAAAAATAAACTCCAAGAAATAGTCGGTCAAAGGAAGGAAATACATAGGGACAACTAGGATGATGGCTTAGGGGGCAGCAGCGTCCATTCCAGGGAGAGTTGTTTTTTTTTTTTTTTAAAAGAGGAATTGAAAATGTATCCTAGGGAAGGGCTAATTGTTGCACCAAAGTCATGGAGAAAGTCTGAGGCTAGGATTGCCTGACACAGGCAGAGAGACTGGCACTGACTGACAGTAGGGAAAAACTCCTTCCGAGAGAGCAAGGTTAAAGAGGTGGAGAGGGAAGACGGGCAGCTCCCGTCTGACGGCTGCATGCTCCTCCGTAACAGGGAGATGAGATCACACTCTTAGAGCGCAGAAGCCATCAGTAGCTTCTCTCCACTGGCCACGGATGATGCTCTTCACCTTGGTGAGGCCAGCTTCAGTCAGTCTTCCCAGTATGTCTGTCTCACGACAGACTCAACCACTCAGCAACCATGAGCAGACCCTGTCATCACTGCTCCTCAGGGTGATGTTTTCCTCTCTCTCTTGCTTATTCGAAAATTCTGGATATTTGTTCACTTTCCTTTTCTGATCAATGCCAGAGACAGTCAGACAGACCAACAGAAGAGAGAGAGAGGAAAACTCACCCTCAGAGTATATAAGTACTACATGAGGCACAAGACACTTAACAAAGCAAAAAGGAGCAATCTCAGATTCGCCAATTTCTTTTAAAGTTCTGGTACAATTAATCTATGATAAACAATATATAATGGAAAATAGCCTCTTCAATAAATGGTGTTGGGAAAACTGGACAGCTACATGCAAAAATAAATAATCGAACTGGACTACTTTCTCACACCATATACAAAAATAAACTCCAAGTGGATGTAAGACTTAAATGTAAGATGTGAAACCAATCACAAAACTCCTAGAATAAAATGTAGTTAGTGTGCTTTTTTTTTTTCCTTTTTGCGGTACACGGGCCTCTCACTGTTGTGGCCTCTCCCGTTGCGGAGCACTGGCTCCGGACGCGCAGGCTCAGCGGCCATGGCTCACGGGCCCAGCTACTCCACGGCATGTGGGATCTTCCCAGACCAGTGCACGAACCTGTGTCCCCTGCACCGGCAGGCGGACTCTCAGCCACTGCACCACCAGGGAAGCCCCAAGTTAGTATGCTTTTTGAGATCAGTTTTAACAATATTCTTTTTGGATATGTCTCCTCAGCCAAAGGAAATAAAAATGAAAACAAACAAATGGGACTACATCAAACTTAAAAGCTTGTTGCACAGTGAAGGAAACTCAACCAAACAAAAAGGCAGACTACTGAACGGGAGAAGATATTTGCAAACGATCTATCTGATAAGGGGTTAATATTCAAAATGTACAAATAACTCATACAACTCAACATCAAACAAACAACCCGATTAAAAAATGGAAAGAAGACTTGAATGGACATTTTTCCAAAGAAGACATACAGATGGCCAAGAGACATAGAGAAGATACTCAACATCACTAATCATCAGGAAAAGGCAAATCAAAACCGCAGTGAGATATTACCTAACACCTGTCAGAATGGCTATTATCAAAAAGACAACAAATAACAAGTGCTGATGAGAATGTGAAGAAAAAGGAACCCTTGCGCACTGTTGGTGGAAATGCAGATTGGTGCAGTCACTATGTACTGACGCACAGTGAAAGCAGTAAGAAGCTTCCTCAAAGAATTAAAAATTGAACTACCATGCAACGCAGAGATTCTATTTCTGGGTATTTTTCCAAAGAAAACAAAAACACTAATTCAAAAAGATATATGCACCCCTATGTTCACTGCAGCATTGTTTACAACAGCCAAGATGCTACCTAAGCACCCATCAATATGTGACTGGATAAAGAAGATGTGGTACACCCACATACCCACCCACACACACACAATGGAATGTTACTCAGCCCTAAAAAATGAAATTAAACACAATTTTATTTTATATTGGAGTACAGTTAACAATGATGTGTTAGTTACAGGTGTACAGCAAAGTGATTCAGTTATACCCATACAAGTATCCATTCCTTTTCAAATTCTTTTCCCATTTATGTTATTACAGAATATTGAGCCAAGTTCCTTGTGCTATACAGTAGCGCCTTGTTGGTTATCTATTTTAAATATAATACTGTGTACATGTCAATCCCAAACTCCCAATCTATCCCTCCCCTCCCGCATTTTCCCCCGGTAACCATAAGTTCGTTCTCTAAGTCTGTGTTTCTGTTTTGTAAATAAGTTCATTTGAAACTTATTTACAAAATGAAATCTTGCCATTTGAGACAACATGGATGGACCTAAAGAGTATCATACTAAATGAAATAAACCAGACAAAGACAAATACCATATCATTTCACACATGTAGAATCTAAAAAAACAAAACAAAGAACAAATAACAAAACAGAAACAGACTCACAGATACAGAGAACAAGCAAGTGGTTGCAGGGTGGGGCAGGGCCAGGGGTGGGGGTGGGGTGAGTGAAATAGGTAAGGGAGGTTAAGAGGTACAAACTCCCAGTTACAAAATAAACAAGTCGTGGGCATGAAATGTACATCATGGGGAATATAGAAAATATTGTAATAACTTTGTATTATGTCAGATGGTAACAGACATCATTTGTAACATAGAAATACCGAATCACTATATTGTGCACCTGGAGCTAATGCAGTGTTGTAGGTCAGTTATACTTCGATTAAAAAAACAGATCTCATACATTTTAAACAAAGGAAGAACTTCCCTGGTGGCGCAGTGGTTAAGACTCTGCGCTCCCAATGTAAGGGGCCCGGGATTCATTCCCTGGTCAGGGAACTAGATCACAAATGCCACAACTAACAGTTCGCATGCCACAACTAAGGAGACCATGAGCCACAACTAAGGAGACCATGAGCTGCAACTAAGACCTGGCGTGACCAAATAAATAAATATTAAAAATAAGCAGCCCTAAACACAGGAAGAATATGTTTCTATAATTCTGTTTTTATTATTAAGCACTCAGATACAATTAGCAAAAGGTTACTTGGTCCTTAAGCCACCAAAGTTAAAGAATATTGAAAAGAGTCTCTCAAACTTCTCAAAAACAGTGGGTTATTGACCTCTGCCATATAGGGTCTGTTCTATCTGTTCTAGAGCAATAACACAGACCAGAGAACTCTGCACCTCAATTTCCATTCAACGGCACTCCCAGACCAGCTTTACAAGTAAATGTTTCACAAATTATTAAATGTAACTGATGAGCTCTAAGTAGCTAACTTAGAGAATCTAATGTTTCTATAAAATGGTTCACTTTTTAGAACCTGATTATTATTAGCATCCTTAAGGGCATGTTAATCAAATGCATTTAAAATGTGTTTTAGAGGTGATGAAATTGCACAAATCCATCCATATTTTACTATTCTACTGATGATCAATAATAGCATATATTTATGCTACCTAGGTTATAGGATTAATCATTGCAATGTAAGAAAAGTTTACAGAACTGAATTCAAGAACTAGCCTCAAGCAGCTCCATGCTAGCAAAATGAGGTGGAAAAAAGGACAAAAATAAAATGAGGTCACAAGTGACCATTCATCCTGAAGAAAAAAAAACAAGAAGCAAAACCCATAGAACATCATTTAGTGTAAAATAAGTGTCTGAAAGAAAAAAATCCCAAACTCATACAGCACTAGGCATGTGCATGTGTGCACGCGCGCACACGTGCGTGCACACACACATACACACACTTTTTTCTGAACCATCTGAAGATAAGTTCCAGGTACTTGTCACCCCTAAATACTTTAGTATATATTTCCTAAGATCAAAGACAATAGCACTATTAGACCCAAGAAGTTCAGCCTAATGGAATATTAACTAATATACAGCCTATATTCAGGTTTACCAAATTATTCCAATAATAAAATTTATAGCAGCTTTTCTCTATCAGTGCAGATCCAATCAAGGATCCCACACTGTACTGAGTCTTCAGTCTCCTTTAATCTGAACATTGACATTTTTGAAGAGACCAGGCTGGCTGTCTTGTAGAATACATATGATACAGACTCATAGAATTATGTCAAGTTCCTCTTTGTGGGAATTTTATGTTGTGCTTTCTCAATCCACCCTATTGGTGATCAGAGTACTTAATACCACATTATGAGGGCACATTTATCAGTCTTCTTTTCAACTATTACTCTTTCCCAACCTTCTTCCAACCCACTGTTCCTTTTTCATGATGTCCTTCCTACTCAGTTTAAAGAAACGAGAAAAAAATGACAAAACGAATTTAATTTTGTTTAAAAAGGTTTAGTCCCTGTGAAAACCCATCCTACCTATATGTGACAAGCCCTCCAAAGGAGCTGCCTGAATAGTAAGAGCTCCCCCTGTGGGCTACCTGTCCAAAGGCCAAGCATGAACTGCTCGTAACTCTGAGGGGATTTTTTAAAGAGGCTGAGAGAACGGTGAAGAAACAAGGCAACTGGCAGGCTAGGTAATTAGAGAGAATTTTAACAGTCTTTTGGAATATATGAGATGTAAACCTTTTAACCCATATGCTCACAAAATATTAAGCCACATATTCATTTGCCATTATTAACTATGGAACTGGATCTACCAGGAAGATTCACAGAATATGTGTAGTTCAAGGTGAGTGGAAGGGGAACAGATGCTACCCATATACAGTAGTTTACTCCTAGCAATGAATTACTTCCACGTTTTTCTTTTCTTGGTCCAGTTTCTTTTGTTATAAGTTAGAAAAAAAAGTTTTTTAAACAAAGTCTGTTCTTCATTCATTATGTAATCAAATTAATTCCAACAACAGACTTATGTCCAAATAAAACATTTACGAACCAGTTAACAAAATAAAAAGCTCATCCGGATTTATTTAAGCCAAAGGCACTATAAAACTCTAAATTAAAAAGACCTTTGGGTAGTACGGCCTGGCCGCCCGGCCATCGGAGGGCGCAGGGTGCATGCGCTGTGCGGCCGGGGGCGGGGCAGCGCCGTCTGGCTCGGTCGGGCAGGGGCCGGAGCTCGGTGCGGGACCGCAGGGCCAGCGGGCTGCCGACGGTGGCCTAGGTGGCCGGCCGAGTACTTAGGATTTCACGTATTTTTGCTGAACTTACACACACACACACACACACACACACACACACACACACACACACTCACAAAGACGCTTGGGATGATGGATTAACAAGAACATTGAAATTCTGTGAAAAGTTTCAAATTGGAGCATACTGAATTTTCATCCTAGTCCAGCAGCTCTGCTGCTCACTTAAATACAGATGAATGAAGACCCCATTCGGGAAGACACCTGGCCAGCGGTCCAGAGCTGATGCAGGCCATGCTGGTGTATCTGCAAGCATGATGAAGAAACAAACATCCCACAAAAAACACCGGACCAGTGTGCGGCCGAGCAAACCTGTTTCCCAGCCCCGGAGGAACATCGTAGGCTGCAGGATTCAGCATGGGTGGGAAGAAGGGAATGGCCCCATCACCCAGTGGAAAGGAACCGTTCTGGACCAGGTGCCTGTAAATCCTCTGTATCTTATAAAATACGATGGATTTGACTGTATTTATGGACTAGAACTTAATAAAGATGAAAGAGTTTCTGCGCTTGAAGTCCTCCCTAATAGAGTTGCAACATCTCAAATCAGTGATGCACACCTAGCCGACACGATGATTGGCAAAGCAGTGGAGCACATGTTTGAGACGGAGGATGGCTCTAAAGACGAGTGGAGGGGAATGGTCTTAGCACGAGCTAATGAACACATGGTTTTACATCACCTATGAAAAAGATCCTGTCTTGTACATGTACCAGCTCTTTGATGATTATAAAGAAGGTGACCTTCGCATTATGCCCGATTCTAATGATTCACCTCCAGCAGAAAGGGAACCGGGAGAAGTTGTGGACAGCCTGGTAGGCAAACAAGTGGAATATGCCAAAGAAGATGATGCTAAAAGGACTGCCGTGGTCATTCATCAAGTAGAAGCCAAACCATCTATTTCATCAAGTTTGATGATGATTTCCCTATTTATGTCTACAATTTGGTGAAAACATCCTAGATGTCATCACGAACTTTGCCAAATTTGTGGAACTATTAAATGTATAATTTGTAGACATAAAGACTTGATTGCTTTCCAGTTTAATGAAAGCTTAAATGTCCCTGTGAACCCACAATCTCTGCCAGCAGAACTGGTTTTGTTCTGAATAGTACAGATTTAGGTGAACACAAAGCATTTTGCGTAAGGAACTCCTTCCTCTTAAAAGAAGTCTATCCGTTTGGAAGGGACTTACAGGCAAGTCCGGTAAAAGTTAAGCTAGTATCACAGTCATTTAAAACTGCAGTAGATCTTATCCACTTTCCCCTCCATGCTTAACACTCTTATTCTGCTGCCACAATGCAAGCATAGTTTGGTATTTTTGTTATTGCTTTTTTTGAGATATATATGTATCTATATCCACCTACCTATCTATATCTGTGTGTATACATATATAATGTATATGTACATACAAACAGATCTGTGTGTACACACACACGCACTGCATAGGCAGTCCTTTCTTTGTGGGTTGGAGTGGGGCTTACGTAATTTTCTCCAGTTTAACAGGAGTGCTGACCCAAGCCATTTGTATTCAGTGTATTCGGTGTATTACTGCTGTTTATTCAAAATTAAATTTGGGCACAGGAAGCACATCGGGACATTCAGCTTGTTTTGAAAGTCAAGTTCAGAGCACCATTTCAGTCTGGAGGCTGTAAAGTGTAAATTCAAATATGAATCACCTGGGAACATTTAATGACCCACATTAGAATTTTACAAAACAGTTAGAAATCTGGGTAAAAGGCTGCCTTTAATTCTAAGCTTTGTACATTATTTGTTTACATTTTTTTATCATAAATACTTCTTTTTAAGCAAAGCCCAGGTACTTGGTCCACACAGTGTAATGCAGGTGTATTTTGGATGGCACATTTGGTCCATTATTTGTACAAATTAGTAATCTGGATTTTAGCACATGGATTTAAAAGGCAACAGTGTATCAGTGGTTTCTGTGTATTTGGTAAGTTCCTGGAAGAACATAGTGCTTTTATATTAGAAATGTAAGTTTAAGAATGGCGGTGTTGCCTTTTAACAAGTTCTCTGGGATACCTTTATTTTTATTACTATTATTACTGATACATGATTATGGTCAGAAGGCTTTTCCCCTCAAAGAATGACTAGACAAATAACAGCTTGAATTCCTGACACCTCTTGTGGTGCTGTATGTTCTTGCTCATGGCGTGCTGCGATGTGGATTCATTCCATTTGGTGGATCCTACCACATCAGGGTCAGTCACCTGCACTGGCTTGTGCGTGTGACTGACAGCAGCCCTTAGCCATTGAATCCTTTCCTGCAAGTTGTCCTTAACTAAAATAGAACTGCAAAAGTGGTTCGTTTAGAAGCAAAACGTCAGTCTATCACTTTGTTTTGGATGGTCCCTGGCAGTTTGAAAGCTAGGAGAAAGATGGTCTGTGAAACCAGTCTTGTGGAGATTGAAAATCTTACCTAAGATTTGGGCAGAAAGCTTAAATGCATATGAATCTCAGCCAAACACCAGGTCTGTGTGACGTCCGTCATGGCTGTTCTTGATGTTAAGAGATTCTGTAGTTTCAAGGCCGCGCTATGCGAGGTTTGTGTGATGCCCATTTTCGCCTTCAGGAAGGCTGTGCCTTGTTGTGCTGGTGGGTGGTAACCTCGCGCACCATGTAAATACAGCACCCCACTTCTCTCCAGCATGCCCAGTGCCTCACCGAGGGCAGCCAGGGGTGAGCTTCTCCATGCAGTGGTTACCCAGGTCTTAGATGTTCCTCCTGTCCTTGAAACAAGTGTCATGCTACAGATCTGTCATCTGTTCTCCCGGTGGCTCTTGTAAGAGTTCCTGCATGTGAATCTCAAGGCTGAGCCGAGCTCCCCGTGCCCAAGTGGACATGTGTGGCCCAGAGAGGGAGTTGTCCAGCGTGCACTGCATGAACAGGACACAGTGACTTCAGACTGAAAAACAAAGTCCTTTGGAGGTATCCTGAGGGTTGGGTCAGTTGAAACATTTCTGGCATTACTTAATGACTTGCATTGTGGTTTTGCTGCAAGTACCTTTAGCAACTTTTAATACCCGTGATCTCTCTAGATGAATGTGACGTGTGATTTACTATCATTATTTTAATCACTGTTCCATTTATTGCCTTTAGGGTTGAAGGAGGGGGAAGGGTTTTTTGTTGTTGTTTTTCCTTTTTTTTTTTCCCATTCTTTTTTCTTTTGGTGGCCTAAACCACACTTCCTGATGCCGTGACTAACTCTGCTCCCCGGCCGAGTATTTCAGCCTTCGTCTAGGCTCATGTTTCAGATCTGCATGCGTTGCTTGCATTTTCCTGGTATCGGAATGTTGGTTCCTTGTTCTAGGAATACAACATTAATTTCTAAAATTATCATGGGACTTGTGACAACACAAGACATGAAACTCTGTATAAAATGTATTGGCCTTTCTCATTGACCTGCTATAGTATTATTGTGTCACGTGTGTATGCGTGTGTGATGTCTGGCTGCCATGTAAAGCTTCAAAGGAAAACCTTAAAAGCAGACCATCCTTTTTTGCATGCTCTATTCTAAGTAGAATGTTCAATGTAACTAACTAAAATTGCATGTTAAATATATTTCAGTTTTTTCTTTTCTATCTTTGTTTTTATTTGTTTTCAGTTTCTGTATATTTGCTTAATTGTGCTGTTTTAGTGGTTGTAGGATAAAGATGCACTGGTGAAGCAAATGTAGTGCCAACAGAAGGTGATTTTCCAGTTGTGTATGTCCTGCAGCATTTGAAGGGACTGTGCATTCTTAAAACAATCACAGTTGCTTCTAAACCAGATTTCATTTCTATTATTGTTTTACGTGCCAAACCCCGAAAGGCATTGGTCTTGAATCTCTGAACGCTGTGGACCCATTAGAAGACTGTTTTGATTGTCACAAATTGTAGTGCCTGAAAACATTCTTCAAGCTGTCTTAAAAAAAAAAAAAAAAGAAAGAAAGAAAGTTCTCCAAAGATAAGACAGGAATTATTGTAACAGAAAATAATTACGGTCGAAATGTCTGTGGTTCCTTGGAAATGCTGCGCTTTTTGTATTTTCCATCATTAGTGCAGTTTGAACGAATGTGTATAGTTCAGAGGTCTTCGTGTTCGCATTTTAAAATTAGGTAAATGACCTCATCTTTCAAGCTTGAATTCATTTTTAATTGTATTTTATACAATGTGTAGACAGTTCCCTGTTCTCTGCATTTAGAAGTATAAACAATATAAATCTGTTAATGCTGTAATTTTTATAATTATGATGTAACTCTATCCTATCCTTAAAACATTTAAAACAAACCCTTTATGTGCAAAAATAAATAAATAAAAATTTAAAAAAAAAATAAAAAGACCTTTGAAATCCAATTGCTTTGGGAAAGAATTACCTTTAAAGACATGTTTGTTCTATGCATTTCTATAATGACTGTTAGAAGAATCTTTTTAAAAATATAAAGTCTAATAACATTGGAGGTATTTTCCTTGATGGTAATAGAGAATACATCTGTTTCTCCAAGAAAAATTTAACTTGACTTTGAAATAGCAAACAGAAGTCTTATTATAAGGCTTATTATTTAAGGTCCATGCAATGGGATCTGTGCTACCAAACCTTAACCAAAAAAAACAACAAAAAAACCAATCAACAAATTTTGAGTGAATGCCTTACTATGTTCTCAGCACTTTTTTAATATGCATTATGATAACGAAAAGTATACATGTTCGTACTTAATCTTACTTAAATAGAACTGCTTAACACACACACAAACTTAACGGCAGACAATTTTAGATAATACACGTAAAGTGTCAAGCTGTTGAGTACAGAATACTGTATATATAGCATGAGAGGTTTTCAGTAGAGGAACCGGATGAAGACTGCAGTAAACAGAAAGGCTTGAAAGGACAAAGGCCGGTGGAGAGAACTGTGAAGAAAGCAACCTGAGTTAAGGCACAGGACAGGAATGGTTTTGGCGGGTGGCTGGTATGGTCAGATAATCCTGAACAGAGAGACGCGTGAGTGCCAGGGAAAGCCAGATAGAGTCAAAAAGTTCCTGGTGATGCGTTTTGTCCCTGCAATTTAACTGGGAAATGAGTCTCTCTAAGAATTTTAGAGATTTAGAATCTATACATATTTTTCGGTCTGTATGCTCACAGTGGTGCTGGACAATGATTCTAAGACATACATTTCTTTTCCCCCACATTTAAACATCTCATAAGTTGAGAAGAATCTTATAATCAATTGTGTATCACAGATGGACAGCATTTTTTCCCTCTAAGTGGTACATAAAACAATGATGCATCTTAATCAACCACCACCACGAATCAAGAGTGCTATGAAGTCATTAGAACAAACGAATGAGTAAAGGCTTTTATGTTTAAAGTAGAACATAATCAATTCTCAATTCTACAAAAAATTGTCTGAACCTCTTGCTCACAAGGAACAGAAGAAACCTGAGGGTCTACAGTAGGAAGGCGCAGGAACAAGTCTAAATTGACTTTCTTAACACAGAAAGTGAAGATGAGTCCAAGCCAGAGAGACCAGAGGATATAAGGCAAATGCAGAAATAGTAAATTATTCGTCAGACTACAAGCTGTAAAACCTAAACGCAGAGAGAGAGAAATGCCATTGAAAAGCAAGTTGAATTGTCCAGCAGAGTGCTAGAAAACACCGGGTAAAACCAGGGGCTGATGATAAAGAGGTTGTTTCCAAGTTTGTCAAGAGCAGTTAAGCCCTCAGGTCATCACTTGTACCTAGCAGACAGTTAACCCTCCTCTATGCTGGTAAAAAAAAACAGAAGAGAAGTGAATGGGGAAAATGAGCTGGAGCAGTTCCAGCCTGGGGAACCAGAGGAGGGCAGGTGATAAGGCATGAAACTAAGAGCAGAGAATTCAGTGAGAGCCACGGACAGGGAGACGATATTTGCAAAAGACATCTGATAAAGAATTGCTATCCAAAATATACAAAGAACTCTTAAAACTCAACAATAAGAAAACGAATAACCTGATTAAAAAAAATGGGCAAAAGATCTGGACACCTCACCAAAGAAGATATGCAGTAGTAAATAAGCATATAAAAAGATGCTCAACATCACATGTCATTAGGGAATTGAAAATTAAACAATGAGTTACCACTATACACCGGTTAGAATGGCCACACTCCAGAACACGGGCAACATCAAATCCTGATGAAGAAGTGGAGCAACAGGAACGCTCATTCACTGCTGGCAGGAATGCCTTTCAAAGTGGCTGCACCATTTTGCAGTTGAGCAGTTTCTGACAAAACTAAATGCTCTCTTACCATATGATCTGGCAACCTTGCTATTTGGTGTTTACCCAAATAAGTTGAAAACTTATGTCCACATAAAAACTAGCACATGTATGTTTTATAGGAGCTTTATTCATAATTGCCCAAACTTGGAAGCAACCAAGTTATCCTTCAGTAGATGAATGGATAAGTAAACTGTGGTGTCTCCAGACAATGGGATATTATTCAGCACTAAAAGGAAATGAGCTATCAAACGATGAAAAGACGTGGAAGAAATTTAAATGCATATTATTAAGTAAAAGAAGCCAATTGAAAAGGATACACACTGTATGTATATGACATTCTGGAAAAGACAAAGCTATGGAGACAGTAAAAAGATCAGTGGTTGCCAAAAAGGAGGGAGGGATGAAAAGGCAGGGCACAGAGGATCTTTAAGTCGGTGAAAGTGTTCTGTATGATACTATAATAGTAGACACATGTCATTACACAGTTGTCAAAATCTATAGAATATACAGCACTAAGAGTGAACCTTAATGTAAACTATGTATTTGGGGTGTTTATGTGTCAATGTAGGCTCATCAGTTAACAAATGTATCCATCTAGCGCAGGATGTTGATAGTGGGGAAGGCTGTGTCCATTAGGGGAGAAGGGTATGTGGGAATTCTGTACTTTCTGCTCAATTTTTCTGTGACTCTAAAATTGCTCTAAAATATAGCCTATTAATAAAAACTGCAGCCTGTACAGTGAGTCCCCATTCCCCTTCCCTCCCTAGATGCCAAATGCCAGGAGTCAGGCTTATAACAGGCCCCTGGCAGCAGACTAAAGAACCCTCTGGAGGAAGTGAACCACTCAAAGCAAAAAACCTAATCATAACGACATTTGGGTGTGTGTGCTCAATTAAAAAAATCATCTGAGGGGCTTCCAGTTTCTATGCAGGATGTAGAAAGATGGAAAGAGCAATGCTCCTCAGTAACAACTCAAACTACCAAACAACCTACAAAATCATAAGTTTTCTTGAAACTATCAAAGAGCTGAAATCACAACACTCCTCCTGGCTTTAAATCTAAGACAAGCCTCCCAGGACACACAGGACACAAACTTACGGCAGAGCACAGACGTAAGATGAGGCTCTCATACAAGTGAGTAAGAAGAATTCAGCTAAAATTTATAACAAGCTGTTAAGAGTAGAGCATGGGCTTAGCTAAACCACTCCACAACATTGCTGCCTCAGCATGCATTTTGTGTGGCCAATCGGCCTGCAGGGCCTTGAACTGATACTATCCTCTCCATCTAGCATGCATGCCCTAGAAAACAGCCCACGGGCTCATAAGTAAATGGAAGTTCCTGATGTGACTCCCCCAGCTGCCCTGGTGATTGTCAGTCTCCCCCAACTCCCAGGGTCTTCCTCTTGTGCCCCTTGGATAAAAACAGGCCCCTGAGAAGCTTACCAACCACCTCCCCCTCCTTTTTGGTTTGAATTGACCAATCTGGCCTTAGCCTGGGACGCCCCAAAGTACTCCCCCTGGATCCACCCCGATCGCTGCCTACACCCTGCCTTAACCTCCCTCATGGCCCCTTAAGGTGTGCCGTGTACCTCCTCCAGGACCTGTAATCAATTCGATTTCAATTCTCTTGTGGTCTTTTATTGAACCATCCATCAAAAATGTTAACAAATGTTAATTTAACAAAGTTAAATTAACAAATTTAACAAAGTTACAAATGTTAATTTAACAAAGTTACAATGGGCAAGTGTGAGAACACAGAACCCACGAATGCCACAGGCACACGGGACTGCACACACTCACAAGCTCTCAGCCATGACCTCAGTGGGTGACCACAAGAAAGACTGGGGACAGGGCAGAAAACAAGAGAAAGCCTTCCTCCATGCAACAGGCCAGCCAGCCTCAGCTGAAAAAGCACAAAACCCCACCCAGATCCTTATCATCTAAGGAACAAGAGCCACAAGCTACCCGGGTAAGAGCAACAAACCTTGTTTCCCCATCGGCCCTACCTCCTCCCTACCCCCAGGGCACAGGTGATAACCAACCGAGTCTGGGGAAAGAGAAAAAGAGTAAAACCTTTTGGGCAAGGGTGAAAATGAAAACAAAACATATCAAAACTTCTGAGACACAGCTGAAATGGATTGGCAAACTGCAGCTTGTTTCTTATAAATTTATTTATGTATTTATTTATTTTTGGCTGCGTTGGGGCTTCCGTTGCTGTGCCTGGGCTTTCTCTAGTGGCGGCAAGCGGGGGCTACTCTTTTCGTTGCGGTGCGCAGGCTTAAGGCAAGTGAAACCATAAGTGACATTCCTTCCTTCATCTACTCATCTTCCATGGCTCTGTGGTCAAAGAACCATCTCAAAGACCCACGGAAAAGAAAATTAGCTCCTAATTACAGAGATGCTAGGAAACCCTTGCTATATTGATAAAAATAAATCAAGAGTAAAGGAAGGCTTGTTCCTCTCTTCCACTCACCAACACAAAATGCTATTACTGTCCATGAGTCTCTCAAAACTTCTGCTTTTTTTGTTTTATTCTTCTAATTAGATCAAGGAAAGAGACCCTAATAGAAACTAGCCTTTTTTTTTAAACCACTTACTGGCTTCTAGTTGTTTCTTCTCCTCCTAGCTGCTGAGCAGCTTACATGATCATCTCATAGGGCTGGCTCTTGCTCAGGTCTCCTCAAAAAGTTACTCTGGCATTACTCCCTGCCCTACCAAACCCTATTTCTCCAGTAGAAAAATCACCCACAGGGATTTCCCTGGTGGCACAGTGGTTAAGAATCCGCCTGCCAATGCAGGGGACACGGGTTCGAGCCCTGGTCCAGGAAGATCTCACATGCCGCGGAGCAACTAAGCCTGTGAGCCACAACTACTGAGCCCTCGTACCACAACTACTGAAGCTCGTGCGCCTAGAGAAGCTCCGCAACAAGAGAAGCCATCACAATGAGAAGCCCACGCACTGCATTCTGCAGAGGAGACCAGAGTGCCTGCCATCCTCATTCACAGACAGACGATGCATAAGGCACCACAATGAATTTAATAATGAGAATGGCAAATAACAAAGCTGCAACAAAAAAGATTTCCTATATTTTCAAGTTCAACTCAAACCATCTTCTCAAATACAATGAACAATTGTTTTTTAAAAAACATTTATACTGCAAAAATCTGGATTAGGGAAGTAGATAAGTATTTCATAACTAATTATGTTTTTCTCTGAACCTTTGCCAATACTCGTGTTCTCCCTGGAATGTCTTCCTCTTGTTATGTCCAATTATCAAAAACTATCTTTTTAAAAAGTTGTATGTTCTATATATTTTCTGATTACTAAAGTAATCTTTGTGCCTCGTAGAAAACTTGAAAAATATTGGCCTGGCCAAAAAGCTTGTCTGGGTTTTTCCATAAGATGTTATGGAAAAACCTGACTGAACCCAAACGAACTTTTAGGCCAACCCAATAGAATAGATAAAAACAACAACAAAAAAGGAAAAAATATTTGTCACCCTTTATCCTATTACAATTGTTACCTTTTTTTTTTTCTCACCTCTCTCCTTATAACAGAATTTTATAAGAGATTGGATACAGGGAACAAAGTACAAAGAAGAATGAAAATCACACTAATACTTGTAACCTAAGAAGTCAGAAAAACAGTTGTGTCTATGATGGAAAAGGTATACTTTGTAAAGTTAATTCTACCAAGTTGATCCTCAGATGAACAGACAATTTTGTAGTAACTGTTATGCCCACCAGATAAAAAATTACCCAAATACACCATAACTATGCACCATAGTTTTTATGATACCCATCCAACTTCCTGTAGTATTGCTCTTCTCCATTTCTACTTTTCTTCTCAAAGGAATTTCAGTCAGAGACATGCATAATATATAATACACTAATCAATACTGTCAAAACTGAAGTGGTAAGGCTATGTAAAAGTATTTTTAAATCTACCATAATATCACCTCTATTCCAACCAGCATACGAATCCTAGGGAGACCTACAGTATGTAGGTTCCTACAATATTTTGAACATATCTCCACTATGGTACTTATTTAACGTGATATAATATATCCCATCCCCATAAAAATCTATTTTTTATCCTATATTTAGAGCCTTTGCAATAACTGGATATATAAGGTATCATATGTAAATGTGTATTGGGCAGTATTAGTGAATTGTTAACCAACATTTTAACTCAAGTCCTAGAAGGTTCTGTATCAGATATACAGAACAGGATAATAATAATATTCCAAAGATCCTGTGCTGTGGAAACAGGATGAAGAGTAAAGTGTCATCAGCCAGGAAGAAGGAAGATGAAGCCAATGTAACATTCCTGCAGCTGACAAGTACCTTCTTTTCAGGAGGCCCAGGCAGGAAGCTGATTCTTCTGCAATTTTCCTGCTTCTTACTTCAAGCAGCAGTACATCAAAGGCATGCACTCCCTGTGCCACATATCGAGAGAGTGAAGCCATCATGACTGGCATGTCTCCAGTATTTGGGAGAAGCCACGTCAGACCCCAATCCTTTTTTTTTGGCCCCAGCCCTACTCTTGCATACTCCAATAATGTGCCTCTGAATGGCCAGGAATGCAGAAAAGATATTAAGAAGAGTGAATGTCACTACAACAATTACCTGGTACATCACAGGATCTACAAGACTGTAGAATCTTTATTGGTAAGAATATTCTGCCACTGGATGGAGAGGTGGAGTTAGAACAGGAGGGCTATAGTGTGTTATCTTGTCTGGTCACAGGACTCAAATAAGTAGGCATTTGAATAAGGGCTTGGATGTCAGCAAAATTCAATAAGGTGAGTCATGTAAGATTGGAATAATATTATTCCATACAACATACACTAAGCTCTTTAGAACCTGGTTGAATTTGGGGAGATACCCTCCTTGAAAAATCAGAGCCTTCAGAGCCAGTGGCCCTATACAGAGGCCCAGGTCCCCAGACACCAGTGTTGAAGACTCAGGTCCTGAGCTGGGGTGTGGACTCCTGAATAGCTCCTGAGGTACAATCAGTCTCTCAGACTGGGCCCTCCACTATGTCAGCCCTTGACTAACCCTTATGTACTCTAAGTCACGTATTCCCTTGCTCAAGCATAATTCAAGGACTTAAAATAATATTAATTATCTGTTTTGGATGCAGACAACTATATTATATTTTTCTCATTTCCTCGTTTTACACCTAAATATGCTATTTAGAATGAAAATATACAAATGTGTCACCTAAGAGTTCTTCCTTCTCTTTTCCTCACCTCCCACATGAAGTCGTTGTTAAGTCCTATCAGTTATACTTCTAAAATATATCATGAATCTCTGCAGTTCTCCATCTCCACTGCAACCACCCTGGTGCAAGCCACCATCACCACTGGCGCCAGAGCAAGGACCACTGCGGTGGTCTCTTCAATGACCTCCCGGCTCCCATTTACGCTGTGCTGCAATCCATTCCTCACTCAACAGCCAAAGTGGTCCTCTCAAAATATAAATCATAACTAACCCTTGCTTTCAACCCTCTAATAGTTTTCCATCACACACATACAGGGAAAAAAAAAGCCAAAATCCTTTTCTGTAGCCTTCAAAGTTGTACTTGATCTGGTCCCCACTCCTGACCTAAGCCTAAAGCCACTTTCACCAAAGGAATCAACAAACATACCACCAGAGACAGGTCAGGAAGCAGCAGTAGCTGAGAGAGACCAACTGTGTAGCTGTGTTGAGAGAGGTTTTGTGTAAAACTCATGGGGCATCTGAATTTCTATATACTGAGTTTTCTTAAAGGAAGTACCCCAATATAATGAATCAATCAAAAGTCAAGGTACCAACACTTCACAGAATTCAATAAACATGCCTTTCTTTGTATGTAACGGAGAACCAGTGAAGGATTTTAAGCAGAGAAATAACTAGATCTGACTTGCATTTTAGAAACTGAAATTCTGGTTGCCTTGTGGAGGATATATGCAATGGGAGGAGACTAAAGAACAGTCAAAATGCATCACAATAACTCAGGAAACAGCCTGAGATTCCTACACAAATCTTGATGGGGAGGGATGAGACCTGACTGAAGAGCTGTTTAGGAGGTCATACATAGCATGAGAATCTGGTGGTTGATTCAAGGTGGGAGGAGAGACACCCTCTCCGAGTTGTTCAGTCTGTCAAGGAGGTTATGGACCTCTACAGATTTTATTCTAGCCTCAAGCAGGGCTCATATCTGACGAGTTACAGGGACTCGTATGGCACCCCTCACTGAGATTACTCACATGCTCCCCACCCCACTGGAGATCTCTGGGCTGGGCTGGGATGTAACGCAGGAGCCTCTGACTCCAGGTCCACCGTTCCATTCTGAGCATCTATCTTCCCAGCAGAGCGGGCACTTCTAAAAACACACCACCCAAATTTCTCTAGCCTTCGCTACGGCTCACTGTGCTGAACTATTTTCTACTCAACAACCAGAGGGCTGTTACACTCCCATTAATAACTTGTGATCACTATGGTGGTCATTCTCAACCTGATGTAGGGGTAGGACACGGTATAAGAATCAGCAAGTGCCCTTTTAAAACACTACACACTCACTCCCCTCCCCTTTCAGATGGCTATCCACACACCCACCAAGGGGACTGACTGATTGGAAAGATTTGCTTTTAATTTTTAAAATATTTATTTATTTAGTTTTGGCCGCGTTGGGTCTTTGTTGCTGCGCGCGGGCTTTTCTCTAGCTGAGGCGAGCGGGGTCTACCCTTCGTTGTGGTGTGCAGACTTCTCATTGCAGTGGCTTCTCTTGTTGCGGAGCACGGGCTCTAGGCGCGCGGGCTTCAGTAGTTGTGGCTCGCGGGCTCTAGAGCGCAGGCTCAGTGGTTGTGCGCACGGGCTTAGCTGCTCCGCGGCATGTGGGATCTTCCCGGACCAGGGCTCGAACCCGTGTCCCCTGCATTGGCAGGCGGATTCTTAACCACAACACCACCAAGGAAGTCCCTGCTTGGAAAGATTGAGAACTACCTGCTGCTTTACTAAATGCAAAGATAAGGGCCTATAAAATTAATTCAGTAATTAAAAAGAAGAAACACTATGCCAACCTATTCTATAAGAATAAGAATTATGAAACATAACAATAGTATCCTATACTGAGTTCCAAGAGGAGTTACTCTGTGTTTTTGAAATATTTTTTCTGTTGTTTTTTACGATGATAAACATTTTCAGGTCTCAATTTATTTCTCAGCAGGAACTACATATAGTTTAATGAAACGAATATTATGATGCTCTTCCTACTGAGAAAACCTCAGTGCCATTCTGAAAGGATCTGAAGAAAGGTAATGAAATTCTAGAAAAGAGCTTTAAAGTTGTCAATATTCAAATTCTTTAGAGAAAAAAATTCATATTAATGACCAAAACAAAAAAACCCCACATATTCCTCTTTTTACCATCCTGTCTCTGCTGTGTTTTTTTTTTGTGGTACGCGGGCCTCTCAGTGTTGTGGCATCTCCGGTTGCAGAGCACAGGCTCCGGACGCACAGGCTCAGCGGCCATGGCTCACGGGCCCAGCCACTCTGCGGCATGTGGGACCCTCCCGGACCGGGGCACAAACCCGTGTCCCCTGCATCGGCAGGCGGACTCTCAACCACTGTGCCACCAGGGAAGCCCCTGTCTCTGCTTTTTTTATCAGCAAATTTTAAAGAAAATACTGTATGTAACCCTGAAAGGAAAGCTAAGATAAATGAGTGAATTACAATAAAATAAAGCAGGTTGGCTTAGTAATTAGATACAATAATCTAGATTTTTCCGAAGTGTGACACAGGAGATGACTTTAAGTATTCAATATATTTATTTTAATGGTCCCTAGAAATAACACAGTAGTAGCACATCAAATCTGTGAAGTCATATATTATTGCGTAAGGTAAGATTGAAGCAGGCAGAGGAATTCACACAGACACCTTGTCTTATAGGTCCTATACTCAGGAATGCTCTTGCTCTGAGCCTTGAGTAACTGAACAGTGTGACAATCCCTTTTAAAAAGATAACGACGAGATATAACTCACATACCAGAAGATTCACCCTTTTAAAGTGTACAACTCAGTTCTGAGTATACTCACAAGGTTGTATAACCGTTACCGCTACCTAATTCCAGAGTATCTTCGCCTAAAAAGAAACCCATGACCATTAGTAGTTATTCCCACTTCCCGCTTCCCCACAGCCCCTGGTGACAGCTATCCATCCTTTGTCTCAATGGACTGGCCTATTCTGAACATTTCAGAGAGTGGAGTCACACAATATGTGCCTTTTTGTGTCAGGTTTCTTTCACTTTGGATGTTTTCAAGGTTCATCTGTGTTTTAGCATGTATCAGTACTTCATTCCTTTTTTTTTTAATGGCCAAGTAAAATTCTACTACATACCACATTTTGTTACCCATTCATCAGTTGACGGACATTTGGGTTGTTTCCACCTTTTAGCTATTATAAGTAATGCTGCTCTGAACATTCATGTACAAGTTTTTGTGTGGACGTCTTTTCAATTTTCTTGAGTATATACCTAAGACTAGAAATGAGGGGTCACGTGGTAACTTCACGTATGTTAACCTACTGAGAAACTGAAAAGCTATTTTCCAAGGTGACAACATCATTTTACAATCCCACCAGCAATGCATGAGGCTCCAATTTCTCCATACCTCTGCCAACAATTTATTGGTCACTTTTAAAATTATGGCCACCCCACTTGGTGTGAAGTGGTACCTCACTGTGGTTTTGACTTGCAGTTCCCTAATGACTAGTGATGGCAACCTAACTCCTTGAAAGCACACGTGGTACAGATAATACATCTCTCTGGTGTCCAATCTCATATTCTACATTTCTTTCGGCATTACAACAAGCTCTTTTACCCTCTACTACTCTCTGCGGTGGATGTGGTTTATTGCGGGCTTCTTCCACCCTTTCAGCCCTTGTCCTGACTGCCTCCCCAAAAGCCATGCCCTTTGTCTAACACACTACTCTCTTCTCCCTCCTACAAGGCCTGCAGCACCCACTTCTTCTCTGCAGAGAAGCCTGGTCTTTATCATTTTCCTGCTCCCACCCAACGACACATACTCCGCTTTACCTCAGAGCCCTGCCCTCATACCAGTAGACTCTGTCAGTCCTAACTCTGCAGACTTCAGTCCTTCCCATTCTTTCAACTCCCTCTTCCATTTCCCAGTCTGACATTCCACATTTCCAAAGTCCTTCCTAATTCCTCCACATTCCAAACCACCTCTCCCTGTGACTCCAGCCTCCTCTGTGCCCCTCTGGTCCTCTCCATGTCTCCCCCTCCTGACACGCCTCAGGCCACAAGCGCTACACCTAGCCCTTCACTGACTCTCTCTTCTACGCACTATGAAATGTTATCCCACTCTTGTTCTCTACTCCCCACTTCTCACTACAGCCTGGAGTCTGTCTGCCATTTGAGTTGTAAGTGACTAAAAGCAATAATGGAAGAAAACCTTTTCCAATCGAAGTGATGTGATGGTTAATTCTGTGTCAACCTGACTAGGCCATGGGGTACCCAGGTATCTGGTCAAACATTATTCTGAGTGTGTCTGTGAGGGTTAGTCTGCATGAGATTAACATCTGAATTGGTGGACTGAGTAAAGCAGGTTGCCCTCCCTAACGTGGGTGGTCTCACCCAACCAAGTGAAGACCTAAATAGAATAAAAAAGGCCGAGTAAGAGGGAACTTCTTTGTGCCGTTTGAGTTGGCACATCTGTCCTCTCCTGCCCTTGGACTGGGCTCACCTGAGTCTCCAGCTTGCCGACGATAGATGCTGGGACTTTTCAGCCTCCATAATCATGTGCGCCAATACCTAATAATAAATCATATTTATATATCCTATTATATATTGCTAAAAGATAAACGGAGGGATATTTAAAATTTTAAGAGTTTGTTTGAGAAAAAACTGAGTCGCGTTGGGCAGTAGCAAACCGGAAGTGATTGGGAGCACTCCACCAACAGGAACTCGGGGACGGGCTTTAACAGAGAAGAGGTAGAAGCAAAGCAAGGAAGTTATTTGATTGGCTACAGCTTAAAGCCTAGTTGGCTCTTTGTGATGGGTTCTCCTTAGGCTTAGATTTCATAATCTTGAGGCATTTACAGGCTTAGATTTTGGTTGGCTTACCTAGGCCACCATGGCATTAGAGCCACCTTAGTCTAAGAGCCACCTTGTTTAATTAACTTAACGATATATATCCTACTGGCTCTGTTTCTCTGGAGAAATCTGACTTATACTTAAGCCCTGGAAGCCCCTTGTCCCACGAATAGGCAAATAAGCAAAAAACATGCAGAGGAGTTTAGATTTGGTCTAGTGAACAAAGAAGAGAAAATGAATACTCATGCAGGGGATTACATTTATTAATCGTACCACAGCACTAAGAAGCAAGATAAATTGAAATAGGGAGAGCACGAAAGTCAGGAGACTACAAAAACAAGGTCTACACTGATTCCTACCTGGGGGAACGCAAATGAAAAGGAAAATCTAATAGAAATACCAAAGAAAAAACCAAAAATACTTAAAAAGAAAAATTTAATCCCCAAATTCCACTCTCAAAGGAAGGTAGGGTCAGACAGAAATGCTAGAGTAGAGAAAGGAAACTAGATTTTTTTTTGGCCTATTTCTTTTATTCTTTGGCATGTGGGAGATGTCTGATGGAGAAGATGATTAATTCAATTTTGGACATGTGGTATTTCAGGTGATGGCAGACATCCAGGTACAGGTGACAGTCTTAAAAATTAAATGGACAGAAGCTTCCTAAAATTAATTTAGAGTTCTACCACCCCACAGCAACATTTTATCCTCACCAGAATATATCTCTCGTCTTATTCAAGGGCATCACTTGGCATTGGGCATCAAAGTAACTGGCTACTGAATCACAGTTCCAGCATGCAGTTAGTTTCAGCTCTGTCACGAAAATCTTCAAATATCTCCCAAACTAAAATTATTCATATAATATACCAAGTATTTTATCCCTTTCCAAAGTGATGTAAATTTGGGCACTCAAACATGCTGAGCATTTACACTGTGATAAAATGAAGCCAAGGACAAATACAAAGGAAAGAGCTGTCATAAATATTCAGTATTCGAACCACAATATCACTAACCTCCTTAAATCCCCCTAGATGGAACTATGTCCTAGATAATCCTGGCTTGGTGGGAACTCACCAGTGTGCTAAAGATTCGGTTCTCTTCCTTCCTGACACACTACTTATGTAAATACTACCATCTGCCCCCTTCTCAAAGAGGACAGAAATAAGAGCTTAATCAGATTGAAAATTTTCTTCCACAATATGGTTAAATATTAATGTACTGTAACTTGAAGCCAATAAAGGTTGTTGCCCAAATACACACATACACCATTACAAAAGATCCGAAATCTTGGAAGTAATCTCCAAAGGCCTTGAAATTACTGTCTTCTTGCTTACTGTCCCAATAGGTAAGTAAGACTGGCAAGTGGCTAAGCAGTGACAATATCCAAAATGCACACCAGTATATTTTCTAACTTTCCCCTACACTTACAATAGAAAGTTTTCTTATTACCATATGTTACCACAT
The DNA here is from genome assembly GCF_964374135.1 of Grampus griseus. Classification (NCBI taxonomy): domain Eukaryota; kingdom Metazoa; phylum Chordata; class Mammalia; order Artiodactyla; family Delphinidae; genus Grampus; species Grampus griseus. Next base: position 47,562,672 of record NC_139007.1, read on the forward strand.
ATCTAATAATGCCTTTGCTAAATGTTGAGGGAAAGCGTCTCTGCTAATCTGGAGATTCTATATTTGTGTTTAAAATGGCAGTAAGAGGAAGATGGTGGAAGAGTAAGACGCGGAGATCACCTTCCTCCCCACAGATAAACCAGAAATACATCTACACATGGAACAACTCCTACAAAACACCTACTGAACACTGGCAGAAGACCTCAGACCTCCCAAAAGGTGTGTGGATGAAAGGCTCTTGGTGCTGCAGCCAGGAGTCAGTGCTGTGCCTCTGAGGTGGGAGAGCCAACTTCAGGACACTGGTCCACAAGAGACCTCCCAGCTCCACATAATATCAAATGGCGAAAATCTCCCAGAGATCTCCATCTCAACATCAGCACCCAGCTTCACTCAAAGACCAGCAAGCTACAGTGCTGGATACCCTATGCCAAACAACTAGCAAGACAGGAACACAACCCCACCCATTAGCAGAGAGGCTGCCTAAAACCATAATAAGGCCACAGACACCCCAAAACACACCACCAGACGTGAACCTGCCTCTCCACCAGATCCAGCCTCATCCACCAGAACATAGGCACTAGTCCCCTCGACCAGAAAACCAACATAACCCAATGAACCAACCTTAGCCACTGGGGACAGACACCAAAAACAACGGGAACTACGAACGTGCAGCCTGCAAAAAGGAGACCCCAAACACAGTAAGATAAGCAAAATGAGAAGACAGAGAAACACACAGCACATGAAGGAGCAAGATAAAAACCCACCAGACCTAACAAATGAAACGGTAATAGGCAGTCTACCTGAAAAAGAATTCAGAGTAATGAGAGTAAAGATGATCCAAAATCTTGGAAATAGAGTAGAGAAAATGCAAGAAACATTTAACAAGGACCTAGAAGAACTAAAGATGAAACAAACAACAATGAACAACACAATAAATGAAATTAAAAATACTCTAGATGGGCTTCCCTGGTGGCGCAGTGGTTGAGAGTCCACCTGCCGATGCAGGGGACACGGGTTCGTGCCCCAGTCCAGGAGGATCCCACATGCCGCAGGAGCGGCTGGGCCCGTGAGCCATGGCCGCTGAGCCTGCGCGTCCGGAGCCTGTGCTCCACAATGGGAGAGGCCACAACAGTGAGAGGCCCGCGTACAGCAAAAAAAAAAAAAAAAAAAAAAAAATACTCTAGATGGGATCAATAGCAGAATAACTGAGGCAGAACAACGGATAGGTGACCTGGAAGAGAAAACAGTGGAAATAACTACTGCAGAGCAGAATAAAGAAAAAAGAATGAAAAGAACTGAGGACAGTCTCAGAGACCTCTGGGACAAAATTAAACGCACCAACATTCGAATTATACAGGTTCCAGAAGAAGAAGAGAAAAAGGGACTGAGAAAAAATTTGAAGAGATTATAGTTAAAAACTTCCCTAATATGGGAAAGGAAAAAGTTACTCAAGTCCAGGAAACACAGAGAGTCCCATACAGGATAAATCCAAGGAGAAATACACCAAGACACATATTAATCAAACTGTCAAAAATTAAATACAAAGAAAACATATTAAAAGCAGCAGGGAAAAAAAACAAATAACACACACGGGTATCCCCATAAGGTTAACAGCTGATCTTTCAGCAGAAACTCTGCAAGCCAGAAGGGACTGGCAGGACATATTTAAAGTGATGAAGGAGAAAAACCCGCAACCAAGATTACTCTACCCAGCAAGGATCTCATTCAGATTTGATGGAGAAATTAAAACCTTTACAGACAAGCAAAAGCTGAGAGAGGTCAGCACCACCAAACTAGCTTTACAACAAATGCTAAAGGAACTTCTCTAGGCAAGAAACACAAGAGAAGGACAAGACCTACAATAACGAACCCAAACAATTAAGAAAATGGGAATAGGAACATACATATCGATAATTACCTTACATGTGAATGGACTAAATGCTCCCACCAAAAGACACAGTTTGGCTGAATGGATACAAAAACAAGACCCTTATAAATGCTGTCTACAAGAGACCTACTTCAGACCTAGGGACACATACAGACTGAAAGTAAGGGGATGGGAACAGATACTCCATGCAAATGGAAACCAAAAGAAAGCTGGAGTAGCAATTCTCATATCAGACAATACAGACTTTAAAATAAAGACTATTAGAAGAGACAAAGAAGGACACTACATAATGATCAAGGGATCGATCCAAGAAGATATAACAATTGTAAATATTTACGCACCCAACATAGGAGTACCTCAATACATAAGGCAAATACTAACAATCATAAAAGGGGAAATCGACAGCAACACGTTCATAGTAGGGGACTTTAAAACCCCACTTTCACCAATGGACAGATCATCCAAAATGGAAATAAATAAGGAAACACAAGCTTTAAATGATACATTAAACAAGATGGACTTAATTAATATTTATAGGACGTTCCATCCGAAAACAACAGAATACACATATTTCTCAAGTGCTCATGGAACATTCTCCAGGATAGATCATATCTTGGGTCACAAATCAAGCCTTGGTAAATTTAAGAAAATTGAAATCGTACCAAGTATCTTTTCTGCCACAACACTATGAGACTAGATATCAATTACAGGACAAAATCTGTAAAAAATACAAACACATGGAGGCTAAACAATACACTACTTAATAACGAAGTGGATCACTGAAGATATCAAAGAGGAAATCAAAAAATACCTAGAAACAAATGACAATGGAGACACAACGACCCAAAACCTATGGGATGCAGCAAAAGCAGTTCTAAGAGGGAAGTTTATAGCAATACAATCCTACCTTAAGAAACAGGAAACATCTCGAATAAACAAGCTAACCTTGCACCTAAAGCAATTAGAAAAAGAAGAACCAAAAAACCCCAAAGTTAGCAGAAGGAAAGAAATCATAAAAATCAGATCAGAAATAAATGAAACAGAGATGAAGGAAACGACAGCAAAGATCAATAAAACTAAAAGCTGGTTCTTTGAGAAGATAAACAAAATTGATAAACCATTAGCCAGACTCATCAAGAAAAAAAGGGAGAAGACTCAAATCAATAGAATTAGAAATGAAAAAGGAGAAGTAACAACTGACACTGCAGAAATACAAAAGATCATGAGAGATTACTACAAGCAACTCTATGCCAATACAATGGACAACATGGAAGAAATGGACAAATTCTTAGAAATGCACAACCTGCCAAGACTGAATCAGGAAGAAATAGAAAATATGAACAGACCAATCACAAGCACTGAAATTGAAACTCTGATTAAAAATCTTCCAACAAACAAAAGCCCAGGACCAGATGGCTTCACAGGCGAATTCTATCAAACATTTAAAGAAGAGCTAACACCTATCCCTCTCAAACTCTTCCAAAATATAGCAGAGGAAGGAACACTCCCAAACTCATTCTATGAGGCCACCATCACCTTGATACCAAAACCAGACAAGGATGTCACAAAGAAAGAAAACTACAGGCCAATATCACTGATGAACATAGATGCAAAAGTCCTCAACAAAATACTAGCAAACAGAATCCAACAGCACATTAAAAGGATCATACACCATGATCAAGTGGGGTTTATTCCAGGAATGCAAGGATTCTTCAATATACGCAAATCAATCAACGTGATACACCATATTAACAAATTGAAGGAGAAAAACCATATGATCATCTCAATAGATGCAGAGAAAGCTTCGGACAAAATTCAACACCGATTTATGATAAAAACCCTGCAGAAAGTAGGCATAGAGGGAACTTTCCTCAGCATAATAAAGGCCATATATGACAAACCCACAGCCAACATCGTCCTCAATTGTGAAAAACTGAAAGCATTTCCACTAAGCTCAGGAAGAAGACAAGGTTGCCCACTCTCACCACTATTATTCAACACAGTTTTGGAAGTTTTATTCATAGCATACAAGAAGAAAAGGAAATAAAAGGAATCCAAATCGGAAAAGAAGAAGTAAAGCTGTCACTGTTTGCAGATGACATGATACTATATACAGAGAATCCTAAAGGTGCTACCAGAACTACGACTAGAGCTAATCAATGAACTTGGTAAAGTAGCAGGATACAAAATTAATGCACAGAAATCTCTGGCATTCCTATACACTAATGATGAAAAATCTGAAAATGAAATCAAAAAAACACTCCCATTTACCATTGCAACAAAAAGAATAGAATATCTAGGAATAAACCTACCTAAGGAGACAAAAGACGTGTATTCAGAAAATTATAAGACACTGATGAAAGAAATTAAAGATGATACAAATAGACGGAGAGATATACCATGTCCTTGGATTGGAAGAATCAACATTGTGAAAGTGACTCTACTACCAAAGCAATCTACAGATTCAATGCAATCCCTATCAAACTACCACTGGCGTTTTTCACAGAACTAGAACAAAAAATTTCACAATTTGTATGGAAACACAAAAGACCCCGAATAGCCAAAGCAATATTGAGAAAGAAAACCGGAGCTGGAGGAATCAGTCTACCTGACTTCAGACTATACTACAAGGCTACAGTAATCAAGACAGTATGGTACTGGCACAAAAACAGAAATATAGATCAATGGAACAGGATAGAAAGCCCAGAGATAAACCCATGCACATATGGTCACCTTATCTTTGATAAAGGAGGCAGGAATGCACAGTGGGGAAAGGACAGCCTCTTCAATAAGTGGTGCTGGGAAAACTGGACAGCTACATGTAAAAGTATGAGATTAGATCACTCCCTCCCTAACACCATACACAAAAATAAGCTCAAAATGGATTAAAGACCTAAATGTAAGGCCAGAAACTATCAAACTCTTAGAGGAAAACATAGGCAGAACACTCTATGACATAAATCACAGCAAGATCCTTTTTGACCCACCTCCTAGAGAAACAGAAATAAAAACAAAAATAAACAAATGGGACCTAATGAAACTTCAAAGCTTTTTGCACAGCAAAGGTAACCATAAACAAGACCAAATTTGCACAGCAGAGGAAACCATAAACAAGACGAAAAGACAACCCTCAGAATGGGAGAAAATATTTGCAAATGAAGCAACTGACAAAGGATTAATCTGCAAAATTTATAAGCAGCTCATGCAGCTCAATAACAAAAAAACAAACAACCCAATCCAAAAATGGGCAGAAGACCTAAATAGACATTTCTCCAAAGAAGATATACAGACTGCCAACAAACACACAAAGGAATGCTCAACATCATTAATCATTAGAGAAATGCAAATCAAAACTACAATGAGATATCATCTCCCACCGGTCAGAATGGCCATCATCAAAAAATCTAGAAACAATAAATGCTGGAGAGGGTGTGGAGAAAAGGGAACACTCTTGCACTGCTGGTGGGAATGTGAATTGGTATAGTCACTATGGAGAACAGTATGGAGGTTCCTTAAAAAACTACAAATAGAAGTACCATATGACCCAGCAATCCCACTACTGGGCATATACCCTGAGAAAACCATAATTCAAAGAGTCATGTACCAAAATGTTCATTGCAGCTCTATTTACAATAGCCCGGAGATGGAAACAACCTAAGTGTCCGTCATTGGATGAATGGGTAAAGAAGATGTGACACATATATAAAATGGAATATTACTCAGCCATAAAAAGAAACGAAATTGAGCTATGTGTAATGAGGTGGATGGACCTACAGTCTGTCATGCGCAGCGAAGTAAGTCAGAAAGAGAAAGACAAATACCATATGCTAATACATGTATATGGAATTTAAGAATTAAAAAAAATGTCATGAAGAACCTAGGGGTAAGATGGGAATAAAGACACAGACCTACTAGAGAATGGACTTGAGGATATGGGGAGGGGGAAGGGTAAGCTGTGACAAAGCGAGAGAGTGGCATGGACACATATACTCTACCAAACATAAGGTAGATAGCTAGTGGGAAGCAGCCATGTAGCACAGGGAGATCAGCTCGGTGCTTTGTGACCACCTGGAGGGGTGGGATAGGGAGGGTGGGAGGAAGGGAGACACAAGAGGCAAGAGATGTGGGAACATATGTATATGTATAACTGATTCACTTTGTTATAAAGCAGAAACTAACACACCACTGTAAAGCAATTATACTCCAATAAAGATGTAAAAAATAAATAAATAAAAATAAAATGGCAGTAAGAGCTATTTCCTAGTAATGTATATTAGGTACCATCTCTCTTTTTTTAATCCCTTGAAAGTTTGTGGTTAATCACTGAAAAAGCTGTAAGTGTGAGTTAAATTTTTTCCTCTCTTCTCAGAAAGTGTATGTTTTGGCAGACTGTATTTTCCAAAAACGATCACAACATTTCCCATCCCACATGCTCTTCTGCAGTGGGACCTTGCCACTCCCCCATCAAGAAGTAGAGTCTGACTCTCCTCCTCTGAAATCTACACTGGCCTAAATGATTCACTTGCAACCAACAGAATGTGGCAAAAGTGATACTGAGACTTCCAAGCCTACATCAGTAGACGCCTTGCAGCTTTCTTTCGTCTCTGGAGGACCCAGTCTCCAGAAGCCGGCAAACTGTGAAAAGCTCCAGCTACCTGGACAGGACATGTAGTTCCTCTAGTCAACTGCCTCAGCTGAGCCCAGCCTTCAAGTCATCTCAGTCCAGGCACCACACGAGTAAAGAAGTCATCCTGGAAGTGTATTCTCCAGCCCCAGTTGTTTCAACTCCCCCTGATCAAGTCATACCCAGCTATTCTGGTCTTCCCATCTGAAAATCCAGACATTGTGGAGCAAACCATCCCCACTGTTTCTTCTCTGAATTCCCAACCCAACAATGTATGAGAATAAAATGGTGGTTGTTTTATACAAGTTTTTGGGTGGTGTGAAAGGCAGCAATAGGTAACTGGAAGGTACGTTAGGTAACATGGCCATCTCCTCACTTTAATGACCACAGTCCACATTTTTCTTCCCGTTTACTTTACTGAAACTTTCATTTCCAATATATTTTTTTAGATGTCCCTGTTAATTTCCCCAATTTATTTTGACAGCTCAACTTTAGAAACCATCATATCCAATAAAACTATTTCCTAGGGTTTGGTCTTCAGCTTATTTGTTTTATAAATTTATCTATTTACTTATTTATTTATTTATTTTTGTGGTACACGGGCCTCTCACTGTTGTGGCCTCTCCCGTTGCGGAGCACAGGCTCCAGATGCGCAGGCTCGGCGGCCATGGCTCACGGGCCTAGCCGCTCCGCGGCATGTGGGATCTTCCCGGACCGGGGAACGAACCCGTGTCCCCTGCATCGGCAGGCGGACTCTCAACCATTGCGCCACCAGGGAGGCCCTATTTACTTATTTTTAGCTGCACTGGGTCTTCGTTACTGTGCATGGGTTTTCTCTAGTTGTGGCGAGCAGGGTCTACTCTTCGTTGCGGTGCACAGGCTTCTCATTGCAGTGGCTTCTCTTGCTGTGGAGCATGGGCTCTAAGCGCATGGGCTTCAGTAGTTGTGGCACACAGGCTCAGTAGTTGTGGCTTGCGGGCTCTAGAGCGCAGGCTCAGTAATTGTGGCTCATGGGCTTAGTTGCTCCATGGCATGTGGGATCTTCCCCGGCCAGGGATTGAACTTGTGTCCCCTGCACTGGCAGGAGGATTCTTAACCGCTGTGCCACCAGGGAATTCCCAGCTTATTTGTTTTAAAAGCTTCTTTCTAACATCCCTCTTTACTTATTGGAATTATTTCAGTTTTTTTCACCCTTTTATTCCAATCTGTGTTTGAATTAGGTCATGCCTAAAGGCATAATAACTTGAAGCAAATGCTGTGCACCCAACTATACCATGATAAGTAAATATTCTGTCAGGCATAAGAATTATTCAGTACTTATCATAACAATAAACTATACCAGTACTTCAGGCGTTTATCATTATAAATGCTGTGTTAATAAGAAGTGGCTATACTGAATTTTATCTACTCTTACCCATAAGAATTATCTTGGCAGAAAAGCACATTTTACTATTTTCAGCAAAAAGACTATTCTTATTTGAGATATAATCTTAATATAAACTCTTCAAACCACTGCATCTTTGTAAGTACAGCCTATTTTATAACTTACTACTATATTTAATAAGTATAAATTGGTCACTCACAAATCACAGCATAAAAAAATCAAATTCTTCATTTTCCTAATGGAACTTCATTTTCTTTATGAGTATTTGGTTGATGAAATGTGTGAAAATGAGTAGTAGTCACCTGCAAAAGCAGCAGGGGAAGGCAGTATCCTGGGGAGGGAGCCAGGTTTTCAATTAAAGTAAGAAGATGGCATATTTTCTGAAGAGATGTGGCTGCAGAGAAGTTTGCTGAGCATGGAATAAGAGTTCCAGAGAGCAAATATAAAAACCCAACCAGTGTCCGGGAGAAGAAAGCACAACTGCCTGAGGATAAGCCAGATGACCCAGGGGGCTATATGTGGAGCCGGGTCCAGGGACAGAGACGTGACGTAAGATAGAAAGAGCTGGCTTGAAGCTTCCAAGATGGGCTCTGGTCTTACCATTTTGAACACAGCAGACTGTGGGTTTTACACAGGATCCCAGATATGTTAGAGAAAAGTGACCAAGGCCAGCCTTCTTACTTCCACTGTACAACTGTGAGAAAGTTACTTTAAACGTCTCCAAGCCTCGGGGTTTTTTCTGTAAAGTGAAGAGAATACTGCCAACTTCATAAACGTATGATGACGAAACAACACAAGTAAACTGCTTAATACAGGGCCTGATACACTTTAGTGCGCAATACGCTTTTTGGTTTAATGGCTTTTGTTCTTGACGTGGTCCTCCCGAGAAACTGTAACCAGGTATGTGGGAGGCAAGGCTGGTCAGTCCCACTGCCTCCCATCTGTGGTGAAGGCAGCTGTGCTCAGTAGAGGATGAAAGCACTCAGAACGTTCTTGCTGATCTGACCAGAGTTCCACTCAGATAACACTGACCATTAAGCGGTTTACTGAATACAAATACCGCTTTGCCTCAGGTAACTTCTGTCTCGTACCTCTGCTAGACTGCAGGCTCTTCGAGGACATGCTCCTGACTTACTCGTGTCCCCCACAGGGTCTAGTATTTGTCAGACACTCTGAATGGCTGCTGAATGACTATCCATACAGGGATAAAGGCAAAGTCCCACACCTCAGAGGTGTTCACTCCAGAGGCTACATTTTGCACAAAATCTCTTCTTTTGTTAAATAACTTCTATGCTAGTTTTCTAAAAGATGTTTAGATTTTATAAAATGTCATTTTCAGATTTAAGATTAAGTATCAATCAACAAAAAGCTGACAATCTAAAAAAAGTCCCAGATATTTAGTAAATAGGCATTTTTATTTACATTATTCACTATTTTTAGGAGGACAAACTATCCAGAAACGTTGTATAAACAAGTTAATAATCAAGTTGAAAAGACAATTTGAGCAAATAATTCACTTAAAAGCATCACATTTTTCTCAAAAAATCTAGCCCCTTGTTTTACATTTGTTGAATACCTATAATTTTCTAGTTGATGCTAAAAAAAAACGCTTAAGCAAAATAAGATTCTGCGTTGTAAGACCATATATTCCAGCTTAGTTAGACATGGGAATGCAGAACGGCTGCAAATTAAATTCCAGTATCCATCCTCACTCCCTGGTTCCTTCACCCATCTCTGTCTCTCTCAGCCAAAGACACAGATTCTCTTCCAACAGAAGCTGGACTTTACATTGTACCTAATACATCATAGGGTCTGGAAGTGATGCGGGCCTTCACCTAGCTGCCTAATGCTGCTTTCTAAAAAGTCAGACAACCGAGGTTCAACTCCTACCTCTTCTAGCAGCAGGGCCCAGGGCAAGTCAGTTAAACTCTCTAATGCTCAACTTCCTCATAAAGTCTAATAACCTCACAGGGTATGGTAAGAATTGAATTAAATATCATAAGAAAATAACACGAAATCGTTGCTTGAAAATGGTATTTACTGTTAACCATTCCAAATCATTATTCTTCCCCCATAATGAAAACAGCCTCTTGCTTTATTACTTAGCTTTATCACTCACTCCACCTGCCTCATCAGAGTAACAAACCAGGCTCCCAGTCACTGCCCACTTTAGAATAAATTTAGCCATGGGACTCGCAAATCCTCCTATCCCAACTCTGCCATTATCTTTGGAGATTTCAAAAATGCATGTAGAATCCAAAAGACCAGACTTAAAGTTCTTTGGGATTCCTAACTCTAAGAACCTCACTCACCCATAAACATTCTCAAGACTGTGCCCTGGATCTTGTTATAACTTAGTCCATCTTAGAAATCTTCATATAGCTCCCTCTCATGCTACAACTCCTTGTGTTATCCCTCAACCACTGGCCATTATCTACATTACACACCGATGGTCCTCTCAATTCCTAAATTTTCCTTTATCTATTAGCTCCATCCTAAACCTCACTTGCTTCCCCGTGCAGCACACCAGGGTAGATTAACTGAAGTATTCTCTATCAAAGCTCTTTAAGTCTCTTAAATCCCAGTTCTGCTACACCTCTCAGGCAAAACTCAGACTCTGGATTAATCCTTTAATAACATGCCTTTTCTCCTACATTTGGTGAACAATGGTCCTCTCCACAGTACGGCAGGACTTTGCAGAAAACTGCGCAGCATTCAAACTGATACCAAATATCACGTCTAAATTCCTCCTGGGACAACCACACATCTCACTGATCCTTTCACTTGAATCTGGTTAGCTATTTTCTCCTCCTTCCCACCGCAGCTATTCTAAATGTTTTCTATTCTGCTTAAGGCCCCAGTCAGTCATGATTTTAATAATCACCTGTATGAGGGGAGATTACTACACTTCCCCTCATATTTAGTAATCTCTCCTCAACTCCCTCGCAACACCTGCTACAGAGAATCTCACTTGGTGAAGCACTGAAGTCCCACACTAGCAGCCACGAGTCAACTTGAAGCTGGAGCCTCCAGACCCAGTTAAGTCTTCAGAGTGACTGCAACCGCACGAGAAGCCCCGAGCCAGAGCCACCCAGCTAAGTGACACCTGGATTTCTGGACCTCAGAAACTGGGAGATAATAAACGTTTGTTGTCTTAAGACACTAAATTTGGAGGTAATGTGTTACACAACAATAAATGTCCTTCCTATATTCCTATCTCAGTTGACATCAATCAACATCTACCTAGCTGCTCATTCATTCATTTAACCATTATTTGAGTACTTACTATGTGACAGAGACCTGTTATCCTCAATCTTCCCTACAATAAACTGTCATAAAATCTTTACAAGTTTATCTCCAAAACGTTTCTCCAATCTGCCCCTCATATTTGAGATTTCCTAAATCACCTCTTTCCCTCTCTCACCATAGTCCTAATACAGGCCCTCACAATTCTCACCAATACTATATTACAATAGACTCCCAATTAGTTTCCTTGATTCTCATCTGTTCCTGTCAAGTGTGATCTATTTCAGACACAGAGAAACAGCACATACACAAGAGTTAAGGTGGCAGGACCAGGAGGAAGTTCTCTCAAGGATTAGATGACTCTGTAGTCTTTGTACACAAGTAACTTAGGCTTGATAGTCTTCATAGTTTTAGTAAAATAGAAAGTAGCTGACCTACTCAATATGTATACAGAAAGAGGAGAGGATACAACTGTGGACAATTCAGAGACGGCCACATGGCACAGCGCTGCCATACTGAGTTACGTGATGTTGATTAGATAACACTGGGTTACATGATGTTGTAGAGCAATAGAAATCCATGCACTGGTTCCCTGCTGCTACTGTAACAATTTATAACAAAGTTAGTGACTTCGAGCAACACAAATTTATTAATCTTATAACTATGAAGGTCAAAAGTCTGAAAAGAGGCTCTTGGGGAGTATCTATTTCCCTGCTGTTTCCAGCTTCTAGAGGTCACGCATTCCTGGGCTCGTGGTCCCCTTCCATCTTCAGCGCCAGCAATGGCTGTCAAGTCTTTCTCACACCCCATCACTCTCACACTGACTCTCCGGCCTCCCTCTTTTGCTCAGAAGAATCCTTGTGATTATACTGCCCCATCCAAATAACCAAGGATAATCTCCATTTCAAGATCCTCAACTTAATGATACCCGTAAATGTAATGTAACATATTCACAGGTCCCAGGGATTAGGACGGGGACGTCTTGGAGGTGGGGGGAGGATGGCAGTATTCTGCCACGGTCCAGTCCCAGAATCTGCTCTAGCGATGTTCCACAATCCAGAAATACAAACAGAGAAAACAAATAGCAGGTGTGACGCAGGACTGAAGGTTAAAAATATGTAGAGTCCTAAAGAGCAATATTAAAGCGACAGGCTTGGCTTCAGATCAAATTCTTATTGTTTTCTACAGCAGTTAACTTTGCTAATTCCTTCATGACCACAGAGTAGTCTTATCTGGGCTCCTTTTTCACCAGTATTTTCTGATTATCACCAGGAGATTGGGACAAGAAAGCCTGTACCGATCTGAACATACCTTACAATTAACAACATTGAAAGTGCACATTCTTCTAGGTCATTTAAGGAAGATATATGTCAGAATAGAAACCAGTAAGACTAATTATCTGCCAAAGACATTCTATATTTGAATAAATAGTTTTTAAGAGCTTTCTGTATGTTGCATGAAGTCAACCCAGAAACATCCAACCAATTGTGCTGTAGTCTCAGTGAGTAAAAGATTTCTAGTTATCTTTAGGTGCCTAGACAAAGGCTTTTAACAAAACCAACTCCCACACTGACAGTTTGTGCTGGAAAGAAAGTAACTGTAACTGCAAACATTTTAAGCAAATGATGACTATAAAAAATAAGGCTTTGTTTTACTTAAGTCAACATTATATTTTTAAAGGGTTCACTCCATGCCATGAAATAATTTATACATTTCCTTTTTCTGACTTAGGGCAATATGGTAGATCCAAGTTCAGGTTATGCAGATTACAATTTACATACAAGGAGAGAATCTGATTGTAATTTTATCCCATGCTTATGATTGCAGGGTGGCTGCTAGGTGATTGGCAACTCACACAAAAGATGAGTATTCCCATCCCCACCATCCCTTCCAGCCCTCTCATCTAAGGGTATTTAGGGAAATATTAAATCAAACTCACACTCACATGAGGGTGTTTAGGGTGTAATAAGAGTCGTAGTCATACAGGCCCATGACAACATCTGACAAACCAGAGCAGGACTAAGTAAACAGCAGATGCAAAGTTCTACACCCATTTTTAGATACACTAGATCCTCGTTATTCATGGATTCCATATTTCCAAATTCGGCTACTTGCTAAAATTTACATGGAACCTCAAAATCTAACACAATATGTTAGACAAGCTTTATTCAGGCATGAATGATAGTGCTGTTTGCTGTGAGTACTCTGTTAATGAATCAACAATATGTATTAAATAAAGTGTCATTAAACAGAAATACACGTAAAACAAGGTTATGTATTGATGGCTTGATGAAAATGTGACCACAGGGTGTTAGGATCATAACCCCGTATTTCCCCTATATAACTTCATAGAATATAACTACCTCAAATAATGAGAGTCAAATGTATTTTATTGTCCGTCCAACCTTTACTTTTGATAGCTGTGGTCCCTAATAATGTAGAATATATCCCCATCAGAGGAGAAAATATATACAAAAACAAATACGTTAGAGACAATGTCAGCAGAGGCTGAACCAAATGGGAGAGGCCTGGAGAGTGGGTACAAATCGACATTTATTGACCTCCTCTCCTACACAAATTACCTTATTTCATCTTTACAGTAATTCTATGAAATAAGCTTTGTTATTCTTATTTTACAGATGATGAAGCTGAGGCTCTGAGAAGTTAAAACACTTACTAAAGGTCACAGCCTAGTTAGTGGTGAAACAGAAATTCAAACTGGGGTCTGTCTAACCCACTGAACCGCACCTCTGACCCGTATGGCAGGCACTGCTGCCTTATTGGGCCAGTGGCTCTGGGAACATCATTCTCTGACCCACAACCTAGACACCAAAACCCAAAACATAGCCATTAACTCCTGGGACTCAAAAAACCGAAATTTCCCTCATCCCCTTTACCCCTGGTCATTACAAAGGTTTGTAACCAGAGAATGTGTCAACCTTATTCTTTAAATTATTCTTAAAAGCCTTATTAAAGAAGAAGTTGAAAGGTATTAGCATAGTTTCTCTAAGAAAATTATATATATATATTCTACTCAAAACAAACCAAACAGAAAAAGCTGCCAATAATTAAACATTTAAAATTTGTCATATTAAACTAATCTCTTGATTAAAATGTTCACCTACTTTATTCTGGTCACATTTTCTCAAAAGTCTATAGAAGTTAGATAGCCTCATCCAGCAGAGGGCAGACAGCAGAAGCAAGAAGAACTACAATCCTGCAGCCTGTGGAACAAAACCGACATTCACAGAAAGACAGACAAGATGAAAAGGCAGAGGGCTATGTACCAGAAGAAGGAACAAGATAAAACCCCCCAAAACAACTAAAGAAGTGGAGATAGGCAACCTTCCAGAAGAGAATTAAGAATAATGATAGTGAAGATGATCCAGGATCTCAGAAAAAGAATGGAGGCAAAGATCGAGAAGATGCAAGAAATGTTTAACAAAGACCTAGAAGAATTAAAGAACAAACAAACAGAGATGAACAATACAATAACTGAAATGAAAACTACACTAGAAGGAATCAATAGTAGAATAACTGAGGCAGGAGAATGGATAAGTGACCTGGAAGACAGAATGGTGGAATTCACTGCTGCAGACCAGAATAAAGAAAAAAGAATGAAAAGAAATGAAGACAGCCTAAGAGACCTCTGGGACAACATTACAGGCAACAACATATGCATTATAGGGGTCCCAGAAGGAGAAGAGAGAGAGAGAAAGGACCTGAGAAAATATTTGAAGAAATCAGACTGAAAAACTTCCCTAACATGGGAAAGGAAATAGCCACCCAAGTCCAGGAAGCACAGAGAGTCCCAGGCAGGATAAATCCAAGGAGAAACACACCGAGACACATAGTAATCAAATTGACAAAAATTAAAGACACAGAAAAATTATTAAAAGCAACAAGGGAAAAATGACAAATAACATACAAGGGAACTCCCATAAGGTTAACAGCCGATTTCTCAGCAGAAACTCTACAAGCTAGAAGGGAGTGGCATGATATACTTAAAGTGATGAAAGGGAAGAACCTACAACAAAGATTACTCTACCCTGCAAGGATCTCATTCAGATTTGATGGAGACATCAAAAGCTTTACAGACGAGCAAAAGCTAAGAGAATTCAGCACCACCAAACCAGCTCTACAACAAATGCTAAAGGAACTTCTCTAAGTGGGAGGAAACACAAGAGAAGAAAAGGACCTACAAAAACAAACCCAAAACAATTAAGAAAATGGTCATAGGAAATACATATCGACAATTACCTTAAATGTGAATGGATTAAATTCTCTAACCAAAAGACACAGGCTTTATGAATGGATACAAAAACAAGACCCATGTATATGCTGTCTACAAGAGACCCACTTCAGACCTAGGGACACATACAGACTGAAAGTGAGGGGATGGAAAAAGATATTTCATGCAAATGGAAATCAAAAGAAAGCTGGAGTAGCAATTCTCATATCAGACAAAATAGACTTTAAAATAAATAATGTGGGCTTCCCTGGTGGCGCAGTGGTTGGGAGTCCGCCTGCCAATGCAGGGGACACGGGTTCGTGCCCCGGTCCGGGAGAATCCTGCATGCCGCGGAGCGGTTGGGCCTGTGAGCCATGGCCGCTGAGCCTCCACATCCGGTGCATGTGCTCCGCAACGGGAGAGGCCACAGCAGTGAGAGGCCCGTGTACCAAAAAAAAAAAAAAAAAAAGATAAAATAAAGAATGTTACAAGAGACAGGGAAGGACACTACATAATGATCAAGGCATCAATCCAAGAAGAAGACATAACAATTATAAATATACACGCACCCAACAAAGGAGCACCTCAATACATAAGGCAACAGCTATAAAAGAGGCTAACAGCTATAAAAGAGGAAATCGACAGTAACACAATACTAGTGGGGGACTTCAACACCTCACTTACACCAATGGACAGATCATCCAAACAGAAAATTAATAAGGAAACACAAGCTTTAAATGACACAACAGACTAGATAGATTTAATTGATATTTATAGGACATTCCATCCAAAAAACAGCAGATTACACTTTCTTCTCAAGTGCTCACGAAACATTCTCTGGGATAGATCACACCTTGGTTCACAAATCAAGTCCAAGTAAATTTAAGAAAACTGAAATCATATCAAGCATCTTTTCTGACCACAACACTATGAAATCAATAATGAATTACAGGGGAAAAAAATGTAAAAAACACAAACACATGGAGGCTAAACAATACATTGCTAAATAACCAAGAGATCACTGAAGAAATCAAAGAGGAAATCAAAAAATATCTAGAAACAAATAACAATGAAAACACGAGAATCCAAAACCTATGGGATGCCGCAAAAGCAGTTCTAAGAGGGAAGTTTATAGCTCTACAAGCCTACCTCAAGAAACAAGAAAAATCTCAAATAAACAATCTAAACTTACACCTACAGGAACTAGAGAAAGAAGAACAAACAAAACCCAAAGTTAGCAGAAGGAAAGAAATCATAAAGATCAGACCAGAAATAAATGAAATAGAAACAAAGAAAACAATAGCAAAGATCAATAAAACTAAAAGCTCGTTCTTTGAGAAGATAAACAAAATTGATAAACCATTAGCCAGACTCATCAAGCAGAAGAGGGAGAGGACTCAAATCAATAAAATTAGAAATGAAAAAGGAGAAGTTACAACAGACACCGCAGAAATACAGATCATCCTAAGAGACTACTACAAGCAACTCTATGCCAATAAAATGGACAACCTGGAAGAAATGGACAAATTCTTAGAAAGGTATAACTTTCCAAGACTGAACCAGGAAGAAATAGAAAATATGGATAGACCAATCACAAGTAATGAAATTGAAACTGTGATTAAAAATCTTCCAACAGGGCTTCCCTGGTGGCACAGTGGTTGAGCGTCCGCCTGCCGATGCAGGGGACACGGGTTCGTGTCCCGGTCCGGGAAGATCCCACATGCCACAGAGCAGCTATGCCCGTGAGCCATGGTTGCTAAGCCTGCGCATCCAGAGCCTGTGCTCCACAACGGGAGAGGCCACAACAGTGAGAGGCCCGCGTACCGCAAAAACCAAACCAAAACAAAACAAACAAACAAAAAATCTTCCAACAAACAGAAGTCCAGGACCAGATGGCTTCACAGGTGAATTCTATCAAACATTTAGACAAGAGCTAACAACCATCCTTCTCAAACTCTTCCAAAAAACTGCAGAGGAAGGAACACTCCCATACTCATTCTATGAGGCCACCATCACCCTGATACCAAAACCAGACAAAGACACTACAAAAAAGGAAAATTACAGACCAATATCACTGATAAATATAAATACAAAAATCCTCAACAAAATACTAGCAAACAGAATCCAAGAACACATTAAAAGGATCATATACCATGATCAAGTGGGATTTCTCCCAGGGATGCAAGGATTCCTCAATATACGCAAATCAATCAATGTGATACATCATATTAACAAATTGAAGAATAAAAGCCACATGATCATCTCAATCGATGCAGAAAAAGCTTTTGAGAAAATTCAACACCCATTTATGACAAAAACTCTCCAGAAAGTGGGCACAGAGGGAAGCTACCTCAACATAATAAAGGCCATATATGACAAACCCACAGCAAACATCATTCTCAATGGTGAAAAACTGAAAGCATTTCCTCTAAGATCAGGAACAAGACAAGGATGTCCACTCTCTCCACTATTATTCAACATAGTTTTGGAAGTCCTAGCCACGGCAATCAGAGAAGAAAAAGAAATAAAAGGAATACAAACTGGAAAAGAAGTAAAACTGTCACTGTTTGCAGATGACATGATACTATACATAGAGAATCCTAAAGATGCCACCAGAAAACTACCAGAGCTAATCAATCAACTTGGTAAAGTTGCAGGATACAAAATTAATGCATAGAAATCTCTTGCATTCCTATACACTAATGATGAAAAATCTGAAAGAAAAATTAAGGAAACACTCCCATTTATGATTGCAACAAAAAGAATAAAATACCTAGGAATAAACCTACCTAGGGAGACAAAAGACCTGTATGCAGAAAACTATAAGACACTGACGAAAGAAATTAAAGATGATACCAAAAGATGGAGAGATATACCATGTTCTTGGATTGTAAGAATCAATATTGTGAAAATGACTATACTACCCATAGCAATCTACAGATTCAGTGCAATGCCTATCAAATTACCAATTGCATTTTTTACAGAACTAGAACAAAAAATCTTAAAATTTGTATAGAGACACAAAAGACCCCGAATAGCCAAAGCAGTCTTGAGGGAAAAAAGCGGAGCTGGAGGAATCAGACTCCCTGACTTCAGACTATACTACAAATCTACAGTAATGAAGACAATATGGTACTGGCACAAAAACAGAAATATAGATCAATGGAACAAGATAGAAAGCCCAGAGATAAACCCACGCACATATGGTCAATTAATCTATGACAAAGGAGGCAAGGATATACAATGAAGAAAAGACAGCCTCTTCAATATGTGGTGCTGGGAAAACTGGACAACTACATGTAAAAGAATGAAATTAGAACACTCCCTAACACCATACACAAAAATAAAATCAAAATGGATTCGAGACCTAAATGTAAGACCAGACATTATAAAACTCTTAGAAGAAACTAGGAGGAAACCTCTTTGACATAAATCACAGCAAGATCTTTTTTGATCCACTTCCTAGAGTAATGGAAATAAAAACAAAAATTTAAAAATGAGACCTAATGAAACTTCACAGCTTTTGCACAGCAAAGGACACCATAAATAAGACAAAAAGATAACCCTCAGAATGGGCGAAAATATTTGCAAACGAATCAATGGACAAAGGATTAATCTCCAAAATATATAAACAACTCATGCAGCTCAATATTAAAAAAACAAACAACCCAATCCAAAAATGGGGAGACGACCTAAACAGACATTTCTCCAAAGAAGACATACAGATGGCCAAGAGGCACATGAAAAGCTGCTCAACATCACTAATTATTAGACAAATGCAAATCAAAACTACAATGAGGTATCACCTCACACCAGTTAGAATGGGCATCATCAGAACATCTACAAACAACAAATGCTGGGAAGGGTGTGGAGAAAAGGGAACCCTCTTGCACTGTTAGTGGGAATGTAAATTGATACAGCCACTATGGAGAACAGTATGGAGGTTCCTTAAAAAACTAAAAATAGAATTACCATATGATCCAGCAATCCCACTACTGGGCATATAACCAGAGAAAACCATAATTCAGAAAGACACATGCACCCCAATGTTCATTGCAGCACTATTTACAATAGTCAGGTCATGGAAGCAACCTAAATGCTCATCGACAGATGAATGGATAAAGAAGATGTGGTACATATATACAATGGAATATTTCTCTGTCATAAAAAGGAATGAAATTGGGTCATTTGCTGAGATGTGGATGGATCTAGAGACTGTCATACAGAGTGACATAAATCAGAAAGAGAAAACCAAATATCGTATATTAACTCATATATGTGGAACCTAGAAAAATGGTACAGATGAACCGGTTTGCAGAGCAGAAATTGAGACACAGAAGTAGAGAAAATACGTATGGACAGCAAGGGGGGAAAGCTGTGGTCGGGTGGGGATGGTGGTGTGATGAATTGGGCGATTGGGATTGACATGTATACACTGATGTGTATAAAGTTGATGACTAATAAGAACGTGCTGTTAAAAAAAAGTCTATAGAAAAAAATGAGAAAAATATATAGGCTAAATATATAGGCTAAAAACGGTACTATAAATTGACAGTATTAATTAATAGTGCCCAGCACAGTATCTTTCAAGGACTAGACAGTCAACAAAAGTTTACCAACCTTTTAGATCTACATGCTCTATTTTAGTCATATTTAAGTATATCTTCTCTTGTTGCTCTGAGTAGATCATTATATTAAACATACACGAATACACAACTTCCTCTCAAAATTACTTGTATTTTGCTACATAGTGCTTCACTAGGCAAAAGATATAAGAATAGACAGGGGGCAAGGGGGGAGGAGGGATAAATTGGGAGACTGGGATTGACATATACATAGTACTATATATAAAACTGATAACTAATAAGAACCTACTGAATAGCACAGGGAACTCTACTTGATACTCTGTAATGGCCTATAAAGGAAAAGAATCTAAAAAAGAGTGGTGATATATATATATATATATATATGTATAACAGATTCACTTTGCTGTACACCACACCTGAAACTAACACAACACTGTAAGTCAACTATACTCCAATAAAAATTTTAAAAAGAAAAAAAAATGAACAGAATACTATTTAGTGTTTTGGTTATGAAATGTTTTCTGAAAGAAATGAGATTCTGTTAAGACTGTGCTTAAGGAGAAACAGGATGCAAAATGCAAATACCTGTGAACACTCAGACACACATTTAGCAGAATAAACAAAATCTTTCCAACCGGAAAGCCCAATATCTAGAGTATGTAACTATCCAAACTCCGCACTTCATTTTATAAGGAAGAGAGACATGGCAAATAAAAAATGAAAGTAGGGCTTCCCTGGTGGCGCAGTGGTTGAGAGTCCGCCTGCCGATGCAGGGGACATGGGTTCGTGCCCTGGTCTGGGAAGATCCCACATGCCGCGGAGCGGCTGGGCCCGTGAGCCATGGCCGCTGAGCCTGCGCGTCCGGAGCCTGTGCTCCGCAACGGGAGAGGCCACAACAGTGAGAGGCCAGTGTACCGCAAAAAAAAAGAAAATAACAATTTATTCACAAATAAAGTTTCAGCATTTGGCAAAGGACTGGTATATGTCTGGCCTAATCTGTAAATATACTGATCATCAACAAGGACCTGGAAGTGATAAAGGACTCTACATAATTTATGAATGGTATGACTTGAATGTAAGTATATTATTTTGGAAGGTAGAAAATCATTAATCCCTATGGTTAACTTCTTGTTAACTGAAATAATTCATTATCCAACAATTTTGAATAGGGATTTATCTTTATATTTTACTAAAATTAGCAATTTTATTGATAATTTAAATATTAGTAATGCACTTTATGAACCAACATTTTATTTTCAAACCTTCTTAAACCTCAAAACAGAGATGTACATATAAAGAAATACAGATTAGTAATTTTTAAAAGTCATTAAAATACTATCTCCCTTATAATAAATAAGGTGTTACCGCGTAGCTGAGTCTATTATCCGAATCCCAAGTATTATGGTTAATCACTAAGTCTTGTTTTTCCATCCACTATAGGTCCTTTGGTAGTCTCAGCCTCCCTTTATATCTCAAAATGACAGTAATAAAAGATATAGAACAAAAATTTTTCACATATTCAACTTCACCACTTTTTATACATTCTTGTTAAAGGTTTGGTAGGAAAGAAAGATGTAATCATTAATGAAATAAGTTTGAGGCCTACAAATGACAGTACTCACTGCTGTGGTTTAATAGAAAGCTAAAAATAAAAGGTTTATTTTCTAAAATATTTGCTCTGGTCTCAAATGTTAAGTATACCAAACTTAACTGACAATAACTGGTGATCCTCAACCTGCAAAGATTGGTGTTTCCAAAATTCATTTCTATATATTAATTGACTGACAGTCAGAGACTATTTTCCAAAATATTTTAAAGGACCGTTAAGTTATGAAGTTAAAAAAAAAAAAAAAAAAAAAAAACTTTATGGCTCAGAGCACACCTGAAAGTTGTATTTTCCCCACATATTTATAAAAGTTTTTATTTTAAAAAAAAACAAACACTGAATTCAGTTAGCAATTTTCTCCCATCTCTCCTCAGGTGTTTGTCTCCCAAAAGGGATGGGGGACACCAGTTCCAATAGACTCACTGTTGTTTTCATTCAAAAGTAGCCTGAAGGATAGAAACTTTCTCCGATGAAAAAACAAATATGGAATTAAGAATTTCTATTATTGGGCTTCCCTGGTGGCGCAGTGGTTGAGAGTCTGCCTGCCGATGCAGGGGACAGGGGTTCGTGCCCCGGTCCGGGAAGATCCCACGTGCCGCGGAGCGGCTGGGCCCGTGAGCCATGGCCGCTGAGCCTACACGTCCGGAGCCTGTGCTCCGCAACGGGAGGGGCCACAACAGTGAGAGGCCCGCGTACCGCAAAAAAAAAAAAAAAGAATTTCTATTATTCACATCAATCCCATTTTCATGGCATAATATTCAAGTTTATTTGCTCACAGATAAAAGAGGTTTTTAATCTCATAACATAAATTGAAAGGGCAGAATAACAGTACTTTACCACTCTTACCCCACCCCCATTACCTCCTATTGTCATTTGGAAGTTAACTGGCTTTACAGACCCAGGTTACTCCATTCTCATCTCAAATTTAAGATACGAAAATTTCAGAAATACTCATAATTTTAAGAAAGCATAGAAATTTACTTATTAATTAAAATAAATAAATTGTTTCAATCAAATTTTGCTGAACCATTATCCTTCATACTACTTTTTTAGAGGTTGACAATTTAGAAGACAGCACAAGATTTTCATAAACAAATAAGACAGAGAGGGGTCAGGGGGAGAAAAATTGGAAAACTTCCAACATACTGCCCTCAGAAATGGGACTTAAGCAACAATCCAATTAAGAAAGCAAGCAGTCAAAAGAAAAATAATTAAAATAACCACATAGTAGTAACTTGGACACCAAGTATGACAGTATCTAAATCAACCTAATTAAAGAATTTTTA
Organism: Grampus griseus; assembly: GCF_964374135.1. NCBI lineage: Eukaryota > Metazoa > Chordata > Mammalia > Artiodactyla > Delphinidae > Grampus > Grampus griseus. The sequence goes on from NC_139007.1 coordinate 47,585,523, forward strand.
AAGTCTGGAACGACTGAAGCTGTTAATAAAAACATGAAAATATTATGACATTTATCTGAGAATATAAAAAAAATAGCTGTTACAAATCTACCAAAGCCACAGTCACAAACTGTACAAGCCACATACCCAGAAATTGTGCAGTGTATGGAAGAGGCAGGTGGGTTTCACCCTCGTCAGGTCTGTGATTCAAATGGTAAGCAAAACAGTTCCAACATGGGGAAAAAACGCCGTGGCCTCTTAGGAGCTGAGTGGGTAATATTAGTTAGAAGGAAGGCATACACAGCAAAAAGAGACCTGCTAGTATGGCTGCCCCTCTCCTAGACCATTCCAGAGACCTGGGTTCAAATCCAAGATCTGCCAGTGACAAGCTATATAGTCTTCAAATGACTTTACACCCTCAACTTCCATACCTGTAAAATGAGAGGGTTAGGCTGGTAAGAATCTATGGTTTCTTCCAGCTCTAAACCTTTTAACTCTAAAGGCAGTCGATTTATAAGTTTTTAGACAACTGATTAATAGCATATCATGCTTTTGTGCCCATTAGTAAAACACAGGAAATTAACTCAAACCACTCAGCTATGACCAAAAGATTACACCTACACCTAAGCTGCTGCATAATAGAATGACAAAGCTGCAATGTAACAAAGAAGGGAAAAAAAGATGCCACGTTTGGCATATGCCAAGCTGAAACAGTCCAAGTCATAACCAAAACTAAATATTATTATGAAACAGTATTTAGGTAATTCAAACAAACCAACTAGTGAGAACTCAGTTGAAGTTAACATAGAGAAAACAGAATTGTTTGAAAATTTCACTGGTTTTGGTATTATATAAACACATTCAGGTTTTGAATATAGTAAAAGCAGAGTTAATGTTAAATGATCAAAAGACTATTTTTGCATATTTGCTAAGAATCTGGCATATAAATTACCTTCCTTTTGAAATGATAAATAATATTTATATTTTAGACAAAGTGCTTTATGTTTTTATTTTTGCATCAAAAATAATAAAATAATATATAGCTTTTTGAAGCAGTTTAAGGGGAAGCCAAATATTTAAGAGTAATTTAACTCAGCTGAAATGATCTAGCATTAATCCAGAAGAGTAGCAGATACAACTCCTCAAAAATATTTACTGACTTACTCTACTATATAACAAAATTACATGGTACATCATTATCTTCAATAAATATTTATTAAGCTTTTAAAACACTACGTGCAAAACATTCATATTAAGGTTACATGAAATATATAGTCTCTACAGCTGAGGAACTTACAGCCAAATTAGAGAAACAAAGTATATTTATAAACACAATAAATAGTGTGCAAATGTGTATTATTAAGTATCAAATAAGAAGTACAGACAATAAATGTTACAGTAATTCAGAGTAAGGCAAACCCAAAAAGGCCCAGGTTGGTCAGGGCAGTTCTTGGGAGGAGACACATAAGTTTGGTATTAAAAGAAGACTTTTAAGAATGGTTTGATGCTAAGCACAGAGAACACAAAGCAACTGTTCCTGCTCTTTGCAACCTTATACCCAATCTTATACTAGTTACATCTGTAAGTGATAACTGGACTAAACTATATCAAAAGTGCAACAACTGGGGCTTCCCTAGTGGCGCAGTGGTTGAGAGTCCGCCTGCCGATGCAGGGGACACGGGTTCGTGCCCCGGTCCAGGAAGATCCCACATGCCGCGGAGCAGCTGGGCCCGTGAGCCATGGCCGCTGAGCCTGTGGGTCCGGAGCCTGTGCTCCGCAATGGGAGAGGCCACAACAGTGAGAGGCCTGCGTACAGCAAAAAAAAAAAAAAAAAAAAAAAAATGGTAGAGCAGGAGTTTTAACTCAAGACAGTGTGTCAGATTCCCAAGCCATGCTAACAATAACATTGAAGAGGTGAGTTCTGCTGACTCATTTCCAAAAGAAATAAAAACTTATTTTAATGGTTACCTTTATAATGTCTAATTTTGAAATACAAGCTATTGCCAAGTTCCAAACATAGTTCTATTAACAAACCTCTACTGGTGTGAATTTATTAATAAACTCTTCATGAGTGAAAACTCTATAAAGCAGATAGCAGTAAAATTTCTATCAGTCAATATATTACTCATGATATCATTCTTATGGTATTTACCATAAGTATATGTGACGATAAAATTGACAGTTTCCAAGTTGGTACCTAAAGCAAGCAGGTCTTATTGTATGTTTCAGAAACTGAAGGGTGTTGGCTGAAACACAGCCCTATTATCAGACTGTTCCAGTCTCCTGCATTGTCTTAGTAACAGAGGTTAAGAGACGGGGTGGGATATTTCAGTGTTAATCAGCGGTTCTCCACCTGCCCGTCCCTCCCCTGGGAACATTTGGCAACATAAATTGGCCTGGAGACATGTGTATTGTCACTACTGTGTGTGCATGTGGGGACTACAAGTAGAAGCTGCTAGGTAGCACCAGGGATGGTGCTAAACATCCTATAGTGCACAGGGCAGCCCTGCCCACTCCCAACAAGGAATTATTCAGTCTAAAATGTCAGTAGTGTCGAGGCTGAGAAACTCTAGTGTGAGATTAAATGTCTGAGGCACTTAGCAGAGAGGGTGGCGTGAGTGTTTAGAGACTGTAACTATAAACACTAAATCAGAGTCCAGTAATACTCAGGAAAGATTAGATATAGCACTCAAGCCGTGATGAGAGCGCTGGCAAGAGGGCAGCCTCCTGCTTTGTTAGGTTTGAGGTGGGTAGTGTAAAGAAAGTGATTGCAACTTCTAGTAGTACTCCAACATTTCACAGTTGTGATTTTTTTTTCTGATAAAAGAACAGGAAATTGAAAAAGTATAAGTAAAAAGAAAAGTAGTTTGCTGGAGAAAAAAGAAACTTCATTTGTTAAACTGTACACAGTTCCACTACCAGCTTACTGAGTGTTTCTATGACTTACAGCAGGGCCCTAGAGGGTTACAACCTAAAACAAAAATAATGGATGTTTTGGACACAATATAAGAGAAAATCAGAACAAATAAATATACATGTGCTTCATTCTGGACATCAGTATTCTAAAGACCAAACATGATCTCAAAAAGCCTGGCTTTTAGCTCCCAAATGTGTAAATGCTCTGATGGTATACTACTGTTCCTTCTTGGGCCTTCCTTTCTCTGAATTTGGGGACCCTCAGTCAAAAGAGAAAAAGTAAAAACTGGACACGTAGCAACCTCTGAGACAGTGCTGACATAAAACAAAAACCAAACACCAACAAGCAAAATTGCTTGAAGTTGAAAGAGTCGGACTTCAGAGGTTATCTAGTAGCAAACCCCACAATGCCAGCCTCTCTTCACATACCAACACTCCTAACAAGTGGTTAGCCAACTCCACTTAAACACTAAACTAAGGTCTATCACTTCTACTAGCTTTCAGAAACCACGAATCACTTCTCACGTAATGGGTATTGAAAGACTGCTCCTGAGCTCTAAAGAGAGCAATGTAATTGATCTAAGTTGCTCCTGCTTCACAGATACCAACTGTTTCTCATTATCAACATTTCCTTAAGCAGAAAAAAAAGCTCACCATCCAAAGACGATTCTAAACTACAATTGGCCAAATCTACGGGCGTATTTGCCCTTTGACAATTATCTTCTGATAGACTGAAACATTTAAGTAAATGCAGACACATGATTCATCTAAAAAGCCTTGTTTGACATTCTGTCAGTATAAGGAATGACTCATTACATCCTGAAAATGGCACGTTAGGTATGTTTTATCCTCCTACATCGCTCAGCAGGATTTATTCTCCCCTTAACTACGTAACTAATGAAAGATACTGATGGAATTCGAAGACTCCGGATCATATTGGGTAAATACGGTACTGTACTTTATACAGTTACAGTAAAGCCTCGTGGAGCCTTGGCAGATGCACGAGAGCAAAACTAAAGTGATTTATTATTGTGCCGTAAAAGAAGTAAATCCTAATTTGTTCTGTGCTGGCTTACCCCAAAAGGGTAGCGGGGGGCAAGTCCCATAAACCCAGCTTTGCTGTCGGGTTTAATTTAGTTTAAATTAACGTCACCGGCGTTGCACCAAAGTTTGAATGGTTACAGGAGGTAAGCCTCTGGCTGTTGCTTCCCCAAAACAGCCCCCTTTCAACTCGCCCCGGGCGCAGGGCGCGCAGCCTCCCAACCGGGCAGGTGGGCCCCGCGCGGCGTCTCCGCAGTGCCCACCCCGCAGCCGCTCCCTTACCTTGGTGAGCTGGGCGATTTTCTTGCTCATTTTCAGGTGCAAGTCCTGGCTGTAGTCCATGCAGTGCCCCGCCTGCTGCGCGGCGGCCGGCGAGGGCGCGAATTTGGCCGCCCCAGCCGCCGAGCCGCCGTAATAGTGCTGCTGCCAGCTCATGCCCGGGGTCGCCATCTTCCCGGCAGACCCCGGCCGGGGCACCGGTGCCCGCGCTCGGGGTGCGGCCCGCCGAGCAACGGCGACGGGGGCGCAGGAGCCGGGGCGGCCGCTTCCGGACCCGACACCCGGTGCCCGCCAGCCGCGGCCGCCCGCGCCACCCCGCCCGCGAACCCCGAGTCACCGCCGTCCAGGGACGGGGCTGCCCCGCCGGCCCGAAGCTGCGGGTGACACCGGCGCGGGGCAGATGCCCAGGGTGCGGCGGCGGCCCCGGGCCCTATCCGCTCTCACCCTCTCTTCAGCTCGCGCCTGGCGAGGGGAGACGTGGGTAGCGTGGCCCCGCAGGTCCCGCTCCCACCCGACACCCAGAGGGACAGCCGCCTAGGGAGGTGCGGAGGGAGGAGGAGACTGGGCGGGCTGCTGCGTGGGGAGGCGGGGACCTGGAGGAGGACGCGGGAGCCGCGGAGCCGCCGTTACCAGGGCTCGCGGAGCGCGCGGGGTGGCGACGTCATTTCCCCGCAGCCAAGCTCCGCCCCGCGCCGCCGCCTGCCCCGCAGCCCGGCTACCGGCGTGGGTTCCTCTTGCGGGGCTCGCAGCCAGTGTCTACCACTGCGGCGGGGAGCCCCGAGCTCCGGCCGGCTCGTGGTAAGCCCCGTGTGCCGCGCGTGCCAGAAAAAACTGGGCCGTGGTCACCTTCGGTGTGTAGAGCGCGTGCCGATTTACCGAGCCTTTCCACGTGCATCATCGCGTGCGCGGGGCCCAAGTGGCTCTTCCCCAAGAAAAGCGGCAAACTCACATCCCGCTCCCTCCCAACAATGGCCTCAGCACCGGAGAGGTGCGTAATGAAGTCGCGGGGAATCCGATACCCCCTACCCAGACCCTTCCTTTCAAACTCACACAAACATGATTGTTAAGAGTGTCTTAGGCTGACCGACTACGTGCCAGGTACTGGTCCCTCATTCAACACCAAGTGTCTATGTGGAGAGAACACATTTCATCAGTCAATTGGTATAGCATTGCACCACTACTTCTTCCCAGTCTAATGGAGCCCCAGACAATTATATATGAAATCTACTTGGCTGCAAGTAAAGGGGAAAACAGAAGCTGAACAAGATGTCCTTAAGGATTTGGAGCTGGGCTAAAATGTGTCATTACTTGTGCATTTTCACCTTACTAAATGTGTTATTTCCTACTAATTTTCTCCTAACATCTCTACTTCTGCAGGTCAAATAATTTTTTTTAACGTACTGTCCTCTGTTGAAGTAAATCAGTCATTTTAGAGCATTGTCTGAATCCTCTCCTGTTATAATATGTAATTTCTCTTTAGCATGCAACTAACCACCATATAAATCTGATATTATTAACAAATCCGATTGGGGGCCATATTAAAGTATTTGTGACAAAATCTAAACCTACAAGATGAAGGTCAAATAGGATCTTGAAATACTTCTGGAACTGTTGGAATTCCAGAAAGGAATTTTGAAATTGGCTACCTCTTTTCCCAGATGCTAAGTACTCAGGCTTCCCTCTAACAGAACTTTCAGAAAATAAGTTGTCTAGTTCCAAGGTCCTGAATGGAGCAGATGGCCAGAAACAAATACCATGCAAATTTTGCTCCCTTCTTAAACTCTAATGATTAAATGAAATTAAAGAGAATTAGAAGGTGAGATATTTCATCAAATTCTCGGCATGGAATATTCACAATCATTTTAGAACCCTCGTGTCCTTTATATTCTATGCAGAAGTGTGTGTGCTCCAAATGCTCCTAAGTTTCCCTAAATTTTTATAGCTAACTTTTGCTAGGGCAAAGAAGGTGTTTTTTGTTTTTGTCTCTATGATATAGTGGAAAGAATATAGGACTGTAAATAAGACCAACATGTAGCCTCAACTGAGTCACCAATCTTGTTCATCCCTCAAGTGTATCCTCTGCAGAGTGTTATCAGCCCCTTCCCGGTCTAACTTGGGAGTTAAAGGTTGCAACTCTGGTCCACTAGTAGTTCACTCTGAACCCCATCACAAGAGTTCCTGCCATTGCTATACAGCATAGCCCAGGAGGAGCCTTTTCCTAAATACTCTGCTCAATAGACACCCAGTGTCATTCCATGAATCAGATAGTTCTACCTGACCACAGTGGGCTAAAACAGGTCATCTGATACAGAATTCTATTTAATTATGAATGATACATAGAAATATAAAGTCTAATATAATACACTCATAATCCCATCACTCAGAATCACACTTTTTAAAAATTCAGTAAAGAAGTTGTGCAATAAGAGAGAGAAGAGGAAAAGCTAGTTAGGCAAGAAATCTTTGTTTAGCACCTGTATCTCCCGTGAGATGGTTTATGCAGAAATATTTCTCAAAAGCCTATTGTGTGCCAGGTGCTGAGGCTGCAGTGATGACTAAGAATCAGTCTCTGTTAGCAGTCTAGTGGGAAAGACAGACAAGTAATAAGGTGCAATACAGTGTGGTAAGTGTTAATTAAAGGAACTCACAAGAGGGGCCCTTAACCCAGCCTTGGAGTGTTGAGAAGGCTTCACACATGTGAAAAGGTCCTGTCTGAATGGACTCCTGAAGGATGAGTTCTTCGGATTACGAGAGATAGTAGATGTGGACTGCTGGCTCTGAGGACAGCAAGGGCAAAGCCCTGGGGATGAGGGAGAGCATAACCCATTTAGGGAACAGCAAGTGGTATGATATGGCTGAAGCAAAGAGTTTGATGGGATGTCGAAATATGAGGCAGAGTATGTAGCAAGATTATTCGGGAAGAAGAACTTATTTGCCTTGATAAAGAGGTTGGGACTTTATTCTAAAGGCAATAAAGACCCACTGAAGGGCTTTAAGTAGGTGACTGAAATAATCACATTCACAGTTTAGTAACGTTAACTCTTGTGACTGTGGAAAATGGGTTACATGGGCAACTTTGTAAACATGGAGACTAGTTAGCTGGGAGGCTATTGCACTTACTCAGGTGAGAGAGGATGGACCAGTGCCCTAAAATATGGCAGTGAGAATAAAAGAAATGGATGGATCTGAAACAACCATAAGTTAAAATAGAAAGGACACTGGGGCTGAGGAGGAGAGAGTAGTCAGGGGCTCCCCCTGAGACAGGGACTGGAGAAGGAGGAAGAGGTGGGGGAAGGTGATAAATTCAAGGTAGAACGTGTTATCTTTGAGATGCCTGTGGAACGCCTAAGTGGAGATTTCAGTTGCAATTGAATATAGAATAGGAGAGGTAATAAGAGTAATCACATTTAACACAGGGAGATCAGCTCGGTGCTCTGTGACCACCTAGAGGGGTGGGATAGGGAGGGTGGGAGGGAGACGCAAGAGGGAGGAGATATGGGGATATATATATATGTATAGCTGATTCACTTTGTTATAAAGCAGAAACTAACACACCATTGTAAAACAATTATACTCCAATGAAGATGTTAAAAAAAAAGACAAAAAAGAGTAATCAAATTTGAATACAACAAGAGAAGGTAAGTATTGCTTACGTGAGAAGACCAGAAGCCATCGGTATGTGAAAAGAAGCATCTGTCTAGGTGGGTTGTCATCTATGACATGATAGAACTTATCCTTGAGAAGCAGTTGTAATCCATAGATGGAAGCATCAGGCCCAAGGGAATGATACCTGAGAAGTGGGCTTTTAATGCAGAATTTGGGCACAGCAGGAGCAGAGGCTGATGCAGGGGAACGGTCACTGAAAGCAAGTAGAGGAATGAGCTGGAAGTAAAAATAATTGTGAGGATTAGAGCTGGACCAGAACTTCAAGTCTCTTATTTTACACATATTAAAGATTAGAAAGGTTGAGTTGCACAGATTTTAAAAACCAGTTAGAGCTAGAATTATGACCTAGATATTTTAAACCCCAGTTCTCTCTGGTTTACCAAACAATAGTTTAAAGCTGTTTGTCAGAGAATCTCTGTTCTGGTATTCTTTAACTAGACATTTCTTATGCTAATATTTCCATACACTGATCTTTCAACTATGATTTATATTTGCAATGATGTCGCACAGGCTTGCAAATCCCCTACACACTTTCTGAATTGTTAGAAATGGTGGGAGGAGGGAAGAAGAAAGTGGTAGTGGTCACTGTAAAGACCAATTAATGATGAAGCTAATGAGGCTCACGTGATTCCTTCCAGGATGTGTCCTCACGAGTGGTACCATGATTATAAAATTTAGTAAAAATTTATAAAGATAACATTTTTTTGTATTTTTCCATTAAACTTCCCAAATTGTGTATACTTCAGGCTCCAGGAAACCTAGATTAACCCCAGGCAGCAGTACCTAAAGTTAAGAAGTAAAATGAGGACTGGAATGGAATATTTCATACAATGGACTATTACTCAACCATAAAAAGAATGAAATAATGCCATTTGCAGCAACATGGATGGACCTAGAAATTATCATATTATGTGAAGTAAGACAGAGAAAGACAAATATCATATGATATCACTTGTATATGGAATCTAAAATAATGATACAAATGAACTTATTTATGAAACAGAAACAGACTCACAGACATAGAAGACAAATTTATGGTTCCCAAAGGGGATAGTGGGGGGAAGGGGATAAATTAGGAGTTTTGGATTAACATATGCACACTACTATATGTAAAATAGGTAAACAACAAGGACCTACTGTATAGTGCAAGGAACTATCTTCGATATTTTGTAATAACCTATAATGGAAAAGAATCTAAAAATATATATATATATTATTTTTCAGAAGAATTTCATATGTATTTTATATATATGTATAACTGAATCACTTTGCTGTATACCTGAAACTAACACAACATTGTAAATTAGCTATACTTCAAATTTTTTAAATGGTAAAATTTTTTTTAAAATGAGGATCAAGATGCATACTCAAAACTTAATGGACCAAAACCCCAGGCAACAAAAGAAAGAACAGGTAAATTGGACTTCATCAAAATTTAAAACTTTTGTGCATGAAAGGACTTCACCAACAGGGTCAAAAGGCAACCCATAGAGAAAATATTTGCAAATTATATATCTGGTAAGGGATTAATATCCAGAACTTATGAAGAACTATAACTCAACAATAACAAAACAACACAACTGCAAAATAGGCAGAGGACTTGAATAGACATTTCTCCAAAGAATATATACAAATGGTCACTAAGCACATGAAAAGATGCTCAAGGGCTTCCCTGGTGGCGCAGTGGTTGGGAGTCCGCAGTGGTTGAGAGTCCGCCTGCCAATGCAGGGGACATGGGTTCTTGCCCCGGTCTGGGAGGATCCCACATGCCGCAGAGCCGCTGGGCCCGTGAGCCATGGCCGCTGAGCCTGCGCGTCCGGAGCCTGTGCTCCGCGACGGGAGAGGCCACAACAGTGAGAGGCCCGCGTACCACAAAAAAAAAAAAAAAAAAAGATGCTCAAGACTACTTACCATTAGGGAAATACAAATCAAAACCACAATGAGAAACTGCTTTACACTCATTAGAATGGTTATTATAAAAACAAACAAAGTAACAAGTGTTATATGAAGAAATTTGGGACCCTTGTGCATCACTGGTAAGAATGTAAAATGGTGCAGCTACTGTGGAAAACAATATAGCAGTTCCTCAAGAAGTTAAATTTAGAATTAATATATGATCCAGCAATTCCACTTCTGAGTATGTATCAAAAATAATTGTAAGCAAAGACTCAGAGACATATTTGTAAATATTTGTACACCAATATTCACAGGAGCATTATTAACAGTAGCCAAAACGTGGAAGCCACCCAAGTGTCCATCAACAGATGAATGAATAAATAAAATGTGGTATATATATATACAAAGGCATATTATTCAGCCTTAAAAAGGAAGAAAATTCTACATGCTACAATATGGATGAACCTTGAAAACATTATACTAAGCAAAATAAACCAGTCACAAAAGGACAAATACTGTATGATTCCATTTATATGAGGTACCTAGAGTAGTCAAATTCATAGATACAGGAAGTAGGATATCTCCTACTTTTTTATATTCCTATAAAAAAGTTATGTATCAATTATATCTCAATTTTAAAAAAAGAAAGTAGGATGGTGGTTGCCAGGACTGTAAGGAGGTGAGAATGAGGAGTTTCAGGTTGGGAAGTTGAAGAAGTTCCAGAGGTGGATGGTGGTGATGACTGCACAGCAATGTAAATAACTTCATGCACTGAATTGTACTCTTAAGAATGATTAAAATGGTAAATTTTATGTTATGCATGTTTTAGCACAATAGAAAAAAAAGTGGACACTGATTTCTTCAGTGAAAGACATCCTTGCTACTTATGGGAAATCCATTTTAGAGAACAATGAGAGAATGCTGCTCCATCAACCAACAAGCATTTTTTGAATGCTTCCTTTGCGGAGGTGAAACAGTCATTTTCTACCCCAGGTCATCGTTAACTATAGAGAACATCTGGATTTGAGGTTTGAAAGAAGGAAGAAGTGAGGAAATGTTCTTTTTTCTTTTCTCCTCCACCCCACTTGTGCCAGAAGAGTCATAGAGATCAAATCAGCCAGTCAATTAAGAATGGTATTAGGGCTTCCCTGGTGGCGCAGTTGTTGAGAGTCCGCCTGCCGATGCAGAGGACACGGGTTTGTGCCCCGGTCCGGGAAGATCCCACATGCTGTGGAGCGGCTGGGCCCATGAGCCATGGCCGCTGAGCCTGCGTGTCCGGAGCCTGTGCTCCGCAACGGGAGAGGCCACAACAGTGAGAGGCCCGCGTACCACAAAGAAAAAAAAAAAGGTATTAAATATCTACAAAAATGCATGACAAGTGGGGTTGGCCAGGTGATCTCCAAGGAACCTTTTGTTCTCATCTGCATCACATTGTTAAGCCTCTTGGGAACATTCAGTACTTGAATGGGACTTAATCTAAGGTCATGCAACAAGGCTTAGTTGCATAAGGAACTCAGAATCAATAGAGACTGTCTACCAGCAACTGAACTCCAGCGGAATCAATAAACACAGTAGATCTGTGTAAGACGTCACACAAATACAGAAAATATTTTGCGTTAAACATTTTTCAGATGACCACCCTTCTCTTAATGCAAGGCTCCAAGTATAATTGGAAAGAGTATCAGAATCCTGATAGTCCAGCCCTGATTGTGCCACTAAGCTACCTCTTTTTTTTTCATCTTTAAAGCAAAGACATTGCCCAAATGATCTTGAGGGTTTCTTATATTTCTCACATATTACATGGTGAATTATCTTGTATTTTTAGAACATAATTTTGTTACATTTATTTGGATATACCACAAATCAATCATTTCCCAACCTTCACTTTCACCTTTTAACACACCCAAAGCATGGTACACAGTATACTCCTAAGTCAGGTTTCGAATCTGTCCAGATAAATCCAGATGGCTACAAGCTGGTAGACATCACCATAAATGAGTTTGATTGTCATTCATTGATGTCTTGCTGTGTGCTTCCTTCTCTTTTTAACCTCTTTGTTATTTTCTTTCCTTCCCCTTGAGCTCAGAAAACTAATCTCTGTCATATCAATCAACTGAAAATAGTATTGAATACCTTCTAAAGTGCACAATCCATAACAAATGTTGAATAACTGTTTGTTTCTGAATTTTAGTTGACTTCATCCACCAAAAATATTATTAGTTTTTCCTTTATTAACAAAGCCAACTTTTTCTATAAACATCATGATCAACCAGCAGCTAACTGGTTTATCAACCTGCTTTGTGTGAGTTTCTCTGAAAGCAGAGACTGAATCAGGTAATTTCCCCGGTAGGTGATTGTGGGAGCCAGACAAATTGACAAAGATAAGAAGGAAAAGCCATTAGAAGATACATTATTGATCTGACTACCACTTTGATCAATTGGTACTCAATCTCACTAAGGACTCTCTGAGGAACCATGTAGAATGCATATCAAAATTTTCCCTGCTGGGACAGAAGGCTGACATATTTATCCACTATATCGCTTCACTCTTTGGTTGAGGGTGGCTCTCAGAGGAATTAACTTCCCTGTGTGTCTGGTCATTCAGTATGGGTTTAGCTCCTGGGGCTTTGGAGAGGGCTGTGAGTTAGCAGCAGGCACTTGGGTACCGTGGCCTGTGTAGGAACTGTCCAGCACCTCTGCAGCTGAAATCAAAGGAAGTGGCACAGTACGCCAAAACTATCTGCTGTAGTCTATGACTTGCACCTTTCAGATACATTTTTTGCCGTGTGTGAAGTCCATTCTACCACCAGTTCTTTAAGGTCACGGCCAGCTGCTAATTTTCAAAAGGAGTTAAGGCAAGAGAGTTAGTGTAGCAAGCAGATGTCCCTTGTTGCAACTGGTCCAAAAGCCATAACACATTCATCAGGTTCCTTCTCCACCACCCATTTTACATTCCTTATTACCTTTAGCAAACACTTCTGCTGATATAAGTTATTTGCTTGGTGGGGAGACCCAGGCCTTCAACCTTGAAGAGTTTAAGCTTTGCCCATGTCAGGCTGAGGTTGCTACAATTTTTCATGCGGTGCTATCACCAAGCATGGAAGGATAAGGTGAATCCCAGTGAATGTGTTGCGATCTAGAAAGACTCCTCCTTTTCTCCATTATTTACCAAAAATCCTAGGTGCTCATGATAATTGGATCAATTACCCTACCAGTATAAAAAGTGGCCTTTCTTTAAGTGCTGATCTTCTGGAATAAAGAGCCAAAGTGAACCGGTGGTAGTCACAGCTATAGGTTTTGTGAGACTCTTACTGTGTCCCCTACTAGAAGTGATTTTCTTTCTCCCACCTTTAGCAGTAACCAAGACCTAAAAATGTCATAAAGCCTAGGGACATGGGAATAGGAAGCACAAATTCTGCAAGTATTTCTGTTACTGGGTATGATGGTGAGAGGAGCCATTCCTACTTCCCCTCCTTGGTTTCCAGACTCATGTGTTTTAGCTGTTGGTACCCAGCAGCCTATATCAGTCATTGGCTAAATGCATATACCACATCCTGTAGGACAAGTCTCAACCATGCAGGATGTTGTCCCAAACTAATCTTAGCTCTCAGATAATAATCCTGAAAGATATACTATAAGCAAGGAAGCCAAGCACATATCCAGAATAGGAGATGCTTCCTGTAGGGATGAACTGCTTCCTCCTCTGTGGGGCGGGGGTGGGGAGATCTGATGTAATAAACTCGCCACTAAGTGCTTGGCTGTGTCCTTGAGGATTGATACCCTTCCCAATGCTTAGTACTGGTCTTTGTCGCTGACAAGTCAGAACTCCTGCAGAAGCAGTAGCTATGTCAGTTTGGTGAGAAGCAGCCAATACTATTAGGGCCATGTATAGTCTCTATACCTGCCAACAAGGCTACTATATTCATGGGTTCATTGCACTAGCACTGAGATGTCAAGAAAAGAAGCTGGCTTAACCTAAATGGGAGGAAAGTCCAAAAGGGAGGGGATATCTGTATGTGCATGGCTGATTCATTTTGTTGTGCAGTGGAGGCTAACACAACATTGTAAAGCAAACATACTCCAATAAAAATTAATTTAAAAAAAAAGAATAGAGGCTGGCTGACATTTACCTGAAGAGAATCCTGTCTGTGTGGTTTTTAAGAGCCTACTCAGTGATAGATGCTTTATGATAGACGTTAGTGTGAGACATACAGCTGTGCATATTTGTTTCTATTCCTTTAGGTACTTACATATGCCTTTTCCTCAAATCTCTTTATACTAAATATTATAATCTTGCTCATTCTAGGCCTCTGACAAATCAGCCTAATAATTCACAACTGCACAAGAGAGCATATATAACCTTATGTTAGGCTAGTTCTTCCTCCATACACCAAGTGCCTATTCCATGCTCTGAGAACTGTGAGAGTTTCTCTTCATCACTGTCTTTTAGGGCTACCTGTGAATGCGGTATAGTGCAATAGCAGACCATTTGCACCTGTACCAACATATTGAGCCAAGCCATCTTTAAAATAGGCTCTGATTTTTTTCTTCCTCTATCACTTGGTCACAGGGAACATCCCACGAAGCCATGGATGTGGACTGATAGAGACTCACTGATGCAACAGAGGATAGTGACATGAGACTCTGACTACCTGTTTATAAAATTTACTTGTGCCTCCTGGACTCTCTCAGACCCCATCCTGTATGTACCATTTCTATCATATGATGAATTGCTGCTGTGCAAGCTCACCTTGTAACTTAGATGTTTTGACATTTCCAGTTGCAGTCACTTGATGTCACATGGTCATGTTTTCAGTCTGTACTAGGACCCTGGAATATAACAGAAACTGTTTTTCAAACACTGGGTGGTTCCCTGTAGCAGAAGTCATGCCTTGACTCAGAATCTCAGATCTCTGAGTTGCCACTCTTTTGTTAAATATCTCTAGCACCACTGAATCTGTAGGGTCACGTAGTGCTAGATACAAGGAGCTTGTACCACTGCCTGAAGCTGCCGTAGAGTCTTCTCTTGCTTTGGACCCTACTTGTAATTGGAAAATTTCTGAGTCACTCAATAAATGGTTTGGAACAGTATACCCCATGTGGTATCTGCTGCCTCCAAAATCAAGGACCAAATTTGTGCTGTACCTCTTTCTAAATGTTAGGAATACAAAGTTCAATAACTAAGTATATCCATCCTAGTTATACACTCGGATATTGGGAGAGTAACCATAAGATGGCCTGCAAGCCTACTGGAGATGCCTTGTACCAGGACTCCATTTATCCCCTGACCTCCTTAAGCTCCCACTTTACTGATGGGGCCATGTTGGCATTTAGGTTCCCTGTTATCAGTGTCACCTTAAATTCTGTATCTAACAGCCCTTGAAAGGTTTGGGTAAAAGGTCATAGGCTTTTTTAGGGGAAGAACTGAAGAGTTAATGTATATATTTATAATGGAGTTTCAGGGTCTTTCCTCAAGAGGGATCAGGCTTCCCCCTCAGGCAGTGGGTCTGGGTCTGAGAACTATCTCAGATATGGAAACTCAACAAAGGATTATGATTTTCTATTATGGTTGCTGATCTTCGCCTGCTACTCACCTGCTTTTAATTTTTTCTGAATATGAAAGTCAAGTAATACTTTTGCAGGCTGACTATCTATCTTATCCCTAGGAACATAAAGGTCTATTAGCAATTACTCCAAATCCCTGGGTCCAGGCACCCTGGTTACCCTTCTAATCTTATTGCCTATTATAGTAATTATGCCTTTGATGTTTAAGTACAGCTACTTGGCCTTTAATATCATGGAATTTTTTCAATCCCATTGACTCTAGGGAACCCAATTCTGTGGCAGCCTTTTATTCCATGAACCCTGGTTCATAGACAACAATGACACTGAGATTTTAAAAAATGCTAGTGCATTTCTTATTGCCCTAGTGAAGGGAGTATTCTGGGAAACATAGTCAAAGAGTGGGTCTCACATAAAAAGCTCATTCTAATATGCTACCTCCTTGAGCCTTCTGACCTGTTCCTCTATACTCTGATGGAAGTTCTGGCATCTCTAAGTCATTGTCTTGTCCAAGCTTCCAAGCACCATCTTAGCAGTGTGTTGGGACAAGCTCCAGGGACAATTGAAAGGATGTTAAATCCTGTGTCATGTTATATTTTCCAATAAACTCTCCCCTATTGACCCTTATATCCCACTCACTATTCAATTTAACACTTTTTAATCTATTCCCATAGATATTTCCCTCATTCCTGTCAGTACATACTAACCAGATACTGTAATTCTTTCATGGTTATTTCTTCCCATAGCAGAGACTGTACCTCCCTCTTACCATATTCTAGGTCCAAGCAAGTGGAGGAGTCAGTGGAGGGGATCCCAAGGAGGACAGCATCATCTTGTACGTCCTTCCTCTCAGGGAGATGTTTATCCTCTTGAGGCAAGGGGAGACTGCTGTCCTCTAGCCATTGGGAGGAGACTGGCTTCTACAGCCTCCATGACTCAAGAGCATCCAGGGTTTAAGGTCCTCACTGATGCCTACATTCCAGGTGTTGGGGTCCCGGTCTTTCTCTCTCAAAGCTGTCACTTGAGCAGGGAGACCCTCATGTTCATTCTCCTTTGCCATTGTGTCACTTTTAATATTAAATTCGGAACCTGGCTTTCAGCACAGCCTGCCCTTTTGCCACAGGATCTCCTTGCTGTCTGTCACGGAGGACTCTGATTTTCACAGAATGCCATGAGTTGATAGTTGGCTGGACTGAACTTGTCTCTCTTTTCCTTTAAATCATTCTTCAAGGCTTCTAAGGCAGTTTACAAGAGCCATCCAATTTCACTCCATGTGTAAATACCATTGCCCCTTTTCATGCCAGTATTAGAGATACTGGATAAGCAAATCTCCCTCTTCTTCTACATCCTATCCCCCACAGTTGAGAGTTTGGTATTTATGCCAGAGGTATGGACATTACAAATACCACCAGCAATGGAGTTTTTGTTTCCATCTAACTGGTGAATAAACCATTTTCAGAATACTATCCTGAGGTCTGCTTTCTAGGGTTATATCTGGTATTACTGTCTTAGTTTGGGGGTCCCTCAAAAGCGAGCCTGAAGTATGGACTTGAGTTTAGGTAATTAATTTTCTGGATGACTCCAGAAAATAGGAGGGAAGTGAGTACGCTTATTGAGAGAAGGAAGATGAAAAAGTCAGTGAATGGGAGAAAATATTTACTAATCATATATCTGATAAGGGGTTAATATCCAAAATATATTTTTAAAAAAAGCTCATACAACTCAAAAGTTAAAAAAAAAAGCAAAAACAAACCAATTCAATTTAAAAAGTGGGCAGAGGATCTGAATAGATGTTTTTACAAATAAGACATGCAGGTGGCAAACAGCAACATGAAAAGTTGCTCAACATCACTAATCATCAGGGAAATGCAAATCAAAACCACAGTGAGATATCACCTTACACCTCTTAGGATGGCTATTTTCAGAAAAACAAGAGATAACAAATGTTGTCCAGGATGTGGAGAAAAGGGAACTCTTGTGCATTGTTAGTGGGAATGTAAACTGGTGTAGTCACTGTGGAAAACAGTATGGCATTTCCTCAAAAATTTAAAAATAGAACTACCATAAGATCCAGCAATTCCACTTCTGGGTATTTATCCAAAGAAAACAAAAATACTAACTCGAAAAGATATATGCACCCTATGTTCACTGCAGCGTTATTTACACTAGCCAAGACATGGAAACAACCTAAGTGTCCATCAAATGACGACCAGATAAAGAAAATGTGACATAATACTATTCAGCCACAAAAAAAGAATGAAATCTTGCTATTTGTAACAACATGGATGGATCTCGAGGGCATTATGCTAAGTAAAATAAGTCAGACATAGGAAGACAAATACCATATGATCTCATTTAGATTCTAAAAAAATAAAATAAAATAACCAAGCCAATAGATACAAAGAACAGATTGGTGATTGCCAGAGGGGAGGGGTAGGGGTGGGCAAAATGGGTGAAGGTGGTGAAAAGGTACAAACTTCCAGTTATAGAATAAATAAGTCATGGAGATGTAATATACAGCTTGGCGACTACATTTAATAATACTATTTGCATTACACGTTTTAAAGTTGCCGAGAGAAATAAAATAGAAGAAACTATTGATCCATGATACAACATGAATGCATCACAAAATAATTATGCTGAGTGAAAGAAGCCAAAAAGAGTGTGTACTACATGACTCCATTCACATAAAGTTCTAGGAAATGCAAAGTAATATGTAGGGACAGAAGATAGATCAGTGGTAGCCTGGGGAGGAGATGGGGTTGTGAAGGGGAGAAGCAGGAGGAGGGAGGGGATTATAAATGAGCAAGACATAGCTTTTAGGAATGACAGATATGTTCATTATCTTGACTGAGGTGATGGTTTCATAGGTACATAACTACAGCAAAACATCAGATTCTATACTTTAAATGTGTGCAATATATTTTTGGTCAATTATAACCCAAAGAAGTTAAAAAAAGAAAAAGAGCAGTACTTCTTTTTAATCATATACAATTCTCAATTAATTTTGTTTATTACTTCCAACCAGTGCGCCTGGTCAATCTAACCATCAGCTTGCATGCCCCTTCTGAGCTAGACTGAGTGTTTTTAACAAATGAAATCGGCTTCTCAAGTCCATGTTTCTCCAAGATCTCTGACACACAATAAGTGAAAGAAGAATTTTTGTCTTGCTACCAAACCAAAAACCTCTAAGAATCTTAAACATACAAGTAGCACTTAGGTGTTAAGTATTTTTTTAAAAAGGCACATAGAATGACCCAATTTTACATATTATATTAATTCTCAGTAGAAAAATCTAATAATTATATATCAAATCTTATTTCCCCTACTGACTTCTATTATAATATACTTGGAATAAGTTAACATATTTTTTAAAAAGCATAGCATATTCTTTATCTCAAAGTCTTTTTTACAGTTTTCCTGTACTCATCAAGTCAGTAAAATAAGCCAAATCTATCATTTCATACCCAGCTTTAACTCTTAACAACCCTAGTGAGTATTTTGTTATAGGTAAGGGTGTTAGAAAAGCAATAAGAAAAGAATTTGAGTTGGAGAACTATAGAAACCTCATAAAGGTCAATCTCCCTGAAGAATCCATTCTATAAACATATATGTCCCAAGTTTTCTTGGCCTCATATGAATCTTATTGAGCTATCCCATTCCATAATCATCAGTATTGTATATATACCTGGTATATCTCACCAAATCTCACATTTATGAATTAACTACTACTGGGCTTAAAGAAAGCCTGGATAGATTTCAATAACTCTTCGTAAGGATAAGTTTCGCAAGTCATGTCACCTGACTTTATGTACACTTAAACATTCATCAACTATTAATTGCTATGAGGTGGAACAGGAGTAAAAAGTTATTATTTTAAAAGGTCAGTAAATTAAACTGAAAAGTGAAAGACCTGGGTATCATCCAGAAACCTACAGGGTGTTACTGTTTCCTTGAGGTATGAAGAGCCAAATGCAACTATCAGGACAACCCATGGTATACCCGAGAACATATGGTGAAATAAATGATGTTTACTATGATACAGTAATTTTTGATGAAATAAATTATGTTTATTACACTGTAAAAAAAAAAGAACTTTTCTAAGAGAGTAATTCTCAACAGTTCTCATCACAAGAAAAATATTTGTAACTATGCATGGTGACAGACATTAACTAGGCTTATTGTGGTGATCATGTTGCAATATATACAAATAGTGTACCATGTTGCACACCTGAAAGTAATATGATGTTGTATGTCAATTATACCTCAGTAAAAAGAAAGAAAGAAAGGGAGGAAGGTAGGGAGGGAGGGAGGAAGTAAGGGAAAGGGAAAGAAAAAGGGAAAGAAAGAAAGGAAGGAAGGAGGGAGGGAGGGAAGGAAGGAAGAGAGGAAGGGGAAAGAAATAAAGGAAGGAAGGGAAGAAAAAGAAAGAAAGAAAGAAAGAAAGAAAGAAAGAAAGAAAGAAAGAAAGAAAGAAAGAAAGAAAGAAAGAAAGGAAGGAAGGAAGGAAGGAAGGAAGGAAGGAAGAAAGAAAGAAAGAAAGAAAGAAAGAAAGAAAGAAAGAAAGAAAGAAAGAAAGAAAGAAAGAAAGAAAAAGAAAGACTGGATAAAGTCAGTGAAAGCTATGCTATTGAGCTAACTACTACCACTGAGGAGAACAGAGCTCAAGTTTCTGAGGATCCTCTGAAGAACCTTGTGGAATACACCTCAGAATTATTCCTCCAATGAATGGGAGGCTGAAGCATTTATCCCCTGGCTTCCATGCCCCGTTGTTTGAAGCATACCTGGGGGGCATTTCTTCCTTACATTTTGAGCTTTTCCTGCACACTGTATAAGCTCCCACTGCTTCAGAGAAAGACTTGGAAAAGAAAGCCAGAGAGATGAAGAGGGCACTTGGGATGGGACTCTGTCAGCACGCATCGGAAAATCCACTACTCCTGCAGCGAAAATCAAAGGTGGGCTGAGTGGACATAGCGCAGCTTACTAAGAGCATTTGCTTCATCACCAAAGCCAGTTCCACACACCAGTAAGTGGTCTCCTAGTCTCCTTGAATTAATATTCCAGTTTTATAAGCCGCATCCATTCTTACCAGAATAACCTCTGTCTACTCAAAGTCACTGAGTGAGAGAAGAAACAATCTATGTACATTTTATAAAGTTAGTGCTGAGGTCAGGAAAGATCCTTGCTCCTAGGAGTTGTGTGATGGTGTGACTTCCTGTCAGGTGTCTGTGTGTGTGTGTGTTAACCTGTGTTAAGATATTGGGGGAAGAGCATTAAGCAGATTATCAGTTGTCCAATCTCTTGCTCCAGGCTCAAAACTCCAGTGTCCAGGAGATAGAATTTTGCTTCACTTTTCATGACAGTCTCTGGGAGGGCCTCTCCCAGAGAAGATATTAAAATATCTAGATGAGAAATAATACAGGTTTTTGTACTGTTTGGTGAACTTCTGGTCCACATTCCATCGTTCCAGAGAATGGGAAGAATAGGAAGAAAGAAAAGGGTAGTGTTTAAGAGTATCATTAGCATCGTGTCTGAATCTTGGCTGACATTCAATGTGGGAGAGACAGCACTTTGGGTAAATGTTTGGATACATATTTATCTCCCTCTGCCCCCCACACTTGCTCCTCTCAGGTCCTGGCCTGTCCTTGGCATTGCGAGATATGGGCTGGTCTCCAGGCAGCCCAGCCAAGTTCATAGCTTAGAGACAAAGCAGTAGATTTTGGCACATACTACTCAAAGCTCCCTCTCTTTTCTCATTTGAAGAGTTGATGTGTCACCCTAGGGGGATGAGAAACGGAGTTAAAAAGAAGGAATGAAGGGAGTACAGAGTAGGGGCCAGAAGAGACAATAATGAGAAGAGTCCAGATTTAGAGAAATTATATTTAAAGGAGTATTTGGGTCAGAACAATGATGACATTATCTTCCATCCTTTCCATCCAGCGGTTCACACTGTTTTCTCACACCTCTGCCTCATGACTGATTTTATTTACAACTTGAAAAGTGATACTTCCTTTTTCAAAAAGGCTTATTCACTTAAGTAAAAGAGCTTAGCTTTCAATTCTTCACCACTTTTCCTCTTTCTTCTTCCCGTCCTACTCTCCAGTTTCTCAGGCTACCTTTATAAAAAGAGCAATTAAAAGCAAAGACTGGAGCTTCCCTGGTGGCGCAGTGGTTGAGAGTCTGCCTGCCGCAGGGGACACAGGTTCGTGCCCGGAGCGGCTGGGCCCGTGAGCCATGGCCGCTGAGCCTGCGCGTCTGGAGCCTGTGCTCCGCAACGGGAGAGGCCACAACAATAAGAGGCCCGCGAACCGCCAAAAAAAAGCGAAGACTGAAACAATTTGAGAGCCATCACAACGAACGCCTGTAAAACAAGTTTCACATGTTGACACTGAATTTAGAAAATGGAAAACTGAGATGTCTTCCCTTGAGTTTCATCCAAAAGCAGATTCTGCATTAAGGATTTGGGTACAAGGAGTTTATTTGGGGAGTGATCACGGAAGCAGGGTGAGAGAGGGGGGAAGTGAGACAGAAAATGGAAGGAGACAGGGCAAGATGGTGCATTGTTACTGCAAAGGTTACTGGGGTGAGCAACTGGCCTTCACTACCACTGTGGACTCTCTGGGAGGCTGTGTAAAACACAGTTGAAGTAGTTCCAACAAAGGACAAGGAAGTGGGAGTATTTTCCCATCAATATCCACTCATTAATGGTTGAAGATGTGCTCCTGGGACTTTAACTCCATAGGAGCCCTCAGGCAGAGAAATACTTAAGGTAAGGAGTCGCTGGAGGTAAGCAAATTGTCTACCCAAACACAGCTGACCTCTGGGGTGAGCTGAGGGGATGTGAGCAGGGCATTGATGTCAGAGTTGCCTATTTTTGTTTTTTGATGGAGTCTTTAGGATTTTCTATACATGAAACCATGTCATCTGCAAAAAGAGACAATTTTATTTATTCTTCATTTCTGATTTGGATACTTTTATTTCTTTTTTTGCCTGATTGCTCTGGCTAGGACTTTCAGTATTTTTTTAAAAAAATTTAATTTAATTTGATTTTGATTCTCTCTTTTTTAAAAAAAAATAATTAATTTATTTTTGGCTGCTTTGGGTCTTCGTTGTTGCATGCAGGCTTTCTCTAGTTGCAGAGAGGGGGGCCTACTCTTCGTTGTGGTGCGCAGGCTTCTCATTGTGGTGACTTCTCTTGTTGTGGAGCATGAGCTCTAGGCGCCTGGGCTTCAGTAGCTGTGGCTCGTAGGCTCTAGAGAACAGGCTCAGTAGTCGTGGCTCACGGGCTTAGTTGCTCCACGGCATGTGGGATCTTCCTGGACCAGGGCTCGAACCCAGGTCTCCTGCATTGACAGGCAGATTCTTAACCATTACTCCACCAGGGAAGCCCGGACTTTCAGTATTATGTTGAATAAGAGTGGTGAGATTAGGTAACCTTGTCTTGTTCATAACCTTAGAGAAAAAGCTTCCAACCTTTCACCATTTGATATGATGTTAGCTGGGGGCGTGAGGATAGTTAGTTTTAGAAGATTAATTTGAATTTTCAAATATTCTAGATACCATAGCAAGAGAAATGAAGAAAGTATTGGCTTTCAGGACGTGGAATCTATGATGGGACTTAAACCTCTTGAGGGCAAGGATGATGTCTCAGATTTGTATTCCCAGAGTTCAGCATAGTGCCTAATAAATAAGGGGTTGTCAAATAATCTAAAAAACTAGGAGGACTTCCCTGGTGGAGGACTTCCCTGCGCTCCCAGTGTCTGGGGCCCAAGTTCCATCCCTGGTCAGGGAACTAGATCCTGCATGCCACAACTAAGAGCCCACATGCCGCAACGAAGATCCTGCATGCGGCAGCAAAGATCCCACATGCCACAACTGAGACCCGGCATAGCCAAATAAATAAATATTTTTTAAAAAATTAAAAAACTGGGAAAATTTAGTTACCCACAGAGAGTATCCAAATGGTATCACACAGAGAGTATTCCTACAAAGATTCCAAGAATAGAATCTTAACTGTTCAAAGTTTCAAGATGCTAAAACTCACCAGGACTTTCATTATTTCATTTTTTAACAGTGCATGCTTTCAAAATTTTAAATTCCATTTTATTCACTTGTAAAAAGTATATAGGTCTCCACTCAAGTGTAGAGTGCACACTTCTTCCAAAAGAGTACTATGGAAAGAAGGGAAAAGAATAACTTTAGAGTGTAGAAACTGACAAACCCTACCTTAGCCAGATGATCAAGGTGAATATCAACTGTGATACGTCATTTTGATAGCATGTACCATTGATACAACGTGATGAAGTGGCACTTTAGCTCTGTGATTCTCCTCCCTAAAACTCATAAGCCCAGGATAATTACGAGACAAATGTAAGGCAAATCTCAGTAGAGAGATATTCTACAAAATACTCACAAGTACTCCTCGAAACTGTCAAGGTCATAAAAAACAAGGGAAGTCTGAGAAACTGTCACAGCCAATAAGAGCCTAAGGAGACATATCTATTAAACGTAACATGGTATCCTGAATGAAATCCTGGAACAGACTACAGACATTAGGTAAAAATTAAGGAAAACTGAATAAACTATGGACTTTAGTTAATAGTAATGTACCATACATTAATGTTAATAACAGAGGAAACTGGACATGGAATATTGGGAACTCTCCGTACTATCTTCACAATTTTCATGTAAATCTAAAATAGTTCAAAAAAATTATTTTAAAAATATATGGGCTACAAATAGTCAAAACAGAAATATTAGCTTTCTAGTTTCCTGTTTTTCTGATAATTTCCATCTCATACAAAGCTGTTTTTGCCCTTCCAGTAATAGACATACACACAGAAGCATATTCACATCACAGAAATTAATAATAATCTGTAGTTTGACAGTAAATATCAAGTACATTTATTGCCAAGATACATAGTAAGTTAGTTGGTAAACATTAATTTTAATTAACTATGTGTAACTAACCTAAAGGCATCAATCATGAACAGCCAAGTGTCAGTAAGTTACCAATTCTATGATTAAAGAAACTGTACCACTATCCAAGGTGAGAGAATTGTCTTGGATTTTTGGCATGTTTTCTGTAAACTGTCATTTGTGAATTGGATAGTACCAGGAAGAGAAATGCTATTTAAAAAATCAAACTGACTTATTTTTAAAAAGAACTTATTATATAATAATAGCTACTGTTGTATAGCTATTACTCAGAATGTTACCTTTTGTCTTCTCGTCTGTTTTCTTATGATTTTGGAAAATAGGAAGCCAAGTACTGACAATGCCATTAGGTTGTTTTTACTAGTTCAACTCTTATAATTAGAGGTCATATGAAATATTCAGAGTAAACTCAATATATTTACATAATTGCTTGGCTCTTACTAGCTTTAGAACTAATTAACTGGATGAACTTTGGTAAATTACTTAATCTTTTTGTGTCTCAGTTTTCTCATCTCTAAGAATGATGGCTAGTAATTATCTCATATGACACAAAGTTGTCATGACGATAAGTAAAGTAATAAGGCATGAAAATTATATGGTAGGTAAGTTATTTTTCAGAGTACTAAAAGTTCTTTGTAAATAAAAACATTCACTGAAAAAAATCTCAGAAGTTATGGTGAATGGGAAAGATTCTGTAAGAGGAAAGATTAGTAACTGGGAGTAACTTTTTCCAAAAATGGGGAAAAAGCCCATTTATATTTATTATACTAATTTATCCAGGTTACTCACTTTATGGAATGTTTCTGTAGGCCATATATTCCTTTCCCAGCTCTCAAGGGAATATAAAAATTTGGGGTTAGATCTTTTATCCTAAACTTGTAAGAAAAGATAATTAATAGGGACTTCCCTGGTGGAACGGTTGTTAAGAATCCGCCTGCCAATGCAGGGGACCCAGGTTCACTCCCTGGTCCAGGAGGATCCTACATGCCGTGGAGCAACTAAGCCCGTGAGCCATAACTACTGAGCCTGTGCTCTAGAGCCCACGAGCCACAACTACTGAGCCCATGTGCTTAGATTCCGTGCTCCACAACGAGAAGCCACTGCAATGAGAATCCTGCACACTGCAACGAAGAGTAGCCCCTGCTTGCCACAACTAGAGAAAGCCCGTGCACAGCAACGAGGACCCAACACAGCCATAAATAAATAAATAAATAAAAATTTAAGATAATTAATATAAATAATTAATTGAAAATACCACTTAACATATAGTAAACATTAAATGTATAAACTGCATATGAAAAATACCGCATGATCTTAATTTGCTAAAGCCTGTAACTTCTCTCATAGATACTCACGTTCATACTACTTTCCTAGGTTGTCATGGTTTATTAATATTAACCCGAATGTAAACTCAAGGTTTCTGAAGCAGAGAAGATTAATATTTGCTTACAGCAAATAACTGTGCCAGTTCTCTTTTGTCCTAATTCTTAACCATACAGCAACATGACAAGAGGTAGATCTGGCATCATCCCACACATATCAGCGTTTGTAATATGGTTAAACACCCTGAAAATATAAATCTGGGCGTTTATGTAGAAAAGGACTGCTGTCTCTCCTCCTATCCTGAAAGATGGGGACAAAAAACTTTTTTCCTTGAGAAGGATCCTAGGTTCTTGCTCTTACCCTTTGAAATATAAATAAATCTCTCCAGGGGAAGATAAGACTAGCATCTCCAGGGGGGGATTTTATAGCTTCCCCAAAAGTGTTGGGCTGAAATGTGAAATGTAGCATTCCACCACTGCAGGCTACAAGGATAAATTTGATGGGCATATTTTTAAAAGGATGCCATAGATGGAATTTCTGTATTAAGAAGGATGATGGAGTAGAGAATCTCCAAACTTTTCTTCTTTTGAGTTTGTGATATAAATTAAGAAGGCATTGATTTTTTTCCTGCTATTAATAGTCTGAGGAAATTTAAGACAATTCATTAGGTAGCAACATTCTTTACAAATATAAACTGAATTGGAATAAAAGGTCAGTCAGGCCAGGTTCTCCAGAGACCAGAATCAGGAGTTCTGGGAATAAGGTCCAGATCTATGTTTTAATGAGCTCTCCATATAATTCTGTGTATTCTAAAGTTTGAGAAGCACTAACGATGATATGATGATGATGATGGTAATTTTTCATGCAGAGTTTTTGCATGATTGCCATAACATTCCTTTTCCTCTTATTTGTGGTTGATATAGGTAGCTCATCTAGACCTTTTGATGCCTTGATACAGGATGGGTGAATTCCCCTTGACACCCTTACTAAATAGTTACTTTTGTCGAATGAGGATGTAGAAGTGGGAGGAACTGGAGAGCTTGCCTAGAGCAGAGTAGAACCATAGCCAGGGACCTAGTGTCTCTTCTTTCTTCTGAAACACTGTTAAATGCTCTATATCCCACCCAGGTTGAGAATTTTTTCTTGAATTTTTTTTAGGATTCTCTATCTACCTTTTCAAATTGTATACTTCTCTTCAAATTGCAGAAACTAGCTGGCTTCCCAGCCCCTCACCATGGATTGGAAATGACATTGCCCTCTGGAGGTTGGGTTGACTTCTATTTTGGAAGGAATCAACCAGGCTTCGATGGATGGATGGTTTGATGGAGGGTGAAGAGAGCCGCTGATCAGTACAAGCTGAGACTCAGTACAAGCTTGGGCACCTTGGGATGCTGCTAGGCTTTCCAATCATCCAGTGCCTGAGTGGAGCTGGAAATGCTAGAACCAACAATCTCTGTTCTCTAGGAAATAGAATTGCTTTCTCCTACTCAGCTTCAAAACTTTTTCTTCCTAGCTTTTGAGGGCACCTATGAGTTGACCCAATACCACAAATCTATATCTATTTCTCACATATTTTCCCAAACAAGCTTTCCTCTGCATCCCACAAAGAAGTTGATTGTGTCCATACCTCCTTGCCTTTCTATTTGGAAAGTTCTTTTTTTTTTTAAACTTCTCCCTTCCTGATTTCTCCCTTTTCCCATCTCCTCCATAAGATCTTTCTCGAATATCCTTGGTCTTATATTCTCTGTCTTATATTCTCAATCTCTATAGCACTTATCCTCTGAACCATATGATTTAGCCATTAACTACATGTTGTGCCCCATTATTTGCTCTAGTGTTAATGTGTCTTAGATTTTTTATTCTCCAAATTAAATTATAAGTGTCATGAGACTTTTCACATCTCTCACTTTACAAATACAAAAGCCTGCTCTTAGTAAAGAAATTAAGGTCATAGATTTAGAACTGGTTTTAGCACTTGAGCCTCTGCCCCTCCTCCTATTTAGTTCTATTCTACCAGGTGCTCTGATTCTGGAATATTTTCTCTAAACTCTCTTATCTTACTTTTTTTTTTTTTTTTTTTTTTTTTTTTTTTTTTTTTGCGGTACGCGGGCCTCTCACTGTTGTGGCCTCTCCCGTTGCAGAGCACAGGCTCCGGACGCGCAGGCTCAGCGGCCATGGCCCACAGGCCCAGCCGCTCCGCGGCATGTGGGATCTTCCCGGACCGGGGCACGAACCCGTGTCCCCTGCATCGGCAGGCGGACTCTCAACCACTGCGCCACCAGGGAAGCCCTATCTTACATTTTTAAAAATTAATTTTTTATTGGAGTATAGTTGACTTAGCTTACTTTTAATTAATTAATTTATATTTATTTATGTATTCTATTTTTTGGAACCAAGCAAAGAAACCATTTTATTTTCAACTAGTGGGAGAATAACCTGGAATTACAGGTGAGCCCCCATTGCAGGAGTTCACACTGTTATGAAAAGTTGGCTTACAAAGTCCTTTAACGAGTGCCTGTCTTCTTGATCTGCACAGTACATCAGTATCTTCTCCACAGACAGGAAGGTAATCATGGCTCCTCTTCTCCAAAAAATTAGGTTTAAGTTAATTGTATGACTTAAGGAGCTCAAGCCTATCTAGTATGAATGAATAAAGAGTCTAAGGGTTTGGGGCAAACTTCAGTGGAGAAGAGGCCCTAGATCGGGGTTCCAGGCTTGCATCTGTCACCTGTTGACTGCACCAGGGACTCCAATCCTACAATCATTAGATTTTAAAGGGCTGCTTCTGTATGTACAGATCAAATTACTGCAATTTTACTTTGGTAGTACATTTTTTCAAATTTTGGAATATACATTTTCGAAATGCTCTACTGCAATAGACTAAAGGTAATCGGCCTTATCACATACTGCACACTGTTTATAAACTTCAAAAGGAGA